>NC_056043.1:28749379-31227993 GCF_004379255.2 Salvia splendens | reverse complement strand
TAGCTTCTGTAAGAATTCACATCCATATATGCTAGCTACTTTTCAAACATGACCAGTGAGTAGATTTTCATACCTTTGATTGCGCGGGACGACAGGTCAGCAAGCCACTCGGTTTAAGAGCGTCCGAAGGTTGTTTGAGCTCCGGTGCAGCCCTGGACCAACTGTATGACTTGACTGTGCTGTCGTTGCCGAGAGCTCGATCCTAAATATACCTGTGCAAGCAAGCAAAGCTCAATTGGCAAAAATTCTAAACTCCGTAAAAACCCCAATCTCGACTGATGCATTGAGTACGCTGTCGCAGATATGTGTACAATTTGCGATTATTTACAGCGGGTGAGGTCTGCAACCAAAATCGCTCTCTACAGCTCGGCGGCGAAACGGAATCCTGGAAAAAACTAACGAAAATCCTGTATCTGTGTCACAATCAGGCTTTCGAGATTGAAGATCAAGTGGATACAGGAAGTGATTTGGTTAGCGAGAAAGCAGGTAGCGGCCTTCTTCAATGGATTCACTCTCTAACCACAGCCAAAACCCCTCTTCTGGTAGGATTCCGATTCCCCTATGCTAATATTTCTCGTTTATTTTGCCTATTATTTGCGGAAATTCCTACTTTCTCACAAAGAGCTTCTTTCTTAATTTAAAGAGATCTAGCATATCATTGATTTAATAACCCTATTATTTTGCTTTGGCAAGTTTTAATAGTCATATAGAATAAAGAAATGTACTCGCACTCTCTTTTTTTCTCTTTTAGTTTATTTTATCTTATGTATTGTGGCTACGTATATTGTACAAATTCCAAATTATTCAATACAGCAATGTCAACACAGCGTAAAATTTCAATATTTTGATGTCAATACAATGTCAACACAATATCAACACAACGTCAAAACGGTGTCAACCGTTGACACTGTGTTGATATTTTTTATTGCTGTTATTTTGTAATCTATTGACATTTTTTAACGGACATGATCATAGTTTGAAGTTTGTACACAATATTTAGAGTTTGTCTTTAATTACATTCCTTATACAATATAATTATTTCTATTTTTACAGACACACATACAAGGCGTTGTTTCGTCACTCTTCAAGCAATCTGGGGGTGTGGTGGTCATGGCAGAGGTATTGAGTCAGACGTCGGGACAAGCCTCCTAAGGCGGCAACTTGACCTACGTTGAATCTGTCAGTAATCATCTTAGTATCTATATGTATATATTTAGGGTTGCATTATCCCAAGACAAACCCTTGTATACATAATAAAGATTAATCATTAATCGAGCCATTTAATTATTGTCAATATATGTTTCCGCCAAACAATTTCATTAAATTAATTGGAAAATAATGTCCACTTAGCTTGCTTTAATAATGTCACAATGTGTATAATGGATCTACAGTTGATGGAAACTTCAAAAAAATCAGAATATCGAAACTCCAATAAAAGTTCCTTGTAATAGACTCTATCTGCCCATAATATGATTTTTCATTTGATAGAATATGAGTTCTTTTTATATATTAATCTATTTATACATATATAAAATGGATTTTTGGAAAAAAACATAAATGTCATTATGAATATTATGATGATATAAAATAAAAAGAATTATAATTTACAATGCATCGTCAAGTCACTATTTATGGACGATGCATAAACTTTTGTTTCATTCTTCTTTCCAATTCAATCATTTCTTCAATTAGACGTTTTTTCATCAACCAAAAAGACTTTTAATTAAATACATACATATCACCACTAATAATATATAAACAGACATGTATTTACATATTCTCACCCTAAAAGTGGAGATCTTCATATATGAAGGAAATTCAAATCCAGTACCCCAAAATTAAAATGGAAATACAGAAGATGAAGCGTGATGAAGACGAGGGTGGCGACTATGGGATATGTTTTGGTCGACAACAGGCTGGCGGCGGCGGTAGCGTCCAAAACAACCAACTACTAGACGGAAATCGTTATTGAAAATGGAAAAGGAATGAAGCGTACAGTGAGAGGCTAAAGTCATCACGCAAATAACAGAAGACGATGAATATGGGAGAAAAAATTATACGTATTAGTACATTTTAGGGTATACAGTTAATCCTATAATCAATAATTTTATATAACATCAAATTTATTATAAAATTAATTATTAATGTGTTTTACCTATATTATTTCTTGTGTAAATGGTACTTGATTTTTTATTTAATTATTATAATTTTGATATTTATCTTTTATTTTGATTTTATATATTCTATTTATCAACTAAATTAATGTAATTTAATGTTAAAAAAAAATTATGCAAAGAACATACTGAGTTTAAAAGTTTGTAAAAAGTTGAATCGATTTTTAAATTAACATGCTATAAACTTAAATTAGTGATAAATGTTAAAATAGTCAAAATAAATCAGTAAAAAGTCAATAAGAATATAACGATATTTTACATCAAAGCATACTGTAAAAACTAAAAAATATAAATTAATAATAAACTAAATATTTTATGCTATGTTTTTGTTTTTCTCCGTATCCTTGCTTGTTCTTCTTCCTCGTGCAACATGTTAAGATTTTTTCCGCTTCTTTTACGTTTCAGTATACCATTTCAACAACTAAATATTATGAAAACGTTTCAGTATACCATTTCCGCTTCTTTTATATAGTTCTTCTTTTACGTTTCAGTATACCTTTTTTCCTGCTTCCTCGCGCAAAGAGAATTCAACAAAGAATATTATGAAAAAACGATAAGAATATAAAGATTAAAATCTACGTAATGACATATTTATAGTAAAAGAATAAAAGTCTCTTCCAGAACTTTGCACTACGTCAACTTAAATTTAAAAATTGATTAGCTGCCAAAGTTTTATAGGATACGAATTTTTTTCTTAAAATGCGGGTAATATTAATGGTGAGAATTTAAATGTTGAATCCCTCTCTCTTTGCGGGCTACTGCGTATCTTAATTGAATATCACTCATAATACTGTCGACCAGAATGTGGGAACCCTTGGGGTTGGGATTTCAACTTTTTGCAAGAATTTAAATGTTGAATCATATGCATTTAATCAAGTTAATTTTGGAAAGTATGATAAGTTAGTCGAATATGCTACCTATGTACGTATTTACCCGTTATAATAAAAATAAAATAAGACACTTAATATTTGTTGAACTGAAATTGTAAATAGAGATTTATTGTCACATACAAATGGGTTATGGGCAGTAGTAATAAAGAGTTGTTAATCACGTTTGGAACTTGATTAGAGATGATATGAGTGTACCTCTTATATTTATTTGTACCAATAAAAAAATTGCAAGACACACATGAAATTTCAATTACATGCAACTTCTTAGTTTCAATCACAGCATCACTATCCCCTTCACAAAAATGTGTCTTCATACAACTGTAAAAAATATAGTTCCCTAATAGACATTGGAAATTTAACTAATTTATAGTATATGTATTTTTCAAGAAAATTGACAACTTATTAATCTAAATAAACATGAATTTGATTCTACAAAAAAACTGTAACAGCAAAGTAACAATTTAGTTATAATAAACTTGGAAGAAACTAATAGAACCCCATATGATATCAAAATTAGCACTATGGAGAAATATTCGTGAAAAAAGTGTAAGAAAAGAAGAGCACCCCAATTGTGGATGGGATGGCAAAATATATTGGTAACTAGCAATTCTGCTAGTAACAGAAACACATTTACAAGCAGATACACAATTTACAATATCTACTCATTCCAATAGCCAATGCACCATGTATGTGTATGTATACTCTCTAGCTAGCTTTGCACAAGGCTAACAAGAAAATCTGTGAATATTTGTTCGTAGTCCGGCATTTTTCCGTACCCTGCAACGATCAAACCTCAGCACCAAGACGTGAACACTAACGCGATTCAGAAAGAGAATAGTACAAGGTTAAAAGTAATGAAGGAGCAGTTTGCTGTTTCAACTTGTTTACTCTATTTCACTGATGGAGTTGGCTGTTTTCACGCTCCGGTGATGCAGATGACACGAGAAGAGATGGAAATGGTGAATAGCATGAATTAGGCGACTGCCAACATATTTGACTCGTGTAGCAAAACTTATCTAAGGGGTCGAATGGGGAGCACCATATACATGCTGTAATGTCCACATCAAGACGCATAATTCAGAAATTAACGAGCACTAACCAGGGAAGTAATTGATATCGATGATGTAATACAGATCTTTGGTCCCTTTCTGGCGAATGATATCCAAATTGAACAGCCGAAGTCCCTAATATTACCAAGCTCAGACAATCACTTATCTAATGTGCCAAGTCGACAGAACTACAGAATAGATGAAGCAAAATTTCAATGAAAATGGATTTTACCAGTCGATGGTGGAGCTCTTTTGCAAGCATCTCAAGCATAGGCTGCGGAGGAAGCTCTGCAGTAAATTAATTAACTATGTGAAATGAGATTGTGAGCTGTTACTCATTTCAACAAAAGAAATAGATGCAATCAGTATTAGTCTCACAAGACATAGGGACAAGGTTTCAAGCACCAAAGATTAAAACAAAAATGATTGTTTCATTGACCCTAGTTGATTTTTAGAATGAGTAGTAAACTTTTGCATGGCAGGAATTGAAGAGCAATGAAAGAAAGAGCTCCACTCTGGCAGGATGTGGAATTGTAATATCTGCAAGTACAATCAAACTTACCAGCAACAGCAGGATCCAGATCAACATCATCTGCAGAAGAATCAGCACCAGAAACCCTTGGGAAGCCGAACACCCCAGAATTTGTTGATATGTCCGTTTCACTTAAATCAGGCAGAGAGAAACGCCTGACAACTTTAATAGACTCACCAACAATAAAAACTTTAAAGAGGACACCACCTACCATTGAGAGTAACATATCAGTAATTCAGATTTAATAAGCAATAGCTGAAAGAAGGACAGAAGATGACAACAAACTTCCCATACTGTGATTAATGAATTCCTGCAAAACCATCGGAGCTTCCAGTTCAGATAGGGAAATATGATCGTATGCAAGGAAAAGCGCATGAGACTTTACACTTCCATCCACTACAAGTGGTTTAACAACTGGAACAGCAGAACACGACATAGGTTATACATCTCAGAGAGAACGAAACAACTATCTTAACATATCAAAGAACCTGAATAATGAGTAAAATACGTCTTTTCAGGGAAAGAGAAACACTGCCAAATTATTGTCACGTGCAATTTTTTAACTAGCTTATCACATTTCCATGGTCATCTCTATTAGAATGGGGGCACGTTGGTACACATATGTCAGGGGAGCGAGAGCGTGTGCATAGGCTTTTAGGGTTAGGGTTTCCTACAGTATATAATAGAAGGATTGTAGCAGAGTGATCTATCTCTATAATATTTCTGTTCAGTTTGCATTCATCCGCCTTTACTCTATCAATATCTAGGTTATTTATTCAGTTCAATGAGATTCATCCAGAATGATAACACCAAAGAGTTACAAACTCTATACTTGGAGGTACAAAAGCATCATGAATTTTGTACAAATTATACAACAGAACCAAAAACCACCCACATTCTGCCACTAATAGTAAGAGAAAAATAGGAGTCAAATGAATAATTTCATTCTTTATAAGAACAAGTTTAAACTGGTTTCTCCATCGAAAATGAAAATAAGGCTACCTAGAGGTACTGTTAATCCTGCTTTAACGACTTCATCTGGTACCGAAGTAGGGTTTTTTGAAATCACCAACTGCCGTGGAGTGCAAACCTTGCCTGCGACAATCATACCCAAAAGGCACCATGTATTTAATTTGAAGAAGATCAAATAGTCTGGAACTCATCTACCGGAACCATAACCGACAAAGATAAGATTTGGTCGAGAAGACAAAAGACCCATTTTCAAATATAGCAAGGAGAGTGCAAGAAAAGGGCAGACTGAAGTATAAGAAACCATTTCATATAGTGACAAGAGTACTGTTGTGCTTGTGCATGAAATTACCATAAGATTCGGGCAATTTCAGGTCAGCAACCACCTCAAGCATTGATTGACGGTTGCGTAAATGCTGAATGGCCTCAGGAGGATCAACAACTGTCACCTCTGGATGTAATCTCTGATAATCCTTCAATGGAAAATATGAAATAGAATGAGACTGAAAGAAAGATGCTGTAGCATATAAAATAACTAGCTTTTCCAGCTAGGCTAAGAATTCATCCATGCTTGCATTCTCCTACTTTGCTTGTTGTTCAATAGTTAATTCAGAATTAAGGCCTTTTATGTTCAAGACTGACACGCAAGGATGGAACGTAAAGATTACTCTGTTTTAAAGCAACAAGCAAGGGAAGTGACATATTACTAAACATTAAACTACAATAGGTCTGTTCCATGAGAAACAGTTATAAGTTTCCTCTGTGTACCTTGAGTTTTACAGAGACTTGATTTGTTCCTATTGACTATACTTTATACACACATATATTTCTTCTAATGTTTGGCTACAAATGAGAAACAAATTTCATTGAAACATGGCATCATATTCTAAATTTCCTTGGATCTCTCTCCAAAGCAAGAAAGATCACATGCAAGATTTTTCTTTTCCTTTGCTTGTTACTGTAGACCTTAGTCAGCTACTGAGAGAAATGAATCTGAATTACTTCCACAAGAAAATACACAGGTCTTATCTACTTCATGAGCCAAATTTTCAATTAGTCAACCACAGTAGCTCGTCCTCCGAGTCACCATTTTAGGTTTCAAGTAATCCAGTCCATTAAATCATTTCCGTTCTTGTACAGGGAGATGCATGAAATGTTGATCTTCTATGCATTCTACAGAAATAAGGAAATATGTAATAATCTACTCCATCTTGAGTTTTATCTTTTGACAACATTACACACTAAAAAAGAGTTCTTTATCCTAATAGTCTTAGATAGATCTTAGATTCCCTGAAGTCTGACAAAAACCTAGAACTTTGTAATAAGATTATAAGGCTTCACAGAATGGCCAATCTAGCAACTCTACCAGTCAAATTAAAATATCATGTAGCATAAAGGCTAACATTATTTAAAGTGAATGTGTAATTCTATCATTATTTCATCACCAAAACATTAGTAGAATTGGGAACACATGAAAACAAATGCGGAGTAGTATGAAGCCTTTGTTCATCATTTGCTTTTTTTTTGTTTATGCTCACAGGGTGTTTTTTATATATCTAATAACATTAAGTTCCAACTTGATTAAATTCTGGTACTCTCACAATTAGTAAAGACTTCAAAAGTTACTGCCAACTAGGACAAGCTACTCAGGACATCAAAATCCCCTTGTTTACACACTACAGCAAAAGTTCATCAGACCTACACCTGCACAAGTATACTAGATCTAGAAAGTACAATCCTCACTTGTTTGATCCTCATGAATCACGACGAAGACTAAGTAGTTTATGGATTCATGGCATAGTTCTCACAGTAGAAATTCCACAGCAGCACTAGACCATTGGATTCATAAACCAATATAAAGCTGAGAGCACAAACCTCAATAACCTGGGACCAGTCCCTCCCTTCTAACTGAAATAAAAAAGTGCAATCAATCAATAAAGATGAGGGCAACAGTGAATGATAATATGCATTTTACATATTTTTTTTGGTTTGACACAAGCATCATATTATAAGGCAATTCATGATTACAGTGGGCTATTGGCTTGACAAAATAAGTGCAAAACTTTAAGGCAATTCATAATTGCTAGTCTTAGTAAATGAGATGTATATTAAAGTTAAATTCATTTGTCCCCCTATGGTTCTTTTAATTCATTATTACATTCTTTTCTCTCACATTGCAAAACCAAAAATAAATAAATACATAAAATACAAACTTTAATTCCTAATATTGAAGAGGTTGGTGGTGTCAAAAAACTCGACAACAAGAAACTCGCCATCGTGAAGGATAATTAGTTTAATGCCAAGTAACAAAGATATATCCGAGTTAGCCTTTTTGTACAAATAGATGCAGATCCCTGTAACAGAACTCGGGTAGAAAAATAAAAATGATGACTAGACAGATCCTTGGAAGTGTTCGTATCTAGGACCTGCCAAATGGGTCCATCCATCAAGGCAAGACGAAGTTAGCAATGATGAGAGAGAATATAGCAATAGACTTTTATTTGGACTTCGCGGTTACATACTAAATATTCAGAGAATTTTGGCTAGTGCAGTGCCACTTGTAAATGAACAAGACGAGGGCAGACAATCAGAAGTCGTGAGATTATTGAATCCAAAAACTATGGTTAAGTGTGAAAAGCTATAATGCATCCTTTCTGATCAGGCTATACTTTAAAATTTATTAGTTAATTGCTTAACAAAATATGTCAAGAAACAATGATTCATTCTTTTTAACCTTCATTTCCATTTATGCAAGCTAACCTCTGGATCCTGTTGGGCTCAGTTTCCACTATATATTTCAGTTGAAACGGTTTGGTGCAGAATTTCTTCCTAAAACGATGGTCAAAGGACTATCAATACCTATGTGTTAACATCTAAAATAGCAATACTGACATTGCATCTATTGTAGGATTTCAAACAATTAGCAAGCAAATATGACAGTAATAACTCAAACCTTGTGTAAAACAATATTGAATGGACCCTGCTCTGATAAAGCTCTTTTCAGATCAATTGGAACAAATTGAATGCCCTTATTTCTGCATTAGAAAATGTGACCCCTTAAGTGACCAGAAAAGTAGATTATACCTCATCAAAACATCTAAGGGGGTTTTCAGTAAATTAATGGAAAATTTATGGTTATCAAGATTCAAGCGATGTGGTGAACAAGTTGAAGTTAAGTGATAATCGATTGATAAACAAAAAAAGAATAGAATGAATAAGCAGACATTTGGAGAATCACCAATCAAAACTGTAGCCTCATATTTCCAAGTTATTTGGTTGAGGATAAGTTAATAGCATAACATAGAAAACTATCAAATTATACTTGCATTTTAATGCAAATCAGGCAACTAAACGCCATGAAGGGGAAAAAACTAAATTAGGGAGGTCTGGTCTTCAAAAGTTTAAGAACATATTTGGAGCCGAAACTGGAAAAGAAGATACTGCGCTCAAGTTTTAGCAGATCCCAGAAGAATTCCCAATCCACTGGATTACAGCCAAATACAATTCAAATGGTTTTGTTTGGATCTAGCCTGTATCAGCAATCACAGTGGGGCAGATGGAAATTTAGGCAATAAAATCAATAATTGATTTTTATGTCCATTTTTAGTTGTGCAAAATTAGACAAGTGGGGTTCACTAAACTAGTTCTTTGCAGTGGAGTACTAAATTCTTACAAGCAGCAGTAGGGACAAGCATTAAATACCAAATCTTCCACTGCAGTGGGAAAGCAACAGATGATTTTTTTTTTGATAAAAAGCAACAGATGATTTTAAATACCTGGGTCATAAAATAAGTTGACTGTAATCTTAAGAGAACATATAATGGAATATTCCTTCCAAAGAAGAATTTCACATGTATGATTCCTTCTGAAACCATATAGATTTAGATAAGTTAAACAAACAGTTCCAGAAAACCAGCCACTCAACAATGTGAATCCTTCATAATTATAATTATCAATCTTCCTTATAGAGTAAGAAAGGAAATGTACCAACCGAATCAAAATTATCCATTCCAAGAGAACAGAAATCGACTAAATCACTAATCTAGTCCATTCCCTTATTTGAAATCAAAATACATATTGCCAAGAACACCTCTGCATGCATCATGTTCTAAGATTAAATTGAAACGATTAAACATGTGTGAATTTGCATAATCAGCCAACGTAATCACAAAGAAGATAGAACTACGGAAATCAGCGAAAGATATGAAAAACCTAAAGAGAACGCAATGTAAAGCGATCGATGGATCATCGCATTTCTACAGACAAATCACGAGAAAATAAGAAAATAAATCCGGACGAGTACCGAGCTAAGCGGATAAACTTGGGCTTCAAAAAGCTCTTCTTCTTCTTCGAAGTGAATGCATAGCCCACTATAATACTCGCCGGCTCCGGCGGCGAGATTTCCGATGGCGGCGTCGATGCCTCTTCTCTCTCGTCATCCACGCATGAATACAGAATCGTCGCGTTCAATTTCATACTCAAATTACGCTTCACCAATCGAAGAAAAACACGAAACAAAACCGCTCCACTCAAAATTCCCCAAAGTCTGGAAGAAATTGAACCTTCTCGCCTTGTTAGTGGCCCTCTCTATACCCAAATCGTCGGTAAAATTTAAAAATCGCCAAATTCTTAATTAATCCGCAACTTCTTTTGTTGTTTGGGTGTGACAATGCTTTGAATAACCGAAAATACAGGATCAATGCGCGTAGGTGAAGAGCAAACCGCTACATATATGATTATATTGTGCGTGAATATATACAGATTCATGGGAAGAATGCATGTATACATATATTGTGAAGAACGGCAGCTGATTGAGCTGACATTTTTGTCCCTTAATGTATGGTGATTTGCAACATTGACCCCAGAAAATGTCAAATTTCATTTCACATCCAATACTTTATCAAATGCCGCCGTGTGAATAAAATAAAATAAACTACTCCACCAAATAACGCCATTGTTGGACTTCGTGATTTTTTTTATGATGTCTTTTTAATTGTATCTAAATATTAGTACTCATTTCATCCCAATTTAGGTATGATTAAATGTATTATGAGCGAAAAAAGGTTTCACAACTAAATTGAATATATAATGAGTGGAATATGTAAGGAAGAGATCAAAATAAAGAACTCATCTCAAAACATTTACTATTATACTAAGTGAAATAATCCATTTAATATATAAATCCATCATTAATTGCTCATACAACTAATATAAGACCAGTCTTGCACCTTTTAATAGTTTCAGTCTTCAGTAATTGAGGTTTCAAAAGATCATTATTTGAACTCAATGTATGATGAAGTACTACTAAGTGAAAAGGTCCAAATTTGGTGGTTGTAAATAGGGGTGGGTAGGTATGGTATACCTTACCGAAACCACTATACCGTATACCTTACCGTAAATACGGTATGCGAAAAAATCATACATTTACCTTACCAAAGTTTTCGGTATACCGAACTTAGAGTTTCAACATCAATTAAAATAGAAAATTAGAGTTTTTAGAATATTATTTATATTTTATAATTTTAAAAATAAATTAAATATAATTTATTCATAATTATATTTATATTTCACAATAAATTTTATAATTTAAAAATATATAAAATATATTTTATATATAATTGTGTTTATATTTTTGTGGTATATACCTTAGTTTACGGTATATACCTTAATTTACGGTATATACCGAATTTCGGTATGCAGCGGTATACCGCGGTATTTGAAAATCCATACCGTTACCTTACCGAAATTTTTCGGTAAGGTATCATACCGTACCGAAAGTCACGGTATACCAAAAATTCGGTATTTTCGATATTTTTTCGGTACGATAAGGCCGGTATTTCAGTATTTTTCCCCAGCCCTAGTTGTAAATTGGAAATAGAGCCTCTAAGGCTAAAATTAAATATTAGTGATACGTATATAGTAGCTTGTAAATTTTTGTTAACTAAATGTGATATGACACTTCGTATATCACAAAGCTTGATTTCTAATATATAATTCAAATGAAAATAGTGAATAAGTTAGATTCTTTTAAAATGACATTTATAAAGGAGTATTAAATATATACACCTATCATCAATGACGCATTCATATATACGTATTGCTTTAAAATAATTAGAGCCTAATAGTGCTCTTATCCAATCATAACCTTTCGTTAATCACATCAACATAAGTAAAAAAGATTAAAATGGTGGAGCTGAAGCACTATGACATTTTTATTAATAAAGGTGTTCCATTTTTACATCAAAGTCACACTATACTTCAAAAATCTAAATTAAAAAATTTTAGCTGTCAAATTTGGTGGAATGATCAAGAAAGAGTTGGATTTTGGTGTTGATTTGAATAACGTTGTATTTGGTGTCCCAATTGATAGGAATAGAGTTTGTGACGGGTTGAGCTTTTGAAAAAAATTACAACCGAACAACAGATAAGATTAGTCATGGCCTTAAATCATGGCAACCGAACGAGCTGAAAAACATCAAGTTTCATCTTATTTCACAACATTACTATAATCTTCTATACATAAAGCAGAAGAACATCTTCAACCTTTCGACAAAGCTGAGAATCACGATCTGAGTTTCCTGTCCTCCCACGAAGAATGGAAGCCGACACGAAGAAAACGACGTCCTTTTCTATCTTTATCTGGTTAAAAAAAGCTTCTGCTAAAGGGTTGCTGTCAACTACTTCAACATCCTTGAAATAATAATCATAATCCCAATGGAACTCCTCCAAGTTGTAGCAATGTTTTATGCTGATATGCCTAAGCCTTGAGAAGCATCCACTTCCCACCTTCCATTCAACCAAATCCGTATCCTCGATCACGAGGGACCTAAGCCTTTGGAATTTGAAGTCGTCGACTTCCCACTTTGGGCCTCGGAAGGCATAGCATTTCAATTTCAGCACATGGAGCTTCGGCAACAAACCAACAGTATCCATATATTCCCAAGGATAGCACAACCCGCTCAAATGCAACTTTACTAGGCTCGATGGGAACATCGAAACAGGGGCAGCAAACCCGGGCTCGGGCATTAGCTCAGGATTCAGAACAATACATTTAAGTGATTTTAGTTTATCAAGACAAGAAATTTGATTCAAACGTTGAAAAGGTTCACCATCATCATCATCAGGCACCAACTCAATTAGGATACCAAGCTTTTCTAGATTGGAGATTTTCTGAAGAACCTCTATGGTACAGCTAGCAACGCTCACATCTAAAAGTGTTCGGAGGTTTTCCAAGAACGCGCCAGAACTAGTTTCTTGTAGGTCGCTTCCCATTATCTGTAGATGCTTTAGTTCTTGCATATCCCATATCTCTAGAGGCACATAAGATTGAGATGGATTCGATATAATGCTCAGATGGCGATGGATAATCAAGAACTGAAGGTTAAAGAGTTTGGACACGGAACCAGGGAGATCTCCAGGGTACGTAAGGGCAAGGTATCTCAACTGGACTAGTTCCAAAACTTCCGTTGGAAACTCATATAATCGGATAGAAAGAGCTTTGAGTACTCTGAGAAACCTCAAACCGAAGCCTAAGGGTACTGGATAGTTATGATACGGACCAACACATAGGAGAGAACGTGCAGTAATTGCACATTCATCTTCTAATGTGTCATACACATCTTTTATGCCCAACAAAACGTTGTTGTGGATGGAAAATCTCCGTCCACCTCCAAAACCTTCTCCAAGACCATAGGCACGGCTATTTAGGACACTTAAGAACTTGTTCTTGCGAACTTCCATCTTAGAAAAGTGCCATAGGGAAGAATGAAGGCGACAAGTTTTCACCTTACGACGAAGTATGGTGCTCTCCTTACACACTACGACGAGACTATGGGAAACAAGCTCAACCAAACACTTCGTAGCACAATCTTCTAATGTTTCTTCAATATTTGGCACAAGAAACCCCTCAGCCATCCACATATCCACAAGTTTGGACCGCGAAATCTCATAATCTTGAGGAAAAACACCAATATAAAGAAAGCATGGCTTCAAACGTTGAGGCAAGTATTCATAACTCGGACATAGTATCTCTGATATTTCACAATACACCTCTAGGAAAACAGAGTTCTCTTTGTCCGATGCCACCTCGTTCCAGTACTCAATCGTGATATCCACTTTAGATAGGAGCTCTGCAACTTTGACTATAGTGAGAGGAAGGCCATCACAATGCTTCACAATCTTCCTCCCCGCTTCCTCGAGTTTAGGAGGGCACCATTCCCCACCAAACACCTTCTCCCGGAAAAGATCCCAACTCTCCTCTTTATTCAGAAAAGGCACAGTTCTTGCTTTAGCATTGCAGTGATCACATACTTCCATCAGCCTAGTTGTAATCAAGATCCGGCTTCTTCCATTATCGCTATTTGGAAAACAACACTCCAAATAATCCCAAACCTTCGTTTCCCACACATCATCCAACACAATCAAGTATCTTTTATCCTTCAAAAAATCATATAAACGCTGATTTATCATTTTACAGTCACCATCTCCATCCCCAAAAGATTGATCTACTTGAGCAAGAATGTGCCAAGGGATTTCACTCAATTCACATTTTCTACCTACTTTAACCCAAGCACAGCAATCAAAATGGCTCAAAATCAATTGATCATAATATATCTCCTTAGCAAGAGTAGTCTTACCGATTCCCGCCATTCCGACGAGAGCGAAAATCGGCAGCCCAAAATAGTTGGGGACAGTGAACATATGTTTGAATTTACCGAATAGATCGGATAATCCAACCATCTTCGATTTGCTTCCGTCAAAATCAGCAGCTTTGTCTTCTTCCTCGGGAAGCAGATTCTCCAGCAAATTGGCGTACTGCTCCTCCATCTTCTCCGCCGTTTGGATGAAGGAATCGACATCACTAGTTAGATTCTGCAGATCTATGGAGAATTTCGATGGATGGTTGGGCTCGGATTGTGAAGAAATCTGACGCGAGAGGCGGAAATCGAGTGAATCTTCGAATTTGGAAACAATTTCTCTGATTTCTGCATCCAGAGCATTTACTCTGTTCCTGGTGATGCTCTTGCTGCTGGTGTCCAATTTTGTGAGAATTTCTTGCAAGGACTGAAGTTTTTCGTGGGTAAATTGTATGATTTGTTGAGAGGGTGGAAGGAGCACGATTTTGGATGAATTTGTGAGCCGCTCAATTGTGTTCTTGAGACAAATCACTGAGGCAAAAGCCATTTCAGCAAACACCATTGTTGACGGCTGAATGGGTGATAATAAGACTGACAGTGATAGTCAATCGAGCTGACGGTGAAGTCTTCCATTCACACTCTGTGCATGGAGTAACATTTTTCAATAAAATGAAGATTAATAAAAGCATCCACAATAGCGCCTAGCGCCTAGCGCCTAGCGCACAGCCTAGCCGAGCATCCACAATAGCGCCTAGCGCACCGCCTAGCCGAGCGCCGGCGCTAGGCTGTGCGCTAGGCGAACTATTGCAGTCGCCTAGCCGATTTCGCGGAAAAAAACCGCCTAGCGCTCGGCGGTTCCGCGGCGCTAGGCGATCCGCTAGGCGCTATTGCAGCGTCTGGATCGCCTAGCGCACCGCCTAGCACGAATTTTTAATTTTTTTTTTGTTTCCGAAACACTATATATACGCGACTTGCCCGTCATTTTCATTCGCACCACTTGTATTAACGAGTACTCTCTCTATCTTAATTTCTGTACAAGATCAACACCTAGAAATGAGTAACGCCGGTGGTAGTGGTGGGAGTGGTGGGGATGCTGAGGAGTACGAGCGTATAATGAACGAAGCGCTAGAGGCCTATACGAACCGTGAGATTGATCAATGGATGCAGAGGGCCTTGCAGCCGGCGGTACCTCGACCTCGACCAGTGGTACACCGCCGAGCGGTGATTGATCGTGATCACGTAGCTGCACATCAGCGCCTATACGAAGACTACTTCGCACAGGAGCCGCGGTTCAACGCCAACCTTTTCAGGCGCCGTTTTAGGATGCACAGGTCCCTGTTTATGCGTATTGTAAACGGATTGGAGCAACGATATCTGTATTTCCGCTTTAGGCACGATGCGGCTGGCAGACCCGGCCACACTCCTATTCAAAAGTGCACTGCGGCAATCCGGCAGTTGGCCTACGGAGGCGCTGCAGACATGTGGGACGAGTACCTCCACATCGGTGAGACGACTGCCCTGGAGTGTATGAAGTATTTCTGTCAGGGCGTGATTGAAATATTCGGTGATCAGTACCTTCGAAGCCCTACCCCCGATGACTGCCGGGATCTGCTGCGGATGCACTGGGAACAACATGGGTTCCTAGGGATGTTAGGCAGCATAGATTGTATGCATTGGGAATGGAAGAACTGCCCCGCCGCCTGGAAGGGGATGTACACTACCGGTTACAAGGGAAAGAATCCCACGATGATCCTCGAGGTCGTAGCTGATTACCGGCTGTGGATTTGGCATGCGTATTTTGGGATAGCTGGTTCGAACAACGACCTCAACGTCCTCAACTCGTCGCCACTTTTCAACGAGCAGTGTCAGGGTGTCGGTCCGGCCATCAGTTTTGTCGCCAACGACAACCGACATGATATGGGCTACTACTTGGACGGATGAGATATACCCTAGGTGGCCCGTCTTTGTGAAGACGATCCGATGCCCAGGAGATGAGAAGAAGGCCTACTTTGCGGCACGGCAGGAGTCGGAGCGCAAGGACGTGGAACGCGCATTTGGTGTGCTCCAGGCTCGATGGGCGGCAGTTAAGGGGCCAACGCGTTTGTGGCACGTCGACTGCATTGCTGATATAATGTACGCCTGTATAATCATGCACAACATGTTTGTCGAAGATGAAGGCGGACAACTGACTGATTGGGCCAACGACGATAATGAAGCTGGTCCAAGCCACGGCGTAGCCGCCCCTAACGTACGGAGTTGGGTACCCCACGATGAAGACGGCCGCCTCCAAGCACATGCCGACATGCACCAAACGGAGGCTCATATTCGACTCCAAAAGGATTTAATTGAAGAGTTATGGGTGCAGAGGACTGCACGACGTTAGTTTTTTTTTAATTATATAATTTTTTTAATTAATGTCCTTTTTAAATTTTATTAATATTAGTGAATTTTCTCGTTTTTCTGGCGTAAATTTAATTCTGTATATTGTGTGATTGTTAATTATTTCATTTTGTATATATTTGTTAATAGTGATGTGGATAGTATTATTAATGTTTCCCGTATGTGTCTCGTAAATTAAATTCCGTATATTATGTGATTATTAATTATGTCATTTTATATAATTGTTATTAGTGATGTGGCTATTGATGTGGCTGGGCTATTTATGATGTGGCTAGGCTATGGCTGAGCTATTTATGATGTGCCAGGAGAATTTTTAATGCTGATGATGTGGCAGTGGCTAGGCTATGACTGGGCTATGACTGGGCTATTCCTATTGTGGATGGCCTAACCAATTACAATTTGAATTAAAATAATGATGTAATTAACAATTAAACCCCTATTTATGGGGGATTGATATGACACGTCATTCTCCAGATATCCGACGGCTCCACAGTCCACACCACCCACCTTCTGGCCACAAAACAAACGCATGGCGCAGAATAGCCACCCAGATCTCGCATTTTCTACGATGCGCCAGGGGTGCGGCCCTCTTGGTTAGACCTTCACGCTTTGTTTCGCTTCCGTATCAAACTTCGTATTTCCCACTGATCATTTACATGACCTCAGATAAATCCATTTAGCATTTACAAATTCGAATTTCAGCTTCCCGTAATTGTAATGGCTTGCCTTCAGCTGTTAAAATCAGCTCCATCAATTTCACAGTCCAAAATCGGCTGTTCCCGCGCGGATTTCAGCTTGCAGAAAAGGCGAATTAGGCTTCGGAATTCAGGAATTGCAAATAATTACAGAAGATTTAGGGTTAATTGCAAAGTAGAAGACGGTGGTAAACAGAGTAATGGTAAGTAGGTGCGGATTTCTGCTGTATATGATAATACTATATGAGGAGTATAAGTTATGGGCAACCTTTATTTTCCTTTTTTTTCGACAAGAAGTTATGGGTAACTATTGATGAGCTTGCTCTTCTAAAATTCACCATTTGGAACAGATAATTTATTACTATGATCATAAAGATGGGAACTTTGATGTTAGCTATTTTTAGATTTTACTGTTAATTTGGAAAGAACTTGGATTGAATTAAATATTCTGCATATGCCTGTGATCAATTTCCTCTTGTTTTGTCAAATGTGTGAACATTTTTGTGCCTTTATGTCTCAGGTGAAGAACCTCCCGAGTCTTTATTTATGAAGGAACTAAGAAGAAGAGGGATGACTCCCACTTCTTTGCTTGAGGAAAAGAACAAAGGTGTTGTGAGGGAGGAGGAGATGAAGTTTAGGGAAGAAGATGGGGGTTGGGGTTACTCAAGAAGAAATGGCACCACAACGGGTGCAGAAACAAACCTGACCGGTCAAAGGGAAACGTCCATGGCGCTTAATAGTGAAGGTCTTGGGGTAGGAAGATCACTGTTTTGATTTTATTCAATGAATTGCTACTTTATGGAGTCAAATTTTAGATGTATTTGTTTCCTGATCTAGGTCATTGAATGTTTATTTAGGTTTCTTCTTGTCATTCAGAAATGGGATTTGTCTTATATTTCTTTGGAGTGAAATAGCCTCCTGGTTTATGATTTCTACTTGGCATTTGTTTGAACTTTTTGCTCGTAATGTAGGGTTTGATCCCGCGAGGGAAACTTCTGCTTACCCTGGGAGGAACATTTTTTCTGACATTTTGGCCGTTGATTCTTGTAAATATTGCACTTTTCCTTGCACTATATCTGGTAATCTCCTGTTCTTGTTCATTGTGTGTTCTTGTAACTTGCTTTTAATACTTCATTATCGATTGATCCTCAAAGCATGGATTTTTCTTTTTCATATTCTCTAGATTATTGTTATTCGATTATGTGCAATTTCATGTATGCTGTGATGACAAAATCATCTCTATAAAAGGAGCAAAAACGTTTAATGTGGAAATCCATGGAAGCGTTTACGTGAGATGTACATATCTAATTTACATCAGCCATAAATGTTGAGATGTCCCTAAAAGTCCTTCAGTTCAACTTCTATCTCACACCTGTTATGCTATCAAATTAGAGTTCTAGTTATATTTAGAGCTGGATCCTCGGTCTTTTGAGGCCTAGGCACCGGACTCATTTTTTGTTCTTTTTTGATTGCTTATGTTTTTGAAAAGACAAAGGAGAAGTTGGCTTCCTTGTTTAGGACTTTGACTATGATTAGGATATTAGTTTTCCCCCTTATGTTTACCAGGTTTACTTCTTCTTGTAGAGTTTTAGAGGCTTTCTGCAATCTCTGTTTTACGGGTCTATTTCCACACTAATTGATATTCTCGTCATTGGCCTGATTCCATCTATAATCTTGGTCTTGTTCACAGAACTTTGTCTAATGACTTTATAATTATTTCAGCTATAGGCAGTGTAACCGGTTTTGTTAGACAATGGCTTATGTCCATGAAATGAACTACTTGGTCACAAACAACTTATTTGATTGTTGCAGTTGTTTTTTCCTTGTTTGCTATGACAATGGTAGATGAATGTGTTTATGTATATTCAGTGTCTTTAACTGCTTACAACAGGGCCTGAATTTCAAGAATGACGCTTGCTATGCATTACCGCATTTTCTGATGTTCCTGATATGTTTGGTGCAGTACTTTGGAACAGAATTTGTTCACGATGGACGTGATCATCCGACAGCTCCGCCCCCTTATGTCGACCCTTATGAGTTGCTAGAAGAAGAGAGGATGTATAAGACTGCACCCCCTCTAAATTGAAGGACTGCGAACTTGTGTATAGCAGCATTTACTTGTGTATAGCAGCATTTCCACTTCATCAATGATCCTATAATTTTGCTTAACTTACAACTTAGAATGTGTAAAAGCATCTCTCTCAAGTTGAACTTAATATATAATGTATTTGTCAAGTTGAACTTAATATAGAATGTATTCTGGTAATGTTGTTTCATGAATGAGTAAATGAGAGGTATTTAAGTTGTAATCTAGACTTGTAATGAACGAAAATTCCTACAGAATTGGATAATACACCAACTGAGGAAAGGATTGTTTTCTTATAACAGATGAATAAAAGGCTAATACACCAAATTCTAACATTTAAGAAGAAAAAGTTCTAAGTTGGTGTATGTTTTCACCAAATATCTTTTCCTCAGTCAAAGCTCCAGAATCAATATGATTCTTTCGTGTTTAAGATTAAGAAACTTGCTCTCAGAGCAAAACACAATACCTATGCAGCAGGTTGAGACCGATTCCATGACTGGGGCTCATCTTCATACGCTCTGTAACTACGGTTCTCCTGCAAGTACGAAATCCCACTCCATATTCCACGAATAATCAAAATACTCACGAACACTACACTCCCAAGCGTGCAAATAACCTGCAATTATATGCAGGTAGAGAATAAAGGATCAACGAAATCACAACTCTTCAAGTTTTTCAAGAAATACAAGACTTGGCCTCTCTCAAGGACAAAGCACTCGCAGGGAAAATATAAAGATTTTGAGCCCCAGAAACTATATTCGGCCAATGGGAAAAACTTTGTGATTTACTATCACATAAGAATATGGCTAAATATTATTTATGCAGTAGATATTACTACCAAGAAAAGTCTGCCCATCCATCAATGGAAGCTATACGGGACTAGAAATCAACAATCTCACCCTCCTATTGTTGTTTAGAGTTCAGGCACTGTTACAAGTCTATACCAATGTATCAGCGTCAAATACATGTTTAAAACACGTAACATTAATTTAAATCCCAATAGGTCAAAACAATGGCAAGGACCAAACTAAAGGAGCTTTTTAACGTAGTGGAGAAGATTATCATCTGACTACAGCAAACACTAAAACAGTACTCTCTTAGTAATAACCCTCTACCTCTACTATGCATGTAATCCAAATCTAGTTGATTATACTTTAACAAAACAATGAAGTGCCTTTCCGAAAGCCAGTTAGCCAAACTTAGAATCAGTCTAGCATTGTAAAAATTCTCAAACAATCAAGAAAAGAAGAAACGATTCAATTCTATTTATCACTGAAGGAAAAACTCTTAATAAACTAAAATGAAAGCAAAATTTACAAAGGTATTACCTGAAGAAAAGCTTTCAAAACCCACATAAAAGTCAAAATTATAGTTCCATTCACAGCAAATCCAACCTGTATATGAAAGAGAGAATACAACAGCTCAAGGTAAGAGCACAAAATAATTTGTCTAAAAACACTTGAAGGTAAAAGAGCACCCAAAAACTTAATAACGTTTTCTAGAGGCTTGTGGATAATAATTAAAAACATAAATTGTCAAGCCATGTAATGCTTCATGAAAACGACAATTCATTGTTAGAAAGCTCATCATTTGAAAAGTTACACCACCTAACCCTAATAAACGATGCATAATAACTTTCTTGTATAATAGAAAAACTAACAGACGAATAGCAATGAGATCATAAATACTACTAGTAGTATAATTTTACATATTCAACTATTTCAACTTCTTGGTAGAGTAAAACTGAAATCTGAACAATTACACATCAACTTCGACCAGACCTCCTCTACCACCCCCACTTTTTTTTACAAGATGCAACGTATCCCAATATAAGAAAACCATACAGTATTCACAGAATCACATTACAAAACAGGCTCCTAGATTGTGGTGGCCAGAATTCTGATAACTATTTTAAAAAAGATGCAAGACAAAATCAACCAGCTCCACCTAAATATGCAGAAACTAATAGAGCAGTTGCAAACTATATTTTCACCTCAGTATTCCCAATCTCATGTTTATATGCCAAAAAGGTTTCATATTTAATTATTATTGTCAGCATCAAACACCATGAAGAATTGCATTTTCTTCAAAACACACTTGATGCACCTCAAAACCAGAGTAGAAATAGAAATTACAAATCAAAGCATAATGAATTGAAACCCAAATGCCATTTGCAGGCAATTACCAATCAGCCTCTTACCAATTTGGTGGAGATAGGGACTGGTAAAACAGACTTAACGGCCATGCGCGCTTTTCTGGACACCTTTCTGAAAACATTCTCCACAAACCTAATCAGAAGATCCAAGCTCCTATCTTCTTCCTCCTCTTCTTCATCGTCATCATCATCATCATCCTCCTCGATATCATCGATGTAGTCGCCCATCACCATACTATTTCGCTGCCTCGCGCTCCAAGCCCGAGCTTCGTGGATCGGATTCCGGCATCTCTGTACCAATCAGAAGCCAATCAACTGTTGAAATGCCATAAATCATCTCCGATTTAACTTTATTCAAAATTTGACCTCTAGAGGGAGAAGAGAATCGCTTGTGCGATAGCGGCGGAACTGGACGGTAGTGGAGGTCTTGAGGTTATGAGAATCGACGAAGGAAGAGTGAGATAATCGTAATGTTCGAGGAAATGAATAGAGATGCTGAGGACGGAGAGTAACGGCGGTCGCCGCCATAACGGTGGCGGCGGGTGCTCTACCGGTAGACGGCAGGGGGAATTTGGCAACTTTTTAGGGACTATTTTGAGATTTGCGAAAAGCTTGGGTACAGAGGCATAGCGGTCAACTACTTGATTAATAAATTAGCCCTTTTTTTCTCCACAATAAATATTCAATTTTATTTTATCGAAAAAACAGGTTTTTAAGCAGAGTAATTTAGCGGTTACCACTTTAGGAAAAAAAACTTGTGGGACAAAATTTGATTCTAGATATAATCCATTTTAGCTTATCCCATACAATATCTTACTATTATCTTATCTATTGTTGCATTCAACAAATTTGAAAATTTGATTCAGAGCCTACAAATATGTATTGAAATCAAATTCAAAGCCAATGATATCCTTTCAACCACTCCACTAACAAAATCATCAAATCTGACATTAATTTGTATGTTCAAAATATGGGACAAAATCATCAGAAACAGAGAAACCAAAATTCATTTCTCCATGGCTGCTAAATCATATTCAGTGCATCAATATTTGCTGAGTTTTGTGAATATACAGAAACAATATATTCACACAAACAGACGTAAATGTGTCAGTAAAACCAGTTGCCAAACTAGGTGACCTCTTCTCCAATCAAACAGCACAACTTCATCAAAACAAAACAAACAATGCCATAGAAATTGAGAAAATAAAGGATCAGCTTTTATCAAAATTACCAATAGGTTAACATGTACAGCAACAGCAGTGCTGGAATAAAATGTCAATACCAAACTGTTTTATATAATTGAACATACTACCAAGTACCAAAAACACAAAGATTAATAGAAATAACATAGAACTTCCTATAAGCATGTATGCATATACTCAATCAAGAAACCTACCACCACGATTGCCTAGATTACACTGTGGTGAAAAGCTCCTCATGGGATGAGGATTCACAGGAACATGACGCCTGATCAGTGGGTCATCTCCATGAGGCAGCTTGTCCCCTGGAAACCGCGCTACCCTTTGAAACATGAGTGGATTGGGATACCTTCTCCTCCTAGGCTGAGGCCAGTTTGGCACTGGCCAATAGGGTGAAGCTCTAACTCTGTTCGCAAGGCGCCTGCAGCCTTCCCACCTGCTCCAAGCCGTCGCAAATGCCTTCTTCCAACTCATGTTGGCTTCTTTCATCTCAATGACGAACTCCTCACAGAACTTGGTCTTCCACAGGTCATCACTCGACCCCATATACCTCAGCTCCGAGCACACACAGCTCGCTCTTGCTACATCAACACCAGGCAAGGATTCCAAGATTTTCAACTTGAGCTCACTTGGCAGCCGCACGAAGCAGGGAGGAAGCTCCAAACTGGCCTCCTCGCATAAATCAATCAACAATGGCAGCGCCAGATTATCCTTCACAGTCCTCCAAAACCTAAACACCTCCTTCTCCGGAGATATGCCTGAAGATTCTCCATTTTCTCCACCTACATTCTCCACTGCGCCACAATTCGCCCACACGACATTCAGAAAAGGAACCAATTCCTCCTCGTTCAATCGAACCCCAAAATGCAGGCCTCCCTTGGCTGATGATCCATTGTCTAATGTACCATAAACATTCAAGTAATTCCCCAAATTCTGAAATTTCAAAACCACACGCTTAATAGCTTCATCGGAGCCGACAATACTCTCAGGCAGAGTGTAAGACAAGGAAACCCTAAACAGACCGACGGCCACTCATTGCGCAATTGAAAACCATCAACCACTGCATTTCCCCTCTCATCGAAACCTACAAATCCAGACTCCAGCATAACCGCATGGACTGCGATCACAATCAGCTTGTGATCGCGCCCCGCATCGTCACCCAACTCCGCCGCGAACACCTTCCTAAGAAATCCAGGCACGGAAAACGACCTATCTACAACATCATCCAATTCATTACCCATACCATCAATTTCAATACCGTCGTCATCGACTTCCATGTCACTCGCATCCGTACCTAGGGTTTGCCGTTTCTGAGAATCAAGCATAACGCAATCGGAATCATCGGCTTCGGGGAGCGTAATTTGGGGATTCGAACATTCGGGATGATTAGAGCGAGGCGTAGGGGTAGAGTCGGTCACCCGCGATAGGGTAATTGGGTAAATGGAAGCGGTGGCCGGCGCCGGGTCTTCAACGGAGAAATAGATAAGGTCGCCGGAGGCGATTCCGAGAGATAGGAGGGTGTCTGCGCCGTCGGATTGGATGTCGTCATTCCGATTAAGAGAGAGGCGGATTGAAGCAGGAGATGGTGAATTGGGGAGGGTTTGGGAGAGAATTTGCCGGAGTTGGAGGAGAGTGGAGGAATTAGGGATTTCGATTTTTAGGGTTTCTTTAGATTCGAATGATCTGAGTCTGAGTTTCATGTTTGCAGAGATAGATGGGATGAGATTTGGGAGAAGAAGTGTGTATATATTGTTAATTTTTATTTGAAATTTTAAAATGTTATTTATGTAAATTTTAATTTTAAAGCATTGTTTTTCGTCGTACTTATCTCCAAAATAAAATATTAATCGATTCAATAATAATCGAACTACAACTATTTTCTTATAAAAAAAATTCAAAACATCTAATTTTACCATGTGATAACTTTAACATTTTCATCTTAAAATCAACTACTCCATATATAATTGGTAAAATTTGATTAACCAGAAACAAAATTGTAAATTTCTTGACGTACAAAAAAAAATCAAAATGCTGGACTTGAAGTAAAAAAAGAAGAAAATAAAAAAAGTTTCTAGTATGTTCTAGTTCAATACTACTATAAATTAGCATTTCATAAGAGAAAATTTAAAACAATTATAACTTGCTTAATATAAATCCTTTCTTACATATCCCGGTATCAATTTAAATTTTTTTGTGATAAATTCATTTTAATCATCCAAAATAAATTGCATAAAACTGAAAACACCATGACGTCAGAGGTTTTTTTTATCAATTACGATTGTCAATTAGACATTTAATTTGTTTCGTAATCATAATTAAAATTTCAACCTCATCTTTAAAATTGGACTAATTTACACACTATTCAACTTTTATACGTAGTACTTAAGATTTATAAACAACATATCCAAATAAAACCAATTTCCAAAAAAATAAAGGCGTAGCATTCTTGTAGCCACGCTATTATCTCCTTCTCCGAATATAATTTCCTACATTAATTAATCATAAAATATTGACCGTCCGATCACTTTGTATCTACTTATATACCAAAACAAGTCTCCACAACTTTTGACCTTAATCAAAAAATTCAACACCATGGCCAAAACCACCACCATTTGCACACTCACAACCCTCTTCTTCCTCCTCCTTCTATTCTCCTCCCACGCCACTGCCCGGCCGGGCCCCGCATTTAACGACATCACTCCAATAGAGAATCATCGCTCCGTGAGCCTCACACATAATCATAACACATGCATACACGTTTTTATTAACGTTCTGGTTTGTATGTAGATTTGAATTTTATTAACGATGACGACTTGTGATTTTTTTAGGATCAGGACGGAGAGAAGGAGGCGGATCGAGATAACTGCGTCGGATTGAAAGATGATGAGTGCATGATGAAGAGAATGGTTGAAGCTCAACTTGATTACATCTATAACCAAAACAAGAAGAAGCCGTGATCGTTATGTATGCAAGTATGCAACCATTTTCAATAATTTATGTTATTGCTTGAGAGATGAATAAAATTTTGTTTTCAATAATAAGTGATCCCTACAAATTTTAATTAGATATAGACTTTGTCAAGTGAATCAAGCCACCTCAAGTAAGTCTATAATAAGGAGATTATAGGAGATGCGAAATTAAAATGTGCCGCGCATTTAGAGGCGCGAAATGCAAACAGTTATGTTTGGATATGATCTTAATGAATTGAATTGTTATCAAGTCGACAAAACAATAATCCAACTCGAACTATTTATAAGCCTAAAGGCTAATATGTCCCACCATTTTTAACTCAGCTATAAATTACTCCATCTATCAATGATTAAGTGTTATAAGTTGACTTGATACGAGTATTAAGAAATGCAATAAAAAAATGGATAGAAAAAATTATTGGAGTGTGATTCCTACTTTTATATACTTTAGTTTTAAAATAAAATATGAGTAACAAATATCAAAATTAATTAAAATAAATGAAACACTTAATTGTGGACGAACGAAAAATAAAACTCGAAGCACTTACTTGTGATCGGACGGAGACGGAGTACTTAATTATTTCACTGATAATTTTATGGCGCCAGATTTAATTACTGTTGACAGATATTTCCCGCCTCAACCAGCATTCCCTCCTTTTAAAAGCCTTCAACTAAATGCACAATTGAATAAAACAAAACAAAAAAAATGGAAATCAGCGATGAAAACCTAAAACCGGAGGAGGAGAAATGCAACTACTGGCTGCTGAAAACGGAGCCGGCGGAGTGGTCATGGGACGACCAAGCCGCCAACGGCGGGGTGTCCAATTGGGACGGGGTGAAGAACAAGCAGGCGCAGAAGTACATGAGGAGCATGAAACTGGGGGATCTCTGCTTCTTCTACCACTCCGGCGCCAAATCGCGGCGCGTGGTGGGCGTGGTGAAGGTGGTGCGCGAGTGGTACGACGAGGCGGAGGCGGTGGACGTCTGGGCCGTGGGGGAGATGAGGGCGGCGGTGGGGCTGGCGGAGATGAAGAAGGAGTTGAAAGGGGTGGAGTTCGCGCTGTTCAGGTAGCCCAGGCTGTCCGTTTTACCGGTGGAGAAGGAGGTTTGGGAGAGCGTTTGGCGGATGGGAGGTGGATACGGGGATGATGATAAGGATAAGGTGTTTGATAATATGCCTCAGTGACGATTTTGCTTTTTGATTGATTGCCTTGTTATTTGTTAAGGTATTTTTGTTCAAAATTGCAATGGGATTTACTAGTTTAGTGTATCTACTTGAGGAAAGGTTTGATCAAATGCCAATGTGTGATGCTCCGGAAATCAGAATAAAAGTGGTGATGATGATTAGGTTAAGTGTTTGATGATATGCCTCACTAACATCTAGCTTTATTGTTTGGCTTTTTAAGTATTTTGTGTATATTTTGGGCAGCATTCAAGCATTTTTTGTGCGAAATTGCAATGGTTTTTGTGAACCAACTTGACGAAAGGTCTGATCAAATGCAAATATTTGATGCTGCAGAATCAATTGGCTGAAATTGTGAGATACATACGCATTATTTTAAAATATTTTCCTACTATAAATTTTCTTTCTATTCGCTCAACCTATCCAAAATTCTATTCATATATATGCCACGATTAATAAGTAGTAAGCTCTCACGTTCTAATAATTTATTCAATTCAACTTTTTTTAAAAACTAATTTTTATTTATTATTTTTTTATACTATTTCTTAAAATTCATGTTAAAATCAAAATGGAGTATATATTATTGGACAAAGAAGGGTGTTAAAAAAGAAATGTTGCACATTTTTTTATGAATGTTCAATGGATTTTATTTCGAAGATTCAAGATTGTGTTGTAAATTGTAATAGATCATTTTATTTTTTTTATAAATAATTCATTCTAATCAAAGTAGATTGCGTTTATGGTTGAAAATTAAAATCTACCTCCATTTATCAATTAAAAAAAAGAAATATTGAGTCAAAACGCGATTTCAAATGATATTCCATCGAATTCAAAAGTCGCTGAGAGTTGTTTCAAAACCCTGTGCGTAGAATTAGGAGTGGTCGCGCCGGCGATAAACCCTGCCGCCGGAGCTCTTCCAATGCAAGTCATAAGCTGTAATCCGCGGCTCTTCAGCCTAATCAACCGCTCAACGCAGCATTTCAATCTGCGTCCGTTTTCCTCCTCTTCATCATCCTCAGCCTATTCCAGCCAGTCACGCGGCGGACTTCCTCGATTCTTCTCCGAAACCTTACCTACCACCAAGGTACTTCCATTCCCCCAATTTTCACCAGCATTTGTAAGCGTTTTCGTGTGCACACACTGATACACACGGCTTATTGCTTAAGAAACAGCATTTGTAAGCGTTATCGTGTTTATATTTCGTAGGGTGGTGTATATTTCGTAGGGTGGTGTTGTGAGAGTGAAAGGCGACGAGTTCTGGCACATGAACAAAGTGCTAAGACTAGGAATCGATGATAGGTATGACTTCCGTTAATTTTGGTTTAATTTCGTGGTCAAGCTCCAATATATTCATGAATTGGAGATTTGTTATTGATTTTGTGGAATGAATCGGATTTTGATAGCTTACTTGTCTTCATTCTCACCTCTGTATTTAATTTGCATTATGCACACACTAAAAAGAGTAAGAGAAATGAATAATTGCTTAAGAGGTGTACTTTTTTGAGCTGTTCCGATTTCTGAGTCTGTCGACATTTTTTTTTCTGGTGAATTTGGATTATAAGCTGTGATTATTCAATCACCAAAAGTTAAATGGAAAAGGAGAACATGATTTTGAAGAGAAGAGATGCTACAACTTCAATTTATTTCTAGTTATGTGGAAGCTTTGGAGTTACTTGTCTCTGATTCAATATCAGTATGGTATGATTTATATAGATCTTTACATTTCAAGGGTAGAGCTATTTAATGGAAAGGGCGGTCTCGTTGAGGGGCGCATAGAGAGTATTGATCGTTCTGGGGTGGATTTTGAAGCAGTGGAGAACCCAAAATTAGTTTCTCCACCAACCACTCAGTGGCACGTTTTCGCTGCGTTTAGTGAGTTTCTGGAGAACTAGTTTAACTTATTTCCCCTGCTTCTTGGGATTCTATACCTGATTTATGTTGTTTATTCAAGGCACTCTCAAGGGAGGGAGAGCTGATTGGCTAGTGGAGAAATGCACTGTATGAACTTCAGCTGATGGTAATTTTCGTTTAATTTGTGGTTTTCAGAGATATTTATGATATCTATTTTTTCTTCATTTTGTGCACCACAGGAACTTGGAGCATCCAGTGTGACACCGTTGCTGACTGTACGTTCTCAGTCAATATCAGAAAACAGGGCTGACAGACTGCAGCGAGTTGTATTGGCAGCTGCTAAGCATGTAATATACTATGATGCTGCTTTCTTTCTGCATTGTTTTCTTTCATATTAGGTCATTATGAAATCATTTTCGTGTTTTGAATTTTATTCACTGTTGTTTATCCAAACTACCTTGTATATGTAGGTCAACGATTACATGAAATGATTTTGAAGCCTCCAATTGCAGTTGGTGAACTCCTACCTGTTGTAAGTATATTCTGTAAAATCATAGTAATTTAGTAGTGTTTGACTGATGTGTTTTGAATGCAATGTTTAACCTTCAACTCTGTTCTCATGTTTCATGTTGTGCTCTTCTCTCAATCGTCTATTTAGGTAGCTAATTCAAGATTAGCATTTTTGGCTGCAGCAGAGGCTACTCCCGTTTTTAATGCGTTAAGCTCTTTAAACAAAGAACCTAATGGAATCATTATAATTGGCCCTGAAGGAGGTCAGTGACTTATACATTCTATGTATAATCCCACCCCTTTTTGGGTGAGGCTAAGTTTAATCCTTTGCTCTTTTTCCTCGATCGATTATGCACAAATAATTAATAAAGTCATGTCATACTTAGACTTCACCGAAGAGGAAATGAACTCGTTAAGGGAGGCTGGAGCAATTGCTGTTGGTCTGGGCCCACATCGCTTGCGTGTTGAAACTGCTACAATGGCTCTCCTTTCTACTGTGATGCTATGGTCCGACTGCCAGGAATTCGCAAGCAATTAATTGCACTTCAGGCAAGTTCCTTTTCTCAATATGTATGTCATACATTTTTGACATAGTCTTATCTCAAATCAATATGTAACTCTAGATCTTCCAGATTAATTCACCTTTCTTGACATGACATAAGCTCTTAACCTTGTACATATGCTTGCAACTTGTCTAAATTATACCAGAAAATTTCTTGCTTGCAATCAAACCATTCCCTTGTGTAGTTATGTATCCCTCTTCTTCTAAAAAGAGTGAAAAAAATAATCCTGGTGTCATTATATGCCCGCTTGAGTCGAACAAGTTCTATCTCAATTGTGACCGGATTCGGATATTCTTGCACACGTGTCTCCATAATATACCAACACACATACACGAGGTGATGATGAAACTGAAACTGAAACTGAAACTGAATAGGGCTCTTTTTATTGGTAAATGAACAAAAATTTAAAGGCCACATCACAGTGATCTTGAATCCGAGACCTTTGGCATCGTGCATTAGCCACAATACCGCTAGGCTAACACACACATGGATAGTGCTTTTTGGATACTTGTGATGTCGTTGTACTTGGAACTGATATTTGTAACAACCAAAGGTTATGTTATTGAAATCCTAATATGAACATCTTTGGCTTTTGAGAATGACAGAAGGAAACGTCACATATTTGACTTATTTGTAGGGCAATTAGTGGTTTGCCTTAGTTAACGGTCTTCTACGGAGTCTACAAAGCTCTATTTTCTTTCTCTTATTAATTACTCCTTCACTCATTTTCACATTAAGAACGTATGTTTAATATTTTGCAAAAATTATAATTTATGAGCAATTATTTATTTTACCCTTATTCATTGGTTTACATATTATTTTCACAAACATTAGATAAGGTTATTATAGTAAAAGAAATATTTTAAACGGTTTAAAAACTTTTTTGTTGAAAATGATAGCGCAAAAGCGCAGAATTTCAGCGGCGGACTTTTGCATAAGTTGAAAAAAAACTAGCTATGTTTGATTAAATTATTTTATGACGAATGGTTTTATTTCTTTCCTATATTATAATGTATACAATTTTGAGGGTTTTGACCTATTTGATTAGTATAATGCATTATTGAAATGTGGAATTGGCTTAACCAGAGAAGTTTTACCTTTGAACTTTGAACAGAATCATTCATTGAAGTCTTACTCTATCTTTACCAAAAAAAAATGTTCTCACTTTGTGTTTTCAATTACCGATACCTAAATTATTATTTTTTCAAAAAATGTCTCTTAATTACTCTGTTATCGGTGATATCATCAATTAATAGGAAGAAAGGGAGTAAAAAAAAACGAAATGGCTAAATTAAAAAAGTAAGGGTTGTTTGGATTTCGAACCTAAAAAATGACTACGGAGTGTGGCTGAATATTTACTCTAGTTAGTAAAATTGGCCATTACTATATTGATATATAATAATGGAGTATAATTTTTTTTATTGCATTTGTTTAATGTGTGTACATCATATGGAGTATATGATATGCATTGACTTTGTTCAGCAGAAGTTAAAGAGGCCAAAGGCATGTGGTGTGTATTGAGAGATATCATCGAAGTCATGACTTTGAAAAATCGATACTATTACTTACACTTTCTTGTGAAGTTGACATTCAATAGATGTGTTTGCTAAGTTTCTACTTTCATTTCATAACAAATAATTCTACCACTATTTTTCAATCCCCATTTCTGTTTTGGTTGACATCTAAACAAGTGTGGAATATGCTTTTCCTCATTTGAAAAATGAAAACTGTATCAACTTGATTACTTGTGCATCTTGTAAAAATAGTCTCTTCTCAGTTCTCACTATTTTATTTTGGTATATTTATAAAAATTAGTTTTGTAGACATCATGCTACAATATATTATCATCAGTATAAACTTATTCACCTTTTGTACCGTATGACTTATTTTTTCTACTCATAATATATTTTTAATCACCACTAACATTATAATTAAAGTGTAATATTTTTGTCCATCATAATACAGTAATTGTTTTTATTAAAATCACATTCCATTTAGTGCTTTAAATAATGTATGAGTGAAGACATGAATGATAGGAGTTGTAGTTATCAAATTTAAATGATGTGTGTGTAGAGGGCAGAGGTATGACTGCTTAGTGGTTACTGGTCAAATCTTGTTGCATACAATTATTTTGTACTATCATATGGTCAAGGAGAGCATGCCATTCACCAAACTAGGATCAGAAGCTCAAAAACCTATAATAATCTATTTTTTTCTGAGATAAACTCTTTTATTATTAATCATGTTCCAATAATACTATAATCATCATATTTTCAAATTCATAAATTAATAAGATTAGAAAAGATAAAACAAAGTACATTAGTCAATGTGAGCACGCCACGATCACGCTATAAATACCTCTACCAAACTGAAACTCATTTCGCATTCCACACTCTCCAAACGCAGCACCGACTGCCGTTTTCCTCACTCTCACCTAAAATTACGATCCAATCATCGGCGTTGCGCTAATCGGAGACGAAATAACGCGGCGGATTTTCAATCCGATCGATTCGCGGAAGGAGGAGGTTCGCTTCGGTGTGAGAAATGGCGAATCAGTTGGGGAATTTGGTGGAGGTGATAAGATCGAAGGTCCGATCGCTGAAGAAGTCGTCAACCAGAAGAAAGCCGTACATAAAAAGGACAAGCCGAGTGTGAAGGTGAGATCCGCAGTCGCCGGCAGGCGGAGGACATCAATTCGAACCGGACTCTCAAAACCGCGACGCCCGCAAGAAGCATCCTCCCCTGATTCTCCCACTTTTAATTATGTGTATTATGTAGGATTTGGATTTTACACAACAGATCTCTCTTTGGAAAACTGAATCAGTTAAGTCAAAATGCATAAAAAACCTGTTTAATTTGAGGAATAATTATTGTTAAAAGTATTCAACTAGAAACAAACTACACAATCTTTGGTCAAGTGTGTGTTATGTTTACAAAGGGTTTTTTTTCCTAATATTCTCGTGTTTTAAAAAAGTTTTCATATTTCTCTATCAAATAAAAATACTACTATTCTACTCAATAGACTTTGGGCCCATAAACTTGTAATCTTCTGTATACAATTAACCGACAATCCAATCTTAATTAGTTAAAGTCCTAATATCTAAGTATGGTTCACATGTTAATTATTACTTGGACTATTGAACTAGTATTAGATTATTAGACCAACGATATACAAAATGTACCCTATAGGCCCCCTTTATTGGATTATGGATTTAATCTAAGTTTGGACAAAACTCATAGACCTTGTGTGGCGAACTAAGTTTATGTTAGTTCGATAAACAACCATTTATATGATATATTTATGTAATATCCCTTCATCCATGAATAATTGTATTAGCATAAGATTTGTCACGTGTCTATTCAAATAATTCAATAACTCTATTTTACATGGATAATTGTATTAGCATAAGATTTGTCACGTGTCTATTCAAATAATTCAATCACTCTATTTTATTTTATTTTATTTTATTTTATGATTGATTCGATCATATTCAATATATTAATGCACGTACGAATCAAGCAACCGAAAGCAAATAAAATTCCAATTTTTAGATCTTAATAAAGACCATCTCCACTACTTTCAATAATACAAGTCGATATGTTTTTTTCCCTCATAAGTATGTTGTGTCATTGTTATTGACATACATTGGACAAATATCATAATGTATATGGTTGGGGTCAGTAGCAATATTGAAGAAAAATCAGTGAGATATGTGGTTTTGATTTTGCAGTGTAAATTTATGCATGGTCAATTGAGTTGGGACCCTATCACAGCCTGTTATATGCATAGTCAATTGAGTTTAAACTAATTCACTACTCAAATTATCCAAGAAGAGAATCATTATTAAAGCATAGTCAGTGACGGATTTAGGGAGACACGATGACCGATTTGATACGTATTAATTAGAAATTAGCACGTTCAACGCGAACAATATTCAGAATACGTATATAAATAATGTATGTATAAACATAACAGACGATTTACAGCGATTCGAACAATATTCTTTTTATAAAATTAATAATAAATAAATAGGTGTTTGAGTTATTCTTTATTACGGACCAATATTTCTATCTTCTTCTTCTTTAGGTTTATGGTTTATGGCTAGGGGTGACAAATCGTGCGTGTCGGGTCGTTATCGTGTCGACACGATAACGACATGAACACGATAACAACAAACACGAACACGACCTGTTAAGAAAACCCCAAACACGAACACGAACATGACCCGCTACCCTCAGACATGAACACGGCACTAACACGACACGAACCCATTAACGACACGAACCACTTCGGGTCAACACGACACGATAACAACACGTATTGAAAAGTGATTAAATATTTAAATGATTTAAATGAGATATGACCATATGAGACTATGAGAGTCAATTTAATAAATATTGAAAAATAAAAATAATAAGAATTAATAATATTAAAATATTATTTGTTAACGGATGACACAAACACGACACGAACATGTATTGTTAACGGATAACACGAACCCGATACGAACACGACACGAAATTTTCGTATCCTTAATGGGTCGACCCGATAAGGACACGAATCCAATAAGCTCTGACCCAAACCCATTAATTTCGTGCCGGTTCATGTCGTGTTATCGTGTCGTGTCAAAAATTGTCAGCCCTATTTATGGCTATGGTCCATGTGAAATGATGATCTGATGCTGTTGGAGAGGGTCATGTATAATTATGAGCTAAGTGGTAACAAAACTATTTCTTTGATATTTTGGAATGACTAATTACTAATTAGTTCACCATTCATCTATTATCAATAGTATTCGTACGAATTTTAGTGTAAAATTGGAAAATGATGATAGAGCTTAATGGGATTACAAAAATGTAATCTTGACACATATTCTCATGTTAAGGCATGTCAATAAAATTGACCATTTAAGTACCGAATTATTTGGCCCAAGATAGATTTGCATAGTTTCGTAAATGATCAAAATCAGGCATTCTAAATATAATTTAACATTGAGTCATAGTGTATAGTGTAGTCAAATTTTTGTTGGGAATAATATAAAAGGGATTCAACATTTTAAATAAAGGCATGACAAAGTGGACTTTAAAATTTGACAGGCCCAATATTCAATTGGGCTGATGAACCATTTGATTTTTGAATGACAAGAGTATTACTATAAAAATTCAAGAATCAATATAAAATTCTTATTTTCGTTTTTGTATTAATCTCCTAAATGACAAAACAAATCAAGTAGAACTCTAAGTATATGCGAACATGAAAATACTTTAAAAAATTGTTGTCCCTAAAAATCAAAGCTAGTAATAGCATTCATAAGGGTTGTTCGATTGTCATAACTTATTATTAGGAGTATATGATTATCCATCTATCACTAAGTTGTTGGATTATTTTAGTTGGAGCTTTGGAGGGGATTGATTATGACTTATTATCATGTTTATCCATCTAAAATTAAATTGTGATGTTCAATCTCAAGAACTAAACATAATACTCCTTCCGTCCCACAATAATTGTCACTCTTTTCCATTTCGGTCTGTCCCACAATAATTGTCACACTTCATTTTTACCATAAATGGTAAGTAGGTCTTACATTCCACGAACTCACTTCACTCACATTTTATTATAAAACCAATATAAAAAGTGGGTCTCACATTCCACTAATTTTTCCAACCAACTTTTCTTTACATTTCTTAAAACTCGTGCCCACAATAAGAGTGTCAATTATTATAGGACGGATGGAATACATAAAAATGAGATATAATCTTTCAAACCGAACATATTCAAGATATACTAACAAGATAGAAAATAACGTTAATAGTATTAATACAACCCTCGTTGTATAGAAAGTATACTACGAACTACTTTAGGACAATATCATTGCTATGGAACATGGGTAAATTCACTACAAAAATGATGTATTAAAAAAAATTGTTTTTTTTTGTTTTTTCAAGAAAATTCAAACTCATGACCATGAATTTCATTAGGCATAATTTTGAACCAATTATAAATCTTCATGATATATGATCTCAAAATATTAGATCCAATATCTATATAATATTATTTTCTTGATGCATTTAGTACTTTCGTTACATTAAATATGATTCGTTACATTAAATATAATCTTAGTACCAATTATATACCAATTATATATATAGGGGAGCGTTATTCTCTTTTTCACATCTTAGATCCTTTTTCCTTCTTAATATTATGCGTTAGATCTAAGGCATCAACGGATCAGATTGATTCTATAAAACTGGTTCCGTGTTGCATTATAGAAGGTGGTTGTATGCATTACAGGGTTATTATTGACATTTGACGGAAAAGTAACTGCCACATTTTGGTATCTGCGAATAATGCACCACATGGTCACGAGTAATGCATATAATTGACTATATAATGCACAATATGTGAACTGCAATGCATACGAATAAGATGTACCATGTTATGATGTTTGGACACACGTTTCTTGTTTCCCCTAAGGGTTTAATAAGCTTAGGGGCTAGGGTATAGTACGTAGACACGTATGTAATCTTCACATGGTAACGAGTAATGGATATAATTGACTATATAATGCACAATTTGTGAACTGCAATGCATACGAACAAGATGTGCTGTGTTATGATGTTTGACACACGTTTCTTGTTTCCCCTAAGGGTTTAATAAGCTTAGGGGCTAGGGTATAGTACGTACGCATTAATAACAAATTATAAAACGATACGAATAATTCACCAAATTGTCACGAGTAATGGATGTTATTAACTATATAATGCACAATATGTGAACCGCAATGCATACGAATAAGATGTACCATGTTATGATGTTTGACACACGTTTCTTGTTTCCCCTAAGGGTTTAATAAGCTTAGGGGCTAGGGTATAGTACGTAGACACTACTAACAAATTGTTGTTATTGGAATACACGCATGTGCATTATTTGGTTTAGGTAGTGCATTATGTAGCTGTTAATCATTATCTCAGTATATTATGCATTATTAGAGGTATTGTGTATATGGGTTAATCAACGGATTGAAGATTACATACGTGCATTTAGTAATGTCTACGTACTATACCCTAGCCCCTAAGCTTATTAAACCCTTAGGGGAAACAAGAAACGTGTGTCAAACATCATAACATGGTACATCTTATTCGTATGCATTGCAGTTCACATATTGTGCATTATATAGTTAATAACATCCATTACTCGTGACAATTTGGTGAATTATTCGTATCGTTTTATAATTTGTTATTAATGCGTACGTACTATACCCTAGCCCCTAAGCTTATTAAACCCTTAGGGGAAACAAGAAACGTGTGTCAAACATCATAACACAGCACATCTTGTTCGTATGCATTGCAGTTCACAAATTGTGCATTATATAGTCAATTATATCCATTACTCGTTACCATGTGAAGATTACATACGTGTCTACGTACATACGTGTCTACGTACTATACCCTAGCCCCTAAGCTTATTAAACCCTTAGGGGAAACAAGAAACGTGTGTCCAAACATCATAACATGGTACATCTTATTCGTATGCATTGCACTTCACATATTGTGCATTATATAGTCAATTATATGCATTACTCGTGACCATGTGGTGCATTATTCGTAGCGGTTTCCAGCCATTATTAGATTACTATTGTACCCTCATAATGCACAAAATAGAACAAATAATGCAACACGGGATTAATTACCCAATGTTGATCTTGACCGTCCATTTCTCTAATCTAATGGCTGATATTAAGAAGGAAAAAGGAGGAAATATAGGAAAAGGAAATGAATACATCCCTATATATATATATGTAACTCGATAGTTTTGTTTGGTAAATTAAATAGAAAAAGAATAAACTAAAAGAGTAATAAAGTAGAGTTTATATTGTTTTTATTTTAGAAATTATTTTTTAAATTGAACAACTAAAAAGAAAAACGTTTTATTTTTAATGGAACAGATAAAATTATTTATAAAGAATATTTATTAGTCTCTTCGTCCATAAAAATTAGACTAATTTATAAACGATACTCCCTCGTTCCAACTAAGTTGAGTCAAAAAATTTGGGTACGGAGATTAAGAAATTGTGTTAAAAAGTAGGAGAGAGAAATAAAGTAAGAAAGATAAAGAGAGAGTAAAGTATGTGATGAAATAAAGTAAGAGCGATTTGATATTTTTTTAAGTGGAAATAACTCAACTTAGAGACATTCCAAAAAGAAATACGACTCAACTTAGTGACAGAGGGAATACGAACTTTAATGCATAATTAATAAAGTAAAAGGGAGAATGAAAAGATAGTGAAAGTAATATTAGTAAGTTGTTGGATACACATTATTAATTGTTTAAAACTTTTTCTTTACTTAGAACCGGTCCAATTTTGATGGATAATTTAAAATACTTAAAATTAAATCTAATTTTTTGGTTAGATTAAATACTCTCTTCGTCCCATTTTACTCCACTTTTCATTTTTTGCTGTAAATTTGATATTTATTTTTAGTATAATTAAATTAGAATTTTAAGTGTCCCATTTTACTCCACTTTTCATTTTAGGCTGTAAATTTGATATTTATTTTTAGTATAATTAAATTAGAATTTTAAGTGTAATGAGACATCACATGAGCTCTTAACTAATATATTAATTAAATGTATTAATTTTAACATAAACTATAAATAGTGTAAGAAATTTGTGACGAGCCGAAAAACAACACTGCAAATAACATGAGACAGAGAGTATAAAATACTAGAAAGAATACTTTACTTGGTGCGGCGAAGGTACAAAAGTAAACCGTACGGCGTAATTAGGTGTCCAGATACTACAAAAGTATTATCATTTCTGTAATTGGGACCCACGGCACGTTGCGCAGCCTGCACCGCCACCACTTTATTTTTCCTATAACCGAAAATCACACAATTCAATTATAGTAAAATTATGAAATGTATCGGTATTGAATCTAAGTAGATTTAGTGAATCTTAATACGTGAAGAAAAAATGAAGTTAATGACTTATTTTTATAAATTAAATTCCCATACTTTTATTAAAACTCTCCCGCCAAAGAAACAAAGAAAAAGACATTTTGATTAGAGTTTAACACAAAACTTAAGACACTCCTTCCAAAATATAGAACAAACTTCCTTTAGTTAAGATAAATAGAAACCATTTTTTTACTGACAATCGTAATTCTAAACTCAAAAAATTATATCCTTGTAAAGAGAATAGACCTAGTTCACCATATGAGTGAATTATTTTTAATCAGCCATTTTAAATATTCATTCTGATACGATACATATTCCAAAATATCCTCTATTATCCAATTAGTTATTTAGTATTTAATTATCATATCTTTTTCCATATTCTATTAATTCATCATATCATTTGCTTAGGATATTATTATATTTGATTTACTAGATTTTGGTGGATATTATTATATCCCCACATATTATAATATGTGTAGGAGACCTTTATATTATTCATTCAAGAAATATCAAATTATCATAATTTCCTTATTTTTATCGTCTTCTTTATTTTTCGCAAACCCTAGTTTGGAGCTGATCCCGGGGAAAGCCCGAGACGTCCACTTTTATCCTTCCGTCATCGACCGCTCGTCTTCGCTGGAATCTTGTTAAGGGAGTGCACCCTTAACACATTCGCATTTGAAATTCCAACATGTATCTTTACTAACATTATTCTTTACTTACACTTACCACAGGTCCACAGCCAAATTTACTTCTTCCATTAAATAAATTTTAAAACTTAACTCGTAAAAGCAGCAAGACAAAAATGTCAAGTCATTTTTGTGTAGAAGGAACAATCATGTTTCTCAAAACAAAAAAAATACTCTCTTCCTCCCTACTAAATTGGGTCACTTCTTTTGGATATGAAAATTTAAAAATTGTACTGTATTATGAGTTAAATAATATGAGTAAAAAATAGGAGAGAGAGAAAAAATAGGATAAATAAGAAAAAGTAAGGTAGTTGATAGAATAAAATAAGAGTGATTAATTAGATGTTTTATTTTTTTGTAAAAAAAGAAAATGACTCACCTTTGTTGGTACGTCCCAAAGGGATATATAACTCAACTTAGTTGAAATTGAGGGAGTAATACGTATTACAACCAAGAAAGAAAGAAAACGACGAAAGATCCAATCACATTCAATTTCAAAAACCCTAAATCCCAACAATCGATTCACCAAACTTGTCATATGCCAATAATTGGATAAAACGAAAAAAAAGAACAAGATTCAAATTTAAATTGGAATTAGAAAGAAATGACAAGGGCGTATTTGATGGTAGGAACGTTAGAATGATTGAAATATCGGAAAATAGGAGACAAGAGAGGGGGCCAATTCCTGGCAACCAAACATACCCTTGTCTAATTGATGGGTCCATTTCTGAGGTGGATACGACAATCCAATTTTTAATGCCACAATTCAATGTGTATGGAAACAAAATTATCATATCTTTGTGACCATTTTTGTTTGCATGATTCCATAATTTTTGTTTCTGTTACAGGTTCATTGTAATTCCACCTACCCCCTTTTTTATTATTTTACCCCATTTTCCAAAATTATCATATCTTTGTGACCATTTTTCTCTATCGTATCTTATTTTTTTGCTATAGTTATAAGTATTATAAAAAACAAAATTCCTAGCTTTTATTTCGAATTTCTGGTTTAAAAAATATAGTACTAATATCTTTAAATGAGTAGGCCACACTAATAAATAGCCCACACTCATTTCTGAAATGGTGAATCCAAACGCGTTTTGGGCTACATTTTTGCAGCACCAGTACAGCAATTTTACTACTACAAAATAGTTTTTCATAATTGAAAATTACTAGTATTATTTTCAATCTAAAATAATTAGAGAAAGACTTAGTGGTAGTAATATTTTTCATTGTTCAAAGACATATTACAATATTTTACATTTTCAAAAAAACCTAACCGGTGAATCACGTTTTTTAAGACCCAAATTTAAAGTTAGTCTATTATACTTAAAATCATTTTCATATATAAAGCGGATGAAGCAACATTATTTTTTTACAACAAATAAATGATCAACCTTCGACTTAGGTGATCTACAATTCCAACAAGAAAACACACACATTAAATTGTTTATATTTGCTGTCTACATTTACTCCATAAGACACCCAATTTGTCATACAATCTACCTGTACATACATGTATGTGATTGTATTATTATCCATTTGTAATGATTAAGGAATAGTGGGTTCTTCACTATTGACAAATCCACATGCAAGCAAATGCTACCTAACACTATAATCTATAAATACTAGAAGTAGTGTTTTTTTAAAAAGATTAAATATATATATGCACTTATAAATCATAAAAATGGTTCGAATGCCTATCCATATACAATATACTTTAATCAAATAAAATCCCTTTTCATGTTACGTTGGCTTTCCAATTATAGTGCTTATTAAAGTTGTTGTGCTATATTATATAAGTATGTATAAATGAGAATTTCAATCCGTATGCAAGTACTACAAAACTAACCCCACAGGTTCCCCATCACGATATGGGGACATAATTTAGTAGCTCTATTCTTTAAATTTCTATTGAAAAAAATCAATCTTTATATATATGCTCATATTGTTATAACCTAAAGTTAATGCTTTTGTTTTTCTACTATAGTTTTAACAAAACAGTAGCATGAAATTACATATGATTAATTTTGTGTATCATATCATTGAAAATACGTATTTTTTTATTATATAAATACTCCATTTTATCTTGCTTGCCTCTTTCATGCTGTGGAGACTTCCATTTTAGATAAACAGTATTCCCGTACGTATCTCATCTTTTACTATAGTTAGTAAAAATGCACAAGATAATACTTGAAAAAAATTAAACAAAAACTCGATATATTTATTGTAAGAAAAAAAATTACTACTAATATATTTGGGAAATGGGAATAACAACTAATTTGCTATAAAATAAAACATTAATGATATCGTCGTACATTAATATTGTATGAATGGATATAATTAAATCAAAAGAGTATGCAATAAAAATACCACTTTAAAATATATGGTGATAGTATTAATTAAGATCATCGGCCACGTGGTGTATATCGAAGGTCACAACGCACATAGACCAAAAAAATATTCGAATATAAAATTTAGAAAAAGTAAATTAATTAGTGTAATAGTAATTAGGATAATTAAATCGTAGTGAGATATATATAGTGATCCGAGGGAAGAAGCAAGCACATGATGGCAGCATTTGGCTTTGATCGTGTGTGACGATGAAACCAAAGCCCCATCAAAGTATCATGCTCGCTGCACACCACCACTATAAATACTACTACTATTAATTATAGTATTTGATTCATTATAAATTTAATCAAGTTATTAGTGTTGTAATCCATGCATGCCTCCTTGCCAGATAAGATCATTGTTTGTTTGAAAATCAAATTTTGTTACACCTTTTTTGATGGGTACATGTGTTTGCACCATGGAAATCGAACATAGAAACATTTCAAAACATAAATAGCATAATAAAAAAATAATACTGAAATTAAATATATACTCACTTTTTATTTCCTACTTCATTCTCCCTCTTAATTTATTATCTGTACTTTATTTACTTTTCCATTTTATTATTTCTACTTTTTTGCCTACCAACTTAACACAGTAAATGTTAATTTCTTAAACTCCGTGCTAAAAAAATTATCTCAAAATTATAAAGGAAGGCAAGGAACACGAGCGGATCTAGGGGGCAGTTGACCCCTCCATGCGACTAATTTTCTCTTATCGGGACGTAAAATTACCATATCCGCCCCTCGGTTTTCCTCCGATGTCGCCTCGAACATAAAAAAATAGTCACGTCCGCACTAAATCAAGCTAATATTATATATTCTGCCTCTTCAGTTTTCGAATCCTGGATCCGCCACTTGCAGGGAATATGCACCAAAGATTTTACATATTTAAATGTTGGTTGGTATGACACAAGATAAAAAATTGTGAAAAAGGGAAATCTGATGGAGGATAAGAATGAACAGGAACTTACCATTGGAATGAGTAATTAAGCAAAGATCACAATCCCAAAACTAGTATTAATTAACTAATTAATACTACTACTTAAAAGTAAGAAAGACATTTATAAGATTGAAATGTGTGCGCACGTGCATACATGTGTGCTCATCTGTTGGAAAATTCTGAACCGCCATATGCACACGTGCCGACATGTGTGTGTGAGTGCGTGTTCAATTGGAGTTGAAGGCATGTGAAATCAGTTCACCAAAATTAACATAGCCACACACTAAAATAAATCTGAAATTATCACCCCATTAGTTAAATCTAATCTCTTTAAAAAATAATACTATGTGATGATTAAGTACTACAGTGCATGATGGTACACAATTTGTTAGTTCAAATTTAATCCCTATATAGATATAGTGGTCAAACTGATCTAGTTTTCGACTAACCCATATGTCTTTTCTTGATCTCTTTTCTTTTTTAATTAACCGGGTTACACATTAGTCGTTACTACTAAATTGGGTTAATCGGGGTTACACATTACTAGGGAATGCGTGTCTTCTAATTAGATAGAACAATTTATCGAATATAGAAAGTAAATACTTACGGACAATCCAAATCGAAAAGGATGGATTATTTGTTTTGGAACAACTTAACGATTATTTATAGATTGTTAAATGTTAATTGCTCTGATATCATAATAGAATAATTGACCCTATAGATTATTGCTATAACAATTATGATATATAAATAAATTTATTCAATTATTGATCTTTTCCTTTCTTGACTTGATCTCTTCTTGATTCTGTCCTCGATTCTTGACATGTTTCCCCTTCATTCTGCAACAGCATCGAGTAAAAGTTAGAGAAAAGAAGATTCGCATTTAGTTTGGGAAATGAGTTGTTAGAGAAATGGGTGAATATATAGGTAGGAAGAAGTAGAAGATGCAATAATATTAGAGAAGAGAAGAAAGGGATGTATGTCCAAATAGTGAGGAAAAGAGATTGAAGATTGTACCCTGTTTTGCTATGAGAGTACACTCTACCCAACTGTCTTGCATGTGATACCCTTAATTCCCATACATTCCCCTTCTTCACATCCCACCTCACTCTCCCAATGTACCTATCTAATCATGAAAGTTACATAATTGTCCTTCATAACTTAATGATTCCCCAAAAATGGACCCAAATTGCATCCTGTCTAAATCTCCATGCCAAGATGTAGTCTTGTGTTCGATGATCTGATCGTTCGTATATACAGATTCAAGACCAAGATCGATTTGAGCGTTTTGTATTGTGAGTGTGAAGTGGATCTAGATACGATCTAGGATGGTTTGACGAATATGACACTAGTTCTTGTATGTACTATGCAAGATGTGACACTTGTATGTATCTATACATATCATCAAGATTACCAAATCGTCACGCTTAACTCAGTGATTCCCCAAAATAGAACTATACTGCATCCTATCTTCATCTTTTAATTAAAACGAAGTCTTTTGTTCGATGATCTGGTCGTTACTATATCCAAATTCAAGACCAAAATCGATTTGATTGTTTACAACATTCGCTTCATGTTATTCCAAACTCAATCTGGATACGAGTAGGACAGTTCGACAAGTCTGACACTGACTCATGTGTTACAAGATGTGGCACCTCGAATGTATCTATGTATAATCAAAGTTACCTAAGTGTCCCTCTTAACTCATCCAAATAAATCCGAATCGTTGCGTGCAAGTGCAAAGTGTCTACGGATACGAGTACGACACAAGTTTTCGTAAATGTGACACACTAATATGGGACTACATAAAACTGGCCTACCTATTAATCTCAAGGGTTGGTGTTAAGTAATCTCACATCAAACATATCCATTGCCCACTTGAATAGTGCCAAAAAACTCTCACTTTCTCTTGTATTTATCCTCAATATCTACTACTCCCACAAACCTAAGAAGATCAACAAACAACCACCCTCCCACACACACACACATATATATAGATATATACACAACATAAATAGATCAAACAGTATACAGTAACACAAACAAGAAGAAGAAGAAGAAGAAGAAGAAGAATACAATGAATTACATATTCGAAAATCAAGAATGCAGCAGCGGTTGTGAGTCAGGCTGGACTCTCTACTTCCAGCAGTCTTATAAAACGGAAGACGATTCGCCTGAGCCCCGGACGAAGAGATCTACCGAGGAGGACGACGACGAAGATCTGTCTATGGTGTCGGACGCCTCGTCCGGGCCGCCTCAGGTGCATGAGGAAAGCTGCTTCTATGATAACTACGCTACGGTTTCTGAGCCGTCGTCGGAAAGGAAGAAGAAAAGGGCAAATCGATGTCGGAAAAAGGCGCCGGAACAATCCTCTTTGCTCGACGACACTGCTAGCTCGTCGCTTTACGGATACTGCTATGTGAGTTTTTTTTTTCTCACAAACGATACGAGTTTTAATGAAACACTAAATAGCGTTACTAAATAGAGTGAAAAAGTAGTTAAAATACTGTTTGTAAAAAGTTTGAGAAATTCAACCAAAATAGAAGTTGATTTATTTTAATGATGATTTAAAATGGAAAAATAAGACTAAATTTGTATGTATATGCAGAAAACAAGAAGCCAGGCATCAGTGGAGAATGTGGTGGAATATTCACAAGGCTACTCCTCAACTCAGTTTGAGGTATGGCAAATTTCTACTGTTGATATAAATTTTTTTGTTTATGGAATTGACATGAATTTTCTTTTGTTTATTTATTTATTTATTCTAATTATGTGTAGGTGAGACCTACATATGTAGAGGGGCATTATGATTTCTTGCAGTCTGGAAACCAACAACTTCAGCAGCAAAACCAGTTGAGTTTTTATTATTCTTTTCTAATTACTAGATCTATATATTTTTATGTACTCCCTCCGTCCCGCACTACTCGCACGTATTTCCTTTTTGGGCGTCCCAAGTTACTTGCACTCTTTCCATTTTTAGTAAAAATTTTTACCTATAGCCGTCATTTTTAACTTTCCTATACACTCATTCCTTAATCTCCGTGCAGAAAAGGAAATGAGCGAGTAGCTCGGGACGGAGGGAGTATTTACTAGTAGTAAATTGGATTTGGTGTGAATCTTAGCAGGTGGTTTGATTTGAAGGTAAAAGGTGGTGACTGGTGAGATGATGTAATAATGTTCAAAAGGGTTATGTTTTTGCAAAGGCAAAAATGAGTCTTGAAAAGGGGATTTTGTTTCCTTTTCTTCTCTGCTGTAATACAAGTGGGAAACAGCTTGAAAGAAAGAAAAAAAAGCAGAAGAAGTGGAATTTCAAATCTCAATATTTTGTACTAGTAGATTCAAGATTTTCTAGTATTAGAAATAATGGCAACAATTATTTTTTAATTTATGTAATTATATGTAGACAGCCCCTTGTGCTCCCTTTTGCTGCGACATTGAAGATCTGTCTAGAATTTGTCTTATGGCAGCTATTAATTATATATCCACTTCTATAAAGAAGTATACTTAATGAACAATTAATGGTAATGAGCTAATTTTCATGCATTAAGTTGGTTATATAGGTTGGATATTTGTATTATTATCCAATAAAAAAAACATGAATGTAAACCCAAACTTTGATAAAAAAAGATAATTCTACTTTTAATAGTGTTAAAAAAATTATTGGAAACAGGGATAGAGTGAGTACAACAAGGGTAACAATAATTATTGTCAGAAACCGAGATTTATTAAATCACATGAAACAATATATAATTGTCAGAAACTAGGATTTTTATTAAGTGGGCCAATTATTATATGTATATATCTATATCCACATGAGGGATCTTTAGCATCAACCATAACAAGTAAGCATTTGTCTTTTTTTTCCAAATTTCACAAAATAGACCTATTTAGGACATAATTAATTGAAATAAAATTAAAAGTCTAACAACACATTTATTTAGTTTGACATACCCTACTTCTTTATTTGGAGACAAATGTCCAACCTTAATACTTTTCCACTCTAATACAAATAAAAAGAAAGAAATATAGTTACTCTCACCCCGGAGTTGATGAGCTAGAGTATCCAAATTAAACACTGAAGTAAAAAAAAACAGCAATACAACTATTAAATATATCCGGACTGATACATTAGTATACTACTTGTCAGCACCGCTTAAGTACGTAAACAAAATCAAAATTAGAAAATTACATAAAAAATACTCCACAATTATATATAAAAGAAAAAAATAGAATGAAAAGTAAAAACAGAAAAAATATTACTACTAAAATGAACTCTATACATAATCGATGCTCATGATAGATTCTTACTCCATAAATGATGTGCGACATATTTACCATCGTATAAATTTATCTACAAGAAATGCTTCCTTTTTTTAATTTTCAATTTATAGCTCCGTCTAAACCTCCATCCCAACAGAGAGCAATGAATACACAAAAAGATGTAGAAAACCAAAACACAAAAATAAATGATTGATAGTTCTTTGTTTGTAGTGAATCATCAAAAGGGTATGGTTAAATTGTGCCTAAATAATAATCATTCATTGTAAAATCAGAATTTGGTAAAAGCTTGTCTATTTAAACACATTTAATCCTTGCATTTGTCTTGGATCCAAAGGTGGACGTACATTACATGTACAGGTATAGTACATGAATAATGATGCCAATAATAATACATATTTTATTTAATTTTGGATGCCAATTTTATGGAGACAGCTGGTGCAGCATCATAAAGGGTGATGGCAAGTAACATTTAGGAAATTGATGAGATGATGAATCAAGAAAGGACCACAAATGAAGAAGTTGAATAAGATTGAGCAAAGTAGGAAACAAAATAAGAGAAAAATAAAAAAATAGTGGGATTGAATAAATGAGATTAGATACAGTGCATGATGTGTTCAGACCAACCATGCATTAGCCCATATTCCCCATTGTTCAACCCAAAATAAACCTATCCTGTTTTCATCAATTTCAAATAATTTTTCCTTGTTTTCTTTTGTTTTTGTCTACTCCTCCAATATATATTCAGATTCCAATTCTTCCCCCTTTAGCTTGGGCTGCAATTTCTGCTATAATCTTCTAACAATGATTGAGCCCATGAAGATTTAATAAAATATAGTAGATAACATGTATAAAAAGGATTGCTTGATTATATTTAATCGAACTTCATTCTATTATATTCTTAGATACTCATATTTGTATATATATGCTTCTTTTGTTGTTAATTTATAGTATATATATGTACTAGTATATTCTAGAACACCAAGTGCATGCATTTCTTAGACGTTGGATAGTTGTTTTGTCCAGTGTTCGGCTATGGAATGATGTAAACATATTGTATAAATATGAAAGAAATACAGTATTTATATAATTATATACTATCTCAGTCCACCAAAAATTGGTAAAATAAGAAATATATATAGGAGAAATATATATAGGAAAAATGTGTAGTACTACCACTTTTTATTGCAAATTTTACAGATCAATTTTGAAGTTTAGTATTTATATTATCAAACTAAAGAGTTTGCGGTGAAGTGGTAAATGTACTTATAACCTAACCAAAGGTCAAGGGCTCGAATCCCACTAAGGTCAAATCCTGCAATGTGGGTCTTTATAGGTTTGATGAGGTTTGATGATATACCTTTGGTTAGGTTATAAACACGCTCGAATCCCACTAAGGTCAAATCCTGCAATGTGAGTCTTTATAGGTTTGATGAGGTTTGATGATATACCTTTGGTTAGGTTATAAACACGCTCAAATCCCACTAAGGTCAAATCCTGCAATGTGAGTCTTTATAGGTTTGATGAGGTTTGATGATATACCTTTGGTTAGGTTATAAACACGCTCGAATCCCACTAAGGTCAAATCCTGCAATGTGGGTCTTTATAGGTTTGATGAGGTTTGATGATATACCTTTGATTAGGTTATAAACACTTGATGGTTTGATCAAATGACCTTAATCTGGTTAGGTTATAAACATCTTTGTCACTTCACTATGAGCTCTCTTTTGAAAATTGTATGAATTTCAAAAAATAATACTCCTTCCGTCCCATAAAAATATGGGCTATGAATATGGCACGAGAATTAATACAAAATTGGTAAAATAAGAGAGAAGATTGATAAACTTTTCAAAAATAGAATTCACATATATTTTGAATACTGGTATAACAAATGCATATAACTATAGTAGGAGTACTAGTACTATTTTCAATGGAAAACTAAGTGCATTTGCACAATATGTGAGATAATAAAAAGGAACTAATTTAGTAAGCGAGGTTTGTAATTAACACTAATCGAGAATTATTAGAATACCTAAACTTATTACTTTTTCTTTATACCTCTCTTTTATTTTATCAATTTTACTTTAAAACACGTGCCGAACACAAAGTGCATATTCTTTATGGACGTATGGCGTATTTAAATTGCTATTTTCCAAAATTAATAATGTTTGAGCCCACAATTAGTTCAATTAAATTAAGCCCATTCAATTCATATGAAATTAAACGCCGCGATCTTCTTCTTCCCGACGCCTCTGCACATCTGTCGCCGTTTCTTTCTCTTCCAGGTATGTTTCTATCTTCCTACAGTGTTTCTTCCACTCACAGAAATCTGCAAATACATAGCATTTATTGGTTGATTTGCAATTTTCAAAAAAATATTTGCAGCTCAAACGCATATACTGTAGCAAGACGATAAAAGGATTAATTAGGATAATTGAGTTTACATTTTCAAAAATTGAAGCTGTAGCATTTCACGTTAATGCTAAATGCAATCTGTATTGCGCTTTTGAACATTTTAGATGTTGTGTTACAGCAATATGTTTACCAATGATCAGAGACAAAAGGAGCGCACCGGAAAATATGGATCTCCGAGATTGCAATATCTCCAGGTCAGTTTCCTATCTCAATCAAATGTTATTTTGCCCTAGAATTGTTCAGTTTTTCTAATTTATCGCGTATTTAACACGTAATAGTATGCTTCTTGCAATGATAATTGTCAATTGATGGGGACTATGTTTTAGGGCTTTAGCTTTGTATTTTCTGTGTCACAGGAACTGGTTGCACAATTTCAGAATGCATCTGATGAAGGTATGAGTTATCAATCAATTGGTTGTATTTGAACTCCAATCAGCATTTAATATTCTGTCGTTTAAAATATATGGGGACTTGATGAATGATGATATTGCAGAAACAAAAGAGAAAGTTGTTGCTAGTTTGGGGAACTTTGCTTATGATCCTTATAATTATACGTTCTTCCGTCAGGTTTGTGTTTTTATCTTATGTGGTTTAGTTTATGAAAACAGATCGTGTTTTGGTGACACGAGCAACTGTTCTTTTTCCGTTGAGCAGCTAAATATTTTGGAGCTTTTTCTGGACTGCCTAACCGAGTCCAATGAGAGGCTTGTGGAGTTTGCAGTCGGAGGAATTTGCAATGCTTGTGCAGGTGTGGTTGGACGCTATGTAGTTATCATTTTTTTCCCATTGCAATGATTTTTCATTCAGAATTCTTTTCCAACTTGCAGATCCAACAAATGCTTCGGTTGTCACCCAATGCGACGGTATTCCTCTTGTCATCCAATGCTTATCGAGCCCTGTTAGAAACACGGTAAATCTTCTTTGAGCTCTTAACACATACTACTATACATTATTTCATCAATAGAAAGATTCCATTCAAGATTGTTTTGGAGCTTTGAACTCGATTTGATGTCTCTCGTCTCAATGTAGTTAAGGTTATGCTCATCGAGAAGTTCCTTAAAACGCTTGTATTTAGGTGAATTACGCAATTGGATCTCTGTACTATCTGTGTAGTGCAAATGCTGAGGATGAGATTTTGAAACCAGAGGTAGTGGATGCTATGAAAAGATTTGCAGCAGCTGGTGCGAGCTTTAGCAATCTAGCTCGGGCGTTCTTGGATAGGTACGTTACGTCTCTCAATGAAAAATAGGTTTGTGTTACAGCATGTAAGTATAGCAGATAAGTTTAGTTTCTCATCTCCTGAAATTTTGAGCTTGTAAGTTGGAAATTATGATCCTACATGACATGAATGAAAGCAAGAGGCTTATCAGATGAGAAATCGTGAAGATTATTTTCTCTTCTTAAACATTTCATTTTGTATATTTTTTATTGTAAAATGTAAAAACTTATTGGAAAGATACGTTTCTCTCTCTTATTTGAGGTGACAAAAGTCACACAATTCTACATAAGGTTTATAAATTCTTGCCAAATTTCTATAGAACACCTTTTTTATGAGTGTTTATCTAAAAAATCATAAAAAAGGGAAAGTGGATTAGTTTTAACTCTTAAATAATGATGTGATGGAGCTGCTTACTAATTCTGCTGGGCCCTCTTGGGGAACCAAACAATTAATCAATACTCCATCCGTCCCAAAGAAGATGACACACTTTGGAGATGATACGAGATTTTAGGAGATGTTGTTTTGTTTGTTAATTTGTGAGAGAAAATATAATTTTATAATTAATGTGAGAGAACTTTTTTTAAAAGAGGAAATGTGACATCTTTTGTGGGACAAACTAAAAAGGAAAGTTTGACATCTACTATGGGACGGAGGGAATATTAAATATTAATAACTCTACTGGCCCCTCTTGGGGAACCAAACGATTAATCACTATTAAATATTAATAGCGAAATAGTATATGCATTTCACATATGAGTTTTTTTGGGTAAATAGAAAAAAAAAACTTGGGTCAAATTTTAGTTTATCCCTTAACCTCTAAAAATGGGCCGATTAAATCATAACTTTGATGTTTTTTTTATTTGTTCCATAAATTTGAATTTAGAGAAAATTGAGCATGATATGGAAAGTAGGGAACATGATTTCAACCCTATATTTTGTAGGGAATGTGATTGTGCGTGAATTGAACGGTGATTTCAGCTCTATTAAATCATAACTTAAACATTTGCGAAGAAGAAGAAGAATGGAAGGAACATGATTTCAACCTTTTTTTTTTCTTTGTAAAAGACGTAAATTTGGAGTGGAACCATTGGCGGACACAGTAAGGCAAGACAAGGGGCTTAAGCCCCTCCCAAGAAGCTTTTTTGTTGATTTTTTTATTTCTAATTTTTTCAAAATTTTCAAAACCTATGTATCAAGCCGATGCCATTTGAGTGATGTTAGAGACTAAATCCTAGAAAGTTTAATGGTTGGAAGGGCTGAACTATTGCTAATAAAGCAAAAATTGCAGAGGAAGTCAAAGAAAAATTAATGGCAGCTGCTGCTGCGAAGATGAAGAATAGGAACTAGTATAATACTAATAATAAAACAACCATTTAATAAGTAGTGCATCAAAAATTGAGCTCAAATTAACAAGTCTAAACTAATTTTGATAAATGTGTTATGTTAATTTTTAAATGTGATTTATATATGAAACATAACCAAAATTATAAATTTACAGCTTAATTTTCAACCAATTCTATATCTTATAATCGAGTTACTTCTTCATTGCAATGTCCATCTAAATTATATAATTCACAAAACATTTCGATTTATATTAATTTATTTTTATCTATAAAATATTTATGCATTGTACATTATATTTGCCTGCGAAAAAATGTCATGTTTTTCTATTTTTATTCGTTCATCAAAATTATTATCTATGATAAGTTTTTCTTCCTTAAGGTGGAACATAATTTCCACTAACACTATTTCGAACACTTTTATTTCTATCTTTTTCTTATTTTACCGATTGTATCAAACCTAGTACCATCCACGATCAAAAAAGCTATTTATAGTAGATGAAGGTAGTATACAGTGCAGCCCTTGCTAAAATAATTTTCTGCGTCCGCCACTGAGTGGAACGATGTCGTTTAATAATTTATTCCACATCATACCTTCCCGACGTCCATGTCACACTCATTTTTTTTCCAAATTCAAATTCATGGGACAATTCAGAAAATTCATCAAAGTAATTTAATCTGCCATTTTATAAAATTATAAGATAACATACCAAACTTCGTTTTTTTTTCATTTACCCTAATTTTTTCATGCATCCAGCTTGCAAATAAAATCAAATGAGTGGGACAGTTAATAACACTCACGGAACTTAATAAGCGTAAAGTACCACTAATTTATGTCGAATTTTTCAAACCCAAAACAAATACTCCACTTCTACATTGAAATAATTGTTCATTGATATATGCATTGTGATAAATAGTGTACCATCATGAATTACGTAATCAGTCAGACAGATGCGACATCGTCAGTAATTCAATTCTAAACTTAATTCTTTTCTTTCCTTTTTTGTCCCGAGCTACCTATTTTTCTAAATCTCTTGGTATTGATTGAATTGCAAAAAGATTCCCACAACGTTAGATGAAAAAAATAACAAAATATAAAATGTTGCAATATAATTAGAACCGTAAAAATTGAGCTGGTAAATCACATCGCAAAAGTTTAATAGGCAAACTTTATGTCAAAAAACTCTAGTGCGCGCACCTGCATGGTGTGCACACTCTTCTTCTCCGGTTTTCCCTTCTCCTTTCCGTTGCCTCGTCCGCCTCCATTGCAATCTACTCACTTGTCTTCTTGAGCTCACCACGCGCTCGGCCGAACACTAGCTCAACTTTTAAATGGAGTTGGGGGCAAAATGTCATCACAAAAAATGCCAATGGTTGAAACAATAATTGTAGACCTTTTGTCCATAGTTAAAGACATAATAATATGCTACTCAAATATTCCTTTAGTTTATATAATTGAAGCAGTCTTAAAATCAAATCATTAGCAATAAAATCTTTTTAAACTGTACGAGTGTTAATACAAAATTGATAAATTAAGAGAGATCAAAAGTGTATAAATAAAATGAAAATGAATATCATTTCATTTGAAAAATAGAAAGTTTCTATTAATTTTTAATAGATAGGTAAAAAGAAAAAAAATTATTTTCAGATGACAAAAGGAGTCTTAATTGCACCGAAAGAAAATAAAAATGGAATGTGTTAAATAATGGATAATTGGAGTTTTGACAATTTAGCCCTTTGATTAAGATAATATCACATGATCTTTTTGAGCAGCTGCCGATGTTTGAAATAGAAATATTAGAGTGGTCCAGAGCCTTTGTCCTACCATCAAGGAGCTTAGACATTATTGCATGAGGTATCGACTTCGAGTACTCTTGACATCAGTTGTAATTTCCTCCTATCTATAGAATAGAAGTTTATTTGTAGGAGTTTATTTGTAATTTTCTTAACATCCTCCCTTATATAGGAGTTAATTTTTTGAAAAAAATAGAAATACTAGAGTATCCACTATAGGGGCGGCGCGCTATAGTGGGTGTGGCGTCCGCCCCGTAGCGGACATAAATTTTGGGGCGGATGGGCGATCGACGCCTAGTCGCCGAGGACGGGCAGGTGGGGGTGCGCCGCGATCGGCGCGGCGCCGGCAGTCGGTTTGTTAATTTTTATTTTTTTTATTTTTCGACATTTTTAGAGAGAGGGGGGGATTGGAGAAGGAAGAAGGGAGATTGGAAGAGAGAGAGAGAGGAGAGTAATTTTGGAGAAGGGAGTTATTGTTTTAAAATTTAAGTGGACGAGAGCAGTACATTTTTTTTTTGAAAAGAGAGTATGAAATTTGCCACAATTGTTTTAAAATGGTATTGGAGTGTAAATGTGTGTTTTTTTTCAAAATTAGGAGGATACTATTTCGTTTATTTCCTTTCATTTTGGACTGGTATATTTAATTGGGATTGGAGAGTATGTTTTTATTTTTATTTATTTTTTTTAAATGTTGATTGTATAATTTTCCCGTATCCATAATATAACGAATATTTGGTCCCAATACTTTTTTTACATATCAGAAACCAATACTTTTTAGTTTCTAATTATTTATATTCCGATAATTTAATTACAATTGATTTAAAATAAATAAAAAATGAAATAAAATAAAAAAATGGCTAAAAAAGTGGCGAGGCTATTAAAAGTGTCCGGTTTATAGCTGCAGATACTTTTTTTTATAAGCGCAGACAAATAAACTGGGGGCTGTGGACAAGTGGTAAGGCTATTAGAAGTGTCGGCTTACCGTGGACACCCTTAAGACACGTTGAAACTTCACGACCTTGAGGTGGAGAGGCATGAAGCCATTTTTGTTGCATTTGCTTGTTGCTTTTCTTGTGGGAATCACGTCTGCTGCTTCACAATCGATCGTGGAAACCCTCCCCGGCTACGACGGAGCTCTGCCTTTCAAACTCGAAACAGGGTCTCTCCATTTCTCAATTCACTTAGCTACACTCTGTTTTCTCTGTTTAATTAGAAAGAATTGATGTTGTTTTGTGGGATTCAGATATATTAGCGTGGGAGAGGATGATGAAGTTCAGCTTTTTTACTACTTCATCGAGTCCGAAAACGACCCAGCTAGAGACCCTTTGCTCCTCTGGCTCAACGGCGGCCCCGGTTGCTCTGCCTTTTCCGGCCTCGTTTATGAAATCGGTCTTCTTCTTCTTATCTCTCTCACACACACACAAACACAGGGAGATGTAGTTTTGTGATGGGACTTAATCGTATGCTTTTGGTTCTGATTAATTCTCCTTAATGCTAATTTGTAGGTCCACTTGCCTTTGATGTTGACAATTTTAATGGAAGCTTTCCTTCTTTCCTGTTGAACCCATATTCATGGACTAAGGTTTCTTACCATCATTGCTACATTAGTTATCTCTTGATTTCATCCATTTTATTTGATGGTGATTATGATGATGTTAGGTTGCCAACATTATATTCCTAGATTACCCTTCTGGAACTGGATTCTCATATTCCAACAATGCAAGAACCTTCCCGGTCTCCGACACGAATTCAACTCTACATAATTACACGTTTCTACGCAAGGTTGCTCTTCAATGCCCTCAACTTAGCTATCACCATCCTTTGATTTAGCTGGTTTTTCGCATCTTTGTTGTTGATGGAAGCTTACCTTCATCTGTCATTGTTTGGAAAAACAAATATAGTGGTTGTTAGCTCATCCCGAGTTTATCAAGAATCGTCTGTATGTTTCCGGTGACTCTTATGGTGGCAAGATTGTTCCTATGGTTGCTCTTGAAATAGCTAAAGGTAGTTAGTTGCATCTCACATAAATTTGGTTACACTTAGTTATTTCCTTTTGTTGTTTCCTCAACATTTAAGTTGAAAATTTGCAGGGAATGAAGCTGGACTAGAGCCAATAATGTCTCTCAAAGTAATGGGAGTTCTTGATATCTTATTTTCTTCTTTATTTGTTTTCTTGTCATTGGTTTCTATGGCTAAGAAAAGAGGTATTTTATGGAATGGGAACAGGGCTATATTATTGGTAATCCAGTGACATATGAAGCTCAGGATATGAATGAAAGGATACCTTATGCTCACAGAGTGGCACTCATTTCAGACAAACAATTTGAGGTACTTTCGTTGTCTATTTGCTTATTTAAACTAGTGTTAGTCTTTTTGTCCTTTGCTTGATCTTCCATATCTTGAATAATTTCAGCGAGCAAGAATCAGCTGCAACGGAGAGTACGAGAATCCAGATCCAAATAATATTGAATGTTCATATGCACTTTACAGCATCAACCAGGTATACATCATTAAACACATTCTCCTTGCAAATGTCAATTGGTTTTGATGTTTTAGACAATGGTGATGGCCTTTTAATCAAGTGCAGTGCACCAAGCTTGTCAACACAGCTCATATTCTAGAGCCAAAATGCAAATTCCTATCACCAAAACCAAGTGGTTCTAGAAAGTTCCAACCGTCTCAAGTAGACGATCCAATTGACTTCCTCTCCCTCTCCAGCGGAAATAAACTAACATGCCGCGTATTACTCCACTCTGCCTATCACATTGTCTCCATGTCATCACCGACTTTAACCCAAAGCTCTCATGTTTTGCAGAATATGAGATATGCGACCTCCTACGTGTGGGCTAATGACGAAACTGTGAGAGAAGCTCTGCACATCAGAGAGGTACATGAACCAACTTTTTGAATTTGACTAAGATGATGTTGTGCTTGAACATTAACCAATCAATCAGGGGACGGTACCTGATTGGACGAGATGTAACAAGAGCTTGAGCTACGAATACGACATAGAAAGTGTTGTCGAGTATCATCAAAATCTGAGTGATAGAGGCTTCCAAGCCTTGGTGTATAGGTGACCCTCAAAATTTGATCCCACGGTCTGTAAACTCGTGTATATGTTTCGACAATGTTAGTGAAGCTATACAACTCTTTCTTTCAGCGGTGATCATGACATGAGTATACCTTACATGGCCACGTTGAAATGGATACGCCAACTGAATTGTCCGTGGATGATGAGTGGAGGGCGTGGAGCGTCGATGGTCAAGTTGCAGGGTGATTTTTTTGTGTTGTAACAACTGATAATTGATGATGGAAGTAAAAATCACATTGCTCAACCTTGTGTGTTATGTGATTTGTAGATACACAGAGCTATACAAGAGTAAGATCAAGGAAGCTTACCTCATGTTTGCTACAGTCAAGGCAAGATAAATACTACTAATATAATTTGAAATGAAGTAATATTAGTATTAGTATATAAGTATTAGATAATGCGTATAAATTTTTTATGGTTGTATTAGCATCAATATAATAATATGCAGTGGGGCAGGGCATACACGCACCAGAATAACAAGGCTAGAGAGTGTTTTTGTGAAATGTTAAGAGAGTGGTTCATCCCTCTCTTCCCACTACTAATAATCTCTCTCATACTTCATTCTGTAATATACCTAGTTTGTGTGATATAGTCGAAATGATTGAGTGACAGGATAAGCACATTATTTGAAATTCCAATTAAATCTTGAAGAAATTTTAAAATTCAAATATTACACAAAACAATTTTGTTTATACTCATTAAAAGCATCATCGTTTTTTATATTTACCGGTTTGATCACATGCATAATACGACGTGTCGCGTAGAATTTAATTTAGGAGAAAATCAAATCAGTAGTAGTCAAGTTTTTAGTGCGTGAAAAATACCAAATTCGGCCACAATTTATGATTTTAGGAAACATTATCCCTATAATTAATTAACCATCTTTTTTTTTATTGAGAACAAAAACAAAAATAGGTGTCAAAAACACCGTGTTTTACATATTTGTATCATATATTATCACTATAACAAATTTATCTTACAAGGACAAAAAAGTTAGAGTAATTACTTGAATTTTTTTAAAAATTGTCAAAATTGAGGATGCAAAGAAAAACTATCTTATGTTGAGGACACAATTGTCTACTACACCTTAATCTTTTATATTCCTGGAATGATTTCGTTTCTTAATTTTAGTTGGGACATCAAATTAGAGTCTTGAATTGACAAAAAAAAAATCCTTAATCATTCATGTACTATGTACTTATTAAGTGTTGTTTGGATTTTTCACCATTTAGACCATCAAAGCACCACACTATTCAACAAATGTAAGAACCCAATCACATCATCAACTCCATTCATTCTTACATAACTACATATCTCAACACATTATATATGTCAGCAGTAATATTGAGATATCTACATATTCAATACGCAACAAGTGTTCATCATGAATTATTCAATTTAACAAAATCAAGATCATCTTGAGAAGTTGCATATTATTAAATGAGTTCCAAATTTTCCCCACAGATCCGTGGCATTATGATGTAACAACCCATTCATTATTAACTAATATTCCATCAATTGAAGCGTTATTTTTGGACACGGAGATTAAGAAAAGAGTGTTTAGTTAGAAGACATTAAGTGTGTTATATTCTGTCATAAAAAAACATGACTCAATTATAATGGGTAAGTCCAAAAATAAATACGACCCAATTATATTAGGACAGAAGGAGTACACAATACTTATGTTAATTCATATTTGACTCTCTATATATATCTCTCTCTCTCTGTGCAAGAAGAAACATGCTATCACGATGAAGACCCACTACCAAGAGAAGAAACACAAAAGAAAAAGGATTGAATTGATTTAGGAGGCACAAGCTGTCACATGCTACCAAATCTTTTTCTTAAAGACTATAGTAGTAATAACCTAAACACAATACTGACTCAAACATGTTGCTTATTAAAAGACATCAGGGTGATACTCATTCCAACTGTATTTCCAAATATCATTCAAATAATATTATAAGTCTACCTTCAAAACCATTGTTGGAGATGGAAGGACAGGTATACGAGCCCCCACATCACCCTTGCACAAGAACAATAATTCATGATAATTTTCAAGCACGATTGAGATATTCACTTATGAATTGTTTTCGCACCGAAATTGAGATATTCACTTATGAATTGTTTTCACACCGAAAATGTGAAGTAAAAGCTAACATGGTAGAAAACAGATCTCCCATTCGCACACGTACTATAACCATTTATTTTAGGATGAAACCGCACTAGGGTTTGGTTGATCTCCCCTTCACACCGTATCAAGCCTCTGTAAAGCCTAACATGGTAGAAGAATAGATCAACTAAATATAGTTATATAAATCTAGCCTCTTCATTATATTAAGAGATTAATTAACACAAATTTCCCACCTTTTCAATGTGGGAGTGGATAACATCTTGTTAGAACACATCAGTACTTATATTCAATACCTAATTATATCTCTTTGGATAACAACAAAGACAAAGAGCGATCAAAAAAGATTGTATTCTGGAAATCTACCTATTAGACTTAGTCTAAGATATGACTCATCAATTCATATCTTTTACTTTCTATATATTTGGGAAATGATATGCTATATACCTTGAACTCCTTAACTCCTTAATTATGTGAGCACCATTGTTGTTTGATACATATTTGGGAAATAATATGCTACATACCTTGAACTCCTTAACTCCTTAATTATGTGAGCACCATTGTTGTTTGATACATGTTTGACGTTGTTTGTTTTAATTAATTTATTTTATTTGATTCTAACACATTAAAAAATATTATTGAAAATTTTAAATTCACAAAATTCACAAAATCAAAGCTTGATTTGCTCTTTTCTCCATAACTTGAAATAAATTAATAAAATAAAAAAAATCGAGCTCTGATTTTTATGAATTTGTGAAATTAAAAATTTCAATAAAATTTTAATATATTAAAATCAAACTAAATATATAAATAAAAATAAACAACGCTAAATGATGCTCACATACACAACACTGCATATTGCATGCACACACATTGTATACACACATAATGCAGCCACACTTCCACACACACTACACACTTAAAAAAAAATACACACATTGCACACGATATATGAAGATGTATACAAAAAATAAATTTATTTACCACACGTTTGTCACGTATACACACTACATGCACAACACAATATATATACACTAGACACACACATATAGCGTGCGCACACTACAACACTATAGTGTTGTCGTCGTCATAACTACTATTAGTAACACACTACAATGTTGTCGTTATAACTACTATTTTGAAGCATTTGGCTAGTTTAATAGTAGTGAGTTGTTGTTTCTCTGTTTCACTTAACATTGATAGGGAAAGAGAAAACACGGATACTTTATCCATTATTTGGAAGAGAATAAAAAAACATGCGACAGCCTCAAACGAAGAGGCGGCGGAAGTGGCATTGTTGCTCACGAAGCCGCATCGCGCGGGAGGGCGCGCGCCTGCTGGTAGACCTGCTCGGACTGGCCGGTCTGGAAGCGGCGCGTGCTCTGCTGCGCCTGCCTGACGGCCTGCCTGATGGCCTCGCAGCCGCACTGCTGGCGGTCCATCTGCTTCAGCTCCTGGCAGCAGGCCTGAAGGGCGGGCTGCTGGTACGAGTCGAGGAGGGCCTCGAACTCGTTCCTCTGCTGCAAGAAGCGCTGGCAGGACTGGAACCGGCGCCCCTGCACCTGCTGCCTGCATTGGTGATGGTTCTCGCTGACCTCTTCATCGAAGGAGATGGTGGTGGCGGTGGCAAGAGCCACCATGGCTACGAGGAGAGCTGCTGCGAGTGCGGCCTTGTTTGCCATTATAATTAAGATGTGAGAGAGAAGGTGAGTTTGATGGTGTTGGTGTTGGTGTTTATATAGAGGAGGATTTGAAGGTGTTTTACGTGTTGATTGATGAGGAAGAGTGAGCCTTCTGAGCTTCCACATCGATTCACATGCAAATGTTGCCAAAACCCACCTCCTCACCTATCCCATTTTCATTTGTTCATCACATTAGATATACAGTATGATGATTTCAGTTCATCACAATAAGCATCAAAAAACACACTCAAAGCCCCAACTAACCTTGTGGTCCTCAAACTACATTGGATTATCATACTAATTAGGTTAAAAAAACTAAATTAGCAATGTTTGTCCGTTAGTTTTGTAAAAAAAGAATCATTTTCAAACAGTTTTCATTTATTCGGAATTCAAATATTCCAAATATAATATTCTTGATCAAAATCGTAAAATTGTCACTACTTTTAAGGTCAAAAATGGACTTTAATTAGCTAATGTTATTATGTGATCGAGTCATTTTTCAAAACAAAAATGGATTAAATATGAAGTAATCATGTATATCTATAAATCTATCATCGCACGAGCGTAACAACAAGCATCACACTCAAATCCCCTAGATATCTTCAGATAAATACTTGCCGATTGAATGGCCCGGTGAAATGTTCAGATCGAGGCGACGTGGACGGTTCGCCGCCCGCGACGTCACGAGAAGTCCATTGAACCTTATCATTTCCACATCCGACCGGGACACACCGCCAGCCCCCATCCGCTTCCCTCCCGATAATTTCAAGCACTCTTTGACTCTCTTTTCAAAGTCCTTTTCATCTTTCCCTCGCGAAACGAGAATATAGAAAGAAATAAATTTATCTCATCTCTCTTCTTTATCCTCATTAACATAGTCAATTACTTTTTAAATGGGAAGGATGGAGAACGTGGCGAGTCCTTGGCCACCCAACAAGTGCGCTAGGCAGCGGGACGGGGAACGGATATCGGAGCGCATCGCCAGCAGAAGGGACGAGACGACCGGTGCACACCGTGAGGCGGACCGGCCGACCCAACCCAAAGTCCAACTACGAGCTTTTTAACTGCAACAACTTAAATATACGCTATTGGAGCTGGAATTACCGCCGGGGGCGCCCCGGACACCAGGCGACGTGCGGTGCTCTTCCAGCCGCTGGACCCTACCTCCGGCTCATTTCATCTCCAAAAGTGCATATTTATTCAAATGAGCTCCCAACACACCATTTAATCCGTGGCATATGGCACGCATACCATTATTACTACACACTAATGCTACAACTAACAATGTTCGAACTCACCCTGCATCCACAAACATCCAAGATACACTGCCCCCGACCCGGGCATTCGCATGCATAAACACGTCACGGTGATTCTCATCGTATCTACAATCAACAAATCGTTCCAAAACTGTATAAATTCTACCTTCGAAACCATTGTTGGAGATACAAAGCGAGCCACCACATCACCGTTGCATTCAGAATCACAGTCAAGCACGATCAATATCTACGTGACTTGGTACTTCGTTCTGGCTGTCCAGAGGCATGTATTGGGCCATTATAGCCCTGATCTCCGAGTCCATATACGACTGAAAAGGAAAACATGTTATAGATTCGAATATATTTCAACTATGTAGTTCTAAGTCGTTTGCATGTATAGATCGAAAAAATTACCCTCAGCCTCTGTTTGTACACGAGATAACCACCACCACCGGCCAAACCCAATACGATCAAAACAAGCCAAACAGCGCCCCAGCCATACTTCACCTCTGAGGCACTCGTACCTGCACAAGAAATGAAATACGAATGAAATGAGGAAAACTCGTACAGATAGATAGTAAAAGACAATTCTTGGAGTCGAACTAACTGATGCAGGTATCTTGATCCCTCATGTACAGCAGGCCGCTGCTACAAGTGCACTCGTAACTCCCCCATGTGTTTATACAGTTGCATTCGTTGCATTGACAAGCTTTCTTTTCCTTACATTCATTAATATCTGTGTGTTAAAATGTAAAAGGTTATAAATTGTGAGGAAGTGTTTACTTTGCATGATAAATTAGACGCAATGGATTGAACATATGAAGGCTAACATGAAAACAAGAACAAAATTGCTCAAAACAGCACAGACAAAGAGATGAAAAAGACGATTTCTAGCAATCTAAAAAGCTGAATCTTCTAAAATATGACACCAATTCATGCCTTTCTTTTTCTATACCTTGTTTGTAAGTTACTCGGCAAAACAAATTGGTATCTCTACAGACTGTAAAATTCGCAAGGGAAGTTGATATTGAAAAATATGGAAGCTGTCATTTAATAAAAAAGATTGCAATTTCTAGCAAATATTGTAAATTCATTATCCAATTTGGTTCACATGGTTTTATTAGGGGGGCAGTATCGGGAAGAGAACCGTCTAGCATGGTGAACTGAGCTTCGAAGAAACATAAGAGTGTTGTGCAGAAAGTTCTTTACCTTCACAATGTTTAACACCGTCACCTTTGAATCCTGGAGGGCATTTGCATTTTCCATCATCACTATCCTGTTAAAAAGGTGCTCAAAAAATTCATGCCTATCCAACTTTAAGCTTCGGATGATGACACAGTTTTAAGGTTAACTAACCACACAAGCAGAGAAAGTGACCCCGTCTCTCTTTTCACCCCAGCAGCCTCCGTTATTTATTCTGCATCGCCCAGGCCCACTTGCTGCACATGCAGAACGAATGTGAATAGTTTTCAATGCTCAAGAGGGCAAGATAAGTTAGTCCATCTGAACTACTTGGTGTTTATTTGTTTGGTAAACAAATAAACAAACACCAATGATCCTTAACATACCAGAACAAGATCTGTAACCATCTCCCCTAAATTGCACGCCGTTAACTACTGGGCATTCACACACTCTTCCTCGAAATGTGTCCTGAACACCAAATATGTAAGAAAAGGAAAAACTTGAGACAAAACAATGCTTATTTTTATTGAAAAAAAATCACCTTGCAAGCTGTAACATTTGCTGCCTTGTCTTCCCAGCAGCCACCGTTATTGTGCAAGCACTCATTTGTTTCTACATCTGCAGCTAGAAAGTATCAGTTTCGATTTCATAGTCATATCATGACACTCAACATTGTAATTACTCCGTGAAGAGCATACCGCCATTTAAACAAACAGATGGCTCCGTGGTTTCTTCAAAACCAGCACATATAGCTTTCGAGACAGCACCTTTCTCCAACTTCCCTGAAAGCAGACACGTCAAGAGAAGGAAGTATTTGACTATCTTGATGCATTTCTACATAAGGTTGCTAACAGACCTCGATACTGGCGATTGTTCACGACAAGGGTAGGCAAAATGGTTACATCGCCACGTGATCCTTTACCAATCTACAATTTAGTACTCCACTTTTTAGGCATATGAAATGATTGTTAACAGGCAATAACATAATACAAAGACTATTTTCCCGTTCAAATACTCACTTGAGCTTCCTGCTCTTCTTTCAGAACGGGATTGTCTGCATCGGCATCAGGGTCACCCATGCACTTTTCGATTTTACTCAGATCAAGACCTGAAATAGAAGTAACCATAAGATAATTTCATTTTGAGGTAAACCAACATGTTTATGAACAAAGTGGAATCTACCTAAAGACTTGATAACCTCTTCGGCACACTCTTTGCCGTATTTCTTCTCCTTCATGGGGCATCTGATATGGAAGTCAGTAACATAGTCCCACCAAATCCACGGCTTTCGAGTCTCATTTGCCACTCTGAAAACACATAGCTGTCTCAAGTTTTCAAGCACCACATCTTTTCCATCATAACCAGAGCTGAAATCTTGCTCCGGGTCCGGAGCACAGTATCTCCCATGGTTGAGGCATTGCGACTTGCATTGCTTGCTCACAGTGAACGCCTCAGGGCAGTACCACGTGATATAGTGCGGAGTAAACTGAGTATAGCCACCTTGCTCGAGCATTAGAGCTGCACCCTTAAAATCCTTCAAGAACTCCATCAGCATATCACACTTAACCCCACACTCGTCATTGCTGTTAGTCCACAGTTCATACTCCACTCGTTCATCCGGGTGGGGCACGGATTCCCTCCAGTCGAGGTTCACATTCACTATATCTCCACTACCAAGTGCTTTCTTTAGCTTCTCACCGAAACTCTTATCAATCAGCGCAGAAGGTATTGTTATATTCGCAATATACTCTGCAGCTGCACGATCCTCTTCGGGTGAGTCCATCGTGATCAATGGCTCATCGCGGTGGTCAGCCACTAAAACAGCAGCTGCACCGGCATTCTGAGCATTCCAAACTTTCAAAGCAAAGAAGCAATCTGCAACAAAGAGTATAACACCATAAACTCCCCAACTCCTCTGTTCAATAAGCTAAACTAACTACGAAAACTTCCTAAATCAAGAATGCCTCAGCAATCACAAGACAGGGAATCTTGAAAATTGAAATTACTTGAAACAGAAACTATCTCAACAATCACAAGGGTCTATCAGGAAATAATTTAGTTTACCTAAATTAAACCGTCAAGCACAAAACTGAAATTCACATGAAACCCCCCTTAAAAGGATGCGAATTTGAAGGAGAGATATGCATGATAATTAACTAACTCACCCTCAATTACAAAATATGCCATAAATTAAATACCAAAAAAATAAGAAAATTGAACAAAATACACAAGTACCTCCACGATCAACGAGAACAAAGGTGGGTAAAGCTCCAGGCTTGGACTTGAAAGAAATCCCAGAATCCTCAAATTTTTGGCAGCCCTTTCTATTATCCTTTGGATAAACCACAGTTCCAGCCATGCTTCCACCATATTGTGGAATCCCAAAGTTGCCGATGGCACTATCGTAATTTCCCTTAATGCTTTCCGGGGATAGTACTTTCAGGCTGTTCTTCTCCACCAGAAACCGACCCATCGCTGATTCCGCCCAAATCAGAAGTAGAAAAGGTAGCAAGATTGCAGCTTTCGATCTTCCAGAACGCCCCATTTCCTGCAACAAGCAAAAATGCCAGGATTTTGGTTGGGTTCGTCCTTTTTTGAGGGGATTTTTGTCTAGATTTCTTGCTAAAGCTAAAACACGCAGTGAGTGTGTGTTTGTGCGTGAGGTTTCTAGGGTGTGGAGAGTTGAAAATGATGGAAATCCTAGCTAATATAGAGTATAATAAACAGTGGAGATTTTGATGGAGTTGTCTGTTTCTGTCTTGATAGTGGAGCTAGAGACACGTTTTTGGTGATTCATGGAGTCATTTATTTCCGAATTGAATATCTAATCAAAAAACAACACGAATACAGTTGCGATTATGTTTTATCCAAATCTATTAACCAGAACAAAATTAACTCATTATGTTTTATTGATCCTTTTATTTTTTAAAAAAGAATAGCTTTTGTTTTCAATTCGGGAAACAATGATAGAATATTCAAGTAATTATATCAAAATAATAAATTAGAACAGTTTTGTTTAATGGTAATTGAAATTACTATATAAGTTTAGTTAGTTATTGGTTTTAAAATGATATTTTATTCACTTTTAATAATAATAATAATACATGAGAAATTATAATCGATCCTTTCTTTAAAAAAACGTACACGTTTTTGACAATATTGTGAAAACAAAAATCATTTTAATTCTGAAATTATTTATGTGTTTTTTACTAGTTGTACGTTCATTGCAATAAAATGAACTCCACAATTCATTAACATTAATTCTATTATTTTTCTATTCCTCTTTACTTTATCAATTTTTCTTTTTCTCTCTTTTATTTTATTAAAAAAAATTATTCTCTCTTACTTTATCAATTGTGCATTAAAACTGTGTCAGTTTCAGAGGTTTCTATTTTAAAAATATGTAAGTAGTATATTTTAATCTAGAAAATTAACTAATTAACAACTGTGAGAATTGGACTGAACTTATAGTGGAATGAATTTACCCAATTATCTTTCATCATTCCCACTTTCAATTTATATAAATATTGTTGCAAATATTTTAGTTCAAACAAAACTTAACATTATATTCTATTTTTACATCAAACATAAATTTAATATATTTTGATTTTTTAAAGTAACCAAATACACCAACTAATTACACACTTGTATTAATAAATAGTACCATGTGTCCATGTCTACCTAAAAATCGAAATATGAACTAATTACCAAATTTGCCATAGATTTAAATATACCACTCATTAATAATAGGGTAATATAATAATGATGCAAAAGAATTGGGCCCGTCGTTCAAACCATTGAATTTGTTTTCTTATACTCCATCCGTCCGTCATTAGGAGTCTCATTCTTTGGCCGCATGGATTTTAAGAAATGTTAAGAAAAGTGGATGGAAAAAAAAGTTAGTGGAATAGGAGTCCCACTTGTATATATTAGTTTTAAATGAAATGTGAGTGGAATGAGTTAGTTGAAGGTGGGACCCTATTACCATTTATGATAAAAGTGAATCGAGACTCCTATTCGCGATATTTAATCCCCTGCACCTAAAGTCGCATAATTTAAATCAGAACTATAATGTCAAATTTGCATTTTCCCTCTAACGATCGAAAGTCTTCTCAACGTTCTTAAGCAGGATTGCATAGATCTTATCACGGGTCCTCGTAAGCTTCGTCCTCATCTCCCTTCACACTCGAATTCAGCCAATTACTCACCATCTTCACCTTATACATCATCCCCGCCATCTGCTGATCACCACATCCCACCAAAGAGATGGATGAGATAATTGCGAAAATTTGATTGCTTATAAATTGTGGGTTTTTCATCTCAAGGAGTTGAGCAATCTCTCTGAAACGCAAGCCTCTTGAAGAGCATCTGCAGCGGGCGTCGCACTGCCGGATCACCTCCTACACTTCATCAACAACCACTCAGTTTACAAACTATGAAAGAAATAATTTGTGTTAATGGATTACCTTTCCATGATTAACTAAATTTGATGGAAGAGGGGTCCATGATATTCTAGCTTCCGCCCCTTTGCGATCACACACCACATTGAGTTTTAATAATGTGTGATACCATTTGTTATTACATTTATGCCGATGAAATGTTGGGCCGGTATTCCCTGTATGTTGAAACACAAAATTTTAACAAATATTTTAATACTCCCTCTATAAAAAAAAATAGGCAAAGTCGTAAACAATGTCAGTTTTAATACACAATTGATAAAGTAAGAGAGAGGGAAAATGTGATGGAAAATAGTGTTAATGGATTATGAGGTCCACATTAGAATGATGTGTATGGTTATTATTGGTTTAAAACATTCTATTTTTAGAATTAGTCTAATGGTAACCTTGTCTATTTTTTATGGACGGAGGAAGTATAATCTATAAAAGAAAATTCTAAACACGGAGGTAATAAAATGTTTTCCCCTAAATAAGAGAGACACTTGCGAGCACATGTAACAACCCGCTAAGCCGATATTATTAGAAACGATATTATTAGCTTGATTATTTATATAAGTGACTTTTATGCGATTTAAATCCGAGTTACGATAGATTGTTCGTCGTTGTTTGTTTTGACGTTAGGCAAGTGAATAGAAAACGTAAATATATTACAACTATATGAATATAATAAATTTAAATAAATAAATAAATAAGACCCCAAAATCAAAATTTTAATGTCCGTTACATCCAATAAAAGTCCAACAAAATTTAAATTTAATACATCCTACGTTCTAAGAAAGTCGGGTACTTCAACGCGGAGGAGATTCATTCTCATGTCCAATCAAGATCTTTGAGGGATTTCAAACCAAGTGGGCATTAAATGCAAGTGCAGAGAGATCAAAGCTTCATATGCTCCCTCAATTCTCAAACCATGACTTTTTTTTTTTTGCCGTAAGATCAAGAAATAAAATCCAAAATAGATCCTCGAGGAGATTTTTTTTTAGGCAGTTAAACCTTCCCCAGTTGGATAGCAACTTGCCCAAAAATAACAAGTGTATAAACCCCAACTTCTTCCCCAATTCATCCTTCCACTTTCCCCAATTAAATCCCTAAATCTCGCTTCTCCCTTCTCAAATTCACGCTGCCTCCTTTCACTCCCTTCACCGGCGAAATCGCGCCTCGCCTGCATCGCCGGAGCACCCCAGCTCCGCCTCCTCGGCGTTATAGAGTTGCCGACGACTTACGCCAAAGGTCGGAGCTTTTCCGTCACTCGCCCTCCCTCAGCTTTCCTTCTCGGCGAAATCACCACTCTACTGCGGAGCATCGCCGGCGCTCACTTCCTCCGTCGAATTTTCTCTCTCACTTCTATTTTTCCTTTTTCTCACTTCCAAAAACGCATCCCCAAATCACATTTCCCTTTCAATTGAAATTCCTAATTAGGAAATCAGCGGCAGAGCCCCTCCCATCTTCGTTTCTCTCTTTCTCGGTGGATTCACCGTCCACTCAGCTCGACGAAGATTCGCCGACTCCGTCTGCACCATCTCCCGCCTTCTCCGGTTCTCGCAGCCCCGCTGCCAAAGTCCAGCAGAGGCCGTCGCTGCTTCGCGAGGCTCCTGCTGTTGCTGCTGTTCGGGAGAGACTCAAGGCGCGTCACCGCCGTTCGTGCTATGGCTCCAGCGGCGTCGCAGCCTCCTCGCAATAAAGCTAAGTCCCCTCCCATCTTCCTTAACATTCCAAATTTTGTTGTTCTACATGGTGGCCGTAGCTATGTGATGATTGAAGCCATTTTCTAATTGTTTTGGTTATGATTGCTCAAGTCTTGATTTTTCCTCGGTATATTTAGCTCACTGGAATGAGTCCTTAATTTTGGCTACTATGCTATTGTTCTTGGTATTGATGTGAGGATCTTTATGAAATTCTAAGTTCTCATGCTATCTATTGGCTTGTTCTAAACTCGATCATGTGGCTGTACGAAGCTTCCTATATGATGGGTGGTTTGTGTTGGGAGATTACCTCACTTGGAGTATCCACTTAGTCAGAGCCGGAAATAGCAAACGGGCTAGTAATAAATAATGTATGTTTTAGAAACTTCTTAATAATAATATAATAATAATAATAATAATAATAATGATGATGATGATAATAATAATAATAGGACTTGAGATTTTCTTTCTAATTTAATTAGTTAGTTTAAAACTAAATTAGTACTTTTCCTATTGTGATGTTTTAAAAAGGGTACGTTCGCAAGTAAAGTCGGAACGAAAGAATCAAGTTAAGGAAACTAAGCGATCAAGGTGAGCTTTCCTATACTAAAAATACAAATCGTATTTTGTGATAACACGAACACATGTTCGTGATTTTTTTTTTAAGATGTTGTCTTGCCATAAATGTTTTGTGTATGATGCCTATCTGTTTGGCTAAGGCCAAGTGACTTATGAATGATGATATATGTGAATCGATTCGATTTTGAGTCCTGGTAGGGTGGTGTCCCTACTGGGAACCTCTGACCGTGAACGGCAGAGAAGGTGACCGAGGAAGGTGGCCACCTTCCCGGCACATGGAAACCTCTGACATGATGGGCAGAGAAGGTGACCGTGCGAGAACACCATCTCGACGGCACAATGTGATCAGATATGGCAAAGTACAGGAAAAGGCTGCAGTCCAATGTGAATATTTTAGTAAGCTCGGGTATTTTCAATAAAACCCCGAGTGTTACTGTGATTGGCATGACAATTTTTCAAATGTATACTTGTATTTTGGCAATGTGTTCACTGAGTACTTTTGTACTCAGCCCTGCATATATTTCTAAATGTGCAGGTTGAGCAGCGAAGTGTGGAGGAAGTGCTATTGAGACAAGACATTAATTCAGTCAGATTTTGACTCTCGGAGGTTCATGTCTTCATACATGGACCGCGTGCATTTGCTTCGTTGTGCATCTTAAAAGACTCAAGTCTATTTTGTTCAAAACTCTGATTTTGAAATTTCTTTACAAAACAATTACTCGAGTTTTCATGATCGAGTATCTTTTCTTCTAGTATCAATACTTGATTAGTCATGTATCGTAACCAATGCTTGATTTTATTTTCCTCTTATTTCTTTCCCCGCTTCTTTAAACCCTCCCCTAGTCGCGATCAACCGTATTTTCTATCCTTAAAAAATGCGGTCGTGACAGCACATCCTTGTTTTGGTCACCAAAATTATTATATGAGAGATTCGAGTCCTATAAGTTTAAAGCATTTTTAATGAATTATAAATATGTTTTTAAAAAATTTAAAAGTTAGAATTTCGATCTTAAACTTGTCACAATAAAAAAAAAATCTAACATAAATTTTGTTGAAAGGTATAACACCACATCGAATATCAATTAATGAATGGAAACATTTTATAATGTTGAATGCGACGGGATAACCTTGTTATACAAATCAAGGAGTAGTTTATTGCTGTTTGAATTCAATTTTGCTACAACAATGTAATTTAACACCACATGTCACACTAACTTTATTTAATCCACAGGCACCATTTAAATCAATGGGCTAAATCGGTACCACTTAATTTATGATTAGGGCGTTCCAACTGGTTTCAAATTAAACATCTATTTTTTAAATTTATTTACAAATTTCGGATATTGTAAAGTTTCCATGCAGTTTCATGAAAATGGAAAATACACGTTTTCTGAACTCCTATTTTATACATTATCAGTAGCTGAGTTAGTAGTAATTTTGAAGAATTGTGAAACTCAAATAGTACTACTTGCTATTAATATTTATTTATGGACTATTGTTTATACATAGCAAGTAATGAAAAATATAGCTATTAATATGAAGTCAGATGCAATTTGCAAGCATGTAAAGTGAAACATGAGAAATTTAGCCGCTACACCTGCGTTTCATAGATCGCAGTCAGTCAAAACTAACAACGCATCAGAAATTTTGAAGTCACAATTGGGAAATTAAAATTTATGCTTTCCCATTATATTCATTTAGCTTCCTATTTTATTAGTAATACTTGCTACTTACAATAAAATTGACAACAAAACCAAAGTCACATGTTTGCTCTTGATGAAAATTAAATGACATACTGCTCGACACTTTCATTTTTCGTGCGTCCCATAAAAATATAAAATATTCACATACATGCATCAATTTATAAAAAATTCTCTCAAACTCATTATTTATATACATCAATTTATTTATAACTTATACCACTATAATCTATTCAAATACTAATGATAATATATATCCCACTATCCATTAATATTATTTTATCTACTCTTCTTCTCATCTTTTTCATTTTATTAATCAGACATTAATTACTATGCCGTCCCAAATATTTTTATTTTTTGAAGCGAGGGAGTGTATTAACTTTCTTACTCAGTCCGTTCCGCGGTAGTTAAGTCATTTTAATTCTCTCTGTTTTGGAAAAATGATAATAAATAATTAAAGTGGAGATAGAGTAAAATAAGTGACACAATAAGGCAGATAAGAGTCTTATCTACATTATTCTCTCTCTTACTTTACTATTTGTCCACTTTAACTATTTGTTGCCATTTTTCTAAAACGAGTGCAGAAAATAAAATGATTCAACTACCACGGAACGGAGGGAATACATGATATTGTACTCCCTCTGTTCCATAGTAGTTAAGTCATTTTATCATTTTGGTACGTTCCATACTAGTGGAGTCATTTCTCTTTTTAGTAAAAGTCAACACATTTCTTCTCAATAGTACTTTATTCTTTCTTCATCCCTCTACCTTTTTCATTTTCTACTTTATTTTTCCTTTACTTAACTCATTTAACACAAATTTTCTTAATTTCCATGCCAAAAGGAAATACATCCACTACTATGGAACGGAGGGAGTATTTAATAGTGTTAATCAGACAAAACATACCCCCTCCATTTTTTAAAAATAGAAACATTTGAAACAACACGATTTTTAATCCACAATTTGGTAAAATAAGAAAGAGAGAGAAAAAAAATTGGTAAAGTAAAATAGAGGGAAAAAAGTAATTGAATTAATGTTAGTGGATTATGGGGCCCACTTTATTAGCGGTATAAGTGGTAAATAAATTTATGTATAGGGGTGTAAAGATTTCCTAAAATAGAAAGTTTGAAAGTTGATATTTTTAAAGAACGGACTAAAATGAAAATAGTTGCTATTTTTTAAAAACGACAGGAGTAATAAATTCTTTGACGGTCAACTTTCGCAGGCGTGTACATTTTTGTAAAGGACATAGACGTCATTATGAAAAATGGGCACTTACTATAAATATTGAATTCATCAAAATAATTCTTCACCCAAGTACAAAATCAGCTGCAGATCAAATCGGAACCGGAAAAAATGGAAGGTCTGATCCCGCTCCTCATCCGCGCCATTAAGAAACAGAGGCCTCAGCACGCCTACCGCTGCCTCTCAGTCTCAGAGAATTCCACCGGCAGAAGCTACCACCTTCTGCTCGCCGATGGCTCCTCACACCGCCGCACGCGATCCGATTTCAATCCGGCAGAAGCATCGGAGAATTTCGCCGTTAGAGGCGCGTCGGAGGCTTCTCCTCATCCCAGTGCCGGAAATGGATCGAGGCATTACGGCCAAATCTCAGCCAGGGCTTGATCGGATGAAGATGAAATGAAAATAGTTGGATTAGTCTTTTTATTTTATTTTCTTTTTTAATTAAATGTTTTTGTACTCGCTATGATAAGTGAACAATTATTTATTTATGGCAGTCATATAAACACATTTTATGATTCTCCCGAGCTGTTACTCTTTTTTGGATATCTGTAATGCATATATTTATGAGCAAACTTTATGGAATCTAATTATATTTTTTTAATTACGCGATGTTTAAAAATAGCCAATTTTTTTCTTAATTATTTGAGGACAAAATGTGTATAGTATGATTTATTTTTATACCAAAATCAATAAATTTTGTGTGTGGGATACAAATTTGCAAAAGATCATGAATTTTAACTTTCCCATCTAAATGTTAAAAAAAAGACAATTGAAAAAAATATCAAAATTATATTATTAGTAAAATATTGTGAGATCGATTATAAATTGAAGTTCACCCATAACATAATTGTTTTTAAAATATGCCAGGTACATCAATTGAATTTGAAGAATTTACCTTCATGAAAAACTGATACTGATCTTAGAATTTTTTATTCATAGTTTTGTTTAAAATTTATGGAAAATACCTAAATTCACCCCATTAAAAACCAATGTCTTTATTTTAAGTATATAATTTGCAAAATTTCAAAAAATATTATTGGATTAAGTTCGGACCAACTTTATTGGATTGTAGACTATTTTGCTCAGGTTTATTTGGGTTAAGATTTTATAATTATAAACTTTTAACCCCAACTCTAGTAGGCCAAATTCCACGAAAGTATGTCATGGGAGAAGTTATCCGCCATTTGTACCCGAAAAAAAAAACATTTCCAGTGATAGGAAAGACGCATGACGCTCTCGCGTGTATCCATATTAAACACGCGTTACGCTCATGCGTGTTTTAATTAAACACGCGATTTGCTCATGCGTGTTTTAATTTATACACGCGATAAGCTGATGCGTGTTTGAATGAATGAAATTACGAGGCTTCTGCCCTCTTCCTCACTACCAGTTTCTGCCCTCTTCCTCACTCCCAGCGATCCCCCTCTCTGCACGGTGATAAGCTGCGAAATCGTCATATAGCCGACGAAAATTGAAGTGAATCCGACATATAGCTGCTCTCATTCCTCTTTTAAGTGTTGTTAGGTAAGATTTTACCCTTAATTTCGATTTTAGTTGGTTATTATAGATTTAGGGTTCATGATTTGAAATTTTTGGTTGAATTATTGAATTTGTCAATTATTGAAATTGGTGTCGAATTTTTGTTGAATTATTGAAATTGGTGGCGAATGTTTGTTAAAATATTGAAATTGGTGTCAAATTTTTGTTGAAATATTGAAATTGGTTTCGAATGTTTGGTGTTGCGATGAATTTGTGATGAATTTGGTGTTGAATTGATGAAAGAAACATGTTGGGATGAATTTGGTGTTGAAATTGGGTTGAATTTGGTGTTGAAATTGGTGATGAATTTGTTGTTGAAATTGGTGTTGAATTGTGATGAAAGACATGTTGGGATGAATTTGGTGTTGAAATTGGGATGAATTTGGTGTTGAAATTTGTGATGAATTTGTTGTTGAAATTGGGATGAATTTGTGATGAATTTGGTGTCGAATGTTGTTAATTGTTGATTATATTAGGATGTCGCGATATGGACCAGAAGATCCTTCTGTATTGCATTATCAGCACAGTCATATATCTCGCAAGGCGTGGGCAGGCGAGGAAACAACTCCTTTCAATATTCGGCGCTTTGAGGGCCATTTTTGGGAAATAGATAATCATCACAGACGCGTGATTGATTATGTCTGCAGATTTGGTTTCGATGGGGTTTTTTACTGTGGGAAGGCTCTAGATGTAGATCATGCTTTGATCACAGCTTTGGTTGAACGTTGGAGGCCAGAGACACATACATTCCATCTTCTCGTAGGAGAAGCTACTATTACATTACAGGACGTTCAAGTATTATGGGCTCTACGTGTAGATGGAGTACCCTTTACAGGAAATGGGTATTGTGAATCTGGGTGGAAGAGTTTATGTGATGAACTGTTGGGTTTCTATCCCCTTCAAAGGGAGATGAAGGAAAACGGTATCTTGGCATCGACTCTAATACATAGGATGTCGATTGAACCGTTAGAAGATGGTCTGGAAGACGAGGCCTACATTCAACGGACACGTATGATTGTGCTTGTGCTATTGGGAGGGTTTATATACCAGCGTACTGGTGAATCCAAACATCTGTATGGTATCGGGAATCAACATGACTAAAGAGGTCATCACTACGTTCTTATCAGAACCATCTAAACCGGAACAATTATCAGAACCATCTGAACCATCATAACCATCACATGTCACATTTGGTACATCTAGTTGTTCATCAACCTCCCTCCCAAATGTGTTGAATTCAAAGCTATGATATTCATCATCCCTCCTAGATGTCCCGACATCAAAACTATGATAATCATCTCTCCTAGACGTTCCAACATCATGCTAAGTGATAGGTGGTTCAAATTGCAACGCAGTAGTCACAGGAGTATATTCAATAAAAAGTTCAATTTGACGTGAATTTTCAGCAAACATATACTCCAACAAATTATCATCCACTGGTGTAGCTATATAATTCACCACTCCACTAAAAACCACCGGATGCCTCCATAAATCAATCGTATGTGCATCCAAATCAATTCCAATTTTCACACATATCATTGAAACTAGCTGATAATAAGATATTTTTTCATTCAATATAATAAATGATTTTGCACGAGGGGGGTCATAAGCAACACCCAAACCTGGGAGCTGAATAATTTTCACATCCCAATATAAACTCACAAACACCATCAAACCTGCAAAATAAGTACGACAAAACATCATATACTCTAAATTCAACCAAATTCAACAAAAAAATTTAAAACCATGAACCCTAAATCTTATACCCAACTAAAATATACCAATAATAATCGAAACTAAGGGTAGAAAGTTACCTAACAACACTTCAAATTGGAATGGGAGCAGCTAAATGTCGGATTAGGGTTCGATTTTTGCTGGTTCGGATGAATGGGGCGACGAAGCAGAATCAGTTTTCGTGTTATGTGAGAGGCAGAGAAGCAACCTGGACTGATTTTTGTATCCAAGGGAGACACGCATCAGCCTGATGCGTGTATGTTTAGAGACGCTATAGCAGAATGCGTGTTTCTTTTTAGAGACGCGAGAGGAAGATGCGCCTATAAGTAAACACGCGATAAGCTCACGCGTCTTTCCCCTCTCTGGAAACTTTTTTTTTGCGGGAACAAACGACGGATACTACCTCCAAGGAGGTAGTTTCTTGGAATTTGGCCAACTCTAGTACTCCATCCGTCCCGGCTTAAGCGAGACGTTTCTATTTTGATACAAGAATTTAGGTAGTGTTGTTTAGTGAATTAAATTATTGATAGTAAAGTAAAAGAGAGAGTAAAGTAATAAAGAGAGAAAAAAAGTAAGAGAGAAGATAAAGTAAGAAAGAGAAAGAAGGAATTAAAGTAAGAGAGATGATAAAGTAAAAAAAAGAAAGAATAAAGTAAGAGATATGATAAATTAGAAGAGATGATATGATAAAGTAGGTGAGCGGAGTGAGGCGATTGTTGCCAAAAAAGAAACGCCTCACTTAGATCTCAATTGGGACGTACTAAAAAGGAATACATCTCACTTAGGCTGAGACGGAGGGAGTAATTGATTTTTCACTCTTAATGTATTTTTTCTTATTATCGACTTTTATTCTTGGGATTTCAGTGACTAATCCTTGTGCAGTTTGTTATTTTATTTTCTCGTCTTCTTTCTAAGTTTGAAATATGTTTCAAAGTACATTCTTTTATTTTTCGAATAAATTTTTCTCTATTATTTGTAATTAAATGAAAAATTACTCCGCATTATGCAGTAATTTATAGTACTATTATTTTAATTCAAAATTAAATAATTAGATGAATGATCCATCTTTTTTTTTATTCTTAATGTCAAAAATTTTCTGTCACTACTTGAAAATTTCAAAGATCGCAGCCCTAATTTAACGAACTAGCGCCGGCCGATGGCGTTCAAATGGAAATCGGTGTTCGACGTTTCCGCCATTAAATCCGATTTCGAGGTAGCCGGTTAAACCCTAACTTCATTCCCCAAATCTGGAAACACGTCTTGAAAAATCCTGATTGCCGATGGGATGATATTCCTTCTCTGCCTTCCGCTGCTTACCATCTCTCGATTCCAAGTTCAAACCCTCCACCTCTACTGTCCATGCCGCCATAGATTCTTCCGACCTCGTCACCACTAAGCTCCTCATCAAATTGCAGGTAACTGCCATCAGTTTTGTTTAATTTGCTTTTTTCTGAACTCTTCTGCTTATAATCTGTCGGAGGTCTACTGTGATTGTATATTTCGATTCACAGGATGAGGAAAGATTTCGTCTTTGCTCTGTTTGTCTTTAACTAGCTGGTTCTGAAAAGTAATTTCCTACATTCTGATGCTTTATTTGACAATTGAGGTCAAATCCATGGGTTTCACTTATAAATGGAGTTGTGAGAACCAGTGCTACACATGAATACTTAATTAATTACGAATTTGATCAGTCTAAAGAGACTTGGACTTTAGTGTTCTCCTATGTGAATGAAATTTGTGTTATGGAATTATGATTGCGTTTTTATACGCTGTTATAGGCCTTGTTGGGACATATCTTTGGTGTTTTCGTGCTATGTTTTGCATGAAAAAGCTTAGAATGATTGAACTGAATCATAAGAAGAACCGGATATATTTGGTTATAGTATGTTTTTAGGAGAACACAGTGTTGTTAGGGTCGAGGGTCGCACCGGGTCGATAAGGTGAAAATTCGGGTCGCGGGTCGACGAGTCGACTGGGTCGAGAGACCCACTAATAATTGTTTAATAAAACATGCGCGGTTTCATAAATTTCAAATTTTCAGAAACGAAGGTAGTACTCCTATATAAATTTAGTTACAATTTTATACATAAACTAGTTCAATACATAAATTAAAATGTTATCATAAAGTAGTGAGTAAAATTAATTCTATATAATAAATCACAATATCCTATATAAATTTAATTACAATTTTAATGCACATTTTTCATATTTTCATATTTCATTCTTAATTTCACATAATAATAATGTACTAGTATACATGAAATATTATGAAAAACTAAACAAAATTTTCCATAATTTAATCGGCCATCATTTATTTAAAACTAAGTAGTCAATTTGAAATTTTATGTCCACTAAACAAAAATCTAAATTAACACATCACATTTTACTTTTCTTTGACAAAATTAACACAGCACATTTATTTTTCCATTAATAACTGCATTTGAAAGTACGATACCACAACTCCCAATAAAGAAAGCTTTATTATAATAATAACTATATTAATTTTATTACAATTGTCTTCTTCCTCGCGCTGCCTGCCGCCATTGTTTCTCTTTTTCCTCTGCAACTTTTTGCTCCCACGTTGCTTAAGCCCTCCCCCACCTCTTACTGGGTCCGCCCCTGGTTAGGGCGACCCACCCGAAACGCTCGACCCCGCCGACCCGGGCGACCCAGCGCGACCCATGCATCTCGATCAACCCACCCATGTTGGGGCGGTGATGGTCTCGACCCGGGCGACCCAGGCGACCCGAGCGACCCGAACGCCAAATTAACAACACTGGGAGAACATAGCCTGTATCTTATCTGAGTTTGTTCACGAGACACTTTTTAGTTACATTTTCTTGGTTGGTTTAGATGCATGAATGACATCAGGTTCTGTTCTGTTGTTGCTAGAATGGAGAATTTGTGGAGGCTGTGGTAATGAGATATGATACTCGATTGGGTAAATATGATGGGAAACCTCGTCTTGGTGGTCCTAGGTCAACCTTATGCGTATCCTCTCAGGTAACTGTTGTGGAACATGGGATCACAAATTTATAAGTTGCCTACTCTGTGTGCAGCTGAACATTTCTATACAGCAATAATGTTATTGTTATTGTAGGTCGGGTGCAAGATGGGTTGCAATTTTTGTGCAACAGGAAGCATGGGATTTAAGAGCAATCTGACGTCGGGGGAAATTCTGGAACAGTTAGTTCATGCATCGCGCATATCAGCTATACGCAACGTTGTCTTTATGGTATAAACTTATTAAAATAACACATGTTAGCATCCCACTGAATTGTTTAGTGCTTTACTGGTAACTAACTGTTAACTCGATATCTCCTGACTTCCATGTGGAGGAAGTAACTGGTGTTATTTTGAAGTACGCTCAGAATTGTATACAACGATTGATTATAATGAATCAGAAACAAATGAAAAAACATAAAATCACAAGTTTTAACAGTCAGACACAAGTACTTGTTCTTAGTAAACCAATTACTCGGTTAAGCAAGCAGCGCTTTGAGTTCTCTGGAGTTGAGTAGATTATGCTAAAATGTTTGTATGAAGTACCATGTAGACTAACTTTACCTTTTTTGCAAACTGCAACAATGGGCTCAATATATTGCTTTAGTTATGCTCTTGTTTATCCATCAAAAGTCAAAGAAGATCATTCCATTTGTAATAGGTGTGATTGTTGTGTGGGCTTAATTTTGAACTGATGTCATTTTTATATCATTATTTGTTGTGAGCAGGGAATGGGAGAACCTCTAAATAACTACTCGGCAGTGGTGGATGCTATTAGAGCCATGACAGCTTTTCCTTTCCAGCTGTCTCCCAAGAAAATTACTCTCTCAACGGTGCGTACATTTATTCTCATGATCAATGTCTTTCATGCTTATCTTTTTTTATATACTACCTATTTCTGGATCTCTTGGTTATTTTTGCACTGGGTTAGTTCCACGAAGTTTCTCATAATTGCATCGGAAGTGACAACTTGACTCGGTCACTTTGTTTGGCACCATCTTTGCTTGATTTTGATTAATTGCAAAATTGTGCATAGGTTGGCATAATACATGGTATTAACAAGTTGCAGAAAGACATGCCAAACTTGAATCTAGCAGTCTCACTGCATGCACCAGTTCAAGAGATCCGCTGTCAGATTATGCCTGCTGCTAGGGCTTTCCCTCTGGAAAGACTAATGAATGCATTACGAGAATATCAGACTACCAGGTGTCATTTTTTCTCAATTGCCAACCTCTCATGACCACCTCATTTTTCATTTTTTATTAGAGATGATTAGAGTAACTCATTCGATTTTCTGTAGTCAGCAAAAGATATTGATCGAGTACATAATGCTTGACGCTGTCAATGATGAGGAGCAGCACGCTCACCAGCTTGGCAAACTGCTTGAGACATTGCAATCGGTAACCTTCAATGTGCTAAGTTGCAATATCTGCTCATTTTTTGAGGTCTCATCCACTGCTCTAATGCCATTCTCTGATTTCACGCAGGTTGTAAACTTGATACCTTTTAATCCGATCGGTTCTTTAAGCTGTTATAGTACCAGTGATGGTCAGAAAGTCATCAAATTTCAAAAAATACTTAGAGGCACTTACAACATCCGTACAACAATTCGTAAGCAAATGGCCAAGACATAAGTGGAGCTTGCGGCCAGCTTGTAATAAAAAAAGCAGATATCTTAACAGACATTGAAGATCTCCGTATTTGATTTTCCAGGTTTGAGCTCTTCATTCATACACACCTGATGAAGCATCACTAGATTCAGAAACTGTTTCTGTTGGCCTTCATAAACTTCATGATTCGAACTTTAACTTGCATCAGTTTACGTGATCCTCAAAGCCAGAATTTAATGTTTGACCGCATTCACATTTGCTCGTCTCTACTTAGGACTGCCTGATGTTGATATGGATTACTTGACTAGTGACACCGGACAAATATGCGATCTGGGTGCTTTCGTGCTGTGGAGTAAAGCATAGCCTAGTGAATCAAGAGTGAACTAGGTCGAAATCGTTCCATGATCGATGAGATATTATTAAGTCGATTATCAGTAGGCATGTATCAAAAGCTTTCTTACTATCTCTTGTTGTCCTAGTTATAGGTCATATCTTAATCAAGTAATTTCATTTTATTTGCCGCAATAATCTTATTTAAATCTTCATTCGATATAATATAAACGACAAGACGATTAATTTTTCGAAAGAGAGATCTGTTTACATCAAGTAAATAAATAGTTGATGTTTGAGACTTTGAGCTAAAAGTTTAAGAGATAACCAAGGGTTGCAACTTAGAAATATACTACTACTTGCTATGTTAAATACTCCTTTGTTATTTACTTTAGCATAACATTGAATTTACATTTGTATACCATTTAACTACACCAGCATAATATAAATTGCGAAAATCATGTTAGTTTCATAACTTATTTAAAATAAATTGAACCACCACGATATTTACTTCAGTATATTTTTCGAATTATAATAACTCTATATATATTTTGGCCATTTTTTTTATTTATGTTATAATTAAGAAGTGGACATATTATAAAGAAGAAATGAGCAAAACAAAATATATTATTGTAAAAAATTGAAGCGAAATTATTATATAGCCTAGTTATAAATTTAAAAGTCCTAATAAAGAATTATTATCTATAAAAAATTAAGTTTAAAAATAAAAATTAAAAATACATATAGAACGCTAATCGGCACTGGAATACACACTAATATTTTCTCCAAAAAATTAAACCAAAACATATTAAACACTGAGAATTAAAGAAAAAAAATTTGAGAAGGAAAAAAATTTAAAATGGAACACAATGTTTTGATAACAGTACATGATGTAACATCCAAAGTGAAACATTCGATCTGTTATTAAAAATTGTTACTAACATACAATATTCCAGTTTTTTTTTTCTTTTAATTTTAAAAAGAAAATAAAGATCAGGTACCATTTTATGTGCGAAAGTGAAAGATCAGGTACCATTTATGTAGTTCACTCTAATAATAATGGTTAATTTTCATATACTCCCTCCATCACAAGGAAGATGACACATTTCTTGGGCGGCAAGAGATTTTATGTAGTTTTATTTTGTGTATTAAATGGAGAGAATAACGTAAGAGAGATAGAGTGAAGCTGAGATAAATGAGATTCTATTTTTAGTAATGAGTCATCTTGGCTGAGATAAACCAAAAAGAATAGTGGATCATCTTTAGTGTCGGTGACACTGAGGGGGTACTTTTTGAGACCTTTTTCGGCCCTTCTATTTTTTGTTGATTTTAAATTAATGTTATTCACTGTATTTTTTGAGAATGATATTATTAACTAAAATCTACTCCCTCCATCTCTGGAAAATATGAGCATTTGGTTCGGCATGAGTTTTAATGTATAATTGGAAAAGTAAGAGAGAGATAGTGGAGAATGAGTTCCACCTCATTAGAGAGAAATGAAGTTTTCACAATAAGAAAATTCATATACTTTCAGGGATGGACTAAAAAGAAAATAGTTTATACTTTTCGGATCGAGGGAGTATATTAAAGATATTGATAAGACTAATGACATATCTCAAGCTCATGATCCTCCAACTAGATTAGATAAATTATCAATTAATACGGAATATTCCATGAAATATACTTCATCTTAAATTTAAAAAAAAAAAGATTATACAAATAATCTATAATTGAACTGTAAATGATCGATGTTAGTGTAAATATTTTTAGAAAAAAAAATTAATTTTAGTTTTCATTCATAACGCGTACTACTTCCTCCGTCCCATAAAAGATGTTTCATTTTCTTTTTTAGTTTGTCCCATTAAAGATGTCATGTTTCTGTTTTTGGAAAAAATTATCTCACATTAATATAAATATTATATTTTTCTCTCTTCAATTAACACACAAAACAATACATCTTAAAATCTCGTGTAATCTCACAAATGTGACATCTTTTATGGAAACGAATGGAGTACAATTTAATTGAAGATAGTACAGTCTATAATGTACGTCAATCAGGTGGTCCTATATTTAGAACAACAAACGCCGTCAGATTTTAAAAAAAATTTTAATAAATAAATAAAATATTTTAGTCAACTATTTATACAGCAGAAATTATTAAGTTAACTAAATAATGCGATCATGATTACCACTATTAATCCCACAATCCAATAAACAGATTCGCAAAGTATTGTAGCAAGGCATATTATTGAGTTCACACAACAACCATAAATTTAACTGTTTGTCGCTCAAAATTTAAAAAATGAGAAAATAATTATGCATATACACCATTTAATTTCTTACTATTAAAAGGACAACTTAATCTATCATATTTTACACATATTTTAGTAAAATAGTCGATTTGAATAATTTCTTTAAACAATACTAATTCTTGGGTCCTTTAGTTTCGCTCGTGACTTCTAAATTTATCTCAAGATATGACATTTCTATCACATTTTTCTCGTCGAAGCTGAGGCGATGACATTATTCTTTAATTAAAGTGTAAATATATAGTAGATATTTTTATAGTTGAATGTATATTATTTGGTATTAGTATTAATTAATTTCAACGATTATATATATGTAGACAGAAGACTCACATGGCCCCCAACGATTTAAAAAAAATGGGAAAATTTTACTATTTTATGGATGTTTAAATTTAACTGGTATTTTAGAGAAATATTATAAAAAAAAGTTGTAAAATTATATTTTTAGGTCCCTAAAGTGAAATGTAAAGTTTCGTCATTCATTATAGAAATTAGGTCTGTCAAATTGGGTACCGCGGATACCCGATCTGAAATTTTCGGATACCCGATCCCGAAATTTCCAAAATCCGATACCTGACCCGAATTTGATTTCGGGTATCCAGGCCCGATTGTGATTTTGATTTTTTTTTTTTTGGAAATTAGCTATAAACTTTTAGAATTTATTTAATATTATTTAATTCAAATTTAATACAAAGTTGAAGTAGAATTGAAGAGAAAATAACTACAAACTTTTAAAAATACAAAATTTTTGTAGTAGTTCGAATTTAAGAGAAAATAACTACAAACTTTTAGGAATACAAAACTATCGTAGTAGTTCGAATTTAAAAGAAAATACAAACTTTGAAAAATACAAAATTCATAAGTTATACTCCATTAACATCTTTCATCCATCCACAATAAGTCAATAACCATCAAAATTCATAAGTTCAAACATTTATCTCTTATAAATATCACAATTCAAAAATTCGTAAGAATCAAGATCTAACAATAACATCATCAACGATTCAAAATTCAAAATATCACAAGTTAACGAAATTAAAATATAATTTAAAAATTAAATTACATATCTTATGCACTAACTGTTAAGAAAACATAATTTATTAATTTTAGAAAACAAATCGAATAATTCTGGTATACCCGATCGGATATCCGGTAACCCGATACCCGATAATCCTCTCACTATCCGATCCCGATCCGATATTCGAAAAATCAGGTTTCGAGTATCCAATTATCCGACTTTTTCGGGTTTGGATATCGGGTATCCAATACCCGACATCCATTTTGACAAGCCTTATAGAAATGATCAATTACAAGATTGGAATCCCGCTACATTAAAAATAGATGAATAATCATATTTGCTTAGGGATTTTCCAATAATATTACTATTATTTTTTAACGTAACCATATCTTATACGGTGTATGATGTGAAGGCAAATGAGATGTAGCCGGATTTTGTTGCCAGGTGTGAAAACTCAACAACTATTTATGTTTATGATATTATATGTCAAGTTTAAAGTTTACAAGGAAAAAAGATAAATTATTGGAAAATTTGATGATATTATTATGCGTCAATCTCCTTTATTATAATGATAAGTTGCTTTTGGTATCTACACTTTAAATTCATAACAATTAATACACTTAATCCCAGAATTTAAACTTTAGTTGATCACTTTAATAGAATCTCTTTAAAATTGCAATGCACGTTAAGTTTGTCATGTGCTAGTCTAATATTTTCCAACAAAGGATGCTCTATTCAAAATTTGGTTTCAAACCATTTATAATGTAAACTTTTATACAGGCAAGAAATAAAATCAATGATTGGGCGATTTAGCCACCCCTGCTCCACTCCAATGGCACAACTATTTGAAAAACTAAAATCGAGGTAAATAATTCCAAATGTGGCTCTTAATTATTTTTAAACAAAAAATAGTCACAATTAATTATTAGAATATTTTTGTAAATCTCATTTGTCTCTCACTGAGTTTCGTTCATTTACCATGGTTTAAGAAAGAAAAAAATAGAAAGAATTAAAATGAAAGAAAAACGCCATACATCATCATATGCATTATCGATCTCTATTAGTAAAACTATAAAAATGTATTTTAATTTGGTGGTTGTGCTTTCTAAATCCAAGAGCTACTCAATTAAAAAAATTAAGACTATTAAAATATAATCTATGTTCACCATCTCTAATTGCCGCGTTAACCAAGACTTTGACTAATTAGGTAGTACTAGCACTTAAATTTATACTAATAAATATTCTATTTCAGTGGCATCTGATAAATATAGATTTTATTAATTTTAGGTATTATAAGTTATAACAGTCGTATTTCATTCACATTTAATTGTAAAAAAATTTCTCTTACAATCTTTAGAACTTTATGGCGAAATACGACTAGTTAGAGATTTGAATCTTGTTGAGTGTAGAAAAAACAGAAGTATGTATGCATATTGCATAATAAAATCTTTGCTTGTTCTATTTTTTCTTCACTCTGTTTATTTAAGTAGTATTTTTTAAAACTTATTCCTGTAATATTTCCACTGCTAGGGCATGAAAGAAAAGGACTGGATAAACAGACCTGGAAAGTTATACTATTGTTTTTATTAATTTAAAAGTGGTTGACATTCACAATTTCAAATACTAAATTAATTTTGACAAAACCAAATCGAACATACGACTTGTACTAGTAAATGGGGAAAATATTCATGATGACATTTCCAATTTGACATACAAATTTGAAAATTCAAGCATGCTATCAACCTCTCTATTTGATTATTTTTTGTTTTATTTTGGAGGGGAATGCAATTCAGAACATATATATGGATGGTCACTTTATATATTTTTTATATATAAGAAATGCTTATGGCTAAATTTAAAGAGTAAAGGTTTAGTCAAGAAGATGAAAAATGGGGAAAAGAAAAGAGTAAAAGACCTTGCTTGTTCTAATTTTCCTCTTCTTTTCAATTAGTTTTTTCTTCAAAATACTATGAGTATTTATTAATTCCTATGATATTTTGATACGAACCTCTATTAGTTTAGATATTATAGGGATTTAGCATATCTTTTTCTATATCTTTGTTTTCTTGTTCATTAAGTCAGTAGCATTATAAATAGGATAGACTGTTATCTTTTTTATTCATTCAATCAATTAATGAAATATTTTCTCTCCCAAATATAACGTGTGTTTTCCAATCCTAATTTTGGATTCCCTCCGCCGATCCTAATTGGACGCCGGAGTATTCTATCAATCGCCGAGTTATCTGCCCGACGGGAGCGACTCCCGCGCACAGAAACTCTGCAATCGTCCGCCGAGCCTATTGGCCGCCGGAAATTTATCTCCACCGCCGAGCGAAACTCGCCGCCGGTGCTTGTTAAGGGAAACGTCCTTAACAACTGGTGCTTTCATTGAGAGCTCAGCATCCTCCGTCTGCGTTCATCCATATCCCCAAATAAATCACCACCATTTCTACCACAACCACGATTCAGTCCGTCGACATGTCATACGACTACGCCAGCTATTGCCATCGTAAATACAATTTCCCTCAACTCGTGCAGCCGTTTCACCCTTGCCACACCCGACAGCCCACTTGCTGGGACCCACCATGGACCCGTCGGACCACTGCATATCAACATTCTTCATCCTACGAGCTAGATATGTACTCGCCATCACCGCCCAAGCGCCGACCTACCTGTTGGGACCCACCGGCGCAACAGCAGGACCGCGGCTACCCGACCGTTGACCGGCCCCGACGCTCGGAGACGTGCTGGGACCGACCTCGCCCTCGGGAGGAGGTGAGAGCGCGAGTCCAGCCCGCCTCCCACCAGCCCCGCTACTCCACCGAAAAGCCAATGCGAGACCTGTACAGTCAGACCGCACGTGTGACCAGTCAAACTCCGGAGCAGCCACGCCTGCCTCTAATACGGGTCTCCCAGGCGGAGAAGTCAGAACGGTCCAGGTTGGGTCTCTGCTGGCACTGTCCCGAGAAATGGGTGATGAGACATGTGTGTAAACAACGCATTCTCTGTTATGCGGATGATGGGGATGAGTTTGAGGAGAACATTCAAGATGAGAATTTAGCCGAAGAGAAAACTGATAATACTCCCACGATAGTATTCGGTGATGATGTTCCCAATGACATTACCGACGCTCCTCTTGATGTTCCAAACAACGAGTCCCCTGGAGAGTTCCTCAAGAACAAAGGGATTGTCAAGAACGACAATGAGCCACCGCAAGTGCTCGTTGGGGTATCTGATGAGAAGATTGGTGAAAATGAGGAGACATTGCTAGAAGATAAAGAGGAGGATGGTTCTATTGGTGAAGTGGAGAAGATAATCGCCTCACTCAATGTTGTTCAAGTGTCATCCCAAAATGTTGTTGGAAATTGTTTGGGCAAGAAAGGAGATGGTGCTTACACCGAATTGCCCGTAATTGCTTGTGTCAATGTGGATTTGAATGTCGGTGATGTTCCAAGTATGAATCATCGATCAACATCGCTCGACAAAGATGCAAGGTTGATCCCTCCGAGTAATGACACGCCGTGTTTGAGCATTCATGGAGGTGTGGCAAAACTTTTCATTTCAGCGTTGAATTGTCGTGACAACAATGTGGCGGGGGTGTCCACCATATCTTATACCCAACACGGTTCTCTATTGGTGATTTTGGGTGGAAATGATGAAGGGAGACGCCCAACTATTCGGTGGGCATTTGATCCAGGAGGAGATAAATCGCCAAAGCTGCTTCTTTCAACTCTTCGTAGCTTCGTGGTTCCCACCTTGAGGACAAGGTGGATTTTAACCGTGGGGGAGTTGATACGAACCTATATTATATTTATTTAGTTTAGATATTATAGGGATTTAGCAAATCTTTTCCATATCTTAGTTTTCTTATTCAATAAGTTAGGGTAGTATTCTAGTATTATAAATAGGAGAGCTTGTTATCATATTTAATCATCCATCAACAAATATATTATTTTGGCCAAATGCCTCGAGTTATACTTTGAATCCATAATTCCCTACGCTACCTGCTGCCCGACGGAAGGTCTCCGCGCACAGCCGGAACGTATATCTGATCTGTAGCCGTTGCCCGACGGGTTGGAACCCGCGCACAGCCGCCCAGATCTTTATCTCCGCCGACCCTCACGGGCGCCGGATTATCTTTATCTCGTTATTGTCCGTTTTATCGGATCGTTAGGGATTAAGTCCTTAACAACTGGTGCTTTCATCCAGAGCTCAGCATCCTCCGTCTGCGTTCATCCATATCCCCAAATAAATCACCACCATTTCTACCACAACCACGATTCAGTCCGTCGACATGTCATACGACTACGCCAGCTATTGCCATCGTAAATACAATTTCCCTCAACTCGTGCAGCCGTTTCACCCTTGCCACACCCGACAGCCCACTTGCTGGGACCCACCATGGACCCGTCGGACCACTGCATATCAACATTCTTCATCCTACGAGCTAGATATGTACTCGCCATCACCGCCCAAGCGCCGACCTACCTGTTGGGACCCACCGGCGCAACAGCAGGACCGCGGCTACCCGACCGTTGACCGGCCCCGACGCTCGGAGACGTGCTGGGACCGACCTCGCCCTCGGGAGGAGGTGAGAGCGCGAGTCCAGCCCGCCTCCCACCAGCCCCGCTACTCCACCGAAAAGCCAATGCGAGACCTGTACAGTCAGACCGCACGTGTGACCAGTCAAACTCCGGAGCAGCCACGCCTGCCTCTAATACGGGTCTCCCAGGCGGAGAAGTCAGAACGGTCCAGGTTGGGTCTCTGCTGGCACTGTCCCGAGAAATGGGTGATGAGACATGTGTGTAAACAACGCATTCTCTGTTATGCGGATGATGGGGATGAGTTTGAGGAGAACATTCAAGATGAGAATTTAGCCGAAGAGAAAACTGATAATACTCCCACGATAGTATTCGGTGATGATGTTCCCAATGACATTACCGACGCTCCTCTTGATGTTCCAAACAACGAGTCCCCTGGAGAGTTCCTCAAGAACAAAGGGATTGTCAAGAACGACAATGAGCCACCGCAAGTGCTCGTTGGGGTATCTGATGAGAAGATTGGTGAAAATGAGGAGACATTGCTAGAAGATAAAGAGGAGGATGGTTCTATTGGTGAAGTGGAGAAGATAATCGCCTCACTCAATGTTGTTCAAGTGTCATCCCAAAATGTTGTTGGAAATTGTTTGGGCAAGAAAGGAGATGGTGCTTACACCGAATTGCCCGTAATTGCTTGTGTCAATGTGGATTTGAATGTCGGTGATGTTCCAAGTATGAATCATCGATCAACATCGCTCGACAAAGATGCAAGGTTGATCCCTCCGAGTAATGACATGCCATGCTTGGGCATTCTGGGAGGCGTGGACAAGCTTTTCGATTTGGCAAGGAATTTTTCCGCCAAAGTTGGGTCTCCTTTGTTGATTTTTTATGGAAGTGAAGAAGGGAGACGTTCAACTGTTCGGTGTGTGTTTGATCCAGGAGGAGTTGCCTCGCCGAAGCTTCTGCTTTCAACTCTCCTTTTTGCTTCGTGGTTCCCACCTTGAGGACAAGGTGGATTTTAACCGTGGGGGAGTTGATACGAACCTCTATTAGTTTAGATATTATAGGGATTTAGCATATCTTTTTCTATATCTTTGTTTTCTTGTTCATTAAGTCAGTAGCATTATAAATAGGATAGACTGTTATCTTTTTTATTCATTCAATCAATTAATGAAATATTTTCTCTCCCAAATATAACGTGTGTTTTCCAATCCTAATTTTGGATTCCCTCCGCCGATCCTAATTGGACGCCGGAGTATTCTATCAATCGCCGAGTTATCTGCCCGACGGGAGCGACTCCCGCGCACAGAAACTCTGCAATCGTCCGCCGAGCCTATTGGCCGCCGGAAATTTATCTCCACCGCCGAGCGAAACTCGCCGCCGGTGCTTGTTAAGGGAAACGTCCTTAACATATTTCCACTACTAAAGCATGAAAGAAAACGAGTCCGTAACAGAAAGGGTAATACTATTTTTATTAATATAAATATGGTTGACATTCGCAATTTCAATCACTAAAATAGTTTTGACAAAATCCATTTGACTTGCACGATTTGTAAATAGGGAAATATTCATCCTTTAGTTAATTCCATTTATGATTTGACCCATACAAATGTCAAAGCTCAAATCATGGTTCCTTCACACATAATTCAGGGGTGGAGCCAAAACGTTAATTTGGGGAAGCTAAAATTTATCGAATTTTTAAAAAGAAAGGTACCTAAGAAATAATTATGGAACATCATATAGGAGCTTATGACAATATATTTAAGAGATGTTTACGGATGTTTATTAAATATACAGTCAAAATAGAGGACAAACAAAACAAAGATAATTGTATAAGAGTACTTATGTAATTTTGTAATGTAGATTCGAGGATGTTTAAATAATCAATTCAACTTTGGGGTTATAAAATAATATTTAAAATCGATAATTATGTGTGGATAGGGCTAGTTATGTATATCGAACATTTAATTTATCAATCATATCTATGTGACTCAAACATAAGTTTCCTAAACATATTAGTAACAAAGATTTGCAATGGGGTTATTGGGCTAAATCATTTTTTATTCAATCAAAAGCTGACATTAATATATAGAAAATGCAAAGCCCAGCCTATGTTAGTTTCCATTTTATGGGCTTTCCATTTTGTTTTGTTAGATACTTGTAATTCGAAATAATATAGAATTATACCTATAGTTGAAAAGTTTTTTTATTTCTTCGAATATCAATACATCTTGAACATTAATCATAAATAGAATGTCCGACGACATTTATATTTCTAGAAATATTAATTCATGTGAATATTAATCATATTTTTGTTATAATTTTTTATACTAGACTTACAACAGAGAAGAACAAATATATCGAAATGAATTAGTTATAAGATTAAATCAAACAAATTCACAATTTCCAAATCCAACAGGAAGGAGTACTTAGTATAGGATTAATGTAATTTTTATTTGTGAGTTACATACAGTATCGAACTCGGTTGCTGGGTTTGTCTCGTTTATATTCGTGATTGCTTGTGCGCCTATTTTCTAACGACGGGATTGTATAGTTAAGAAATGTATAAGAATTACCAAATTAACAATCCAAACATAAGCTTTCAAATTCGAAACAACTCACAACAAACTTAACCACAAAACACAATACATCAAGGTGATCTTGAGTCTTACATGAACAAATCTGATGAGAATGTGGCACAACCACTGAACACAACTAGATACACGATTCGATTCGATTGATTCACAGATCAATCGAAGAAAACAACATAAGTAGTTTATTTAGGATTAAGACACACTTAATCAGACAGTCCCATTTTTGGCACTAGTAGTAGAGCAGCATAATACACAAGACCTTCCAGCATTCGGACAACCGCAGCAGCCAAATAATTTCCTGTGAATAACATTATCTGTAACTGTGACCGGGAAACTCAAGCCATTCTCTTTCAAGACAAAACCATTTCCAATTTGGTCATGATTGGAGTGAGGACTACTAACATAGCACCACACTGCAAATCCCATAAGAAAAACAAACAATATTGTGCTACCTCTAGACATTCTTGCTACCCAAAAACCCTATTTTTCTTCTTGTTTTTCTTTGCAAAATCATGCAGTTTCTATGGGTTTATATACACTTTGTATTTGTTTAGTTGGATTTTTTTATTGTATAGTACGTGCACAAAAAATAAATAACAAATGGACCCAAATGAGGTCATTTTTTGTCATTTTGTTTGTGTTTGTTATTTTTATTTTTATTGTACATTTTGGAGAAATAGTTTCAGCATTAACTGTAATAAGATGCCGTTGAAACGGCCTAGTTGGAATATTCTCTTTCTAATACTAGTACCTATCTTTCACCAAACTTAAAAAAATCAAATTTATCTTAATTTGTAAGGATTAGACCCGCCAAAAGGTTTGTTGCGAGTAGTATAACCGAAGGTAGCTACTACTATCTCCGTCCATGAAAAATAATCATATTTTTTAACTTTGAATTGTCCTCCAAAATTAGTTTACAACTAGAGTATTATTTATGCATGTGTGAGTTGACCAAGCGATAGAGAGGTTAGTGTCTGAAGCCAAAGGTCTCTGGTTCGAGTCCTCTGTGACGTGGCATTTAAATTAAAATTCATTTACCTATAAAAAAACTAGAGTACTATTTATCTATTAATAGTATGTTTTGTCTCTCTAATACTTTGATTCTCATTTACCATTAATTAAATTTCGACCACTTTTTTTCTCTCTTTTTACTTTACCAGTTTTTGCATTAAAATTCGTACAATCCACTACGAAGACTATTTATTTACCACGAAATACATTTTGATAGAAGCATTTATGAAAAAGTTTATTATTGAACTGAAATCTATAGACTTTGATGGTGTCAAATGTCAAGTGGCCATTAAATAAATATTGTAAATAATTCTTAAATCTCTTATAAGAAAATAGTACTACTCCATGTTATTAGTATGGACAATGGCAAAAGTTGTTGCCGGCTGATTAGAATCATAAAAAGTCCTGCTTTCCTTTCCGACCAATCACCTCTTGATTTCATTTTCCTTTTCACATAAGTCCTGTTTTATTCACATTTTCGACTCATTTTATCAGGACGTTCACAATTTAAATATTTATTTTTATTCTCTATTTAATTAGTACACTCAATATTCTAACTAAATAGGACTGACCTTTCACTATTTTTTTCAACACATCTCTTAAAATTCGTACCGACTCAAAAAATTAATTACATACGGGATTTAAAATTCTGAACTCAAATTATTTTTCCAGATCTAGATATATTATGTTCTTGTTTTCTAGATTTGGAATTTTTTCTCAGTTTGATAATGAAATCAACTAAACATAGAGGTTTTAAAATTCTGAAATCTATTGATTTATATTATTAGAAACTATATTAGTGTTTTTTTTTAATTCGGACGTTATCATCATGTCTGTCACTAAAAAAAGGTTTTTCAACTTAGGCTAATAAATTTAACTCAGTGGAGTAAAAAAGAGCCCCAAATTGTAATATTTGGGCTATTGTTGGGCTTTATAAATATGGGTTGACTATTTATTGGGTTCAGTAGCCTTGACAAAATATTAGATGTGCCAACTTTAACTTTTAGGCGGTGTTCGGTTGCCAAGATAAAATAATATCAAGATATAATTTAGATTAAGTTATGAGATTATTTTAGTCATAAGGGGTTAGCTAAGACTAATTATCCCATGATTATCCATCTAGGATTGAGTTGTGAGATTGAATCTCATGAACCAAACACACTATAATTTTAATCTCGGATACAATCTTGCAAACCGAACATCCCTAAGGGATGGATTTAGTATGGAGTATGATATCAAGCAATCAATGATAACGCTCTCACTAATTGTGACAATACTAATTTTGTTTGGGACCTTTTGTTACATTTTTAAATAAAAATTAACTAATGATTACAAGGAGATTAAGATTTTGGAGTTCAATCAGTCTCTCCCAAACACACTTTAATACCCGAATTATTTACTAGTACATCCAAAATAATATAAATGGAACTTTAAATCGTGGACGGCCAAAAATGGAAAATGCGGATATTATTTTATGGACGAATGAACCATATTTTTTTCATTTTGTGTCCTCCACCAAAATTAGTCTGTCTTATTTTTATCGATTTTGCAATAAACTCGCGTCGTCTCCTACGATGACTTTTTTTATGGACTGGGTTGGACTGGGTTAGTATATAATTCAGGTATAAAATGCATATATATTTCACTAAAATAAATAACAATTATGATTGCAATATGACAAATGCACCAATATTTAATACTAACATAACTCAAAAGTTAAATAAGAATATTATTTGGGCCTTTGTTGGGTTTTGTTTCATTTGAGGAGCATTGAGTCCAGTAGCCTTAACCACATATTTGGTGGAGTAATTCTAATTTCTAAACACGGTCCTAATTTATGTTTTTTATACAGAGACATTCATAATGAGCTTCAATAATTGTTTCAGAGATATTAGAATCAAAAGAAAAGTATAAAATATAACAAAAAATCTCACATAGACTAAACCAATAAAAGTTTGAGAGTTTTCGTTTGGAAACCCTCATTTCTTGTTAGTTTTCCAGATGATTTTTTTTTAATTATGAATGTGTACAAAGCTTGATATAAAAAGTTTAATTTGTTATTTTATTCATTCATTCGAACTTATCGATAAAATGAATGTTGTATAGAATTTGGTTTTTAAATAATTTATAAAACTGATAATGTTAAAAATAGTTTTAGATTAATTAGAATCAAAATAATTGAATACAACAAATCAAATAATCAATAAATCAAATAATAGTAATTAACATGGATAAAAAGTTTGAGAGCTTTCATTTGGAAACCCTCATTTCTTGTTAGCTTTCTGGATTAAAAAAAATGTAAGAATGTTTACAAAGTTTGATTATTTGATTAAACATGAGTCACGCGATGAAAATGTTTTCCTTTTTCAAATCTTTAATATATATGAGAATGAGATACCTTAATTATTCATTCGTTAGGACAATGTCACTAACAAACACACACTTATGGAATCTTAATTCCTTTATTTCATGCTGACGTCAGCTCTTATTTCTCTCATGTGGGTAAGCTACCTCACTCCCCATCTCCTAATTTCTCTTCTAAAACTATCTTGTTTAACGATTAAGTGTGAATTATTAAAGAGCCGTAGTTAAGTATTATTCTTAGTCTCTCTTCATAGACTTCATTAACACTAGATAAGACTGAATTTATTGAATGAAAGACTTTTGTTGTAACAGAATTGAGTTTGGAATGGTTGAGTAAGATTTGGTTTTACAGTTTACTTGTCCCATACAACAATAATCGAGCTTAGCTCTAAATCATCACGTGTCATGTACTATTAGTTCGAAACGCACCCACGTCGCACATACATATACAATTATTGCCTACGTCCCAACTAAGTTGAGTCGTACTCATTTTCGGATATCCAAACTAAATTGAGTCATTTCCTTATTTCGCAAAAAACAAAGTGTCTAATAGCTCATATTTTATTCTCTTCTACTGTCTTTATTCTCTATCCTACTGATGATTATAGATCATGTTTATTGTTATATATTGTTCGATAAATCTTTTTTTTTTCTTAAAAACTTGTTACGTGACAATATATCTCGGCTCGCTTCAAAGTTCTATGATTACACTATATTAATTTAATCCTAGATAAACTCTATTTTAACTTTATCTCATATTATATCCCAATATTATTTACCAATCCTACCTAAATGGATTAGTTCTCTCTTGACATAGTGTTTTGAGATGAGTTGATTTAGAAATCAAATGAGATTTATCAGGATGAGTTGGTTAATAGGCTGGACTTTCTCTTGTGATAATGTAGATAAAATTTGCTATCTGATTCGTAACACAAGATTATTTTATTTTATTTTTCTAATCAAATGCAATTCACGCTATCAGATTCCAAATAAAATGGATTGTTATTCTAATACAATCAACTGACCAAATCTTAATGTTTGAAAATCCTTGTAATACATTAACCAGTGATCTTAATTGTGTGAAATGCAAAATTAGGTCCAAGTAATCTTAATTATCAATGCGAAATCGATCAATTAAATTCAACGAGTAGTTCGACTATAGAACTATTGACCAATATGTTCGTGATACATAGAAAATTCCAGGTGATTATTAAGATTATATTCTAAGACATATCTATATTACACTGAATCTCTTATTTTTCTAAAAGGACTCAACCTTCAATAATTTAAAAGAAGGTCTGTTATTGAAAATAGATCAAACTTTATATATAAACTAGGCTTCGATAAAAAATATATATATAGGAACTCTTCAAACATACACCTGTATATAGGGGTGCGTTAAAATCATAACCATATTTATGGTGATAACCTAATAACCTATCATTTTATGGGTCAAAAATATCATTATTTTTTGGCATGCATAGAATGATACTTTTAATTCATAAAATGATATTTTATTTTATAAAATGATATATTTCGTCCATAGAATGATAGGTTATTAGGTTATCACCATAAATATGGTGTGAAATTATTATTATTGCTATACAAAGAAGTTTTTATTTATAGACATGAAAGTGTTTATTTAGTCTATAAATATAATATCTGCTAGTACTTATTATTGTTATAAAAAGAAAATTTCATTTATAAATATGAGAGCTTGAGTTTATTGAGTTTATAAATATCATGTATCCTACTTTCGCAGAAAATTTTTCTTACACTGGAGTTCGTAACAATTGATTCAATGAAAATTGCATCACAGTTTTCTGCTCATTCAAAAGAGTAAAAAATATTTGTGGCTTTTTCCTTTGATAAAATAATTAAAATTTTCCCTATCATGCGTAGCTAATTAATCTGCATTAATAAATCAAAATCTTAAAAGGAAAACAGCATTGTATTCCAAATATATCCTTTAATTAAAACATATCTCTAAATATAATTTCGCGCAGGCCATCAGATTTCACACTCCCCAAATCTGATTGCAAATTATATTTTTTCTTAATTGCCCAAAACAAAATCCGGTGGATCAGTAAATTAATTATTAACATTACTTTAATTATTAATTCGATTAATGCAATTATTTCACCTGAATTTTTTTATCATTTCTAATTTATTGATGAAAGAGAGTTATTTTAATTACCTGGAAATTCTAAACTCCATATAGTCCCCTCTCTATCTCTCATTTTGTGATAATCTTGATAATCCGTATATAAATATTACCCTAATTCTACACCCACTCAATTTAACATCAATTTATTCATTTCCTTTTCCATCAAAATAATACTTAGTGTACAGTGTGCAAAACCAAAGACTGCACGCGCTAAGTGATATATTTCATTTTTTTAATTATGCAAATCAATTTTATTATGCATTTATTAATACATAAATTACGCAATACATATTTACAAAACTATAGATTTTGTTAATGTATCACAATTAAATGTTTTTAAATGCACATGACTACCTAATATCAAGTGCTTATTTTCACAAGCATGACTTCAAATAGAAATATAGAATTAAATACTCAGTCTACAGTCTAACTTTTCACTATTGATTAATTCAACCATAATCCTATTTTTTTTAATTCAAAGAATTAGATACTACTCCCACACTCTCACTCACTACACAAACTAATTTCACACTCATATAAATATCTCAAATTCCCTACATTTCTCATCACTCACTCACTCACTCCTCTCTCTCTATAGATAGCGATGGCTCTCGAAGCTCTCACCGCCGCCGCGGCACCGCCGCTCAGCTTCGACGACGTCTCCGACTGGCCGAAATCTAAGCGCTCCAAGCGCCTCTCCAGCCGCGAACAATCCCAAGACGAATATCTCGCCATCTGCCTCGTCATGCTCTCCCAAGGCGGCGCCGCTCCAGCCGTCGCCGGCGATGGCGACGGCGGTGACTCGGTTTCGTACAAGTGTAGTGTATGCGGCAGGCCTTTCCCTTCGTACCAAGCGCTGGGCGGCCACAAGGCAAGCCACCGCGCCAAGGCTCCGGCGGCGGCGGAAGAAATCAATAGCTCCGCTGCGGCGGCGCTGAGCCCTAGCGGGCGGCGCCACGAGTGCTCTGTTTGCCATAAAATTTTCCCGTCCGGGCAGGCTCTCGGGGGACACAAGCGGAGGCACTACGAAGGCGTGATCGGCGGCAGTGCGGCCAGGAGCCGCGTCACCACCGTCGTCCGGGATCTCGACTTGAACAGTCTGCCGTCGGATGAAGAAGTGTAGAGTGCGCTGCCGCCTTTATTCGAATAGATACTCCCTCCGTCCCGCAATTCAAAAATTCAGTTTGAGTCGTTGCAGATTTTAAAAAATGTCTTGACAGAAATAGTCAACAGTGAGTCGTATTTAGTTAGAATATTATAAAGTGTACTCATTAAATATTATAGAAAAAATAGTATTTTAAATTGTAAATTATCCAAAAATAACAAAATAAATTATTGTTTTGTGGACGTTCTGAAATAATCAAATGAGTCGATATTATTTAATGGAATTTGTCTTTTGTTGTGTTATTAGTAGTATTTCTTTGTTGTTTTTGATTTGATTGAATCAATTGCAATATAATGAATTTCATTGAAAATTTGAGGTTGGTGACCATCACAAACATGCAACTATAGTATCTGGAGGATAAAAAGAAATCGAAATTATTAGTTAGTGACACGTCTCTTGAAAATAGGGAATTATTATGATATGTTAGAAGATATACTGAAATTGTTGTTGAAAAATAGAAACCCCACGTGATAAAATCGTAAGATGTTACATGTTGTATAGCCACCAATTGCGTGCCTCCTAATTTATTGTTGTTGAAATATTGATCAAGTAATTTTTAGTGGTTCTAATTCTCTTTTATTGCCCTTTACATGTCACCTCGATTGCGTTGTTCTCTTCTACTACTATATGTCTTCTTCTACGGTTGTGCTATAAAAAACTTATCTTTTAATGACACAAAAATTGAGACACGATAACTTGGGTTGGCAAGTTATAAAAAGTAACGACAATCTAGGATGCAAAAAAAAAAACTGTCCCTAAATTAAGGACAAATTAACTTAATCTTTTGCTTTTTAGAACGTTTCCATTTGCCCCCTCTAATTTTAGTTGGGACACTAGTAATAGGAGCATTAGCAATTGGGGCGACCAATCGAGCATATGATCGGCTCCCCCATAGGCCCCTCATTGTGGAAGAGGGGTCGATCATCGCCCCAGTCCACCTCCCTCATTTGAGCCGTTGTATCGGCCTTGGCCGATCCCATAGGGCCGTCGATCGGCCCTTCTTTGTGGTGATAGGGCTGACGATCGGCCTTATGATCGATTTTTTTAATATTTGCTGTGAGAGAGAGAAGAAATGCGTTGGAGGAAGAAAAAGAAAAAGCGGTTGTTTGAGGAAGAAGAGAAAATGTAACCCTAATTTGTATTTAAATTAATTTCACTAATTCTATTGGGCTTATTAGTGAGCCAATAATTTTATTAAATAAATGGACTATAGATTGGAGGTGATCTAATTTAGGGTTTCATCTAATTAATTAATAAGTTGTCACATATTTGAGATCAATTAAAATGATAACATATTAAATATAGAAGTGAAAAAAAATTAAAGTAAAATATTGATGATGTGGAAATGAATTGGAAAGTGGGATAGGCCTTCCATTGCAGGGAGATAAGCCCCTAAGAAAAAGTAGGATAAAACGTTGACGTGGAAATAATTTTTAAAAATGGCACTTTGGGAGGGTCCTTCCATTACTAATGCTCTAAGGATGCTTTTTGAAATGTTCATGGTATATTAAGAAACACAAGGTAGCTTCCTTAATGAGATTAAAAAATGTTATTTACTGTTTTTTTTAGTGTTGTTAGTATAAATATTAAATAATGAGATTCTGAATTAAAATTGAGGATCACAGATTTGAGTTCAGTATATTTTATGGCATGGTCAATTAGGAGTAATTTTTTTTGTCAATTGACTTTATTTTCATTTTTTTATAGTGAAATGATTTTATTATTGGGAAATATAAAACTTGGAAGCTTCAACTTTAGGAGAGTTTTGACTATCATTGAATGTCAATAATGAATAAATAAATATGTGTATATACTATGTCTGATGTCTGAACGCGCGATTTTGTGAATAAATTTAAAGTATATATATTAATTACTTGTGGAGATTTGCAAAGTTGTTAAGCTGTCTCAAAATTAAATTTTAATAAATTATTATATATCACTACAAAAAAATGCTGGTTTACCGACGGAATTTCCTACGGAAGGAGACTCCCTCGGTGATTACCGACGGAATACCGAGGGAACACGCCGTCGGTATATATTTTGCCATTTGTTTAACTCTTATTTTATTTTATTTTTAAACCGAACGAATACGGTTATCAATTATTTTTCTTTTTCTTTCCCGACAGAAAGTGATCCGTCGGTAATCTTATGTATTTAATTAAAAATAATTAGTCCATAATTAGTCATTACTCTCAAAAAATGGAATATCGTGCCCTAGCTCTCAAAATTTTCCTTCAACCACCGCGAGCTACAGCCACCTCCGCCGTCGCCCTCCGTCGCCGATTGTTTCGCCTCCACAGCCACCGCCGCTGTCGAGCTGCAGCCACCGCCGTCCCACCGTCGCCGATTGTTTCGCCTCCATTTGAGATTTTCACGGTGAATTCAGATTGGAAAGAATACATGCGTACACAATGTCGCCGTTGCCCAGCGTCGTCTCCTCCTTTCTCCGCCGCATCGGTCACAACACTGAATAATGAAATCCAAGCACCGTCTCCTTCCTTCTCCGACACAATAGGTCGCAGTACCTCGTAGGTGAGTCACAATCTGCAATTCATTCCGAAATTCCATTTTTTTTCGCATCTGTTAGTATACTTTTTGGTGAATACGGAAGCATTTCAATCTGTACTTGGATATCAAAATCGAATGTTTGGATGTTTTAAAGCTGTGAGTATTTCTGGTGTCGTATTTTAGGAAGAGTATTGTTTGCTTGGGCTTTTGTTGTTCGTAGGGGCAGAAGATAGTGCTTTAGAACATTATCCTTTCTTTTGTAGAAATCCGCTCTTAGAGCATCTCCAATGGTAATAGGCCAACCATAGACTAGCCACAAACTCCTCCTGCCAAATTATCAGCACTAAAAACTTCTCCGGCCACATCATTAGGACAAGTAACTGGACAAGCAATAGGCTAGCCACAATAAACAAAATTATAAAAAATAAATAATTAACAATCACACAAAATACGGAATTAAATTTACGACACAGATAAGGGAAAATTCAATAATAATATTTTAATTAAAAAAAGTACATTAATTAAAAAAATTGCATTAATTAAAAAAATCTAACGACGTACAGTCCTCCACGCCCACAACTCTTCAATTAAATTCTTTTGGAGTCGAATATGAGCATCCACTTGCTGCATGTCGGCATGTGCCTTGAGGCGGCCGACTTCATCGTGAGGTACCCCCTTTGTACATTGGGGGCGGCCACGCCGTGACTTGGGCCGGCTTCATTAGCATTGTCATTGGCCCAACTAGTCATTTGTACATCTAAATCTTCGACAATCATGTTGTGCAGGATAATACAAGCGTACATTATATCAGCAATGCAATCGACATGCGAGAAACGCGTTGGACCCCTAATTGCCGCCCATCGAGACTGGAGCACACCAAATGCGCGCTCCACGTCCTTGCACGCCGACTCCTGCCGTTCCGCAAAGTAGGTCTTCCTCTCATCTGATGCGTATCTGATCGTCTTCACAAAGACGGGCCACCTAGGGTATATCTCATCCGCCAAGTAGTAGCCCATATCATGCTGGTTCCCGTTGGCGATAAAACTGATGGCCGGACCGACACCCTGGCACTGCTCGTTGAAAAGGGGCGACGAGTTGAGGACGTTGAGGTCGTTCTCTTAAATCCTTCACTTGTCAATCCTTTCCGTTCTCAAATAGCATGCAAAAATCACCCTTTTTAAAAGAACATAATATGTAAAAATTAGACTTTAAGAAAATAATTTAATTTTAACAATGCATCCATGCATAAATCTTACTCTTGGGTCTCTCTTAGGAATTTCTAAAATATCTGTGATATTAGCACATTGTATTCATCCTTCTATTGACTCCGTCCGAGCTCTCGTCATCCTTGTATTCAAATTCCAGTCCAACTCAAAAAAAAACAAACGGCCTAAGTTTCCTAATTAACTCATTGATATCTGTAAATATAACTCCATCCCATACTACTATTTATCAATATTGCTTGAAATCATATCTTATGGCCAAATATATAATCATATCTTATGGCCAAATATATTAAATAGTAAAAGGGGTCATACTTATCTCTCTTTTTCTCATTAAGTAAATTCCAAAAATGGCATTTGAAAAATGTCCAGTTCCTTCTTCTGTCATCCAATTCCATCTGCCTTCTCTCCCGCCGTCTCCGTCGCTCAGCTCTACCAAGGCTGATGATTCCCTCGGCCTCTCGGTCTCTCATCTATCTCCGTCGCTCCAGCTCGGCTTTCGTCATCGCCGTTCAGCCGCTGTCCGCCATTCGCTGCTGCTGTCATCTCCCGAGCTGCCTGCCCGGTTTATCCAGCCTCGGCTGTTCACGGAGAGCGCCGCTGCTGTCCCTTATTCTTCTCCTCTTTCTCTCTTTCTACCGTCACACATCGCCACTCCCTTCCTCAGCTCGCAGCCTCTCTGCCGGTCAGAACGTAGCGTCTTTCTGTCACGGCGTAGTTTAAGCCTCCGGCCCCGTCTGTCTCCATCGCGTGGTTTCACGCCGTCATCTCCAGCCGCTGCGTCACTACAGCGCCCTCGCGTATCTCTCTAAATCTTTCACAAACAAGCACCCTCATATTTCTCTCTCAAACTCTCGTCGTCTCCATTGTTGCTCAACATCGATCGCTCTACATCTCCCAATTCAAGAAACAGTCCTAAATCCAAATTATTACCCCAGAACTCGCGCCTGTCCAAAATATCGCCTCATGCTCTCACCGGTTTCACACCGCCGCTGCGTTCGGTTAAACGGGAGCAGTCACGCTCCTAACTTCGTCAATTTTTTTTCTTCCGTCGCTGCCTCGCTCTTTTTCTCCCCTCAACTCTCGGTTTCTTCTCTCGAAAATCGGATGTGTGGAACGTGAAAATATAGATTGTTGCTAGGGTTTTGCTAAAACTAACTTGGTTCCTATTTTTCAGATAGGGCAGGTGGTGGCAGATTTTTTTGTATCAAATTTGAGTGGAAGAAAATCTCATGCATTTAAAATCTTGATTGGGCTTCTCTAAAATTAGGCTCAAAAGAAAGAAATAAAATGTGTTTCGAGCTTATAACAATTGAGTTTCAAATTGGGCTAAGAAAGAAAAATTGTTTGTCCCAAAAAGTAAAATTCTTCTCTCAACAAAAGAAACAAGATCGAAAAATTTTCAAGTGCACAAACAACCGTCCTTTCAAGAACACATAAAAAGATTGAAAAAGTTGGGTTGTTACAATATGTGTTTTTATATAAAATTGAAGATAGCTTAATTCATAGCCACTGTAAAATAAAAGAAAAATAAGATTATTAATTATGAACGGAAATAGCATACGATAAAGAGAAATATTAATGAAACCATTTGCTATTGAAAATACTCACTTTAACCAAAATATATTAACACGTCAACATAAATAATTAATACATATCGTTTTATAATATTGTTTCACGTAATCAATATATAGTGGAAAAAATAAGAATTAAAAAGTATATATAGAGTATAATTTAAATGCTAAAGCAATGTTCCAAGTAATGTCTGTGGCAAAAAGTCAATAGACAAAGCCGTTGGATCATAGATCCAAAAATTCCACATGCCTCCCTTGAGGGGAAAATGCATTATAAAAATATTAGTCTTCACCATTGAACATGTCACGACAATGTATTAGTTATCTTGTTATAATCAATTTATTAAATAATTCCGCCATATAACTGCCTACCTCCGCAAATCTCAAATTTGTTTGAGTGACGCTAATAAATAAAGACTGAAATCACAATCCAATTGTATTTTTAGGCCCATTTGTCATTTAATTTGTTAAAATTATGAGATTCTACACATAAAAACATTAATCATGTTTTTTTATAAGCAATTGCATATCAATTCGAAAAATGTTTTTGATGATGCGTGGTTATATTGTTGCCTAAACGAGCAATATGTTTGAGATTATGAGAATACAAATTAATGTATAGAAAATTCTATCAATGAAGTAGAAACCTCTATAACATTCTTTTGCAGTAATTAAGAGAGAATTTCAAATTTAGGACATAATTTGACATTTTTTTTTATCATACTAATATCTCTAAACCGTCTAATATTTAAGTCGACGAAAAAATTGAATATATATTATATGAAAAATGTTTTGGAGACATAATGTCTAAGACATAATGAGGTTAAAGTAGTCATTTTAGATTGTTTTATATTTTTATTTAAATAAATGTTTTGTACATATACCATACTACCCTTGTGCATATAAAACCTTTTTTTATATTTAAGAATTACTTGCTTAGGAAAGTTGTGTGCATTTATATGGATGACATGATTTAAGCAAATATATACTCTAATCATCTCACCATAATTTTAATTAACTTAAAATGGCTATAATATTCATAAAAATTTCAAGGCCACCGCATAGCTCCGCCACTGTGTGTGGTGAATGTTTCTTTGTTATAGACTATCCCAATTTCAAATATCAAATGCAATGGAATCTTCATACTATTAGTTAAATACTTAAATTAGTGGCATATAATTATATGCAATGATTTCATGCATTTAATTTTTTGTGATATTTTTACCTTCAGCTAGTTTTTGACTTAAAACATGAACTCAGGTTTTAAAACATTTATTCAAATTAAAACCATGAAATAAAATATCTGCAGACATACTTAATTCGCATTCATTACTTGATTTTCATAAGTTCTAAATTTCTGAAATATTATGATTAAATCTCGATAAAAATTTGATATATGATAGTACTTCGTATATTATTATTAAGTTTAGAGCTTTTATTTAAGAATTTTATAATTTTAATCTTTATTTTCAAAATATTTAATTTCTTTTAAAATCTTAATTTTTGAAAGATTACATCAAATTTTAATAAAAAAAATAATCACATATTCTTAACACATCTATTTAATTTTCTAAAAATATATAGTTAACATTTTCTTTTTTTCTTTATAAATTATTGGAGTTATAGGATCTTTACTATATTATGCAATAAATTAAAATTTGATACAAAGTATATAATAATCATACTGATTGAGTTTCTGGATATGATTTTAATTCTTACATTCAAAAATTTAATTTATTTAATTCTTAATATTTGGAACGCTACAATCGAACATCTAAAAAAATAATCACATGTTCTTAACTTGTTATATACGGAATATTTTGAGTTATGTTCTATCTTTTTTAGTACAAAATATTATAGTTCTTAGCTCGGTTCACTATATCATGCAACAAATTTGATATTTAATACTAATTTGATATGATAGTATATTAATACTGGTTGAGTTCGCAATTTTGATTTAAAAGTTTCATAATTTAAATTTTAATATTTTTGCATTCCAAAGATTTACATTCTTTAAATTCTTAATTTTTTGAATGTCACAGCTAGATCAATCAATCACATGTTCTTAAAATTTTTAAAACATGTGATTGTTTATATTCTTAATTTTTAATATCAATTAGTAGTTGATATACAATACACTAAAATGAATTAAAATGTGAATAGAAGTCTCATCAATTATTTTCATATTAAACAATTCCTAAAATTATGGAATCTAATAGTAATATATATCCTGATATATAAATGTGGCCATTTTCACAACTTAAAAATTTAATAAACCTTTAATAAATATATTACTTCGTTGAACGATAACACTAAGAAATTGAGTGCAAATACACGTAGTTGTTTCCATAACTTATCATTTAAATGATTATTTAAATCTAATAAAATAATTTTATGTGAATGACTATTTAACACTTAATATATATAATCGTTTATATGACTTAAAATTTAAATGTTGCTATTAAATGGAGTATCATTTTAATTTATTTTATATTAGACATCAAGTATTTTTTTATAACTTGCAAATTTTATAAATATTTGATAATAAAATAATTAGAAGACAATGACTATTATAATTATAATTTACTTCTAATTTTTTGTAAAATTAAATTTAGTTTTTTTTTTTATTTAGAATTTTAGAATTATTTAATAATAAAATAATTGAATATAAATATTATTTTGTTGGATATCAATAAGAAACTAAGTAGTGAAAATAGTTGAAATTTTGTTAAAAATTTGCTAATAAACGTGAATCTTAATTGATACTACTATGTATTAATTAGTTATAGATAGTTAATTTGATTAGATTTGACTTTCCTTTCCTAATAATCAGTTATACATAACTACTAATTTTCCTTTTATCTAAAATAAGGGTATATTAGTACATATTTAAATTAAGGTTATGCCAAAGTGACATAGGGGCATTATGGCATAGAGACATTATGTCTCTAATTCACTACTCGTGAATATATGTACCATTAATACAAGCAATTGATTGGATCAAATATTGTAATCAATACAACTCCAACATTAACATTTTACTAATTTAAATCCAAACGACATATACAAATGAAGATTTATTCAAAATCAATTCAACATATAAAAAAATCACAAGAAAGTAACAGCATTGACTAGAGAGAAAACACACAAACATTCACACATTTAAATTTAATCACACGCTTAATTAACTGTAATCATGCCCGCCTCCATGCGCCGCGCCGCCGCCGCCCTCCCCTCCGTGCGGATGCGCCGCGGGAACCATGACCGGCTTCTTCTTCTTCTTGGCCAAGCAGAAGAGCCCCACCGCGAGGAAGGCGAGGAAGAAGGCGCCGCCGAGGGAGACGCACACGGCGATGATCGTCGTGTGGTCGTGCCCTCCGCCGCCGCCGCCGGGAGGCGTCAGCACCCTGGGCGGCGGGAACGGAGTGATCGGAGTGTGGGGGACTGATGGGGATATCGGCGGATAGTGAGGGTATGGATATGGTGGATATTCCGGCGGCGCCGAGTGAGGTGGATATGCCGGCTTCGGCGGCTTTCCCGGCGGATATGCCGGAGTTTCGGGTTTTGGCGGCTTTTCCGGCGGCTAGGTTTTGGTGGGGGTGGGGGTGGGGGTGGGCTGTATGTCGGCGGCGGAGGAGGAGGAGTGGAGGGTGGTGGTGGTGGTGGTGGTGGGGAGGAGTAGTAGTAATTATCTAGCTTGATGCTTCTAGGGGAGGGCATTGTATTTGTGAGTATTGGATTAGTGATTAATCACTTTCCAAATAGTTGAATTTAAAGATGTGGATAATGGGATTAGGGTTATGGGAGTATATATTTATAGTATGTGTACACACCTAAACCGCTATGGGAGACTAAATGCTTTGCAAGAAAAATCAAAGGCAACTTATGTAAGCTATATGCTTTTTTTACCAACAAGTGGTGGTATTCAATATACTAATTGAAGACTGATATTTTTATTGATTTGGAATTTATAATCTTGCTTTTGTTTCCAATCCCCACTGAAATTATATGATTGAAATGACCTGTATTCACATTCAAGAAGAGGTCATAAATTAATTAAGCAATAATCGGAGTTCATTACTCATTAGTATATAGCTTATTTTGACAAGAATTCTAATTACGACGGTCACAAAATAAATAAGAAATTATTATTAATTACTTTCTATTACACTCTAAATTACGATACTCCCTCCGTCTCCCAAATTTTGTTACAGTTTGACCGGGCACGGGTTTTAATAAATACAATGAAAAGTGGGTTGAAAAAGTTGGTTGGATGTGGGTCCTGAATATATAAGTTAGTGGAATGTGTGGCCTACTACCAAAATTGGTAAAATGTAACAAAATTTCAGGGACAGAAGGAGTATTTTTTTAAATAAAAACATCATTTTATCTAGACCTGGGGAAACGGTTCTCGGTTATCGGTTCGAACATTATTTTTTTGGTTCTCGGTTAACCTTGAACCGAAAAAATAAGGTTAAGGTTCGGTTACGGTTAGTAAGTTTAAGTTAATCTCGGTTATTGGTTCTAACCGAGAACCGAATAACCGATTTTTTTATATTTAATTTTGATTTTTTATATATTGATTTTAGTTTTGTTATTTCAGTTTTGAAAAATTAAAAAAGAAATGAAAAGGTAAAAATCCCGCCTACCGTGAGAAGTAGAATCGTAGTTGCCCGATTAGGCAATTAGCATAATTTGCCAATATGAATATTTTAGTATTTAGATTTTGTAGTGTATGTTTGTGATGATATTATGGTTTAACTATTACTTAAACCATCAGTATTCTACAAATATGAATATATGATTACTATTTATGAATTTTGTACTTAATGTTTAACAATTTGAAGTCTTGAATTTGAAGATGGAACATTATGGATCAAATCCTAGCACATAGCAAACAAATTTTTTTATTGTCGGTCACTGAATTTCGGTTCCTTCGGTGGAACCGAATAACCTATCGGTCAGGACCGATCGGTTCCTCAAATAACCGAACCGACTTAAGGTTCTGTTCTGGTTCTTGAATTTGGAAAAAAATGGAATCAGTTAACCGACTCGCTCTAACCGAACCGACCGAATCCCCACCCCTAATTTTATCTAATTTGTTCTCTTTCTAAATTAATTAACGTAACAACAAAGCATAAAATCTTATGATGTATAAGAATGTTCTACCTAGAATAAAACAAGTGATTTTTTTATCCAAAAAAAACTAACACTTGGGCTGTAGTGTGTAGATATGATGAATAGCCACAATTGAATATAATTAACTAAGGTTAGTTGTGTTTATATTAACGAGTTAAGTAATAGCACAATCAGTAATTTTATATTTCGACACTTGTGATATTATTCACTAAAAAGTAACGGAGTATATTTTTAAAACTTCAAATATTATGAAAATGTTACATTATGTGGTATATTTAACAATCTCAAATATTATTTTCGTGTTTTACCTTTTATTGCAAAGCACATAAGTATAATTATCACAAATTAAATTTGAAAAATTAATAGGATACAGGGTGCTTCCTATCTTGCACTTGGGTCTAACTACTTTTTTTTTTAAAAACATTATAATGAATCCATGATGGTGTCACAACATATATAAGAAGTTGATGATTAAAGAAAATGTTGAGTAGTTACACTAGGGCACGCTGGAGGCGTAGACCAAGGTGTTAAGTAACATGTTCACGTGCTTAAATAATGGGTAGATAAGGGATCAATTTTAATTTGAAATATATGTTGCTCAAATTTATGCAATCTCAGCATTAGCTTGCTTGCATATTAAGTTTTTATATACTAAGTTTTTAAATATTAATATAGTATATCAACATAATCCTTAAATATTCTAACACAATTAAAGGTCGTATCCTTGTGAGAAATACTAAACGGTGCGATCTCGTAACATAGAGGTCTAAAAACAAACAAAATCATAGTGAAGCTTTAATTAATTTTTCATGAGACTAAAACTTAATTTTGAGAAATTAAAGGCACATAATCGATAAGCGTTTCAAATGGATGATCATTGTATTTATTAATCATGTATATAAGTTATTACACGGATGTGAGTCATAATTATGTGCGTCATTTCTAACCCCAAAACTCCACCATTTTCTGAAACTAAGTAAAAGAAATTAACATAATTAAAATCCTTAAATTTAATATTTGATATGTAGTTATATTGTTAGAAAACTCCACCATTTTCACGGTGAAAAAGAAACATAATTAAAACCCTTAAATTTAGAGATTTTTAATGTAATGATTGATCCATCAGTATTAGTAGTATTAAATAATGATAAGGCTACCCAATTAACAGTAGAGATTTTTAATGTATTAGTAGTATTAGTAGTGAGGATTGGCTCCGTTCGTGATTTGTTTATAAATATTAAATTCAACCACTATTGCCATTGATCATTTTGTTGTGTTTGGGTTATGATCAGATTAGCTTTAACTGTAAACATAACATATACTGCATCACTAATCACAATTAATTAGATGGTTTTAAATGAGTTCAAATTAGGCAAAAATATAGGTGATCAAACGAGAAAATACGTGAAAATGAATATGCCAGACAATAATGACAGTGTTTTCGTATATGCAAACGACGTCGTTGAGAAACAAATCAACTATGGTGGGATATTAACATTGTAAATAACTTTCAAATGGATAAGGTTGGAGGTTTTAGTTCTACAATAAATTAAAAGGTTAGACATTGTTGCATCATTTTAAATATGAAAAGCATCCAATTAACAAGCTCTAACGATAATGTACCGTTTATTTGATCTTTAATTAATGTCATATTTCCTTTCTTAAAAAAATAAGTATCCAAATGCAATACATACAAGAAAAGCTAGCTAGCCAGAAATTAAAAAAAAAGTAAAATGAATAAGTATTAAAGAAAGGGCACTTTAAATTTTAAATTATCATATTTTAGTTTTCTTTGGTGTCGAAAGTCCACTATACAATAGTCGTGAATACGTGAGATTGCTTACATTGTTTTAATTATGGATTGCTTTAATGGAAAGTTAAACTAATACGAGTACGTTACATTTTTTTCTATTTTCGAAGACTTCAATTTTCTGAATAATTATTTACAGAAGCGTGTTTTAAAGGAAAAAGGTTATGGAGGAAGAATAACACGTAACCATTCCAAAAAACTAATCAACTCGCTTCGTCATAGGCTCATAGCATATGAATTGAATAGTTTTTATTTCAATCATTTCTCTATTAATGACCTCAATTACTTGCGCTTATTAAATACTCCATTCGTTCCCTTATAATTGAGGCGAAAGTTTTCGGCACAGAGTTAAGAAAAAGAATGTTGAGTGTGTTAAATAAATAGATAAAAATGTAAGAAAGAGAAAAAAAGTAGAGAGAATAAAGTAAAAAGTGAATAAGGGCATCCATAGTGGGGCGGACGATAGGCCGCCCGATGCCTCGGGCGCGCCATCGTCCGCTACTGTGGGTGCGCGGACGATGGACGATTGTCACGACCGCATTTTCTAAGGATAGAAAACACGGTTGATCGCGACTAGGGGAGGACTAAAGAAGCGGGGAAGAAAGGGGAAAAATAACACAACTCGACCATAGCTCCAAACAAATGGGAAAAGCTCGAAATAAAATCAGAGTTTTGAACAAAATAGACTTGAGTCTTTTAAGATGCACAACGGAAGCAAATGAACGCGGTTCCATGTATGAAGACATGGACCTCCGAGAGTCAAAATCTGACTGAATTAAGTGTCTTGTCTCAATAACACTTCCTCCACCACTTCGCTGCTCAACCTGCACATTTAGAAATATATGCAGGGCTGAGTACAAAAAGTACTCAGTGAACACATTGCCGAAAATTACACATATACATTTGAAAATATTGTCAAGCCATCATCACAGTAACACTCGGGGTGTTGTTGAAAAGACCCGAGCTTACTAAAAATATCACATTGGGTTGCAACCCCTTTTCCTGTACTTTAGCCATATCTGATCACATTGTGCCGCTGAGATGGTGTTCTCATACGGTCACCTTCCCTGCCCAACACGTCAGAGGTATCCTTGTGCCTGGAAGGTGGCCACCTTCCACGGTCACCTTCTCTGCCGTTCACGGCCAGAGGTTCCAAGTAGGGACACCACCCTACCCGGACTAAAAATCGAATCGATTCACATATTTCATCATTCATAATTCACTTGGCCGTAGCCAACAGATAGGCATCATAACAAACATTTGTGGCGAGACAACATCATTAAGAATCACGAACATGGGTTCGTGTTTTTATAAAATACGATTTGTATTTTAGTATAAGAAAGCTCACCTTGATCGTTTAGATTCCTTAACTTGAATCTTTCGTTCCGACTTTACTTGCGAAAGCACCCTTTTAAAAAAATCACAATAATATAATACACTAATTAGACTCAAGGACAAAACTACTTAAATTAGAATGCATGCACCCTCATTAAAGTCTTTTATCTCGTTTCTCGATTTTCGCGTATTTTTGATTATTCAGCGGCCGTCCAAGGCGTCGCGTGAGACGCCGGTCGGCCGCTTACTCCCATAGTTCCTCCGTTGGCTCCTCGTATTTCCCTCCACAATATCGAATTAAAATTTCAAAAATTATAAAAGTACACAATTAAATTATCGCAACCATTTCCCCTCGAAAATATATTTATTTCGGACTTGGGATAAATTATTCATACTTCAAAATTATTTCGAAATTAATTAAATAACTCCTAAAAATTTATTCAATCTCATGATTAACTTATCGTAATAATTTCCCACCGAGAAATTATATTTTGGGAAAAAAAATTCTAAAATTAAATAAACAAGTCCCTACAATTAAATGGAGCCAAAACTAAATAAATTATCCAATTTGCTTTATAAGGACCAATTTCTATTTTTTTTAACAAAGGCCCAAGAACTTAATTAGAATTCCGGCTCAAAACCAAATTAGTTTGCATCCCAAGCTCCCTCGTAAATTACTTCCCTCCGGCCCAACTGCTCTTCTCCCTCTTTAATTTATTTCGGCCCACGGATTAATTATTCCAGCCCAAAGATAATTAATCTAGCCCAACATTATAACCTCTAGGCCCAACTAATTAATTTGTGAGAAGTCCAATTTCTTTAAAACAAACAAAAGCCCAAGACTAAAAAAAACAAAAGGCCCAAATCTTAACATCCCCTTCTCCACGCCTCACTCCTCTCTTTCTCCCTATCTCTCCATTTCTCTCTCTCGACAACTTAAGGATTTCCTGGAATCCCGTCGCCGCCTCCAAAACCGCCGTCGTCTGCGGCCCCTGTCGGTCAGCCTCCCCCGCAACCGTCGCCGCTGCGATTCGCCGCTGTACCGACGTGAATCGAACGCGCCACCCTCTGATCTGGAGTTAGACGCGCCACCATTGCACCACGAATCCTCGCCGGGGTCGCCGTCGCGGTGAAGAAGTTCTGCCGCCGATCTGCCGGTCGCTCAGCGCCGCTGATTTCTGATGCCGTCACACTCCGTCGCCGCAAAACCCCTAACCGAACCCAACTTCTCATCGTCGTCCATCCTACGCCACCTGCTGCTGAAATCCTCCGGTTTCAATCCGGCGAAATCGCCACCTGTTGCTCAATTACCGCTCGGACAGCCACAATTCACTGTTCGGCAGCCTCGATTAACTCCTATTCTACCCCGATTTACCCCGAAACGTTCCAGAACCAACCCGATTACCACCGAACAGATAAGTTCTCATTCATGGTTATGTTCTTTCATTTTTTTTTTCGATTAATCGCAGCAACAGGTGTTTGATCGATTATGTTCAAATAATTGTGTTATTGTTCTGTTCAAAATTGTGTTATGTGTGGGAAAGGTTGGTGATGATATGTTGTGGAACAATTGCTAAAAAAATTTCATGCTTTAGAATTGATTAAAAATTTATACCTCCTTGAGTAGAACTTAGTTGTGGAGTTCACAAGGTTGAAAAGGAAGATTCTTGAAGCTGGAAAATTATGATTTCTTGAGTTGCAATTTAGCAGAATGCGTCTTGATTTTTCTCTGAGCAGAAATTGGGTGAAACGGATTGTTTAGTTGAATACTATAGGGGAAGAGGATTTGGTTAAGATGTGGGGGTGAATATAAGAAATTGATTGTGTATCTATATACAATGCACAGAAGATGGAGTGAAAGTGACGGTGTAGCAAGTTGCCTACATATTCTTATCTCCAAATTATTCTCCTTCGTCAGGAAGGAATATGGTTTGCCTACTCTAATTAAATGCAGCATTTAATGCTGTGTCTGCAACAAATTCGATCCTTTGAATCTGCCCTCTCTTCTTTTTTTTTATAATTTTTGTTTATTAAAGTAATTATTTGAGTATTTGTTCACTTGTTCATTTAATTTGGTGTAGGTATAATCGGTTCAGGTTCGTGGCTGGCCGCGTTGAAGTTCCCGATTTTTATTAGAACGCAGGATGTATAGATTAAATTTTGTTGGACTTTTGTTGGATGTATCGGACAACAAAATTTTGATTTTGGGATCTCATTTATTTGTTTGTTTATTTATTTAAATTTATTATTTTCATATAGGTGTAATATATTTACGTGTTCTATTTACTTGCCTATCGTCAAAACAAACCACGACGATAATCTATCGTGGCTCGGATTTAATCACACAAAAGTTACTTATTTAGATAATCGAGCTATTAATATTGATTATAATAATATCGGCTTAGCGGGTCGTTACATTCTACCCCTCTTAAAAGAAATTTCGTCCCGAAATTTAGGATGTAATTAGACAAAAAGCTTGGGATATTTCTCTTTCATATTCTCTTCTAGCTCCTATGTTGCTTCTTCTTGTCCGTGGTTTTTCCACAAAACTTTCACTGTAGTAATCGACTTATTCTGAAGCTGCTGCACCTTTCGATCTAGTATTTCTACCGGCTTTTCTTTGTAACTCAGGTCAGGCTTTAGATCGATTTCTTCGTGGCAAATCACATGTTTTGGGTCGAACACGTACCTTCGAAGTTGGGAGACGTGGAATACGTTGTGTGCGTTCCCAAAGTTAGGTGGTAGTGCCAAGCGATATGCTACTGGGCCCACTTCCTCTAGAATTTCATAGGGTCCAATGAATTGTGGTTTCAGCTTTCCCTTGAGTCCAAATCTGGTTATTCCTTTGGAAGGAGATACTTTCAAAAAGACTCTGCCCGATGTTAAATTTCAATTCGGTTCGATATTTGTCGGCGTATCATTTTTTTTTGGCGTTTTCTGCAGTGGTCAATGTCTTGCCTCCCATGAGGGTCTCACGCGAGGAAATATAGAGTTAATCTAACCGTTTTAACTTTGATAGGAACTGAATTTGGGATTCCAAGAGAAATATTCAAATCGTTCTTGCTTTGGGTAGGCTCCAAGGTAACCATGAAAACAAAACTATTATAATTATTTCAATTACGTGAGTATTTGGTTCACCACAAACTCTCACCAGTTGCTTGCAACAAAGGTTTTTTTTTATGAAATGCGAAGACTAGGCTCAATTGGGCTCATTATGCTCACCCCCAGAAAAGAAAAGATACAACTTCAAAGGGCTTGAGCTTTACCCATAGAGCTTGAAAATTTTATTGTGGGAAGAGCTTGCCAGAAGGAATAAATTGCGAAAGTGAGAGTATGATGAATAGAATGTAGATGTCAATAATATGTTGCCAATGATATAATCAAAATGAACAGTCAAGTAGAAAAGTTTCAAATATCCCCAGATGATAACAAGAAGACCTGAGATGGTTGGTTACAAATGGATTTGAAAAGAATGGGAAAAACAAACAATTGAAATTTGCTCAACAACACTAGATAGAAGATCATATCAACGAAATTTTTAGAGTTTATAAGCAGTTCAGGGAAACTAACTAATAAAGAAGGCAACAAGAGGAAACTAGTCAAGGGAGAAGCAATGTGCCAGCTTTAACATAGAGCTTGCAGAAAAGCTCAAATCAAGAGACAACAGTCATATTTGAATTCAGAAAATGAGAGTACTCATGTAAAACAAATAGCTTGTCAATAAGTATGTCTGAAATCACAAAGGGTCAAATTAAATGGTTTAAGGTCTCACCAGATGGCTACTCCAATATAGTAAGACTGAAAATGATTGGGCTCAAGTGGATTTGAGAAAGAAGAATAACAAGGAACTACCCTTTTGGGTCAACAACATCGTGATACTATATCACGTTAACGAATTTACAAAGTTTATAACCAAGTCACGGAAATTAATTAGTAGAGAAGACAACCAGAGCAAACTAGTTCGGGAAGAGAGCAAATTACTTTAGACTTGGAGTTGCTAAAGAGCTCAAAGCATGATGGAATAATTATAGTGGGATTAAGAAGAAGTGACTATTCTTTATAAATTAATGAGTGTCAGCAAGCACATTTGAAATACTAAAGATCTACTAATGATCTTTGAAGAATATATTATCATTGAAGAGACAATAGTTTAGGAAACATGTTCATTATGAAGGCTATAAATAAAGCAGCTCCTAGTATAGAAGTTTGGTGGCAAGAATTCAGAGAGTCAAAGTATTGCTTTTATACAGAACGAGTAAAGAAGGACCGTAGTCACTGGTGGTTATCAGAAAACATGAGGGAGCAAGCTCAAAACTGAAAGTGATTCACAACCTTGACATAGAAGAGGGAAAATAATGGCACATTACCTTGCAAAAGAAGGCATTTAATATCTTAATTCAACAAAAAGTATTTTGATCAAGGGGGTGCGAGAAAATGAAATTCATGGGAATCCAAGTAAGCGTTGCTGATGAATCTTCTTGGTTAACTACGACGGTGATACTCCGTTGTTTAACTCTTTATGGAGGATGGTAACTGAGTTATGGGAAACTTTGGTCACAAGCTACTTTCACCTTACGATTACATCAGATGACCATATGTGGCGATTACAACTCTCTGGTACTCTTGGTTCGTCATAACGCTCATCCTCGTAACACGTTGTTACTTTCTCGTAACGAAGATTCTTTCTTATTGCGTCATTTTTCTTTTCGTCGCTCGGGAAAGCGATAAATGCCCATACTGTACTTCTAAGTTCGAGTTCATATTGTGTTCTAGAAGGAACGCATAACTAAGTATTTTAAGTTCTTAGAAATTTTGTTTTCCCCATTCTAGCAACATGATTCAATGACTACTCAAAAAGAGGTATCATTTCACCAATTGGTAACAAACTCGTATACTTTATACTTTCATATTTCAGTACCTTTTTCCATTTAGGAAAGTTATTTATTTTATTCATGCATTCACAGTCTTTAGCCAAGAAAAGACATACTAACTCTTTCTTTAAGCACACTACAAAATCAAGAAATATCAACTCTTTCTTTAAACTCAGTATTTTCATCTGTTCACCCAAATTAACTGCATGAGTTATTTCTCCATTTCAAACTTTTAAACATCTTGACTTTCTTTTGAAAAGAACAAGTTACCTTTTTCCTCGTTGAGTGCGATGGGAGGGAGTGCTAAGAGTATTTTCATCGATTAGACAGTCTAGTGGAACAAGGCTAGACCAAAGATTTTCAAAGAAAACTCTCGGGTTCAGAGCGAGAAAGAATGCTCTGATACCACTCTGTCACGACCGCATTTTCTAAGGATAGAAAACACGGTTGATCGCGACTAGGGGAGGACTAAAGAAGCGGGGAAGAAAGGGGAAAAATAACACAACTCGACCATAGCTCCAAACAAATGGGAAAAGCTCGAAATAAAATCAGAGTTTTGAACAAAATAGACTTGAGTCTTTTAAGATGCACAACGGAAGCAAATGAACGCGGTTCCATGTATGAAGACATGGACCTCCGAGAGTCAAAATCTGACTGAATTAAGTGTCTTGTCTCAATAACACTTCCTCCACCACTTCGCTGCTCAACCTGCACATTTAGAAATATATGCAGGGCTGAGTACAAAAAGTACTCAGTGAACACATTGCCGAAAATTACACATATACATTTGAAAATATTGTCAAGCCATCATCACAGTAACACTCGGGGTGTTGTTGAAAAGACCCGAGCTTACTAAAAATATCACATTGGGTTGCAACCCCTTTTTCCTGTACTTTAGCCATATCTGATCACATTGTGCCGCTGAGATGGTGTTCTCATACGGTCACCTTCCCTGCCCAACACGTCAGAGGTATCCTTGTGCCTGGAAGGTGGCCACCTTCCACGGTCACCTTCTCTGCCGTTCACGGCCAGAGGTTCCAAGTAGGGACACCACCCTACCCGGACTAAAAATCGAATCGATTCACATATTTCATCATTCATAATTCACTTGGCCGTAGCCAACAGATAGGCATCATAACAAACATTTGTGGCGAGACAACATCATTAAGAATCACGAACATGGGTTCGTGTTTTTATAAAATACGATTTGTATTTTAGTATAAGAAAGCTCACCTTGATCGTTTAGATTCCTTAACTTGAATCTTTCGTTCCGACTTTACTTGCGAAAGCACCCTTTTAAAAAAATCACAATAATATAATACACTAATTAGACTCAAGGACAAAACTACTTAAATTAGAATGCATGCACCCTCATTAAAGTCTTTTATCTCGTTTCTCGATTTTCGCGTATTTTTGATTATTCAGCGGCCGTCCAAGGCGTCGCGTGAGACGCCGGTCGGCCGCTTACTCCCATAGTTCCTCCGTTGGCTCCTCGTATTTCCCTCCACAATATCGAATTAAAATTTCAAAAATTATAAAAGTGCACAATTAAATTATCGCAACCATTTCCCCTCGAAATATATTTATTTCGGACTTGGGATAAATTATTCATACTTCAAAATTATTTCGAAATTAATTAAATAACTCCTAAAAATTTATTCAATCCCATGATTAACTTATCGTAATAATTTCCCACCGAGAAATTATATTTTGGGAAAAAAAAATTCTAAAATTAAATAAACAAGTCCCTACAATTAAATGGAGCCAAAACTAAATAAATTATCCAATTTGCTTTATAAGGACCCATTTCTATTTTTTTTTAACAAAGGCCCAAGAACTTAATTAGAATTCCGGCTCAAAACCAAATTAGTTTGCATCCCAAGCTCCCTCGTAAATTACTTCCCTCCGGCCCAACTGCTCTTCTCCCTCTTTAATTTATTTCGGCCCACGGATTAATTATTCCAGCCCAAAGATAATTAATCTAGCCCAACATTATAACCTCTAGGCCCAACTAATTAATTTGTGAGAAGTCCAATTTCTTTAAAACAAACAAAAGCCCAAGACTAAAAAAAAACAAAAGGCCCAAATCTTAACATCCCCTTCTCCACGCCTCACTCCTCTCTTTCTCCCTTTCTCTCCATTTCTCTCTCTCGACAACTTAAGGATTTCCCGGAATCCCGTCGCCGCCTCCAATACCGCCGTCGTCTGCGCCCCTGTCGGTCAGCCTCCCCGCAACCGTCGCCGCTGCGATTCGCCGCTGTACCGACGTGAATCGAACGCGCCACCCTCTGATCTGGAGTTAGACGCGCCACCATTGCACCACGAATCCTCGCCGGGGTCGCCGTCGCGGTGAAGAAGTTCTGCCGCCGATCTGCCGGTCGCTCAGCGCCGCTGATTTCTGATGCTGTCACACTCCGTCGCCGCAAAACCCCTAACCGAACCCAACTTCTCATCGTCGTCCATCCTACGCCACCTGCTGCTGAAATCCTCCGGTTTCAATCCGGCGAAATCGCCACCTGTTGCTCAATTACCGCTCGGACAGCCACAATTCACTGTTCGGCAGCCTCGATTAACTCCTATTCCACCCCGATTTACCCCGAAACGTTCCAGAACCAACCCGATTACCACCGAACAGATAAGTTCTCATTCATGGTTATGTTCTTTCATTTTTTTTTTTCGATTAATCGCAGCAACGGGTGTTTGATCGATTATGTTCAAATAATTGTGTTATTGTTCTGTTCAAAATTGTGTTATGTGTGGGAAAGGTTGGTGATGATATGTTGTGGAACAATTGCTAAAAAAAATTTCATGCTTTAGAATTGATTAAAAATTTATACCTCCTTGAGTAGAACTTAGTTGTGGAGTTCACAAGGTTGAAAAGGAAGATTCTTGAAGCTGGAAAATTATGATTTCTTGAGTTGCAATTTAGCAGAATGCGTCTTGATTTTTCTCTGAGCAGAAATTGGGTGAAACGGATTGTTTAGTTGAATACTATAGGGGAAGAGGATTTGGTTAAGATGTGGGGGTGAATATAAGAAATTGATTGTGTATCTATATACAATGCACAGAAGATGGAGTGAAAGTGACGGTGTAGCAAGTTGCCTACATATTCTTATCTCCAAATTATTCTCCTTCGTCAGGAAGGAATATGGTTTGCCTACTCTAATTAAATGCAGCATTTAATGCTGTGTCTGCAACAAATTCGATCCTTTGAATCTGCCTCTCTTCTTTTTTTATATATATTTTTTGTTTATTAAAGTAATTATTTGAGTATTTGTTCACTTGTTCATTTAATTTGGTGTAGGTATAATCGGTTCAGGTTCGTGGCTGGCCGCGTTGAAGTTCCCGATTTTTATTAGAACGCAGGATGTATAGATTAAATTTTGTTGGACTTTTGTTGGATGTATCGGACAACAAAATTTACGTGTTCTATTTACTTGCCTATCGTCAAAACAAACCACGACGATAATCTATCGTGGCTCGGATTTAATCACACAAAAGTTACTTATTTAGATAATCGAGCTATTAATATTGATTATAATAATATCGGCTTAGCGGGTCGTTACAACGATGCGTCGTCCTCGCCCTAAGCTTAGTCCGCGGACGATAGGGCATCGTCCGCCACTGTGGGTGCGCGGACGATGGACGATGCGTCGTCCTCGCCCTAAGCTTAGTCCGCGGACGATAGGCATCGTCCGCGCCATCGGTCGCCCACTGTGGGCAACGCGGACGATGGCGCGGACGATGCAACGTGTTTTTATTCTTTTTTTATTTTTTAAATTCAAAAATTGTGTTTGTATAAATACCCTTACTCCACATTTCATTTGTAACCTTTCGATTCAGTTTTCCACTCTCAACTTACGCTATAAAATGGATTACAGTGAATACTCAAGTCCCAATAGCCCGATATTTGGAGACGGTGCACGTTGGCCGGGTACACAACCTTACGAGAAGTGCTCGAGGGAGCAGAGAAGCGGCGAGAGCTTGAGCGATGTGCGCGATAGAGCGTTGTTGTCGTACCAGTCCCTGTACGGCGACTTCAAGCATTTCAGCATCTGGGCACTCTTGAGGGACAATCAGAAGTTCCAAGGCGGGATTCTGCACACCCGTGCGATGAAGAGGACGAAGACCACCGACGTTGGTGGTTACACGAGCAGCGAAAGCGGAACTCGTCCGGTGGACCTCAACCGGACGTACACGGAGGAAGAGAGTTCCGCCACACCGATGTCCTCCCGGCGTCCCATAGGCGTCAAGGCTGCGAAGAACAAGGGGAAGGCGGAGGCGACATCCTCCTCGCAAGCCGCCTCCCCATCGCCGATCCCGACCCCAACCCCTACCCCAACGGCACTTGCCTACTCGGAGTTGGCAACGGCCTCGATGGCGCGGACGTTGTTGTACATGCATAACGCCCTCATGAAGTGTACGGATCTGGTCAGAGCCGAATACCTCCAGGGGTTGATTCGATGAGCTGCGACGGAAGTTGGGAATTTTGTAGAGTAGAACTTTTTTTTTATTTCTAACCCGTGTAACTTTTTTTAATCAATGTAGTATTTGTCGTTTTTCATTTAATCGTTGTGTTTTTTTAATTAGTTTGCATTTATATATTTGAAATTTTTTAAATTAATTAACAAAACAATAGCAAAACCTATAGGGCGTCCCACTGCAGGTGGAAGGGTATGAGGATAAAATGCTGAAGTGGCGGTGCATAGGGCGGGCTTTAGGCACTGCTGAAGCCATAAAGTAAAGAAAATAATATAAGAGAGAGTAAAGTAACAAAGAGAAAAAAGTTACTCCCTTCGTTCCTTGTTAATAGAAACATTTCTTTTCGACACGGAGTTTAAGAGTAGTGTGTTAAATGGATGGTGGAAAAAGTAAGAGAGATCAGTAAAGTAAGAGAGATGGAGAGAGAATAAAGTACAAAGGAGAATTACTTTTTGCCAAAAATAGAAATGACTCAATTAATTTGGAACTTCCCAAAATAGAAAAATGACTCTATTAACATGGAACGGATGTAGTATTATATATGGAAATGACTTAACTATGGGGGAATTTCTCGAAATGGAAAAATGACTCAACTATGAGGGAACAGAGGGAGTAGATTTGATAGAGAAAATATAAATTAGAAAAGATGGTTGTGTTGCATTTGCTAAAATATATTTTAATTTTATTGATTACCTTAAAATTAAAAGATACTACTATAATTTAAGATCATATCTATCGTATATCATTTAAGGTTAACAATATCTGATCTGAAGCTTGAAAGACCAAGCAATCCTTTGAAGCTTGAAAGACCACAACTAACTTTTTAGCTTTGAAATTTTGATCACCATCATGCTTGGAACAAGTAACTCTATATCTCGTGTGTGTGAGTTGATCAAGTGATAGAAAGATAATACATGAGTCCAAAAGTCTTAGATTTGAGTCCTTTGGTGGCATGCCCTTTAAATTTATATTCATTTACTCATAAAATAAAAGAAAAGAAAGTCCATATCATACTTATGGGCACCATTTGAAGCTTAAAAGATAGAAAGTCATTTCGAAGCATCATCTCATTTGGCGTTGATACGATTATATCTCTAAGTGCTTAAATCTATATGATCTAAAATTTGAATAGTACTCCATAACTGAACATCTTCTCATACATAGTTAAGACCATAACTCTAATTTTTAAGTGGTTTTACTAGTTTTTAAATGTAATCATGTCCATTTTAAGGGTTTCCTTGTAGGGATGGATTATGTTGAATCACACTTAATTTTTAAGTGGTTTTACTAGTTTTTAAATGTAATCATGTCCATTTTAAGGGTTTCCTTGTAGGGATGGATTATGTTGAATCACACTTGAAATTGTATGATCTTATATCATCTTGAACTCATACGACTAAATATCTATTATAGGGTGTACTGACTACTTAACCATGTTGGGTTTTGTAATTTGGTTGTAATTAAATGCACTTTATCCATTTCAATTGGTTTATTTTCAAAGGACCGATCAGTGGACAAAATTCATTGTAATTCTTGTGTATTGAACTTCCATGGTTAATAAAAAACAATGGTACACGATTTCATCTTATTATAATTGAACAATCTATTTCACGAAAATAAAAAGTAAAATAAGAGATATTATAATATAGAGAAGACTTCTATCTATATTATTATTTTCTATTTTACTCTTTCTCTACTTTAACTGTTGATTATCATTTTTCTAAAATGATGGCAGAAAATGAAATGATTCTACTATTGTGGACGACTGGAGTAGTATTTTTCTACTTAGTACTTCATCCGCCCCGGCCTAAGCAAGACGTTTCTATTTTAACACAGGAATTTGGGTAGTGGTGTTTAGTGAATTAAATTATTAATAGTAAAGTAAGAGCATCCACAGTGGGGCGCCCTAAAGCCCGCCCGATGCATCGGGCGCGCCTTAGGGCGCCACTGCAACTCCACGCCCTATGCGATTTCCTTCCTCCGCCCTATGGGATTTCCTTCCTCCGCCCTATGCATCCTCTGCGGACGATGAACCATTTTTTGCATCCTCCGGCCTATCCTCCGCACCATTGCGGGGGTAAGGAAGATAGGTCCGGACGATGCACACATTTTCATTTTTTATATATATTTTCTTATATATATCACCAATTTTTTTTACTTCATTTCTCACCTTTCACTCCACTCTCTTCCCCATCTCAATTTCTCTCTAAATTCAATAATGAATTCCGACGATTTACCATATTTACAAGCATAAAATATAAAAAATAAATACTGACAATAGGATTTGCCTTTAATTTGTGGTGTTTTTATATTTATTCTTGCTAAATGATATATTTGCAAACATAAAAGATAAAAAACAAATCAAAATAGGAGTTAAAATTATAGAGCGGGCTATATAGGGCGCCCCACTGCAGGTGGATGGATAGGAGGATAAAATGTTGACGTGGCGGAGTATAGGGCGGGCTATAAGGCGCCCCACTACTGATGCTCTAAGAGAGGGTAAAGTAAGAAAGACTAAGAAAGAAAAAAGTAAAAGAGAGGATAAAGTAAAAAAGAAAAAGAGATAATAAAGTAAGAGAGATGAAAAAGTAAGAAAGAGAAAGAGAGAATAAAGTAAGAGAGAGAAGTGAGTAGATTGTTGCCAAAAAAAGAAACGTCTCACCTAGGTTGGGACGTACCAAAAAGGAATACGTCTCACTTAGGCTGGTACCAAGGGAGTAGTTTGTTTTCATTATTTGCTACTCTAGTACTTAGTACTACTGTGCTTCTGTCCAACAATAGTATGACTCTTTCCTTTTTAGTCCGTTCTAGAAGAATATGCGCTTTCTAAATTTTGAAACTCTTTTCTTACTCATACTTTACTAATAATAACTTAATTATTTTTTCTTTCTATTTCTCTCTTATTTTATAAATTATGTATTAAAACTTATACCTAATAAAAAATGCTTATGGGACCAAAGGTGCATTGGCTAATTATTCACAAATTTATTGAATTAGAATGTTCATGACTAATGTTTTTGATAGGAGACATCATACGATTTGAATGGACGTATTGCACGACTACTTTAGAAGTCGTGTTATTGTAAAATCGTGTTACAAAATAAAGGGCATTATCGTCTTTCTTCCTGTTTAAAGCACGCGTCTATATAATCCTTCAACTACAAAATATAGGGTATAAAAAGCCCCAATTCTCCTCCCTCTCTTTCTCTCTCTACTTTCCATCACTCTGCATCGACGCCCTCACAGAACTCTACTACGTTATCCAAACAATCATCGATCAAAATCATCCGAAAAATCAAGTTTCTGTATGCTTGATTTTTTCTTTAATTTAATTCGGACGGTTTGCGTGTGTGAATTTGCCAGTTTCGTTAACATTAATTTTACATCTTGTGTAGGGACAGTGGTATCATTAGGGGAAAATGGCGACTTTCGAGCTGTACAGGAGATCCACGATCGGGATGTGCTTGACGGAAACTCTGGATCAGATGGTTTCTAGTGGAGTGCTGAGCCCAGAACTCGCCATTCAAGTTCTTATCCAATTCGACAAGGTTCTTATTTTCGCTGTGATTAGTGGTTCAATTTCTGCTAATTATGATTCACCTACAATGCGTTATGCTTGTGTCTAGAGATTATTTGTATTGATTTGGAGAAACCGATGATTGTATTGTAAATTTGTGACGCGAAGTTGGAAAATATCAATGAAAGGCTGAAGTTAATAAATGACGGAGTAATAATTGGATCCCGATTTGGATTAGAGTTGTATGTTGAGAGAGTGAAGATGGAAATTATAAAAGGAAATTTTACATTAATGTGCTAGAGTGGAAAAGATCTGTTCAAACTCTGACCTCATGGAAATTGTCACACATATGGAACACTTTCCTACCAATCGAATCTAAGACTGGAAAAGTGTACAAATGGTACTGATTTATGAACTTAAAATATTCAGGAATAGGCTTCAAGGTAAATGGTTGATATGTTTGGTAAAATTTTCCTCCTGCCCTCCATGATTGTATAATGGTGACATTTATTATCAGATGGTCGAGGTAAAAGGATATAAATATGTGTTTGTGACTTTGTGCACATCGACACAATGCATCCTTATGCATGTCATTGACTAAATATTTCTTTTTGTATTTTTGCCCCCATGATTGCAGTCAATGACAGACGCTCTGGAAAATGAGGTCAAGAACAAGGTTTCCATTAAGGTAGAACAGACGAGTTTCGTTAAGTCTTTCCAATATCCATGCCTTTGTTATTCTGACATTATAATTGAAGCTGGGTTATTGATGGGAGGAGTTGATTTTGTGATGTTTGTGTGTGTGTTTTCATCTATTTTTTAAGCTAAACTTGTTGGTTTAATTCTCGCATAGCTTTCCCTTGTGTATCTTTATTTTCAATGTGGATGTCCAAGCTTGAAGGGTTTCATAAGAGTATAGTTGTTTATAAGATCATAAACATTTTGTGTGTAGAATTTGGTTAGAACATGAAATTTGAACAATGATTCTGAGTTTTTCTAATCTATCAAGATTCAAGAATGAGCTGATTCTGTGTACTCTCCCCTAGATCTAGTAGGAGCAGGAAGCTGTTCAGTTATGTTGCTCCTCTAGTTTTCTGGGTCAGGAGTGCAGGTTTTATAAACCATATCATATAACCTTATATTGAAGACTCAAACTTTTGTTGAATTGTTGATCAAACTTGATTTAAAATGCTGGTCTTCTCTTTTTGGCATGATGAGGGATCAAAAGTGAGAATGGTGGATAGGAAATCAGAAGTAAGAGTAGTGTTTAACAATCTTTATTCTATATGAGTTAAACAAACTCCCGTCATTACAATCGTAAGCATAACAAGCTAACATTTATATAACACGTTAAAATAGGTCAATGACTAGGTTTTGATGGAGATAAATGTTGAATTGGCATTACCAGTACAACCTGTTAACACAGTTGCCTACTTGTCGATTTAGTTCATTGAGTTTGTGCGTCTTTCTTGAACTATTCTTGCAGAATTAGTCCTGAGAGAACAAGTAAATAATTTTACCTCCTAGGGAGCATCACAGTTGCACCTTTGCTTGGGCTTACTTTTTCGAGTGAACTACATAAATAGTCCCTGATCTTTCGGGAATGAACAAAATTAGTCCATGGACTTTAAAAATAGCATGGGGCATCCTTGAAATTAGGGTGTAATCATATTTTTGGTACTTTTTCACTTTTTTGACATATTTTCCTTCTGAAATACCCTCCAAGGCATGAAGGGAATTTATGTGCATTTAATGTCAGTTTTTAATGATTGAGCGCCAATGTTATCAAATAGCGGATATGGCGGCGCCATGGCGCTATGGCATGGCGTTCGGCGGTGGAAACGCCATAGCACCATGTCGCTGCCATAGCACCGCCATATCCGACATTTGACAACATTGCGTGTGTACTGCATTTAGGAATAGGGCATTATGCAAGAAACATGGTCGTTAGAGTAGTATATTATGCTTTATTAATTGTTTAAAGTGTTTTAGATGTTATATTTTTAATATTTTTTAATGTTTGAATATATATAAATATTATTTTATTTATTTAATTTTTGACCGCCATATCCGCCATACTAATACGCCATATCCCTGTGGCGGTTTTTAGGCAAACCGCCATAAGCCGCCATACGAGATTGATACCATTGTTGAGCGCCACCCCCTTCCACGGCACTTCTTCTTTACGTTTTTTATTCCATGACTTTCTCTCTCCTTACTTCCATCTTCTTCTTCTTCAAAACCTAAGCCTAAAATTATGCAACTGCAATTCCGTATTATTTGTGATTGATCACTTTCCTATTTTGACTGTATCACATTTTGATTGAAGAAACACACAAGCAAATTTAATTAGGACAAAATACATTTATTATTAATCCATGATTACAGGTTTTGCAAATCCCCGGGACTGATTTGGTTATGTTATTGTTTTTAAAGCAAAATTACAAATATCTCGAGTGTGTTTGACTGTTTGTTCTATAATGAGTAATTGTATTTTTCCAATTGCCATGTATATTTAGTTGCCGGCCTTATTTGTTCTATAATGAACAATTGTATTTTTCCAATTGCCATGTATTTTTTACAATTCATAGAATGAAAAACATAAAGAAGAAGTGACGTTGAAGGGGGGTGCTCAATTATTAAAAACTGACACAATTATAAATGTACATAAATGCCCTTCATGCCTTGTAGGGCATTTCAGTCCCAAAATATGTAAAAAAATGTGAAAAAATACCAAAAATGTGATTACACCCTAATTTCAGGGATATCCCATGCTATTTTTAAAATCCATGGACTAAATTAATTCATTCCCGAAAGATCAGGAACTATTTATGTAGTTCACTCTACTTTTTCTGTCTTTTGCCCCCTTTTTTGGAGTCCGTATTTTCTCATTTTCTAGTCTCATATTTTCTTCTGATTTGCTTTGCATTCTGTTATGGATATCTCAAGAATCTAACATTATCCCTGCCTATAAACTTTTGCATCAGTTTTTGTTATTTTAGGAAATTATTGTTGTTCTGAAAAGACTTGAGTGACTTGAGCTACGTAGGTTTTAAAGAAACATGTATCTTAGGCTGAATCTTCTGAGAAGTGATTTTGCTTTTTGAAATTATTTGGCCAGTAGCTGTTTTTCAATTTATCCAATGACCACTGAACTTTTCTTGTCAAATTTGTCTTCAGTGATGTTTTCAGTTCTTGTATAATTTCTGTTTTTTGCTGTGTTCAGTATAAGTTGAAACCATCTGCCTGAAACCTATCCATGTTATAGTTTTCTTGTCTTCGAACTACTTTTCCTTCCAGTAGTCCTAAATTATGTATTGTACTGAAATTGCAATTTTTTCATATTTGGTCAGTTGTCTACAAACTCTCTATTTTGATTGATGATTTTTAGTGTTGTTGACGGCCTGGGTTCGGAATTTCTAACATATTTTCTTAGTACATTGCTATCATTGTTGTGGTCAGCAGTACAAAACTTGGCACCATAGATTGCAATGAATTAGGTTACTAAACTTGAGCAGTCCATCATGACGAGCTTTATAGCTTTAACGTATAAGGGATGATTCCAGTTTTTTAGTGTGTTCCAGTTTGATGATTGTTACACCGTGGCCATATATATACGTTGTATGGATTTTTGTCCAACAACTTGGTGTCTGTGTCTTCTTTCTTATGGAACTAAAAATCTAAAACTGCTGATGTTAAAGTATGGGTATATGCAGTCCAGTTTTCCATTTGTGACGTTCGTCATGTTTTACAGGGGCATCTTCACACCTACAGATTCTGCGACAACGTCTGGACCTTCATCGTACAAAATGCTCAGATCAAGAGTGAGGAAGGCCAGGAAACTGTCGGGTCTGTCAAGATAGTCGCGTGTGATTCGAAGCTGCTGACTCAGTGAAAGGACACAAGGATGGAATTCTTATGAAGTTCCATTTTTATCTGCTTTTACTGATGAAATGGGCCTAAAGAAACGAGAAACTTACAAAACATGGGAGTTATTCGATGGCGATGACCGCGATGGTGGCGCCGTGCAGCCATAATAAGATGTACACTGTAATGGCTCGTGCCTTGTAATTGACCCCTCTTTGCTTGGGGTTAGACTTCTGTTTTCTTGTGTGTGTTTGTTTTTATTTGTATATCTTGTGAATTTCAGGTGTTATCTTACTTAGATTGGGAATTAAATGCACCTTTCTACTTGATTGGAAGATATTAATGTTAATTGTGATTAATTGGTTGATTGAAAAATGTTATTGTTAATTACTTAATTGTGAGGTGTATTGACACGTATAGGAATTAGGAAAGACAGATGAAGGGCCTGAGTAATCGACAAAATTGTGATCCTACCTAAAAAACAATTAGGTATGTTTCTGAATTAAACATTAGGATTGACCCTTTTCCCCCAACCTTAATATTAATTTATGTATGCAAAATTGCAAATACTCTTCTATAGGCTTCAAGTAGAGATTATGACTATGATTTGCCTGGTAATCAAACTTATACTATTTTTTTTATTAATTATTTGAATTTTCCTGAAAAAAACATTAATGAATGTGTGTTTTTCTATTACGTTAGGAAAAGGCTATGTGCTTATTGCTACTGTAGCTATTGTTTTAGACTGTTCATACGCATAACAGCCTTTTTATTAAATGTCACTCTACTTCGAATTCAATTTTGTCTGTAAACCTAAAGCAGAAATGCAGAATTATTCTACTTATTTATTTTATTTCTTTATTGTTTGTTGGTGGATAATCATATGAATGTCTCAGTCCATGGAATATTGGATCATATTTATTTGGACAGCGCATTAATTGAGTCAAGAATTTACAAATTTAAGCCTAAACTTTCGAGTTTAATGCTAGCTATCAGATTAATAAGATTAAAAGCTACATAAATTTAATAGTACTATATGTCTTTTTTATTCCTAATGGTGCTTACACTAATCTTGTAAAGTAATTACACCAAATCATTAGTACTAGTAATAAACAAACGTTCAAATAATCATATTTTTTATGGAACATGAGAACTCTAACATAAACTTATAATAAAAGTATAGAGTCCAGTAATACAATTGTTTATAAATTCTATGCATGAGCTATCACATTCTAATCGAAGTTATAATACTTATATCATACGACTCCCTTACTAGATGAATGCATAACTTATAAGTTCAAATTCTAAAAATGATTTTTTTATATAATTATTTTTACTGCATATACAGTTACTTTATAAATAAAATATATTGAATATAAGTGTTCTCATAATCACATAAATCACTATATTTAATTGTCACATGCATTAGCGGTGTGGTATGGGTAGCTAACTTATAAAATTGGGAATTAGGAATAATGTAGTCAAACTACATTAAATGTATCTGCAGATATCGTTTGAAATTTTAAGACTTGACCTTCAGATCTATTCCCTTCAATTTTTATTAATTTATTGTACAGCCAAAATTTCTTGGATTTGGGATTAATAAGTTGCCTGCAGTATTTTGACCCTTTATTTATGCTAATTTATTTATTTTATTGACGTCTAGGATTTGTAGGAATATCCCTACCATTACCATTGGTAAAATACTCATTTTTAGTGGGAGGAATATCCTAATAAATTATACTGATGATATAATATAATGTATGGTATATCGTAAAAAAATAACATCCATAAATTTTGACTAAAATGGTCACAACTCACAAGTCACAACAGCTCCAAATTTACTAATTTAGCAAACTAGGGTAATAAACAATTACTACATTAATTGATGAAAATTATTAATTAGATTAGATATTTAATAATACTATCATCTAGAAATATAATACGTGGATGAGTCAGAATTTTGTTTAACTTCATAAATATATGGTAATAATTAATATACATGTGTTCATTCATACAAGAAAGAATAATACATTGGAAAAGTAAATATGATCATGATAAAAGATTTTTTTTGACCGTTGTGATTTTCTAATGATCAAATCCAACATCCAATCCAAAATGTTTTAAATTTGTCGTTAGGGTGTACAGCGTGAAGATCAAGCTGGGCTTCTACCATTATTATTAAGTTACATTTAAATTAGATCAAACATAGTAGGAGTAATAATATCCGTGTTCATTAGAGCATCCACATCCGTACTCTTTGACAAGAGAATGGATGTGGGCCCGAACCCACTTTTATTAATTTTTTACTCTCTGCTCTTCCCCAATAGCACAACACCATTCTATTACTTAATTTAAATACTTCAATTACTAAAAACATTTCCACAATATTAAAATACATTTAAAATATCTGATACCATTACAAATTACTAAAAAAATAAAAATTACATAATTAAAATCCAAAATTAAAATTACATAATTAAATTAATAAAATAAAAAAAAAAACACTACTCGTGCCGAATTTCTCCCAAATGTGTTTCGATCGTCTCGCCCACCATCGTATGCACACATCGGCGTGGGGAGACCTCGCGGTTGAGCTTCCGGCTTCATCCTCGTCGTAAAAGTTAGCCGCTCTCGGTCCTTCGTCAGCTATAATCATGTTGTGCAAGATAATACACGAGTACATGATGTCGGTGATATTCTTAACGTACCACAGCCGAGACGGGCCTTCACAATGTTGAATCGGGCTTGAAGGACCCCAAAAGCTCTTTCGACGTCTTTCCGAGCAGACTCTTGACGCTGCACAAAAAGAACCCGTCTCGGGTCTTGCGGATTGCTGAACGTCTTCACGAAAGTCGACCACCTTAGGTAGATACCATTGGCGAGATAGTAACTCATGTGGTATGCATTTCCGTTGACGATGAAGTCAATCGTCGGTGCTACACCATTCAAAACATCATTGAAGAGTGGTGAAGAATAGAGCACGTTCAAGTCGTTGTTGGACCCGGCAACACCGAAATATGCATGCCAAATCCGTAGGCGGTAGTCGACGACCGCTTCAAGGATAAGCGTTGGGCCGCCGCCTTTGTGGCCGCTTAAGTATTGCCCCCTCCAAGCAGTCGGACAATTCTTCCACTTCCAATGCATGCAGTCAATACTGCCAAGCATACTGAGAAAACCCTGGACTGTTTCGTGAAGATGAAGCAACCGTTGATAATCTTCGGTGGTGGGTGCCCGGAGGAATTCCTCACCGAAAGCAGAACGAATGCCGTCGCAAAAATTTTTGAGGCATATGATTCCAGTTGACTCACCCACATGTAAATACTCGTCGAAGAGGTCAGCCGATTGCCCAGTAGCAAATTGTCGGATGGCACAAGTACACTTCTACAATGCCGAGAGACTTTGCCGACCGGTTGCGTCTCTACTTGATTGAAAGTATTCAACACAGGCGGACAATGTGTTGACAATACGCATAAACAACCGTTTTAACATGCGAAAACGGTGCCAGAAGTAATCTTCCGGAAACCGCGGATGGTCGGAAAAATAGTCGGCAACGAGCCTTTCATTGGCTCCCTCCCGGTCACGAGGTATGTAGTGGCGAATTGATCTAGTTGGTCGAGGAGGAGGGACGGGGGTGGTGGCGGCGACATAGGCTTCATAGGCTGCACGATATTGTTCATAGTATTCTCGTTCTTCGCCCTCCACTTCAGCCATGATATCGGTATGAAATCTTTTAGAGAGATTGAGTAAGAAAAGAAGATGTAGATAGGTTGTATGAAAAATGGTGAATGAGAGATAATTTGATGTGAAAAATGGATGTTGAATGTGTGTATTTATAGATGATTTTAGGGTTTTAAAAAATATAAAAAAATAAAAAAAAAATCCAAAAAACGGTAATAAAACTGCTATATTTGGGAATCTGATTTTTTTTTAATTTTTGGTATTATTTTCGGTATTATTTCAATTAAAAAAAAGAATTCCAACGGATAATCCGTTGGCCAATAGAAACGCGCCACGTCGCCTGCTCAGCGGCACGGACGCCGTCCGTCCCAGCAAGCACCGCTGCGGATGCTCTTAGACTTCCTTGAGAAGCATTTCCATTATAAATTTATAACACTTCGAAACAGTCTATTATAAATAAAAAGAAGCATATGAAAAGAGAACTTGTTAAAAAGAATAGTACAACTTGCAAATATATATGGATTTCCAAGCAATATATACTTAATTAATGAAGCATATGATAGTAAAAAATGTAAAAGAATAATCTAACTAATTCAGCTAAAGGACAATACAAATTACTACAACCGAAATAAGAATCAAATCTTCTTTCCCAAAGCTCCCATCGTCATGTCTCTTTAGTTGCATTTGTGGTCGTTTTTATGACTATAAATACTTTCTCGTTAACAGCACTAGAAGTATTTTCTGAGCCATGATTTATAGCTTGCCTTCTTCATTCAAATTCTGCGCATGCACATGATCAATTGTCTTTTTCATTTTTTTTACTTTGCTCTCGTTTCTATCTTTTAGATTATTCTCACTTCAACTTTATTTAACTTATTAAACACAATTTTCTTCAATCTTGTGCCGAAAAGAAACGCCTCAAATAACGTGAGACAGAAGGAGCGTAAATTTTTGAAAACTTTACTATTTAAGTGAACAATCACTCTAATATTATAGAGTATTATGAATGCCATTTTAATAACTTATTTCACTTGTACTCCATTTTATTAGTATAAAATTAGATTAACTCATTTGATTTAAATTTCATCATTTAAGTGGAGTTTCTTAAATGAGTGGGCTACTACTGTTGAGGTTTTTACCTTTACCTTTTCACTTTGTCCTTGCTCATAAATGAAAAAGGGTAATTCTGGGGAAGAAAGGCTTATTCCAGCAAAACTGGTGAGCACATAGCCAGCAAAATCTTTGCTTTTGGGAGTGAGCATTTCCCTGCCCATTTCTGTAAAAAGAAAATCTCCATTTTCTTGATTCCTTTTCTTTTTTTGGTGTCTGTGCTAAAAAGATTCATCTTTTCGGCCTAGAACTCAGTTTCCAGCACGCGGCCTCATTTATTTCTCCTCATATTTGCTAACCACCGCATCTTTATTCCAAAAGGAGATACTGAGTGTGCTTCACATTTTGATTTGATTCATTATTTGAGGTGGGTTTCTTGTGTTTCTACCATTGGGTTTTGTTGGGGGTTTACATGGAGAGTGCCTTTTGGGTTCTGTCTGTTGACTTCATTCTTGAAATTTATTTAATTTAGTATATTTTGGATTCTTGCATGATTTTCACACCACATGGTTGATGGCCTTCTGATTTCTTCTGTTCCTGAGATTATTCTGGTGCATTGATTTATCCTTAATAGAGTAGTATTGTTCAAGAAAACCTATGTACTAAGCCATCCTTCCATTTTTTATAATTACAGCCTCAGTGAAATCTATAAGGAGAGATGCTCATTGTCTACCGTTTTGGTGGTTGATTCATCTGATACCGAGATGCTGTTTTCCGTTGCAGGTTTTGAACTGTCACAGTAATTATAGTGCACATGTTTTATGTTTTTTTAAATTTCTTTATGAGATTTGGAACTTGAAGCCTTTTATGAGCACTAGGGTCCCTTGTTGTTTGTTTATGCATATTTTTGCCTGTATATCTTTATGCTGATTAAAGAAATAGGGAGAGAGAGAGAGAGAGAGAGAGAGAGGGAAAGTGAAAGATAAAGAAATAGTAGGAGGGTGGCTGGGTGGAGTTAGATTGGGTGTTAGTGGCAGCTATCTCTGGTTTTGGGGAATAATTTAGTGTGTAAGCCTGTTGGTGATGTCTCCTTTGCTGACTAGGTGCTTCCGGACTCCGTGGGCTCTGCCGCCGACCAAGGAAACAGCCTCCTGTGTAGCTCTCTTCCCATTCAAGTGATCCATTTCTTTAAAAACTCTGAATCTGTATTAAACCCCCATTCCATATCCTCTCTCTAGAAAGTGAATAAAAAGTTGCTTCTTGCCTGGTTGGTTGTCAAGATTCGGTCGCACGAAGCATTTATCTTTTTCGCCTCTTTTAGATCCCATCACTTTTTCCCCTCTAGAACTTCAAGAAATTGGCTATATTGAGAAAATTGGTCCCCACTCCTGCATTTATCCATTTCCAGGGATTCTCTCCTCGATTCAAGCCCTGTCGGATCGTTGGAAATGCTCGAAAGTCAATCCGGCCTAGTGCATTTTGCTGTATTCAGTTGAGTAGTGTGGAAGCATTGTGGTGTTCTTTCCCCCTTTTTCTTCAAGTATTTGGGTGAGAATAGATCTTCAAGTCTGGCAAGATGAAGTTTATGAAGCTTGGATCCAAGCCTGATACGTTTCAGACCGATGGGAACTGTGTCAGGTTAGATCTCTGTCCGTCTTCCTCTTATGTTCGATGTTTGTATCTTCCTTTGAATGATTTTGTATGCTTGCTGAACTTATGTGAATCTCTTATTTCTTTTCAATTGTTTGGCTTTGTATTATATATATTTTCCTGTTATCTTTTTGCTGTCTCCACTTTCTATCTTTTAGCTTTTTGATGGAAGGTGAAAGTATGAAACATTGAGCTAATTCAGTCGCTATCACCGGATTAGTAAAATCATAATGGTTGTTGGTCAATTTCCAGCCTCTCTCTCTCCTTTTATGTGTACACAGCAATATGTTCGTCTAAGTCGGCGTTCTTGCTCCGAGAAGCTCTACTCTTTCTTTTTGATGTTTCTGTCATTTTGTGCATTTGCCAACTCGAAAAAGATTGTTTATGGGCTGTATCCCAAGGTTTTAAGCTCTATCTTCGTCCCTATTGAGTTGAATGATTTATTGCAGGACTTATTTCATGGCTTTCGACCATTTTTTAGGACAAAAATATGTAACTTTTCAACTGAAGCTCTCGACCCATCTCTGGAAAATGCGTACACAGCTGAATTATTTGATGCATATGAAACCGAATAATGATTAAGACTATTTTAATAGTACTCCAAGGCTTCTTGAACCGTCGTGATACAGTCACTTTCCTTTTGTGAGTGTATTCGTGAAGGTGGTGATCGACTTAAGCATGTCCTAATGTTAAAACACTCTTGTCTGCAGATATGTGGCTAGTGAGTTGGCTACCGACATTATCGTTCACATTGGCGATGTAAGTTCTACCTTCACAAGGTATGGTGATCTTACGAATATGCGAATGGAAATTATGTCTGTAATTTATTCGTTAATGCTTGTATTTATCGGCCAATCATCTATTTTACATACTACTATTACAGATAACTATGACATCAATACTGATTTTTGGCTAAAATGAAATGTGCAGTTTCCTCTTCTCTCTAAATGTGCACGGTTACAGAAGTTGGTTTCTTCGGGTAATGATGGAAATGGCGATGAGGTCAATATTGATGATATTCCAGGCGGCGCCAGTGCCTTTGAAGTATGTGCCAAGTTTTGTTACGGGATGACTGTAACCCTAAATGCTTATAACGTTGTTACAAGCCGTTGTGCTGCTGAGTATCTCGAGATGCATGAGTCGGTAGAGAAAGGCAACCTCATCTACAAGGTCGATGTTTTCCTCAACTCGGTGATTTTCAGGAGCTGGAAGGACTCCATCATAGTTGTTCAAACAGTGAAATCCACGTCCCCGTTGAGTGAGGAAGCGAAGATAATCAGCCAGTGCATCGATGCTATCGCTTCCAAGGCGTCCGTTCATGTATCTAAGGTGGACTGGTCCTACACTTACAACCGGAAGAAGATATCTGAGGAAAATGGGAACGACCCCAGCTGGGACGCCCTCAGAAACCAAATGGTCCCGAATGACTGGTGGGTCGAGGACTTGTGCGAGCTCGACATAGATTTGTTCAAGAAGATCATCATGACTATTAAGAACAAACAGGTTGTATCTTGTGAGGTGATCGGAGAGGCTTTGAAAGCGTATGCTTACCGTAAACTACCCGGCTCTGGCAAGAACGTAATCCAACAGAATGATCTGGCCAAGTATCGCAACATCTTGGACACCATCGTGTGGCTGTTGCCCGCGGAGAAGGGCAGCGTCTCGTGCAGTTTCTTGCTCAAGCTGTTGAAAGCGTCCATCTCCGCTGACTCGGGAGAGACGGTCAAGATGGAGCTGGCAAAAAGTATAGGGCGTCAGTTGGAGGAGGCTTCCGTCTCTGATCTGTTGATCCGAGCTTCTGACCGGGAAGAGACAATGTACGATGTCCACGTGGTCACAAAAATACTCGAGGAATTCGTGACACGAGACAAGAACTCCATGGCCGAGATGGAAGATTGTGGTGAGATTCAAGATATGTCTAGTCCCGTTAGGCCCGGGATTCTCTCCGATGCTTCGAAGCTGATGGTGGCAAAGCTCGTCGACGGCTACCTTGTTGAGATTGCAAAGGATCCTAATCTACCACTAGCTACCTTCACCGGGATTGCAGAGCTCGTCTCGAGCTATCCACGACCTTCCCACGATGCTCTATATCGCGCTGTCGATACATATCTCAAGGTAAACATTAAAAAAAACCTTCGCTTCGTTGCGATTCGATACATTAGAGCGAGTTGTTGAAATTCTTGTGTGGAACGATGGCGCAGGTGCACCGGGATCAGTAAGAGTGAGCGGAAGAAGCTATGCCGGTTGATGGACTGCAAGAAGCTCTCCGCGGAGGCATGCATGCATGCCGTGCAGAACGAGAGGCTCCCTCTACGCGTGGTGGTGCAGGTGCTCTTTTCGAGCAAGTCCGGGCTTCTGCTTCCTCCGGGAGCAGCACCCCGGACCTGCCCAAGGCAATCAAGGACCTCAACTCCAGCTCCTACGGCAGCTCCCGGTCGCAGACGACAACACAGACGAGGATTGGGACGCTGTTGCTTCGTCGGAGGAGCTCAGAGCGCTGAGAGGCGAGCTGGCCTCCCTGAGGGTGGGCAACGGAGCGATGCACGAGAGGAGCAACGGGGAGAGCAAGATGAACGGGAACTCGGACAGGGCCGCCATCAGCAAGGTGAAGGGTCTGATCATGTCGAAGAGGATCTTCTCCAAGATTTGGTCGAACAAGGCGGCGCAGGCGGAGAACAGCGGGTCCGATTCATCGGAGAGTCTCGGCTCGGGCATCCACGACGAGGCGAAATCGACGCCGACGAGGAAAGGGAGGCATTCCGTGTCTTAAGAGAGGAAGGATCTGGTTTTTGCTTTCTTTTTAATGGATCTTTACTACTAGCATGTTACAAGATTAGTTTGGATTCTGTCTTTAAGTCTAGTGCAGTAAATGCCGTTTATTACTACTACAACTTGTGCTCTCAAACAAAACAAAACAAAACAAAACAAGCTAGAAAGTCGTTTTTTCTATAAAAAAATTCATGTAAAAATTTCTTCGTATAAACTCTTTGCCGACTCAAAGTAGGACATTTTATCGTGGACTAAGGAAGCATGAATTTTCAACATTCAAACTACTTTCGCAATTAAGCCGTCGTTAAATCAGTTGTAAAAATATTAAAGTAGGATCCCGAGTATTAAAAACTCATTTCGTTTAATAATAGGAGTTTTATTTTGTCATTTTGATATGGCCGGAATCTCATTTTATTCAACTCATATTTTTAATCACACTTCAGCACATTTTTTAAAATCTATGCTGAATAAAGTAGGATCTCGAGTATTATCTTTATTTTATGAAATTTTGGTGACATGACTAAAGTAAAATTGGATTAAATTATCTTAACTTGGTTTACATATAAGAGCATCTCTGATTCCCCAAGGGGTGAGGTAAACTAATTTAACTATCATATTTATCTTTTTTTTTCATGAAAAATCATTCTTCGAAGAGAGAGATATATGAGAATGTATTATACATTTTCTCATTTTGAAGAGGTATCTTTACCTTCCCATTGAAAATTTTATAACTACCATATTTGTCTTCTTTTCATAAAAAACACATCTCCAAGGGGAAAGGTATTTGAAAAAGTATTACAATTTATATTTTTAATGCATTTTGGACTATAGTATTATTTTATTTTAAAAAAATAATTTACCTTTCTATATATTTTTCATTTAGAGCGTGTTATTTTTAGAAGGATATATTTCACTTTTTAAGAAAGTAAATACATAATAGTATATCTTTTTATATATACCTTCTCCCCTGGGAGATGCTGTAACCAGATTAATGTTTAAATCAAAACGAGTTCCGAAATTTTTAGAATGGGAAAACTTAAGGTAGGGAAATACAATTGAAAATCACAGCGGTAAATAGTACTGCTACTATTTACTTTTACAGTTTTAGATTTACTCGCTGCGGTCAAAGTAATTGATGCTATTTTTCATGCGCAACGGTTGATGAAAACTTGCGCGAAAAAACCCCACAAATTCTTCGGCGGCTAAATTTTTTCCAGAAATCGCTGTCAATTCTTCGCATTGTGGTTCAGATTTCTATCGTAATGCACCTAAACAGATACATGCAAAACATTGTGCGGCAAATTTCGAGGTAGATCCTTTTTTGTATTGATTCCTCACTGTGAAGCTTCGCGGTTCCAACAACATCGTTCAGGTGAATTTCCAGTTGGATTTTTTAATGTTCGTTCTATTTGATGTTTTCTCGCTGACTGATACTGTAGATTTCGGTGATTTCCATTTTGAAGAACACATTGTGATTTTTTTCCGTGTATGTAGTGGATGATTTGATTTTGTGATATATTTAAGCACGCTTGCTCAGCTCAATGTACCATTTTATTTTCGATTGTCGCATTATGCAAAGGCTATCTATCATAGACATCCTTCTACTGACTTTAGCCAATAACAGTAGGCCTACATTTATCGATTCTGATTGCTTATTTAGTCGGTGATTCCCAAGCCATACTTGATAGTACTCGTCATATTTTGCTCTCTCTTAGATGGAAGAGACGAAAAATGGTGCAACGATTGATGCCTCTGCAATAATTTTAAGCATTGATGAGTTCAAGGTGAGGACTAGTTTGTGTTTTGAGTGTATGTGTCTTGATCACTTTTACGTGAATTGCAGCTGATTCGGCTGCTCTTCTATGTGCTTGCCTGTATAATGTAGGGTGACGTTTCATTTGATGTACTGTTCCGGAAGTTAGTAAATCAGTTCTTACCATCGTGTTTAGAAGAAATAGATGCTTCTGAAAAAGCTAGTGTAAATGATGTTATGCCACGTGGTCATACGCGAACTCATTCAGAAGCTGTGAAATTCTCGGTAGGAATCAAGCCCGTTGTTTCCCGAAGTAGATGCTCTGTTATCTCTATTCAAGAATTCGGGTACGCAGTTGATTGATCTTAGAAAGAAGGTAAGTTTCAACAAAGTACTAGGTTATCGGTTTCTTTTACTAGTTCTCATTTCTAATATTCATGTGTGCCCAAAGATTGATGGGAAACTCAACAATCTCAAGAAGGAAGTAGCAAGTCAAGATTATAAGCACCGTAAGACACTTTCTGAGGTCAGTTGTTCTTGCTCTTTTATCGCATGTATCACGCATGTCCTTTTTTTGTAGAGTGGTGGCTCTTTAACTTTGTTGCTTAATGAAGTGTATGGCTGCACTTTTCTGTTTTTTGCTTCTTTCTTCATGCGGCACACAGCTCGAAAAACGTGTTGAGGTCCTGTTCGATAGTTTTGCAAGGTTGGATTCCCGCATATCGAGCGTTGGCCAAACTGCTGCTAAGATTGGGGACCATCTTCAGGTGAAACCATATGCAACTCTACATGTATAGATATTCGTTTATAATTTTCATTTGATGATTGCCATGTAAAGCTAATCTAACACTTGATGCTACTTCTTCTATTGCTGTTTCACTTACTTCATTACCTATATATATATATCTTGGCAAATCATGTCTGAATTTCGGAAATTGATCTTTTGAATTCTGTCATTCTTATTGTCAGAGTGCAGACACCCAGAGAGAAAATGCCACTCAAACAATAGATCTTATTAAGGTAGACTCTTTATAAGAAGGTTCAGATGTGCCTCTATGTGTCTACTACAATTGTGTAGCCATAAAAGCCTCTCTGCTTATGATGATTAGCAATGTCGACACCATCTTGAATAGCGCTAAGCGATCTTCATCCTGCAGTACCTGATGGAGTTTAACAGCAGTCCTGGTGACCTAATGGAACTCTCACCTTTATTCTCAGATGATACCCGGGTATCTGAGGCTGCATCAATTGCGCAAAAATTGAGTAAGATGAACCCCTTATAGGAATCTTAGAATTAGCAGTTTTTAAAAAAATCTGAGAATAGAAGTTCTTGGTATTAGTCTTCTGTAAACTGAAAGCCATCTCCTGTAATTTAAATCATGTTCCTTTCTTCAGAAATGTGTCATATGATTTGAATAAATCATGTCCTGGAACTGAGATAAACCTCTTATTCATGTACTGTGATTTATATTTCCTTCTTGATTACAAAAGTTTGAAAATTCTGGTAACTGCTGTCAATATAGGATCATTTGCCGAAGAAGATCCTGGAAGACAAGCCATGACTGTCTCAGGAAATGCAACAGCAAGCAAAGGATTGGAAGTTGCAGTTGGTAATCTCCAGGAATATTGCAATGGTATGATTTTGTTTTAGTTGACTGATCTACTTTTGGCTATATGAGCCATTTAACTTGAAATTACCGAGGACTTTTGAGCCTAAGCATATCCTAGCGTAACTGTGTTTCAGAATCTGGTTCGATCAACAAAGTATATAAATCTTTAAACGAAGCTCACCGCTTCAATTCTGGTTCTCGAAGCACACATTTAATTTGAATCTAATATCCCCCTTTGCTTAGTTTTGATTATTGGTTATTGTTCTAAATTGTGTGCAGAACTGGAAAACAAATTGCTGTCCAGATTTGATGTAGCCTCGCAGAAAAAGGATCTGTGTTCAATGGCACAATGTGCAATTATTTTGTTGCAGGTGATTTGTTCAATCAGGCGGGCAGAATGTTTTGTTGCAATAGAGCATTGTCCAAGATTTGCGCTAAGGATTTTCATCATGTCTGTAAAATGACAAAGAAGCTGAAAACTTCTAAAGATCAATTAGTGCAATCTGTTATCTATTTATATTTTTACCTGTTATGTGCTATTATCACCATCACCTTCATTGTTACTATTGTCATCTGTTTCTATGTTTTTTTTAAAGGATTGGTCATTGGTCTTGTAGATTAAGATATGTGCCATTAAGCATGTCTGCATTGTAGGGTGTTATCTTTGCAACATATGCATAACTTATGTTGCTTGATTGTGTAGCTGAAATACTACTAGTGATGTCTGTATTCAGTTCAACAGGGGTACTAGTGTTATGCAACATTATGTGGGGTTACGTCCAATGTTTGATTTGGAGGTCATGAATGCTGATGTCCAAGTGGTTCTTGGTGACTCTGGATCTCAACCCATTCCTAGCAATGTTGGGCAAGGGCTCTCTTCATTGTACAAAGAAATTACTGGTATGAAAAACTCCACCTTGTCTCATGAGTTGTGTTTGACAACTCATTTTGCTTTTGTTACTACTTTCTTGCAGATACTGTAAAGAAAGAAGCAGAAACCATAACAGCAGTATTTCCTTACCCCAATGATGTCATGTCGATATTGGTTCAGGTATTCTGGTTTGATTGATTTTTCCATGCATTAACTAGACCTGGCTATAATTCTGGTTTGATTGAAGTCATTGATAATTTCAAAATATCTTGCATATATTTCTCAAATATGCATAGATCATAGGATATTTGGTATTATGTTCTACATTATTGATTTTTTTTATTTTGTTACACATGAAGCGTGTCCTGGAAGACCGAGTTCCTAATCTTCTTGAGAAGCTATTGCTGAAACCATCTCTTGTTAATCCACCTTCCAAGGAAGGAGGGCTTATATTAGTGAGTCCCTTATGCAGCTAGCAAATTCTATTATGTTATGAGTTCAGAATAAAATATTAACAATTTCCTTATAACCCTCAGTATCTGAGAATGCTAGCAGTGTCATATGAGAAAACGCTTGAACTTTCTAAGGACTTGCATAGCGTGGGATGTGGTGACTTGGATGTTGAAGGTACATAATATAAAGTTATCAAGAGATTTTCTACAACATCAACTATCTTCAGCCTCTGACTTGGGAACATATTTTTTCTGTTATGTGCACATATAGAATTCTATGTAAATTCAGGAAAAATAAAAAAAGGCTTGATGTTCCTTTGATTCTTTCATCATGGTATTTATGCTTGTGTTGAATCCACTCTACTAGATCACATGTAAGAAGATAATAATTCAAAGTAGAAAGCCATGTTCAGAATATTATAAGAAATCAAGCAATCTATTTATCACTGGAGACAACTGTATACTGGTATACCTTTTCTTAATGACAGAGACATAATACGATAAGATACAATGTCTAACTGAAGGAAACTTTTTATGCAGAAAATGCTAGCATAAATTAACTGTTGGAATCTCTTATCGTGTGGCATCATGAGAGATATTAATTGGAAAAAACGGTTGCTTCTGCTGAAAGATATTATCTGCTATATTAACAGATTCTGTAGATAACACATTGATGAATTTATAATCTTCATCTTATCTTTCTGTGCAGGCTTGACTGAGTCACTTTTTCTTCCCCACAAAGATACATATATAGAATATGAAAAGGTTTCTCTTAGGCTACTCTATAAGGAAAAGGTCCGTCCTAAACTATGGATCTCCATCTTTGTCTTCCTCTCTTGCTTTAGAAAGAGAGAGCCTTCTGACCTAGTGGCTATTATCACAATTCATATACTCACTAGCTTAATGCTTTGTTTTTCAAATGGCTGTGAAAATGAAAATGCTGCAGATGGAGGAACTAGGAATTGAGTCCTCGTCCTCTGAATCAAAGGGCACAATTGGGCGTTCCAAGGGAGCATCCATTGCATCTTCTCAACACCAGATAACTGTCACCATTGTTACCGACTTTGTACACTGGAACGAAGAAGCCATATCCAGATGTACTTTGTTTTCAACACAGGTATACCTGGTTCGACTTTTATTTATTCTGAGATCAAACATTAAGAGATAGAGAGAGAGTCCATTATGTGATTGCAAAATTGTTCCATAGCTTTAACTAATAGTAGATTATATCTTACTATCGTGCAGGAAACTACTCTTGCAGCTAACGTTCGGCTCGTTTTCACATGCCTTTTGAAGCAGGCGAGATTATCAGTTTCTTGCAGTACTCTGAATTCTTTCTGTAGGTGTCTAAGAAACTATTTTATCATCTTCTTATTCCTTTTCCTTCTTTAGGTTAGTCAATATATAACAGAAGGCCTTGAAAGAGCGAGAGAAAGCCTGACTGATGCTGCAGCATCTAGAGAACGGTTTGTTCTAGGAACTAGTGTGGGTCGAAGAGTTGCAGGATCCACATCTATAGTAAGGACTTGATACATTTAGCTTTCTTGAGTCTTTCGCTGGTTACAATATGCAAAAATGAATGTCGTATTTGCAGATCTTGTTCTTGAACTATTTTAATGTTAGAATTTACTTGGTATTATGTAGGGAGAAACTGCTGCTGCAGCTGGAGAAAGTGGTTTTAAATCTTTTATGCTTGCTCTACAGCAGTGCGGAAGTATTGTGGTTGTTCTTCAACAAGTATGTCATTTTGCTTGCAGTCGTGTTTCTTGACGTTTATTATAGAACTTGTGCCAAATCTTACTAGTAAGAACTCTGATTTTGCAGTTTTTTGCAAACTCCGTTTCTCAAATCTTACTGCCTGTGGAGGGTGCACATGCTGCTGCCTGTGAAGAAATGGCATCAGCAATGTCCAGTGCAGAAGCTGCTGCCTACAAGGGCTCCAGCTGTGCATTGAAACAGTGATGGCTGAGGTGAGTATTAAATTTCTCTCCGGAAGTATGATATTCCTGTTTTCTAAGAATTGAATTTTCTTACCTTTTTCACGTGCCTCTTTTGGTTTACTTAGATATTGTTTTATTTGACTATTGAGTTATTGTAAGTTGATCGCCTGCAATCAGCTGAACAGAAAGCTGCAGATTTCCGATCATCTGACGATGACATTAGTCCGGAGCAGCGACCAACAAATGCTTGCACTAGGTGTGAAAGCTTAGTCATTTTTACCTTGTGTATATGATGTTCAATTTAAAGTTTGTTCTTTAGGCGGCATACCAGGAATATATTGTATGGCAATTATTAGATTCCCATTCACGTGCTTTTTTTTCTTTTTCTTTGTCTTTCTGAAAGAGTTTTTTCAATTTCGTCACATTCTCGTCTCTACTCTTGTCCGAGTTGCTTCTATACTAAGCTCTGGTTTCTCTGTCCAATTTCAGAGTTATTGCCTATCTCTCCCGGGTACTTGAGTCTGCTTTCACAACTCTTGATGGTGTTGAACAAACAGGCATTCCTCACCGAACTGGTAAAGGAGATTGTTCCTTGTAAGCAGTTGAGAGTGTTCCGTTGATGTGATGGCTTAGCTTACACTTGATTCATAGCTGCCTGGTGATTATCATGTTTTAAAACTATAGTAAATTCATTGCATGTATCTCTGATATTCTTGACATAAACAGACGATATTCGTGTTTGGCACTAATCAGTAAAGATGTTTACTGACAAATATATATTCTCTGAAGTGATATTGGCTTTTGTTTTGGATCGCAGGGTTGTTTATATGTTACCGAACTATCGATATATTTCATTTTTCATTAGCTTTCATCCCTCATATTCGATTACTATATATCATACTCACACACACACGCAAGTGAGAGTATATATATCGACTTGTAGTTAAAATCATTAAACAAGATCTGAGAGATACCTTTTGCGGGCTAAGATGAGAGAGATCGCTGGAACCCTAGAGGGAATACCATGGATTATAGGTGGTGACTTCAACACCATTCTATCCCACCGGGACAGAACTGGGAGCGACACCAACCGGCAGGCCGAGATGGTCGATTTTGCGGAGGCAATTGAGGATTGCCGACTCGTGGACCCAGGGTTCGATGGGGCGGAATTTACTTGGGCCAAAAACAGTCTATTTGAACGGCAGGATAGAGTACTTGTTAATGAGGCTTGGACTAGGGTCTTTGAGGCCACCCGAGTAACGAACCTCCCACGAATCACCTCGGACCACAGACCAGTCCTAGCACGATGCAAAATGTCAAACATTGCCATCGGGGGGAAGGCATTCAGGTTCCAGAACACGTGGATCCGACATGAGGGATTTTTGGCTGTAGTTAAGAATGCATGGGAAGAGCCCACTGGGGCGGGCGGCCTTCTAACCATCCAAATTAAACATTCCAGAGTTAAAAGAGCACTAAAGGAGTGGAACAAAGAGGTTTTCGGGACCTTTTGAGAGAAGCTCCTCCTTCTCTAAAATACTCGACCCTATTGCCCCACCTTTGACCTCCGCCGCCAACCTCCCACCACCACCTCGCCACCCGACGACATTAGCCGACCCATGCCACGCACCACTCCCTCCTCCGACGGTTCTTCACCGTTCTTCACCGTTCATCACCCTAGAAGGGAGATGGCCGGAAATGCTTCATCCTCTCCCCACTCCCGGAGGATAAACAACTACGAAAGAAACTTTCTTTTGGTGACGAAGATGGCGCCTTCGCCGGAAATCTCAACTGCAAAACGGTCATCTTCCCCGCGAGCTCCGGCCAACCCGCAAGTGATAGCCACTCGCCGGACAAGCCCCCTCCATGCCCCAACGCCGAAAGTGAAAGAATGCGCATCAAGGCCCACGCCGACGCTGATTCGGCCATGGGTGGCTCAGCCGCCGGCCATGAGTCCGACGGTGTTAGGGGGGGTCATCGCCGATGGTGGGGACTCCAGCCTCCATGATGTGCGAGTGGTGAGAGATGGTCCTAGAATGGGACAGGGAGCTTTGGAGGCTGAGATAGTCAACTTGCCCGAATTGGCCACACCAACACTTCCACCCTTCGAAAGTCAATTGGCGCTTTGCCAAGCTGGGACATCACGTGCTGCTGGTCCACAAGGAGCCGTTGAAGCCTCAAAACAACCAAATATGACATCCTTTTTGCAGCAAGGCAAGTTACCCAATTCAGCTATAGGGACAAAACTAACTTCCGAAAGTGCTTTTGTGCCTTTCCGCACCATAGGTTCACGTGAACCCATCGAAGTTGAGAACCCTAAGCTACCAAAGGAGGCGGAGCTCATCCACCTAGCCGGTTTGGACTCGGCGGAAATGATGGATGCCTTGGCCGCGCAACCACTTCTAACCGCTGGGCCGCCGGAAACCTAACCCATGGCACCAGAGCCATACAATACTCGCCAGCCGAGAATTGAACCAGCAATGCCTTCGAGTGCGGCGACACACAACCCATCGTATGAGGATTTCCCCCCCTTGGAAAGGTAGGACACTCAAAATACGATACACCTTTGAAGCCGGAAAGTCACACCCAAGGGACGCTCAACTTGGGGTTCGGACGAAGTGGGGAAACCAACCGCTACAAAGCGCCGGCACAAGTGTTAACCCTCCCTTGGCCGAGGTGAACCTAAGCATGGCTATGGCCAACCATTGTGAAGCCGAGGGGGAGGGCGTGAGTTCGAGAGCATCGACCCAGCCGACGGCAATGGACATCCCAAAACAAACAGCCGCACCATGGGGTCCGAATATCGGCACCCAACAAGGGGGGGGGTCATGGACGCGCAAGTGGGGTGCGAGATGGGGGGAGGCAATCTTCACCTAAGCGATGCCGAGGATCACGCAAAGAACTAAGAGCAACAAATCATCCAATGTCAAGCAGGCCTTCATCCCCTTCGGGTAAGAACCCCATCTCTTAATGATATCTTACAATATCATGTTTTGCAACGTGAGGGGGATCGCAAATGCGTCAACCCAACACTTATTGAAAAGATTGATTAAATGTCATAATGTGTTATTTCTTGCAATAATGGAACCGCTTACAACCCCTGATCCGGTCCGGTTCTCCAAGGCCGTGGGGCTGCCCTTCATCGGCTCGAACACAAGCGGCAAGATTTGGTTGTTTGCGGAAGAAGGCTCTACTTTTGATATTGATTGGGACTCCGAACAAATCTTTCACGGGAGACTCAAGTCACATCGCATTGCTAGCCCTCTAGCTATCTCGGCCGTGTACGCCAAATGCACAAGATCTGAGAGATACCTTTTGTGGGATAAGATGAGAGAGATCGCTGGAACCCTAGAGGGAATACCATGGATTATAGGTGGTGACTTCAACACCATTCTATCCCACCGGGACAGAACTGGGAGCGACACCAACCGGCAGGCCGAGATGGTCGATTTTGCGGAGGCAATTGAGGATTGCTGACTCGTGGACCCAGGGTTCGATGGGGCAGAATTTACTTGGGCCAAAAACGGTCTATTTGAACGGCAGGATAGAGTGCTTGTTAATGAGGCTTGGACTAGGGTCTTTGAGGCCACCCGAGTAACGAACCTCCCACGAATCACCTCGGACCACAGACCAGTCCTAGCACGATGCAAAATGTCAAACATTGCCATCGGGGGGAAGGCATTCAGGTTCCAGAACACGTGGATCCGACATGAGGGATTTTTGGCTGTAGTTAAGAATGCATGGGAAGAGCCCACTGGGGCGGGCGGCCTTCTAACCATCCAAATTAAACATTCCAGAGTTAAAAGAGCACTAAAGGAGTGGAACAAAGAGGTTTTCGGGACCTTTTGAGAGAAGCTCCTCCTTTTCTCTAAAATACTCGACCCTATTGCCCCACCTTTGACCTCCGCCGCCAACCTCCCACCACCACCTCGTCACCCGACGACATTAGCCGACCCATGCCACGCACCACTCCCTCCTCCGACGGTTCTTCACCGTTCTTCACCGTTCATCACCCTAGAAGGGAGATGGCCGGAAATGCTTCATCCTCTCCCCACTCCCGGAGGATAAACAACTACGAAAGAAACTTTCTTTTGGTGACGAAGATGGCACCTTCGCCGGAAATCTCAACTGCAAAACGGTCATCTTCCCCGCGAGCTCCGGCCAACCCGCAAGTGATAGCCACTCGCCGGACAAGCCCCCTCCATGCCCCAACGCCGAAAGTGAAAGAATGCGCATCAAGGCCCACGCCGACGCTGATTCGGCCATGGGTGGCTCAGCCGCCGGCCATGAGTCCGACGGTGTTAGGGGGGGTCATTGCCGATGGTGGGGACTCCAGCCTCCATGATGTGCGAGTGGTGAGAGATGGTCCTAGAATGGGACAGGGAGCTTTGGAGGCCGAGATAGTCAACTTGCCCGAATTGGCCACACCAACACTTCCACCATTCGAAAGTCAATTGGCGTTTTGCCAAGCTGGGACATCACGTGCTGCTGGTCCACAAGGAGCCGTTGAAGCCTCAAAACAACCAAATATGACATCCTTTTTGCAGCAAGGCAAGTTACCCAATTCAGCTATAGGGACAAAACTAACTTCCGAAAGTGCTTTTGTGTCTTTCCGCACCAAAGGTTCACGTGAACCCATCGAAGTTGAGAACCCTAAGCTACCAAAGGAGGCGGAGCTCATCCACCTAGCCGGTTTGGACTCGGCGCGGAAATGATGGATGCCTTGGCCGCGCAACCACTTCTAACCGCTGGGCCGCCGGAAACCTAACCCATGGCACCAGAGCCATACAATACTCGCCAGCCGAGAATTGAACCAGCAATGCCTTCGAGTGCGGCGACACACAACCCATCGTATGAGGATTTTCCCCCCCTTGGAAAAGGTAGGACACTCAAAATACGATACACCTTTGAAGCCGGAAAGTCACACCCAAGGGACGCTCAACTTGGGGTTCGGACGAAGTGGGGAAACAAACCGCTACAAAGCGCCGGCACAAGTGTTAACCCTCCCTTATTACTAGTGAGAGAAGCTCTCCCTTCTCTCTAGAATTCGCCCCTCTTCCTCCCTCCCCTTTGAGGGAGGTGATATGTAAGCTTTAGACACGACTATGGTGAAGGCCGGCGGAGAACCGGCGGTTGAGGCTGCTACGGTTTCATCTCTCACGTTCCAATCACCCCGCTCGCCGGAACGGAGTCTCCCTTTCATCCCACGGCCAAAGACGAAGAGGGCCGGGACTCCTTTCCCCGAGAGAGGCCGACTTGATCTGAAACGCGTAGACCTTGAGACAATTTCGGGGGTTAGTCGAATCAAGAAGAAAATGATCTTCGAAATGGCCGAGGAGCTACTCGACCGGGAAAATGATGAGGGGACGGCGTCGCCGGAAGGAGAGCAGCCTCCCGGTGGGTATATGATGAGCACGTTTGCTCAAATGGCGAAACCGGGCCCCTTCGAACCAGCTACGGGCCACTTACTCCTTCTCGATCATGAGCGGTTTTTTGCTGCCGGAATCTCAGACGACGACCTAGTGGACCCACCAGCCAAATCCAGTTTCCGGGAGGTAGATGAGCCGACGAAAGAGTCGACATCAAATATGGAAGATAAGAAGAAGAAGATTGCAATGGAAATGCTCAACTCCGAGGAGGTGGCCGGAATTTCGCCGGCGCCGGCGAGCCGGAGTGAGCTGGACCACCACCCAACCGGTGCAAGTACAATACATCACATGGGTCCTAGGCTAGAAGATGGGTTGGCATGTGATGTGTTGGAATCATGTGACTTGCATGGGGAAGGAGGTGTTGCTCCAAATGGGGAAAATGACAATTTATACTCACAAGCAATACCATGTGCTACTTACCTCCACCTTGAGGCTGATGCACGCATGGAAGACCGTGCCCCCGTGGCACAACCGCCGGAGCCGTCGCCGGAAAAGCTGGCACCGCCGGAATCTTCGCCGGAAACGCTGGCACCGCCGGCGAATGTGTGGAAGGCGGCAACGAATCATTCCAACCGCGGGGGGACCGGGGCCGTGGAGGGTTCATCGGCCCCAAATCGAAAGTCCGAGCCAATCCCCTTGGACGACGGCAAGACCAAGCCTTTGGGTACAGCCGGCTCTTTTGAAGGTACGCCATCGCTCTCCTTTTCCGATTTTGAAACGGATTTTCTCTCGGAGAAGCTAGGGCTAGCTATTGTCGGGAAGTTCTCCTATTCACTCCCGTCCACAACCCAAATTCAAAAAAGTCTTAGTGGCATGGGGCTAGTTGGAGCATTCACATGGAAATACTTGAATGCTAAGCATATTTTACTCCAATTTCAAGAGGTGACCGATTATGCTAAGGTGCTAAATGGCACCTAATGGGTAGTTCCGAATTTGGTATGTTGATTGCCATCCGGATGAGGCGGTGTTCAAGTGGGCGCCGGATTTTGACACCGTTCTTTGAGTCGCCATTGTTACCGAGTGGTGAACATAATTGGTTTTTTTATACCGGCTCGCCTCATCTTCTATGAGAATCGGCCCTCTTTGGCAATACGGTAAGCTCCTTGGCAAGCCACTACAAGCCGATCATGCCACAATTCATCAAAGCCGACTCTCCTTTCGCAAGGATTTGCGTAGAGATTGACATCTCTACTCCCCCGACGGATGAGATCATCCTTTAATATCCGAGGCAAAGACTCGAGGGTACAAAGTGGCATGGGACCGTATTCCATTGTTTGTGATAATTGTAAACATGTTGGGCATGAGAAAGAGGATTGCCATGCAGCGGGAAGGAAGTCTCGGGGTAGAGACAAAGGGTTGCCGAGCATCATACAAGGAGAACCTTTCAAGCCATGCCGCCAAGATCATCCACCGTGAGTGGCGCCCAAAGGCAAATGGCACTCCATCGTCCATTGGACAGTTGGAGAAGTCCAAAGATTGTAACAACCACGCGGAGCACATCGAGGGTACATTGGGTGCGGGATCGTCGAAGTCAAGAGTGGCTAGTAGGAGTCACCCAAATGTGGATGAGGATGGCTTCCAATTGGTGTCGAGGAGGAGGAAAGGAAAAGTGCATGAGGGCGATATGCACACCAAGGCTCCACACGTGGATGATTGGCATTTGAAGGAGAATGTTGTTACGGTGACATTTGGGAGTGTCTCATCGGGTGCGAATGACGCGAGCTTTAGCTCCATGAGTGTAGCATGTGGGCGCCCCAACCGGGTGATCGAGGGCCACATCGAGGACCTTGATCCAGGAGAGCATGTGCCTAGCGGAGGTATCCCTATTGCGGGCCTTAGCTAGGTGATGGATTGAAGTGTTGGGGATACAAAGGTTGTATCAAATGGTAATTTGATTTGAGAGTATATAGATGACCACCTCTAGTTGTTAGGGAGGCCCGCGTTGTACTCTAATTTGTCATGCCTTGGCGAGTCGTCACTTTGGGCGACTCGGTGTATGTTTGTTGTAATCAATGGGTTAGTAATGCACAGGTGTGGGTCCGCCTCAACCCTCCGCCCTTTGGGGTTGTGTTTGAAGAAAAAAAAAAAAAAAAAAAACCCTCCCTTGGCCGAGGTGAACCTAAGCATTGCTATTGGCCACCATTGTGAAGCCGAGGGGGGGGAAGGGCGTGAGTTCGAGGAGCATCGACCCAGCCGACGGCAATGGACATCCCAAAAAACACAAACAGCCGCCACCATGGGTTCCGAATATCGGCACCCAACAAGGGGGGGGGGGGGGTCCGAGAAAATAATCCTTGATATATGTGGTCGAGAAACGATGCAGCAAGTGCGGTGGGACAAGATACCATCTTATTGCCAAGGAATGCAAGCATGTTGGTCATGCGAGTGATGCGTGCTATGCAACGGGGAAGAGGGAAAGGCCACCGAGGGAAGGAACTACCACACCGGCCCCACCCAAATCAGCCACAACCCGCGGACCAAGGAGGGAAAAGGAAAGCAAGACATGGCGAAAAAGTGCCCCTAACTCAAATGAATGGAAATGCAAGGAAGGAAAAAGGAAAGGCGGGGTGATAGATCAAGCAACAACTCACTTGGAGAGAAGGTGCCGTTGAAACAATTTGGGAGGGACCGGACATAATGGGGGAACCTCACGAGGGGAGTGAAATGCATAGCGGAACATACGATATGCGGGTAACGCTCGGGATGGGAACCAAAGGGAACCACCATATTTGAACTTTCAGACACCGACGCTAATGCATGAACATTCGGAGGCGGGGGAGGGGAGGCCCCAATGAGAAACGATGTGGCTTACCCGTCTACACGCGGGGGAACTCGAACGGGGGCGCGCGACGTTCCATGACGAGGGGACGTGGATTCTTCGCGATGAAAAACCTATGAGCACTAACCAACACTACTCCCTCATGAGAGTGGAGAATTTGATGTTGACAATTGTGGGATTGCGGAAGGCTCGGTCATGGACGCGCAAGTGGGGTGCGAGACGGGGGGAGGCAATCTTCACCTAAGCGATGCCGAGGATCACGCAAAGAACTAAGAGCAACAAATCATCCAATGTCAGGCAGGCCTTCATCCCCTTCGGGTAAGAACCCCATCTCTTAATGATATCTTACAATATCATGTTTTGCAACGTGAGGGGGATCGCAAATGCGTCAACCCAACACTTATTGAAAAGATTGATTAAATGTCATAATGTGTTATTTCTTGCAATAATGGAACCGCTTACAACCCCTGATCCGGTCCGGTTCTCCAAGGCCGTGGGGCTGCCCTTCATCGGCTCGAACACAAGCGGCAAGATTTGGTTGTTTGCGGAATAAAGCTCTACTTTTGATATTGATTGGGACTCCGAACAAATCTTTCACGGGAGGCTCAAGTCACATCGCATTGCTAGCCCTCTAGCTATCTCGGCCGTGTACGCCAAATGCACAAGATCTGAGAGATACCTTTTGTGGGATAGGATGAGAGAGATCGCTGGAACCCTCGAGGGAATACCATGGATTATAGGTGGTGACTTCAACACCTTTCTATCCCACCGGGACAGAACTGGGAGCGACACTAACCGGCAGGCCGAGATGGTCGATTTTGCGGAGGCAATTGAGGATTGCCGACTCGTGGACCCAGGGTTCGATGGGGCGGAATTTACTTGGGCCAAAAACGGTCTATTTGAACGGCAGGATAGAGTGCTTGTTAATGAGGCTTGGACTAGGGTCTTCGAGGCCACCCGAGTAACGAACCTCCCACGGATCGCCTCGGACCACAGACCAGTCCTAGCACGATGCAAAATGTCGGACATTGCCATCGGGGGGAAGGGATTCAGGTTCCAGAACATGTGGATCCGACATGAGGGATTATTGGCTGTAGTTAAGAATGCAAGGGAAGAGCCCACTGGGGCGGGCGGCCTTCTAAACATCCAAATTAAACATTCCAGAGTTAAAAGAGCACTAAAGGAGTGGAACAAAGAGGTTTTCGGGACCTTTTGAGAGAAGCTCCTCCTTCTCTCTAAAATACTCCACCCTATTGCCCCACCTTTGACCTCCGCCGCCAACCTCCCACCACCACCGACGACATTAGCCGACCCATGCCACGCACCACTCCCCAATCCCCCGAACCGGCTGATCCTCACAAGAGCTTGTCAACTCGCATCTACGCCGGTCTTTGCTCCACGGCCGGACATGCCAGACCCCCAACCGGACCCCGAACCTACTTTCGAGGAAGCGCGCAACTCACGGACCAGCAAATGGTCTTTCGGTCCCCCGAGGAGGAGCTACCCAAACCTCCGACTAAAGCCATGAAAGTGAAAGAGAGCAAGGCGAGGTACAAGGCCCGCAAGAATACTCCGGCTCCTCCTTCGAAGGGAGATGGCCGGAAACGCTTCATCCTCTCCCCACTCCCGGAGGATAAAAAACTACGAAAGAAACTTTCTTTTGGTGACGAAGATGGCGCCTTCGCCGGAAATCTCAATTGCAAACGGTCATCTTCCCCGCGAGCTCTGGCCAACTCGCAAGTGATAGCCAACCGCCGGACAAGCCCCTCCATGCCCCAACGCTGAAAGTGAAAGAATGCGCATTAAGGCCCACGCCGACGCTAATTCGTCCATGGGTGGTTCAGCCGCCGGCCATGAGTCCGACGGTGTTGGGGGGGTCATCGCCGATGGTGGGGACTCCAGCCTCCATGATGTGAGAGTGGTGAGAGATGGTCCTAGAATGGGACAGGGAGCTTTGGAGGCCGAGATAGTCAACTTGCCCGAATTGGCCACACCAACACTTCCACCCTTCGAAAGTCAATTGGCGCCTTGCCAAGCTGGGACATCACGTGCTGCTGGTCCACAAGGAGCTGTTGAAGCCTCAAAACAACCAAATATGACATCCTTTTTGCAGCAAGGCAAGTTACCCAATTCAGCTATAGGGACAAAACTAACTTCCGAAAGTGCTTTTGTGCCTTTCCGCACCAAAGGTTCACATGAACCCATCGAAGTTGAGAACCCTAAGCTACCAAAGGAGGCGGAGCTCATCCACCTAGCCGGTTTGGACTCGGCGGAAATGATGGATGCCTTGGCCGCGCAACCACTTCTAACCGCTGGGCCCCCGGAAACCTAACCCATGGCACCGGAGCCATACAATACTCGCCAGCCGAGAATTGAACCAGCAATGCCTTCGAGTGCGGCGACACACAACCCATCGTATGAGGATTTTCCCCCCCTTGGAAAAGGTAGGACACTCAAAATACGATACACCTTTGAAGCCGGAAAGTCACACCCAAGGGACGCTCAACTTGGGGTTCGGACGAAGTGGGGAAACCAACCGCTACAAAGCGCCGGCACAAGTGTTAACCCTCCCTTGGCCGAGGTGAACCTAAGCATGGCTATGGCCAACCATTGTGAAGCCGAGGGGGAGGGCGTGAGTTCGAGAGCATCGACCCAGCCGACGGCAATGGACATCCCAAAACAAACAGCCGCACCATGGGGTCCGAATATTGGCACCCAACAAGGGGGGGGGGGGGTGCCGCCCTCGGGCTACCCCGGCAAGCCGAAGTCGATGGCGGACCTCCTTAAAGGATCCAACGACCCAAATGGCCATCAAGCCTTCGAGCCGGAAAAGCTTAATAACATTGGCTTTGCCTCCGTGTCCAATGGCATCCCGACCATCTACTTCTCCGGGGCAGAAACGCAAAAGCTGGCCGAAAGCATGGGGCACGCCATTGTGGGTAAGTTTTCTCATTCTATCCCAACGGGACTCCAAATTCAAAAAGCCCTAGAAAGTGTTAAATTTCGGCGTGGTTTTAGTTGGAAATACTTTAACGCTAAACATATCCTTATTCAATGCGAGGATTTGTCGGATTATGCACGACTTCTCGGAGGACCAAAGGGAACACCCGTATGGCTCATTGATCGTCACCCAATGAGGGTTTTCAAATGGTCCCCAGATTTCGAAGCATATTGTGAGTCCCCGATTGCAGCAATTTGGTGTAATATAATCGGGCTCCCAATCCACCTCTTTGATCAATCCGCCTTATTCGCCATCGGCAAGCTCCTTGGTACCCCCATCCAAGTCGACCGAGCCACGGCCAACAAGTCTAGACTATCCTTCGCTTGAATTTGCATTGAGATAGACATCACAAAACCGCCTCCCGAAGAAATAATCCTTGATATTTGTGGTCGAGAAACGGTGCAGCAAGTGCGGTGGGACAAGATACCATCTTATTGCCAAGAATGGAAGCATGTTTTTTTTTTTTTTTTTTTTTTTAATCAAACACCTTCACGGTGGAGGGTTCGTGGGTCCCTCATCCCTATATTTCAAAAGTGGTTGAATACAAAACGTGGCCACACCCGAAAGTGGTGTGCCTACACGAAAATTAGGAGTAGTATGCGGTCCGGTTCCACAAGCCCGGACCACATCATACTCCCTTTCAAAAGGTAAAATACAATTCAACAAAAAAGAAAGACTATACCCCTTTCCACCAAAACTCGAGCCTATTCTTCCTCTTCATTATGGACCCGAATGTTCGGGATACCCATTGCATCCATCCTAATCATCGCTGTGAGGTGCCTTGGTGCCGTGAGGGCATTCATACGCCAGTAGTCATTTCTTTCTAATCCCATTTTGGCGAGGAGATCTCCTGCTCTATTCCCTTCCCGGTGGATGAAGGTGATACGGGTGTCTTGTTGGCGCTTGAGGATTGCTAGTCGTGCCATCACCCGACTAATATGGGCCGGTCCCCAGTGCGTGCCATTTAGGAGCTTAACCGCTTGTTGTGCATCCGACTCAACCCATATAGGCCTTCTGAATTCTGCGGCGAGCGTCAACCCGAATTGGATGGCCAGAAGCTCCGCTTCGAGGGCTGAGTGAGCCTCGAGTGGGGAGGTAAAGGTTGCAAGCATGTTGCCCTCGTGGTCACGAACAAGACCTCCCCCCCCGGCTTTATCCGTTGCCTCCATGTATGCTCCGTCAGTGTTGAGTTTGATCCACGGTTCATCCGGCGGGTTCCATTTGACCACCATCGCGAGGGGCCTGGTCCTTCGTGGCTCGGCCTGACTCGGGACGTTGATCTTGAGGCGGACTCCTTTCCAATGCTTCGGTTTGTAGGATCCATTGGCCATGCTATTTCTAAGGAACATTTGCACTTGCCATACCACATTGAAAGGCTTAAATTGCACCGATTGATGACGACTCCTGTTTCGCTCAGCCCAAATGAACCAAAGAATAAGGTACGGCATCGCCCGGCTGAGGTGTTTCTTACCGGGTTGTTGGACTCTCCGTGCCCAAACTTCGAGCCTCTCTGGGATGGTGTCATTGATCCAGAGAGGTGGTGAAGATCCCTCGAACCAGGAGTCAAACTCCCTCCACACACCTCGGGCGCCAGCCCCTTGGATGAAGAGATGCTGCAGTGATTCGATGCCCGGTCTATGAGGGCAGCATTGGCACTTAGATGCCATTTCCATTCTTCTCCACTGTAGCTTCGTATCCACTGGTATTCGGTTGGATAGGAGTCTCCAAATGAAGATAACAATAGAAGACGTGAGGCCTGCTTTCCATAAGTCATCAAGGCCTTGGATGATAGGTCTTTGAGTTCGGATGGTCTCCCAAGTTGATGCTAGTGAGAACTCCCCATTGTGTGAAAGCCTCCATCTCGGCACATCCGGCCCCTCCGGGATGATTGGCGTGTCAAGGATCTTCCGGACGATGTGTTGTGTAAGGCCGGCTTGCGCTTGTAGAATCCGCAACTTGGCTTCATTCCAAGATCCATTGATAATGTAATCAGCAACATGGACAAGAGGGCCTCCCCTATCATCAAGACAAAGTTCCCTCAAAGGAACCTCTCCTAGCCATAGGTCATCCCAAAATGATATCTTACCTTCTCGCACCACCCAACGAATGTACGGTTGCGCCTGTGCCCGAGCCTTCAAAAGCCTCTTCCAAGTAGGGCTACACCTCCCCGAGGCTCTAGCTGTGAGTGGGGACGCCTTAAGGCAATATTTAGTCATCATGTACGTAGCCCAAAGGGAGTTTTGTGCCCGGAATCTCCACCATAATTTAATATTAAAGGCACGTAAGACCTCCTTGATCTTCCGAATGCCCAAGCCCCCTTCGGCCGTGGGTAGGCAAACCTGATCCCATCCTATCCAGTGCGTCCTTTTCTTCTCATTACTCGACCCCCAAAAGAAGCGAGCCACTTGTTGATCTAATTGCTTGAGGGCTCCGCCGGTTGGCTCGATCGCTTGAAAAATATGTAAGGGAATCGCCTCAAGTGTGCTTTTTATCAAGGTTAGTCTCCCCCCAAAGGAAAGGTGTCGGTGAGCCCATCCAGATATCCTAGCCGAGATTTTCTCTCGAAGAAACATGAACATATCCGTGCGCTTCACCCCCCGGTAAATAGGGACACCAAGGTAAAGGAAGGGGAACGTACCTCGTGAGAAACCTCCTTCACTTTGAATTATGTTTGACCAGCCTTCATGCGCCTCGGAGATGTAGAAATTGCTCTTGCCGAGGTTGATTTGTTGTCCGTACACCTCGGCATAATGCTCAAGACATGCACGTAGCCTCCGGAGGGGGTTTACGGCTGCTTGCGTGAAGATGATGATGTCGTCCGCATAGGCGAGGTGGCTGATCTCCATGCTGCCTCGGGTTGCTTTGTATGTCATCTCTTTGTCTCCGAGGATAAGTTTATCTAGTGATCTCGAGAGATAGTCCGCAGCAAGGACGAAGAGGGCGGGGGAAATGGGGTCCCCTTGTCTAAGGCCACGAGTGGATTTGAAAAAGCCCGTAGGGGCCCCGTTGATAAGGATCGAGAACCAGCATGTCCCGATGCACCTTTCTATGAGCGCCACCCAAGGTTCGGGGAAGCCCATTTGCTTGAGGACTTTTAGGAGGAACGGCCATTGAACCCTATCATAGGCCTTAGCCATGTCAATCTTGATAGCAACATTAGGGGCTGGTGTACTTCTATGGAGCTCATGGAACATCTCCTGTGCAAGGAGTACATTGTCATTGAGGAGCCTCCCTTTGACAAACCCGCTTTGATTCGGTGCAACAACACTTGGAAGGAATGGGGCAAGGCGCCTCGTGAGGACTTTAGTAATCACCTTGTTGATCACGTTACACAAGCTAATGGGCCTATAGTCTCCCCAAGTCTCGGGTAAAGGCTTCTTGGGGATGAGTACGATACTCGTGGCCGTGAAGCTGCGGGGGAGGAAAGCCCCACCAAAAAATTGCCTAACCGCTTCCACCACGTCTGGCCCCACAATGCCCCAACAAGCTTGGAAGAACAATGCCGAGAAGCCATCCGGGCCGGGCGCGCTATTGGCCGAGATATCGAAGACAGCTCGTTTCACCTCATCCGCATCCGGGGGTTTGGGGAGGCCCGCCAACTGCTCCGAGGGAGGGAGTGGATGTAAGAGGCTGAGGTCCGGATCCACAAGCTCCGGGTAGCTTGGGGCTAGGAGGTTTTGAAAGAACTCAACCGCCGATTCTTTGATGGCCGTGTTATCCGTAAGTTCACGCCCATTAGCGTTAATCTTGTGGATACGTAGCCGAATCCTCTTCTGCTTCACCCAACTTTGGTAAAATCTAGTGTTTTTATCCCCTTCTTCCAACCAACGGAGGGCCGCCTTCTGACGCCAAAAATCTTCCTCCATCTTAAGGAGAAGGATGTACTCAGCAATTTGTTTGTTGACCCCTGTTCTATTCCGGGCCGAGGGGTCACCTTCAAACTCCGATTGAGCCAGCGCAATGTTCTCTTCACAAGTTTTGAGGCTGGCGTGTATATTCCCAAAAACCTCCTTGTTCCATCTTTTAAGCGTTTGTTTGATCCTAGCCAGCTTGATCTTCAAATTGAGGAGGCCCACAGCCTCCGTGGGAGCCATCCAATCTTCTTGCACCAACTCACCAAAACCCTCATGCCGGACCCACATGTTTTGGAACCGGAAGGCTCTACCACCCCCGTGGGCATTAGGTAGCCTGCATCTGACGAGGAGAGGCCCGTGGTCCGAAGCAATACGGGGTAGGTTAGTGACTCTTATTGCATCAAACAATTGGGGCGTCATCTCACTAATCAACACCCTATCCAGCCTTTCCATGAGGCCGTTCTTTGCCCAGGTGAATTCAGCCCCATCATAGCCTGGGTCCATTAGTCTGCAATCCTCAATGGCCTCGGCGAAATCCACCATTTCGGCCTGACGATTTGTGTCGCTTCCCGTCCTATCTCGAGTGGAGAGGATTGTGTTGAAGTCCCCTCCAATGAACCACGATATTCCCTCCGAAACTTGGGCAATATCTCTCATCTTTTCCCAAAGGGCATGCCGCTCTCCTCTCGTGCATTTAGCATACACGGCCGAGATCATAATAGGGGTTGAGATCCGAGGACAAGTGAGCCTCCCATGTAGCAGCTGGTCCGTGTCATCCATCACAACAAAATCCATCCCTTCCTCCACAAAAATCCAAATTTTCCCATTGGTGTTCGTCCCCTTGTAGGACAGCCCCAACACTTTCGAGAATTTGTCCGGATTAGGGGAGGTAAGCGGCTCCATTATTGCAAGAAAACAAATATTATGAGATTTAATTAGTCTTTTTAGGACGTTTTGGGTTGACGCATTCGCGATTCCCCTAACGTTCCAAAATAGAAAATTTAACGACATGATTAACAAGAGGAGTTCGTACCCGGCGGGATTGACCCCCCTCCTTGGAATTCAATGATTTGAAGGTCCTTCTCCCCATGAGATGCCGCGGCCTCCAAAAAGGCGGGATTGGCGCCCTCATCGATTTCATTATGGGAGATGGTATCATCCCAGTTTTCCTCGTCTTCCATATCATTCTCCACGAAGTTCTCTTGAGCCATGAGGGTGAAATATCGGTTAGTACTCAAGTGACTTGATGGCCCTTGTGCCTCGGTTTTCTCTAGGTCGAAGGGTTTAAAGAAGCCTTTCGGTTGCACAAGGGCCCCCGAAGTCGGGTTCACATCTCGCCGCGCCATATCCGCTCCTCTTGGCGTACCCCCGCGCCCATTTCCAAAAGAGGGGAATTTAGCGAGCACCCCTTTAGGTGAAGAGGTGGTATGCTCATCATGGATGATGATCATGTCCTTACTCCCGGCACCTTGCATATCACCCAAAAAGTCCGGCCCCGACCACTCCGCCCCCGAGTACATATTGGCTCTCGGGTTCATCCGGATGTTGCCTTCCTTTCCCTTGTGTTTCCCTTGTTGTTTCCATTCCATGTTATTATCGGTGTGCCTCGGATCAGTATTGTTCTTCTTAGCTCCTATTCCTCCGTGTTGTGGTTGTTTTGGTGTTGCTAAGTTGTAATTTCGTTTTGGAGGTCGATCCGCCTTCCCGGAAGCGTAACAAACTTCACTCTTGTGACCGACATGTTTGCATTCTCCACAGTAGGACGGGATCTTATCCCACTTTACTTGCTGCACCAAAGGACGCCCACAAATGTCAAGGATGATCTCGTCGGGTGGCGGCTTTGTAATGTCGATCTCAATGCATAGCCGCGCAAAGGAGAGTCTTGATTTGTTGGCCGTCGCTCTATCTACTTGGATCGGGTTACCAAGGAGTTTCCCAATGGCATAGAGGGCCGATTGATCAAATAGGTGGATCGGGAGTCCAATTAGGTTGCACCATATAGCCGCAATTGGAGATTCACAATAGGCGTCAAATTCCGGAGACCATTTGAAAACTCTCATCGGATGCCGATCAATGAACCACACCGGTGTCCCTTTGGGTCCACTTAGGAGCCGAGCATAGTCCGTCATGTCCTCAAATTGAACAAGAATATGTTTGGCGTTAATATATTTCCAAGTATAGCCACGGCAAAACTTAATGTTGTCTAGAGCCTTTTGGATTTGATAGGAAGCCGGGATTGAGTGCGAGAACTTACCTACAATAGCATGGCCGAGGGACGAGGCCAACCTTTGGATTTCTGACCCGGAGAAGTAAATGGATGGCACTCCGTTTGACGTGGAAGCAAAGCCGATATTTTGGATGTTCTCCGGGACAAAGACTTGCGGGCCTTCAACCGCCGATGGCCCCCGCACCATGTCGGCCATGGATTTTGGCTTGGTGGGGTTCCTCACGCCCGGCTCGGTATTGCCTCCTAAAGGGTTGTTTGTCGGCTTATCTTTTGATTTAGCCACACCGTTTGGGTCGGTTCGCGGATCATCACACGAGTCCCTCTCGACCCTGGGTGCGTAAGGAGGCCGCGGCATTTCTATGTCCATCTCGGTCGGCGTCGGGTCCATCGCATGCGTGTCCGAGGCCGAAGGCGCGGACGTGTCTCGAGGGGGGTTGCGGATTGCATTGGTCCTCGGCCATCCCGTACTCACTAACGCCGAGCCGGCTTCGAATGATGCTCGGATTTTCCGGGTCCTTCCCTTTTCGAGAGGTGGGAAATCTTCAAGGGAAGGGCCATGCTCAATGAGAGGCGTGCATGGTTCAATATCTTTGTCTCTCCGGTCTGGGAGAAGGGTGACCTTCGCCGTGTAGTCCGTGGCCGGTGAGGGTTCGGCGAGGAGGGGCTGCGCCCCCGCCGCATCAAGCATCTCCACCGCGGCCAGGTGAATGATTTGGAGGATATCACTCTTTTTTGTATTCATTTGCTGCATTGGTAGGGGTGACCAAGGCTCCACATGTGACTTCCGGTTTTGGTAAGGGGCAAAAGCACTTTCCGAAAGGTGATTTGTTCCCATGCCCAATTCGGGCAAGTTGACTATCTCACTCCCCAATGTACTTTTTGGCACACATGCTACGGTCAAATCCTCTTGGGATACGTTTAGGGGTCCGACATCATCCCCTCCAACGGTCATCTCGCTCATGACGGGTCCATGGTCGAAGGGTGGCGCCACCTCCGCCGCCGGTGCATCTCCGTGAACCACCACTTCCATTTGGACCCCATCCTCGGATGTGGGGGCTTTAGGAAGGGCTCCTAGGCCAAGTGCTTCCTTGCTATCAATGGAGCAAGCCGGAAAAAGATTTACCTTAGAGTTAAGGCTATCAAGGTCGGGGCTCGGGACGGATGACTCGGGCTCGGAGGTCTCCTCTTCTCCAAAGTCGAGCTTCTTCCTAAGTTGTTTGTCCTCCGGGAGTGGAGAAGGTACGAACCTTTTCCGGCCATGACCTTTTGTGAGAGGTGCCGGCGTGCTCTTCCTAGCCATCATCCTATTCTTCTTGCTTTGCATTTTCAAATCTTTGGCCGAGACCTTTGGTGTTGGGTCATCGCATGAGTGAAAAATCATAAATTGGTCCGGGATGGACCTAGCCTCCTCGGGGTCTGGTGGGGCCGGGGTTGGGTTCGTGGGGGGGTCCGGCATGGCCAGCCGAGGGTGTGACCGCAGCGCCGAACCAAGGTGGGGAGACGGTGGAGTTGAGGAGGGATGGTGACACGACCGGCGTGGAAAAGGTCTCGGCGGGTTGTGGGGGGGTGAGGTGTGGTGGTCGGCGTGAGGGAGTCGCGGCGGGTCGTGGGTGTGAGTGGGTGGACGGCGAAAAGGATCAAGGTGGGGGAATTGCTAGAGAGAAGGGGGAGCGTCTCTCTCTAGAAAAGGATTAAGTTCTTAAGAATGCAAGCATGTTGGTCATGCGAGTGATGCGTGCTATGCAACGGGGAAGAGGGAAAGGCCACTGAGGAGTAACTACCACACCGCCCCACCAAATCAGCCACAACCCGCGGACCAAGGTGGGAAAGGAAAGCAAGACATGGCGACAAGCGCCCCTAACTCAAATGAATGGAAACGCCAAGGAAGGAAAAAAGGAAAGGCGGGTGATAGATCAAGCAACAACTCACATGGAGAAGGTGCCGTTGAAACAATTTGGGAGGGACCGGACATAATGGGGGAACCTCACGAGGGGAGTGAAATGCATAGCGGAACATACGATATGGGGGTAAAGCTCGGGGATGGGAACCAAAGGGAACCACCATATTCGCACTTTGAGACACCGACGCCAATGCATGAACATTCGGAGGCGGGGAGGGGAGGCCCCAATGAGAAACGTGTGGCTTACCCGTCTACACGTGGGAACTCGAGAGGGGGCGCGCGGAATTCCATGACGACGGGACGTGGATTCTTCGCGATGAAAAACCATATGAGCACTAACCAACACTACTCCCACATGGAGAGTGGAGAATTTGATGTTGACTATTGTGGGGATGCGGAAGGCTCGGTCATGGACGCGCAAGTGGGGTGCGGACGGGGGGAGGCAATCTTCACCTAAGCGATGCCGAGGATCACGCAAAGAACAAAGAGCAACAAATCATCCAATGTCAGGCAGGGCCTTCATCCCCTTCGGGTAATTACCCCATCTCTTAATGATATCTTACAACATCATGTTTTGGAACGTGAGTGGGATCGCAAATGCGTCAACCCAACACGTATTGAAAAGATTGATTAAATGTCATAATGTGTTATTTCATGCAATAATGGAACCGCTTACAACCCCTGATCCGGTCCGGTTCTCCAAGGCTGTGGGGCTGCCCTTCATCGGCTCGAACACAAGCGGCAAGATTTGGTTGTTTGCGGAATAAAGCTCTACTTTTGATATTGATTGGGACTCCGAACAAATCTTTCACGGGAGGCTCAAGTCACATCGCATTGCTAGCCCTCTAGCTATCTCGGCCGTGTACGCCAAATGCACAAGATCTGAGAGATACCTTTTGTGGGATAAGATGAGAGAGATCGCTGGAACCCTCGAGGGAATACCATGGATTATAGGTGGTGACTTCAACACCATTCTATCCCACCGGGATAGAACTGGGAGCGACACCAACCGGTAGGCCGAGATGGTCGATTTTGCAGAGGCAATTGAGGATTGCCGACTCGTGGACCCAGGGTTCGATGGGGCAGAATTTACTTGGGCCAAAAACGGTCTATTTGAACGGCAGGATAGAGTGCTTGTTAATGAGGCTTGGACTAGGGTCTTCGAGGCCACCCGAGTAACGAACCTCCCACGAATCACCTCGGACCACAGACCAGTCTTAGCACGATGCAAAATGTCGAACATTGCCATCGGGGGGAAGGCATTCAGGTTCCAGAACACGTGGATCCGACATGAGGGATTTTTGGCTGTAGTTAAGAATGCATGGGAAGAGCCCACTGGGGCGGGCGGCTTCTAAACATCCAAATTAAACATTCCAGAGTTAAAAGAGCACTAAAGGAGTGGAACAAAGAGGTTTTCGGGACCTTTTGAGAGAAGCTCCTCCTTCTCTCTAAAATACTCCACCCTATTGCCCCACCTTTGACCTCCGCCGCCAACCTCCCACCACCACCTCGCCACCCGACGACATTAGCCGACCCATGCCACGCACCACTCCCCAATCCCCCGAACCGGCTGATCCTGACAAGAGCTTGTCCACTCGAATCTACGCCGGTCTTTGCTCCACGGCCGGACATGCCAGACCCCCAACCGGACCCTGAACCTGCTTTCGAGGAAGCGCGCGAACTCACGGACCAGCAAATGGTCTTTCGGTCCCCCGAGGAGGAGCTACTCAAACCTCCGACTAAAGCCATGAAAGTGAAAGAGAGCAAGGCGAGGTACAAGGCCCGCAAGAATACTCCGGCTCCTCCTTCGAAGGGAGATGGCCGGAAACGCTTCATCCTCTCCCCACTCCCGGAGGATAAACAACTACGAAAGAAACTTTCTTTTGGTGACGAAGATGGCGCCTTCGCCGGAAATCTCAATTGCAAAACGGTCATCTTCCCCGCGAGCTCTGGCCAACTCGCAAGTGATAGCCAACCGCCGGACAAGCCCCTCCATGCCCCAACGCTGAAAGTGAAAGAATGTGCATTAAGGCCCACGCCGACGCTGATTCGTCCATGGGTGGTTCAGCCGCCGGCCATGAGTCCGACGGTGTTGGGGGGGTCATCGCCGATGGTGGGGACTCCAGCCTCCATGATGTGAGAGTGGTGAGAGATGGTCCTAGAATGGGACAGGGAGCTTTGGAGGCCGAGATAGTCAACTTGCCCGAATTGGCCACACCAACACTTCCACCCTTCGAAAGTCAATTGGCGCCTTGCCAAGCTGGGACATCACGTGCTGCTGGTCCACAAGGAGCTGTTGAAGCCTCAAAACAACCAAATATGACATCCTTTTTGCAGCAAGGCAAGTTACCCAATTCAGCTATAGGGACAAAACTAACTTCCGAAAGTGCTTTTGTGCCTTTCCGCACCAAAGGTTCACGTGAACCCATCGAAGTTGAGAACCCTAAGCTACCAAAGGAGGCGGAGCTCATCCACCTAGCCGGTTTGGACTCGGCGGAAATGATGGATGCCTTGGCCGCGCAACCACTTCTAACCGCTGGGCCGCCAGAAACCTAACCCATGGCACCGGAGCCATACAATACTCGCCAGCCGAGAATTGAACCAGCAATGCCTTCGAGTGCGGCGACACACAGCCCATTGTATGAGGATTTTCCCCCCCTTGGAAAAGGTAGGACACTCAAAATACGATACACCTTTGAAGCCGGAAAGTCACACCCAAGGGACGCTCAACTTGGGGTTCGGACGAAGTGGGGAAACCAACCGCTACAAAGCGCCGGCACAAGTGTTAACCCTCCCTTGGCTGAGGTGAACCTAAGCATGGCTATGGCCAACCATTGTGAAGCCGAGGGGGAGGGCGTGAGTTCGAGAGCATCGACCCAGCCGACGGCAATGGACATCCCAAAACAAACAGCCGCACCATGGGGTCCGAATATCGGCACCCAACAAGGGGGGGGGGGTGCCACCCTCGGGCTACCCCGGCAAGCCGAAGTCGATGGCGGACCTCCTTAAAGGATCCAACGACCCAAACGGCCATCAAGCCTTCGAGCCGGAAAAGCTTAATAACATTGGCTTTGCTTCCGTGTCCAATGGTATCCCGACCATCTACTTCTCCGGGGCAGAAACGCAAAAGCTGGCCGAAAGCATGGGGCACGCCATTGTGGGTAAGTTTTCTCCTTCTATCCCAACGGGACTCCAAATTCAAAAAGCCCTAGAAAGTGTTAAATTTTGGCGTGGTTTTAGTTGGAAATACTTTAACGCTAAACATATCCTTATTCAATGCGAGGATTTGTCGGATTATGCACGACTTCTCAGAGGACCAAAGGGAACACCCGTATGGCTCATTGATCGTCACCCAATGAGGGTTTTCAAATGGTCCCCAGATTTCGAAGCATATTGTGAGTCCCCGATTGCAGCAAATTGGTGTAATATAATCGGGCTCCCAATCCACCTCTTTGATCAATCCGCCTTATTCGCCATCGGCAAGCTCCTTGGTACCCCCATCCAAGTCGACCGAGCCACGGCCAACAAGTCTAGACTATCCTTCGCTCAAATTTGCATTGAGATAGACATCACAAAACCGCCTCCCGAAGAAATAATCCTTGATATTTGTGGTCGAGAAACGGTGCAGCAAGTGCGGTGGGACAAGATACCATCTTATTGCCAAGAATGCAAGCATGTTGGTCATGCGAGTGATGCGTGCTATGCAACGGGGAAGAGGGAAAGGCCACTGAGGAGGAACTACCACACCGCTCCACCAAATCAGCCACAACCCGCGGACCAAGGTGGGAATGGAAAGCAAGACATGGCGACAAGCGCCCCTAACTCAAATGAATGGAAACGCCAAGGAAGGAAAAAAGGAAAGGCGGGTGATAGATCAAGCAACAACTCACTTGGAGAAGGTGCTGTTGAAACAATTTGGGAGGGACCGGACATAATGGGGGAACCTCACGAGGGGAGTGAAATGCATAGCGGAACATACGATATGGGGGTAAAGCTCGGGGATGGGAACCAAAGGGAACCACCATATTCGCACTTTGAGACACCGACGCCAATGCATGAACATTCAGAGGTGGGGAGGGGAGACCCCAATGAGAAACGTGTGGCTTACCCGTCTACACGCGGGAACTCGAGAGGGGGCGCGCGGCATTCCATGACGAGGGGACGTGGATTCTTCGCGATGAAAAACCATATGAGCACTAACCAACACTACTCCCTCATGGAGAGTGGAGAATTTGATGTTGACAATTGTGGGGATGCGGAAGGCTCGGTCATGGACGCGCAAGTGGGGTGCGAGACGGGGGGAGGCAATCTTCACCTAAGCGATGCCGAGGATCACGCAAAGAACAAAGAGCAACAAATTATCCAAAGTCAGGCAGGGCCTTCATCCCCTTCGGGTAATTACCCCATCTCTTAATGATATCTTACAACATCATGTTTTGGAACGTGAGGGGGATCGCAAATGCGTCAACCCAACAAGTATTGAAAAGACTGATTAAATGTCATAATGTGTTATTTCTTGCAATAATGGAACCGCTTACAACCCCTGATCCGGTCCGGTTCTCCAAGGCCGTGGGGCTGCCCTTCATCGGCTCGAACACAAGCGGCAAGATTTGGTTGTTTGCGGAAGAAGGCTCTACTTTTGATATTGATTGGGACTCCGAACAAATCTTTCACGGGAGGCTCAAGTCACATCGCATTGCTAGCCCTCTAGCTATCTCGGCCGTGTACGCCAAATGCACAAGATCTGAGAGATACCTTTTGTGGGATAAGATGAGAGAGATCGCTGGAACCCTCGAGGGAATACCATGGATTATAGGTGGTGACTTCAACACCATTCTATCCCACCGGGACAGAAATGGGAGCGAAACCAACCGGCAGGCCGAGATGGTCGATTTTGCAGAGGCAATTGAGGATTGCCGACTCGTGGACCCAGGGTTCGATGGGGCGGAATTTACTTGGGCCAAAAATGGTCTATTTGAACGGCAGGATAAAGTGCTTGTTAATGAGGCTTGGACTAGGGTCTTCGAGGCCACCCGAGTAACGAACCTCCCACGAATCACCTCGGACCACAGTCCAGTCCTAGCACGATGCAAAATGTCGAACATTGCCATCGGGGGGAAGGCATTCAGGTTCTAGAACACGTGGATCCGACATGAGGGATTTTTGGCTGTAGTTAAGAATGCATGGGAAGAGCCCACTGGTGCGGGCGGCCTTCTAAACATCCAAATTAAACATTCCAGAGTTAAAAGAGCACTAAAGGAGTGGAACAAAGAGGTTTTCGGGACCTTTTGAGAGAAGCTCCTCCTTCTCTCTAAAATACTCCACCCTATTGCCCCACCTTTGACCTCCGCCGCCAACCTCCCACCACCACCTCGCCACCCGACGACATTAGCCGACCCATGCCACGCACCACTCCCTCCTCCGACGGTTCTTCACCGTTCATCACCCTCCTTGGTGGTTGTCCCCTATCCCCCGAACCGGCTGATCCTCACAAGAGCTTGTCCACTCGCATCTACGCCGGTCTTTGCTCCACGGCCGGACATGCCGGACCCCGAACCTGCTTTCGAGGAAGCGCGCGAACTCACGGACCAGCAAATGGTCCTTCGGTCCCCCGAGGAGGAGCTACCCAAACCTCCGACTAAAGCCATGAAAGTGAAGGAGAGCAAGGCGAGGTACAAGGCCCGCAAGAATACTCCGGCTCCTCCTTCGAAGGGAGATGGCCGGAAATGCTTCATCCTCTCCCCACTCCCGGAGGATAAACAACTACGAAAGAAACTTTCTTTTGGTGACGAAGATGGCGCCTTCGCCGGAAATCTCAAGTGCAAAACGGTCATCTTCCCCGCGAGCTCCGGCCAACTCGCAAGTGATAGCCAACCGCCGGACAAGCCCCCTCCATGCCCTAACGCTGAAAGTGAAAGAATGCGCATCAAGGCCCACGCCGACGCTGATTCGGCCATGGGTGGCTCAGCCGCCGGCCATGAGTCCGACGGTGTTGGGGGGGTCATCGCCTATGGTGGGGACTCCAGCCTCCATGATGTGCGAGTGGTGAGAGATGGTCCTAGAATGGGACAGGGAGCTTTGGAGGCCGAGATAGTCAACTTGCCCGAATTGGCCACACCAACACTTCCACCCTTCGAAAGTCAATTGGCGCTTTGCCAAGCTGGGACATCACGTGCTGGTGGTCCACAAGGAGCCGTTGAAGCCTCAAAACAACCAAATATGACATCCTTTTTGCAGCAAGGCAAGTTACCCAATTCAGCTATAGGAACAAAACTAACTTCCGAAAGTGCTTTTGTGCCTTTCCGAACCAAAGGTTCACGTGAACCCATCGAAGTTGAGAACCCTAAGCTACCAAAGGAGGCGGAGCTCATCCACCTAGCCGCTTTGGACTCGGCGGAAATGATGGATGCCTTGGCCGCGCAACCACTTCTAACCGCTGGGCCACCGGAAACCGAACCCGTGGCACCGGAGCCATACAATACTCGCCAGCCGAGAATTGAACCAGCAATGCCTTCGAGTGCGGCGACACACAACCCATCGTATGAGGATTTCCCCCCCCCCCTTGGAAAAGGTAGGACACTCAAAATACGATACACCTTTGAAGCCGGAAAGTCACACCCAAGGGACGCCAACTTGGGGTTCGGACGAAGTGGGGAAACCAACCGCTACAAAGCACCGGCACAAGTGTTTACCCTCCCTTGGCCGAGGTGAACCTAAGCATGGCTATGGCCAACCATTGTGAAGCCGAGGGGGAGGGCGTGAGTTCGAGAGCATCGACCCAGCCGACGGCAATGGACATCCCAAAACAAACAGCCGCACCATGGGGTCCGAATATCGGCACCCAACAGGGGGGGGGGGGGGGCGTGCCACCCTCGGGCCACCCCGGCAAGCCGAAGTCGATGGCGGACCTCCTTAAAGGATCTAACGACCTAAAGGGCCCTCAAGCCTTCGAGCCGGAAAAGCTTAATAACATTGGCTTTGCCTCCGTGTCCAATGGCATCCCGACCATCTACTTCTCCGGGGCCGAAACGCAAAAGCTGGCCGAAAGCATGGGGCACGCCATTGTGGGTAAGTTTTCTCATTCTATCCCAACGGGACTCCAAATTCAAAAAGCCCTAGAAAGTGTTAAATTTCGGCGTGGTTTTAGTTGGAAATACTTTAACGCTAAACATATCCTTATTCAATGCGAGGATTTGTCGGATTATGCACGACTTCTCGGAGGACCAAAGGGAACACCCGTATGGCTCATTGATCGTCACCCAATGAGGGTTTTCAAATGGTCCCCGGATTTCGACGCATATTGTGAGTCCCCGATTGCAGCAATTTGGTGTAATATAATCGGGCTCCCAATCCACCTCTTTGATCAATCCGCCTTATTCGCCATCGGCAAGCTCCTTGGTACACCCATCCAAGTCGACCGAGCCACGGCCAACAAGTCTAGACTATCCTTCGCTCGAATTTGCATTGAGATAGACATCACAAAACCGCCTCCCGAAGAAATAATCCTTGATATTTGTGGTCGAGAAACGGTGCAGCAAGTGCGGTGGGACAAGATACCATCTTATTGCCAAGAATGCAAGCATGTTGGTCATGCGAGTGATGCGTGCTATGCAACGGGGAAGAGGGAAAGGCCACCGAGGAGTAACTACCACACCGCCCCACTAAATCAGCCACAACCCGCGGACCAAGGTGGGAAAGGAAAGCAAGACATGGCGACAAGCGCCCCTAACTCAAATGAATGGAAACGCCAAGGAAGGAAAAAAGGAAAGGCGGGTGATAGATCAAGCAACAACTCACTTGGAGAAGGTGCCGTTGAAACAATTTGGGAGGGACCGGACATAATGGGGGAACCTCACGAGGGGAGTGAAATGCATAGCGGAACATACGATATGGGGGTAAAGCTCGGGGATGGGAACCAAAGGGAACCACCATATTCGCACTTTGAGACACCGAGGCCAATGCATGAACATTCGGAGGCGGGGAGGGGAGGCCCCAATGAGAAACGTGTGGCTTACCCGTCTACACGTGGGAACTCGGGAGGGGGCGCGCGGAATTCCATGACGACGGGACGTGGATTCTTCGCGATGAAAAACCATATGAGCACTAACCAACACTACTCCCACATGGAGAGTGGAGAATTTGATGTTGACTATTGTGGGGATGCGGAAGGCTCGGTCATGGACGCGCAAGTGGGGTGCGAGACGGGGGGAGGCAATCTTCACCTAAGCGATGCCGAGGATCACGCAAAGAACAAAGAGCAACAAATCATCCAATGTCAGGCAGGGCCTTCATCCCCTTCGGGTAATTACCCCATCTCTTAATGATATCTTACAACATCATGTTTTGGAACGTGAGTGGGATCGCAAATGCGTCAACCCAACACGTATTGAAAAGATTGATTAAATGTCATAATGTGTTATTTCTTGCAATAATGGAACCGCTTACAACCCCTGATCCGGTCCGGTTCTCCAAGGCTGTGGGGCTGCCCTTCATCGGCTCGAACACAAGCGGCAAGATTTGGTTGTTTGCGGAATAAAGCTCTACTTTTGATATTGATTGGGACTCCGAACAAATCTTTCACGGGAGGCTCAAGTCACATCGCATTGCTAGCCCTCAAGCTATCTCGGCCGTGTACGCCAAATGCACAAGATCTGAGAGATACCTTTTGTGGGATAAGATGAGAGAGATCGCTGGAACCCTCGAGGGAATACCATGGATTATAGGTGGTGACTTCAACACCATTCTATCCCACCGGGACAGAACTGGGAGCGACACCAACCGGCAGGCCGAGATGGTCGATTTTGCAGAGGCAATTGAGGATTGCCGACTCGTGGACCCAGGGTTCGATGGGGCGGAATTTACTTGGGCCAAAAACGGTCTATTTGAACGGCAGGATAGAGTGCTTGTTAATGAGGCTTGGACTAGGGTCTTCGAGGCCACCCGAGTAACGAACCTCCCACGAAGCACCTCGGACCACAGACCAGTCCTAGCACGATGCAAAATGTCGAACATTGCCATCGGGGGGAAGGCATTCAGGTTCCAGAACACGTGGATCCGACATGAGGGATTTTTGGCTGTAGTTAAGAATGCATGGGAAGAGCCCACTGGGGCGGGCGGCCTTCTAAACATCCAAATTAAACATTCCAGAGTTAAAAGAGCACTAAAGGAGTGGAACAAAGAGGTTTTCGGGACCTTTTGAGAGAAGCTCCTCCTTCTCTCTAAAATACTCCACCCTATTGCCCCACCTTTGACCTCCGCCGCCAACCTCCCACCACCACCTCGCCACCCAACGACATTAGCCGACCCATGCCACGCACCACTCCCCAATCCCCCGAACCGGCTGATCCTCACAAGAGCTTGTCCACTCGCATCTACGCCGGTCTTTGCTCCACGGCCGGACATGCCAGACCCTGAACCTGCTTTCGAGGAAACGCGCGAACTCACGGACCAGCAAATGGTCTTTCGGTCCCCCGAGGAGGAGCTACCCAAACCTCCGACTAAAGCCATGAAAATGAAAGAGAGCAAGGCAAGGTACAAGGCCCGCAAGAATACTCCGGCTCCTCCTTCGAAGGGAGATGGCCGGAAACGCTTCATCCTCTCCCCACTCCCGGAGGATAAACAACTACGAAAGAAACTTTCTTTTGGTGACGAAGATGGCGCCTTCGCCGGAAATCTCAATTGCAAAACGGTCATCTTCCCCGCGAGCTCTGGCCAACTCGCAAGTGATAGCCAACCGCCGGACAAGCCCCTCCATGCCCCAATGCTGAAAGTGAAAGAATGCGCATTAAGGCCCACGCCGACGCTGATTCGTCCAAGGGTGGTTCAGCCGCCGGCCATGAGTCCTACGGTGTTGGGGGGGTCATCGCCGATGGTGGGGACTCCAGCCTCCATGATGTGAGAGTGGTGAGAGATGGTCCTAGAATGGGACAGGGAGCTTTGGAGGCCGAGATAGTCAACTTGCCCGAATTGGCCACACCAACACTTCCACCCTTCGAAAGTCAATTGGCGCCTTGCCAAGCTGGGACATCACGTGCTGCTGGTCCACAAGGAGCTGTTGAAGCCTCAAAACAACCAAATATGACATCCTTTTTGCAGCAAGGCAAGTTACCCAATTCAGCTATAGGGACAAAACTAACTTCCGAAAGTGCTTTTGTGCCTTTCCGCACCAAAGGTTCACGTGAACCCATCGAAGTTGAGAACCCTAAGCTACCAAAGGAGGCGGAGCTCATCCACCTAGCCGGTTTGGACTCGGCGGAAATGATGGATGCCTTGGCCGCGCAACCACTTCTAACCGCTGGGCCGCCGGAAACCTAACCCATGGCACCGGAGCCATACAATACTCGCCAGCCGAGAATTGAACCAGCAATGCCTTCGAGTGCGGCGACACACAACCCATCGTATGAGGATTTTCCCCCCCTTGGAAAAGGTAGGACACTCAAAATACGATACACCTTTGAAGCCGGAAAGTCACACCCAAGGGACGCTCAACTTGGGGTTCGGACGAAGTGGGGAAACCAACCGCTACAAAGCGCCGGCACAAGTGTTAACCCTCCCTTGGCCGAGGTGAACCTAAGCATGGCTATGGCCAACCATTGTGAAGCCGAGGGGGAGGGCGTGAGTTCGAGAGCATCGACCCAGCCGACGGCAATGGACATCCCAAAACAAACAGCCGCACCATGGGGTCCGAATATCGGCACCCAACAAGGGGGGGGGGGGGTGCCGCCCTCGGGCTACCCCGGCAAGCCGAAGTCGATGGCGGACCTCCTTAAAGGATCCAACGACCCAAATGGCCATCAAGCCTTCGAGCCGGAAAAGCTTAATAACATTGGCTTAGCCTCCGTGTCCAATGGCATCCCGACCATCTACTTCTCCGGGGCAGAAACGCAAAAGCTGGCCGAAAGCATGGGGCACGCCATTGTGGGTAAGTTTTCTCATTCTATCCCAACGGGACTCCAAATTCAAAAAGCCCTAGAAAGTGTTAAATTTCGGCGTGGTTTTAGTTGGAAATACTTTAACGCTAAACATATCCTTATTCAATGCGAGGATTTGTCGGATTGTGCACGACTTCTCGGAGGACCAAAGGGAACACCCGTATGGCTCATTGATCGTCACCCAATGAGGGTTTTCAAATGGTCCCCAGATTTCGAAGCATATTGTGAGTCCCCGATTGCAGCAATTTGGTGTAATATAATCGGGCTCCCAATCCACCTCTTTGATCAATCCGCCTTATTCGCCATCGGCAAGCTCCTTGGTACCCCCATCCAAGTCGACCGAGCCACGGCCAACAAGTCTAGACTATCCTTCGCTCGAATTTGCATTGAGATAGACATCACAAAACCGCCTCCCGAAGAAATAATCCTTGATATTTGTGGTCGAGAAACGGTGCAGCAAGTGCGGTGGGACAAGATACCATCTTATTGCCAAGAATGCAAGCATGTTGGTCATGCGAGTGATGCGTGCTATGCAACGGGGAAGAGGGAAAGGCCACCGAGGAGGAACTACCACACCGCTCCACCAAGTCAGCCACAACCCGCGTACCAAGGTGGGAATGGAAAGCAAGACATGGCGACAAGCGCCCCTAACTCTAATGAATGGAAACGCCAAGGAAGGAAAAAAGGAAAGGCGGGTGATAGATCAAGCAACAACTCACTTGGAGAAGGTGCCGTTGAAACAATTTGGGTGGGACCGGACATAATGGGGGAACCTCACGAGGGGAGTGAAATGCATAGCGGAACATACGATATGGGGGTAAAGCTCGGGGATGGGAACCAAAGGGAACCACCATATTCGCACTTTGAGACACCGACGCCAATGCATGAACATTCGGAGGCGGGGAGGGGAGGCCCCAATGTGAAACGTGTGGCTTACCCGTCTACACGTGGGAACTCGAGCGGGGGCGCGCGGAATTCCATGACGACGGGACGTGGATTCTTCGCGATGAAAAACCATATGAGCACTAACCAACACTACTCCCACATGGAGAGTGGAGAATTTGATGTTGACTATTGTGGGGATGCGGAAGGCTCGGTCATGGACGCGCAAGTGGGGTGCGAGACGGGGGGAGGCAATCTTCACCTAAGCGATGCCGAGGATCACGCAAAGAACATACGATATGGGGGTAAAGCTCGGGGATGGGAACCAAAGAGCAACAAATCATCCAATGTCAGGCAGGGCCTTCATCCCCTTCGGGTAATTACCCCATCTCTTAATGATATCTTACAACATCATGTTTTGGAACGTGAGTGGGATCGCAAATGCGTCAACCCAACACGTATTGAAAAGATTGATTAAATGTCATAATGTGTTATTTCTTGCAATAATGGAACCGCTTACAACCCCTGATCCGGTCCGGTTCTCCAAGGCTGTGGGGCTGCCCTTCATCGGCTCGAACACAAGCGGCAAGATTTGGTTGTTTGCGGAATAAAGCTCTACTTTTGATATTGATTGGGACTCCGAACAATTCTTTCACGGGAGGCTCAAGTCACATCGCATTGCTAGCCCTCTAGCTATCTCGGCCGTGTACGCCAAATGTACAAGATCTGAGAGATACCTTTTGTGGGATAAGATGAGAGAGATCGCTGGAATCCTCGAGGGAATACCATGGATTATAGGTGGTGACTTCAACACCATTCTATCCCACCGGGACAGAACTGGGAGCGACACCAACCGGCAGGCCGAGATGGTCGATTTTGCAGAGGCAATTGAGGATTGCCGACTCGTGGACCCAGGGTTCGATGGGGCGGAATTTACTTGGGCCAAAAACGGTCTATTTGAACGGCAGGATAGAGTGCTTGTTAATGAGGCTTGGACTAGGGTCTTCGAGGCCACCCGAGTAACGAACCTCCCACGAATCACCTCGGACCACAGACCAGTCCTAGCACGATGCAAAATGTCGAACATTGCCATCGGGGGGAAGGCATTCAGGTTCCAGAACACGTGGATCCGACATGAGGGATTTTTGGCTGTAGTTAAGAATGCATGGGAAGAGCCCACTGGGGCGGGCGGCCTTCTAAACATCCAAATTAAACATTCCAGAGTTAAAAGAGCACTAAAGGAGTGGAACAAAGAGGTTTTCGGGACCTTTTGAGAGAAGCTCCTCCTTCTCTCTAAAATACTCCACCCTATTGCCCCACCTTTGACCTCCGCCGCCAACCTCCCACCACCACCTCGCCACCCGACGACATTAGCCGACCCATGCCACGCACCACTCCCCAATCCCCCGAACCGGCTGATCCTCACAAGAGCTTGTCCACTCGCATCTACGCCGGTCTTTGCTCTACGGCCGGACATGCCAGACCCCCAACCGGACCCTGAACCTGCTTTCGAGGAAGCGCGCGAACTCACGGACCAGCAAATGGTCTTTCGGTCCCCCGAGGAGGAGCTACCCAAACCTCCGACTAAAGCCATGAAAGTGAAAGAGAGCAAGGCAAGGTACAAGGCCCGCAAGAATACTCCGGCTCCTCCTTCGAAGGGAGATGGCCGGAAACGCTTCATCCTCTCCCCACTCCCGGAGGATAAACAACTACGAAAGAAACTTTCTTTTGGTGACGAAGATGGCGCCTTCGCCGGAAATCTCAATTGCAAAACGGTCATCTTCCCCGCGAGCTCTGGCCAACTCGCAAGTGATAGCCAACCGCCGGACAAGCCCCTCCATGTCCCAATGCTGAAAGTGAAAGAATGCGCATTAAGGCCCACGCCGACGCTGATTCGTCCATGGGTGGTTCAGCCGCCGGCCATGAGTCCGACGGTGTTGGGGGGGTCATCGCCGATGGTGGGGACTCCAGCCTCCATGATGTGAGAGTGGTGAGAGATGGTCCTAGAATGGGACAGGGAGCTTTGGAGGCCGAGATAGTCAACTTGCCCGAATTGGCCACACCAACACTTCCACCCTTCGAAAGTCAATTGGCGCCTTGCCAAGCTGGGACATAACGTGCTGCTGGTCCACAAGGAGCTGTTGAAGCCTCAAAACAACCAAATATGACATCCTTTTTGCAGCAAGGCAAGTTACCCAATTCAGCTATAGGGACAAAACTAACTTCCGAAAGTGCTTTTGTGCCTTTCCGCACCAAAGGTTCACGTGAACCCATCGAAGTTGAGAACCCTAAGCTACCAAAGGAGGCGGAGCTCATCCACCTAGCCGGTTTGGACTCGGCGGAAATGATGGATGCCTTGGCCGCGCAACCACTTCTAACCGCTGGGCCGCCGGAAACCTAACCCATGGCACCGGAGCCATACAATACTCGCCAGCCGAGAATTGAACCAGCAATGCCTTCGAGTGCGGCGACACACAACCCATCGTATGAGGATTTTCCCCCCCTTGGAAAAGGTAGGACACTCAAAATACGATACACCTTTGAAGCCGGAAAGTCACACCCAAGGGACGCTCAACTTGGGGTTCGGACGAAGTGGGGAAACCAACCGCTACAAAGCGCCGGCACAAGTGTTAACCCTCCCTTGGCCGAGGTGAACCTAAGCATGGCTATGGCCAACCATTGTGAAGCCGAGGGGGAGGGCGTGAGTTCGAGAGCATCGACCCAGCCGACGGCAATGGACATCCCAAAACAAACAGCCGCACCATGGGGTCCGAATATCGGCACCCAACAAGGGGGGGGGGGGTGCCGCCCTCGGGCTACCCCGGCAAGCCGAAGTCGATGGCGGACCTCCTTAAAGGATCCAACGACCCAAATGGCCATCAAGCCTTCGAGCCGGAAAAGCTTAATAACATTGGCTTAGCCTCCGTGTCCAATGGCATCCCGACCATCTACTTCTCCGGGGCAGAAACGCAAAAGCTGGCCGAAAGCATGGGGCACGCCATTGTGGGTAAGTTTTCTCATTCTATCCCAACGGGACTCCAAATTCAAAAAGCCCTAGAAAGTGTTAAATTTCGGCGTGGTTTTAGTTGGAAATACTTTAACGCTAAACATATCCTTATTCAATGCGAGGATTTGTCGGATTATGCACGACTTCTCGGAGGACCAAAGGGAACACCCGTATGGCTCATTGATCGTCACCCAATGAGGGTTTTCAAATGGTCCCCAGATTTCGAAGCATATTGTGAGTCCCCGATTGCAGCAATTTGGTGTAATATAATCGGGCTCCCAATCCACCTCTTTGATCAATCCGCCTTATTCGCCATCGGCAAGCTCCTTGGTACCCCCATCCAAGTCGACCGAGCCACGGCCAACAAGTCTAGACTATCCTTCGCTCGAATTTGCATTGAGATAGACATCACAAAACCGCCTCCCGAAGAAATAATCCTTGATATTTGTGGTCGAGAAACGGTGCAGCAAGTGCGGTGGGACAAGATACCATCTTATTGCCAAGAATGCAAGCATGTTGGTCATGCGAGTGATGCGTGCTATGCAACGGGGAAAGGCCACCGAGGAGGAACTACCACACCGCTCCACCAAATCAGCCACAACCCGCGGACCAAGGTGGGAATGGAAAGCAAGACATGGCGACAAGCGCCCCTAACTCAAATGAATGGAAACGCCAAGGAAGGAAAAAAGGAAAGGCGGGTGATAGATCAAGCAACAACTCACTTGGAGAAGGTGCCGTTGAAACAATTTGGGAGGGACCGGACATAATGGGGGAACCTCACGAGGGGAGTGAAATGCATAGCGGAACATACGATATGGGGGTAAAGCTCGGGGATGGGAACCAAAGGGAACCACCATATTCGCACTTTGAGACACCGACGCCAATGCATGAACATTCAGAGGCGGGGAGGGAAGGCCCCAATGAGAAACGTGTGGCTTACCCGTCTACACGCGGGAACTCGAGAGGGGGCGCGCGGCATTCCATGACAAGGGGACGTGGATTCTTCGCGATGAAAAACCATATGAGCACTAACCAACACTACTCCCTCATGGAGAGTGGAGAATTTGATGTTGACAATTGTGGGGATGCGGAAGGCTCGGTCATGGACGCGCAAGTGGGGTGCGAGACGGGGGGAGGCAATCTTCACCTAAGCGATGCCGAGGATCACGCAAAGAACAAAGAGCAACAAATCATCCAATGTCAGGCAGGGCCTTCATCCCCTTCGGGTAATTACCCCATCTCTTAATGATATCTTACGACATCATGTTTTGGAACGTGAGGGGGATCGCAAATGCGTCAACCCAACAAGTATTGAAAAGACTGATTAAATGTCATAATGTGTTATTTCTTGCAATAATGGAACCGCTTACAACCCCTGATCCGGTCCGGTTCTCCAAGGCCGTGGGGCTGCCCTTCATCGGCTCGAACACAAGCGGCAAGATTTGGTTGTTTGCGGAAGAAGGCTCTACTTTTGATATTGATTGGGACTCCGAACAAATCTTTCACGGGAGGCTCAAGTCACATCGCATTGCTAGCCCTCTAGCTATCTCGGCCGTGTACGCCAAATGCACAAGATCTGAGAGATACCTTTTGTGGGATAAGATCAGAGAGATCGCTGGAACCCTCGAGGGAATACCATGGATTATAGATGGTGACTTCAACACCATTCTATCCCACCGGGACAGAAATGGGAGCGAAACCAACCGGCAGGCCGAGATGGTCGATTTTGCAGAGGCAATTGAGGATTGCCGACTCGTGGACCCAGGGTTCGATGGGGCGGAATTTACTTGGGCCAAAAACGGTCTATTTGAACGGCAGGATAAAGTGCTTGTTAATGAGGCTTGGACTAGGGTCTTCGAGGCCACCCGAGTAACGAACCTCCCACGAATCACCTCGGACCACAGACCAGTCCTAGCACGATGCAAAATGTCGAACATTGCCATCGGGGGGAAGGCATTCAGGTTCCAGAACACGTGGATCCGACATGAGGGATTTTTGGCTGTAGTTAAGAATGCATGGGAAGAGCCCACTGGGGCGGGAGGCCTTCTAAACATCCAAATTAAACATTCCAGAGTTAAAAGAGCACTAAAGGAGTGGAACAAAGAGGTTTTCGGGACCTTTTGAGAGAAGCTCCTCCTTCTCTCTAAAATACTCCACCCTATTGCCCCACCTTTGACCTCCGCCGCCAACCTCCCACCACCACCTCGCCACCCGACGACATTAGCCGACCCATGCCAAGCACCACTCCCTCCTCCGACGGTTCTTCACCGTTCATCACCCTCCTTGGTGGTTGTCCCCTATCCCCCGAACCGGCTGATCCTCACAAGAGCTTGTCCACTTGCATCTACGCCGGTCTTTGCTCCACGGCCGGACATGCCGGACCCCCAACCGGACCCCGAACCTGCTTTCGAGGAAGCGCGCGAACTCACGGACCAGCAAATGGTCTTTCGGTCCCCCGAGGAGGAGCTACCCAAACCTCCGACTAAAGCCATGAAAGTGAAGGAGAGCAAGGCGAGGTACAAGGCCCGCAAGAATACTCCGGCTCCTCCTTCGAAGGGAGATGGCCGGAAACGCTTCATCCTCTCCCCACTCCCGGAGGATAAACAACTACGAAAGAAACTTTCTTTTGGTGACGAAGATGGCGCCTTCGCCGGAAATCTCAAGTGCAAAACGGTCATCTTCCCCGCGAGCTCCGGCCAACTCGCAAGTGATAGCCAACCGCCGGACAAGCCCCCTCCATGTCCCAACGCTGAAAGTGAAAGAATGCGCATCAAGGCCCACGCCGACGCTGATTCGGCCATGGGTGGCTCAGCCGCCGGCCATGAGTCCGACGGTGTTGGGGGGGTCATCGCCGATGGTGGGGACTCCAGCCTCCATGATGTGCGAGTGGTGAGAGATGGTCCTAGAATGGGACAGGGAGCTTTGGAGGCCGAGATAGTCAACTTGCCCGAATTGGCCACACCAACACTTCCACCCTTCGAAAGTCAATTGGCGCTTTGCCAAGCTGGGACATCACGTGCTGCTGGTCCACAAGGAGCCGTTGAAGCCTCAAAACAACCAAATATGACATCCTTTTTGCAGCAAGGCAAGTTACCCAATTCAGCTATAGGAACAAAACTAACTTCCGAAAGTGCTTTTGTGCCTTTCCGAACCAAAGGTTCACGTGAACCCATCGAAGTTGAGAACCCTAAGCTACCAAAGGAGGCGGAGCTCATCCACCTAGCCTCTTTGGACTCGGCGGAAATGATGGATGCCTTGGCCGCGCAACCACTTCTAACCGCTGGGCCGCCGGAAACCGAACCCGTGGCACCGGAGCCATACAATACTCGCCAGCCGAGAATTGAACCAGCAATGCCTTCGAGTGCGGCGACACACAACCCATCGTATGAGGATTTTCCCCCCCTTGGAAAAGGTAGGACACTCAAAATACGATACACCTTTGAAGCCGGAAAGTCACACCCAAGGGACGCCAACTTGGGGTTCGGACGAAGTGGGGAAACCAACCGCTACAAAGCGCCGGCACAAGTGTTTACCCTCCCTTGGCCGAGGTGAACCTAAGCATGGCTATGGCCAACCATTGTGAAGCCGAGGGGGAGGGCGTGAGTTCGAGAGCATCAACCCAGCCGACGGCAATGGACATCCCAAAACAAACAGCCGCACCATGGGGTCCGAATATCGGCACCCAACAGGGGGGGGGGGGGCGTGCCGCCCTCGGGCCACCCCGGCAAGCCGAAGTCGATGGCGGACCTCCTTAAAGGATCTAACGACCCAAAGGGCCCTCAAGCCTTCGAGCCGGAAAAGCTTAATAACATTGGCTTTGCCTCTGTGTCCAATGGCATCCCGACCATCTACTTCTCCGGGGCCGAAACGCAAAAGCTGGCCGAAAGCATGGGGCACGCCATTGTGGGTAAGTTTTCTCATTCTATCCCAACGGGACTCCAAATTCAAAAAGCCCTAGAAAGTGTTAAATTTCGGCGTGGTTTTAGTTGGAATTACTTTAACGCTAAACATATCCTTATTCAATGCGAGGATTTGTCGGATTATGCACGACTTCTCGGAGGACCAAAGGGAACACCCGTATGGCTCATTGATCGTCACCCAATGAGGATTTTCAAATGGTCCCCGGATTTCGACGCATATTGTGAGTCCCCGATTGCAGCAATTTGGTGTAATATAATCGGGCTCCCAATCCACCTCTTTGATCAATGCGCCTTATTCGCCATCGGCAAGCTCCTTGGTACCCCCCATCCAAGTCGACCGAGCCACGGCCAACAAGTCTAGACTATCCTTCGCTCGAATTTGGATTGAGATAGACCTCACAAAACCGCCTCCCGAAGAAATAATCCTTGATATTTGTGGTCGAGAAACGGTGCAGCAAGTGCGGTGGGACAAGATACCATCTTATTGCCAAGAATGCAAGCATGTTGGTCATGCGAGTGATGCGTGCTATGCAACGGGGAAGAGGGAAAGGCCACCGAGGAGGAACTACCACACCGCCCCACCAAATCAGCCACAACCCGCGGACCAAGGTGGGAAAGGAAAGCAAGACATGGCGACAAGGACATAATGGGGGAACCTCTTTTTTTTTTTTTTTTTTTTTTTTTTTTTTTTTTTTTTTTTTTAATCAAACACCTCTACGGTGGAGGGTTCGTGGGTCCCTCATCCCTATATTTCCACAAGAGATAATTACAAGGCGTGGCCACACCCAAAAGTGGTGTGCCGTAACAAAATCAAGAGTAGTATGCGGTCCGATCCCACAAGGTTCGGACCTCATCATACTCCTTTCCAAAAAACAATTAACCACAAAGCTAGTCACTATTGTCTCCCGTCGTCTCATGATCAACTTTGATGCCCGTCCCCGTCTAGGTTTCGGATGTGCGACACTCCCATCTCGTCCAATCTAACCAAGTCCAATAGTTCTCTCGGTGCTGAGTTGTAGTGCATTCGTAGGCCACTGTCTTGGACTAGCCCCATTTTCGCAAGGAAGTCCGCCGCTTTGTTCCCCTCCCTGTGTATGAAGGTGGCTCGGAATTTGAGTTGGCGTTTGAGAATGGTTAGTTGCGCCACCGCTTGCCGAGCGAGTGCCGGCCCCCATCCCGTCCCATTGACCAATTTGATTGCTTGCTCTGCATCTGACTCAATCCAGATTGGTAGGCCGTATTCCTTGGCTATATTTAGCCCGTGGATCATGGCCAACAGCTCCGCTTCTAACGCCGAGTGGGCTTCAAGGGGTGTGCTGACGGCGACGAGCATCTTACCCGAGTGGTCTCGAATAATCCCGCCAGCCCCTGTACTGCCGTTCGCTTCATTATAGGAGCCATCCGTGTTGAGCTTTATCCACGGCTGATCCGGGGGGTTCCATTTGATTGCCATGGCTAGGGGTAGCGCCCTGATTGCCGCCGCTTGTTGAGGAATATTGATTCCAAGTTTAACTCCCTTCCAATGTTTCGGCTTCAAGCTTCCATTAGACATAGCATTCCGAATGAACATGTGGACCTGCCATACCACGTTTTGTGGTTTAAACTGTGTGCCTTGGTGGCGGCTCCTGTTTCTCTCCGACCAAATAAACCAAAGGATGAGGTATGGAGTGGCTCGGCTAAGATGTTTCTTGTTCGGCTGTTGGCACCATCGCGCCCACACTTCGATTCTCGTAGGGATTGTGTCATTGATATGGATGCGTGGGAACGGGCCTGTGAACCAGCCGTCGAACTCACTCCATACTCTGCGAGCTCCATATCCCTGGATGAAGAGGTGTTGGAGTGACTCAGTGTTCGGTCTGTGGGGGCAGCATTGGCACTTAGAAGCTAGCTCAATCTCCCGCCACTGAAGTTTCGTGTCAACCGGCACCCGATTGGAGAGAAGCCTCCAGATAAAGATGGCTATTGAGTTGGTGAGGCCTACCTTCCAAACGTCCCCCAAACCATGGATGATCGGGTTTCGTCCTCGAAGTGTGTCCCATGTCGAAGCCACCGTGAATTCCCCATGCTTAGAGAGGTTCCACCTCGGGATATCCTGTTCGTCATGGAGGATCGGTGTATTAATGATGCCATCGATAACATGCTGAGGGAGGCCGGCCTGATTGTGAAGGAGTTGAAGCTTGGGCACATCCCAACCACCATTTGTAATGAACTCCGAGACCCGGGTGGTTGGTCTTCCCCTATCATCAAGGCTAAGTTCCCTCAGAGGGCTATTGCCAAGCCAAATGTCATCCCAGAAGTAGATGTCCCCTTGTCCCACTAGCCATCTCATGTGCGGTTGCGCGAGGGGCCATGCTCTTGAGAGCCTTCTCCACGTAGGGCTACTCCTGCTCGGCAATCTCAAGGTGAGCGGTGTGGAGTTGGAGCAATATTTTGCCATCATGTATCTTGCCCAAAGGGAGTTTTGCTCCCGAAATCGCCACCACAGTTTGATATTGAAAGCGTGGAGGACCTCCATAGTTTTTCGGATCCCAAGGCCTCCTTCATCAGTGGGCCGGCACATTTGTTCCCATCCAATCCAATGGGTCCGCTTCTTTTCATTCGTAGACCCCCAAAAGAATCGGGCCATTTGTTGATCAAGTTGCTTGAGGGTACCGGCCGTGGGCTCGACGGCTTGAAAGATGTGCAAGGGGATCGCTTCAAGAGTGCTCTTAATCAACGTAAGCCTTCCTCCAAAGGATAGGTGACGGTGTGCCCATCCTGAGATCCTTCTTGCAATCTTTTCCCGTAGAAAGAGGAACATGTCCGTGCGCTTGACACCACGGTAGATAGGGACACCGAGATAGAGAAAAGGAAAGGCCCCTCTAGAGAAGCCTCCTTCCGCCTGGATCGAGTTTGCCCAGTGTTCATGGGCCTCGGCAATATAGAAATTACTCTTGGCGAGGCTGACTTGTTGGCCGGAGACTCTTTCATATTTTTCGAGACAGGCTCTTAGCCGGCGCATAGGATTTGCCGCCGCTTGAGTGAAGATGATAATGTCGTCCGCATAGGCTAGATGGCTGATCTCCATGCATCTCCGGGAGGCTTTGAACGTCATGTCCTTTTGGCCGAGGATGAGCTTATCTAATGCTCGGGACAGGTAGTCCGCCGCGATTACGAACAGAGCAGGGGAGATCGGGTCTCCTTGCCGAAGTCCTCGAGTTGATCTAAAGAAGCCCGAGGGTGCCCCGTTAACAAGGACCGAGAACCAGCAACACCCAATACACCTCTCCATAAGTGAAATCCATGAATCCGGGAAACCCATACAGCGTAAAACTTTGAAGAGGAATGGCCATTGGACCCTATCATAGGCTTTAGCCATGTCAATCTTTACTGCCACATTAGGCGCTGGGGAGCATCTAGCAAGCTCATGGAACATCTCTTGAGCCAGAAGTGCGTTGTCGTTAAGGAGCCGACCTTTGACAAATCCACTTTGGTTTGGGGAGATGACCTGTGGGAGGAAAGGAGAGAGTCGAGAGGTGAGTACCTTGGTAATGATCTTGTTTAAAACATTGCAGAGACTGATGGGTCGGTAGTCGGTCCATGATTCCGGCGAAGCCTTCTTTGGGATAAGGACAATGCTTGTGGCCGTGATGCTCCTCGGCAGGAAGGCCCCTCTGAAGAACTGTCTGATTGCGTCCACTACCTCCGGTCCCACAATAGGCCAGCAGGCTTGATAGAAGGTGGCCGAGAAGCCGTCGGGTCCGGGTGCACTATCTCCGGAAATGCAAAAGGTGGCACTCCTGACCTCGTCCGCACTTGGAGCATCTGCGATGTCAGCGAACTGCTCGGCTGAGTGGACCTGCTGGATTAGGTCGAGGTCTGGATCTTCAAGTGTCGGATTGTTGGGGGCAAGGAGTTGTTGGAAGAACTCCACTGCGGACTTTTTAATCTCGGCTTCCCTCGGTGAGCTCCTGCCCATTGACACGTATTGAATGGATGCGGAGACGAACCCTCTTTTGTTTCACCCAGCTTTGGTAGAACCGGGTATTTTTGTCTCCCTCGGCAAGCCACCTCAGAGCTGCCTTCTGTCGCCAAAAATCTTCTTCCATTTTCAGCAAAAGGATGTACTCGGCAATGTGTTTGTTGATCGCTGTCCTGTGATCCGGGGTCGGCCTTGCTTCGAAACAAGATTGGGCCAAAGCAATTTCTTCCTCCTTTTCTTTTAGATTAGCATGAATGTTTCCAAAAACCTCTTTGTTCCACTCCTTAAGGGCCTTTTTAACTCTGGCCTGCTTGATTTGAATGTTTAGGATTCCACCCGCCCCCGTGGGCTCCTCCCATGCTTTTTGCACTACGGCCATGAATCCTTCATGTCGGATCCACATGTTCTGGAACCTGAAAGCCTTGGCTCCAGCGGATGTGTTCATCTTCGTGCACCTGACAAGAATTGGTCCATGGTCCGAGGCAATCCGGGGGAGGTTCGTAACCCGAGTAGCCTCGAAGGTCTTAGTCCAATCCTCGCTGACAAGCACTCTATCCAACCTTTCAAAAAGGCCATTCTTGGCCCAAGTGAATGCCGCTCCATCAAAACCAGGGTCAAGCAGCCTACAATCTTCCGTTGCCTCCGCAAAATCTACCATCTCGGCTTGCCGGTTGGTATCACTTCCAACTCTGTCTTGATGAGATAGCATGGTGTTGAAATCGCCACCGATGATCCAAGGTGTTCCCTCAAGAGGCCCGGCAATCTCTCTCATCTTGTCCCATAGGTGATGTCTTTCAGCCCTTGTACATTTGGCGTACACGGCTGAGATGGCCACCGGCCTAGCAAGGCGGTGGGATTTGAGGTACCCGTGGAGAATTTGTTCCGAGTCAACCTCAATATCAAAATTGGACCCCTCTTCCGCAAACATCCAAATCTTCTCGTTCATGTTCGAACCAATGAAGGACAGCCCCAAGGCCTTAGAGAAACGGTCCGGGTCCGGTTGTGTGAGCGGTTCCATTATTGCAAGAAATAAAACATTATGACAACCAATTAGTCTTTTCAGAACGTTTTGAGTGGGCGCATTCGCGATCCCCCTCACGTTCCAAAACATGAGATTGTACGACATTATTAACAAGAAGGGTGCGTACCCAAAGAGGTTGAAGGCCCTCCTTGATAATCAGTACGGTGTTGCTCTTTGTTCGGAGCGACCTCCTCGGCGTCCTCGGCCGAACTGTTGCCTCCTAACTTCTCGGCCCCCACATGCAATTCCATAAGGTCTTCGTCCGCATCCCCACAATTCTCAACATCAAATTCTCCGTTCTCCATGAGAGTATAATATTGGTTAGTGCTCATGTGGTTCTTTGCCGAGAAGAACCCACGCCCCCTTGTCAAAGCATGGCGCGCGCCTCCTCTCGGATTCCCTCGCCGAACTGGTGAGACCAAGCTCCTCGCAATGGGGGAGCCCCACTCCACGTCCATGTTCCCACGTGGTGTTGGTGGTTCGGTGGTGGGATGCAATGGATTCCCCCGGTTCGGTGGGGACTTCCCAATCTCGATCCCGGCAATAAGCCCGGCATTCTGAGTTCCGGAGCTCGGTCCGCTCCCCAAAGTAGAGTCACCCTTGGAGTTCGGTCCCTCCCAGGAAGTATCACCGGAGTCCTCCCCATTGTTTTGTTATTGTTTGGTCGATCACCGGCCTTGCCTTGCTTCTTCCCCTGATGTTTCCATTCGTTGGAGCTGGAGGCATTCTTCCCCATATCTTGCTTCCCCTTCTCGGTCTGTCTCTCGGGTTGTGGCTGTTTTGGCGGGCCGTTGTGGTAGTTTCTCTTTGGCGGCCGTTCCTTCTTGCCCGTCGCATAGCACACCTCACTTGCATGGCCGACATGTTTGCATTCTCGGCAATATGATGGTATCTTGTCCCATCGGACTCGCTGCACCGTTTCTCGCCCACCAAGATCGAGGATTATCTCTTCGGTAGGTGGTTTTGTGATGTCTATCTCGACGCAGATTCGGGCAAATGAAAGCCGAGTCTTGTTTGCCGTGGCTCGATCAATTTGTATTGGATTGCCGAGAAGCTTGCCGATGGCGAATAAGGCGGATTGGTCGAAAAGGTGAATGGGGAGGCCAATTAGGTTGCACCAGATTGCCGCAATGGGGGACTCGCAGTAAGCATCAAAGTCCGGGGACCATTTGAAGACCCTCATCGGGTGTCGGTCAATGAGCCAAACGGGCGTACCCCTTGGGCCTCCAAGGATTCGGGCATAGTCCGCCAAGTCCTCGCATTGAATGAGAATATGTTTAGCATTAATGTACTTCCAACTAAATCCACACCGAAGTTTAATATTGTCGAGGGTCTTTTGGATTTGCAGTCCCGTAGGGATAGAGTGAGAAAACTTACCCACAATGGCGTGTCCCATGCTCTCAGCAAGCTTTTGAGTTTCCGCTCCGGAGAAGTAAATGGCCGGGATGCCGTCGGACACTGAAGCAAATCCAATGTTCTGGAGCTTATCCGGTTCAAAGGCTTGGGGGCCGGTAGGGTCAGTCGAGCCTTTGAGCATGTCCGCCATCGTTTTCGGCCGACCGGGGTGGTTTGCGGCGCCTTCACCCCGGCCTTGTAGAGTGTTACTCGCCGAGCCCGACGGGGTACCCCTAAGCAAGTCCGCCATCGATTTCGGCCACGGCGAGGGCCCCAGTGTAGCTTCTACCCCCCCAAGTTGATTAACTACATTCAGCCCTTGTGTTGCGGCATCCGTCGCGGACTTAGGTGTGTTTCCATTTCTCTTCGGATTGTTGAGTTCGGCTTCTCCATTCTCGGTGTGGATCTTCTCGGCACCTACGTTGCCGTTGTGTGCCCTTCTCGGCTTTTCCATTCTCGGCTTTTCGGCTTTTTCTTTCTCGGTGTGGATCTTCTCGACTTTTTCCTTCTCGGTGAGGGTCTGTTCGGCATCATCCATAGGCGTATCGTTGGGTGTTGGTGTGTCTCTTGTCACTGCAACCATCTCGGCACTAGGCGTGGCCTTGTTCATCGTCTCGATAAAAGGCTTTTCTCGGTAGACGTTAGGGTTCGACTTCGGTCGCGGCTGGCCGAACTCCGCACTATGATGTTCCGAACTAGCCTCAAACGTAGCTCGGAGCTTGCTAGTTCGTCCTCGTTCGAGAGGGGGAAAGTCCTCAAGAGAGGGTCCATTTCCATCCCGAGGTGTGTGTGTGACACTTTGCATGCATCCCGAAGGGTTTAGGGGGAACTCCAGTGGATTGTGGCCGGCCGTAATGAGAGGTTGCGCAACCAATGTGTCTAGCATCTCCGCCGAGTCCAAGGCGGCTAAGTGGATGATTTCGGCCTTTGTTGGTTGCGTTGGGGCCTCCACGACAATCGTCTCACGTGAGCTCTTGGGACGGAAAGGAGTTAGCCCACTTTCGGAAGGAGGTTTTGGTCTCCAAGCCAATTCGGGAAAGTTGGGTTGCTGCAAAAAGGAGCTAGATTTTTGTTGTTTTGGGGGCTCAACGGATGCATTGGGGCCAGCATCACGTGGTGTTCCGAAGTGGCAAGGCGCCAAGGAACTTTCGGAAAGTGATTTTGTTGTTGTGCCCATTTCGGGCAAGTTGACTAGCGCGTCCACCCAGGCCTTTTGACCCATGCTAGAGCCATCTCTCTCCGAGCAGCCATCATGTGGGGGGTTGTGCTCTCCTCCGTCACCAGTCCCCGCGTTTGCGCCGGCCGCAAGGTCATCGGCCGGAGCGTTGTCAACAGTTCTGGCGCCGGCAAGTTCTTCATTAATCTTAGCTTCATCTTCACCGTTGAGATTAGGGGAGGGCTCCATCGACGTCGGGAAGATGGGGCCTTTGCATTTTGGGCTTCCGACCGGCGAGCTCCCTTCGGCCCCGAAATCAATCTTCTTCCTAAGTTGCTTGTCCTCCGGCATCGGTGAGGGTACGAACCTTTTCCGACCAGTGCCTTTGATGGGAGGGGCTGGTGTACTTTTCCGTGCCTTCACCTTCATTTTCAAAGTTTTCCTCGCCACTTTCCTGCAGGGAAAAATTATGGAGGGAGACTCCTCCGACGTGAAATTCATTGGCTGGTCCGAGAGAGGGTCCTCGGCCGGCCGGAGGACCATTAGCTGGTCCGAGATGGTGCGCGGTTCTTCTGACTCCGGGGGGGGATCCGGCAGGCGCTCCGGCATGATCGAGAGAATGAGTCGAGTCACCAGCCGCTCCGGAGCTTTGTTCGTGCCTTAGCCAAGGGAGTGGTTGGTTGGTGAGAATCCGAGGTCGGGAGGATGGTGGGTGGCTGGTGGAGCGGGGGCGTGAGGAGGACCGTCGACAGTGGTGAGCCGAGCAAGAATGGGGTGGGCGGCGATGTGGGAACTCAAAACGTGGTGGGGGATTCTAGAGAGAAGGGAGAGCGTCTCTCTCTAACTTACAATTCTTTTTGAACATAATGGGGGAACCTCACGAGGGGAGTGAAATGCATAGCGGAACATACGATATGGGGGTAAAGCTCGGGGATGGGAACCAAAGGGAACCACCATATTCGCACTTTGAGACACCGACGCCAATGCATGAAAATTCGGAGGCGGGGAGGGGAGGCCCCAATGAGAAACGTGTGGCTTACCCGTCTACACGCGGGAACTCGAGCGGGGGCGCGCGGCATTCCATGACGAGGGGACGTGGATTCTTCGCGATGAAAAACCATATGAGCACTAACCAACACTACTCCCTCATGGAGAGTGGAGAATTTGATGTTGACAATTGTGGGGATGCGGAAGGCTCGGTCATGGACGCGCAAGTGGGGTGCGAGACGGGGGGAGGTAATCTTCACCTAAGCGATGCCGAGGATCACGCAAAGAACAAAGAGCAACAAATCATCCAATGTCAGGCAGGGCCTTCATCCCCTTCGGGTAATTACCCCATCTCTTAATGATATCTTACAACATCATGTTTTGGAACGTGAGGGGGATCGCAAATGCGTCAACCCAACACGTATTGAAAAGATTGATTAAATGTCATAATGTGTTATTTCTTGCAATAATGGAACCGCTTACAACCCCTGATCCGGTCTGGTTCTCCAAGGCCGTGGGGCTGCCCTTCATCGGCTCGAACACAAGCGGCAAGATTTGGTTGTTTGCAGAAGAAGGCTCTACTTTTGATATTGATTGGGACTCCGAACAAATCTTTCTCGGGAGGCTCAAGTCACATCTCATTCTATCCCAACGGGACTCTAAATTCAAAAAGCCCTAGAAAGTGTTAAATTTCGGCGTGGTTTTAGTTGGAAATACTTTAACGCTAAACATATCCTTATTCAATGCGAGGATTTGTCGGATTATGCACGACTTCTAGGAGGACCAAAGGGAACACCCGTATGGCTCATTGATACCCAATGAGGGTTTTCAAATGGTCCCCGGATTTTGACGCATATTGTGAGTCCCCGATTGCAGCAATTTGGTGTAATATAATCGGGCTCCCAATCCACCTCTTTGATCAATCCGCCTTATTCGCCATCGGCAAGCTCCTTGGTACCCCCATCCAAGTCGACCGAGCCACGGCCAACAAGTCTAGACTATCCTTCGCTCGAATTTGGATTGAGATAGACCTCACAAAACCGCCTCCCGAAGAAATAATCCTTGATATTTGTGGTCGAGAAACGGTGCAGCAAGTGCGGTGGGACAAGATACCATCTTATTGCCAAGAATGCAAGCATGTTGGTCATGCGAGTGATGCGTGCTATGCAACGGGGAAGAGGGAAAGGCCACCGAGGAGGAACTACCACACCGCCCCACCAAATCAGCCACAACCCGCGGACCAAGGTGGGAAAGGAAAGCAAGACATGGCGACAAGGACATAATGGGGGAACCTCACGAGGGGAGTGAAATGCATAGCGGAACATACGATATGGGGGTAAAGCTCGGGGATGGGAACCAAAGGGAACCACCATATTCGCACTTTGAGACACCGACGCCAATGCATGAACATTCGGAGGCGGGGAGGGGAGGCCCCAATGAGAAACGTGTGGCTTACCCGTCTACACGCGGGAACTCGAGAGGGGGCGCGCGGCATTCCATGACGAGGGGACGTGGATTCTTCGCGATGAAAAACCATATGAGCACTAACCAACACTACTCCCTCATGGAGAGTGGAGAATTTGATGTTGACAATTGTGGGGATGCGGAAGGCTCGGTCATGGACGCGCAAGTGGGGTGCGAGACGGGGGGAGGTAATCTTCACCTAAGCGATGCCGAGGATCACGCAAAGAACAAAGAGCAACAAATCATCCAATGTCAGGCAGGGCCTTCATCCCCTTCGGGTAATTACCCCATCTCTTAATGATATCTTACAACATCATGTTTTGGAACGTGAGGGGGATCGCAAATGCGTCAACCCAACACGTATTGAAAAGATTGATTAAATGTCATAATGTGTTATTTCTTGCAATAATGGAACCGCTTACAACCCCTGATCCGGTCTGGTTCTCCAAGGCCGTGGGGCTGCCCTTCATCGGCTCGAACACAAGCGGCAAGATTTGGTTGTTTGCAGAAGAAGGCTCTACTTTTTGATATTGATTGGGACTCCGAACAAATCTTTCTCGGGAGGCTCAAGTCACATCTCATTCTATCCCAACGGGACTCTAAATTCAAAAAGCCCTAGAAAGTGTTAAATTTCGGCGTGGTTTTAGTTGGAAATACTTTAACGCTAAACATATCCTTATTCAATGCGAGGATTGTCGGATTATGCACGACTTCTAGGAGGACCAAAGGGAACACCCGTATGGCTCATTGATACCCAATGAGGGTTTTTCAAATGGTCCCCGGATTTGACGCATATTGTGAGGTCCCCGATTGCAGCAATTTGGTGTAATATAATCGGGCTCCCAATCCACCTCTTTGATCAATCCGCCTTATTCGCCATCGGCAAGCTCCTTGGTACCCCCATCCAAGTCGACCGAGCCACGGCCAACAAGTCTAGACTATCCTTCGCTCGAATTTGGATTGAGATAGACCTCACAAAACCGCCTCCCGAAGAAATAATCCTTGATATTTGTGGTCGAGAACGGTGCAGCAAGTGCGGTGGGACAAGATACCATCTTATTGCCAAGAATGCAAGCATGTTGGTCATGCGAGTGATGCGTGCTATGCAACGGGGAAGAGGGAAAGGCCACCGAGGAGGAACTACCACACCGCCCCACCAAATCAGCCACAACCCGCGGACCAAGGTGGGAAAGGAAAGCAAGACATGGCGACAAGGACATAATGGGGGAACCTCACGAGGGAGTGAAATGCATAGCGGAACATACGATATGGGGGTAAAGCTCGGGGATGGGAACCAAAGGGAACCACCATATTCGCACTTTGAGACACCGACGCCAATGCATGAAAATTCGGAGGCGGGGAGGGGAGGCCCCAATGAGAAACGTGTGGCTTACCCGTCTACACGCGAGAACTCGAGCGGGGGCGCGCGGCATTCCATGACGAGGGGACGTGGATTCTTCGCGATGAAAAACCATATGAGCACTAACCAACACTACTCCCTCATGGAGAGTGGAGAATTTGATGTTGACAATTGTGGGGATGCGGAAGGCTCGGTCATGGACGCGCAAGTGGGGTGCGAGACGGGGGGAGGTAATCTTCACCTAAGCGATGCCGAGGATCACGCAAAGAACAAAGAGCAACAAATCATCCAATGTCAGGCAGGGCCTTCATTCCCCTTCGGGTAATTACCCCATCTCTTAATGATATCTTACAACATCATGTTTTGGAACGTGAGGGGGATCGCAAATGCGTCAACCCAACACGTATTGAAAAGATTGATTAAATGTCATAATGTGTTATTTCTTGCAATAATGGAACCGCTTACAACCCCTGATCCGGTCTGGTTCTCCAAGGCCGTGGGGCTGCCCTTCATCGGCTCGAACACAAGCGGCAAGATTTGGTTGTTTGCAGAAGAAGGCTCTACTTTTGATATTGATTGGGACTCCGAACAAATCTTTCTCGGGAGGCTCAAGTCACATCTCATTCTATCCCAACGGGACTCTAAATTCAAAAAGCCCTAGAAAGTGTTAAATTTCGGCGTGGTTTTAGTTGGAAATATGCACGACTTCTAGGAGGACCAAAGGGAACACCCGTATGGCTCATTGATCGTCACCCAATGAGGGTTTTCAAATGGTCCCCGGATTTTGACGCATATTGTGAGTCCCCGATTGCAAGCAATTTGGTGTAATATAATCGGGCTCCCAATCCACCTCTTTGATCAATCCGCCTTATTCGCCATCGGCAAGCTCCTTGGTACCCCCATCCAAGTCGACCGAGCCACGGCCAACAAGTCTAGACTATCCTTCGCTCGAATTTGCATTGAGATAGACATCACAAACCGCCTCCCGAAGAAATAATTCTTGATATACCATCTTATTGCCAAGAATGATGCAAGCATGTTGCTCATGCGAGTGATGCGTGCTATGCAACGGGGAAGAGGGAAAGGCCACCGAGGAGGAACTACCACACCGCCCCACCAAATCAGCCACAACCCGCGGACCAAGGTGGGAATGGAAAGCAAGACATGGCGACAAGCGCCCCTAACTCAAATGAATGGAAACGCCAAGGAAGCAAAAAAGGAAGGCGGGTGATAGATCAAGCAACAACTCACTTGGAGAAGGTGCTGTTGAAACAATTTGGGAGGGACCGGACATAATGGGGGAACCTCACGAGGGGAGTGAAATGCATAGCAGAACATACGATATGGGGGGTAAAGCTCGGGGATGGGAACCAAAGGGAACCACCATATTCGCACTTTGAGACACCGACGCCAATGCATGAACATTCGGAGGCGGGGAGGGGAGGCCCCAATGAGAAACGTGTGGCTTACCCGTCTACACGCGGGAACTCGAGAGGGGGCGCGCGACATTCCATGACGAGGGGACGTGGATTCTTCACGATGAAAAACCATATGAGCACTAACCAACACTACACCCTCATGGAGAGTGGAGAATTTGATGTTGACAATTGTGGGGATGCGGAAGGCTCGGTCATGGACGCGCAAGTGGGGTGCGAGACGGGGGGAGGCAATCTTCATCCCCTTCGGGTAATTACCCCATCTCTTAATGATATCTTACAACATCATGTTTTGGAACGTGAGGGGGATCGCAAATGCGTCAACCCAACACGTATTGAAAAGATTGATTAAATGTCATAATGTGTTATTTCTTGCAATAATGGAACCGCTTACAACCCATGATCCGGTCCGGTTCTCCAAGGCCGTGGGGCTGCCCTTCATCGGCTCGAACACAAGTGGCAAGATTTGGTTGTTTGCAGAAGAAGGCTCTACTTTTGAGATTGATTGGGACTCCGAACAAATCTTTCACGGGAGGCTCAAGTCACATCGCATTGCTAGCCCTCTAGCTATCTCGGCCGTGTACGCCAAATGCACAAGATCTGAGAGATACCTTTTGTGGGATAAGATGAGAGAGATCGCTGGAACCCTCGAGGGAATACCATGGATTATAGGTGGTGACTTCAACACCATTGATCCAGCCCACCACCCTTCCATGGATTATAGGTGGTGACTCAAAGAAATTCTAGAGTGAGAAGCTCTCCCTTCTCTCTAGCAATTCCCCCACATTGATCCAGCCCACCGCCCTTCCATAATTCCACGACCAGCCGCCGCAACCCTCTCCACGCCGTCCTCCACATTCCTCCTCTTACCCCCACAACCCGTCGGCCACAACCCTTCGGCCACCGCACCACTACACCCAATCCCGTCGAGTTGTTTTCATTGCTCGGTTCTTCCATCCCCAACACACGACCTTGGCCGCCGAACCAACCCGGAGCTCCCTCGACCAGCCACGAGGTGAGCGCTCGACCGGTCATGTCAAGGCTAATATGCCAAGAGTCGACCTCGTTACAAATGGGACAGACAAAGACACCGAACCACATATGCCTTACTTGGAGATTGGCCCATCATTGGAAGATTTTCCACCTCTAGAGAAAGGAAGGACTCGGAAAATCCAAGCTTCATTCGAAGACGGAGCTACCCTAACGAAGCCGGGCTGGCCGATGACCAAATCTACCCAAAACCCCCTCCGAGACTTGACCACATCCTCGGCCGCGGGCATGCATGCGAAGGATCCGGCGAGGAACGAGATGGAGATGGGGACGGCCCGGCCTCCCGATGAAGCCATGAACGACAAGGATCCGATCAAAGGTTCATCTCGGCCAAGGGAGGGTTAACACTTGTACCGGCGCTTTGTAGCAGTTGGTTTCCCCACTTCGTCCGAACCCCAAGTTGAGCGTCCCTTCGGCGTGACTTTCTGGCTTCAAAGGTGTATCGTATTTTGAGTGTCCTACCTTTTCCACGGGGGGGAAAATCCTCATACGATGGGTTGTGTGTCGCCACACTCGAAGGCATTGCTGGTTCAATTCTCGGCTGGCGAGTATTGTATGGCTCATCATTTCCGCCGAGTCCAAAGCGGCTAGGTGGATGAGCTTCGCCTCCTTTGGTAGCTTAGGGTTCTCAACTTCGATGGGTTCACGTGAACCTTTGGTGTGGAAAGGCACAAAAGCACTTTCGGAAGTTAGTTTTGTCCCTATAGCTGAATTGGGTAACTTGCCTTGCTGCAAAAAGGACGTCATATATGGTGGTTTTAAGGCTTCAACGGCTCCTTGTGGACCAGCAGCACGTGATGTCCCAGCTTGGCAAAGCGCCAATTGACTTTCGAAGGGTGGAAGTGTTGGTGTGGCCAATTCGGGCAAGTTGACTATCTCGGCCTCCAAAGCTCCCTGTCCTATTCTAGGACCATCTCTCACCACTCGCACATCATGGAGGCTGGAGTCCCCACCATCGGCGATGACCCCCCCAACACCGTCGGACTCATGGCCGGCGGCTGAGCCACCCATGGCCGAATCAGCGTCGGCGTGGGCCTTGATGCGCATTCTTTCACTTTCGGCATTGGGGCATGGAGGGGGCTTGTCCGGCGGTTGGTTATCACTTGCGGGTTGGCCGGAGCTCGCGGGGAAGATGACCGTTTTGCACTTGAGATTTCTGGCGAAGGCGCCATCTTCATCACCAAAAGAAAGTTTCTTTCGTAGTTGTTTATCCTCTGGGAGTGGGGAGAGGATGAAGCGTTTCCGGCCATCTTCCTTCGAAGGAGGAGCCGGAGTATTCTTGCGGGCCTTGTACCTCGCCTTGCTCTCCTTCACTTTCATGGCTTTAGTCGGAGGTTTGGGTAGCTCCTCCTCGGGGGACCGAAAGACCATTTGCTGGTCCGTGAGTTTGCGCGCTTCCTCGGGAGCAGGTTCGGGGTCCGGTTGGGGGTCCGGCATGTCCGGTCGTGGAGCAAAGACCGGCGTAGATGCGAGTGGACAAGCTCTTGTGAGGATCAGCCGGTTCGGGGGATTGGGGACAACCACCAAGGAGGGTGATGAAAGGTGAAGAACCGTCGGAGGAGGGAGTGGTGCGTGGCTGGGGTCGGCTAATGTCGTCGGGTGGCGAGGTGGTGGTTGGAGGTTGGCGGCGGAGGTCAAAGGTGGGACAATAGGGTGGAGTATTTTAGAGAGAAGGAGGAGCTTCTCTCAAAAGGTCCCGAAAACCTCTTTGTTCCACTCCTTTAGTGCTCTTTTAACTCTGGAATGTTTAATTTGGATGTTAAGAAGGCCGCCCGCCCCAGTGGGCTCTTCCCATGCATTCTTAACTACAGCCAAAAATCTCTCATGTCGGATCCACATGTTCTGGAACCTGAATGCCTTCCCCCCGATGGCAATGTCCGACATTTTGCATCGTGCTAGGACTGGTCCGTGGTCCGAGGCGATCCGTGGGAGGTTCGTTACTCGGGTGGCCTCGAAGACCCTAGTCCAAGCCTCATTAACAAGCACTGTATCCTGCCGTTCAAATAGACCGTTTTTTGCCCAAGTAAATTCCGCCCCATCGAACCCTGGGTCCACGAGTTGGCAATCCTCAATTGCCTCCGCAAAATTGACCATCTCGGCCTGCCAGTTGGTGTCGCTCCCAGTTCTATCCTGCTGGGATAGAATGGTGTTGAAGTCACCACCTATGATATGGATTGGGATACGACGAAGGACCCGTTGGATATATTGATCCAAGAACCCCACGTATAATGATTGGCAGCGGATTTCCTTGATTGATAATCTGGTTTGATCCACTTCCAGAGCTTGGAAAACCTCGACCCGTTGGCTATGTAATCAGCCAAGAACCTCGGTATGGTTGAACGCCACAAGAACTTGCTCAAAGTATCTTGATAAGTTCCAAACAAGTGAAAAACTCTACAAAGAGAATTCAACTCACAAGACAAACTCTATTTTCGTATTTGATCAATGATGTCCTCAAATGACATGCTTACAAGCCTATTTATAGGCTAGAATGGACTCTTGAAAGTCTCATATCATTAGTACAACTTAAGACCTTTAGAATGACTCATAATAAGTGAAAAGTAACTCCTAACTATTGGTGTGACTTTAGGACATCTAAAGTCACTTATTTAACTCAAAAAGTAACTTAAAAATGGCTCTTCATTTTTGCTGCTCCAACTTGGACGAAAATGCATCATTTATCTTCAATTTGGGCCTCCAAAATGTGATATATATTGACTCAAAACTTCATGCATTGGGCTGCCCACTAACTTGAATAATATTCACCATTTGGCCCAATGTTGAATGGTCTTGGAATTGGGCTTTTATTTCATCAACTAAAAGCATCATGGACTCCTTTATCTTCTTAGCTCTAGCTCTTGTAATTGGTCCACTTTGAATGATTAATGGATCCATCTTCTTGTCCTTGTTGATCAGCTTGGGTGTACCTCCATCATTCCCTTCTTCTTCAAGAGGATTCGTCCTCGAATCTAATTCACCAACATAAGGAGATAAATCAGAAACATTGAAAGTAGCACTTACATTAAACTCACCAGGTAAGTCAAGTTTGTAAGCATTATCATTGACTTTTCCAATCACTTGGAATGGTCCATCTCCTCTTGGCTGCAACTTGGACTTTCTTTTCGAAGGAAATCTCTCCTTTCTCATATGCAACCAAACCCAATCTCCCGGCTCAAAGATGACTTGTTTCCGACCCTTGTTGGCTTGCTTTGCATATTGTTCTGTCCTCTTTTCAATGTTGAGTCTTACCCTTTCATGCAATCTTTTCACCATTTCAGCCTTAGCTTTTCCATCAAGACTTGCACGATCTTCAATAGGTATTGGAATCAAATCTAGTGGACTCAATGGATTGAAACCATACACAACTTCAAATGGGGAAAAGATTAGTAGCAGAATGGACACTTCGATTATAAGCAAACTCAGCAAAAGGTAAGCATTCCTCCCAACTTTCAAGTTCTTTTTAACTAAAGTTCGTAGTAATTGAGACAAAGTCCTATTAACTACTTCAGTTGTCCATCAGTTTGTGGATGACAAGTAGTAGAAAACAAGAGTTTAGTTCCCAACTTATTCCACAACACTCGCCAAAAATGACTCACAAATTTAGCATCTCGATCACTCACAATTGATCTAGGAACACCATGCAAACGGACAATTTCTTTAAAGAACAAATCAGCGATATGAGATGCATCATCAGTTTTGTGACATGGAATAAAATGTGCCATTTTGAAAACCTATCAACAACCACAAAAACTGAATCTCTACCTCTTTTTGTTCTTGGCAAACCAACAACAAAGTCCATTGAAATATCCTCCCAAGGTGCACTAGGAATTGGTAACGGTTTGTACAAACCATGTGGGTGTGATTTAGACTTGGCTTGCATGCAAGTTATGCATCTTTTACAAATTCTTTCAACATCCACACGCATTTTAGGCCAAAAGAAATGTTCAAGCAAAACATTCATTGTCTTATGGACTCCAAAATGACCCATTAAACCACCACCATGAGCTTCACGCACAAGCAATTCACGCATAGAACCTTTAGGAATGCATAATTTTGTTTTCTCTAAACAAATAGCCATCATTGCCTATAGAACTTGTCAAATGCAGCATGCTCACAAGCTAAATAGATAGAAGAAAAGTCCGGGTCATTATCATACATTTCCTTAATCAACTCAAAACCAAGCAACTTAGAACTCAAAGTAGTGATCAAAATGTACCTCCGAGATAATGCATCAGCCACAATATTTTCTTTTCCCTTTTTGTATTTGATTACATAGGGAAATGATTCAATGAATTCCACCCACTTAACATGTCTCTTGCTAAGCTTACCTTGACCTTTCAAGTACTTGAGAGATTCATGATCCGTGTGAATTACAAACTCTCTAGGCCACAAGTAATGCTGCCATGTTTCCAAAGCTCTAACCAAAGCATATAACTCCTTGTCATACGTTGGATAGTTCAATTGAGCTCCTTTCAACTTTTCGCTAAAGTACGCGATTGGCTTCCTATCCTGCAACAAAACAGCTCCTATGCCTACCCCAGATGCATCACATTCAAGCTCAAACATGTTATCAAAGTTAGGCAAAGAAAGAATTGGTGCAGTTGTAAGTTTTTCTTTAAGGAGATTAAAAGCATGTTCTTGTTTTTCTCCCCCAATAAAACAAACATCCTTTTTCACAATTTCATTCAAAGGTGCAGCAATTGTACTAAAATCCTTGACAAACCTCCTATAAAAACTAGCAAGACCATGAAAACTTCTAACTTGTGCTACATTTGAGGAATTGGCCATTCTAAAATAGCTTTCACCTTCTCTTTCTCCATTTCAATCCCATTAGCACTTATAACAAACCCAGAAAAACAACTTTATCCATGCAAAAAGAACACTTTTGAGATTTGCATACAATGATTTCTTTTCGTAAGGTATCCAAACTGCACGCACATGGTTAAGATGTTCATTCACATTTTTGCTATAGACAAGAATATCATCAAAATAAACAACCACAAATTTTCCAATGAATTTTCTCAAAACATGGTGCATCAACCTCATGAAAGTACTTGGTGCATTAGTTAAACCAAAGGCATTACTAACCACTCATATAGACCAATTTTGTTTTAAAGGCTGTTTTCCATTCGTCTCCTTCTCTAATTCGAATTTGATGATAACCACTTTTCAAATCGATCTTACTAAACACAACAGAACCATGCAATTCATCAAGCATATCATCTAGCCTAGGAATAAGATAGCGATACTTTACCGTGATTTTGTTGATTGCTCGGCAGTCGATGCACATCCTCCATGATCCATCTTTCTTAGAAACAACAATTACCGAACAGCACATGGACTCATGCTCTCACGGATTTTCCATTGTCCAACAACTCTTGCACTTGCCTTTGAATTTCCTTAGTCTCTTCGGGATTGGCTCTATAGGCTGGTCGATTTGGTAGAACTGCCCCGGGAATAAGGTCAATTTGGTGTTCAATACCTCTTAATGGCGGTAATCCACTTGATTCTTCCACGGGAAAAACATCTTCGAATTCCTGTAAAAGAGACACAAAAGCACTTGGCAAAGAAGTGGTTAATTCGTTAGTGGTAAACAAAGACTGTTTGTACACTAAGATGAAAACACTCTTTTTTTCAACTATTGCACTCTTTATTTCTCTTGCTCCCACATAAAAGTTCTTTTTTTCATTCGGACTCTTTTCACTTGACTCTTTTTCAATGCCCTCACCTTTTTTCCTCTCATTCTTACTTTTCTCTCGACTCTTTTTTTCACTCGACTCTTTTTCAATGCTCTCACTTCTTTTCCTCTCAACCTCACGAGCTCTCCTTGCTTGTGACAATTTCTGTTGGTCCTCTTGAACTTGTTGAGGTGTTAAAGACACAAGCATAATAGACTTGTTGTTGTGCTTGAAGGTGTAGTGGTTGTGAAATCCATCATAAGTCACTCTACGATCAAACTGCCATGGCCTCCCCAAAAGAATGTGACTAGCATGCATTGGCACAACATCGCAAAGAACATCATCTTTATAATTGCCAATTGAAAACGAAATTAGAACTCGCTTAGTCACTCGAATTTCTCCACATTCATTAAGCCATTGTAGCTTGTTACGGATTAGGATGTTTTTCCGTTGTTAAGCTCAACTTTTCCACCATTTCAGAACTTGCAACGTTTGCACAACTACCACCATCAATAATCATTATGCAAGTTTACCTTGGACCAAACACCTTGTGTGGAAGATGTTCTCCCTTTGCTGATCATCGTTTCTGTTTTGCATGTTTAGAGCCCTTCGAACCACCAAAAGTTCTCCATGTTCTGGTTCAATCTCCTCCAATTGTTTATCCTCCTCCTCCTCATCATCATCTTCACGTTCACTTTCAGATTCTATCTCTCCATTTGGCTTCAAAATCATCACCCTTTTGTTTGGACATTGAGATGCAATGTGTCCAACACCTTGACAACGAAAACATTTGATATCTCTATTCGAGTAGAAGTAGAAGTAGAAATTACCTTTTACCCTTCTCAAATTCTTTGGACTTGGATGTCGACGCCTCATTTTGGGGTTTAGAACCTGCCCCAAAATTGGGTTTGGTTGAAGTCCACTCTTTTGTCTTGAAGAATGAGAACTTGTTGAAAATTCTTTTGGATGTTCCCTTCTTCTTCAATTGTCCCTCCACCTTCATGGCCATATGAACCATGTCCTCCAACTCCACATAGTGTTGAAGCTCCACAATGTTTGCAATCTCCCTATTCAGCCCACATAAGAATCGAGCCATAGTTGCTTCTCTATCTTCTTCAAACATTTGCCCTAATCATGGCAATCTCCATGTCTTTGTAGTACTCATCAACAGATTTAGTACCTTGTTTCATAGATTGTAATTTTGATACAATTCACGAAAATAATGAGAAGGTACAAATCTCTTACGCATTATGCTTTTCATTTCTTCCCAAGTCGAAACTGATCTTCCTCCGTATCGCCTTGTACTGGTTGTCAATTGATCCCACCAAACTATAGCATAGTCAGTGAATTCAATAGCAGCAAGTCTAACCTTTTTTCTCCTCGGAATAGTTGTGACATTCAAAGATGAGATCCACCTTTCTCTCCCACTCCAAATAAGCTTCGGAGTCACTCCTTCCTTGGAATGTTGGATCTTCAGTTTGATGCTTCTCAAATCACCATCCACTTCATTTGTACGCCCTCTTCTACCGTTTCCCTCGTCTCTCATTTCGATGCCTATATGAAGCATCATCTTCTCCTCCACTCTCTTCCTCCTCGTTATTATTTTCATTTGTTGCCTGAACTTCTAGCCTCTCCAACCGCCCTGAAACACTTTCCAGAATCCGTGCAAACCTTGCAAATTGTTGTTGCATGGCTTTCAACGTAGGATCAACTGGAATATGATCGTCAGTAGAATCCATCCTCACAGTTCACTCGTGTATCACACAAAATTAAACCTCACAAAACACTCGTGTATATCACTCGTTGGCTTTTACCTCCCCTCAAATAACCTCACCACTCAAGCCTTTTACCACTCTTTCTCTTTTGTCAAAGATAACACAAGTAAAAAAACAAATCAAAAACAAAACAAGAACTAATAACGACCAACCAAACTTCAGCCCTTGAATGAAGGATGAAAGGAAATGGTCAAGAAAATATGAGGTGAAATACGTATTGGGGTTTTTTTTTTTTCGGATTTTTTTTTTGGATTTTTTTTTTCGAATTTTTTTCTGATTTTTTTTTCGGATTTTTTTTTGGATTTTTTTTTTTTTTTGGATTTTTTTTTCAAGGATATGAAAGATAAACAATGTAAGATAAAGCTATGGATAGATCAATACCAGTTGGCTCGTGATACCAAATGATATGGATTGGGATACGACGAAGGACCCGTTGGATATATTGATCCAAGAACCCCACGTATAATGATTGGCAGCGGATTTCCTTGATTGATAATCTGGTTGATCCACTTCCAGAGCTGGAAAACCTCGACCCGTTGGCTATGTAATCAGCCAAGAACCTCGGTATGGATGAACGCCACAAGAACTTGCTCAAAGTATCTTGATAAGTTCCAAACAAGTGAAAAACTCTACAAAGAGAATTCAACTCACAAGACAAACTCTATTTTCGTATTTGATCAATGATGTCCTCAAATGACATGCTTACAAGCCTATTTATAGGCTAGAATGGACTCTTGAAGTCTCATATCATTAGTACAACTTAAGACCTTAGAATGACTCATAATAAGTGAAAAGTAACTCCTAACTATTGGTGTGACTTTAGGACATCTAAAGTCACTTATTTAACTCAAAAAGTAACTTAAAAATGACTCTTCATTTTTGCTGCTCCAACTTGGACGAAAATGCATCATTTATCTTCAATTTGGGCCTCCAAAATGTGATATATATTGACTCAAAACTTCATGCATTGGGCTGCCCACTAACTTGAATAATATTCACCATTTGGGCCAATGTTGAATGGTCTTGGAATTGGGCTTTTATTTCATCAACTAAAAGCATCATGGACTCCTTTATCTTCTTAGCTCTAGCTCTTGTAATTGGTCCACTTTGAATGATTAATGGATCCATCTTCTTGTCCTTGTTGATCAGCTTGGGTGTACCTCCATCATCTTCCAAGCGATCAAGCCAACGGGTGGTGCCCTCAAGCAGTTAGATCAACAAATGGCCGCTTCTTCTAGGGATCGAGTAATGAGAAGAAAAGGACGCACTGGATCGGCTGGGACCAGGTTTGACTACCCACAGCCGAAGGGGGCCTTGGTATTCGTAAGCTTAAAGAGGTCTTACGTATCAATCAACATCAAAAGTAGAGCCTTCTTCTGCAAACAACCAAATCTTGCCGCTTGTGTTCGAGCCGATGAAGGGCAGCCCCACGGCCTTGGAGAACCGGACCGGATCATGGGTTGTAAGTGGTTCCATATTGCAAGAAATAACACATTATGACATTTAATCAATCTTTTCAATACGTGTTGGGTTGACGCATTTGCGATCCCCCTCACGTTCCAAATCATGATATTGTAAGATATGATTAAGAGATGGGGTACTTACCCGAAGGGGATGAAGGCCCTGCCTGACATTGGATGATTTGTTGCTCTTTGTTCTTTGCGTGATCCTCGGCATCGCTTAGGTGAAGATTGCCTCCCCCCGTCTCGCACCCCACTTGCGCGGGAAGTTTATTATGTAAGCCGAACCCTAAAAAGTTTCGAGCTCAAATTTTAAAAACTACATTGTCTGAAATGATGATTTAATTCAATAAGCCTTTGTAGTATGAATCCACGTAAACTCTGTATAAAGCTTATGATTTTTATAAATAAAAAATTCTAGAATTAATTGGTGGAGTCTTAAAGCCGAGTCGTTAGTTAACCCTTGGACTGATAGATTTGATCTACATTGTTGATCGAGAATGCCAACTGTGCACAAGCAGATAGGGGTCCAGTGAGGAAATTTATTAATGTAACCTAACTTTAAGAGTTCCGAGGTCGAAATTTTGAAAAGCTATATTTTATGAGATTCGATTTAATTGCATATGCCTTTGTACAACGACTCACACTAACTACTAAAAGCAGTTAATAATTTTATAAATATAGAAATTTTAGAAGAATTAATTGGTGGGTTCTCAAGTCCGGGGTTGGTCAACCCATGGACCGATAGAATTTATGTACATTATTGATGTAGAATGACGCGTATGCATAGGAATGTAGGGGTTAAGGGATGACATTTACTAATGTAAGCGAACAGTATAAGTTTCAAGCTCGAAATTAAAAAATATACTCCCTCCGTCCCGTACTACTCGCACGTTTCATTTTCGGCACAGAGATTAAGGAATGAGTGTATAGCAAAGTCAAATATTACGGCTGTAGGTGAAATTTTTTACTAAAAATGGAAATAGTGCAAATAACTTGGGACGCCCAGAAATGAAATAAGTGCAAGTAGTCCGGGACGGAGGGAGTATATTTTATGAGATTCGATTTAATTGCATAACCCTATCCACAAAGATTTACATAAACTACTAAAAAAGCTAATAATTATTAATATAGAAATTATAAATAATTAATTGGTGGGGTCTTAAGAACGGTTGGTCAACCCTTGGACCAACCGTTAGACTAAAAAAGCTAATAATTAATTGCATAACCCTTAGACTTGCATCTTTAATGTAGAATGCCTCGTGTGCATAGGCAAGTTGCGGCAAGGGAGGACATTTATTAATGTAAGCCGAGCCCTAAAAGTTTCGAGCTCAAAATTTTGAATACTATTTTTCCGTAATTCGATTTAATTGCATATGCCTTTGTACTATGATCCACACAAACAGCGTTTAAAGCTAATAATTTTCTGAATATAAAAATTCTAAAGAATAAATTGATGGGTTTTAAGCCTGGGGTCTGTCAACCTTTGGACAAATAGATTTGATCTACATCGTTATCAAGAATGCCACGTGTTAGGCAGGTAGGGGTCGAGAGAGGACATTTATTAATGTGATTAGATCTAATTGCATATGCCTTTTGATAAGGCATGTTTCATGCATTGGTTACTAGTCAGTTTGATAGGGAGATAGGGAGAAAATATCACTAGGGATTGAAGCCAAGCCACATTATAGATAGAAGGACTTACCACAAAGAAATGATCTCTCATTCCACTTGGTTCTCACTCCATACTTGAAGCCTTCAACCTCCATCGCTAGAGGAGAGGGAAAACATTGAGCCTGTCGTCTGTTAGCTAGTTCAACACTTCTTGTCACTCTTAGGAGCGAGAAACAATTTACATTTCCGTTTCGCCTTTACTTTTGGGATTTAAATTATTTTAGTTGCTTGATGATTTGGATATTTCTAGCTTAATCTCTTAGATAATCATACTTTTGTTGAATGTCGTTTAGGCTTTGAATCTCTTCAACTTTATGAACCTTTTCAAGATTATCGTAGTTTACGTTTGATTAAAATGTTTTCTTCTACTTTGCGGGTGGGTGTTGGATGCTCGCAGCAATTGGTTTATAGAGGAAGTATTATAATTTTAGAAAATTTTTTAAATTTGCTAAAACGAAATTTACAAAAACAAAAAGAAAATACAAAATAAAATAAAACTGGTTATAATGAATAACAATAACCAAAACCAAAACCGATAGCCATCAAACCATTAGGCTAGCCAAGATCCATTATTATAAAATCAGCGCAGGTAAAAAAAAGTTATATAGACAACACTTAGCATTTTGCTTAGCTAAGTGATGCACGTCGGTTAATTGCCTTTACAATAGTATACTTTTTGTGTAGATTTTGTTTTTTCATATGGGTTTGTGACTTGGTGTCTTAGTTGTCGGTATTGAACGTTGATTAATTGATGCAAATGGCGGGAATTTTGATATATCCCATAACTTTAAAATTGTAAAGTTCATAATCAACGAATCTTCATATTCAAAATTGACAAAATTGTAAAGTTCATAATCAACCTTCATTCGAATCTTCATATTCAGAATTTTTATTAGTTTGGAAATACATTTAACATTCACTCAACCACATAATTATATTGAAATGATACATGTACGCCATCAGTCATTCTTGACGCGCTTTCTGAAGGTGATTTGGAGATTGCCGGTCTCATTCATGATCGTCAGCGTTACTATCTTTCCTTCCGCGCCCTGCCTCTGTTGCTCGTTACCGGGATGCATTGTCTGGTCGTTGCCATTGTTTGGTGCATTCATCGTGAATAATATTTGTTTTATTGTAAAAAATGACATGGTTGATTTGTTATTTATAATCGAGAGTGAGGTATGATTTAGAAATTGCTTTTACTTCATTATGAAATTGAGTAATTGTTCTTGCTGATTTTGTCATGTAGAGAATCCATAGAGGAAGATAGATATCTTTTGGACAGGTGAAATGTAATTAATCCTCGGTCGTTTCGTTTAAAGAGTAATCATTAATCAAAGTTCTTCAACTATTGGGAAAATCACAATAAAGGATTCTTTATTAGTAGTGTAATTGTATAGATGTCATAATAAGAAACATTATTAATATTTTCTTAACATAAAAAATGGGAATTCTTGACGCGGACACATCGAAAATGAAATTTGAAAAAAAAATAATCATAAATAAAAAGTAGTTACTTTTTTTAACGTGAAGTACTAGTTCGTTCTTATAATTAAAGAATTTATGACTAAAGTCACGAACAAATAAATAGGATTCATTGAAAATTATTGGTTTAAATATGATGATATTTCTAGGGTTAAGAAAAAATTTAGTGAATTAGCCTTTTAAAAAGAAAATAATTTAGACTTTAAGATTCTTCAAAAATAAGTTTAGCCGAAAATTGCCCTTTGGATAAGATAACTCATGACTAAACATATTCATATGGTCGTGTGTAGCCTTATTTAAAGAATGATTCTCATGTGAATATCATGATCGCGAAATAATTAAGAAGTGAGATATAAGAATGTTACTGTATACATCATTGATTATGCAATGCCGCGTGTGCATAGGCAGGGTGCGGACGGAGAGGACAGTTATTAATGTAAGCCGTACCCTAAAAGTTTCGAGCTCAAAATTTTGAAAAGCTATATTTTTCGTAATTCGATTTAGTTGCATAAGTCTTTGCACTAAAAGAATTAATCGTTACACAAATTACACAATAAACATTATCAAATATATTTTTGTATGTAGGTATTATAGATTCCTCCAATCCCCACACGACCAACTTCACAATATTGAATACGATCCGTTTTGCATCATATTTAATTTGCGACCCCAAAGGATCAAATTATAATCTTTTGATGTTCGTGAAAATCCCCCAACGACGAGAGTGTCTACTTCTTCCAATTCTAATAGGCCACGATCTAGATCCGAATAATTCGTATAATTAAACAATATATCTAGAACATCAAAGCGATTCTCGGTTCGGGACAAATAAGCAGGTACCGCTTATCATTATCAAACACGAATATCATCCGAATAATTCATAAACCGCATTAGCCAACGAGTTAACGAGCTTCGTAGCCTCCCGTTTCACGTTCTTATTGATATCCTCCAACCCTAATTTCCCAAACAACGACTTATATTTCCATTTTGGATATCCATCATTACATATTTCAATTCACTTATTTTATTTTAGCTAGATAAATTTTATGTACTTATATTTTAAAACTCTTAGCGTATCAAAATAGTCATTTAGTAGGGGAACGAGAGAGTAATATATTCTTGACCAAATAATCTTTACTTCAAGAATCAAGTTAAATGTATTTATTGTTTACCACCTGCCCAGGAATTTATAATTCAGTCGTATATATAAATCTGATGAATTTATATATTTATAAAATATAGACAGGAATACAATGGTGACTTTCATAAGAAAGTCAAGAACAAGGTAAAATTTCAGAGTCATAAATTCATCATATTTTCATACAGTTTGCATGTAAGCAAAGAGCTTATATTAGTGGTGGATTAGTTCTATTTTGTCTATACTTCACAACTACAAAGGACTCTAATTTACATAAATTAAAGACAATAAGTCACAATACGCAAAACAATAGCTTTATTTAAATCACTGTGGATACTTTATAACTCTAACAACATTACAATAGATATTTCAATGCAATAACTAATTTTAGCTCGTTTTGTTAAATAGTAATCATTCATCAAAGTTCTTCAACTATTGGAAAATCACAATTGGGGTTTCTTTGTTATAATTATGTATAGATGTATCAATAAATTAAAGACACATAATCGGTATTTTCTTTACATAAGAAATGGGAATTCTTGTCGCGGACACATTTAAAATGAAATTTACAAAATTATTTTATTATAATCATAAATAAAAGGTACTAGTAAATTTTTGTTGTAAAGATTAGGATATTCTTTAACTTGAAGTACTAGCTCGTTCTTAATTGTGACACATGACTAAAGAAGGAAAATTTTAGGCTAAACATATTTGAGTTGAATTATTTAAAGTGTGATTCTCGTCGAAATATCTTGATCGCGAATTAATTAATAGGTGAGATATAAGAATGTTAACATATACATCACCGATGTAGCAATGCCGCGTGTGCATAGGCAGGTTGCGGCCGGGGAGGACATTTATTAATGTAAGTCAAACCCTAAAAGTTAGGAACTCAAAATATTGAAAAGCTATATTTTACGTAATTCAATTTAATTGCAAAAGCCTTTGCACTACTATGATCTGCATAAACTACATGTAAAATTAATAATTTAAAAATACTAAAATTCTAAAGTAGAAGGCCACGTGTGCATAGGCTGGTGAGAGTCGAGAGAGGACATTTATTAATATAAACGAACTTTATAAGTTTTGAGCTTAGAATTTTAAAATGCTATGTGATTCGATTTAATTGCATATGCCTTTGTACAACGATTCACACTTACCACTAAAAAAAAGTTAATTATTTTATAAATTTAGAAATTCTAAAGAATTAATTGGTGGGTCTCAAGCCCCGGGTTGGTCAACCCATGGACTGTAAGATTTGGAATACATTATTGATGTAGAATGATGCGTGTGCAAGGTATGACTTGAGGGATGACATTTATTAATGTAACCGAACATCATAAGTTACAAGCTCAAAATTTTAAAAACTATATTTTATTAGATTCGAATTAATTGCATAAGCTAATGCACAACGATTTACGTAAACTACTAAAATAGTTAATAATTAATAAATATAGAAATTGTAAAGAATTGATTGGCGGAGTCTTATGAACGATCGGTAAACCCTTGGATCAATAAATTTGATGTACATCATTGATGTAGAATTTCGTGCATAAGCAAGAAGGTGCCAATGTCAATTTATTCTCTCTTACTTCAATTATTTTTTTTACTAATCTACTTTCTTTTCTCTACTGAATTTACCAAACATCATTTTTTAAATCTTGATTTAAAAAATGCATCTATTTTAGTAAGAGAGAGGAAGTATGATACTTTTAAAAAATAAAAAATAAAAATGCAATAAACAAAAAGAAAAGCAAAAATAAATTACTGTGAAAATAATTATAATAAATAACAATAACCAAACCACTAAGCTAACCAAGATTATCGTTATAAATTCAGCACATGTAAAAAAATTCGCTCCCTCCATGCGTCATTAATGGTCTCACTTCAATTTGCCACGAATTCAATAAATATAATAAAAAGTGAATAAACAAAAGTTAGTGAAACTGAAAGTTTGGTCTTACTTTTATATCATAAAATATATAAAACGTGAGTGAAATAAAGCTAGTAAAATATAAAGTTCATTCTGTAAAATAATAATAAAAAAAACAAATTAGACAATTGTTCATAGACGGATAAAATTAAAATGACAAATTAGAATAATTAATGACCGACATATATGGAGTATATAGACAACACTTGGCATTTCGCTTAGCTAAGTGATGCACGTCGGTTAAATGCCTTCACAATATAATCTAAGCGATTCTTGATCCGAATAATTCATAAACCATGAACCACAAAATGATAAAAAAAAAACCACACAAAAAGAAGTAATAAACCATCAACCACACCATATCTCTTATACACTAGTGAGATACTAGCAAACCCCCAAAACCAAAAAAAAATTAAACATTAAAAAAAACCATGGCAATATCCAAAATTGCCATTAGCAGCGGCAGCGGCAGCTGCCGCAGCCGCTGCTATATTATTAATACTCGACCCCACACCCCCATGGCTCGGCTTCGTCTCGTACTGCTCAAAAACCCCACCTCTCCCGGCCGCATAAACCGCGAGCTTGGCCGCCTCCCGATTGACATTCTTCTTCAACTCCTGCATGGCCTCCTTCACCTGCTCCAGCTCCTCGAGCCCTAATTTCCCAATCGGCGATTCCCACCAGTAATGGCTCTGGTTGGCCTTCCTCATCGCGTCCAAGCTCTCTCCTCGCTTCCTCTCGCTCTCCACCTCGCTCAACATGTGCCCGAGCTGGAGGTTCAGCTCCCTCACGGCCGCGTTCCTCTGCGCCTCGAGGAGGTGGAACGGGTCGTGGGGAGCGGGGAGAGGGGGGCGGGTGGTGAGGTAGCGGTCGATGATGGACTCCACGTTGGGGTGGCCGAAGGAGAAGACCTTCCCGGCCGGGGAGAAGACGATGATGCCGATCTCCACACCGCAGAGGGTGCAGAGCTCGCTCGCCTTCTTGAAGAGGCCCGAGCGCCTCTTCGAGAAGGTGACTTGGAGGTGGTTTTTCACTAGGATTTTTTCAATCTTGATCTTTTGTCTACCCATGCTTGGCTTCTTTGCCATGTTGTTGTGTTTGTGATGAGAGAGAACTGGGAGGTTTTTGTTGGTTTTTTTTATGAGAGAGATTGGAAGGTTCGGGATGGATTTATAGGTGTTTGTTTGGGTGTGATTTGGGAGTTTCGAAAATCTTTGCTATTTATTTTGTGGATTTTGTTTTTTCAGGTGAGTTTGTGTCTTAGTTGTCATTATTGAATGATGATTAATTGATCAATCATTGCTTTTGAGCAAAGTCAACCTCATATGTTAATTTGTAATGTTTCTTAGAATGATTTTGTTTTTTATTAATGCAAATGGCTGGAACTATGTCCCTTAACTTTAAAAGTCAATCGAAAAAACCGTAAATTCATAATCAATATTTATTCGAATCTTTATATTTAGAATTTTTATCGGTTTGGAAACACATTTAACATTCACTCAACCACATCTTCAATATGATACATGTATGCCCGATATTAATAATATATTATGCATATGTGATATGAATATTTTGTCATAGTACAATATGGAAGAATGTTAATTTTTATGGATTTATTTGATCGATTTTTGGAGTTATAAGGCAAATCAAAATTTAAATCCGTTCTAAGGAAGATGACCCATTCCTTGGGCGGCACGAGATTTTATACAGTTTTATTTTGTGTATTGAGTAGAAAGAGTCAAGTAAGAGAGAGAAAATAAAGTAGAGATAAATGTGTTTCCATTTTAAATAATGAGTCATCTTAGTTGGGATAAACCAAAAAGAAAAGTGGGTCATCTTCAATGAGACGGAGGGAATAGTAATCTTTTAGTAGTGCCATATATGGTCAACCTAGTTGTTGTTTACTGTGCATTGATGTTGTGATTAAGGAAGGGAATCACTACATAGAAACGTTTACTTTTAACGTTGATCGATGTTGATTGTGGAGAGTTAAGATGAATTAAATCGATCCATTTTATAACATATTCTTCTACTTACAACTCACATGCACCTCGTGTGAAGTCATAAGTTGAATTAATTAAAGAACGAGTGATACAGTGTGATGCAGTTATAGAAGATAAGACTTGGAGGATAAGCAAATTATATTTTAGGTTTTATTTATTTCCTAGTTAATAGAATTAGTAGATGGCAAAATATTAGGAGTAATTGTAATAGGAATAATGATCCTAACGAGAACTGAGAGCACACGTTGTAGCAAAAATAATGAAACAAAAGTAACCGAGAGCTTAAGATGAGAAAAAGGTTTTTATTTCTTTAATTCTCAATGACTCGATCTATGGGGATTCTATAGTATTTATAGAGATCCCAAAAAGACTTGACTCAATTCTAAAAGGAAAAGGAACGACAAAAATAAGGAAACAAATCAAAAAAATAAGGAAACAAATCAAAGGAAATCAAAACAAATCTATCTCTAATGGCTGACGTAATCCCGATACTTATAAGGTCGGGACGCGTTTCTCCTTGGTTGATCCCTCTTGGTTCCTCTACTTTTCGGTCTACCTCTTTTACGCACCTCCACCTCCTTGTCTACTTCCTCGTCTATCACAGATGTATCATGGGCATTGGTTGAGGTCGTATCAAATTGTTTTTCCTTCTGCAAATTAGGTTTTCCTATTTTGCTTATTTTCCTTTTAGTTATTTTCCTTCTAGTTTTATTTTCCATAAGTTTAGGATTTCCTTTTGCCTATATAAAGGCCTCAATGTTGAACTTAAAAAACAGACTTTTGAATAATGGATAATTGATAGTGCATCGAACAGCACTCCAGCGCAATAGACCTTATCGGGTTGGATTTCCCCCGACGCTTCTCCAGTCGCGTCATTCGTCGTTGTAGGTCTCGAACCTGTTGTCGCATATCACCGTTCTTGGTGTCGTGCTGGAGGTCTAGAACCTGTTGTCTCAGATCATCGTTCTCGATGTCGCGCAGATCACACTGTCGTGCAGCCTCTTCGTTTGGGAGATCTCCACGTCCCCCACCACGACCGCCACCACGAGCATCGCCACGTCTGCCGCCATGTCTACGTTCAGCCATTGATAATCAACCTGGATCGTGATACCAAATGACGCAGAAAACATACGGAGAATGACTGAACTAGTAATAAAGAACTCAAACTTATTGAGAATTTCGGAGTATAAAAACTCAATGTAAAATTATATATTCAAAAGTCTATTTTTTAAGTTCAACATTGAGGCCTTTATATAGGCAAAGGGAAATCCTAAACTTATGGAAAATAAAACTAGAAGGAAAATAACTAAAATGGAAAATAAGCAAAATAAGAAAACCTAATTTGTAGAAGGAAAAATAATTACTCCTAATATTTTTCCATCTACTAATTCTATTAACTAGGAAATAAATAAAACCTAAAATATAATTTGCTTACCCTCCAAGTCTTTTCTTCTATAACTGTATCAACGAGTGTAACAACGAATTAATGAAATGATATAAAGCGAAATGATTATTAATAGATGCGCCACTAATAAAGGTTATCAATTATCTTGTGACATATAAATAATCTAGCCGTGCTCAAAATTTATCTTGTGACATATAAATAAAGGAGTATGACACAACTAATAAAAAATAAAAAAGAAAAAGAAAAATATTAATAAAATTTTCTAATAATCATAATATTTTATCTACAAAAAGAAATCCAGGCAACATTAATACTCAGAGAGCCATTTACAAGTCAACCTTCCATAAAAATTGGGTATATATCAATTTAAAGATTAAACTGTAACCACTTTATAAATTACAAATTATATTAAATATTAAAGTTTGATTTTGACTAACCAAAACTTGAAGAAATTTCAATTAAACATGACATTAAATTTAGTTTATTTTATAGCATGAATTTTAAAAAAAATAGTTATAACATCGTTTATGAGAAAAATTTTAATGTTCCAAACGAACAATTTCAACGAAATCTTTCAATTTCTTATTTTACTATGTTCAACTCATTAACGTAATTATATTGAAGCACATAATTGGTTGAAGATCACAGGGCGTTTCGAATAAAAAAATAAAAGAAGGCGCCTTTTATTTATATTTATTTTATAATATTTAATTATTATTTGTTATAATAAAAATGAATTTCTAATTCATATAATTAAAATAGACCATTCCTCTGTTTTGGGGAAAGAGCCAATCAAAGAATTTCATTATATCCCTTCTAAACATTCTATTTGATCTGATATTTCGTAAGGATAAAAGATAAAGTAAGAGATAGAGTACAAAATAGACTTTTCGTTTTATTAATTTTAATACTAAAACAAATTCAATTAAAACTAATAGAAAGAACCTTAAATTTAAATTCAATATCGAAAATAATGTTAAGTTTATGGCTATGTTAAGTGATTTTATAAACCATGTCAAGACGAAGATTATGACGTCATACAACATTTTTTTGAGCGGCGATGATTGACTTTAATATAAATAAGCAGAAAAAAAAAGACTATGACACAAACACAAAAAGGAGGACATAAATGAATCCAAATATAAATGTTTGCAATACACACATATATAGACCTCATAGATGTTTTAGAATCCTCTACTATTTTCTTTAATATTCTATTTACAAATATTTTATTATGAAACAATTAGATATTTTAATATACAATATCTAGATAATAGTATTACATGATATCAAGATATTTTTACCACAAACTATCTTCATAATAATTGAGTTCATTTTTTTCAAAACCCCTTCTTAAACTTAATTTGTCAATTCAGGTCAATTCAAGCAAGCTTTTGATCTTTATAAATTTGAGCCAAACAACCTGGCAAACTCATGCCACATACAAACATACTAGTATTAAAAATATCTTTTTACTTTACTTTTAGTAACACAGAATGCATGCTCATGTAAGATAATCCACACACGAATTCAAATCAATGTATTAAAATTTAAATATTAAAATTGTGTATTTCATGCAAATAATATTTAAGTAAATATTGAAACCATATTAAATTTCATAACAACCTCACTACAAAACAAATAAGCCAAAATAAAAGATTGCTCTCACCATTAATTCTCCCTCCCGTAACGGTCAAATCATCAGTTCATTTGAATTAACATTACCCTTTCAAACACTAGCCGTTACACCATCTCCTTCAAATCGAAATTACTCTCAATCTCCTTCAAATCATATCCAATTAAACCCAGAAAATAAATCCTCATCAATCAATATCAATATTCTCAGCTTTCATTTCTCTCAAATCTCAAAATAGCTCGCTGTAAAAATTAAAAAATCGGTCTCATCAATGGCGGCTCATTCCAACAGTTCCCTCTCTCCACTCCCTTCCAAATCCATTAATCCAAATCCAAGAAACCCTGAAACCAATTCAATAATCCGCAGAAGCTTCACTGCTACCAACAAACCCTCGCCTGCTAATAGCCCTTCAGGTATTTCATTTACCTCACACTTTCTTGATTCTTGATTCTTGATTCTTGATTCTTGATTCAAGATTCAAACTTGAGTGATTTTGATTGCTTTTGGCAGAATTTGGGGGAAGAAGATGTGTGGGTAGAGATTGCGAAGAGAAGGAGAATGGTGAAAAAGATAGCTTTTTGAAAGGTTCGAAACTGCAATCTCCGGCGAAGGGTTGCAAGAATTTCATGGCGCCCACGATTTCTGCAGCCTCGAAGTTCACTCCTTCGCAGAGGAAGAAGGTGTTGGTGGATAGGAATGAGCCTGTTCGGACCTCCATCTCATTCTCCGATGGAAAGGCCATGTTTTTCTCTAATGAGAATATGTCAGCTTCTGTTGTTGAGACTCATCCGATTTCGAAGCCTTGCAAGAAGGTGACTTTTTCGGATGAATCAGTGATTACTGATTCTGATGGTGTGGGAGTGGAGTCTAAGGTTGTTCAGTCTCCCATTGATGTTGATCCGTGTCTCCCGCCTTATGATCCGAAAACGAACTACTTGTCTCCGAGGCCTCAGTTTATTCGTTACAAGCCGAATCCCAGAATTGAGATGCTCTTGAACAAGGATAAGGGGATGGATTCGGATGACTTTGAATGTAGCCTAATGGAAGAGATGATGGCTGAGGGGTTTTCAGACTCTGATGAGGCCTCAGCTGATATGGTGATTGGATCGGATAAAGAGATAGAAGCCGTTGATCATGTCTCAGACTCGCCTTTTTTGGCATTGCCGATTGTTACAGCTCAAGCTGATAAAATCTTGGAGGAGGAATTTGTTGGGAGTGATGGGAAGAAGGCAATTGATCATGTATCTGAGCTGCCTTCTTTGGCATTGCCGGTTAGTACAGCTCCAGCTGATGAAATCTTGAAGGAGGAATTGGTTGGGAGTGATGGGAAGAAGCCGAGGAGGGTGGCAAGATCGATGTGTTTTTTCACTGTGGTTCTTGTATTGTTGGTAGCAGCTGGTGTGTCGGTTTCTGTGACGCGCGCTCCTTCATTTGATGAGTCGTCGTTGTTGTTCGTCAAGGACCTGAGCTTGTCTGATTTGAGTACTAGCAGCTTGTATGAGCAATCAAGGGCTGTTGTTGTTTCTGCAAAGTTGAATGTAGGTCGTGTGGCGGCTAGTTGTGCAGCTCTCGTGTTCAAGCTAGCTAACGAGCTGGTTGAAGGCAAGAAACAAGCTCCCGTGCAGTTCATGAACCTGTCTGATCTGCAAGAGAATGCTTGGAAGGAGGCTTATTTCCTGAAACGAGTGGAGAGCATTGAAGAAGACGAGTTTGAAGAGGAACTGGATAGTGAAATTGAAGATGAAGCCTATGCAGATGAGGAGCTTGATCTTGAAGGTGAAACTGATGCATTTGAAGAGGAAGAAGCTGACTTGGATGATTACATTGAGAAGGATATTGATGAAACTATTGCAGAAACTGCTTCTGATACCGTGATTCAACCAGAGATGGATCAATCAGCTCCTGTTTCTCTCAATCAAGAAACTGATGTGGAAACTGCAATAGAAACATCTCACATGGAATCTGAATCTATGCAAAATATCCAGATTCAGACAGACATGGATCAATCATCTGCTGATCCTCAGCATCAAGAAACTGAAATGGAAATGGAGAAATCACAAGTTGACATCAACGCTGGAGCTTCTGATAACGCTGAGACGGAATCAAGTGATATCGCATTGGCAATTACTTGTTTGTTGGCAGGTGTGGCTGGAGTTGCAGCCTTAGTGTACAAGAGGTTTCCCGGCTCCTCACCTAAGGTTGTGCAAGTGGAGCAAGTCGTGCCAGTTGAGAGCAAACAACGGGACGGAGGGGTTACTAAAAGCAGCAACACTGAGGCTATGGAGCAAGCAGAGAGTTGGCAAACGGAAATGAGCAGCAGCTATCATGAGAGGAGTGGTGGTGGAGGCGAAGTAGTGAGCTCGGAGAGGAAGGCTAGAAGGTTTTCGAAGAGGGAATCGTTGGCTTCATCCTCGGGGTCGCCTTCTTATGGAAGCTTCACCACTTATGAGAGGATTCCCACCAAGGCTAATGTGAGTATCACAAAACATTATTCTTTTGTTGTTATGAAAAATGTAAAAGTAAGAAGTAGTTTGATGTATGCAGGGCTATGGAGAGGAGGAGATAATGACTCCGGTTAGGCGATCCAGCCGAATTAGGAAGAAGTTCACCTAAGTGTTCTGCATTAGAATTAGAAATAGAAGTATAAATAGTAGAAACATCAAACAAGTAGTAGTACTTAGTACTTTCCAATAAAAGATAACAGTTCCATGTAAATAACTTTATATTCCTTGCAATACTCTTCTGATTGTAGTGTCATCATATTTCCAAAAATGTTATTTAATTTCTAGCTTAAGCTATTTTTGGTAATTACAAAAGTCATTTAATTTCCAAAATATGCCATTTTAAACCGGAAATAATATGTTACAGTAAAAAAAATTGTGCATCTGGATAAATTAAGCAAACATTTATGAATAAGTGGAAAATGACTAATTAATAATCATAAAACATTAACTTTTTTTAGGGGAGATGTCAAAGTTTTATGATTAAGCATATTCAAATAAAGAGTAAACATTTAAATCTAAATCACATATAAATTAGGTGTCCCACAAGATTTACTAATTGAATTTACCAATTACTCCTACTAATTAATATCAACACATCCAACACAAATATGATGGCAAGTAACCAAACCAGAGCAAATAAAATACCAGTGTATGATGAAGTATATGGAGTACTATTTACAAATTAGTTGAGGGATCTGTACAATATTTACACAAATATATACAGAAATACAGCAACCTGAAATTGGATAAGATTCTACTTGTCCAAGAAAGCTAAATTATTTACAAAGAAGTTGTCTCCACTAAATAGTCACCTGTTGTCGATGAGAGAGCATTTACAACTCCAAACATTTGATGCATGTGTTTTTCTTCATCTTCAAACCTTATTACCAGAAAGGACACCACCTGCAGCATGAAACATTTTGTTGGATACAAATACCAAAAAAAAAAACTTAAAATACATAAATTAAAAAAGGGAATTTGATGAATCTGGAACGAACGTGAATTATATAACCGGAAACATACCCCACATAGTTTTGGCACAAATTTTCATGCGACATTGCTTGAAGAATAAGCTTCTGGACTTGTAATTTGACGGATAATCCATGGTCAGCCTCATGAGTGTCGCCAGAAATCAAGGTACTGTGCTCGAGGGAATGTTGGATGGAGCTCGATGGTACGGAAGAGAAATCCCTTCCGGTAAGTTTGTTGCTCATCCTTGCCATGACAACAACCGCTCTCTCATTCAGAACCTCATTAGCGTCGCCCAATTGGTTTACAGCCTATAAAGCAATTTGGTTTAACATCATGGCTTGTGAGCATGGCTAACAAGTAGGAAAGATGAAGACTATCAAAGCATTACCTGGAGGAGCTCCCTCTCTCGAACACCCCGCTGTGGTTGAAGCATCTCTCTATTGGCGACAGATTCCTCTCCGCTGACAGCGGGTTGGGTATGTGTATTTGTGAGGGTAGCCATTTGAGGGACTTCATTGAAGTTGAAAAGACGCCAGTTTATCAGGGGATCGTGCACGAATGCCTGGACACAACAAATATTATATTATCTCAGAGTATAAATGGATTTAAAAAAACGCCAACTATAAGCAGATCATATAGATATGTCTCAAGCCCAGCTATAAGTTACGTCTAGTAACTATAAGCAGTTACATCATGAAACAGTGGGTTTTTTACCTCCATCATTGCCATAACACTATCTTTGTGAGTCCGCAAAACCTGCATGACACTTTCACAAGTGGAGCGGAAATTTCCTTCAATACCACTGACCTCCATTGCTTTAACAAGCATTCGAGTTAGCCGAAAAGGAACCTATACCAGCCAATATGTATTAATTTAGACAAATGCCCAAACTTCCTCTTTTCAAAGAATAGAAAGAACAAAAACCAATGGAACAGATTTCCAACCTTTTCTGGGAACTTTTCTCGGTTCATTGAAGCTTCAAAACAATCCCCAAAGTCGATGTGCAGTATCTTTCCACTGCCAACAATATCTTTTCTAAATAAACTAAGAAGATTTAACTATTGACAATCATGCATTTGTTATAAATTTTGACCTGAATCGATGCAGCATTAGGTTGCTTGGATGCCGATCACCCAAGCCAAGCAAGTAACCAACCTGAAAAAGATGGGAGTAATATTTAAAGCTTGAAAATGTGCATTAGGCTTAAGAATTGAGCACAATGAAAATCCTGACAGCTTAAGTAAACAAAAAATTGTAGGGCAGAAAATTATACTTCCTCCGTTTCCTAAAAATAGGAACTTTTAAAACGGCACGAGTTTTAATACAAAATTGGTAAGGTAAGAGAAAGATAGAAAGAAAAAGTGTGTTAGTGGAAAATACATGCAAATACCCATTAAATCCATGTATGTATAGTTCATTGTGTGTGTACACAATGGACTATACATGTAGTATTTGTAATGTCATACAATGGAACTTAAATTATATATTGAAAACATTACAATGATATCTTTAGAACAGAACAGCTACATTTGATATTTCTTTTAGTTAAAAGAGACATTAGAGTAAAGCAGGCATGAAATAGTACCACTCTGCAAGTAAGGTAAAACAATATATCAGCACATATTTCGAAACAATCCAGAAACTTATGCAGCTGATTTTGTAATAGTAAAAAATATTGACAAAATAATTACTAGGCAGTCAACAATTTAGAAAGGGGATAAAAACAGTACCATGCTCATCACAGCTAAGCTTCTTGTATAGTTGGTCCTCCTGTCCAACCAGACTTCCGAAGTGCGACTCTTTAGCCAGAGCACCTGCCATTTCAAGAAGCAAATATAGCCATGCAGGAAAGAAACCAAACTAAGTCAATCCATGAGCAATACATACCCTCGAAAGGTCATTGCCTTCTGTATTCTGCAGTGCATAGTCAAACACCTCAACCTTTGCTATGAGAGGCAAATGGTCATAATCTGGAGCAAAACTAAGCATCAACTTATGCTCCTGGTTCAGCGTGATCTACAAAACCAGAAATAATCGTCATAACCACCAGAAAATGCCACAATATCATGGAGTACAAATAAGATAATTGTCAAGCTGCATGAAAGGAGGAAAAGGCCAAACCTTTCTAGCATCTCTGTACTCACGAATGAGTTGGTGCAAGGTATCACAATTTGGCTTCCATCCTATGAGACCGCTGTTTGGGGATAGTGGAATGACTGAATATCTTTGAATAGAGAGATCCTTCTCAGCAGTTTTTCTAGAATTTCCCAGCAGAGTATTTACTAAACCAAATAGCTGATGGAGAATGCTACAGTGTTAGTTGTTTAAAATGGAAAAGGCAAAGGATTATTCTGGTAAAAGATGCAAAAACTATAGCATGGCACTGTGATATCAGAAAAAGAACACCACTTGTTGAATAGAACAAAGAGTATACAAGTATTAACAACACCTGCATGACACGCTCATCTTGGCGTAAATCTTCATGCCCCTTCAACAAGAAAGCATGTTCTTCCCCGTCACTTCCATGGATTGTCAACTTTCGAGGTCGTTGTTTGGACGTGATGACAACAAGCTGGGGTGCAAATGATGCAATTGTCACCACAGGTGAATCTGGGAACCAAATTATGACTTCATTAGAATCTATAGTAATCAGTATATATTATACATGTGTGAGTGGATGCATGTTGTGGGGGGGTGGGGTGGGGATGGATCTTGACAAACAGTTCAACTGTACCAGCTATATAGGTTCCAGGCACAGCTAGTTTCAGATCACGACATTCCAATAGCTCTGGAGAGACAGACTAGTTTAGCCAAAAAAGAAAATAAAATCAGTAAGCAACTACTTCCAACCAAAAACTAAACACAAGTTAGAAATTTTATTTCCAACCAAAAACTAAACACCGGTTAGAAATTTCTTCTTGCCTGCAAGTCCAGAGTGGTCAAAGTTTGAAGCTGCTTATCTATACGCCGAAACACATGGTAATACAGATCCCAAGCCTGATGAGATACAAAACTCAGAATCATCCGGTAGTGTAATAAAGGCAAACATCATTCCGATAGAGGTGGAAACATGACTATATTCTTTCACAAATCATACCTGAGTTAAGTCTGCATCATTTCCAGTTCTTCTGTATCTCATGCAGCATTCATAGGCCTCCAGAAGTTCATGCCGGTATGCCTGAAAGGAAAGTCTTCAATAAACAAAAACAATAATGAAACTAGAATGATTGAAAAAAAATATGAAGGTCGACTTTCTTTCTTTCAATTATTTTCAATGGAAGAGAGGATCGTTTCACATAACATAGAGGAACACGTACAAAGAAAAATGAAAACCATAGATAATATAACCATCTTATTAAATGCATATGAAACTTCAAAATTATACGCTCATGATATTAGAAACAAGTTGCACTGTAAAAAGGGACACTACCTGAATGAAGGCTTTCTCTTTAATAGTGGAATTATTCCTTGCTGCACCTTCCTCGAGCATATTATGCAATGGCTCTAAAACATTCAACATTCCTTCAATGTTATGTTCACCAAAGTATAAGCGGCTTGCCTCTTCCAAAGCCTCATGCCACATCTCATGCCAAAGTATTGCAACTCGGATCAACTCCGTGGACACAAGTTGGGCCTGTTAATTCAAGAAGTAATATCAGATAAAAGAGGAAAGCACAGATAAAAGAGGAAAGCAGTCACCAGATAATAATCATTACGACATTTCTATTTTACCTCATCCACTAGTATACCACTATGTTGTCGAACTATATCAACCACTTCTTGCGCTGCCTCTCTCCTTAAATTGCTAATAGATTTACATGCCACGAGAAGAGGATACATAAGAGCCTGCATAATAGAATTAAATTAAATATGTTCCCTTATTGAAAAATTGAGAAAAGGATAATCAAACTGTATTCATTACACTAGTCAAGCAGTTCAGTTGCATTAACTTATATTTCATATTCGTTCTTAGAGAGCCCAATATCGAAGATCAAACTTTGTCTTACAACATCAACTTGGTGATTTCATTCCTAGTTCTGATTTTTTAAAACAAGCCATCCTTCCTACCTTATTAGCACTCATTCCAGTCCTAATGTTCTAGCCTCATCACAAACAAACACAAGTTTAGATAATGCTAGAGATCTGGCAAGAGGGTGTTCAGGTAATTATTAGATCCTTGGTTAGCTAGCAAATGGTGGAGGTAGACCTTAAAGATATTTGAGAAATTTCCTTTATATACTCAAGTCAGGACACGGTGTATTTTCTCGATGTCAGGTTATGAACCTCTAGGGCAGATTTAAAGATTGACTGCACTTCTCTGAATTCCAATTTTTTTTATTACACTCTTTGTTTGAAAGCGCCAAACTATGCAGGAAAAGTAGTGATGCTCATGAAATAAACTATCCGTTTTTTCCTTTCCTCTAATGGAAAACTACCATTTGAGAAATAATGAGTAAATGAATACTCAATTCGTCTTCCTGTGAGGAGACTGAAAGAACTTGTGCCGCATGAACAAATTATCCTAAGAAATTAAGAGAATAAAGTAGTCATTTCTGTTTGTAAATGAATATTCAAGTCATCTTTCAAACAAACCTGTGGATGACTATGGCCAATTCGCACTAATAGCGATTGTATCAGTTCCCTTACGGCATGGTTATTGGAATGTATTCTGGCAATTATCTGAGGCAAAACAACCAGCCATGTGTTTATACTAACAAGGGAAAAGCCTCTCTGCAATGCCATCTGAACTTCAGTTGTAGATCCATGGTTGAACCATAAAGTCAGGAGACGAAGGATATCCTGAAATTTTGGATTAGCGAATAGAGTTATGACGACATGCAGATATATAACAAAAATGTAATATCAGAACATACAGTGAAGAAAGTCCAGGAAACAAATCAAAATTAAGACTCCGAATCAGACTAATGATAATAACTTTTTGAAAAATAAAGTACTACTACATAAAAGCACACTAATAGACGTAAACAAATTACAACCAAGAAAAATAACATACATAAGAAATATCAAATAAAACCTGAACAGGAATGCTCAAATCCCATTTCAATAAAATTTACTTAAAATGAGTCAGTAGACCTGGATCTAAGTTATCTAACTACCCATAGTATCACAATGACAAAAAAAATTTCCCAAATAATAATACCTGCAAACTATCATCCACTCCCTTAGCATGAGCCGCACTAGCTATTGAGTGAAAATATCCAGTGACAGCAGCAACGACAAACTGTGAAGCAATACTAGGGAAACTCCTCAAAGTGTAATGAGACATAACTGCTGTATTAAAAAGAGCCCATTTATGCCAAGCTTTGGCCCATTTAGTAGCAGAATGAGTCGCATGTCGGAATGCACCAAGGATTTCTGGAAGCAGAAACAACCAATCATCGATCAAAATTAGCCAACAATATTCCCCCAAAGGAGCATATGTATGAACTTGCACAACAAAAAAATACACAGTAATCTTGCCTGGTATAGAGTCGTCATCCAGAACAGGGGAAAGTGCCCATTGCCAAGTTCCTAATTTAAGATAAACTCGTGCAATGAGAGACACATTTGAGCAACCATGTATGCCAGACTGTGTGGTTGGTTGATGCACATTGGTTCTTGAAAGGTCCGATGCCAAATCCTATAGAATAGGAATTGCGAGAACAGCAATATATCAAACCATTATTAACATTGAGAGTGACAGAAAACAAGTGTGATGTTGTACATAAATAATATGAACCTTTAGTCTGCAAAAGGCATCCTTCCGTTTATGTTCATCCCCAATTGACCATTGATATTCCAAATAAGCTAGAATAACTTGTGGGTCCCCGTGATATCTTACAGTTTCAGGAGTTGTTTCAGGATCAAACTACATTTCCATCAAACAGAGAAATCAAGTTACACATCAGGCATCAGCATATAATAGCATATACATGTCAAATATCAATATTCATCACAAACCTGTAAGAGTTTTGTTAATGTTGATCTAGCCTGACTGATTCTGCCACTTTTACGGCAAAGTGATGCAAATTTTATCCATGTCTCTGCATCTTCTGTAGGTGGCAGAACAAGTGACCTGACAGCCAAAAGTGCTTGCCAAACCTGTCATTTTAAAGTTACAGTCACACCATAGCTAAATATATAACAATAGTACAGACTGCAGAGTAAGGAATGCTAGATGCAAGTGGAAGCCTGGAATAAAGCAATCATCCAGGGAACATCACTAGAATCATATTTATAATAAATAGTCATCTCTGCGGAAAATCGAAACAAATCCATGGAAGCGCTTGTCTCAGATAGCTCAAGGTTTGATTGTTAGGACTATGGACTACTGAGCTGAAAACAGTTGCACAATTTTGCAAAATTTACAAGTAGTCACATGACACACAATCTAGAAAGAAAAAAGTTTTAAATAACAACAATTGTATTGTTCCGGAAACATCTAATTACTTTCCAAATTGACTAATTGAGATAGAAGAAAAGTAACCCATCAGCGTACCTCAACATTTCGTTTTGCGCCCTTTATGCGTTCATTCCACATATTGCGGATAAGATCCCTCCGTCCTTCAGCTACCGTGTTTCCAACGGGAAGGGTGCAGTAATCCATAACCTATTACAAGAGGTGTGTCATCAGATATCTCATTAGCATTCTATTGACTCAACAGTTCAAATGCAATCTATTCAGTGAAGGCCACAATCAAAGTAATGGCACAAAAGCATGTACCTCCTCTAATTCTGACAGTTGCTGGATGCGAACCATGTTGCTGTAAGCACGTTCATAGCTTTCAACAACCTAGTAAATGGAAATCAACATAATTTCAGTATAAGTAAAACATAAACTTGGAAGGTTGAAATCTATGTGTAGTTGACATTTATAGATTTACTAAAACATCAAAGAAATTATGAAAATAACAGCAAAATAATGGACACATCTAATAGAATCAGCAGAGCATACAATGAACAGTAAGATCGCAAAAAGGGTTCATCTTATACCAAAGTGGAAGAATATTTTCCCTGATACCATGACTAAGTGCAAATACATTGGGGGGTGTTTAACCAAGATTACATTGGTACGAGATTAATTTTATCATGGGGTTCCAAGACACATAATGCAAGACATGCTACATGGCACTGTCCGCGAGAAGAACACTCCCTTAGTAGATAATCAATCTTAGACCCCAAGATAAGTGAACTATAGAACTTATTATTATCCTTCAAAGAGCAGAAGATCAAACTTGGATCCGCAGTAGCTATAGAGGCATTTAAATGAGAAGGGGTATGTAAGAAACTCCTCCCATACAACACCTAAGAAGTACAGAATTGCTCAATATAAGGAAAGACTTGTATCAGTTTATACATGGAATAACAAAGAAATAAAGAAAACTAACCAATGCAGCAACTTCTGTGGCCAAGCATTTCCTTGCTCTTTCAACATATTCACGTGCTTCATCATACTAATATGTAAAAGAAGAACGAGCCATGTCAGCCAAGAAATACAAAAGAACTGAAGGAAACAAAAACTAAGGGTTACCTTCCCACGACGAACTAACAATACAGCTCTAAAAAAAGTTCCATTGCTACTCCCATCCCCAGTAGCAGCAGTATTACCCAAGACCCGAAGCTTGGTTTCATCTCCATCATCCAATCGAGAAACATATTCTGCCATTTGATCCCACTCACCCATGTTCCACGCAGAAATAGCAGCCTAGACTAGTAGGTAATAGATTAGTAACAGCTGAAGTGGGGTCAAAAGTTAATTCCTTACTAGCACATCACAACAAACACAGATTTCAAGAATTTAAGAATGGCATTATAAAATTAGAAGCAATGTATTTTTCTTTAACTATCTGACAGCAGGAAGTTCTTATTTTATTTGGATCTCAAATTGATTTGAAAAGTCATGGTTGGAAAGAATGAAGCAGATTTTCCGTCCAGGTTCACATCTGAGATATCAACAGGAAGAACACAATGACATCATGGAGTAGATCCTCCAAAGACCCAAAAGAAAATAGAAAACAGACCGTTGGTGCCATTTCCAGTCGAGCAGCTGGCTCAGCAGGTGTCCAGTACTCCTTGCAGAGATTGTTGAGTTCTTCCCACCGTGCAAGTGCAGCAAGGCATCTCATTCGCCCTTATAGCCAACAAAGAATAAATCTTAGTTCAAGGAACTAAGGCTTGCTAGTTCCACAAATATGACTTCATGTTGCATTACAAGTTACAGCCAACGAAAAAGACGTGTGCTGAGCAACCATGGGTTTAAAAGCGATGAAAAGAAAGTAGGCATTAACAGAGCAAGGCTAGGTTAGGAAAATCAAAAGAAAGGGGTTGGTGGAAGGAGCACTATTCTAGAAGCTGTAGTCGCCTAGTAGGAAACAAAATGCTCATGCTTTCTCTTCCATACTAGTACAGTTGTTAAGGAAGCACATAAGTTGAGCTCAAATGAAAATGGCCTTGAAAACAGAGACTTGATTTACCTTAAAAACAGAGGAAATTTAAACAATAAAAGGCATCTGGAGGGCCATAAGACAATATGAATCATTGAATTATCAGATAAAAGGACTTAATTTATGGCCATTTTAGAGATGTCAATCGTATCATTTTTCTCAATACTATGCTTACCAAGACTTGTTTACCGAGTAAAGGTCAATATAATAAACTACATATTCTGATGCAACTTTTCTTATCCCGTGGACTTCAACATGAAACCAGTTGTACATAATTGCCAGTTTGCCACTGAAATTGAACTAGCGTACATATCCAGCTAATACTCTATTTTATATAGATATACGCACCTAGTGTTGCATCCAAAACCAGATGTGGAGTTGATGCTTGAGTGGCTTTTACAGTGTAAGCTTTTAGAGCATCATCCCATCGTTGAAGTTTCTCATACCTGTAAAAAGCAACTTCACTTCAGTAAATTAAATACCAAATAAATTCTTGTTGCTAAGATTCATATGCTATATACCAAATGCGGTAGCTTCTAAAAGCTCGTTTGATAGGGTGAACAAGAAGACCCAACAAGTCATCAATAACAATAAATGGATCTTGGAAGTTGTTTAATATTAAACTTACCATGACTCCTTCAGTTGCACACCCAGATTTTGTTGAGCATATGTCAATATTCCAACTGCCGCCTGAGCACAAGAATACAAATTCATACTTGACAAATAATCAAGAGATATGAAACTCCATATGAAAATGCAGTCACCTCATGTTGGTGCAATTGATTATTTATATGGATAAGGGCCTCAACTACAGCAACAGGATTACCATCCATCCTATTTGAGCAGGCACCTTCAAATTCCATCTCCTTATAGTGCAGAGCCTTTGCAAATGCACGACACTGAAATACAGAAGTTATGATTGATTCCAACAATTGGTTTCAATAACAAGCCATGCAACTGCTGTTAGAAAATCTAACCTTTTCTGCAAGGGCACCCAATAGCCGTATATCAATAGGAAGGGGTCTCTCGTCATGTTCCATAAACTCAGCCTAGAAAATTAAAGAAAAATTGATCAGCACAGTGATGGTACAAGTGTACAGTACACCAAATAGGCTACAGATATATGGATGATAGAAACCAATTAAAGTTTCAAACAGAAGTTCTAAGATAATCCAAAGAGAGTTAGTTTTAGTTGTTGATATAGTCCCTAGATTCACCAGACACAATCATTAAGAAATTTCAACTTTCCATTGATCTTGTGCCAAGGCCACCATTAAATGTTAAATGTTTACAGCTACAGTTATGAAACTAGCCGCTGAATAGAAAATTGTTCGTGCATACCAAGTTCAAAAGTGTAGCAAGAATTTCAGGAGGAATATTTGGAGATGAAAATGCCATTTCCAAGCTCCGTACTAGCTGTCTTCGACAAGCCTCATTCAGCTGAGTCCAGCAGCTGACAAAACCAGCAGCAAACAATTCCCTTCCAACAAAAGGCTGCAAAAATGGACAGAGTTGGATTACTGTAATTGAATGAAAGCATTCGTTCTTTAGTCTGCAGTTAGAGTTTTGCTAAAGTAAGAACTTGCCAGCTACAATACAAAGGAAATAATGAAAGTGACCTGAAGCTGGGCAAGCTTGGCACATGTTCTCAAAGCTGGAGAAGGCGATTCCTTTAGTAGTTCAATACTAAAGTGCCTCATCCACTCCGCCCAGTCTTCTTTTGTACTGCGTTGAGAGGCCTCACCAGCAGCACGTAATCGAGATTCATTAACCTATGAAAAATATAAAAGGCTACTTAGTTAGACAGCTACATGTTTAAATGTTAAATAACAGCAGTAAGAAGAAAATTGCACAGCATAACTTCAGATACACCAAATCATTATTCTTCTATATTCACCACAAGTATTTGAAAATGAGAGCAAACCACTCAATTCATAAACAGAAACGAATTTCCATGCATTTATCCGAAAAATGCAGGACTAAGTGTGCCACCAATAACTAGTGCAGCACCAACCGAGCAAGTTCATATGTTTCCATCATATATTTAAAGGCAACATCACAGTTAACTTCGAAACCCAACATCCAGCATGGAGATCATTTACCAACTAAGGACAAGAGCTATTGTTGGTCTGGTGGTCACTTAGTTTATTCAGTTATTTCAGTATCAGCCCAACACCATTATACAAGCACTATACCAGTAATTCAGCTGTTCTTCAATGCTACTATAAAGCCAGCTCAACTTGCAGAATTGGCATACAGTCATACTACTGATCAACTCCCACAAAGGTACTGACTGTTTTAAAACTCACAAATAATATCAATGTCCACTTAAAATCTATTGCTTCAGAGAAAAGGTCAATCTACCTGATGAGGTTTTTGTGGATCAGTCCTTCCTTCTTCCTCCGTATCACTTAGTGGGTCACTGATAACTTCACCAGGGAACCGACGATTTTGTTTCTGAGAAGCAGCGTTGCCAAGAACCAATGGTTCCCTTCTCTGCAAGCGACCTTCAATTTCTTCAAAATCCTTATGCTGGCAAAGAAAACGAAATTAATTATACAAAACAAGATGATCACCTAGACTAACAAAACATAAACCTAAACAGGATAAATTGGTTTTGATGGTACCCGCATTCGATGCTTAACCAAAAGTTTACGGATAGAAGGAATGAAGATAGCGAAGTCTTCTCCAAGAGCCTGAGCTAGACAACAAAGTGCATCAACAGCATCCTTTCTAAGCTCGTCACTTTTCCTGCAAAAGAATTCCTCACTTAGAGATAGGAAAGGAAAGCAAAATCACCCTGATACAAAGAACTAGCAAATAGTTTTTAAGAAAAATACTATGATATCAGAGCTAGAGGAAGACTACAGGCATATAAGATAGCAGAACATGTATCTGTCACCAAACACATCCAATCATGCAACGATACCATTTCTTCAGCTCTTAGATTTTAAAGTTACTTAGTCGCCTACATCAAGATTCCAAACTTCCTCTTCCTTTTAAGAAGCATAACATTCATTTAGGAGGTCCTTGGTATGATGGAATGAGAAAGGGAATCGATTGGTGAATCCTACTTTTGTTCCATTCATTTAGATTGGTATTACTCTTTCCCATTCCTATTTCCTACTAGGTTAGGCATAACTATTCCTTCTCATCCCATGGAAATAGCCCTTCATTCCATTCCTACCTTCATTCCATTCACCCCTCATTCATTCTATCATACCAAGAACCTCCTTAATTATTGACTAAGGACTTGTCATTTCCAATACAAAATAAAGAAGAAAAAAAATTAAGTAGCTACCTCCAGTACAATTTTACAAACACATTCATCAAGTCATGTTAAGTAAACAAGAGAAACAAACAATTTCATCTCCTCCTGAATAAATAATGACCTAACTTTTTTTCATATTCTAACCATAACATCTAGCTCATAAACAGCATGTCCCACTACCCTTTAAGATTGTTAACGCAAAAATGCCAGCAGTGGAACACAAAAATTTCAGGAATTAATAATATATCCACATATATAAATATAAATAAATCTAAAAAGTGACAGAAGAAACATATTCATGCTAAAAAATCAGATCTCCAGCCATCTTTAGAGTCAAGTGTTTGATGAGTTTCAGTTTCAACTTTTAAGAAAATGAGAGGGAAATCAGACCCATCCAAGACGAGCTTCAAGTGATGCACAAGAGCTGATATGTGGCCCGTGACCTGGTTAAGAGAAGGAAGAAAGAAGATTAATTATAATTCAAGCATAACCCGAATCTCACTTGAGCTAAAAACAAGATGGATCTAACTTCAACCTGCACGCGAGGAATCAACCTAATAAGACTTCTGATAGCAGCACACCGCACTTCTACTGAAGCATTGGCTTTAAAAATTCGAATTAGAGCCGGAAGTAGAAGATGCATATGCTCATCCAAGGTTCCTGAAAAGTTCCAGCCAAAGATTCAATATTTATAAGATGTAAATTAGTTTTGTGCAGAATATTCCATAGGGAAGATACTAACCACCAAAAACTTCAAGAGTGCGAAGAATATCAGTGACATAAGTATAGTCTTTAAACCTCTTGGCATCACTTAGGACTTGAATACATGATGGAAGAATAAAAGGAAGATGTGTTCTAAATTCATCATTCAGAGCCAAACAAAGTTGCTCCAGCAAATGGAGAATCTAAAACAAAAGCCAAGCACATAACAATCAAATAACATTTCGCAACTGAATACATTAGCAATATAACTAGGTTGTTTTTACCGGAGATCCATGAACTAGTCTGTTAGAAGCAGGAAGAGCGAATGACGATGACCATAATTCTGATACTAGACATAACAAATCTGGCAGATATTTACGAATATGCTGCAAAAGGAGAATTAGAATATAAGAAATCTAATGATAATAGGCAAACAATAGAAGAGACATGAACAATATTGGGTACCTGCCGAACTATAGAAACCAGAGTTCCAAGTTTCCATATAATATACTCCTTAAGAAAATCATCACAAGTACGAACAGTATGGAGGAGATCGGGTAGAACCTGATAGGAAAGTTACAGTTACAAAAATATAAAATATGAAGAGAAATAAAAAGAGAATGAATTAAAGCAGAACCTACAGAAAAAATGTTAATGATAATTCACGTGAAGTACAAGATGGAAGGAACATTATATTAAAAAAATCACAAGGCAAGAAAGGGGAGGAGAGAGGAATAAAATCACAATCTAGATAACGGAACAAAAGGCATGTATTTGTAAGCACAAGTCAAAAGAAGGCTAAAAGAAGGTATAAGTGGAATCATACAACATATTGTTTTTCTAATAAGCATTAAGCAATCAAATTCCATTAACAGGAAGAAAACATAATCATGCATATAAGAGAATAGATGTCCACACAGCCATGTAAACATACAATAGTAATAATTTCCCAAGCTTTCGCTGAATAATGTGGTGCATATATAGGATAATCCACTACCAAAAGATCTATAAAAATGAAAGATTCATATTGTTTCTATTTCAGGAGTTATCACTAGTTCTTCCCATTTCGCTCATGCAATCAGAAAGTACATTTAGAACGCTCCCTCCATCCCTCCGACCAAAAAGGAAAATAAGACATCTTCATTGGGACAGAGGGAGTATATCTTAAGATGCTTCAAGACAATATCTGTTTTGAATGACCTGCATTCCAAAGCAACTGTGATATCAAGAATGAGTCCTCAGAGAGGTGCATATGCAAGTAACAGATCACTAACTGTAAAACACGAGGGATGAATAAGCAAGAATTTTACTAAAAAGGACAGTCAACTCACCTTGGGTAAATAAGGAACACAGCCGAGACCCATTGACTAACCTCGCAAAACAAACAAAACAAATCACGATGCAGAAAAAAACTAAGTGGTCGTAATAAAGCAGCAAACGGTAACAGAAAAAGAAGACTTCCAGGATATGTTGGTGCAAAAAAAACAGGGGCAGTGATAATGATAGGAGAAGTAGAATAAGGCCTCCCATACATCCATAATAATTAAACAGTTAAACTAACCTTGAATATGAATATAAGGGATCCGACCACCTTTTGGTGGTAACTAGAAAGTGAAGGATCTCTAAAAATACGCATGAGGGAACTGATAGCAACCTGAACCAGATCCATATTAAAGGAAATGAAAAGATCAGCTAATAATTTATAACTAATTTTAATGCTGAATAACATGACTTTCAAATTCAAGTTCTCACAGTGGAATAATAATCTTCTGATGTGGCAAAAGATGGCCACAAATCCATAGGTAGTTCATCCATAGACCTAATATGCTGACCAGGATCACCAGCTGCACGAACAACTTCACCATGCGACCCTGGTAAGCTTAGTTGGTTTCGCTTATGTGCGTGCGGATCTAAAGCACCCATTATCCCAAGAACCTAGAAAAGATATAAATACACACGGAATAAAACCGATCGTTCTCCATAATAAACAAAATATTATTAACATGATAGAAACACCTACCTTTAAAACTCCACGTCTCGTAGACCAAGCTAGCTCACCATTGAGTAGTTTTAGAAGCAACCCAAGTAACTGTGGGTACTCATTATATGGAGTTATAACATAACTGCAAAATTATCTAAATCATGTTAGATAGACCTCAAAGTGGTGAAAACTACACACAGTTACGATTAAGTGATCTCATGAATAATACTTGATTCAGTTAAAAGCCATAGAAGTAAGGGAAATTCATCACAGACCAACATACAAATAATACAAATAAAAAATAAATCATACCCTGTGCTTTGTACCACTTGACCAAGAGTGGTGACAGCCACTTCCCGTTTCATGGCGGCAGCACCATCTAATAAGGCTTCAACAATCAAAGGCATAAGTTCTGGAATGTATTGTCTCATTGCAAAACCACCCTGAACACATGGATGGGATGTATTAACAGTTAGTCAGCAATACAAATGAAGTAATTAGTATATCGTTCATCAAGCATGCAACAAAGATACAAGTGATAAGCCAAACAAGACAAACTGGAACAGTAGTTCTAGCTGCAAGCAGTAACAAACCTAATAGAACGGCTAAATGTTTCAGATGCAATGGCTTCATCTAAGATTTGGCTCCTACAACTTTCTTATATAAAAATGAGGTTTAAGATTGTTGTGTACCTTTTACAAGTTCCAGAAAGGGTAAAATAAAACCATGTCACTTTATACAAACTTAAGGAAGGTAGTATGTTGAGGTGCTCAAATTCATTAAGCTACTCTCTGACATATATGTTGAAAAAAATGCCATGCAGTACCCTTTAGCTGTTGACATTGAATCATTGAACCATAACAATACTAGTATGATTTTTCACATTCACTATTTCTTCAATTTTTTAGACTCAAGAACTAGAATAACTATGAATCATATGATATCGTGCTCAAATTTTAGTTTTTGGAGTGAAATAATTTAACTGAATAATGGTTGTAGTTGCACTCAGATAAAAATATTAGTTTCTGTTATTTCACATACACTTTTATGAAAGGGATATGAATATATTATCCACACAATACATACAAAGTAATTATCAGCCTAGAAAAAACATGAATCCATCAGAAATAGATGCAAGCTACTTTTGTGAGTCAATCTCAACCGGCTGATATTTAAGAAACTCAAATCCTTCAAGAAAAGAGGTTGTTAGATAAGAAGCACTATACTGCTGCTAGGCTTAGAGAAAATAAACATTCGGGAAGAAAACACTAAAGCAACTGATGAAACTATTTATTGTATATACAAGCAAAAATAAAGAGAATACCCACCACTCTAGCAAGATCTCCAACAGTTACCAGGACTCCGCTTATAATGCCATTATTAGCATTCACCCCAGTTCCTTCATTGAGTTTTGCAATAAGGGCCTAAAATTCCAATGAAATTATAAAAAAAACAGAAGCAAATCAATCAACAAACTGAATGGGACATAGTAGAATATCTAACCTTGTGTACTGGAGCAATATATGGGAGTATTAATCTCTCACAATTGCGAATTAAACACCCCAACAATTTTGCACTTTCTTCTCTACATTTGCTATCAGCACTGATAACAGCAGTAGCCTTATTAATGGCATGTGGTAAAAAAAATAAGGAGACAGGTAATCGGTACAACAGAAAGAAAGTTCAACTGGATCAGCAAGTAAACATAGAAGAGGTTATACTAAACATAAAAAAGTGTTCAACAATACCTTTGTTTTAGATATGTTAATAGTTGGATAAGATGGCGACGGAGTGCTGGAAGAACATATGCAGGATTTTTCTCAGACAGCCTTCCAGCCACTGAAATTGCAAATTCCCGAACTTCATAATCCTAACATAGAGTTAAGATGGAGCATGTCAAGAAGTTGACAAGAAAGACCAGAAAAATAGATGTAGATGCTCATTTAGACATCTTTCTCAACCCAAAATACCAAATATTCCTGCTTCAGCTATGGTTAATCTTCACTTTATCAGAACTTTTAAACAGGATGACTATGGTGAGGTCCTCAGTCCTCTCACTTCGAAAAAGGGTGCTCAATATGTGTGAGATCTAAATTTCAAGTAAAAGTCTGGAAGATTCCTAACATGGTGACTTGTCATAAAAAGAAAATAAGCAATTAAACAGTTGATTAATCATTCAGAATTATCCAAAGTTAATTAAACATCTAATCTACTTGAGGTTCTATAAACACCCTTTTACTGAAACATGAAAAGGCCAATCCTCAAGCAGCTCATTTCACATCTAAAGCATAAATTGATAAATCATACAGAGAGTACTCAAAGTCTTGTAAAAATTTTAAATGGCTCATGCCTACTCTAGCTTTAACGAAGAGGAAGTTTAGATTCTTTAGAACTAGGAATTAGGAGTACCAGATGCTACTTATTACTGATAAACTATAGAAAACCATTTCAAAAATCAGGAAGTTACAGAGGACAACTCCACCAGCTTAAGAGATGCCACCTTACAAGGAGATATCTAACTCTTCAAATCATTAGATAAATACCTCATCGTTCAAAGCAGCAAACACTGCAGTCAAACAATCAGCCTGTGCAAGAAAATCATCAAATTCTCCACCCTCGTGCAGAGAGGAAAATATAGATCGCCTAACAGCGACATCAGCATCAGCAACTGCTGCAATCAGAAGCTTTTCCACAATCTGCACTAGAAAATAGCATTAAAATCATATGAGAATACATGGCTGTTGTTTAATACAGCTCCCAATACACGGAAGTAGGAATACGTAATTTACTCAAGATGAAAATATGAAATGGCTGTGTTTTCTGTTAATATGTTGATTCAGCATGGTTAAAAAATCTGGCTTGCAAAGATTTGTTAATAAGAGTTCGTGATCAATAACAAAATAGAAAATGCAAGGGGCAGCATATTCCACGAACATGAATATATAGTTCTGTAAGTTTAAAAAGGAAAAAAGAATACTCCCTCCGTCCCTGAAAATTTGTCACTTAGTTCCATTTTTGTTCGTCCCCAAAAATTTGTCACCTTTCACTTTTTCTATTTTTGGTAGTGGACCCCATATTCCATTAACTCATTCTCAATCAAATTTTATTATAAAACTAATATATAAAGTAGGACCCACATCCCACTAACTTTTTCAGCCACTTTCTATTACATTTCTTAAAACCCGTGCTGGGTCAAATGATGACAAATTATTAGGGATGGAGGGAGTACAGTTACGCACATGCAAATTTACATAATGAAATTATGATAAATTTGGACAGGATCAAACCTCCTCAACAAGGCGGCGCCTTTTTCCACTGGCACGGCTTGTCCTACTAGAACTAAACTGGGCAGCGGAGATACCAGACAAAGAATTTGCCATTAATTTGCAACAACATAAAGCAGCATCTTTCCGTGTACCTCCATCCTCATCTTCCAAGTATACCACAACAGATTCTCTTGCAAACTCAAGAAGATCGTGACCCTAAAACAATAGCAGATCCATGTTTGTAAAGCAAGAACCAGGCAGATTAAGACCAACCCAATTACTTATCAATTTAATTGAGAGAGAGTTTATAAAGCAATTACAACAAGAAACACTCAGAGAACAAGAAAAGCACAGCAGGTGAAAGAAGAAACAACCTTAAAATTAAATCGGGCAAGAGTTTGTAAGGCAAGTTGAACAAGAGCAGAACCATTGGGTTCTGATACTTGTAAAGTAGCTGCTGAGCTACTGGTTCGACTAAGAGCAACAGAAGGCCTTGGCTGAACTTGTTGGTGTCGAGAAAGAACTCCTGAAATGCACTCAAGTAAGCGTACTTGAAGGGTTGGAAGCAAAGATGGAATACTGCAATATAAGAAAACTCATTTCAGATCTCCCGATTTACTAAAAGAGAAGATCAAGCACAACATAAGGTGTCTTGCTAGACCTGCCAGTTATGTTCTCAAGGGCTTCCACTAGGGTGGAAGACAACCCAACCGAAAACATCGCATCCAAGAGACTACGTACATGAGGCTCCATAGAAGGCCCCATGGATTTTGCAATATTTCCAACACATGCCAAAGCCTCCATGGACGGTCTCCCTCTGCGAGGAGCAATCTATAGAGAAATGCCATGTTAAATTGTATATGCTTGATATGCTTCATAGATACAGGGAATGCAGCTCCAATAGAACTTTTAAGATACTTAAAGGCCTTAACTCATACCGCATCACGTAAGTGAGATGTTATTGTCGGCAAATAATTGATGAGTTCCCCATCCAATGCACCAGCCATTTCTCCGAGGGCAATAAACCCACTGGCAGCTTCTGCAGGGATTTTGAGGACATGAAGAATATGCTTCATGCAAATCTGTTATAAATAAAAGTATAAGCCAGACTAATAAACTAAAAATGACTTGTACAAAGTTGTTTGCAGGAAAAATAACAGACCGTCAGATAGTTGGTTACAAAACGATCACGTAGGAAATGAGCAATTCTTGGAAGCAAAGAAGTTATGCTTAGACGAACAAGCCGATCCCGATGCTCTAAATATCGAAGAACAATTTCAGCAACTTCTCTGTATCTGGACATCATAAACTCGCCTGTATTTCTGCCAATTGGAAACAAAATGACTAAGGTATTTCTATTTAATTCCGAACAAGCACCCACAATAAAAGCAACTTCTATAATTTTACCTTAGTCAAGTACTCACTATTCACTAAGAAAAGTCTTAATTCACTAAAAAAGTCTTATTCACTAAGAAAAGTCAAATAATTATCATCATAAATGTTTATGAACATATCCAAATGCACTTGTAATTTGCTTTCACAGTCTATATCTTTCCATGAGAAAATACAGTGCCTACCAACTACACTGGCATCCACAACACTGTATAAAATATGAGGTCACATTCCTATGAACAAAAAGACATTAGGCACCTAGATGCTATGTTACTTATGTATAAAAATTTAACTGAAACACAAAGTACAAAATCAAAACTTAAAATAGAGCAAACAGCACTCAGAATAAATAAACGATATAAGTATTATAATTTACAAACCAACTGGCATTCCCACTGACAGCAGTGTATTGTAAACCATGTTGTTGTAAATCAAAAGGACATACAACTTGATTGTTCAAATAGAGAATGAAGAAATTTAAATTACTGTACAATATTTAAGCATGTGGTGCATAGCCAATTAAATGACCAAACATTTTCAAATCTAGCAAGATGTGTCAACATTTAAATCTAACAAAAACATGTACACAAAAGTGAAACAAACATAAAAGGCAATTAAGTATGATTAGAAGTTTATCATATGCATTGATTTAAAATATGTGAAAAAATGCATGTTCTTTTTTGCTTTTTTTGCAGGACCAAAATGAAAACTTCTTTAAATTATATATCTAGCATAGACGGACTAGGCCGCATGCATATAATTTAAGTTAATACACTATCATGTATAATACAGGTTTGTTTGATGCAAATTATACAATATAGTGTATATAAATAATATGTTATATGTATTAACTAGAAGTCCATGATACTAAAAATATTTTATTATTGGATAAATAATACTACCTCTGTCCCCCAATTATTGTCCCACTTTGACCCGGCACAGGTTTTAAAAAATATAATGGAAAGTGAGTTGAAAAAGTTAGTGGATTGTGGGTCCTACTTTTATATATTAGTTTTATAATAAAATGTGAGTAGGAATGAGTTAGTGGAATATGGGGTCCACTACCAAAAATGGTAAAAAGTGAAATGGGACAAACTTTGGGGGACGGACGGAAATGGAAAAATGGGACAAACTTTCGGGGACGGAGGTAGTAATAGTGTAATTCTGCTCAACCATGATATGAGTATTTGTGTCATTTTTACATAGAAATAATTGCACTATTTTCCTGATACCTTGAACAGTATTACAATAAATAGATTACACAATCAATATGACCTGTGTCCCTATTTGGTAATTAAACTGGCCAGTTGTGGAAAATTCATCCTTCCTATGGTTACATGGTTTCTACTTACATGTTTATTGATAGAGAGATTTTGGGATTATAAAAGTTGTAATGTACATTACACAGGGATTCTATGTTTAAGTGAGCTTGAAATCATGTAGAGACATGGGGAACTGAACAAAACTGAAGGCCAGCCCAAATGTAAGAACAGCATCAAGAAAAATAAACATGAAATGCTGTAGATGTTTAGCATATGCTGTAGATCAATAGGGCAAGAGAGAGATTAGCATATGTGATTACACGAGTTAGAAATACAACATGAAGGAGTTTGGGGAAGACCAACTTCAAAGAAACCATAACAACAAAAAGTATACGAAGATCGCAGGCCATGATGAAGCACAAACATGGCAAGAAGCAAGGAAATTCAAACATTCACAAGACATAAAAGCACAGACCTAGTTTCGGCAAACAACAAACTCATCATCTCTACCTACCTCAGCAGTTCCCCAACTGCAAGCAGAGAGCCATGTATGCTATGTATAGGGGCATTTCTTCCCAATCCATCTTGTGTAGCCTCAAACATACGATAATACCTGTCATTAGATTATTGAGCAAATGACAGTACCAACATAAAATCAGCTGAAAGCAATCGACAAGCAAAAAAAGCAGATAAAAACCTAAGAAACCAACGTATCTTTTCTTAGCGGAAGCTCTGTGAAAAAAGAGACAGTTTTCAAAACATGCATCATAATGTGAACAAGAGAAGGCCATAAATTAGATAGACTAACAAATTTTTGGAGAGTCACCAACAAAAGCAATTTACCAGTATACGTCTGGATTTGGTCACACATTATTTCATTATTTCTTAGCTTATGACTTTGCATGCCCTCGGTCGCCTATTTCTTTATAAATTATTATCTCAGTCAACACTTTCATCAATCAAGCCATATAACGGTTCCATAATGTCCATACAATGGTTTTGAACTAACAAAATATGCTTTCACATTGAGTCAAGAATCAAACTGAGCCTCATAATGTGATGTTCTACTTATCCTTCTATAAGAAAGCTATATATACATCTTACAGAGACAAAGGAAGGCCATGTTACTGTAACCAGTTATCATTAGACTGTTAATGTTTCAATGACTTTGTTGACAAATTTTCACTAATAAATCCATTCACAATAGCAGAAAAAATCAACAAAGTGCAGCAGGCAGTTTTGTAAGATAGAACCAGACAAATGTTCTCATATTACACTTTATACACAGAGTTCATGTCAACGCAAAGCTGTTAAATAGCGGCTATGGCAGTGATATGGCGCTATATCATATCGGTTAGTAATGAAAACGCCATCGCCACACCGATTTATGGCATTTTTCTGTATCGGCCGCCAGTGTTATTAATAGCGTATGGCGGCTTATGGCGGTCGGTCAAAAAACCGCCATAGGGATGAGGCGGTCGGCATGGCGGTATTATGGCGTAAATGGCGGTTGATAAATTAACAAATAAATAAAATATAATACATAACATAAGATGCAAAAAAATTAGAATAGTTATAGGAAAATTAGAAAATTAAATGGTGGAAGACAATAATTATGGAGACGCTTTCATCGAGCAAAATAGTTATAGGAAAAGAGAGAGAATTATACAGTGGAATTAATCCATGCATCGAGTAGAACAGTTATAAGAAAAGAGAGAGAATTAAATAGTGGAATTAATACAAACTGAGCATCCACAATAGTGGATTAGTGCCCGCCCTAGCCACAGGCTAGCGGCTAGGGCGGGCGTCTAGTCCACCATTGCAATCGGCTAACAGTAAGGACGAGTGCGGAGCGAACGAGGGGTTGGGCATGGACTAACAGGCTAGCCGATCGCTGACCGCCTATTTTGCGGCGAACAATAAGCTACCCGATTTATTTATTTGTTTTTATTATTTATACTCTATATTTACGACTCATTCCACTTCATTTTTTTAATATTTGATAAACACCAATAATTAAAATGAATTAAATCGTATTTGTCAATTTATTTGTTAGGCTAGGGCATTGGCTAGGCTATTGTTAGCCTATTGCTAGGCTGTTACTTGACTAGGACAGTGGCTAGGCTTTAGGAAGGGCATGATGATGTGGCAGGAAGAGTTTTTGGCTAAACTATGCTAGTCTGATGCTATTGTGGATGATCCAAGTAGTAGTACATAAAAATTTTCAGTTATCTTGAATCGTGAATGAAAATCTAGAATCTGGAGCCTTGTGCGTGTGGAGACTGGAGAGACGATAACTTGGATTGACATCAGCGGTTATGGTTTTGAAGCCAGAAACTCCCATAAACCCTATAAATAGACTGTTTATAATGGCCAATGGGCTAGGTTACATGTCATGTGGGCCGGGTAGTGGGGTAAGCGGGGTCGTTTTACAAGGCAAAAAGGCATCTCGACCGCCATGAAAGCCATATCCTGCCACGGCGCTTCGCGAATGGCGGCCGCCATTCAAAAAAGGGAGTAAACTGCCATATCACATGGTGGCGGTGGCGTTGAGCCTAGAAACTGCCACCGACATCCGCCACGGCGCCGCCATCTCCGCTTTTTAATAACACTGTCGGCCGCCATGCCCGCCACGGTTGTGGAGCCATAGCGCCATTATATCCCGCCATGGCGGTGTTTCCTGTAATTTTGACTTTTTTCTAATTTTGACTTTTTAATGGATTTTTTACTTTTTTATTGAATTTTGGTATAAACCCAAAATTGAACCGGCCCACCCAACCATTCTAACCCATTTTATTTTATAATTAGAATGAAAATGGATTAAACTTAAAATAGAAATTGAAACCCTAATTATAGTGATGAAGCAATGGATGCTGATGATAGTGATGAGTATAGAGGTGCCCACTGTTCCAAAACCGGAGGTTACGGTTAGCACCGCCGGTTCCGATTTTGGAAATTGCCGAACCGCGAGGGTGTTTCGCGGTTACAGTTCTTAAACATCGCGGTTACAGTTCTTAAACCGCCGGTTTCAGTTCTGAACCGGCGGTTTTTTTACGATTTTTCACGGTTCTGAATCGCCAGTTTTTGCTGGTGTATTGCAGTTCAGTTCCGGCTCGGTTTCGCGATTTTCTGGCGGTTTTTCACGGTTCCGATTTGGAACCGGCAGTTCCGGCACTGTTTCAGTTTGGAAATTTTCGAACCTTAACCGAACCACGGTTCTAAAATCGATGATTTCGGTTCGGAATCGTAACCGACAGTTATGATTTCGCGGTTAACTGTTGGAACCGTAAACCTTGGGCACCTCTAGTGATGAGGATGAACTAGAAGACTATGTTGAGCTTGATGATTGATGACTATTGAGTATTGCTTAGGATGACTTTATGTTTTGTTGAACTAAAGACTTTAATTATTAGACTTATATATAACTTTTTTATTTTGTTTTATTAATTGTTTAAATAGTTTTTTAATTTTGATGTTATATTTTTATTATTTTCTAATTTTCTGAACTATATATAAATATATAAATATTATTTTATTTATTTAATTAATGACCACCATATCCCGCCATACCGATACGCCATATCCCTGTGGCGGTTTTCGGGCGGACCGCCATAAGCCGCCATACTGCTTTGACAACATTGTGTCAACGTAATTAGAGAATTATAAAATTTCAATTTAGCATGGGAGAATGTGCATAACAGAAAACCAAATTTACAAAATAAAAAATAGCATCACAATAAATAGTTGCCAAAGCATAACACGAATAGTTGCACATAGCATTACACAAATAGCACAATTACCATTGGACTCGCCATCGTGTCTCACGCTTCTCAATGACACGAAGGCAAGCACGCAATGCTTCTACGGCACGCTCTCGAACATCCAGTTTTGGATCCCTCAGAGCAACCCATATGGCATCAACAAACTCCGGAACATGCACATTGAATACAGTTGAAGCATTTTCAGCCATTTCCTATGAGAACAATTGCAAACTTTTAATAGGTCTGAAGGCATAAAGTGAAAAACAACTTTAATGAGAAAAACTTCATGAAGAATGAGTTACTAGACAATTAAAAGAGCCTGTTCAAAAATAGTGATTGCTAAACTACCATGTGCATTTTCATTCTTCCCGAAAACAATAGCAATACTGATGGTCAAATGCAGGGTGGCAATTTTAACATGGCATAATAGCATGACATGATGGGCTTTTTGTGATCATGTTATTATTGTGTCTGCAAGCTGCATGACAGGGCACACTTATTCTGTCGTGTTGTGTAATTGTGTGGCTATCATATCGACACTTATTCAATAATAAAATATAAATATTTTATTATGAATTTTATGTATTTTGTAACTTTTAAAGGGTTTGATAATGGTCTTATCCTATAGTATACTGCTAATATTGTGTTTTGTCGTGCCATTTGGTATATAGTACTCCCTCCGTCCATGAAAAATAGTCTCATTTTGCCATTTATGGATGTCCACAAAAATTAGTCCCATTTCTAAAAATAGAAAGTTTCTTCTCATACTTTTCCACTTTTTCTCCTCTCGCTTATACTTTACCCACCTTTTCTCCTCCTCTCTCTTACTTTACCAATTTCTCATTAAAACTCGTGTCGTCCACAAATGAAACTATTTTTTTGGACGGAAGGAGTAATATTTTATTATTATTAAAATATATTTAGTGAAGTAATTTATTTTGTATCCTTGTGTATTGTGTCAACAGAAATTTCCGGGTTCATGTCAGGCATATCCTTATCATGTTATGTTCGTGCTTGGCCATTGTCTCATTACCGCATGGACACGAAACACAACATGGTAATACACATTGTCACCTAGTCAAAGGATTTAACAAGTGTAAATTTTTATATAAGACCCAGTACGGCTACAACTAAACGTCAACTTCAGCTAAAAATATCAGCACCAAACACATAATTATGGAAAATGTAAAAGTTCTTCAGTCATCCAAGCGCCCACATTCAACCATCCCGTTAGTTGGGCCACACACCACATTTTACCACAAGCCCTACACATCACTTAATAACCACAACTTAATTGAATATTCATTCTTTCTCTTCCATTATTCATGAGTATCATCTCTTTTTTATTCATTTCTTACTTCTTATTTTTATTATAGGAGTACATTATAATTAAATTGAAGAAACGCCTTGGGGAGCCGATGGGTAGGGAGATGGCGATTAGGCAGAAACCTTGGATGGGTGGCTCTGAACGCTGTAGTGTTTACATCAAATGAAAGAGTACTAAGATCAAAGCCTTGACAAAATAACATTAACATATCACGCCATTGGTTTAGGTTGTCGTTGCTATACATTGTGGAATTTTGTGTGAATGAAGATGATGAAGAAATTGACAGAGAAAATAGAGATAAAGATAATGAAAATGGTGAGGAAATGAAGTGGGTTTAAGGGGGTATTTATAGGAGGGGATAGAAGGGGTTGGGGTATTAAAAAAAGGGAAAATAACATTACCCATCGGCTAGTGAAGGGGAAATTAACTAAAATTCAAATTTTTCAAATTTTAAAAGTAAATGAATAATCAGCAAAAACTGAAGCCCGCTCACATGCCCAGCAAGCAACTGAGCGTCCTTCTCCATTAGGCCACGGAAGGGGAGGGCGCGTGGAGGATTGTTTGTCCCTCTTCGATCCACAGAGCACGCCACCCGCAACGCGTTCCACCGCGTCACATCCTACCGAGGCCCCACCTTCGCGCCGCCGATGCCCTTAGAGTTCAACCCTCCTAGGAATAAGGTTTTTTATACAACCTCTCCGACCAAACCTCACAGCATTTAACATCTCCAACAAACACATGAATAAAGACAAAAATAAAACTAGATTTTTTATAAAAAAACATTTTTAGGTTTTAGCTAACAAAGTTATGTTGTCTGTTAGTGAAATGAGCAATCTTGGCGATAAGGAATTAAGGAGTGATTTGGTTTCATTGTAAACATTATGGGTGGATCTTCTACTCGGACCTTTTTGTCTAGTTTACAACACAAAGCCAAGTATATTATACACGCATATATCTCCAAGTCCTTTCAATGTTCTTTCTTCCTAAGCTCACAAAAGCAAATGCAATTTATTCCTTTGGGGGGATGGGTGGAATTCCCACAAAATATCCACACAATCATAATAAAAGTTGTAAGCATCAACACATTGGTAGGTGGGACTTACTTTTAAAATTAAAACAGCAGCAAAACGGCGATATTCGACTCGATCACCACGAAGCCAATCCAATGCAATTCTAACCTGAGAAATACAGCAGCGACAAAAGGTTACAAAGAATCTGAGGTATTGTACCACTAATAGAAAAAAATAACTGAACATACCAGCCTCTCCACTTCATCAGCTGTCATTGCTCCACCTGCTCTTGCCAAGTGGCCCAAAACTTTACTAGCAATAACTAAAGTTTCAGGTTCACGCTTTGCCTCAAACGCAGTTCGCATGTAATTTGCGATTTTCCCCACTTTGACTGCATTCTCCCCGATTTCCACATCTATTAGCTCATCAATGGCCCTCAAAGCACCCAAATTTTCAGCAACATCATTGCTGTCTAGAAGTCCAGTAAGCCGATCGTACAGCTGATCCATAAAACGTGAAAACGCTTCACCACTGAGATCACGAGCTTGCTCTTCGACATATCTTCTCAGTGCCGGAGCAGCTCCATCCTATTAGACACTCCATTCATCAAGATGTACAATCGAATTTACAAATTTGCAAGTAGTAAAAACTAAAAAGACAAATTAAACAATTTAATGTGCATTAAAGTAAAATCAGCAACCAGCTTCTGCTATCTGTAGAATTCACACCATATAGCTAGCTACTTTCAAACATGACAGTGAGTAGATTTTTCATACCTTTGGATTGCCGCGGACGGACAGGTCAGCAAGCACTCGGTTAAGAGCGTCGAGGTTGTTAGCTCCGGTGGCAGCCGCTGGACCAATGTAGCGACTTGACTGTGCTGTCGTTGCGAGAGCCATCCTAAATATACCTGTGCAAGCAAGCAAGCTCCAATGGCAAAAATCTCAAAACCCTAACCCCAATCTCGACTGCATTAGAGTACGCTGCTGCAGATATGTGTACAATTTGCGATTATTTACAGCGGGTGAGGTCTGCAACCAAAATCGCTCTCTACAGCTCGGCGGCGAACGGAATCCTGATAGAAAACTAACGAAAATCCTGTATCTGTGTCACAATCAGGCTTTCGAGATTGAAGATCAAGTGGATACAGGAAGTGATTTGGTTAGCGAGAAAGCAGGTAGCGGCCTTCTTCAATGGATTCACTCTCTAACCACAGCCAAAACCCTCCTCTTCTGGTAGGATTCCGATTCCCCTATGCTAATATTTCTCGTTTATTTTGCCTATTATTTGCGGAAATTCCTACTTTCTCACAAAGAGCTTCTTTCTTAATTTAAAGAGATCTAGCATATCATTGATTTAATAACCCTATTATTTTGCTTTGGCAAGTTTTAATAGTCATATAGAATAAAGAAATGTACTCGCACTCTCTTTTTTTCTCTTTTAGTTTATTTTATCTTATGTATTGTGGCTACGTATATTGTACAAATTCCAAATTATTCAATACAGCAATGTCAACACAGCGTAAAATTTCAAGATCTTGATGTCAATACAATGTCAACACAATATCAACACAATGTCAACACGGTGTCAACCATTGACACTGTGTTAATATTTTCTATTGCTGTTATTTTATAATCTGTTGACATTTTTTAACGGACCTGATCATAGTTTGAAGTTTGTACACAATATTTAGAGTTTGTCTTTAATTACATTCCTTATACAATATAATTATTTCTATTTTTACAGACACACATACAAGGCGTTGTTTCGTCACTCTTCCAGTAATCTGGGGGTGTGGTGGTCATGGCAGAGGTATTGAGTCTGACATCGGGACAAGCCTCCTCCTAAGGCGGCAACTTGACCTGCGTTGAATCTGTCAGTAATCATCTTAGTATCTATATGTATATATTTAGGGTTGCATTATCCCAAGACGAACCCTTGTATACGTAATAAAGATTAATCATTAATCGAGCCATTTAATTATTGTCAATATATGTTTCCGCCAAACAATTTCATTAAATTAATTGGAAAATAATGTCCACTTAGCTTGCTTTAATAATGTCACAATGTGTATAATGGATCTACAGTTGATGGAAACTTCAAAAAAATCAGAATATCGAAACTCCAATAAAAGTTCCTTGTAATAGACTCTATCTGCCCATAATATGATTTTTCATTTGATAGAATATGAGTTCTCTTTTATATATTAATCTATTTATACATATATAAAATGGATTTTTGGAAAAAACAACATAAATGTCATTATGAATATTATGATGATATAAAATAAAAAGAATATTAATATTTACAATGCATCGTCAAGTCACTATTTATGGACGATGCATAAACTTTTGTTTCATTCTTCTTTCCAATTCAATCGTTTCTTCAATTAGACGTTTTTTCATCAACCAAAAAGACTTTTAATTAAATACATACATATCACCACTAATAATATATAAACAGACATGTATGTACATATTCTCACCCTGAAAGTGGAGATCTTCATATATGAAGGAAATTCAAATCCAGTAACCCAAAATTAAAATGGAAATACAGAAGATGAAGCGTGAAGAAGATGAGGGTGGCGACTATGGGATATGTTTTGGTCGACAACAGGCTGGCAGCGGCGGTAGCGTCCAAAACAACCAACTACTAGACGGAAATCGTTATTGAAAATGGAAAAGGAATGAAGCGCATAGTGAGAGGCTAAAGTCATCACGCGAATAAAAGAAGACGATGAATATGGTGAAAAGGACGATGAATATGGGAGAAAAAATTATACGTATTATTACATTTTAGGGTATACAGTTAATCCTATAATCAATAATTTTATATAACATCAAATTTATTATAAAATTAATTATTAATGCGTTTTACCTACATTATTTCTTGTGTAAAAATGGTACTTGATTTTTTATTTAATTATTATAATTTTGATATTTATCTTTTATTTTGATTTTATATATTCTATTTATCAACTAAATTAATGTAATTTAATGTTAATAATTTTTTTTATGCAAAGAACATACTGAGTTTAAAAGTTTGTAAAAAAGTTGAATCGCTTTTTAAATTATCATGCTATAAACTTAAAGTAGTGATAAATGTTAAAATAGTCAAAACAAATCAGTTAAAAGTTAATAAGAATATAACGATATTTTACATCGAAGCATACTGTAAAAACTAAAAAAATATAACCTTAGCTCACTATACTTAAATAAATAAATATAAATTAATAATAAACTAAATATTTTATGCTATGTTTTTGTTTTTCTCCGTATCCTTGCTTGTTCTTCTTCCTCGCGCAACATGTTAGATTTTTTCCACTTCTTTTACGTTTCAGTATACCATTTCAACAACTAAATATTATGAAAACGTTTCAGTATACCATTTCCGCTTCTTTTATGTAGTTATTCTTTTACGTTTCAGTATATCTTTTTTCCCGCTTCCTCGCGCAAAGAGAATTCAACAAAGAATATTATGAAAAAACGATAAGAATATAAAGATTAAAATCTATGTAATGACATATTTATAGTAAAAGAATAAAAGTCTCTTCCAGAACTTTGCACTTCGTCAACTTAAATTTAAAAATTGATTAGCTGCCAAAGTTTTATAGGATACGAATTTTGTTCTTAAAATGCGGGTAATATTAATGGTGAGAATTTAAATGTTGAATCCTTCCCCCTCTTTGCGGGCTAATGCGTATCTCAACTCCCTCTTTGCGGGCTAATGCGTATCTTAATTGAATACCCCTCATAATACTGTCGACCGAAATGTGGGGGACCCTTGTTGGGGTTTCAACTTTCTGCAAGAATTTAAATGTTGAATCATATGCATTTAATCAAGTTAATTTTGGAAAGTATGATAAGTTAGTCGAATACGCTACCTATGTACGTATTTACCAGTTATAATAAAAATAAAATAAGACACTTAATATTTGATGAACTGAAATTGTAAATAGAGATTTATTGTGACACAGACAAATGCTACATAATAGACATTGGAAATTTAACTAATTTATAGTATATGTATTTTTCAAGAAAATTGACAACTTATTAATCTAAATAAACATGAATTTGATTCTACAAAAAAACTGTAACAGCAAAGTAACAATTTAGTTATAATAAACTTGGAAGAAACTAATAGAACCCCCATATGATATCAAAATTAGCACCACGGAGAAATATTCGTGAAAAAAGTGTAAAAAAAGAAGAGCACCCAAATTGTGGATGGGATGGCAAAATATATTGGTAACTAGCAATTCTGCTAGTAACAGAAACACATTTACAAGCAGATACACAATTTACCATGTATGTGTATGTATACTCTCTAGCTAGCTTTGCACAAGGCTAACAAGAAAATCTGTGAATATTTGTTCGTAGTCCGGCATTTTTCCATACCCTGCAACGATCAAACCTCAGCACCAAGACGTGAACACTAGCGCGATTCAGAAAGAGAATAGTACAAGGTTAAAAGTAATGAATGAGCAGTTTGCTGTTTCAACTTGTTTACTCTATTTCACTAATGGAGTTGGCTGTTTTCACGCTCCGGTGATGCAGATGACACGAGAAGAGATGAAAATGGTGAATAGCATGAATTAGGCGACTGCCAACATATTTGACTCGTGTAGCAAAACTTATCTAAGGGGTTGAATGGGGAGCAACATATACATGCTGTAATGTCCACATCAAGACGCATAATTCAGAAATTAACGAGCACTAACCAGGGAAGTAATTGATATCGATGATGTAATACAGATCTTTGGTCCCTTTCTGGCGAATGATATCCAAATTGAACAGCCGAAGTCCCTAATATTACCAAGCTCAGACAATCACTTATCTAATGTGCCAAGTCGATAGAACTACAGAATAGATGAAGCAAAATTTCAATGAAAATGGATTTTACCAGTCGATGGTGGAGCTCTTTTGCAAGCATCTCAAGCATAGGCTGCGGAGGAAGCTCTGCAGTAAATTAATTAACTATGTGAAATTAGATTGTGAGCTGTTACTCATTTCAACAAAAGAAATAGATGCAATCAGTATTAGTCTCACAAGACATAGGGACAAGGTTTCAAGCACCAAAGATTAAAACAAAAATGATTGTTTCATTGACCCTAGTTGATTTTTAGAATGAGTAGTAAACTTTTGCGTGGCAGAATAGAAGAGCAATGAAAGAAAGAGCTCCACTCACGCAGGATGTGGAATTGTAATATCTGCAAGTACAATCAAACTTACCAGCAACAGCAGGATCCAGATCCACATCATCTGCAGAAGAATCAGCACCAGAAACCCTCGGGAAGCCGAACACCCCAGAATTTGTTGATATGTCCGTTTCACTTAAATCAGGCAGAGAGAAACGCCTGACAACTTTAATAGACTCACCAACAATAAAAACTTTAAAGAGGACACCACCTACCATTGAGAGTAACATATCAGTAATTCAAATTTAATAAGCAATAGCTGAAAGAAGGACAGAAGATGACAACAAACTTCCCATACTGTGATTAATGAATTCCTGCAAAACCATCGGAGCTTCCAGTTCGGATAGGGAAATATGATCGTATGCAAGGAAAAGCGCATGAGACTTTACACTTCCATCCACTACGAGTGGTTTAACAACTGGAACAGCAGAACACGACATAGGTTATACGTCTCAGAGAGAACGAAACAACTAGCTTAACATATCAAAGAACCTGAATAATGAGTAAAATACGTCTTTTCATGGAAAGAGAAACACTGCCAAATTATTGTCACGTGCAATTTTTTAACTAGCTTATCACATTTCCACGATCATCTCTATTAGAATGGAGGCACGTTGGTACACATATGTCAGGGGAGAGAGAGCGTGTGCATGGGCTTTTAGGGTTAGGGTTTCCTACAGTATATAATAGAAGGATTGTAGCAGAGTGATCTATCTCTATAATATTTCTGTTCAGTTTGCATTCATCCGCCTTTACTCTATCAATATCTAGGTTATTTATTCAGTTCAATGAGATTCATCCAGAATGATAACACCAAAGAGTTACAAACTCTATACTTGGAGGTACAAAAGCATCATGAATTTTGTACACATTATACAACAGAACCAAAAACCACCCACATTCTGCCACTAATAGTAAGAGAAAAATAGGAGTCAAATGAATAATTTCATGCTTTATAAGAACAAGTTTAAACTGGTTTCTCCATCGAAAATGAAAATAAGGCTACCTAGGGGTACTGTTAATCCTGCTTTAACGACTTCATCTGGTACCGAAGTAGGGTTTTTTGAAATCACCAACTGCCGTGGAGTGCAAACCTTGCCTGCGACAATTATACCCAAAAGGCACCATGTATTTAATTTGAAGAAGATCAAATAGTCTGGAACTCATCTACCATAACCGACAAAGATAAGATTTGGTCGAGAAGACAAAAGACCCATTTTCGAATATAGCAAGGAGAGTGCAAGAAAAGGGCAGACTGAAGTATAAAAAACCATTTCATATAGTGACAAGAGTACTGTTTTGCTTGTGCATGAAATTACCATAAGATTCGGGCAATTTCAGGTCAGCAACCACCTCAAGCATTGATTGACGGTTGCGTAAATGCTGAATGGCCTCAGGAGGATCAACAACTGTCACCTCTGGATGTAATCTCTGATAATCCTTCAATGGAAAATATGAAATAGAATGAGACTGAAAGAAAGATGCTGCAGCATATAAAATAACTAGCTTTTCCAGCTAGGCTAAGAATTCATCCATGCTTGCATTCTCGGTTCTCCTACTTTGCTTGTTGTTCAATAGTTAATTCAGAATTAAGGCCTTTTAAGTTCAAGAATCAAGACTGACACGCAAGGATGGAACGTAAAGATTACTCTGTTTTAAAGCAACAAGCAAGGGAAGTGACATATTACTAAACATTAAACTACAATAGGTCTGTTCCATGAGAAACAGTTATAAGTTTCCTCTGTGTACCTTGAGTTTTATGGAGACTTGATTTGTTCCTATTGACTATACTTTATACACACATATCTTTCTTCTAATGTTTGGCTACAAATGAGAAACAAATTTCATTGAAACATGGCATGATATTCTAAATTTCCTTGGATCTCTCTCCAAAGCAAGAAAGATCACATGCAAGATTTTTCTTTTCCTTTGCTTGTAAGTGTAGACCTTAGTCAGCTACTGAGAGAAATGAATCTGAATTACTTCCACAAGAAAATACACAGGTCTTAGCTACTTCATGAGCCAAATTTTCAATTAGTCAACCACAGTAGCTCGTCCTCCAAGTCACCATTTTAGGTTTCAAGTAATCCAGTCCATTAAATCATTTCCGTTCTTGTTCAGGGAGATGCATGAAATGTTGATCTTCTATGCATTCTACAGAAATAAGGAAATATGTAATTATCTTTTGACAACATTACACATTAAAAAAGTGTTCTTTATCCTAATAGTCTTAGAGAGATCTTAGATTCCCTGAAGTCTGACAAAAAACCTAGAACTTTGTAATAAGATTATAAGGCTTCACAGAATGGCCAATCTAGCAACTCTACCAGTCAAATTAAAATATCCTGTAGCATAAAGGCTAACATTATTTAAAGTGAATGTGTAATTCTATCATTATTTCACCACCAAAACATTAGTAGAATTGGGAACACATGAAAACAAATGCAGAGTAGTATGAAGCCTTTGTTCATCATTTGCTTTTTTTTGTTTATGCTCACAGGGTGTTTTTTTATATATCTAATAACATTAAGTTCCAACTTGATTAAATTCTGGTACTCTCACAAGTAGTAAAGACTTCAAAAGTTACTGCCAACTAGGACAAGCTACTCAGGACATCAAAATCCCCTTGTTTACTCACTACAGCAAATGTTCATCAGACCTACACCTGCACAAGTATACTTGATCTAGAAAGTACAATCCTCACTTGTTTGATCCTCATGAATCACGACGAAGACTAAGTAGTTTATGGATTCATGGCATAGTTCTCACAGTAGAAATTCCACAGCAGCACTAGACCATTGGATTCATAAACCAATATAAAGTTGAGAGCACAAACCTCAATAACCTGGGACCAGTCCCTCCCTTCTAACTGAAATCAAAAAGTGCAATCAATCAATAAAGATGAGGGCAACTGTGAATGATAATATGCATTTTACATATTTTTTTGGGTTTGACACAAGCGTCATATTATAAGAAGGCAATTCATGATTACAGGGGCTATTGGCTTGACAAAATAAGTGCAAAATTTTTAAGGCAATTCATAATTGCTAGTCTTAGTAAATGAGATGTATATTAAAGTTAAATTCATTTGTCCTCCTATGGTTCTTTTAATTCATTATTACATTCTTTTCTCTCACATTGCAAAACCAAAAATAAATAAATACATAAAATACAAACTTTAATTCCTAATATTGAAGAGGTTGGTTCAAGTTGGTCAATACTTGAAATACTTGGTGTTAAAAAACTCGACATCAAGAAACTCGCCATCGTGAAGGATAATTAGTTTAATGCCAAGTAACAAAAATATATCCGAATTAGCCTTTTTGTACAAATAGATGCAGATCCCTGTAACAGAACTCGGGTAGAAAAATAAAAATGATGACTAGACAGATCCTTGGAAGTGTTCGTATCTAGGACCTGCCAAATGGGTCCATCCAACAAGGCAAGACGAAGTTAGCAATGATGAGAGAGAATATAGCAATAGACTTTTATTTGGACTTTGCGGTTACATACTAAGACATTCAGAGAATTTTGGCTAGTGCAGTGCCACTTGTAAATGAACAAGAAGAGGGCAGACAATCAGAAGTCGTGAGATTATTGAATCCAAAAACTATGGTTAAGTGTGAAAAGCTATAATGCATCCTTTCTGATCAGGCTATACTTTAAAATTTATTAGTTAATTGCTTAACAAAATATGTCAAGAAACAATCATTCATTCTTTTTAACCTTCATTTCCATTTATGCAAGCTAACCTCTGGATCCTGTTGGGCTCAGTTTCCACTATATATTTCAGTTGAAATGGTTTGGTGCAGAATTTCTTCCTAAAACGATGGTCAGAGGACTATCAATACCTATGTGTTAACATCTAAAATAGCAATACTGACATTGCATCTATTGTAGGAATTCAAACAATTAGCAAGCAAATATGACAGTAATAACTCAAACCTTGTGTAAAACAATATTGAATGGACCCTGCTCTGATAAAGCTCTTTTGAGATCAATTGGAACAAATTGAATGCCCTTATTTCTGCATTAGAAAATGCGACCCCTTAAGTGACCAGAAAAGTAGATTATACCTCATCAAAACATCTAAGGGGGTTTTCAGTAAATTAATGGAAAATTTATGGTTATCAAGATTCAAGCGATGTGGTGAACAAGTTGAAGTTAAGTGATAATCGATTGATAAACAAAAAAAGAATAGAATGAATAAGCAGGCATTTGGAGAATCACCAATCAAAACTGTAGCCTCATATTTCCAAGTTATTTGGTTGAGGATAAGTTAATAGCATAACATAGAAAATTATCAAATTATACTTGCATTTTAATGCAAATCAGGCAACTAAACGCCATGAAGGGGAAAAAACTAAATTAGGGAGGACTGGTCTTCAAAAGTTTTAGAACATATTTGGAGCCGAAACTGGAAAAGAAGATACTGCGCTCAAGTTTTAGCAGATCCCAGAAGAATTCCCAATCCACTAGATTACAGCCAAATACAATTCAAATGGTTTTGTTCGGATCTAGCCTGTATCAGCAATCACAGTGGGGCAGATGGAAATTTAGGCAATAAAATCAATAATTGATTTTTATGTCCATTTTTAGTTGTGCAAAATTAGACAAGTGGGGTTCACTAAACTAGTTCTTTGCAGTGGAGTACTAAATTCTTACAAGCAGCAGTAGGGACAAGCATTAAATACCAAATCTTCCATTGCAGTGGGAAAGCAACAGATGATTTTTTTTTGATAAAAAGCAGCAGATGATTTTAAATACCTAGGTCATAAAATAAGTTGACTGTAATCTTAAGAGAACATATAATGGAATATTCCTTCCAAAGAAGAATTTCACATGTATGATTCCTTCTGAAACCATATAGATTTAGATAAGTTAAACAAACAGTTCCAGAAAACCAGCCACTCAATAATGTGAATCCTTCATAATTATAATTATCAATCTTCCTTATAGAGAAAGAAAGGAAATGTACCAACCGAATCAAAATTAACCATTCCAAGAGAACAGAAATCGACTAAATCACTAATCTAGTCCATTCCCTTATTTGAAATCAAAATACATATTGCCAAGAACACCTCTGCATGCATCATGTTCTAAGATTAAATTGAAAAGAGTAAACATGTGTGAATTTGCATAATCAGCCAACGTAATCACAAAGAAGATAGAACTACGGAAATCAGCGAAAGATATGAAAAACCTAAAGAGAACGCAATGTAAAGCGATCGATGGATCATCGCATTTCTACAGACAAATCACGAGAAAATAAGAAAATAAATCCGGACGAGTACCGAGCTAAGCGGATAAACTTGGGCTTCAAAAAGCTCTTCTTCTTCTTCGAAGTGAATGCATAGCCCACTATAATACTCGCCGGCGCCGGCGGCGAGATTTCCGATGGCAGCGTCGATGCCTCTTCTCTCTCGTCATCCACGCATGAATACAGAATCGTCGCGTTCAATTTCATACTCAAATTACGCTTCACCAATCGAAGAAAAACACGAAACAAAACCGCTCCACTCAAAATTCCCCAAAGTCTGGAAGAAATTGAACCTTCTCGCCTTGTTAGTGGCCCTCTCTATACCCAAATCGTCGGTAAAATTTAAAAATCGCCAAATTCTTAATTAATCCGCAACTTCTTTTGTTGTTTGGGTGTGACAATGCTTTGAATAACCGAAAATACAGGATCAATGCGCGTAGGTGAAGAGCAAAACGCTACATATATGATTATATTGTGCGTGAATATATACAGATTCATGGGAAGAATGCATGTATACATATATTGTGAAGAACGGCAGCTGATTGAGCTGACATTTTTGTCCCTTAATGTATGGTGATTTGCAACATTGACCCCAGAAAATGTCAAATTTCATTTCACATCCAATACTTTATCAAATGCCGCCGTGTGAATAAAATAAAATAAACTACTCCACCAAATAACGCCATTGTTGGACTTCGTGATTTTTTTTATGATGTCTTTTTAATTGTATCTAAATATTAGTACTCATTTCATCCCAATTTAGATATGATTAAATGTATTATGAGCGAAAAAAGGTTTCACAACTAAATTGAATATATAATGAGTGGAATATGTAAGGAAGAGATCAAAATAAAGAACTCATCTCAAAACATTTAAGTGAAATAATCCATTTAATATATAAATCCATCATTAATTGCTCATACAACTAATATAAGACCAGTCTTGCACCTTTTAGTAGTTTCAGTCTTCAGTAATTGAGGTTTCAAAAGATCATTATTTGAACTCAATGTATGATGAAGTACTACTAAGTGAAAAGGTCCAAATTTGGTGGTTGTAAATAGGGTGGGTAGGTACGGTATACCTTACCGAAACCACTATACCGTATACCTTACCGTAAATACGGTATGCGAAAAAATCATACATTTACCTTACCAAAGTTTTCGGTATACCGAACTTAGAGTTTCAACATCAATTAAAATAGAAAATTAGAGTTTTTAGAATATTATTTATATTTTATAATTTAAAAAATAAATTAAATATAATTTATTCATAATTATATTTATATTTCACAATAGATTTTATAATTTAAAAATATATAAAATATATTTTATATATAATTGTGTTTATATTTTTGTGGTATATACCTTAGTTTACGGTATATACCTTAATTTACGGTATATACCGAATTTCGGTATGCAGCGGTATACCGCGGTATTTGAAAATCCATACCGTTACCTTACCGAAATTTTTCGGTAAGGTATCATACCGTACCGAAAGTCACGGTATACCAAAAATTCGGTATTTTCGATATTTTTTCGGTACGATAAGGCCGGTATTTCGGTATTTTTCCCCAGCCCTAGTTGTAAATTGGAAATAGAGCGGCTAAAATTAAATATTAGTGATACGTATACAGTAGCTTGTAAATTTTTGTTAACTAAATGTGATATGACACTTCGTATATCACAAAGCTTGATTTCTAGTATATAATTCAAATGAAAATAGTGAATAAGTTAGATTCTTTTAAAATGACATTTATAAAGTAGTATTAAATATATACCCCTATCATCAATGACGTATTCATATATACGTATTACTTTAAAATAATTAGAGCCTAATAGTGCTCTTAGACCATCCACAACGCGTCTCGCGCCGGGCTCGCGTCTCGTCTCGGAGAGACGAGACCCCCGCGAGACGCATTGCAGCGGCCATCTCGTCTCCAGCTCGCGACCGTCTCGTCGCGTAGCTCGTCTCGGAGAGACACGAGACGAGCTGTCTCGCCACGCGCCCGAGACACGTGGCACGTCCCCATGCGTGCGTGACGCCCACTCGCTGGCCCGCGAGTGGGCGTCGTCACTGATGACGCAATAATTCATTTTTTTTTAAAAAAAAATCGATTTTTAATAAAAAAAATTTTTTTTTTTTTCAAACGGTAATATTACCGTTAAATATTTATTTTCATTTTTTAAATTTTTAATTTTTTTACTCTATAAATAATTCTATTCCATACTCATTTCACACACAAACACACATCTATTCCTCTCAAATCCTCTCTATCACTCCAATTTCCATCTTCAATCAACTCAAACAAATGGATCCTTTTGAGCAAATGCGCCAATTAATGGAACAATCACTCGAAGAAGATCGACGACGAGAGGCGGAGGAAGCCGCACCACCCCCACGACGCTCCCGGAAGTACATCAATCGGAACCGGGAGGAAGCCGCCGCACGGTTAGTACGCGACTACTTCTGCGATAACCCGATTTGGGGAGATACCTATTTCCGTCGCCGTTTCCGCATGCGGAAACCGCTATTTCTCCACATAGCGAATACTTTGGCGGTCAGGGAGGAGTTCTTCCGAGAAGGGTTCGACCTTCGTGAAGACGTGCGGCAGGCCAGCGAACCCAAAGCAGGCTCTTTTTGCGCAGAAGCAGGAGGCTGCGCGCAAGGATGTGGAGAGGGCGTTCGGGGTTCTCCAAGCGCGCTTCAACATCATCAAAGCCCCGGCTCGTTCGTGGTTCATGGAGAGCATGGTCGACATCATGTATACGTGCATAATCTTGCACAACATGATTGTCCGAGACGAAGGACCCGATGCCGGAAATTGGTTCGACCCCGAATCCCTCGGAAGCTCAACCGCAAGTAGTCCGCCGCGAAGTGGAGCGCATCCATCTATACAAGAACGGTTGGCTATTCGGGCAAGGACACGCGACTCTAGCGCCCACACCCAACTCCAAGAGGATCTAATTGAGCACATTTGGGAAAACTTTGGCGGAGAAGATTAAATTATGTCATTTTTATTTTTTTAGAATTTTAATTATGTCTTCGTTTTTTTTAATGTTAAGTTGTAATATTGTTTTAATTTTAATAAAGTGTGTTTGTTTAAATTGAATTGAGTTTTAAAAAAATTATAAATTAAATTGAATGAATAGTAATTAAGAGACGGAGCGTTGCAGGTTCCGTCTCTTAGTTAAGAGATGGAGGAAAAAAGGACAGTGGGGCCCTCAAATAGTGCTCAAATAGTAGTTAAGAGACGGTTTAAGAGACGGTATAGAGACAGCGTTGTGGATGGCCTTATCCAATCATAACCTTTCGTTAATAACATCAACATAAGTAAAAAAGATTAAAATGGTGGAGCTGAAGCACTAGGACATTTTTATTAATAAAGGTGTTCCATTTTTACATCAAAGTCGCACTATACTTCAAAAATCTAAATTAAAAAATTTTAGCTGTCAAATTTGGTGGAATGATCAAGAAAGAGTTGGATTTTGGTGTTGATTTGAATAACGTTGTATTTGGTCTCCCAATTGATAGGAATGGAGTTTGTCACGGGTTGAGCTTTTGAAAAAAATTGCAACCGAACAACAGATAAGATTAGACATGATCTTAAATCATGGCAACCGAACGAGCTGAAAAACATCAAGTTTCATCTTATTTCACAACATTACTATAATCTTCTATACATAAAGCAGAAGAACATCTTCAACCTTTCGACAAAGCTGAGAATCACGATCTGAGTTTCCTGTCCTCCCACGAAGAATGGAAGCCGACACGAAGAAAACGACGTCCTTTTCTATCTTTTATCTGGTTAAAAAAAGCTTCTGCTAAAGGGTTGCTGTCAACTACTTCAACATCCTTGAAATAATAATCATAATCCCAATGGAACTCCTCCAAGTTGTAGCAATGTTTTATGCTGATATGCCTAAGCCTTGAGAAGCATCCACTTCCCACCTTCCATTCAACCAAATCCGTATCCTCGATCACGAGGGACCTAAGCCTTTGGAATTTGAAGTCGTCGACTTCCCACTTTGGGCCTCGGAAGGCATAGCATTTCAATTTCAGCACATGGAGCTTCGGCAACAAACCAACAGTATCCATATATTCCCAAGGATAGCACAGCCCGCTCAAATGCAACTTTACTAGGCTCGATGGGAACATCGAAACAGGGGCAGCAAACCCGGGCTCGGGTTTTAGCTCAGGATTCAGAACAATACATTTAAGTGATTTTAGTTTATCAAGACAAGAAATTTGATTCAAACGTTGAAAAGGTTCACCATCATCATCATCAGGCACCAACTCAATTAGGATACCAAGCTTTTCTAGATTGGAGATTTTCTGAAGAACCTCTATGGTACAGCTAGCAACGCTCACATCTAAAAGTGTTCGGAGGTTTTCCAAGAACGCGCCAGAACTAGTTTCTTGTAGGTCGCTTCCCATTATCTGTAGATGCTTTAGTTCTTGCATATCCCATATCTCTAGAGGCACATAAGATTGAGATGGATTCGATATAATGCTCAGATGGCGATGGATAATCAAGAACTGAAGGTTAAAGAGTTTGGACACGGAACCAGGGAGATCTCCAGTGTACGTAAGGGCAAGGTATCTCAACTGGACTAGTTCCAAAACTTCCGTTGGAAACTCATATAATCGGATCGAAAGAGCTTTGAGTACTCTGAGAAACCTCAAACCGAAGCCTAAGGGTACTGGATAGCGATGATACGGACCAACACATAGGAGAGAACGTGCAGTAATTGCACATTCATCTTCTAATGTGTCATACACATCTTTTATGCCCAACAAAACGTTGTTGTGGATGGAAAATCTCCGTCCACCTCCAAAACCTTCTCCAAGACCATAGGCACGGCTATTTAGGACACTGAAGAACTTGTTCTTGCGAACTTCCATCTTAGAAAAGTGCCATAGGGAAGAATGAAGGCGACAAGTTTTCACCTTACGACGAAGTATGGTGCTCTCCTTACACACTACGACGAGACTATGGGAAACAAGCTCAACCAAACACTTCGTAGCACAATCTTCTAATGTTTCTTCAATATTTGGCACAAGAAACCCCTCAGCCATCCACACTTGGACCGCGAAATCTCATAATTTTGAGGAAAAACACCCATATAAAGAAAGCATGGCTTCAAACGTTGAGGCAAGTATTCATAACTCGGACATAGTATCTCTGATATTTCACAATACACCTCCAGGAAAACAGAGTTCTCTTTGTCCGATGCCACCTCGTTCCAGTACTCAACCGTGATATCCACTTTAGATAGGAGCTCTGCAACTTTGACTATAGTGAGAGGAAGGCCATCACAATGCTTCACAATCTTCCTCCCCGCTTCCTCGAGTTTAGGAGGGCACCATTCCCCACCAAACACCTTCTCCCGGAAAAGATCCCAACTCTCCTCTTTATTCAGAAAAGGCACAGTTCTTGCTTTAGCATTGCAGTGATCACATACTTCCATCAGCCTAGTTGTAATCAAGATCCGGCTTCTTCCATTATCGCTATCCGGAAAACAACACTCCAAATAATCCCAAACCTTCGTTTCCCACACATCATCCAACACAATCAAGTATCTTTTATCCTTCAAAAAATCATATAAACGCTGATTTATCATTTTACAGTCACCATCTCCATCTCCATCTCCAAAAGATTGATCTACTTGAGCAAGAATGTGCCAAGGGATTTCACTCAATTCACATTTTCTACCTACTTTAACCCAAGCACAGCAATCAAAATGGCTCAAAATCAATTGATCATAATATATCTCCTTAGCAAGAGTAGTCTTACCGATTCCCGCCATTCCGACGAGAGCGAAAATCGGCAGCCCAAAATAGTTGGGGACAGTGAACATATGTTTGAATTTACCGAATAGATCGGATAATCCAACCATCTTCGATTTGCTTCCGTCAAAATCAGCAGCTTTGTCTTCTTCCTCGGGAAGCAGATTCTCCAGCAAATTGGCGTACTGCTCCTCCATCTTCTCCGCCGTTTGGATGAAGGAATCGACATCACTAGTTAGATTCTGCAGATCTATGGAGAATTTCGATGGATGGTTGGGCTCGGATTGTGAAGAAATCTGACGCGAGAGGCGGAAATCGAGTGAATCTTCGAATTTGGAAACAATTTCTCTGATTTCTGCATCCAGAGCATTTACTCTGTTCCTGGTGATGCTCTTGCTGCTGGTGTCCAATTTTGTGAGAATTTCTTGCAAGGACTGAAGTTTTTCGTGGGTAAATTGTATGATTTGTTGAGAGGGTGGAAGGAGCACGATTTTGGATGAATTTGTGAGCCGCTTGATGAATCCGCGTTACGTGGTTCGATTTACTGAAGTAAATCTACGTCCACGGGAAGAAGGGAGGGCAAGATTGTATTGCTTGTGATGAATCCGCGAATTTCTGATGTTAGTAAATGCTGGTAGAGAATAAAGACTACGACACAATGAATTTACGTGGTTCGATTTACTGAAGTAAATCTACGTCCACGGGAAGAAGGGAGGGCAAGATTGTATTGCTTGATCTGGGATTACAGCTTACAACACAGACTTGCTATATGATATTTTATCTCTAGAGAGCTTAACCCTTGTCTATTATATTGAACTAAGATCGTGGCTTGCATCGCCACCCTAAGTCGTGGATGTCGTGTAGGTCATGGCCTAAGATCGTGGATGTAGCGTAGGTCATGGCCTACGATCGTGGCCTGAGTTGACACCACGTGGTAGTGGGTTCATGAGTCCCCAAGAGTGCCGGGGAAAGACCTGGTCATCTCCGAGGTGGTTGCAGACATCCCGGAACACGTCCCTGAGCCTTTTCAATGGCCGACGAATTTTGTGGAGGTAAGCTTTCTGACTTGGCTTCTTTTCCACATTTTTTGATGGCCATTCTGTTGAGTTTTTTCCTTGTTCATCTTCAGAGAGCCAAGCTCGTCTCCGTGGAGCTCTCCAAAGCATCCCACGACTACGAGGAGATGCAGAAGAAGTTGCATCTTGCTCGTAGTCTGGCCGAACAGGCTGAGGCCAAATTTGAGAGGGCCCGAGCTGCTAGGATCTCGGCTCAGGATGAAGCCCGGTCAGCCAAAAACCAGCTCATCATCCTGCAAGAGCAGACGAAGCACCGGGAGGCTCAGAAGGAGGCTGCCGCCGTGGCTGCCCAGGGGGAGGCTCTCCGTGTTTACACGGAGAAACTCTTTTTGAGCGGCCAGTTCTCGGCCTTTGTCGGTAGTCTGGTAAGGCTAATTACCGATAAGGGCGAGCAGGGGGCCGACGTCGTGCTGCCTCTGTACAGCCGAGAGATAGCAGCTCGGCTTCAGAATCTGCCGCTCCTTGAGGAGCTCGCTTCATCCTCGGTCCTGCTTTCTGCAGACCGAGTCCGGAGTTGTCGAGCTGATCGGGACGAGAACCTGGAGGCTATCTTTGCCTCCGTGGGACCCGTTTCACCCGCTTCAACTTACAACGGAGAGGGTGAGGCCGAGCCGCTGGAGCAGGAGGCCGAAGTCGAGCGGGCCGGGCATCCGGAGAAGGAAGCCGATCAGGAGGCGGAGGCGAGGCCGGCAGGATGCGAGGCCGAGGCTGAGGTAGCTCAGGAGAAAGAAGCTGAACCAGACCGAGGAGCCGGAGACGAAGCTGGCGGAGTATGATTTCGTCTCCCTTCTCTTAGTCTAGTTTCTTCCTTGTAAAATGGCCTTGAAGCCCTCCTAGTGTAAAAAATTTTCCTTGTGAATGAAAAATTCTCTACACTTGTCTTCGTATAGCTTTTCGTACTCGCCTTTATTCCTGTTGTATTTTACTATCTGCTCGGTACAGCTGCCGAACTAATATAGCTGCTTTGTACTCAAGGAGATGGAGATACTTCACTGGAAACGGCTGTACTCTTCGGCTTTAGACGAAGCTGAGAAAAGAGCTATAGCCGATCAGACGAAGAATGACGAGCTTCTGGCTCGTTTAGTGAAGCTGGAGGCCGATAATAAGGACTTAGAGTCCGATAAGAAGGATCTGGAGGCCGAGCTGAATACGACCATTGCTGAGAGGACTGCGTACGAGGATTACATCCGTGTGCGCGGGGGAGTGACCATATCAGATGTTCACCGCTCAATTGTGTTCTTGAGACAAATCACTGAGGCAAAAGCCATTTCAGCAAACACCATTGTTGACGGCTGAATGGGTGATAATAAGACTGACAGTGATAGTCAATCGAGCTGACGGTGAAGTCTTCCATTCACACTCTGTGCATGGAGTAACATTTTTCAATAAAATAAAGATTATTAACCAATTACAATTTGAATTAAAATAATGATGTAATTAACAATTAAACCCCTATTTATGGGGGATTGATATGACACGTCATTCTCCAGATATCCGACGGCTCCACAGTCCACACCACCCACCTTCTGGCCACAAAACAAACTCATGGCGCAGAATAGCCACCCAGATCTCGCATTTTCTACGATGCGCCAGGGGTGCGGCCCTCTTGGTTAGACCTTCACGCTTTGTTTCGCTTCCGTATCAAACTTCGTATTTCCCACTGATCATTTACATGACCTCAGATAAATCCATTTAGCATTTACAAATTCGAATTTCAGCTTCCCGTAATTGTAATGGCTTGCCTTCAGCTGTTAAAATCAGCTCCATCAATTTCACAGTCCAAAATCGGCTGTTCCCGCGCGGATTTCAGCTTGCAGAAAAGGCGAATTAGGCTTCGGAATTCAGGAATTGCAAATAATTACAGAAGATTTAGGGTTAATTGCAAAGTAGAAGACGGTGGTAAACAGAGTAATGGTAAGTAGGTGCGGATTTCTGCTGTATATGATAATACTATATGAGGAGTATAAGTTATGGGCAACCTTTATTTTCCTTTTTTTCCCGACAAGAAGTTATGGGTAACCATTGATGAGCTTGCTCTTCTAAAATTCACCATTTGGAACAGATAATTTATTACTATGATCATAAAGATGGGAACTTTGATGTTAGCTATTTTTAGATTTTACTGTTAATTTGGAAAGAACTTGGATTGAATTAAATATTCTGCATATGCCTGTGATCAATTTCCTCTTGTTTTGTCAAATGTGTGAACATTTTTGTGCCTTTATGTCTCAGGTGAAGAACCTCCCGAGTCTTTATTTATGAAGGAACTAAGAAGAAGAGGGATGACTCCCACTTCTTTGCTTGAGGAAAAGAACAAAGGTGTTGTGAGGGAGGAGGAGATGAAGTTTAGGGAAGAAGATGGGGGTTGGGGTTACTCAAGAAGAAATGGCACCACAACGGGTGGAGAAACAAACCTGACCGGTCAAAGGGAAACGTCCATGGCGCTTAATAGTGAAGGTCTTGGGGTAGGAAGATCACTGTTTTGATTTTATTCAATGAATTGCTACTTTATGGAGTCAAATTTTAGATGTATTTGTGTCCTGATCTAGGTCATTGAATGTTTATTTAGGTTTCTTCTTGTCATTCAGAAATGGGATTTGTCTTATATTTCTTTGGAGTGAAATAGCCTCCTGGTTTATGATTTCTACTTGGCATTTGTTTGAACTCTTTGCTCGTAATGTAGGGTTTGATCCCGCGAGGGAAACTTCTGCTTACCCTGGGATGAACATTTTTTCTGACATTTTGGCCATTGATTCTTGTAAATATTGCACTTTTCCTTGCACTATATCTGGTAATCTCCTGTTCTTGTTCATTGTGTGTTCTTGTAACTTGCTTTTAATACTTCATTATCAACTGATCCTCAAAGCATGGATTTTTCTTTTTCATATTCTCTAGATTATTGTTATTCGATTATGTGCAATTTCATGTATGCTGTGATGACAAAATCATCTCTATAAAAGGAGCAAAAACGTTTAATGTGGAAATCCATGGAAGCGTTTACGTGAGATGTACATATCTAACTTACATCAGCCATAAATGTTGGGATGTCCCTAAAAGTCCTTCAGTTCAACTTCTATCTCACACCTGTTATGCTATCAAATTAGAGTTCTAGTTATATTTAGAGCTGGATCCTCGGTCTTTTGAGGCCTAGGCACCGGACTAATTTTTTGTTCTTTTTTGATTGCTTATGTTTTTGAAAAGACAAAGGAGAAGTTGGCTTCCTTGTTTAGGACTTTGACCATGATTTAGGATATTAGTTTTCCCCCTTATGTTTACCAGGTTTACTTCTTCTTGTAGAGTTTTAGAGGCTTTCTGCAATCTCTGTTTTACGGGTCTATTTCCACACTAATTGATATTCTCGTCATTGGCCTGATTCCATCTATAATCTTGGTCTTGTTCACAGAACTTTGTCTAATGACTTTATAATTATTTCAGCTATGGGCAGTGTAACCGGTTTTATTAGACAATGGCTTATGTCCATGAAATGAACTACTTGGTCACAAACAACTTATTTGATTGTTGCAGTTGTTTTTTCCTTGTTTGCTATGACAATGGTAGATGAATGTGTTTATGTATATTCAGTGTCTTTAACTGCTTACAACAGGGCCTGAATTTCAAGAATGACGCTTGTTATGCATTACCGCATTTTCTGATGTTCCTGATATGTTTGGTGCAGTACTTTGGAACAGAATTTGTTCACGATGGACGTGATCATCCGATAGCTCCGCCCCCATATGTCGACCCTTATGAGTTGCTAGAAGAAGAGAGGATGTATAAGACTGCACCCCCTCTAAATTGAAGGACAGCGAACTTGTGTATAGCAGCATTTCCACTTCATCAATGATCCTATAATTTTGCTTAACTTACAACTTAGAATGTGTAAAAGCATCTCTCTCAAGTTGAACTTAATATATAATGTATTTCTCAAGTTGAACTTAATATAGAATGTATTCTGGTAATGTTGTTTCATGAATGAGTAAATTAGAGGTATTTAAGTTGTAATCTAGACTTGTAATGAACGAAAATTCCTACAGAATTGGATAATACACCTAGGGGTGGATCGATACGAGATATCGTATCGAAAACGTTGTATCGTATATCGTATCGAAAATATCGATATGAAAGAATTTCATATCGTTATCGTATCGAAAGTTTCGATATATCGAACTTTCGATATGGATAATATCAATATCGTTATCGTATCGATATTTCGATATATCGTACCTAAATTCGATATATCGATATATCGAATTTTGGTACGATATATCGAAATATCGATATCGTATCGAATACCTGTATATCGAAAATTATAATTTCAAAACTTAAAATTCACACAAAAATTAATAAAACTTCAACACAATAAAATTAATAGTGTTCTTATCTCCATAATCAAAATACAACACAACCAAATACAATGAAATGGATTTATATATATTTATAATTTTAAATTCTAATATGTATTGAATTTCAATATGTTTCGATATATACGATATATATCTTATATTCGATATAAAACGATATATTGAAAATATCGATATATATCGTATATTCGATATAAAATGATATATCGCGATATAAGGAAATTCATATCGTTATCGTATCGAAAACTTACGATACGGTATCGTATCGTATCGAAAATTACGATATATCGAAAATTCGATAATTTTTCGATATTTTTCAATACAATACGAGCGATATATCATTTTTTCGATATTTTTTCCCAGCCCTAAATACACCAACTGAGGAAAGGATTATTTTCTTATAACAGATGAATAAAAGGCTAATACACCAAATTCTAACATTTAAGAAGAAAAAGTTCTAAGTTGGTGTATGTTTTCACCAAAGATCTTTTCCTCAGTCAAAGCTCCAGAATCAATACGATTCTTTCGTGTTTAAGATTAAGAACCTTGCTCTCAGAGCAAAACACAATACCTATGCAGCAGGTTGAGACCGATTCCATGACTGGGGCTCATCTTCATACGCTCTGTAACTACGGTTCTCCTGCAAGTACGAAATCCCACTCCATATTCCACGAATAATCAAAATACTCACGAACACTACACTCCCAAGCGTGCAAATAACCTGCAATTATATGCAGTAGAGAATAAAGGATCAACGAAATAACAACTCTTCAAGTTTTTCTAGAAATACAAGACTTGGCCTCTCTCGAGGACAAAGCACTTACAGGGAAAATATAAAGATTTTGAGCCCCAGAAACTATATTCGGCCAATGGGAAAAACTTTGTGATTTACTATCACATAAGAATATGGCTAAATATTATTTATGCAGTAGATATTACTACCAAGAAAAGTCTGCCCATCCATCAATGGAAGCTATACGGGACTAGAAATCAACAATCTCACCCTCCTATTGTTGTTTAGAGTTCAGGCACTGTTACAAGTCTATGACAAATGTATCAGCGTCAAATACATGTTTAAAACACGTAATATTTATTTAAACCCCAATAGGTCAAAACAATGGCAAGGACCAAACTAAAGGAGCTTTTTAACGTAGTGGAGAAGATTATCATCTGACTACAGCAAACACTAAAACAGTACTCTCTTAGTAATAACCCTCTACGTCTACTATGCATGTAATCCAAATCTAGTTGATTGTACTTTAACAAAACAATGAAGTGCCTTTCCGAAAGCCAGTTAGCCAAACTTAGAATCAGTCTAGCATTGTAAAAATTCTCAAACAATCAAGAAAAGAAGAAACGATTCAATTCTATTTATCACTGAAGGAAAAACTCTTAATAAACTAAAATGAAAGCAAAATTTACAAAGGTATTACCTGAAGAAAAGCTTTCAAAACCCACATAAAAGTCAAAATTATAGTTCCATTCACAGCAAATCCAACCTGTATATGAAAGAGAGAATACAACAGCTCAAGGTAAGAGCACAAAATAATTTGTCTAAAAACACTTGAAGGTAAAAGAGCACCCAAAAACTTAATAACGTTTTCTAGAGGCTTGTGGATAATAATTAAAAACATAAATTGTCAAGCCATGTAATGCTTCATGAAAACGACAATTCATTGTTAGAAAGCTCATCATTTGAAAAGTTACACCACCTAACCCTAATAAACGGTGCATAATAACTTTCTTGTATAATAGAAAAACTAACAGATGAATAGCAATGAGATCATAAATACTACTAGTAGCATAATTTTACATATTCAACTATTTCAACTTCCTGGTAGAGTAAAACTGAAATCTGAACAATTACACATCAACTTCGACCAGACCTCCTCTACCACCCCCACTTTTTTTACAAGATGCAACCTATCCCAATATAAGAAAACCATACAGTATTCACAGAATCACATTACAAAACAGGCTCCTAGATTGTGGTGGCCAGAATTCTGATAACTATTTTAAAAAAGATGCAAGACAAAATCAACCAGCTCCACCTAAATATGCAGAAACTAATAGAGCAGTTGCAAACTATATTTTCACCTCAGTATTCCCAATCTCATGTTTATATGCCAAAAAGGTTTCATATTTAATTATTATTGTCAGCATCAAACACCATGAAGAATTGCATTTTCTTCAAAACACACTTGATGCACCTCAAAACCAGAGTAGAAATAGAAATTACAAATCAAAGCATAATGAATTGAAACCTAAAAATGCCATTTGCAGGCAATTACCAATCAGCCTCTTACCAATTTGGTGGAGATAGGGACTGGTAAAACAGACTTAACGGCCCTGCGAACTTTTCTGGACACCTTTCTGAAAACATTCTCCACAAACCTAATCAGAAGATCCAAGCTCCTATCTTCTTCCTCCTCTTCTTCATCGTCATCATCATCATCATCCTCCTCGATATCATCGATGTAGTCGCCCATCACCATACTATTTCGCTGCCTCGCGCTCCAAGCCCGAGCTTCGTGGATCGGATTCCGGCATCTCTGTACCAATCAGAAGCCAATCAATTGTTGAAATGCCATAAATCATCTCCGATTTAACTTTATTCAAAATTTGACCTCTAGAGGGAGAAGAGAATCGCTTGTGCGATAGCGGCGGAACTGGACGATAGTGGAGGTCTTGAGGTTATGAGAATCGACGAAGGAAGAGTGAGATAATCGTAATGTTCGAGGAAATGAATAGAGATGCTGGGGACGGAGAGTAACGGCGGTCGCCGCCATAACGGTGGCGGCGGGAGCTCTACCGGTAGACGGCAGGGGGAATTTGGCAACTTTTTAGGGACTATTTTGAGATTTGGGAAAAGTTTGGGTACAGAGGCATAGCGGTCAACTACTTGACTAATAAATTAGCCCTTTTTTTCTCCACAATAAATATTCAATTTTATTTTATCGAAAAAACAGATTTTTAAGCAGAGTAATTTAGTTGTTACCACTTTAGGAAAAAAAACTTGTGTGATGTGGTTTTTATTACGAAATTGCATTAGTGAAAAAAGTACTTGTTCATACGTTCAGTTGCCCTATTTCAAAAGCTCCAACTTCTGATCTATTTGGTTTAACCGTGAAGCTTATTTTGATTGATAGTTAAGATCACATTATATTTTATAGTAATTAATTATCTCATTTCTACCGATGACTAATTTAATTCTAGATATAATCAATTTTAGCTTATCCCATACAATATCTTACTATTATCTTATCTATTGTTGCATTCAACAAATTTGAAAATTTGATTCAGAGCCTACAAATATGTATTGAAATCAAATTCAAAGCCAATGATATCCTTTCAACCACTCCACTAACAAAATCATCAAATCTGACATTAATTTGTATGTTCAAAATATGGGACAAAATCATCAGAAACAGAGAAACCAAAATTCATTTCTCCATGGCTGCTAAATCATATTCAGTGCATCAATATTTGCTGAGTTTTGTGAATATACAGAAACAATATATTCACACAAACAGACGTAAATGTGTCAGTAAAACCAGTTGCCAAACTAGGTGACCTCTTCTCCAATCAAACAGCACAACTTCATCAAAACAAAACAAACAATGCCATAGAAATTGAGAAAATAAAGGATCAGCTTTTATCAAAATTACCAATAGGTTAACATGTACAGCAACAGCAGTGCTGGAATAAAATGTCAATACCAAACTGTTTTATATAATTGAACATACTACCAAGTACCAAAAACACAAAGATTAATAGAAATAACATAGAACTTCCTATAAGCATGTATGCATATACTCAATCAAGAAACCTACCACCACGATTGCCTAGATTACACTGTGGTGAAAAGCTCCTCATGGGATGAGGATTCACAGGAACATGACGCCTGATCAGTGGGTCATCTCCATGAGGCAGCTTGTCCCCTGGAAACCGCGCTACCCTTTGAAACATGAGTGGATTGGGATACCTTCTCCTCCTAGGCTGAGGCCAGTTTGGCACTGGCCAATAGGGTGAAGCTCTAACTCTGTTCGCAAGGCGCCTGCAGCCTTCCCACCTGCTCCAAGCCGTCGCAAATGCCTTCTTCCAACTCATGTTGGCTTCTTTCATCTCAATGACGAACTCCTCACAGAACTTGGTCTTCCACAGGTCATCACTCGACCCCATATACCTCAGCTCCGAGCACACACAGCTCGCTCTTGCTACATCAACACCAGGCAAGGATTCCAAGATTTTCAACTTGAGCTCACTTGGCAGCCGCACGAAGCAGGGAGGAAGCTCCAAACTGGCCTCCTCGCATAAATCAATCAACAATGGCAGCGCCAGATTATCCTTCACAGTCCTCCAAAACCTAAACACCTCCTTCTCCGGAGATATGCCTGAAGATTCTCCATTTTCTCCACCTACATTCTCCACTGCGCCACAATTCGCCCACACGACATTCAGAAAAGGAACCAATTCCTCCTCGTTCAATCGAACCCCAAAATGCAGGCCTCCCTTGGCTGATGATCCATTGTCTAATGTACCATAAACATTCAAGTAATTCCCCAAATTCTGAAATTTCAAAACCACACGCTTAATAGCTTCATCGGAGCCGACAATACTCTCAGGCAGAGTGTAAGACAAGGAAACCCTAAACAGACCCGACGGCCACTCATTGCGCAATTGAAAACCATCAACCACTGCATTTCCCCTCTCATCGAAACCTACAAATCCAGACTCCAGCATAACCGCATGGACTGCGATCACAATCAGCTTGTGATCGCGCCCCGCATCGTCACCCAACTCCGCCGCGAACACCTTCCTAAGAAATCCAGGCACGGAAAACGACCTATCTACAACATCATCCAATTCATTACCCATACCATCAATTTCAATACCGTCGTCATCGACTTCCATGTCACTCGCATCCGTACCTAGGGTTTGCCGTTTCTGAGAATCAAGCATAACGCAATCGGAATCATCGGCTTCGGGGAGCGTAATTTGGGGATTCGAACATTCGGGATGATTAGAGCGAGGCGTAGGGGTAGAGTCGGTCACCCGCGATAGGGTAATTGGGTAAATGGAAGCGGTGGCCGGCGCCGGGTCTTCAACGGAGAAATAGATAAGGTCGCCGGAGGCGATTCCGAGAGATAGGAGGGTGTCTGCGCCGTCGGATTGGATGTCGTCATTCCGATTAAGAGAGAGGCGGATTGAAGCAGGAGATGGTGAATTGGGGAGGGTTTGGGAGAGAATTTGCCGGAGTTGGAGGAGAGTGGAGGAATTAGGGATTTCGATTTTTAGGGTTTCTTTAGATTCGAATGATCTGAGTCTGAGTTTCATGTTTGCAGAGATAGAGATGGGATGGGATTTGGGAGAAGAGGTGTGTATATATTGTTAATTTTTATTTGAAATTTTAAAATGTTATTTATGTAAATTTTAATTTTAAAGCATTGTTTTTCGTCGTACTTATCTCTAAAATAAATTATTAATCGATTCAATAATAATCGAACTACAACTATTTTGTTATAAAAAAAATTCAAAACATCTAATTTTACCATGTGATAACTTTAACATTTTCATCTTAAAATCAACTACTCCATATATAATTGGCAAAATTTGATTAACCAGAAACAAAATTGTAAATTTCTTGACGTACAAAAAAAAATCAAAATGCTGGACTTGAAGAAAAAAATGAAGAAAATAAAAAAAAGTTTCTAGTATGTTCTAGTTCAATACTACTATAAATTAGCATTTCATAAGAGAAAATTTAAAACAATTATAACTTGCTTAATATAAATCCTTTCTTACATATCCCGGTATCAATTTAAATTTTTTTGTGCTAAATTCATTTTAATCATCCAAAATAAATTGCATAAAACTGAAAACACCATGACGTCAGAGGTTTTTTTTATCAATTACGATTGTCAATTAGACATTTAATTTGTTTCGTAATCATAATTAAAATTTCAACCTCATGTTTAAAATTGGACTAATTTACACACTATTCAACTTTTATACGTAGTACTTAAGATTTATAAACAACATATCCAAATAAAACCAATTTCCAAAAAAATAAAGGCGTAGCATTCTTGTAGCCACGTTATTATCTCCTTCTCCGAATATAATTTCCTACATTAATTAATCATAAAATATTGACCGTCCGATCACTTTGTATCTACTTATATACCAAAACAAGTCTCCACAACTTTTGACCTTACTCAAAAAATTCAACACCATGGCCAAAACCACCACCATTTGCACACTCACAACCCTCTTCTTCCTCCTCCTTCTATTCTCCTCCCACGCCACTGCCCGGCCGGGCCCCGCATTTCACGACGTCACTCCAATAGAGAATCATCGCTCCGTGAGCCTCACACATAATCATAACACATGCATACACGTTTTTATTAACGTTCTGGTTTGTATGTAGATTTGAATTTTATTAACGATGACGACTTGTGATTTTTTTAGGATCAGGACGGAGAGAAGGAGGCGGATCGAGATAACTGCGTCGGATTGAAAGATGATGAGTGCATGATGAAGAGAATGGTTGAAGCTCAACTTGATTACATCTATAACCAAAACAAGAAGAAGCCGTGATCGTTATGTATGCAAGTATGCAACCATTTTCAATAATTTATGTTATTGCTTGAGAGATGAATAAAATTTTGTTTTCAATAATAAGTGATCCCTACAAATTTTAATTAGATATAGACTTTGTCAAGTGAATCAAGCCACCTCAAGTAAGTGTATAATAAGGAGATTATAAAAGATGCGAAATTAAAATGTGCCGCGCATTTAGAGGCGCGAAATGCAAACAGTTATGTTTGGATATGATCTTAATGAATTGAATTGTTATCAAGTCGACAAAACAATAATCCAACTCGAACTATTTATAAGCCTAAAGGCTAATATGTCCCACCATTTTTAACTCAGCTATAAATTACTCCATCTATCAATGATTAAGTGTTATAAGTTGACTTGATACGAGTATTAAGAAATGCAATAAAAAAATGGATAGAAAAAATTATTGGAGTGTCATTCCTACTTTTATATACTTTAGTTTTAAAATAAAATATGAGTAACAAATATCAAAATTAATTAAAATAAATGAAACACTTAATTGTGGACGAACGAAAAATAAAACTCGAAGCACTTACTTGTGATCGGACGGAGACGGAGTACTTAATTATTTCACTGATAATGAGTGTTGATAAAATCAGTGATAATTTTATGGCGCCAGATTTAATTACTGTTGACAGATATTTCCCGCCTCAACCAGCATTCCCTCCTTTTAAAAGCCTTCAACTAAATGCACAATTGAATAAAACAAAACAAAAAAAATGGAAATCAGCGATGAAAACCTAAAACCGGAGGAGGAGAAATGCAACTACTGGCTGCTGAAAACGGAGCCGGCGGAGTGGTCATGGGACGACCAAGCCGCCAACGGCGGGGTGTCCAATTGGGACGGGGTGAAGAACAAGCAGGCGCAGAAGTACATGAAGAGCATGAAAATGGGGGATCTCTGCTTCTTCTACCACTCCGGCGCCAAATCCCGGCGCGTGGTCGGCGTGGTGGAGGTGGTGCGCGAGTGGTACGGCGAGGCGGAGGCGGTGGACGTCAGGGCCGTGGGGGAGATGAGGGCGGCGGTGGGGCTGGTGGAGATGAAGAAGGAGTTGAAAGGGGTGGAGTTCGCGCTGTTCAGGCAGCCCAGGCTGTCTGTTTTGCCGGTGGAGAAGGGGGTTTGGGAGAGAGTTTGCCGGATGGGAGGTGGATATGGGGATGATGGTGATGGTGATGGTGATGGTGATGATGATAAGGATAAGGATAAGGTGTTTGATAATATGCCTCAGTGAAGATATTGCTTTTTGATTGATTGCTTTATTAAGGTATTTTTGTGCAAAATTGCAATGGGATTTGCTGCTAGTTTAGTGTACCTACTTGACGAAAGGTTTGATCAAATGCGAATGTGCGATGCTGCGGAAATCAGAATCGAAGTGGTGATGATGATTAGGTTAGGTGTTTGATGATATGCCTCACTGAAGATTTTGCATTTTTTTTGTTTGGCTTTTTAAGTATTTTGTGTATATTTTGGGCAGCATTCAAGCATTTTTTGTGCGAAATTGCAATGGTTTGTGAACCAACTTGACGAAAGTCTGATCAAATGCAAATACGTGATGCTGCAGAATCGAAGCGCTGAAATTGTGAGATACATACGCATTATTTTAAAATATTTTCCTACTATAAATTTTCTTTCTATTCGCTCAACCTATCCAAAATTCTATTCATATATATGCCACGATTAATAAGTAGTAAGCTCTCACGTTCTAATAATTTATTCAATTCAACTTTTTTTTAAAAACTAATTTTTTATTTATTATTTTTTTTATACTATTTCTTAAAATTCATGTTAAAATCAAAATGGAGTATATATTATTGGACAAAGAAGGGTGTTAAAAAAGAAATGTTGCACATTTTTTTATGAATGTTCAATGGATTTTATTTCGAAGATTCAAGATTGTGTTGTAAATTGTAATAGATCATTTTATTTTTTTATAAATAATTCATTCTAATCAAAGTAGATTGCGTTTATGGTTGAAAATTAAAATCTACCTCCATTTATCAATTAAAAAAAAGAAATATTGAGTCAAAACGCGATTTCAAATGATATTCCATCGAATTCAAAAGTCGCTGAGAGTTGTTTCAAAACCCTGTGCGTAGAATTAGGAGTGGTCGCGCCGGCGATAAACCCTGCCGCCGGAGCTCTTCCAATGCAAGTCATAAGCTGTAATCCGCGGCTCTTCAGCCTAATCAACCGCTCAACGCAGCATTTCAATCTGCGTCCGTTTTCCTCCTCTTCATCATCCTCAGCCTATTCCAGCCAGTCACGCGGCGGACTTCCTCGATTCTTCTCCGAAACCTTACTTACCACTAAGGTACTTCCATTCCCCAATTTTCACCAGCATTTGTGCACGTTTGCGTGTACACACACGGATTATTGCTTAAGAAACAGCATTTGTAAGCGTTATCGTGTTTATATTTCGTAGGGTGGTGTTGTGAGAGTGAAAGGCGACGAGTTCTGGCACATGACCAAAGTGCTAAGACTAGGAATCGATGATAGGTACTGTGACTTCCGTTAATTTTGGTTTAATTTCGTGGTCAAGCTCCAATATATTGATGAATTGGTGATTTGTTATTGATTTTGTGGAATGAATCGGATTTTGATAGGTACATGTCTTCATTCTCACCTCTGTGTTTTATTTGCATTATGCACACACTTTAAAGAGTAAGAGAAATGAATAATTGCTTAAGATATGCCCTTTTTTGAGCTGTTCCGATTTCTGAGTCTGTCGACATCTTTTCTCGCGAATTTGGACTACAAGATGTGATTATCCAATCACCAAAAGTGAAATGGAAAAGGAGAACATGATTTTGAAGAGAAGAGATGTTACACATTCGATTTATTTCTAGGGATGTGGAAGCTTTGAAGTTACTAGTCTCTGATTCGGTATCCATATGGTATGATTTATATAGATCTTTACATTTCAAGGGTAGAGCTATTTAATGGAAAGGGCGGTCTCGTTGAGGGGCGCATAGAGAGTATTGATCGTTCTGGGGTGGATTTTGAAGCAGTGGAGAACCCAAAATTAGTTTCTCCACCAACCACTCAGTGGCACGTTTTCGCTGCGTTTAGTGAGTTTCTGGAGAACTAGTTTAACTTATTTCCCCTGCTTCTTGGGATTCTATACCTGATTTATGTTGTATTATGTTGTTTATTCAAGGCACTCTCAAGGGAGGGAGAGCTGATTGGCTAGTGGAGAAATGCACTGTATGAACTTCAGCTGATGGTAATTTTCGTTTAATTTGTGGTTTTCAGAGATATTTATGATATCTATTTTTTCTTCATTTTGTGCACCACAGGAACTTGGAGCATCCAGTGTGACACCGTTGCTGACTGTACGTTCTCAGTCAATATCAGAAAACAGGGCTGACAGACTGCAGCGAGTTGTATTGGCAGCTGCTAAGCAATGTAATATACTATGATGCTGCTTTCTTTCTGCATTGTTTTCTTTCATATTAGGTCATTATGAAATCATTTTCGTGTTTTGAATTTTATTCACTGTTGTTTATCCAAACTACCTTGTATATGTAGGTCAACGATTACATGAAATGATTTTGAAGCCTCCAATTGCAGTTGGTGAACTCCTACCTGTTGTAAGTATATTCTGTAAAATCATAGTAATTTAGTAGTGTTTGACTGATGTGTTTTGAATGCAATGTTTAACCTTCAACTCTGTTCTCATGTTTCATGTTGTGCTCTTCTCTCAATCGTCTATTTAGGTAGCTAATTCAAGATTAGCATTTTTGGCTGCAGCAGAGGCTACTCCCGTTTTTAATGCGTTAAGCTCTTTAAACAAAGAACCTAATGGAATCATTATAATTGGCCCTGAAGGAGGTCAGTGACTAATACATTCTATGTATAATCCCACCCCTTTTTGGGTGAGGCTAAGTTTAATCCTTTGCTCTTTTTCCTCGATCGATTATGCACAAATAATTAATAAAGTCATGTCATACTTAGACTTCACCGAAGAGGAAATGAACTCGTTAAGGGAGGCTGGAGCAATTGCTGTTGGTCTGGGCCCACATCGCTTGCGTGTTGAAACTGCTACAATGGCTCTCCTTTCTACTGTGATGCTATGGTCCGACTGCCAGGAATTCGCAAGCAATTAATTGCACTTCAGGCAAGTTCCTTTTCTCAATATGTATGTCATACATTTTTGACATAGTCTTATCTCAAATCAATATGTAACTCTAGATCTTCCAGATTAATTCACCTTTCTTGACATGACATAAGCTCTTAACCTTGTACATATGCTTGCAACTTGTCTAAATTATACCAGAAAATTTCTTGCTTGCAATCAAACCATTCCCTTGTGTAGTTATGTATCCCTCTTGTTCAAAAAAGGAGTGAAAAAATCATCCTGGTGTCATTATATGCCCGCTTGAGTCGAACAAGTTCTATCTCAATTGTGAACGACTGAATGGACTCGGATATTCTTGCACATGTGTCTCCATAATATACCAACACACACACACAAGGTGATGATGAAACTGAATAGGGCTCTTTTTATTTATGAATGAACAAAAATTTAAAGCCGCATCATAGTGGTCTCGAATCCGAGACCTTTGGCATCGTGCATTAACCACAATACCGCTAGGCTAACACACACATGGATAGTGCTTTTTGGATACTTGTGATGTCGTTGTACTTGGAACTGATATTTGTAACAACCAAAGGGTATGTTATTGAAATCCTAATATGAACATCTTTGGCTTTTGAGAATGACAGAAGGAAACGTCACATATTTGACTTATTTGTAGGGCAATTAGTGGTTTGCCTTAGTTAACGGTCTTCTACGGAGTCTACAAAGCTCTATTTTCTTTCTCTTATTAATTACTCCTTCACTCATTTTCACATTAAGAACATATGTTTAATATTTTGCAAAATTATAATTTATGAGCAATTATTTATTTTACCCTTATCCATTGGTTTACATATTATTTTCACAAACATTAGATAAGGTTATTATAGTAAAAGAAATATTTTAAACGGTTTAAAAACGTTTTTGTTGAAAATGATAGCGCAAAAGCGAAGAATTTCAGCGGCAGACTTTTGCATAAGTTGAAAAAAAACTAGCTATGTTTGATTAAATTATTTTATGACGAATGGTTTTATTTCTTTCCTATATTATAATGTATACAATTTTGAGTGTTTTGACCTATTTGATTAGTATAATGCATTATTGAAATGTGGAATTGGCTTAACCAGAGAAGTTTTACCTTTGAACTTTGAACAGAATCATTCATTGAATCCTTACTCTATCTTTACCAAAAAAAATGTTCTCACTTTGTGTTTTCAATTACCGATACCTAAATTATTTTTTTTTCAAAAAATGTCTCTTAATTACTCTGTTATCGGTGATATCATCAATTAATAGGAAGAAAGGGAGTAAAAAAAAACGAAATGGTTAAATTAAAAAGTAAGGGTTGTTTGGATTTCGAACCTAAAAAATGACTACGGAGTGTGGCTGAATATTTACTCTAGTTAGTAAAATTGGCCATTACTATATTGATATATAATAATGGAGTATAATTTTTTTTATTGCATTTGTTTAATGTGTGTACATCATATGGTGTATATGATATGCATTGACTTTGTTCAGCAGAAGTTAAAGAGGCCAAAGGCATGTGGTGTGTATTGAGAGATATCATCGAAGTCATGACTTTGAAAAATCGATACTATTACTTACACTTTCTTGTGAAGTTGACATTCAATAGATGTGTTTGCTAAGTTTCTACTTTCATTTCATAACAAATAATTCTACCTCTATTTTTCAATCCCCATTTATGTTTTGGTTGTGACATCTAAACAAGTGTGGAATATGCTTTTCCTCATTTGAAAAATGAAAACTGTATCAACTTGATTACTTATGCATCTTGTAAAAATAGTCTCTTCTCAGTTCTCACTATTTTATTTTGGTATATTTATAAAAATTAGTTTTGTAGACATCATGCTACAATATATTATCATCAGTATAAACTTATTCACCTTTTGTACCGTATGACTTATTTTTTCTACTCATAATATATTTTTAATCACCACTAACATTATAATTAAAGTGTAATATTTTTCTCCATCATAATACAGTAATTGTTTTTATTAAAATCACATTCCATTTAGTGCTTTAAATAATGTACTATGAGTGAAGACATGAATGATAGGAGTTGTATTTATCAAATTTAAATGATGTGTGTGTAGAGGGCAGAGGTATGACTGCTTAATGGTTACTGGTCAAATCTTGTTGCATACAATTATTTTGTACTATCATATGGTCAAGGAGAGCATGCCATTCACCAAACTAGGATCAGAAGCTCCAAAACCTATAATAATCTATTTTTTTTCTGAGATAAACTCTTTTATTATTAATCATGTTCCAATAATACTATAATCATCATATTTTCATATTCATAAATTAATAAGATTAGAAAAGATAAAACAAAGTACATTAGTCAATGTGAGCACGCCACGATCACGCTATAAATACCTCTACCAAACTGAAACTCATTTCGCATTCCACACTCTCCAAACGCAGCACCGACTGCCGTTTTCCTCACTCTCACCTAAAATTACGATCCAATCATCGGCGTTGCGCTAATCGGAGACGAAATAACGCGGCGGATTTTCAATCCGATCGATTCGCGGAAGGAGGAGGTTCGCTTCGGTGTGAGAAATGGCGAATCAGTTGGGGAATTTGGTGGAGGTGATAAGATCGAAGGTCCGATCGCTGAAGAAGTCGTCGAACTCGAAGAAGAAGCCGTACATAAAAATGGACAAGAGCGCGAGTGTGAAGGTGGAGATCCGCAGCCGGCAGGCGAGGAAAATCATCGACCGGACTCTCAAAACCGCCGATCGCCCTGGCAAGAAGCATCTCCCCTGATTCCTCCCACTTTTAATTATTATGTATAGGATTTTGGATTTTCACAACAGATGCCTCTCTTTGGTAAACTGAATCAGTAGTCAAAATTGCATAAAAAACTGTTTTATTCTCTTGATTTGAATAATCTGATAAATATTTGCTAATTTTGCTTCGATCCGTTATGTGTTGCAATCTATCATGCAGAACTCATGTTCGGCGGAATATTTTAGGTGTTTATGGTTTCCTAATTTGAATTTTACTTTCATCGGGATAGTGAAAATTTTGGAAACAGCAATTATTTTGAATTTGTGGTATTAATTTACTTCTTGTATAGGGATGATTAATTTTGATTAATTGCGCATTTGAGTGTTATGTAACGTCAAATTCTAAATCATTCAAATTAGAATTCACAGTTCGCTGTCCAACTGTCCATTCAATTCAATTAATTAAGTGTTTGGTGACTACTTTTATTTGAAAAATATTACTTATATTATTTTTTGGTTGCATAGAACATATTTATAAATATTTTAATAAATTGATTGAATGTTATACATCAATAATTAAATAAATAGAAAAATATTGTATTAATTACATTTATATAAGCAGTTTAATTCTATTTTATTACAATTTTAATCAAATAAGTAGATAATTATTAATTATTTAATCAAATTAAATATTAGTAATAAATTGTACTCCGCATTTAGTTATTAGAATCAAGAAACGGCAAAAACGAGGACATTTGGACGACTCGATTCACATTTTAGACAATTCAAAGACGTTAGAATTTTCTACAAATTCAATCCAGTTCAGTTTTAAAAAAAAAATAAAAATCAAATCTGTATGCAAACCCCAAATTATATACTACCTCTTTAAGCAATATGAGTACTATGTTTTACAACCAAGGGCGGACGAGGATAGGGCTTAAGCCCTTACCCAATTTTCATTTTTTTGTAATTTTCTACTGTTAAAATTTTCAAAATTTGGAAATTGATGTTAAGCCCTTACCAAATAATGCTACTGAAGAACAAATTCTCTTGGAACGAATGGTTGTAAGGGGCTGAAAAATTTAAAGAAGGAAAAAGTGAAAAATTGCAGAGAAAATGTATAACAATAGCGCTGCTAGATGTGAGGAAGAAGATCAGAAACTTAAAATTAAATTAACTAATATAAAAAAGTCAAATTGACCCACGTTAATAACTTTGACACGTATTTTACTTTTTGAAAAGAGACTTCAAACTTATAAAGTGCTATCAATTTCGTTCTTTTTTCAATTAAATTTGTCTTCTTAATAAAATTTAAGTACTCTACTTGTATATTGCAATTTTAAAAAAGAAAAGGGTTTAGAGTAGCGGCATACAAAATGGTGAAAAGGAGGGTTTTAGCCTTTTTAGACATTAGAGAATTAAATTTCAAATTCTACACAAATTGTGGGGTAAAGAATTTATTAAACTTGTTAATTTTGTATTCCATCTCTTACTTTTAAAAATTTGAGAGAATAGTTGCAAGCTTGTAAAACAATTATGACAATGGTTATTTTGAAGTTGAGTTTAATTTTTTTTAGTTAATGATATAGTCTTTTTGTTATTTTTATTAGATATATTTTGGATTAGTTTGTAAATATATATGCATTTTTTTATACAGTAGTTGTTAGGATTACGATTGACGATTTTTTTCTCCTTCTCTTTTACTTTATTATTTATAGGTTCCACTATCTATGACACAGTTTTAACTATTTTTTCTCTCTGTCTCTTACTTTATTAATTACGTGTTAAAACCCTTGCCAATCATAAATGACTTATTTATATGGGACGTATGGAGTATATATATAGTGGAGCCCATCCCCTACAACCAATTTTTTCTGCGTCCGCCCCTGTTTACAACGTCTGTATGCGTTTTGAACATAGCGTGTGGACAATTAGTGGAATTAGGCATGCACACGGTTCAGGAACCGCCGATTCTGGTTCATGAACCGGCGGTTCACGGTTCATGATTCCCATGAACCGGAACCGGCCCGCCAAGGGTCCCGGCGGTTCCTGTTCCGGTTCAAAAAACCGCCGGTTTACGGGGCGGTTCAAAACCGCCTGTTTTCGGCCTGAACCGCCGGTTCGGCTGTTCGTCTAAATTTTTTTCCATTTTTTTATTTGTTTACGTATGAAATGTACGTAAATAAAATTCAAAAAAACACGATGAAAATTGCAATTTTATTGAGATTACACGTTACAACAATTACAAATCACAAAAACCTTGAGGTCTTGAAGACTTAAACAAAAATTTAAACACAACGAGACTACTAGTCAACAACGAAGCTAATTACAAATTACAAAAAAAGACTTAGAAGTTCATATAAAAAAAACTTATAAGTATATACTCTTAGTCGGCGAAGGAGATCTTTCTACATAACTAAATTGAGGACACCTTTAGCAATTCAACTTTAAATGTTGAGTTTTGTCTAACAATCAACAATTATAGTAGAATTGTCAAAAGTTTCCCTCATTTAGCCTTATAGAGAAATCTACTTCATCGACTAGAGTATATACAAATACAATTATTTAATTGTATTTGCATATTTTAAAAGTAGGAACAAATGAAAAAAAAGAAATAAAGGAAAAAGGACTTGAGCTCAATGGCGGACTTGTTTACATGGGGAATGACAGTCCATGTAAGACAGTCGGGATAGGCTCAATCAAGCTACGGAATCAGGATGGATCCGCCAGAATTTTGAAGGATGTGCGGTACGTGCCCCAGTTGAAGAAGAATCTTATCTCATTGGGGGCCTTAGAATCTAAAGGCCTAGTTGTGATGATGCGAGATGGAATTCTTAAAGCAGCTTCAGGAGTATTGGTGATGTTGAAAGGCATCAGGAAGAACAATTTGTATTACTATCAAGGTAGTACAGTTGTTGGGACAGTATCAACTGCAACTTCGAGTAACAAGAAGGATGTAGAGGTGACAAAGCTTTGGCATTTGAGATTGGGACATGCTGGTGAGAGATCATTGAAAATTCTCGCCAAGCAAGGATTATTGAAAGGTACGAAGTCTTGCAAATTGGAGTTTTGCGAGCATTGTGTTCTGGGAAAACAGCGAAGAGTGAAATTTGGCACTGCAATCCATAATACGAAGGGAATTCTGGATTACGTGCACTCAGATGTGTGGGGACCTGCCTAGACTCCGTCACTTGGAGGTAGACACTATTTTGTCACCTTTGTTGATGATTTTTCCAGGAGAGTTTGGGTGTACACTATGAAGAGCAAAAATGAAGTCCTTGAGATTTTTCTGAAATGGAAAGATCAAGTTGAAAATCAGATGGGGAGGAAGATCAAGGTTTTCCGATCTGACAACGGTGGAGAATACAAGAGTGATCCTTTCCAAGATGTATGTCAGGAGTGTGGCATAATTTGGCACATCACAGTGAGAAATACACCACAGCAGAATGGAGTGTCAGAGCGTATGAATCGAACACTATTGGAGAAAGTTCGTTGTATGCTGTCTAATGCTGGGCTAGGCAGGAAATTTTGGGCTGAGGCCATCACATACGCTCAACACATTGTCAATCGTTTGCCATGTTCTGCCATTGATGGCAAGACTCCTTTCGAGGTATGGTCCGGTAAACCTGCAACTGATTATGATTCTTTGCGTATTTTTGGTTCTATTGCATATTATCATGTGACTGAGTCAAAATTGGATCCACGTGCAAAGAAGGCTTTATTTACGGGTTTCAGTGCTGGTGTTAAATGATATAGGTTATGGTGTTTGGAGTCTAAGAAGACGATTGTAAGTAGGGATGTTACCTTTGATGAATCTTCCATGTTGAATAAGGTAAATCCAAATAGTAGTGATACTTCGCAGCATGTGGAGTATACACCGAAGCAGGTGGAGTTCGAAGAAGCAGTTGTGATCCCAACTACGAACACCACAAATGACTCTCCTACGGAAGAAGAAGAGTCAGATGATGAAGAGGTTCCACCCCAAGAACCTTCGCAGCAATTAGAGCCAATTGCAGTCAGGCGAACGAGGTGGGAAAATAAGAAACCTGCTCGATTTGCGGATATGGTAGCATATGCGCTTCCAGTTGTTGATGATGTTCCATGTATCTTTTCGAAAGCTATTGAAAGTTCAGAAAGCGATGGTTGGAAAGGTGCTTTGGAAGAAAAGATGCAATCTTTTCGGAAGAACAAGACGTGGAAGCTGATGCCATTGCCGAAAGGCAGGAATGCAATTGGAAGTAAATGGGTTTTTGCAAAGAAAGAGGGATTTCCTAACAAAGATGATGTTCGCTACAAAGCAAGATTGGTAGCTAAAGGCTACGCCCAGAAGGAGGGAATTGATTACTTTTCTCATGTTGTTAAACATACATCCATTAGAATTTTGTTGGCTTTGGTAGCGCAGTTGAATTTGGAGTTAGCTCAACTTGATGTGAAGACCGCGTTTTTACATGGTGATCTGAAGGAGGAAATCAATATGACCCAACCGGAGGGATTCAAGGTTGCTGGTAAAGAAAATTGGGTTTGCAAATTGTACAAATCGTTGTATGGATTGAAGCAGTCTTCAAGACAGTGGTACAAGCGGTTTGACAAATTTATGAAGGATCAGATGTACACAAGAAGCAAATACGACCACTGTGTGTATTTGCACAGACTTCAAGATGGTTCCTACATCTACCTACTCTTATACGTTGATGATATGCTGATAGCATCAAAGAGCCAAGTTGAAATTGACAGATTGAAGGCTCGGTAGAGTAAAGAGTTCGAGATGAAGGATTTGGGGGAAGCCAAAAGGATTCTCGGTATGGAGATTACAAGGGATAGAGAGGGAGGCAAGCTTTGGCTGACACAGAAGCAATATTTGATCAAAGTACTACAGCGTTTTGGTGTAAATGATGATTCCAAATCTGTAAGTACCCCATTTGCTCCTCATTTGAAACTTAGTTCTCAGTTATCTCCAAAAACGGAAGATGAGCGAGAATATATGGCGAAAGTTCCCTATGCTAACGCAGTTGGAAGCTTGATGTATGCAATGGTGTGTACAAGACCTGCCATTTCACAAGCCGTTGGTATTGTAAGTAGATACATGCATGATCCAAGAAAGGGTCATTGGCAAGCTGTGAAATGGATTCTGCTGTATATCAAAAATACTGTAGATATTGGTTTGTTGTTTGAGCAGGATAAATCACTTGGTCATTTTGCAGTTGGATATTGTGATTCCGACTATGCTGGTGATTTGGATAAGCGAATATCTACTGCGGGCTATTTGTTCACTTTAGCGAATGCGCCAGTTAGTTGGTAGTCTACCTTGCAGTCAACGGTAGCTTTGTCTACGACAGAGGCAGAGTACATGGCCATTACTGAAGCTGTGAAGGAGGAAATTTGGCTTCATGGGTTGCTGAAAGAATTAGGGGTTGGTCAGAAACAACTTGAAGTATATTCTGACAGCCAGAGTGCTATTCATTTAGCAAAGAATCAGGTCTTTCATGCAAGGACGAAGCACATTGATGTTCGCTATCATTTTGTGCGGGAAATTCTCGAAGAAGAGGAAATTGTCATCCGAAAGGTTCCGACTTTGGAGAATCCTGCAGATATGTTGACTAAGGTGGTGACGAGAGCCAAGTTTGAACATTGTTTGGACTTGATTAATATTCTGCGATTTGGAGTTGGCGCTTGACTGCGCCAATATGAAAGCACCGTGAGTCATTTGTTTGGATGGAGAAGAATCGTGTTCGGTGGAATTTGAAAATTTGCCAAGGTGGAGATTTGTTGAAGTTTGTTGCCTACAAACTTTGACTTTTGTCAAACTTTCTCATCCCACATCGATGGGGAGTTAGAAGTTGGGGGAGTAGCTGCCTATAAAAGGAGCACTCCTCCCTCATTTGTAATACACCTCAAACATTTGTATTCTCTTCTTCATCTAAATATAAGCGGGCTCTGCAGAGGGTGCTCGGAGACGTAGGCAATTTGACCGAACTCCGTTATCAAAGTTTCGGGTGTGTTCTTTCTTTATTATTTATTTTGTTCCGCATTTATTTCTGGGTTTATTTTCTGTTGGGATATTGTATTCAATATTATTTGCGGGTTTGGTAGTAGTGTTTTGTACGGTTCTTTTGACTGTTTTTATATTGTGATAAATACACCGACTGATAAATTCTGTTAGAAATCTGGTATTTAAGAGGGACAGTGTCCCCGCCAGTCTTTCCAAAAAATTTATTTGGAGAAGTAATTTTATCGAGTAGACCCCATTGGGTTAACTCTGAAATTATTGAATCGGTTCATTTCACTATTTGAGAGAAAATTACCCGATTTTCTCAATAGAAGCCTCTATCCCTCAGATTTTGATGATACTCGACAACACTTTCTATGTCTTTTTCGTAGCTCAAGCTCCAGTTACATCTAATCCAATCAATTACTGTTCCCTGATTGATTGGTTAATGTTCAAGCAAAACAACATCTTAATAATGCAATAATGGCTTCATGGAAATCGACATTGCATTCCTAGTTTAGTCTTATTATAGTTAGTTCAAAACACTATTAATATCAATGTTTTAAAAACCGGACCAGTAAGCGAACCGGCGAAGCTATCGGTTCACAGTTCAACTAGTCAGACCGGTCCAACCATTGGTCGAGCCGGAATACTGTAGCAGCTATATATGACTATATAATTAGATATATATTTAATATAATACTATTGGAATTCAAAACATGTACATAAACTAGTTTGATTTCAAATAATATATTGATATACATATATAGATAAATGCATATAGGGGTGTGATCAATTGTTAACTCACCCCTTAATTGATAACTACAACTAATTTAACAACATAAGATTTGAAAGATCTAATGGTCTATAAATTGTCATATGTAAATTCGTTTTTTTATTTTTTTTAATATTGACATTTTACATGTATTAAGTTGACAAATTTTGTTAGTTATATTGACATTATCTGCTTGACAAAAAATACGAAAATTCATAAAAAAAATTTCAGATTTTGATCTCGAAACATATGTAATTGAGATCTCGTTGGAATCCTTATTAAATTATCTTTAATTTGATATATGTTGTGTGCAAAAAATAATTTAAATTGAGACAGTTATAATCATTTAAAGTTTAGAGATATTTTTCAAAAGTTAGTTACAACTAATTTGGTGTAAATTGACCTTAATACTCTTATTGACGTTTTTTATTAATCGTATTGACATTACGAGGCTGATGATCTTGGCCCTTGATTTGAATATCTAATAGCTATTATTTAATTGTAGTTAGCAACTAAATATTGAGTTAACAATATAACACTCCCCAATGCATATATATACCAATTCTTAACAGTAATACAAGTTTACATAAAATATACATATTTATATGCTTATTATATATCAATTTTCATGTGATAAATATTTCTTCCATTATTGTATATTATTGTTATTTTATATTCAATCTAAGCATTAGTAATTAAAACTTTATTTGAAAGTTAATTACGATTTATTAATTTTTTATTTATGATCTAGTTATATAAAATATATGTATATAGCTTTCAATTATAAATATATCGTGGTATATAGTTGATAGTTTGTATAACATGGTACATGTTAACAAAAAAAACTATATCCCATTGAAAAAGTATAGACAAAGGAGTGTAAAAGGTGACTATAAAACTTACTTCTCATCCTACGTTGGAAAATGAAAGAAAAATTTTGTGGAATACTCTATTAAGAGTCACAAATGATTTTTCAAGTACAACTTTTATCAATTCATAAGGCCAATAAAAATAGGGTTAATATGAAATGAAAGTTTTGTAGTATAAATTTTTTGAAATTGATTTTTAATTCATTTTTAAAAATCAAAAAAATTTGGAACCGGTTCCTGGTCCAACCGGCTGGCTCACCCGGTTCAAAACAGCCCAACCCTTTGCCGGTTTTACATGCTGAATCGGACCGGAAAGGCTACCGGTTCGTGGCCGAACCGGTCCGATCCGATTTTCAAAACACTGATTAATATCTTATACTCCTACAAGTTTATTTATTTGGTTTGGTTTTCTATCGCGATCCGTTTGATTACACAATTTGTCAATGATGCACGATTATTGGTTAGAAAATGTAGACAAAAGTTAAACTGTTATTCAAATGACTTACTCCACATTCGGTGAGTAAATAGTCCAATTATTTTCAATTTTTGGCGTTTTCGAATAATCTACCATAAAAGCTATTTAGTCATGCTAAATTTAGTTACTTGCATTGTTTATGAGTCTCACACCTAATATTTTTTTAAAAAAATAGAATTTTAGTATAAATGAAGCGTGAGAGTAATATTAAAAGATGAATGTGTGATTGATTTATAAGAAACCAACAAAATTACTACTGTTATTTAGGGCACCCGCAACGCTGTGCCGTTGCGGTTCCTATGCCGTTCCGGCGGAACGGTTCCGCGGCGGCACGTGTTGCGGGCTTCGTTCCGTCGCCATTCCGTGCCCATGCCGTTCCTATGCCGTGCCGCGTTCCGTTCCGGAGGAACGCGGAACGAAACGTTCCACCACGCGCCGAGGCGACGTGGCGGCCTCCCATTCGACGCGTGAAGCCCACTCGCTGTCCCGCGAGTGGGCTTCGTCCCGGTGACGCAATAATTCAATTTTTTTTAAAAAAATTCAAATTTAATAATAAAAAAAAATTGCAACGGTAATGTGACCGTTTTTTTATATTCGTTTTATATATATTTTTTTATTTTTTATTTATTTATTTACTCTATAAATACTCCTATTTCATACTCATTTCAATCACAAACACACATCTATTCCTCTCTATTTCAACCCCAATTTTCATCTCAAATCAACTCTGCTTTCCTTCTCCCAAATTTAATCAAACTAATGGATCCTTTTGAACAAATGCGTCAAATATTGCAACAATCACTTGAAGAAGATCGACGACGGGAGGCCGAAGAAGCCGCGCCGCCCCAACGACGCTCCCGTACGTACATCCATCGTAACCGGGAGGAAGCCGCTGCAAGGTTAGTACGCGACCACTTCTGCGATAACCCGGTTTGGGGAGATACGTACTTCCGTCGCCGTTTCCGCATGGGGAAACCTTTATTTCTCCACATCGCGAATACTTTGGCAGCCCGGGAAGAGTTCTTCCAGGAAGGGTACGACGCGGTCGGCCGTCCCAGCCACACGACGCTGCAGAAATGTACTGCAGCAATCCGCCAGCTTGCGACTGGACAAACGACCGACATGTTCGACGAATACCTCCACATCGGAGACAACACTGGGCGAATGTGATTGCTCAAATTCTGCAAAGGCGTCCGGGCAGCCTTCACCGACGAATTTCTCCGAAGGCCAAGCACAACCGATTGTCAGTTCCTGCTCGACCTTCACGAAACAGTGCACGGATTCCCCGGGATGCTCGGCAGCGTCGATTGCATGCACTGGCAATGGAAGAATTGCCCGGTGGCGTGGAAGGGGTCCTACACGAGCGGCCACAAAGGCACCCACCCAACCGTTATACTTGAGGCCGTTGCCGACTACCGCCTTTGGATCTGACACGCGTACTTCGGGGTCCCCGGGTCGAACAACGACGTAAACGTGCTCCACCAGTTCGACCTCTTGACCGAAGTTTTGGATGGTAAAGCGCCGGCCATCAACTTCGTCGCCAACAACCGACTTTATAAAATGGGGTACTATCTCGCCGATGGCATCTACCCGAAGTGGCCTACCTTCGTGAAGACGTGCAGTGGGTCTGCGAACCCAAAGCAGACTCTTTTTGCGCAGAAGCAGGAGGCTGCTCGCAAGGATGTGGAGAGGGCGTTCGGGGTTCTCCAAGCGCGCTTCAACATCATCAAAGCCCCGGCTCGTACGTGGTTCATGGAAAACATGGTCGACATCATGTATACGTGCATAATCTTGCACAACATGATTGTCCAAGACGAAGGACCCGAGGCGGGAAAATGGTTCGGCGACGAATCCCCCGGAAGCTCAACCGCAAGTAGTCCGCCTCGAAGTGGAGCGCATCCGTCTATACAAGAACGGTTATCTATTCGTGCAAGGACACGCGACTCTAGTGCCCACACCAAACTCCAACAGGATCTAATTGAGCACATTTGGGCAAATTTTGGCGGATGAAATTATTAAAATTGTGTACTTTTATTTTTTTAGGATTTTAATTGTGTGCTTTTTATTTTTTTAGGATTTTAATTATGTGCTTTTTATTTTTCTAAAAGTTTAAATTTTTTTTAATGTTGTGTGTTTTTTAATAAAGTGTGTTTGTTTTTTAATAAAATGTGTTTATTTAAATTGAATTGGGTTGGAAATAAAAAAAAATGAAATTGAATGAATAGTAATTTAAGGAACGGTTAAGGAACGGAGGGTTGTAGGTTCCGTTCCTTAGTTAAGGAATGGAGTACAAAAGTACAGTGGGACCCTCAAATAGTGGTTTAAGGAACGGTATAGGAATAGCGTTGTGGATGGCCTTAGGGCCACGAGTAGGTGGAATCGCATTACAAATTTCAGAAACCAACTAAATTAGCAGTACAATAATTGATGAACAGTAGTAGCAGCTATTTAGGGCCACAAAAAATGCTATACTGTCCACTCAAATCAATTCGACTAACACACAAACAGGAATTATTACAGAAATGAAGATGAGAGAGATTTTAGAGTGGGAAGAGAGATAACCATCTTCTTAACATTTCCAAACACTCTCTAGCCTTGTATTCTGGTGCTGTATGCCCTGCCCCCTGCATATATATATATATGCATTACAACCATAAAAAAATTATAGTAATACTAATATTTTACTTCATTTCAAATTATATTAGTAGTATTTATCTTGCCTTGACTGTAGCAAACATGAGGTAAGCTTCCTTGATCTTACTCTTGTATAGCTCTGTGTATCTACAAATCACATAACACACAAGGTTGAGCAATGTGATTTTTACTTCCATCATCAATTATCAGTTGTTACAACACAAAAAAATCACCCTGCAACTTGACCATCGACGCTCCACGCCCTCCACTCATCATCCACGGACAAATTCAGTTGGCGTATCCATTTCAACGTGGCCATGTAAGGTATACTCATGTCATGATCACCGCTGAAAGAAAGAGTTGTATAGCTTCACTAACATTGTCGAAACATATACACGAGTTTACAGACCGTGGGATCAAATTTTGAGGGTCACCTATACACCAAGGCTTGGAAGCCTCTATCACTCAGATTTTGATGATACTCGACAACACTTTCTATGTCGTATTCGTAGCTCAAGCTCTTGTTACATCTCGTCCAATCAGGTACCGTCCCCTGATTGATTGGTTAATGTTCAAGCACAACATCATCTTAGTCAAATTCAAAAAGTTGGTTCATGTACCTCTCTGATGTGCAGAGCTTCTCTCACAGTTTCGTCATTAGCCCACACGTAGGAGGTCGCATATCTCATATTCTGCAAAACATGAGAGCTTTGGGTTAAGGTCGGTGATGACATGGAGACAATGTGATAGGCAGAGTGGAGTAATACGCGGCATGTTAGTTTATTTCCGCTGGAGAGGGAGAGGAAGTCAATTGGATCGTCTACTTGAGACGGTTGGAACTTTCTAGAACCACTTGGTTTTGGTGATAGGAATTTGCATTTTGGCTCTAGAATATGAGCTGTGTTGACAAGCTTGGTGCACTGCACTTGATTAAAAGGCCATCACCATTGTCTAAAACATCAAAACCAATTGACATTTGCAAGGAGAATGTGTTTAATGATGTATACCTGGTTGATGCTGTAAAGTGCATATGAACATTCAATATTATTTGGATCTGGATTCTCGTACTCTCCGTTGCAGCTGATTCTTGCTCGCTGAAATCATTATTCAAGATATGGAAGATCAAGCAAAGGACAAAAAGACTAACACTAGTTTAAATAAGCAAATAGACAACGAAAGTACCTCAAATTGTTTGTCTGAAATGAGTGCCACTCTGTGAGCATAAGGTATCCTTTCATTCATATCCTGAGCTTCATATGTCACTGGATTACCAATAATATAGCCCTGTTCCCATTCCATAAAATACCTCTTTTCTTAGCCATAGAAACCAATGACAAGAAAACAAATAAAGAAGAAAATAAGATATCAAGAACTCCCATTACTTTGAGAGACATTATTGGCTCTAGTCCAGCTTCATTCCCTGCAAATTTTCAACTTAAATGTTGAGGAAACAACAAAAGGAAATAACTAAGTGTAACCAAATTTATGTGAGATGCAACTAACTACCTTTAGCTATTTCAAGAGCAACCATAGGAACAATCTTGCCACCATAAGAGTCACCGGAAACATACAGACGATTCTTGATAAACTCGGGATGAGCTAACAACCACTATATTTGTTTTTCCAAACAATGACAAGCTTCCATCAACAACAAAGATGCGAAAAACCAGCTAAATCAAAGGATGGTGATAGCTAAGTTGAGGGCATTGAAGAGCAACCTTGCGTAGAAACGTGTAATTATGTAGAGTTGAATTCGTGTCGGAGACCGGGAAGGTTCTTGCATTGTTGGAATATGAGAATCCAGTTCCAGAAGGGTAATCTAGGAATATAATGTTGGCAACCTAACATCATCATAATCACCATCAAATAAAATGGATGAAATCAAGAGATAACTAATGTAGCAATGATGGTAAGAAACCTTAGTCCATGAATATGGGTTCAACAGGAAAGAAGGAAAGCTTCCATTAAAATTGTCAACATCAAAGGCAAGTGGACCTACAAATTAGCATTAAGGAGAATTAATCAGAACCAAAAGCATACGATTAAGTCCCATCACAAAACTACATCTCCCTGTGTTTGTGTGTGTGTGTGTGTGTGTGTGAGAGAGAGAAGAAGAAGAAGAAGAAGAAGAAGAAGAAGAAGAGACCGATTTCATAAACGAGGCCGGAAAAGGCAGAGCAACCGGGGCCGCCGTTGAGCCAGAGGAGCAAAGGGTCTCTAGCTGGGTCGTTTTCGGACTCGATGAAGTAGTAAAAAAGCTGAACTTCATCATCCTCTCCCACGCTAATATATCTGAATCCCACAAAACAACATCAATTCTTTCTAATTAAACAGAGAAAACAGAGTGTAGCTAGTGAATTGAGAAATGGAGAGACCCTGTTTCGAGTTTGAAAGGCAGAGCTCCGTCGTAGCCGGGGAGGGTTTCCACGATCGATTGTGAAGCAGCAGACGTGATTCCGACAAGAAAAGCAACAAGCAAATGCAACAAAAATGGCTTCATGCCTCTCCACCTCAAGGTCGTGAAGTTTCAACGTGTCTTAAGGATGTCCACTATAAGCCGACACTTCTAAGGGCACCCACAACGCGTGCCGCCGGCGTTCCGCGTGCCGTTCCACCGGAACGGTTTCGCCGCGGAACGCGTTGCGGCGCACCATTCCACTCCCATTCCGTTCCCATACCGTGCCGGGTGCCGACGGCACGGAACGCGGCACGGCTTGTGCCGCCACGCGCTGGGGCGACGTGGCGCTCCCCGCTTCGTGCGTGCTTCCCACTCGCCGGCCCGCGAGTGGGACACGTCAGCGATGACGCAATAATTAATTTTTTTTAAAAAAATTTTAACGATAATATTACCATTTTTTTAAAACTTTTTTTAATTTTTTTTAATTTTTATTTTTATTTTCTTATTCTATAAATACACCTAATTTATTACATTTCACACACAACTACACATTTACTCTTCCTAAACCAACATCAATTCCTCTCCAATTTTCTATTTCAATCTCCTTCACAAAATGTCCGACGACGAGAATTACGGCGGTGGCGGCTCCGGTGGGTGGGATCTCAACGGTTCGGCGATTGGGAGATCATGTACAACACACTTGGTGGTTCCGGGTCGTCGACGCCGGGCACCCAGGGGTCGGCGACGCCGGGTGGGTACCAACCACCCACTTTCGATGTGGATGCCTACTCTCGACCACCCGGCTCGCAGCTTTCTCAGGGTTTGTCCCAGATTCGGGAGGATATCCCCGTTGAACCCACCCAGGGAGGAAGCCGAGGCGGTGGAAGCTCTAGGGCTGCGTCTGAGGCACCCGAGGAGGAGGAGGAGGAGGAACTGGAGGATCTGGGCCGGCATTCGTACAACAACGAAGAAACTAAGGCGGTGTACACCGCTTGGCTTACCGTCTCGTACGATCCCATCGTCGGGAACCAACAAACCGCCAAGTGCTTCTGGGAAAAGGTCCGTGATGTCTACCACCAGACTAAGCCGAAAGGGACCCGGAAGCGCAAATATACAATGCTCCGTGCTCACTTTGGCCGAGTCGACGTACAGGTCAAAAAATTTTGCGGCATCTACTCGGCCGAAGCGGCGAACTACCAAAGCGGAGCTTCGGGTGCCGACATTCTGAGGGCGGCTTTGCGCGTCTTCTACTAGGACACCGGTCTACAGTTCAAATATGTTGATATTTGGCAGCTCGTCAAGAACGAGGAAAGGTGGGCCGGCGGTGTCCGCTCGAGCTCGGGCTCAACCTCAAAGCGCACGAAGCACACGGCGAGCGGCAACTACTCGTCTGGTGACACCGGTGAGGCCAGCGAGGGTGAACCGCAGGTGTTTGGGGGTACGGGGGATCCAACGCCTGACGAATACGGGGGATCCAGCCGTGGGCGCCGTCAGCCGCAAGAGACGAAGGCGGCGAAGGCGGCTAGAGCGAGGAAGGGCCGCGAATCAAGCCAGACGGCCTCGGGATCGGGCTCGCGGGGAGGCTCGGACACACTTATGGTGGCGTACATAACCGCCACAATGGCGGACACTTCCCGCTTCTCGTACGCCCAATTCTCGGCCTGGTGGAACGGAATTGTGCATATGGCAGGACTACTTGGTCTTCCTCCTCCCCCTAAACCTCGACCGCCTCCGGAGGATGATTCGCCGGAAGAGTAGTTTTTTTATTTTCCCACGTTTAATTGTGTGTTTTTTATTTTATGTTTTTTATTTTTTTAGGATTTTAATTGTGTGCTTTTTTTATTTTTTTTAAGTTTAAGTTGAATTTGTTTTTAATGTTGTGTGTTTTTTAATAAAGTGTGTTTATTTTTTATTAAAGTGTGTTTATTTAAATTGAATTGGGTTGGAAATAAAAAAAAATGAAATTGAATGAATAGTAATTTAAGGAACGGTTAAGGAACAGAGGGTTGCAGGTTCCGTTCCTTAGTTAAGGAATGGAGTAAAAAAGTACAGCGGGGCCCTCAAATAGTGGTTTAAGGAACGGAATAGGAACAGCGTTGTGGATGGCCTAATAGCCTGACCATTTTTTTTGTCCACGGCCCCAGTTTATTTGTCTGCGCTTATAAAAAAAAGTATCTGCAGCTATAAGCCGGACACTTTTAATAGCCTCACCACTTTTTTAGCCACTTTTCATTTTATTTCTTTTTTATTTATTTTAAATCAATTGTAATTAAAATGATCGGAATGTAAATAATTAGAAACCGAGATAATACTGATATGTAAAAAAAGTATTGGGACCAAATATTCGTTATATTACGGATACGGGAAAATTATACAATCAACATTTAAAAAATATAAATAAAAATAACAACATACTCTCCAATCCCAATTAAATTATACCAGTCCAAAATGAAAGGAAATAAACGAAATAGTATCCTCCCAATAAACGAAATAGTATCTCTCTCTCTCTCTCTAAAAATGTCGAAAAATAAAAAAAATAAAAATTAAATAAACCGACGGGCAGCGCGCCTATCGGCGCGACACACCCCCACCTGCCCGTCCTCGGCGACTAGGCGCCGATCGCCCATCCGCCCCAAAATTTCTGTCCGCTACGGGGCGGACGACACACCCACTATAACCCGCCGCTGCTTAGCCGCCTCCGGGGCGGCCGGCGCGCTGCCCCTATAGTGGATACTCTAATATTTCTATTTTTTTTCAAAAAAACAACTCCTATATAAGGGAGGATGTCAAGAAAATTACAAATAAACTCCTACAAATAAACTTCTATACTATAGATAGAAGGAAATTACAACTGATGTCAAGAGTACTCGAAGTCGACACCTCATGCAATAATGTCTAAGCTCCTTGCTGGTAGGACAAAGACTCTGGACTACTCTAATATTTCTATTTCAAACATCGGCAGCTGCTTAAAAAGGTCATGTGATATTATCTTAATCAAAGGGCAAAATTGTCAAAACTCCAATTGTCCATTATTTAACACATTCCATTTTTATTTTCTTTCGGTGCAATTAAGACTCCTTTTGTCATCTGAAAATAATTTTTTTTTTATCTGTCGATTAAAATGAGATTCATTTTTCATTTTATTTATACACTTTTGATCTCTCTTAATTTATTAATTTTATATTAACACTCGTACAGTTTAAAAAGATTTTATTGCTAATGATTTGATTTTAAGAGTGCTTCAATTATTTAAACTAAAGGAATATTTGAGTAGCATATTATTATGTCTTTAACTATGGACAAAAGGTCTACAATTATTGTTTCAACCATTGGCATTTTTTGTGATGACATTTTGCCACCAACTCCATTTAAAAGTTGAGCTAGTCTTCGGCCCAGCGCGTGGTGAGCTCAAGAAGACAAGTGAGTAGATTGCAATGGAGGTGGACGAGGCAACGGAAAAGAGAAGGGAAAACCGGAGAAGAAGAGTGTGCACACCATGCAGGTGCGCGCATGATGAATCGGCGAAAATTTGATGTTAGTGAATGCAGGAAAAACGCAGATCACGACACAGAGAATTTACGTGGTTCGATTTACTGAGGTAAATCTACATCCACGGGAAGAAAAGAGGGCAGAGTTGTATTGCTTGATCTGTTTTCTACAGCTAACAATACAGACTTGCTATTTGCTATTTTCTCTCTAGAGAGCTTAACAGAAGTTAACAGAAGACCTTATCTATCTGACCTAGGTTCTATTTATACATTGAACCAAGATCGTGGCATGCAGCATTTATTAGGTAGTGGATGTCGTGGAGGTCGTGGCGACCTTGCATGGGTCCACTATTCTGCATGAATTAATGACTGCTTGACACCACTAAATAGATCGTCGGTGTAGCGGAGGTGGAAATCTTGCATGAGTCCACTATTTCCTAGTTCGGTCGAATACTGAGACCGGACTGCTGAATTATTGCCGAGCAGCTTTTGCCGATCTGAGAGTAGAGCTTGATGCCGACCAGAGAGCAGAGTTTGATTGGTTGGCTTTTACCGAGCTGTAGGCTGAGGCCGAACTCTGCGGTTGTGCCGAACTGAACTCTTGAGTCATGCCGGACTGATACTCTTTAGCCATGCCGAACTGATACTCTTTCTTGGGCTTTACTGCTGTTGGGCTTGTTTAGTATTTGCTTAGTACGTACTCCATCACTACCCCCCCCGAAAAGTGAAGTGAATCACTTCGGCATTCTGGATAAAGGTACGGGGTAAGTTGATGTTTGTCCTCGGTCTGATGAAGTGAACTCTTCTTTGACCGGACTTGGTTTGTGTCCTAATTTGGCGAGTTTTATCGCTCGGATCGAACTTTCCGTTGTCCTAATTTGGGGATCGGACTTTCCCTTGTCCTAATTCGGCGAGTTTTATCGCGTGGATCGGACTTTCCCTAGTCCTAATTCAGGCAAGTTTTATCGCGAGAATCAGACTTTTGTTGCAGTTCGTTTCAGACGAAGTGCTTGATTCTTAAGCTGAATTGTGGTCTTGTATCCTCTTTAGAAGCTTGGACTTCACAATCGTTGGCTTATTGCAGCTCGTTTCAGACGAACTGCTTGTTTAAGCTGAATTGTGGTCTTGTATCTTCTGTAGAAGCTTTGACTCACAATCGTGTGCTTGTATATGTTCTAAGAAGGGGATCAGCCTTCGAAGAACAAGATACCTCAGTAACATTTGTAAGAGACGACACACACAGAGACAGACAAAACACACAGACAAAACGCACAGAGACAAATAAAGACCAAGCAAACAAAATAAAGCACATTGAGCAAACAGGACCCAAGACTGACTGACCGGACTGTCTCTTACAAATGGAACTTTTTGAGGTTGGAAATGTGCCATGTTCGGGGTACCTGTTCTCCTGACATGTGAGCCAATTTGTAAGACCCTTTGCCGAGGACTTCTGACACCCGATACGGACCTTCCCATGTGGGTTCGAGCTTGCCCAGCTTTTCTGCTCGGCTTACTTCGTTGTTTCTCAGGACGAGATCTCCCACTTGAAATTGCAGCTTCTTCACCCTTTGGTTGTAATACCGGGCTACTTGCTCCTTGTACTTGGCTGCTTTTATGCATGCCAATTCTCTTCTTTCTTCGGCAAGATCTAGCTCGGCTCTCAGTCCGTCGTTATTCATTTCTGAGGAGAAATTTAGAGTTCGGGGACTGGGTACGCCGATCTCCACCGGAATCACGGCTTCAGTGCCGTATACCAGACTGTACGGAGTTTCACTGTTGGAGGTTGTGGGTGTAGTTCGGTAGGACCATAGGACTTGAGGGAGATTTTCTACCCATTGTCCTTTGGCTTGTTCTAACCGAGCTTTTAACCCTTTCACCAGGATACGATTTGTTACCTCCGTTTGTCCGTTTGCTTGTGGATGAGAGACCGAAGTGAACCGCTGTTGAATATTCAGCTCTTGGCACCAATTCTTGAACGTCTTGTCGGTGAACTGAGTCCCGTTATCCGAGATGAGGATGTGGGGTATGCCAAATCGGCACACTATGTTCTTCCAGACGAAATCCAATGCCTTCGAGCTTGTTATCGTAGCTAATGGTTCAGCTTCCACCCACTTCGTAAAGTAGTCCACGGCAACGATTAGGAATTTCATTTGCCGAGGAGCTTGAGGAAGTGGTCCCACTATGTCTATGCCCCATTGCATGAAAGGCCAAGGGCTCTGCATAGTGGATAGATCGGTTTGCGGCATCCTTGGGATATTTGTATGGATTTGGCACTTCGGGCAGGTCTTGACGAGCTGCACTGCTTCTTGTACCAAGGTTGGCCAATAATATCCCCATCTTAGAACTTTTTTAGCTAAAGCTCTAGCTCCGATGTGGCTGCCGCACGATCCTTCATGAACTTCTCTGAGGATGTAGTCCGTCTCTTCTGGTCCTACGCACCGCAATAACGGCTGGAGGTAAGACTTTCTAAAGAGGACTCCTTCATGAAGTTCGTACCGAAGTGCTCGGCACGTGATCTTCCGAGCTTCTCTCTTATCCTCGGGCAATTGTCCTTGATCCAGATACTGCAAGATCGGCGTCATCCAGTTCGGCGAGCTGGATACTGAATGTACCTCGGCTTCATCAATGCTTCGATGCATTAATTCTTCCGCCTTTGAGCTCGGATCTGAGGCCAACTTACTTAAGGTATCTGCTCGGCTATTTTCCGCTCTGGGAACGCGGATTATCCGAAAATAGGAGAAACTTCGGCTGATGCTTTGCGCTTTGTCCAAATACTTCTTCATTCTCTCGTCACGAGCTTCACTTGTACCCAACATGTGATTTACTATGACTTGTGAATCACAATGGACTTTGAGAGATTTGACGAGCAAACTTTGCGCTAACTGGAGTCCGGCCAGGAGGGCTTCGTACTCGGCTTCATTATTAGTAGTGGGGAATAAGAACCGAAGTGAATAAGTTACCTCGTGTCCGTCGGGAGCGATGAGTAGAATACCAGCTCCACTTCCCGTCTTGTTTGAAGCTCCATCTACGAATCCACTCCAGCAGTCTGGCGGCTCTACTTCGGATTCCAAGGGCTGTGCTAGTTCGGCATTGGCAGACTTTTTCTGTTCGGCAATGACAGGGATTGCTTGATCGAACTTGGCTTCTGTAAGAAAATCTGCCAAGGCTTGTCCCTTGATGGCTTTCCGAGGTAGGTACTCGATTGAGTGTTCTCCCAGCTCTATGGCCCATTTGGCGATTCTGCCTGATGCTTCTGGCTTGGTCAAAACTTGCCGAAGAGGCAGATCGGTTAAGACGCATACCGTGTGAGCATAGAAGTATGGCCGCAGTCTCCTTGCTGCATTTACTAATGCCAGAGCAATTTTTTCCAGAGGTTGATACCTTGTTTCTGGACCTCTTAATGCTCGGCTTGTAAAGTAGATGGGAAACTGCTTTAGGCCTTCTTCTCGTACAAGCACCGCGCTGATGGTTTGATCTGATGCCGCTAAGTATAAGAATATTACTTCGGCTTCGGTTGGAGCAGAGAGAATAGGAAGCTCGGCTAGATAACTTTTGAGCTCGTCAAAGGCCTTTTTCTGCTCGGCTCCCCACTCGAACTTTGGTGCCTTTTTCAACACCTTGAAGAACGGCAGTTGCTTTTCGGCTGCTTGGGAAAGGAATCGACTCAGTGCGGCTAGACATCCGGTTAGTCTTTGCACGTCATGTATGGACTTCGGCATTGCCATGTTCTGAACGACTTGAACTTTTGAGGGGTTTGCCTTGAGTCCGTCCTTTGAAACCCAACAACCCAGAAACTTTCCCGAATCTACCAAAAAGGTACATTTTTGGGGGTTGAGTTTGAGGTTGGCTTTTCGGAGCACGTTGAGAGTAGATTTGAGGTTGTCTTCGTACTCCGAAGTGCTTTTGCTTTTGACAACTATGTCGTCGACATACACTTCAACCTGTTTTCCGATTAGGTGCCGAAAAAGCTTGTCTACCATCCTTTGATAAGTGGCTCCGGCATTCTTTAAACCGAATGGCATCTTTTTATAAGCGAAAATGCCGAAATCGGTAATGAAAGCTGTTTTCGGAGCGTCACTCTCATCCATCAATACTTGGTGATATCCTTTGTATAAATCAAGAAAACAGAAAATTTCGAAGCCGATCAAAGCTTCTACTTTTTTATCTATATTCGGAAGGGGATAGCAATCTTTAGGACAGTGCTTGTTTAGATCGGTAAAATCTATGCACATCCGCCATCCTCCTTCTTTTTTCTTGATCATCACAGGATTAGCCACCCAAGAAGGATATTTCACCTCGAATAGTACATCTGCTTTTAGTAATTGGCGGACTTCGTCATGGATGACTCGGCTTCTTTCTGCCGCAAAGAGTCTTTGCTTCTGTTTTACTGGCCGGATTGAAGGATCAATATTTAACCGATGAGTGATTACCTCGGGGGGCACTCCGGTCATGTCCAAAGGAGACCATGCAAAGACATCTTTGTACTCCTTGAGGAGCTGAATGGTTTTTTCCCGGAGTAGAGGCGTTCCTGCGAAGCCGATTTTGACCGCTCTGGATGGATCATCTTCGTATAACTGAACGGTCATTGAGTTCGGCTCTGAAGTGACTTCGGTCATCTCGCTTGCCTCTGACTCCGGTTGCTGTGATTGCTATGCTTGATGGTGCCGATCTGACTGCTCGGCACTTTTAAGCGCAATCTGCAGACATTCTTTTGCTCTCTTTTGATCACCTCGGATGACCGCTATCCCTCCTTTAGTGGGGATCTTGATGGTGAGGTGATAAGTAGAGCAAACGGCCCGAACTGTGTTGAGCCAGTCTCTCCCTAGGATGATGTTGTACGGGGACCGAGCTTTCACCACAAAGAACTCGATCATCGTATTGGAGCTTGTAGGCGCTTTTCCCACCGTGATCGGAAGGCTGATAATACCTTCAGGGCGGGTGTCCTCCTGGGCGAAACTTTTCAGAGGAAGTGGAGCCGGACTGAGCCGAGCTGGATCCACTTCCATTTTATCGAAACATTCTTTAAAAAGAATGCTGACTGACGCTCCTGTATCCACAAATACTCTGTGGATCAGTTTGTTTGCCACTCCGGCTTGAATGACAATAGCGTCTTGGTGAGGAGAGATGGCTGGGACGGGATCGGCATCTGAAAATGTGATCACTTCGTCTTTCTTCAGCCTTTTATGTGTTGGCTCCTCTTGATTGGAACCTCTGCGTTCTGCTTTTAGGGACGACTTAGTCTTCCCGGCAGGGAGAGCATCAATAGTCAGGATTACTCCATCATATTGCGGCTCGTCGTCGTCTTCGGGATCCTCATGCCTTTTCGGATCCTGAGGATTGCAGTTCGCACCTCTCTGCCTTTTGTTCTTTTTCGGCTGCTTGCTTTGGTATTTTTTTAACGTTCCCGTTTTCACAAGAACATCAATACCTGCAGCCAAATCTCGGCACTCCTCGGTATCGTGACCGTGGGTTTGATGGAAGGAGCAATATCGATCCTGAGGTCGCCGCGCGGCTGATTTCGTCATCCGCTTTGGTCTTTCGAACATATCGGAATGTAGTTCGAAAATTTCCGCTCTTGACTTGTTTAATGGTACGAGCTGAGCGGGCGGCTTCTCAGGATTGAGACGGGGTCCCAATCTGTCTTGCACCGGAGCCCTTTGAATTCTTTCAAATGGAGTCCGGCGAGGATGCCCCTGGTCGCTATGATCGGGCTTCCTTCTGTCTCCTCGGGACGATGAGCTGTCTAACGACCGTTTGCGACGGTCTGCCTCATCAGCCCGGGAGTACTGGTCCGCAATGTCCCACATTTCCTGAGCTGTTTGCGGACTGCATTCCACGAGCTTTCTGTAGAGAGCTCCGGGCTGGATTCCATTTTGGAATGCCGAAATGACAAGTAGATCGTTGAGATCATCTACTTGTAGGCATTCCTTGTGGAATCTCGTCAGGAAGTCGCTGATCTTTTCGTCGCGACCTTGACGTATAGAAAGCAGCTGAGCCGAAGTACTTCGGGCTTCCGCTTTCTGAAAGAACCTCCTGTGGAAAGCATCCATTAGATCTCGGTAGGATCTAATGCTGCCTTGAGGAAGGCTGTCGAACCACCTTCTGGCGTTCCCGATGAGCAGCTCGGGGAACAGCTTGCACATGTGGACCTCATTGAGACCCTGGTTCGCCATATTATACTGATAGCGTCCCAAGAAGTCATGAGGATCCACGAGTCCGTCATAGGTTATCGACGGAGTTCGGTAGTTCCGCGGCAAAGGAGTTCGGGTGATATCGTCCGAGAACGGAGTCTTTAATGCTCCGTACATGGCGAACCCGACATCTCTTCGGTACGGAGGAGATGGAGTTCTCCTGTGGTTCCGGTACCGAGGAGGATCAGGAACATGTCGGGGTTGAGGATTCTTTCTCCTGGAAGACACGTCACTACTGCGGTAGTGACTTTCATGCCTAGACGAGGAGGGAGAATCCGTCGTTGTCTTCTCCGGCTGTTGGCTCTTCTGCAGGAAGGTTAAGAACTCCTCCTGCTTCTCGGCCAAGAACAGCTTGACAGCTTCATTTAAATCGGGCTGCTGGGAAGACTCGGTGCGATGACTCCTGGAGTGGCTTGTTCCTTCTTCGTGAGAACCGGAGGTAGATGTCTCCCTAGGCCGTTTTTCAGACCTGCGAGCTGGATTAGCTTCCTCACGGTTATCACGAACGGTATTATGGGTGTTATGTGATCTGGTATGCATTTTTTTGGGGTAGAAAAAGGGTCAAAAATTCGCTTTATCACAAATTTGGTTCTCTGTTTCCCACAGACGGCGCCAGTGATGAATCGGCGAAAATTTGATGTTAGTGAATGCAGGAAAAACGCAGATCACGACACAGAGAATTTACGTGGTTCGATTTACTGAGGTAAATCTACATCCACGGGAAGAAAAGAGGGCAGAGTTGTATTGCTTGATCTGTTTTCTACAGCTAACAATACAGACTTGCTATTTGCTATTTTCTCTCTAGAGAGCTTAACAGAAGTTAACAGAAGACCTTATCTATCTGACCTAGGTTCTATTTATACATTGAACCAAGATCGTGGCATGCAGCATTTATTAGGTAGTGGATGTCGTGGAGGTCGTGGCGACCTTGCATGGGTCCACTATTCTGCATGAATTAATGACTGCTTGACACCACTAAATAGATCGTCGGTGTAGCGGAGGTGGAAATCTTGCATGAGTCCACTATTTCCTAGTTCGGTCGAATACTGAGACCGGACTGCTGAATTATTGCCGAGCAGCTTTTGCCGATCTGAGAGTAGAGCTTGATGCCGACCAGAGAGCAGAGTTTGATTGGTTGGCTTTTACCGAGCTGTAGGCTGAGGCCGAACTCTGCGGTTGTGCCGAACTGAACTCTTGAGTCATGCCGGACTGATACTCTTTAGCCATGCCGAACTGATACTCTTTCTTGGGCTTTACTGCTGTTGGGCTTGTTTAGTATTTGCTTAGTACGTACTCCATCAGCGCACTAGAGTTTTTTGACATAAAAGTTTGCCTACTAAACTTTTGCGATGTGATTTACCAGCTCAATTTTTACGGTTCTAATTATATTGCAACATTTTATATTTTGTTATTTTTTTCATCTAACGTTGTGGGAATCTTTTGCAATTCAATCAATACGAAGAGATTTAGAAAAATAGGTAGCTCGGGAGAAAAAAAGAAAGAAAAGAATTAAGTTTAGAATTGAATTACTGACGATGTCGCATCTGTCTGACTGATTACGTAAATCATGATGGTACACTATTTATCACAATGCATATATCAATGAACAATTATTTCAATGTAGAAGTGGAGTATTTGTTTTGGGTTTGAAAAATTCGACATAAATTAGTGGTACTTTACGCTTAGGCCATCCGCAGTGAGGCGCCCTAAGGCGCGCCCTATGACGCGCAACGTCATCAATTTTGTAATATTTACAAAATACATACGAATTAAAAAAAAACTAAAATACATTTAAAATACGAATTTTAAAAACTTCATTCATTTAATAAAAATTAATACATTACAATGCGAAATAATAAAAAACGCAAACTCAGCGACGGCGGTTACGAGCCCACACTTCTTCAATCATGTCGCTCATGAGCTGCGCATGCTCCTGTTGGTTGCGCATTGAGGCCTGCCTAGATAAAACCTCATCGAAACCTAACGGTAACCCTCTATCGGGTGTCTCGGTTGATGTGCCGGCAGAGCTAGATGCACGGTCGTCGCTATTCCAATCGGTGATGCTTCCGCCTTCACTCTCGACTATCATGTTGTGCATGATTATGCACGCATATATGACATCGGCGATGACTTCCTTGTACCAGAAACGAGCCTGCCCTTTCACAATTGCCCACCGTGATTGGAGCACCCCAAATGCTCGCTCTACATCCTTCCGCGCCGCCTCTTGCTTTTGCGCAAATAAAACCATCTTCTCACCAATCGGGCAGCTGACCGTCTTTAGGAAAACTGGCCACCGTGGGTAGATGCCGTCGGCCAAGTAGTACCCCATATGGTATTGGCGTCTGTTGGCAGTGAACTCTATGGCCGGGCCGTTGCCATTACATTGGTCGGTGAAGAGGGTGGACGAGTTGAGGACGTTGATGTCGTTGTTCGACCCGGCTACGCCGAAGTAAGCATGCCATATCCAAAGCCGATAGTCAGCGACGGCTTCGAGGATCATCGTCGGGTGGCTGCCCTTGTATCCACTTGTGAATTGGCCTCTCCAAGCCGTCGGACAGTTCTTCCACTGCCAGTGCATACAGTCGATGCTCCCGAGCATCCCAGGAAACCCGTGCGCCCTCTCGTGCATCTTTATCAGACCCTGGCAATCAGTGGCTGTCGGCTTGCGCAAATACGTGTCGCCATAGGCCTCTACTATCCCCCGACAAAAGTACTTCAGACACTCGCGGCCTGTAGTCTCCCCATAGTGGAGGTACTCGTCAAAAAGGTCCGCCGTGGTGCCGTATGCCAACTGACGAATAGCAGTCGTGCACTTTTGCAATGGTGTAAGGCCGGGTTTCCCGATGCTGTCCTCCCGAAACGTGAAGTATTCTTCACGTGAAGACAATGTACGAACAATGCTGAGAAAAAGGTATCTCGACATTCGAAACCGGCGGCGGAACACAGTCGGGCCCCAACGTGGTTGATCGGCAAAATAGTCTTCAACCAGACGCCTGTGAGCTTCCTCGTGGTTGCGTCGGACATACGTCCTATGTCGAATAGGACGATGGACTTGCTCAGCCGCCGCCTTCTCGCGCTGCATTTGCGAATAGCATGCCGCCATGGCCTCTTCAACGGCTGCATCTAATGCTTCGTCAATCGAACGACCGGAATCAGACGAACTAGAACTATTGGTGTCTTCGCCGGGATTCATTTTCGTTGGATGTTGAGAGAGAATATGTTGAGAGATAGTCGATATGTTCGTATGCACAACTGAATGAGAAACGAGATTTATATAAAAAAACGAAACCGCGTGCCATCGTCCGCGGCCTTCACAATGGGGCGGACGATGTCGCGGACGATGGCGCGGACGATGGCCATCGGCCGCGGTTTAAGTCGCGCCCGAAGCATAGGCTGCGACTATCGTCCGCGGCCTATGCCACACACCCACAGTTGGGGCGGACGATGAATGGCGCGGACGATGCGCGCCATCGGGCGTGCCATCGTCCGCCCATTGCGGATGGTCTTATTAAGTTCCGTGAGTGTTATTAACTGTCCCACTCATTTGATTTTATTTGCAAGCTGGATGCATGAAAAAATTAGGGTAAATGAAAAAAAAATGAAGTTTGGTCAAATTATGATGTTATCTTATAATTTTATAAAATGGCAGATTAAATTACTTTGATGAATTTTCTGAATTGTCCCATGAATTTGAATTTGGAAAAAAAAATGAGTGTGACATGGACGTCGGGAAGGTATGATGTGGAAAAAATTATTAAACGACATCGTTCCACTCCAAATTTACGTCTTTTACAAAGAAAAAAAAGGTTGAAATCATGTTCCTTCCATTCTTCTTCTTCGCAAGTGTTTAAGTTATGATTTAATAGAGCTGAAATCACCGTTCAATTCACGCACAATCACATTCCCTACAAAATATAGGGTTGAAATCATGTTCCCTACTTTCCATATCATGCTCAATTTTCTCTAAATTCAAATTTATGGAACAAATAAAAAAAACATCAAAGTTATGATTTAATCGTCCCATTTTTAGAGGTTAGGGCATTAGCAATGGGGCGCCCTAAGGCGCGCCCTAAGGCGCGCCCTATGGCGCGCCACGTCAGCAGTTTTATCCTCCTACCTCCTCACCTGCAGTGGGGCGCCCTAAGACGCGCCCTAAGGCGCGCCCTATGGCGCGCCACATCATCATTTTTTTAATATTTATTACAAAACTCATACGAATTTAACAAAATTAATACATTAAAATACGAATTTCAAAAACTTCATTTCATTGAATAAAAATTAATACATTACAATGCGAATTAAAAAAACGCGAACTCAACAACGGCGGTTGCGAGCCCACACTTCTTCGATCATGTCGTTCATGAGCTGCGCATGATCCTGTTGGTTGCGCATTGAGGCCTGTCTAGATAGAACCTCGTTGAAGCCTAACGGTAACCCTCTATCGGGTGGCTCGGTCGACGCGCCGGCCAAACTAGATGCACGATCATCTTCATTCCAATCGGTGATGCTTCCGCCTTCATTCTCGACTATCATGTTGTGCATGATTATGCACGCATATATGACATCGGCGATGACATCCTTGAACCAGAAACGAGCCGGCCCTTTCACAATTGCCCACCGTGATTGGAGCACGCCGAATGTCCGCTCGACATCCTTCCTCGCCGACTCCTGCTTTTGCGCAAATAAAACCCTCTTCTCACCAATTGGGCAGCTAACCGTCTTCACAAAAACAGGCCACCGTGGATAGATGCCATCGGCCAAGTAGTACCCCATATGGTATTGGCGTCTGTTGGCAGTGAACTCGATGGCCGGGCCGTTGCCATTACATTGATCGGTGAAGAGGGTGGACGAGTTGAGGACGTTAATGTCGTTGTTCGACCCGGCTACGCCGAAGTAAGCATGCCAGATCCATAGCCGATGGTCAGCGACGGCTTCGAGGACCATCGTCGGGTGGCTGCCCTTGTATCCACTTGTGAACTGGCCTCTCCACGCCGTCGGACAATTCTTCCACTGCCAGTGCATACAGTCGATGCTCCCGAGCATCCCAGGAAACCCGTGCGCCGTCTCGTGCATCTGCATCAGACCCTGGCAATCAGTGGCAGTCGGCTTGCCTATCGTCCGCGACCTATCGTCCGTGTACGCCACAATGGGGAGGACGATGGCGCGGACGATGCCTATCGTCCGCGGCCATCGTCCGTGTACGCCACAATGGGGAGGACGATGGCGCGGACGATAGGCATCGGGCGCGCCATCCTCCGCGCCCTTAGTATCGGCCGCGACGATCGTCCGCGACCTATCGTCCGTATCCGCAATGGGCGCGGACGATCGATGGCGCGGACGATGCGCGCCATCGGGCGTGCCATCGTCCGCCCATTGCGGATGGCCTTAAGGGATAAACTAAAATTTGACCCAAGTTTTTTTTTTCTATTTACCCAAAAAAAAACTCATATGTGAAATGCATATACTATTTCGCTATTAATATTTAATAGTGATTAATTGTTTGGTTCCCCAAGAGGGGCCAGCAGAGTTATTAATATTTAATATTCCCTCCGTCCCCTAGTAGATGTCAAACTTTCTTTTTTAGTTTGTCCCATAAAAGATGTCACATTTCCTCTTTTAAAAAAAGTTCTCTCACATTAATTATAAAATTATATTTTCTCTCACCAATTAACAAACAAAACAACATCTCCTACAATCTCGTGACATCTCCAAAGTGTGTCATCTTCTTTGGGACGGATGTAGTATTGATTAATGGTTTGGTTCCCCAAGAGGGCCCAGCAGAATTAGTAAGCAGCTCCATCACATCATTATTTAAGAGTTAAAACTAATCCACTTTCCCTTTTTTATGATTTTGAGATAAACACTCATAAAACAGGTGTTCTATAGAAATTTGGCAAGAATTTATAAACCTTATGTAGAATTGTGTGACTTTTGTCACCTCAAATAAGAGAGAGAAACGTGTCTTTCCAATAAGTTTTTACATTTTACAATAAAAAATATACAAAATGAAATGTTTAAGAAGAGAAAATAATCTTCACGATTTCTCATCTGATAAGCCTCTTGCTTTCATTCATGTCATGTAGGATCATAATTTCCAACTTACAAGCTCAAAATTTCAGGAGATGAGAAACTAAACTTATCTGCTATACTTACATGCTGTAACACAAGCCTATTTTTCATTGAGAGACGTAACGTACCTATCCAAGAACGCCCGAGCTAGATTGCTAAAGCTCGCACCAGCTGCTGCAAATCTTTTCATAGCATCCACTACCTCTGGTTTCAAAATCTCATCCTCAGCATTTGCACTACACAGATAGTACAGAGATCCAATTGCGTAATTCACCTACATACAAGCGTTTTAAGGAACTTCTCGATGAGCATAACCTTAACTACATTGAGACGAGAGACATCAAATCGAGTTCAAAGCTCCAAAACAATCTTGAATGGAATCTTTCTATTGATGACAGTGGAGTAAATAATGTATAGTAGTACGTGTTAAGAGCTCAAAGAAGATTTACCGTGTTTCTAACAGGGCTCGATAAGCATTGGATGACAAGAGGAATACCGTCGCATTGGGTGACAACCGCAGCATTTGTTGGATCTGCAAGTTGGAAAAGAATTCTGAATGAAAAATCATTGCAACGGGAAAAAAATGATAACTACATAGCGTCCAACCACACCTGCACAAGCATTGCAAATTCCTCCGACTGCAAACTCCACAAGCCTCTCATTGGACTCGGTTAGGCAGTCTAGAAAAAGCTCCAAAATATTTAGCTGCTCAACGAAAAAAGAACAGTTGCTCGTGTCACCAATACACGATCTGTTTTCATAAACTAAACCACATAAGATAAAAACACAAACCTGGCGGAAGAACGTATAATTATAAGGATCATAAGCAAAGTTCCCCAAACTAGCAACAACTTTCTCTTTTGTTTCTGCAATATCATCAAGTCCCCATATACTAGTTTAAACCACAGAATATTAAATGCTGATTGGAGTTCAAATACAACCAATTGATTGATAACTCATACCTTCATCAGATGCATTCTGAAATTGTGCAACCAGTTCCTGTGACACAGAAAATACAAAGCTAAAGCCCTAAAACCTAGTCCCCATCAATTGACAATTATCATTGCAAGAAGCATACTATTACGTGTTAAATACGCGATAAATTAGAAAAACTGAACAATTCTAGGGCAAAATAACATTTGATTGAGATAGGAAACTGACCTGGAGATATTGCAATCTCGGAGATCCATATTTTCCGGTGCGCTCCTTTTGTCTCTGATCATTGGTAAACATATTGCTGTAACACAACAACTAAAATGTTCAAAAGCGCAATACAGATTGCATTTAGCATTAACGTGAAATGCTACAGCTTCAATTTTTGAAAATGTAAACTCAATTATCCTAATTTATCCTTTTTTCGTCCTGCTACAGTATATGCGTTTGAGCTGCAAATATTTTTTTGAAAATTGCAAATCAACCAATAAATGCTATGTATTTGCAGATTTCTGTGAGTGGAAGAAACACTGTAGGAAGATAGAAACATACCTGGAAGAGAAAGAAACGGCGACAGATGTGCAGAGGCGTCGGGAAGAAGAAGATCGCGGCGTTTAATTTCATATGAATTGAATGGGCTTAATTTAATTGAACTAATTGTGGGCTCAAACATTATTAATTTTGGAAAATAGCAATTTAAATACGCCATCCGTCCATAAAGAATATGCACTTTGTGTTCGGCACGTGTTTTAAAGTAAAATTGATAAAATAAGAGAGATGTATAGAGAAAAAGTAATAAGTTTAGGCATTCTAATAATTCTCGATTAGTGTTAATTACAAACCTCGCTTACTAAATTAGTTCCTTTTTATTATCTCACATATTGTGCAAATGCACTTAGTTTTCCATTGAAAATAGTACTAGTACTGCTGCTATAGTTATATGCATTTGTTATACCCGTATTCAAAATATATGTGAATTCTATTTTTGAAAAGTTTATCAATCTCCTCTCTCTTATTTTACCAATTTTGTATTAATTCTCGTGCCATATTCATAGCCCATATTTTTATGGGACGGAAGGAGTATTATTTTTTGAAATTCATACAATTTTCAAAAGAGAGCTCATAGTGAAGTGACAAAGATGTTTATAACCTAACCATATTAAGGTCATTTGATCAAACCATCAAGTGTTTATAACCTAATCAAAGGTATATCATCAAACCTCATCAAACCTATAAACACCCACATTGCAGGATTTGACCTTAGTGGGATTCGAGCGTGTTTATAACCTAACCAAAGGTATATCATCAAACCTCATCAAACCTATAAAGACTCACATTGCAGGATTTGACCTTAGTGGGATTTGAGCGTGTTTATAACCTAACCAAAGGTATATCATCAAACCTCATCAAACCTATAAAGACCCACATTGCAGGATTTGACCTTAGTGGGATTCGAGCCCTTGACCTTTGGTTAGGTTATAAGTACATTTACCACTTCTCCGCAAACTCTTTAGTTTGATAATATAAATACTAAACTTCAAAATTGATCTGTAAAATTTGCAATAAAAAGTGGTAGTACTACACATTTTTCCTATATATATTTCTTATTTTACCAATTTTTGGTGGACTGAGATAGTATATAATTATATAAATACTGTATTTCTTTCATATTTATACAATATGTTTACATCATTCCATAGCCGAACACTGGACAAAACAACTATCCAACGTCTAAGAAATGCATGCACTTGGTGTTCTAGAATATACTAGTACATATATACTATAAATTAACAACAAAAATGAAGCATATATATACTGTTAAAATTCTAATATCTTGTCCCACATTGGCTTGGTAATGATCCTATCTCTTCTATATAAGTGTGGATAACCCTCCCCCTTATGAGACCTTTTAAGGGGTGAGTGACTCATTTATAATATATACAAATACGAGTGTCTAAGAATATAACAGAATGAAGTTCGATTAAACATAATCAAGCGGGGAAGAATTGGAATCTGAATATATATTGGAGGAGTAGACATGTAATATCCGAAAATATTGTTTTTTTTAAGGAATGAAATTTTTGTGTATATCTTGTTTAAGATATGGTTTGTAATTGAAATAATTAATTAAGCTATGAATTTAAATATCCTAATTAACTAATTTTCTCTCTCTCTCTCTCGATTTCTCGCTCTCTCTCTCTCTCTCTCTCTCGATCTCTCTCCCTCACCCCCATTATTTCCTCAACCCCTCCCCACTCCTCACAACCGATCCAAAGAAGAAACCATCTTCTCTCTCAATCTCTCCCTCTCTCACCATCGCTCTTCTCTCAATCTCTCTCTCACAAGCAATCAATCTCACTCAATCTCGCGGTTGTGATCTTTCGTTGTGAATCGGAGTTGGAGGAGGAAGTAAAACGTTCGAACTACGTTTGAACTCTCCGGGAAAGGTAACCCAAGACCCTAACTCATGCTAATTTCGAAAACACATGCATTTAGGACGTTTTGAATGTTTTAGATGCTGAATAGGCTTTGTGATTATGTGTTTATGTTGAGTATGTTTTTTGTTGTGACTGACAGTGGGTTCCGACCCCTTTTTGACTGAGCAAACGATCTCCTTTTAGTACGAATTTTTAACTGTGTAAACTTTGGTGTGTCTTCTGTGTGGTGTGTAAATTTCAGCTTCATTGGATGTCGGATGATTTTATAATGATTTTTGTAAGTGAACTGCGCTTTTCTGATGGATGTATGTTTTTGGGGGATGTTTTTGTGTGCAATGGGGGTGATTCTGGGTGCTTCGATAGTGTGAGGTATGTGGATGTGTTTGGCCAGGGGATGGCTCGGGGAAAACAGCGTTTGGTTCGGGTGGTTTGTGTGTGTTGGCCGAGAGTTTTGGGGTTCGGCCTAGGGCAGTGTTGTGGAGAGTTTTGAAGGGTTGATCTCGTGTTTTCGGGTGTGTTTTGGGATGTAGAATGTGTGGTGTGAATGTCGTATAAGGTTTGTGAATCGTTGGTTGGAGGAAGATGGGTGTGCACTTGATCGGGCCAGCGGCCGAGACGCCGAGCCAGGTGTCGAGACGGGTGCCGAGCCAGGTGTCGAGACGGGTGCCGAGCCAGGTGCCGAGACGGGTGCCGAGCCAGATGCCGAGACGGTGCCGAGTCAGTGCCGAGACAGGTGCCGAGCCAGGGCCGAGCCAGACGCCCGAGCCAGGCAGCCGAGACGGTCGGCCGGGGTGCCGAGCCGGGCGGCCGAGACGGTCGGCCGAGGTGCCGAGCCGGACGGCCGAGACGGTCGGCCGAGGTGCCGAGCCAGGCGGCCGAGACGGTCGGCCGAGGTGCCGAGCCAGACGGCCGAGACAGCCGGCCGAGGTGCCGAGCCAGGTGGCCGAGATGCCGAGCCAGGCCGAGACGCCGAGCCTTTTTCCCGAACCTGTCCCGAGCCAAGTGAGCCGTTTGCACGGTGCGGGTTTACCGGGAGTGCGAGTGTTTTGGGTGTGTGTCGTGTGCGCGTCTTGGGTACGTTGTATGCGTGTCGGGTGCGTGCGTGGTGTGTTTCGGACGTGTGATTTTGTGTGATTGGCTTATAAGATGTTGTTAAGTGTGTGTACGTGTAATGTGCTAGATGTTGAAGTCATCCACGTAGGAATCATGCATTGTCGTTTAAACCTCGTCTTTCCTGACTCTAATTATGATATTTATTTATCTTTCAAAAGGGTGATCTTTTACGAGGAAATTGTGGTTGAAGAAGGGAACTATTTAAAAGCTAAGCAATTGAGGTGTGCTTTTCTACCCTACTATTTTGTGGGTTATCTTTAATACGGACGCTGTTCCGGAAATGTTTATGGAGATGAACTGTTTGTCTTGCCAACTGTTTTGTTTTGAAACCTATCTGAAGTGGTTTACCACATATGTTTAATCGAATTCGGGTCTGTTGGGCTGCGAACCCTCAGGCTAGTGTACACGAGATCGGGAGCCATCTGAGAGCAAGTTGGCCGGTCTAGTTGACCTGGGGTGTGGCCACGCCCCTTGTCACCCGTTGGATCAGATAGTGTATGATGGTGGGAATAAGGGTGGCAATATCTGAAAATGACTGCGCAGTCGAATTTATGAAATATGTTTTAGTGTACTTGGGTTATTTTCTTACACTTAAAACCCCAAGGTTACACTGATATGGCATGACAAACTATGACTTTGGCGTGTGTCCACTGAGTGCAATAAGTACTCAGCCCTGCATGTTGTTTTCTTAATGTGCAGGTTGAGCGACGATGGGGATGACGGATGTTGAGCAATTAAAGTCAAAATGGTGTTTTTACTTTGCCTTTTGGATGGTGTCGTGTCGTCATACCCGGCATTATCTGTCTCTTGGTCTTTTCCGCTGCTTTGTAATCCGATACAATGTTTCCATTTAAACTCTGTTTACTTTAACTTTAGAATGTCGCTACAGTACAATGTTTTGAAGTGAACTTCCTTTTATTAAATGTTTTCGGGTCAAGTATTCTTGTTCTCCCCTTTTCTTCCCCGCTTCGTTATCCCCCCCTAGTCGCGGTCCACCGTACTTCCTATCCTTAGGAAATGCGGGCGTGACAGAGTGGTATCAGAGCCTAGGTTTTCTTTCTGCTCTGGATCCAAGAGTCTGTTTCTGTTTTGAGTAAGTTTTCAAAAGTGTCATTGGCTCAACATCGGACTCATCGCACTCAACCTGAAATGAGGTAATGAAAATTTTGAATTTTTGGAAAGTATATGGAAGTGGAGGAAATTGTGATTTTGGGTTTTGAAAATGATTTTTGGAAAGTTTAAGTAAATATTGATGCATGTGGAAGGGTACAAAATGATGTGAAAAGTTGGAAATTATTTGAATTACAAACTGTTATGGTATGTCATGAACTGTTAGTGTGTGTCGAGTGTACATGAAAGCATGTGGCTGATGTGTGATGCTATGATGACGTGAATGTTGATGTGAGCTTTTACGTGTGAATGTGTTGGCCTTTTGAATGATTGAACTTAGACGTGAGAGGTTTCACTAGTGCTTCTTGGACCTATAGTAGATAAGGACTTATGGCCTTTGAACACCAGCGGGCTTGGAATTAGAACAGTGATACGTCTGCATACACATATCTCTCTCTTCTTCGGTTATGCACCCTGTTTTTATATGCGAGGCGATTGTTTCTGTTTTTCTATAGATGGCGCGTATGTTCCGAACCCCGCGACGGAGTGATCGTGATAGACTTAGGGCACAGAGGGTGCTCAGAGAGTATAGAGTGTATCGAAAGAAGGATCACATACCGTTGATTGAGTTCGTAGCGCACTTCGACACCCTCTGGAGGGCAGCTCAGGAGTTCGGAGTGACAGAGCTTGACGGCATTGAGAAGCTAATAGAATTGCTCCCTGACAGCTGGAAGGAGTGGGCTGAAAGAACGGCGAGGAGGTACACGTGGCATGAGCCCGTTACCGATGACATGGTGGGCGACATGGCTGGCTTTCGGAAGGCCGTGTATTGTGCACTGGTAGACTCTCGAGAGGAGCAGCCCCCACAGGATGTGCAAGAGAGGATCGTGTATCAGGACAAGTACGTGAGTATGTACGAGGGTGAGCAAGGGTTTGAAGATAACTATGAGGAGGAAACCGAAGAGGATCCCGAGGAGGAACCCGAGGTGGCTCCGCAAGGGAATTCCGAGGAGGACGATGACGAAGATCCGAAGGAAGGGCCTATGGATGAAGATGATCGAGTCGTAGTCTAGAAATAAAATAGTTCGATGTCTTTTTAGTTGTTGCTTTTAGTGTGAACTGCTCTTGAGAAACAACGTTTAACCTTCTTTCTTTTAATGAGGATTTGGATTTGATTTATATCCTACGTGTTGCATCTTATACTACATGAAGATTTTATAAGAAAATTTTGAGAAAGTGGTAATTTTGGATGAGAATTGTAGTAACACTTTTTGGATATTGAATCAGAATGCCGCCAAGACGTGTACGCCAACCACGACAAGGACCCAACGTGGATGCACCGCCTCCACCACCACCTCCACCCCCGCCTCAGCAGGAAAGATTCATAGTTACGTTCTCCAGGCAGAATCCCCCTAAATTCGATGGACAAGGAGATCCATCAAAAGCCGAAGAGTGGATACGCGGCCTCGAGCGTATTTTCAGGGTCATGGAGTGCACAGATAGGGAGCGCATTGCTTGCGCCACCTTTCAACTATCAGGTGATGCCGATTACTGGTGGGAGACTCGGCAAAGAACTATGAATCCTGCACGCTTGGAAGCGTTAACATGGGAGGAATTTAAAATGGAGATTGATAACAAGTATGTTCCAAAGACGTACAGACGGGCCAAGGTGGTAGAATTCCACACGCTGAGCCAAGGCCGAATGACTGTAACTGAGTACGACCGAGCCCTCGCACAGATGGCACGATATGCGCCCGAGTTGATGGACACCGACGAGAAATGGGCGGTGAAGTTCCGGGCCGGGCTCAGGGATGAGATAAAGGCCGCATTGGCTTGTCAAGGAGAACTCTCCTACTCGGAGATCTTGACTTGTGCACTGGACGTGGAAGATGCACTCCCTAAACCAAAAGTAGTGGCGACAACAAACGCGACACCCCTACAAGCTCAGTCAGGTCATCAAGAGAAGAGGAGGTGGGATGGTGATCAGACTCAGTATGGTGGCAAGAGGCCACAACACATGAAGAACCCACCCTCAATGGCGGGAGACAGAATACCTATCACCCGAGGGCAAGCTTTCCGCCGAGGAACCCTCAATGTGGAAGATGCTTCAAGTACCACACCGGAGAGTGTCGGGACCTCAGGTGCTTCAACTGTGGTGGAAGCGGCCACTACCTCCGAAATTGCCCGAGTAAGAACATGGGAACGGGAATGAGACAGAACCAGCTAGGTTTCCGTCCACCATCCCAGGCACTACCTGCACCTCAACCGCAACAACGCCGCCAAGGACTACCGTCGCAAGCAAGAGCCTACGCCTTGAAGGGGAAACAGCCGGCAAACGGGAAAGAAACCTTTGGGCAAGGAAACTTGGCAGGTATGGGCACACTTCTAAATATGCCTATAGTTGTCTTGTTTGATACGGGTGCATCGCATTCCTTTATATCAACTTCTTGTGTGAATACTTTGGGATTGCCTACGATTAAGACTGAACCCACTATGAGTGTGACCTCACCGGTAGGAGGGACTATAGATATATCCCGATCTTGTGCGTGTGTGAACTTTGGAATAGGTGAACTCAATTTGTTGGCTCATAATTTACAAGTAATGACGATGGATAGCGTAGACATAATCTTGGGTATGGATTGGTTAGCGGAGAACCACGTTACCCTTCATTGTAGAGAAAGGGAAATTTCGTTTGAAACCCCAGGAAAAGAGCCGACGAGGTTTTACGGAATCTCAATGAACCGACGCAAGTCCATTGTCTCCGCGCTGCAAGCCACTACAATGATGAGGAAGGGATGTCCAGCGTACCTGGTTTATTTGAGTGGGGAGGAGAAGAAAGACAGGAAGATAGAAGATGTGGCGATAGTGAGTGAATATCCCGATGTCTTCCCCGATGCATTGCCGGGACCCCCACCCGACAGGCAAGTAGAATTCACGATCGATCTGGAGCCCGGATCGGCACCAATATCCAAGGCACCTTATAGGATGGCGCCAAAAGAGTTGGAGGAGCTTAAGGTGCAACTACAAGAGCTACTGGATTTGGGATTCATTAGACCTAGCGTGTCGCCATGGGGAGCACCAGTATTGTTTGTGAAGAAGAAGGATGGAACGATGAGGATGTGCATCGACTATCGAGAGCTAAACAAACTGACGCTGAAGAGCAAGTATCCACTACCAAGGATAGACGACTTGTTTGACCAACTTCGAGGGGCAGGAGTCTTCTCTAAGATGGACTTGAGGTCTGGGTACCATCAGCTGAGGGTTCGGCGAGAAGATGTACCCAAGACGGCTTTTCGAACAAGATATGGTCACTATGAGTTCGTTGTGATGCCTTTTGGACTGACGAACGCCCCGGCAGTGTTCATGGACCTTATGAACCGCGTGTTCCAACCGTATTTGGATCGGTTTGTCCTAGTTTTCATCGATGATGTGCTCGTTTACTCAAAGAACGTGGAGGAGCACAAAGCGCACTTGAGAACCGTCCTAGCAACCCTAAGGGACGAGAAACTATATGCCAAGTTCAGTAAATGCGAGTTTTGGCTCAAGGAAGTGAATTTTCTTGGACATGTAGTAACTTCAGATGGAATTCGTGTAGATCCGGCCAAGGTGGAAGCGGTGCAGGCATGGAAGTCGCCTTCTACACAAAATGAAATTCGAAGCTTCTTAGGACTGGCAGGCTATTATCGAAGATTCATTGAGGGATTCTCGAAGATAGCAAGGCCAATGACTCAACAACTGAAAAAGGGAGTCAAGATGAATTGGACACCGGAGTGTGAGGCGAGCTTTCAGTTGTTGAGGGAGAAATTGACCACCGCACCAATTCTAGCTGTGCCGGAGTCAGAGACTGACTATGCGGTGTATACAGATGCGTCGAAGGTGGGACTTGGATGTGTGCTTATGCAGAAGGGGAAAGTGATTGCATATGCATCGAGACAATTGAAGCCCCATGAGCTGAACTATCCGACACATGACTTAGAACTGGCAGCCGTGGTACATGCACTGAAGATCTGGAGACATCATCTCTATGGAGTCCGTTGTGAGATATATACGGACCATAAGAGTCTAAAGTACTTCTTTGAGCAAAAGGAGTTGAACATGCGCCAGCGTAGGTGGCTCGAGTTGGTGAAGGACTACGATTGTGGTATAAATTACCATCCGGGAAAAGCAAACGTAGTGGCCGATGCCCTTAGTAGGAAGTCTCAATCTCAGCTGGCCACCTTTCTTACTATCGAGGAGAGTCTAATCCAAGAGTTCAGTAAGATGCGGTTGGAAGTAGTGAGAATGCCCGAGACTGTGGAAGGAATAGTAGCCACGTTGGTGATGGAACCCGACTTAAGAGCCAGAATTGTGGAAACTCAACGGCGAGATACGTTATTAGAGAAGATTCGCTCAGAAGTGAGGGCGGGTGAACTCGGAAACTTTCACGAGGCAGCGGATAATGGTCTCACATACAAGGGAAGGTTGTGTGTGCCTAAGGATGAAGGCCTGAGGATCGAAATCATGAGAGAAGCACATGAAACCCCATACGCTGCTCACCCAGGAAGCACCAAGATGTATCAGGACATGAAGAGGCAATTTTGGTGGAACGGTATGAAAAAGCATGTTGCGGCATTTGTGGAGAGATGCCTAGCATGTCAACAAGTAAAGGCGCTACACCAACGGCCCTATGGGAGATTGCAACCCCTCGAGATTCCGGAATGGAAGTGGGAACATATTGCAATGGACTTTGTGACAGGACTGCCAAAATCCCAGCGAGGAAACACTGTGATTTGGGTGATTATAGATCGCCTCACCAAATCTGCTCATTTTGTACCGGTTCGTGCTACCTATGGATCCAACCAGTTGGCTAAGATATATGTGCGGGAGATTATACGCCTGCATGGAGTACCAGCGACAATTACATCCGATCGCGATGCTAAATTTACTTCTAGATTTTGGACGAGCCTGCAGCGCGAGTTGGGGACTAAATTGAATTTTAGTACTGCCTTCCACCCACAAACCGATGGGCAGTCAGAGAGAACGATTCAAGCCTTAGAGGATATGCTGCGAGCCGTGGTGCTAGATCGAGGCTGGGGTTGGGAAGAAGTATTGCCATTGGTTGAGTTCGCTTACAATAATAGTTACCAAGCGACTATCAAGATGGCTCCATATGAGGCATTGTATGGAAAGAAGTGTAGATCGCCACTTTATTGGGATGAAGTGGGTGAGAGAAGAATTCTCGGACCAGACTCTGAAGAAGAGATGATGATCCTAAATCCCGATCTAAGCTATGAGGAGAAGCCCGAGGCCATTTTGGATCGAAGGGTGCAAGAATTGAGGAATAAGTCAATCGTTTCGGTGAAAGTACGATGGAGGAATCATGGAGTCGAGGAAGCAACGTGAGAATTCGAGGATAAGATGAAAGATAAGTACCCAGGTTTGTTTGAGTGATCTAGGAAAATTTCGGGACGAAATTTTATTAAGGTGGGAGGATTGTAATATCCGATTTTTTTTTTGTTTCTTTTAATTAAGGTTTGAATTTGTGAATATCTTGTTTAAGATATGGTTGGTAAGTCTTAATTGTTTTATATTATTTTTGTATGTGATTATTTAGATTTTTTTTTATGATTAATTGAAAAACAAAATAAAATCCTAATTAATAAATTAAATCTCTCTCTCTCCCTCTCTCTCTCGGTTTCTCTCCCTCTCCCCACTACTTTCTCAACCTCTCTCCCCACTCCCACATAACCGATACACTTTCTCCCTTCCAATCTCTCCCCCACATCGGCTTCTCTCTTTTCTCTCTCGCAATCGTTCTCATCATCACGGTAAGGTCTCCCTCTTTCTCCCCCTCGGTTCTCACCTTTTTCCTTTCACTCCCTCTCATCGATTTCTTGGTTCATCAAGGTGTTACTCTCTCTCGTTGTGAATCGGAGTCGGAAGAGGAAGTAAAGCGTTTGAACTACGTTTGAACTATCCGGGAAAGGTAACCCAAGACCCTAACTCATGATAATTTCGAAAACACATGCATTTAGGACGTTTTGAATGTTTTAGATGCTGAATAGGCTTTGTGATTATGTGTTTGTGTGGGGTATGTCTTCGGTGGTGACTGACAGTGGGTTCCGACCCCTTTTTGACTGAGCAAACGATCTCCTTTTGGTACGAAATTTTAACTGTTTAAACTTGGGTGTGTCTTCTGTGTGGTGTGTAAATTTCAGCTTCATTGGACGTCGGATGATTTTATAATGATTTTTGTAAGTAAACTGCGCAGTTCTGCGAGATGTACGTTTCTGGGTGATGTGTTTTTGTGCAATGGGTGTGAATCTGAGTGTTTTGATATTATGATGTATGTGGGTGTGTTTGGCCAAGGGATGGCTCGGAGGAATCAGTGTTTGGTTCGAGTGTTTCGTGTGTGTTGGCCGAGAGTTTTAGGGTTTGGCCTAGGGTGGTGTTGTGGAGAGTTTTGGAGGGTTGATCTCTTGTTTTCGGGTGTGTTTTGGGATGTAGAATGTGTGTTGTGAATGTCGTATAAGGTTTGAGAATCGTTGGTTGGGGGAAAACTGGTGTGCACTTGATCGGGCCAGCGGCCGAGACGCCGAGCCAGATGCCGAGCCAGATGCCGAGACATGTGCCGAGCCAGGCGGCCGAGACGGTCGGCCGAGGTGCCGAGCCAGGCTGCCGAGACGGTCAGCCGAGGTGCCGAGCCAGGCGGCCGAGACGGTCGGCCGAGGTGCCGAGCCAGGCGGCCGAGACGGTCGGCCGAGGTGCCGAGCCAGGCGGCCGAGACGGTCGGCCGAGGTGCCGAGCCAGGCGGCCGAGACGGTCGGCCGAGGTGCCGAGCCAGGCCGAGACACCGAGCCTTTTCTGAACCTTTTCCGAGCCAAGTGAGCCGTTTGCACAAGGAGGGTATACCGGGAGTACGGGTGTTTCGGGTGTGTGTCGTGTGCGCGTCGTGGGTGCGTGGTATGCATGTCGGGTGCGTGCGTGGTGTGTTTCGGATGTGTGATTTTGTGTGATTGACTTATAAGATGTTGTTAAGTGTGTGTACGTGTAATGTGCTAGATGTTGAAGTCATCCACGTAGGAATCATGCATTGTCGTTTAAACCTCGTCTTTCCTGACTCTAATTATGATATCTATTTATCTTTCAAAAGGGTGATCTTTTACGAGGAAATTGTGGTTGAAGAAGGGAACTATTTAAAAGCTAAGCAATTGAGGTGGGCTTTTCTACCTTACTATTTTGTGGGTTATCTTTAATACGGACGTTGTTCCGGAAATGTTTATGGAGATGAACTGTTTGTCTTGCCAACTGTTTTGTTTTGAAACCTATCTGAAGTGGTTTACCACATATGTTTAATCGAATTCGGGTCTGTTGGGCTGCGAACCCTCAGGCTAGTGTACACGAGATCGGGAGCCATCTGAGAGCAAGTTAGCCGGTCTAGTTGACCTGGGGTGTGGCCACGCCCCTTGTCACCCGTTGGATCAGATAGTGTATGATGGTGGGAATAAGGGTGGCAATAGCTGAAAATGACTGCGCAGTCGAATTTATGAAATATGTTTTAGTGTACTTGGGTTATTTTCTTGCACTTAAAACCCCAAGGTTACACTGATATGGCATGACAAACTATGACTTTGGCGTGTGTCCACTGAGTGCAATAAGTACTCAGCCCTGCATGTTGTTTTCTTAATGTGCAGGTTGAGCGACGATGGGGATGACGGATGTTGAGCAATTAAAGTCAAAATTGTGTTTTTACTTTGCCTTTTGGATGGTGTCGTGTCGTCATACCCGACATTATCTATCTCTTGGTCTGTTCCGCTGCTTTGTAATCCGATACAATGTTTTCATTTAAACTCTGTTTACTTTAACTTTAGAAATGTCGCTACAGTACTTTGTTTTGAAGTGAACTTCCTCTAATTAAACGTTTCGGGTCAAGTATTCTTGTTCTCCCCTTTCTTCCCCGCTTCTTTATTCCTCCCCTAGTCGCGGTCCACCGTACTTCCTATCCTTAGGAAATGCGGGCGTGACAATGGGTTATCATTATAACGCACCTATATATATATATATATATATATATAGGGATGTATTCATTTCCTTTTCCTATATTTCCTCCTTTTTCCTTCTTAATATCAGCCATTAGATTAGAGAAATGGACGGTCAAGATCAACATTGGGTAATTAATCTCGTGTTGCATTATTTGTCCTATTTTGTGCATTATGAGGGTACAATAGTAATCTAATAATGGCTGGAAACCGCTACGAATAATGCACCACATGGTCACGAGTAATGCATATAATTGCCTATATAATGCACAATATGTGAACTGCAATGCATACGAACAAGATGTGCTGTGTTATGATGTTTGACACACGTTTCTTGTTTCCCTAAGGGTTTAATAAGCTTAGGGGCTAGGGTATAGTACGTAGACATGTATGTAATCTTCACATGGTAACGAGTAATGGATATAATTGACTATATAATGCACAATTTGTGAACTGCAATGCATACGAACAAGATGTGTTGTGTTATGATGTTTGACACACGTTTCTTGTTTCTCCTAAGGCTTTAATAAGCTTATGGGCTAGGGTATAGTACGTACGCATTAATAACAAATTATAAAACGATACGAATAATTCACCAAATTGTCACGAGTAATGGATGTTATTAACTATATAATGCACAATATGTGAACTGCAATGCATACGAATAAGATGTACCATGTTATGATGTTTGACACACGTTTCTTGTTTCCCCTAAGGGTTTAATAAGCTTAGGGGCTAGGGTATAGTACATAGACATTACTAAATGCACGTATGTAATCTTCAATCCGTTGATTAACCCATATACACAATACCTCTAATAATGCATAATATACTGAGATAATGACAATTAACAGCTACATAATGCACTACCTAAACCAAATAATGCACATACGTATATTCCAATAACAACAATTTGTTAGTAATGTCTACGTACTATACCCTAGTCCCTAAGCTTATTAAACCCTTAGGGGAAACAAGAAACGTGTGTCAAACATCATAACATGGTACATCTTATTCGTATGCATTGCAGTTCACATATTGTGCATTATATAGTTAATAACATCCATTACTCGTGACAATTTGGTGAATTATTCGTATCGTTTTACAATTTGTTATTAATGCGTACGTACTATACCCTAGCCCCTAAGCTTATTAAACCCTTAGGGGAAACAAGAAACGTGTGTCAAACATCATAACACAGCACATCTTGTTCGTATGCATTGCAGTTCACAAATTGTGCATTATATAGTCAATTATATCCATTACTCGTTACCATGTGAAGATTACATACGTGTCTACGTACTATACCCTAGCCCCTAAGCTTATTAAACCCTTAGGGGAAACAAGAAACGTGTGTCCAAACATCATAACATGGTACATCTTATTCGTATGCATTGCAGTTCACATATTGTGCATTATATAGTCAATTATATGCATTACTCGTGACCATGTGGTGCATTATTCGCAGATACCAAAATGTGGCAGTTACTTTTCCGTCAAATGTCAATAATAACCCTGTAATGCATACAACCACCTTCTATAATGCAACACGGAACCAGTTTTATAGAATCAATCTGATCCGTTGATGCCTTAGATCTAACACGTAATATTAAGAAGGAAAAAGGATCTAAGATGTGAAAAGGAGAATAACGCTCCCCTATATATATATATATATATTTTAAGTTTAAAAATCCATTTTGAAAACAATGGAATTTAAAAGAACTAAGTTAGTAATACAGAGCCCAAGAATTTTGGATGGATTTTTTTTAATTGGAATCTGTTATCCATATTATGCATCACTCGTTCTATATGGACTTGTCACATATTTCAATATTTATCTATAAGGGCATGTTTGATAAGGGGTAATGTCAACATAAAGAATTACATGTTGACATTTCTATTTGTTTGGTATCTAAGAAAAGCTTAACATAAAGCCCAATAAAAGAGAAAGGCCTGTCTCGGCCAGGCCAAAAGTGCGCTGTTTTGCCCATTTATGTAACCCACAAAATTGGTGGGTTATGTATCTATTCTCTCGGATTTCCGATGCTACTCTCTCCATCACATGACTTTCCTTCTCCCACCGATCCCCTCCTTCCACGATTCTCCCTCTTCTATTCTATTAAGTTCATAGCACCAGCAAGATCATCCCATTCCTCAGTAACGACGACTGTCCAGATACTCCTGCGGTAGTGTTTACGATCTCGGTGACCTTTCAATTTTTGGATTGTGTTTCACTCCGCAGCCTCCGTCGGAGCACAACCTTCGGCTCATCGCTGGCCGACGCAGATTCATGGCCTGAGTTTCTATCGTAGTTGACCAATTTTTCCATCTGATTTTCTGTTCAAATGGTTCAGCCGATTCTTCTCTGTGATTCTCCAAGGCAGTGATGATGATGTGGTTAATTTGAGCATATTTGATTTTTTTAAAAAACTGTTTGAATTGTGGAAGATATAATATTTGCCGTTCTTTTGATTCTGGATTGTCAATTTTGGGGAGGGCATAGCTTTGTCCTTCGATGAATGTGAGTACTATATTATTTTATTCTTTGATGGAGGTAGTTATTTACATGATTAAATTTACAGTAGTAGCTAATTAAGTTATTAAATTTGTTTATATTATAAAGACTTGCACCACTAGTAAGTAGTAGTACGAAAAAAGAAATATATACACATTTCAAAATAATGGTAATTATGTTATTTCATGTATTATCTAATACAAAAATCAAGATAATTAATCTTCTACCAAACAGCGACGAAAAAACTTTATCAAGGCATATCTCGATAAAAAAACCCACATTTCTTATCTTACTTTACATATCTTCGTATATCCCAACTTCGTTATCAAACAGACCCTAAATATATAACAACGCTATAAAAACTTTATTAATAAAGCACATACAAACACAGGAAAAAGATCCATAACCACCACCATTATGCTAAAAAAATGAAATAGAAAAGAAAAGAAAAGAAAAAATACTCATACCAAAATTATTGGCGTACACAGCGCCCCTTTAATAAAAGTCTCAAAATTAGGGGCAATCAATTGAATCCATAACCCAATAAATAAAATATAAAAAAAAAGTCCATCCTTTTCTACAGCCAATTATGGAAATAATTACTCCAATTAAATCAAAAGTATCCTTTTTTTTCAAAAGAATTGTTTCGTTGTTTTTTTTGGAGAAAACAGAAGAATACCCAATGCTTATCTACGGTTACGATTCCTGTACATCCGGCGGAGACAATCTCGGCCGCTTGTTTTGCGGCTCGGAGCCGGCTTGATTTTCGGAGTTGGTGTCGCAGCTAGCGCAAGCCGCCGCTTCGAGGACGCCGTGGGGACTCGGCGGCGCGGCTTTGAGACCGTCGGATGAAAGACACGTGTCCAACAAATATTCCTCCATTAGTTGATGACAGCTTCTCACCATTTCCTGGAGAAGAACGAAATCAGTAAATATTTCCTTTTTAGCCCCTGGAGAATGTGATATTCCATTTATTTCACTACCTCGAATTTCCAATAATATTTCCGCGAAATCGAATCTTACTCTGTTTATTCTCTCATCGAACGTATCGGGCAGATCTGCGCCCGCGCCGCCGGAGGATATCGCGGCGGCCGCTGCAATCACCGACGGAGGAAACCTCATGAAGTCCACCACTGATCAATCCAATACAGCGAGGGTTTAGATCGACATTGATAAGAAATTTTCGACGGTTAAAGGCGATTTGAGTTTTACCGCGGCTGGTATTGAGGATTATATAGGAGGCGACGGAGTGATTTGCGGCGGAGGCGGAGGAGGAAGGAAGCATGGAGATGAAGTGATGGAGGTAATCAAACGGTGTGACGGAGCGTAATCTCCAATCGAGAGTCGTCAGAATTAGAAGCTCCATCCTCTGTACCGTCTTCGGCTCGAAAATGTAGGTGCGCTCGAGCGATTGCAGCTCTAGAAGGCATGGAACGTGCAATTCCTCCATTTTCGCGGCGAGAGAGAGGCATGCGATTGATAGAAGCTGGAACTGCCATCCGGTTTCCTAATTTTTCGATTGGAAAAAAAAATTATTAGCTCTGCGGCGCCGATCGAAGTGTAGATATAGAAACGAATCGATTACCGGAAGCGAATTAGCAGCGAGGAAACGACCGAAGTAGTTGATGGAGAGGAAAGCCGTGACCGGTTTGAATTCGAAATGCGAATGTACCTATAATCGTTTGCTCAATTAATCTCCATCAACATTCAACAAACTCTACAGGTATGAATCTAAACCCTAAACCATACCTTGAGAATGGAATTGATGGAATCCTGGCGGGAGGCGAGGTGGATGGGGCGGTTATGGCAGAAGCGGATGTAATCGGGGTGGGGCATATGGCGGGGCTCGGAATCGAGCAATCGGGCGATGAGAGCGGATTCATCGGATCTGAGTGAGCCGGCGGGGGACATCTCGGCGGAGGAGCGGCGGCGGAGTGGGATTGGTGGTGGTGGTGGTGGTGGTAGGGATTGACACATGGCGGTTTATGATTTGTGGAGGAGTGAAGACATTTTATTTTCTCTCTTGCTTTGATTCGGAATTTGATTCTCTCTCTAAATAAGTAGCTGCGCGAAATTTGAAGAGAGAGTGGAAGATCTATTTTTGTGAATGGGCCTTAAAATTAGGATTTTGGATCCGACCCCTACACAATTTTATCCCATTAAATAAAATTAGGTTATATAGTTGATTTTGTACCATCATGAATAAAATCACCGGTAAAAAGTTTTATGGCGGTCGAAATAGCGATTTGACAGCTGAAGTTATTATCCGGAGTTACACATTGATTATCTAATCGACGTATGATTTTGGTTGTCACGTCAGTCGATACTTTTCAAAATACCGACGAGAATTAAGGCAGTAATTGTGGAAGCAACATGAAGTGTCTCGAGTTCATATCAACATAGAGTCCCAAGTTGTTCGAGTTTAACCCAACATTTGATATACTCCTAACTATTTTCCATGAATGTATGATTATGAATCCTAAAGCTGAATTCAAGCTCAATATTAAATCTAGAGACCAGTCAAAGTCTCTATAAATGGAACTTAAAGATCAATTTGCACAGAAGAACCAAAGTTATACTAAAATGGAAAGAAGAATCATACGAATTAATAGAGAACGTAAAACAACAATATATTAAAATATTGAAATTAGACGCAAACTCTTAACATGCTAAAATGTTTAATCCAAGTTATAACTTGTATTATATGCAATTATAATGACATTCATTTCTCAAACAATATGGTGTGTGTGGACTGTGGTCTCACACTCTCACTTATCAAACTTCATTTTAGTTATGATGAACACTTATTTATTTATTATAAAACACTTTTCGGCGGTAGGGTTGTATCATTTCATTTATTTTCAGGACATTAGGACTTTTATTCATTTAGCCATCATTTTCCCTTGATTCTGAAGCTAAATAAACTTATATAATTGATGTTATTCATATTTAATTGCTCCATAATTCTATAATATATTATAAAAATGTATTAATTCATTGCCAAAAAGGGAAAAAGAAAAATCAGATGTGTAAGCAGTAAGTTGAATTCCTAGTAAGTAGTAATGGCTTTTTCAATTCATTTTAAGGAATAAGATGATTCTATAATATGACAAGCAACGGATTTAAAATTCAATTCAAACGAATTAAATACACGTGACGAGAAATATAGTTTAAAATTAATGTTATGGAGTATAAAGAATTTATATTTTATATAAAAAAACTGATTTTCAACTAAAGAAATATAGTGTACTTTGATATTCGCAATTGACTGGTCTTTGCTACTTTTTACTAACTCTGCTTATTTATTTTCATTTTTAATGCTCTCTGAACTACTTACAACTTTCAATACAGCTCATGTGCCATCTGGTCATTTTTTCTATTTTCAAATCTATTTTTTTAATTAATCAGTTACTCCATCCAAGCCCAAACATTTATCCAATTTCGTGTAAAAAGTCTACGAGATTCGTTTTACAATTAAATGTGAGTGGAGTAAGTTAGTGAAATATACTGTGAAAAATAAATGATTTGGATGGAAGGATCAAAAATGAAATTTATAAGGCATACATTTGTGGATGAAGGGAGTATTATATATTTTTATATTAGTATATGTAAAATAGTACATATACTCCCTCCAGCCCATTAGAAATGAAACATTTATTTTTCAGCACGAGATTTTATATAGTATTGTTTTGTGAGTTAATTAAGAGATATTAAAGTAAGAGAGATGAAAAAATAGAAATGATATTGTTTTCATTTTAGGAAACGTTATGTTTTTAATAGGACAACCAAAAAAGAAAATGTTTCATTTTTAATGAGACAGATGTAGTATATAGATAGGCATTAACGCGATACAAATGAGATCGATTAAACACTGATATAAGTACTTATCATAAGGGATCTTTTCGATATAATGTTCTAAGTAAGACATAACTATGCATTTATATGGAGTAGTATAAGTTCTTGATCTAGAAGATCAATTTTTAATATTATTACAGTGGTTACTTCAATGCGAAAGTCTTCAAAGCTACATTTTGTTTTGTTTAGTCTTCAAAGCTACATTGACTGAACTGAACATTCTCTTTATTATTCCTACATTTTTTCCATAGATTACTATGCAGTTTTTTGTACTTGCAGATGAAGAAATGCATTTCTTGTTGAAATAAATGATCATAATTACAGTTCGGTAATTTCCAATAGAACCATAGATACCGTACTTGATAATTATTTAAACTCAGTTTCTTCACATGTTCACTACAAAAATTGATGATTCCCATTATTATAGTTATGCATGCAAAAAGGACACATATATACACTTGCATGTACAGTCATTCCCTTTTGACATAATGCAAAAATTAAGCCAATTGACATGTAGTAAGTTGTAAGAATGACCGTTTATATGAAAGGAAATAAGAAAACAGAAATATGAAATAAAATCCGAAAATAACATAAAATCCAAAAATAGTAAACTGATGTTTTCCTCACTCAAACGATCTCTGATGGCCAAAATTCATGATGCACCAGTACTCCTCCAACGGAGTTATGAGTTTGATTTATTAGGTCATGTGCTTATTTCAAATCATTCCAAAAATGTGACTTATTCAAGTTCGTCTACTGATTTTTTACGGGTAGAGATTTTAGGCCTGAGTGTCTAACCGACTTGTTTGATAGTTATTTAGAACAATCAGTAAAATTCGAGTTAAATTGACATCCCAATCACTAAATATGTGTGTGTCTCAATACACAATCTACATGATAGTGTGTTAAAGATTAAAGGTGATACAAACACACTCTTTTAGTTTATAACATGGTAGGATATCTCATGAAAAAGGAAATGTATGATCGACTAATTATACATTAGAGGAGACAGCTACTCTTAACTCAAGTGCTACATTGATATACACTATAGACATATGTATATGGCTAATTGGTTGAATTAAACAAAGCCAATTCTTGATCCACTTCCCATGGTGTATCAAAGATCTTATGCATCTCACATTCTTAACTTGGGATGAATAAGTGTGTGTTAGTAGGAAGGGAAATACTTGGAAAGTCCATATGGAAGAGAGTAGAACTCTTCACTTCTTGGATCTTTGTCAAAATACTTAAACTTAGCCCACCAGTGCCTGCCGCTGTCTCGCCGCGTGTTGGCATGCTTGCGCGCAAGAGTAAGGTCGAGAAACATGGCTACGCAACCTGCCACCACGGCCGGGGACGTGAAGAAGACAAGAACCATTTTGTTGAACTGCGCAAGAATACAAGTTAGGCATAATTCCTTCAATCGTAAGAGAAGTTGGGAAAAAAAAAACGAGTCGTGGATATCAGTTGCGTACCCACACGGAATGAGTGTGAACAGGACCACGCCCAGAAGTTAACACATAGTCAGTGAAATACCGTGGAACCGAAAGCCCCATGAAGAAAGAAAAGCCTAAAATGAACTTTGTTCTGAAGCTGTTGAGGTTGCAATATTGCAGTAAGCCCAGACCAGCAGAAGCTGTCAAATATGGTTGCCCATGAACATGCATTACATTAATACAATCACAGTTCGGATTATCTAGGTCGAGGAAGAAGCATACTACACGATGTGTGTTATTAGGGGAGAAGGTAGACATACACATGAGAGCGAACAGGACGCAATACAGAGCTCCTACAATTGGCAGGGGAATGGAAGCTAGAATGGCTCCAAACTTTCCTGTTTATAGAAGACTGTTCCATGAGTATAAAGATGCAGACCAAAATGTATCATGTGATCATCGAGGAATGTATTAGAGAGGGTGTTGAATAACAAACCTAGTACTGAAAAGAAGAGCATGAATCCCGCTGATATCTGAACCACCCTCCGGCTTCCAACTCGTGTCAGACCTAATAGTCCTACATTCTCACTGGAAGAGGAGAGAATGAATTAGATAGCCATTGAGTGAAAATAATAATATAAGCATTCAGAATGCTTAGTTGATTTATTTGTTTCTTCAGAAGGTTAGCAGCATTACACTGATACGGTTGATCCGATTCCTGTGCCAAATAAACCATCCAGGAAAATGCCAAAGCCCTGCATCTCATAGATATAATAATAGTGAGGCCAAAAAATATGTTGAGAAACTGCAAGCCCGAAGGTGTATAGTTAACTCTCTTCTTACCAGCCAGCCAATTCCTCGACTAATAACAGAAGATGGTATATGCGTAGCACTCGCATATCTGGATGCTGCGATAAATGCCCCTGTTGACTGTAGAAGAAAATAAAATGGAACCAAATGACAAACTGATACCTCAAGGAGGACAGAAACAGATGTGGAGAAAAGAGAGGAATTTTCATCAACATATCATCACTTATAAAGAATGTTAACAAAATCAACATTTGACACTGTTTTATGCACAAACTTATACTAAGAGGATACAAACCTCAACCATAGCAACAAAAGCAGCTGCTAGCATGACACAAACTTCTCCGACATTTAGAGTGGGTTGACCCCATTGAATTGGATAGGGAATGCTAACCCTGCAAATTTAGCTGTAGTTAAGCACTGGAAAGCTGTCAAGGGAGTAGTACTTAATATCAATAGGCAACTGCATTTGTAATGCTTTTATACATCCATGATACAGCCAGTTTCAATAATTTTTTTGATTAGAAAAAGAATACGAAATGATCTCAACTTCAGAAAGACCGTCTTTTAGCTGGTGAATTGATATTTTCAACAGGCTTTTATTAGGGAAGAGATACACCAGCAAAAGTTTTAGGCTTACGTTTGTCATGAAGAAATAGGTAGGGAAAACTAGTTGAAGTCCTCTTATTTTCAGATTCAAGCTTTCAGATATATTGCACTCACTGCTAGAATGTCAGATAAACTAGAGCAGGCTATGCAAACTAAAAAAAAGTATAGTACTGAGAAGATGAAAAAAACATTACAAAACTCTACTTACCATGATGATCCACTTACAAACCCAGAACGATCAACACGGCAGCTTAACTGGGTGTTTAAGGGCCTATTCCTGTACGCACCAGCGGCTGTCAAAAGGGATGCATAAGCCCACACCAGACCCACAGATATTAGAACAGCAAAGCGATCATAAATGGGACGCTTGAAGCTCCAGAAACTAGGGAAGTACTGAAACGCATATTATGATAATGCGTGAGCCAAGTATAAAATTGGGACGAGGATGCCAAATATATTGTTCAACATAACGTCCTTGAAGAGAAAGAAACTGAGTGAATACATATACTACAAATTATGTTTACTTACATGGCATAACAAAACAAGAATAATTAGCTCCGGAAGCCCAATTTCCACACATTCTGCAAGCTACAAACATCAACCAATAAAATCAACAAACAAGAATCTGTTAGGTGCTTTTGCTTGCTTCAAAAGTTCCAAATCAATCATATTTAGATCAAGAATATGATGCTTTCATATACTAAAATGTTTGAGCATGAAGTCATCCTCCTCCTACAATACTCCAGATGAGAAACACTATTTCTCTGTACCACATAACGACACGTTTAAGACCAGTATACGATATCTTGATCTAAAAGTTTTGGGGCATGAATAGAAGAGGTTTCACATCAAACTTACACATCATCATACATGCTAAGATTCCAATTCCATGCAGATCTTAACAGAGTACTAATGGGTGAAAAGTTTTAGTTCACAGCTGAATAGAAAATTTGGAACAGCCTCGTAAACATAATGACATTTGATTTGACAATATTTCTCATACCAGTGGGAAACCTTGTTCAAAGAGACCAAATCCAACAAGAGCTATCAAAGGCACAGCGGCAAGAGGGCTCAGGAACCTGTATAGTTAAACAATCTTGATTTAGTCATCCATTATCTCACAAGATACCGAAAAATAGCTTGCTTCATGTTTTAACACCCACCTCACAACAATTCTCCAAATCCCAAGAAAACCAAGGAGCATCGGAAGTACTGAAGCGACCATTAGAGCACCTTGCATCCCCCTCATCGTTCTCAGAAACCTCTTAATCAACGAAAGCAGAAACCATCAATTAACAACTACATTGATCCTTAGTACTACATAACAGTTGTATCAAGAACCAACTAACCACTCTTGGATTGATAAATATTAAATATCTCTGGGCGAAGGCAACGTAAAGAGACGGAATTAGGAACCTAAGCGAACCGCCAATCACTACTGGCATCCGTGTCCCGAACCATGTCTGCAGCAGTGTGTTGATTCCAGATACAAACAGCAAAGTCTGCATCAGCTGTGCCTTCTCCACCTGATAATGATGATTCAAACTTAGGAGGTTTGAAATCCCTTACAGGATTTAACACTAACTATGGCTAATTCATGAAATTGATTAGAAAGAAATACTAACATTTCCACCACCCATGAAAGGAACAATAATGGTAGGAATTATCACCGTAGTTCCAAGCATTACCAAGTAGTGCTGAAATCCTAAAATCACAGCTTCACCTGCATTACAAAATCGTATAAAGTTTTTGAAATCAATTAGGGATGATCATCAATATTCCCCAATTTAGATGCATGTGATGTGAGAGAGAGAGAGTTCAATTGAATGCTCTGTTTCTGCAATTGGAGTAATTCGCGCCATTGAGAGAGAGGGATACCCCAGGAAGGATTGCTGTTGACGCAATAATCGACGCCGGGGAGCTGCTCTTTGATGGGGTGAGGCCCTAATTCAACCGCTACCTTCGCCGCCACAGTCATTCTCTCTCTGTAAATCGATAAGAAGGAGGAATTTAAAGCCCTCTCTTCCTTCCTTTTCTTCACTTTCGCGCGCTTTCTCTCTTTCTCAGTATTTTCTATACACACATATATATGTATATATATACAAACAATATGTAGACACACAATTGTGCTTGCTTCAACCAGTTATGAGCTACTCGTATTCTACCATGCATGAATTTCAATCATTTGACTTCATTTTCAAAGCCTTATTCACTAGTGCCCCGTCCCCTTTTACGTCCAATTTTGTCATTTTTGTCAGTCCCTTATTTACTAGTTAACTTTTAATTTTTTTTATTATAAACGATAAGTACGTCACACGTTACCCTAACTCATTTCATTCACATTTTATTGTACAACTAATATATAAGAATGAGATCCACATTTCATTAACATTTTCAATTCGTTTTTCTTTATTTTTTAAAACTCATGTCTAACACAAAGTGGACTAAAAATAGGAAAATGGGAATATACAATGCTATGCTTAGTGGGATATCCAATCTTTAAGATTAATTTGTCCGAAATTGAATTGACTCAGAGATTAGTTAAATACATTTATAATATAAAAAGGCTAAGATTAATAAGCTAGCTTAAATTCCATATGAATACTATCTTTAGATTTAGTGTCAGATGACTCAGATCTTTATAATCAAATTGAATACTCCATATTTACTTATAAAATTCAATCTTATCTAATTCATAAAATTGAACAATAGGGTGGAATTGATATACAGTTTTATTTACCTCCGTCCGCGAATAAGAGTCCTATTTTCTATTTAGTCTGTCTGCAAATAAGAGTCTTGGTTTTACCTTTACTATAAATGGTAATAGGGTCATATATCTGACTCATTTCATTTATATTTCATTTAAAACTAATATATATAAATGAGCCCCAAATTCTACTAACTTTTTTCTACCACTTTTCTTAGCATTTTTTTAAAAACTGTGCCGGAAAAAAATGAGATTCCTATTGGCCGACAAATGAGTAATTCATAGTAGAATCTAATGTATTTAAAGACAATATCTTGGGATATTGATAGAGTTGGTGGCGGATGTACAACTGATTCTACTCGTAGCCTTCATGAAAATAAATTAGATAATCTAAAAGCGAAGGGACCATTATTAAATTTTACTCGTACTAATTATTTATTTCTTCATCATTTCTATTTATAGTATTTTAGCATTATTTCATAATGGCAAATTAGGATTGAGTATATGTTTAGGATAAAAGAATTGTGTTTTGTTTAAGTTGTGAAAAATGGAAGAGAATATGGGCAAGCAAAGAAGTTGAGAAATGATGAAAGAAAGCAACCAATGTGGTGAGCAAACAAGACCTCTTTATCAATAAACCCTCAAAATTGGATGACCTAATTCACCAACCCAACACCTTGCCTTTTTATTCACAAGTATTTCCTAAAAAATTACAATTTGTCACAAATTGTCTATATTGGTTATGACTTGGTCAAATATTCCGATAATAAATACCATATGTAACAAATTTGAAGGACTTGGGATGAGATAAGAAAAAGAATGAAAATATACGTATCCCATTCTTATTTTTATTATTAAAGTTAAGATAATACACTCTGATTAAGTAAGAACACCTGGAAATTAAATATTTTCATAAAACCTTGTCTGATATCAGTAACTATATAGTAGTAGTAGTAGTAAGAATTAGAGTAAGTCCAGATTAAAATTTACCAAATAATCCATAACTAAGGTTTTAGTAAATAAACGCTTATTAATACACCATCTCGTTATATATTTATCATTCGCGATGAATAATATTAATCATATAAATTTTTTTAATCTAAATCGCATATTTTTCGACCAATTAATATTTTTAAAAGAGTCCCATCATCCAACAATAACTATTTCCACACTACATACAACTTTTAGGTGGAAATAGCCTATTTTCTCAAACACTCAAATGCAGTAGTCGTAAAGAAGTTTACCAACCTGCAAAATTCTCAATCTTTTTCTATTCGTCTCAATTCAAAATCACTTTCTATTATCACTATTTAATTTTCTACTGTACTATTATAAAAGTTTGAGTTTTACAAAGAATGATATGTCTATAGTATTTGCACTTCCATTTGGAAGGATTGATTAATAATTTGATATGTACAACTAATGTGTTAAAATAGGTAAATAATTTAGTTGAATTCAGGTAAGATTACTAAGTCTGCATGAATAGTAAACTTGCTACTATGAATTAAGTATATCACATGAAAATAAATGAATAATTAAAGAACATACATACTAACAAAACTAAAAAAAGAGCAACCGAAATTATCGTGGGTCCAAATCTAAAACTGCATGAACAATTTTCTGTTGCGAAGAATCCCTCTTTCAGATTTACCTAATTAGAACAAAAATTGAGATTGTTTGGTGGAGTTGCAGAAATCATGAGTTATTACAATCAGAATAATCAGCCGCCGCCGGTCGGCGTTCCTTCTCCTCAAGGCATGCTTTCCGTCTCTTTCCTCATGAGATTGTTTGGTGGAGTATTTTTTTTTCGAATTTTCAAATAATTTGGCTTTGATTTTATATAATAAATGTTTAGGATATCCGCCACCACCAGAGGGATATCCAAAGGAGGGCGGATATCCGCCGCAACCCTACCCGCCCCAACCCTACCCACCCCAGGGGTACCCACCTCAACCCTACCCACACCAGGGCTACCCACCCCCGGGCTACCCTCCCCAGCCGCAGGGGTACCACCCCTACCCCCCACAATACGCTCCTCCGCCGCCCCACCACCACAACCATAAGCCTAACGGCGGCGACAGTTTCTTGCAAGGATGGTACGCCGCATCTAACATTCATTTTTGAATTTTTTGTTTCCAATCAATCACTTGAATCTTTTGTTTTTTGCAATTCTTTTTCAACGGATTGTCAAAATTTAGTAGTAGTAAATTTATGTATGCATGGATTTGTTTTTGTGTCACTTCCAAAATTCCCATTAGGGTTGAACATGAATTATATACAATTTCCAACTTTCTTCAGACAGACTCGGTGTGAGATGAGTTTGTACTGAACAGGCAACCTCATTTAGTGAATTGGTTGTTTAAGCCACGCCGACATTTCATGCATGTTAATTTCTGGGCCGTCTAATAAATATGAACAATTGAAAGTTTATAAATATGTTTGGAGTTGGAAATTTTAGTTGTGTGTATAAAATCATTATGTGCATGTAGAAGCAATATATTGTTCTAATAAAGTAGTTGTGGTTTAAAAACTTTGGTTGTGTTTTCTGAGAATAATTTTGTGTCAAATGGTGAAGACCAAGACTAGTGTTCCTATGCGGCATTATCTCGAGATTAAGTATAAGACTCTAGTCTCGTCTGATGTATCAAACCGAATATCACATTTGCGTTGTGTTGTGTTGTGTTGTGTTGTGCAGTTGTGCTGCACTTTGCTGCTGTTGCCTGCTGGATGCATGCTTCTAGTGAAGGAATGTTAAAATAAAATGCAGTGAAATTGAAGGCTACTCCCCAATATTCTTATTTTCTTAAATAACCATTGTTTAATTTGCTCTTAATTTTTTATCAGTCAAGTTTTCACTGTCATTAATTTGGAATACTGAGATCATGCATCATTTGTTTACATTAATTTCATATTTACAGCTTCCTTTAATTTTTTGGTAATAGTTTGTTAATCTTAAATGTGCATCTTGCGTTGCAATTTCACAAGGCCATTCCTTTTCATTTAATACAAAAGTTCGAATATGAGTAATAAATAACAGTTAGAATATATTACTGCGTGTTCAAGATTAACAATTTACGTTGAAACTAAAAAAAATCTAAATACGAATAGTACTTTTATGGACATACCTATATATTTTTTTCAAATGACACATTAGTACAAAAAAGTTTTTCATTTACTAATTTTATCTTCCATCCGTCCCATTTACACAGTAATTTGAAGAAAATTACTATTATTTCTTGGTATATTAGATCATAAATGAGAATCAAATTTAATGAAATAAATAAATACTATAATTCTTAATAATCGACCTGTGTTTTTGTTGGTGACCCATTAAGCATTAGGCCCATAAAATACTGCTAGCAAAAACAGAAAAAAGGAGCTTCCAAATTTCAAAATTTTATTCGTAACACGTATTTGAATATAAAATTAAAAAAATAATTAAAATACATTAAAAGTGAATAACAAATAAATGATCAGATTGAAAAAAAAATTCACTCATTTTTATGGACTTTAAAATATTTTTTTTACTAAAGGAATAACTAAAAGAAATTCTAATTTTATAACATATGATTACATATAAATTAGCTTATTTTGGAATATAGTCGAGACAGCTACCTAACCCAAATTATACTAATGTTTACGTACATAATGTGTAAATAGTTACATTTGTCTTTTCTCATAATTATATTCATTTGTTAAATTTCACATGACTTTTTATTATTGGAAAATTGTCATCATTGAGATTTTCAAAATAAAATACGGTTACCTCAGCCTATACAGTTATATTTGCATCTTTCACATTTGATTATCGGATCTCCAATTCACCATAGCAATCGCCGTATTGAGGTGATATTTCTGGTACATTTGATGATTAATTATTGATTTCAGCTGCAATTTGAACTCAATTTGCAGGAATTTCTATTTCTCTTGCGAAATTAGGGTTAGGGTTTCCGCTTCTGCGGCTCCTCCAGTCCTAATTCGTTGGCTTCGATTGAGTTTTGGTAATTGGCTTGCGATTAAAATTGAATTTGATCCGTGTTAAATTCTGGAACTTGATGGGTGTTGTTAGCTTTTAATTTGATTTGATCATTGGAACTAGCTGATAATATAAATGTTTGTTTTTACGGATGTAGTTTTCCCCATTTCCTCCCCTTTTCTAGATGATAGAAAAAGGGCAGTTGCTTTATATTTGAAGGCCATTCCTTCTGGAAATTTGATAAATGGTTTTTGGTATAGAATTGCTTTGCTTTATATAAATTGAAGTGAGTTACTTGAGATTATGCAATTAGTGTATTGTTTAATGCTCTGTAATCTTTTTGTGCAGTTAATTTAAAATAATGGGGGCACCTAAGCAAAAATGGACCTCAGAGGAAGAAGCAGCTCTTAAAGCTGGAGTTGTTAAGCACGGGCCAGGGAAATGGCGTACCATTCTGAAGGACCCACAATTTAGTGGAGTTCTGTATCTGCGATCCAATGTTGATCTGAAGGTAGAATTTTGTTTTCCCCTATGCTTTTGTCGTTATAATTCTGTTTACATTGTTTCCGAGTTTTAGATATTTAGATGTTTCTGATTTCATGGTAGTATTGGTTAGGACAAGTGGAGGAACATGAGTGTCATGGCAAATGGATGGGGCTCGCGGGAGAGGTCCCGGTTAGCTCTAAAAAGGATGCATCCTACCCCCAAGCATGGAGAGAGCTCTATGTTGTCCACTTATAGTCAAAGTGACGACGAATTAGTTGATGCTAGGTCTCTTGATCCTTCAGGCGGTTCTTCACCAAATGATGGACCAAAGAGATCTATCATGAGGTTATACATTTCATGTTACAAGTTTTTATTTTTCAGTTATATTTACCTACTAAAACAGGCAAGGTGGAGTCACAACTGTACATAAATTATCTGGTTGTTCATTCTTTCGTCCGTTTTTTTATGTTTGCTTTACTTTTTGATAAAACTGTGTATATAGACGTGTTGGATTAACTCTTATTTACTTCTAATCAGTTACACATGAATATCCTTTTTTTGACTTACATCTGCATATGGAATAGCAAAAGATCTGTCACTTGTACTTACATATTAGATAGCTGTTCTATACAAACCATGCCCGTGATTTGGACATCCATACATGTTCTGTGTGTTTCTAATTACTTTATAGTAGCTCTGTTCTAAAAGCCAGGGATTGACTAACAGTGGATGTTTATGTTCTCTGTCACTGAAGGCTGGACAATCTCATAATGGAGGCCATAAGCAACTTGAGGGAACCTGGTGGCTCTAACAAGACATCAATAGCTACATATATAGAGGTGATATATATTTTTTTACTATGTCATGAACTGGTTCATTTATTTGTTGGTTGATGCAAACTTGCAGCTTGTTTGTATGTGTTTTGCAATTGACCTATATGTTGGGAATAACACTAAAAAATCACGAAAAAACAATGAAGAACACATGAGAATTACTTAACTAGTTCATTACGATATGTAACTATGTCTGTGGTGATACCAATCATGGATTTTTCACTATAATTTTCATATGCATAACACGAAGGGAAACAGCTATTATATATTATAGCAACCAAGCTCTAATCCTCCCCGTTAAGATATTATCTAGGCTAGAAATATGGGCCCAAACAATTCGGCACTGCAATCATGCTCTAGTGTAGTAGTGTTTAGTGCATTCAAGCTCCACACACACTAACACTACATGGGCATTGACCTAAAGTGCATTCTATAATACAAGAGGCATGTGTTAATCACCACATTCTTGTCATCTCCTCCTAGATTTAATTTTTGTGAAAAAGCATTTTCCCAACATATATGTAATTGTTGGAGATAAAAATATCAAGCGAATAATATATTATGTGTTCTTTGCTACTTGGATGAAGTTATCAGGGTGGATAACTTTCAAGTTTCAACTTAATTCATTTTGTTCTTTACTTCCTAGTTGGTTGATATCCCGTTTGTTTATGATAAGTAACTGTAGAAGTCCTCATGTGGCTCAGAGACAATCTATATATTTTTATTTCATGAATCATAAGTGTGATTATGTGCACATTGTGTCTCTTACACAATAAGTGAATTAGCTTTTCCTTTTTGAGAAACTGAAACAAGTTCATTATGCTTGTTGATATCTCCAGGACAGTGGTAGGTGTCTTTCAGAGAATTCTTCAATTTTCTCATTGTTTCATGCTTCTTGCTGTCGCTTTGGGAATGTCTGGGTATGATTGTTATAGTAGAAGATATTGGGGGGATAATATGCGTTTGAATGGATTGTGATCTGTGAGGAATAGATTTAATATGTGTTAATAAAACATAGCTGTGTTTATGCCTCAAGGAATAAATTATTTGATAGAACTGACTGACACTGCCACTATATTTTTTGAATTCTTAATCTAACACAGCAATTCTTGTGTCCTGGAGCTGCTACTTTTTTTTCAGAAACAATAAATAGATGTATCATTGCTCTCTAGTTTCCTTGTCGAATCACAATAAAAAAATTTCGGCATATTAAGTTTACTAACGATCTAGTACTTTTTATGATTTGGAAATTGGAACACCAAATTTGTTGTTTAGGGATGTAGCAGCACACACACGCACTGCCTTCTGATTGTGGACTTGCATGCCATTTTTTTCACCTAATACACCTTGGCTGTGTTTGTATTTGTACTGTCTTCTGATTGTGGACTTGATTGGAAGCTACAGTTACTGTGTTTATATTTGCCATCTTCATCGAATCTCAATACTAGTTTCTTTTTCTCTAGGATCAATACTGGGCTCCTCCAAACTTTAAGAGAATATTGTCTGCAAAGTTGAAGCATATGGCTGCAACTGGGAAACTTATTAAGGTCGTTGTCTCTTAATTTCTCCAAATTATTTGCACTCCCCCTTCTATTTCTTAGAATGACACACAAATTAACTCTTTGAAATCCACTGCTATAAATTGGCTGAGACTTAGAGGTCGTTTCTTGATTTGCAGATGAAACGCAAGTATAAAATAGCCGGAGCCTCCACATTATCTGAACGAAGATGGAATTCATCTGTTTCTGCGGAAGGAAGGCCCAAGATTTCTCCAAGAATTGTCCATGATGACATTGATCATATCACAAAATCTCAGATTGACGATGTTGAGTTAGCTAATTTGAGGAGTATGACTCCACAAGAAGCCGCTGTAGCTGCTGCTCAAGCAGTCGCTGAAGCAGAAGCTGCAATGGCTGAAGCTGCAGAGGCTGCTCGTGAGGCTGATGCTGCAGAAGCTGATGCAGAAGCAGCCCAGGCTTTTGCAGATGCGGCAATGAAGACACTGAAAGGAAGAAACACCCCCAACCTGGTGAGTTATTAAGGCATTCTTGTTTACTTCCACAATATATAATTGACCATTTTGCATGTATTTTCACTTATTTTCACTAGATTGCTAGTTTTGCCCCACTCTGTCCTTATTTTCTTCTCACATGATTTATTTTTGTTTTGACAGAATGTACAGATGATTCATGCGTGATGGGGTTCGATCTGATCACTACAGATTCTCTCGAACGAAACCTGGTTAATTGTCTTCCATGCACTTGATCTATCATGTAAATATGGCAACCAGATATTTAGCCTATAACATGAGGGAGGGGGGAGGTATTCCTCCAGGCGAGCCCGGCGCTCATTGTCTGTCTGTCGTCGTCATTTTTGGGGGGTTAGCTGTATGTTGATTCATTCTATCGTAGGAGAGACGTTTGCTGGGAAAAAAATGAAAAGGGGAAAGACCTTGCGGGTGATAAAATTGAGATCAGTGTTTGGATCATCCATTGCTTTGTGTTAGTTTAAAATGGATGGCAAATGTCTTTTTTTTGTTGTATGAAAATAATAATATTATAATAATGCTAATCACGAATCCAATTGAGTGAATAATGACAAAAAAATATCAACAAATGAAGTTGTGTTAATATTTTTTTATTGATATTACTGCATTTGTTATTTCTTACATTAAATCTTGAAATTAAATGTTGTGAATTTTAATTTGTAGTTTGTAGAAAAGAATTTACAATTGTTTATATTTGTATCGCAAGTTAACTAAAAATGATTTAAATGATAGTAATTTTATCTTTTGGATTATAATGGAAATATGAGCTGGCCAAAAGTACTTTATTCAAAGATTCTTCAGCTTGCTCATTCTCTCAGAATCCTCAGGTGAATTGAGCTTAAGCTTCTCTGTTCTTCAAAATTAGTCCAAAATGGCTGCTTATGGAGCTCTAGTTTCTCTAATGAATATTATAGATCAACTTCAAACTCATCCACACCCTCCTATTTCCATCGACCAGCAACAGCTTGAATCTCTCACTCACGCACCTGCAACAATTTCTCCAAGGCTATGCTCCCCACAGTGGCTACACTGAAGAAGAAGAAGAAGATGATGTTTGGGAGAGTCGAATTGTCGAAGCGGCTTACCACGCTGAAGATGTGATCGAGTCCTATATCGTCGATCAAATTCATGTTCGATCTAGAAATGATGTGCAAAACATCACCTCGTTCAATTCACAACAAACAATTGTGTATTTAACTTGCTTGTTACACACTAGATCTGATCATTTGTTTTTCAATAGGTCTGGAGAAGGTGATAGAAAACATGAATTTGATCAACATTGCGGTTAAAGAGAAGATGGTAGTCCAAAATCAGCTGCGCATCAAAAGCTTTGGTGCAGGCTCTTCTAGATCTACTTCCACTGCTCAGAATGTTGCCATGATTGGTTTCGATGATGTCTTGTTGCGAATGCTATACAAGATCTCTGGCGGAGGACTCGATCTTCAAATTCTCCCCGTAGTTGGAATGGGTGGGATATGCAAGACCACTCTCGCTCAAAATATCTATGTAAGTCCACTCGTCCAGCAACATTTTGATTTTTGTGCATGGTCTACGATCTCTCAAAAGTTTAACCCGCGGGAAATTCTTAGACAAGTTCTTGGTCAAGTAGACAAAGAGGAGAAAAACTAGGGAGATTTGAGTGAAGATGAATTAGGATTACGCTTGTACCAATATTTGATAGGAAGGAGGTATTTTATTGTGATGGATGATATGTGGAATATTGAGGCATTGGGATGGAGTTACGAGATTCTTCCCGGATAATAGAGGAAGAGCCGGCGTCGGATAGGGATATCGACCTCGACCGTTTGAAGGAGGAGTTAGAGGAGGATGTTACTCCTCCCCTATATTTTGGATGCGCCCGCGTCTCCTGCCAAATGTTGATGTACTTGAACGGCTTGTAGTTCATGGATTGGTAGTCGCCAAGCCGGAACTGATGATGTCAAGCTCGCTCAGGCCGCTCCCCGCCGACCGCTTTTCCTGGAGGTAATACCCCTGGAACTTTTGGATTTCTTCGTTAGCTCTGTATATGGCATTGCGCACCATACTCTCGTTGCACTCGATTGTTCCAGCCGGCCGGTTTTGATTGTACCGGTGACAGATGCGCCACCAATAATGGTCACCGGATTGGTTCGTGCCAACCTCCGGATCTTCGGAGATTGACAAGTACGCTTTGAATAATTGCTCCATCTCCCCCAGAGTGTACGGGGTGCGGACACCACGAGTAGGAAGAGGAGGAGTTTGAGAGGGGCCGCTCCCTCCCGCTCTAGGTACGGGTGGTTCGGGTGTCCACCCGTATTGCCCTTCAGGAGCATCTTGGTTGTCAATCGGGTAAGGCTGGTAGCCACCCGGAACTTGCGAACCTTGGGTTTGAGGAGGGGCCGAATATTCCGTTTCCGGACTAGGAAATGGTTGTGAACCGAACCAATCGGGGTTCTAACCGTGGGAGCCGGAGGGGTGATCGTCGGAGCCGGACATTTTTTTGTTGTGAGTGAAAGAAAGATTGAGAATTGTAAGAATAGAAATGAGAGAATTTAGATGAGAATTGTGTAGTGTGGTGTGAATTTTTTGGTGTGGAAGTGAAGGTATTTATAGATGAAAATGTGTATTTTTGAGGAAAAAATTAAAAAATAAATTAAAAGTGTTTAGAAAACGGATATAATTTTTTGGGAAGTGGGAAAATATTTTTTTTTATTTTTGATCGAATTTTTTAATTAAAATCCGATTTAAAAAAAATAAATTGCCAACGGCATTGCCGTTGGCCAATCACAGGCTACACGTAGGCTGCTCGCTGGCACGGACGTGCTCAATGCATCGAGCAGCGCAGTGCCAGCGACAAGCAGCGGTTGCCTCGCCGCTGGCACGGACGGACGGCGGATTTCAACCGATGTGGATGCTCTTATCCCTTGAGTGTTTGCTGATGAAAAATCATTGTTGCTTGATGGGTTGATTGCACTCCATGAATGATAGTAAATCAATGATTTGGGCTAAAATTAAACCAATATGGGCTTGAAATCTAGGTCCAATTCGACAATTCCTTAGAAAATGTCGAAATATATGTGATGAGAGTTTCTTTTTACACTTCAATATGTGAAACAAGCTAATTCATTGACATAAATTTGCTTGAAAAATAAAAATTGCTAATATATTCTAGTCCATCTTGCGATTTTAGAAATATGCTGAAAAAAGTTAGAAGTTTGAATTTGTACGCAACTATTCTACAACGAATCTTTTTTTTTTGTGAAATTATATATGACATGACAGTTGAAAAATCATACGTATGTATCGCCGTTAGTGACCTAAGACGTTGTCTATTCATAAAAAAATTACCTCATTAATTGGGTTTACGTATACTTTGTTGATTTTGGGCTAAATCCAATGTCGTGTGGGCTTTTAAATGCAGCCCACTATAACTTGTGTTTATTTGCTCAAATAACATATCACCAATTATTAATTTGAAAGGTATGATTTTTGTTATTTTATAATATCCTGAAAATGTAAAAAATATATTCTTTTAATTTAATTTAAGGATATTAGGGAAATATTATTTGTAAGTGTTGTTTTATGTACTTTTGATTTATATTACTAAATGATACTTATAGTTATAAATTTAAATCGATAGACTATAGTTTTCCAAAAAAACACATCAAATACATATTCACCATCAACACATTTCGTAATTCGTACGATCCAAAATCACACTTTATTTGAAACGAATTTACCTAGAAATTTCAGTGTGAACATCGCATCATTTCAAATTCACTTCTATAGCTGAAAGATAGCACTTGGGCATTTGGTCTAGTGGTATGATTCTCGCTTCGGGTGCGAGAGGTCCCGAGTCGATTCTCGGAATGCCCCTTTCAGTTTTAAATTTATTTTTAATTTTCATTTTTTTTCCGATTTGTCGGATTGAAACATGGTTCGAGTCGGCTTGCGGGTTTCTTATTGACGTTGATTTCATTTAATGTTAATTATGACAAAAATATATTTGACCAAGTTTTACTTAAAAGTTAGTTTCAATAATTAAGTTTGTACTATTTTTTTCATAAATCTTTCTACTAATATATTTCACTTCGAGAAATCATTTTTTTAGTGATTTGTGTACTCCGGTATACATATACATCATTTTAATTTTGAAATAATAAAGCTTATTGTGTGCCTTTAATTTGAGTGACCGAACTAATTTTGAAAACTCATTACCGTTTTAAATAATACATTCTTGAATTAAACTTAACTAACGTCCATATTGAGTGATAAGGCATGAATTGATCAATAATATAATGATATAACTTAATCAAGTATTAATTTTGCATGATTAGATCCATGTATGATGATTTGGCCTGCAGCTAATCACTCAAACGAATAATTATTTTATCACTTCAAATTAAAGTTGCGTTGATTCTTTAATCTCCTCCAGTCTATAATACAAAATCTCCAAAAAATTAGCACTTTTTTGTGAATAATATTATCATTATGAATAGGTTAGTATCATATTTTTTATGTAGTTGATGTAGTTTGATCGATTTAGAGTTCGATAATTATGTGTGATATTGTTATACGTAAATGAATGCATATAATGTGAATCAGAATAATTATAAGTGATATTATTAATCCCTCCGTTTCTGAAAAATATGAACATTCAGTTGGGCACAAGTTTTAATACATAATTGGTAAAGTAAGATAGAGATAGATAGAAAAAGTTTTTATAGTATTGTTAGAAGGAGTCTCACCTTATTAGAGAGAAAATAGCTTCTAAAATTAGAATATTCATACTTTTCAGTAATGAAATAAAAAGGAAAGAGTTCATACTTTTCAGGGACGGATGGTGTATTTATTAGAAATTTTTTGTTGTGAATAATATTAACATTATGAATAGGTTAAATATTATTCAATCAGACACAATAATTATTTTTCATCAATTTATTTTGTATTTTTTTTGGTAAATCTTTTATTGTATTGATCATAGTTTTTTTTAGTTGATGTAGTTGAATCTGTTCAGAGTCCTATAATTATAAGTGATAGTATTTCTTATAGAAGAAAAGAATTCATCTAGTGTAAACTAGTTTGGATTTATCAACTTTGATTCAAGACGAAGGTACTATTTATTACTCACTTTTTGTGTAAAGAATATTAACATTATGAATCATGTTATTATTGTTCAATCAACCATAAATTTTTTATTTCGATTAACTCTTTAATGAAATCATTTTACTTTTTTCATATTTATCTATTTTGACATAGTATTAATATACATGTTTTCAGTTAATTAAAATTTAGGTTAGTATAATGAAAATAATTTTTTGTGTAGGTATTTATTATTGGTTTATTGTTTTAAGTATAAAGTCGTTTCGAATAGCAAAGCAAAAAATTGCCCAAGAAAGAAGACAAGATGTAAATTTAAGGTTGTTTAAAAACGATGTAGAGATGGAAGAACTTATAACCTACCGACTGTGTTTGATGAAGCGTTTGATGATACACATATTACTCCATCCGTCCCCAAAGAATATAACTACTAAAGTGTTATTCAAAATAACACATTCTCTTAAATGGAAGCACCATTATATCCACTTTATTCTTTGTCTTACTATTCCTTCTCCATTCAATTTACAAAATAAAAATATTAGGAATTACTTCAATTAGAGTGGGATGAGAGAAATACAATTTTTTTAAATGTATATAACCATATTAATTTATTTATGTTGAATTATTTAGAATTTAATTCATTAAGTGAAAATCACATGATCCATGCATAGCACGGGTGTTAATAATAGTTAATGTGATTTTATAGTAGAATGTGAATGTATGAACTAGTAGAGTATCATGGGGTCCACTTACAAAAAATGAAAAATTGGTAAATGTGTTTTTATACGGCGGACAAACCAAAATAGAAAAACGTGTCAGGTGTTGGAGGGCGAATGGAGTATATCTTTCTATTTTCGTCTGTTCAATAAAATTAGAAAGTTACTCTCATTTTATTATTCATTTTTTCCCTTTCTTTATCTTTTGCTATCATACTTTACCAACTCTGTTTATTTACGTTATGTCATACTTTATCAATTTCGTATTAAAATTAGTGTAGTCCATTATTAGGACTATTTTTGGTGGACGGAAGAAGGGTATAATATGAGGCTTTTGAAGTGTTAGGATCAATGTTACAAACATGCACTCCCTCCGAATAAGCATTGATGGACTTTGATAATGTTAAATGTAAAAATATTACTATAACACAAAAAATGAACTCAAACACTAATGATTATATTTCAACTTGATACTGATTGTGCATAATGCTTCCACAGATCAAAACAAAATAAATTCGAGCAATTATATCAATTCTTCTTTGGCTGAATAATACAAGTGTCCAAGATCATTTTCTCCACATCCACAGTTGATTTTTCTAAACGTAGATTATAAAACTCCAGTGATATTTCCCTATGTTTTCTCTTGTAAATTTATTGTTAGCTGCCACCAACAACTTTGTACAGTATTTGGCTCTATGGAATTGCAGATGCTTTACGTTCTTATATCACAATAGGGTCATTTTTTAGATAACATGAGGGTCATTTTTAGTTCATTTTAAAAATACGAAGATCATTTTTAGATTGTTTTAGTTCATCCTTTCAAAAATGAACTTAAAAACCAACTAATAATGACAGTTTTGTAGTTTGTCATTAAGATTGAGTTCTGCATATATCGAGCATACCAATGATATTGGGGTGTCTCCATGAACAATATCGAGCATACCAATGATAAATCACCTTCTCTTCATCAGTAAGCTTTAGATCAATTTTCGTCGTCCTCTCTTGATAAAAGGTACGTCAGGAGTAGCCTGATTTAATAAGCATTACATGAAAATCAATATGTATGCAACAGGCAATCAACACTATGTGCAGTCGATGATCCTAACAAGTAGTCTCAGACGAAGGAGGAATAGCTTCTTCGTCTGCATCCACTTTTCTTCATGAATTTCAGATCCTAACTCGTAGAGATCGTCAAGGTATACAAATCCGTAATTTTGGAAGTGGTTGAATTCCCGGCTCTCTCTGTCCTTTAGGAGTTTGCTTGTCCATCCTTTTATAGATGGAAAAGCGCGATCGACCGGGCGCTTGCCATATACAACCCGATCAACATAGAAACACTGCAAAAAAATAGAAATCAACATTCAGTTACAACATGGTCTGCATTGTCATCCACATGAATCTATTAACTAGAATCTTTGTGAAAATGCAATACTGTTATAACTAAAAAGGAAACAGTTCATATTTATCAGGGACGGATGGAATAAGATTAAAGCTTGTTGGAGTTGTTTTAGGGCTCCTCTTCTTCTTCTTCTTCCGTGTTGTAACGGTTGGGACCAAGTCGTTTACACTCTTCGAACTGGCTTGACTAGTTTCGGCATCTTTGGCTCCCTTTCGTAAAACTTTGGAAGCCTTAAACAGAGTGGTATCAGAGCAACATCCGATGAATACAACACGTATCACCAGGTCTTTTCGTTCCTGTCATTCACATTTGAATACCAAAGTTAGAATCAACATTGAATCTGTGTTTGGGTTTGCAATTTTGCATGAATTAGTATAAGTCATAATGTGACACTGCATCGTCAAAAATTACAATTCAAGATTGAGCGGTTTAAACTGAATTAGTACAAAGAAGCATGTGTATATGTACTAATAAAACAATGAATATGTGTAGTGGTGTGTAGTTGAACTAAAATCAGTAGAGTTCAAAATGAATTACTTCCTCCGTCCACCATTAATTTAAAGAGCTAATTTGACTTAGCACAAGTTTCAAAAAAATTGTTTAATTTTATGAGTTGAATGGAATGCGAATAAAGTATGAAAAAAATAAAACATGTTATGTGTACATTGATTTAATTTTTGTTTAGTGGTCAGGGAGGATTTAATTTTTATTTTGAGCTTCATATATCATTGATCAAAACATGTTATGTGTACATTTATGATTATAATTTAATATTTCGTCAATTTAACATACAAAATATGCAAATTATACATGAAATACACTAAAAAAATAAGGAAAAACCCACACCCTAATTATGTGTTATTGACTGAAATCGATTTTATAAACAAAATTGGTCATTGATTTACATTTGGATTCTCTGGCATTTGACATTTCCCTTTTTAAAATTAAAAAAAAAAAAAACTGGAATATTGCTATGTTAGTAACAATTTTAATAACAGATCGAATGTTTCACTTTGAGATGTACTGTATCAAACATTGTGTTCCATTTTAATTTTTTTCCTTTCAAATTTTTTTCTTTAATTTCAGTTGTTTATATGTTTTGGTTTAATTTTGTGGAGTAACAATTATTAGTGTTTATTCCAGTGCCGATTACGTTCTATAATTATTTTTATTTTTAAACTTAAATTTTATAGATAATAATTCATTATTAGGACTTTTAAATTTATAACTAGGCTATATAATAATTTCGCTTCAATTTTTTACAATAATACTATTTTGTTTTGCTCAATTTCTTCTTTATAATATGTCCACTTCTTTAATTATAACATAAATAAAAAAATGGCCAAAATATATATAGAGTTATTATAATTCGAAAAATATACTGAAGTAAATATCGTGGTGGTTCAATTTATTTTAAATAAGTTATGAAACTAACATGATTTTCGCAATTTATATTATGCTGGTGTAAGTTAAATGGTATACAAATGTAAATTCAATGTTATGCTAAAGTAAATAACAAAGGAGTATTTAACATAGCAAGTAGTAGTATATTTCTAAGTTGCAACCCTTGGTTATCTCTAACTTTTAGCTCAAAGTCTCAAACATCAACTATTTATTTACTTGATGTAAACAGATCTCTCTTTCGAAAAATTAATCGTCTTGTCGTTTATATTATATCGAATGAAGATTTAAATAAGATTATTGCGGCAAATAAAATGAAATTACTTGATTAAGATATGACCTATAACTAGGACAACAAAGAGATAGTAAGAAAGCTTTTGATACATTGCCTACTGATAATCGACTTAATAATATCTCATCGATCATGGAACGATTTCGACCTAGTTCACTCTTGATTCACTAGGCTATGCTTTACTCCACAGCACGAAAGCACCCAGATCGCATATTTGTCCGGTGTCACTAGTCAAGTAATCCATATCAACATCAGGCAGTCCTAAAGTAGAGACGAGCAAATGTGAATGCGGTCAAACATTAAATTCTGGCTTTGGAGGATCACGTAAACTGATGCAAGTTAAAGTTCGAATCATGAAGTTTATGAAGGCCAACAGAAACAGTTTCTGAATCTAGTGATGCTTCATCAGGTGTGTATGAATGAAGAGCTCAAACCTGGAAAATCAAATACGGAGATCTTCAATGTCTGTTAAGATATCTGGCTTTTTTATTACAAGCTGGCCGCAAGCTCCACTTATGTCTTGGCCCATTTGCTTACGAATTGTTGTACGGATGTTGTAAGTGCCTCTAAGTATTTTTTGAAATTTGATGACTTTCTGACCATCACTGGTACTATAACAGCTTAAAGAACCGATCGGATTAAAAGGTATCAAGTTTACAACCTGCGTGAAATCAGAGAATGGCATTAGAGCAGTGGATGAGACCTCAAAAAATGAGCAGATATTGCAACTTAGCACATTGAAGGTTACCGATTGCAATGTCTCAAGCAGTTTGCCAAGCTGGTGAGCGTGCTGCTCCTCATCATTGACAGCGTCAAGCATTATGTACTCGATCAATATCTTTTGCTGACTACAGAAAAATCGAATGAGTTACTCTAATCATCTCTAATAAAAATGAAAAATGAGGTGGTCATGAGAGGTTGGCAAATTGAGAAAAAATGACACCTGGTAGTCTGATATTCTCGTAATGCATTCATTAGTCTTTCCAGAGGGAAAGCCCTAGCAGCAGGCATAATCTGACAGCGGATCTCTTGAACTGGTGCATGCAGTGAGACTGCTAGATTCAAGTTTGGCATGTCTTTCTGCAACTTGTTAATACCATGTATTATGCCAACCTATGCACAATTTTGCAATTAATCAAAATCAAGCAAAGATTGTGCCAAACAAAGTGACCGAGTCAAGTTGTCACTTCCGATGCAATTATGAGAAACTTCGTGGAACTAACCCAGTGCAAAAATAACCAAGAGATCCAGAAATAGGTAGTATATAAAAAAAGATAAGCATGAAAGACATTGATCATGAGAATAAATGTACGCACCGTTGAGAGAGTAATTTTCTTGGGAGACAGCTGGAAAGGAAAAGCTGTCATGGCTCTAATAGCATCCACCACTGCCGAGTAGTTATTTAGAGGTTCTCCCATTCCCTGCTCACAACAAATAATGATATAAAAATGACATCAGTTCAAAATTAAGCCCACACAACAATCACACCTATAACAAATGGAATGATCTTCTTTGACTTTTGATGGATAAACAAGAGCATAACTAAAGCAATATATTGAGCCCATTGCTGCAGTTTGCAAAAAAGGTAAAGTTAGTCTGCATGTTACTTCATACAAACATTTTAGCATAATCTACTCAACTCCAGAGAACTCAAAATAACACCAGTTACTTCCTCCACATGAAAGTCAGGAGATATCGAGTTAACAGTTAGTTACCAGTAAAGCACTAAACAATTCAGTGGGATGCTAACATGTGTTATTTTAATAAGTTTATACCATAAAGACAACGTTGCGTATAGCTGATATGCGCGATGCATGAACTAACTGTTCCAGAATTTCCCCCGATGTCAGATTGCTCTTAAATCCCATGCTTCCTGTTGCACAAAAATTGCAACCCATCTTGCACCCGACCTACAATAACAATAACATTATTGCTGTATAGAAATGTTCAGCTGCACACAGAGTAGGCAACTTATAAATTTGTGATCCCATGTTCCACAACAGTTACCTGAGAGGATACGCACAAGGTTGACCTAGGACCACCAAGACGAGGTTTCCCATCATATTTACCCAATCGAGTATCATATCTCATTACCACAGCCTCCACAAATTCTCCATTCTAGCAACAACAGAACAGAACCTAATGTCATTCATGCATCTAAACCAACCAAGAAAATGTAACTAAAAAGTGTCTCGTGAACAAACTCAGATAAGATACAGGCTATGTTCTCCTAAAAACATACTATAACCAAATATATCCGGTTCTTCTTATGATTCAGTACAATCATTCTAAGCTTTTTCATGCAAAACATAGCACGAAAACACCAAAGATATGTCCCAACAAGGCCTATAATAGCGTATAAAAACGCAATCATAATTCCATAACACAAATTTCATTCACATAGGAGAACACTAAAGTCCAAGTCTCTTTAGAATGATCAAATTCGTAATTAATTAAGTATTCATGTGTAGCACTGGTTCTCACAACTCCATTTACAAGTGAAACCCATGGATTTGACCTCAATTGTCAAATAAAGCATCAGAATGTAGGAAATTACTTTTCAGAACCAGCTATTTAGAGACAAACAGAGCAAAGACGAAATCTTTCCTCATCCTGTGAATCGAAATATACAATCACAGTAGACCTCCGACAGATTATAAGCAGAAGAGTTCAGAAAAAAGCAAATTAAACAAAACTGATGGCAGTTACCTGCAATTTGATGAGGAGCTTAGTGGTGACGAGGTCGGAAGAATCTATGGCGGCATGGACAGTAGAGGTGGAGGGTTTGAACTTGGAATCGAGGAGATGGTAAGCAGCGGAAGGCAGAGAAGGAATATCATCCCATCGGCAATCAGGATTTTTCAAGACGTGTTTCCAGATTTGGGGAATGAAGTTAGGGTTTAAACCGGCTACCTCGAAATCGGATTTAATGGCGGAAACGTCGAACACCGATTTCCATTTGAACGCCATCGGCCGGCGCTAGTTCGTTAAATTAGGGCTGCGATCTTTGAAAATTTTCAAGTAGTGACAGAAAATTTTTGACATTAAGAATAAAAAAAAAGATGGATCATTCATCTAATTATTTAATTTTGAATTAAAATAATAGTACTATAAATTACTGCATAATGCGGAGTAATTTTTCATTTAATTACAAATAAATAGAGAAAAATTTATTCGAAAAATAAAAGAAATGTACTTTGAAACATATTTCAAACTTAGAAAGAAGACGAGAAAATAAAATAACAAACTGCACAAGGATTAGTCACTGAAATCCCAAGAATAAAAGTCGATAATAAGAAAAAATACATTAAGAGTGAAAAATCAATTACTCCCTCCGTCTCAGCCTAAGTGAGATGTATTCCTTTTTAGTACGTCCCAATTGAGATCTAAGTGAGGCGTTTCTTTTTTGGCAACAATCGCCTCACTCCGCTCACCTACTTTATCATATCATCTCTTCTAATTTATCATATCTCTTACTTTATTCTTTCTTTTTCTTACTTTATCCTCTCTCTTACTTTAATTCCTTCTTTCTCTTTCTTACTTTATCTTCTCTCTTACTTTTTTCTCTCTTTCTTACTTTACTCTCTCTTTTACTTTACTATCAATAATTTAATTCACTAAACAACACTACCTAAATTCTTGTATCAAAATAGAAACGTCTCGCTTAAGCCGGGACGGATGGAGTACTAGAGTTGGCCAAATTCCAAGAAACTACCTCCTGGGAGGTAGTATCCGTCGTTTGTTCCCGCAAAAAAAAAAAGTTTCCAGAGAGGGGAAAGACGCGTGAGCTTATCGCGTGTTTACTTATAGACGCATCTTCCTCTCGCGTCTCTAAAAAGAAACACGCATTCTGCTATCGCGTCTCTAAACATACACGCATCAGGCTGATGCGTGTCTCCCTTGGATACAAAAATCAGTCCAGGTTGCTTCTCTGCCTCTCACATAACACGAAAACTGATTCTGCTTCGTCGCCCCATTCATCCCAACCAGCAAAAATCGAACCCTAATCCGACATTTAGCTGCTCCCATTCCAATTTGAAGTGTTGTTAGGTATTCTACCCTTAGTTTCGATTATTATTGGTATATTTTAGTTGGGTATAAAATTTAGGGTTCATGGTTTTAAATTTTTTTGTTGAATTTGGTTGAATTTAGAGTATATGATGTTTTGTCGTACTTATTTTGCAGGTTTGATGGTGTTTGTGAGTTTATATTGGGATGTGAAAATTATTCAGCTCCCAGGTTTGGGTGTTGCTTATGATCCCCCTCGTGCAAAATCATTTATTATATTGAATGAAAAGATATCTTATTATCAGCTAGTTTCAATGATATGTGTGAAAATTGGAATTGATTTGGATGCACATACGATTGATTTAACATGGAGACATCCGGTGGTTTTTAGTGGAGTGGTGAATTATATAGCTACACCAGTGGATGATAATTTGTTGGAGTATATGTTTGCTGAAAATTCACGTCAAATTGAACTTTTTATTGAATATACTCCTGTGACTACTGCGTTGCAATTTGAACCACCTATCACTTAGCATGATGTTGGAACGTCTATGAGAGATGATTATCATAGTTTTGATGTCGGGACATCTAGGAGGGATGATGAATATCATAGCTTTGAATTCAACACATTTGGGAGGGAGGTTGATGAACAACTAGATGTACCAAATGTGACATGTGATGGTTATGATGGTTCAGATGGTTCTGATAATTGTTCCGGTTTAGATGGTTCTGATAAGAACGTAGTGATGACCTCTTTAGTCATGTTGATTCCCGATACCATACAGATGTTTGGATTCACCAGTACGCTGGTATATAAACCCTCCCAATAGCACAAGCACAATCATACGTGTCCGTTGAATGTAGGCCTCGTCTTCCAAACCATCTTCTAACGGTTCAATCGACATCCTATGTATTAAAGCCGATGCCAAGATACTGTTTTCCTTCATCTCCCTTTGAAGGGGATAGAAGCCCAACAGTTCATCACATAAACTCTTCCACCCAGATTCACAATACCCATTTCCTGTAAAGGGTACTCCATCTACACGTAGAGCCCATAATACTTGAACGACCTGTAATGTAATAGTAGCTTCTCCTACGAGAAGATGGAATGTATGTGTCTCTGGCCTCCAACGTTCAACCAAAGCTGTGATCAAAGCATGATCTACATCTAGAGCCTTCCCACAGTAAAAAACCCTATCGAAACCAAATCTGCAGACATAATCAATCACGCGTCTGTGATGATTATCTATTTCCCAAAAATGGCCCTCAAAGCGCCGAATATTGAAAGGAGTTGTTTCCTCACCTGCCCACGCCTTGCGAGATATATGACTGTGCTGATAATGCAATACAGAAGGATCTTCTGGTCCATATCGCGACATCCTAATATAATCAACAATTAACAACATTCGACACCAAATTCATCACAAATTCATCCCAATTTCAACACCAAATTCATCACAAATTTCAACACCAAATTCATCCCAATTTCAACACCAAATTCATCCCAACATGTCTTTCATCACAATTCAACACCAAATTCAACAACAAATTCATCACCAATTTCAACACCAAATTCAACCCAATTTCAACACCAAATTCATCCCAACATGTCTCTTTCATCAATTCAACACCAAATTCATCACAAATTCATCGCAACACCAAACATTCGAAACCAATTTCAATATTTCAACAAAAATTCGACACCAATTTCAATATTTTAACAAACATTCGCCGCCAATTTCAATAATTCAAGAAAAATTCGACACCAATTTCAATAATTGACAAATTCAATAATTCAACCAAAAATTTCAAATCATGAACCCTAAATCTATAATAACCAACTAAAATCGAAATTAAGGGTAAAATCTTACCTAACAACGCTTAAAAGAGGAATGGGAGCAGCTATATGTCGGATTCACTTCAATTTTCGTCGGCTATATGACGATTTCGCAGCTTATCACCGTGCAGAGAGGAGGAGCGCTGGGAGTGAGGAAGAGGGCAGAAACTGGTAGTGAGGAAGAGGGCAGAAGCCTCGTAATTTCATTCATTCAAACAAGCATTAGCTTATCGCATGTATAAATTAAAACACGCATGAGCAAATCGCGTGTTTAATTAAAACACGCATGAGCGTAACGCGTGTTTAATATGGATACACGCGAGAGCGTCATGCGTCTTTCCTATCACTGGAAATGTTTTTTTTTCGGGTACAAATGGCGGATAACTTCTCCCATGACATACTTTCGTGGAATTTGGCCTACTAGAGTTGGGGTTAAAAGTTTATAATTATAAAATCTTAACCCAAATAAACCTGAGCAAAATAGTCTACAATCCAATAAAGTTGGTCCGAACTTAATCCAATAATATTTTTTTGAAATTTTGCAAATTATATACTTAAAATAAAGACATTGGTTTTTAATGGGGTGAATTTAGGTATTTTCCATAAATTTTAAACAAAACTATGAATAAAAAATTCTAAGATCAGTGTCAGTTTTTCATGAAGGTAAATTCTTCAAATTCAATTGATGTACCTGGCATATTTTAAAAACAATTATGTTATGGGGGAACTTCAATTTATAATCAATCTCACAATTTTTTACTAATAATATAATTTTGATATTTTTTCCAATTGTCTTTTTTTAACACTTAGATGGGAAAGTTAAAATTCATGATCTTTTGCAAATTTGTATCCCACACACAAAATTGATTGATTTTGGTATAAAAATAAATCATACTGTACATATTTTGTCCTCAAATAATTAAGAAAAAAATTGGCTATTTTTAAACATCGCGTAATTAAAAAAATATAATTAGATTCCATAAAGTTTGCTCATAAATAATGCATTACAAATATCCAAAAAAGAGTAACAGCTCGGGAGAATCATAAAATGTGTTTATATGACTGCCATAAATAAATAATTGTTCACTTATCATAGCGAGTAACAAAAACATTTAATTAAAAAAGAAAAGAAAATAAAAAGACTAATCCAACTATTTTCATTTCATCTTCATCCGATCAAGCCCTGGCTGAGATTTGGCCGTAATGCCTCGATCCATTTCCGGCACTGGGATGAGGAGAAGCCTCCGACGCGCCTCTAGCCGCGAAATTCTCCGAAGCTTCGGCCGGATTGAAATCGGATCGCGTGCGGCGGTGTGAGGAGCCATCGGCGAGCAGAAGGTGGTAGCTTCTGCCGGTGGAATTCTCTGAGACTGAGAGGCAGCGGTAGGCGTGCTGAGGCCTCTGTTTCTTCATGGCGCGGATGAGGAGCGGGATCAGACCTTCCATTTTTTTCCGGTTCCGATTTGATCTGCAGCTGATTTTGTACTTGGGTGAAGAATTATTTTGATGAATTCAATATTTATAGTGCCCATTTTTCATAATGACGTCTATGTCCTTTACAAAAATGTTCACGCCTGCGAAAGTTGACCGTCAAAGAATTTATTACTCCCGCCGTTTTTTTAAAATAACAACTATTTCCATTTTAGTCTGATCTTTAAAAATATCAACCTTCAAACTTTTTATTTTAGGAAATCTTTACCACATATACATCATTTTATTTAATACTTATATCGCTAATAAAGTGGGGCCCATAATCCACTAACATTAATTCAATTACTTTTTTCTTTCCATCTATCTTACTTTACCAAATTTTTTCCTCTCTTTTTCTTACTTTACCAAATTGTACATTAAAACCCGCGTTGTTTCAAATGTTTCTATTTTTAAAAAACGGAGGGAGTATGTTTTGCCTGATTAACATTATTAAATACTCCATCCGTTCCATAGTAGTGGAGGTATTTCCTTTTGGCACGGAAATTAAGAAAAATTATGTTAAGTGAGTTAAGTAGAGGAAAATTAAGTAGAAAATGAAAAAGGCAGAAAAATGAAGAGAGAGTAAAATAAGTGAGAAGAAATGTGTTGACTTTTAAAGAAAAGAGAAATGACTCCACTACTATGAAACGTATCAAAATGACAAAATGACTCTACTACTATGGAACAGAGGGAGTACAATATCATGTATTCCCTCCGTTCCGTGGTAGTTGAATCATTTTATTTTCTGCACTCGTTTTAGAAAAATGGCAACAAATAGTTAAAGTGGACAAATAGTAAAGTAAGAGAGAGAATAATGTAGATAAGACTCTTATCTGCCTTATTGTGTCACTTATTTTACTCTATCTCCACTTTAATTATTTATTATCATTTTTCCAAAACGAGTTTAGAAAATGAAATGACTTAACTACCGCGGAACGGACTGAGTAAGAAAGTTAATACACTCCTCCCGCCCTTCAAAAATAAAAATATTTGGGACGGCATAGTAATTAATGTCTGATTAATAAAATGAAAAAGATGAGAAGAAGAGTAGATAAAATAATATTAATGGATAGTGAGATACATATTTCTGACTTCAAAATTTCCCAATTGTGACTTCAAAATTTCTGATGCGTTGTTAGTTTTGACTGACTGCGATCTATGAAATGTAGGTGTAGCGGCTAAATTTCTCATGTTTCACTTTACATGCTTGCAAATTGCAGCTGTGACATCATATTAATAGCTATATCTTTCATTACTTGCTATGTATAAACAATAGTCCAGAAATAAATATTAATAGCAAGTAGTACTATTTGAGTTTCACAATTCTTCAAAATTACTACTAACTCAGCTACTGATAATGTATAAAATAGGAGTTCAGAGAGGGTTTAGGACTTTCATGAAACTGCATGGAAACTTTACAATATCCGAAATTTGTAAATAAATTTAAAAAATAGATGTCTAATTTGAAACCAGTTGGAACGCACTAATCATAAATTAAGTGGTACCGATTTAGCCCATTGATTTAAAATTTAAATGGTGCCTGTGGATTAAATAAAGTTAGTGTGACATGTGGTGTTAAATTACATTGTTGTAGCAAAATTGAATTCAAACAGCAATAATAACTACTCCTTTGATTTGTATAACAAGGTTATCCCGTCGCATTCAACATTATAAAATGTTTCCATTCATTAATTGATATTCGATGTGGTGTTATACCTTTCAACAAAATGTATGTTAGATTTTTTTTATTGTGACAAGTTTAAGATCGAAATTCTAACTTTTAAATTTTTTTAAAACATATTTATAATTCATTAAAAATGCTTTAAACTTATAGGACTCGAATAATAATTTTGGTGACCAAAACAAGGATGTGCTCGCAAGTGTCTCTCTTATTTAGGGGAAAACATTTTATTACCTCCGTGTTTAGAATTTTCTTTTATAGATTATACTTCCTCCGTCCATAAAAAATAGACAAGGTTACCATTAGACTAATTCTAAAAATAGAAAGTTTTAAACCAATAATAACCATACACATCATTCTAATGTGGACCTCATAATCCATTAACACTATTTTCCATCACATTTTCCCTATCTCTTACTTTATCAATTGTGTATTAAAACTGACATTATTTACGACTTTGCCTATTTTTTTTTATAGAGGGAGTATTAAAATATTTGTTAAAATTTTGTGTTTCAACATACAGGGAATACTGGCCCAACATTTCATGGGCGTAAATGTAATAACAAATGGTATCAAACATTATTAAAACTCAATGTGGTGTGTGATCGCAAAGGGGCGGAAGCTAGGATATCATGGACCCCTCTTCCATCAAATTTAGTTAATCATGGAAAGGTAATCCATTAACACAAATTATTTCTTTCATAGTTTGTAAACTGAGTGGTTGTTGATGAAGTGTAGGAGGTGATCCGGCAGTGCGACGCCCGCTGCAGATGCTCTTCAAGAGGCTTGCGAGGTGATGAACCCACAATTTATAAGCAATCAAATTTTCGCAATTATCTCATCCATCTCTTTGGTGGGATGTGGTGATCAGCAGATGGCGGGGATGATGTATAAGGTGAAGATGGTGAGTAATTGGCTGAATTCGAGTGTGAAGGGAGATGGGGACGAAGCTTACGAGGACCCGTGATAAGATCTATGCAATCCTGCTTAAGAACGTTGAGAAGACTTTCGATCGTTAGAGGGAAAATGCAAATTTGACATTATAGTTCTGATTTAAATTATGCGACTTTAGGTGCAGGGGATTACATATCGCGAATAGGAGTCTCGGTTCACTTTTATCATAAATGGTAATAGGGTCCCACCTTCAACTGACTCATTCCACTCACATTTCATTTAAAACTAATATATACAAGTGGGACTCCTATTTCACTAACTTTTTTCCACCTACTTTTCTTAACATTTCATAAAATCCGTGCCAAAGAATGAGACTCCTAATGGCGGACGAAGGGAGTATAAGAAAACAAATTCAATGATTTGAACGACGGGCCCAATTCTTTTGCATCATTATTATATTACCCTATTATTAATGAGTGGTATATTTAAATCTATGGAAAATTTGGTAATTAGTTCATATTTCGATTTTAGGCAGACATGGACACATGGTACTATTGATTAATACAAGTGTGTAATTAGTCGGTGTATTTGGTTACTTTAAAAAATCACAATATATTAAATTTATGTTTGATGTAAAAAATAGAATATAATGTTAAATTTTGTTTGAACTAAAATATTTGCAACAGTATTTATATAAATTGAAAGTGGGAATGATGAAAGATAACTGGGTAAATTCATTCTACTATATGTCCAATTCTCAAAGTTGTTAATTAGTTAATTTTCTAGATTAAAATATACTACTTATTTATTTTTAAAATAGAAACCTTTGAAACTGACACAATTTTAATGCACAATTGGTAAAGTAAGGGAGAAGAAATTTTTTTTAATAAAATAAAAGAGAGAAAGAGAAAAATTGATAAAGTAAAGAAGAATAACAAAAACAATTGAATTAATGTTAATGAATTGTGAGGTTCACTTTATTGCAGTGAACATACAACTAGTAAAAAACACATAAATAATTTCAGAATTAAAATGATTTTTGTTTTCACAATATTGTCAAAAACGTGTACGTTTTTTTAAAGAAAGGATCGATTATAATTTCTCATTTATTATTATTATTATTAAAAGTGAATAAAATATCATTTTAAAACCAATAACTAACTAAACTTATATAGTAATTTCAATTACCATTAAACAAAACTGTTCTAATTTATTATTTTGATATAATTACTTGAATATTCTATCATTGTTTCCCGAATTGAAAACAAAAGCTATTCTTTTTTTAAAAAAATAAAAGGATCAATAAAACATAATGAGTTAATTTTGTTCTGGTTAATAGATTTGGATAAAACATAATCGCAACTGTATTCGTGTTGTTTTTTGATTAGATATTCAATTCGGAAATAAATTACTCCATGAATCACCAAAAACGTGTCTCTAGCTCCACTATCAAGACAGAAACAGACAACTCCATCAAAATCTCCACTGTTAATTATACTCTTTATTAGCTAGGATTTCCACCATTTTCAACTCTCCACACCCTAGAAACCTCACGCACAAACACACACTCACTGCGTGTTTTAGCTTTAGCAAGAAATCTAGACAAAAATCCCCTCAAAAAAGGACGAACCCAACCAAAATCCTGGCATTTTTGCTTGTTGCAGGAAATGGGGCGTTCTGGAAGATCGAAAGCTGCAATCTTGCTGCCTTTTCTACTTCTGATTTGGGCGGAATCAGCGATCGGTCGGTTTCTGGTGGAGAAGAACAGCCTGAAAGTACTATCCCCGGAAAGCATTAAGGGAAATTACGATAGTGCCATCGGCAACTTTGGGATTCCACAATATGGTGGAAGCATGGCTGGAACTGTGGTTTATCCAAAGGATAATAGAAAGGGCTGCCAAAAATTTGAGGATTCTGGGATTTCTTTCAAGTCCAAGCCTGGAGCTTTACCCACCTTTGTTCTCGTTGATCGTGGAGGTACTTGTGTATTTTGTTCAATTTTCTTATTTTTTTGGTATTTAATTTATGGCATATTTTGTAATTGAGGGTGAGTTAGTTAATTATCATGCATATCTCTCCTTCAAATTCGCATCCTTTTAAGGGGGGGTTTCATGTGAATTTCAGTTTTGTGCTTGACGGTTTAATTTAGGTAAACTAAATTATTTCCTGATATACCCTTGTGATTGTTGAGATAGTTTCTGTTTCAAGTAATTTCAATTTTCAAGATTCCCTGTCTTGTGATTGCTGAGGCATTCTTGATTTAGGAAGTTTTTGTAGTTAGTTTAGCTTATTGAACAGAGGAGTTGGGGAGTTTATGGTGTTATACTCTTTGTTGCAGATTGCTTCTTTGCTTTGAAAGTTTGGAATGCTCAGAATGCCGGTGCAGCTGCTGTTTTAGTGGCTGACCACCGCGATGAGCCATTGATCACGATGGACTCACCCGAAGAGGATCGTGCAGCTGCAGAGTATATTGCGAATATAACAATACCTTCTGCGCTGATTGATAAGAGTTTCGGTGAGAAGCTAAAGAAAGCACTTGGTAGTGGGGATATAGTGAATGTGAACCTCGACTGGAGGGAATCCGTGCCCCACCCGGATGAACGAGTGGAGTATGAACTGTGGACTAACAGCAATGACGAGTGTGGGGTTAAGTGTGATATGCTGATGGAGTTCTTGAAGGATTTTAAGGGTGCAGCTCTAATGCTCGAGCAAGGTGGCTATACTCAGTTTACTCCGCACTATATCACGTGGTACTGCCCTGAGGCGTTCACTGTGAGCAAGCAATGCAAGTCGCAATGCCTCAACCATGGGAGATACTGTGCTCCGGACCCGGAGCAAGATTTCAGCTCTGGTTATGATGGAAAAGATGTGGTGCTTGAAAACTTGAGACAGCTATGTGTTTTCAGAGTGGCAAATGAGACTCGAAAGCCGTGGATTTGGTGGGACTATGTTACTGACTTCCATATCAGATGCCCCATGAAGGAGAAGAAATACGGCAAAGAGTGTGCCGAAGAGGTTATCAAGTCTTTAGGTAGATTCCACTTTGTTCATAAACATGTTGGTTTACCTCAAAATGAAATTATCTTATGGTTACTTCTATTTCAGGTCTTGATCTGAGTAAAATCGAAACGTGCATGGGTGACCCTGATGCCGATGCGGACAATCCCGTTCTGAAAGAAGAGCAGGAAGCTCAAGTGAGTATTTGAACGTCTTTTTCGGGAAAATAGTCTTTGTATTATGTTATTGCCTGTTAACAATCATTTCATATGCCTAAAAAGTGGAGTACTAAATTGTAGATTGGTAAAGGATCACGTGGCGATGTAACCATTTTGCCTACCCTTGTCGTGAACAATCGCCAGTATCGAGGTCTGTTAGCAACCTTATGTAGAAATGCATCAATATAGTCAAATACTTCCTTCTCTTGACCTGTCTGCTTTCAGGGAAGTTGGAGAAAGGTGCTGTCTCGAAAGCTATATGTGCTGGTTTTGAAGAAACTACGGAGCCATCTGTTTGTTTAAATGGCGGTATGCTCTTCACGGAGTAATTACAAGGTTGAGTGTCATGATATGACTATGAAATCGAAACTGATACTTTCTAGCTGCAGATGTAGAAACAAATGAGTGCTTGCACAATAACGGTGGCTGCTGGGAAGACAAGGCAGCAAATGTTACAGCTTGCAAGGTGATTTTTTTTCAATAAAAATAAACATTGTTTTGTCTCAAGTTTTTCCTTTTCTTACATATTTGGTGTTCAGGACACATTTCGAGGAAGAGTGTGTGAATGCCCAGTAGTTAACGGCGTGCAATTTAGGGGAGATGGTTACAGATCTTGTTCTGGTATGTTAAGGATCATTGTTGTTTGTTTATTTGTTTACCAAACAAATAAACACCAAGTAGTTCAGATGGACTAACTTATCTTGCCCTCTTGAGCATCGAAAACTATTCACATTCGTTCTGCATGTGCAGCAAGTGGGCCTGGGCGATGCAGAATAAATAACGGAGGCTGCTGGGGTGAAAAGAGAGACGGGGTCACTTTCTCTGCTTGTGTGGTTAGTTAACCTTAAAACTGTGTCATCATCCGAAGCTTAAAGTTGGATAGGCATGAATTTTTTGAGCACCTTTTTAACAGGATAGTGATGATGGAAAATGCAAATGCCCTCCAGGATTCAAAGGTGACGGTGTTAAACATTGTGAAGGTAAAGAACTTTCTGCACAACACTCTTATGTTTCTTCGAAGCTCAGTTCACCATGCTAGACGGTTCTCTTCCCGATACTGCCCCCCTAATAAAACCATGTGAACCAAATTGGATAATGAATTTACAATATTTGCTAGAAATTGCAATCTTTTTTATTAAATGACAGCTTCCATATTTTTCAATATCAACTTCCCTTGCGAATTTTACAGTCTGTAGAGATACCAATTTGTTTTGCCGAGTAACTTACAAACAAGGTATAGAAAAAGAAAGGCATGAATTGGTGTCATATTTTAGAAGATTCAGCTTTTTAGATTGCTAGAAATCGTCTTTTTCATCGCTTTGTCTGTGCTGTTTTGAGCAATTTTGTTCTTGTTTTCATGTTAGCCTTCATATGTTCAATCCATTGCGTCTAATTTATCATGCAAAGTAAACACTTCCTCACAATTTATAACCTTTTACATTTTAACACACAGATATTAATGAATGTAAGGAAAAGAAAGCTTGTCAATGCAACGAATGCAACTGTATAAACACATGGGGGAGTTACGAGTGCACTTGTAGCAGCGGCCTGCTGTACATGAGGGATCAAGATACCTGCATCAGTTAGTTCGACTCCAAGAATTGTCTTTTACTATCTATCTGTACGAGTTTTCCTCATTTCATTCGTATTTCATTTCTTGTGCAGGTACGAGTGCCTCAGAGGTGAAGTATGGCTGGGGCGCTGTTTGGCTTGTTTTGATCGTATTGGGTTTGGCCGGTGGTGGTGGTTATCTCGTGTACAAACAGAGGCTGAGGGTAAGTTTTTCGATCTATACATACGAACGACTTAGAACTACCTAGTTGAAATATATTCGAATCTATAGCATGTTTTTCCTTTTCAGTCGTATATGGACTCGGAGATCAGGGCTATAATGGCCCAATACATGCCTCTGGACAGCCAGAACGAAGTACCAAGTCACGTAGATATTGATCGTGCTTGACCGTGATTCTGAATGCAACGGTGATGTGGTGGCTCGCTTTGTATCTCCAACAATGGTTTCGAAGGTAGAATTTATACAGTTTTGGAACGATTTGTTGGTTGTAGATACGATGAGAATCACCGTGACGTGTTTATGCATGCGAATGCCCGGGTCGGGGGCAGTGTATCTTGGATGTTTGTGGATGCAGGGTGAGTTCGAACATTGTTAGTTGTAGCATTAGTGTGTAGTAATAATGGTATGCGTGCCATATGCCAGGGATTAAATGGTGTGTTGGGAGCTCATTTGAATAAGTATGCACACTTTTGGAGATGAAATGAAAAGGGGATAGGTGGGGAGGTGGGTTTTGGCAACATTTGCATGTGAATCGATGTGGAAGCTCAGAAGCCTCACTCTTCCTCATCAATCAACACGTAAAAACCCCTTCAAATCCTTCTCTATATAAACACCACCAACAAACTCACCTTCTCTCTCACATCTAAATTATAATGGCAAACAAGGCCGCACTCGCAGCAGCTCTCCTCGTAGCCATGGTGGGTCTTGCCACCGCCACCACCATTACCATCTCCTTCGATGAAGAGGTCAGCGAGAACCATCACCAATGCAGGCAGCAGGTGCAGGGGCGCCGTTTCCAGTCCTGCCAGCGCTTCTTGCAGCAGAGGAACGAGTTCGAGGCCCTCCTCGACTCGTACCAGCGGCCCGCCCTTCAGGCCTGCTGCCAGGAGCTGAAGCAGATGGACAGCCAGGAGTGCGGCTGCGAGGCCATCAGGCAGGCCGTCAGGCAGGCGCAGCAGAGCACGCGCCGCTTCCAGACTAGCCAGTCCGAGCAGGTCTACCAGCAGGTGCGCGCCCTCCCGCGCCGATGCGGCCTTCGTGAGCAACAATGCCACTTCCGCCGCCTCTTCGTTTGAGGCTGTCGCAATGTTTTTTTATTCTCCTTCCAAATAATGGATAAAGTATCCGTGTTTTCTCTTTCCCTATCAATGTTAAGTGAAACAGAGAAACAACAACTCACTCACTATTAAACTAGCCAAATGCTTCAAAATAGTAGTTATAACGACAACATTGTAGTGTGTTACTAATAGTAGTTATGACGACGACAACACTATAGTGTTGTAGTGTGCGCACGCTATATGTGTGTGTCTAGTGTATATATATTGTGTTGTGCATGTAGTGTGTATACGTGACAAACCGTGTGGTAAATAAATTTATTTTTTGTATACATCTTCATATATCGTGTGCAATGTGTGTATTTTTTTTTGTAAGTGTGTAGTGTGTGTGGAAGTGTGGCTGCATTATGTGTGTATACAATGTGTGTGCATGCAATATGCAGTGTTGTGTATGTGAGCATCATTTAGCGTTGTTTATTTTTATTTATATATTTAGTTTGATTTTAATATATTAAAATTTTATTGAAATTTTTAATTTCACAAATTCATAAAAATCAGAGCTCGATTTTTTTTATTTTATTAATTTATTTCAAGTTATGGAGAAAAAGAGCAAATCGAGCTTTGATTTTGTGAATTTTGTGAATTTAAAATTTTCAATAATATTTTTTAATGTGTTAGAATCAAATAAAATAAATTAATTAAAACAAACAACGTCAAACATGTATCAAACAACAATGGTGCTCACATAATTAAGGAGTTAAGGAGTTCAAGGTATGTAGCATATTATTTCCCAAATATGTATCAAACAACAATGGTGCTCACATAATTAAGGAGTTAAGGAGTTCAAGGTATATAGCATATCATTTCCCAAATATAATAGAAAGTAAAAGATATGAATTGATGAGTCATATCTTAGACTAAGTCTAATAGGTAGATTTCCAGAATACAATCTTTTTTGATCGCTCTTTGTCTTTGTTGTTATCCAAAGAGATATAAATTAGGTATTGAATATAAGTACTGATGTGTTCTAACAAGATGTTATCCACTCCCACATTGAAAAGGTGGGAAATTTGTGTTAATTAATCTCTTAATATAATGAAGAGGCTAGATTTATATAACTATATTTAGTTGATCTATTCTTCTACCATGTTAGGCTTTACAGAGGCTTGATACGGTGTGAAGGGGAGATCAACCAAACCCTAGTGCGGTTTCATCCTAAAATAAATGGTTATAGTACGTGTGTGAATGGGAGATCTGTTTTCTACCATGTTAGCTTTTACTTCACATTTTCGGTGTGAAAACAATTCATAAGTGAATATCTCAATTTCGGTGCGAAAACAATTCATAAGTGAATATCTCAATCGTGCTTGAAAATTATCATGAATTATTGTTCTTGTGCAAGGGTGATGTGGGGGCTCGTATACCTGTCCTTCCATCTCCAACAATGGTTTTGAAGGTAGACTTATAATATTATTTGAATGATATTTGGAAATACAGTTGGAATGAGTATCACCCTGATGTCTTTTAATAAGCAACATGTTTGAGTCAGTATTGTGTTTAGGTTATTACTACTATAGTCTTTAAGAAAAAGATTTGGTAGCATGTGACAGCTTGTGCCTCCTAAATCAATTCAATCCTTTTTCTTTTGTGTTTCTTCTCTTGGTAGTGTGTCTTCATCGTGATAGCATGTTTCTTCTTGCACACAGAGAGATATATATATATATATAGAGAGTCAAATATGAATTAACATAAGTATTGTGTACTCCTTCTGTCCTAATATAATTGGGTCGTATTTATTTTTGGACTTACCCATTATAATTGAGTCATGTCCTTTTATGACAGAATATCACACACTTAATGTCTTCTAACTAAACACTCTTTTCTTAATCTCCGTGTCCAAAAATAACGCTTCAATTACAAAGGAATGGATGGAATATTAGTTAATAATGAATGGGTTGTTACATCATAATGCCACGGATCTGTGGGGAAAATTTGGAACTCATTTAATAATATGCAACTTCTCAAGATGATCTTGATTTTGTTAAATTGAATAATTCATGATGAACACTTGTTGCGTATTGAATATGTAGATATCTCAATATTACTGCTGACATATATAATGTGTTGAGATATGTAGTTATGTAAGAATGAATGGAGTTGATGATGTGATTGGGTTCTTACATTTGTTGAATAGTGTGGTGCTTTGATGGTCTAAATGGTGAAAAATCCAAACAACACTTAATAAGTACATAGTACATGAATGATTAAGGATTTTTTTTTTGTCAATTCAAGACTCTAATTTGATGTCCCAACTAAAATTAAGAAACGAAATCATTCCAGGAATATAAAAGATTAAGGTGTAGTAGACAATTGTGTCCTCAACATAAGATAGTTTTTCTTTGCATCCTCAATTTTGACAATTTTTTTAAAAAAATTCAAGTAATTAAGTCTCTAACTTTTTGTCCTTGTAAGATAAATTTGTTATAGTGATAATATATGATACAAATATGTAAAACATGGTGTTTTTGACACCTATTTTTGTTTTTGTTCTCAATAAAAAAAAAAGATGGTTAATTAATTATAGGGATAATGTTTCCTAAAATCATAAATTGTGGCCGAATTTGGTATTTTTCACGCACTAAAAACTTGACTACTACTGATTTGATTTTCTCCTAAATTAAATTCTACGCGACACGTCGTATTATGCATGTGATCAAACCGGTAAATATAAAAAACGATGATGCTTTTAATGAGTATAAACAAAATTGTTTTGTGTAATATTTGAATTTTAAAATTTCTTCAAGATTTAATTGGAATTTCAAATAATGGGAAATTTACTGATATATATTCCACCAATATATGGATCTAATTCCCAAATTAACTTTAGCGTCATTAAAAAATGTCCTGGATTTATTTTATTTTTTAAATCCCAAAGTTTTACTTTTTCCGCTAAGATCTCGGGACAAAATTTTCAATTTTTAAAAGTAAAAGAAATGCGCTTTCATTTTTATTTGTTTTTTTTAGTGTGAGTGGGAAAAGGAACAACAATTAACCCTAATCTCCACTATCAAGCCGCCAGTATATTATATATTCCTTTCTTAGCGAGTAATTCAAATTTAATTATGCATTGTTTGTTGGCTTGTTGCACGATAGCAATATATATTACTGTAGACATTTTAACTAGAAATATGTTTTTATACATATTCGTGCCTATAATTTAGTAAAATCATAACCCAAAGAGGCTAAATAAAATTCGTCTCACACAATCGAGAAATACAAATTCACAATTCTGAAATAGCTAGACACAAATAATTACATGCAATAATGTGACAATTTAATACAAAAGAATAATCCCATTGTTTAATCACAACCTATACAATTCCATCTTCATGGCTCTCACCATAAAAAAATTAAATAAAAAAAACAATGTCCGATTCATCAAGTTCAAACATCAGCCAGTGATTTTAGGCTTCAATTAATAAACAAGAATGATGAATATAATAAGCCGCACTCAGATACAACCCGCCGCTCTTTCTGTTATGTTCTAATTATTTAGTTTTCATGCAATAAAAAGAAAAAAAAAACATCAAAGATTTTTATATTTTTATTCACATATGTATTCTTCACGAAGATTGTTGTCTCAAATTTAGTCCAATGTCCATGCCATTGTAGGCAATCGGAGCATACATCCATTGATCATCGGAGCTCAACAGCTGCGTAAACCGAAAGTGTTACAAATCCAAACAAAAACTTCATCGTTTTAGATTGATAAAATTAGGGTTTCGCAAATACCTTAATCTGGAGTTGCAAGAACTTCACGTACTCGACAGCCTCTTCCAGCATCGTGCTAATGTCAACCTAAGATCATAAATGGGAATTTCTTTTAGTCTCATTTACTTGAGAAAAAAAGGTTATATTTACATATATATGAAGTTGTATTTGGGCAATGCTTACTTTTGTTCCATTGGGGACTAGGGTTTGCAAGATTCTGAGCCTCTCGTTGATTCTCTCTCTTCTTTTCTGCACGAGTAAATCAATTTATGTTTTGGCACAGGAGCGAATGCAGAAAAAAAGATTGGTATGAGCGGTATTTTCTAAATTTTATTCAAAAATTCTTAGGCGATTCAAATCACTAATAATGTGTGCATAACTTTTTGCATAAAATTAAATAAATTTGAAATTTTGTGATTAGTTGCGTTTACTATAATAGTAAGGGTAAAATCGCCTGAGCGTCTAATTTTTTTTCAAAGTCGCAATGACTATTTTTTTTTGTTTACGATAGAAAAATGAATATTTTATTCGTTCACTCAAGAATGTATACCCTTGCATAGAGGCTCTGTGGATCGGTAGCCGAACCCCTATTGGCACGTGTTTTGCCACTGGGATTGGGAGCCCGCCCGCCCTTGGAACCGGAGCAAGAAGTCGTCCCAATGACCTCATTCGACTCCTCTTTCGAGCAGCAGCTGCTCGAGGACTGCTGCTTTCTACAAACCACTGCATTGCTGATAATGTTAGGGTTATCATCATTGCTGCATTTCATGCTCTTGTTGCTCCTTGGAATCTGCCATTGCATCAAATGTAAGAAAATAAATTCAATAAAAAAGGGCAAAAACTCTCTTTTTAACCTAGCACTACTCACTTGACAAGGAACACGAGACCTTTTCTTGGAGTGGCTAATCTTCTCCTCCACCTTCATCGTTTGTTCGTGTTCAGACGACTGTGAACTGTCGTTGCTGGCGTCCCGGTTCAAGTAATCATTGGTGCAGTAATCCATTAATGTGATCAAATTGTTGTTAGGGAGAGAAGTAGGTGTGTGTGGAGAGAGATTGGAGAAGGGGAAGTGATCAAAGCCACTACTAAAACCACTACTACTCCCTTGTGATAATGAACACATTGTCGCCTCATCAATTCCCCGGCTAGCCGGAAAAGTGGCCGGGAACTCATTCGGGAGAGTGAAGTTCCCTAGAAGCTGTGACATGAACTCGGCCTCCTCGTCCGAGCAGATCACTCCGTTCCACTCTACTTGAGGCATTTCGTATTCCATATCAATTCTTGTGTTTTCAAGTGAAGAGAATTAATTGGAGTTTTTGTTACTTACAAAACTGACTTGTGTTGATCACAAACAAGTACATATTTATATATACTAGTAGCTAGCCAATTATTGGTGCAAATATTTAATTATGAGCATAGTAACAAAATGTGACAACTCATAGAAGACTTATTCAAGCAATAATGAGGAGGATTTTAAAGCAACCTTTCGGCACTTGAAGAAGCTCAAAACAGGAATTTTAAGAATATATTATTTGGTAATGAAGTCTAATTAATCAAATGAGTAACTGACATAGGGTTAATTATTGTTGATGGCAAGAAATTTAACCAAAATATGGTGTTCGGATTGGAGTTATCGGAACGACACCTGGCATACTAGAACGTGCAAGTCTTTTTCGAAAATTATTAAACAATTTTGGCCATGATTAATCCAATGAAAATGATATTTGATTAATTAGGCAGATATTAATAAGAACACTATGGTCTATGAGCAGACATAATCTTTTTCATCTTAGCTTCTGTCTCCAAACCTTGATTGGGGTTTATCCATCATCCATATAAAAAATCTACTCTGTCACAAATATTTAGCATTATTTTATAAAATGTAAATTACCTTGCTGTTTTTTGGTTTTATTGTGAAGATTTTTTTTCTTTTTGCGACGAGATGCGTGATGCCGAGGCAGACGTACCACTTTTTGCGACGCGATGCGTGATGCCCAGGCAGACGTGTCCTTAGCCAAATGGCTTCGGGTGCAACTTGCGTTCAAAGACTCGATGGTTCACGGGATTTATGCTGCCGTTTTTTTATTGTCTCTGATAAAATTCTTGTATACCATCTTTTAATATTTTTCACTACCTTGATACTTATAAAAACATGCAATCCATCCAACAAAGCATAAGGAGTGTTCACTTCTAATGATAAGATAGATATAAAGTGATCAAACACGCTCAAAACAATAAAATCCATTAAAACAAACAATTCATTAACTTGGATAACATTTATCAATTAATCATATAACTCAAATTATTAAGAAGAAATCCTTTAATGGTGCCATGTCGACTTATGATTATATCAATTTATTTCTTTAACATTTAGAATGGATGGTTCACTGAACCTGGTCGACTATTAGTACTTCAAATGCGAATTAGCACAATAAATTGTCAAAACTGTTTACTAATTAGCTTTTTAATACACCCCTCAACATTAAAACTTTATCCTAAATCATCAAGCCATTTTAACAACTAAAATTCTTTTGAACATATGTTTCACTAGATTGAATTAAATCACCGTCTCAAATTCATGGATTATTCACAGTGCCGTTTTACATTACACTAATATAATTAATTAATTATACTGAGTTGATGGAAATATTTTAATAAGTACTAGAATTTTGGATCCATGAAAATTTAAACATCACAAGACAGCAACCAAACATAGGAGAAACACGTCCTTCAATCACACTGAAAAACAAAAAAAAAGGTCAACTAATTTATCAAGGCAAAAACCCATAAAAATAGTTGGGAAAAAGCAAAGAAAATAAAAAAAAAAAAGAAAAAACGAAATCGAGTTGCTAATTCCCTCAAACATATATAAATATCTTGAAGTGTGTGTAGGGTCGATTGAACCCAAGATTTTCGCCGATTTTCTTGCTTCGATTTCAAATACGCGTCGAGATCATTTTTATATGTGATTACATCACTATCAACATTCATAATTGTAAAACTATTAACAATTTTATATTTATGTAAACAATATAATATTAATGTGTTCTCTCAATAAGTTTCTAGTATATTGTAATGTCTATATAGTTCCAACTAAAAAAGAAATACTCCATCATTCCCATGAAGTTAGTCGTTTTATTCTACTTTTGGAGATTACTAAATGTAGTGTAATTTATTCATTGGAATTATATTAAAATATTTTGTTGGGCAATAGATAAAAACAAAAATAAAACAAGATTATTTTTCCAAATATTTTTTAGTATCATATTAAACCATAAACTATCTGAACCAAAATTATCGATAATATTATTCAATGATCTTACCTATATAGGTTGAGGTTGTCCGAGATAGATTAAAATTTATCCAAGACGAATTAGATTACATTCATGTGTTAGGGTTAATGGAAATCAGGTATGTTAGTGTTTTCTCATAAGAACGTGAGAATACTGCACTACACATATAAACTTAATTCGCAATGAAATTGAATTGTACTAGAAAACAATGAAATTTCGCTTTTCATAAAGTTCGATCGAATTCTGGTGCTGCGTTGATCTAGCAAAAAATTCGCACTAAATATTTGTGAACGAATGACTAAATATAGTTTTTTTTCTTATAAATATTTTGGGATCCCATATCCGTAAATATGTTAAAACATGACCCTAAACAATGTTTTACATAGGGGCTCTTAAACAAAGTATACTTATGTTTTTTGCGGTATATATATTAACTTATTTTGTGATTCTGTGTTAAGAAATTATGGTATTGGGTTTGGATTAAATATAAGCAAAACTAATATGTAATCTCACTTAGTAAAATCATAAATGTTCCACTGCAAAAGCTAAAAGAGATGTTTTTTGGTTCAAAGTAGTACTTATAATTTGCTCTTTATTCACAGGATTAGCTTTGATTAAATAATTTAAGATTAAGAGCACTTGGTAGTAAACAGTACGTGAAATAAGATCATTTGATAACGACTAGAAGTTTGATGGTTAAATTGTGAATAAACAATCAAAATAAAATTCATTTCACAACTAAGAAATTTAGTACTTATAAATTGTAAGTAAAATAAAGATCAATTCATAGCTAAAAATATCGTCATTGTAAATCATTATAGTAACAAAAGTAAGATTAAAAAATAGCTACCCTAGTGACTATTTATTCTCTACAATAACAAAATGGATATATTATTAATTACTATTATTGTTATTATTATTATTATTGATGTCGCCAGATGAGCGATCAATTAACAAACGCACGATCTTGGTTCAATAAAATGACGTTAGACATTAAAAAAACATGCATAATGCATGAATAAATTTATGAGACACTAGCAATAATATTACTATAAAAGGAGATAGCAGCTACCAAAATCTTAGATTTTGAAAGCATAGATTAATGGTAAGATGAAGTAAGCAAATAAAATCAGTGGTTGTTGGGAGGAGAATATTCTACAATGGCCTGCACGTTTGGTTTCGGTCTTCGAATCATTTGCATTATTACATTCTTGATCTACCCAAATTGGCTAGATACTGACAACACTTCATTCCAACTCAAACTTCTAAAAGTAATCAACTTCATTTATTTTATTATCAACTGTTTACCCAATATAACTATTCATATACAAAAACAAATAGTAGTAGTTAGTTTTTATAGAATTAATGAAAAAAAAATTGTAACGAAAGGCGGACGTAGGGGTGTGCATTCGGGTTTCGGTTCGGTTTTTTGCCAAAACCGAACCAAAACCGAAAAACCGAATTTAGTTCAAAATCCAAACCGAACCGAACCCGAAAAACCGAAACCGAAAAACCGAAAACCGAACTTAAAAAATAGAAAAAAAACCCGAACAAAACCGAAAAACCTGAAAAAATAAATATAATATAAATATATATTTATATATGTGTATTTTATTTTATTTTATTTTATATATACTAATAGAATATTTATATATAATATAAAATTAATAATACATATAATATATATTATATAGTAGAATATATTAAAAGAATATATATATTATATATAATATAATATAATAAATTAATAGAATATATATATAATTCGGTTTTTCGGTTTTTTTTTCGCCCGAACCGAACCGAACCGAACCGAAAAACTGAAAAAACCGAACTGAATTTCAAAATTTCGGTTTGGTTTGGTTCGGTTCGGATATTCGGTTTCTGGTTTTTTTTGCCCACCCCTAGGCGGACGCAGCCCGATAACAAAATTAATAAAGATAAGAAATACCTAATTTATCATGCAAAGGACACTCCAATAAAACACATAGATATATGATATACCAGGGTCGTCCCGACAAAATCAGAGGCCCCATGCAAAAATCTAAAATGAGGCCTACCACTATAGAAATCTAAAAATCTAAATTGATGCATTTGCGCTGCTCCCAATCGCAATGGCCGACGATGGCAGGCGCTGCAGAAGCGATCAACGATGGCTCTAGTGAGCTGGTCCCTGTTGCGGCGTTTGTCAATGAGGAACACCGAATACGAATAGCGGCTCCCAGGTCTACGATCGGGAAAAGAAACCGATCAGAATTGGAGTCACGGTGCTAGAAAAAGGCATGGGCGTTGCTATACAAGAGAAATAGCTTTGTTGGGCTGAAAAAATAGGAATACATGTATATGGGCTGAAATATTTCAGAGGCCCCTGAAAATTGGGGGCCCTGTGCGGTCGCACAGGCCGCACGGGCCAAGGGACGGGCCTGTGATATACCACAATCACAATGTACCTAATACGTTAATTAGGGATCTAGCAAATCCCAACGAGGTTTCATTCCAAGACTTACTGAGATTCCATTCTAAAATTAATTGGCAATAAGATAATTGATAAGTGGTCACTCAGGGGCGGACACAGAAATAAATCACAATAAGGGCTGTGATTTCTAAAATTTGTTGTAAATTATATTTTTGGGTATTTTAGATTATTTATAGGGGCTTTTACATGATAATTAACATTAAATTTAGATAAATTTTAAAAATTTATAAAAGAAAAAAGGTTAAAAATTAATTTTATTAAGGGCTTTAGCCCCACCCCCATTGTACATGGGTCCGCCCCTAGTGGTCACTAGGTATTTAAATTTATCTCTTTTTACTTTAAATTTAAGATGTGAGACTAATTATATGAAAATTCTCAATGGTGTGTGATCAAATACTAACTAATTTATTGTTATAACTAATAACTAATAACTAATAACTAATATCAATTTTGTATGTTAAAAATATCAACACAAAGATATAAATTTATCAATATTCTTGTGCTGATAATATTATGTCTTTGTGTTGATATTTAAATTTACATGTTGTATTGATATAATTATGTCTTTTGTGTTGATAATTTTAATACACATAATTCAAAGTTATTAGCTATTACTGCAAATTAGTAAGCACACTAACACAACTCATATCTCAATACTTCCATAAGGGACAAGTCAGATGTAATGTTTTAATTATGCAATCATTTGTACTTGTTAATATCTGAATAGGATCATCCATTTCTCATCGAGGCTTCGTCGATATATATTCGGCTCAAACATAAGGCTACTCTAATATAATGTTAGATTTTATAGGGAGTTAGTTAGATACGGTACCAAATATTGAAGTGTGTATGATACGTGAAGGTGGATTCTATCCAAAAACTATATGTGAGAAAAAAAAGGGTAATAATGGAGAAAAGGAGCCAAAGTTACTTACTTCCACTAAATGCCATGTTTCTTTGATCTTGTGAGGTTAAGGTGTAAACAAGCATCTTTCCTTTATAAATGCAATAAATTGACAAAAATAGTAATTTTAATAATATATTAAATATTCGAGCCTCATTAAAAAAGTTTAAGGGCTTCAGGCCCATGTTGACGTAGCAAACATCAGTCCAGTACCTATTTAATAGAACGTGGTAGTTAATTTGTAAAGTCCAATAGTAATAAAATCTTGATTTAGTTAAACAAATTCGTTTAGACTAACCTCTCCAGTAAAATTTCCAGTAGTGTCATAATATTTGAAAAAAATAACACTTATAAATTGTCACCAAATAAAATTGTGACATATTATAAATGGGTAACCGCGCCTCACGAAAATAAAGATATATCACTAAGATTAGGTACGTATTTGAGAATGTAGAGAAGACATAATATAAAAGGTGTAACTATATTTAACACATGTAAAAATATAGATGTAATCAAATGTAAACTCTAAATACTGTACAAATTCCAAATTATGATCTGAACCGTTAGAAAATGTCAACAGATGAAAAAATAACAACAACAGAAAATGTCAACACAGTTTCAACGGTTGATGTTGTGTTGACATCTTGTTGACATGGTGTTGGCATTGTATTGACATTGTGTTGATATCAAAATCCTGAAATTTTACATTGTGTTGATATTATGTTGACATTGTGTTAACAATGTGTTGAAGAGTTTGATGTTTGTATAATATATAGAGTTTGCATTTTATCACTACCCTGTAAATATATACTACTACTACTTTTTTTTATGACAAATACAGTTATGGTTTTGTAGATGATTCAATATCAAAGTCGGCAGTGCTCTATTTTTACATTTAACAAAATTCGAGCCAAGCAGACCAATTAATGGCGCGCGGGGAGGGAGGGTGGATTTTAATGTAGTACTCTCCCGTCCCATAATAGATGATATATTCGGATAATTGCTCAATATTTTAAAGATATTATTTTGTGTGTTAAGTGGAAAGAGAAAATAATACTCCCAACGTTCCAAAAGAATATGCACTTAATTTGGGTTCGACACAGATTTTAATGCACAACTGATAAAGTAAGAGAGATAGAAAGAAAAAGTAATTAAAGTATTGTTAGTGAAGAATGAGTCATATCTCATTAGAGAGTAAAAAAATTTCAAAAATAGAAAGTACATATTCTTGTGGTACGGACTAAAAGGGAAAGAGTGCATATTTTTTTGGAATGAAGAGAGTACAGTATTTATATTAATGTGAAAGAGAACTTTTTTCATAAAAGAAAATATGACCATCTTTTATAAGACAAACTAAAAAAAATAAATAGTAGCTTCATACTCTTTTTTATACAAATGTTACTATATTAGTATAAGATGACTAGTTTGGATAATTAAATATAATTTTGTAACATTATTTGTAATATATGAGGGTTAGTTGATGCATATTGAAACTCAATATTAGTATATTATCTATTTTAGATCAAATAATCGATAATAAAAAAAAGATCAAATAACAGCAGTGAATGACTGGCCCAGCTATATCTGCTCATTGATGCAGTGCACTAATTAACTTAGAAGATCACGATTTATAATTTTATTAATTGCAATAAGAATCGAGCTCATGTTGTTCCTCCTCTTATATTTTACAACTAATTTTGAAATCAAATAATTGTCCATTACGGCATATTCTGTGAAATATACTTTATTGGTAATGCGAATTACAATTAAAAATTTACAAAGTATGTATATTTTAATCAAAGATGTATTATAAGTAACTTATAAGTACTGTTTTTAGATTTATGGAACTAATTTTAGAATGTTAAAGCCTAAATGTGGAACAGTCCACACATATTGACTTTTGCATGTTGCCTAATTTTAGAAGTTGTCACCTATAATAATAATTAACGACAAATTAATGCTATTGATTCCATTGAGATTTTTCGTTTTAATTTATTTCAGAATGGTATAATATTGGAGTGATATTTTCGATTATAAAATGTCACGACCGCATTTCTAAGGATAGAAAACACGGTTGATCGCGACTAGGGGAGGATTAAAGAAGCGGGGAAGAAAGGGGAAAATCAACACAACTCAACCACAACTCGAAACAAATGGGAATAGCTCGAAATAAATCAGAGTTTTGAACAAAATAGACTTGAGTCTTTTAAGATGCACAACGGAAGCAAATGAACGCGGTTCCATGTATGAAGACATGAACCTCCGAGAGTCAAAATCTGACTGAAGTAAGTGTCTTGTCTCAATAGCACTTCCTCCACCACTTCGCTGCTCAACCTGCACATTTAGAAATATATGCAGGGCTGAGTACAAAAAGTACTCAGTGAACACATTGCCGAAAATTACACATATACATTTAAAAATATTGTCAAGCCATCATCACAGTAACACTCGGGGGTGTTATTAAAAATGCCCGAGCTTACTAAAAATATTCACATTGGACTGCAGTCCCTTTTTTTCCTGTACTTAGCCATATCTGATCACATTGTGCCGTTGAGATGGTGTTCTCACACGGTCACCTTACATACATGTGCCGGGAAGGTGGCCACCTTCCACGGTCACCTTCTCTGCCCAACATGTCAGAGGTATCCTTGTGCCGGGAAGGTGGCCACCTTCCTCGGTCACCTGCTCTGCCCATCATGACAGAGGTAGCTTGTGTACACTAGTCCGAGCGGGGACACCACCCTCACTGGGACCCGAATTCGACTTATATCGTCATTCATAATTCACTTGGCCTTAGCCAAACAGATAGGCATCATACACAAAAACATTTATGGCAAGACAACATCTTTAAAAATCACGAACATGTGTTCAAGTTTTCATAAAATACGATTCGTATTTTTTTAGTATAAGAAAGCTCACCTTGATCGCTTATTTTCCTTACTTGAATCTCTTACTCCGACCTTACTTGCGGAGATAACCTTTTGAAACAACACAATAGGAAAAGAAAAAAAAATAAAAATACTAATTCAGTTTTAAACTAATCTGATTAAATGAGAAATAAAATCTCAAGGTTTAACTTTATTATTAACATTATTATTATTATTATTATTATTATTATTCGAAATTTCCAAATCTTGCATTATTTACTTCCACTTCGTTTGCTAGTTAGATTCCAACCAAAATTTGATATTCTATACTTTACTAATTACTCCCAAAATAAAACAATTTGGGTCACAACTATTTATTTTAGCTTACTTAACCATTTCATTCTTAGGCCCGGAATAATTTAATTTCGGAGTGGACCTCAAATCAATATGCATTACAGCCCCAAGGTCGCTGAATCGGCTCGGAGGCTCCACGTTCCTTGCCGGCCTTGTCCTCGCAATGGATACTTCCTCCCTTGCTACACTCTGCTCCTCGACCGGCTCTTCCCGAGGCTGTAGGTCTGCCGGAGTCGTTTCCTACTCCATGCTCGGCTCATGCCGAGGTTGCAGCTCGGCTGGGACCATGCTCGGCTCTTGCCGAGGTTGTAGCTCGGCTGGGACCATGCTCGGCTCTGGCCGAGGTTGTAGCTCGGCTGGGACCATGCTCGGCTCTGGCCGAGGTTTCAGCTCGGCTGGAACCATGCTCGGCTCTTGCCGAGGTTGTAGCTCGGCTGGGATTGCATCCACCAGCCCTCCCCTCCCTTCCAGCGCCGTTGCCGTCGGGATCCTCATCCCCTCCCCCCTTTTTTTTATTTAAGTTTTAAATACCTTTATGATAATAGACTTTGTTAATTTCATTCCAAGATTTCCCAGATTCATGGAACGAAAAGAAAGGATGGGTTTTTGGAGCGTGGGCTGTCATTGTTGACGACGGAGCGCCTAGCTCGCTGCCGGAAGTTCCTCACGGCAGATTTACTGATTGGCTCAAGATGAGTTTCTATATTTATTTTAGAGGTCTACATAGAATTGTTATAAGAGTCACATGCTTTTGGTGTTGTCTAAAGCATCATTAAAAGTCCTATGTTATGTCTATCATTCAATAGCTTGGGGAAAATTCTGGTTTTGGCATGCTACTTGTATGTGTTGGGTGAATTTTGGAGCATTTGTTGTGTTATTGAGAGTCTTAGATGTAATATGTGGTATGGTGGTGCCTAGCATGTGTGTTTCCATTTTCATTCCTACTGTAAATGGATGTATATGCATAAAGAAAATGAAAGGAGGCTTGTGGTTACCTTTTTGATGTGGGGACGAAGAAGTGTTGTTGGATTGGGGAACTTGATCCTACAATTATCTGCAACTCTCCTTCCTCTATTCTATGTGGAAACTTTGGAAAGCTTGATTGTGATGTGGGTGGTGAAAGTGATTGTGAAAAAGAGCTGCCGAATTTGCTTCCTCCTCTTGCTTCAGCTTTGTTGGGAGATTGATGTGGAGTAAAATGTTTGTGTGGGGGGTTTTGTGAAGGGAAAAATTATGACATCCGATGGTGATGTCTTATGGTGAAAGAAAGTGATTTGCATAAATGTATCTATACATAAAAGATTGCAAGTGGCGTATGTTGCAAATATTTTGTCAATTTCTACTGCAAATCCATTAATGCACATTTAATGTTGTATATGATAAGGTTCACATTTAATATTGTATATGATAAGGTTCATTAATGCACATTTAATGTATCCGATAATGTTGATCCTCTAGGATCCGCCCTCTCCCTTTTAATTTTATTTTATTTGCTTATTAATTTAATTATTTGAGTACTTGTTTACTTATTCATTTAATTTGGTGTAGGAAAATAAATAACATTCATAGTCTTCCCTGATGATGTACCGGACTTTCTTGGAGTACGAGCACGACCGTTGAACGGGCTGCGTGAACTTTTCCCTAATTGTAATAGATAGGGATTTTATAAATTTGTATAATAGTGCCAGACATTATAAATTTTTATTTGGTGTTATATTTTTTTTTTTTTTTTTTTCTCTCTCTTTTTTAGTTGTATTTGAAATATTCGTTTGAGAACGAAGCAACGATTATTTATAATTTATCTTTTGGCTAATAATAATAATAAGGTACGAAAGTTCGGGTTGTTACATTCTACCCCTCTTAAAAGAAATTTCGTCCCGAAATTTAGAAAGTATCTAGGCAAAAACTCGAGATATTTTTCCTCCGTTTTCTCTTCTAGTTCCCATGTTGCTTCTTCTTGTCCGTGGTTTTTCCACAAAACCTTCACTGTAGTAATCGACTTATTCCGAAGCTGCTGCGCCTTTCGATCTAGTATTTTTACCGGCTTTTCTTCGTAACTCAGGTCAGGTTCTAGAGCGATTCCTTCGTGACTAATCACATGTTTTTGGTCGAACACGTACCTTCGAAGTTGGGAGACGTGGAATTCATTGTGTACGTTTCAAAAGTTGGGTGGTAATGCCAAGCGATATGCTACTGGGCCCACTTCCTCTAGAAATTCATAGGGTCTCCCGCGAGGAAATATAGAGTTGATCTAACCGTTTTAACTTCGATAGGAACTGAATTTGGGATTCCAAGAGAAATATTCGAATCGTTCTTGTTTGTGTAGGCTCCAGGGTAGCCATGAAAATAAAACGATTATAATTATTTCAGTTACGTGAGTGTTTGGTTCACCACAACCCTCACCAGTAGCTTGCAACAAAATTTTCATGAAGTGCAAAGACTAGGCTCAATTGGGCTCATTATGCTCACTCCCAGAAAAGAAAAGATACAACTTCAAAGGGCTTGAGCTATACCCATAGAACTTGAGAATTTCATTGTGGGCAGAGCTTGCCAGATGGAATAAATTTCGAAAGTGATGGTATGATGAATAGAATGTAGATGTCAATAATAGGTTGCTAATAATATAATCAAAATGAACAGTCAAATAGAAAAGTTTCAAGTATCCCCAGATAATAACAGGAAGGCCTGAGATTGTGGGTTACAATTGGATTTGAAAAAAAATAGGAAAAACAAACAATTGCAATTTGCCCAACAACACGATGATAGAAGATCATATCAACGAAATTTTTAGAGTCTATAAGCAGTTCAGGGAAACTGGCTAATAAAGAGGACAACAAGAGGAAACTAGCCAAGGGAGAAGCAATGTGCCAGTTTTAACATGGAGCTTACAGAAAAGATCAGATCAAGAGACAACCATCATATTTGAATTCAGAAGATGAGAGTACTCATGTAAAACAAAGAGCTGGTCAATAAGTATGTCTGAAAACACAAAGAGTCAAATTAAAAGGTTTAAGGTCTCAACAGATGGCTGCTCCAATATAGTAAGACTGAAAATGATTGGGCTCAAGTGGATTTGAGAAAGAAGAATAACAAGGACTACCATTTTGGGTCAACAACATCGTGATACAATATCACGTTAATGAATTCACAAAGTTTACAACCAAATTACGGAAATTAACTAGTAGAGAAGACAATCAAAACAAACTAGTTCAGGGAGAGAGCAAATTGATTTAGACCCGGAGTTGCTGAAGATCTCAAAGCATGATGGAATAATTGTAGTGGAATTAATAAGAGGGAACTACTCATATAAAATAAAGAGCTTTTCAAGAAGCACTTTTGAAAACACAAAAGTCCACTAATGATCTTTGAAGAATATATTATCATTGAAGAGACAATAGTTTAGAGAAACATGTTCATTCTGAAGGCTATAAATAAAGCAGCTTCGAGTATAGGAGTTTGGTGGTAAGAATTCAGAGAGTCAAAGTATTGCTTTTATACAGAATGAGTAAAGAAAGACCGTAGTCACTGGAGGTTATCAGAAAACATGAGGGAGCAAGCTCAAAACTGAAAGTGATTCACAACCTTGACATAGAAGAGGAAAAAATAATGGCACATTACCTTGCAAAAGAAGTCATTTAATATCTTAATTCAACAAAAGTATTTTCATCAAGGGGGATGTGAGAAAATGGGATTCAAGGGGACCCAAGTAAGCGCTGCTGATGAATCTTCTTGGTTAACTACAATGGTGGTACTCCCTTATTTAATTCTTTATAGAGGATGGTAAATGAGTTATGGGAAACTTTGGTCACAAGCTACTTTCACTTTACGATCACGTCAGATGACCATATGTGGCGATTACGACTCTCTGGTACTCTTGGTTCGTCATAACGCTCATCCTCGTAACACGTCGTTTCTGTTTACTTATATTGTAAAGCTAGGTTCTTTGTTTACATTGTAATCATATTCTCTTGCTATGTATGTGTACATCGCTTAGTTGGATCAAAGCTATGATTCTTTGGAGTGATTGGATTGTCCAGAAAGACAATGGTTAACCCAGACTATTCATGTCATTGGGACGTAGAAACATCGTTTTGTTCTATGTTGGATTACTATTCTCGTGACGAAGTTTCTTTCTTATCGCGCCCTTTTCTTTTCGTCGCTTGGGAAAGCGAGAAATGTTCATACTGTACTTCTAAGTTCGAGTTCATATTGTGTTCTAGAAGGAACGCATAACTAAGTATTCTAAGTTCTTGGAAATTTCGATTTCCCCATACTAGCAATATGATTCAATGACCAACTCAAAAAGAGATGTCATTTCACCAATTGGTGCCAGACTCGTATACTTTATACTTTCATATTTCAGTACCTTTTTCCATTTAGGAAAGATACTTCTTTTATTCATACATTCACAGTCTTTAGCCAAGAAAAGACATACTAACTCTTTCTTTAAGCACGCTACCAAATCAAGAAACATCAACTCTTTCTTTAGACTTAGTATTTTCATCTGTTCACTCAAATTAACTGCATGAGTTATTTCTCAATTTCAAACTTTCAAACAGCTTGACTTTCTTTTGAAAAAGGGACAAGTTACCTCTTTTTTCCTCGTTGAGTGCGATTGGTGGGAGTGCTAAGAGCATTTTCATCGATTATACAGTCTAGTGGAACAAGGCTAGACCAAAGATTTTCAAAAAGACTCTCGGGTTCAGAGCGAGAAAGAATGCTCTGATACCACTCTGTCACGACCGCATTTCTAAGGATAGAAAACACGGTTGATCGCGACTAGGGGAGGATTAAAGAAGCGGGGAAGAAAGGGGAAAATCAACACAACTCAACCACAACTCGAAACAAATGGGAATAGCTCGAAATAAATCAGAGTTTTGAACAAAATAGACTTGAGTCTTTTAAGATGCACAACGGAAGCAAATGAACGCGGTTCCATGTATGAAGACATGAACCTCCGAGAGTCAAAATCTGACTGAAGTAAGTGTCTTGTCTCAATAGCACTTCCTCCACCACTTCGCTGCTCAACCTGCACATTTAGAAATATATGCAGGGCTGAGTACAAAAAGTACTCAGTGAACACATTGCCGAAAATTACACATATACATTTAAAAATATTGTCAAGCCATCATCACAGTAACACTCGGGGGTGTTATTAAAAATGCCCGAGCTTACTAAAAATATTCACATTGGACTGCAGTCCCTTTTTTTCCTGTACTTAGCCATATCTGATCACATTGTGCCGTTGAGATGGTGTTCTCACACGGTCACCTTACATACATGTGCCGGGAAGGTGGCCACCTTCCACGGTCACCTTCTCTGCCCAACATGTCAGAGGTATCCTTGTGCCGGGAAGGTGGCCACCTTCCTCGGTCACCTGCTCTGCCCATCATGACAGAGGTAGCTTGTGTACACTAGTCCGAGCGGGGACACCACCCTCACTGGGACCCGAATTCGACTTATATCGTCATTCATAATTCACTTGGCCTTAGCCAAACAGATAGGCATCATACACAAAAACATTTATGGCAAGACAACATCTTTAAAAATCACGAACATGTGTTCAAGTTTTCATAAAATACGATTCGTATTTTTTTAGTATAAGAAAGCTCACCTTGATCGCTTATTTTCCTTACTTGAATCTCTTACTCCGACCTTACTTGCGGAGATAACCTTTTGAAACAACACAATAGGAAAAGAAAAAAAAATAAAAATACTAATTCAGTTTTAAACTAATCTGATTAAATGAGAAATAAAATCTCAAGGTTTAACTTTATTATTAACATTATTATTATTATTATTATTATTATTCGAAATTTCCAAATCTTGCATTATTTACTTCCACTTCGTTTGCTAGTTAGATTCCAGCCAAAATTTGATATTCTATACTTTACTAATTACTCCTAAAAAATAAAACAATTTGGGTCACAACTATTTATTTTAGCTTACTTAACCATTTCATTCTTACCGGAATAATTTAATTTCGGAATGGACCTCAAATCAATATGCATTACAGCCCCAAGGTCGCTGAATCGGCTCGGAGGCTCCACGTTCCTCGCCGGCCTTGTCCTCGCAATGGATACTTCCTCCCTTGCTACACTCTGCTCCTCGACCGGCTCTTCCCGAGGCTGTAGGTCTGCCGGAGTCGTTTCCTACTCCATGCTCGGCTCATGCCGAGGTTGCAGCTCGGCTGGGACCATGCTCGGCTCTTGCCGAGGTTGTAGCTCGGCTGGGACCATGCTCGGCTCTGGCCGAGGTTTCAGCTCGGCTGGGACCATGCTCGGCTCTGGCCGAGGTTTCAGCTCGGCTGGAACCATGCTCGGCTCTTGCCGAGGTTGTAGCTCGGCTGGGATTGCATCCACCAGCCCTCCCCTCCCTTCCAGCGCCGTTGCCGTCGAGATCCTCATCCCCTCCCCCCTTTTTTATTTAAGTTTTAAATACCTTTATGATAATAGACTTTGTTAATTTCATTCCAAGATTTCCCAGATTCATGGAACGAAAAGAAAGGATGGGTTTTTGGAGCGTGGGCTGTCATTGTTGACGACGGAGCGCCTAGCTCGCTGCCGGAAGTTCCTCACGGCAGATTTACTGATTGGCTCAAGATGAGTTTCTATATTTATTTTAGAGGTCTACATAGAATTGTTATAAGAGTCACATGCTTTTGGTGTTGTCTAAAGCATCATTAAAAGTCCTATGTTATGTCTATCATTCAATAGCTTGGGGAAAATTCTGGTTTTGGCATGCTACTTGTATGTGTTGGGTGAATTTTGGAGCATTTGTTGTGTTATTGAGAGTCTTAGATGTAATATGTGGTATGGTGGTGCCTAGCATGTGTGTTTCCATTTTCATTCCTACTGTAAATGGATGTATATGCATAAAGAAAATGAAAGGAGGCTTGTGGTTACCTTTTTGATGTGGGGACGAAGAAGTGTTGTTGGATTGGGGAACTTGATCCTACAATTATCTGCAACTCTCCTTCCTCTATTCTATGTGGAAACTTTGGAAAGCTTGATTGTGATGTGGGTGGTGAAAGTGATTGTGAAAAAGAGCTGCCGAATTTGCTTCCTCCTCTTGCTTCAGCTTTGTTGGGAGATTGATGTGGAGTAAAATGTTTGTGTGGGGGGTTTTGTGAAGGGAAAAATTATGACATCCGATGGTGATGTCTTATGGTGAAAGAAAGTGATTTGCATAAATGTATCTATACATAAAAGATTGCAAGTGGCGTATGTTGCAAATATTTTGTCAATTTCTACTGCAAATCCATTAATGCACATTTAATGTTGTATATGATAAGGTTCACATTTAATATTGTATATGATAAGGTTCATTAATGCACATTTAATGTATCCGATAATGTTGATCCTCTAGGATCCGCCCTCTCCCTTTTAATTTTATTTTATTTGCTTATTAATTTAATTATTTGAGTACTTGTTTACTTATTCATTTAATTTGGTGTAGGAAAATAAATAACATTCATAGTCTTCCCTGATGATGTACCGGACTTTCTTGGAGTACGAGCACGACCGTTGAACGGGCTGCGTGAACTTTTCCCTAATTGTAATAGATAGGGATTTTATAAATTTGTATAATAGTGCCAGACATTATAAATTTTTATTTGGTGTTATATTTTTTTTTTTTTTTTTTTTCTCTCTCTTTTTTAGTTGTATTTGAAATATTCGTTGGAGAACGAAGCAACGATTATTTATAATTTATCTTTTGGCTAATAATAATAATAAGGTACGAAAGTTCGGGTTGTTACATAAAATGAAAAATCAGTATAAAATCTCACTGAAAGTAATGTAATGTAAATTAAAAGTCATCCATTCGACCAAAAGCCTCATGTTCGTGCTTATGAATTCTTCCTTGCAATGTTAATTTATTTATATACCAAACAAGTAAATGTATGGATTTACATGAAATTAGGTGTATATAATTCTTCCTTGCAATATTAATTTATTTTTGGAAATTAGCTATAAACTTTTAGAATTTATTTAATATTATTTAATTCAAATTTAATACAAAGTTGAAGTAGAATTGAAGAGAAAATAACTACAAACTTTTAGAAATATAAAATTCTTGTAGTAGTTCGAATTTAAGAGAAAATAACTATAAACTTTTAGGAATACAAAATTCTTGCAGTAGTTCGAATTTAAAGGAAAATACAAACTTTGAAAAATACAAAATAAGTTATACTCCATTAACATCTTTCATCCATCCACAATAAGTCAATAACCATCAAAATTCATAAGTTCAAACATTCATCCCTTATAAATATCACAATTCAAAAATTCATAAGAATCAAGATCTAACAATAACATCATCAAATATTCAAAATTCAAAATATCACAAGTTAATGAAATTAAAATATAATTAAAAAATTAAATTACATATCTTATGCACTAACTATTAAGAAAACATAATTTATTAATTTTAGAAAACAAATAGGATAATTCGGGTATACCCGATCGGATATCCGGTAACCCGATACCCGATAATCCAAAATTCTCACTACCCGATCCCGATCCGATATCCAAAAAATCAGGTTTCGGGTATCCAATTATCTGACTTTTTCGGGTTTGGATATCGGGTATCCAATACCCGACATCCATTTTGACTGGCCTTATAAAAATGATCAATTACAAGATTGGAATCCCGCTATATTAAAAATAGATGAATAATCATATTTGCTTAGGGATTTTCCAATAATATTACTATTATTTTTAACGTAACCATATCTTATACGGAGTATGATGTGAAGGCAAATGAGATGTAGCCGGATTTTGTTGCCATGTGTGAAAACTCAACAACTATTTATGTTTATTGTTAGGAATTTTGTGATGATAACAACTAGTGATGGTGCATCGGAACCGAGCGTGGAGTGTGCAACACATGATCAAGAAGAAAGAGTTCAAGATTCAGTTGTGCAACGGCTACAGCGGCAGTTGCAACTGCATGAGGTGATGCGATTCCTATAAGTATGCTGCAAGCCACAGAGATCATTTGAGAGAAGAAACGAGAGAGAGAAATCAGCTGAGAGATCATAACAACAATCAATAGCTAGAGAGAGAGATACACACTATCTTTGTGAGGAACTAGCTTGTATAGTCTTCGGTTTGATGTGAGTTCATATGCGAAGAGAGAGTAGCTTGTTCTTGAGTGTGTGATCTTGTTGTATGATTGTAGTTCTTGATCGTGATTGAAGTAAATCGATCCGTTACTCTCCCGTGGATGTAGGCTTACGCCGAACCACGTTAAATCTCTCGTGTTCTTATTTCCGTTTCGATTTTGCTCCGATCTCTATTTCCAACAAGTGGCGCCGTCTGTGGGAAGGAGGAGAATCGTTGGAAGAAGTCGGAGGATCAGTTCGAAAAGGGATGCGCAGCGGTCTTGGTGAAGGGATATGCAGCGGTCTTGGAGAAGGAGATTAAGTTCTTGATCACGTCAGTTGAAGGGACGACGGTGTGGCCAGTTTTGGTTCGTGCAGCTTTGAGCGATATTGTTGAGAAGTTTTCTGCATTGGCGATTCATTGTGGAGAGAGCTCGAAGGTTCATCGATCAAGAAAGAGGGAAGTTCTTGGTGATCGTTGGTGTAGCTCGCTCAATGATCGTTGCTCATACTGATGATCCATAATGGGATCGAGTATGGCGATATGCAACTCATTTCCGAAGCCTATGATGATGTTGATGGATATTGAAGGCCATGAGAGCCTTGATGAGATGATGCTTCAGAGGCAGACGACGATGGTGAGATATCTTGGATGGTGCAAAGAAGGTGTTCGATAGAATGCCTGTGAGAGAAAAGGTATGCTGGAACACTGATTGCTTGGATGCCGAGAAGGGCGTTGGATTTAGCAGTTCGGCACCAAGCTCAGCAGTTCGGCACCAAGCTCAGCAGTTCGGCACCAAGTCCGGCAGTTCGGCACCAAGTCCGGCAGTTCGGTACCAAGCTCGGCAGTTCGGTACCAGGCTCGGTAGTTCGGCACCAAGTCCGGCAGTTCGGCACCAAGCCCGGCAGTTCGGTACTAAGCTCGGCAGTTCGGTACTAAGCTCGGCAGTTCGGCAGTTCGGCACCAAGCTCGGCAATTCGAGCAGAGCGTGTTCGACGAAATGTCTGAGAGAAGTTTTTAGTCAGGGAGCTGTATTCAGTTGTTGAGTCTCCGAGGTTGAGCTTCTTGGTGAAATGAGGAGATTGGGGATAAGGCCAGACATCATCACGTACAACACGCCGATCAATGGATGCTCGCGGGAATGCAATTTGGAGGAGGCTGTGAAGCTTTGTTTGTTGAATTGTCCGTGAGAGAGGTGCAACAGCCGTGTCATCCTAAGCGGTGAAGGTGGCATAATCTTGACAGAAATTTGGTTATCACTTATGAGAGATGTGTGATATCTCTAGGGATCAGCAACTCCAATTCTGAATCGGGGAAGATTCAGATTAGGTGGAGGTTTTGTCGTCCGGTGGAGGCGATCGTCCGGTGGGGGCGTTGTGGCTGATCAAGGAAGTGATAAAGGAGGATCTGGGTATGATTCTCGGAGTCAGGATGCTGACAACAATAGTCAAGATTGGCGCTACTCGGACATGAGATCAACAAAGAACAAAATGATCGAAAGATGTGTTGTATCATCTCAAAAGGTGGAGGATTGTTAGGAATTTTGTGATGATAACAACTAGTGATGGTGCATCGGAACCGAGCGTGGAGTGTGCAACACATGATCAAGAAGAAAGAGTTCAAGATTCAGTTGTGCAACGGCTACAGCGGCAGTTGCAACTGCATGAGGTGATGCGATTCCTATAAGTATGCTGCAAGCCACAGAGATCATTTGAGAGAAGAAACGAGAGAGAGAAATCAGCTGAGAGATCATAACAACAATCAATAGCTAGAGAGAGAGATACACACTATCTTTGTGAGGAACTAGCTTGTATAGTCTTCGGTTTGATGTGAGTTCATATGCGAAGAGAGAGTAGCTTGTTCTTGAGTGTGTGATCTTGTTGTATGATTGTAGTTCTTGATCGTGATTGAAGTAAATCGATCCGTTACTCTCCCGTGGATGTAGGCTTACGCCGAACCACGTTAAATCTCTCGTGTTCTTATTTCCGTTTCGATTTTGCTCCGATCTCTATTTCCAACATTTATGATATTATATGTCAAGTTTAAAGTTTACAAGGAAAAAAGAAAAATTATTGGAAAATTTGATGATATTATTATGCGTCAATCTCCTTTATTATAATGATAAGTTGCTTTTGGTATCTACACTTTAAATTCATAACAATTAATACATTTAATCCCAGAATGTAAACTTTAGTTGATCACTTTAATAGAATCACTTTAAAATAGCAATGCACGTTAAGTTTGTCATGTGCTAGTCTAATATTTTCCAACAAAGGATGCTCTATTCAAAATTTGGTTTCAAACCATTTATAATGTAAACTTTTATACAGGCAAGAAATAAAATCAATGATTGGGCGATTTAGCCACCCCTGCTCCACTCCAATGGCACAACTATTTGAAAAACTAAAATCGAGGTAAATAATTCAAAATGAGGCTCTTAATTATTTTTAAACAAAAAATAGTCACAATTAATTATTAGAATATTTTTTTTAAATCTCATTTGTCTCTCACTGAGTTTCGTTCATTTATATGTGCCCATGGTTTAAGAAATAAAAAAATAGAAAGAATTAAAATGAAAGAAAAACGCCATACATCATCATATGCATTATCGATCTCTATTAGTAAAACTATAAAAATGTATTTTAATTTGGTGGTTGTGCTTTCTAAGTCCAAGAGCTACTCAATTAAAAAAAATTAAGACTATTAAAATATAATCTATGTTCACCATCTCTAATTGCCGCGTTAACCAAGACTTTGACTAATTAGGTAGTACTAGCACTTAAATTTATACTAATAAATATTCTATTTCAGTGGCATCTGATAAATATAGATTTTATTAATTTTAGGTATTATAAGTTATAACAGTCGTATTTCATTCACATTTAATTGTAAAAAAATTTCTCTTACAATCTTTAGAACTTTATGGCGAAATACGACTAGTTAGAGATTTGAATCTTGTTGAGTGTAGAAAAAACAGAAGTATGTATGCATATTGCATAATAAAATCTTTGCTTGTTCTATTTTTTCTTCACTCTGTTTATTTAAGTAGTATTTTTTAAAACTTATTCCTGTAATATTTCCACTGCTAGGGCATGAAAGAAAAGGACTGGATAAACAGACCTGGAAAGTTATACTATTGTTTTTATTAATTTAAAAGTGGTTGACATTCACAATTTCAAATACTAAATTAATTTTGACAAAACCAAATCGAACATACGACTTGTACTAGTAAATGGGGAAAATATTCATGATGACATTTCCAATTTGACATACAAATTTGAAAATTCAAGCATGCTATCAACCTCTCTATTTGATTATTTTTTGTTTTATTTTGGAGGGGAATGCAATTCAGAACATATATATGGATGGTCACTTTATATATTTTTTTATATATAAGAAATGCTTATGGCTAAATTTAAAGAGTAAAGGTTTAGTCAAGAAGATGAAAAATGGGGAAAAGAAAAGAGTAAAAGACCTTGCTTGTTCTAATTTTCCTCTTCTTTTTAATTAGTTTTTTCTTCAAAATTCTATGAGTATTTATTAATTCCTATGATATATCCACTACTAGAGCCTGAAAGAAAACGAGTCCGTAACAGAAAGGGTAATACTATTTTTATTAATATAAATATGGTTGACATTCGCAATTTCAATCACTAAAATAGTTTTGACAAAATCCATTTGACTTGCACGATTTGTAAATAGGGAAATATTCATCCTTTAGTTAATTCCATTTATGATTTGACCCATACAAATGTCAAAGCTCAAATCATGGTTCCTTCACACATAATTCAGGGGTGGAGCCAAAACGTTAATTTGGGGAAGCTAAAATTTATCAAATTTTTAAAAAGAAAGGTACCTAAGAAATAATTATGGAACATCATATAGGAGCTTATGACAATATATTTAAGAGATGTTTACGGATGTTTATTAAATATACAGTCAAAATAGAGGACAAACAAAAACAAAGATAATTGTATAAGAGTACTTATGTAATTTTGTAATGTAGATTCGAGGATGTTTAAATAATCAATTCAACTTTGGGGTTATAAAATAATATTTAAAATCGATAATTATGTGTGGATTGGGCTAGTTATGTATATCGAACATTTAATTTATCAATCATATCTATGTGACTCAAACATAAGTTTCCTAAACATATTAGTAACAAAGATTTGCAATGGGATTATTGGGCTAAATCATTTTTTTATTCAATCAAAAGCTAACATATCGATCTCGGAACTAAAAAATAGAATCCCCATAGAAAATGTTAGTTTCTATTTTATGGGCTTTCCATTTTATTTTGTTAGATACTTGTAATTCGAAATAATATAGAATTATACCTATAGTTGAAAAGTTTTTTATTTCTTCGAATATCAGTACATCTTGAACATTAATCATAAATAGAATGTCCGACGACATTTATATTTCTAGAAATATTAATTCATGTGAATATTAATCATATTTTTGTTATAATTTTTTATACTAAACTTACAACAGAGAAGAACAAATATATCGAAATGAATTAGTTATAAGATTAAATCAAACAAATTCACAATTTCCAAATCCAACAAGAAGGAGTACTTAGTATAGGATTAATGTAATTTTTATTTGTGAGTTACACACAGTATCGAACTCGGTTGCTGGGTTTGTCTCGTTTATGTTCGTGATTGCTTGTGCGCCTATTTTCTAACGACGGGATTGTAGAGTAAAGAAATGTATAAGAATTACCAAATTAACAATCCAAACATAAGCTTTCAAATTCGAAAGAACTCACAACAAACTTAACCACAAAACACAATACATCAAGGTGATCTTGAGCCTTACATGAACAAATCTGATGAGAATGTGGCACAACCACTGAACACAATTCGATTCGATCGATTCACAGATCAATCGAAGAAAACAACATAAGTAGTTTATTTAGGATTAAAATACACTTAATCAGACAGTCCCATTTTTGGCACTAGTAGTAGAGCAGCATAATACACAAGACCTTCCAGCATTCGGACAACCGCAGCAGCCAAATAATTTCCTGTGAATAACATTATCTGTAACGGTGACTGGGAAACTCAAGCCATTCTCTTTCAAGAGAAAACCATTTCCAATTTGGTCATGATTGGAGTGAGGACTACTAACATAGCACCACACTGCAAATCCCATAAGAAAAACAAACAATATTGTGCTACCTCTAGACATTCTTGCTACCCAAAAACCCTATTTTTCTTCTTGTTTTTCTTTGCAAAATCATGCAGTTTCTATGGGTTTATATAGACTTTGTATTTGTTTAGTTGGATTTTTTATTGTATAGTACGTGCACAAAAAAATAAATAACAAATGGACCCAAATGAGGTCATTTTTTGTCATTTTGTTTGTGTTTGTTATTTTTATTTTTATTGTACATTTTGGAGAAATAGTTTCAGCATTAACTGTAATAAGATGCCGTTGAAACGGCCTAGTTGGAATATTCTCTTTCTAATACTAGTACTAATCTTTCACCAAACTTAAAAAATCAAATTTGTCTTAATTTGTAAAGATTAGACCCGCCAAAAGGTTTGTTGTGTAGTAGTATAACCGAAGGTAGCTAGTACTATCTCCGTCCATGAAAAATAATCATATTTTTTAACTTTGAATTGTCCTCCAAAATTAGTTTACAACTAGAGTATTATTTATGCATGTGTGAGTTGACCAAGCGATAGAGAGGTTAGTGTCTGAAGCCAAAGGTCTCTGGTTCGAGTCCTCTGTGACGTGGCATTTAAATTAAAATTCATTTACCTATAAAAAAACTAGAGTACTATTTATCTATTAATAGTATGTTTTGTCTCTCTAATACTTTGATTCTCATTTACCATTAATTAAATTTCAACCACTTTTTTTCTCTCTTTTTACTTTACCAGTTTTCGCATTAAAATTCGTACCGTCCACGACCAAGACTGTTTATATACCGCGAAATACATTTTGATAGAAGCATTTATGAAAAAGTTTACTATTGAACTGAAATCTATACACTTTGATGGTGTCAAATGTCAAGTGGCCATTAAATAAATATTGTAAATAATTCTTAAATCTCTTATAAGAAAATAGTACTACTCGATGTTATTAGTATGGACAATGGCAAAAGTTGTTGCCGGCTGATTAGAATCATAAAAAGTCCTGTTTTCCTTCCGACCAATCACCTCTTGATTTCATTTTCCTTTTCACACAAGTCCTGTTTTATTCACATTTTTTACTCATTTTATTAGGACGTTCATAATTTAAATATTTGTTTTTATTCTCTATTTAATTAGTACACTTAATATTCTAACTAAATAGGACTGACCTTTCACTATTTTTGTCAACACATCTCTTAAAATCCGTACCGACTCAAAAAATTAATTACATACGGGATTTAAAATTCTGAAATCAAATTATTTTTCCTGATCTTGATATATTATGTTCTTGTTTTCTAGATTTGGAATTTTTTTCTCAGTTTGATAATGAAATCAACTAAACATAGATGTTTTAAAATTCTGAAATCTATTGATTTATACTATTAGAAACTATATTAGTGTTTTTTTAATTCGGACGTTATCATCATGTCTGTCACTAAAAAAATAATAGGTTTTTCAACTTAGGCTAATAAATTTAACTCAGTGGAGTAAATAAGAGCCCCAAATTGTAATATTTGGGCTATTGTTGGGCTTTATAAATATGGGTTGACTATTTATTGGGTTCAGTAGCCTTGACAAAATATTGATGTGCCACTTTAACTTTTAGGCGGTGTTCGGTTGCCAAGATAAAACAATACCAAGATATAATTTAGATAGAGTTATGAGTTTATTTTAGTCATAGGGAGTTAGCTAAGACTAATTATCCCATGATTATCCATCTAGGATTGAGTTGTGAGATTGAATCGCATGAACCAAACACACTATAATTTTAATCCCGGATACAATCTTGCAAACCGAACACCCCCTAATAGGGATGGATTTAGTACGGAGTATGATATCAAGCAATCAATGATAACGCTCGCTCTCACTAATTGTGACAATACTAATTTTGTTTGGGACCTTTTGTTACATTTTAAAATAAAAATTAACTAATGATTACAAGGAGATTAAGATTTGGGAGTTCAATCAGTCTCTCCCAAACACACTTTAATACCCGAATTATTTACTAGTACATCCAAAATAATATAAATGGAACTTTAAATCGTGGACGGCCAAAAATAGAAAATGCGGATATTATTTTATGGACGAATGAACCATATTTTTTTCATTTTGTGTCCTCCGCCAAAATTAGTCTATCTTATTTTTATCGATTTTGCAATAAACTCGCGTCGTCTCCTACGATGACTTTTTTTATGGACTGGGTTGGACTGGGTTAGTATATAATTCAGGTATAAAATGTATATATATTTCACTAAAATAAATAACAATTATGATTGCAATATGACAAATGCACCAATATTTAATACTAACATAACTCAAAAGTTAAATAAGAATATTATTTGTGCCTTTGTTGGGTTTTGTTTCATTTGAGGAGCATTGAGTCCAGTAGCCTTAACCACATATTTGGTGGAGTAATTCTAATTTCTAAACACGGTCCTAATTTATGTTTTTTATACAGAGACATTCATAATGAGCTTCAATAATTGTTTCAGAGATATTAGAATCAAAATAAAAGTATAAAATATAACAAAAAATCTCACATAGACTAAACCAATAAAAGTTTGAGATTTTTCATTTGGAAACCCTCATTTCTTGTTAGTTTTCCAGATGATTTTTTTTAATTATGAATGTGTACAAAGCTTGATATAAAAAGTTTAATTTGTTATTTTATTCATTCATTCGAACTTATCGATAAAATGAATGTTGTATAGAATTTGGTTTATAAATAATTTATAAAACTAATAATGTTAAAAATAGTTTTAGATTAATTAGAATCAAAATAATTGAATACAACAAATCAAATAATCAATAAATCAAATAATAGTAATTAACATGGATAAAAGTTTGAGAGCTTTCATTTGGAAACCCTCATTTCTTGTTAGCTTTCTGGATTAAAAAAAATGTAAGAATGTTTACAAAGTTTGATTATTTGATTAAACATGAGTCACGCGATGAAAATGTTTTCCTTTTTCAAATCTTTAATATATATGAGAATGAGATACCTTAATTATTCATTCGTTAGGACAATGTCACTAACAAACACACACTTATGGAATCTTAATTCCTTTATTTCATGCTGACGTCAGCTCTTATTTCTCTCATATGGGTAAGCTACCTCACTCCCCATCTCCTAATTTCTCTTCTAAAACTAACTTGTTTAACGATTAAGTGTGAATTATTAAAGAGCCGTAGTTAAGTATTACTCTTAGTCTCTCTTCATAGACTTCATTAACACTAGATAAGACTGAATTTATTGAATGAAAGACTTTTGTTGTAATAGAATTGAGTTTGGAATGGTTGAGTAAGATTTGGTTTTACAGTTTACTTGTCCCATACAACAATAATCGATCTTAGCTCTAAATCATCACGTGTCATGTACTATTAGTTCGAAACGCACCCACGTCGCACAGACATATACAATTATTGCCTACGTCCCAACTAAGTTGAGTCGTACTCATTTTCGGATATCCAAACTAAATTGAGTCATTTCCTTATTTCGCAAAAAACAAAGTGTCTAATAGCTCATATTTTATTCTCTTCTACTGTCTTTATTCTCTATCCTACTGATGATTATAGATCATGTTTATTGTTATATATTGTTCGATAAATCTTTTTTTTTTCTTAAAAACTTGTTACGTGACAATATATCTCGGCTCGCTTCAAAGTTCTATGATTACACTATATTAATTTAATCCTAGATAAACTCTATTTTAACTTTATCTCATATTATATCCCAATATTATTTACCAATCCTACCTAAATGGATTAGTTCTCTCTTGACATAGTGTTTTGAGATGAGTTGATTTAGAAATCAAATGAGATTTATCAGGATGAGTTGGTTAATAGGCTGGACTTTCTCTTGTGATAATGTAGATAAAATTTGCTATCTGATTCGTAACACAAGATTATTTTATTTTATTTTTCTAATCAAATGCAATTCACGCTATCAGATTCCAAATAAAATGGATTGTTATTCTAATACAATCAACTGACCAAATCTTAATGTTTGAAAATCCTTGTAATACATTAACCAGTGATCTTAATTGTGTGAAATGCAAAATTAGGTCCAAGTAATCTTAATTATCAATGCGAAATCGATCAATTAAATTCAACGAGTAGTTCGACTATAGAACTATTGACCAATATGTTCGTGATACATAGAAAATTCCAGGTGATTATTAAGATTATATTCTAAGACATATCTATATTACACTAAATCTCTTATTTTTCTAAAAGGACTCAACCTTCAATAATTTAAAAGAAGGTCTGTTATAGAAAATAGATCAAACTTTATATATAAACTAGGCTTCGATAAAAAATATATATATATAGGAACTCTTCAAACATACACCTGTATATAGGGGTGCGTTAAAATGATAACCATATTTATGGTGATAACCTAATAACCTATCATTTTATGGGTCAAAAATATCATTATTTTTTCAGCATGCATAGAATAATACTTTTAATTCATAAAATGATATTTTATTTTATAAAATGATATATTTCGTCCATAGAATGATAGGTTATTAGGTTATCACCATAAATATGGTGTGAAATTATTATTATTGCTATACAAAGAAGTTTTTATTTATAGACATGAAAGTGTTTATTTAGTCTATAAATATAATATCTGCTAGTACTTATTATTGTTATAAAAAGAAAATTTCATTTATAAATATGAGAGCTAGAGTTTATTGAGTTTATAAATATCATGTATCCTACTTTCACAGAAAAATTTTCTTACACTGGAGTTCGTAACAAATGATTCAATGAAAATTGCATCACAGTTTTCTGCTCATTCAAAAGAGTAAAAAATATTTGTGGCTTTTTCCTTTGATAAAATAATTAAAATTTTCGCTATCATGCGTAGCTAATTAATCTGCATTAATAAATCAAAATCTTAAAAGGAAAACAGCATTGTATTCCAAATATATCCTTTAATTAAAACATATCTCTAAATATAATTTCGCGCAGGCCATCAGATTTCACACTCCCCAAATCTGATTGCAAATTATATTTTTTCTTAATTGCCCAAAACAAAATCCGGTGGATCAGTAAATTAATTATTCACATTACTTTAATTATTAATTCGATGGATGCAATTATTTCACCTGAATTTTTTTTATCATTTCTAATTTATTGATGAAAGAGAGTTATTTTAATTACCTGGAAATTCTAAACTCCATATAGTCCCCTCTCTATCTCTCATTTTGTGATAATCTTGATAATCCGTATATAAATATTACCCTAATTGTACACCCACTCAATTTAACATCAATTTATTCATTTCCTTTTCCATCAAAATAATACTTAGTGTACAGTGTGCAAAACCAAAGACTGCACGCGCTAAGTGATATATTTCATTTTTTTAATTATGCAAATCAATTTTATTATGCATTTATTAATACATAAATTACGCAATACATATTTACAAAACTATAGATTTTTGTTAATGTATCACAATTAAATGTTTTTAAATGCACATGACTACCTAATATCAAGTGCTTATTTTCACAAGCATGACTTCAAATAGAAATATAGAATTAAATACTCAGTCTACAGTCTAACTTTTCACTATTGATTAATTCAACCATAATCCTATTTTTTTTAATTCAAAGAATTAGATACTACTCCCACACTCTCACTCACTACACAAACTAATTTCACACTCATATAAATATCTCAAATTCCCTACATTTCTCATCACTCACTCACTCCTCTCTCTCTATAGATAGCGATGGCTCTCGAAGCTCTCACCGCCGCCGCGGCACCGCCGCTCAGCTTCGACGACGTCTCCGACTGGCCGAAATCTAAGCGCTCCAAGCGCCTCTCCAGCCGCGAACAATCCCAAGACGAATATCTCGCCTTCTGCCTCGTCATGCTCTCCCAAGGCGGCGCCGCTCCCGCCGTCGCCGGCGATGGCGACGGCGGTGGCTCGGTTTCGTACAAGTGTAGTGTGTGCGGCAGGCCTTTCCCTTCGTACCAAGCGCTGGGCGGCCACAAGGCAAGCCACCGCGCCAAGGCTCCGGCGGCGGCGGAAGAAATCAATAGCTCCGCTGCGGCGGCGCTGAGCCCTAGCGGGCGGCGCCACGAGTGCTCTGTTTGCCATAAAATTTTCCCGTCCGGGCAGGCTCTCGGGGGACACAAGCGGAGGCACTACGAAGGCGTGATCGGCGGCAGTGCGGCCAGGAGCCGCGTCACCACCGTCGTCCGGGATCTCGACTTGAACAGTCTGCCGTCGGATGAAGAAGTGTAGAGTGCGCTGCCGCCTGTATTCGAATAGATACTCCCTCCGTCCCGCAATTCAAAAATTCAGTTTGAGTCGGTGCAGATTTTAAAAAATGTCTTGACAGAAATAGTCAATGGTGAATGGTGAGTCGTATTTAGTTAGAATATTATAAAGTGTACTCATTAAATATTATATAGAAAAAAAACATTATTTTAAATAGTAAATTATCCAAAAATAACAAAATAAATTATTGTTCTGTGGACGTTCTGAAATAATCAAATGAGTCGATATTATTTAATGGAATTTGTCTTTTGTTGTGTTATTAGTAGTATTTCTTTGTTGTTTTTGATTTGATTGAATCAATTGCAATATAATGAATTTCATTGAAAATTTGAGGTTGGTGACCATCACAAACATGCAACTATAGTATCTGGAGGATAAAAAGAAATCGAAATTATTAGTTAGTGACACGTCTCTTGAAAATAGGGAATTATTATGATATGTTAGAAGATATACTGAAATTGTTGTTGAAAAATAGAAACCCCACGTGATAAAATCGTAAGATGTTACATGTTGTGTAGCCACCAATTGTGTGCCTCCTAATTTATTGTTGTTGAAATATTGATCAAGTAATTTTTAGTGGTTCTAATTCTCTTTTATTGCTCTTTACATGTCACCTCGATTGCGCTGCTCTCTTCTACTACTATATTACTATATGTCTTCTTCTACGGTTGTGCTATAAAAAACTTATCTTTTAAGGACATAAAAAAGTAACGACAATCTAGGACGCAAAAAAAAAGCGTCCCTGAATTAAGGACAAATTAACTTAATCTTTTGCTTTTTAGAACGTTTCCATTTGCCCCCTCTAATTTTAGTTGGGACACTAATAATAGGAGCATTAGCAATGGGGGCGACCAATCGAGCATATGATCGGCTCCCCCATAGGCCCCTCATTGTGGAAGAGGGGTCGATCATCGCCCCATTCCACCTCCATCATTTGAGCCGTTGAATCGGCCTTGGCCGATCCCATATGGCCGTCGATCGACCCTTCTTTGTGGTGATAGGGCTGACGATCGGCCTTATGATCGATTTTTTTTAATATTTGCTGAGAGAGAGAGAGATAGAGAAGAAATACGTTGGAGGAAGAAAAAGAAAATGCTGTTGTTTGAGGAAGAAGAGAAAATGTAACCCTAATTTGTATTTAAATTAATTTTACTAATTCTATTGGGCTTATTAGTGAACCAATAATTTTATTAAATAAATGGACTATAGATTGGAGGTGATCTAATTTAGGGTTTCATTTAATTAATTAATAAGTTGTCACATATTTGGGATCAATTAAAATGATAACATATTAAATATAGAAGTGAAAAAAAATTAAAACAAAATATTGATGATGTGGAAATGAATTGGAAGGTGGGATAGGCCTTCCATTGCAGGGAGATAAGCCCCTAAGAAAAAGTAGGATAAAATGTTGACGTGGAAATAATTTTAAAAAATGGTACTTTGGGAGGGTCCTTCCATTTGTTTAACTTTTATTTTATTTTATTTTTAAACCGAACGAATACGGTTATCAATTATTTTTCTTTTTCTTTACCGACAGAAAGTGATCCGTCGGTAATCTTATGTATTTAATTAAAAAATAATTAGTCCATAATTAGTCATTACTCTCAAAAAATGGAATATCGTGCCCTAGCTCTCAAAATTTTCCTTCAACCACCGCGAGCTACAGTCACCGCCGCCGTCTAGCTGCAGCCACCTCCGCCGTCGCCGAGTTTCAGCCACCGCCATCGCCCTCCGTCGCCGATTGTTTCGCCTTCATTTGAGATTTTCACGGTGAATTCAGATTGGAAAGAATACATACGTACACACTGTCGCCGTTGCCCAGCGCCGTCTCCTCCTTTCTCCGCCGCATCGGTCACAACACTGAATAATGAAATCCGAGCACCGTCTCCGACACAATAGGCCGCAGTACCTCCTAGGTGAGTCACAATCTGCAATTCATTCCGAAATTCCATATTTTTTCGCAACTGTTGGTATACTTTTGCTTCAATTGCTCTTTGATCATAGTCGCTTCGGAAAATTTGTGGAGATTCAGTTCAACAATAGGGGCAGAATATCTGGAGCTGCTATCAGCACTTATTTGCTGGAAAGATCGCGAGTTTGCCGAGTTTCAGATCCTGAAAGAAACTATCACTGTTTCTTCTATATGCTTTGTGCTGCACCAGCAAAGGTATTACGGTTTCCAGATCAATGGATATGACAAAAGCTTCATGGATTTTCCTTCAAGGAGCTTAAATAAGTAAATTTCTCTATTAATTTGATAATTATTTAAGGAAGCAATTGAGAGTGATGTATACGTGGAAGGAGAATTGCGGCATGGGACAAAATTTATTTACTAAGTAGTAGTATTTCATTAATGAAGGGCCTATTCTTATAAAATTGGTTTTGTGACATTTGTCATTTTTATTTTAATTATATGTTTTAATATGCGTAGGATATAAGTGTAAATTACTACTATAGTTTTTATTATAATAAAATCAAAATTTTATTAGTAGTATAATCTGGTTCAAAGATGTGATACAATCAAGAGCTTAGACTTTAGATAATCATTTTGTTTAATGGTGAATAAATATAATTAGGATACACAAATAGAGTATATATATAGTCGTTTTTTATGGTTGAACAACTAATCTAATCAATATGCTTTTGTTGGTTTGTCTCAATACATTTTTGGACATTTTCCTATTTTAATAGCTAGGTCATTACTCTTTTGTATTTGTTAATAAAATTTTCTAAATGTATTTAGTTAAACGACATCTCTATTTAATTTTACATAATTTTATGAAAATGGCTAATTGGGCCATTTTGTAATGCAATTTAGAAATAAAAGTTATGTTTTGGACCTACAAGTTGATTGGGCTCAAATGATGATGCACGTAAAAACAGCGACCAGTCACAAAAAATCAGTAAATAAAAAAATGAAATAATACAAGTTTTAATAGAAATAATTAAATGTAGCGTGAACGAATAAATTATACTACTATTTTAATAATAAATGGAGTATATATTATAATTGGAGAAAGTGATAAGTTATGTAGTACTAGTAAAACTGCAGAAATAATAAAGAATTTGATATATTGATGTAACAAAATTGTAAAAAGTAAATAGAACGAGAGACTATGTACTTTCGAAAGTTCAAAAATGTTTTTAAATTTAATTTATATAATTATAATATGCAATTTGATTTAATTTTCTTATTGTTGATTTAATTTAATAACTATTACCATTAGGAAAACAAATGTAATTGATCAATTATTTGACACAAAAACTTTAATTCGACTCTTAATGAATGTAGTAGTACTAATTAGCAACCATCTCATTCATAGATCTCAATTCTCATCTACGACACGTCTCTCATTCTATATATATTTCTTATAGTTCTTTTTTAATTCTTTGCTTGGTGTACTGATTTTCACTTTCTCTTTTTATTCTGTTGTGGCTAAATGCAGTGTATCCAGATAGACATTAATGGTACCTTAAAATTTAATATTGCAATATGTAAATCAAAGAATTTGAGTGGTGGGGCTGTATTGAATTTTCTAAGGATAGAAAATACGGTTGATTGCGATTAGGAGAGGATTAAAAAAGCGGGGAAGAAAGGGGAAAACAACGAAACTCGACCATGGCTCGAAATAAATGGGAATAGCTCAAAGGAATAATATCTCAGCAATACATGAACTCAAAGAAACAACATTCAGCGGAACCATTCGAGAGAAGAATAATATTACGTATGAAGACATAATATATTCGGAACATTTAAAAGCAAACACAAATAAATCTTCACCAGCTCTGCTCAACACCCACCGCACTCGTCGCAGCTCAACCTGCACAATTTTTAAAACAAATGCTGGGCTGAGTACTTGATGCATTCAGTGGACTCATGCCGAAAACATTTTTATAAAAAGTATTTATCATGCCACCATTGAGTGCCATCGGGGTTTTAACTTTGAAAATGTCTGAGACACTAAAATCATTTCCATTGTAAAATTCTACTGATCAGTCATTTTCTCATAGATGTCTACTATATCTGAAGCATTGATGACAAGGAATGTGGCCACATTCCAAGTCACTAGACCGGCCAACTCGAAAGATAGCGCACGATCTCCCATAGGTGTACACTAGCTTGAGTAGGAACCCACTCCCTAGTCAGACCCGAATTCGATTATCCATAGATGCCAAAAGCCACATCAGATTCGTTCCATATATAAAACAAAACACGGCATGACAAATATTCATATTATTTTCACATAAAAATATACTTATGGCACAACCCTTATTTAAAAAGAAAGTCCACCTCGTTCTCTTAAATCCTTCACTTGTCAATCCTTTCTATTCTCAAATAACATGCAAAAATCACTCTTGTAAAAAGAACATAATATGCAAAAAATAGACTTTAAGAAAATAATTTAATTTCAACAATGCATGCATGCATAATCTTACCCTTCGGTCTCTCTTAGGAATTTCTAAAATATCTGTGATATTAGCACATTGTATTCATCCTTCTATTGACTCAGTCCGAGCTCTCGTCATCCTTGTATTCAAATTCCAGTCCTAACTCAAAAAGAAAAACAAGCGGCCTAAGTCTCCTAATTAACTCATTGACATATGTAAATATAACTCCATCCCATACTATTATTTATCAATATTGCTTGAGCCAAATATATTAAATAGTAAAAGGGCCATACTTATCTCTCTTTTTCTCATTACGTATATTCCAAAAATGGCATTTGAAAAATGTCCAGTTCCTTCTTCTGTCATCCAATTCCATATGCCTTCTCTCCTGCCGTCTCCGTCGCTCAGCTCTACCAAGGCTGATGATTCCCTCGGCCTCTCGGTCTCTCATCTATCTCCGTCGCTCCAGCTCGGCTTTCGTCATCGCCGTTCAGCCGAGCAGCCGCTGTCCGCCATTCGCTGCTGCTGTCATCTCCCGAGCTGCCTGCCCGGTTTATCCAGCATCGGCTGTTCACGGAGAGCGCCGCTGTTGTCCCTTATTCGTCTACTCTTTCTCTCTTTCTACCGTCACACATCGCCATCTCCCTTCCTCAGCTCGCAGCCTCTCTGCCGGTCAGAACGTAGCGTCGTTGCTGTCACGGTGTAGTTGAAGCCTCCGGCCCCGTCTGTCTCCATCGCGTGGTTTCACGCCGTCATCTCCAGCCGCTGCGTCACTACAGCGCCCTCGCGTATCTCTCTAAATCTTTCACCAACAAGCACCCTCATATTTCTCTCTCAAACTCTCGTCGTCTCCATTGTTCCTCAACATCGATCGCTCTACATCTCTCAATTCAAGAAACAGTCCTAAATCCAAATTATTACCCCAGAACTCGCGCCTCTCCAAAATATCGCCTCATGCTCTCACCGGTTTCACACCGCAGCTGCGTTCGGTTAAACGGGAGCCGTCACGCTCCTAACTTCGTCAAATTTTTTTTCTTCCGTCGCTGCCTCACTCTTTTTCTCCCCTCGTCTCTCGGTTTCTTCTCTCGAAAATCGGATGTGTGGAACGTGAAAATATATAGATTGTTGCTAGGGTTTTGCTAAAACTATTTCTCAGATAGTGCAGATCGTGGCAGATTTCTTTGTATTAGATTTGAGTGGAAGAAAAACTCATGCATTTAAAATCTTGATTGGGCTTCTCCAAAATTGGGCTCAAAAGAAATAAATAAAATGTGTTTTGAGCTCATAACAATTGGGTTTCAAATTGGGCTAGGAAAGAATAATTGTTTGGCCCAAAAAGTAAAATTCTTCTTTCGACAAAAGAAACAAGGTCGAAAATTTTTTAAGTGCACAAACGACGGTCCTTTCAAGAACACATAAAAAGATTGAAAAAATTGGGGTGTTTCAATATGTGTTTTTATATAAAATTGAAGATAGCTTAAATTCATAGCCACTCTAAAATAAAAGAAAAATAAGATTATTAATTATGAACGGAAATAGCATACGATAAAGAGAAATATTAATGAAACCATTTGCTATTGAAAATACTCACTTTAACCAAAATATATTAACACGTCAAAACATAAATAATAAATACATATCGTTTTATAATATTGTTTCACGTAATCAATATATAGTGGAAAAAATAAGAATTAAAAAGTATATATAGAGTATAATTTAAATGCTAATGCAATGTTCCAAGTAATGTCTGTGGCAAAAAGTCAATAGACAAAGCCGTTGGATCATAGATCCAAAAATTCCACATGCCTCCCTTGAGGGGAAAATGCATTATAAAAATATTAGTCTTCACCATTGAACATGTCACGACAATGTATTAGTTATCTTGTTATAATCAATTTATTAAATAATTCCACCATATAACTGCCTACCTCCGCAAATCTCAAATTTGTTTGAGTGACGCTAATAAATAAAGACTGAAATCACAATCCAATTGTATTTTTAGGCCCATTTGTCATTTAATTTGTTAAAATTATGAGATTCTACACATAAAAACATTAATCATGTTTTTTTTATAAGCAATTGCATATCAATTCGAAAAATGTTTTTGATGATGCGTGGTTATATTGTTGCCTAAACGAGCAATATGTTTGAGATTATGAGAATACAAATTAATGTATAGAAAATTTTATCAATAAAGTAGAAACCTCTATAACATTCTTTTGCAGTAATTAAGAGAGAATTTCAAATTTAGGACATAATTCGACATTTTTTTTATCATACTAATCTCTAAACCGTCTAATATTTAAGTCGACGAAAAACATTGAATATATATTATATATATGTACCATTAATACAAGCAATTGATTGGATCAAATATTGTAATCAATACAACTCCAACATTAACATTTTACTAATTTAAATCCAAACGACATATACAAATGAAGATTTATTCAAAATCAATTCAACATATAAAAAAATCACAAGAAAGTAACAGCATTGACTAGAGAGAAACACACAAACATTCACACATTTAAATTTAATCACACGCTTAATTAACTGTAATCATGCCCGCCTCCATGCGCCGCGCCGCCGCCGTGTGGGCCGCCGCCCTCCCCTCCGTGCGGATGCGCCGCGGGAACCATGACCGGCTTCTTCTTCTTCTTGGCCAAGCAGAAGAGCCCCACCGCGAGGAAGGCGAGGAAGAAGGCGCCGCCGAGGGAGACGCACACGGCGATGATCGTCGTGTGGTCGTGCCCTCCGCCGCCGCCGCCGGGAGGCGTCAGCACCCTGGGCGGCGGGAACGGAGTGATCGGAGTGTGGGGGACTGATGGGGATATCGGCGGATAGTGAGGGTATGGATATGGTGGATATTCCGGCGGCGCCGAGTGAGGTGGATATGCCGGCTTCGGCGGCTTTCCCGGCGGATATGCCGGAGTTTCGGGTTTTGGCGGCTTTTCCGGCGGGCTAGGTTTTGGTGGGGGAGGGGGAGGGGGTGGGGGTGGGCTGTATGTCGGCGGCGGAGGAGGAGGAGTGGAGGGTGGTGGTGGTGGTGGTGGTGGTGGGGAGGAGTAGTAGTAATTATCTAGCTTGATGCTTCTAGGGGAGGGCATTGTATTTGTGAGTATTGGATTAGTGATTAATCACTTTCCAAATAGTTGAATTTAAAGATGTGGATAATGGGATTAGGGTTATGGGAGTATATATTTATAGTATGTGTACACACCTAAACCGCTATGGGAGACTAAATGCTTTGCAAGAAAAATCAAAGGCACTTATGTAAGCTATATGCTTTTTTTTACCAACAAGTGGTGGTATTCAATATACTAATTGAAGACTGATATTTTTATTGATTTGGAATTTATAATCTTGCTTTTGTTTCCTATCCCCACTGAAATTATATGATTGAAATGACCTGTATTCACATTCTAGAGGAGGTCATAAATTAATTAAGCAATAATCGGAGTTCATTACTCATTAGTATATAGCTTATTTTGACAAGAATTCTAATTACGACGGTCACAAAATAAATAAGAAATTATTATTAATTACTTTCTATTACACTCTAAATTACTACATACTCCCTCCGTCTCCCAAATTTTGTTACAGTTTGACCGGGCACGGGTTTTAATAAATACAATGAAAAGTGGGTTGAAAAAGTTGGTTGGATGTGGGTCCTGAATATATAAGTTAGTGGAATGTGGGGCCTACTACCAAAATTGGTAAAATGTAACAAAATTTCAAGGACAGAATGAGTATTTTTTTAAATAAAAACATCATTTTATCTAGACCTGGGGAAACGGTTCTCGGTTCTCGGTTCGAACCTTATTTTTTCGGTTCTCGGTTAACCTTGAACCGAAAAAATAAGGTTAAGGTTCGGTTTCGGTTAGTCAGTTTAAGTTAATCTCGGTTATTGGTTCTAACCGAGAACCAAGATGTTAGAACCGAATAACCGATTTTTTATATATTTAATTTTAATTTTTTATATATTGATTTTAGTTTTGTTATTTCAGTTTTGAAAATTTTAAAAAGAAATGAAAAAGTAAAAATCCCGCCTACCGTGAGAAGTAGAATCGTAGTTGCCCGCTTAGGCAATTAGCATAATTTGCCAATATGAATATTTTAGTATTTAGATTTTGTAGTGTATGTTTGTGATGATATTATGGTTTAACTATTACTTAAAACCATCAGTTTTCTACAAATATGAATATATGATTATTATTTATGAATTTTGTACTTAATGTTTAACAATTTGAAGTCTTGAATTTGAAGATGGAACATTATGGATCAAATCCTACTAGCACATAGCAAACAATTTTTTTTATTGTCGGTCACTAAATTTCGGTTCCTTTGGTGGAACCGAATAACCTGTCGGTCAGGACCGATTGGTTCCTCAAATAACCGAACCGACTTAAGGTTCAGTTCTGGTTCTTGAATTTGGAAAAAAATGGAGTTGATTAACCGACTAACCGAACCGACCGTATCCCCACCCTAATTTATCTAATTTATTCTCTTTCTACTTAATTAATGGAACAACAAAGCATAAAATCTTGTGATGTATAAGAATGTTCCAATAAGACGAGATTTTTTTTTCTTAAAAAACTAACACTTGGGCTGTAGTGTGTAGATATGATGAACAGCCACAGTTGAATATAATTAACTAAGGTTAGTTGTGTTTATATTAACGAGTTAAGTAATAGCACAATCAGTAATTTTATATTTCGACACTTGTGATATTATTCACTAAAAAGGAACGGAGTATATTTTAAAAACTTCAAATATTATGAAAATGTTACATTATGTGGTATATTTAACAATCTCAAATATTATTTTCGTGTTTTACCTTTTTTTGCAAAGCACATAAGTATAATTATCACAAATTAAATTTGAAAAATTAATAGGATACAGGGTGCTTCCTCTCTTGCACTTGGGTCTAACTACTTTTTTTTAAAAAACATTATAATGAATCCATGATGGTGTCACAACATATATAAGAAGTTGATGATTAAAGAAAATGTTGAGTAGTTACACTAGGGCACGCTGGAGGCGTAGACCAAGGTGTTAAGTAACACGTTCACGTGCTTAAATAATGGATAGATATGCTGCTCAAATTTATGCAATCTCAGCATTAGCTTGCTTGCATATTAAGTTTTTATATACTAAGTTTTTAAATATTAATATAGTATATCAACATAATCCTTAAATATTCTAACACAATTAAAGGTCGTATCCTTGTGAGAAATACTAAACGGTGCGATCTCGTAACATAGAGGTCTAAAATCAAACAAAATCATAGTGAAGCTTTAATTAATTTTTCATGAGACTAAAACTTAATTTTGAGAAATTAAAGGCACATAATCGATAAGCGTTTCAAATGGATGATCATTGTATTTATTAATCATGTATATAAGTTATTACACGGATGTGTGTCATTTCTAACCCCAAAACTCCACCATTTTCTGAAACTAAGTAAAAGAAATTAACATAATTAAAATCCTTAAATTTAATATTTGATATGTAGTTATATTGTTAGAAAACTCCACCATTTTCACGGTGTAAAAGAAACATAATTAAAACCCTTAAATTTAGAGATTTTTAATGTAATGATTGATCCATCAGTATTAGTAGTATTAAATAATGATAAGGCTACCCAATTAACAGTAGAGATTTTTAATGTATTAGTACTATTAGTAGTGAGGATTGGCTCCGTTCGTGATTTGTTTATAAATATTCAATTCAACCACTATTGCCATTGATCATTTTGTTGTGTTTGGGTTATGATCAGATTAGCTTTAACTTTAAACATAACATATACTGCATCACTAATCACAATTAATTAGATGGTTTTAAATGAGTTCAAATTAGGCAAAAATAAAGGTGATCAAACGAGAAAATACGTGAAAATGAATATGCCAACAATAATGACAGTGTTTTCGTATATGCAAACGACGTCGTTGAGAAACAAATCAACTATGGTGGGATATTAACATTGTAAATAACTTTCAAATGGAAAAGGTTGGAGGTTTTAGTTCTACAATAAATTAAGGGTTAGACATTGTTGCATCATTTTAAATATGAAAAGCATCCAATTAACAAGCTCTAACGATAATGTACCGTTTATTTGATCTTTAATTAATGTCATATTTCCTTTCTTAAAAAAATAAGTATCCAAATGCAATACATACAAGAAAAGCTAGCTAGCCAGAAATTAAAAAAAAAAAAGTAAAATGAATAAGTATTAAAGAAAGGGCACTTTAAATTTTAAATTATCATATTTTAGTTTTCTTTGGTGTCGAAAGTCCACTATACAATAGTCGTGAATACGTGAGATTGCTTACATTGTTTTAATTATGGATTGCTTTAATGGAAAGTTAAACTAATACGAGTACGTTACATTTTTTTCTATTTTCGAAGACTTCAATTCTTTTCTGAATAATTATTTACAGAAGCGTGTTTTAAAGGAAAAAGGTTATGGAGGAAGAATAACACGTAACCATTCCAAAAAAACTAATCAACTCGCTTCGTCATAGGCTCATAGCATATGAATTGAATAGTTTTTATTTCAATCATTTCTCTATTAATGACCTCAATTACTTGCGCTTATTAAATACTCCATTCGTTCCCTTATAATTGAGGCGAAAGTTTTCGGCACAGAGTTAAGAAAAAGAATGTTGAGTGTGTTAAATAAATAGATAAAAATGTAAGAAAGAGAAAAAAAGTAGAGAGAATAAAGTAAAAAGTGAATAAGGGCATCCATAGTGGGGCGGACGATAGGCCGCCCGATGCCTCGGGCGCGCCATCGTCCGCTACTGTGGGTGCGCGGACGATGGACGATGCGTCGTCCTCGCCCTAAGCTTAGTCCGCGGACGATAGGGCATCGTCCGCCACTGTGGGTGCGCGGACGATGGACGATGCGTCGTCCTCGCCCTAAGCTTAGTCCGCGGACGATAGGGCATCGTCCGCGTCATCGGCCGCCCACTGTGGGCAACGCGGACGATGGCGCGGACGATGCAACGTGTTTTTATTCTTTTTTTATTTTTTAAATTCGAAAATTGTGTTTATATAAATACCCCTACTCCACATTTCATTTGTAACCTTTCGATTCAGTTTTCCACTCTCAACTTACGCTATAAAATGGATTACAGTGAATACTCAAGTCCCAATAGCCCGATATTTGGAGACGGTGCACGTTGGCCGGGTACACAACCTTACGAGAAGTGCTCGAGGGAGCAGGGAAGCGGCGAGAGCTTGAGCGATGTGCGCGATAGAGCGTTGTTGTCGTACCAGTCCCTGTACGGCGACTTCAAGCATTTCAGCATCTGGGCGCTCTTGAGGGACAATCAGAAGTTCCAAGACGGGATTCTGCACACCCGTGCGACGAAGAGGACGAAGACCACCGACGTTGGTGGTTACACGAGCAGCGAAAGCGGAACTCGTCCGGTGGACCTCAACCGGACGTACACGGAGGAAGAGAGTTCCGCCACACCGATGTCCTCCCGGCGTCCCATAGGCGTCAAGGCTGTGAAGAACAAGGGGAAGGCGGAGGCGACATCCTCCTCGCAAGCCGCCTCCCCATCGCCGATCCCCGACCCCGACCCCTACCCCAACGGCACTTGCCTACTCGGAGTTGGCAACGGCCTCGATGGCGCGGACGTTGTTGGACATGCACAACGCCCTCATGAAGTATACGGATCTGGTCAGAGCCGAATACCTCCAGGGGTTGATTCGATGAGCTGCGACGGAAGTTGGGAATTTTGTAGAGTAGAACTTTTTTTTTATTTCTAACCCGTGTAACTTTTTTTAATCAATGTAGTATTTGTCGTTTTTCATTTAATCGTTGTGTTTTTTAATTAGTTTGCATTTATATATTTGAAATTTTTTAAATTAATTAACAAAACAATAGCAAAACCTATAGGGCGCCCCACTGCACGTGGAAGGGTATGAGGATAAAATGCTGAAATGGCGGTGCATAGGGCGGGCTTTAGGCACTGCTGAAGCCATAAAGTAAAGAAAATAATATAAGAGAGAGTAAAGTAACAAAGAGAAAAAAGTTACTCCCTTCGTTCCTTGTTAATAGAAGCATTTCTTTTCGACACGGAGTTTAAGAGTAGTGTGTTAAATGGATGGTGGAAAAAGTAAGAGAGAGTAAAGTAAGAGAGATGGAGAGAGAATAACGTACAAAGGAGAATTACTTTTTGCCAAAAATAGAAATGACTCAATTAATTTGGAACTTTCCAAAATAGAAAAATGACTCTATTAACATGGAACGGATGTAGTATTATATATGGAAATGACTTAACTATGGGGGAATTTCTCGAAATGGAAAAATGACTCAACTATGAGGGAACAGAGGGAGTAGATTTGATAGAGAAAATATAAATTAGAAAAGATGGTTGTGTTGCATTTGCTAAAATATATTTTAATTTTATAGATTACCTTAAAATTAAAAGATACTACTATAATTTAAGATCATATCTATCGAATATCATTTAAGGTTAGCAATATCTGATCTGAAGCTTGAAAGACCAAGCAATCCTTTGAAGCTTGAAAGACCACAACTAACTTTTTAGCTTTGAAACTTTGATCACCATCATGCTTGGAACAAGTAAGTCTATATCTCGTGTGTGTGAGTTGATCAAGTGATAGAAAGATAATACACGAGTCCAAAAGTCTTAGATTTGAGTCCTTTGGTGGCATGCCCTTTAAATTTATATTCATTTAATCATAAAATAAAAGAAAAGAAAGTCCATATCATACTTATGGGCACCATTTGAAGCTTAAAAGATAGAAAGTCATTTCGAAGCATCATCTCATTTGGCGTTGATACGATTATATCTGTAAGTGCTTAAATCTATATGATCTAAAATTTGAATAGTACTCCATAACTGAACATCTTCTCATACATAGTTAAGACCATAACTCTAATTTTTAAGTGGTTTTACTAGTTTTTAAATGTAATCATGTCCATTTTAAGGGTTTCCTTGTAGGGATGGATTATGTTGAATCACACTTAATTTTTAAGTGGTTTTACTAGTTTTTAAATGTAATCATGTCCATTTTAAGGGTTTCCTTGTAGGGATGGATTATGTTGAATCACACTTGAAATTGTATGATCTTATATCATCTTGAACTCATACGACTAAATATCTATTATAGGGTGTACTGACTACTTAACCATGTTGGGTTTTGTAATTTGGTTGTAATTAAATGCACTTTATCCATTTCAATTGGTTTATTTTCAAAGGACCGATCAGTGGACAAAATTCATTGTAATTCTTGTGTATTGAACTTCCATGGTTAATAAAAAACAATGGTACACGATTTCATCTTATTATAATTGAACAATCTATTTCACGAAAATAAAAAGTAAAATAAGAGATATTATAATATAGAGAAGACTTCTATCTATATTATTATTTTCTACTTTACTCTTTCTCTACTTTAACTGTTGATTATCATTTTTCTAAAATGATGGCATAAAATGAAATGATTCTACTATTGTGGACGACTGGAGTAGTATTTTTCTACTTAGTACTTCATCCGCCCCGGCCTAAGCAAGACGTTTCTATTTTAACACAGGAATTTGGGTAGTGGTGTTTAGTGAATTAAATTATTAATAGTAAAGTAAGAGCATCCACAGTGGGGCGCCCTAAAGCCCGCCCGATGCATCGGCCGCGCCTTAGGGCGCCACTGCAACTCCACGCCCTATGCGATTTCTTTCCTCCGCCCTATGGGATTTCCTTCCTCCGCCCTATGCATCCTCTGCGGACGATGAACCATTTTTTGCATCCTCCGGCCTATCCTCCGCACCATTGCGGGGGTAAGGAAGATAGGTCCGGACGATGCACACATTTTCATTTTTTATATATATTTTCTTATATATATCACCAATTTGTTTTACTTCATTTCTCACCTTTCACTCCACTCTATTCTCCATCTCAATTTCTCTCTAAATTCAATAATGAATTCCGACGATTTACCATATTTACAAGCATAAAATATAAAAAATAAATAATGACAATAGGATTTGCCTTTAATTTGTGGTATTTTTATATTTATTCTTGCTAATTGATATATTTGCAAACATAAAAGATAAAAAAACAAATCAAAATAGGAGTTAAAATTATAGAGCGGGCTATATAGGGCGCCCCACTGCAGGTGGATGGATAGGAGGATAAAATGTTGACGTGGCGGAGTATAGGGCGGGCTATAGGGCGCCCCACTACTGATGCTCTAAGAGATGGTAAAGTAAGAAAGAGAAAGAAAGAAAAAAGTAAAAGAGAGGATAAAGTAAAAAAGAAAAAGAGATAATAAAGTAAGAGAGATGAAAAAGTAAGAAAGAGAAAGAGAGAATAAAGTAAGAGAGAGAAGTGAGTTGATTGTTGCCAAAAAAAGAAACGTCTCACCTAGGTTGGGACGTACCAAAAAGGAATACGTCTCACTTAGGCTGGTACCAATGGAGTAGTTTGTTTTCATTATTTGCTACTCTAGTACTTAGTACTACTGTGTTTCTGTCCAACAATAGTATGACTCTTTCCTTTTTAGTCCGTTCTACAAGAATATGCGCTTTCTAAATTTTGAAACTCTTTTCTTACTCATACTTTACTAATAATATTTTAATTATTTTTTCTTTCTATTTCTCTCTTATTTTATAAATTATGTATTAAAACTTATACCTAATAAAAAATGCATATTATTATGCGATTTGAATGGACGTATTGCACGACTACTTTAGAAGTCGTGTTATTGTAAAATCGTGTTACAAAATAAAGGGCATTATCGTCTTTCTTCCTGTTTAAAGCACGCGTCTATATAATCCTTCAACTACAAAATATAGGGTATAAAAAGCCCCAATTCTCCTCCCTCTCTTTCTCTCTCTACTTTCCATCACTCTGCATCGACGCCCTCACAGAACTCTTCTACATTATCCAAACAATCATCGATCAAAATCATCCGAAAAATCAAGTTTCTGTATGCTTGATTTTTTCTTTAATTTAATTTGGACGGTTTGCGTGTGTGAATTTGCCAGTTTCGTTAACATTAATTTTACATCTTGTGTAGGGACAGTGGTATCGTTAGGGGAAAATGGCGACTTTCGAGCTGTACAGGAGATCCACGATCGGGATGTGCTTGACGGAAACTCTGGATCAGATGGTTTCTAGTGGAGTGCTGAGCCCAGAACTCGCCATTCAAGTTCTTATCCAATTCGACAAGGTTCTTATTTTCGCTGTGATTAGTGGTTCAATTTCTGCTAATTATAATTCACCTACAATGCGTTATGCTTGTGTCTAGAGATTATTTGTATTGATTTGGAGAAACCGATGATTGTATTGTAAATTTGTGACGCGAAGTTGGAAAATATCAATGAAAGGCTGAAGTTAATAAATGACGGAGTAATAATTGGATCCCGATTTGGATTAGAGTTGTATGTTGAGAGAGTGAAGATGGAAATTATAAAAGGAAAATTTACATTAATGTGCTAGAGTGGAAAAGATCTGTTCAAACTCTGGCCTCATGGAAATTGTCACACAAATGGAACACTTTCCTACCAATCGAATCTAAGACTGGAAAAGTGTACAAATGGTATTGATTTGTGAACTTAAAATATTCAGGAATAGGCTTCAAGGTAAATGGTTGATATGTTTGGTAAAATTTTCCTCCTGCCCTCCATGATTGTATAATGGTGACATTTATTATCAGATGGTCGAGGTAAAGGGATATAAATATGTGTTTGTGACTTTGTGCACATCGACACAATGCATCCTTATGCATGTCATTGACTAAATATTTCTTTTTGTATTTTTGCCCCCATGATTGCAGTCAATGACAGACGCTCTGGAAAATGAGGTCAAGAACAAGGTTTCCATTAAGGTAGAACAGACGAGTTTCGTTAAGTCTTTCCAATATCCATCCCTTTGTTATTCTGACATTATAATTGAAGCTGGGTTATTGATGGGAGGAGTTGATTTTGTGATGTTTGTGTGTCTGTGTTTTCATCTATTTTTTAAGCTAAACTTGTTGGTTTAATTCTCGCATAGCTTTCCCTTGTGTATCTTTATTTTCAATGTGGATGTCCATGCTTGAAGGGTTTCATAAGAGTATAGTTGTTTATAAGATCATAAACATTTTGTGTCGAGAATTTGGTTAGAACATGAAATTTGAACAATGATTCTGAGTTTTGCTAATCTATCAAGATTCAAGAATGAGCTGATTCTGTGTACTCTCCCCTAGATCTAGTAGGAGCAGGAAGCTGTTCAGTTATGTTGCTCCTCTAGTTTTCTGGGTCAGGAGTGCAGGTTTTATAAACCATATCATATAACCTTATATTGAAGACTCAAACTTTGTTGAATTGTTGATCAAACTTGATTTAAAATGCTGGTCTTCTCTTTTTGGCATGATGAGGGATCAAAAGTGAGAATGGTGGATAGGAAATCAGAAGTAAGAGTTGTGTTTAACAATCTTTATTCTATATGAGTTAAACAAACTCCCGTCATTACAATCGTAAGCATAACAAGCTAACATTTATATAACACGTTAAAATAGGTCAATGACTAGGTTTTGATGGAGATAAATGTTGAATTTGGCATTACCAGTACAACCTGTTAACACAGTTGCCTACTTGTCGATTTAGTTCATTGAGTTTGTGCGTCTTTCTTGAACTATTCTTGCAGAATTAGTCCTGAGAGAACAAGTAAATAATTTTACCTCCTAGGGAGCATCACAGTTGCACCTTTGCTTGGGCTTACTTTTTCGAGTGAACTACATAAATAGTCCATGATCTTTCGGGAATGAACAAAATTAGTCCATGGACTTTAAAAATAGCATGGGACATCCCTGAAATTAGGGTGTAATCATATTTTTGGTACTTTTTCACTTTTTTGACATATTTTGCTTCTGAAATACCCTCCAAGACATGAAGGGAATTTATGTGCATTTAATGTCAGTTGTTAATGATTGAGCGCCACCCCCTTCCACGGCACTTCTTCTTTACGTTTTTTATTCTATGACTTTCTCTCTCCTTACTTCCATCTTCTTCTTCAAAACCTAAGCCTAAAATTATGCAACTGCAATTCCGTATTATTTGTGATTGATCACTTTCCTATTTTGACTTTATCACATTTTGATTGAAGAAACACACAAGCAAATTTAATTAGGACAAAATACATTTATTATTAATCCATGATTACAGGTTTTGCAAATCCCCGGGACTGATTTGGTTATGTTATTGTTTTTAAAGCAAAATTACGAATATCTCGAGTGTGTTTGACTGTTTGTTCTATAATGAGTAATTGTATTTTTCCAATTGCCATGTATATTTAGTTGCCGGCCTTATTTGTTCTATAATGAACAATTGTATTTTTCCAATTGCCATGTATTTTTTAGAATTCATAGAATGAAAAACATAAAGAAGAAGTGACGTTGAAGGGGGGGTGCTCAATTATTAAAAACTGACACAATTATAAATGTACATAAATGCCCTTCATGCCTTGTAGGGCATTTCAGTCCCAAAATATGTAAAAAAAAGTGAAAAAAATACCAAAAATGTGATTACACCCTAATTTCAGGGATATCCCATGCTATTTTTAAAATCCATGGACTAAATTAATTCATTCCCGAAAGATCAGGAACTATTTATGTAGTTCACTCTACTTTTTCTGTCTTTTGCCCCCTTTTTTTGGAGTCCGTATTTTCTCATTTTCTAGTCTCATATTTTCTTCTGATTTGCTTTACATTCTGTTATGGATATCTCAAGAATCTAACATTATCCCTGCCTATAAACTTTTGCATCAGTTTTTGTTATTTTAGGAAATTATTGTTGTTCTGAAAAGACTTGAGCTACGTAGGTTTTAAAGAAACATGTATCATAGGCTGAATCTTCTGAGAAGTGATTTTGCTTTTTGAAATTATTTGGCCAGTAGCTGTTTTTCAATTTATCCAATGACCACTGAACTTTTCTTGTCAAATTTGTCTTCAGTGATGTTTTCAGTTCTTGTATAATTTCTGTTTTTTGCTGTGTTCAGTATAAGTTGAAACCATCTGCCTGAAACCTATCCATGTTATAGTTTTCTTGTCTTCGAACTACTTTTCCTTCCAGTAGTCCTAAATTAAGTATTGTACTGAAATTGCAATTTTTTCTTATTTGGTCAGTTGTCTACAAACTCTCTATTTTGATTGATGATTTTTAGTGTTGTTGACGGCCTGGGTTCGGAATTTCTAACATATTTTCTTAGTACATTGCTATCATTGTTGTGGTCAGCAGTACAAAACTTGGCACCACCATAGATTGCAATGAATTAGGTTACTAAACTTGAGCAGTCCATCCTGACGAGCTTTATAGCTTTAACGTATAAGGGATGATTCCAGTTTTGTAGTGTGTTCCAGTTTGATGATTGTTACACCGTGGCCATATATATATGTTATATGGATTTTTGTCCAACAACTTGGTGTCTGTGTCTTCTTTCTTATGGAACTAAAAATCTAAAACTGCTGATGTTAAAGTATGGGTACATGCAGTACAGTTTTCCATTTGTGACGTTCGTCATGTTTTACAGGGGCATCTTCACACCTACAGATTCTGCGACAACGTCTGGACCTTCATCGTACAAAATGCTCAGATCAAGAGTGAGGAAGGCCAGGAAACTGTCGGGTCTGTCAAGATAGTCGCGTGTGATTCGAAGCTGCTGACTCAGTGAAAGGACACAAGGATGGAATTCTTATGAAGTTCCATTTTTATCTGCTTTTACTGATGAAATGGGCCTAAAGAAACGAGAAACTTACAAAACATGGGAGTTATTAGATGGCGATGACCGCGATGGTGGCGCCGTGCAGCCATAATAAGATGTACGCTGTAATGGCTCGTGCCTTGTTATTGACCCCTCTTTGCTTGGGGTTAGACTTCTGTTTTCTTGTGTGTGTTTGTTTTTATTTGTATATCTTGTGAATTTCAGGTGTTATCTTACTTAGATTGGGAATTAAATGCACCTTTCTACTTGATTGGAAGATATTAATGTTAATTGTGATTAATTGGTTGATTGAAAAATGTTATTGTTAATTACTTAATTGTGATGTGTATTGACACGTATAGGAAAGACAGATGAAGGGCCCTGAGTAATCGACAAAATTGTGATCTTACCTAAAAAACAATTAGGTATGTTTCTGAATTAAACATTAGGATTGACCCTTTTTCCACAACCTTAATATTAATTTATGTATGCAAAATTGCAAATACTCTTCTATAGGCTTCAAGTAGAGATTATGACTATGATTTGCCTGGTAATCAAACTTATACTATTTTTTTTATTAATTATTTGAATTTTCCTGAAAAAAACATTAATGAATGTGTGTTTTTCTATTACGTTAGGAAAAGGCTATGTGCTTATTGCTACTGTAGCTATTTGTTTTAGACTGTTCATACGCATAACAGCCTTTTTATTAAATGTCACCTCTACTTCGAATTCAATTTTGTCTGTAAACCTAAAGCAGAAATGCAGAATTATTCTACTTATTTATTTTATTTCTTTATTGTTTGTTGGTGGATAATCATATGAATGTCTCAGTCCATGGAATATTGGATCATATTTATTTGGACAGTGCATTAATTGAGTTAAGAATTTACAAATTTAAGCCTAAACTTTCGAGTTTAATGCTAGCTATCAGATTAATAAGATTAAAAGCTACATAAATTTAATAGTACTATATGTCTTTTTTATTCCTAATGGTGCTTACACTAATCTTGTAAAGTAATTACACCAAATCATTAGTACTAGTAATAAACAAACGTTCAAATAATCATATTTTTTATGGAACATGAGAACTCTAACATTAACTTAATAATTAATTACCTTACACTAAATTTAAAAGTAATTATACTTAAGCTATAACCAATGTACAATATTTGTTGAGTATAGAGTCCAGTAATACAATTGTTTATAAATTCTATGCATGAGCTATCACATTCTAATCGAAGTTATAATACTTATATCATACGACTCCCTTACTAGATGAATGCATAACTTATAAGTTCAAATTCTAAAAATGATTTTTTTATATAATTATTTTTACTGCATATACAGTTACTTTATAAATAAAATATATTGAATATAAGTGTTCTCATAATCACATAAATCACTATAGTTAATTGTCACATGCATTAGCGGTGTGGTATGGGTAGCTAACTTATAAAATTGGGAATTAGGAATAATGTAGTCAAACTACATTAAATGTATCTGCAGATATCGTTTGAAATTTTAAGACTTGACCTTCAGATCTATTCCCTTCAATTTTTATTAATTTATTGTACAGCCAAAATTTCTTGGATTTGGGATTAATAAGTTGTGCAGTATTTATTTTTATTAATTTATTGTGCAGTATTTTGACCTTTTATTTATGCTAATTTATTTATTTTATTGACGTCTAGGATTTGTAGGAATATCCCTACCAATACCGTTCGTAAAATACTCATTTTTAGTGGGAGGAATATCCTAATAAATTATACTGATGATATAATATAATGTATGGTATATCGTAAAAAAATAACATCCATAAATTTTGACTAAAATGGTCACAACTCACAAGTCACACAACAGCTCCAAATTTACTAATTTAGCAAACTAGGGTAATAAACAATTACTACATTAATTGATGAAAATTATTAATTAGATTAGATATTTAATAATACTATCACCTAGAAATATAATACGTGGATGAGTCAGAATTTTGTTTAACTTCATAAATATATGGTAATAATTAATATACATGTGTTCATTCATACAAGAAAGAATAATACATTGGAAAAGTAAATATGATCATGATAAAAGATTTTTTTTTGACCGTTGTGATTTTCTAATGATCAAATCCAACATCCAATCCAAAGTGTTTTAAATTTGTCGTTAGGGTGTACAGCGTGAAGATCAAGCTGGGCTTCTACCATTAGGGCTCGTTTGATTAGATGAGTAGAGTAGGAAAGGGATGGAAAATGCTGACGTGGACCTTTCTAACCATCGTTTGTTTGCATTTGTTGTTTTTATCAAGCCCGTTTGAAAAAGCACGGCCCGTTTGAAATTAATGTTAGCTACCCATATTCAATTGGTAACTCTAACCCCCAAAAAAGAAGGTTTAGTGAGACAGAGTTTCATTGTTTGAAAAAGACTCCCCCTCTTCTTCCCCTTTTACCCTCTCTCTCCATCCTCATTGTTGCTCGAAGGCCACTGCAAAAACGCAGCAAATACGCCATAGCTGCAAAGAAAACTCCATACAGGTCAGTAAATCCAACCATTTTTGTTGTTGCGTAGACATTCGAGCTCGACGCTCTCCGTCGTGGGTAGATGGTTGTTGTCTGCAACATCTATGAATGACCCCCAATTTGATTAGACATGCAAATGAGATTAGATTTGAATTATATGGTGTTTTATTTGGTGCAGGTTCTACAGTTCAATTGTAATTAGGATTGTTACTTTCAGCCTATAGAATGATAATTTCAGCCGATAGAATGATCCTTTCAGCCGATAGAATGATAGGTATTTTTGGTGTATAAAATGACATTTTTGTTTAATAAAATGATACTTTTACCTTATAAAATGATAATCTAAGCGGATAAAATGACAGTTAGCTTATAAAAATGATAGTTTAGCTGGAGAAATTGCATATAAGCTGAAAAATGATACTTTAAAGTGACAAAATGACATAAAACTGATAAAATGATACTTTTGCCCGATAGAATGATACTTTCAGCCTATAGAATGATACTTTCAGCCGATAGAATGATACTTTCAGCCGATAGAATGATAGGTATTTTTGGTGTATAAAATGACATTTTTGTTTAATAAAATGATACTTTTACCTTATAAAATGATAATCTAAGCGGATAAAATGACAGTTAGCTTATAAAAATGATAGTTTAGCAGGAGAAATTGCATATAAGCTGATAAAATGATACTTTAACGTGACAAAATGACATAAAACTGATAAAATGATACTTTTGCCCGATAGAATGATACTTTCAGCCTATAGAATGATACTTTCAGCCGATAGAATGATACTTTCAGCCGATAGAATGATAGGTATTTTTGGTGTATAAAATGACATTTTTGTTTAATAAAATGATACTTTTACCTTATAAAATGATAATCTAAGAAGATAAAATGACAGTTAGCTTATAAAAATGATAGTTTAGCTGGAGAAATTGCATATAAGCTGAAAAATGATACTTTAACGTGACAAAATGACATAAAACTGATAAAATGATACTTTTGCCCGATAGAATGATACTTTTAGCCCACTGGTCGTCGTTGCATTCTATCTTCCAGTCGCCGTCTGAGTTTAACCCAACACCGCTACGGTCAAGCATCATATTCAATGAATTGTAGAATTTCTTCCAAGTGTTGATCTTGGAGGAAATATGAGGTTGGGCTCTCACAGTTGTTGTAGGGATTTCTCGACGGACAAATTCTTCAACGCGAGTGAGGAATCCTGCTCGGAACCCATTATCGGCCTTCCAACGGTTAGTCACAAGGTCCTTCAATGCTAGTATGAGGACTTCCTCCTCACGAGGAGACCATGAGCGCCTAGACCTGTCGGGCTTCAGTCCACCAGATTTACCACGAATAACACCACCTTCACAACAATAAAAGGTTCATCAATTACTAATCCTTAAAGTTCATGTTAATTGCAGTGCATAAACTAACCATTTGGGTTGTGGCTTTTTGATTCCGGCAGTATGTGAGAGTCAGACATCATTCACACAAGAATATTTGATCTAAGACTACAAAATCTCCAACAAAAAACAAAAATAATGTGACAAAATTGAAGTAATAGCAGAGGGAGCACAAGGTAATCAGTAGTCGACAATGAATCATAAACGACTTTGGAAGGCGTGACGATTTATGAACATACGCTGGAGCCGACGATGACTGATTAAGCAATACAAAAATGCAACGAGAATTAGTAAGCAAATTTACCTTGGTCGTGTGCCAAGTCAAAGACGTCGGCTTGTGCTCGACGGTAATTATTTGCCGGCCAAGAGGTGTTGGGCGTCTCCTTTTGGCGGGACTGCTAAGCATATTTTAGAGAAGGCGGTAGTGAAAAATTTGGGGTAGATCCAAATTATAAATGCTACTTTTGATAAAGGGCAAATTGGAAATTAATGTAATGTGTTAGGGATAAATATGTCATGCAAACCAATAAAACATGCTTCCAACTAATCCAACCAAACACTGATGTTGCCCACGTGTTCCAACACAACTCAACGAACCAAACTCCATTATGCATAATATACACTACCACAAACATTAAGTTAGCAACACAACCCTTCAAAAAATTGTATTTGCTACTCATCTAATCAAACGAACCCTTATTGTTAAGTTACATTTAAATTAGATCAAACATAGTAGGAGTAATAATATCCGTGTTCATTAGAGCATCCACATCCGTACTCTTTGACAAGAGAATGGATGTGGGCCCGTCTCGGGCCTTCACAATGTTGAATCGGGCTTGAAGGACCCCAAAAGCTCTTTCGACGTCTTTCCGAGCAGACTCTTGACGCTGCACAAAAAGAACCCGTCTCGGGTCTTGCGGATTGCTGAACGTCTTCACGAAAGTCGACCACCTTAGGTAGATACCATCGGCGAGATAGTAACTCATGTGGTATGCATTTCCGTTGACGATGAAGTCAATCGTCGGTGCTACACCATTCAAAACATCATTGAAGAGTGGTGAAGAATAGAGCACGTTCAAGTCGTTGTTGGACCCGGCAACACCGAAATATGCATGCCAAATCCGTAGGCGGTAGTCGACGACCGCTTCAAGGATAAGCGTTGGGCCGCCGCCTTTGTGGCCGCTTAAGTATTGCCCCCTCCAAGCAGTCGGACAATTCTTCCACTTCCAATGCATGCAGTCAATACTGCCAAGCATACTGAGAAAACCCTGGACTGTTTCGTGAAGATGAAGCAACCGTTGACAAACTTCGGTGGTGGGTGCCCGAAGGAATTCCTCACCGAAAGCAGAACGAATGCTGTCCAAAAATTTTTGAGGCATATGATTCCAGTTGACTCACCCACATGCAAATACTCGTCGAAGAGGTAAGCCGATTGCCCAGTAGCAAATTGTCGGATGGCACAAGTACACTTCTACAATGCCGAGAGACTTTGCCGACCGGTTGCGTCTCTACTTGATTGAAAGTATTCAACACGGGCGGACAATGTGTTGACAATACGCATAAACAACCGTTTTAACATGCGAAAACGGTGCCAGAAGTAATCTTCCGGAAACCGCGGATGGTCGGAAAAATAGTCGGCAACGAGCCTTTCATTGGCTCCCTCCCGGTCACGAGGTATGTAGTGGCGAATTGATCTAGTTGGTCGAGGAGGAGGGACGGGGGTGGTGGCGGCGACATAGGCTTCATAGGCTGCACGATATTGTTCATAGTATTCTCGTTCTTCGCCCTCCACTTCAGCCATGATATCGGTGAAATCCATTTTTAGAGAGAGTTTGAGTAAGAAAAGAAGATGTAGATAGGTTGTATGAAAAATGGTGAATGAGAGATAATTTGATGTGAAAAATGGATGTTGAATGTGTGTATTTATAGATGATTTTGGGGTTTTAAAAAATTATAAAAAAAATCCAAAAAACGATAATAAAACTGCTATATTTTTGGGAATCTGATTTTTTTTTAATTTTTGGTATTATTTTCGGTATTATTTCAATTAAAAAAATAGAATTCCAACGGATAATCCGTTGGCCAATAGAAACGCGTCACGTCGCCTGCTCAGCGGCACGGACGCCGTCCGTCCCAGCGAGCACCGCTGCGGATGCTCTTAGACTTCCTTGAGAAGCATTTCCATTATAAATTTATAACACTTCGAAACAGTCTATTATAAATAAAAAGAAGCATATGAAAAGAGAACTTGTTAAAAAGAATAGTACAACTTGCAAATATATATGGATTTCCAAGCAATATATACTTAATTAATGAAGCATATGATAGTAAAAAATGTAAAAGAATAATCTAACTAATTCAGCTAAAGGACAATACAAATTACTACAACCGAAATAAGAATCAAATCTTCTTTCCCAAAGCTCCCATCGTCATGTCTCTTTAGTTGCATTTGTGGTCGTTTTTATGACTAGAAATACTTTCTCGTTCACAGCACTAGTAGTATTTTCTGAGCAGTCATTTATAGCTTGCCTTCTTCATTCAAATTCTGCGCATGCACATGATCAATTGCCTTTTTCATTTTTTTACTTTGTTCTCGTTTCTATCTCTTATTTTATTCTCTCTTCTAATTTATTTAACTTATTAAACACAATTTTCTTTAATCTTGTGCCGAAAAGAAATGCCTCAAATAACGTGAGACAGAGGGAGCATAAATTAAATAACGTGAGACAGAGGGAGCATAAATTTTTGAAAACTTTACTATTTAAGTGAACAATCACTCTAATATCATAGAGTATTATGAAGGCCATTTCAATAACTTATTTCACTTGGACTCTATTTTAATAGTATAAAATTAGATTAACTCATTTGATTTAAATTTCAACATTTAAAAGTGGAGTTTCTTATATGAGTGGGCTACTACTGTTGAGGTTTTTACCTTTACCTTTTCACTTTGTCCTTGCTCATAAATGAAAAAAGGGTAATTCTGGGGAAGAAAGGCTTATTCCAGCAAAACTGGTGAGCACATAGCCAGCAAAATCTTTGCTTTTGGGAGTGAGCATTTCCCAGCCCATTTCTGTAAAAAGAAAATCTCCATTTTCTTGATTCCTTTTCTTTTTTGGTGTCTGTGCTAAAAAGATTCATCTTTTCGGCCTAGAACTCAGTTTCCAGCACGCGGCCTCATTTATTTCTCCTCACATTTGCTAACCACCGCATCTTTATTCCAAAAGGAGATACTGAGTGTGCTTCACATTTTGATTTGATTCATTATTTGAGGTGGGTTTCTTGTGTTTCTACCATTGGGTTTTGTTGGGGGTTTACATGGAGAGTGCCTTTTGGGTTCTGTCTGTTGACTTCATTCTTGAAATTTATTTAATTTAGTATATTTTGGATTCTTGCATGATTTTCACACCACATGGTTGATGGCCTTCTGATTTCTTCTGTTCCTGAGATTATTCTGGTGCATTGATTTATCATTAATAGAGTAGTATTGTTCAAGAAAACCTATGTACTAAGCGATCTTCCATTTTTTATAATTACAGCCTCAGTGAAATCTATAAGGAGAGATGCTCATTGTCTACCGTTTTGGTGGTTGATTCATCTGATACCGAGATGCTGTTTTCCGTTGCAGGTTTTGAACTGTCACAGTAATTATAGTGCACATGTTTTATGTTTTTTTAAATTTCTTTATGAGATTTGGAACTTGAAGCCTTTTATGAGCACTAGGGTCCCTTGTTGTTTGTTTATGCATATTTTTGCCTGTATATCTTTATGCTGATTAAAGAAATAGGGAGAGAGAGAGAGAGGGAAAGTGAAAGATAAAGAAATAGTAGGAGGGTGGCTGGGTGGAGTTAGATTGGGTGTTAGTGGCAGCTATCTCTGGTTTTGGGGAATAATTTAGTGTGTAAGCCTGTTGGTGATGTCTCCTTTGCTGACTAGGTGCTTCCGGACTCCGTGGGCTCTGCCGCCGACCAAGGAAACAGCCTCCTGTGTAGCTCTCTTCCCATTCAAGTGATCCATTTCTTTAAAAACTCTGAATCTGTATTAAACCCCCATTCCATATCCTCTCTCTAGAAAGTGAATAAAAAGTTGCTTCTTGCCCGGTTGGTTGTCAAGATTCGGTCGCACGAAGCATTTATCTTTTTCGCCTCTTTTAGATCCCATCACTTTTTCCCCTCTAGAACTTCAAGAAATTGGCTATATTGAGAAAATTGGTCCCCACTCCTGCATTTATCCATTTCCAGGGATTCTCTCCTCGATTCAAGCCCTGTCGGATCGTTGGAAATGCTCGAAAGTCAATCCGGCCTAGTGCATTTTGCTGTATTCAGTTGAGTAGTGTGGAAGCATTGTGGTGTTCTTTCCCCGTTTTTCTTCAAGTATTTGGGTGAGAATAGATCTTCAAGTCTGGCAAGATGAAGTTTATGAAGCTTGGATCCAAGCCTGATATGTTTCAGACCGATGGGAACTGTGTCAGGTTAGATCTCTGTCCGTCTTCCTCTTATGTTCGATGTTTGTATCTTCCTTTGAATGATTTTGTATGCTTGCTGAACTTATGTGAATCTCTTATTTCTTTTCAATTGTTTGGCTTTGTATTATATGTATTTTCCTGTTATCTTTTTGCTGTCTCCACTTTCTATCTTTTAGCTTTTTGATGGAAGGTGAAAGTATGAAACATTGAGCTAATTCAGTCGCTATCACCGGATTAGTAAAATCATAATGGTTGTTGGTCAATTTCCAGCCTCTCTCTCTCCTTTTATGTGTACACAGCAATATGTTCGTCTAAGTCGGCGTTCTTGCTCCGAGAAGCTCTACTCTTTCTTTTTGATGTTTCTGTCATTTTGTGCATTTGCCAACTCGAAAAAGATTGTTTATGGGCTGTATCCCAAGGTTTTAAGCTCTATCTTCGTCCCTATTGAGTTGAATGATTTATTGGCAGGACTTATTTCATGGCTTTCGACCATTTTTTAGGACAAAAATATGTAACTTTTCAACTGAAGCTCTCGACCCATCTCTGGAAAATGCGTACACAGCTGAATTATTTGATGCATATGAAACCGAATAATGATTAAGACTATTTTAATAGTACTCCAAGGCTTCTTGAACCGTCGTGATACAGTCACTTTCCTTTTGTGAGTGTATTCGTGAAGGTGGTGATCGACTTAAGCATGTCCTAATGTTAAAACACTCTTGTCTGCAGATATGTGGCTAGTGAGTTGGCTACCGACATTATCGTTCACATTGGCGATGTTAAGTTCTACCTTCACAAGGTATGGTGATCTTACGAATATGCGAATGGAAATTATGTCTGTAATTTATTCGTTAATGCTTGTATTTATCGGCCAATCATCTATTTTACATACTACTATTACAGATAACTATGACATCAATACTGATTTTTGGCTAAAATGAAATGTGCAGTTTCCTCTTCTCTCTAAATGTGCACGGTTACAGAAGTTGGTTTCTTCGGGTAATGATGGAAATGGCGATGAGGTCAATATTGATGATATTCCAGGCGGCGCCAGTGCCTTTGAAGTATGTGCCAAGTTTTGTTACGGGATGACTGTAACCCTAAATGCTTATAACGTTGTTACAAGCCGTTGTGCTGCTGAGTATCTCGAGATGCATGAGTCGGTAGAGAAAGGCAACCTCATCTACAAGGTCGATGTTTTCCTCAACTCGGTGATTTTCAGGAGCTGGAAGGACTCCATCATAGTTGTTCAGACAGTGAAATCCACGTCCCGGTTGAGTGAGGAAGCGAAGATAATCAGCCAGTGCATCGATGCTATCGCTTCCAAGGCGTCCGTTCATGTATCTAAGGTGGACTGGTCCTACACTTACAACCGGAAGAAGATATCTGAGGAAAATGGGAACGACCCCAGCTGGGACGCCCTCAGAAACCAAATGGTCCCGAATGACTGGTGGGTCGAGGACTTGTGCGAGCTCGACATAGATTTGTTCAAGAAGATCATCATGACTATTAAGAACAAACAGGTTGTATCTTGTGAGGTGATCGGAGAGGCTTTGAAAGCGTATGCTTACCGTAAACTACCCGGCTCTGGCAAGAACGTAATCCAACAGAATGATCTGGCCAAGTATCGCAACATCTTGGACACCATCGTGTGGCTGTTGCCCGCGGAGAAGGGCAGCGTCTCGTGCAGTTTCTTGCTCAAGCTGTTGAAAGCGTCCATCTCCGCTGACTCGGGAGAGACGGTCAAGATGGAGCTGGCAAAAAGTATAGGGCGTCAGTTGGAGGAGGCTTCCGTCTCTGATCTGTTGATCCGAGCTTCTGACCGGGAAGAGACAATGTTCGATGTCCACGTGGTCACAAAAATACTCGAGGAATTCGTGACACGAGACAAGAACTCCATGGCCGAGATGGAAGATTGTGGTGAGATTCAAGATATGTCTAGTCCCGTTAGGCCCGGGATTCTCTCCGATGCTTCGAAGCTGATGGTGGCAAAGCTCGTCGACGGCTACCTTGTTGAGATTGCAAAGGATCCTAATCTACCACTAGCTACCTTCACCGGGATTGCAGAGCTCGTCTCGAGCTATCCACGACCTTCCCACGATGCTCTATATCGCGCTGTCGATACATATCTCAAGGTAAACATTAAAAAAAAACCTTCGCTTCGTTGCGATTCGATACATTAGAGCGAGTTGTTGAAATTCTTGTGTGGAACGATGGCGCAGGTGCACTCCGGGATCAGTAAGAGTGAGCGGAAGAAGCTATGCCGGTTGATGGACTGCAAGAAGCTCTCCGCGGAGGCATGCATGCATGCCGTGCAGAACGAGAGGCTCCCTCTACGCGTGGTGGTGCAGGTGCTCTTTTTCGAGCAAGTCCGGGCTTCTGCTTCCTCCGGGAGCAGCACCCCGGACCTGCCCAAGGCAATCAAGGACCTCAACTCCAGCTCCTACGGCAGCTCCCGGTCGCAGACGACCAACACAGACGAGGATTGGGACGCTGTTGCTTCATCGGAGGAGCTCAGAGCGCTGAGAGGCGAGCTGGCCTCCCTGAGGGTGGGCAACGGAGCGATGCACGAGAGGAGCAACGGGGAGAGCAAGATGAACGGGAACTCGGACAGGGCAGCCATCAGCAAGGTGAAGGGTCTGATCATGTCGAAGAGGATCTTCTCCAAGATTTGGTCGAACAAGGCGGCGCAGGCGGAGAACAGCGGGTCCGATTCATCGGAGAGTCTCGGCTCGGGCATCCACGACGAGGCGAAATCGACGCCGACGAGGAAAGGGAGGCATTCCGTGTCTTAGAGAGAGGAAGGATCTGGTTTTTTGCTTTCTTTTTAATGGATCTTTACTACTAGCATGTTACAAGATTAGTTTGGATTCTGTCTTTTAAGTCTAGTGCAGTAAATGCCGTTTATTACTACTACAACTTGTGCTCTCAAACAAGACAAAACAAAACAAGCTAGAAAGTCGTTTTTTTTATAAAAAAATTCTTGTAAAAATTTCTTCGTATAAACTCTTTGCCGACTCAAAGTAGGACATTTTATCGTGGACTAAGGAAGAATGAATTTTCAACATTCAAACTACTTTCGCAATTAAGCCGTCGTTAAATCAGTTGTAAAAATATTAAAGTAGGATCCCGAGTATTAAAAACTCATTTCGTTTAATAATAGGAGTTTTATTTTGTCATTTTAATATGGCCATAATCTCATTTTATTCAACTCATATTTTGAATCACACTTCTTCACATTTTTTAAAATCTATGCTGAATAAAGTAGGATCCCGAGTATTATCTTTATTTTATGAAATTTTGGTGACATGACTAAAGTAAAATTGGATTAAATTATCTTAACTTGGTTTACATATAAGAGCATCTCTGATTCCCCAAGGGGTGAGGTAAACTAATTTAACTATCATATTTATCTTTTTTTCATGAAAAATCATTCTTCGAAGAGAGAGATATATGAGAATGTATTATACATTTTCTCATTTTGAAGAGGTATCTTTACCTTCCCATTGAAAATTTTATAACTACCATATTTGTCTTCTTTTCATGAAAAACACTTCTCCAAGGAGAAAGGTATTTGAAAAAGTATTACAATTTATATTTTTAATGCATTTTGGACTATAGTATTATTTTATTTTAAAAAAATAATTTACCTTTCTATATATATTTTTCATTTGGAGTGTGTTATTTTTAGAAGGGTATATTTCACTTTTTAAGAAAATAAATACATAATAGTATCTTTTTATATATACCTTTCTCCCCTGAGAGATTTTTAGAATGGGAAAACTTAAGGTAGGGAAATACAATTGAAAATCACAGCGGTAAATAGTACTGCTACTATTTACTTTTACAGTTTTAGATTTACTCGCTGCGGTCAAAGTAATTGATGCTATTTTTCATGCGCAACGGTTGATGAAAACTTGCGCGAAAAAACCCCACAAATTCTTCGGCGGCTAAATTTTTTCCAGAAATCGCTGTCAATTCTTCGCATTGTGGTTCAGATTTCTATCGTAATGCACCTAAACAGATACATGCAAAACATTGTGCGGCAAATTTCGAGGTAGATCCTTTTTTGGTATTGATTCCTCACTGTGAAGCTTCGCGGTTCCAACAACACCGTTCAGGTGAATTTCCAGTTGGATTTTTTAATGTTCGTTCTATTTTGATGTTTTCTCGCTGACTGATACTGTAGATTTCGGTGATTTCCATTTTGAAGAACACATTGTGATTTTTTTCCGTGTATGTAGTGGATGATTTGATTTTGTGATATATTTAAGCACGCTTGCTCAGCTCAATGTACCATTTTATTTTCGATTGTCGCATTATGCAAAGGCTATCTATCATAGACATCCTTCTACTGACTTTAGCCAATAACAGTAGGCCTACATTTATCGATTCTGATTGCTTATTTAGTCGGTGATTCCCAAGCCATACTTGATAGTACTCGTCATATTTTGCTCTCTCTTAGATGGAAGAGACGAAAAATGGTGCAACGATTGATGCCTCTGCAATAATTTTAAGCATTGATGAGTTCAAGGTGAGGACTAGTTTGTGTTTTGAGTGTATGTGTCTTGATCACTTTTACGTGAATTGCAGCTGATTCGGCTGCTCTTCTATGTGCTTGCCTGTATAATGTAGGGTGACGTTTCATTTGATGTACTGTTCCGGAAGTTAGTAAATCAGTTCTTACCATCGTGTTTAGAAGAAATAGATGCTTCTGAAAAAGCTAGTGTAAATGATGTTATGCCACGTGGTCATACGCGAACTCATTCAGAAGCTGTGAAATTCTCGGTAGGAATATCAAGCCCGTTGTTTCCCGAAGTAGATGCTCTGTTATCTCTATTCAAGAATTCGGGTACGCAGTTGATTGATCTTAGAAAGAAGGTAAGTTTCAACAAAGTACTAGGTTATCGGTTTCTTTTACTAGTTCTCATTTCTAATATTCATGTGTGCCCAAAGATTGATGGGAAACTCAACAATCTCAAGAAGGAAGTAGCAAGTCAAGATTATAAGCACCGTAAGACACTTTCTGAGGTCAGTTGTTCTTGCTCTTTTATCGCATGTATCACGCATGTCCTTTTTTTGTAGAGTGGTGGCTCTTTAACTTTGTTGCTTAATGAAGTGTATGGCTGCACTTTTCTGTTTTTTGCTTCTTTCTTCATGCGGCACACAGCTCGAAAAACGTGTTGAGGTCCTGTTCGATAGTTTTGCAAGGTTGGATTCCCGCATATCGAGCGTTGGCCAAACTGCTGCTAAGATTGGGGACCATCTTCAGGTGAAACCATATGCAACTCTACATGTATAGATATTCGTTTATAATTTTCATTTGATGATTGCCATGTAAAGCTAATCTAACACTTGATGCTACTTCTTCTATTGCTGTTTCACTTACTTCATTACCTATATATATATATCTTGGCAAATCATGTCTGAATTTCGGAAATTGATCTTTTGAATTCTGTCATTCTTATTGTCAGAGTGCAGACACCCAGAGAGAAAATGCCACTCAAACAATAGATCTTATTAAGGTAGACTCTTTATAAGAAGGTTCAGATGTGCCTCTATGTGTCTACTACAATTGTGTAGCCATAAAAGCCTCTCTGCTTATGATGATTAGCAATGTCGACACCATCTTGAATAGCGCTAAGCGATCTTCATCCTGCAGTACCTGATGGAGTTTAACAGCAGTCCTGGTGACCTAATGGAACTCTCACCTTTATTCTCAGATGATACCCGGGTATCTGAGGCTGCATCAATTGCGCAAAAATTGAGTAAGATGAACCCCTTATAGGAATCTTAGAATTAGCAGTTTTTAAAAAAAATCTGAGAATAGAAGTTCTTGGTATTAGTCTTCTGTAAACTGAAAGCCATCTCCTGTAATTTAAATCATGTTCCTTTCTTCAGAAATGTGTCATATGATTTGAATAAATCATGTCCTGGAACTGAGATAAACCTCTTATTCATGTACTGTGATTTATATTTCCTTCTTGATTACAAAAGTTTGAAAATTCTGGTAACTGCTGTCAATATAGGATCATTTGCCGAAGAAGATCCTGGAAGACAAGCCATGACTGTCTCAGGAAATGCAACAGCAAGCAAAGGATTGGAAGTTGCAGTTGGTAATCTCCAGGAATATTGCAATGGTATGATTTTGTTTTTAGTTGACTGATCTACTTTTGGCTATATGAGCCATTTAACTTGAAATTACCGAGGACTTTTGAGCCTATGGTTGTAGCATATCCTAGCGTAACTGTGTTTCAGAATCTGGTTCGATCAACAAAGTATATAAATCTTTAAACGAAGCTCACCGCTTCAATTCTGGTTCTCGAAGCACACATTTAATTTGAATCTAATATCCCCCCTTTGCTTAGTTTTGATTATTGGTTATTGTTCTAAATTGTGTGCAGAACTGGAAAACAAATTGCTGTCCAGATTTGATGTAGCCTCGCAGAAAAAGGATCTGTGTTCAATGGCACAATGTGCAATTATTTTGTTGCAGGTGATTTGTTCAATCAGGCGGGCAGAATGTTTTGTTGCAATAGAGCATTGTCCAAGATTTGCGCTAAGGATTTTCATCATGTCTGTAAAATGACAAAGAAGCTGAAAACTTCTAAAGATCAATTAGTGCAATCTGTTATCTATTTATATTTTTACCTGTTATGTGCTATTATCACCATCACCTTCATTGTTACTATTGTCATCTGTTTCTATGTTTTTTTTAAAGGATTGGTCATTGGTCTTGTAGATTAAGATATGTGCCATTAAGCATGTCTGCATTGTAGGGTGTTATCTTTGCAACATATGCATAACTTATGTTGCTTGATTGTGTAGCTGAAATACTACTAGTGATGTCTGTATTCAGTTCAACAGGGGTACTAGTGTTATGCAACATTATGTGGGGTTACGTCCAATGTTTGATTTGGAGGTCATGAATGCTGATGTCCAAGTGGTTCTTGGTGACTCTGGATCTCAACCCATTCCTAGCAATGTTGGGCAAGGGCTCTCTTCATTGTACAAAGAAATTACTGGTATGAAAAACTCCACCTTGTCTCATGAGTTGTGTTTGACAACTCATTTTGCTTTTGTTACTACTTTCTTGCAGATACTGTAAAGAAAGAAGCAGAAACCATAACAGCAGTATTTCCTTACCCCAATGATGTCATGTCGATATTGGTTCAGGTATTCTGGTTTGATTGATTTTTCCATGCATTAACTAGACCTGGCTATAATTCTGGTTTGATTGAAGTCATTGATAATTTCAAAATATCTTGCATATATTTCTCAAATATGCATAGATCATAGGATATTTGGTATTATGTTCTACATTATTGATTTTTTTTATTTTGTTACACATGAAGCGTGTCCTGGAAGACCGAGTTCCTAATCTTCTTGAGAAGCTATTGCTGAAACCATCTCTTGTTAATCCACCTTCCAAGGAAGGAGGGCTTATATTAGTGAGTCCCTTATGCAGCTAGCAAATTCTATTATGTTATGAGTTCAGAATAAAAAATATTAACAATTTCCTTATAACCCTCAGTATCTGAGAATGCTAGCAGTGTCATATGAGAAAACGCTTGAACTTTCTAAGGACTTGCATAGCGTGGGATGTGGTGACTTGGATGTTGAAGGTACATAATATAAAGTTATCAAGAGATTTTCTACAACATCAACTATCTTCAGCCTCTGACTTGGGAACATATTTTTTCTGTTATGTGCACATATAGAATTCTATGTAAATTCAGGAAAAATAAAAAAAGGCTTGATGTTCCTTTGATTCTTTCATCATGGTATTTATGCTTGTGTTGAATCCACTCTACTAGATCACATGTAAGAAGATAATAATTCAAAGTAGAAAGCCATGTTCAGAATATTATAAGAAATCAAGCAATCTATTTATCACTGGAGACAACTGTATACTGGTATACCTTTTCTTAATGACAGAGACATAATACGATAAGATACAATGTCTAACTGAAGGAAACTTTTTATGCAGAAAATGCTAGCATAAATTAACTGTTGGAATCTCTTATCGTGTGGCATCATGAGAGATATTAATTGGAAAAAACGGTTGCTTCTGCTGAAAGATATTATCTGCTATATTAACAGATTCTGTAGATAGCACATTGATGAATTTATAATCTTCATCTTATCTTTCTGTGCAGGCTTGACTGAGTCACTTTTTCTTCCCCACAAAGATACATATATAGAATATGAAAAGGTTTCTCTTAGGCTACTCTATAAGGAAAAGGTCCGTCCTAAACTATGGATCTCCATCTTTGTCTTCCTCTCTTGCTTTAGAAAGAGAGAGCCTTCTGACCTAGTGGCTATTATCACAATTCATATACTCACTAGCTTAATGCTTTGTTTTTTCAAATGGCTGTGAAAATGAAAATGCTGCAGATGGAGGAACTAGGAATTGAGTCCTCGTCCTCTGAATCAAAGGGCACAATTGGGCGTTCCAAGGGAGCATCCATTGCATCTTCTCAACACCAGATAACTGTCACCATTGTTACCGACTTTGTACACTGGAACGAAGAAGCCATATCCAGATGTACTTTGTTTTCAACACAGGTATACCTGGTTCGACTTTTATTTATTCTGAGATCAAACATTAAGAGATAGAGAGAGAGTCCATTATGTGATTGCAAAAATTGTTCCATATCTTTAACTAATAGTAGATTATATCTTACTATCGTGCAGGAAACTACTCTTGCAGCTAACGTTCGGCTCGTTTTCACATGCCTTTTGAAGCAGGCGAGATTATCAGTTTCTTGCAGTACTCTGAATTCTTTCTGTAGGTGTCTAAGAAACTATTTTATCATCTTCTTATTCCTTTTCCTTCTTTAGGTTAGTCAATATATAACAGAAGGCCTTGAAAGAGCGAGAGAAAGCCTGACTGATGCTGCAGCATCTAGAGAACGGTTTGTTCTAGGAACTAGTGTGGGTCGAAGAGTTGCAGGATCCACATCTATAGTAAGGACTTGATACATTTAGCTTTCTTGAGTCTTTCGCTGGTTACAATATGCAAAAATGAATGTCGTATTTGCAGATCTTGTTCTTGAACTATTTTAATGTTAGAATTTACTTGGTATTATGTAGGGAGAAACTGCTGCTGCAGCTGGAGAAAGTGGTTTTAAATCTTTTATGCTTGCTCTACAGCAGTGCGGAAGTATTGTGGTTGTTCTTCAACAAGTATGTCATTTTGCTTGCAGTCGTGTTTCTTGACGTTTATTATAGAACTTGTGCCAAATCTTACTAGTAAGAACTCTGATTTTGCAGTTTTTTGCAAACTCCGTTTCTCAAATCTTACTGCCTGTGGAGGGTGCACATGCTGCTGCCTGTGAAGAAATGGCATCAGCAATGTCCAGTGCAGAAGCTGCTGCCTACAAGGGGCTCCAGCTGTGCATTGAAACAGTGATGGCTGAGGTGAGTATTAAATTCTCTCCGGAAGTATGATATTCCTGTTTTCTAAGAATTGAATTTTCTTACCTTTTTCACGTGCCTCTTTTGGTTTACTTAGATATTGTTTTATTTGACTATTGAGTTATTGTAAGGTTGATCGCCTGCAATCAGCTGAACAGAAAGCTGCAGATTTCCGATCATCTGACGATGACATTAGTCCGGAGCAGCGACCAACAAATGCTTGCACTAGGTGTGAAAGCTTAGTCATTTTTTACCTTGTGTATATGATGTTCAATTTAAAGTTTGTTCTTTAGGCGGCATACCAGGAATATATTGTATGGCAATTATTAGATTCCCATTCACGTGCTTTTTTTCTTTTTCTTGTCTTTCTGAAAGAGTATTTTTTTCAATTTCGTCACATTCTCGGTCTACTCTTGTCCGAGTTGCTTCTATACTAAGCTCTGGTTTCTCTGTCCAATTTCAGAGTTATTGCCTATCTCTCCCGGGTACTTGAGTCTGCTTTCACAACTCTTGATGGTTTGAACAAACAGGCATTCCTCACCGAACTGGTAAGGAGATTGTTTCCTTGTAAGCAGTTGAGAGTGTTCCGGTTGATGTGATGGCTTAGCTTACACTTGATTCATAGCTGCCTGGTGATTATCATGTTTTAAAACTATAGTAAATTCATTGCATGTATCTCTGATATTCTTGACATAAACAGAGCGATATTCGTGTTTGGCACTAATCAGTAAAGATGTTTACTGACAAATATATATTCTCTGAAGTGATATTGGCTTTTGTTTTGGATCGCAGGGTTGTTATATGTTACCGAACTATCGATATATTTCATTTCATTTAGCTTTCATTCCCCTAATATTGATATAACCAATTACTTAAATCAATGAAAATAATGTTTTTAGTTAAAATTCATTAACTGATGTGGTAAAATAGCATTTTAAACTGGTGATGTTACAGGGAAATCGCTTGCACAAGTTGGTAATGAGTCATTGGGAAAAGTTCACTTTCAACTGGAGGTAGTTCTTGATCTCTTTTATAATTCTTTTTATATATCTACTGAAGATTCATATGTGATGATGATTACATGCCTGAGAGTGATGGTCGGCGTAACTCGTATAGTAATAGTAGTGAAATATCTCTAAGAGGACATAAGCCACCAGGGAGAATCTCTGATAAAATGTTGGAGAATTTATCAATGGAAGAGGGAAAATTCATAATATACTATGTAAGAAGCTCAAAGTCATAGTTGAGTAGATAAGATTGATCGTGTAAATAGGAAACCTTTACCGTGAATGAGCTTGACCGGGAAAATAATACTGCCCTGAGCTCCATAGGGTCAATGCATATTGAGAGGGCTCTATATTTGGACTCATAGAGTCAATGTCTGTCACATGTTAGCCCTATGATTTAGCAACATGATGCATTCCTGACTGTATTTTATCTCGTTGTGAGACGTGAAGTTGTAACTAACTCCCACATTTTCTTCCATTCTGACTAATGTAAAAAATCATGTAGCGGAGGACTGCAGCTCAAGCGTGACATATCAGAGTATGCAGACTTTGTTCGGTGTTTCAATGCTCCTACAGTAGATGAGAAATTCGAGCTGTTGGGCATGTAAGTGAAGTTTTCTCCAACAAGTTAACGAAACAATCCCGTATTTACCATTTTCTCTTCATCCTGTCCGTCCAGCCTAGCGAACGTGTTTATTGTCGCTCCAGAAAGTCTGTCGTCGCTGTTTGAGGGAACCCCAAGTATAAAAACAGATGCAAAACGGTATAATTCAGGGTGTTGGATTCATAACATCAAACTGCATCGTCTCATCTTATTCTTATTATTATTTTGTGGATTGCAAATTCAGGTTTATTCAGCTCAGAGACGATTACAAGAGTACAAAGCTGGCAACTAAACTCAGTTCTCTGTGGTAGCTATCTCTAATCAATGCAGAAATATAGTCTATCGTTTTTCTATTTAAACCTAAGATTGTGTGATTCATTGGTGATAACAAATTGATTATTCACACATATTAACATGTTGAATACGAACTATACACGAAAGCAGAAAGGTGTTCGTGTTCATGTTGTTTTGATGAATTCCAAAGCAGAAAGGTGATCGTCTTCCAAGTAATTATATGCTAAAAATAATTATTTTGTTTCTCATTTCTATATTCAACGCATATTATATGTTTACTTGGAGACCATAACCCCTTATTTAGAGAACTACTAGTACTTAATTTTATTGACTCTAATTTTCCTAGCAACAAAATTGAACTTGTCTATAATGATAATTGTGCATTAAGTCTCATAAGTCATAATAATCTTTTAACCCTTCAAATTTAAATTGATTACAACATAGTAATTCATTATTTTCTCAGTGTGGTATTTTTTTCATTTTACACATATATTGGCAGCCTTTCTTTCTACCCTTTATAGATTTTTTGTTTGTTTGTATGTAGAGCTGGACAACTCTTGGAGATTTGTCGTCTAGTGAGTTTACTTTTGAAACAGTGTTCATGTCAATTTTTGAATTGAGTTTCTGAGATTTTCAATACTTTGTATTCCACCCATTCTCATTCTCGAAATTTGAATTCCACCCATATTAAACTACTTGATGCAAAATGAAGAGTAGCATATACAATTCGGACTAACCAAGAATTTCTTAACAACAATACAAAGTTAGGTGGTGTTCGGTTATCAAGATAAAATAATACTAAGATATAATTTAGACTGAGTTATGAGATTATTTTAGTCATAGGGAGTTAGCTAAGACTAATTATCCCATGATTATCCATCTAGGATTGAGTTGTGAAATTGAATCTCATGAACCAAACATACTATAATTTTAATCCCGGATACAATCTTGCAAACCGAACACCCCTTAGAATATTACATTTATATATATACAACACTTCTCCACATTCTCCATGAGAAACAGAGAGAGAAGTGTGCACTAGCTAGTTAGTGCACTAGCTAGTTAGTGAGACAACAGGAGAAACCAAAGTGTCACCAAAAAATACCTCCGAAGATTAGTCGTCAGTCAGTCGTCTGCCCTCTCTCGATCACCTCGGATGCTGCCTCCACTAGGTCTAAAAGCTCGACCGATGTCACAGTTAGCACGTAGAATGCGCAGTCAGATACAATCAGTAGCTCTATCTGTCTTAGAACATGCTCTTCCGTACACGGTTATTACACTGTACTAGGTGTGTTCTTAGATTACTTTCTTTAACCTGTGATGTTTAGCTCAGGAATGAATCATCAACGATTAACGATGTCCATGACTATTCTCGGGTTTAAGGGCTCATACCTGCATGGCTTCTAAAAGGGAAATGTAGTCAGTACATTGCTCAAGCAAAGCTCTCTCCTTTTTCATTACTTTCGCCAGTTCACTCACTAAACAACTCACTTCCTCGACCTGAGACCCATACGACATAAACGTGAAACTTCTTCGTCACTTCTTGAATCGCTAAAATGTCAGATTTTGAACAACGTATGAGTACTGAGATAAGGGAGTTACAGTTTGGAGAAGCAAATATGCTGAGTTTGACATTGCTTGCATGACTTCAACAGCTGAACCGATAGCTTTCTGCAAGCTTTGGATGTCGGCCTGCCAAAAAAATCATTTTGTGATTCGACTGGCCAAGCTACAATGCAAAAGTTTCGTACACAATAAATGCATAACCAAGTTACATACAGTGGCTCCTCCGCCAACTGGAAGACGAAGAGTGCTAGCCTTCAAAGCTTCAATAGCTCCAACCACAGAAATCAAGTGGTTTTCATCCAAAGATGCCCAATCCTCCAAAAAGGTCATCTAAATTGCACAAGACAAAAAAAAACCCACTTCATATATGGAAAACAAAGATGACCTACTTATTTGGTGCCCACCGTCCAAGAACAAAATACATACACGTCGATTTGGGACCGTGTAAAATGGATGATAAGTATTACTACATATAGATAATTTACCAGGCATGACATGTACACCTACACAGCTAGAATGTGGTAATGATCAATAAATGACACATAATGGGGAAACAGTAAATAGAGCTTACTTGTTTTTTCAAAATGGAAGCTAGTTTCAACTTTTGTCTAAGCAACTGCAATCTGTGTCTTCTTTTAGCGACAGTATCACGTAGATCTGAGCTCGTTATCCATGCGTTCCACAGATTCTTCTGGTGAAGTCAGAAGGCTTTAGCTAATAAATTTCGAAGGCTAAATATAATTTCAGGGAGGCAAAATCAAAATTTCTGCAGTCCTCAAAGTTGATCATCATACTCCAAGATGGGAATCCCTTACACTCATAGGTTACACTAGATTTGGTCTACCCTATAACTGAAGGAAAACACTCAAAGCCTCAAAGAAGATATGCCTCAAACTACTTGGTATTTCAACAGCATAGGATTTGTCATAACTTGGAAACAAATATAAATTGATCATTCTTCTCTAACCTAATGCCTCAAACTACTTGGTATTTCAACAGCACGATCTTTTTATGCCTTTTTCAAACTTTCGACATGTGTTTCAGTCATTTTAATTAAAGATGATGCCTCATAAGGCAGCACCATCATCCAAGCCAAGCCAGAATAAGCACATTTACACATAGCACCAATCCAAATATTTGAGATTAAAAAAAACAAGGATATAACCCACAGAGTGTAACTGATACAGATGAGATATGGTCCCAGTTAGGCAGATCTGCATAAATATCTTATGATTTAGTTGCATACTTATCTTTGTGATTTCCTTTCTTATTAAGTAGGATTTGATTTTATCTTATTTATTTCCAAGATTAGTTAATTTTCTTTTATTAGGATTAGGATTACTTTTCTGATTGCAGTAGGATTCATTATAATTTCCTATATAAAGGATGAGTCAAAACATCTTGGGAAAAGATTAGAGATAGAACGATATTAGACGTGTCCCCCTGCGTGAGGACTATTTTCTTATAGTTCTTTCAGTTCGATTAATTCCATTCAGTGCTTTACAGTTTCTGTTCGTGGACTTTCAGTCTTAAAGTTTGTTTCCAGTTTATGTTCTTGTTCGTCAGTCTCCAGCCTTTACTCTTATCAGTAAAATCCCACATTTTAAGCTATGTTCTCCATTATCTAGTCAATGTTGATTCTATGATAAACATGTATTATAAGGATTTCTAAACTAGTCTGTTATTCATTACAGCCTATGGAGGAGCATTACATGTAAATAAAGCAAGTTATACAAACAAGTATTCTCTTCCTCTTGATTTTTTACAATTCACTGTATAAGATTTTAAACCAGCAAAACAATTTTTTTCACATAGATATCATTAAGAGCACCGTGCACAGGGATTATAAGATGTTCGATGTAGGTTGTTTTGGCTGCATTCCTGATATTTGTCACAAGATAATGCAGAGCCTATTTATAATCCCTACATTGTTGGCAAGTGAATAATATACAGCACCTACAAAGAAATAACTACAAACAGTTCATTGATCTCTTATCGATCCATCCGCCTATCGAGAGCTTAAGAGACACCACCTTTTTTATCATGAATTAATCCATATCTATCATGTATTATGTCAAAAACAAAAGGAACGTCTGCTGATGAAACAAAATAGATTAATAGAGAAAAGTATAAGAAGATTCTGACCTCTGCACTGCATTTCTGTACATGCATGACCGCTTCAGTTCTAGCATTTACAAAGCGCCACTGCAAGTGCCGGTTGTACAAAAGCCTCAAAAAATGAGCATCTAAGATTTTTCTCTCCCCAACTTTCCCTCTCTGTACATCAACAGCAAAACTAAGAACCGAGGGCGTGTCAGTGAAATTGTTGTTAATGGTGCTAACAGCATTTCTGATGCGAGATGGACTATATCCCCTGGATGGAGACGTTCCCACAGGTGTCATAAGCTTGCTAGGAGATGCAGCCCTAACACTACCACGAATAGGAGTCGACATTGTTCTTGGGGATGACATAATTGAACCGTTACCACTATACTTTTTCAACTTAGGCGGCACAATCAGTTTAGAACCAGGACTTGTAGACAAAGGTGAGCCAGGATCCTGCAGTCTCCTAAGACGGCTGTTAGTTTCTTGCCAAAATTTCGCTGATGCAAAAATCCCACGAGGCCCATTTTTCCTTTGGGAACCCGGGCCACATTCTTGAACTCCTGAAGTGCTACCAGATGAGACACTATCCGAATCAGACGTGGTGAGGTCACATGGCATCAACGCCTCATTATTAACTGAATTTCCATACGGGGATCGCTGAGCCACATTTGGAAGCTCAGAGTGGCCCAAATCAAGACTCGCCCTACCACCAAGCGAAGACCTCCTCTCATCAATCATTGAGTTCTGTAGTGATCGAACAACATTCCCAGATCCACTCAGGGTACTGCTCTCCTCAACACTGCCACTACAATCCATACTCCTCGAAAGGGGATTCATCAACCGATGCCTAGCTGGCCACCTGTGCTGATCTACAACCTTACAACTCTCTACCTGACCACCTACAACATCGGCCTTCCCCCTCGAAGGAGTACTACCCCTCCTCCTCTCCGGAGTCCCCTTCCTCACACTACTCAAATTAGGGGAAGGAGGGGTCACCTTAGTCTTACTAATAGGCAACGAAAACGCCTCCCCTTGAAATGAAACAGACAAACTCCTAGTCGAGGTCACAAGAAGCTTAGTGGCAGCTGAAACACCACCATTCTTAGGGTCAAAATCAGGAATCAAAGGCCTGGCAGTCACGGACCTTCTCCTGTCTACAGAAACGGACCTCTTAGAGGCTAATGCCGGCGTATTCGCCATAGGGGTGGAGTTTCTTGACACCACAGGCGAGGGGAACCTTCTAGAAGAGGAGGAGGAGGAGGAGGAGGAGGAGGAGGAGGAGGAAAGTGAAGATGAATTGGAAGTTGAAGTGGAAGAAGTTGAAGGGGACATGTATCTAGAAGAGACAATTCTTGATTTGGGCTTTTTGAGATTATTGGAAACCCCATTGCTGTTATCTTTTTCAGAGGGCAACAATGGGGGCCTAGTGGTTTTGGGGTTTTGGGGGTCGGTTGTTGAAGCTGCTCCAGAAACAGCAGCCACCATCATCACAATTCAAGAAGCGCAAACACAGAGAGAGAGAGAGAGAGTGTAAAGACGTGAAATTTGAGGAAACCCTCACATTTTGATTCCGGTAGAAAGAAAGAGACTTACACAGAACCCTCTTGTTATCGGCATTTCAGGATCAAGAGATCCCACTGTAGCTCAAGAACGCGTTATGGGTATGCAAAAGATTCCACCTTTTTTGCTTTCTTCTTCTTCTTTGAATGTCAGACGCCGCAATACAGCAGCCCATCTAATTTAGGAACAAAAATATGAACAATGGTGCGGATGGGTTTGCTGCAAGAATTAAGAAAGAGAAAGTGTGTGTGTGTGTGTGTGAGAGAGAGAGAGAGAGAGAGAGAGAGAGAGAGAGAGATGAGGTTTGGGAGCAAGGAATTCTTGGGCAAGTTCAATCTGGCTGAATTGGATTTAGAGAAAAGTGTTGGGGAATCTTAACTAATCCAAAAATCATTCTCTAATAATACTTTTTTTGCACTTTTTTTGTATTTTAATAATTAGACCTTCTAACAATTAATGAAATTTGGATCCATTTAAACATAGTTCTTCTGTTTATAAAATTAGTTTTATTTTTAATTTATTTGCCTATCAAAATTAGTTTTTCTTTTTTTTTTGAAATTATAAATTGTTTTATAGAAGTATCTTTTTCTCTACACCCACTTATTCTCATTATTTTAACAGTTGCGTATTAAAATTTATATTGAGACTATTTTTTTCATTCTGATTTGTCACTAAATAGTCTTATTTCTATTCATGAAAATTTTTACTAGATTTTTTCTCTTCTTTTCTATTTTACATTTTATTCGTTTTTTCATTCTCTCTCCTTTACCAATTAAGCACATTATAAATTAAGAATTGTTTTATGAATCTTAGTCGAATATGAGTATAATGATATTTAGTTGAGTATGTGGTCTATTTACTTAAAAAAATAGAAGTAAATAAGATTTTTAATTATGTACCTATTAAAATGAGATTTTTATCATGGAAGGAAGGATTATTTTTTAGTGAAGGAGAATATATTTTGACCGACTTCTTTGGTCTATACCAAGTCTTCAATCATCAGCAACGCTATCTCTTATATGTCTTTTAACCGTCTCATCTCTTAACTATTCATGGGTCTCACTATATCTTTTTACTCCATCTCTTAACTAAGAGACAGCACCTGCAACCCACATCTCTTATCCGTCTCTTAACCATCTCATCTCTTAACTATTCATTCAATTTCATTTTTTATTTTTATTTCCAATAAATTCAATTAATAAAAACACACTTCATTAATAAAATAAAATTACAACTTAAATTCTAACAAAATTTAAAACCTCATTAATAAAATCCTAAAAAAATTAAAAATACATAATTTAAATAAAAAAACATATTTTTTATGATGGATTAATTTGTGGGAATGATTTGATATTTATAGAAGTGATTGGAGGCTTAAAAAATAAAATTAAATTAAAAATTTGCAAAAAACGCCTATAAACGAATAGTATATTTTTTGGAAATTTTTTTATTTTTGAATTTTTCCTGAATTTTTAAAAAAATAAAAAAAAAACATTTTTCGGATAAAAACGGCGCCCACTCGCTGGCCGGCGAGTGGGCGTCACGGACGAACCGAAGCTTGCCACGTCGCCAACGCGCGTGGCGAGGCGTCTCGCGAGCTGTCCCTCCGGGACGGGCGTCTCTCCGAGACGGGATGGAGACGGAAGGCTGCAACGCCGTCTCTTATCCGTCTCGTCTCTCTGGAACGAGATAATAGACGACCAAGGGATGCGTTGCGGATGGCGTACTGATAGATGTGTCTCAACTTAAACTTTGGAATTAAATAGATGTAACAAAACTATGCCTCCTTTATAAAATATTTAAGTATTAGTTTGTATTAAGATGGTGATAATGACATTACATTTACCCACTATAGAATTTTTTTTCTCATTTTTCAGTGTATCACTCAATATTGCCCAATTAATTATTTTAAATTTTTCTTTATTTTTTGAAAATTTAATAAGTAGTATATTACTCCTAATATTGTCAATTAAGGAGGTATATAAAATTCTATACTTATTTTTTCTATTTATAGCCATTAAGAAACTAATATATTTAATAGCATGATATGCGGGTGTACAATAAACACATATCTTTCACAGTTGAGATATATATTCATTATTTATACATCATTTAAGTGTATGTGTGAAAGAAAATAAAAAACAACAACAAATATGATGTAGATATTTCGTTATGTCCCTCAATTCTTACCCATATTGAATCATCTTAATTCTCAAGTTTGTACGTAGTCAGAAAAAAATTGTGTATGTACTATCAATAATATTAATCACATAGTAGTACTATATAAATTTACATTTTAGCCAATTGTGGATTGACACGTCTGCCCCCTCTACAACATTTTGTTACTTAGCAAATATTTCATTCACCTACGCCTAGGGAACTTAGGCATGGTCTTTAACTTTTAGTTAATGAACTCGTCGATGTATGGGACATAATAAAATTAAAAAAATAAAATTAAAGTAATGTTTTTTGCTGTAAAACTTTGACCCCAATGGTTTTCTCACATTATTTATGCAATACCTACTAATATGATGCCACTAATAGGGCACTTAACCCAAAAAAAATAATGAATATAGAGCTACGGTTAATCAAATTGCTGCCGTTACAAATAAATTAAGCCACAGGGCATGAATATATTAATCTAACCTAATAAAAACCATTACACATTAGTTTCTACAAAATATAAATACCTAAAAAATTGATTTTGATTCCAAATCTAGGTCAAAACCAATTTGGCCAATAGTTAGTAATAATATGTTTTTGTCAATATCATTTATTAGGTTAGGTTTGAAACTAAGAGTTTTTTTTTCAATATTTGACCGAAGTTATATAAACAAACATAGGGTTCTGATCTTGCAAAACTAATTTCAATACAAAACACAAAATCAACGTACAAAGGTCTTTTTGTCATTGTTAGTTGATTTTTAGGTCATTTTAGTAAGGATGGCCTAAAATGATTTAAAAATAACCTCAAACACGGATTTTATAAAACTGATTAATAATGACCTTCCATATTTTTATTAATTATTGACAAATCTCATGGTCAGGATTTGACCCGTGTTTTGTATTGAGATCAATTTTGTTTTGATAACTTTTCAATAAACATGTACTCCATATTCTTTTTTAGGGGAAATAGCAAACATAGTAACTATTCAAAAGCCACATATCAAGTGAAAATAGTAACTATTCAAATTTCAAAAGCTAAGTAACTTAGTAATTGATAGATGGATGGAGGATATTCTAACCTGATGAAATTGAAAGTTACTATATCTGAAGGAGGGTGTGTTCTTGCAAATACATTCACATTTCTGTATATTTTACACATAAAATACAAGTTTTAACCGTTATATATTTGTGTGTGTGTGTGATACATATAAGTGCCCAAAGAATGAGGGCAATCGGGATATAAATGCATTTTTATTTTGATCATCTCCCTATATATATATATATATATACACGAGTGTGTGAATGTGTGTTGTTGTATAGGATGCATCGTCACATTCAGTCTCTTTCTACCTCTTCTTTTTTTAATTTCTCCCTTGCTTTCCACGCATGCCATGGATATCCATTTCTTCTCTTACTCTTTTATTTACAATCTTTTTAATTAGACTAAATAGTCAAATGCATATTTTAAACTATTATCGATTATACAAAAAAAATAGCATTTAACTAACCATGTCTTAATTTTGTATATATGTGAAACTGTAAATCACAATTAAATTTATTTTGATATCTTCACGAAGTAATAAATTAGGATTTGATCCAACTGCCTGGTTTTCATATAGTAGTAGTAGTTAAGTCATTGATCACAAAGTTATCATCAACCAATTTATAAAATTAAAAAGGCATCACCATAATTAAAGAATTTCTTCTAAATATAAAAACGCATATGACAAATGTGTGCAATACATTTTTTACAATAGGATGTCGTAGAACTTAATTATGTACTAGTATTTTTTAAGCACTCGTGACAATCCAATAATTAATTTTGTTTGCCCTAACTTTGGATTTACTTTTTGATGCTTTATATATCTTCTAACAAAACCCTCTTTTAGATCTTCATATGATTTAATATTCCATTTTGTTATTGCACGTCACGAATATATTTACTAGTTTGTATGTACTAATATCAATATTTTTGGAAGGTATGAATGTAAAACATAATAATAAAAAAATATATTCAATTCATATAATTTAACGTTCCATTTTGTTATTGCACGTTTCGAATACTATAATTTATAAAATGTAATTGGAAAGCATGAATGTACAACGAAATAAAATTTGTATTCAATGAATGTGTGTGAGATGGGACAAAGTTTACTCTCCGTCAATCAATTAACATAAAATAATGGAGTACAATTATACTTTATTCATTTATTGTGATATAGTAAATGTAAATCGTGAGTTTTGACTAATTTTGTAAATCGATTCGATTTTTAAAATATTCAATTTAGGTATCTTACCAAACAAACCTAACTAAATAAACATTTCAATGATGTATATCCAATTAAATATAATAATAAAAAATTATATGACATGAATTACGATATTTATTTACGGTTCCTATGCATCTATCCCTGTCAAACATTTGTCTTTGTTGATAATTGCATGAATTCTTGTCTCTCTTATATACATCGCCACTTTCCATATTTCGATACATGCCACATTGCAAACCCAATAAATTATTAAAATCGATGGATATATATTTTCCTTCAGTTTATTTAAATGGTATATAAAACTAGGCCACCATTTGTTTGATCTAGAAATTTCCTCGAGATTATGAAGTTATAAACTCTAATCTAATTTGATTGTCGAATGACATCGATCTTTTTATAATATAGGACTATTTGCTACTATTAGTGAATATGGTATACAATGTAAACTATAATATACTTAATATTGATTTGCTTCGAAATACAAGAAAATTTATAAAACAAAGACAAAATATGTAAATACCAAAATTACGTGATTCTATCTATAAGACTATAACCTTTTGAATGAGATATATGTGTAATATATGATAGAATTGGAGATAATATAATAAAACTCAACTTTGGCTAAATTTTGATTTTGAATCTTCATTTAAAAAATTATTTTTACACATTAAAGTGTTAATTTTAATATTTTGATAATGAGTTGTATATATACCAACCAAATTTAATGTTTCACATTGGAAAAAGAAAACTATATATACGCAAACTCGTTAATTTATCTATATTTATTTTGTCGATCAATTAATACCAAAGAGTTAAATATATAATTAAATAAGAGTATATTAGTAAATAAGTTTTGACTAGCACTAAGAAATGAAGTGAAACAAAAGGCAAAGTCGAAAAAGTCTAATTGGACGAAATGCGAACTAGTGGAAGATTATTTCCAAATGTTGATGCTAAGTTTAGTCATATTTTAAATGTACATAACACATTAAGCAAGAGATTCATCACATGGCAAAATAAAATATCCCTATATATAGATTCATCATAACTTCTCTATCTAACTAATTTCTAGACCAACGACTTGCCAACAATATGCAATTAGTTTAGATTTCATTCCTTTCCAATCATATTAAACTAATTTATACAATTATGTACACACATATATATACATGTGTTATAGAGCTCATACACGTAGCATATGTATTCCCAAACCTCCTCCATTGCAAAATAAATAAAAAAATATGTCAAATTTCGTATTCATAATTCTATTTTTGATAAGTGTGGAACGGACAAAAATTTGATATATATTTTGCGAAATATTTGACGGTTTGCCTTAATTTCAAATTGAAAACATATATATAGACGAATATATATATATATAGTATATATATGTACTACTATAACAAATGAAAATTGATTCATAAATTTTACACTACACATGCATGCACTTCCTTGATGGGTCAAAATCTTAAAAGTGTGGTAGTTGGAAAATTCGATGGCATTTGACTTAAGTAACACTTACTAAATTAAATGTGATAGTTAAATTGTGATAGATTAGAAATCAATGAGTCAAAGTGATTTATAATTCAAGAAAATTGTGGTGTCATAACCACTCAAACTACTACCCTTTTTTTGCATTATTTGTACAGTATTTTTCTTTAAGGAATGTTTGGCGAGACAATTCTACTTTTGTTATAGAGAATTAATGGAATTCCATTTTAATGAAGGAGATTAGATTTATTCCGGATGGGGGAGTGACGCACAAGGGTTATGCGTCGTTATTATTGAACGACGCACAACCCTTATGCGTCGTTGGTTAACGACGCATAATCGTTATGCGTCGTTTAAAGACGCATAAGCATTATGCGTCTTACCCTAATGACGCATAACCCTTATGCGTCACACTGGTAAGCATTCCCGCCTATCACCCGGGTGACCCGGGTTCAATCCCCGGCAACGGCGCATTTTTACTATTATTATTACTATTGCAGCAAGGACTTTTGGAAATTATTTTATAATAAGCATTATTTTATTTTCTTATAACATAAAGACTTGGATTATTTAATTAATAGTATATAATATTATGCCCATGTATTCTATATAAGCGTAATCTATAAGTGAATAAAGTTTTGATTTTTATATTATTATACAATTAACGGCATAAACAATAGTAATTTTTAAGATATTCGAAAATAAACTTAATATATAAAATAAAATAAACAGCGGTCATAGATAATAGAAGTATAAATTAATTTGTCAATGTACATGTATTCGTTTTGGGGGACCAATTAGATTGGGCATTTATTCTTAACTTCTTTAATTAAGTCTTTTATAAGAGTAATATCTATTTGCCAAAAACAAATGTTTAGAATAACTCATTTTTATCAAATACTTATCACTTAAAAAAATGCGTCGTTGCCGGGGATCGAACCCGGGTCACCCGGGTGATAGGCGGGAATGCTTACCAGTGTGACGCATAAGGGTTATGCGTCATTAGGGTAAGACGCATAATGCTTATGCGTCTTTAAACGACGCATAACGATTATGCGTCGTTAACCAACGACGCATAAGGGTTGTGCGTCGTTCAATAATAACGACGCATAACCCTTGTGCGTCACTCCCCCATCCGGAATAAATCTAATCTCCTTCATTAAAATGGAATTCCATTAGTTCTCTATAACAAAAATAGAATTGTTCCAATGTTTGGCCGATTATATTTATGGAGTATAAATAATTGAAAATGGTGGCACTTCATTGTTTTCAGGCTATCAACTTTTTTATTAAGTTTTCCTTTAATTAGATTTCCGCTAAAGAGGGGTATGGAATCTCACTTTTGAAGTAAGATTTATGTTCAAACGAATGAATATATCATGCCAAGTAACTATCACAGGTATCTTCAACTTTTCTTAAAAAAGTATTGTGTGCAATACAATTTTCACACATAAATACTATTCAGTAAGTAAGTAGCCTCAAGAAAATTGTGTTACGTAAAGTGTACTATAATACTCTCTCCGTTCCCTCATAGTTGAGTCATTTTTCCATTTCAGAAAGTTCCCTTATAGTTGAGTCATTTCCATATATAGTAACTTTTTACTCTCTCTTACTTTATTCTTTTCTCTCTCTTACTTTTTATCTATTTATTTAACACACTCAACATCTCTCTCTTAAACTCCGCGCCAAAAAGTTTTGCCTCAACTATAAAAGAACGGAGGGAGTACATACTTTAAAATTTAAAGTTCGTGTGAAATATTAAATTACAGCCAAAGTTTGTGATTTTAGAGATCATCCATATAAAAGTTGTATTATCGTCCCACTCTAAGTGGAACAATTCTAATTTGGGACGGGATTTTATATAGTGTTGTTTATTAAGTAAAGTAGAGAGAATAAAGTAAATGAAAGGAAAAAAGTAGCGAGAGTGACATTTCCATATTTAGAAATGAGTCATTTAGAGTGGAACATACAAAAAGTAAATGGTTCACTAAGAGTGAGACAGAGGGAATATAAAATTAGAATTTTCAAATAAAACAAAAAATCTCATGGTTTACCATCTAATAAGAGTTTAAACATGGTTTATAAGAGTCATCCATTCAGAATAAATGGCTACCACTAAATAAATCAAAACGACCCTCTGCAAAGTCCATGCCCGAACAGTTTAGCGATACTGCAAAAGGAACGAAGACAGACGAGCATCAAGTGTTATAATCTTAAATAGAGAATCAAAGATACTCTATAAAGGGAAGGGAAGGGAAGGGCTGCTTGCTTATGCACGAATATAACAAGTACCTTAATAAAGCCGATTTCCTTAGCATTGCTGCGGAAGCATTGCCTGCAGCACATCAAACCATACTTCCTAATAATTCCATGAGGGTTCCCGCAAACACGGCTGTCAAAAAATAAATTACATCAGTTCAACACAAATTTGAGGTGCATTCACTCGCGCAATCTCCCTCGCTATGTGCGCTCATAAGAACCATCACTTTTATTCATAACAAAACAACTATCACTTCTCACTGATTGTGTTGTAAGGGAGATAGAGAAGGTTTTAACTACAGATTTTGCTGAAACAAAAAAAAAGGCTACATTCACTTCAAAAGGCTCAACAAAATCAAGAGTAAACCATCAGAGATAGTCAGCTCCGGTATATAATCCTATAAGGTAAGTTGAGTTTAGGGGGAAAATTTTATTCAATGAAGTGTAGTACATTTAAACTGGCAAATTGCCGGGTTGTAACTTGCAAGCTAAAAGCCATTCTACATAACAAGGTAACATCTAAACGGAACAACAATTTTGCATATACAATAGAGGAATTCTTGCTGCATTCTAATGGTGACTGCTCAATGCCAAAACAAAACCACAAATAACGACTCATGAGTTAAGAATCTCGTGCCACAGAAAAGCAAAATTGTTCAAGTCCGCCTAAATTCTGCAAATAAATCCCATTGCATTTGAGAAAGTATGCTGCACAATTTCAGCATTTTTACCACATCAATAAATAATGTTCGAAAACATTTTGGATTTTATACATTGTTCGTGTCAAAATTTCTAACAAATTCAGATTTTATTTCTCCATCTTCAATCAGTATAAATCAAACAACATTCGCAGAGATACAGCAATTAAATAAATATCATATAAACTATTCCTAGTCATGAATAATTTGGTGCACAACTCAATATACAAAGCTAGTTACTTTTCGTTTTCAAATAAAACAAAATCGAAGAATTGCATCCACGATAAATTTCCCCGATTACAAAAGCAAACCAACAAAAACAAAAAGAAATTAAGGCACAAATAAACAAAAACATATAGAAAAAGGAAATTATGCCGGTACCATGTGCGGGATCCAGGGCCATAGGTTTTTGGGTGAGAATTCCAGATGTTAGAGTGCCCCATCTTCCTCTCTCTCGGCAAGAATTAGGCTAATGAATCTGTGTTACAATTGAAAGAGATGGTTGAATTTATAATCCTGCAAACTAAAACCCTAATGTTGATTTCGAAATGGGTCGGCCCAACTCAGATAGGCCCGCCTCCAACCATATAGCTTGGGTCCTGGCCTGGCTCAGGCCCACCACCGAAGCAGGCTGGTTTTATTTCTATAAATTCAAACCCAGTACCAAGTGGTGTGGATTGTGTAGAAAAATATTTTTTATGTATTTTTTTTTTAATTTTTCATGTACTTTTAAGATGTTGATGACTTCCAAATTCACTTTTGATTATGTTTGCGATGTCCTCTTAGATCAATTTACCGTAACAGAAATACAAAAATCACAGGACTCAAAAATCACAGGACTAGCTATATACAAGACATAGGAAAGGATTGATATTTTTGCATTTCTTTGATTGACAGTAAACAATATCAATGAATAGCTTGCACCACCAATAGTGTGACAGTTACTCTTCATTGATTAAGGCTACAAAATTCAGTAGCAATATTTATCACACTCAACCTTCATGTTGCTCCATTGCTGAAATCCATGGTGGTCCCTTGCAGGTCACATGCGCGCTGCTCGCATTCTAGCTTCCCCCACCGAGCATCAACTCGTTCACATGGAAACACAACCTTGCCTAGGCTGCACCGGAGTCGAGAACTTTGTTCACAAAACTATGCCAAAGGGCACAAAAGGCAAGATGGATGCATAGATTGCTTACCTTCTATTAACAACATTATGCGCATAGCATAACCATTGGGAGAACTCATCATGCGATCCAGCCATTACAGGGTTCGCTCTGCATAAGATGTATAGAAACATTATAGATGCTCATTTCTAATATCCGTATTTGGAACGCGATTAGTCAAAACAGAAACCCATCTGCTAGAAACAGAAGACACTAGCAAGAGTTGAATTTCTTGTAATTAAAATTTGAAGGCATAAACTTAGAGAAAGCAAAGCCGTGTACACAACTACTATATGTTTTAGCAGTGTAGAAAATGGAGATCGTGACAGAGGCAAGTGGTTTAGGACATACGATGCAATGGCTAGTTTCCCATGTAGGTAGCAAATGTTGCTAAACATATGCCAAAATGAGAGAGAAAGAGAGCATGTATTTACCTTATAACTTCTTTAAAGTGATCTGCACATTCCTTACAAGGATACATGCGAGATAATATCTCCATCTGCATAAGAAAAGGAGAGCAACATAATCTACGGGGAGGTAGTGAATGGATTCATATCACTCTTGTAACATCTCAAAATGAGACATCTCATTAAGAACACAACAAGTCTTAAGCTCTGAAAACATTTTATCAAAGGGACAAAGCTTATTGACGAATTAACACAAACAGTTCAAAATAAACAAGGCCCAAACGAACATAGGCTCTGCACCAATCCTTCAAGAAACTTGAAAAAACATACCAGTTCTTTGACATCTTTCTTCTGTTGCCTGGTCGGCTTATCCGGGTACTGAAAAACCTAAGCGATAAATCAAGTAATAGACAACAAAGGTGCAGCCTTCCCCAAGAAATGCTAAAAAGAGAAACCTTGTTCAACAGCAGAAATTGAAAGGGTGGAAAGAACCTGAGCAGCTAGAGTGTGGAGAAACGTCCATGTAGCTCTTCCAAGTTCTTCTTTAGTTGTTGGGCCTGATGATTTTCCCTGTTCAAAAGCATACAAAAAATCGTTCTTGTTCAATCCAATCCGCATACAAGAAAAGCAACAAAAAAACGTAATCTATCGAGATTCGTGATTCTACAACATCACTTATAGTTGCTGCAAAAAGGTCCCATTTACACCAAACAAAAAAAATGAATTTCATTCAGTACTTTCACCGAACAGGTGGACTGCAATGCGAAGTTCGAAACTAGCTTGGAAATAGTAGAAAGGAGAGACCTTGTTGAGAATTTCGGCGGGTTGGCGAGTGTGATTTGGCGTGGAGAGCGTTAAAAGAGGGGTCTTGTTTCTGGGTTGCGAGGATGAAGGATCATCTGAGCGCGGGAAGAAGCGAGAGAGATTCGTCTGAATGCACTCCGAAACTCTGCCTACTCCTTTTAACAGAAGTTGTACCGGATTATCCGACGTAGCCATCGAATGGATTGCACAGAATGAAAGATTGCAAATTTTATATTGCTAGTATTTGAGGTTTTGGTCTTTTGGATTCAAACTTAAATTGAATGGGAATTTAGATATCCTAATCAAGAATATTCGTTTAGTAATACTCTCTTTGTCCAACAATATGAGTTACTCTTATTATAAATACATATTTTTAAAAATGTAAAAAATGGTGGGTTAGAAAAGTTAGTGGAATATGAAACCAAATTTTTATATTGGTTTTATAATAAAATGCGAGTGAAAAGTGAGTTAGTGGAAGGTAAGACCTACTTACCATTTATGTAAAAACGAAGTGTGACTCTTATTGTGAGACGTACCAAAATAGCAAAGTGTGACTCGTATTTGAGATTTGCAGCCGGATCAATTTGTTTTTATTTATTTTCATTTGATTTTAATACACTATTTTATCTATAAATAATCTCATTCTTCTTCTCATTTTACTATCTCTACTTCGTTCTCTCTTTTCTAACTTTCTCTCCCCAATGAGTTTTGACGAGAGTTGTCACCTTTTCGCGTCGACTTCGAAAATGGAAGAGGAGTACATGAATGATAATACGTGGAATATTATGAGGGAAAAACATAAGGGTCGCTTAGGCAAATCCATAATTGAGTGTGTGTACCGAGAATATGTCATTGGCGTTGAATGACTAGTTGTGGACTATTTTGCAGAGCAGCCACGGTGAGGCAGAACAATTTTTGGCTCTATCTCCAAGAGCGTCCCGAGTGTTCCGGAATATCCGGACTCTCAACTCCGTAGAATTCTCCAACTGCAATTAGGAAGTTAGGTTATGGAGGAGAGTCATGCCAATTTGATGAATATCTCCATGTCGCGTATACAATTGATTGCAAATGCACGTTGAAATTTTGTCATGGAGTTGTGGAGGCGCTTTGTGCCACATACCACCTCTATATTTTAAAAATAGAAACTTTTGAAACGGCACATGTGCTTACTACACAATTGGTAAGGTCCGAGAAATAGAAAAAAATTGTTAAAGTATTGTTAACGGAGACCCACCTCATTAGATAGTGAAAATTTTCTTAAATGGTAAAGTTTCTGATTTTAAAGGATAAACCAAAATGAAAATAGTTTCTATTATTAAAAGACGGATACAATATTTGCTACCACTGCTAATGCAAAATATTCAATTGTTTTTTGAATTTTTGGTTCGGATCCGATTGTATTTTTTAAAAAAATTCATGTCATCATCAGATATTTTAAAAGCAAAAATAATATAAATTCAAAATATATTTATTTATTATATATATAATAAAACTATATTATAATTATTAACTAACAAATACTATAAAACCTTGTGTTGAACAATTATAGTTTCTAATGGTATTTGGTACTCTTAGATTTACAGAGTTTGGTACTGGGTTTTCAAATTTACGGATTTTGGGTATAGGATTGTCACCTATTTATATATTTTTATTCAATTTCAAATTTTCATAGTTCAGATTACAGACAATTTCATAAAATTTTGGAGTATAGGATTTGACAAAAAATCTGATATGAAATTAGAATGTTCACCTATATTATGAGCAGGTACAATTGCCAACACTCGGACATCATTCTTGAAATTGTTGTTGACCAACGACTTTGAATTTGATATGCTTTATTTGGTGTGGTCGGGTTGAAATAGGACTGACCTTATTACATGTGCTCTGGCTTAAATAAAAATATTGAAGTAGCAATAAAAAATTATTTGCGACTAAAAACGAAGGTGATTTTCATGATGTTAATGCAAATGCCCTAATAGTTCTAAAAAAGTAACTTGTTGGTCCACTTTTTGTAGAGACGATCCACTATCAATAATTTTAATATAAGATTATAAAGTATATGATATAAAAAATGTTGAAATACTTAAAATTGAAATTAAATAAATAAGAAAGAAATAGAAAAAATAGAAAAGGTGAAAATTGGTGAGCAGTGTTACTAGAAATGAAAGAAGAATATTTGTAGACGAGTCAAATGTTGGAAATAAAATTCTACAGAATTCAATTTGAAATTACAGTATTCTAATTCAATCTCAGATCCTTTGTTCGAAAAAATTAAATAATCTATAATATAAAATTGCATTCTAATAATTCATAATACTTGTTTGATAAATCATACTATTAACTAAAAAAATGACATTGTACAATATTTTGTTTTAGTGTTTTTTCATAGATATTATGCATCTCTGTCGTTTTTCTATATACTTTGAGTTTTTTGTATCAAAGTATTGTGTGTGCAATATCGTGTTTGTGTGTGCGCGCGGAAGTAGTGTGTTTATATTTACAATCGATGTTGTGCGTGTAATGTGTGTGGGAGGTGCCAAATTGCACAACTATTACCAAATATTTATTTTGACCATATAAAATTGAGAGAATTTGATTCAATTTCAAATCTAAACATTGGTATAATATCAAATTATAGATTTTCAATTAAAGATATTAATTTCCAATTCACACCCAAATTCCATGGTTAAACCAATCATCTAACGCAATTGATAGAATTGGAAGACATGAATATAATTGTATTAAAATGTAGTAGTATTTCATGTAGTTGCTCCTAATGATTTTGAGGAGAAAAGTAAGAAGAAAAGCATAGGAAAATAATTGGTTAATTAAATTCATTGCAGTAGTATCACGAAATTGTGTTAGTACCACAACTTCAGCGCCACTGAGTTGAAATATTTCGATTATTAGACTTTGTTGCTAAATGTCATAACCCAAACACGGCCTTAAATTCCACGAAAGAAGAGCAGTAGTACACGATTCTGTTAGGAGTGGGGAAGCCTACATTAGTTGTACCGTGTTTGGCTTTGCTCTGTCCCTAAACTTTGATTTTTACCAACCGAAATTGAGCTCGACTTCGGCCGCCGAGCAAACAGCCAAAATCGGAACAATCAATCAACAATTCGAGCACAATTCAGCCCCATCGACGACCTCTGCTCTGCCAAATCAGGTTCAATTTCACATTCCCGTCGAAAATTCAATCCGATTTCTGGGGTTTTTCCGTCCGTCGTCGAAATGTGAACTGGATTGGGGTTCTGATTCGAGAATCGTTATTTGTTTGTAATTTGCTGACATCCTTAGCTTTTCTTTCTAGTTCAATTTGATTGGGTTAGGAATTTAATAATTTGTTTTTGTCTGTTATATCTTTATGTCAATGAGTTGGGATTGAATTGCTGATCTCAATTTTGTCTTGTTTTCATTTAATTTGATTAAAGTTAATGTTAATGTTGTAGAATAATTTGCCAAATGATACATCAAAAAGTTGGGGTTTTGGTGGGGAAATTTGAGAATCTGTAACTATTATTCGTAAAGCAGGGAAAAAATTTGATCTTGATTTTATAGCTTTACATAACTTTGATTGAGCTGATCCATATGTCAGTTGATTATGTTAGCATCTTAAAACTGTGGAAATTGATCATATTGGTTCGTTTTCTGGTATGATGTTTTTGTGTGAGATTCAATGTCTGGAAAATGGGGGGTTTTTTGGCTATGATTTTGCTACTGTTGTGTTGTGTGATAGTGATGGCGATCTGTTGTTTCTGTACAGTTTGAACTGAAAATGGTGGCGAGTTTTACTCGTGTGGACACGCTCGAGCTGAAAGATGTTATCTATCAAAAGATTGGACACGAAAGAGCGCATAAGTACTTTGATCAGCTGAAGAGATTTCTAAGTTTGAAGCTTAGCAAAGTCGAGTTTAACAGGAGCTGCGTGCAGACGATTGGGAGGGAGAACGTTTGTCTTCACAACAGGCTTATCCGATCCATTGCCCAAAACGCGTGTCAAGCTAGGATCCCACCTCAGAAAGCTCGAAAAATTGAAGGAATGAGTGTTAAGGTTGCAAATGGTTACCAGAGGAACAGTCTGCAATCGTTGTATGGTGATGCTTTCCCCCAGTCGCCTCGCAAATGCAGATCTCCTGTCAGCAGAGATCGCAAGTTGAGGGATCGCCCGAGCCCTCTGGGCCCGCTGGGTAGGAGCCCTAGTCTCACGTGTGAAGAGACAGTCACGAGGACTCAAGAACAGCAGAGTGGAACGGAGTTGCAATCCCTCTGCAGCAGACCTCCAGTCGGTGTCGTCTCAGTGGAAGACGGAGAGGAGGTTGAGCAGTGTGCTGAAAGCCCCGATGGTGGGAGGTGGTGGAGCAATGTCACTGCTCCTTTTGGCGTCTCAGTTGGTCCACGTGAGGCTGCTGGTTGTAGCTATAAGGACGGCGAGGCTTGTGAAAATCAGGGGGAGTTGCCTAATACCGTGTCTTTAAGGAGACGTTTGCAGAAGAGGCTGGCTTCGGAGGGAGTCGGGATCTCTCTGGAATGTGCAGACGTGATAAACAACAGCTTGAATGTATTCTTGAAGCAAATAATCGAGCCATGTGTGTCGATTGCTTCAAACAAGGCAGTGATGCCTGATAGATCTAAGAAGGTGAGTAGTGTGCTGGATTTCCGGGTTGCGATGGAATCAAACCCTCGTCTGCTCGGGCCGGATTGGCCCGTCCAGCTCGAGAAGATCTGCCACCACGCCTCCAAGGAGTGAAAACTCCAGTTTTGAAAATGGTGGTTGCAGAGAAGAGTGAGGTTTGATGAGGATGGAAAGCTAAGTATGTTTGCTACTGGCTTCATATACAGATAGGTTCTAACAGCATTGATCATTAGTCACTAGAGTTTGTATAATTTTTTTGGAGTTGTTGCTTGTAATTTGTATATATATTTTTGATAATGAAAAAAGCCTCCATTTGTGCTGTTGTTATTCATTCAAGATTTAGAACCAATTTCACCTTTACAAATTTATATTCCAAAAAAGTAGTTACATTACTAAATACAACAAATCATAAATACAACTAACTGCAATTTCAAGTCTACAATCAAAAATAAAAAAATCCCTCCACTATTGGAATTTTAGATCACTATTATCGGTAATGTGTGGTTTGCATGCTATTGCATAAAACTTGTGGTTTGCATGCTATTGCACGATACTTTAAATCATCGATTGTCGCTATCGGTCATGTGTGATTTGTAGGCTATTGTACCGCTATCGGTCATGTGTGATTTGTAGGCTATTGTACGAGACGGCGTCCACCGCCGCCGACTTTGTCTAGGCTTGCCATGCTAGTCATGTAAATAGTCCATAGGTAGGAGAAGGAGTTGACCACCAATGGCTACATATAGATGAAAAACTAAGTCAATTTCAGTTTATAAGCTATGGAAAATGAAGATGATAATTCAAATCACCAACCTGTAAATGAACAGGGGTGAATTTGAAGGTGACGAAGTCGCAAACTGGCCAATACATTACCCCATTCATCATCGTAGGAACCAAATCACGTCTCAATCTAGCAACAATCTCACCAACATTTTCACCTGCAAAATATCCCCATTTTTTTCCCACTCAATTTTGAAATTTCTCGGGTGAAATTGAATCTGTATTACCTTGAAGAGCAGCGTTAACAGAGAAGAAAACAACAGTCATGGCAGGTCCGTACACAGCCTGCCCCAAACCGATCTTCTTCAGCGTCGATAACACATCGCGCTTCGGGAAAACCGCCGACATCAAATTGTACCAGTAATGCAGCGACGGCCCCAATATCACCATGCCGTAACCGCCCATGCGCAGAGTTCTCACCAATTCATACCGTTGCTCCATTCCCCCCACAATCGTCTGCGCGCGATTTTGAGATTTGAAATTACACTTTTCAGAAGCTGTAATTGATCGATCGGATGAGAATTAGGGCGTTACCTGGGAGGTTATATCGGCGGCGGTGTAGATGAGGGCGGCGGTGGCGCTTTTGGTCGCGATCGGGCGTGATTTGATCGATTGGAGGTACCAGCGGACCAGGCGGAGTTGATGGAGGGAAGACGGTGCAGTTGGAGGCTCCGAGTGGTTAGGTTTCCGGTGATGGTGTTTGAAGCGGGGAAGCGTGCGGGGCGGCGGTGGAGCCAGCTGGCGGCGTTGAGCGGCGGCGATGGCTGGTCGGAGATGGTGTGGTTTAGAGTAGTTTTGGATGAGTGGTGTGAGCATTGAAGTCTGAGGATGGTGATTTTGGATAATGAGGCGGCCATTGATTCCGGCGAAGGAGCAATGGTGAATAACGGGAAACGTGTTGGAACGGAGAAGAAGGCACGGATTTTATAGCGTGTGGCGTGCACGCTCCGGTCTCAACTTTACAATAACTCAAACACAATCATAAAGAGAGTATTTATACTAGTCAGGGAAATTGCAGTTTGGTTAGTATTACACAAAATTTCTATTAATACAAAAATTATTATTTTAATTATAATTTTCTAAATGAAAATTAATGACACTATAGAGGACAAGAGAATATGTATTACTTCCTTCGCCACAGTATAAAAAATGTATTTTTCTTTTTAGAATGTCTCACTCTAAATGATACGGTATATTTTTAAATATAAAAATATCACACTCTCTATTTTTTTCTCCTTATTTTATTCTTTATATTTTACTCACAAAACAACAATCTATAAAATTTTATATTAAATTAAAAAGTGGGACAAAGGAAATATTAATTATATTTTTATACTGTTGCTTGGATGGAAATCCTAGTTAATCCAAATATTCAATAAGTATTTGTTATTATTCCGTCTATAAACAGTAGTGGTAGTCTCATTTATGAAATATACACATTTTAATTTATAATTGGTAAAATATAGTTAAAAACATAGTTTCATATTCACTCCGTCCATTAAGTTAGTGAAATATTACTCCGTCTACAAAGGTTGTTCATATCTAATTTCATGCAGATTTTAAGAAATATTACTCCGCATGAAACAAAAATGTTGAAAAAAGTTTGTGAAATTAAAAAAAAATGTGGATAATACTTTATAGACGGAGACTCGGAGAGGATATACTAATACTATAGCATTTTTTACTCTACAAATTTGTTAAATTAATTTAATTGTATAAAAAGTGAGCGCGTGCGATTTTCATATGGTGCGACGCGTGGATGAAATAATTCCAGTAAGACAACGGTGTACGGAGCCAGAGCCCACACTTCTACGACACGTGTACCGGAACTAACACGTAAGTTAAAAAAAATTGATATCCCAGCCCTCGACACGGGCCCCACTCTCTCATTCCACCAATTAGAAATTTACTAAAAATGATTAATATGATTTTAGTCAAATGTAAGAATTTAATTTCACTTTCAATTGCGCATATTTACTTATATTAAAATAACTAAAACTAATAGGGCCACCTACGATCCCATATTTTTTAGAATTGTAATCAGCGGTTCTTGAACCGGCTACATTATTAGATAAGATAGTTTCTCTATTCAGTAATTCCTTGAATAATTGCAGGTTTTGGGTTTACTACAAATTTATTACGAATGTATTCTCTTTGGTTACGAATTTAATACTGTGTATGTATAGCCAAATTTATTATAGTTTGTATAACAATGTTCGACTGAACACTCAAATTATTTTTTTATGTAAATCTAGAAGCGGATAAAGAAAAAAATTTATTATGGTATTTTTTAAATCTCATGTTTGAAATTTTTTGGAATACAATTTTCATACGAGCAAAATTTGATGATATGACCTTTGAACAAAATTCACACAAAAAACCGATAATTTGTCTGAGGTTTTTATGTTGATTGCAATTTGCAAAGTTACAACCAGCACACTGTTAATATATTCATGATGTATAAATCATAACTTAAGCTGTAATATGTATATAGTAATGTTACAATAGGCAATGCATGTATAGCAGCAACATTATCTTAAAAAAACATCCACTTTTTTTGTTCTCCTATAATCATCCTTAGTTTAGACAAACTTATGTTTGAGCCTCTACCTTTATCAGCATCCAAAGTCATAAGCCGCCAATCCTTTCAACTCGGGGCCGTTGAGTCTGTTGTTAGCAAAGCTGCAAATTTCATAAATTTCACTTAGAAATATTCAACTTCGAATGCAGATGTAACAGAATGCAATTCAATCCATTTCTATCAATTAGACATATTGGATTAGTTGTGTGTTCTAGAAAGCATAGATCATTGCACTTTCTTTTAGATGAACAAATGTAACGAGACGTGCAACAAGAACCGGATCATGACATTTTACAATCCATGCTACAACAATCGAGGAAATGATATCAACAACTATCTTCGTTACTATATGATTGCATCAACAAAAATGTTGTTAAAAAAAATTAAGTTTTTTGGATCTTTGCAAGTTCCAAATGGTAGATTATGATTCAAAATCAGTTTGATTAGGCTGTTTTTTAGTACTATCAATGGCAAGATTTGGATTCATTAAATGTTCGTTCTAAATTAATCATACAACGAGGAAGTATGTGTATCAAATCATGAGCACTACCCTTCATACGGAAGGGATCAACAAAAAAGAAATGGTGAATCTAGTACCTTTCCATTGGAAAACTTCCAAACGGGCCATCAACCGGGATTGTTCCACAAATATCATTATTCGAGATATCACTGCACACAGTCAAGAATCAAACATAAGGCAAATGCCCAAGTCATTTCTCATCATCAAAGGGCACGAGAAGGTGTACTCACAAAACTTTAAGGTCAGACAGAGTGGTGAGTTCCCGCGGTATTGATCCTGTAAGCTTGTTATCATTCAGCCGTCTGCGAATTCACAAGAAAATCAAACAACTACACTCTTTAATCCATACTAATACTACAATCTACACTTTTTATACTCACAAGAAGCGTAGAGACTTCAAGTCGGCAAAGGACTTTGGTATCTCCCCTTCAAATTTATTCCCATAGAGGTCCATGCTTATGAGATTTCCCAAATTTCCCAACTCCTTGGGGATTTCCCCTACTATGTTGTTTGTGTACAGTTCCCTGCAATTAGTGTCAAAATCTCTCCCTTTATCATGTTATCAACACACAATCAATAACAACTAAACAATCTTTCAAGTTTTCAAGAAATCATTAAAAGTAGGATCTTGAGTGACAAACAAGAATTTCATTATAATCACTCAACTACTACTCAATTCTATAATTTGATGAATGAAAGCATAATTCAACAGAGTATAATTAAAAGGTTTGAGATTATTACAAATATTTCAGGTGCTTGAGTTCACCTAGCTCAGGTCCCAAACTCCCAGAAATCTTGGAATTACCCAAGTCCCTACAATCAAGAAACCGGATTCATCACAAACCGTTAATCCTAAAAAGAATCGGAAAGAGAAGATCTTACAAGCGGACAACGTGGTTGTCGGAATCGCAGGTGACATGAAACCAGGTGCAAGGATTGACAAGAGTTGGATCCCAGCTTTGAAGAACGTTTGTGGGGTCAGAAAGCCTGCTTCTCAAAGCATAAAGCGCGTTTCCTGCGAAATTTAACTGAATTAGGAAAGCCCATCAAGAAAAGCAACGACTTTTGTTGATGAATTCAATCGAATTCCAAAAACTCAAAATTGATTAACAAAAAAGAGAGAATTGGAGTTGAATTACCTTCAGAGTTGGTGGAGAGCGCGGGAGAGAGGGAGAGGAGGATGGGGAGGACGAGAGAGAGGAAACAGTGAAAAGCAGCCATGAGAGAGAGAGGCGGTGGGATCAAGAGGTGGGAATGGAAAAGGAGGAGCAAGAGAAGGAGTGGAGTTGTAGGGTCAAGGGAGTCAATGTCGGTTGGTTGAAAGGTTCAAAATTTGAGAAATTGGGAATTTCCATTTCCATTTCTATGGAGTAAAAGTGACGATTGGGTTGGATTGGAGGCGAGGACGAGGAAGGAGTGGTGTGGGGGTCCCACATTGACGGCGATTCCACTTTCATGATTGGTCTCACCTCTACAGCAAGTCAGTGATGGTGGGCTCCCCTTCTCATCCAAATTAGATTACTGTCATTAATTACTAAATTCATATAAAAATTAATGAAAAATTTAAAATTAGTTCAACCGTTAAATTCATTCATTAAAAAGTAATCGACTTGTTTTTTCTGATTTTTTTTAAAAGATAATCAATAATAATGGTTTACATCTATCTTGTGAATTGATTCGAATTTGATGACTCGAAATTTTGGACATAGAAAAAGTGTCTTACCAACTAAGGTACTCTTTTCGTCATTAAGATGATCTACAAATGATTTTATGAAATGTTTTATATGTACACTAAATATAAAATAATGTAAAAAAGATAATAAAATTAAATAATGCTAGTACTGAAAATAAGTTATTTTATGAAAATGATCATATTTGTTGAAAGACAGAGTAGTTGATATTTGGAACTTGGAATATTTTGTACGTCAAAATACTTGAGTAGTTCATTTGAGTACTGTCGTTCAACCCTTTTATTGTACCCATTATTCTGACGACATATTCATCAACTTTTCCTCTCACAGCTTGTTTCCGAAATTCATTTGGAAGGAACTTGCTTATTCGACCTTTTTTTGTGATGTATGAAATGAAAACCACAACGGTGAAACTAATAGCCCCCTTCACAAATGATCAATTAGATACACTGAAAACACACAGAACACAATGGGGATGGTCTTAAGAAAAAAATTTCAATATTGACACCCATATAAAGAATTAGGAGTACATAATAACTTGATGCTTGCCTATGAGAAATATTAGGTAGCAATTGGTGCAAACAAATATACCAATGAGTCTAGCACAAAGTTGAGGAAGACTGCACCTCAATATTCTTCTCCTCTTCTTCAGCTTCAAGCCAAGCAGCCTTAACATGTGGATAAAAGAGCCAAATTAGTAAATCAATAAGAGAAAACTACAAACCAATGTAAAACGGAGATTTAACTACCTTGTCTCTTTGAAGCCTTGAGACATGAGGGCGCATAGAGTTTCCTAGGCTCATGCCTCCCCATGTTGCTTGCAGCTCTCGCTCCCTAGCTTCTTCACGACGAGTCACTGAATGCCTGATGCTGTTATTCTCTTCTTGTTGCTGCTCAGCAGCCATTTTTGCCATTTCCAGCTTTGACTTATGCTTCACTAGAACTTGGTCCAAACTGCTTTCCATTTCTCTACCACTGTCCTTGCGCTTCGGTTTCATTTGCATGCTTTCATCTGCACAAAATTCTAGTTTCTCCTTTTCCAGTCTTGAGACATGCTTTACTAGAACTTTGTCTAGGCTCTCATAATTTGCGCCGTTTTCTTGGCTTTTTCTTTGGAGCTTTTGAACTCTAACTGTGTTTCGTTCCTCTTTCTGCACCAAGTGATCTGATTCTGAACCAGTTTGTGTTTCTTTCCTCTTAACAGTATTTCGGTTCTCAATCATGTTAAGGTCTATATTCTCTTTGCCTTGGGAATCCTCATTGGTACCAATAGGGATATCTTCTGAACTTTTAGCATCTGATGGATGACTGCTTGTCTTTTCCGTTGGCTTCAATCTGTTTCTGTTCCGAGCTTCTTGAACCTCCATTTCAAGCCTTGTCAAACGCTTCACCAAATATTTATCCAGGCTAGGAATATCTGTGGCATCTTGTTTTGCACGGGGTGCTCCTCTTGATGATCTACCATTCCTCCTTGCTTCTTCGATCTCCTTCTCAAGTTTTGATTTATGCTTCGTCAGTACACTTCCCAAGTCTAGAACCGCTGCGCCATCATCCTTGATATTCGCTTTAGACCTCGAACTTGAATCATTGGTAGAAAGAAGCTTCTCGTCATCAGTCCCTTTACTTCCATCACTAGCTTCGTTTTTTCTAGCATTTTTGGCTTCTTCGATCTCTTTCTCGAGTTTTGATTTATGCTTCGTCAGTACACTTCCCAAGTCTGGAACCGCTGTGCCATCATCCTTGATGTTCTTCACTTTAGATCTCAAACTTGAATCATTGGCAGAAAGAAGCTTCTCATCATCAGTCCCTTGACTTCCATCACTAGCTTCGTTTTTTCTGGCATTTTTGGCTTCTAATATCTCTCTTTCAAGCCTTGTCAAGCGTTTAACTAGAAACTGGCCCAGGCCAGGAATTTCATCCTCGACAGCGCCCCTAGAACTCTTCGTTGCTCTCCCACATACAGACGACCTCCTTGAGACTTTGGGACAAGGATTCTCCGTGTTTTGAACGGCCGAGCTGTATTCTGTTTCAGCCAGTGCAGCATTTAGGCCACTTGTTGCAACTATGGTTGCAAGAGAAGCCAGTTCCTCTTCTTTTAAGCATTGAAGTCGACCAAGCATCATTTCGACAATATTAGTCATATTAAACTTATCCGACTCTGGCCTTTTTCTCAGCTTTGAACTATCCTTACAGGATCCTGCTTCCGCATCTGAACCGGCATCATTAGAATCATATTCTGAAGTGATTGCTGACAAGTCATCCAAATCAGGGTTCTCGCTGATTTTGTGCAACAATTCCTTAAACTCATCTTTGTTGATAGAGTGGCAATTTGCAAGCTTGACGAAAGCAGCTTTAACTGCAGCAGCTACTTGATTATCAACAGAAAATGCACTTTCAAAGATTGCTGAGACCTTATGGGTGGTTGATCCTCCTGTACCAGAATCCGGTGTACCATTCATGATCACACCAACTACCTGTGCAGCTTCAAAAGCTTCGGCAGCAGAAAGTTCTGCTTTCGATAGCTGCTCTTCTGCTTCTTTACTTTCAATCCTTTTTTAAGAAAACGATATATTTTAGATCCAAAGATACACACAATACATACTCGATACAAATCCATCGTAAAAGGGATATACTCCATACCTGGCTGCCTTAAGTATACGGCACCATGATGCTTCCACCATTGCTGCCTTTCTTGCCTCCATTGCTTTCTGTGCAGCTTCTCTTATTGCAATCTTTTCCCTCAACACTCTCGAGTAATGGGGATTTGAATCCCCTAGAGTTTCAACGAGAGTCAGATGCATACCATCTACCTCCTGTGATAAGAATTAGCCTCAAATCATCTTTATCTGTGAAAAAAACCTTGGTGGAAAATAGATAAGTCAATGCAGCATACCTGAAGCATTTTCAGTTTCCTCTTCAGGTAAGGCTCCACCTTCTTCCGTGGGAACCAATTAAGGGGAGAAGTTTTACGACGAGGAGGCTTAGATATTTGAGATGTGAGTTTGTTCAGTGCATTTGAGCTAGACCTTATCGCATCCTTCACTTTATTCTGAAACACGCCAGTGCACGGTTAGACAGATGCATATGTTCTAGTCTTTACGAGCGAAAACTAATCGAATTAGCATTCCATTCGTTCATAGTAGTTTGCAAATTTATGAAGCTAACTAGCTAAGGCATGCGAGATTGCGTGAAGAGCCAAACTTATACTAATTCATCACTTTTTTGCATAATTTCAAACAAGAATATACAAATGCATATGTTTATAAACATTACTTCTGCTAATTCTAGTTCCTATGATATGACTATATGAGTATCAATACTACAAAAAAAAGATTTGCTAAACTGAGGATCTTCCACACAAATCAAACAAAGTTATCCAAAGATATGCCATTACATAAATCCCCACACTCAATTCAATAAAGTCGGAATAAATTACAATTTAAATGAAAGAAAAATCAAGCATGCCAAAACAAGAGAAATTAATTAACAATTTATCAATAGAATTGGGGAAATAAAACCTTTCCAAGGTTAGAAGCAGACGTGGTCGACTCCTTCGGACTGCTATCTTTCTCAACACAACCCATGTCAATACATCCAAGATCCATTTCTTTTTCCCCCAAATCACCAATTCAGTGATAAACCGAACGAATTTTCACAGCGATCGGCGTTGTTGAGTATCAAAATAAAAATTGGCGGCGGAAAGAAACGTAATTGCGGAGATGATGGAAAAGGCAGGAACGATGACAGTTGCTTGGGTTTTGTAGTGAAGAATTTGATGAGCAAAAGGGTTTTTTTTTCTTATTTTTTTGCTGCGTGATTATGACCTGTGAAGAAGAAACTAGCCGTTTGAATATATTTTTGCAACGGTCGAGAGTGGGTAGGATATACAATACGGAATCCGCAGAAAATAAAATTTAAAAAAACTAAAGGCCAATTTTGGTCCTTAACATATTGCGATTTTACGATTTTGGTCTAAAACATTATCTTTTGAATTATTCGGTCCCTCACAAATAAAAACGGGTCATATTTAGTCCGAATTGGACAGTACTGTTAAAATTTAACAGTGAACGAATCTTAATTGGATGTTGACCGGATTAAGTTAATAATTAGGGTTTATTAATGTCTAATATCTAATTAACCCAAACAAGAACTAGGGCCGCCCGCTTCATCCCCACGCTCTCTTTCTCTTTCCCTCTCTCTCTCATTCAGTTCATCCAATTCCTCTTTCTCTCTTTTATCCCATTCCCGAACCGGGACTCCAGAACTTCCATTGCCTTCTCCTTTCTCCCTCTTGAGGTTGCCGACTGTCGCTTGTAATTCTCTTCCACCTGCTCCTCTTCGGGTTGCCGCCGTCAGCAACTCGTGTTTTCCAGTGAGCGTCGGCTCTTGTCTTCGTCGCTGAAGTTCTTCTTCGCCATCGCTGCCGAACCGCCGCGTCGGGAGTCGTGCAGCGTTGTCATCAGCTTCATCAGCCGGCGTTGAGGGGGACGAGGCCTCGAGCGCGGCATACGTATCGTCCTCAATCATCGGGGAGAGGGCGGGGGAGTTGGAGAAGTGGGCGTGGGGAGTATTGTGAGACTTGGCCTTCTTCATCGCGGGGAGAATTGGAGATGCGGCGGCGGAATGAGGGGAGGAGGAGGAGCGCTTGCTGGGGTTGGAGGTGCAGGTTGGGTGAGACATAAGAGAAAGAGTGATGAATCTGCTCAAGGGAAGCTTGAGCTCTTCCTCATTGCAGGAGAGAAGGTCTTTTTTGTGTTTTTGATTTTGCAAAGAATTGCAATCAATGATCTTTTTGTTTTGGGTTAAAAATAAATGACAAACAATTCCTTTTGTTAAAAATAATTTCAAATAAAATTAGAATTTTTTTTTAAAAAAAAATTAAAAATTGAATTTATTAACTTAATCCGGTCAACATCCAATTAAGATTCGTTGACTGTTAAATTTTAACAGGACCGTCCAATTCGGACTAAATGTGGCCCGTTTTTATTTGTGAGCGACCAAATAATTCAAAAGATAATGTTTTGGACAAAAATCGTAAAAACGCAATATGTTAAGGACCAAAATGAGTCTTTACTCATTTAAAAAATGTTAACATGCTATAATATCCCCAATAACATTTTAATACAGAACTATGGCAAAAAAAACGAGTACTATTCCCCTCCGTCCCTGAAAGTTTGTCTCATTTTTCCATTTTTGGTAGTGGACCTCATATTCCACTTACTCATTCATATTCACATTTTATTATAAAACTAATATATAAATGTAGGACTCATATTCCACTTAATTTTTCATTATAATTTTTAAAACTCGTGTCGAGTCAAAGTGAGACAATATTTGGGGACGAAGGGAGTATTAGATTTGGAAATCAGAGGCTGTGATTAACAATTTAACACCATGTCACAATCGATGATTATAGGCAAGGGTAATTTTGTCAATTAATATAAAATCGGAAATAGTATGCTCATGTAAATTTAATACTAAGTATTATCATGGAATATATTTTCAAATTTGTAATAACACATTTCACTTTCAATAACAATTGCGATCCACTTTCTTTCTTTTAAAATATCTCAAAACTTAAAATTGTATTGTATATCTCGATTCAAATTATTTTTTAACAAATTTAATTTTGTATGTTCACGTTAGAAATTTGCATGAAAAATATGTAAATATTTATGGTATTTATGCATGCTTGCTTTATCATGGGGGTTAAATATAGTTGTGTGTTTTCAAATTTGCTAATGCCGTGAATGATGACCGTCAATCAACTTTCACTGCAGTCGATTAATATTCCATCCGTTCTACAATATGAGTCACATTTGGTGTAGACATGAGTTTTATGAAATGTAAATAACAGTGGGTTGAAAAAGTTGGTGAAATATAAAACCCATTTTTTTAATATTATTTTTATAATAAAATGTGAGTGAAGTGAATGAATGAAATATGAAATAAATGGTAAAATGAAATTTGACTCTTATTATGAAACAGACCGAAATGACAAAATGCGACTCTTGTTATAGAACGAAGGGAGTGTGATTTTAGAAAATTTTAACTATATGACAATGTTAATAATGAATATATAATCAATACTAAAAAAATTGAATCATTGAATAAGCATCTTGGACTTGGAGATTGATTATAAAAAAATTGAATAGTTGAAGAAGCATCTTGGACTTGGATATTGTTAAAGTTAATAGACTTTTTATTTAGCGCAACACTTAAGTTAATAAACATCGTCTCATGAGAGAGGAACCATTCCAAATATCATTTGCATCAAACTCATGAAAATTACAAAGAAAGTGTGAAATAGTTTGGTTAGCAGCAAATCACTAAGATGAACCTTTTGCTTCGTCTCTGATCCATTTCGTAGCCACCCACTTTTCCCCCTTCACAACAGGGCAGCTTCCGTGAAGCGAGGTCTGCAAGTCGCCACAGAAAACTACGAGTGAGATAAAACCATATATACAATCAAACCGGATTTATACAATGTGTAAACATCAACTTCCAATCACATCAACGTAGAGAGAGCTTATGTTCTCCAGCCAAGAATAGATACGAGGAAGCATGGCCTTACCGGATCTATTGTTCCGTTTGGGTATAAGGAATAGAACAGAAGGCCATCTCCTCGTCTTGGTCTCACCTTCAAACCTATGCAACCCTGGTAATCATATCCTTGATTCATGTTTGACCCATTCTGTAATCAGGAATCATCTCATCAGCTATATCAGAAGTACAGATTTTTCAAAAAATAAAAAAAATGAGAAAGAGGGAAGAATGACTTTCGTTGCTATACCTCAAACGGGAACATGGTTTCTCCGCCTTCTTCTACATCACTCAAGTATAATAGAAAGGAAGCAACCTGAAGAAAAAGTGAACTGGTTGCTAGAGCAAATGTACCATGTATATATGTCCTACCTATCACATAGCAACTTGTGTCCATTTGCATACAGAACTCATCTTATTTAAAACTGTTCCGCTGCATTTCTTTCTTTCTCTCGATTGAATATAAAGATGGAATTTGAAGAGATGACTCCAACTTACAAGAGTCTAAAGTCGATGAAATCTTTTTAAGAAAACAAATTCTACCAAAATGATCTCATAAAAGTCCTGAGTAAAACATTTCAATAATGAACCTACTCTTTTTATTTGAAGCGATTTTGACAAATCAGTGTTGTCACGACTCCATTTCAAGGACAAAATTTGTCCCTGGAAAAAAATCAAGGGCATCGAAACTTACTTAAAAGTTTTGAAAGTGGTGTCAAAATTGCAGATTAGGTCAATTGCTATCTCTTTGCAAAATGCAAGACTTAGTTCAGCTGACAATTAAATGGAATTCTAAAACATAGCTTGTATTTGACAAAACATCTTGTCACTACTGGGAAGTTACAAAGTTCCTTCCCAAAAATTATATGATGATCCATCTGAATGTCTAGAGTCACCTACTGATGACTCGCTAATGAGCATAAAGTGATCACTCGGGTTAGACAATACTTACCCGTTGGCTCTTCAGTGGGCCATACTCTGCTGGGTTAAATGAGTCATAGTGAGATACATATCTTTGGTCCACTTCATACCGCAGAACATTGAAAGCCTGCAATATGGTGATATGCGACTATCTCAGATATGACCTGTAATAGAAACCTTTTACTTTCAAATTTAAGGTCAAAGAAATTAGGCATACATAATGCTGCAGTTCTTAGCCAAACATCATAATTTATGATTGCAGATTCTCTTTTTTAAAATGTGCTGGAATAGTGTCATATTACTTCGACAATTTTCTCATGGATCAAGAATCGAGATTAGAGTAATTAATGATTTGTAAGGGACTGAGAGACTTTTCATGCTTTTGAAATTAAGAGCATTAGAAAACTGCTTAGCATAATGAAAACTAGGTAACCTGCCTCTCCGTGACTCCTCGGTAATATAGTTGCTCTAGCAATCTTCTCCTCAACAAACTCCAAAGTTCCTGTACTATCTTCTGATGCACTAAGGAATGCGCCAGAGCTGTGAAAAGGATAAGCACATATAAGTACTAATAGTTGTAACTTGCGTGAATAAGTAGATTCCGTTATTAAGACAGGACATGCAATACAGCTATAAATGAAGTGGATCTCAAGTACAGTCACAAGTGAAGTAAATCTTGTTTGTGAAAAGTGCAGAGACTGGTACTCAGATAAATGAAGATCGAAATGCTGATGCTCCTAAAATTGATTTCTAAGAACACACATGAAAACTGTGCAGATTTGTGAGGTAAGACGATAGTATGCAGTAAGCGGAAGCAGTAGGCTGTTTCTTTTTCATTTACATTGATGGATTGGTCAATTTGAACTTGTTTGATCATTGAATCTCTCAAATACTCAATCATATGTTTTCTCAATCTAATCTATTTCACAAAATAAACACCCCCTATATGTTTAAAGACAGATACCTTGTCCGAACACCCTTTGTGCTCTCAGCGGTCTCTCCCTCACGCAGGGCAAGAGACGATGGTTTGAGCTTTTTCTTAGCCCGTTCAATTATATTTTGGCACTGCTCATCCGAGGCAAAATTAGGAAAATAGACAGCCCGTGGTCTCCAACTCAGGACCTGCACTAGCATAGGAACTTCATTTAGGAGAATATCCCTATAATCTCATCTTCAATACCAAATTACCAAAACTCCATTTCTCATTCTTCCACAACCACAGCCATTAAACTAATTGCTGTAAGAAAAAAAAACAAACAGAAGCAATGGACTTTATTCCCACAGTAGTTCACACACCTTCTAACTAGAAGTGAAGTTTATCAACATTTGGGAGCAATTTTCCCTATCATAAGGAATAGATCAAAGATCCCAAGCAAGGTAAACGTAATCGAACATTCTCGAATGCAAATATTTGAGTAATTGCCACTTAAATTGAACCTGAAATGGAATAGAATTGATGGAAGAGTCCCCACTTTCACCATGAACCATAGAATCCCCTTCATCATATCCAATGTCTTCAAGCAATTTATGCCTGGATCCACCCTTATTGACATCCTGCACACAATAATTAAACAATTCAAGCATCCATGAACACAATTACGCAGCGAAATGCGGTTTTACCTGAGATATGATGATCGATCCGAAGAGACCAGCAAGGAAGAAACATAAGCAAAGAAGGAAAACAATCGGCAATGTTAGGTTTGACTCCAACCCCAAAACCCTTTTCCCTCTGTATTTCATGGTTGAATTGGGGATTGGCCTCCAACTAGTTGCTATACGTGCATAGGATTTAAGGGTTTTGGCTAAAGCTTTATTGGAGATTGAATAAAGGCAAAGTCTTTATTTGTTTTAGCTTTGTTAATGGCGGGAGAATTTGCTTGTTTCTGCATCAAAATCTTTGTGACTTAACAAGATTTGAGGAAATTTCATGATTGAATAATTGTGATCAACGTCATCACGTCGAGAAAAAAAAACAAAAAACAAGAAGACAAATTGCCAAAATTCAACATTTTGACTTTTTTTTTAATGTACGAGCTAACTTAAAATGATATTCCTCTGCTGCATAATATTTTATGTAATTTTATTTTAAAAGAATAAAATAAAGATATAAATATTTTCATTGTTTAGTAACAAGTCATTTTACTTGAAAAAAAAAAGCAAAAATGAAAATGAGTTATTCAGTAAGATCATTCTTGCTTCTATAGTTAAGGTGCTGCTAATAAATTGAGTGGACTATATGTTTAGACCCTATACTTGTAGAGATGTATATTTGCAATCTCTATACTAAGTATAATTTTATGCACGTTTGAAGATTTTTTTTCATTTTTTGGCACCTTTATTATAAAACTAACCTCCCTCGTCTCATAATAGATGATACATTTAGATAATGACATGAGATTTAAGAAATATTGTTTTGTGTATTAAGTGGAGAGAAAAATAACACTTCATTCGTTCTACAATAGTGGAGACGTTTTTTTCGGCACTTAATTTAAGAAAAATTGTGTTTGGTGAGTTTAATAAATGGAGAATAACGCAGAATATGAGAAATGTAGAGAGATGAATAGAGAATAAAGTAAGAGAGTAAAGTAAGCGAGAAAAATGCTCTAACTTTTAAACAAAAGGAAATTACTCAACTACTATGGAACATATAAAGTATATTTATATGAATATAAGAGCATCCACAACCGTGCTCTTGCCAGCGCCACGGTTGTGGGCCCGGCCCCACTTTTTCTGTCTGCTATCTGGCAAGAGCACAACACCCACAGCTGTGCTCTTCCGCAAGGACGAGCACAATTAATTTAAAATTCAATTAAACAATAACATTTCCATAATAATAAAATTCATTAAAAAAACTTAAATAAAATTACAAATGACAAATAAAAGAAAACGACATAATTAAAAGCCTAAAAATTAAAAATTACATAATTAAAATACTAAAAATTAAAAAAACCACTACTCGTTGCCGAATATGGGTGAAATCCATTCGTTGAGGAGGAGGAGCGGGGGTATTCGCCGCGACATATGCTTCGTAAGCGGCACGATGTTGTTCGTAGTATTCTTGTTCTTCGCGCTCCGCTTCCTTCATAATATGGGTGAAATCCATTTGAAGTTTTGAGTGAGGGATGAATGTGTTGATAGTTTGTATGAGAATTATGAACGAGAGATGAATGAGAGATGATTTGATGTGATAAATGGATGATGAATGTGTGTATTTATAGATGATTTTGGGGGAAAAAATAAAAAAAAATCAAAAAAATTCAGAAAAACGGGCAAAAAAATGGCCATATTTTTGGGATTTGGAAAATAATATTTTTTCTTTTTTTATCATTATTTAAATTAATTAACGATTTTTTTAAAAAAAAATTATTCAAAGGCAACGGCTATGCCGTTGCCCAATCGTGTGTCGCCACGTCGACTGCTCGCTGGCACGGCGCGAGCGCAGCGGCGGCGAGCCTCGTCCTCGCCGCTGGCACGGACGACGGCCTTCTTCCCCACCACCGTTGCGGATGCTCTAAGAGAACTTTGTTCAAAAAAGTAAATATAATATGGTGTGATATTTATTATGAGATAGATAAAATAAATAAAAATATTATACATATTTCATTACTTTCATCTAACTTTCTTTTACTCTCTCCGTCCCAAGATATTAGACTCATATACCACTTTGGGGTGTCCTAATTTACTTGAGTCATTTCTATTTATAGTAAAAATTTACTTTATTACTAACTCTACTAATACCACTAAACAACAATTCTTAAATTCTTATCCAAAAAAATATGAGTCTAATATCTTGAGATGGAGAGAGTTATCTAGGAACCCAATTTGAACTCCTAAAATGTAACTAAGGCAGTTGAGACTGAAGAAATATAAAATAAAATAAAAATAGTACATCGCTTTGATATAAATAGACAGAAACCCTAGAGGCCAAAACTCATATAGAATATAGCCCCCTTTCTTTTCAAGCATTTTCTGAATCTCTACCTCTCTCTCCACCACAAAGCTGCTGCTTCTTCCTCATTGGTATTTCTCTCCATTCTCTTTGCTTTTGAGTAGTCTGTTATTTAGTTATTATTAATAGACAATCAAGTTTTATATTTTAGGTGATTTAATCACCTTATAAGTACATTTTATATTAGATGCAGAGGTTATAAAAAACGACAATATTATTATAGATTATCTGCAGAGATAAACATCTATCTAGTATATATTGTTGATCCCCTTATATTTCTTAAATGTTAATTATTTATCAGCTAAATCCTAATTTGTCACATCTATAGGAGGGACGTGACTGCACGCTCGGCCACCCCTGCCACGCGCCGCTCATCTCTCCGCAGCGGTGTTCGATCCACCACCTCCGAGCAATTCGTTGGTATGTTCTAATTTTTAGAAACATTTTAATTTAGATATTACTGGCTTGTTGCATATCAATTGTTTGGGAAGCACTACATGTAATAGTAAAATTTGAAGGCTTCCTAATCGAGAACAACTGACTTGCTTCAACATATTAGGTGAAACAGCGGCTTCGACGCATACTCTATCTTCTTCAATTCGCTACTTCAGAGATAATGGTAACATCTTTGATTTTGGGTTCGCTCGATTGGGATGGAGGACAAGTGGGATGATCATTTATTCTTTTGGTATGAGAGGTATTGGAAAATGCATTGGGCCTTGGACCCAATTCAATGACTACAACAAGCATTCCGTTCCAGCTCCGACACAAGGATGACTATTGCACGCCTTTTGGATCATGCTGTGGAGCCATAGTGGGTGCAATTACGCGTCTTTTGGGGGTCAACACAAGGGCTTCCAACAAGTTCAAGGTGCCACCTTGCTAGATATCGAGTCCATCCGGCGAACTCACGCTATTGGAGTGGTGTGGGGTCGCCGTGCCTACTTCCTTCAAAGAGCGCATGATCACTTTTCTCTTCCGGACCCCATCAATACATACATCAGTGGGTCCACTGATAAGAGGAATTGGAAGATGAACTCCCCGACCACCAAGCCACTGTGGCTGTCCACCCGACCGATAGATTCTATGATATGAGCCCGGACCCATATGTTCACATTGAGCATGTGTAGTTTCCCGAGCACTTGGTGATGGAGCAACCGGAACACGGAATAGGAGATGAGGATGAGCATGATGAGGAGGCCGATGAAGAAATCCCACAGCAGGGTGGCGATGGAGCAGGGACGAGCACCTAAAGGACACGGAGCCGCCAAGAGCGCGAGAAGGAGGACTATGGTTCCCTCAACGAGAGGATGGCGTGGATGGAGGTCCGCCAAGAGGAATGCTAGGCCCAGAATGAAGCACGGTGGAACCAATTCACCGAGTTCAACAACACACAGTGGGCCAACCTCAATGCCCGGCTCGATGAGTTCAGAGGCTACTGGCAGCATCTGCCCCCTCTTCCGCAGTGAAGGTCCATGCCAAATGGCGGAGCTATATCCTGCCATCCTCTCACGGTGAGAGTTGTAGTCCTGCTCCTCACGGAGATCATTGCTAGGATCAGAAGCTTTCAGCTCGGATAGGTCTCTAAGTGGAAACAGATGCAACAATGGCGAGAGGATAACCTCCTATGGAGGGCCCAGTAGGAGTCCCAATTGGACTATTATGGGACTCTGATACAGCAGCTGCAGACTTAGGGCGATACTAGATGGGAGGAGCACCTACTATGCGGGGTTCTTGCCATGACTCATTTTTCTTATTTGAGGACAAACAAGAGTTTAAGTTTGGCGGAGTTGACAAACTCATGTTTTAACCAGTATAATTAGTGTGTTGAGTTATCACTTGAAATTGTCTATGTCTAGCCAATTACTCTATATTTTGGAGTTTATTCGTCAAATGTTATGGACCAAATATAGTGAACTATATAAATGTTACTTTAATTATGAGGTTTGCTCATAAATGATCTCTGAACTTTAAAATTATCATTGATAATCCCTAGACTTGGGGGAAATTTCATCCATGATACTTTTTTCACATTTTGGCCTATTTTTCCACCGAAACTATTCCTAGTGCATGAAGGGCATTTTTGGACTGTTATAAAATTGAGATACTTGGTAATATGTATGACATTTTTTCTTTCTCTCTCTATCATTAGATATGACGTTTTCCTATAGCCCGAGTGTTTGAAGTGAATTTTTTTGCTTCACTTTTTCAATCCTTTATGTCAAATCGTTTCATACAAAAATCTTACACCCTTCGTCCCTCAAAATTGTATGAATTATATTTTTTTTAGTTCGTCCCTAAAAACTTTGTATTCCCTCCGTCCTCAGGAAGTTGAGTCTGTATTCCTTTTTGGAATGTCCCAACTAAGTTGAGCCTATCTCTGAGCTCATCTCATTTCCATATCATTACTATTTATTTCACTTTAATTGTTGATGTAAATTAAAGACAACGTAATATATGACAAAAAACACATTTCATTTTAAAAACTAAATAAAGCATAAATGTCTAAATAATATAAATAAAATTACATAATAAATTCATTTTTCGATATATTACAATATTGGAAAATAGAATACAACGAGAAGCGAATTTAAATAAAATTACAATAAAACATCAGTGTCTCCGACGGAAAACTGCCACGGATAGTGTGGCTCCTCAGCAAAGTAATCCGCGAACAGCTGATCGTGAGCTTCGGCGTGGATACGGTGAACCGTCTGACGATGCCGGATTGGCCTAGGGATTGCCGCATGTACCTGTTCCCAACGTTGTTGTTCTGCAATCTCCGCTACGCGTTCCCACATCCCGACAGTGAATGAGTTGCTCTCGCCGACGTCGGAATCGGAATTGGAATCCAAAATGGGAGTGAAATTAAAAGACATTTCTAGTGAGAAAAAAATGTGAAGAAGAGAAGGATATGAGTGTGTGAAATGAAGGAGAGGAGATTGAGGTATTTATAATAAGAGAACAAAATTAAAAAAAAAAATTTAAAAAAAATATGAAAATTGGCTCCGTCATCGGCCCGAGCCTCCGCAATGGAGGCACATCGCAGGGCCGGTGCGGAGCTGATATGCCATCGGCTGGGGCGATTGATCGGGCATGGGGCGGAGGCGTTGGGGAAGGGCGATCGGTTCCCTCCCCACAATGGGAGCCGATCGGAGGCGATCCGGTGGCCGATCGCTCGGCCCTTGTAATCGGTCACCACTGTTGATGCTCTTACTCTTTCTTTATACTTCATTTCCTACTTTATTATTCTCTCCTACTTTCAACACAATTTCTTAATCTCTGTACATAAAAATTTTGACTTAACTTAGCTGGGATGGAGGGAGTACTACTTTTTAATTTTTGAAATCTAACTTCATTAGTAGTGTGAATCTCATTTTCCACTAACACTATTTTCACTATATTTTTTCCACCTCTTTCTTATTTATCACATAAGATACGGATAAAAATAAATTTGTTTGGAGTGGATAGTAGTTGAAGAATTATGAATAGCCACGTCATACTCTTAACATATAGTCTTAATTTTTTGGGATTACTTAGTGATGCGAAGCATATTTCTTATACTTTTCCCCCTAAACTAAACACTTTTATGTTAATTATAACTCATCAAGTTGTATTTGTATTGAAGTTTAGGAGGGATGGAAGCTGGAAGTTCGCCGGGTGAAATTGGCAAAGCATGCAAAGATCAGAAACTTCGCCCGGTTGGGCAATTATGAGCTTCAAAACGCCCGGTCGGGCGTTTCGTGTAAAGCATGAGGAGGACTCGAGAAAGTTCGCCCGATCGGGCGATTCTCAGTTGCCAAAACGCCCGGTCGGGCGAAATGTGTACGACAGGACCCAGAAGCTAACGCCAGATCGGGCGATTTAGTCTTTTAAAAACGCCCGGTCGGGCGTTTGATGTTTCAACCGTCAATTCAGCAGTTTTCGCGGCGGTTTTGAGGAATAAAGGAGAAAAAGGACGACATTTTTGGGGGAGACGAAAAGAGAGATGGGAGAAAGGCGGAGAAGTGACGTGAGAGAAGAAAAAGGCTGTAAAAGAGAAGAGAGAGAGGAGCATTGGGAGAAGAAAGTCAAAAGAAAGTGACAGAGGAATTGATTAAAAATTTGAGAGAGAAAGTGACGTTTTTGGGGAGAAGAATTGTTAATTTCAAGCTTATTCCATGAATCAAAGGGTTCTTCCATTGTCAATTACTCCTAGTTTAATTATGCTTGGCTAAAAATTCCATTGTTGCTCCAAACATGTTGTAGACAAGTAAATTTCGTGATTTATCCAATGTTCGTTTCTATTTCATGATTGTCTCTACTACTTGTTCATTGAATGAAATTATCCCTCAAGGTGCATCTTTTGTGATAGTTTAATAATCTTATTTTGACGCCTCTTTAGCTTGAAATAAGATAGATTAAAGTAGTATTGGATTATCAATTGGATTTGTTCAGATGACAAATTGGTAATGGACGTTGAGCATAATCGAAACTATTCTTTGAATCTAGCGCTTCCGTAGGATTTTTAGAGTGGTGGAATTTGGTTTTAGGTATATGTGTTTAGCTATCCTCTAACCATTGATGATTAGCATGTTTAGTGTTTTCATCTTATTTAGCTTGTAATTGTCCCGCATGTTATGAGATAGAATTGAATATATAAGATAAATCATCTTGTTGTCTATGACTGTTTGGAGTGACTGTTTCTTCTCTTCATTCGTCTCAGTCGTTTAATTCCTTGTAATTGTTTTTGCATGGTCTTTAATCAAAATCATCAAACCAAAATATCTTTTATTATGTCTTTTCTGTGTTTTGGAATTAAATAATCGTTTCCTTCCCTGTGGATCGACACCTTAATTTACTACACACGACCCTGTAGTCTTGCAGCGAAGTAGTAATTTTTGGGTTAATTAATTGAACTTGAGTGTTATATTATCTTATTATAATAAACCTGAATTTACACATCAAGTTTTGGCGCCGTTGCCGGGGAGGGCAATAGATTGTTTAACTTCTAGTTTGTGTTTTGTTTTTTTTTATTTTGATCTTTCTCTTATTTTTGTAGGTACTCATTTCGTGTTCTTGGAGGTGATAGCCATCTACCGCGTCTGGACTTGAAGACGAAGGAGTATATTTTCTAGGTGACATCTTTTAACTCTTAGTTTAGGTAGTCTAGTTTTTCACTTAAGCACACACATTTTATAGTACTTACCCCGAAGTTGTCGAGAGGTCTCGCTTTCGGTAATAGGAAATATATTGTGCTTGTGTTTGGTGTATTTTCTGTTGTGTAGGTAAAAAAAAAAATAAATAAAAAAAGAAAGAAAAGTGAATGCACACGCGATCACAGGGTACACCACCGTTTGGACTACTCTGTTATCAAAGAAGAAGGGTTAGAGGTTCAGAGTTTGAGATCTTCCCGGACTATTCGAGTCCATTCAGAAATAACCGAGAAGAAAGGGATCAGGATTCAGACGGTGAATCAATGGCTGAGAATAATGAGATTCCACCACCCGTGGTACGGTTTGGCGACACTCTTAGGTCGGGAATTGAGCACCCGGGGGAGTTCGCTTATGCAAACGACAACGTCAACATTCCACCTCACTACATTAGTTTGGTGAATGGAGGAAATCTTTTCCACGGACGGGATGAAGAAGATCCGGTGAGCCACCTCAATGCCTTTTATGAGCTGACAAACTCGCATAGACCTCCAAATGTGGAGCATCATCGGATTAAGAGGGCCCTATTTCCGTTCTCGTTGAGGGAGAACGCAAGAGCGTGGTATGACTCACTCCCGGGCTACAACATAGCAACGTTCCAAGAGTTGAAGACGTTGTTCCTCTTGGAATACAATTCTCCTATGAAGATTGAGAAGTTGAGAGAGGAGATCACCTCTTTCCGACAGAAGTATGACGAGTCCTTCGCGGAAGCATGGAAGAGATTCACGGAATTGATAAGGAAATGCCCAAGTCACGGACTAGCTCCGGGGCATGACCTTTTGAAATTCTACAAGGGACTCAACAGTGAAGGCACGGGATTGGTGACTGCAGGTTCGAATGGGAACCTAGATGATCTAACTCACGATGAGGTGAGGGCTTTGTTTCAAAGGCTAGCCAACAATCAACGGAATTGGCACAATCCAAGGCGAGGGGCTGATAGAGCAGAAGATACATTTGGTGCTACAAAGGATGCGGAAAGAGTGACCGCAATTGAGGCTCAACTGGCGGACATTAGCACTCAAATGTCGTCGATGACAAAGGCAGTTAAATCTCTTCAACTGACTCCTCAACCCCAAGCTGTGACGGTGATGAGATGCGGGTTGTGCCAAGGCGGGCATCATACTGATCAGTGCCCAAGTCTTCAAGGACCTCCCGTGGAGGATGTGAACTATATTGGCAACAATCGCCAAGGGTTCAATCAAGGCAACCAATATAACAATCAGCAAAATTGGAGGCCTCAACAAACGGGATGGAATCAAGCTGGTCCTAGCAACAACTCGGGTAATCAATGGAGGAACAATACTCAACCCCCGGGTTATGAGAAGAAGCCATCAGTCGAAGATCAGTTGGGACAGATTCTCTCTTTTATGTCTAAGAGTCAAAAGGAGAACGAAAATTTCAAGGACAAGACAGTGGAAAAGTTTGGGCAGATGGAGGCTACTATGAGGAATCTCGAGACTCAGATTGGACAGCTGGCTACGGCATCACATACGAGGATTCCTAACACTATCCCAAGTAATACTGTACCCAACCCGAGAGGCAATGAACAGTGTAAGGTAGTGACGTTGAGAAGTGGTCGTGAGTTGGATTCTACACCATTAATGGACGGCCAAGGTACTTCCGGCATCTCACACACATGGGCGGATGAGATGTTAGGCTTGCATTCCTCGCACGCAGGGGCGGACGAGGCATGTAAGGGAAGTCCCGCGTTGGTGCATGGTGCCCAACATGGTCAAGAACAGGCTGCATCCGGCAGCAAGGGACATGGTGTAGAATCCGAAGTAAGTGAAAGGTTGTCAGCAGAAGAGAAAGGAAAGCAGAAAGCAGAAATGGAATCAAAGAGACAGATGATGACAAGTCCAGCACTAGATCCGAAAAGCAAGTTCAACTTCCCCGATCATATTCCTCCTCCACCATATCCACCCAAGAGGAAGAAGAGGGTCCCTAAAGAGAAAAGCTTTGAGTGGATGATGAATGTGATCCGGAAAGTGAATGTGGATGTCTCATTAGTGGATCTCTTCACTAATTTCCCCAAGTTCTCCAAGTTCTTCAAGGACATGATGGCAAATAAGGAGAAACTTCAAGATGAGGGGATAGTGGCCTTGAGCATGAATTGCTCACAACTGATTTCGGGAATGATGCCAATGAAGAAGAGGGATCCGGGAAGTTGTGTGATTCCTTGTGAGATCGGTAACACAATCTTCACGAAATGCTTATTAGATCAAGGATCGGGGATCTCACTGATGGCATTGAAAACTGCACGTGCCATTGGACTGGAGAACAGAATGGAGCCCATCGACATTGCTCTACAGTTGGCTGATCATTCCATCGTGAAGCCCACTGGAATAGTAGAGGATGTCTTGGTCAAAGTCGACAAATTTATCATCCCCGTTGACTTCATAGTCTTGGACATGCCCGAGGACAAAGAGGTACCAATTCTGTTTGGTAGACCATTTCTCGCCACGAGAGATGTGTTGCTTGGAGCAAAGGACAACTCAGTCACGTTCAGAATTAATGGTGAGCAAGTGACCATTAATGTTGAGAAAGCGATGAAGCATCCTAGTGATGCAAAAGTGTGTTTTAGAGTTGATGTCCTCGACAAGTGCATTTTTGACAAGATGTGTTGCTCGGCAAGAATAGAAGGAAGCGTGTATGATAAAGGAAGTTTGGAGAGAGACTATGGTGCAACACTTAAAGTCGATTTTGATGAAATAGAAGATTCTCAAGTTGATGAACCAAGTCTCGAGAATGAATGTGTGGTGGATACTTTCACGGCAGATGTGAAACCTTCAATCGAAGTACCACCAAAGCTAGAATTGAAGCCACTCCCGACAAATCTGAAATACGCATTCCTTGGTGAGGGTGAATCTTTACCGGTTGTGATATCGGCGATGTTGAATGATGAAGAAGAATTGAAGTTGATAGAGCTACTGAAGTCACACAAGAAGGCTCTAGGATGGTCCATTGCTGACATCAAAGGGATTAGCCCTGCAATTTGTATGCATAAAATTTTGATGGAAGATGGAGCTAAACCGATAAGAGAAAGACAAAGAAGGTTGAACCCACTTATGCAAGAAGTGGTGGAAAAAGAGGTGAAAAAATTGTTGAAATTTGGGATGATCTATCCCATTTTCGATAGTGAGTGGGTCAGCCCGGTGCAATGTGTACCGAAGAAAGGAGGAATAACCGTGACCGTCAATGAAGAGAATGAAGTCTTAGCAACTCGATTGGTAAACTCATGGAGAGTTTGCATGGACTATAGAAGATTGAACAAGGCGACAAGAAAAGATGACTTTCCGCTGCCATTTCTCGATCAGTTGCTAGATAGAATTGCGGGTTATTCTCATTATTGCTTCTTGGATGGATACTCGGGGTATAATCAGATTGCAATTGCCCCGGAAGATCAAGAAAAGACGACATTCACATGTCCTATTGGTACGTATGCCTTCCGCCGGATGCCTTTTGGGTTGTGCAATGCACCGGCTACATTCCAACGTTGCATGATGGCAATTTTTTCCGATATGAATGAAGACATTATAGAGATCTTCATGGATGATTTCTCTGTCTTTGGATCCTCATTTGATCTTTGCTTAGAAAATTTGAGACGGGTCTTACAAAGATGTGAAGAATCGAATCTCGTGCTCAATTGGGAAAAATGTCAATTCATGGTCAAAGAGGGCATAGTGTTGGGACACAAGGTGTCGGAGTTGGGGTTGGAGATGGATAAGGCGAAGATTGATGTGATCTCGAAGTTACCTCCCCCAACGAATGTGAAGGGCATCCGTAGTTTCCTTGGTCATGCGGGATTCTACCGACGTTTTATCAAAGATTTTTCAAAGATTGCAAAGCCACTTTGCAACTTGCTTGAAAAAGATGCCAAGTTCGTCTTTGATGGGAAATGCCTTGAGGCATTTGAATTGTTGAAGAAAAAGCTAGTCGAAGCTCCTATTATTATCACACCCGATTGGTCAAAGCCGTTTGAGTTGATGTGTGATGCTTCAGACTATGCTGTGGGGGCCGTTCTAGGCCAAAGGAGAGACAAGGTCCTACACGCCGTCTACTATGCTAGCAAAGTACTCAATGAAGCTCAACTGAATTACACCACGACAGAGAAGGAAATGTTAGCAGTTGTGTATGCTTTCGAGAAGTTTCGTGCTTACTTACTTGGCACGAAAGTGGTAGTGTTCACGGACCATTCAGCTATCAAATATTTGATGAATAAGAAAGATGCAAAGCCTCGGTTGGTAAGGTGGATCCTCTTACTACAAGAGTTTGATGTGGAGATTAAAGACAAAAAGGGGACCGAGAACTTGGTAGCTGATTATCTCTCTAGACTAGAGGGATTGGAAGAGACGGAAGATGAAAGAAAGAAAAGGATAAATGAGAAATTTCCCGACGAGCAAGTGTTGCAAGTGGAGGCTCGGGAAACATATGTGCCGTGGTTTGCCAATTTGGCAAACTACCTTGTTACGGGCATTATACCAGAAGGGTTGTCATCTAACCAAAAGAAGAAGTTTTTGAGTGACACCCGCACATATGTTTGGGAAGATCCGTTTCTCTTCCGGATTTGTAGTGATGGAGTGATTCGAAGGTGCGTTGGAGAGCATGAGCACCTTCAGATTTTGTCTGCATGCCATGATTCTGTGTATGGCGGCCACTTTGGAGCACGTCGAACCGCATTTAAGGTGCTTCAGTCCGGATTCTATTGGCCATCAATCTTCAAGGACGCAAAAGCCTATGTAGAGAGATGTGACAGTTGCCAAAGAACCGGCAATATCTCGTGGAGAAATGAAATGCCAATGAACAACATTCACGAGGTAGAACTCTTTGATGTTTGGGGAATAGACTTCATGGGACCGTTTTCCAAGTCTAATGGACAACAATACATTCTCGTAGCTGTCGATTATGTCTCCAAGTGGGTGGAGGCAGTGGCCTCGGCAACCAATGATGCCAAAGTGGTGTTGAAGTTTATCAAGAATCACATCTTTAACCGCTTTGGGACACCTCGAGCTATTATCAGTGATGGAGGAACTCATTTTTGCAACAAGTTGTTTGAAAACCTCCTAGGAAAATATGGTGTCCAACACAAGGTTGCTACCCCCTATCATCCCCAAACTAGTGGTCAAGTTGAAGTCTCCAATCGTGAGATAAAACGGGTGCTTGAGAAAGTGGTGAAGCCGTCTCGAAAGGATTGGGCTCAAAAGTTAGATGATGCTTTGTGGTAGGGCTGGCAAATCGTGCGGATTGGGTCGTTATCGGGTCAACCTGATAATGACCCAACCCAATAAGGTCTAACCTGAACCCGACCTGTTAAGGAAACTGTAAATCCGAACACGAACCCGACCTGCTACCTTCAAATCCGAACACGACCCGCACCCGACACGAACCTGTTATCGACACGATATAATATGGGTTGACACGACACGATAACAACCCGAACCTGGTATTACACGATTAAAACCTAATATTACACGATTAAACCTTGATTTTTAACCTAATTTACACAATTAAAATTCATTTTATACTATTTAAATCTAATTTATAAGAAATTAAAAAATTAAAGTAATATAGATTTTTTTAAATAATAATAAAAATAATAATATTATTTCTTAATGGGTTACCCGCATCCGACCCGAACCCAACCCAACCCAAAATTATCGGGTTCTTAATGGGTCAACCCGATAAGGACACGGATCCAATAAGACTTGACCCCAACCCAATAATTTCGTGCGGATTCGTGTCGGATTATCGTGTCGTGTCGAAAATTGCCAGCCCTACTTTGTGGGCATATCGAACGGCATATAAGACCCCGATTGGAACTTCGCCATACAAGTTGGTCTTTGGAAAAGCTTGTCATTTGCCAGTAGAACTGGAGCATAAAGCTTATTGGGCTTTGCAAAAGCTCAACTTGGACTATGATGCTGCAGCCGAGAAGAGAATGTTTGACATGAATGAAATGGACGAGTTTAGGCTTCATGCTTATGAGAGCGTTGATCTCTACAAGGAGCGGGCTAAGAAGATACATGATGCAGCCATTAAGCCTCGTCATTTCCATGAAGGACAACTGGTCCTTTTATACAATTCTCGGCTCAAACTGTTTCCGGGCAAGCTCAAGTCAAGATGGTGGGGTCCTTATGTGGTGCACAAGGTGTACCCCTATGGTGCTGTGGACATTCGAGATTAGAAGAGTGATTCTATTTGGAAGGTGAATGGCCAACGCTTGAAGGCTTATGTTGGAGTTGAAAGTGGCATGGAGGCAAGAGAAGTGGCTTCTCTGGTGGAGCCAAAAGTGTAGATCAAGGATGAAGAAAGTCGAGCCAACGACTATAAACAAAGGCGCTGATTGGGAGGCAACCCAAGTTTTTATTTTTCTTTTATTTTTGTTTTCTTATGTTGGAGGTTTTGTTTGCTCAATTCTTTCCTCTAACATTTATTTTGAATTGAGTGTTTCTTTTTGTAGGTTTTGTTTCTTTTTGTAGGAGCAACATGGAGATGTGACATTTATTAGAGCTTAAGAGGAAGCACACCCACAAAGAGATATACACCCACCCTCCCACCCGAATGCACTATGGACTTCATGCCAAGTTTGGGGGAGTTATCTTTCCCTTTACTTTATAATTGTTCTTTTATGCATGCATTGAGGACAATGACGCATTCAAGTTTGGGGGGGGTTGTCAATGATTTTTATGCTTGATGCATGTTTATTGGGTGTATTATTTGATAAAGGTGTTTTGAATCAATGTATTTGACGGGTGCATGCTTTATCTTCGGCTTTCTGGTTGGGAATTCGTGCTTGATTTTACTTGATCTTTGAAGCCTAGGATGAATGGAATGGGTGCATGAATCTATTTGAAAAAGCATGTCGTGATTACATCCGATTTCTTGAGTTGAGGAGAGTGTGAAAATCGCATGACTTGTGGAAATTATGTTGGATTGATTTGCTTTATCGAGTGAAGTGCTTGCGTTCGTTTGTGTTAACGATTTGGGAGGATAAGGCACTAGGATGAACTCTATGGCCAAATGATCACATGCCTAGTCCATCAAATGATCCCCTAGAAGCCACCTTGAGCTTAATTCCCTATTCTTTGTGTAAACACTTAGCCAAACACTTAGCTACTTAAATAAGCCTAATTTTAGCCTCATCAATAGACCTTGCTACTATTTGGGTGCTAAATACAAGTTGAGCTTTGTGTTTTGAGTTGTGAGTGTGAGGTGGTGGATTGTAAAGAATAGACATTTCTAGACTTGATAGAAGGTGAAAAGAAAGAAGTTCTAAAAAAAAAAAAAAGACGACCTCCAAATTCACAAAAGTCGAGGTCTTTACAAAAACAGAAAAAAAAGAATAAGTTGATGAAATAAAGATAGAGCTTCTATGTTTGTTTGTGTAATCTCGTCTGGAATAGATCTCAAGTTTGGGGGAGTGTGGGTTTGGTTGTAATTTTTCGTTGGTTAATCTTTGGAAGGAAGTTGTAGGATGGAAGATTTTGGCACTCAAATGTGTAGCCTTTGAGCTCACTATCCATATTGATCCAACCTCGTCCCTAGCCCCATTACAACCTTGAAACAAGACCTTGGACCTTATCATTGATGCTTGTGGATGTTGTGTAAATAACTTGGTAGAGTTAAAGAAGTTCGGTTTGAAATCCGTGTGTCTATGTGATTAGTAGTGCTTGATGAGTCGATGATGACGGTTTGAGTTGTTTGATCGTATGTTTGGACCTACTTTGAAGTGCACCTTGACTTGAAGTTCTAGGGGGATGAGTGATTGTTCTTGAGAGTGGGAAATTTCGATTGGAAATGTTGGGGGTTTAGATTTTGTCACTCACATCCTTACATGATTCTTTTTGATGAAAATCTCTTTGCAGGTGAAGTTTGGGTGAGTTTTCGTGCTTAAAATGTACCTTGCTCGGGGCGAGCAAGAGCTCAAGTTTGGGGGTATTTGATGCGAAGCATATTTCTTATACTTTTCCCCCTAAACTACACACTTTTATGTTAATTATAACTCATCAAGTTGTATTTGTATTGAAGTTTAGGAGGGATGGAAGCTGGAAGTTCGCCGGGTGAAATTGGCAAAGCATGCAAAGATCAGAAACTTCGCCCGGTCGGGCAATTATGAGCTTCAAAACGCTCGGTCGGGCGTTTCGTGTAAAGCATGAGGAGGACTCCAGAAAGTTCGCCCGATCGGGCGATTCTCAGTTGCCAAAACGCCCGGTCGGGCGAAATGTGTACGACAGGACCCAGAAGCTAACGCCCGGTCGGGCGATTTAGTCTTTTAAAAACGCCCGGTCGGGCGTTTGATGTTTCAACCGTCAATTCAGCAGTTTTCGCGGCGGTTTTGAGGAATAAAGGAGAAAAAGGACGACATTTTTGGGGGAGACGAAAAGAGAGATGGGAGAAAGGCGGAGAAGTGACGTGAGAGAAGAAAAAGGCTGTAAAAGAGAAGAGAGAGAGGAGCATTGGGAGAAGAAAGTCAAAAGAAAGTGACAGAGGAATTGATTAAAAATTTGAGAGAGAAAGTGACGTTTTTGGGGAGAAGAATTGTTAATTTCAAGCTTATTCCATGAATCAAAGGGTTCTTCCATTGTCAATTGCTCCTAGTTTAATTATGCTTGGCTAAAAATTCCATTGTTGCTCCAAACATGTTGTAGACAAGTAAATTTCGTGATTTATCCAATGTTCGTTTCTATTTCATGATCGTCTCTACTACTTGTTCATTGAATGAAATTATCCCTCAAGGTGCATCTTTTGTGATAGTTTAATAATCTTATTTTGACGCCTCTTTAGCTTGAAATAAGATAGATTAAAGTAGTATTGGATTATCAATTGGATTTGTTCAGATGACAAATTGGTAATGGACGTTGAGCATAATCGAAACTATTCTTTGAATCTAGCGCTTCCGTAGGATTTTTAGAGTGGTGGAATTTGGTTTTAGGTATATGTGTTTAGCTATCCTCTAACCATTGATGATTAGCATGTTTAGTGTTTTCATCTTATTTAGCTTGTAATTGTCCCGCATGTTATGAGATAGAATTGAATATATAAGATAAATCATCTTGTTGTCTATGACTGTTTGGAGTGACTGTTTCTTCTCTTCATTCGTCTCAGTCGTTTAATTCCTTGTAATTGTTTTTGCATGGTCTTTAATCAAAATCATCAAACCAAAATATCTTTTATTATGTCTTTTCTGTGTTTTGGAATTAAATAATCGTTTCCTTCCATGTGGATCGACACCTTAATTTACTACACATGACCCTGTAGTCTTGCAGCGAAGTAGTAATTTTTGGGTTAATTAATTGAACTTGAGTGTTATATTATCTTATTATAATAAACCTGAATTTACACATTACTTAGCTTGATTAATTTCCTCTCAAATCTACTTATCTTACATCAAAATTTCACTGAAACTTCTCAAATCTCAATCGAAGCTCAGATATCTGTTCTGTCAATCTTCGATTACGGTAGCTGCTTTTGCAGGATAGAGATTGGAAAGGTGCTGCTGAAGCTGCTAATTGGAGTTGCATGACGACTGCTTCGGAGCTGTTCTACCAACGGAGGACGCGAATTGGGCGTAAATCGGATTCGTATGGCGTCGGGTCGGATTTGAGCTCTCCACCGCCGCCTCCGTCGATCAATCGCCGCCACCGCCACAACCACAGTGCCGGAGGCAATCACAGTCGCCGAGATCGACTCGATCCCGACGGCTGCAATCCGTTGCGGCGCTCTCTTCATCACCCGCGCCAGACCTCGCTCAATCGCTCTTCTCATCTTCCTCAGGTGATTTTTGTCGTGCTGATTGCAATTTATGTAACAATAAGGGCTGAATTTATTGAGTATGTTGCGGTTCGAGTTAGTTACTAGCTTCCAGCTGTGAGATTTAGTACTGCTATGATGGAACTTGATGCTCTATCTGTTCTCTTTTTATCACCTTTCTTCATAATTCCGTTTAGCTGAAAAATGTTAGTAGTAGTTTTGAACCGGTGGCAGCATGTGATATATCATTGAAATCCTATTCTCTGAAAGCTACGTGCTTTAGATTTAGGATTCTTCTCCATATCCAAATGTTTATCTTCATGCAAACCTCTATGCTGAAGAGATATTATCAGTGCATCCTAGAGTTGTTTTATTATTTATTGTTTAAATATTTCTGAGCAATTGGCTGCCGTATCCTTTCATTATGAACAGGAATGTGAAACGGTTAGACGCGAAGAAGGCAGCCACCAGTTTTCTCCCGGGAATGTTATCCATCCTGAGACTCAAGTTAATGCACAAGATTGGCTGATGTTAAGTGGGAATGACAGGCTTCCTGGAGCCGTTCTGCTTGCTAGAGAAAGACTTTTGCAAAGACTGAGAGGTGTTACGCTCTCTGATAGCAGGTTGGTTCAGATGTTTGAAATCCCTCCCACCCACCATCCAGTATAATTGCGTCGGCTGAAGTAAAGTGTAAAACACATTATGGCAGTCAGTTGTAGATTCGGCATGAACCAGTAGTCCAGTATAAATATGATCTTCATGACTTTCTGCACACTAGTCATTAAACCTTGCTTTTACATAATTATGTTCTCGGACTTTTTCTCTGTATAATTTTCTTATTCCTTCTACTCCACGACTCTGCTGAACATATTTGTTTGTAAGGATAATGACTTTGATCTATGGTTTTGAGATTCTAGCACATTCACATCTTAGTCGTAGTCTTCTTGAGAGCCTTCCATGTCATTTAATTTAGTAACCCAACACTATTACGCAACTTACTTTTCTTTTGTATTTTTGGCTTTCTAAATGGTTTGTGTGTCTCTGTATAGGCGGAGTCACAGGAACTCAGCTGGTAGCCAACATAGGGGCTTTGCAATGGGCGATGACTTCAGGCTCGTGGATGCTGGGGATTGGGAAACAGAAATATCTAGGGAGTGGCTTGCAGCAGCATCTCCCTCAACCAATTCAGTTGGCCAACGTCTGAACATGAGGCCTCCAGGACTTACTCAAGAGGCACTGAGCTGTTTGCCAGTTGAGGTATTCTGTGTCGCGCAGGAAAGTGACGAACAGCTCGTGCCCAGGGCATCAAGAGAGTGTAGCATATGCCTAGAGAGTTTCTTAGTGGGAGATCAGCTGATATGTCTACCGTGTGGGCACAGGTATCATTTTTCTTGCTTGGATCCTTGGGTTCGGACTTGTGCAGACTGCCCATATTGCCGTAGGAGTATTGATGTAACAACCTCTGACAGAGTTAAAAAGGAACCAGAATTTTGATCTGTTAGAAGGTCTTTTCCAATGTTGTATACTAGTTTTTCTGCCTTAGCGTGTTGTATAAAGAAATCTCGTCTAGTAATTTTGTGTTTCTGCTGTAACGTGCTGTCGTCTAATGTAACTTGAACTAAGTTGTAAACTGGCTTTGAGTGTAGAATAAAAGACAGAAGAAACTTGACTACACTTGTTCTACTGCATTATGCCTTGCTGGTTTCTGTTCATCTTTTGTCCCCTGCAGACTAAAAATACCCCTAAACGTGACATTGAATTCATATATTCGGGGGACTCTCTGACGTGGCTGGTCTGATCATCTGACTTCTGCAGGTATATCATCTACATTATGAAATGAACATAATGCTTTCACATTAGAATCACTTAGTACCGTGCTTATAGCTCATTGTATTTCTAAAAGATCAACTCCCAGATTTTTTTTGGGCAGCCCTATGAGTTCAAGAGAAAAATATTTGTTCAACTCAGAACTTTATGTTGAAATATTTTGTAAATGCAGGTCTCGAATCTGGAAGCAGCAGGTTGTTTGGGAGAAATTCAGCTCAGTTCCCACCCAGTTTGTTGTGTTTCATGTCCTAACGAGGTAGATTCGGACAGGTATTATCTGAAAATTCTAGAATTTTAATGGCTTATAAAGTAAACAACAGGTAGACCACTACACCAGTTGAATGATTCAACATTTGCTAGTAACTATTTGCACCCTGAAAATGAAATTAATTAAAAAAAGTGTATCATGAAAGCACCCTCAAACCACTTGTGGAAGTCTTGCCTACCTTGTAAAATTATTACAGTCCTTGCTTTATTACAGACCAGTCAACTGAATTAGTTTTTTCATAGCGATTCTCTGTTCCAATCACTCAACCCATTTTACTTGTTCTTATGTGTGTGTGAGAGAGAGATATGATCATCGATGATTGATTGATTAACGAATTAATTCCTAAATATTGCGGAAGACTTGATAGAATTAGATAGATAATCAGATAGATCGAATAGATCTTTGTCCAACTTGAACGAATTCAAGAAAATAATGTCACAATATTCTAATTGAAGGTTCAATGATTAAAAAGTTAAAAACACTTGATGTTTGATTGATTAACGAATTAATTCTTAAATATTAGTGAACTCAAGAATGTGGACTGAACGAATTCTTAAATATGGTTTGATAAGTCGATAGGTTTTCTAAATGAAAATTGAAGGTTCGAGAGAGAATAAAACTTACAAAATATTAGTATTAGTCAAAGATAAATTATTTTAATTATGATTAAAAGAAAATTCCTAAACCTACAAAGAAAGATAAAGTTAAAAGAAAAGTCTAATTCGTAGAGTTAAAGCTATACAAAGCCAATGAATATTGGTCAATAACTTTTCATTGCTTATTCTATTGAAAAGAAACTTTAAGAAATAGAAATAAAACAATCAAAGCTAGTGTATGTGGGTTGTCCTACCGTAGAGTGATAATAATTAATATCTAAGTTATATATTTTAGGTTTGATAATAATTAATATCTAAGTTATATATTTTAGGTTTGAATCCACGTGGGTGTGGCTTTTAAAATTTATGTTCATTTACTTTTAATAAAATTAAAGCTAGTTTATATTAATCAAATCTTTTTATCAATTTATAAAAATTTATAAAATTAACTAGGAAAACAAATAACTACCGAAACAACTTAAAGAAACTTATAACAACGAGAATTTCATGTTACACATGGCTACATCAGGTATTATACTACTTTGTTTCAACCTTTTATGGTTGGATTATTGATATGAGAGAAAGAATTTCCGTTTTGGAGGTTTAGTATGAATAAGCATGCGATAACTACCATTGTAATACCTTTATTGACCAAAGTAGAATAAATTTAGGTAGAACGATTTTAAGAATGGAATTACTAACAAGTGTTCCTTTTGTTTCGACCACATAGTTTATGTTGCTTTCCCATCTTAATGTGTGTGTTCTTCATTTAGTGAATTATGTAGACTTTTATGTAGAAGACTTGCCTTTTTCTATTAATATCTCTGTCATTAGATTAATACACACACATTTTATCATCTCTCTTTATTTCTATTCACATACTCTAATAAATTCACATACTCTAATAGATGAATTGACTCAGAAGGAATTTCGTTGATTGTTACCGGTAAATTGTGTATTTAGTATAGAGTGAACTACATAAATGGTACCTGATATTTCACTTTCGCACATAAATGGTACATAATCTTTATTTTATATTGTTTTTGGTACCTATAAATCATATTTTTGGTACCTGATGCAATTTTCATCCCAAAATACCATCTAAACAAATTCATTTTTCCATTTGTGTCATAAATGATATTTTGGGCATTGACAAAACTAGTACCAAAAGTGATATTATAATATCTTCTCTCATTCTCCTCACTCTTTACACTATTATTATTAATCAATATTAATATTATTATTTTGATGTTATAAATTAATAATTAATTTATTTTTAATATTATTTAAATATACTTAATCATAATTAAGTTATAATTATATTTAATTATTATAATAATATTATTGTTATAATAGTAAAAACTAGTAGTAATTAATAATTATTATTTTATATTAAATTAATAACTAATCAATATAGTCTTAATCAAAAATTGAAATTGTGAATTGTATTCATAATGATAAAGAGTTGAATATTTTTAGTTAGGTGTTTCAATCCTAAAATGAGTATAAATAATTTAATTAAAAATATTAAATTGATTTAATTATTTTAAATAATTAATTTAATTAGGTGTTTTGTTATTGTTTATATTATAAATGCAATTAGATGTATGTATAAAACATTAAAAAGAAAGAAGAAAAAGAAGAGAAAAGAAAAAAAGAGGAAACATAAACTAAGGAGAAAAAAGAAAGAAGAAAGGAAGATAAAATACTAAAAAGAATGAAGAAAATGAAGAAAAAAGAAAGAAGAATAAACTAAAGAAAAAAAAGAAATAAGAAAGAAAGAAAAAAAATCACATATTTGGTTCTATTTAATTGAAATTTTTAAAAATATCCTCCATAACAAAAAACCACATGTTTGGTACCTAAAATTATTTTTGTCATGGGGTACCAAAAACGATATAAAATAAAGATCAGGTATTATTTATATAATTCACTCTTTAATATAAATTTTCTTGTATTCGATAGTAGATAGCATAATAATTACTTAAAGCACACATAAGACAACTATGGAAAAAAAATTAAATATGAGAGCTAAAGATGATAAGAATCAAAAATCCACAAATTTAGTGACCTTTTCAAGCATTGTTAGGTTACAATCCTCAAATAGTAATAGATTTGCAATCCAATATTTATGTGTCTGAGTCATATCCATGTAGCCTCTAAGTCCATCCCCATCCAAAACAATTTTTTAAAGAGAAATCAATTATTCACACTACATATTTACCAAAGTCTACCCAAATTTAAATATATTTTCATCATTAGCTTTGTATGCAAGTCAAGATTTAAATAACTTTTCTACTTTAGTCGTAACGTGTTATATGGATATGGGTAATGACATATATAAGAGGTGGAACATAAGTTTGACTATATTATTCATGGAGTAGAATTATAAATTTAATGGTGGCATTCAGTATATGAGTATGAACAGAAATATAAAATGAAATCTCATTTGATACCAACTTGTACTATGAAATAAGATTTCATGAATTTAATTTAAGGTACTTTTATTATTATTGTATAAAATTTCAGTATCATATTTAGTGGAAGAGAATATACTATAAAAAATTATCTACAGTATAATATGTCATACTTTTAAAAAATTGTTTGGCTTTATTAATAAAATTTTATTAAAAAAAATAGTGGAATATAGATATAATTTGTAGTACTATTTTAATTTCCACTTATAAAAAAGTAAGCTTTTAAATTGTGGATGTCAAAAAATGACAAAATGGGTCGTTATTTTGTGGATAGAGATTATAATTACATTATACTATAGTAGGAAAATTATATTAGGGTTGTCTAAGTCACTTGAGTCTTTTGTTTCTTTTTCTCCATTTATTTCATTTAAGATAAATAACACGATATTTTTGATGGAGTTATTAAAAGTATTAAAATAGAGAAAAATATATAAAAATTAAAAATGAAATATGTTTAATTAAAAAAGAAAAGATGATATTTTAGCTGAAACAAGTGGTAAAAAATAAAAGGTTGACAATACATATCAATATCATGTTAGACTCTAAAGTACTATAAACTTACCCACTATAAAAAATGGAATTTTTAAATAACTTATCCAATTGTGAAATTTCATTAAAAAATTTGTGTATTATACCAAACTTAGTCTTTCTGTATCTCCTCTCTTAAAAATATCATTTAGTCCCAAATTCTTCCATTCCTGTCCCACCATTTCTAAACTCTCCTACTGTTGAAGATATTTCTACTGCATTAGGTCATGTTGCGATCCTGCTGTTTACGGCGCCGAATTGGCGATGGCTTGCTCTGGCACTCTGCATTGAAGCCCCACGCTTCTGGAGAATTCTCGATCGCGGTCGTGCAGGCCAATTCTAACCTAGAGGATCAGAGCCAGGTCTATGATGCAGAATTGGGGCTGCCGGGGCTAAGAGCGGCCACCGGAATCGCACCTACACAGATAGAGCTATGCGAGGGAGAAGATAGAGTGAGAGAAGAGGGACTTTGCATTAATTCCTGAATGATTTACAAAAATGGAATGAGATCAGCTTATATAGCTGCATTTGTAACTAACAACGGCTAACAAACTCTAACCGCTCTAACTAACTCTCGTTTAACCTCTCAACACACAAACCGCGTGTGCATGTACCCATGCACACTCTTATTTCTTGAAAACACGTTAGCCTTTATTTAGTTGACATATATCATGCATCAAACGTCCCCCCTCAAGTAACCTTGCCCTCAAGGTTGGAATTGCGGAAATCTCTCTTGAATATCATGCAGAAATTCCCACGTCGCTTCCTCGGGGAAAGAGTTTGCCCAATGGATCAACCTGTGTTGCTGGTTGGTTTCCGCGCTTGACTAAACGTCGATCCAAGATCTGGACTGGCTCCAAGAAGGTAGAGTTGCCGATAATAGGAAGAGTGCCGTGGAGCTGAGAGAGTGGCCCGACCTTTTTCTTTAACTGAGATACATGGAAGACTGGATGAATTTTGGCATCAGCCGGCAGAGCAAGTTTATACGCAACTTCCCCGAGCTTGTCTATCACTTTGAAGGGTCCAGAGAAACGTGGGCTGAGCTTGTGGAATTGCCTATCACGCAGGGTGTTCTGGCGGTAGGGTTGTAGCTTCAAATAAACCCAATCTCCAATACTAAAGCTGCGGTCCGAGCGATGCTTGTCATGTTGCTGCTTCATGCGGCGTTGAGCGCGGCCGAGATGGAATTTTAACACATCCATCATAGCCTCCCTAGCTAAGAGGCTCTCATCAACATCATGCATGGTTGAATCTCCCCTGAAATAAGGAATATGAAGGGGAGAGGGATACCCATGCAGAGCCTCAAAGGGAGTGGTCCCTTTTGCCGTGTGAAAGGAGGTATTGTACCAAAATTCTGCAAGACTAAGCCATTTACTCCAATTGGCAGGCTGATCTCCACACATACAACGAAGATAAGTTTCCAAACACCGATTCACAACCTCAGTTTGGCCATCCGATTGAGGATGGTAAGCAGTAGACATATGGAGCTCCACACCTTGCAGCTTAAAGAAGTCTGACCAAAATTGGCTGAGAAACACCTTGTCCCTGTCACTGATGAGGATAGTAGGAAGTCCATGGAGCTTAAAAACGTGATCAAGGAAGGCCTGGGCTACAGTAAGAGCAGAATATGGATGAGTAAGACACATGAAATGAGAATATTTAGTCAATCTGTCCACCACCACTAGTATGGTTGATTTCCCATGAGATAGAGGAAGTCTTTCAATAAAATCAAGACTAACTTGTGACCAGGCAGCTTCAGGGATAGGTAAGGGTTGAAGCAGCCCAGGTGAAGCACTATTGTCATACTTAAAACGTTGACAAATATCACACTCCCGTATGAAATTTCTGATCTATTTCTCCATGTTAGCCCAGTAGAAAAGAGAAGATAATCTCTTGTAGGTAGCAAGAACACTAGAATGTCCACCAGAGCTTGAGTTATGGAATAAGTAATAACTGAATGATTCTTAAACGCAAAGCCTCATCATTTCCCACCACTAAACGGCCTTTCCTTATTAACTGATTCCCCAGCCAAGAGAATTTGGATGTAGAAGTGGGATTCTGCTTAAGCTCATTGATCACCAGTTTAAGTGCTGGATCAGATTCCCATAAAGCTTGAATTAAGGGGTAAAGATCAGTAGCAACCGTAATTATAGCCATACAAAGCACCTCAGATGAATGCACTCTAGATAATGCATCAGCAACAACATTTTCTACACCCTTCTTATAGGTAATCTCAAAATCAAAAGCCATCAATTTGGAGAGCCAATTGAGTTGCCCTGGAGTAGTGAGCTTCTGCTTCATCAAATGACTCAATATTTTGTGATCAGTCCTAACTTCAAAAGGCATGTTGCTCAAGTAATGGCTCCAATATGTTACATCAAACACAATAGCCAAGAGTTCTTTATCATAGACAGATAGCCCTCTATTTTTAGGGGAAAGAGCCTTGCTTATAAAAGCAATGTGATGGTTATTTTGCATAAGTACAGCTCCAATTCCATAACTGCAAGCATCAGTTTCCACAACAAAAGGCACAGAGAAGTCAGGAAATGTAAGCATAGGTGGAGAAATAATGGCCGGCCTGCTTCAGTGCTAAGAAAGCCTTATCAGCTTCAGTATCCCAATGAAATGCATCTTTTCGAAGGAGATCAGTAAGGGGTTTGCAAATGATTCTATAATTCCTCACAAATTTCCTATAGTAGCCAGTGAGGCCAATGAAGCCTCTCAGTTTAGAGACATCAGTAGGGGTAGGCCAAGCTTGCATAGCTTGCACCTTCTTAGGATCAGTAGAGACCCCGGCTTTTGAGATTATCTGGCCCAGATATTCTATCTGATTTTTAGCAAATTCACATTTGCTAGCTTTAGCAAACAAGGAGTTCTCATGGAGTTTCTGGAAGACTAATTTAAGGTGAAGCAGGTGAGACTCTAAATCTTTGCTATACACCAAAATATCATCAAAAAAGACCAGCACAAATTTCCTTAAGAATGGCCTGAAGATATCATTCATTAAGCTCTGAAATATGGCAGGAGCATTTGTGAGACCAAAGGTCATAACAGCAAATTCATAGTGGCCATCATGAGTTTTGAAATCAGTTTTAGGAATATCTTGAACCTCCATTCTGATTTGATGGTAACCAGCTCTCAAATCAATTTTAGAAAAAATGATGGCACCTCTGAGTTCTTCCAGAAGCTCATCAATAAGAGGAATGAGATACTTATCCTTAATAGTGAGTTTATTTAGCCTCCTATAGTCAACACACATTCTCCAAGTTCCATCATTTTTCTTTACTAGCACTATTGGAGAAGAGAATGGACTTGAGCTAGGTTGCATAAAGCCTTGATGTAATAGATCAACAACTTGTTTCTCAATGATGTTTTTTTATAAGGCAGAGTGCTTATAAGGTCTGGAATTAACTGGGGAAGCACCAGGGATCAAAGAGATTTTGTGATTGTGTGACCTCATAGGGGGCAAGGTAGTAGGCTCAGCAAACACAAACTGATGCTCATCTAAGAACCCTTGAATATAGTGAGGGATTTGCTGCTGCTCATTAGTAGTGCCTTGCACAGCAAATAGCTCAGAATGACCCTCACTATTCATCTGAATACAGCACAACTGGATTCCTTCACTATGGCCAAGAATTTTATACATTTCTCTCTCTGATACAGTATGTACCAATTGCTCATTGTGACCTCCCCTAAGCATATGTCTTTTGCCATTCAAGGTTAAGTCCATAGTCAAGTTTTTGAAATTCCATTGAATATCACCAAGTGTTTCTAACCATTGAATGCCTAGCACCATATCACAACTGCCCAGGGGCAGAAGAAGCACATCAGTGACAAATGTGGTGCCTCTCAAGGACCATTTCAATCCTTTACACATAGAGTTCATTCTAATCGATTTCCATCAGCCACATCCACATACACAGGGTTCACTCCAGTGAGTAATATGCCTAGCTTTTTGGCTGTTTGTAGATCAAGAAAGTTGTGAGTGCTACCTGAATCAATAAGAATATGAAGAGCTCTCCTTCCAATCCTTCCAGTAACTCTTATAGTCCTAAAGCCTCTTGCAGAAGATCCACTAATAGCATGAATTGAGATCAAAGGATTCTCATCGTCACCTAGTTCTTCAGTGACTAGATCAGTCTCAATTTCAACAGTATGCATTCCTTCATCTATCTCAAGCAAATAAAGTTGTTTCCTAGCACAACGGTGACCTCTTTCAAACTTCTCATCACAACCAAACACACACCTCTAGTTCTCTTATCAGCCATTTCTTCTTCAGTGAGGAGTCATTCAGTTTTAAAAGTAGGAGTGATAGGAGTAGGGCACATGGGAGTAGAGTTGTGTGAGTGTGAGGATCTAGCATCAAAAGTATTGAATAGTCTAGTATTCTGAGTAATCCCCTCTTTTACTGTAGTAGACATATCTTGCAAACAAGCTAAGGCATAAGCATGCACAAGAGTTTGAGGCATAAACATTCTCACATCTTTTTGAACAAAAGGTTTCAATCCATTGATGAAGTGGCTAACCGCATAAGATTCAGAGATAGACACAAGGCCTAAGAGTAATTCAAAGCGGTCATGATATTCAGAGAAGGAACCTGTTTGTTTCAACGCAAGTAGCTCGGTCATAGGATCGCCAAGTAGTTGATCTCCAAATCTGCCTTCAAGCGCCTACAGAAATCACGGCCAAGGTGTCGCCATAGCTCGATCCCGATACTTGGACCAATTTTGGAACCATTGTAGTGCACGACCTTCAAAATTGATCACGGCCAAGCGAACCTTAGATTCCTCTGGAGTTAGATCGACCGTGAAGAAGTGATCGCATCTGAGGATACAACCGGCCAAATCCTCGCCGGAGAAGATAGGAAAACGACCTTCAATTGGCGAGTAGCGAAGTATGGTTGACGCTGAGGAGAATTCCCGGCGAATTGACCGTGAGGAAGACCTCCGGTGAAGTGACCTCCAGTAGCGGCATTAGGATTCGATGCAAAGCGATTGAGAATCTCGTTATGCTGAAGTTGAAGAGCGAGGATCGCTTCACGCAGTTCCTTCATAGCTAGATCTCGTGCGCTATCAGCATTATCGCGAAGTGATTCAAGTTCCTCACGTTTCCTATCAGATTCGGAAACTTTCGCAGAGAAATCAGCCAAGGCGGCCGAGAGCATCTCCTCCAAGCGACACATGTCGCCGGAGCGAGTCTCTACCATCACAGGAGCTGGATCGGAAAGTCTGATACCACTTGGTGCAGAATTGGGGCTGCCGGAGCTAAGAACGGCCACCGGAATCGCACCTACACAGATAGAGCTATGCGAGGGAGAAGATAGAGTGAGAGAAGAGGGACTTTGCATTAATTCCGGAATGATTTACAAAAATGGAATGAGATGAGCTTATATAGCTGCATTTGTAACTAACAACGGCTAACAAATTCTAACCGCTCTAACTAACTCTCGTTTAACCTCTCAACACACAAACTGCGTGTGCATGTACCCATGCACACTCTTATTTCTTGAAAACACGTCAGCCTTTATTTAGTTGACATATATCATGCATCAGTCTAAACCTCGCCCTCCGCCACCTATGTCGGAGTTTACGACGGCCACGGCGGTCCCGTAGCCTCTCGATTCGTCAACCACCACCTCTTCCTTCATCTCCAAAGTGATTTTCTTTAATCCCCTCTTTTTTCGCCTTTTTTAATTTCTTATGTTGTTGTTAAAGGAGATCTCGCCGTATATTTGTTTTGTTTGTGCATTCATTGAGCTTTGATTTTGTGAAATTAGGTATCTGATCTGATCTATTGCTTGTGAACGTCTGTTTCAAATGATTCAAATTTGAACTAGGAGAAGCTTTTGATAGAATAGTATTTAATTGGTTTCAACTGTGGATGAATCAGTGTTTTGATTTGATTAGCAATCAATTCTGATTTGTGATTAACAGAATTTTCCAAGGAGCAAGGAGGATTGTCGACAGATGTAATAAAGAGGGCTTTCAACGCAGCTGAAGAGGATTTTACTCGTTTAGTGAAGATATCATTGCCAACCAATCCGAAGATTGCTTCAGTTGGGTCGTGCTGCTTGCAATTTCAGAATTATTTGATTGAACCCAATCTTGATACGGGATATTGTAAACTGACCAAATGATTTAGGTTTTAACTAAAGGTACATGGGATTCATCAGCCTGGTGTATCAAGTTAGAACTCTTGGCTGCTTTTCTTTCAACCCAATCCTACTGATCTGCTTAAAAGAGCATTTCATGGGAGATGATTTTAGCACCTTTTTTCTGTTCAAAATTTATTTTTCTTCCCATTTTGATATCTTTTCTCTTATTTTGGTGAGAGGCAGCAACGAGAGTGCACATTTAGTTCATTTGCTAAAGGGTGTATTGGTTACTCTTCCAGGATTCACATGCTCTGTGTTAAGGGTAGCCTTCCTTAAGGTCAGAATTCCACCAAAAACAAGAAACACAAACCGGAGTTGTCGAGCGCCCAAGAGATTTGGGTCGGCGATTACTCCCAGCGAAGGGGTTTGCTGAACGCGAGAGAGACTGCATACGAAACCTCTCAGAGACTAACATCTGACGGTGTAAATTTGCAGGGAATAGCCAAGAGATTGGTTGCAGCTGCCATTCAGGAAGCAGCTAAGAAGAGAGAAGTGAGGTACAAGGATATCAAGAAGATGGAGAGGGGAATCAGGAGGCATTTTCATGATGACATTACTGTAATTGTGATTTACCTTGATCACCAAAAGCATAAGCAAGGTGCAGTTGGCTCTACTACTCCACCTATTGATATCTATTCCCATAACTCAGATGAAGCCATGGGAAGTTCCGGCGACAAGATTTTTCCCAATGAGGAATTGCAAGCAAAGGTATTATACTGATTACTGACAAAAAGAAGTTTATGTTGTATAGAGGTTTGGTGTTAGATAAATTAGTGCACACAAGGATTATAGCTAATTTTGAAGCGTGGGTTGTAATCTCAATGCACACTTTCTTTCTTTCTTTCTTTCTTTCTTTCTTTCTTTTTTGGTCTGAAATCAGTTATGGTTATTGTTTTTGCTGTCAGTGAACTGATGGTTGAGTTTACTACTAGCCTTGTGCTTTGTTATGTTCTGTGCCTTGTTCACTTTTTCATTATCGCTTATGGTGGGACGGATAGAGTATTTCTCCATTTGAGTTTTTTAATCATGACTAGTAACGGACACATAAACAATCCCCAGACTATTTGCATTATACATTCAATTTCGGTTAGTCCCATGCTATTTGTACTACTACTATTTGGCCAAAAAATTATTTTGTGATCAATTTCTTAAAAGAAATGATACAAGTAGCTTGAGATAGAGGGGGTATTAAACAAAAATACAGAAACTTGAACTTTAATAAAAAAAAATGGAATAAAACTGAAGAAAAATGCATGAATTACCCAAGTGTGACTGTCAAAAATAAGAGTAGAGGATTTAATGCCTTCATTACAGAGTCCAACCGCAAATAACATCTTCTCAGAGTTCAAATTAATAGATAAATGTAGGATTCATCAAGAAACAAAAGATACTGAAATTACAAGGACAAAATACACAAGGAAATGACATGAGAGACATCAACCATCTATGAGAATTTCGACAATGCAAACATTATTTTCTCATATTGAAATCAATCTTATAAAACAAATTATTTTGTTTCATTGAAACCAAGGAAACAAACTCATTCACAAAGCACAGAGCAGACATGTACACAAAATTTATGGAACAATCTTGTAAGCTTTCACCTTATCAATCCAAGAAAGGAATGAATTCTTTGAATTTCTGAATCCAAGAAATCCATGCTCCTTGCTTTTGTTCATTGTGTCCAATGGGACTGCACTCTGAAGCATAAGATCAGCAAACCACCAGTTCCCAATATCCTCCAACTTGTTGGGCAACAACCCATTCTTCCTCACGATTTCGTCCCAAATCGGACCTTTATCCTTCATCAACTCCTGCAGTTTCACACCCTTCCCTTCCTCGTACCCCCCACACTCCACCTCGAACTGCTCCGCCAACGCCTTCCAGAAATGCTTCCATTTGAAAACATCCCCATTGCTCACATTAAACGCCTCATTCTTTGCGTAAGGCTCCACAGCCGCCCATATCTGATGCTCCGCAATCAAGTCTGCATCCGAGCAATCCGAGTATCCATCCCAAGCAGCCTTGCAACCAGGAAACCACAATACTGAGCCCTCATGCTTGCAGATAGCCGCATACACAGAAAGTGTCCCAACCAAATTCATCATGCTATACGGAGAGAAGCCGAATATGATCCCAGGCCTATGCACAGACCAAGTCAAGCCTGCCTTCTTCCCAACCTCCTCAAACAGAATGTCCTCTAGGGTATAATAGAAATTCGGGCAATCCAATCGAGGCAAATCCTCAGTAAGCGGTGGATCATGAGCTTGAGTATTCCATAGCCTCTCAAATGGACCAACATAATGCTTCCTACCAGTCAGCAAACAGATATGCTTCAAATTGGGGCAATTAGGGATCACAACACTCAGCACATTCCTCAACATTTTGCCATTAGCTTCACAATTCTCCTTCTCAGTGGATCTGTTGGTCCAAGTAACATAGAAAATGTTGGTGATATCGGTGAGAGGGGATAGCTTCGCTTCGACATCGTCGGAATCGGACACATCGCAGCTGATGTAGTTGATTGGGTGATCCTCGTTCCAGGAGGGGCGGGGGCGCCGCGCCACCCCATAAACCTTCCACGGGCCGCCCGGAGTGTCGGCGAGCGGAAGGATCTCCGCCATGCTGTTCCCCACGATTCCGGTCACCCCCACCACCAGAGCGACGCTCTGGTAATTCGGTGGTACTTCATTTTCATCCAATTTTTTCTATTTTTGACCGTTTACACATATCAGTTCTCATGAAATCGGATGCTCAATCGCAAATCAGGAATCAGATCGCACAAATTTGGAAGATACGGATATGGAAACACGAATCGAATTACGCAGATGACGGTTATGGAAACGCAAATCAAATTGGCGTAGAAAATTGAAGATTGAGCGATTGATAATTATGTACCTTTGCAGCGCCGATAGCTCCAGCCCACCACCAGCTCATCTTCAGTCTGGGAGAAATAGAGTTTGTGGGTGAGTTTGGATCGTGAAATTGTGCGAGTAGGAAGAATATGTGGGGAAGAGATTGTGACAGAGAAGCTTAGCTCATGGATCTCTGTCTTTTATATAAAATTAATTAATTTTTGACAGCCATTTTTTATATCCATTACACAATTTATTATTTATGGGGCATTGTATATCCATTACACAATTTTAATTACTTTTTTTTCTATTTTATTTTACCAATTACGTATTAAAAATCGGGTCAATACCAAATGACCTATTTTTATGGAACGGAGGGAGTAGTATTTTTTTAGTATACCACCTCTAACAAAATCAAAACTATATAAAACACGAGTGCATTAACGTTGGGAGGCAACAGACAATCAGAATGGTCGGAAGGGAGGCGACGAATACGAGACAAGAACACAGAGGTCGGCGACATGGCTAAGCGAGGCATCGAACAAGCAAATTGCTAGGGTTTGAGATTTGTCTCTCAAAGCTAGGAGGGAAACAAAAGGTGGCGAGATGAATTCTATTCAAAAGGGAAAATGAATAAGTAGGTTTAGATGGTGAGGAGCGCCGATTAATGAACAGGCAAATGCAATTAATTAAACTAATAAATTGTAGATTAGTAATTTTGTTAGTACTAGTAGTATTTCTAAAATTGAAGCATATATTAGGCGGGACGAAAGGAATATGAAAGACAAAGACAAATTTGAACACGCAGAGTTTTCTACTACTCCTACTTTTCTTCAAATATGAAAATGATCCATGAGCTAAGCTTGACTATCATAATCTCTTCCTCACATACTCACAATTTCTCCGAGACTGAAGATGAGCTGGTGGTGGGCTGGAGCTATTGGCGCTGCAAACGTAAATAATTATCAATCGCTCTATCTTCAAATATCTAGGCTTAGCTGCCAATTTAATTTGTATTCCCAATCCGTATCTTCCAAAATTTGTGCGATTTAATTTGCGATTGAGCATCCGATTTCATGAGAACTCATATTTGAACGGTCGAAATTAGAATAAATTGGATGAAAATGAAGTACCACCGAATTACCAGAGCGTCGCTCTGGTGGTGGGGATGACCGGAATCGTGGGGAACAGCATGGCGGAGATCCTTCTGCTCGCCGACACTCCAGGCGGGCCGTGGAAGGTTTTGTTGATAAACACTAGCCGGACGTAATACAACTCAAAAGAAGGAATAAAGATAACTAAACTAAAACGAAATTACAAATAAGAATTCGAAACAATAAACCGTAAAATAGTGGAAATAAGCTGAGTCGAGGAGGCCTTTTTCCGCAAGACGAGATACGCCACGGTAGTGCCCTTGAATTGGCGTGTCGTCCCCAAAGATAAAACGGCTTACGTCTCTGATGAAGCAGCACCGCAATAAACAGAGCTCCGGCAAACTGGATAAAGGTGAGAGCAGAGTTTCGACAAAAGAACAATGCAAGAGAGGGAGAGAGCTTTGTATGCTTGTGAATTAGTGTGTAGAATGCAAGAGTATGCATGCCTATTTATAGGCCAAGTCCTCTCATTTGAATTGATGGAGTCAACACCCATTATGTGTGTCATGATGGATTGATTGTAACCGCCGGGGGTTACAAGCCGTTACGAATGTTACAAACGTCAACCATGGAGCATGAACCTGAACGGATATATCTAGACACCTCTCACGTAGTTGTTCATTCCAGAGATGTATCTGGATGACCCGATCAATGTGCACGCATTCTACGAAGCTTTCTCCTTATGCTCATTTGCCACATTGTTTTGTCTACGTGCCCAAAATAGATTAATTAATTAATTAATTAATTAATTAATTTCATATCTCCATATATCGTGACATATTTTAATATATTACTTCTCACTCACCAGACATTAGTTTGGAGAAAATGAATATACCACAATCATCTACTCGGAGCGTAGATCGATTATAAATTATCTAATTATTTCAAAATTAAATAATCCGTCACTTGTATGATCCGGTCCAATTGTGTTGACCGGATTACGATTCCAACAGGTTTATGGGGTGGCGCGGCGCCCCTGCCCCTCCTGGAACGATGATCACCCAATTAACTACATCAGCTGCGATGTATCCGATTCCGACGATGTCGAAGCGAAGCTATCCTCTCTCACTGATATCACCAACATTTTCTATGTCACTTGGACTAACAGATCCACTGAGAAGGAGAATTGTGAAGCTAATGGCAAAATGTTGAAGAATGTGCTGAATGTTGTGATCCCTAATTGCCCCAATTTGAAGCATATCTGTTTGTTTACTGGTAGGAAGCATTATGTTGGTCCATTTGAGAGGCTATGGAATACTCAAGCTCACGATTCACCGCTTACTGAGGATTTGCCACGATTGGATTGCCCAAATTTCTATTATACCCTAGAGGACATTCTGTTTGAGGAGGTTGGGAAGAAGGCAGGCTTGACTTGGTCTGTGCATCGGCCTGGGAATATATTCAGATTCTCTCCGTATGCCCTGATGAATCTGGTAGGGACGCTTTGCGTGTATGCAGCTATCTGCAAGCATGAGGGTGCAGTGTTGAGGTTTCCCGGTTGCAAGGCTGCTTGGGATGGATACTCGGATGCAGACTTGATTGCGGAGCATCAGATATGGGCGGCTGTGGAGCCTTACGCGAAGAATGAGGCGTTTAATGTGAGCAATGGGGATGTTTTCAAATGGAAGCATCTCTGGAAGGTGTTGGCGGATCAGTTTGAGGTGGAGTGTGGGGAGTTCGAGGAAGGGAAGGGTGTGAGACTGCAGGAGTTGATGAAGGATAAAGGTCCGGTTTGGGACGACATCGTGAGGGAGAACGGGTTGTTGTCCAACAAGTTGGAGGATACTGGGAAGTGGTGGTTTGTTGATCTTATACTAGAGAATGCAGTCCCATTGGACACAATGAACAAGAGCAAAGGAGCATGGATTTTTTGGATTCAGAAATTCAAAGAATTCATTCCTTTCTTGGATTGATAAGGTGAAAGCTTACAAGATTGTTCCTTAAAATGTATGCATGTCTACTCTGTGCTTTGTGAATAAGTTTGTTTCCTTGGTTATTAGTTTCTTTATTGAATGAAATAGAATAATGTTGTTATAAAATTGATTTCAATTGGGATGAGAAAATGATGCTGCATTGTGCAAGTCTATATAGTTGGTTGATGTCTCATGTCATTTCCTGGTGGATATGGTGCTTGTAAATTTCAATATCTCTTGCTTTTGAGTATATTAAAATTTCAGCCTCCGCATTAAATTTTTTGTTCTGAATTTAATTAGGAACCATACCCTCATGTGGAAATTAGGAACCCATTATTGTCTTAAAACACTTTAAATCAATTACTCCTTTAATTTAGTTGATAAAATAGTTTAACCTAATAAAAGATTTAAGTAGGGTTATATAGGTAGTAGTTGTGATTGATTAATTGACATTTTTAGGGTACTTAATTTTGTAACTATTTGTCAAAACATGATAAATTCATAAAAGCCTCTTCAATTATATAGCATCACAAACATAAAAATTAGAGAAGCACAATAACAAAATCAAGCATATCATCTTACCAGATTGAGCAAAAGAGCTTTTAAATTGTCATCATCTTTCATTACAGCTGCAATTTCCCGCCTCAAAATGGCCAGTAAATCAATCCACCTCAAGTAAAGCATTCTATCTTAGAGAAGATGGCAGACTAGAGACAATGAACGTGTGTGAACCATACTGCTCGCAAAACTCAAATTAGAATAGAATGAGAGCACGCAGTTGCAGTCAACTAAAGCCTATAAGTTGATCCAGAAAGCAAAACTGTTCATCTTGCAGATGAGCTTCGAGGGTCATCTCGTTGCAAAGCAGAGATATCGCACGTCCTAAAGACTCGTACTAAACTTCATTTACAACAACAAAAAACTCTAATATCCTCCCAAAATGTGAAACCAAACACACCTTATGGGTTGATTGCTTCTGCCTTAAAGAAAGTGTGGATTGAGCAACCCGGCAATCTCAAGGAATCCGACACGATCCTTCCCTCCAAAGATCTTCTTGAGCTTCTCATCACAGACTATCACCTTCTTGTCTGCAGGATCCTGTAGTTAGGAGAAGTAAACATAAATTCATCTGATATTTGATGAAATGTTATACTACGAGATTATACCATTATGAAGCTAATCAAGTATGCCCAAAATCCATCAATTGAAGAGTGGAAACCAAAAAATATGTAGCATGGAGTAGTTGTAGTTCAACCAATCATTAATTCAATGAGCAATGAAAAAAATACAGCATATTTTGATCTTAATATGCAGCAATTGTAACTTGTAAGCTATTTTCTGGTAGTTGGAAATTTGGAATAAAGCATCGATATTGATACAGATAATGATAAATTTGCAATACCTTCAATTTTCACCAATAGCAATACAAAATAAACAGTGAATTGCTGCAAACGATATGATTCTAAAATATCAGCATCAATTCATAAATCAGAATCTCCGAATTCCAAAACATCGAATTAACCACACACTCGTACGTTATACAAACATAATTCGATGAAATTGGGATATGAGAAGCAAACTCGCGAGAAATTAGGGTTTCGCAGTTCAGATTATGAATATACCTGAAGATTGTGTTGTTTGATATACGCCCAAATCTCTTTGAGCACCTGAGTGCGGGGGAACTCCGTCGCACCGCCGAGGAACGCCTGCATATCCGGCGACACGCGTCGCGGCTTCATTATCCCCCGAGGCTCGCGCTTCTTCGTCTCCGTGGCCGGCTTGGCAGCGGCGGTTATGGAAACCGAGCGCGAAACGCGCAGGTTAGCAGGAGCTAGCTTGAGGGAGAGAGGAGAAGACGATTTTCCAAACGCCACCGTTTCTCGAGGCAGGAAAGTTGAGAATACACCAATAGACAGCGCCATTTTTGAGGTTTTCAGCAAAAAAAAATGCAGAGAGTGAAGAAGATAAGACTTCTGCAACAGAGCAAGAGCGGCAAAAATGTTTCTTTCCCGTTTATTTTTAAAACATTTTTTCGATAAAATTTTATGGGCTTTAAGCTTGATGTGGTGGATAGTCTCGGGCCCAAATAGTTGGAGCCCTCTGTCTAGGTTATGTTACTTGTTTAGTTTTGAAAAACAATTTTCTTATTTAATTATATTATGGTTGGCCATAAAATAATTCACTCTCTATTAATTTAAAATTTAACCTTTGAATTTTTTTCTCTAATATTGAACGTACTTTTTATTTTATTAAATATTACTCGTATAAATATATTTTCAGATGAAAATTAACATGTGGGGATTATTCCCTCTGTGCTTTCCCTCCCCCACCTCATGTTGTCGTCTCAATTGTTGTCCTCACTCCTCCGATGCCCTAGCATTCCTTTCCTTGTCACCTTGTCGTCGCATGTACTGCTCTTGAAATTTAGTAATAATGTGTTCGGACCTCTAAATTTTACTTGTTTTAGTAGTTGAAACATATTGTCACATTGTGTGTCCAGTCAATCACAATTGCAGAAATATTTATTTTCATCCTCCTTTCTCTCCTTTAGAATTTGTGATCGACTGTCATATGACAATGTGCTTGAGCCACTAAATTTGTACTCGCTTTTATTAGTAAAAATTAGTAATCCGAACATTTTATCACGTGATATCTCAGTGCATAAAGATTTTCTCTTTTATTTTTCTTACTTTCTTAAATTGTGATTGGGTCTAAACTCAATACGGCAAAATGTCCAGATTACTACAGTTTTAACCTAACTTTCACTTTTTTTTTTCTTTCTTTTAAAAGAAATAAAAAGAAATTTGAATAAATAATGAGTCCAAACGACTAAATTTTTATAGTCCACGTTACACCACATTAAGTGGGATAAAGAAACGCATTAATTAACAATTAAGAGTGTAATTATAGAAGAGGAGGAAGAGTGAAATGGAAATGTTGGTGGGTGTAATTAATTATTAATGATGCTGCAGAATAATAATCATTCCTACTTTTGACACATGAATTGATGGACCTTCACCTAATTCTAATTCATCTTCTCTTTTAATCTACGCCACTTGCCCTTTGCACACTGTGTCTCTTCTTTTTCTTTATTTCGATTTTATCTTGTAAATCAATTAGGACGAAAATTGATGATTCGTATACCGCTCAACTCCATTCAAAATTTCCTCATAAATTATTAAATTCGATTTGGATTTTTAATATTAAGGTTGTCGAATTTTTTATTCGTTTTGGATTAGTTTTGAAAGGTTTGTTTTAAACTGAAAAATAATCTGAAATATTCTTGTATATAAATATTTTATTTAAATATGACTAACCTAATATATGTAACAATTAATTAAACTTTTGAATTAGGATTTTTACATTTTTATTTTAAAATTAGTATGTTTGAAATTTTCAGTTAAAACCGGATTTAGTTATAAAAATTTTAGATTTTTCAGTTAAAACCGGATTTACAATTCGATCTGAATACTCGTCTTAGGTGATTTTTTTTAGTTTAAGAAGTACTCCTATGATGGGGTGATTTATGCTTAGAATGTATCTAGTGTAAATTATGGGGTATTGAAAGCAAAATGACTGCTATTTTTATATTTGAGTTAACTTCATAACTATTTTCTGAAAATAAGATTTGCATCTTTTAAATTTCTAAAAAATGAAAAATAACATTACATAATATACATTACGCTTAGATCATTATACATGCACATCAATCATTACAATTATTCATATATATAAATTTTTAGAAAATGACATTTTTTTCGTTTACATCATTACAAATTAAAAAATCATACTTAAGTATTACTAGTATATTTTTCAACATTATACGCCTTGAACTTAAACCAATTTGTACAATCAAAGTTTGGTCATTTTAACAATACAGGGAACAACATTATAATGCAAAGTCGGCATAAATATATATAAATTGGAGTATATTTTATCATGCAAATTTCATATGAATATATGCACTTAAGATTTCGTTAAAATACTCATAAAATCAACTTTATGTGAAAAATAATTTAAACCAAAAATATTATATAAGTTTGTTAAATATATTAAGTTTGAAAATGACATGTAAAATCAAAGATTCAAAGTTTTTTTATAGTACTAATAATTCAAATTCATTATAATCCTTGCATCTATAATTTATAACAATGTCTAAACTGTTATGGATTACGTATTTCATAGACCTATAAAAATATTAATTCCCTAATTTATTTTTATTACATAAAAGTAATTATTTTAAAGATTTGTAGCATAGCATAATCCATGTAATCCTGATAAGTAGCTATAATTTGATATTTGTTTTAGTATAAAATGTGATTTTTATGGGTATTGGTCATAAAATAATAAATTTTGGGCGAATTTTAATATTTCCAACGACTTTAAAAGTGCTCTTAAAAATAACAAACTTTAAAGATTTGTGTCAATTTTCCACGCCAAGTCATTCGTCAAACCTGGTAGATCTACGAGACATAGTTTATCTAATTAGACACATACTATTCAGTGTCAAATTAAAGAATTAGGGTGTCGAAACTAAGTCATATAGATTTCACGGCTAGCCATGTATGTGGGATCAAAATTTAAAGAAATTTTTTTACTTAGGGCAGTTGGGAAAATCGTACACTTTGAAAAAAAATTAATTTTTAAAACCACTTTCAAAATTCTTAAATGTACCAAAATTCATCTAAATTTTATTATTTTTAATACCAATATCCTTTTTAATCACTTCATCTTTATATAGGGACTAATATAGATAGAAGATAAACAATTATTCATAGTCCCACAATGGAGTTGGGTGTGATATATGTTTCATTCCATCAATCATGCATGTTAGTTTTTCTGTCACTTCAAATCTGTACAGCTGGAAGTTGGAACAAAATTAGCTTTATTCATTACAACAAATTAAACTTTTCACGAAAAATTACAGAGAATAGGAGTAATATTTAGTCAAAAAACCAAATTAATTGAAACGTTGAATGGAATCGATTAGAAAAAGGTGTCGTTAATTGAGGTCACAATCATCAATTATCTACAAAATGATTGCACAAGCTGGTAAATTGCTGTGTAAGCATTGTACTCTTTTTTCACAATATTTTTAATTATGATTTTTATAGAAATCCATGGGTTTCATCTTAAAATCAATTGGCGATAAGAGGAGAGGCCCATGAGACTTATATAGTGGATTAAACTATTTGTGTACACCGATGTGAGATATTATTATATTCATTTTTATGTTTCAATTGCCAACACTCTCCCTCAAACCCTTCAAGGTGAATCTTGGAGGGGTTGAACTTTTTTATGATCGATTGGACAATAGGCCCAATTTTTTTTTCAATCGGTTGGACCACTGGCCCAAATTTTCAGCCCAGTTATACTGCTGGGTCAGTTAAATATAACCCACAGTCGGAGACCCGCTCTGATACCATGATAAAAATCTATGGGTTCCATCTTAAAACCAATTGGTGATAAGAGGAGAGGCTCATGAGACTTATATAGTGGATTAAGCTCTTTGTATACACCGATGTAGGATATTATTATATTCATTTTTATGTTTCAATTGCCAATAATTTTAAATTTCCAGGATGGATCAGGCCAAAGACAATCATTACCAGACACAAAAACTTATCTGATGGAATTTCACTATTTTAAATAAAAAATTCGGCCCACAATTATGTGTGGGCTAATGTTCATGTCGTTCCCATGATGCATTATTTGTATTTTGAATTTTAGTTTAACGTAAGATGTGAATCATTATTATTTATAACTAATCTGTCTCAATTTACAGTCACAATACTCTCGGCATTGTATTTTTTAGAATTTCATGCCATTTTTATAGATATAAATATATTATTAAGGTTATTAAATTAAAAAGAAAAGCATAAGTATTAGTTTTGTTAACGAATACTGTTAAAACACTCAATTCAGTGATAGCAAATAGTTAATGTGACAACAAAAATTGGACAACTTCAATTCCTTTTTTAGGAAGTCCATTGCGCTAACTCAAAATTAGTAAAAGTATTTTTACTAATTAAGTGTAGAGAAAAAGGTACGTGGTATCTAACCGCAGACGATCAATTTTCGTGAGAAATCGCTTGTTGTATAAACTCGACGCCCCAACAAAAGAAATTGGCCACCTTTCTTCCTACTCCTCTACGGTTCCACATCTTACGAATACACCTTTTTTAGCTCTAAAACGTTTTACAATCCTCCAATATATATACACACCCGCCTTCACTAGCCTCCTCGTCTTAACCTTCACTCATCGGGGCGCACATTAACAGGCGCATTTTCCTTCTAAATGGCTTCCAACCTGCTATTGTTCACCGCCGTGATCTGCATTGCCGCCGCCGCCGTCAACGGCCAATCTCCTACAAATTCTCCTGCTCCGCCCACTCCAACCACTCCAGCTCCACCAACTCCCACTCCCCCCACCGCTACGCCGCCTCCAGTCACCACCACTCCTCCTCCAGCAGCAACGCCGCCTCCGGTCACCACTACTCCGCCGCCAGCAGCGACTCCGCCACCGGTGTCATCGCCGCCGCCAGTAGCCTCGCCTCCCCCGGTGGCCACCGCTCCTCCATCCGCCGCCACTCCGCCTCCTACTCCGGTCGCCTCTCCTCCTCCTCCGGTGAATACTCCGCCGCCTGCGTCGCCTCCGCCGGCGGTTCCTCCTCCAGCTTCGCCGCCGCCGCCGGTGCCATCACCGCCGCCTCCGGCTGCGCCTACGCCGGCTCCGCTTGCTTCCCCGCCAGCTTCGGTTCCAGCTGCGGCTCCGTCGCCGCTGCTGTCGAGCCCTCCGTCGCCGCCGACCGGAGCTCCGGGGCCCAGTCTCCCCGGCCTCTCTCCTGCTCCGTCCGCCACAGATCAGGTGCGTTTCGCCGTTTTTTATGTCAAAAATCAGTCTCTAATAAGTGCCTTTTCTACATTGTTTGTTAGTAGATTATTAAAATGTCTGTTGCGTAGAAATTCGAGGGAATTTATCATCTTAACATTTGAATTTATCCAATATAATATAATAGTATTTCAAATCGTATTTAATTCGAATTAGAGTAGAATAATTAGGATTTTCAAGTATGTTATGCGGCACACCGACGTCCGGTGAGTGAATCTCTAAATTCATATAGGTGTAGTATGATTTTTCAAAAAAATATTCTACTTAAATAAATTCAAAATTCATTACTTTTATACGGGTTTAATATACTAGTACTACTACTGGACTAAACAAAAATTGACAATTTTGTTAAATTTTTTTAATTTTAATTATACTGATTAACACGTAACAACATTGATCAATGCGTTCCACGCTCAACGTTTTTAATAAAATATTTTCAGACACATTTTTTATTTCAAAACTCTTTAACGTTAAGAAAATGCTTTATGTCCCAAATCCCAATTAATCAAAGGGCTGATGGATTAAGTTGTTCACTTTGCTGAAATCTGCATTATTTATGACGAAATTTCAGAAAAAAGGCAGGACTCCAATTACTCATCATAGTTATTTTAAAACTGAAAATAGGAAGCATTTTAAATGAAGCGGTAATAAAATCAACATCCACAAACGAAGAGATTGATGAATAGTGCTGCCCTGTTTTATTAAAATGAAATTCATATTTAATTCCTACTAGATTTTATGTTTTAAATTGGTAAAAGCATGATTCCGACATGCAAGAGTTGTATTTTAATGCAGTTACAAGTACTATGACCCCTTAGGTACATTTGTTGTGTCTATTACTATTTCTAGAAATAAATTTCTCTAATCATTCTTGATTGATTTAGTCTTTTACTTGAAAATATCACGTTCTTTCATAGTTATCGAAATGTTTCACCCCTATACGCCATAACCTAGAATATTTTCCGCTTATTCGTCCTTTAAAGCCTATACGCGATGGATAGACTCCTGTAACCATGACATATTTGCTTGTTTTAACATAACCATTCTTGATTGATTTAGTCTTTTACTTGAAAATATCACTTTCTTTCATAGTTATCGAAATGTTTCACCCCTATACGCCATAACCTAGAATATTTTCCGCTTATTCGTAGTATAATAAAACTATGCATAGGATGGAACATTTTTGCTGATTATGATAAACTTAGAGATATTTTTTTATCAAAATACTGAAACGGTTGGACAAAATCAATAATTTATCCAAAGTTAAATAATATTTGTAGTAGCACTCTACAAAAGTAGATGATAATTATTTTCAATCATAATGAAGATTGAAAATGAAATTGGAAATTGACATGACAGAGCGGAGCAAATCCAGTGGGTGTGGCGCAGATGGTCAGTGGCAGCACTATTTTGGGCTGGGCTTTGATGTTTTTGTTCTGGGCTTAGACTACTCTACTTGGGCCTTTTTCCATGCTTGAATTACAGCCCACATTTATGTATTATGCTATTTTATCTATTTGTTGACGTTTAGTTGTTTGTGGAGATTTTGGATGTACCTTTGATTTTATTAATTGATTTGGATTCTTTCTTGTATTCACTACTCCAGTCATTTTATTCTCATTTCTTTATTATCCATTATCCTTTTAATTTTCACGTTTATTAATGTTTTGTAATTCCAATTAACAAATAAACATAAACTCCTCATATGGTTTTGGTTGAATTTGGTTTAATTCAATTAAATCAGAGCAAATAATGCATCTTGAATGCTGAATTAGAAAAGTGAGGAAATATACGAGAGATAGAAATATTTGTACTATCTAATTAGTACTCCCTCCGTTGTCCCTCTGTAATAGATGCGTTTCATTTTGAGCACTTATTTTGAAAAAATGATAATAAATAGTTAAAGTGTAGAGAGAGTAAAATAAGAGAGAGAATAATATAGATAAGAGTCTCATCTATATTATTATATCTCTTACGTTACTTTTTCTATACTTTAATTATTTATTATTATTTTTCCAAAACAGGTGCTGAAAATGAAACGCCTCTACTGCAGAGGGACGGAGGGGGTACTAATCACCTCCTTATAACGTAGTTATAAGGCTACATTTATAGTTTTAAAAAAATACTCGCAGAGATAAAAAAATACAAGGAGAAATGATATTGTTGCAAAACACATGATCAAACAGTTTGTTCACTATTACCTTGAACTGCTGCATATGAACTGATCAACAGTTTGCTGACTGCATAAAACACAAAAAAAAGGGAAAAGAAAAGATTTAGGAGCCAATAATCAGAGTTTAAAAAAAAGAAGAGAAATCAAGCACCCGAGTACCAAAGTCGAGCACAGAGTGCCAAAGCCAGGCGCGCTCTACTTAGTTTTGAAATTCAAATTTTGTTTCAAGGTGGCTCTTTCACAAGCCTTGAATCACAACTACTAGAATCTATAGGTTTAGTGTTTGCAACTTCAATTTGATTTTCTTTAGATGTGGAGAACATTTTAAAACCAAATACCACCACTACTACTAGTAGTGTGTCATATAACAAAATAACAGCATAAGAAGAAAATGCAACACAGTTTTCCTCACCTTTGAATTGGGCTCAACTCATGAGTCTGGCTGATATCTACTTTGAATGATGCCTTCCAAAATCTGTTAATTTTACATAAGAATTTGAGCACAAGTCCTTGGAAGAAAAATACTACCTACTTGCTTATAATAATCTCACACCTATTGAAGAATTCAGGACCAAACACAAGCATTTAAAATCATACACAAAACTAAAGGCTCACAACCAACTAAGACCAAATTTATAAAGTAGAAGAAATGAAATAACCTGGCCGTGGACCTCGTGGTGACTGTCTGTGTCTGAGGCTGCATTTTTGGTGTTTCAGATCTCGAGTCCTTGCCATGCCTATAACATCTCATAGACCCTTTGCTCTTCATCAATCCCAACTTCAATACCCATGTTTCCTCTTTTGCTAACATGGTGCTTTGACTGATATAATGCTAGTTGCTACGATTCACCAATAATCTCTGCACGAGCACCACCCATTGACAAAATGATGGAAACGGTTAGTATCACGAACAATAATTTCCCTCCCTGTAATCTTCGACACGAGCTTGATGAATGCATGGCAATCGCCACATACACGGAGGTTTTTAACTATCCGGATAACACAATTTTCTTCCGTTGCAATTAGGCCAAATGCAAGCGCCAACTTCTCACTGTGACAGCCCAAGAACTGCTCCTTCTCCTCCTCTTCTACATCGAACAGCACATATTCCGTGCTAGGCACAAAACCAGCTGCTCTTAGTTCTCTGGCCAGCTCAGAGAGTTTAACATATATCCCATCTGACACAGCATGGGATGTGTCTCCAACGAGGAACTCGTGCACAATACTGTCCACCTCTATCCAACTACAGCCGCGCACTTTCTGAATCCCTTGCTCTTGCATGACTGCCCTAATACTCTCTGATTCATCCCATTTCTTATTAGCCGAGTAAATATTTGATAAAAGGACGTAGTTCCCTGAGTTCCACGGCTCCAATTTGATTAAATGCTGCAATACATGCTCAGCCAATCGAGTATTCTTGTGCATCTGACATCCAGCCAACAGAGCTCCCCAAACTATGGCGTTGGCATTCATTGGCATATTCAAGATCATATCATGAGCTTCGTTTAATAAACCAGCTCGAGCAAGAAGATCGACCATGCTTCCATAATGCTCAATAGTAGGATCCAAAGAGTATAAGTCACTCATTCCATTGAAGAAACGATGACCATCATCAACAAGTCCGGCATGAACACATCCACAGAGTAAACCAAGAAACGTGTTCCCGTCACCATTCCATCCACATTTCTGGACCAAACCAAAGCAACTAAATGCCGTTTTAGTATGGCCAGTCATAGCTAGACCAGAAATGATGGCATTGAAAACGACAAGATCCTTGGTTTTCATTCCTTCAAAAACCTCCCAAGCTAGAGCCATTTCACCACATTTGGCATACATGTCAATCAAGGCAGTCCCCACAACAGGATTGCACATAAACACGTTCCAATCCATCATGCTGCAAGCCCGTTTCCCGAGCTCCAAAGCCCCAAGCCTGGCACAAGCAGAGAGCACCCCAACAATGACATAGTGATCCAGCCCTAAATTCTCACTCAGCATCATACCAAATACTTCCAAAGCCTCCTTTGGAAAACCATAGGCTGCATAACCTTGCACCATAGTGCCCCAAGTAACAACATCTCTCTCGTGCATCCCATCAAATATGGCACGTGCTTTCTCCATATTTCCACACTTGACAAACATATCCACCAACGCAGTATTAACAAACACATTCAGCCCCATCCCACTATCCACCACATTTTTATGAATCCACTCTCCAACCACCAAATCTCCTAGCTGACTGCAAGCAGATAATGCTCTAACAAGTGTATAGCTATCCGGCTTCAAACCCGCCTCCAGCGACTCCCTAAACAAGTCAATAGCCTCCTTGAACCTCCCAAAGCTAACATACCCGTTCATAACCGCAGCCCACGAAACAACATTCTTCTCAGGCATTTCATCGAACACCTTCCGCGCATCAACCAGACGCTCCAATTTTGAATACAATCCAACTAATCCAGTACTCGCCTGTGAATCATATTCACAACCTTGTTTCACAATCAAAGAATGAACATTCATACCAAGTTTAATGTCCATATTCTTCAAGCAACATTTCAGAACAAAAGCGAATATGAAATTGTTAGCCCAATATCCCTCGCGGTACATCACGTGAAAGTATTTAATGGCGTCGTCAAAATGATCTCTTGAAACAAGCCCACGAATCATGGTGTGGTATAAATGGAAATTGGGCTGCGTCTCGCTGAATAGCGCTGCGGCGTAGTCGGGGCGGTTGAAATGAAAAGCGGATTTTAGAAGCATGTTGAGAATAAATCGGTCCTGATGAAGGTTGAATCGAAAGAGACGGGCGTGCACATTCTTGAGCTGGATGAAAGATTTCAAGCTTTGAAACAGAGCCGCGTTGATCTCCAGTGTCGCCATGAAAGACTCAAATTTTCAGAAATTCACTTCCACTGTTGAAGACGGAGTGAGTAAGAGCATGAATAAGAGCATCTCCAATGCTGACGGACGTCAAATAGCCGTCAAATAGCCTTCACACTGCCACATCATCAGCACTACAATTCTCCTGCCACATCAGCTTGCCACATCAACTGGACATCAAATAGCCATCAAATAGCCTTCACACTACCTATCCACATCACTAATAACAATTATATAATTTAATTTACACTTGTATCAACATACGGAATTTAAATTACGAGACAAATACGGAAAATTCGAATAATAATATTAAAATTTTTTTATTACATTAATATAAAAAAAAGTACAATAATTAAAAATATTACATTTAAAAAATTACATAAATTTGCATAAAAACTACCGCCTTGCAGTCCTCAGCGCCCACAACTCTTCAACTAAATCATTTTGCAGTCGAATATGAGCCTCCGTCTGACGCATGTCGGCATGTGCTTGGAGGAGGGCTTCTTCATCGTGCGGTACCCCACCTCGTACGTTGGCGGTGATGACGACGTGGCTTGGACCTGCTTCATTATCGTCGGTGGCCCAATCAGTCAGTTGTACACCTTCATCTTCGACGATCATGTTGTGCATGATAATACAGGCATACATTATATCAGCAATGCAGTCGACATGCCACAAACGCGTTGGTCCCTTAACTGCAGCCCATCGAGCTTGAAGCACACCAAATGCGCGCTCCACGTCCTTTCGCGCCGACTCCTGCCGCGTCGCAAAGTAGGCCTTCTTCGGCTCTGATGCGCACCGGATCGTCTTCACAAAGACGGGCCACCTAGGGTATATCCCATCCGCCAAGTAGTAGCCCATATCATGCTGGTTGCCGTTGGCGACAAAACTGATGGCCGGACCGACGCCCTGGCACTGCTCGTTGAAAAGGGGCGACGAGTTGAGGACGTTTAGGTCGTTGAAAAGGGGCGACGAGTTGAGGACGCCCACGGCCTCGAGGATCATCGTGGGATTTTTTCCCTTGTAGCCGGTCGTGTAAAACCCCTTCCAGGCAGCGGGACAGTTCTTCCATTCCCAATGCATACAATCTATGCTGCCTAGCATTCCCGGGAACCCGTGCTGATCCCCGTGCATCCGCAGCAAATTCCGGCAATCTTCGGGGGTAGGCTTTCGGAGATACTGATCACCGAACACTTCGATCACGCCCTGGCAGAAATACTTCATACATTCGATGGCAGTCGTCTCACCGATGTGGAGGTATTCGTCCCACATGTCTGCCGCGGTGCCGTAGGCCAACTGCCTGATTGCCGCAGTGCACTTTTGAATAGGGGTGTGGCCGGGTCTGCCAACCGCATCGTGCCTGAAGCGGAAATACAGATATCGCTGCTCCAATTCGTTAACAATACGCATAAATAAGTCCCGCCTCATCCTAAAACGACGCCTGAAATGGTTGGCGTCAAAACGCGGCTCCTCTGCGAAGTAATCTGTGAACAGGCGCTGATGTGCAGCGTCATGATCACGATGCACCACTTGTCGACGGTGGACAACTGGTCGTGGGCGAGGTGCCGCCGGCTGCATATAACTCTGCATCCATCGATCAACCTCACGGCTCGTATAGGCATCAAGCTCTTCGTTCATCATACGCTCGTACTCATCCGCATCCCCACCACTACCACCGGCATTACTCATTTCTTAAATTGATCTTGTACAGAAAGTAAGGTAGAGAGAGAGTACTCGTTAAAACAAGTGGTGCGAATGAAAATGAGGTTCAACGCGCGTATATATAGTGTTTTGCGAAAAAAAAAAAAAAAATATTTAAATCCGACGCCGGTTTGGCGCCGATCCGGGAGCCACAATGGCGCCCGTGAGGATCGGCGTGGGAACCGGCGTCAGCGCGGGAATCGGCATGGCGACGCCGATTTTGACGCCGATTTCGCCCACGCCGGTTCCAATGGTTCGGCGTCAAACCGGCGTGGGCGAAAAATCGGCGCTCCGGTGGTGACGCCGACCATTGGAGATGCTCTAACGCTACTGGCCGGGCCGCAAATCGAGAGTCCCGGCCCGTCCCACGCGTTAGACGGACGAGCGGCACGGCCTGGGCCGGTCCCGGGGCCGCGTTCCCGGCCTGGTGACCGTCCCGCGGCCCGGCCTGGGATGGGGTTACGCGGCTCGGGACGTGACGCAACGCGGCCTGGCCCAAGGTTATTTGTGTTCGGGCCGGGCCGCAATCGATTTTTATTTTTATTTTTTTAAAATTCAAAATTTTTTATATAAATACTACTTCATTTTCATACACATTCAACTTCAAATCTCTTCCTATAGTTCGAAAAAATGCCTCATCGTCAAAGAATATTCGAAGATCAAATGTCTCGGGTGTTAGCAGAGGCGCTACCGGCAATCCAAAAAGAAATCAACAACGAAGTTGAACGCTACCAAGCTGCTATTCAAGCTTGGAACGAACAACAAACCCTGGTGCCACGTACCCGGATGTATATTCACCGAGACCGTGAACAAGCTGCCTTACGGTTTTTCACGGATTATTTCTCTAGAGATCGGCGATGGAGTGATCAAATGTTCCGTCGCCGGTTCCGGATGCGGAGGCCTTTGTTCCTACGCATCGTCAACGCAGTTGTAGCTCATGACATGTATTTCAGCCAAACTACCGATGCTGTGGGCCGGTGAAAGGACCTAGGTGCGTAGGTGTCGTTCAAGCAAGGATATATCCTACTGATCAGGATAGAGATCCTAATTAACCTAGACCTTGGTTTCAAAGATTCCTCAACCCACTTCTACTGATCAGTATAGTGGTGGTAAGGGTCGAATCCCACAGAGATGGTGCGTTCTTAAACTACCGCGGTGACAATTGGAAGATTTGGTTAGCTACCACGCTTGGGTTGAGTTTCTACCTAGGTTGGAACTTAAAGGAGGTGTTCTACTGGTCAGACGGTAAGGAAAACATTTGGAATGTAACTGTGTACGTGGAATGGGGAGACAATTTTGTAACAGAAAATATTTGGAAGGTACGTGTTTCTATTTTGGGCTAAACAGAATATTCAGAGTGTAGTGGAAGTTTGATGACTAGGCTGACAGGGCTTAACTAAAAGTGAAGGACAAAAGCAAAAGCATCTCGAAAAGTAAGTGGTCCCCTCCAATTGAAATAGACATCATCTTCTTCAACAAACACTTCCAAAATTCAGATAACAATTCCAGATTCAACACGGAAAACTCAGATTAACAACTCACAAACACAGATCCAAAACTAAGAAATCAAATCTGAAATCAAACACTGAAACTGGACTTCTGCATACTGGTCAACATGAAAGAACGATTCAGAAATTAAAACTAAGCTTTGCATGCAACGATCTACTTTCCGATCAAACAGTACTTGTTTATCTATCCTAAAGAAATTTGTTACGTAAACAGAATTGAGAGATTCAGCACTTTAAACACCGAGAAACTTTAGGTCTAAGCTAACTAGGCAAGGGAATAAAGAAACACCACAATAAACGAAACGGAAATCAACTTCATAGCATAAACACGTTCGGATCTTCAACAAAGTACTTCAAAAGCAGAAAATATCCAAAGGCAAACAAGATCCAACGTAAGGAAAGCGAGAAATTTAAAACTACGAAAGCAATGTAAAAGTGTTTTGCCACTCCGGGCGATGAGACTCTAAACTACGATCTTGCTGGCTGGAATGGACGATGACTGGAATTCTGGGAACATCTGAACGTCAAGTGATCATGGCTACGGCGAGGCAAGAAGCGGGACACGGCTGAAAGACTGAAACTACCGAGAAAACTTTCTACCTAAAGATGGTGGTGAATGAGTGAATGTGTATATCTCTCACTCCAATTTGGCTTCCTTTTATAGGGAGGCTACCCTTGATTTTAGGGTAAATCCTCGTTGCAATTTGACTTCTTTGCCCTTAATTGTGGGTAATCCGTCCCAGCTATCCGTCTTCTCCATCTCAAGCCGTTTTAGCACGAATACTGATCAGTATGAGATCATGCTGGCGCCTCCTTCACCTGAACATTCCGAAACTTCCCTACTGGCTAGAATGCTTAACCTGCACACTTTAAACAACTGTTTTGCAAATATAATCAATTAAGCACATCATACTGACCCGTAACCAAGGCCTAGAATACGACTTATCAAACTGCTCACACTTACCACAGGCTTGTCCTCAAGCGTGAAGAACAAACAAAGAAAAGAATAAGTCGAATTCTAGCCTGGTTACTCCCCTGACCGACTCTACCTAACTTAGACTCTAAACTATGACGCAAAGAAAAACACAAACAAACACAGAGAAACATAAACACATAAAAGACTGAAAACACATAGATCGGGCTATATTTTCAACCATCCCTCCCCTCTGGATCAGGTGCAATCCGGCCTTAGACAGCCTTGAACTTCTGCCACCCCCTTTTCTCTTCCAGTCAGTATATCTGTTTGTCAAGATCGCCCACACTCTCGGCCCAACACTAGGTTCGCTCAGTCACTCATACCTCACCAGAAATGTTAGGACTGCATTCTCTCATTATGCTCACCACAATTGCTTCGGACTTAGATTCCACGAGCGGCTACTGAAGGATTTATAGGCTTGTAACGGGGTTGTTGGCTTGTAATGTTTTCGGTGGATGTTCCTAAGGCTCTAAGGTTCAAAATTTCTATTTTTATTTATGCGGGGGGGGGGGGGGACTGTGTATATTAGGCTTCTGATCAGTTGCTTTCTTTAGTTGGCGCTTCTGGCTTTGGTCTCCACTGGTCAGTAGCATCTTGTGGCTTTGCCACCCTTATTCCTTCATTCATCTCTTTTTTGTGGTCAAATCTTTCTGACCATTTTCTTCATTTTCTCGGTTCCCTTTTCTTTTCTTTTTTTTTTCTTTCGTGGCTTCGCCACCCTTATTCCTTCTTCTCTTTTTTGGACTGGGAATGACTCCCTGGTCGATTTTCTTCTAACTTTTTCGCCCAGCTGGTTTCTGCTTTTCCGCACTTCTTCCTGGCCAGTAAGCTCCATTTGTTTCATGCCTTACACAGTCCCAGTCGGCTGGGGTGTTTATCTGGGTATATAAAAGGTTAAGAAGAAAGGGTTCTAAAGGCGGTTTTTTTTTTTTTTTTTTTTTAAAACGGGGGTGGGGGGGGGGGTTCCTACTGCCTTCAGTATTTGCTACCCGTGATCACTTCACCCTAGGCGAATTGTGGCAGCCTCTCTTTTCTTTCCAATATATGTGGAAAGTGGTTCCACTTTAAGGCTTATAACTCACATTTTTAGAGGGCTTTCGTGTTTGGCTCTAAGTATGGGCTTTTCTCTCATACTCACCTCATCTATCCTGACTAGGAGGTACTAACGGGGATGGTTTAGGTTTTCCAGCATGTCCTATCTCCCTCAATTCCCCTCACCTTCAGCTCAAGACGGTTGAGTTTTAAGCCCAATCACACACAACATAAAATTAGACCTAACAAAACAAAACAAAAGCACAAACACAAAGACTACACATATATACATACATCCTACTGGCCATTGCGTCCCCCCTCTCACTTCACAAGTGTCTGCCCTCAGATAAGGCTGTGAAGTGGAAAAGGTAATGGCCAGTACGATGGCACACAGACAACAAACAGCAAAACTAAAACAAAAACTTCTCACACTTAGACTATGGAATAGGCTAAGTGAGAGAGGTTTTATCACCTATACAGAGATCAACAAAACATAACCACAAACACATATATACAAACTCCTCACACTTAGACCATGCAATGGGCTAAGTGTGAGCTAACAAGCATGCGACATCAAAACAAAGAAAACATGCTCCAAAGAAACAAACCCTTAACTTCTCACACTTAGACTATGGAATAGGCTAAGTGTTATGAAGTGGGGTTTGCGCACAAACACAAATTATACTACCTAAACAAAAACCAACTCATAACAACAATACGAAAAGTTAAAAGAAAAACTGAAACTTAAAAAGAAAAACTAACTTGGTCAGTAGGGGGGGTCTATCGGAGTCTCCTGCTCCTTCGTGGGGCAGGTGGTGCAGGTCGTTCTATCGGTTGGTCTTCCGGTTGGTCTGTCTCCATTCCAGCTTGGTTCTCATCATCCTCTGTCGGCTCCTCGGCAGTTGCCGGCACCTCGGCTTTCTCTTCCTCTTGCTCCTTCACTACCGTCTCTGGGACTTGTGGTTCAACATCCTGGCCCGCATGGCCGCTTGGTCCGGTCTCCTGGGCTACACTGCCCCTTACTCTCATAGCTTCAGCCGCCCTCTGATGGCTCACCTCCTCTAGGATATTGTCGATCATGGACAACATCCTATTCATCTTCGTCTGTATCTTGTGGTTCTCCTCTCCTAAATTAGTCACGATCACTTCCATAGACGCTTGCCTCTGGGTCAGTATCCTCTGCTCCGCAGATTCCTTCAACACCCGTTCCACTACTGATGCCAATCGGATCATTTCTGCCCTCATCTGGCTGTTCTCCTCCGCCAATTCAGTAACCATCCTTTCCAATAACGCGACTCTTCCTCCTGCCGTGGCTTCCTCACCCATTGCATAAAATTGCGGTCGTCCCACCCTCATGTAGACCGCATTTGTCCTAACGAAGTAAGGTATGTCGAATAATCCCGGTGGCCGCACCATGGGCAGCGGAGACAAGTCTTCAGCCTCAGTGATAATGAGGTTGTTGCCTACGAAAGCTCCCAAAATGTGGCAAAGAGTGAGGTTTCTGGCAGGGTGCGTAGCGATCAAGTGGCACTGATATGCCGTCCAAAATCCAAGATGCAGCTTGCGTCCCTGTCTTGCGCACCAAAGGAGATACACCTCCGTCATTGAAGTGCGGACGGCTGAGTTAGATTGGCCCAGCAGGTTGGCATCAAGGTGGAGCTGTATTAGTCGCAGAACTGGATCATTGAAATGGATGGAACGGGAAACAGTGGACGCGAATTCTCCAGCGCCGGGGTGAGTAAGTTCAGCCCAGGCCTCCTGTTGATCAAAATCCACGTGCCTACGAGGGATACCCATCTCCCTGTCTCTACACTCAGAACTGATCGCTTCTTCCAATGTACACATGCCCATCCGACATGTCCACTCTATCAAGTTCATACTAAACTCTGCCGCAAACAATCTAAAACTAATGGACACTTCATCCAGGTCCGTTGTCACCTTAAACCGAAAGGTAGTGAAGAACTCCTTCGCTAATCTCACACTGATACGTGGATCCCCATTTTGCAGTAGCCACTCAAAACCCAAAGCATTTATATAAGCAAGGAATTGGTCACGAACACCTAGTTCATCCAGAGAAGGGTAGTGTATTACCTTGCCGCACTTAATTTCCTTGCTGCCATCGTCCAGACTCTCGAAGGTATCCTTCAGTTTTTGCTTCTCGAAAAGTTTCATCTCCTCGGCGATCTCATTTGTGAAATCCATGGTCCATCTTCTATATCGGAGCCTCTCCACTGGTGGGTGGACAAGCTCTCGGTGATCACCTGGGAGCGACTGTTCCCCATATTCCTCCTCTTCCACGGACTCATCACTATCCGATGCAGACTCCTCACTAATCTCATACTCACTATCACTCTGCTCTTGCCGGCTCGATGGGATCCTCTGAGAAGCTTCGGTAATCACAATTCCTGTGTTTGCTGCCCTGGACCTCTTTGTTACTGCTTTCTTCTGGATTGGAGCCTTCCCTTTCCTCTTTCTGGCTCGCTGATATTGTGCTTCTTCCTCCTGAGCAGTAGGCTGTGCAGGTTCACCCCCTGCCTTCGTTGGAGTGGCTTGTTCTTCCTCGCTCTCGATCTCTACTGGGTTCTCAGTCGTGCTTGTCTTGGCCTTGCTGGCTGCTCTTTTACCCAGGCATCGCTGAGATACCCGCGTCTTCAGAACCAATTGCCGCTTCACTGGGTGGGGTTTTAAGACGGGAGGTGCCACAGCTTCCGGTACTTGAGTGTCTACGGTTGGTCTCTACTCATCTACTTGCATTCGATCATCCCCTGCTTCCACTTGGGTATCAACTGGCTCTGGCCCTTTCTCTTCACTCTGTTCTTCCCTCTCCTCTTCCCCTACTGACTGGGATGCCTTATCCTTCGGTATGGGTTCTGTAAAAGCTTGTTCATCCTCTCCTACTGCTCTCGATGCGAGGTCTAGACCCTCAGCCATTAGAGCAGTAACTTCCCTGCGATTCACCTCTTCCACTATTGATTCAAACTCCGTTTCCGTCATGAGGCCGCGCTTTTGGGCCGACTTATTCAGGTCGATCTCCTCCCTAATTACTTCTTGGCGAACCGCTTCCACTTCTGGCGTCTCCTCAATTCCTTCTCCCCCTTCCTGGTCTTGTTGCTCCCTTCTCAGCCTTTCCGCTCTTTCTTCTTCATCAGAGGCATAATAAGCCGCAATGGCCTCGAGATCCTCAAGTTCGGCTTCCTGGGTCGTCGGAAAAATTCCTTCCGTCTCTGTCATTTCGGCTTCAGTTGGGGGGTTGCTTTCTTGGGGAATCATCGACGGAATCGGCAATGTAGATGAAATAGGGGTCAAGGGTTGCGTAGTGGTTACTGGCATGGTTGCCGCATGAGTTGCTCCGGCTCCGCTCCCTTGCCCTCTACCTTGGTTAAAATACTCTAACTCCGCTGCCCAATTCCTATTCGGATCCTGCAATCGGAGAAACTCCGCCATTGCATCCAGAGAGACCATCGGCGGGGCTTGTTGTGTTGGCGCGGGACGTTGTGGGTTTAGTGGTGGTGGTATTTCAAGGTTTCCTTCCTCACTGGTTTTCTTTGAGGGCGGTTTGATTTTGGTAGCAAATGCTTTCTTCCCCATGGCTGAAATTAGGGCTTGTAAAGAGTGGAATTTGGTCTTGATATCTGGGAGAAAATGGAAGAAAATGAGGGTTTGTGATTTACGCTTTCTTGAGAGAGTATGGGATAATATCTCTTGAAAAAAAGGGAATTTGAAAATGAGGGTTTGTGAGGGATAAAGTTTGGGACGGTCGTTTAATTTAGGCGAGAGATAGCAGTTGCAGGTGGTTACAACCGGCTATAGGGAGTTGCCGGTCGCGACGCTTGGATGGAAGGCGGTTAGGAATGCTGGCCCCTGATTGGCTATCGCGTCTACTTTCTCTGCTCAACGCCACTCCAGCCGCTGCCACCCTGCAAAAGCTGCATAAGTCTTAATTCAAAATTTCGTCTTTTCTCGAAACCTACCATTACTTGCCTAATAAGGGAAATAATTCAAATGGGCTCTTAAATTAGAATTGAAATAGCACCAAATAGGTAGTCTCTTGGTCAATGTGTACTCCAAATTAAATTTAAGGCCCGAAAATATTTTTGGATTTTCTTAGAAATTATCTGACATGCAAAGACTAATTACGTATTTACAATATTTACACCTTTCTTGGGTAATTTGGAATCCTACTTGGCCAGTATACGCAGAAAATTATCAAAATGGAACTAGCCATGTGGAATTCCAAATTCCTATCTTACTGATCAGTATGAAACCGATGTAAGTGTTTGCAGTGAAATTTCATCCACTACACCCACTTCGCTATTCTCCCTGAATATTTTCAACCTATGTCCATTTACTATGAAAGGTTCCGAGTTAGGAAAACTCCCTGAAATTTCTACTGCTCCATTGGATCTGAGTACAGTTATGATGTAAGGTCCTGTCCATTTGGACTTGAGTTTCCCTGGCATAAGCTTCAATCTTGACTGGAAGAGTAGTACTTTCTGGCCAACGTGGAGCTCCTTAGTTCTCAGATTTCGATCATGCCACAGTTTGGTTCGCTCCTTGTACCACATGGCTGAGTCGAATGACTCCAATCTAAGTTCCTCAAGCTCCTGCAGCTGCAGCTTCCTTTCCTCTTCGCAGGCTGTAGCATCCATATTCACTTTCTGTACTGCCCAGTATGCTCGATGCTCGATCCCAACCGGTAAATGGCACATCTTTCCAAAAACGATCCGGTAAGGGGACATGCCTATGGGGGTTTTGTAGGCTGTTCGATACGCCCAGAGAGCATCCTCTAACCTCACACTCCAGTCTTTCCTCGAAGTGTTCACAGTCTTCTCCAAAATCTTCTTTATCTCACGGTTAGAGATCTCCGCTTGACCATTGGCTTGCGGATGGTACGGGCTGGAAAGTCTATGGTGCACACCGTATTTCTTCATTAAGGCTTCAATTGTGCGATTACAGAAGTGTGTACCTTGATCTGATATGATCGCCATTGGAACTCCGAACCGGCTGAAGATATGACTCTTTAAGAACTTGGCCACCTCCTTTGCTTCACACGTACTTGTGGCCTTGGCTTCTACCCATTTGGAGACGTAATCTACCGCGACTAGGATATACAGATTGCCATAGGACGAAGGAAAAGGCCCCATGAAATCCATTCCCCATATGTCGAATAGCTCGCAAACTATTATGGGTACCTGCGGCATTTCGTCCCGGGTAGATATTCCACCGGTCAGTTGGCAACGCTCGCAACTTCTACAGAACTCGTACGCATCTTTGTTGAGTGTTGGCCAATAAAAGCCGCTACCCATAATCTTCCTTGCCGTCTTCTTGGATCCGAAATGTCCTCCGCATGCTAACGAATGGCAGTGGGTTAGAACATCCCGCTGCTCCCAGTCAGGAATGCACCTTCTTATCACTTGATCGGATCCTACCCTCCATAGGTAGGGGTCGTCCCAAAAGTAGTATTTTGCTTCACTCTTGATCTTCATTCTTTGTGCCTTGGTAACACTTGGTGCTTCTGGAAGTTCTCCAGTTACTAGGTAGTTGGCCAGGTCCGCATACCATGGCTCCTGCCCTACCTTCTCCTTTCCTTTTGCTGTATCATTCTGACCAGTAAGTTTGAAAGGACCTAGGTGCGTAGGTGTCGTTCAAGCAAGGATATATCCTACTGATCAGGATAGAGATCCTAACTAACCTAGACCTTGGTTTCAAAGATTCCTCAACCCACTTCTACTGATCAGTATAGTGGTGGTAAGGGTCGAATCCCACAGAGATGGTGCGTTCTTAAACTACCGCGGTGACAATTGGAAGATTTGGTTAGCTACCACGCTTGGGTTGAGTTTCTACCTAGGCTGGAACTTAAAGGAGGTGTTCTACTGGTCAGACGGTAAGGAAAACATTTGGAATGTAACTGTGTACGTGGAATGGGGAGACAAATTTGTAACAGAAAATATTTGGAAGGTACGGGTTTCTATTTTGGGCTAAACAGAATATTCAGAGTGTAGTGGAAGTTTGATGACTAGGCTGACAGGGCTTAACTAAAAGTGAATGACAAAAGCAAAAGCATCTCGAAAAGTAAGTGGTCCCCTCCAATTGAAATAGACATCATCTTCTTCAACAAACACTTCCAAAATTCAGATAACAATTCCAGATTCAACACGGAAAACTCAGATTAACAACTCACAAACACAGATCCAAAACTAAGAAATCAAATCTGAAATCAAACACTGAAACTGGACTTCTGCATACTGGTCAACATGAAAGAACGATTCAGAAATTAAAACTAAGCTTTGCATGCAACGATCTACTTTCCGATCAAACAGTACTTGTTTATCTATCCTAAAGAAATTTGTTACGTAAACGGAATTGAGAGATTCAGCACTTTAAACACCGAGAAACTTTAGATCTAAGCTAACTAGGCAAGGGAATAAAGAAACACCACAATAAACGAAACGGAAATCAACTTCATAGCATAAACACGTTCGGATCTTCAACAAAGTACTTCAAAAGCAGAAAATATCCAAAGGCAAACAAGATCCAACGTAAGGAAAGCGAGAAATTTAAAACTACGAAAGCAATGTAAAAGTGTTTTGCCACTCCGGGCGAAGAGACTCTAAACTACGATCTTGCTGGCTGGAATGGACGATGACTGGAATTCTGGGAACATCTGAACGTCAAGTGATCATGGCTACGGCGAGGCAAGAAGCGGGACACGGCTGAAAGATTGAAACTACCGAGAAAACTTTCTACCTAAAGATGGTGGTGAATGAGTGAATGTGTATATCTCTCACTCCAATTTGGCTTCCTTTTATAGGGAGGCTACCCTTGATTTTAGGGTAAATCCTCGTTGCAATTTGACTTCTTTGCCCTTAATTGTGGGTAATCCGTCCCAGCTATCCGTCTTCTCCATCTCAAGCCGTTTTAGCACGAATACTGATCAGTATGAGATCATGCTGGCTCCTCCTTCACCTGAACATTCCGAAACTTCCCTACTGGCTAGAATGCTTAACCTGCACACTTTAAACAACTGTTTTGCAAATATAATCAATTAAGCACATCATACTGACCCGTAACCAAGGCCTAGAATACGACTTATCAGCCGGCAAAGTATATCGACGTTGCAGAAATGCACGTCTGTCATTCGTCAACTCGTTTACGGAACTACATCAGATATGTTCGATGAGTATCTCCATGTAAGCGAGCCTACTGGACGGGAGTGTCTCGCTAGATTCTGTCGGGCAATCATCGAAGCATTCAAGGATACGTACTTGAGAAAGCCAACGACCGACGACGTTAGGAAGTTGGTCGACATGCACGAGCGGGCACAAGGGCACACATCCCACGATTGTGTTGGAGGTCGTTGCCGATTGCAGATTGTGGACCTGGCATGCCTACTTTGGTGTCGCAGGGTCCAACAACGACCTCAATGTGTTGAACGAGTCTCCATTGTTCAACGACTTGTGTGTCGGGCGAGCACCGAACATAGAGTTTACGGCCAACCACCGCCGGTATAGTATGAGGTATTATCTGGCAGACGAGATCTACCCTCGATGGCCTGTGTTCGTGAAGACTATCACAGCTCCGACAACCGATCGGAGGGCAATGTTTGCCCAAAGGCAATAGGAGGCTCGGAAAGATGTCGAGCGTGCATTCGGAGTCCTCTAATCACGGTGGGCTATCGTGAAGGGAGAGGCCCGTGGTTGGCAGCGGTCACACATCGCCGACATCATGTATGCATGTATCATAATGCATAACATGATCGTTGAGGACGAGCAAGATAACGTCACTTTGTGGAGCGACGATCCGCTCGCCAGCACCGGGAGTGACTACGTTGTCACCGAGCCGCCCGTGCAGGGCCTTCCTCCCGACATCCGCAATGTCATGGCCCGTTCGGCTGCAATGCGCCAAGAGGAACAACACACTCGCCTCCAAGCTGATCTAATCGAAGAAATTTGGACTCGCACCAACGTTTTCCAGCATTGACGATATTTTATTTTATTTTATTTTCAGTTTTAAAATTTCTAGGTTGTACTTTTGCAGTATTCAGCGAAATTAAATTTTTCGTGTTATAAATTTCCGGTATTTTTTTATTTTAGGTTTAAAATAGGTTGGAGTTGTGAATAGTGTCATTTATTAGTTGCGGCCCGAGTTGCGGCCTGCAGGGTTAGAGGAGTTGGGGCTTGGGCCGCAACTGTAGAGGAATGATGACGTGGAGGGGACTTGGGGCCGGAAATGGGGACGAGGTTATTCATGCCCTAAGGGCATCTCCAACAATACCCCAAAACGCAATTTTTCCGTGAAAAACACCTCCAATTAGGGCATCTCCAACAATAATGCAAATCCCATTTTTGCTGCTAAAAATACCTCCAACCATACTGCAAATCGCATCCCATTTTGTCCTTTTTTTGCGTTTATGTACAGCAATGACTCAAATATGGCGTTGCACTGTAGCAAACGCAAAATTGCTTTTACAGTTTCTGATATTGCAGTTATATCCCCCTCTATTAGTGTATTTTTAAATCGAGCAAAAGAAATGCATACCTGGTCCAATTTTGGCGACAAACATAGTTTGGGAGAAAGAACTTGCAGTCTGACGAGAAATGCAGAATATTTGGGGAAGAAGATAGAAGTGAGAACGGTGGTTTTAAACTTTAATTGGGGATGTAAATGGGCTTCATAAGTAAATAAACTTGGGTTAATAATTTTATTTAAAATGTTCAAATAGGTAAATGGATTAATTTCATAATTAAATACAATAATTAGCTACAAATTTCTATAAATATGCCCATGTAAAATTTGAAATCATTACTTCAATTAATAACTATAATCGTAAATTTTCCACTTTTCGATATTTTTTTATTTTAGATAATTAGTACGGTATATTTTAAGCAATTGTGATATTTTAAAATACATTTTAATTTATACTATAATGTTTTCATAGTACAATTAATGTATGTTACTTTTTGAAGTTAGTGTATTTTTTAATAAATATGTTAGTATATTTATAATATATCAATAGGTCTATTTTATTTTATTAAATTATTATGTTGTGAGGTTAATATATAATTTAAATAAATATGTAGGTAAGATTGACAATTATATATTCATATTTTCAATCTTAGAGACATATTTATTTAAATTATATTTGGTATTGAAATTTCTAAAAATATTTTCCGTAACAAAAAAATCACATATTTGGTACCCAGGGTTATATTTGTCATGTAGTACCAAAAACGATATAAAAGAAAGATCAGGTACCATTTATGTGCGAAAGTGAAAGATCAGATACCATTTATGTAGTTCACTCTTTTGGGTTTGAATTTGGTGTAAATGGTTGGAATAAAATTACTTTTTGATGTTATATATACTGGAAAAATGAGTTTGAGTTTTGTGTAAATGATTGTAGATAGCTAATAATGCAGATGGTGTGTGGCAGCACATTTTGGGCTGTGCTTAGATTACTCTTATTGGGCCTTCTGTCGTGCTAAAATTGTAGCCCACGTTCATATATTGTTGTACTTTTATCTATTTATTTATTGGCATTATTCAGTAATTGAAAATTTGATATGCATAATTTTATAAAACGAATCAGGATGACATCAGAAAAACATTTAAAAAAATCATTAATTACATTATTAAGTTTACTTATTAGGAAAAACATTATTTGAATTTGCAATCGAATAAGCTATCGATTGATGAGTGCCTTCCTACATTTACAAAACTTATAATCCCAGCAGCAATAATAAAATGCAGTGACTATGATATCATCATTATTATATTAGTGGAATTAAATTAAAATTCCACATAGAGACATATAAAAGTGTCATTATTATCGTATATATTAGTGGAAATGAAACTGTACATAGGTAAGTAACCCTTTTTTTTGAAAATATTGAAATAAAAATAAAAATATTTCTCTTTATAAAATGGAGAAACGCCTTTAAATTTTGAAATCTGTGAAAAATTCAGTGAGTAACCCTTTTTTTAAAATATTGAAATATTTAGGTTTATAAAATACCATTAAATTATGAATATTTTGATAGAAAATTAGATGGGATCGGATAAAATATGGAGTACACGTATAGGGAGCATTAAATATTAGTAGCAATTACTCACATTAATTCGCTCTCCAGTTTATTTCTTCTACCGACACTTTCTACACGCACGAACAAAACATATTATTTTGATTTTAATTTCATTAATTAACAGTATTTCCATGGTATATTCATTGACCAAATTAATGTGCACATTCAAATGTTGAATAATTGTCAAGCAATTTCGCACCATTTCCTAGAACTATTGGGCATCACCATAAATGACCCAGAAAATATAAAACTGAATAAGTCAAATGAAGGTTCCCACTAAAAAGAATTACAATGTAGTATTTGGAATTATTAAATCAAGTGGGATGTTTGAAGCTCTTGTTTTCATTCATGGTCAATTCCATACTCATATGCAGTGTTTTAAAAACCAGACCGGACCGGCCGGTTCAACCGCGAATCGGCAGGCAATCCGGTCCGGTTCACCTCTAAAAACCACTAGCACATTGAATCTCCGCAAACTGGTTTTTCACTTTTTCAAAATATTTTTTTAAGATTTGTTGTTGCTAGGACTTGAACACATGACATCATCTCTAAATACCTACTCCTTTACCACTCTACCACATGGTCGTTTTGAAATATTATGAACATTAATTATCCTTATACATTAAATCTGAAATTATTTTTCCACCGAAACTAATAATTCATTTTAATTTTATATTCTTTTAAGAAATTGTTAATTATAATATATTTCTTATATTTTAATTATACTTTTACAATCACTAATATTTTACAATATAGGAGTTTATAATTATACATAGAGTTTAATACTAGTTTTTAATATTGTGTACTATAATTTATTATTGTATTTAAACTTAACATCATTAAATATTCTAATATACTAGTACAAGACTTGTTTTCTATAATAATACTATTAAATGAATAATACTATAATATTTATTGATAAAACATTTAATTAAATTTTATTATTTACTACTAAATAAATATATATATATATAAACAGTATTCCAGTTCAACCAATGGTTCGACCAATGAACTGGTTAAACTAGTGAACCAGTAACAACGCCGGTTTTCTTGCCGGTCTGGTTTTTAAAACATTGCTCATATGTCTACTTGGTGGGAAGTGGGAACAAAGATTAGTAAGTGATAGTTTGTTATTTAGAGAATAAAAGGGAAATACTACAGTATGTACACTAATAGTAGTAATTAACATCTTATAATATAATGTAGCTTGTGTAATCAATGTTAAATCATATTATTGTGACTCGAAATGAATAAGTTAATACTAAGGAGATTTTGATAAGTTTGAGGCGGAGCTCGAGTTTAATTAATTTAATTCATCTTATTGTTTTAAGATTTACTAGCTGATTGAGGAATCAAAACTTCCCAGCCTATGTGTAGCACACACACATCACGTAGTGATGAACTGGAATTTTGCATATTTAAAATTAGTGATTCTTAAAAGAATAGGAGTAAGTTAGTAGTGTTAGTAGTAGTAGTAGTACAAATTTATTAATAAAAAATTGAGGAAGATGGGGTTATTGTTGAAGTATGAAATTAGGTTTTGTTTCTTGCAGCAATAATTTTATGATTAAGGTGGTAGGTTAAATTGGTCGATAATGAAATATCTAGTTGCACCTATAGCATATGTATGTCGCATATACTCCATAAGTCATGCATTTAATAGAGAATGGCCGCATCCTCTTGCGCCATTTCTCTTAACTCACCTCTTTTACGAACTATCACGGATATAATAAATAAGGTTTGTTAATAATAACGAACAAGGTTTTATTATTTGGAAATTGGCCAGTTGGAATTTAATCATTTCATGAATAATAAATAAGTGTTTCTCGCTAAGTCCACTCTTGGAATTGATAAGATGTTAATTAATTAAGTCTATAGCAGACTTCAATTAATTAATGGACATTTGTATCTTAAGCGCGGGAAATAAATATTTAAATAAAATAGAAACCCAGATTACTTGTAATTTCGGTTTTGGATGGGCAGTGCAATATTATTACTACAGTGGCTAATAATGATATTCCAATATAAACTTGTAGTATTAAATTGTGGGTTCAATTTAATTAGTAAAGCTAATTGGGTGAGGCCAACCTCCATAGATCCCTGACTGGGCCCAAATATGAATTTAATATAAATAGGAGAATAAATGAGAGACAACATTAATTATTTTCTCTGCAGAAAATTTCGTCCCTCTCTACTTATTTTTTCCTATTTTGTCCTTAACTACTTAGCATATTAACACTAAATTTCTACTCTGCAGAACTTAAATTTGTATTGAGGTATATTACAATAAAGATTGAATTTCAAAATTAGTCCCTGAAAAATGTGGTTCGCACGATTTAAGTCCCTGAATTTGAAAAAATATCACCACAAGTCTCTGAAAAATCATTAATCACATTTTAGATCCCTCTCTACTTATTTTTTTTTTCCTATTTTGTCCTTAACTACTTAGCACATTTACACTAAATTTTTTGATATTTTATGAATTCAAATCTTATATTAGTCCACTTTGATTCCGCCACAGATTTTAGGAAATCTAAAGAAAGTGGATTGAAAAGATTGGTGAAATATTGGTCTCACTTTTGTATATTAATTTTATAATAAACACATGAGTTAAATGATTTAGTAGAATGTGAGACTTACTTAACATTTATGGTAAAAAGTGAAAGTGAACAATTAATGAGGATGAACGAAAATGGCAAAAGTAGATAATTAATGGGAGATGAACAAAAATGGCAAATGTGGACAATTAATGGGGGACAAAAGAAGTATATTTATTAAAAATTTCAATTTATATCAATATAATATGCATACTAGCTATACATACATTACATTTAAATATATATATATAGAGAGAGAGATAGGTGTGTGATCGAATACTAACTTTTTACAATAATAACTAATAACTAAACATCAATTTTGTATGTTAAAAATATCAACACAAAGACATAGTGTGAACTAGGGTGCTAACTATTTACAGTAATAACTAATAACTATCAATGCTATGTATTAAAATTATCAACACAAAGACATAATTATATCAATACAACATGTAAATTTAAATATCAATATAAAGACATAATTTATCAACACAAGAAAGATTGACAAATTTATATCTTTGTGTTGATATATTTAACATACAATATTGATATTTAGTTATTAGTTATTACTATAAAAAGTTAGTATTTGATCAGACACCTATATATTATTACTGTAAATAGTTAGCACCCTAGTCCAACCCTATATATATAAACATTTACATATTTTTAGATGTATGCACACCACATTTAGTACAAGTGTACAACTACTGCTAATATTATTATTATAACGGTTACTTATGACAATATATTTAATATATATTCAAAACTAATATTCCATCCGTCTCATTAAATATGTCCACATTCTTGAGTGACACCGAATTTTTAGAGGAGTTATTAGGTGGAGTAAATAGAGAAAAAAATGTAGTTTAACATTTAATGAGGAGAGAGATATCTTGACAGGGACGGATGAAGTATTTTATTTATTTTTATTAATATTATTTAGACATATATTTAAATATAATAATAGCATTATAAGTAATTCTTTTTAACAAAAATGTACTGCATATTTTTCACTTATTATATCTTTATATGCATATTGTATTTTGGTATAAATGAAACAAATAAAACACTACATATATAAACATTATATTTGAATTTATCAAATATCAATAAATTTAGATGAAGTATATGCCTTCAAGGAGCTCATGGCAAAAAAATGAAAATATTAAGGGAAGAAGGATCTAAAATGTGATTAACGACTTTCCAGAGATCTGTGACGATATTTTTTTCAAGTTCATAGACCAAAAATGTGCAAAACTTTATTTTCTAGGGACTAAATTTGTAGTTCACTCTAAAGTAAAAGTTGCAATTTCCTACTCCCCCGTCCCACAAAGATTATTCTATTTTTTCATTTCCGTTCATCCCACAAAATTTGTCATATTTCACTTTTAACCATTTTTTGTAGTAAACCTCATATTCCACTAACTCATTTCTACTCACATTATAGTATAAAACTAATATATAAAAATAGGACTCACATTTCACTAACTTTTTCAACTCATTTTTCATTACATTTCTTAAAACTCGTGTCCAGTCAAAGCGAGACAATCTTTGTGGGACGAAGGAAATAATAACCAGTATACTTTGCTACAAAATTTTGATTTAAAAAATACATATCGAATAACAACTAAAAATATATTGAAACAGTACCATTTCAGTTACAACTCAATTTTTCGAAAATGAATGTTATAGTAATTTGCAAATTGCTTGATTAAAATTGAAAAAGTACATTAAATTAAATAGTGACCGTTACATTAATCAAATACCTAAAATTGCATTATTTAGACTCCTATATCACTTAATTGAGGTGGAGCATCTTATGAAAGGTAAGACAAATTGATAAGTATATATATAGAAATTGATAAAAAAAAATTAAAAAATTAAAAATTAACCAACCATAAAATAGAACTATAGAAGTATGGAAAAAAAATGAACATTCAACGGCCCGGCGACCACCACAACGCTGCCATGCAACCACCTATAATCAGCCTTGCAGCTGGACTTTCTACCCACTCCGGGCTGAAATCGAGCCGCCCCAATCTGGGCGTTCCTGCCCTAATCAAGCCCGCTAGGACGGGTTCCACTGGTCATGCTCTAAGTGCTCCCGTGTTCCTTGTTAATTGAGATATTTTTTTTGTACACGATTAAGAATATTGTTTAAATAGATGGTGAATAAAGTAAAAAGGAATAATGTAAGTTGGAGTACTTTTACTTTTTGACAAAAAACAAATCAATTATTTTGTAAATTTCTAAAATAAAAAAATATCCAATTAATAAGAAAGAGTGAAGTCTAATAGGTGCCACAAATGGTAAAAAAATTTATCGTCAATGCTGTAAATGTTGGGGGAGGATCCTCTGCTGTTTAAGAAAACACAGGATGGCCTGCTGTGATTAAAACGCAGCTCCTTACACATGAAACGCAGCCAAACTTCAGACAAAGAGATTTTTGGATGAATTAATTAATATATTAAAACCATGCACTTCCATTTCTCTGGTTTATTTTTTTACCCCATTTCTGTCATTGATCAAATTTCTAGTGGATCATACTCATTTTTCACAAGTTACTATAAAACAATATGGATTTTTTTATTCGACATTTCTTTTATTTGAATAAAAAACAATTAAATTTATATATTAAAACACTTATAAATTTTGATCATGATATAGTAAATTATTGCTATACATTTAGAAGTTGTATCATTCATTCTGTTTATATTTATATCTTATTTTCTTACAATTTTTTATTCTTAAAATATTCAAAGTCCATAATTTATTCTAGAATATATATAAATAATTTAGTATATATCTTATAAATTGCTAGATGTACAAATGATGTCTTAAGTTGTCGTCAGATTAATTCTTATATATGAGTAATTAAACTAAAACGCTTGTACTTGTATGTTGATGCATCAATAAGAAAAATTACAACATTTGTGTGTTTAATTTAAAATAATTTATTATCATAACTGTATAATAATTAATAAAATAGAAAAACGTTCATATATTCATGCATGTAAAAGTGACTTTGGCGGCCCACCTAAAATTAATTAATAAAAGAAATGGGGTAAAAAAATAAACCAGAGAAATGGAAGTGCATGGTTTTAATATATTAATTAATTCATCCAAAAATCTCTTTGTCTGAAGTTTGGCTGCGTTTCATGTGTAAGGAGCTGCGTTTTAATCACAGCAGGCCATGCTGTGTTTTCTTAAACAGCAGAGGATCCTCCCCCGTAAATGTTTCTCTCATTTAATCGCAAATGTTAATTATTGCTCTCTTTTACGCTGTAAATATGTAATTATTCAACTTTTTTCTTGGACACCAGTCAACATCACGAATTCACGATGTGCGGAACCTTCTCTGTCCATTCTCTATACTCTGCTACTAGTGCATAATTAATAGAAGCAATTGTTTGGTGAAATGAAATACTATGAAAAAATATCATCAATTTTTAACTAAGTTTTTTTAAATCCAAACTATAAATTTTCTATTAAAAAATTAATTTGTATTACCATTTCGCAATTAATTATTTCAGATCATGTAAACTGTCTTACAAAAAATGTCATGTTCACAATTTTGACTAAACATCACAATTTTGCATACAATTAATCCAATTAAATATACTATTATAAATACAAGCAATAGAAAAAAAAAGTTATTTATGGTCTTGGCTAACAGATTCAAACTTGTCATTGAAGTTTTATGCCCTGTCAGTCCACATTGCCTAATGCTCTCTAGTCTCTACCTCTTTCCATTTCATATTTTATTTTATGTGTTGAAATGCAACCTTGTACTACTAAGTACACTTTACAAAGTGATTTTTCTCACTCTATAACACAAGCAAAGAGAGGGAGTGATGAAAATCACATGTGCTTGGGGAAGCTTTTAGACCATCCACAACGCGTCTCGCGCCGGGCTCGCGTCTCGTCTCGGAGAGACGAGACCCCCGCGAGACGCATTGCAGCGCCCATCTCGTCTCCAGCTCGCGCCCGTCTCGTCGCGTAGCTCGTCTCGGCGAGACACGAGACGAGATGTCTCGCCACGCGCCAGGGACACGTGGCACGTCCCCATGCGTGCGTGACGCCCACTCGCTGGCCCGCGAGTGGGCGTCGTCACTGATGACGCAATAATTCATTTTTTTTTTAAAAAAATCGATTTTTAATAAAAAAATTTTTTTTTCAAACGGTAATATTACCGTTAAATATTTATTTTCATTTTTTAAATTTTTAATTTTTTTACTCTATAAATAATTCTATTCCATACTCATTTCAAACACAAACACACATCTATTCCTCTCAAATCCTCTCTATCACTCCAATTTCCATCTTCAATCAACTCAAACAAATGGATCATTTTGAGCAAATGCGCCAATTAATGGAACAATCACTCGAAGAAGATCGACGACGAGAGGCGGAGGAAGCCGCACCACCCCCACGGGCAAGGACACGCGACTCTAGCGCCCACACCCAACTCCAAGAGGATCTAATTGAGCACATTTGGGAAAACTTTGGCGGAGAAGATTAAATTATGTCATTTTTATTTTTTTAGAATTTTAATTATGTCTTCGTTTTTTTTAATGTTAAGTTGTAATATTGTTTTAATTTTAATAAAGTGTGTTTGTTTAAATTGAATTGGGTTTTAAAAAAAATTATAAATTAAATTGAATGAATAGTAATTAAGAGACGGTATAGAGACGGTTAAGAGACGGAGCGTTGCAGGTTCCGTCTCTTAGTTAAGAGATGGAGGAAAAAAGGACAGTGGGGCCCTCAAATAGTGCTCAAATAGTAGTTAAGAGACGGTTTAAGAGACGGTATAGAGACAGCGTTGTGGATGGCCTTAGCAGCAACTCGTGCCTAGGTTCAATCTACTTGTCAAGATTTTTCCTTATAAAAAAAATGTTACTTTTTAGGGCAATTTCTCAAAAACTAATAAACTTTAATTAAATTTTGATATGTCACGTAACTTGAAAAATCATTTAAAATAATCATAAATTTGAATTTATCATCAATTTTTCCATACTATAGATATGATAATGAGAAAATAATTTAAATAATAGTACTATTATTTACTCATATTGGCATCATTAATTAAAAAAATACTAGTCACAAGCATATTAAAATTCACTAAATTTCATACTTCATCCGACCCCTGAAAAATAGAAACATTTGAAACGACACGGGATTTGGTGCAAATTTGATAAAGAGAAACATAGAAAAAAAAGTGTGTTAGTGAAAAATGAATCTTAACTCATAGATAGAAATTTCCTAAAAAAGAAAGTTTCCATTTTTAGGGATAGACATGAAAGTAAAGAATTTCTATTTTGAATGAAGGGAAGAAGTAAGTATTTTTTAATTAGCAAGTCATCAAATTTATGGGGTCTGGTTCAAGTCAAACCAAATTATTCCCATAAAGTAGCAATGAGAATTGGGAAAAGCAACCCACATTATTAAAGCATTTTTACAACTTGCCCTACACTGATGCTGCTCTCCACTATATCTCAAACTAACCAAAAACAGCTGTATACATACATATACATACAGTTAGTTCTTCATCAAGATTAAAACAAAGACTGGTTTTCCCTTGCTGTATTACATAACAAGATCTCATGTTTACAGAGGAAATTCCTTCAACTAAGCAACACACAAATCTTGAAGCAGTATTACCCTTTTCCAACTGCTAAGTGCCGTTTATATTAGGCACAAAAACAAGAAAATTCACAATGGCTTTGCCGATACTAATATTAAAGCTTTTCACCATCTAAGAAAATATTAGATTAGCCTCCATTTGCCCTTACAAATGAGCTCTGCTATAAACACAGATTTAATGGAGGAAAAAACCCATTTACTACTACAGCCCTAGTTTGTTATTTCTTGCTGTGTTAGTAAAAATTAGAAACTGCACTCTACCCAAATATCAACACTACTCCCTCATATCTCCACCTTCCACGCACCAACTTTCACCCGATTACTCGGCTTTCCCCTCTCCTCTACCGGGAGCTCGCTGATGGAGGCCGACCCCAAGTCAGCCGGTGGAATGAAGCAGTCCATCGACAGACCTGGAACATTGAAGGCGACCTCCTCAATCGTCCAGGCTTCCTCCATCCTGGTTTTGGAGTGGCTCATTGCCATCTCCCCAAACCGGAAAAGGGTCACCACAGATCGCCCCGAGTGAGCTATCATGATCCCTTCAACGGGGCGATAGTCGTCTAGGAACGAGTTGATGGTGGTCTCCCAGTAGACGGCATCCCCACCGTTGGATTGGATGCGGGTGAGATGCGAATCCTCCATGTGAATCAGCAGCCCTGTCTTCTGGCTGAAGTAGCCGAACAGGACATGCCTTATGATCTCAGCCGGCCCCTCGCTCCTCGCCTTTAGCGTCCCGGGATCAGCAGCAACCTTCAGAATGAAGCAGTCTTCCCCCTTGATGCTCTTCTCCCCAATGCAGATCGAATCAGCAAACATACTAGCAGTCGTTCTCGGATCAAGCCCCTGCATTTCAAAGATCAAGATCAGTATAAGTGTGAAACACAGACACTTCAAAATTAATAGTACTATTTTCACCTGCAGGGCACGGCGAAGTGGCCGGACCGGCCCCTTTGCCGTGTGAGCGCCCAGCCACGGCGTGTGCCTCCAGACTAGCTTGCCGTTGCAGCCAGCGTGGACCTTGCTCCCTCCAACGGAAAGCTCCACATACCACATATCCGGATTCATCTGCCACAGCACGAATCCGCCCGATTCAGCAGCTCTACTCGCATTCCTACTCTTCACTACTTTTGATGCTGTTTCGAACTCGGAAGCCACCATCCTCACCTTCCCCATCGCGTAGGCGTTCCTCACCACATTCTGCCCGCCTGAAGCAGCGGTGTACTGCTGCACTATGTACTGCGCCGATGACGTTTCCTACCAAATCGTAAAAACCTAATTAAACACATATATTCATAATTTCATCATGATTTTAGGCGATTAGGCTAAAATTATTAACCTAAATCTCAAAAATGTTCGAATTAAACACAGATCACGATAACAATGAAATTGACGATGGATAATACGTACAATGGGGGTATCCTTTATGCTGAGATGTGGCAAGGGATCGGTGGCGCATACGTGCACCGGAGCGAGCGGCGCTCCCATTACTCCGAGCAGCAGCCGCAAATCAGACATCCTGGCGCTTCCGCCGCCGCCGCCGCTGGCATTCACGGCTACGGAGGGGTTTCGACTGAGCTGGCCGCGTACCCACTGGCTGAGGGCGGAGCCGAGGCGCTTGGAGTCGCCGATTTCCTCTCCGTCCGGATCCGGACCCTCCATCAGCGGCGTGAGCGTCTCCCCCATAGGCCTCAAACTGCCCGATCTCGCAATCGATGAGTCGGAGTTGCTCGAGACGACTTTCCGCCGGAGAAGTCCCGACATCGGCGACCTGCTCCGTCCTGGACTCTTCCCCCGCGACCTCGCCGGAGATAGGCCGCGCACCACGTCCTCTAACGCCGAGAGGAATCCATGCCCCTGCTTCCTTTCCATCTTCCGTGCCCTAATTAAATCAGTAATATGAAATGTAGTGTGTACGTGTATAAATTCACGAAATCGAAAACGTGGATTTGGTGTAGGGCGGAGTACTAGGAGTGAGATAGTATGAAATAGGGATGGCGTGATGGGGCGGCGGCGGCCATTTTTGCGTGAGGAGTTTTGTTTCTGTTGGAATTTCGGCGGTAGTGAGAGAGAGAAAGCGGGAGTGATGAGTGTGTTTTTTAGTTAGAGAAGAAGAGAGAGAGGCGTGAGAGCGACCTGTGGTGAGAAAGAAAGATGAGAGAGAGTGTGTGAGCTGTGCTTTTCCCTTGAATTTGAAAGGTGAGGCATGTGAACCCCACGCGCATGCTCAATTTGCAATTTTATTGGAATCTAAACTAAATATCCGATTTTTGTTTTTTAAGCCTCCGCAGCGCTGGCTCGTTGCCAGCTCGATCTCGTCTCGGCGAAACGAGCCAGCATCGAGTCAGCGTTGCAGGTATCCGTCGCGTCGCGTAGCCCGCAGCCAAGAAAAGGCTGGCGAGCCAGCTCGCCACGTGCGTTGGCCACATGACGAGCTCCCGTGTGGCCGTGACATCCACTCGTCAACCCGCGAGTGGGCGTCGTTTATATCCGTTGAAAAAATATTTTTTTTTAAAAAAATTCTGAAAAAAATCAAAAATAAAAAAAAATCCCCCAAAAATACTAGTCGTTTTTCCCAATATTTTAATATTTTTTTCTATTTTTTTAAGCCTAGGATCACTTCTATGAATATCAAATCATTCTCACAAATTATCCACCATAAAAAAACACTCTATTCTCACTCAAACACTCTATATTCTTCATCTCAAAACATTATTCTTCTCTCAAATTTAATCCATTCATGGATCCATTTGAGCAAATGCGTCGAATGATGGAAGAATCGCTAGAAGCAGATCGACGTATGGAGGAGGATGAAGTCGCGGCGCGTCAAAATCGACCCCGGAAATACATCCATCGTGACCGGGAGGAAGCCGCCGTAAGGTTGGTACGAGATTACTTTTGTGAGAACTTTGTATGTGGAGATACCTACTTCCATCGCCGTTTCCGCATGCGGCGGGAGCTATTTCTGCATATCGCAAATACATTGGCTGCCCGGGAAGAGTACTTCCAAGAAGGGTTCGACGCTATTAGCCATCCCAGTCTCACGACGCTCTAGAAATGTACTGCAGCAATCCGTCAGCTTACTCCTAGACAAACAGCGGATTTGTTCGACGACTACCTGCACATTGGGGACAATACTGGGAGACTGTGTTTGATGAACTTCTGCAAAGGCGTCCGGGCAGCCTTCACCGACGAATTTCTCCGGAAGCCAAACACTGCAGATTGTCAGTTTCTGCTCCAACTTCACGAAACAGTGCACAGATTCCCTGGGATGCTTGGCAGCGTCGATTGCATGCATTGGCAATGGAAGAATTACCTTGTGGCGTGGATGGGATCATACACGAGCGGCCACAAGGCACCCACCCCACTGTTATACTCGAGGTCGTTGCCGACTACCGGCTATGGATTTGGCATGCGTTTTTCGGGGTCTCCGGATCGAACAACGACATCAACGTGCTCAACCAATCCAACCTCTTCAGCGAAGTTTTGAATGGTAAAGCGCCGGCCATCAACTTCATCGCTAACAACCGCCAGTATAAAATGGGGTACTATCTTGCCAACGGCATCTATCCGAAGTGGCCAACCTTCGTGAAGACGTTCAGCAGGCCGATAAACGAAAAACATGCTCTTTTTGCGCAGAAGCAAGAGGATGTCCGCAAGGATGTGGAGAGAGCGTTCGGGGTTCTACAAGCTCAATTCCACATTATCAAGTCCTTGGCTCGTACGTGGTTTATGGAGAATATGGTCGACATCATGTACACGTGCATAATCTTGCACAACATGATTGTCGCCGACGAAGGACCTAATGTGCAAAATTGGTTCAACCCTAAAACCTCGGGAGGCTCTACCGCAAGTAGTCCGCCTCGAGTGGAGTGCATCCTTCTTTGCAAGAGCGAATGTGTGTTCGGACAAGGACACATGATTCTATCGCCAACACCCAACCCCAGGATGATCTAATGCAGCACATTTGGGAAAAATTTGGCAACCGTTAGACGATCACCCCATCACTTTCCATGATGATGCGGATATCAATAAATTGTAATATTAGGATTTCAATTATGTGTTTTCGGATGTTGTAATTTTTGTGTTTTTTATGATTTTATGAATTATTAGTATTAATTTAATATTTCAATGAAATATTAATTGAATTTGTTGGAAATAAAAATAAAAAATGAAATTGAATGAATAGTTAAGAGATGAGATGGTTAAGAGATGGAGGGTTGCAGGTAGGGCTGACAATTTTCGACACGACACGATAATCCGACACGAATCCACACGAAATTATTGGGTTTGGATCAAGCCTTATTGGGTTCGTGTCCTTATCAGGTTGACCCGTTAAGAACCCGATAATTCCGGGTTGAGTTCGGGTTGGATCCAGGTTGGATACGGATAACCAATTAAGAAATATTATTATTATTTTTATTATTATTAAAAAAATATATTTTACTTTAATTTTTAAATTTATTGTAAATCAGTTTTAAATCATATAAAACATATTTTAATAGTGTAAATTAGGTTGAAAAATAAGGTTTGATTGTTTAATATTAGATTTAATCGTGTAATATTAGGTTATAATCGTGTAGTATCAGGTTTGGGTCGTTATCGTGTCGTGTCAACCCAAATTATATCGTGTCGTTAACGGGTTTGTGTCGGATGCGGGTCGTGTTCGGGTTTGAAGGTAGCATGTTGGGTTCGTGTTCGGGTTTAGAGTTTTCTTAACAGGTCGGATTCGAGTTATGGGTTGGGTCGTTATCAGGTTGACCCGATAACGACCCAATCCACACGATTTGTCACCCCTAGTTGCAGGTGTTGTCTCTTAGTTAAGAGATGGAGTAAAAAGTGCACTGGGTTGAGACATGTAGATTATGGACGGTTTAAATCACAACTTGATGTGACCGACACATGAATAAGATAGATATCATTCAAATGTCGAACATACAGTTCGGAATGTGAGTGCCATAAATAAATGCTCATAATTAATGAAGAACCTCATGTTAAGGCCATCCGCAATGGGCGGACGATGGCACGCCCGATGGCGCGCATCATCCGCGCCATTCATCGTCCGCCCCCACTGTGGGTGTGTGGCATAGGCCGCGGACGATAGTCGCGGCCTCGGGCGCGACTTAAACCGCGGACGATGGCCATCGTCCGCGCCATCGTCCGCCCATTGCGGACGTCGCGGACGATGGCCATCGTCCGCGACATCGTCCGCCCCATTGTGAAGGCCGCGGACGATGGCACGCGGTTTCGTTTTTTATAAATAGCGTTCATTTGTAACATTTCATTTCACACGATTTCATCTTCGAAACTTACATTTACATAATTACTACGAAATGGATTCAAGCCCCAATAGCCCTACGTTTAGCGGAGAGGCGCATTGACCGGGTACAGAACCCGACGATTATCGTTCGTTCGGCGACAACACCCATTACGATCCCGATTTCAATACGAAATCGTATGGGTTGTCTGATATAGAGCCGTTGCCGCACCGCCCAACCGCATCGGCCGATCCCTCCCCCGCAGCGACCGGTGCCGCCAAGGGGAAGGCGAAGCGGAACCGGCAGCGGGCGCAGAAGTTGCCGCCTCCCGGTGACTGCGATGAGTACGCCCTCGGCCGTACGAACTACACCGACGACGAAACTCTCACTTTGGCCCGGTGTTGGGTAGATATATCGGAAGATCCGATATTTGCCAACAACCAGAGACAGACCGCATACTGGGAGCGCATCGCGGACCTCTACAATTCGGTCAAGCTGCCGACCGCGTACAAGCGCAAGAGTGAGCAACTCCGCAAGCACTGGGATCAAATCAAGAAGCAAGTGAACTTGTACTCGGCGGAGTTCGAGAAGTGCGCGCAGTCACAGGGGAGCGGCGAGAGCGTGCACGACGTGCGCTCTAAAGCGATGTTGTCGTACCGGTCGATGTTCGGCGAGTTCAAGCATGAGGCCATCTGGGCGCTTTTGAGGGAGAAGCAGAAGTTCCAAGGTGGAATTCTGCACACTGGTGCGCCGAAGAGGACGAAGGTCACCGAAGCTGGTGACTACACGAGCAGCGGCAGAGGCACTAACCTGGTTGACCTCAACCGGACGTACGTGGATGAAGGGAGTTCCGGCACACCGGTGTCCTCTCGGCGTCCTCCCGGCATCAAGGCTGCGAAGGCCAAGGGGAAGGCAACCGCGACGTCATCGTCGACCGCTGTCGCCCCTGTTCCGGACCCGGATGAGCTCCCGACGCAGACGGCCACCGCGTTTGCGTCGTTAGCTACAGCGTCGATGGCAAGGACGATGTTGCAGACGCACAAGGCCCTCAAGAAGTGCACCGACCCCGAACAAGCCGAGTATCTCCGTGCATTACTCGATGAGTTGCGTAGGAAGTTGGGAATTGACCCAACTTAGTTTCTTTCTTTTTTTAGTTGAATGGTGTAATTTTTTTTTATTAAAACTTCGCCGCTTGTTATTTAGTCATTTTTTTTGCTCGTTACGTGTTATTTGAAAATAGTTAAATTAATTAAACAAAACAACAAAATGATGATGTGGCGCGTCATAGGGCGCGCCTTAGGGCGCCCCACTGCAGGTGGAGAAGGAGGAGGATAAAAATGCTGACGTGGCGCGCCATAGGGCGCGCCTTAGGGCGCCCCACTGCTGATGGTCTAATAATAGGTTCGAAGTTAAACTTTGCATGCGGAGTAACAAAAGATGCAATATTCAACAAAATTGCATGTAGCTAAAAAATATTCTTCTCTAACTTGTTATCAATCCAGTTAAGTTGTTGGTTCTATTGATTACAAGAGATAAAAGCCGGGCGTAATACAACCCAAAAGAAGGAATACAAGAAACGAAACTGAACTGAATTACAATGAAACAAATAAACCGTGAATGTTTAGCCGAGTTGAGGAGGCCTCTTCCCGCAAGACGAGATACGCCCCGGTAGTGCTCTTCGGTTTGGCGTTTCGTCCCCAAAGGTAAAACGACTATGTCTCTTTTGATGCAGCACCTCAATCAATAGAGCTCCGGCGAACTGGATGGAGGAGAGGGCAGAGCTTCGACAGAAAGACAATGCAGAGAGGGAGAGAGCTTATGATGCAGAGAATGCTTGGAATTGTGTGTCCTAATGCAGTGGTATGGCTAGCCTATTTATAGGCCAAGCCACCATGCAGGGTCAACCGAGCCATGAAGGCTCATCATGGCAGATTCGTAACCGACGTCGGTTACGAGCGTGTGGCAGGCGTGTGCCTTTCGCATGTGGAGCGTGTGGATTTCTCACGTGGTAGCCGTGACTGTGCCTCGCTTGACGACGTGTCAAGCCACTTGGATTGCTGACTCGGCGGTGGTCCAAAAAGAATAGTTTGGGCCAAGCCCCAAGCCCAAAGACCACCCAAAGACCAATTGCCAAGATCCAAGTCCAAGTCCAAGTCCAAGCCCAAGATCAAGATCGAGATCGAGATCGAGATCGGGATCGGGCCCGGGCCCGGGGCCCGCAGCCGCGGCCGCGAGCGCGAGCACGAGCTCGAGCACGGGCTCGGGCTCGGGCTCGGGCTCAGGCGGGCTGGCGGCGGCGGCGGCGCTCGCGTGTGGGCTTTTTCACCCATCTTGGTCCACTATAATTATTAAGTAACATAAAGTCACTTAATTTATACACATTAAAAGATGTGTTAATCCTCCAATGTGGGATAATTAACACTAGTTAATTATTCCCTAAGCTCCAACTCCAAGCTTTAATTAAAAGCTAATTATGCCCAACTTTAATCCACTATTTCTCACTCACCGGAAATCGGATTTGAGAAAGTGAATATACTACATTTATCTACGTAAAATGTAGATCGACGCTATGTCATTTAATTTCACAAAATTAAATGTCTCGTCACATTTATTATTTGGTCAAAATCCATTGACCGGGCATATTTAATACCATGATTTCTACAATCCCCCGCATGAGTGGAAATAGCCGAATGCATATGCATGCAGACACAAGCTCAACCCTCGAGAGGTATATAAGCATAAGGATAGGTAGTTGTTGACTTTGAACCCTCCATAGTCGACACCATCGGATACACAGGCGGCTTAGTAGCGCGATGCTTTGAACTAATCCCCCACGGCGTGCACCGAGACAATGGTGTTAACGCTTAAACACCTCAACCTCATCCGTTCTCACGTTTTGTGTCCATTGCGGTCTTGGACACCACTTTGGATTCATAAGTGCATTTTTTTTTATGAAGCGACCACACTTCGCACTTACATAGGTGATTCTTAGTCAAGTACCTTGCCATACTTGGTCTCTTTGAGAATTCCATCTCTTTGAGATCCTTAAGAACCATTAAAAGTCATAGACTTAGCCTTTACCACTAGGCAAGCTCTCCAACACTCTATTGCTCTCTAGGGAATAGATATAGTTGAGTGTTTCTCATGAACTCTCATAGCTTAGTTGTCCCTTTGAACCAAGTTCTTGGGATCTCCAGTCATCATGGTTGGGTTACCACTATGATAATTCTTTAGTTTGTGGATTTCAAACCCATTCCCTCTAGCAACTTATTCATTTGATCACGGTTTAACCCTTTGGTTAGCGGATCCGCTAGATTATCTATTGACTTCACATAGTCAATTGTAATCACCCCTGTTGTGATCAAATGTCTCACGGTGTTATGTCGTCGACGTATATGTCGAGACTTACCGTTATAGAAGCCATTGTTTGCCCTTCCAATAGCTGCTTGGCTATCGCAGTGGATCAGCACTGGTGGCACTGGCTTAGACCAACATGGAATGTCTTCAAGGAAGTTCTTAAGCCACTCGGCTTCCTCACCAGCCTTATCCAAGGCAATGAACTCCGATTCCATTGTTGATCGGGTTATACAGGTCTGTTTTGTGGATTTCCACGATACAGCACCACCCCCAATAGTAAAGACATATCCACTTGTTGAAAGTGAGTCTCTATTATCGGATATCCAATTGGCATCACAGTACCCTTCAAGTACCGGGGGGTATCTCGAGAAGTGTAGCCCAAGATTTTGAGTGTGTTTTAAATATCTCAAAACCCTCACAAGAGCTCTCCAATGCTCTTTGCTTGGATTGCTCGTGTAACGACTCAACTTGTTCACGGCACAAGCAATGTCAGGTCGAGTGCAATTAGTCAAGTACATAATGCACCCGATGACCCGTGCATACTCTTCTTGTGCAACGGGCTCGCCTTTGTTTTTGCTCAAGTGAACGTCGAGTTCAATTGGAGTCTTAACCGGCGCGCCATCATAGGCTTTGAATTTATTCAATATCTTCTCAACATAATGTGATTGTGTTAAGATGATTCCATCATTCGTTCTTAGAATCTTCATTCCAAGAATTACATCGGCTAGACCCATGTCTTTCATGTCAAAGTTTCTCTTTAACATGGCCTTTGTATCGTTAATTACTTGAGTGTTGCTACCCAAGATTAACATATCATCAACGTAGAGACACACTATAACATGACCGTTATTAGTGCTCTTGATGTAGACACATTTGTCGCACTCGTTGATTTTAAACCCATTTGATAACATCACATTATCAAACTTCAAGTGCCATTGCAATGGCGCTTGTTTCAATCCATATAGGGACTTTACGAGCTTGCATACCTTTTTCTCTTGTCCAGGTACTACAAACCCTTCGGGTTGTTCCATATAGATTTCATCTTCTAGTTCACCATTTAGAAACGCGGTCTTTACATCCATTTGATGAATCTCAAGATTGTGCGATGCAGCAATAGCGAGAATCACTCGTATAGATGTAATCCTTGTTACAGGTGAATAGGTATCGAAGAAATCATGTCCTTCCTTTTGTTTAAAACCCTTTACTACTAATCGGGCTTTATACTTATCAACTGTTCCATCGGCCTTAAACTTTCTTTTAAGAACCCATTTGCATCCTAAAGGTTTAGCACCTTCGGGCAAATCAACCAACACCCATGTGTGGTTTAGCAAAATTGAATCAATTTCGCTTTGAACAGCTTCTCTCCAATGCAGCCCGTCTGGGCCAGCAAAGGCTACTTTTATCGATGTTGGTTCTTCATCCAACATGAAAGCAATGTAGTCAGGACCAAAAGTTTTTGGTGTTCTGACTCTATTGCCACGTCTTAGTACTGTATCTTTTGGATCGGGCCTTGCACGCTTGCGCGATTCAGGTTCCGCATCTGCTGATTTAGAACTAGTGGCTTCTTCTTCCACTTGTTTAGAACTAGTGGCTTCTTCAATTCTTGTCTCAGAATTGGTTGAGACTTTTTCCTTGTCTTTGCAAGGAAATGTATTTTCGAGAAATACAGCATTCCTCGACTCAATTGTTGTTCCTACTGTGATAGTCGATATTTCAGACTTGTGAACAACAAATCGATATGCACTACTGTTAAGTGCATATCCAATGAAGATGCAATCAACCGTCTTAGGTCCGATTGTAACTTCTTTGGGCTGAGGAACCATCACCTTTGCCAAACACCCCACACTTTGAGGTATTTGTAGGATGGCTTCCTTCCCTTCCACAACTCATAAGGAGTGACATCTTTTCCTTTGAGAGGGATCTTATTCAAGATATAGTTGGCTGTCAAAACAGCTTCCCCCCACATGTTATGTGGTAATCCTGAAGTTAGAAGCAGTGCATTCATCATATCTTTTAGAGTTCAATTTTTGCGTTCTGCAACACCATTAGATTGTGGTGAATATGGAGCAGTTGTTTGATGAATTATACCACTTGCGTTGCATAACTCCTCAAACGGGGCTACATATTCGCCTCCTCTATCGCTTCGAATCATTTTGATTTTACAACCAAGTTGATTCTCAACTTCGTTCTTATAATTTTTGAACGTTTCTATTGCTTCATCTTTACTTCTTAAAAGATAAATGTAGCAATACCTTGTGCAATCATCTATGAAAGTGATAAAGTACTTTTTACCACCTCTTGTTTGCACCATCTTTAAATCACATACGTCCGTGTGAATTAATTCAAGGGGTTTTGTGCTTCGTTCAACCGAGTGAAACGGCAACTTAGTCATTTTTGCTTCAAGACAAATTTCACATTTATCTTGGGTATCCAATTCATTAGCCTTTAGTAAATCTAAATTCACTAATCTTTTAATAGCTTTTGAATTCACATGTCTCAATCTACAATGCCACAAATTTGAAGACTCAATCAAATAAGAGGAAGTAGATGCTTTATTCTTATTAGCCAGTGGCTTTGGAACACGCAGTGTTGCTACACTAAGCTTGAAAAGTCCGTCGGTTACATAACCTTTTCCGAGGGACTTCCCAAACTTATACAATGCAAACCTATCGGATTCAAATACAAGTTTAAAACCCTTATTCACTAGTATTGATCCTGAAACTAGGTTCTTCCGGATGTCCGGAACGTGCAGCGCATCCTTCAAGGTGATTGAGACGCCAGACGTCATCTTGAGGATTACATCACCAACTCCGAGGATTTCAGACGAGGCTTGATTCCCCATGTTTATCTTTCTCCCTTCAACGTTGTTGTAGGTGGAGAACATACTCCTATCTGCGCAAACATGTGCAGTAGCGCCGGTATCAATATACCAGCCACCCTTGTTGTTGTTAATAAGGTTGACCTCTTCAGTGACCACAGCAATGAGGTCGTTCTCATCCCAGTCCTTGAACTCCTTCTCAACGACGTGGGCAGCCGGCTTCTTCTTCTTGCTGCGGCAGTCTTTAGCAAAGTGGCCTGGTTTGCCACACTTGTAGCAGTCGCCTTCAAACTTCTTTGAAGGTTGCTTTCCCTTCCCTTTGTCATTTGGACGGTTTGGGCGAGAGCGTTTGTTGGAGGGTCCGCCCCGCTCCAACAGATTGGCCTTGGCTTCATTTGGGGCGAATCCCTTAGCCTTTTGATCACTTTTGCGCACGTCGGCCTCGATGCGCAACTTCACGATCAAGTCTTCAATGGTCATCTGCTTTCGCTTGTGCTTGAGATAACTCTTGAAGTCCTTCCAACTTGGAGGGAGCTTGTCAATGATCGTGCACCTTAGGAATTTATCGGGCAAGGTCATCCCTTCAACCACTAATGAGTGGATGATCATTTGGAGCTCTTGGACTTGCTCCATGACGGGTCGAGAGTCGACCATTTTGTAGTCCATAAACTTGGATGCTACAACTTGTTCCGTCCCTGCAGCATTATCTATGCTATACTTCTTTTCTAGGTTTTCCCACATTTGTTTAGATGTGGTTACATTGGAGTATACATTATAGAGGCTATCATCTAATGCACTTAAAATAAAATTTTTACATAGATAATCCCCTTTTCTCCAAGCTTCATAGTCCGCCATGACTTCGAGCCTAGTCTCTTGGTCGCTTGGCGCGGGCGGCTCGTTCTTCGTGAGGAAGTTGGCGACGCCCAATGTTGTCAAGTAGAACAACATCTTTTGATACCACCGCTTGAAGTCAGATCCTCCAAACTTTGGTGGCTTCTCGGCAGGTGGCATCATTCTTGGTGCCAAAGGTGCCGCAGTTGGTCCTTGGAAGGAACCAATTCCGTTGCCCCCGAAGGAGCCAACAACGTGGTTGGGCATAGAGCCCCCACCATTCACGTTAGGCATAGAGCCCGCCATGGTCGTACCAGCCCCGAAGGGACTAGCACCCGCATGAGACCCGAAGGCCCCAGCATTCGTGTGAGACTCGAAGGCCCCAACACCCGTGTGAGACCCGAAGGCCCCAGCACTCGATCCATTAAAGGACCCGAAGGAACCACTCAAAGTGGAACCAACCGACCCACTCGAAGTGGATCCATCAGTGAGCCCAAGGGGGTTAACGAACTCCCAAGGGGTTGTTGAGGAAGAAGGATAGCGCCCGGGAGTGGGCATCATCGTCGGAATAAACGACGTGTTGATAGGTCCAGTGGTCGCCATGGTTGAAGGAATGACGGCGGTGGTGGCGGCAGCGGTGGTGTTGGATTCCGTTGACATCTCCAGCAAAGGTGTATTAAGTTTCGAAATTTTAAGTTCAGTTTAGAGGTCAAAAACCCTTCAAAAGCAAGTTATCTCGTCTTGCGATTGTTGGTTCTATTGATTACAAGAGATAAAAGTCGGGCGTAATACAACCCAAAAGAAGGAATACAAGAAACGAAACTGAACTGAATTACAATAAAACAAATAAACCGTGAATGTTTAGCCGAGTCGAGGAGGCCTCTTCCCGCAAGACGAGATACGCCCCGGTAGTGCTCTTCGGTTTGGCGTTTCGTCCCCAAAGGTAAAACGACTACGTCTCTTTTGATGTAGCACCGCAATCAGTAGAGCTCCGGCGAACTGGATGGAGGAGAGGGCAGAGCTTCGACAAAAAGACAATGCAGAGAGGGAGTGAGCTTATGATGCAGAGAATGCTTGGAATTGTGTGTCCTAATGCAGTGGTATGGCTAGCCTATTTATAGGCCAAGCCACCATGCAGGGTCAACCGAGCCATGAAGGCTCATCATGGCAGATTCGTAACCGACGTCGGTTACGAGCGTGTGGCAGGCGTGTGCCTTTCGCATGTGGAGCGTGTGGATTTCTCACGTGGCAGCCGTGACTGTGCCTCGCTTGACGACGTGTCAAGCCACTTGGATTGCTGACTCGGCGGTGGTCCAAAAAGAATAGTTTGGGCCAAGCCCCAAGCCCAAAGACCAATTTCCAAGATCCAAGCCCAAGCCCAAGCCCAAGATCGAGATCGAGATCGAGATCGAGATCGGGATCGGGCCCGCGGCCCGCGGCCGCGGCCGCAAGCACGAGCACGGGCTCGGGCGGGCGGGCGGCGGCGGCGGCGCGCGCGTGTGCGCGCGTGTGGGCTCTTTCACCCATCTTGGTCCACTATAATTATTAAGTAACATAAAGTCACTTAATTTATACACATTAAAAGATGTGTTAATCCTCCAATGTGGGATAATTAACACTAGTTAATTATTCCCTAAGCTCCAACTCCAAGCTTTAATTAAAAGCTAATTATGCCCAACTTTAATCAACTATTTCTCACTCACCGGAAATCGGATTTGAGAAAGTGAATATACTACATTTATCTACGTAAAATGTAGATCGACGCTATGTCATTTAATTTCACAAAATTAAATGTCTCGTCACATTTATTATTTGGTCAAAATCCATTGACCGGGCATATTTAATACCATGATTTCTACATAAGTTACAATTCATAATTTGTATTTTTAGTAAGTTTGAACTAAAATTTTTTGTTTGATTTGTTAAATTCCATTCTTGTGTTCAAACCATGATATTGGTCATGTTGAATTAGGTAATTCCATCAGGTCACTAAAATAATGTGGAACACTTATATATGAGCACTTCGCATGCCGCGCTCCTAATTAATTAGGGTAATTAGAATATTAATTAGAATGAATGAATGATTGATTGATTGATTAAGTTTTAATTAGAATGGCTACTTGCATGATCTCATTATATTATACTATCATAAAATAATTGTAGCAGTATCGTTTATAAGAAAAGGTATATATTGGCTAGGGGATTGTGAATAATTTTTGGTCGCACGGACGAGAGAAATAATAATTGTCCTTCATTTAAGTTGGGAGAATTAATTACTGAATGCACTTTAAGGACATGTGTTCTTTTTTTATAATACATATATTTGCACCCATTCCCATTGCAGCAAAAAGGTGATCCGGTCGTCTTGACGTCCCCATACTCCGGCCCGACATCATTTGAGGGAGTTCAATCAAGGTACGCAATAACTCGTTAAGGGAAGGATATTGGCAAGGGGATTGTGAATAATTTTTGGTCGCACGGACGAGAGAAATAATAATTGTCCTTCATTTAAGTTGGGAGAATTAATTACTGAATGCACTTTAAGGACATGTGTTCTTTTTTTAATAATACATATATTTGCACCCATTTCCATTGCAGCAAAAAGGAGATCCGATCGTCTCGACGGCCCCCATACTCCGGCCAGACATCATCTGAGGGTGTTCAATCAAGGTACGCAATAGCTCGTTAATGGGAAGGCCTTAACCCACTGGCTGCCAGAAACCCATCTCCCAAGGACTGACACTTGTGCCTGAGAGATAGAAGCAACTAGTGAGATTCGAACTCAGGCTCATTGCAGAAAGATCTGCCCCTTCGTTGCCAACTGCGCTACGCAGCTACAGCCAATTTTTATGTAAGATGGCTATTTTATTATACAGAATGAGTACTTATTTCTTTTTCTTCATTTTCATTCCAGATGGATTACTAATGTGATTATTTTTCTCATTTTCTAATGTTTACAATGTAAAAAATGTAGAACCACTGAATTGTTATTAAATTTCCCATGAATTCTTTTACTCCTACTTTTTAACGATAAATTTACCATCAAAGGAAAGACATGGTACATTTATACTGCATTTTCAAACTCTTAAGTTCACGTAAAATTCACGAAGCAACCAAACATATTATTTTCATTTTCATTTTCCATGTAAAATGTAGAACAAAATAACATTACATGTGCCCATGTAAAATGTAGCACAAAATCACACTACAAGTGTGATTTTGTGATTGTGAGTCCTTTTCTAGGTGGTTCTTTTTTCAATGTAATATTGGCTAGTTTTGTTAAATGTAAGTACTGTACTAAATAATTTTATTGATTAAGTATGTATTGTTAGTTACTTTCTACACATTTTTGTGGTTTGTCAATTATGTAGATAAACATTGGCAATAGCCAATAATGTCCCTCGCTCTCGTTGCAATTATGTAGATAATTTGTGCTCCTACTATTTAGAATTTTAGAATTTTAGATCTTTATTTAAATAGTATATTTTGACACTATAAAACACTGATATTTAAAAGGAACCCCCAACTACAAAAAAAAAGTTGCTAAAAGACATGTTGACTAGGCAGGATGCAACAAAACACTTAGGAAACTGTCGTAATCATGTTTTCATTTTGTAAAATGGCCAAATATTTCTATTTAATGGGCCTAATAGCCTTTTATAAATTCGTGATAATCACTAATCTAAATTTGGAGTGTATTGTATAGTGTATACTATTAAAGACTATATTGGATATTCCATGTGAACAATAAAATCCAACAAGAACCTCATCACCTGCCTAAATTGGGGTGGTTTAGTGAGAGTCTCACGTACGTACTTATTCGATGTTTATGCATTTGTATCCTAGGTTAAATTTGTTAAACTAGATAAATACTCTATTTAATAATTCTTCTATCTTATTTAAGATGATCATTTTTAATCTCTCCCAACTAAGATATTATATTTCACTTGTTAGAATAGAAGTTATCGCTTCTCATTAAAATACTTCAAGTATTATATTCACTCAATAATTTCATGCAACTAAAATCCGGTGCATTCAACTTGTGGAGCTTACTCAGAAAGAGATTGTCACGGCTGGTTTATTACCTTGTGAGCAACTATACAACTATACCTTGAACCGATATATATTGCATGTGGTGTGTTATATTGCTAACTTTCTTAAGTTGTTAATTCTCTAACTCATGAACGCAGTGTACGTATTAAAAATGTCAACACGATCACATTAAAATGTCAATACAGTCTATTAAAATATCAACTAAGTTTATGTTGACATTTCAATGTCATCGTGTTGACATTTTTAATACACTGCGTTGATGAGTTAGCTGAGATAACAACTTAAGAAAGTTAGCCACGGATCACATCTCTACTACTCGTTATACCAAATCAAAATAATTAAATACTAGTATTTAATATTAATTAAAAATATTAATTTATATATTCACTAAAATAAACATGTGATTACATCGATTTATTAAATAAATATGTGCGGAAGCTTGTAGCATACTATACTAGAATATATGAACATATGTTATTTTTTTCAAGATCGAGATATCCCCATCTAACTAGCTCTAAATTTGCTTAAAATATTATCTTTTGTTATTTTGATATGTTAAAAAGATAGTCATATTTCTAAAAATGAAAGTTTTTATCTAATACTTTTTTCCACTTTTTTATCCTCCTTCATACTTATTCACTTTTTCTCTTTATCTAGCTTACTTTATCAATTTTTCATTAAAATTTGTATCGTCCACAAATAAGACTATTTTTGTGAATGGAGAAAGGAGTATATAACAAATTGTAAGATGAAATATAAAATGAGTAGTAATTGTTCATGTTCCAAACACTGTAGATTATATTATAACATTAGACAAAGAGCCTAAAGAATATCAACACATTTTTGAATTTTCTCTCTATCTAGCTTACTTTATCAATTTTTCATTAAAACTTACAAATAAGACTATTTTTGTGAACGGAGAAAAGAGTATATAACAAATCGTAAGATGAAATATAAAATGAGTAGTAATTGTTCATGTTCCAAACACTGTAGATTATATTATAACATTAGACAAAGAGCCTAAAGAATATCAACACATTTTTGAATTTCCAAATAGAGATGGAAACATTATTTCTGACTAGCATGTGGCATTCTAGTAGGCGCATTAAAGAAATCAAGGAAAGTGAAATATTATTTCTGACTAGCATGTGGCATTCTACTTTTTTTTTATTGACAATATAGAATATATACATATATTAAATAATTACTAAGTTATTTTAAGCCATGAAATAAAACATGATCTAGATTCTAGTAGTTCAATAATGTAGTCGTGTAGATTAGGATTATTAATATAAAGTCACTATCTGTTGACATTGCTTTCGCATATTTTCTGATATGGAGGCGTGTTCACTTTGTAAGAATTAGGTAATTCTTGATTTAATTAGGCCAATTATGGTATTTACCTTCCACTAATTTATTTATTGAGAGTCTTATAATTGAGGTGGGGTCCGCACTATTCAAGCCAATTAAGGAAGATCTTGCATAATAGGTAAGATTTGTTTTTGCATTGAAAAGTGCACCAAGAAATTGACTTAGTTTTACACATTTGCCTCATCTTTCCATCTTTTCACCTTTCCACCTTTCCACTTACAGGGATAAATTTGTCAATCCATAATTCAATTAAGTCAAAGTCTTTATTTTATACTCCCTCAATCCCATTAAAGAGGGCTCCTTTCGTTTTTCACACGTGTTTTAGAAAAATCATAATAAATAGTTAAAGTGAAGGAAAAGCAAAGTAAGAGAAAGAATAATGTAGAAGAGAATCTCTTCCGTATTACTCCCCCCGTTCCACAGTAATAGAGTCATTTTGCCATTTTGGTACGTTTCATAGTAATAGAGTAATTTCCCTTTTTAGTAAAAGTCAACACATTTTTCCACACCCATTTACTCTCTCTTACTCTTTTCTCTCTTCATCTCTCTACCTTTTTTCATTTTCCACTTTATTCTCCTTTAGAGCATCCACATCCGTGCTTTTGCCAATGAGCACGGATGTGGACCCGGACCCACTTTTACTATCTGCTCTTAGGCAAGAGCACAACACCCACATCCGTGCTCTTCCGCAAGGACAAGCTCAAGGGTCCCACCATTATATTATTCAATTTAAATAAAAACATTTCCATAAATTTAAAATGCATTAAAAATATCTGGAATACTATTACAAATTACAAAAAATTAAAAAGTACATAATTAAAATCCTAAAAATTAAAAATTACATAATTAAATTCATAAAATTTAAAAAATTCACTACTCGTGGCCGAATTTCGTCCAAATGTGTTTGATTAGGTCTTCTTGTAGCTCAATGTGGGCTCGGGTATCTCGCATTGTGTTCATTGTTTCAACACGGGCGGATGATGTGTTGACAGTACACATAAACAAGCGTTTTGACATGTGAAAACGGCGCCGAAAGTAATCTTCCAGAAACCGCGGCTGGTCGGAAAAATAGTCGGCAACAAGCCTTTCGTTGGCTCCCTCCCAGTCACGATGGGTGTAGCGGCGAGTTGATCTAGTTGGTGGAGGAGGAGGGGCGGGGGTATTCGCGGTGACATAGGCTTCATAAGCGGCACGATATTGTTCATAGTATTGTTGTTCTTCGCGCTCCGCTTCCGCAATGAGATTGGTGAAATCCATTTGAGAGGGTTTGAGTGAGAGAGGAAGATGTAGATAAGTTGTATGAAAAAATATGAATGAGAGATGAATGTGAGATGATTTGATGTGAAAAATGGATGATAAATGCGTATATTTATAGATGATTTTGGGAATAAAAAAATAAAAAATAAAATCAAAAAAATTCCAGAAAAATGGTAAAAAAACGGCCATATTTTTGGGAATCTGATTTTTTTTTGGTATTATTTTCGATTTTAAAAAAATAAATTTCCAACGAAAATGCCGTTGGCCAATCAGAACGTGTCACATCAGCTGCTCGCTGGCACGGACGTGCTCGATGCATCGAGCAGCGCCACGCCAACGGCAAGAGCGCAGCGGCGAGCAGGTGGTTCCGCGCCGCTGGTACGGACGGGCGAGTGTCCACTCACCGCTGCAGATGCTCTTACTTAACTCACCTAACACAATTTTTCTTAATCTCCGTGCCGAAAATAAATGTCTCCATTACTATGGAATGGAAGGAGTATTCTCTCTCTTAATTTACTTTTCCTTCACTTTAATTATTTATTATGATTTTTACAAAACACGTGCGAAAAACAAAAATGGTCATCTTAACTGGGACGGAGGGAGTATAACTCGTTCAAGTTGTTAGAAATACTAAGAAATGGACTGAAATCTTGGCGAATTGCGGTGTTCAAAGTTCATTTGTTTAATTATGTTCAGCCCTACTTACAAATATGGGCCCGCACTATTGAGCATGGAAATGTGCCGAAATTATTTCTTTTCAAATTGATGGTTTTTAAAACTCACTGGAAATCTGGATCCAGAATTGAAGACATATTTACTTCTTTACCCTTCCAAAATTCACTTTTCCTCCCCCAACTCCACAGCTCATTCCAATTCCTTCCTCTCTCCTCCGAAAATATCTTCCAGTGCCCTAGATCTGTCTGTCTTTTTATTCCTTTGAATCCTATTTGAAGCATTTAATCAATGTTCACACTTTTCAACTAATAAATAGAAAAGATGCATCAATTGATATGCTCGACTATTTGCTTAAGCTTGAATTTATGGAGTTAAGGCCATTGTCGAAATCGAAAAGCTATGGAAGAATTTTTAAGAGAGAGACAAATGAGGTAGCTAGCATGGTGCGTGACTCCCGTACAGCCCCGGCCGGATTGGAGCAGGGACAGAGGATCAGGGGGTGGGGGACGAATCTAGAGAGCAATTCTATACATCAAATTGAGAGATTGATTGAAGAAGAGGGGCTGTGACAGAGCATATGCAGAGAGAGATGGAGAGTATAGAAGAAAAGGTAATGAAGTAAGTAAGCATTGCAAATCAGAGTAATGAGGGCATTTTAGGCATTCACTACAGAAAACTCTATCCATTAATATACATAAATTAAAAATTGATTCATATCTATACTTATTTCTACTTCCCTAAACAACGGAAATGGATGACATACATGTGACCTCTACATAAATAAATCAAGTCAGATTTATTTATGGCCTTCCCAAATCATGTAACCTGAACGAGTCCGAATAATTACTTCTTCCAAATCTTAGATATAGAATTAGTTTAAAGTGAACACGCCGATATTTATTGAATTCTATATTATAGATCACTATTCCATGTTCCTAACTGTCAATGAATGCTGTTTTATCACTTTTATATAACTATATTTGAATTCTTACTCTAAATCCAACTTCTTTAATATAAATTGCGCTATATTATTCCGTAAAGAAAAATACTACCAACTTCTTTAATATAAATTGTGCCTGCTAGTAATGCAACATATCAAATATTAAGGGTGACAAAATATACCTAAAATGCTGATACATGTATACTGTGATTTTCAGTATAGTATGATACTGTATTGGTAAATTTCAATACAATAACGATATGCATTTATGTATACCACAGTATATCAAAATTTTTGTATATACCGCACCTTTTCCAGTGGTCATTGATCTTGGTGGCAAAGAGCGTCCATCTCCTAACACAGATAAACACTATTTAGGATATATTTTATGGGTTAGTTAATAGTGTTTATTTGTGTTCAACTTATTTCAACAATACAAATGCTCAATGTTGATGAAGAAGAAAAAAAACGCCGTCCTTGATCAAATAGTATTGATTTCAGATTCAGTTTAATTCCATGTGTTGAGTTATTTGAATATGTTGGATTTTATTTATTGTCAACTTAGGTTTCCCTAGTTTTCATATGCTTTTAATTTATGTTTAATTAATTTTGTGCTTTTATTCTTGGTCGTGTGAGATGAATTAGAAACATATACAATTTGTGATGACAATAACTTGACATTGAACTATTTCATGAATGAGATTAATCTTTACAAATAAAATTACTTATTCTTTTTCAGGGGGAAAAGCAGTGTAACTAATTAATCAATCAAGTGTTTGTTTAATGACATATGATGATGGGGAACAAGGTGCATCAAACCTGGTTCTTCTTTTTTTGCAAATCTTTTGACCTTAAAATAAAGAGTTAAGGTTACGCAATTCCTAAAGCATGTTATAAAAAGAGGCACTTCCTTTCTTTCCATGTTGGAGATGCCATTGACACAAGGTAATAAAGAATTGATTATAGCAATATTTTATTATTGGGTCACGCAGACGTCAAGCTGTAAAGTTCCGACCATGATTTAATCACTATATTTGGATCAAAGATTATTGATTTTGAGAATCTCACGTAGATATAATTTAGAAGTTAATTAATTAGACTTAAGATCTTAATATTTTCAAGCAACTTGTGGGGCTGTTAATAGGGTTTCTATATATTAAGCCCAACTAAAGCCCAAATTTCTTAGCTTTAGTGTCATCTTGTTTGTGATATGAACTGCGATCAATCATGAATTATACTAGTGTTTGTTTTAGTACAAATTGCAATAGAAATCAAGGAGATTGTTTAAATATCAGTCGTTAATATTGCAAATTTAATATTTTTCACCGTTTGTCTCATGAACCGAATTTGGGGAAAATCATGTTTGGTCTAACTGTAAAAAATATTACACAAACAAACATTCATGCTTCTAAATAACGTTAATATCTAGATGAATTTAAAATTTAAGATATATAGAATACCATCGGAAAATGCTAGTCATTATATCAACAATCGATTTTCAAACTTGACTATAATTTAATTAAATTTTTTTAGTGCAAGTGGTTTATAAATAGCTCTTTATCAATTCTTAGCTTCTAACCAAAAAAACTTAGGTACCATAACATTCTTTTAAAAATTGGATGCACACCCTGATCTAATGTTGCATTAATTTTATTTATTATACCATTTATTTAAGATTGGTGGATGCGTAATTTACAATTGTTGTGTTTCGACATAACAACTAACTAAAGTGGTCAACCTGATTTTTTTGGGTAATAATCAACCTGATTTTTTATATATAATCTAAAAAATAATACTTGATTTTTTTGGTAATAATCAACCTGATTTTTTATATATTAATCTAAAAAATAATACCCTAAACCACTGGAAGTAAGAGTGTTATATTGCTAACTCAATACTTAATTTCTAACTACAATTAAATAATAGTTATTAGATATTCAAATCAAAGACCTAGATCATCAGCTCTGAAATGTCAATACGATCAACAAAAATGTCAATAAATAGTATTAAGGTCAATTTACAACAAATTAGTTATAACTAACTTTTGAAAAATATCTCGTAACATTAAAATGCAAATAACTTTCTTGATTTAAAGTATGTTTTCGCACAACATATATCAAATTAAAGATAATTTCATAAGGATTCGAACGAGATCTCACTTGCAAATATTCTGATGTCAAAATTTGATTTTTTTTTAATTTTCAATTTTTTCGTCCAGCAACAAATGTCATCATAGTATAAAAAATATGTCAATATAATACATGTAGAATGTCAATATAAGCATTGTGTTAACATTCTCAAAGCATTGTGTTGACATTCTCAAAGCATTGTGTTGACATTCTCAAAGCATTGTGTTGATATTTTCGAAACACTATATTGATATTTTCATCCAAAACTCTAATTTGGTAGTGTTTTGTTTTATCTTTTTTGATTTAATTAATAAAAACAAAAATTACATGTGACAAATTTTAGACCATAAAATTTTTAAAATCTTATGATCTTAAATTAGTCATAATTAACAATTAAATAATGAGTTAGGAATTGATCAATCCCTGAACCAGTGCTGCTAAGTAGATGTACAAAATGTCAAAAAACTTGAGAGAGAGCTATGAATCCACGCGTATTCATCACATATTGGGGGCAAAGGCGGCCCAAAATTGCGAAAAAGTGCCTAAAATTATTAAAGAGAAAAAGAAATAAAATAAATAAAATAAATAAAATTATGAAGATCAGACGAATTTAGCACTATTGCTTTGTAATAACAATCTGCAAAAAATATCGATTCGTAATTGGCGTTGGAGCATATGTAGGAATTCTGGAAGGATGACCGTGCCTACCGATATCAGCACCTTGGAGAAAGGGTGAGTTTCCCCATCGCAGAATTTCACTTGATGTCTGATTGCGGAGAAGGTCTTGCATTTTTAGTATGTTGACTTAATTCTACGATGTTGTAGCGAAATCGACTACCGATGAAATTGTTTTATGCATCCAAATTGACCACCGATGAAATAGTTCTATCTGATTACGTATTTTTTATTGTCATCTAATTCTATTTGATGCTCTTTGTCTCTGTAACTGCTGGCAACTTTTCAAGCTCAAATTGTAATTAGATCATGAACGGAAGGTCATCTGAATTTTAAGTAGTTAATATGATTGTGAAATTTGTTGACTGTAAAAAGTTGAAGTTATGGGTATAATATATGAAGATTGAAGAATATATTATATTGTCAAAGATTCTACTAGTATTTCGTAATACTACTAATTATACTCCCTCTGTCCAACTAAGATGACCCCTTGAGCGAGCGGCACGAGATTTAATGTGGAGTTGTTTTGTGTGTTGAGCGTAGAGAGAATAAAGCAGAAAAAATAGTGTTTTTATTTTTAGAAAATGAGTCATCTTTGTTGGGACAGACCAAAGGAAAGTACGTCATCTTCATTTGGGACGGAGAGACTAGTTATGATTACTATGTGCTTAAAATGTTAAGAGAGCAAGAAGCAATACTCCTTTTTAAAAATCTTTTTGCTTTGTATGGCTTATATTTGATTCTTTTGATTGGATTTGTTATCTTTTTGGCACCAATTTTAGGTACTTTGAAGCTTGTAAGAGGCAAGGCATTCCTCCAAATAAGGCGATTGTGGCAGCTTTATTCAAGGTTTTGCATGATTGTGGCAATCTCTCGCTTTAAAAATATTGTGTTTTGGTCAGATTATTGCTTGCTAAATTTTGATATAACTCCAATCCACATTCAGAATTGTATAAAACATACAAGTTGTTTGTGTATTTGAGTTTTTACTAAAGGTAAATTGGAACTCCAGATTGGGAAAGGTTTTGTTAGGTTCACATGGTAGCTTTTCTTATTAAGCTAATCCCATTTAATTTTGAACTATATTTGTTTAATGAAGATATACATGGGGGCTATAGCATGAGGTGCCTGCACTATTTTTTTACAATTGGATCTTAGATCTATCTCTTGTCTTGTGTTCTTGGTGAGAATTGGTATACAGTGTATAGTACACATTTGTAAACAGTTGATGTGATAAGTAATAGAAGCTTATCTGATGCTTTAACACCAGAACTCTACGGCTCAAATTAGTATGAAGAGCAACAGTCTATTCAACTATTGGATTCGTTAAAGTTAAACCTCTGTTCAGCTATAGGAAAACGAAACAAAAATGTTCAGGAGAGTAAAGCCAAGGACAGCAATGAATCATTAATATTAAACAGGCACTCGTTTTTTCTTCGTTATAAAGACCGATTTTTATGATACGTTTGTGGACCACCAAAGGCAAAATTATTGCCATAGAATCTTGAAGGCAAAAGATTGATACTCCCTCAGTCCCCAAACAATAGTCTCCTTTAGTCCTTTTCTATTTTGGTCCGTCCCATAAAATAAGTCCACTTCCATTGTTGGCAAGTTTTTCTCTCTTATGAGGTGGACCACAAAGTCCCTATTTTTAGGGGACGGAAGGAGTATTATAAGTATTTTCTATTTTCCTGTAAACTCCGCATGACCAACAAAGTTGTGGTATACTTAGAGTAGAGGGCACTGATAGGATTTTCTTTTTGTGTGTAACTAGTTAATGGCTGATTTTTTGTATATAGGCTCTCAAATAGATAGGTTTCTTATGCTAGGGAAGTTGGTGTTCACTGTTCAGTATTCTTTTGCCTTTCAAACTTAGCTTGAGATGTAATTTATGCTATGAAGTCCTACCACTATATCATATTCATATTTGTTTGGAAAATAGTTTTCACATCTTAGCATGCATGTAGCTGAAGTTATTTAATGTTGTGAGGTCATAGATCGGTAATTCCAACCTCTCTTGTGTTGAATTAGTAATTTCTTGATTGTATGATAAATTCCACCTTTTCAATTTACCATTTTGCTTGTTCATATGAAACATAGTATTCAACTGGTGATGTGAGAAACGATAACAAAAAACGTAGAGGAACAATTAGTATACTCCATATATTAATAATTAGTTGTAAGAGGAACAATTTAAAGAATACTCCATATAGAGTAATACTTGGTGGAAATGGGTGGAGTTGAGAGAAACTTTGGTGCAGGGTTCACTCCAAAATGGTGCTATGCAAGTATGCATCGGAGATGTTCTAATGAAATACTAATATCAATAGTCTGTTCCTTGGAATATGCTTTTTCAACCATCTTATGCAAATCTTATCTAGTAAATCCGCTTTCTTCAATTATCTCTTTTAAATGAGACTCACTTCACTTGGATACTTTCCAGACTAATACTATATTTTTTTATTTTATCTTTCTGGCTTAATCTCATGAGAGGACTAAATCTATTTGTTAATGGACTTGAACATTGTTTGCTGGTAACTTAAGCCCTTAGTGATATTTTCTGCACTTCCCTTTGGCAATCTATATTTCTTATGGTATCCATAAAAATGGACGATCAGGTATATCTGTTATTTCTCTTGCACAGGCTAAAATCAAGAAGGCTCGCCACGAGATGTCCACATTTATGGTTTTGATGGACGACTTGAAAGATGTTGATTTCTACCCACTTCTTTGTTTGCTAAAGGAAATTGATGCTTCCGAGATCAATGCCGTTGACATGATAAATAGATCTGCATGTGGGTTGAGTGTGGAATATGTCTCACCATTGCTACATGCTGTCAACGAAAAACTTCGAACGGTTGATATCCGTGACATTTCATTTGGGAGGGATTTTTTGCTGTAAGTGATTTAAATTTTCTTTCCTTGTCAGTTTATTTGGCGCTTCACTTGACTTTGGCTACGGAGTATCATTCAACTGCTGCAGTTTTTATTTTGCAGTCTTAGCATGAGAACTGCTGTGCAATGTTATAGAGCTTGCTACCATTTAGAGTCTATGCTTCGAGAACTTTATTAAGCTGTGACATCATTATGTTATAAATAAAGAAGATAAATAATATTGCTATCTATTTAAGATGGATATTTGTTGCTCGATTCTTGAACTCAGCATGTATCTATTATGCAGAGATCTTTCTCAACGGGGCATAGCATGCCAGGTCCTGAATCTGAAGTCCTCTCATTTTCGGAAGCTCAGTATGGTTGGGAAATTTGTGCACATGCATACACTAAACCTCGATTTCAGTACTTCACTTTCTGGTTTTAGGGAGGATTGTTTTTCCTTTATGCCTAACTTAAGATTACTTTCATTATGTGAAACAAGAATCACAAACCTGTGGACAACTAGTGCAGCTTTATCTAAGCTCCCCTCTTTGGATGAACTCCGGTTTCAAAATTGTTCGCATAGTAATGATGCAGGATGTCCTTCTGCATCATCTGTGAATGAAGGCATCGTTTCAGGTCGTACCGACCTTGGTCTTTACATAGAACTACCTTCTCCCAGTGATGATGTTCTTCCAAATTTACAGCTAAATATTCATGATGAAGATTTGGATGATTATGACATGGATACCAGAAGCACAAATGCTGATTCTTCAGATGACAGCGAAGTAGATTTTTCGGGTCACCATCGGGACTTTGGCTCAACAGAACTCTATCCTGACATTCCTTTTTCTTGGAGTGAGCTGGCTGATTTTGAGAATGAGGTATTGAAGGTTTATGTTTTTGCGTAACCAATGTGAAGTAATAGGGCATAACCAATGTGAAGAAATAGTTTTTGGTTCTTGAGTTCTATTTGTACATTTTTGCTTGATCAGTTTTTTTGGGAGGAAGGGGTCACATATCCTACATTCTATTTTTAGGTATTATATCACTATCTTAAATCTTTTCTTGGGGGTTAGGGATCTCCGATCTTTAGTATCATAGTCTTCTGCTTCTATTTGAGTCCAAAAAAGGTAATTTGAAAGGTTTCTTTGGGTACACTATAATAGATAAGATATTATTGAGAATGTGGTTCTAATTAAGCCATTGTTGAGCCTCATTTAACAATGGTTCATTTCATAGGGAGGGAGGGGATATATGAAAGAAATACTATAACAATTCCTCATTTACTGTAGCAGATCTCTTTTGGCTCATTGGACACACATGATGAGGACTCATTTTCTGGGGGATCATTCAACTCGAGTATCAGGACTTCTGTTGCCTCCAAAAAGTACATCTCTCGTAATCCATCTCCAATATGCTATGAGAAACATTACAGAGAATACATGATAGCTTCATTACCGAACCTTAAAGTTCTTGATAATTTGCCAATTGGGAGTGATGAAAGGGGAAGAGCCAATGACATCTTCACACATCACTTTGAATACCTTCCGTACAACAGACGTAGTAAAGACAATGTGGTTAGCATGTTGCAGAAACGTGAGATCAGAGCAAACCCATCTTCTATTCCTGCCTCGAGGAAGAATTGCTCTTCATCATCAACAAAATCTCAATATTTCTATTCTAGATCGCTATCTGTTGCCAAAATGGGATCATGGCCTACCTTACATCCTCTTTCTATTATGGGTGGATTATCAAGAGATGAAAGACGAAGTTTTCGACCAAGACAGTTTGAGTATCATCCAACAGACTCAAGACTTATGGTTTTTGGAACATTAGATGGTGAAGTTGTTGTAATAAACCATGAGAGTGAGAAGATAGTTAGCTACATTCCATCACTTGGAGCTATGAATAGTGTTCTGGGATTATGCTGGCTCAAGAAGTATCCATCTAAGGTATATGTTATTGTTCAACTTTTTAGCATTTTATAGAGAAACCCAAAAAGTCTTCTGCATAAGTTGTCCTTTTAAACGACATCTCATAACTTCTAGCTGAAAAAGTATTCTATAGTATTTGAATTCGGTAAAGATTTTAAGTCAGGCATTGAGTGTAACCTCATGAGCTCGCTCCCATAATCGGTAAATTGTTCCCCAGCAGAGCTTCTAACTTGGCACAATCTTTGTTCTGAACTTATTATTTTTTAAACACAAACCTTACAAAGTGTTCCTGCAGCCAATCATAGATCACATGAAATGTGAAAAAGTAAACATTATATTTGATGATGAAATTTGAAACATCTCGTTATCTGTGAGCCATGGTATGCTCTTATAAGTCTTCATTTAGCTTAAATTTCTGTTAATTTCCTTGAGGTGAAAATTTTCTCTTTGGTGCAAACCGAATACATGTTTGGGCAAAAATATTTCGTTTTGTTCACCCTCGAATTGTTTCATTTCAGCTCATTGCTGGTTCTGACAATGGTTCACTTAGATTATATGACATACAATATATGCCAACCACAAGCAGAGGAATGTCTCAGAGTCGTGGTAATGTCATCTTTGATGAGTTTGACCAGTTGACATCTGTTCATGTCAACTCAACGGACGAACTATTTCTTGCAAGTGGATACTCAAAAAATGTTGCTTTATATGATATTAGTAGTGGAAAACGTTTGCAAGATTTTGCTGATATGCATCAGGAGCATATTAATGTTGTCAAGTTTTCGAATCATTCTCCATCTCTTTTTGCCACATCATCTTTTGATCAGAATGTTAAGATGTGGGATATAAGACAAAAGCCAAATCAGCCTTGTTACACTGCTTCAAGCTCCCGAGGAAATGTGATGGTCTGTTTTTCCCCTGATGATCATTATCTTCTCGTTTCAGCAGTTGACAATGAGGTAACGTTTAGTACTATTTGAATAACATATCACAGAGACAGATCTGATGGGTGCTTCTTGATTGCTATTGGATTTTGTGTTAATGAACTCAGATTTACTGTTTGGTGGAACAAATAAATGGAAACGATAATAATGATCATATAGTTTATGCAGCTGAGACATGATCACTCTGAAAAATATCTATGTGAATTGAATTGGTGTGAATTGAGAGTCTAAAAATAAGAAAAATGCAAATACTTATTTTATAGTGGAAGTGATATTATTAAAAACTCAGCTATTTTTAAGTGGAAATGGTAATCTCGTCTACTGTGTCAATTTCCCCACAAGTTATTGCAATTTTTTGTGCTAATTATGAATAAAGGGTGGGATATGTGTTTACCAGGTTAGACAATTACTGGCTGTTGATGGACGGCTTCATCTGAATTTTGGTATAGCTTCTACCGGAAGTTCTCAGAATTATACTCGGTCGTACTACATGAATGGAAGAGATTACGTAATAAGTGGAAGTTGTGATGAACATGTTGTCCGTGTTTGTTGCGCCAACACAGGGAGGCGACTCAGGGATGTATCATTGGAGGTTTGTAGCATTTTTCCCTACTTCAATAATGAGCCTGGTAATTTATGTCATTGGCCTTTAAGGGTTCAATGGCATATAAACTTTACATGAAACTTGGGTTACTTAGTGCTTTATTATTGAGGGTGATTGCAGTATAATTCACAAGTTTTTACTAGGATTAGAAGAGTGCTGATTGTATAATCTGTGGGCCTTTTCTCTTTGATTTAGATTTAGGATTGGCAGATAATTATTCTAAATTAGAAGGTGAATATCTACCTTGCCATTATGAGGCATACATTTGATTTTCCTACATAATCAAGCGTATATATTTAATTGACACTTTAAAATCACCAAGGTATTAATCCCCAGTGGAAGGTTTAAATAATTGTGGTGTCGCAGTAGAAACCAAAGGCATGTCTGGTGCTAAATATTGGTTTTGTTTGATCCATCGGATATGTTGCCATGTTGGTTACTATCACAAACCATATAACTTCTCAACCATCATTATTATTCTCATCATTACAATGATAACTGAGATCATATAATCAATCTATATGGTTTTAAAATTTAGTTCATTTTATTCTGCAGGGTAAAGGTTCAGGCTCGTCGATGTTTGTCCAATCGTTGAGGGGTGATCCTTTCAGGGTAATTTTTCCTATTCGCTGTGTTATATATATCACTTTCTAACTAAAACTGAGGCACTCTGATCAGTCTGTAGTTCAATGTCTAGCTATATCCTTTGGATTGCTCTTAACTTTTGATCTTTCGAGTAGAAATAATTACACTAATACTACTAGTTTTCGTTCAGCTTTCATAGTTCTTACGTGTTTTAAGATACTTATTAGCATAGCTTCACCACCTTCATGTTAAGTTGTTGCAACTTGCAAGTTGTTGAATCAAAAGGAATATGTGAAGCTTCTGTACTGACTAAATTTTTTTGAATTTTTGGACAAAAAAGGAATACAGGGCGACATACTGTATTTATTTTGCAATCGTTGTTTTCTGGTGTGACTGCTAGTCATCTGAGATATCTGATGACACTGGCATACATAGTGGCAATTTAGCCGAAAAGTCCTATCCTCACTGTTCGTTTCTTTTCTTGATCACAGGATTTTAGCATGAGCGTCTTGGCTGCTTATATACGACCAAGCTCAAATTCAGAAATTGTGAAGGTGCCCGTCTGCGTCCTTCCTGCTCGTTCATCTTTCTCCTTTTCTGGCAACCTATAATTGCTCTAACGTGTAATCCGTAGTATATTATCTGACTTTGTTACACTACTTGTAGGTTAATCTTCTAGAATCAGGAGACAACGACAAATCGAATTCTTACAAGCAACAATCTCACTCAGTTACTGGGATGGGAGGTTGATCTGTTGCACTTATAGTAGTCCTCCTCTTAACCTTAATCTGTAATCTGTATTGCCTCATTGATGTTGAGGTTTCATACTTCATATTCTGTCCAGGAGTTTATGCTGTAAAATCGTTTTACTATTAACATATGGCCGGTACTATGTGTGCACTAGGTAAACTCACGTTCATGTGCAATAGCATGCAAATTATGCCGGTCGGGTTTTATAAATAGGCCATTCCAAAAAGGTTACTTTCAAACTTCATCTCTATATATATTGACAAAAAAACATCTACTACTCCTTGTAATCACTAGAGTTATTTCGCCATTTACAATCTTCACATCTTACCTTTTAACTTGTCATTTTAATTTATTATCGCTTCACTTTTATACATAGAATAATATGGCAATTGTGATTATGTTTTATGTCTATCAACTTGACAATGACTTAATTCAATAAAGGCATAATTTGAATTCGACAAAACTGAAATCGGGACATGACTTACACCCGACAGTTCGACACGACATAATATAGGTTGACACGGCCAGATATTACACGATTAAACTTGAGTTTTAACCCGATTTATACGATAAAAGTTCGTTTTACACGATCTAAACCTGATTTACAAGAAATTAAAACATTGAAGTAAAGCATATTTTTAAGAAAATAATAATATATTTTTTTTAATAGGCTATTCGTATCCAACCTGAAATTATCGGATTTTTAATGGATCAACCTGACAGAGACACAAAATTTAATAAATCTTGACCCAAATCCATTAATTTCGTGCCAATTCATATTGTGTCCAAAATTGTCAGCTCTGCTTTAATAGTAAATAAATTAATCAAATAGTATAAAGTTTGAATTAAAAATATTAATTAGCTTAGTCTTTGATTAAGCCATCAAAGTGAGGCCCAAATCTCATCTTTATACTAATAATTAAGCCAGTTTTTTTATCAAACTTTAAAGCCCAAAACCTTCATCTCTTCTCGCAATTCACTCACTAAAACACACACACACACACACACACACACACACACACACACACACACACACACACACAAAACCTCTGTGAAATCCGGTGGCGCGGAATCGTCGCCGCAGCTGCAGTAGCTTCGTCTTGGCATAATCAATCTAGCATTCCAATTCCAAACTCCAAATTCCTCTATCAATACTAATAATCAAGATCAGATCCTCCCCGCCTCTTTTTTCTTCTTCGCAAGATTTCTCCTCCTCCAAGCTTCTGCTTCTTCTCTACGGTATTTCTCTGCCCTTATTTAATTTCCTAATCCGCAAAAAAATAACTTTAGAATTTCTTGCCTTGTTATCAGTAATAACCAAAAACTGTCGATACTTAGTAGCTACAAAAATCTCTTACGGTAATCAACGTATGAGGTGAGAACTGAAAATTTGATCTAGGAATGAGAGAGTTCAATAATATTGATTAGTATCATGATTCGCTTTTAAGTAAATCCGATCACCATAGGACCATTCTACAATTTATATTTGATCTGAATAGAAACAATCTACTCTCCACTTGAGCTAGCTGCTACATTGAATTGTCCCTATCAATGTCACACATGAAGTATGAAATGTTTTTGAAAGGAAAAAACAGATTCTGATGCACTCCTCAGTGCTAATCGTTCTATACAGTAACTACAAATTGAATGTCTAACCTCGAATGTAAATTGTCAAGTCATCATATGATTAGGGTAGGGAAGGAGAGATTGAAAATTTTGGCTTTTAGGCAGAGAGAGAAATATGAATGTGAGCTTTGTGTAGGAAGGTTTGTTTAGGATGGTTATGGATATTTTTGATGAATCAGCTTTGCTCTGTTTACTAATGATACTATTATCTGTTGGTTTATGAAATTTATCATTCATGTTAGACTGTGAGTAAATATTTGTGTCATGACTCATGTGAGACTGTGACTAAATAATTTATACTTGAATGTATGCTCAAACAATATTAATAAAGTTTAAGGGAGTCTCTGTTGCCTCTTTGTCATTTGAGAAGAGAATATTTCAGTTTGTTTTCTGCTTCTGATATTTTATTGCTTTTGATTATACGCTATCAGGATCTTTACATTTTGTATTACAGTATATAGCACAAAAAACATTTTGCAGTTTTGCTATTTCGAGTGTGCGTTTCTACACTTTTCCATTTAACATTTCTTATGGAGAAAAATTGCAAATTAAGATGGAGTTTTATAGACACTACCACCATTTCTAGGCTTCGGAATTAATTAAAAGCGTGTTGTATGAATATATAATTCCACTACTATTTTTCTAGATGAGAAATTGATGAAAAATAGATAGGTTAGATGGCAAAATGCAAAAACAGGTAAAGTTCAGATGGAAAATTAAATTATATAAGATAAGAATTTGAGAATTTATCATCTATTTTACTTGTTTTTTCTTACTTTCAGTGTCAATAGGTAACTTTTTTGTGGTTTTACATGGCAGCTATAGCCCTCAGGTAGTCCCCCTTGGCTTATCCAACACAAACTCTATATATCTTTTATGACGCTGAGGAAAACAACTTTTCCTCGGCTTGTCCTTGACAATGTCTCTTGCATGAGAAATGCACAACAGATTCTCCGCCATGTCAATGCCACTGTTCACGATGGATCAGCTCTCGTTCTATCAGGTACCAATGGCTCAGGAAAAACTACTTTGTTGCGCATGTTAGCTGGCTTCAACAGACCAACTGCTGGGCAGGTGCTGTGGAATGGCCACGACATCACTAAATCGGGTATTTTCCATCAGTACAAGCTTCAGTTGAACTGGCTCGCACTCAAAGATGGCATCAAGGATAAATTCACAGTCCGGGACAATGTTTTATGGTTCGAGCTTCTCGAAGGAAAGGAAGGGAATTCACTGCCTGCCCTAGAGCTTATGGGGCTGGGGAAGCTAGTTAATGAGAAAGCAAGAATGCTGTCCATGGGGCAGCGGAAAAGGCTGCAACTTGCGAGGTTACTAGCTATGGACAGGCCAATATGGTTGCTTGATGAACCTTCAGTTGCGCTGGATGCTGAAGGCGTGAAGTTGCTCGAGTATATCATCCACGAACATAGGAAGAAAGGGGGGATTGTCATTTGCGCCACACATCTTCCTATTGCAATGGAGGATCCCATGGTTTTGAGGTTGCCACCAAGATTCCCCAGAAGGATGACTTTGGTCGACATGCTCGATCGCGGTGGACCTGATTGAAACTTGCAAGGTCATAAACCTGAGCTTTATCATGTTCGTGTGCAATAGCCTGCGAATCACGTAGGATTGATAAACATTACTTGGATAACCAGGTGAGTGAGATTTAAACATATTGACATTTTGCCTCAGCTGTAGTTTAGGTTGTTTCAAAGTGATTAAATCATTAGTCATTCTTTGACCTAAGTTGTATGTGGCATTTGTACATGAGATTTATTTGAGATAAACTACTCATATTTACAAATAGACCATCCCAAATTGTTTACCTTCAAATTTCATCTAGTTTGTATTGAAATTGATATCCAAGAGAAGAGGAAGAAGACATTGTAGGAAAATTCCACTAGGCGACAAGAAGATCCCATAAGAGTAAGTACAGATAGTACCGTCTGACGTTTTCAGAAACAAACCGCGTGTACAACTCCAGCTGTTCAAATTAATACTCTGCTATTTCTATCCAACATACTGCATTTAGAAAAATGTCGTGTATCCTGTTCAACAACACCTTTGTCTCTGCAGATTCATGTGAGTACTAAAACTAAATTGATTTTGAGGTTGATAATTGAAATTGATTTTGTTTGATGATTGACGTACATGGAGATGCAAGCAACTACTGCAGCAACAACTGCGGTGCGCGCGGGCAGGGGTCGCTGACCGCTGTCTCAAATGTATCTTCTTTTTTTAATTCATGCTTCTCGCGTCGTTGCTAAATTAAATGCATCTTCTTTTTTTAATCTCTGAGTTAGTGTATTAGTATTATTGTGGTTTCAGGTAGTACTACTACTATATCTCTTGCCTTATTTAATTAACTACTAACATTACTACAGAACCCGTGACTAACTACAATTAAAAATTGTTTTTTTTTTTTTTTTGCTTGCTTTTTAAGCTGGGAGAGTGATTGAACATTAAATCATTTTCTTAACACTAAAAATATATTTTGACGAATTTAATGTGAGATTAATATGGCATGCAGCCCAACATATAACTCGAATCTAGTGGAACTGGGGATGAATTGCACTTCATTACTGTGTCACACAGTGTTTAAAAACCGGTTCACCACTTAAAACCGCCGAGAGGTTGAGCCATTTTGAACCCGGTTCGACCGGGAATCGACCATTTTTTTTTAAATTTTCAGCTTTTTTTCAAAAATTCGTGTACAACGGGATTCGAACCATAAACCTCAAGTCCAATTCCATTACCACTCCACCACTTCAATTGTTGTGGCATAACAATAACTTTAATTATTCTTATAATCAATGAATAAATTTTCTTTCATTCTAAGATGAATTATTATTTTTATAAAGAGTGAACTACCTCAAAAGTCCATAACTTTTCCGTTTGTGACACTGCAGGGCCCTACCGAAAAAAATATCACTAGACAACCATAACCTTAAACATAATCACATATCTTGTTTTTGTAGCCGATTTTAGACCAAAATACCCAAATTGCCTTGAAGGGTATTTTAGTCAAATGACCACCAACCTGCACAACTACTCTGCGCACACCTACACTCACCTGCCAACCTTACGCAGACTTTTGTCAAATCATACTTAACATTTCTCATGTTGTATATTTCAAGGGTCACTTTATTTCTCTCACTTCAATTCATTTCTCTCAATTTTTAAGGGGGTTTTGCTTCTATTTTCTCTCGTTTTTTGAGTGTGCTTCTTAATCATCCCTATCGCTGCGACGGAGATCGACAACTGCGATCGGAGGCGCCGCCATGGCCTACGAAGGACCCAGGTGGGGTAGCGTGGGGTCGGCCGACCCCACCACAGGTCCGTGAGTATCGCCGTGAAGCTCCATCGTCCGCCACCAACCGAGGGCAATTCCGCCTCCCGACCCCACGAAAAGCAGCTTCCTCACCACTGAAGAGAAATGAGGAGGGGAAACAAAAAGGAGAGGAAAGAAATACAGAGAAAGTATTACTCATGTGTAAGTGATGACGAAGAATGAAATTGAGAATAAAGTTAAATTAAAGAAGAGAGCTTCACGAGAAAGAGTTGAGGGGCGGGATAAGGGTAATGAGAATTGGGGAAGAAGATAGGGTGCCGTTGTTTCAGTATACCAAGGGATTACTTTAATTTATTTTAACTAATTAATACTCTTATATTTAATATGTGCAATTTTAATTAAATTTATTTTACTTTAACTTTAAGTTTTAGTTGTAGTTAAATAATAGTAATATATGTAAAAAAATATCAAATAATTAAATAATAGTGTGCTACAAATTTAACAAAAACATACTTTGAATAATAAAACAATAAAATAAGTGCACAAGATATCACAAAATTAATTCTAATACAGTATAATTTTTATAATTATTTGTTCTCTCTAATGCCAGCCTGCAACTAACTGAATTAATTTGGAACAGGTGTGAACAATAGATGTTGTGCAGCATGCAGGCTGCCACTGTCAGCATTCTTACTGAGATGACCAGAATGCCCTTTTAGGGCTTGAGGGCATTTTAGTCAGAAAAACAAGATATGTGATTATGTTTAAGGTTAGAGTCGTCTGACGATATTTTTTTTGTTAGGGACCTACAATGTCACAAACGGAAAAGTTAGAGACTTTTGAGGTAGTTCACTCTTTTATAAATTGATTAATTCATTATTGTAAATAAAATATGTTAATTAAATTTATTATTTAATAAACTTTAATAGTAATTTATTACACTAAATTTCAATATTGTCATATATATATTTAATTAAATATAAGTTTTTATATATTAGGAATATATAATATATTTATATAATTTATATTTATATTTCTCCAAAATTTAATTATACTTATCCTCAATTAAGTTTAATGATATTTTATTTTTCACTAAATTATATAAAAATATGAGTAAAGGTCAAAACTGGTCCTGAACATATGCTCATTTTATGATTTTGGTCCTATACTTTATCTTTTGAATTTTTGCATCATGGACATTTCAACTCGGATCACAATTGGTCCTACACTAACAATTCCGTCAATTTTAAACGGTTTTAACTCGATTTTGATGGTTTTAACAATCTCATTCGGGTTAAAACTGTTTAAAAATCGGTCAAAATCTAGTTAAAATCGTTTAAAATTTGACAGAATTGTTAGTGTATGACCATTTGTGATCCGAGTAGAAATGTTCAGGATGCAAAAATTCAAAATATAAAGTATATGACCAAAATCGTAAAATGGACATATGTTCAGGACCAGTTTTGGCCTTTACTCTAAAAATATGTATGAATTTGATCAAAATTACATTTTATTATATAGTATTACCCCTAAACATAATTTTATTAGAACTTATATCATTACCATTAACAACTTATACCATTACAATAGTATGGACTATGGACCCCACTCTCCACTAATATTATTTCCACTACCCTCTTTCTCTCTCTTCCTCTTACTTTTCTCCTTATTTATTAAAACACGTGTCAAACCTATTGTTCATACTTTTTGGGGACGGAGAGTATTAGTTTTAAATGAAATGTGAGTGAAATAAGTTAGTGGAATGTGGGACACTGTTGCCATTTATAGTAAAAATGAACTGAGATTTCTATTTGTGGACGGACTAAAATGTAAAATCGATGCTCCTATTCGCGAGACATAGGGAGTACATTTCTGAAAACTCAAAGTGGGACACATATTGGTGATGCACTATTTATTAGCACTAAAAATACCTGCAAGCATACAAGGTAGATCTAGTATAGCTAAAGGTCAGTACCGGGATATCGAACACAGGGAATAAGATTGCAACTGGCTACCATATACTAAGCGTCATATACTATTTAAAGACACAGATATTTTTTGGATTGATTTTATTAAACTAGACTGAAAAATAAATAAACTAATAAAAAGAAAGCATATAAATAATGATACAAAGCAGGCATAGGAATGTAGAATTTTAGGATCCAAAACACAATCGACTTCCTTGAATTACGGTCTCCAGAGCTATTAAGTCGATCACAATTATAGATTAAACCCCCTCCCGAGGTGAGAAACCTATAGATTAGGTGATAGGATTGAAGTCCCCTTCTAACCCTTAAACCCCTAACTCCTAAAAGCATATAAGATCAAAGACCTCACTCAAAACCTCAAATATCCCGAGTTCTATTGAATTAAGGTGTGAATTATCCCTTTTCCAAGTCAATTATTTCGTCTCCCGAGTACTCTAATCAACTCTAACATGTATTCAAGAGGTAGCTAATCAATTGAACATAGAAAGCACCAGATAAATCAAATAACTGCAAGAGCTTACAAGGAAAAACAATTGAATATCTTCACCAAAAATTCCACAATTAATGTTCTACTCATAGACAAGTAAAAACTACAATTAAAGAACGAGACATGAAAGAAATTGATAAAACCCAAGGTTGAATCTTCAATCTTCAGTCTTCTCTTGCCTGGATCTGCAGAGCTCCGCTCCAATGGAAGATGGATGAATATAAGGGTGGAATATGGAATGGAAGAAGTGTAGAGATGGAGAAGGATTGGAGGCTCTGAGATGAAGATTATGAATTAGGTTTGGGTATTTATAGGCTAGAAAAGGGGTTAATATTGGTTATTTTCGTGCCCTACAAGAAAGGAGAGAGATTTGGTTTCACAATTTAATAATTTATTCTCTTTCTTGAATTTCCGCCCAAATTTCCGTCATCTTTGACTGCATTGCGCAATGTTTGTAGAATTGTCATAACTTTCTCCACAGAACTCCGATTGAGACGTTTAAGGTATCCACGCGAAGCTCTTTCGAATACGAAGAGAATGACATGTAGTTAGCACTGATTGGACTTCAAACTTGATGGCAGAATGGGCTCGAACAGAGGCTGCTACACCTTGGCCTTTTTTCCACCTTTTTCTATCTTTTTCTACCATTTATCAACAAACACGTCAAAAATACCAAATGTATAAAATAAGTAATTTAAGAACATAATTTGCATGATTGACATTTAAAACAAGTCAAATGTAGCCCTTAAAAATATGCAAAATCTGTGTTTGTCAATTGGGAGACGAAGAGAGTATCAAATTACGTTTCAAAGTTTTGAACATAAAACGCTTCATTCAAAAGTTAAAATGAGACTAAGTTAATATTTTACTCCTTCAGTCTCAATTTAATCGATTTGTATTTCTTTCGTATCATGATAAATGAGTTATTTTCTTTTTGTGACAAAAATCAATTATTTTTAATCTCTTTTACATTATATTCTCCTATACTTTATCACGTCTTCACTTATGTACTTGATTTTTTTCTCCAACTTAATTTGTCAAACATCATTTCCTTAATTCTCATGCATAAAAGAAGCTGTCCCATTTAACATGACTAAAGGGGAGTAGTATTATTAGTAGTACATTGTGTTTTAAAGATAGGGATTTGATTTGGTTTACTAAGATTAAGCCAATAGTCAAAACTCTGAACACCCATATAAATTAATTTTATTAAGTTGAAAATATAAAAATAAATTTATCAAATAACTCTAGTAAAAAAATTCAAATTATCCAATTAGGCCCATCAAATCAATCTGGGCTAAACCATATTTAGGCCCAACATCATGTATAAAAGGTGCCCAATTTATGGAATCTAGCTGAATAAATTTTCAAATTTCATTTTTCGAAAGAGATCCCAAATAATCAAAATTCTTCGCATTCCGCTTGATCCAAGCATTCAACCATGGATAACTCAATAGTTCAAGGGGTATGCACGGATCAATTGTTAATTGTTATGATGTTAGGTCTCCGAATCCTCTGAATCGGTTTCTGTTTTTCAAACTTAATTTTGCAGATATTGGAGCAGCAAGTCCTGTCGGTGGCGAAGGCGGTGGAGGAACAGATAGATGACCAGATCTCCGCGTTGGATCGGTTGGATCCTGACGATATTGAGGCCTTGAGGGAGCGGAGGCTGCAGCAGATGAAGAAAATGGCGGAGAAGAGGAGCCTTTGGATCAAACTCGGCCATGGCGAGTACACTGAGATCCACAACGAGAAGGAGTTTTTCTCTATTGTCAAGGCTAGTGAACGCGTCGTCTGTCACTTTTATCGCGAAAATTGGCCTTGCAAGGTATACATTAATTTCTCGCTCTTTTTTACTACACACTGTGATGTGGTAATTTTGTTTTTTGGTTAGTGTGTTGGTCAGCAAAGTCGTGCTATTTGTAGCTTAAAAAATTGTTTGAAATAATTTATGTTTTCAAGTGCTGAAATTTGATGTAATTCAATGTGTGTGGAGTGGCATTGGAGAGAATATGAAGAAGCTGCACTATACCATTTGCAAATGAGTCGGTTTGTTCTAGATTTTGTGTTACACTTTTTTGGTGTGGGAACTTCTGGATAGATAGTATCTTGATGAAGTTTATGCCTATGCTTTAAGAGGATACAGTTCTAGATCGTATACTGCCAATTAAAGTTCTTTTATTTATTTTGCATTAAATACCAGTAGAGCAAATGAGGAATCGAGGTTTTTTATGATCTTAATTATACACTTACTTTCTTATATAATTTCTGGATCTGTTTGTTTCGTTGTGGTGATTGTGCTTTGGTTATCTTTCAGCTGTGATTTTCCTACTAAAATTCTGGTTTTCTCATGTGTGTGAAGAGTGTTAGATTTTGTTAAAATCTCCGAAAACCTATCTTTAAGCCACAGTGCACATCCTCCACTGTTGAATGGGCAAACAAGTCGAATCTAATTAGCATCCTCTTGAAGGTTTGGAGTTTAAAAGGTATATGTTCCACCAAGGATAATTTTTTGGTTTTATTAGGTTCATAGGTTGGCGTGGGATGGGACCAGAGGATGAATTAAGGGACCGATAAATAACTCAGGTTTCCACGGGAAGCATAGCCTAATAGTTCCGCCCTATGGCTGAAGGAACCCTCGAATTTCATTACAGTAAGTTGGTACTGTTATATGTGAAACAACCCCTTTCTCTCCCCGGATATTAAGTTAGCTGATGAGTGTTCCAAGTCCATGTTTGCACCTCATTCCTTCCTGAATTGAATTAGATGATGTGTACAAGATAGAATTTCAGCTTTCCCAGCTCCTTTCTGCCAGTTCTTATGAGCTATTAATGGTGTATATGCTTCTATTTGTTGGTTTCTGTGTCTGCCATATATGATTTTGCTGGTGTTTGAAATGAGAAATACAGTACATAGATCATAGATGTACTTATTATCACTATCTCCAATGATTTTGGCAATTTATACAGCTCGATTTTTTTTGCTTCATCCTATTCATTTTTTTTCTTTAGTCGTTGAACCTTTACTGCAGCAGATTCTCAGTTCTGAGCATGAATCTCATTTGACAATGTCACCTAAAAACAAAGGTGGCGTGACATGCCTTGCGGGTTTGAAGAGTCATTTCGTGCACACAACTGAATGTAGCTTTTTTTTGCAGGTTATGGACAAGCATTTGGCTATACTGGCAAAACAACATATTGAAACACGATTTATAAAACTCAATGCTGAGAAAAGTCAATATCTGAGTGAGAAGCTCCGGATAGTTGTTCTTCCAACCCTAGCTCTTGTTAAGAACGCTAAAGTGGAGGACTATGTGGTAAGTCATATGTAAACGCTAATCATCCTAAGCTCAAGCTTTGTAATAATATCTTTCTTAATGACATGATTATCCTGCAACGGGAATTAGGTGGGCTTCGATGAGCTCGGTGGGAGGGATGACTTCAGCACAGAGGAACTAGAAGAGAGGATAGCGAAAGCAGAGGTCATTATTTTTGAGGGTGAATCATCAGGGAAGCTATCCAAATTGAAAGCTCCAACCAGAAATGTCCGCCATGGTGCCACTTCGTACACATCGGATTCCGAGTAGTTGAAGTAGGAACCTGCAACTGCATGACTGTATGCTTCCTTGTCATCTCATGGATGGCAGTTTGGAGATTTCTCCATGCTTTGTTTATGTGTCCTATAGAAGTGTGTATCTATTTTGGGTTTCGATTTGCGTGTTGAGCTTAAGATTGAGATTAAGAATTGTCTACACATCATATGGGGGTGTCTGTCTTGGATGTTAGATTAGTTGGGCATTTGATAATAGTTTTTTGTTGTTAGATTAGTTAGGCATTTGACAATAGATCATTATATATGATCATATGTTCGAAAATTGTTCACCTTCATCCTATGAAGTGCTTTTATCAATATTTATTTCTTTAAAATTATTGGGCCCTTGTAGGCATAATAATCCCTACAACATTACTCCCTTTGTCCCACTTTAGAAGTTCCATTTGATTATGAAGAAATGTAAAGAAAAGTTTGTAAAAAAAATAGTGGAATGTTAGTCTTACTTTTTATATACTTTATTAGTTTTACTATAATTAAATGTGATTGAAAAAAAGTTAATGGAATTTGGGACCTATTATCATTTATGGAATATTCTTACTGAGACTCCTAAAGTGGGCCATCCAAAAATGATTAATGGGGAATCCTAAAGTGGAACGGAGGGAGTAGTATAAATGTTTTTATCAATCATTTATGATAGTTCTAAAAACAGGGAACTAGTCCCCTTTCTTGCCCATTTTAAGAAGCTCAGTAGACAAGCCAATCTCACTAACATTTCCCAACCAAACTTGAAGAATGTTGCGAGCCAAATGCAGCAACTGTATAAAATAGTAATCACAATATAACTTCATACATGCTTTGTATGATCATTTTTATTTCCTAGCAGTAGCTAATCTGCATCTTAATAACAATTCATACATTTCGAGACAGAGATCGGTCTTCAGCAGAGCACAGGTTCACTTTATTAATTTCCTTTCTTCCTAAAGACCGGGAATATTGTGCCATCTTGTTAGCACATTTCCATGTAGACAGCTCCACTTTTAGAGATCAGCAACAGCAACGACAACGTCCTTAGTCATGATTATAACGAACAGTCTCAAACAGATCGAGATCCAAGTTCGAGTCATTTCATGGTGAACATAATCTGCCAGAACCTCTTCCATGCCGTCATTTATATGCCAGAGTACGGACCGAATAGCTCTAGTTCCTGGGATCTGGAAAGAACCAACATTTTCTATTACAACAGTTACCATGAACTATATATAGAGTCAAAACCCCACAGAAAACGGCCTGCTTAATGCTTAATGAGTTGGAAACAAAGAACAAGTGTTAGTAAAAAAAAAATTTTCAGCAACACGAGTGCAACATAATCTCAAAGGAATTTCATGAGAACTATGACGAGCGAGGGCAAGTAGATCCTTAGGCCAAAAAATGATCATCGTCGCAAGGGATCTCATTCATGATATTAACGTGTATCTTAATTCAATCAATAACGAAGCATGGAGAAGAAGCATGCTCAAGTGGACTAGTGGAGTCAAAAGGCATAAGACAAGACTGATTTAAGGATAGGGATATGCAGTTTACATGGAATTGTGAGATTGCACAGAAAACAAATAAGAACTTTTGAATCTAAGAACATTAGGGGCGAATTTGCTTTTGAGACCAGCCTAGATTAATACAAATACTAGTTTATAGGCTAATTTATTACTCCTATTTACTAAGATGGATTAGAAGTATGAGATAATCCAAGACCACTAATCATTTCTTATCATTTAAGCTAATTTTTGCTCGACTCGTATTCCGTTGAAAGGTGGGATTGGATAAATGCTAGTAATGAGGATAAAAATCCCTCTAAAGCCTATGGTTCCTGTCGCTGTTCGACATTATGAAAATGCCAAATCCTTTACAGTAATTTATCTTCACTGTATAAGCATTAAAACAATTTATCTTCAGTCAGAGAAGCAGAAACAGATATTGATTTCAATAACCTAGTTGACAAATACCCAATAGATATAGATCTACATTGTGTCACTTCATTAAACTCGACCTACTAATCCGTAGCAAATTCAAATCCGAAAACTAATACAGTACATTTGTAAGACAGGAAATATATTTCCAATAGAAGATCACACAAATTTTCCAGATAATTAACGGAAACAAACTGCCCAAACACATAAAAAACCGCAAGAAGAATTCAAACGAATTCGGAATGCCATCTCCAGCGAAATCACAATTACTCAACCAACGTTTACAGCAAAATTAGCAGCTGGACCCTACCATCTCAAAAAATTGAAATTCTGACGAAATTGATGATGCATTTCCGAGTATTAGGAAACGAAACCATATGCACCTGGGCAGAGGAGGAGGAGTAGGGGCGGGATGACACGCGGTTGAGGCATGAGGCAGAGAACAGAGTAGAAGAAGAGATGTTGCTGCCACTGGGGAACATTAGGGCACGGGGGCGCCCGATAGCAGCAGCGAGATCTGAGCGAGTCAATTGGCCGGCGGCAGATGGAGTGTGGGGAACCTGTCGGCCGGCGCTGGACGCCCGGAAGGCTGACGCCGCCGATCTGCTAAGGCGAATTGCCGCTGATGCGCTTTTAGAAGTTGCCATCGCACTCGCTTCAAATTAAAGGAAAATATTGAAAAAATGTGCAAAAAACAATCAAATTAACTGGTAAAACTTCAATAGATGAAAGAAAATGCACCTCAAAAATCTGCAATCGGATTATTAGATCCACTGATTAGGGTTCGTTCTACGAAGTCGATTAATAGTTCAAATCAATCCACTCTCTCTAAGGCCATCCACAATAGGAATAGCCCAGCAATAGCCCAGCCACGGCCACATCAGCACTAAAAATCCTCCTGCCACATCATAAATAGCCCAGCCATAGCCTAGCCACATCATAAATAGCCCAGCCACATCAATAGCCACATCACTCAAAATTATATAAAACAAATAATTAACAATCACACAAAATACGGAATTAAATTTACCACACACATACGGGAAAATTCAATAATAATATTAAAATTTTAAAAAGTACATTAATTAAAAAAATATACTTCATTAAAATTAAAATAGCATTACAACATCCTCGTTAATGAGTTTGTCCGACATCGAAAGTGGAACATAAAACATTCAAGGATGTCTCTATAAAAGAGAAACAACCAAGAATGAGTTTGTCCCACATCGAAAGTGGAACATAAAACATTCAAGGATGCCTCTATAAAAGAGAAACAACCAAGAATGAGTTTGTCCCACATCGAAAGTGGAACATAAAACATTCACGGGTGTCTCTATAAAAGAGAAACGACCAATAATGAGTTTCATAAAAAAAACATTAAATAAAAAAAATTAAAAAATCCGCTAGGCGGTGCGCTAGGCGATCCGGACGCTGCAATAGCGCCTAGCGGATCGCCTAGCGCCGCGGAACCGCCGAGCGCTAGGCGGTTTTTTTCCGCGAAATCGGCTAGGCGGCTGCAATAGTTCGCCTAGCGCACCGCCTAGCGCCGGCGCTCGGCTAGGCGGTGCGCTAGGCGCTATTGTGGATGCTCTAAGACCATCCACAATAACCGCCCAGCGACCGCCCAGCCGAGCGCCGGCGCTGGGCGGTCTATTCCAGCCGTTGACTGGAGAGAGAAACCGCGCAGCGCTGGGCGGTGGCGTGGCGCTGGGCGGTCGGCTGGGCGGTCCTTTCGGCGCTATTGCAGCTCCCGGATCGCCCAACGCACCGCCCAGCGCGAATTTTTTTTTTTTTTTTCCGAAACACTATATATACGCGCTTTGCTCGTCATTTTCATTTTCCGATGAGTGAATTGTCACTCTTTTTTATTAATGTATTTTTTTTAAATTAATGTACTTTTTTTAAATTATTGTACTTTTTTAAATTTTAATAGTATTATTAAACTTTTCCCGTATATGTCTCGTAAATTAAATTTCGTATATTGTGTGATTGTTAATTATGTCATTTTATATAATTGTTATTAGTGATATGGCTATTGATGTGGCTGAGCTATTTATGATGTGGCTAGGCTATGGCTGGGCTATTTATGATGTGGCAGGAGGATTTTTAGTGCTGATGATGTGGCAGTGACTGGGCTATGGCTGGGCTATTGTTGGGCTATTCCTATTGTGGATGGCCTAAACAAAACTTAGTTCTGATAAAAATAAAATCTGGGCCGAGCTGGGCAATAAAATGGATTTGTAGGCCAACCTTCGCATTGTATATTTTATCAGCCCAATATACTTTAGACTACTAATTTATTTCCCTATTTACATCACATTTAATTTATTCGAATACAAATAATCAAATTCACAATCTTTTAATTTTTTGAAGTGTTAAGGTTGATTAATGATTATAGTGCAGGCCACAGTTTTTAATTTTAACCACCGGCATGAAGGCACGAAAACATACAAAACTCAGATCTAATTATTGATCGAGAAGTGTGTCTATCAACCAAGTTGTGTTTTACATTGTTGAGTTACGTCGGCCACACATGCATAATAATAGGGCTCGTACAGGCCTTAATTTGAGTAATGGTCTTGTCGAGCCCAACGGGCCTACTAACAACTCATGGTCAAAACTGTCCATTGCTTTCCACATTATTTCCATTCCCTTATAAATAATGTTGCCCTAAGATTATCATAATCTACATTACTTCTTTTAATTTCTAATGATAGTTTAGAAAGAGAGTATAAAGGAATGATCATTTTAACTACGGAAATATTAAACCTGCAATCTATTTATTGAATGAAAACGTTTTATCAGCTAAGATGCATTCAAAATAACAATATCCGAACAAGTCTTGGGTTTGAGGAAGAGAGAACAGGGCATAGTGTAGTAATCTAATTTCAGGATATTCCCTTTTACAAAACAAGGGTTTTAAAAAGCTTATACAAAATTGTTCGGTGCAACCGTGCAACTCTTCAATAAATGCTTGAAATGTCTTATTAACTTTGTTTGTAATAAAAAAAAACGGTGATTTTGACTTAAAAGATATACTCTCTATTCAAAATGTACATATTTATTTTGTAATTTATTCCAATGAAAATGTCATCTTTCCATATTTAGAATATAGTAGTAATAATATTTCTATTTACATTAAATTATTCAACTTTTTTTACTCTATTACGACTAAGCAAATTCCACTTAAAATCATGTGTCATCAAGAAAGCGATCATCTCAATTAAGACGGCGAAATATTATAGTATATTTTTAGAAAAGCTAATCAATATTTAAATACTATTTCCTCTGTCCCACTTTAGAAGTCCCGCTTTTCTAATTTAATATGTCCTATATTAGGAGTCCTAGTTAGAATCTTCCACAAACTGTAATAGGCCTCACATCCACTAACTTCATTTCACTATTAAAAAAATAGTCTCATTTCTTAAAATGTAGTAGTAAAATTGTTTATAAGGCAAATTTACTGATTATATGTTTTCGATAAGTCGATTTTAGTATTCAATTAACTTATTTCAGATAAGCGGATTCTATTACATTAACTTATTTCACTTTAGTTTCTTGATAAAACTAATACTCCAAATTGTTTACTTGGTAATGGACAATACATGAATCGTTTCCTTAAAATCATAAATAAATTTCCAATGGACTGCAATGTAATAAATCTGGTGATTCAATATTCAAAGAGATACTACTATTTTTTAACCATTATGGCTTGGCTTGGTTAAACAATTTCTTAATTTTATTTTCTCTATCAACATTTTCTAATATGAAACGGAAAAAATAGGATTTGCATGTCGGCAAACTCCCAATTGATAATTCATAAAGCTCGTGAATATTATTCAAAAGTTTAAAGTTCATTTTGCAATTCATAAACAGTCTAAAGTTTATGTACTGTCTATCCCCCTTGATCATAATTTCAAAGTTAGATTCCCTCTAAATTCTTTGAAAAGTTTGTGTAGCTTTAAATCTTGGATAATGCACAAGTCCATTTTCTAAAAAATTGTTTAAATAATTGTCAATCGCCTTCCAACATCTCTTTCTTTATCTTTTCCCGAATTGAATTATGACCATTTTTCGTTGTCAAATGAAATGATTAAAAAAAGCTAAAGTCTAAACAACTCAAAATTTGGCTTTATCAATATAGGCAACTAAATGTGATTATGAATTGAGTGAAACCATACTAGAAATGACCAATTTATAATCCCAAATAATTATAATGATGAATGGGGCATAATTAATTTGACAAGCATTGTTAGTACCCCTAAATATCTTACTTGAAAATCTTATCCAAAACCATAATCCATCTCAGCACAAACAAGAAAAAATGTCACATAGATAATGCCATCATATCCTACCATAAATTATGGTTAATCATTTGTGATTAGTGTCACCTATAAAAATAATTGATTAGTCTCATATATCACTTCATGAAAGCACTACTAGCGTACTTGGGAGATCCACGTTAATATTTCACCACCTCAATTATATTATCCAAATACGACATAAAAATTAAACGTAATGCATAAGGGTACATTAAGATTGGTTACAAACTTGACTTTGTTATTTGTGCAATAGTACTACCCAATTAAGTCGACACATTACATGCAATTAACAGTTCAAAATACGTTCTTTAAAAAACAATTCGAAGAAATAATAGTACTACATTCAGAAGATATATAGATCTCCTCTGTCAATAGATTTTTAAATACTACTTTTGACTCATTGTCTCATAAATGATGTTTCACTTTTCTTTTTAGTTTCTTACAAAAGATATCATATTTTCATTTAAAAAAAAATTCTTTCACATTAATATAAAAATTACATTTTTCCCTTTTCACTTAGTACACAAAACAAAATCTTCTAAAATCTCATGCCACAAGTGTGACATCTTTTATGGGTGGAGGAAGTATAAAAAAAATACTCAAGAGTAAACAAAATTAATGAACAACAGAGTAGCAATATAAAATCAGTTCATAACAAAATTAGCAACAAAAAATTACAAAATTAACATCTAAACAAAAAAACAAGTACTCTGCTCAAAATCTTTGTAGAAAAAGTAAATAAAATACAACAAAACAGCAAATGGTCGGGCAACACAAATCATGACATTATCCACTCTAACATAGACACAACTCATTAAGATAAATACTAATAATTAAACCAAAGCATAAGTTGCATCAATGACAATTTTCGAAATTTTAATGCGTCATATATTGCATCAGTTGACATAGACTAGAAAATTTGAAATTAAAAAAGATTTTTAGCCAATTTATTATACAAATGCCTAACACTGGATCAGCATCATACATGATATTAACTGAGAAGGTCGTACACACACACTAATAGGTAAAACACAACTAGTAGTATTTGTTAACATAGTCATATTCACTTAGGGGTCACATACTTTAAATGATACTACTACAATATGGATAAACAAATAAAAAACAATCTAGTAAAATACGCCAAAATTTCTTGGATAATTTATGACCTTATTTGATCATTTTTACTTCAATCTTGTCAATTAGGTGAAAATCATGCTAGTGGTGATGGACTTAAGCTAGTGGCAATCGACTTAGGAAATCAATCACTACTTTATGTTTTAGTTCTTATGATTCATGTTCATGAACTTAACTAAAAATGAGTGGAGAAACACTAGACAGCAAAGAAAAAAGACATTGATTTGAATGCTTTTTATGGTAATGATCGAAACTATTGTTCGGAAAAAATTAACAAAGGTGGCCGGCATTATTAAAGTTTGCCTTCCTCATGTCCGGTTCACAGCCTAAAGTAGGGACACCTTCTTCCAATTTTACACATTTTAGTTTAACTAAATATTTTTTTTTTCATAAATCTCATTTCCTATTTTCTTGTTGCATTGCAGTATTCGAGAGATGGAACCAAATTCCGAGCACCCAAATATTTCTTTAGAAGTAAAATATTCCCTCCGTCCCTCTATAACAAAATACATATCTTTTGGACATTCATTTTAAAAAATTAATAATAAATAATTAAAGTAAAGATAGATTAATGTAGAGAATAGTAAAGTAAAAATATTTGTTATTATTATCATTTTTTCAAAATGAGTGAAAAAAAAGACTCAGCTATAGGGAGAGACGGAGGAAGTACTACTAATATGCAAATCATATTAGAAATATATTTATAATTAATAAATAATTGAATCAAATTTTAAAATGAAATATAGATGAGAGAGGGAACATAATATATTAGACTATGGTTTAGGTTGTTCCAATGGGCAGCTTTGACGGTCGTATATCAATCATCCAGACTATCAATACAATGTTTTTCATCATATAAAATGCAAGTTAATCACATAAAAGAAAACTAATTTTTCTAGCTAAAACTTTGTGATGCCAATATATTATAGTAATAGTAATCAACTCCCTCAAAAAATTGTCAGCAAGATTATTTCATCATTATATTGCTCGATCGAGTATTATAAACAAATTTATTTCTTTCTTTTTTTCTAATCACGAACTTGTTTTTCAGAAATTGTGTATTAATTGCAGCCACATGCTATCTCTAAGAATCTGCAAGATCTAATGCATTTGAAACCTTGTAGTTTAATGAGTAAGCATTGGCATTAGAAATATATATACCAATTTCATAATTCTTAGTTTTCCTTTTGAATCATTTGGCCAAAAGTAATGGTAAATAACGAGGAGAGAACGCATTATATAAAAAGATATCGAATTGCAAGCGTGGTATACAATAATATAACTTGTGACATGAACTAAAATACAATATTCTGAACATGTTAATATATAGCCTTCATTATGCTTATTTTTCTATTTATATCATATTTCATGGGGAAATTGGTGAATGAGATGAAAATGGAATCCAAAATTAAATTTGTCTTTTCGAATCAGCCATATTAACATTATTAGTTTTAACTTTTACCCAGCAGTCATTGACTTGTACTTTTAATTGATTTTGCTTTGTTGGTAAGTTTGTGTATTGTCTCCTCAACTTTGTAGTCTTTTTATGTGCTTAATTATGAGATATTTTTGCATACTTATACTCTTTAAATTAGTATACGTAATTATTAATACTATAACAATAGTATAATATAATTCATCCCTAATTTTGCAATATGATTTCAAATGTACGTACATACGAGGCTGATTCTATAGAGCTCAACGTGTGATAAATTAAAGTAAGGAGACATATTATAGTGGCTACTATATAATTATGACAACATCAAGTCAAGTCTATAAATAAAGAAAATTATATAGTTAGATGTGAGAGTCGAAAATATAGAGCAGTAGGTGCCCTCAAATTAATTTATGTCTAGGAAATTTTGGACTAGCACTCAATTATTAATATAACAAGTCGATTTTTATAATATTAGTATCAATCAACACCCCATGTTGGGTGCACTAGCTAGTTCTTATACTAGTATGCACTACTCACATTACTAAAATATTGGAAATAAAATAATCCTAAGATATAACCTAGCTAGAAGGCTAAATTTGGGTATTATGTTCTAGCTGTTGAAGAATTTATTGCTTAATGAATTGAAATAGAAAATGCAAGTAAATGAAAAACTTCACATGCTATGTTGAATGCATGGCATGCACAAAGTCTATATATCTAAATCTCGGCCCACGTGAAGTTTCTTTAATTCATTTCAACCTTAAAATGTGTATAGAATTTAATAGCCGTTTGCGGCAAATAAAAAAACAAGACTAAATTATAATTTAAAAACATATTTATATAATTAAATCATAATGTGATGGCTGTTGGAAATACAAAATATATGGGTCATATGTTGAATAAAAGCAATACATTTGCTAACAATATCTAAAATATTTTTTTTTCAATTCAAGATAATAAATAAAAAGCCCATAATGCATGGACTACTAATTATATAACGATCGAGTTGAATGTGTACCTTAGGAAAAGGAAGAAGAGAAGGACAAAAAGCATTTTATGATAACAAAATTGTTATTCACATCAATCTTAAAATTAGTTAAGAGCAAGAAGAGCAGAGCCTGTTCATAGGCCGAGCCGCCCCACATACAGTTGAATTAGAGGGTTACCGTGATTGTCGAAGATAGACGACGAAGGCTCAAGCTGTGGCTAAGGTTTAGGACGTACAATTTTTTTTTTATAATTTAAAGATTTGCTCTTGTTTTACACTATTAATTGATGTATTGATTTAATACATTGAAAAGCACTGGGCTAATGGCAAACGAGAACTTTTGACACCAAGGCTCAAAACCTTCTACTTAAGGAAAAGTTCAATATCAACCTATATTGAAAGTAGTAAATGTTAAAAATTGATATTATGTGTTAATATTTTTAATACTGTATTGATCAGTTAGTAAATTAAAGCACCCTAGTACATCTATATGTCAACCAATGTAATTAGTCTCTTCATGTTGTGAGTGGTCGTTGTGATAAGAAATAGGAAGGCATTTGAATATTTGATTTCTCATAATGGCCTAATAGTGACGAAATTAAAATCCACATTTCAAGGGAAGGATAGGATTGTTGAACTGCAAAAAAAAACAGATTAAGAAAATGAAAAAGGTAAAATTCCATAACTATCCCATCTCATCATCATCGTTGCTTGAACGGAAGAAACATAAACAAGTTCAATGCATCGAACCAACCCCTGCTGAAAACACTACCATCATTTTCACAGGTTAACTGCACCACACAACACCTATCGCTTTCCTACTTTACACACCTAATCACAATTACCCAAAAAAAAAAAAATCTCTGATGCATTCCGGCATTGACTTCACGAAATTCCCCTAGCAGCGGCGGCGGTCTGGGGCCCAGTGTGGCAAGGAAGGGCTGAAGTGCGTGGACACCACCCGCGAGTCGAGCAGCTCCGTGATGGGCGTGAAGCTTACGCACCTCGGCACCTTGTACTGGTTGATCGACGCGCCGCGGGAGATGGCGTAGTCCATGAGCTCCTCGAACGTCCCGTTCCGCACCACCCGGATCTCCAGCGCCCCGATCGACCCGTCCGCCACCCTGCACTGCCTGTACACCGAGTTCAGGCACTCCTCCATCTCCAGGCAGCACCTCTCCATCACCTCCCCCGTGGGCCCCGCGGTGGGCTCCCTCGCCAGGAGCTCCCAGTACACCACGTAGTGCCCCGGGATCGTCGCCGTGTCCGCGTAGCTCGTGTACTCCACCACGCTCGTGTCGTACCCTTTCAGCAGCCGCGACGCGCTCTCCACCGCCGCCTGCAGCTCCGCCTCGTCCGTCTTGTCCGAGTCTATGCTCAGCAGCACGTTCTTCCGCCTCACGAACTGAAACTGCGGCGCCGCGTTGTGGAACCCCGTCACGCGGAGGATATCGCCCACGTGGTAGCGGTACAGCCCCGCGTACGTCGTTATCACGAGCTCGTACTCCTTCCCCACCTCCACGTCAGCCAGATCGACCAGCGGCGGGGGCTGCGCAACCCCCGCCGCTGGCGCCGCCTCGTGTGGCAGGAACTCGAAGTAGGCCATGTTTGGCATGATGGTATAAGAAACATCCGAAGGCTTCGACATCGGGTTGAGATTGAGCCCAAAGTAGCACTCCGAAGACGCGTACATCGTACACGCCTTCGGAAGGCCGCCGCTGTAGTAATCAAGCGTCGGAATGTACTGCGCCATGGCTCCGGTGACGATGACGTCGAGATATTTTGTGTTGGGCCAGATTCTGGTGATGATTCTCTCCCATTTCTCCTTGGAGCATTCGGAGACTATGAAATCGGCGAGTTCCGGGTCGGGTCGGAGGATCCGGGTCATACATGAGAGGATATCCGGGTCGGTGACTTTGTGGTTGAGTGACCCGGCCCGGATGTCGTCGGCAAGCTGGCGCCAGTTGAGCTGGAGGAAGCGGATGGCGCGGAGGAGGCCGGAGGCGAAGACGGCGCCGACGCGGAGGACCTGGTGGCGGTCGTAGAGGCCGCAGAGCATCTGGGTGTACATGCTCTGGAAGGAGTCGGGGCAGAGGATGGCCTCGTTGGGGCTGGTGTACACGTTGTACGGGTCGTGGGGCCGGGTCTTGAAGTGGTCGCTTTTATAGTAGCTCGTGAGGACGGGTCGGGCCAGGAGCCCACCCGGTGTCTTTGTCTCCGACTTGATGAACAGGAAGTAGAGCCCTTTCCCCTTGTCCAGTCCATTCACGTATCTGTTTCATTCATACATGCATTTTGTCATCATCAGTCATCCCCACCGAAATTAAATTATATTTTAGTAATTAATTATGCTGAAAACTCACAGGTTCATAACCGGCATGAGGAGGCTGTACAAAAGCTGGCGACGGTCCAATTCCTCTTTGATTGTCGGCATCAGTTTTCTCTCACCAGCTGAAGTTCCAGAGCTGTTCAATTAAACGTTAATTAGCGATAATCCTTCAATTACGTGTTGATTTTTGTGATAATTGGAAATAGAAGGTGAGTTTTACCTTGTGAGAAATTCGGAGACGGGGTGAGAAGAGAGAATGGGGGAGCGGTCGCCGTCGGCGATTCTCTGGATGAAGGGCTGGAGATCTTCGTAGGTGACCATGGGGATTTTGGATTTGAAGGTTTCACGATCCGTGGCTCCGTCGAGATTGAAGCTCTTTAGATACTCGGTGTCGGCGTTCCGGCGAAGGATATGCGCCAGCACATTTTCCTGAACGGAGTCGGCGTTGCGAGTCATCTCCTCGATGAACTGAAGGGCCTTTGCGTCCTTTTCGCATGCCGGAGGGCCCAATGGAGACGACAAAATCGAGTCAACCGCCATTTTTGTTTTCTAGAGAGGAGAGAGAGATTAATTTTTTGATTGAGAGAGAGACTATAGAATGTTATCGGAAACTAGAGAGAGTAGTTTAATTTTTGAAGGAAAGATGGTGAAGAGAATGGAGGAAGGGAGGGGATATATATAGGGGGGAATAGAGGCGCCACGTCACGTGCCACGTCAGCGGCGGAAAAAACGTGGGGGAGGGCTGTATGGTAAAAAGGAGGAAGAGAAGTAGAAAAAGGAGCGGGGGAGGGTAGTTCGGTAAATACGGTAATGCAGTGGGAGGAGGGGACAAGGGTGGGGCCCGGACACGTAGCCCAGGCTGCATGGATGGGGTGAAGGTGGGGCCCACGGGGGGCCACGTCAGCGGGGATCCAATCAAGCGGCCCTTTTCCGGTAAAGATGTTGGTCCGCGACAGCGACGGGCTGCCGGCGGCCTCGGCAACTCCCACTGCTGCAGACAGACAGCCTTCGTGACATAAGACCACACCAACATATTGCATGTCTCATATAATCAAATAATTAAATAACTAATGTTGTTGTTTCTAGCTATGATCATATCTTTATTTACTGCATTATGGGGGGAGGCATGACATTAGCCTTGCATTAAACTAATTAGCTACTCTGTTTTGTTTCATAACATGGACAAAGTAGTAGTTAGGTACACAATTAGAGTGATTATGTTGCTTTTTTCAGGTATTTTTGTTCTGTACTGTTTCACTGTTGTTGCTATTCGCCAATTGCTTTGGCTAATGGCATTTCTTTTGTAAAATAAATGAGCGGGGGTGTGTGGTGTTTATACACTTCTATTTACTTGCATGTATTGTAGTCCGATGTTTTTTAATTAGTGATTTTAAATAAAGTGTTTTTGTTCCTTACAGTTATTTTGTTGAAGTTATGTTCAAAACAACTTCTGTGTCGCTTGCCAATTTTTTGCTATGAGTATAGTGGGGATGTGTCTGAGATGACAAATTAATAATGAGTGTGTTATAGTATGTTTTATTAATTTGGTTATATTAAGAGCATCCACATTCGTGCTCTTGTCAACGAGCACGGATGTGGGCCCGGTCCACTTTTACTCCCTGCTCTTAGGCAAGAGCACAACACCCACATCTGTGCTCTTTCGCAAGGACAAACTCAAGGGTTCCACCATTATATTATTCCATTTAAATAAAAACATTTTCACAAAATTAAAATGCATTAAAAATACCCGAAATAATATTACAAATTACAAAAAAATTAAAAATTACATAATTAAAATACTAAAATTAAAAATTACATAATTAAAATACTAAAAATTAAAAATTACATAATTAAAATCCTAAAAATTAAAAATTACATAATTAAACATCTAAAAAATAAAAATTACCCCCGTGGATGACTATTCATCCGGCTCTACCCTCAATATTCTTTGGAGACCCCATATCATCGCCACATGCGATCGAAGTTGCTCGGGGGCCATATTTGACCTATCCGCCAAATTGAGTTGGGCCGAAATCCCCCACAAGAGTTGGTGGGGGGTTGAGGTGGCACATAGGGAGCGGGAACGGGGGGCGGATGGAGTCGCGGCGCGACGGCGGTTGGCCACCGCCTTCTTCCTTCCTTACGACCGGCGTTGGGAACCGCTCGGGCCGGCGTCGGGGCTACCCAAGTTAGCTCCGGCAAGTTGGCTAGCCACATCTTCCGAGCCGGCGTCGGATAGGGATACCGACCTCGACCGTTTGGAGGAGGAGCTAGAGGAGGATGTTACGCCTCCCCTATACTTTGGATGCGACCGCGTCTCCTACCAAATGTTGAGGTACTTGAACGGCTTGTAGTTCATGGATTGGTAGGTCACTAAGGCGTAACTGATGATGTCAACCTCACTCCGGCCGCTCCCCGCCGACCGCTCTTCTTGGAGGTGATACCCCTGAACTTTTGGATTTCTTCGTTGGCTCTGTATATGGCATTGCACACCATAATCTCGTTGCGCTCGATTGTTCCAGCCGACCGATTTTGATTGTACCGGCGACAGATGCGCCATCAATAATGGTCACCGGATTGGTTCGTGCCAACCTCCGGATCTTCGGAGATTGACAAGAACGCTTTGAACAATTTCTCCATCTCCCCCGGAGTGTACGGGGTGCGGACACTGCGAGTAGGAAGAGGAGGAGTTTGAGAGGGGCCGCTTCCTCCCGCTCTAGGCATGGATGGCTCGGGTGTCCAACCGTATTGCCCTTCGGGGGCATCTGGGTCGTCGACCGGGTAAGGCCGGTAGCCACCCGGAACTTGCGAACCTTGGGTTTGAGGAGGGGCCGAATATTCCGTTTCTGGACTAGGAAATGGTTGTGAACCGAACCAATTGGGGTTCCAACAGTGGGAGCCGGAGGGGTGATCGCCGTGGCCGGACATTGTTTTGTTGTAAGAGTAAGAGTGAAAGAAAGATTGAGAATTGAGAATGGAAATGAGAGAATTTAGATGAGAATTGTGTAGTGTGGTGTGAATTTTTGGGTGTGGAAGTGAGGGTATTTATAGATGAAAATGTGTATTTTTGGGGGGAAAAATAAAAAAATAGATTAAAAGTGGGTAGAAAACGGATATAATTTTTTGGGAAGTGGGAAAATATTTTTTTTTATTTTTAATCGAATTTTTTAATTAAAATCTGATTTTTTTTTAAAAAAATAAAGATTTAAATTGCCTACTGCTATGCCGTTGGCCAATGGGAGGCTGCCACGTACACTGCTCGCTGGTACGAACGTGCTCGATGCATCAAGCAGCGTCGCGCCAGCGGCAAGAGCGCAGCGGCGGACAGTGGTGCCGTGCCGCTGGCACGGACGGACGGACGCCGTCCTGCTCACCGCTGCGGATGCTCTAATAGTTGGTGTAGCTAATTGTATGTGATACAATAGACCCATGCTCAACCTAAAATGGCAATGTGGGGATATGTATCTACCTATTAATATAGGTAGAGGTTAGAAATATCTATGAGGCAGATTCATGTTCGTCATGTTTATACTTCTCTCTCTCCCTCTCTATGTAATGTGTAATGCTAGCTAATTAGTTAGAGTCACGCATTTAACCAAATCTACATGGTAATATTAGTTAGTTTTAATTTCAAACGGTTGATTGTTATTGATGTTATAATCACCGAATTGATGAAACACTATTAGTTAATAGTTGATAAGATAGGCCTTTTCGCCTAAAAAATTTAGTATATTTAATAAATTCATGTGGTTTCTCTAATTTTATAATGGGAAAAATAAAATATAAAAATATAGGTTAATATACGTTCATGCATATATAGATTATAAAAGCTGGCGGCCATCACTTGTTATGCGTTCCATTTAATTAGGTGGCCCTATGTAACCAAACTAATTCAACACCACTCTTATAGTCCAAAATCTTCAAACTCTCTGCAATTAATAAACATTTATAATCACAATTTCATTTACGATACTCTAAAGAGGAAGGAGAGGTACTGCTGCTATTTAGACAAAAAATGCGACAGCCGTTATAAAATGTTTAAATATATATAGATAGGTATTTTCAACTGAGCTACTATAATGTGAATGGTAGCTCCTATAAATATATATACTACTGGTAGTTAGATAGGCGTTGAGGTTTAAAAGAGTGCATATTTGGTATAGTTGTGGAAATTTAATGAAGGTGGAGTGATTATATAGTTTATGATTCCAGATCCATGCAAAAGAAAATGAATAATAATAATTTTAAAAAAATTTGTAGAATAGTAAAATAAGTGAATCACGTGGAGGGTGATTTCCAGCAGAGTTCCTGGAATTTGTGTAGAGGTTTCATTTACTTCACTCAAATCTCAGGAGTAGATTGTTGCTACAATAATTATATACATACATATGCGGGCGGAATGGAGCCCCGTCTAACCCCTTTTTTTCTGCTTTTATAATCATTTTTCTTGTTTCTTCATCGTCTGTCCCAACGCACACCACACAAAAAGTCAGTTTTATTGACGGATACTTTTTGTCGGTAAAATCTAAAAATCCGTCGTAAATCATAATTATCGACAACGTCAATGTGAACTCCGTTGGCAGGACAAACCCAAGTGGGGTCAACCGACCTTGCTAGCTGGTCCATGAGCATAGGCGGACCCATGTAGAAATAGGGTAGGGCTAAAACCCTTAATGAAATATTTTTAAAACTATTTTCTTTGTAAATTTTTAAAATTTATTTAAATTTTTTGTAAATTATTATATAAAAGCCCTTATAAATGATCTAAAACACTAAAAATATAACTTAAAAATAAAATTTAGAAATCATAGTTCTTAATCATATTTTTTTCTGCGTCCGCCCCTGTCCATGAGTACCGCTAGAAGTCTACATTAATCGGCCTCTGACCCCATGACAATTCTGTCTCCTCCTCAACAACTCAACCTATCTATTTCTGTTGTACGATTTTCAGGATTTTGCGTATGATCAAACAATATCTCAGGGGATTACAATCTAATAGTATGTGTATAGACTAATATCAATGGAATGCATTTTTCACATTCTAGTATTGTTTTTTCTAATTTGAGAAAGTATATTACTACAGTACTATATATTTTCAGTTCACGTGAATATTAAGTTGAGGTCTCGAAATATAAAGTGTGGACTTAAAATATTTAGTACTACTATTTTCTAATTTTCGGATATAACAGCTAGTACACTCTTCGAGATTAGTGGAGAAAAATTAAATAATGAGTCAATGTTTTTTGTACGTAATACTTGCCGTACTTTAAATAATTAACGTAAAGTGCCGGCTAATTAGAAGGTTGATTTAGATTTGATTAATCCTTAATTGCAGAGGAAACATGAGTAATCACACCACCATTAGCATCAATAAAATGCTAAATAAATTAGGAAGGTGAGTGATTATTAAAAGAGTGATGTCAACTGTACAACTAGTAGTCTAAAACTAACTCAGACAAGGCTTTCTAAAAATATTAATAACTGCAATTATGTAGGCGATTAATTAATAACCGCCCCAATAATGCAACCGACTAATCACATAATAAAATTACAACCATAATCTTTGGTTTGGCCAAGAAATATACCTTTGATTGCGGGCCGTGCTTTAAATGCACATGATTGTTAAATTTGGACAGATAATTTAAGTTGCAAAAGAGCCAATCTATTGGTCAAAATGTATTTGGAATTGAAATTGGGATTCTCAATTACAGCCTTTTGTCTTTAGTTTATCATTAATTAACTTGTAGTATATAAATCAGAGATGGTTTGAATTTGATGATTCTCGATTACAGCCTTTTGTCTATAAGAGATATGATCAGATATCAAATGAAGTAGAACATCTAGGTAGGAAGATCTGACAAGATCGATCGACTTTGCTTTGAATTTGCATGAAATTATAGATGATGGCACTGTTGTTGTTTTTTATGATTAAAAATGCTCAAAGCATGAAGATGGCGACCAGATTCACAAAAAGGGTGATAATGTAAACAGTAAAATTAATGTGTTTTTCTTGTTTGTTTGCCTACAATTTTAGTATTGTTTGTTGTTGTTAGGGATTCTATAAGAACCACGTTGGAATGTTATTCATTGTGATTAGATTGAATTTTATTTAGATTTTGGGTCTCATTAGATTTTTGGATCGTTTTATGAATTACTTTGAATTCTAGCTCACCAACTTGTTGTAGTACGTTGATTCTGAGAATTTTTTCAACAAAAAAGAACAATTGAAAATATAAAAATTTAAAAATTTTAAAAAAAAACAAGTACGGAGTAATAAAATAATATTATCACACGACAATTTCAGCCCTGTAAATATATCAATCTTGTAGCACGTAGCAGGTCCAAGCCACACACCCACATAGCAAACAATACAAAATCCTCAATCAATATCCGAATATCACAAGTAGCAAAAAATGTACTAATTAATATGAAATTTATACACGTTGTCTTTTTTTTTTGTCAATAGATTTTAAATATTTGAAAATGATAGTTTAGTTGTACGTATCGATGTGTTGCTAAAAAAGAATTACAGTAATTGTTGTAACTCTGGTGATGATCCAAGTTTCAACTTTATTAGTACATAATAACTCATGAATTCATATAAATAATGTTGTTTTTATAATTCGTATAAAAGCACTATATGTCACAAAATTTAGGTCCTCGGTTACATTTTTTCCATGGGGCTACATAAATATATAGTATGTTATTTTAACATTCATTTGAATTGTGATGATCAATATATTAGTATAGGAACTAGCTAGACTTAACATTATTCATGCCGAGTTGAACTACCGTACAAAAAATGTGCAATTTCTTGTTTTACTTGATTATATAATTCGGCTTGTTTGACTTAAAGTACGAAAATTCCAAGAAAATTGGCGTAGAAAGTCAATGATTTTGGCTCACTTTTCAATTTAAATCCCATTAAGGAATTATAATCAACTTAGGGTAATGAATATTTAAGCATACTTCCAAGATTAATTGGTTAAATTCAAGATATTAATAATTTTTCTTCGGCTAAACGTACCCCTTCATGCACGCAAGGACTTTTCTTGTTCATATTAAACACAACAACATTTAAACCTTATATTATACTAATATGTTTATCAGTCAAATGTCAAACGCTGCTTAACGAATTTAAATTTTCCACTGTTACCTTAGTTTTCTTAGGGTTAGGTTAATGTGGAAAATTGCTAGAGTTTGACCAAGACTAGTTAATCCTATTTGGCATTCTTTTGAGATAAATATCATATACTAGTATCTCTCCCATTGACACCACTTATATGATTTAATCTTGTTTGATCATCAAATCGAACACCACCTCAAATTTTTGCTAGGATCGTCGACTGCAACATTAGTTTGATATTGTCCGCTTTGGGTCAAGCCCGCACGGATTTGTTTTTGGGTCACTCCCAAAAGGCCTCAAACTAATTGGGGTTGGACAAGAATTATATACACCTTCCAACTTCCCTCCCTCATCCGATGTGGGATGGGTTTGTAACCCAACAATTTTCACCCAATTAGGAAATTTTTTATTGTAGTAATGAATAGTAACTTGAATTATTCATTCTGTAACTAATTAGCTATATGGTCCATACTCCATAGAATACACATATTTTGTAAGTTTACTAGAGGAGCCACTGATATGCTTTTTGTTTTGGTTTGACACTCTTTTTTTTTTGGCAAGTTTGACAGAATGTTATTGATCTTCTAGTTTTATGTTATTTTACCGCCGATTTGGAATATTTGCAATAAAAATAACAAATCAGAACAAGGTATAGTCACTGGGTCGACAACTAGATGCCTTGGGCTAATAACAAAAAATTATTTTTGATCTTTCAAGAATTTGAACCAAATTAGACTTGTAGAAGAAAAGATTATATTCTGTATTTTTGTTACTTTTCCACTCTCATTTACTTAATAGAAGATTTAAGTGTCATCAGAGGTTAAACTGACCATAATATTGAGAGAGAAAATCATAACTGTTTTCTTAAAGTTTGGCTGTTGAATCAAACTTGGATAGTTGACATATATTCCTAATCAAATGAGCAAGCTGCAGCTTGCAATTAATTAATGACACATTTTAGCTCAAATCTTGGTGTCGATATAGGTGTGCGTATGGAGTGTTATTCGAAATTAAACTACAGCATATTAAACTAATTGAGTTATTAATGCTTATTATTGCCTCTAATTCATTAATATATACACATGCTTCCATCATCTATGTTTAAGCAATAAAGCTTGTTTTCCCATGTTACAATTTCTGTGCCGTAAATGATGACTTCAAATATTGTGGACCAAAGAACCAAGTTAAGGAAAATTAATTCACGTTTTAAATCCGTACGTAATTAATAATTTAATTATCATTTTACTTTAATTTTTTTATAGTTATAAGAATTGAAATTTAAAGGCAGCGCCACGGAGGATTTGAACCTAAAATATTTGACATCAGACATTAACCTTAGACATTACTCTATAGTAGTACATGATGTATACGTTCAGTACGTACTATTTGCATTTATTGTAATTCATTAGTTTATGGTTAAGTTTGAGTAGCAAAAATGACATAAATTTTGAAAGATCCCAAAAATTTCGAGAAAATATATGCATTTTCAAATATATTGACAATTCATGCAAGGATTTTCTCACCATTGTGAAAACATATGCATTTTGTCATGGGAATTAAAGCGCATAGTTTCTTTAATTATAAATACAATTAATATTGCTAACTAAAAAAATCTTTTTTGACTACTCATAGAGCGAGAGGGGAGAATCAAACGTAACGGCGATGCTTGCTTTGATATGTGTGCTTCTTGATATATGTATGGCTGTCCAACCATACTAAATTGAGAATACAAGTCATGAAAAAAAAATCTAATGTGTGGAATACTTAATTAAAAAATCTAATGTGTGGAATACTTAATTATTTATAGTACAATTTTTGTATTCAATGATAATATTTTTATTAGTCTCCACCCTTCATGAAATTACTCTTCCACTTATCTTTATGTTTAAAAATATAATTACTTTCTTAATTAGAAAACCTCTTATTTAAATAACTTCTTTTTTTTTCTGAAAGTATTAATAATTCTCGTATTCCAGTCCCCATTTTATCTCTTATCTTTCCCTAGTATTATTTTTAGGGAAATTGGTCCCTAAAACCATAAACTTTGCCTAAAATTTGGTATTTTCCACATACTTTAAAATTGGTATATAATATCACAAACTTTGCACTTTGTTTGGTATTTTCCGTGGCATATCTATTACTATATTTAACTAACTTACGAGACTTTTTTATCATACTTGACACAATTAAATTAACGTGGTTTTCAACGTGACTTTTTATCCTACATGTTTTGAACTTAAAAAGTAGATTAAAATATCATAAAGCGTATTCAGGTTGCCTAAATAAAATAAGATTTTGATGAAAATATCTTATTTGAGTGAGTAACAAAAGGCAAAGTTTGTGATATTATAGACCAATTTCAAAATTTATGAGAAATACAAAATTTTAGGCAAACTTCATGGTTTTAGAGACTAATATCTCTTATTTACTGTATTTTAATTATAATTACTACTACTAATAGTATATGTTATATGGAGTAATATATTAATATTACTATGAAGAATGACCAAGACTAAATCAAATTCTTAAATTCCAGATATACCCCTGTGGCACATCACAGTCATTTTCTTCTTTCTAAATATGTAGTAAGACCAAAAACCCATTCCAACCGACAATTAGGCTTTCTTCCTCCCAATAATTCCACCATTCATGATTTTAGCGCACACGAGTATGTGACAAGTACATGCAACAAATAAATTATTTATAAGTTAAAATATTCATCGAGCCATATCCAATTCAAAATGAGAATGGACTTTTTCATCCTCTTTAACCAAATTTAAAAGACATATATGATGTTTTTCAAATCCGAGTAAACGAATTAAAGATTCTCAATAATAATATTCGAATCATACAAAATCGACCAAATCAGTTTTGAGGAAACAAATTGGCTAGACACACGCTTTGCGAAGAGAGTAGAGGAATAATTATAATAGTAAATAATATTAATAAATAATGGTCAACCAAATAAAAAAGGATATACACGTATATAATTATTTATACATATCGTACTGTACTAAATGGGACAAACGTGGAGCAATATAGGTTGTTTGATGGAAACTTCAAATTTTGAGGATAGTGTCTCACGTTTTTACACTATAAATATTCCCTCTCCCCAATATTTTAAATTTACTTTATAAACTTTATGTTTTTGTTTGTTTCTTAGTAGTCAAAAGGTTCAACTTAGCAAGGCAGAAGGCTTTTTGCACGTGAAGGATATGAGGGGTAGTGACCATTCGAAGTATCGAGCCAATCGGTGTCTAGGAAACATCCTTTTTTATCATTTTGTCTTGTATCTTTGCCAATGAGAATCTCTATTTTTCTACATTTTTGGGTGGATATATTGTGTTGTTTGTTACCCATCAATATTTGTTTTGGATTTAATCCTAGATCTTGTCTCTAGTTGACATTCGCAAGGATTTTTTTGGTTTATTGTATTATTGTTTGAAATCGATTATTATATAAAATGTGACGTCTATCATTTTTGAGTCTTTTGGCAAAATAGTTACGCTTTGAATGGATTTGATGATGTTAGTTTTAAAATAGAACGATGAAAGAGGTAGTAAAACAAAGAAAACGAACAATCCTAAAACTTTTAGGTTTAGGGATCTTCGTTCGTGGGTCAAAAGTCGGTGCTTTAACATATGACTTGAGTGACACCAAAGAATGAACAAATGATGTGAGTTCCGGAGGTTATGAGGTAAAATGACGTTTTTGCATCATGTGGACTCATGTATATTTACTTGATCTCTCGTTGGTTGTCTCATTTTGCCTCGTTGATGTTGTTTGATTGGTATTCATGCAGTGCTAGTTGAATAGGTGTTGTTGACTTGTTGGTTGTTTTTAGACTTAATTTTGTTTGTATCCCATCATTTGCTTAGTTTACTGATTTGAACCTTTATTTGAATTGAAAAAAAAGTGTAGAACTTGTAAAGCATAAACTGTACATTTAATTAAAGTTGAGCTTCATTAAAACCCTAACAGGAAAATTTTAATGGAAAAAATAATGTGAAAACAAGAGAATTCGTCCTAAAAATAAATCAAAATATCATTCTCAAATCAAACAAGCATAATGTATGTCCAACGACAGAGCAAAAGGTTCGATTGATTTAGACAATAATGCCATTTGGATTCGACGGATTGAGCGGACATGACCACTTGATATATAATATAGCACTCTTCTCTAACATATATGAGAAACTCTAAGCAAACGTATATGTTGAATGGTGGTAGCAAGAACACGAAGCCTATGCATCTTAAATCTCCAAGAATTTGAGAACTTTCTTTTTCCAGCTAATTAACAGCCTTAATTAATAAGAATTCATTTGATTTGGCATTCTATGATTGTATCATAAATTTGTTGGATACAGATGTATCACCATTTCAAGGTCAAGTAGCTAGAGATCACATATGCGTGGTTTATAGTAGACATCCTAATTAATGCTTATTTCGTTCATGAAACATAAGTAATATACAACATTAGATCAACACACTTTATAAGAAAATGGTTAGTGTATATTGATGGATGTATTTTTAGTGGATAAATGGTAGCATTATGTGAACATATTGCTAGTATATACTTATATATGATCTAATATTCTATACTATGCATGTTTCTGTACGTGTGTGTATACTGTATACGCATATAGTAGTAGGTGTGTGATCAAATACTAACTAAGTTAAAGTAATAAATAATAACTAATATCAATTTTGTAATTAAAAATATCAACACAAATGACATAAATTAATCAACCTTCTTATGTTGATAAACTTATATTTTTGTGTTGATATTTAAATTTACATGTTGTATTGATATAATTATGTCTCTGTGTTGATAATTTTAATACACAGAATTGAAAGTTATTAGTTATTAATGTAAATTAGTTAGCACACTAACACAACCCCAAATTATTTCTATATTTGCTTTAAAAAATTAAAGGGGGAAACAAGATAGACGAAAGCTCTTGGTAAATTCCTCTACAGAACATAATTTTTTTGTTAAATTAGGCACGTTTGTCATAGTAATTTCTAGCTTATTTCTGGCAAGACTAAATGGTAACGTCGGTAAGTCATACTCTTGCTTTTGGTCCTAAAACAATGGCTTGCGGTAAAGCCGTAAAGGGGACATTTTTACAGTCAAAAAGGAAATATTTTCACTTTCTTGCTACGAATTTTCACTCTCACTTCACCTTTGTCGCCTCTATTATTATAGTAGTACACTTTTGTGAGATTCTTTAAGCCTAAAGAAGTGACACAAAATTTTCACTATATTGTCAATTTTTGGTAAATATATATATATACAGGATTAAAAGTTTAGTTTGTCTACAAATTTTCTGCATCTTTAACCAACCGTATTCCTTTTCCTTTTGAAAAGATTCATGCGGTGTCAAGTGTAGTTAATTTCGCCATACAAATATCATCTAATGGCCTAATGCCCTTCCATGTATATATACAACTTACAAAAAATCATGATTTATTGAAAAAAATTTCTGTCGATAATTTGCTTTACCGATAATGAGTTGACATCCGCCACTTCTCGTTAAAAATATTTTTGATAATTAGTTCTTTATCGATAATAATGACTGATGGATATCGACATCATTTTGTCCAATGTTAATCGGTCGTGTGGGGCTCCGGGCTCTTCATATTTTGAACACATCGTCGGTTACCGATGATTGTGCATGATCATTGTTTGCTGACATCATTGTCGGTAAATAAAAAGGTTTTATTTATTTATTTTTTCTTCAAATTATTGCGAACTGACATAAATGAATGGTTCAAAACAATATTAGAGATCTGAACACATATAATTTGAGATCATACCCTTCAAAATTAACAAGATAGAAAATAAAATATATGTATGGTGATACTAAAAAAAATTGAAAATACGAACATAATTCGAACTAATACATATATATTATATGAATATTTTTAATATGTACAACAAAACAATAATTTTTGTATATTACAATCTTGTTTATTTTTTAAACAATGGTAATCATGCTATGATTTACTTCTTAATTCCTATAGTAAAAGTCCTTAATATAATACACTTCCAATATAATATCATTTGAAAACAATGGATGACCAAAATTCGTGGTGGGTTCTTTTAGATCTTTTTAAACTTATCGATTTGTTTCAAAATATATTGTTTAATATACTGATTGAATAAACAATTTAGATTATCCAAATACTTTAAACATTGACAATGAAACAAAATAAAAAATAAATGGTGGTTGTAAAGTCACTAGACTTTATTGGGGTTATAAATTCAGTGATGCTTCCTGTTTATGTCACAAGTCGCAGTGACCAATAATTACATACCTTTCCATGTAAAGCATGTTTGTGTGATGTGAAATAATTAATTTTATCATGAAATTAAATCAGTTATAAATACTTTTAAGCTGTGTAATCGCTTTCAATCCCCAACAAATACCGACAAGAATGTTTTTCTGTTATCCACCCAAAATTGGTTCAAATAAAAAAAAAACTATTAATTCACTTATTTGATCCAAAAATTCTCTAACATATGATTTCATCTTACTAAATTATAGGTTAGAATATTATGAGACTAATTTGTTTTCATCTGTGCAACTAATTTTATTGTAAATTCAAACAATTTTTTAAGATAAACTCGATGTCTATTTATATAAAAAAATTTGATAATCAAACCATATATTACATATTACTTAACTTCCTTCATAGTTGAAAGGTTTCGACTTTAATTTATTTTGAAAAAAATAATAAAATTTGAGTATGGTTATTGTTTTTTTGTCATGGTATTTCCAACAACCAACAGGGTTATTTGTATTAGTTTTACTAAAACATAATTTTGTAGTAGTATTAAATTTGATGTTAGTCATCATTATAGGTGTTGGTTATTGACTGGTGTTACAGTAGTGGCAGCATAGATAAGTTACTATTATAATCAACACTATTCCCATTGGGTCTTTAACTAGTTTGATGAATTTAAATAATATTCAAGCTTATGCATCATATGCAACTATTTAATTAAATATAGTTGTTGGAGACCTCGACTTCTCAACATTTTGAAAATTTCAAATCTAGAGTACATTTTTTCAAGTGGTTAATTTTTTTTAATCAAGTGATCATGATGTGCCTATTAACTATTCAACTATACTATGGTAGTAGTTCATCTTTACTTGCTTTTAAATTATATTCTGGACAACTATAGCTTCCTAGAAACTTCAAACCCTTTGGACATCATCATCACAAATAAGATTGATATATACTTCTAAAATTTTTATATACACACACACATAAATACTGTATTAATCTATTTTGTTAAGCATCATGTTTACACTCTATATACTAAAATTGTGTGCACGTTTACGTGACAGTAGTAATATTTACTTAGTTTTCTAGATTAATTGGCCTACTAAGCGGATTTGAAGGGTTCCTCAGCGTTAGCTCGGCTATACCCGAGTAGTACGAGGCACTCTTCATGTCTTTTCAAATCGGTCTAACAAGCTACTTTCCGTGTTTACTAGACACCAAGTCAAGTCATCTAATATTCCATTCATCCCTTTATTCTGTCAAAATTTTTCAAAAAACGCTACATCAATGAATAAAATGAACTAGGCGAAAAACACTCCAATTTGAGATTCACTCAATCTATTGCTACTTGATTGTCCAATTGACAAGCACATAGGAGTATTTCTTTAAATTTGAGACGACTCGAGAAATATGCTTGAGTGATAAATTTACAATGGGACAATTTGTTGTAGCCATAAAATATGCTTCGTAAAATAATTCAATTTAATTAAATATTTGAGTATGCTTCTCATGATTCGGTAATGTGAATCAAAGGGCCTGGTCTTGTCATGGGCCTAGCCCTAAGCCGGACAGCTACAAATTTTAACTGGGCCTAAGAATATTCATGGACTATAGTGGGGCTTAATAATGGACTATGTATAATGGGTCCAAAATGATATGAGTCCAACTACAGAAGCCCAAATGAATCAATGCAACTCTGGAATCATCGGTGTCCATTGTCCTAGAATTCCGTGCGCCTCACAAGCGCATGTTAGCGCCGTGGACAAGCCAAATTTGCCCTTCTAAAATTACTCTCTCTCTGCGCGAGGGAATCCTACTTGCCAGTGAGTGGAAGCTGATTTGGAGGATTAAAGCGCGCAAACAAACACAAATACACACACTAAATTGAGGGAAAGAGAGATAGAGGGGGTTTCACATTTTGTATGCGTTGAGAGGCGTCTTCGGGTGAGCCATTAACTTTACTCTTCTTGTTTTCCGTTTTCTATGTCGTTTTCTTTATCAATTTTTTTTTCCAGCTCGTTTTGTGGAAAAAATCCGGAAATCTTAGTAAATTGATTGAAAAATCCCTAGCTTAGGCTTTCAGCTCTCTTCTTGTTTACTTGATCCGAGGCCGCATACGCATGTTAGTGTACTGAATCTATTTAATTTTGCGTAATTTGTTTGGATATGTTTGTATTCTTCAAGCATTTGTATGTGTTAGTTAAAGTAATGTTCGTATTTTTTTTCTATTTGAATTTCAGGAACTAGGGAAGTGAGAAGTTGCATGAAAAGTTTTTTTTATTGTTCAAGTCGTTTTTTGGTTTTCTGCTAGCTGCGGGTGATGTCAGGATAGAAATACTTGAAAAGAATTGTTTGCATCGGCATTTTTTGGCGACTAGTCAAGATTGAGATTAAAACTTTTTGTAGAGGAAGTGAATAGGGACGACCAGTAGAGGAGTTTCTAAGCAACTTGCTAAGAATTGGAAAATTTAGTTGTAGCAGGCAAAAAAAGTCCCAATTAGGCAAAAAATTTAGTTGTAGCTCAAGATAAAAAATCTGATCCACCGCACAACTGTAGAATGGATGACGAGAGATGTGTCAGTGAAAAAATGGAGAAGAATGAGATGAGTGAAGCTCAACACGTTGAAAAGCCGCCATTTTCAGCACAAGAAAAATCACATGAGGTTCGGGAAATAGGACTTAATAACGGAGAGATTTCCCATAATGAAGATGCACACAAACAAGAACCAACATTGGAAAATGTGAGGATATGTCTAGATTCTGAATATTTAGAGGTTACATCCCAGAATGGGCTCAGTTGTATTGAAGACATGGGCATTCCTCCAGGCACAACTTTTATTAAACCTGGCTGTGGAGCGCTAGTACCATTGAAGGTGGAAGCTACTAATGATAATGATTCTGTTATCCTGGAAAATGATGGTACGGGGTCTTCCATGCAACGAATAAAGAGAAAAGCTTTAGAAGGTCCGTCAAGTACCTCATTGCTTTTGCGTTCAAGATCGCAAGAAAAACCTAAGGCTCCTGAGCCTGTTGCTGTTGAAATTGTTAACGAAGGCAGTGCTGATATAGAAAAGAAAAAGAGGGGAAGAAAACCAAAGAATATGCAGAAAACTACTGTCAGTGAGTTCTCTAGAAAGAAAAATCATCTAAGATATTTGTTGCACAAGATAAGCTACGAGCAAAACTTAATTGATGCTTATTCTGCTGAAGGCTGGAGAGGGCAAAGGTAAATGTTGTATTTGTCTGTATATTTTAATTTTTGCACTATTTTGTTGAAGCTGTTTCTGAGTGTAGACGTGGCCTTATGCAGCAAACAATATATGACATTTGTATTAAAATAAGATGAAGTTATGTGGATTTTATGGGTGGGGAATTGAGTTTAAGATAAAATACTACAAGTAGTTATTTGCTCTTCATGGCAAATGGTATCATATGATTCAATAGTTAAAATGAAACTTTGCTGATCATTAAATGCAGTATGTAGCAGCATTTTTTGGGACATTTGTAGATTAATTGAAACTTTGGTGGACTATGTTTGCTTGTCAAGTTTTATTTTACTTCTACACGATTTCTCTGGTTCAGAACTTTTTTTCTTATCTATCTGGATTTGCAGCTTGGAAAAATTAAAGCCAGAAAAGGAGCTTGAGAAGGCTAAATCCCGGATTTTGAATTTCAAATTGAAGATAAGAGCATTGTTTCAGAGCCTTGATCAGTCACTTGTTATGGGAAAGCTTCCTGAAGCTCTATTTGATGCACGAGGAGAGATCGACAGTGAAGATGTAGGGTGGAAGTAGCTATACTTTTGTCCTTCTCTATATAACTTGCACTAACTGATAGGAGTACTTGCTTGCATTTCTTAGTTCTATTGAAGTATGAAATCTTGTCCATGCAAGATATATATTGCTCCAATGCCACAGACCACTTTATTCTGTTTCTTGAAACCTTCCTAAAGCGTGCCTGATTTAACTTTTTGACCTGTCTATGTAGAAAGTGTATGAATAGCATCGGGCTTTGGGATTCAGTCTGGGGGTGGTAAAATAATAGGAAGTGATTGTGATCTAGGACTCTAGATAGATTGGAATAGTTCTCGTGCATATCATTTACAGCCAAACAAAAGCATGGATAAGAAAAGGGTACTGTTGCTTGAGATCTTCAATTGAGGTTAAATTGTGCTTGTTTCTGACCCTTTTCATCTTGTTTCTCCCACCTGAATGATCTTAACTCATTTCCACACAGATTCCCACATGTACATAAATTGTCAAAACCTGATTATGGTAGGGATGGATGCTGCTATGTATCAGTTTTTGGTCTGTCAAAAAATATATTGATACTTAGCTCTCTCACTAAGAAGTGTTATGCTTGCCATTCCATTTATGATAGGAAAGAACTATCTAAGGTGTGCGTTGCTTAAGGAAAATGTTAGTTTAACTTTTGCCAACAGTAATACTTCTTTTCATGGTATATTTCTCTATTCATGAATTGGCTTCAACCTTTATTATGAAAATGGGCTTATAAGAATCTTATGCTGTATCTTCTGAGTGCAGATTTTCTGTGCAAAATGTGGCTCTAAGGATCTGACCCTTGATAATGATATCATTCTTTGTGATGGTGCCTGCGAACGAGGATTCCATCAATTCTGCCTGGAACCACCTCTCTTAAAAGCAGACAGTAATATCACGCCACTCAGTCAATTTTGTTTCTCTTATCATTTCCATATCCAGTTGTTCATTTTTATTCCCTTCACTTTTTGGTATGTGCATAAATAGTTCCTCCAGGCGACGAAAGCTGGCTTTGCCCTGGATGTGATTGTAAAGCTGATTGCATTGACATGCTTAAGGATGTTCAAGAAAAAAAAATTTCTATCATTGACAGTTGGGAGGTCTAGTCTGTACCAGATATGATTTTCTTTAATCGTTAAAATTTGTTACTCACTATTCATTGCTCCAATTTACAGAAGATCTTTCCTGAAGCTGCTGCTGCTGCATCAGGCAAGAAAATGGATGAAAGTTCTGGGTTATCATCAGATGATTCTGAGGATGAGGAATATGACCCTGATAAGCCTGATAGTTCGGAGAAGGTTGAAGGAAATGAATCAAGTTCAGATGAATCTAGCTCCTTCGCTGCATCTGATGATTTGGCTGCTTCTAATAATAATGAAAAGTATCTGGGACTTCCTTCTGATGATTCAGAAGATGATGATTTCAATCCCTCTGCTCCAAATCAAGATAATCAGGTGAAGCAGGATAATTCAAGTTCTGATTTTAGCTCTGATTCAGAGGACCTTGGAGCTCTGATTGAAGATGAGACTGCCACTAGTGAAGATCACAAACAAAAGTCACAAGGCTTTAGTGAAGAAATTTCCACCGTGGGTAGGAAAAAGAGGCAATCACTAAAAGATGAGCTGTCATACCTTGCGGAGGCTAGTGCAGAACCTCTGTCCAGAAAGAGACATGTAGAAAGGCTGGACTACAAAAAATTAAATGATGTCAGTTTCTTATTTCTTCACTTATATGTTTTGCATGACTCTTGCACTGCTTTAGCTGTTCATGCTTTACAGTGGGTCATTTAATTAAGTTGTATCCAAGGTTGCTTGCATCTGCATCCATTTTCACTGGTTCCGAGCATTTGTTATTGCTTGGTAGAGTTTCCCCAAAGAGTTCTTCACATGTGTTTTTACAATGCGAAACTTAGGACTTAACTTAGTTGTCATTCTAGTTACATTTAATGATCATGCTAACCAACATGAGTCTGAACATTTAGAGAATATTCAGAAAAAGAAGATGAAAGGTAAATCATGTTACTTTTGGGAAGGATATTCATTTGACAGTTTTAAAAATCTTAGTATGATGCTGCTATTTGCACCTGCACCAGGGAACATGCTATTTCTTTTAGTTTCTGCTTTCTGATCAAATGCACAAGGGGAGAAGAAAAACTACGATTTGGTTATCCAACGTGTTTATTAGTACTCCCACCCAAAGGTAGTCCCCTTTTGTCATTTTGGTCCGTCCACCAAAATTAGTCCGCTTCTATATTTGTAATCTTTTTCACCACACATTACCCTACAAATGATGTGGGTACCACTATCCACTAAAATTACTTCAACTACTTTTCTTTTTCTCTCTCCTATTTTACCAATTTCGCATTAAAACCCGTGCCGTCCCCAAAGTCTTTATTTTTAGGGGACGGAAGGAGTTTTTCTTTTGTACTTTAATTTTATTTCTGTAGAATCTAATTCAGTACCTGACAAATTGTAACTTCTGAGTATCGAGTTCTGTTAAATGGTATGTTAGATATTTTTGTCGTGTTTAGCTGCGAGAAAGTACAATATCTTGGTTGTATTTGTCAAGAGGGAAATTAAGTAAATCTTGCTATATGAGGTTTAAGAACAATACTGACTTTACTTCTCAAGATAATGGAAAAGGCTGGCGCCTTAAGTCATTAACTGTTTGTCAATGCTTCTCAACTCATTGCATCCGTTATTTTATATCTATCCTGTTTATGCTTTACATCAATGGTAAAATTCTCAGGATTTTTGTTTCATTACTTGTTATGTTGATGGAGAAGGCTGCACTTGATTAATGATTGTATTATGGTGAAGATGAAAAAGAGTTAGATGTTGTCATAATTAAATTAAGTAAACAATATGGATAAATTGGAAGATGGAAGTGCAGAAGGTTTAATAGAAAAAAAAGGAATTCATCCTGAATGGAGGAAGCCTATTTCCAACTCTGTTCTTCACCAGGCTTTATTTCAGTTTAGGTTGACCGAATACATCAAGTTCTATTTTCGGATTTTTAGAGTGTGCATAAGGAATTGCTAGAAGGAGAAGAGAGTGGTTAATGCTAGAGGTGGGTCATTTGGCTATGGTTTTAATTTGGGTCAAATAGTATTTCACTATTACAATTTAGCTGGCTGAGGTTATATGTCATCTGATCGGGTTTAATAAAGCACCTAAAAACACCTAATTTTCTTTCATTCCCCACATGGAAGAAATGGCTTCCATATCTTCTTTTCCCAGACACAATTCTTTTCCTAATTTTGTTTTGTCCTATGCGTCTCTTTAAATTAATACTTAGGTAACGAAAATTTGTCCTACTCTTGAGTGGACTTTTTGGAGTGGTAAAGTAGTTTATTTTTCATTATGAAAAATAGATGTAGTAACCTTGCTTGCCAATTTGACTCACTAAGTGCTATTTTACCTTAGTACTACGTAAAAGTCATCAAGAGTTAAATGGTAGGTTGAAGTTAATTGTGGAGAAATTTTGTGGGTTTCTCATTTTTAGCTAGAAAGAAATATATTTGCATTACTTGATCGTAATCAGCTTCATATTGACTAACAATGTCTTTCTTTAGATTTGTTTTTTTTTGTTTAATGATTCTCATTGTTAACTTATTTATGGTATTCTAATTTATTACTTGTCTGACACTTTCTTTATTTCTCGGCTACCTTTCGTGGAAAATGATGATTTAATTCTCAAAGGAAACATATGGAGATTCTGCTTCTGATTCAAGCGATGAGGATTTTGATGATACCATTAGGAAGAGAACGAAGGCTGATCGTGACGGGTTGAAATTTTTTGATGAAACTCCTGTTACACCGAGTAATACACACAAAGTGGATGAAAACCAAATAGAGAAGAAGCATATTCCTAAAAGAACCCGGAGAAATCATTCTGATGGACGCACAACTGAGTCATCAGCCAAAGCTGCTTCTGCTAGTGCAAGTGCTAAAAAATCAACTCAGAAACGGCGGCTTGGAGAATCTACCACAAAGGTAGTTATTGAATACGCGTGTGCTTCTATAAGCATTACTAATGTCGCAGTCCATCTGATTATAACATTTGTCATTTTTCCGTAATCTGTTTTTCGAACATTTCCCCCCCTCTAGGGTAGGTGTGATGTAATCAATCACCTAATTGCATATGGTGAATTGTTCCAGCCATGGATGAACCTAGAGGGAGGGCCAACTGCCAGGCGGGCAGTGGGACACACTTAGCTTTGACCAATTATAGGGTAATTTAGTACTCATATTTCACAATATTTAGTTAAAAACTCATAACGTAAAATTCTACAGAAATATATATCCCTAGACATTCATTTTCTTTCATTCTAAATTACTTTTAAATCTACGAACTCTCACTTTAAGTTGTTGAAACACGAGTGTAATATCTTGCTTTTCGCAAATATTAATTACTCTCTCTTTTCCATCCCTGTGTGTATTTTGTATTTAAGTTCGTTCCAATTCTCAATTTGGGTCTTTGTAAGTTTGTAACTGAAATTCTTCCATTCACCACCCATAGGTTTTTTCTTGTATTAAATATGTTAGTTGCATTCCCTAATAAATATAGCTTGTTCCAAATCAATGTTATGGTATGCGACCAATTATAAATGTAGAAAGTATTAGTAGAACTCACAGCATTTGTATTTTTTCCATGTTATGAGGTAATTCTGTTAACATGACTTCATTAATATTGCTATCACTTGTATTTTTGTTTCACTTAATATGTTAACAAAATCTCGTATTATGGTAAGTTCCCGCCCCTTTTACCTGTCACTTGTTTCAGCAGTGCTAAATGTTGTATGTCAATTATATGTGGTATCTTTGATAATAAAACATACCTGCAGAGTCAATTATGGCAACACTATTTAGCCGTTTGTTTCTTTTAGTTTTAGGGATTTCTGATGGTTATTTTTCAATGATGGATTTGTGTTGGTACAGAGATTACTTGCAGCCTTTAATGAGAACCAATACCCTGACAGAGCTACGAAAGAAAATCTGGCAAAAGAACTAGGGCTTGATTTTCGACAGGTGTGTTCGTGTTTTTGTGTCCTGTATAGGTTTCTAGTTTAAGCTGGTTTATGTTTTTATTATGGATCTTTGTTGTATTTAAACTGAATGTCTCTTGTGAAGGTTCGCAAATGGTTTGATAATACACGCTGGAGCTTTAATCACAGACCATCTACTGGTGCTGATGGCACGCCTTCCCATCAGAACACAGAATCAAGTGCGATCTCTGCGCAGAACCATATTTTGAAACCAGGAGAGGAAATGTTGGTAACTGGAGATTCTTTAGAAAACCCGGAAACTAAAAAGAGGAAAGGTAATTTGAATCAGGCTCCAGGCGATGAGCAGAATGGGCTAGGCAATATACAGAGCGCACAACTTCATAGCACAAACGCTGTTTCTTGATCTTCCATTTTGATGTTCCTTGCAAAACATATTCGACTTCCACAGAACTCATATGACATTACCATGTTTCTCTGTGTCCTAACAAGTTACATTGTAGCTCATCACCTGGGAATCGAATGCTGTTTCATCTCAACAGCCGGGCCGTGGGTGATCCGCCTGCGTCATGGATCCAAACCAGTTTGGGCTCCATCCATGGTCTCAACCCAGAGAATGGTGTAATAATTGTCTGTCAGTAATGAGTCGAAGCTTTGATAGTGGTGGTAAAAGTTTTTAACTTGGTGATGAAACCTTAAGTTGAAGCTCAACTTATCTGTTCTGAACTAATTTTCTTATACAAAAGATGTTTTCTGCATTGATGAAGGCCTGTGAAACTTATGGATCCATATAGTCTAGCATCATTTTTCTTGAGAAACAAGCTCAGTTTATTACAGACTGGGGGGGGGGGGGGGGGGGGGGTTAATGAATAATATTTTGTTTGTCAAATTTTTTACTCATTGAGCATTTTGTGCTTAGACCATCCACAATAGAAATAGCCCAGCAATAGCCCAGCAATAGCCTAGCCATAGCCCAGCCACATAATATCCACATCACTATTAACAAATATATACAAAATGAAATAATTAACAATCACACAATATGCGAAATTTAATTTACGACACAAAAACGAGAAAATTCACTAATATTAATAAAATTTAAAAAGTACATTAATTAAAAAAAATTACATAATTAAAAAAACTAACGGCGGTCAATCCTCCGTGCCCATAACTCTTCAATTAAATCCTTTTGGAGTCGAATATGAGCCGCCGTTTGGCGCATGTCGGCATGTGCTTGTAAGAGGCCGGCTTCATCGTTAGGTACCCCACTCCGTACGTTGGGGCGGCCACGCCGTGGCTTAGACCGGCTTCATTTTCGTCGTTGACCCAATGGTCAGTTCGCCACCTTCATCTTCGACAATCATGTTGTGCATGATAATACATGCGTACATGATGTCAGCAATGCATTGGACATCCCACATACGCGTTGGACCCTTAATTGCCCCCCATCGAGACTGGAGCACACCAAATGCGCGCTCCACGTCCTTGCGCGCCGACTCCTGCCGTGCCGCAAAGTAGGACTTCTTCTCATCTCCTGGGCATCGGATCGTCTTCACAAAGACGGGCCACCTAGGGTATATCCCATCCGCCAAGTAGTAGCCCATATCATGTTGGCTGCCGTTGGCGACAAAACTGATGGCCGGACCGACGCCCTGACACTGCTCGTTGAAAAGTGGCGACGAGTTGAGGACGTTGAGGTCGTTGTTCGAACCAGCTATCCCAAAATACGCGTGCCAAATCCAAAGCCGGTAATCAGCTACGGCCTCCAGGATCATCGTGGGATTCTTTCCTTTGTAGCCGGCTGCAAGGCACTTTCCATCCATTGGTTTATCGCGTTGGTCGTATAGGCGTCCAACGCCTCGGCCATACGACGTTCGTACTCCTCAGCATCCCCTCCGTACCACCACTACTACCACCAGCGTTACTCATTTTGCGTTGTTGATCTTGAACAGAAATTAAGATAGAGAGAGTACTCGTTAAAACAAGTGGTGCGAATGAAAATGCCGAGCAAAGCGCGTATATATAGTGTTTCGGAAAAAAAAAATTTAAATTTCGCGCTGGGCGGTGCGCTGGGCGATCCGGGAGCTGCAATAGCGCCGAACGGACCGCCCAGCCGACCGCCGAGCGCCACGCCACCGCCCAGCGCTGCGCGGTTTCTCTCTCCACTCAGCCGCTGGGCGGCTGCAATAGACCGCCCAGCGAACCGCCCAGCGCCGGCGCTCGGCTGGGTGGTCGCTGGGCGCCTATTGTGGATGGTCTTAGTATTGGTAAGGTTCTTATTTGGTTACATTTTTGTTTGTGCCACCTTTGTCATTACTTTGTGCTCATGGACCCCACCTAATTTCTTCATTGCTAAACCAAATTTGAGAAATCATTTCTGGCAAGTTTCAAACTTATGGTAAAAGCATAGTACATGAAGCCCATCTCAAGTTTTGCATATAGAAAAGCGTATATACATGAAGTCTATCTATCTCTATGTTTGATACTCACTAAAATCTCTGCAAAACCTATTGTTTTATTTCTGCTCTTTTCTTTTTATTTTCTCAAGTTTTTCTTTTGAAATACTTATCAAACAAACAATTTTTTAAATTTCAACATTACTTAAATTGAAACGGAAGAAATAGAAAAAATGGAAGGGGTTTATTAAGGACATATAAAATGATTGTGGCGATGATATTACACAGCGCGGTAAAACAAGCTTTTTGAAATTGTGGAAATGGCGGTATCACTGCCTCCCTCTCTCTCACCAAAATCAAATCAAACGCAAATGAAATGCCTCCTCACTATCATTCACCCCTCCAAAAACCGCTTTAAAATCAACTCTTACCTCCACGAAAATAAGAGCTCAATTATCCGCCGAAACCCTAATTGAACTCGAGAAACAAAGCCCTAATGGAAGGTGGAGAAAACCAAATTCAGACCAGGAGTCGAGCATCTCGCAAACGGCCGAATCAAGCTGCGGAAGAAGAGAATCCGATGACGAAGAAGCGGGTCGTATTAGGGGAGATAACTAATATATCTTCTAATGTAACTGAGTCGAACCAAAATTCGAGTGAGGCGAAGATCCGGAAGCTGAAACCTGAATCCGATCTGGATAAGACGGGAAATGAAGCTAACCAGGAGGTGGCTGTCAGCCCTGGATCGGGATCCGACGAGCCGCGGAGATACGGATTTGCTCCTTCGATGTTACAGTATTTGCGTTCTGTGGAGGTACTCTATTTTTTGTTGTTGTTGGATTTGGAAACTAGTTTGAAACTGTTCATTGTTCTTTGTTTTCTCTTTATTGTTATCCTGTGAATTTGGATTGCCCGAGCTTTGGAATTATGTAAGCTTGTTAAGATGAAGCTTTAGGCTTTTTTTGGAATGGATCGTTGCAGATCATGATTTCTAATTTGAGCAGATGTTGATCTGTTATTGAGTGAATATATTTTCTTATCTTGATTGTCGATTTTAATGTTTTTCCTGATTTGCATAATGTTGAAGCCCTAAATTGTTGACGACTGAAACTTTGGTTTATTTGTTTTTTTTTTCCGATTTTGTACCCACTCTTATTATCCGAGCTGATTGTGATTTTATAGTCCATGACAGTTCCTGATTTTAGTGAAATATTATGTGAACTTTATTCCATTGCCATATGTTTTATTTTGATTTCAATACCACTATTGCATTTGATTTTGTTGTATACACGAAGCGGAAGTTAACAATATGTGCTTTCTTTTTTCTGGTCGATATTTATATCTTGCTGATTTTCTGATTCGTAAATCTGATTGTTGCCTTGTTATGAAATGTGAACTAGGTTGAGGCAAAAAGGAGACCACTGTCCAACTACATCGAAAAGGTTCAGGATGACATAAACCCAGTCATGAGAGCGATTCTGGTTGATTGGTTGGTGGAGGTTGCCGAAGAGTACAAACTTGTTTCAGACACCCTCTATCTTACTGTAAACTATATTGACAGATACCTGTCCGCACATAAAGTGTCGAGGAGTAAGCTTCAGCTTCTTGGAGTATCTTGCATGCTTGTTGCAGCGTAAGCACATGATTTCCTGATTTACTCTATCTGGTACGTTTTGTGCATTTTCTTATAATCGTTGATGCAAATTGCAGTAAATATGAAGAAATCAGTCCCCCAAACATTGAGGACTTTTGCTACATAACTGATAATACATACACAAAAGAAGAGGTGACTTATGTCAGATGAATTTATCCTACAGTTGTCTACTTGTAAGTGTATCGTGTTTGTTTACTCTCGACTGTGTAACAGGTTGCTCAAATGGAGAGAGAAGTGTTTAGGTTTTTAGATTTTGAGCAGGGTGGCCCAACTACTAAAACTTTTCTAAGGTAACAATGCATAAATGATGCTCTCCCGCCTCCCCCCACGTATCTTATCACTCATCACTAAGATTGATGTTACCTTTTTTCCTGTTATTTGCAGAATTTTTACAAAAGCTGCTCAAGAGACACCCATGGTAGGCTTATACACTGGAACTCTTTTCATATTATTACTATCTATTTATTTCATATGCTGACGATGCTCTTGTTTGTTACAGTTCTCCGATGTCGAGTTTGACTTTTTGTGCTGTTATGTCGCTGAGCTTAGTTTACTGGATTATGGCTGTGCTCGCTACATTCCATCAATGGTTGCTGCATCAGCCATCTTTCTTGGAAGAATCATTTTGCAGCCAAAAGTTCAATGGGTAAGCTACTATACTATTTCAAGTGCTGCCATTGAAGCCTTTAACTGTATTAGTAGTAAATGAACTCTCGTAATCATTTGATGGAACCTCTTGCAGACGCTGGCATTACAACGTCGCACAGGTTATAAAGCATGTGAACTGAAAGAGTGTGTCCTGAGACTTCACCATTTGCTACTCAGAAGCGAGCAATCTGCGCGTGCTGTTCGACTGAAATATTCAGACCATAAGGTATGCTGTCTCCCCTTTTCAAATGCCAATAGTGAAGTACATTACACCCCTCTCATGAAGTTATTGTGTCTGATTCGCATTCTGTTATTTCCATGGATCAGTTCAAATGTGTTTCGTCGCTAAAATCAGTGAATCCACCTGGCGAAGTTCCAACATACCTTTTTGAGTGAATTATCATGATCTGGTCTATAAGATAGCAACCACAGGCATATATAGAAGGAAGGAGAGCTGCCTTATGGAAAAATTCATCGGTAGCTTGACTCGAGGTTCATGGAGAATGTGATGAACTCTGTCTTTTGCATGTTAGTTTAGCGGAGATTGGATCAGTAAATCAAGGAGGAAGGTTGCTCTGCAACGTTAAGGGAAGATTTGTAATTGTATGTATGCTTCTACACTTGGGGAAATGAATATCATTAGTTTTCGATTAGCTACTCTATGCTATTTCTCAAATATTGAATAAGATTAGTTTAGTACAAAATGTTGTAATACAATTCCAATTGAAAAAGTGGGCTATATTTTTTGGAAAATTCGAAAAAAGACTACTTTTGTGGGGCTAAATGATTTTTTCTATGCCACTCAAGTAATAATTGAATCTATTGTGATGTTTAGTACTAGTATCGTTTTCTAATTTATCACCATTTTTTTTATTTTTCCTCCAGCAAAATTATTGTTAAGTTTCCCACAAGTTACATGACCGATTCAACCATTGGAGTGAAAAGTTAAGAAATGTTGGATAAAACTGATAAATAATTTGAGATATAATTAATATTTAAAGCTAGGAATTGATCATTAATTTATTTTATTTAAAGATACAAAAAACAGCCTAATTTTTATTTGTATACTACTGTTATTTGTACAAACAGATTTATTATATCAAAGCTTGCTGGTTTGAATATGTATTTTGAATTGAAGTTTTACTTTTAAATTTAAGGGGATTATTGAGTATGATTATTAGGGATGTCAATGTAACCCGAACCCGTGGGCCGGCCCGAATAACCCGATAAAAATACAGGGTTAGGGTTGTAATTTCGCAGCCCGAATTTAAAATCGGGCCATTCGGGCTGACCCGTTCGGGTTGTCGGGTTAGGCGGGCTGACCCGTTCGGGTTACGGGTCGGCCCGTCGGGTTGAAGGTTTCTGCACAGCGAGCAGTTTTTGTAACGGTCATAACTTTCTCTACAAAGCTCCGATTGAGGCGTGCAATATATCCACGCGAAGCTCTTTCGAAGACGAAGAGAATGATATGTATTAGAGGTTTATCAGACTTCAAAATCGCGAGAAACATTGACTCAAACAAGGCTGCTGCACATCCACATATTTTGTGTACATTTTCTAATCAATTTTCTATCATTTCTCAACAAACATGTAAACATACCAAAATATAGAAATATAATCAAAATCATCCAAGACAACCCTCTAAAACTATGCAAAATCCAAATACGTCAACCGACTATATAAGATCACAAAAAAAATCACCATGTGGTTCATGGATTCATAAATACGCGTATATAAAAGCTTTCTTTTAGTATATTTCCAATATAATAGTGCAAAGTGTTTTGACGTCGCTTCGTCATTGAATTATGCGTACTTTGATGATTCTTAGAGTTACTCAAATTAGGTAGCATCTTGATAATTCACTCTTTAACAATTCAAAATATTTTTGTTACATCTACGATGCACCTCTCACGTTATGAAAATTTTATTTAATTTTCTACGAATTGATTTATGTTTGAATTTTGAAACAAAGTGTTGATTTATGTTTTAAATACATAAACATAAACATACTATTGATAGATATTTTGTAAATAATTATGTAATGAATAAGTTATTTAAATTTAAATAACTTAATCTTTTTTAAAAATATTAAAGAAAATTAAAAATATGTATTTCATTATTGAATGATTAATTAAAAATATGTATATAATTAAAGAAAATTTAAAATACGTATTATTTTTTGAAAATATTAAAAGAATTAAAAATACGCATTGGCCCGAATAACCCGGTGGGTTAGCCCGAAACCCGAAGGGTTAGGGTTAGGGTCGAACTTTTATAACCCGAAAAAATCATAACCCGAATAGCCCGTACCCGAATGGCCCGACAACCCGAATGGGTTGGCCCGAACCCGAACGGGTTGGCCCGATTGACATCCCTAATGATTATGAATGTGTTGGATATTACTTCATCAATATATTACTCCTAGTACTATAAAATAAAATTATATATTCATTAAATATGAAAATATTATATATAGATATAGTATAAGAAAAATAAACATAATGTATTGAACAATAGAACTGTAAATGATGTTATTTTAATTTATTCATATAGTTTTATTTTTGTTTTTTCTGTTTTGTAACTAAGGGAAAAGTAAATTTAAAAGTTGATCGGAGATGGAGTGGGAAAGCGACGAGCGGGAGCTGAAGGCGGCCGGCGCTGTGCCCCTCGGCGCCGGGCGCGTCGGATTCCTCATTCATGGATGGGAGATCGAGACCACCAAGCGTTCAATTCTCAACTCTTCTCTTCTCCAACAGTACTTTCTTACCCTTTTCTACTGATAATTGCTTCAAATTCAGATTGTTTATTTGTCAGTGAACTGCTTCTACCTATTGTAAAACCACTCCATAGGTCACAACATTTATCACCAAATAGGATGTTCCTGCGGAGAATGATTCCGTTTTTGGCTTTGCATTTATGCGGATGAATTAAATTTTTTTGATGTGAGTTACATGATTAGGCTGAAATATATTTGAGTTGGAAACTCTAGTACGTTTAGTTCGGAAAATTAGACTACGATGATTTTCCAATTCGATGCTAGAGATCATCCTTGTACTACTTTCTCCGATTGAATTTTAGCTAGTGCAGCATCTTTTACTAATTGTGTGTTCTCTTTGATGGGAATAGAGGGAATACATATGTTTTCATTCATTAGTCATTACCCACAGCAGACCATACCTCTCTCATTTTCTCTCTAATTTATTACTCTTATGAAAGTATTGTATTGTAGTATTTGTTTTGTCATGTTGTATGATAATAGTTTCCTCATTTTCCTCATATTTTTACCCTAAAGAACATGAAAAAAGACTGTGGGGACCACTAAACTATGATAAAAAAATATTCTCATATTTTCGTTTCATTCCCTTTATTTCCTTGTATTCTAAAACAGTTTTGTTTTTTGGTTCTCTAAGGTTGACACAAAATCGTCAACTTTTGTCTTCCTCGCAAAACTAGTAATACTAAAATGGCACGGGGAATGGAACTTCTATAAGGGTTCACTGGTGGTCTGCTGGATACAAACTATTGCTTCATGATGAACCATTTCATACTTTTTTTCCAAAGATATAGCTTGTTTGCCTCAAAATGTTACAAGCACCTTCTGTGCCTGCAGATGGGAAGAGAAGCTTCAGACGACCCATTTGCCAGAGATGGTTTTTGGTGAGAGTTGTTTGATTCTTAAGCATGTCAACAGAGGCATTAAACTTCATTTTAATGCATTTGATGCTCTCTGTGGCTGGAAGCTGGAAGCATTGCCTCCAGTTGAAGTTCCTGCAGCAGCTCTTTGGAAATTCCGGTGGTATGTATTTTCATCTATTCACTTGTGAACCATTTTATTATGCCGCAAGATGCGTTCCGTATGCCGCTATTCTATCTTATGTTTTTGGTGAGTCCGCCTAGTGCTCCATATCAGATTGGTCCTACTCTTATCCTGTATCCATGTCTTTAGCTTTAACTACTTTCATTTTGAAAATTTGGGGAATTGTTTGTTGTTGGGAGAAGTCTTTACTATTACTTTTTTTAAAAATTATGAATTGTTTGGAAAAGTCTTACATGATCAGCATAGGACATTTGATGGTTGCTCCTTTTCTTGAATTATAGTTGTCCTATGAATTCCATCTTTCGATTAGATATCATACAGCACATTATGGAAATATTTATGTGAGAATGAATCTATGAGGTTGTACTTTCAAAATGGTTAAACTATCCCATGATACTGCTTCATTGATGAATAGCATGCCTTTGACCAGTTACATGTACATGTGCTCTACATATATTTGGTTGACATGACTCATTTTTTATATGGTTAATGCCTATTATAGGTTAAAACAGTTCAGACAACAGATTGAACGAAAAAAAAACCAGACTATGGCCCAACTTAGCTATTAAGATAAACAACCCGAACTAGTTGCCACTTTATATCTCTCAATATTCATCTTACCATAAATTTTTTTTTCTAAATCCAACAGCCAGCCTACTGATCAGGTGATAATGGATTATGACTACACGTTCACAACACCATACTCTGGAAGTGCTGGTGTTGAAAAAAAGTCCTGAGGTGTGCCTTCTTCTTTGATGCATCTGTGCTTTGTTTACTTAAGTAGAGGATTCAAACATTTATGGAGTTTTGGTGCTGTCACGGATTTTGAGATAGCAAAAGAATCAGCCATTATAGCCACTTTATCTCTAATTCTCAGCTGTTTATTTTTGCTCCTAATATGTCTGGGTACAACTTTATATAGACTCCTGAGGAAATGGATCCCTTGCTATTTTTTCATGTTTTTTTATAGTTTGCGTAAACCCAGTGTTATCAATCTCGTATGGCGGCTTATGGCGGTTCGCCTAAAAACCGCCACAGGGATATGGTTGGTGTATTAGTATGGCGGATATGGCGGTCAATAATTAAATAAATAAAATAATACTTATTATTTATACATAACTCAAAAATTGGAAAATAACAAAAATATAACATCTAAAACTCTTAAAACAATTAATAAAGCATAAAATACAGCTCTAACATCCATGTTTCTTGCATAATGCCTCATTCCTAAATGCAGTACACACGCAATGTTGTCAAATGGCGGATATGGCGGTGCTATGGAAGCGCCATGTTGCTATAGCATTTCCACCACAGAACGCCATGCCATAGCGCCATGGCGCCGCCATATCCGCTATTTGATAACATTGCGTAATTCGTAAACCTACTTCCTTTTGTCAATTGAATCCTTAGAGGCTGTGCCTTTTGTTGATTAGTCTGGAAGAGGACCTCCTGAAGAAAGTATCTGCAGTCCTCATTGGGAAGATTGTGAGGAACAAATTGACATGGTTGCATTATCAGCTAAAGGATCTATTCTTTTCTAAGATGAAGTATGTCCTTGAAGCTTTTACACCAAATCCTTAATGAAATTCATTTCTGATTTAGTTTTTTCAAGCTATGGCCAACATCATCTTTAATTTACTAACAGGTCGTATTGTATGAAGACGAATTGGCTGATAATGGCATCTCTCTTTTGACAGTTAAAGTGGTAAAATATTTTCTTTTCTAAATTGTTTTCTTCTTCATTCCTGTATGAAAGGACTGACAGGTTAATATTTCAGAGAGTTATGCCAAGTGGATGGTTAGTTCTCTTGCGCTTCTGGGTTAGTCTTTTGATTATCTCTCATGTGTCCTTGAGCAGACAACATATTTATTGGAGTACTATTCTTATACTATAGTAGACATAATTTTAAGGGGTATATTTTTTAGACTAGAATATAGATATGACTTGTGTTACAACTGTTTGTTCTTTACTGCTGGGTATTTTCTTACAGCTCAGAGTTGACGGGGTGCTCATGAGATTGAGGGACACTCGTGTGCATTGTAGTTTCAGGGAGAGTACAGTACCAGTTATTCTAAGAGAAATCTGCTGGAGAGAAGCCACTTTTAAAGCCTTGTCATCTGTGAGTTATATTCTATTTTAGTTGAGCTGTATACATACAATGCTTTCTCTGAGTAGCCTCTTAAACTCTGCTAACTTTTTATCGTTTTTTCTCTCTGCTTTCTTGGGTCCATGTTTTGATCCATTACATTTGTTAATGCATTACTTTCTTTTCTGCATTTTAGCTTATATGTCCTCAAAGTGTAAAGACAATATTCTGGACTAGTATTGCATTCATTTAATAGGCATCATTCTCCGAATCTCCTTTACTATTTTCTTTTGCTCTTTTGAAAGTTACTCTGTCAATTGTTGCAGAAAGGATATCCTACAAATTCTGCTGCGTACACGGATCCTCGTATCATCAGTGAAAGGCTTCCAATGGCCATGCGCAAGACCCAAAAGCTTATAGTAAAATAAATGCTGTAAGCTATAACAAGACTTACCGTTATTTAAATAACTACAGAAAGACTTGTCAATCTTCTTGAAAAAATTAGAACAATATGTGATGTAGATTTCAAACTTGTTTTGAGGAAACTATGACACTTTGATGTGAAAGTTCCGCTCTCATTTATTTTTTCAAGGTTTTTCTGTTCTTTTCTGTTTAATTGATCTCTTCAATATTTGGTAAAAGTTGCTGTCACTGGGTAATGGAAAGAAATCAGTCCGTGTTGCATGTGTATGGTATTCTTGCTTAGAAAAATTGCATAGAAAGGACAAATATGGTGAGGCATAATGATAGTGTGGATAGGAGCACAACTTGCCTGTAAGAGAGAAAATGACCTTTTTGGCAATGAGAGCTTTACCTGTATTAGGCACTCAAGAATATAAGCCCTAACTTCACCCCAAAAGCTAGCTGAAAAGTGGGGATTGTCACTTAAGTACCCACCTGTAGTTTCTTATGGGTTTGATGTGGGATCATAACAATCCACCCCCATTAAGATTGGATGTCCACGGGTGTCTCACACTCCCGGTAGCCTTCGATCGACCCAGGCAAGAGAACCGCTGGAGTCATACAACCCTATCCCAGCTAGCCCTCTTCCACACATGTCAAGCGCCGGCTGGTTGGACTAAATTGTTAGCAGTCAAGAATGGATGCCCTGAGATCACCCGAAAGCTAGCTCAAAGGTGGAGGATTGGCTCCCACTTAAGTAACCACCCATAATTGCTTATGAGTTCGATATGTGATCATAACAGCCTGAGAATGTGAAAATATAACTGATGATGTAAGTTTTCTGCAATATCTTATAGTTATTTACATCAGCCATTGCACATAAGAGGAAGCATGTTTAGTTTTTTACATATTACAACTTAGCTGATCATGAAAGATGCTCATGACACTTTCTTGTGAAGCCAATAATTATTTCATCACATTCTATTCAAGTCGATGATATACTCAAGTGGCTTATTCATAATACAGATAGTACTATTGGAGCCTGTATAGTTAGGGGGGAGGGGGGTTGTTCATTACCTGTTCTATAGGACTGTTTGAGGATTCGAGAATCGAGAAACCAACCCCATGTATTTTTCATCTGGCATGATCTATCTCGCTTCGCACTCCTATGTCAATATCATAATATCATGGTTAGGGATCCATATGCTGCCAGTTTGCGTTGGTGCTCCTTCAGCTGTAAATTTGATTATCTCATTTTCAGTCTTCTAAGCACAATCCTTATTGACTTATACTGATGATTGCTATCTACCTACATACACTTTATGTTTAGACTAATTTATATGTGGCTCAGAGATGCTAAAGATTGATGGGTGTATTCATTGCACTCCTATTGATTTCCTTGACGATGCCTACCCCTACAACATGTCTTGGGTTAATGTTATAACTTGCAAGTCCATATGGAATCAGTAATTAAAGTTTAACTGTATATAGATCAATCAGACCAAATAATCAGTCGTCTGAGGGTGTAGTTAATGGGGCATATATTACCTGTGTATATTATGTGAGAAGCATAAATGAGAAAAGCATAATGAGTTAAAAGTTCTTTTTCAGCAGGAAACTAAAAGTAATAACTTTTGTAATGATGCATTGAGCTTCAAGTAGTAAGTCTTTATCTTCTGGCAACTCTCTTGAAAACATAGGTTACAAACTTACAATAAAATCTAGAAAATATTTTCCCTAACAGAAATAGAAGCTTTAAAGTTTGAGATTTAAGTCGAGCATAGTTGTTGAGTTGGATGATTTCTGCTCTGGTTGTTGGGGTTCCGGTCGGAAACTTCCAGGCCACATCGAATCTGCTGCCCCTTCCACTGTGCCATGCTGCCTTGCTATTTCAAATCTTGTGTCAGCCTCACTAAATCTGGCTACAGTCGTATTTCCTTCTCTGCCAGGTTTGTGCACAAGGGAATGGGCTTGGACCCCTAGTGATCTGAACATGGAAGTGCGGATAGGCACGGGCAGGGCCATCATCGCCATCATTTTGTGTGACTGGTAATGCCGTACTGCGCCTCTTTCCCTTTTGTGAGCATTCTGGTGTCCACCCAATGCTTGTGAGCTGTAGAATTTTCGCATGCAGAAGTTGCAAGAAAAAACCTTGGCTGAAGCCAGTCTTGATTGTACCTCAGATTCTCTGGATGCTCGTGGTGGTTCCCCTCCGAGGCTCAAGTTCAACCACTCCCCAGGATTCACTTGTGGCGTGCCTTGATCACCAGTTTCTTCACTTGGCATCGTAGTTTGATACAGGAGCCAATTCCTTCTCAGATCACTTGCCGGTGTTGAAAGCACAGTGGTGAATGGAGGTAATCTGTTGAATCCTTTCTCTTGACTCTCAAATTGGTTCTATATATGATGGGTGGAATAATATGAGACTGACACTGATGAAGCATTGTGGTATAAGACAGCTTCGATCTATCATATGTCTCATCACTGTCCCCACCGGGTGATGCTTGGGTCTTCCCAAGGGGGGGTGGTTACGTCATGTTTAATCTTTGCCATTGTCAAGTTTGAGATTCCCCACTCACCATTTTTTCTCCTTATCTTTTGAAAGCACTTCAACCTTAGTTTGTTTCTATTGGATCAGTTAAAAGTAAACTCATGTTGCCACTCCTATAACATTTCCACTTAAAGTCAAATCAAATCCTTATGATTTTCTTTTATGCCTACCATTATGCCATGATTTGAGCAACTTCAAATATTTTCCAACTCTATATGATTGATGATAAAGAATTCCCATATGATGTTATCTTGGTCTGCTTTAGAAATCCTGATCTTAAACAAAAGTTTTTGGAATAGATTTCAGCTATTATTCTGGATCTCTTTTGGTAACTTTTCTTCCATGTTTTTCTCATAGTTTGACATGAGTTTGTTTCTAAAATCTCTCAGGCCAGGTAGGTATGAAATATAATGGAGATGGAACCCACCTATAAAATGTGTTCCCTCTATAATGGATGTGTGAGTGAATAATAAGATTGATTTAAACTATATATGTGGGGAGCTAGTGGTTCCGGAATTATATTGCACTGTGTATTTTCGATTTTTGGATCCATTAAAGTCTTACCGAAAGTGGTGGGTCTGGAAACTTGACAATAATGTTTGAAATAGTAGGAAAATTTAAAATAAAAAGATTTGTGGGTATCTTAAGCAGTAGTAGTTTAGTTTTATATGAGAACATGAGTATCAAGGTGGGGTGTCTTTGAACTGTAACTTTTCAACTTATGTCTTAGAAAGCTTATTATTTTCCATCTTCCATGTCTAGTTTATCAACTTTATTCCCCATTGAGTGTGTTTTACGCTGGCTTGAAGCCTCTAATCACACACACACACACACAAACACAGCATATATTTCTTATCCTATGCTGATGTGGTGTCCACTACCATGTGACAAATGCACCTTAATTTGAATTTTATCTTATGGATTTTATAGTACTTATGTTTTGTTGCTTTGAAATTGAAAATTTTGAGGGTGTGACAATTTACTTTGCAGTTCTTGTCTATGCATACAGGAAGGATTGCAAATTTTATGTACCATGATTTTATGTGATTCTGTTAATACCAGGTTGAAAGAATGTGGCCTACTCTTAAAGGCAAACATCTGTGTGCAATTTGGTGTATGGTGTATTCATCTTAAACACTAACTAGAACCGAAAATTTTGATTTTTTGTTTAACTGATAACCAACTAACCGAATACTCAATCCCTATTTTAGGACTGGTTGCCATAGGAGCAGTTCAGACTTCAAAAGAAAATAGGTTACAGAAGAATCACCAAAGTCGAATCTCAGAACTATCATGTGGAAGGAAATGAGAATAATAGATTTTGATTACGTCGTCCCTTCTTATCTCAAGGTCATTCTTCCTATCGGATAAAATAGGAATATATTGTTGAACATAAACCCTTGCAGTATAATTTTGCTAAATCATCCCACTGAATTCCTTTCCCATTGCTATTACTTGAATGATAAGACTGCTTTGCACAATGGAGAGATTCGAAAATCGACATCGAGCATGAAGAATCTCGAGTTGCCCCTCAAACACAGAGATCCTGTGAATTATTGATATATTAGAGGACGAGTGAACAGCATCTGAAAGGACCAGTTGAAGAAGATGCTTTAGTACTTGTGTTTGGCCGACTAAAGCTTTGTCATAGGATAAGTTTTGATGCTTTTACTATTCCAACCTAATGCCATGTTACATCATTTTCATGTGGCCCCAAAATTATTGGCCATTCAAGTTTACACTAGGAAGAGACGATTAAGCACGTCTCAGTTGATCAGACGCTCTGCTTTCAACCAATAAGTCAAGGATTCGAGTCAACACAAGAATATACCAAGAACCATTATTGATCATCTTTAAAAAAGAAAAAAAAAAGTTTGCATTAGGACAACGGTGATGAAATAGTACATCTTAGTTGGTAAAAATAATTCCCTTATAATCAATAAGCCGGAGATTCAAGTCACAATAATAAATAGAAAACCATTATAGGTATTCTTTAGAAAAAAAAAGTGTACAATAGGACAACTGCTTATAAAAGAAAACACCGTTGATTTTTTTTAACCGGGTCTAGAACCGCAAATAATAGTTTGCAATAGGACAACCACTTGAAAAAGAAAAACTAACTAGAATTGCATGTTTCGGCTCAAAACAAGAACCTCCGAAACCCTTGTAGGACCAGTTATGTGGAACCAAAACCGGCGGTTACGGCCCAGCATCACCACTATTATGAATCAAATTATGAGTGGGGGCAACTTCAAGTACTACACAAGTATTCAGCTGCCTCAAAAATTGTCATAAATTTAAACTCTACCTGAAATAGTCTATAGAGTAAACATGAAGAAGCATATTGTTAATTTAATTTCAATATTCCCAAAAGAGAATTCCCGCAGAACCACCTATTAACCAAGGCCGAGATTTGAGCACCGGCTCTTCTGGTCCAAATATTTTCAGGTACCTGCAACAATGCAACACTTGACATATTAAAATGGGGATAACAAGTGCAGGGGTTGTGTGTTACCTAAAATAATTGAAATTAGGTTAGAAGAACATGAAGCTGTCTGCTTATAATATGCTTGGTGAGTCATTAGTCACTTCAAGAAGCATTAGCATGTAGAGCCAATTGTTTTTCCATCACTAATGTAGTGGAGCTGAACAGACATCCTAAAGGCGACAAAACAAATCCCAGAACAGTATTATAAATGGCACCATGTCATGCAAAAGTCCTACAGCAAACATGCCCATTTCTCATTTCTTTGCCCAATTTCCTCTCATCCACAATTGCTAAAATTAAGTCATTTGCACAATGAGTTTACAAACTCAGGTAAGATGTTACTAACAGCTGAAATATGTGTACATGTGGCGCTTATTAGCTAATATAATTGGTACTAAATAAGTCTTAACAAAAGCATAATTGGGTAAAACACCAATGAGTAAATATCCTTGCATATATTGCTACTGCACTATTTGTTCTAGTTCCTAACTTCCCTGATTTTTTACTTATCAGTTATGTGGTTTGACGAGTCAAAGACATAAAACAAAACTCAATTATACAGGTTAAACAGGAGTAGATATTATCCACACGTAGCCACCTCTTTTCAGCTATCATAATCCTGAAATGAAAGTGAACAGGAAAGGTTTCACACAGACCACACATTCATTCTTCACTTAATTTATACTCCTATCAGATAAGAAACTATGAAAGACAGGTTTCACATTGATAAACTAACTTGACCAGCAGAGTGAATATTCAGAAGTAAGTAGAATAGATTATCACCTAATGGCAACCGGATAATAGTTCAGTCTGCCAGTCATCAATGACAAGCATAGCTTATTACCAATTATTAATGAATTTATAGGGAATGTCATAAGTTGGAGCATTGTAGCCTTTTTGGTCAACTCAAACTACAGGCCTAAGCCCTAACCTAAATCAAGATAAATAACTTCTGGGAAAACTAAATAGATCTAGAAAATTTGAATAAAAAGTTTTATAGCAAAGCAAGGGAATACTGATTGTCGTACATTTATAAGCTCAGTCCAAATAACTGCCTTATCCACTAAAAGATGCATTAATCTATATGATCACATTCAGGTAAGTTTTCTTGGGGTAAGATTCTTGGTTCTTTCTCTCCAAAATCCTAATGATACTTATGTGACAGTCTATTACAACTGAACTGTCTTCAATGTTCAATCCCAAAAGGCTTTAATATCGAACTCTCGGACAGCATTTATATTTAAGAAGAAACTAAAAAGGGAAAAAGAGGGTGTATAAGTATAAAATGCTCGTTAATTAAATTTCATTTATTAAATACTAGTGATATCATTTCACTAGTTTACTTGAGTGAAAATATCTCTTAGTAAGTTATACTTTGATCGTTACATAATCAGTTCGCATTTGCATAACCGGATATGTTATAGTAACTCTAACTTATGATAGTTTTTGCCACTATAACCTTGATTTTATTTAGAAAAAACTAAATATATCTTGAATTTTGTAACCTAAAAAGGTCAGTCACTCCTGTGTTCCATTCAATGAAATATCAGCTAATCTTACCATTGTTCAATTCCTATGACTAATACATCCTAATTGTTCAACGTAACATGAAACAAATCGTAACTACATCCTTTGGTTCACAAAACATTCACATATAGAATCATCAGTTGGGCAACTAAAGCAACAAAAGTTTTCAGTTTATCCACAAGGCATCTACCCAGAAGCACAAGTAGCATTAGACTCACAAAGAAACTATTAGCGATCCTGACAAGAACGGCAGAGAGTACCATGGGATAGCTCACAGAAAGCTCGCACATTATCAGCCAGACGAGACGTCAACCGTGTTCCTGCCACTGTCCTATGCAGTGACAATAGTGATTGTGCGCATCCCAGCTCCCCCAATGTACTGCATCAAATAATCACCCTAAAAACATCAGCAATAGAGTAAACAAGTTGATAAATTCCCCACAAGCAGTTAAACTAGAATAATCATATCTCAAGTTCAATAAGTAGTAGGAGTAATTCAATGCGGAAGTTTCTCGCTGATCGTGAAATCGTAACAACTAAGCTTCAAATTGATGTTTCTCCCTAAAATCCAAACGAAATTCTCGTTCAGTTAAAGTGAAAAAAAAAACTTACAAAGATGTGATACATAATTCAGAATTTTATCAAACTTAGAAAACTCGCTGGAACAGATTCAACGCTGGATTGATAAACAGTTCCCCAAAAATCCGAAGATACAATCAATGGGGGAAAACACAAAAATTAGACCTGGGATTAGAAAAGGAGAAGCGTCGTGAGTTGAGGCGAGAGGAAGAAACGGGAGGAGGACGCAGGGTGGCGAGCGGCGGCGATGAACGGGAAGCGGAAGCCCTAGCGGTGGACATGAGCGATCGGGAAAGAGAACCGCGCCAAGCCATTGTTGCTGCTTCGGGAGAAAGGAGAAAATGATACAGTGTTTCGCATCGCAGGCAGGAGTATGTACACTCTATAGCGCGCTTATCAATTTTTCAAAATTAGTGTTACCTTGGAGCATCATTAGCCACGTCCCTAATTTAAGCCACAAGTCATTCCACATCATCATTCCTCTAAATTTGAGTTTCAGACCATAACTCCTCTAACAATGCCGACCACATCCAACATATATTACTTGTAAAAATTGAAAACGTTGAGCAATTATAACATGAGAAATTCATTTTTAATACAAAAATAATAAATTATAAACTAAAAAAATTTTAAAATTAGAACTATTAAAAAAAGTGCAAAAAATTAAAAATCTGAAAATCAAAATGGTCAACACGTCGCCCCTCTCCCTCTTCTTCCTTTTCCTCCCTCTTCTTCCTCTCCCCTTCCCTCTTCTTCCTCTTCCAAATGCATAAAAATTCAGAAATTGGGGACCAGGACCGGCCCGGACCCCCTCCAACGCCGGGTCGGGACGCAACGGGTCACATCCCCGGAAGCTCCATCGCCGGCTAGGCCGGACCTCGGGCGCGGCTGCGTCACGGGGAAGGTCCCAGGCCGGAAAATGTGCTCGTTTAACTCGTGGCCGCAGGCCGGGACCCAGGTGCGGTCCGACCCGCTAGCGTTAATGATTCTCTTAGAGCATCCACAACCCCGTCCCCAATTCATGCCCCAAGCCCCCTCCACGTCATCATTTCCCTAAATTTGAGTCCCAGGCCACAACTCCTCTAACCCTGGAGGCCCCATCCCGGACCACAATTATTAAATTGCACTATTCACAACTCCAACATATTTTACTCGTAAAATAGAATACGTTGAACAATTAAAATCGGGAAAATTCATTGTTCAATCGAAAAATAGAAAATTACAAATCCTAGAAAAAGAAAATTAAAAATCCTAGAGAAAGAAATTTACAAATCCTAAAAAAAATTACAAATCCTAGAAAAAGAAAATTACAAATCCTAGAAAAAGAAAATTACAAATCCTAAAAATTTTAAAAAACTACTTCTTTATTTGTGCGCGAAGGTAGGCGATCATCTCATGGTGCAACTCGAGCTCGAACTCCGACATTATCGAGGTATCCCTCGATGTCAACTCCGTTAGCTGGCCCATCCACAACGTAATACTCATATCCAACATAGAGTCGGATATCTAATCCAAGGAAGGATTGGGCGGCGGCGGCATAGCGGAGTAGCTCGCAGTTGCCTTCCCCTTCGCTTTCCTCTTTGCCGCCTTTGTGCCCATCGGACAACTTTGAGTACCAGGGGATGAGAGGAAGATGTCATCGTCTGTCACGTTGAGGTCGATTGGCGGACCTCCTTCGCTCGAAGAGTAGTGTCCGGCGGCGGAAACTTTGGTTCTCTTCGGCGCCCCACTTGCCGCCGGTTCTGCCCACCGGTGTACTTCGGGCTCTTCTCGACAAGCTTCCAAACGTCGAAGTACTTGAACTGCTTCTTCCCGTCAGAGAAGAACTCTGCCCTGGCCTTCTCCACGAGGTCCATCTCGCTATGCCCGCTCGGCCACATCCGGACTACGTTAGTCCACTTGCCATTCCACTTGTTCATCTCCTTCTGGACCTGACCCCAATGCTTGGGTAGCTTCACGTAGCTACGCTAGAACGACCCTCTTGGTCGACCAATGTTGTACTTATCTACAATCCGCTGCCAGAACACTTTGCCGCTCTGCTGGTTGCCGATGATAGGATCCTCGGAGAATTCGATGAAGTTCTTGGCCGGCCACAATATCTCCTACGGATTATACTTCTTCGGCCCCTCCTCATCCGCAACCTTGCCCTTGCCCCTCCCTTCAGCGAGCTCCATATCACTGATTTCGTACTCATCAGTGCTAACTGGCGATGTTATTTCCATGTTGGTATCCAACCCCGGACTAGGCGTTGCATTTGGGTTGGGCGACGCCGGCACGTGCCAATTGTTGGCGTTGACGAAATCGCCCATCTGTCGTTGGTCGCTGTTAAACCACTCTATAGAAGCCGAAAATATTGAAATACAAGAGGATTGAAATGGAGAAAGTGTGGAGGAGTGGAAGAATGGAGCACAACAAGTGTATAAATAGGCAAACAATACGTAAATACAAATAAAAATAAAAAAACGAGGGGACTTGAGGCCCGGCCCAAAGACATCTAACGCCGAGCCGGGACTCGCGATCTGCGTCACGGGCACACATAACGCTGGCATGGGACGGACCCCGGGCGCGGCCCCGAGATGCGACTGCATCACGGGGACCGTCCCTGGCTAGAAAATGGGGATGTTTAACGCGCCAGGCCCGGCCTGGGAGTGGCAGCGTTATGGATGCTCTTATCAATACTGGTTTAATAATTTTTTATTTTGATAATGGAACTCCCTCCATCCCATAACATATTTTATTAGGTGATGAGAAAATATATATTTATATATAAATGCACAAAAGAACTTAAAAAAAGAAGAAATATGACATCTACAAACTAAAAAAAGAATGTGTCCTCTATTTATAAATCTTTATATTGTTTCATTATAAGAGTATGTTTAGTAAGAAGTTAGCTTCCACAATTATTTGCATGTTTATGGTCTTTTAATGAATTTTGTGTTAATCTATTTTCCACACATGGTTATATCATTGGGTTTATGGTAGTGTGCACATTGGCTTTGTTTGAATGTTAGGAAACAATGCAATGCGAGGCTATTATTTTGGGCACCTTGCTGGGAGTTGTCAATTTCTTTTCCCATATTTAATGCGAATCAGGGTTCGATTGAGCAGTAGACAGTTCGAGTGATGGTTCCGGACGACCTCTTCGATCAATATCAAAGCAGATTCCATGTCATTCCTCATCCCATAACCAGAACCTCTCTTCTCCTTCTCCTAATAGTTTGCTTGAATACCCTCACCATCAATTGCACCCATTTCTACGTGCTTGAATAAGAGATAGAGGGAAAAAAGTGGTGTGAATCTCATGAATTGTATTTAATGGCCACCGTGGTGGATAGATACTCTAACAAACTGCAGATTTTCCTCGGCCAAATTCTCAACAAAATTCAATCTCCATGATGGAGTACGTACTAAACAAGCCCAACAGCAGTAAAGCCCAAGACAGAGTATCAGTTCGGCATGACTAAAGAGTATCAGTCCGGCGTGACTAAAGAGTTCAGTTCGGCACAACCAAAGAGTTCGGCCCCAGCCTACAGCTCGGTGAAAGCCAACTCATCAAGCTCTGCTCTCAGGTCGGCATCAAGCTCTACTCTCAGATCGGCAAAAGCTGCTCGGCAATAATTCAGCAGTTCGGTCTCAGTATTCGACCGAACTAGGAGATAGTGGACTCATGCAAGATTTCCACTTCCGCTACACCGACGATCTATTTTAGTGGTGTCAAGCAGTCATTAACTCAGGCAGGATAGTGGACCCATGCAAGGTCGCCACGATCTCCACGACATCCACTACCTAATAAATGCTGCATGCCACGATCTTGGTTCAAAATATAAATAGGACCTAGGTCAGATAGATAAAGGATCTTCTGATTTTTCTGTTACCTTCTGTAAAGCTCTCTAGAGAGAATATCATAAAGCAGGCCAGTGTTGTAAGCTGTAATTCGCAGATCAAGCAATACAAACCTGCCCCCATTTCTCCCCGTGGATGTAGATTTACCTCAGTAAATCGAACCACGTAAAATCTCTGCGTTGATCTTCATTTATTTCCTGCATTTACAAACATCAAAAATTCGCCGCCTTATCACTGGCGCCGTCTGTGGGAAACAGAGAACCAAATTTGTGATAAAGCGAGTTTTTGATCCTCTTCTACCAAAAAAATGCATACCAGATCACATAACACCCGTGCCTCCGTCCGTGATAACCATGAGGAAGCTAATCCAGCAGCCCATAGGCCTGGAAAGCAGCCTCGTGAAAAATCTACTTCCAGTTCTCACGGAGAAGGAGCAAGCCGCTCAAAAGGTCCACACACCGAGTCTTCCCAGCAGCCTGATTTGAACGAGGCTGTCAAGCTGTTCTTGACCGAGAAGCAGGAGGAGTTCTTAACCTTCCTGCAGAAGAGCCAACAGTCGGAGAAGACAACAGCGGATTCTCCCTCCTCATCCAGACATGAAAGTCACTACCGCAGTAGTGACGTGTCTTCCAGGAGAAAGAATCCTCAACCTCAACATGCTCCTGCTCCTCCTCGGTACCGGAACCACAGGAGAACTCCATCTCCTCCGTACCGAAGAGATGTCGGGTTCGCCATGTACGGAGCATTAAAGACTCCGTTCTCGGACGATATCACCCGAACTCCTTTGCCGCGGAACTACCGGACACCGTCAATGACTTATGACGGGCTGGAGGATCCTCATGACTTCCTGGGACGCTATCAATATAATATGGCGAACCAGGGTCTCAATGAGGTCCACATGTGCAAGCTGTTCCCCGAGCTGCTCATCGGGAACGCCAGAAGGTGGTTCGACAGCCTTCCTCAAGGCAGCATCAGATCCTACCGAGATCTCATGGATGCTTTCCACAGGAGGTTCTTTCAGAAAGCGGAAGCCCGAATCACTTCGGCTCAGCTGCTTTCTATACGTCAAGGTCGCGACGAAAAGATCAGCGACTTCCTGACGAGATTCCATAAGGAATGCCTACAAGTAGATAATCTCAATGATCTACTTGTCATCTCGGCATTCCAAAATGGAATCCTGCCCGGAGCTCTCTACAGAAAGCTCGTGGAGTGCGGTCCGCAAACAGCTCAAGAAATGTGGGACATTGCGGACCAGTTTTCTCGTGCGGATGAGGCAGACCGTCGAAAACGGTCGTTAGACAGCTCATCCCAAGGAGACAAAAGGAAGCCCGATCAAAGCGACCAGGTGCTTCCTCGCCGAACTCCTTTTGAAAGAATTCAAAGGGCACCAGTACAAGGCAGATTGGGACCACGTCTCAATCCTGAGAAGCCGCCCGCTCAGTTCGTACCATTAAACAAGTCAAGAGCGGAAATTTTCGAACTACATTCCGATATGTTCGAAAAACCAAAGCGGATGACGAAATCAGCCGCACGGCGACTTCAGGATCAATATTGCTCCTTCCATCAAACCCACGGTCACGATACCGAGGAGTGCCGAGATTTGGCTGCAGGTATTGATGTTCTTGTGAAAACAGGAACGTTAAAAAAATACCAAAGCAAGCAGCCGAAAAAGAACAAAAGGCAGAGAAGTGCGAACTGCAATCCTCAGGATCCGAAAAGGCATGAGGATCCCGAAGACGACGACGAGCCGCAATACGATGGAGTAATCCTGACTATTGATGCTCTCCCAGCCGGGAAGACTAAGTCGTCCCTAAAAGCAGAACGCAGAGGTTCCAATCAAGAGGAGCCAACACACAAAAGGCTGAAGAAAGACGAAGTGATTACATTTTCAGATGCCGATCCCGTCCCAGCCATCTCTCCTCACCAAGACGCTATTGTCATTCAAGCCGGAGTGGCAAACAAACTGATCCACAGAGTATTTGTGGATACAGGAGCGTCAGTCAGCATTCTTTTTAAAGAATGTTTCGATAAAATGGAAGTGGATCCAGCTCGGCTCAGTCCGGCTCCACTTCCTCTGAAAAGTTTCGCCCAGGAGGACACCCGCCCTGAAGGTATTATCAGCCTTCCGATCACGGTGGGAAAAGCGCCTACAAGCTCCAATACGATGATCGAGTTCTTTGTGGTGAAAGCTCGGTCCCCGTACAACATCATCCTGGGGAGAGACTGGCTCAACATAGTTCGGGCCGTTTGCTCTACCTATCACCTCACCATCAAGATCCCCACTAAAGGTGGGATAGCGGTCATCCGAGGTGATCAAAAGAGAGCAAAAGAATGTCTGCAGATTGCGCTTAAAAGTGCCGAGCAACCAGTTCGGCACCATCAAGCATAGCAATCACAGCAACCGGAGTCAGAGGCAAGCGAGATGACCGAAGTCACTTCAGAGCCGAACTCAATGACCGTTCAGTTATACGAAGATGATCCATCCAGAGTGGTCAAGATCGGCTTCGCGGGAACGCCCCTACTTCGGGAAAAAACCATCCAGCTCCTCAAGGAGTATAAAGACGTCTTTGCATGGTCTCCGTTGGACATGACCGGAGTGCCCCCCGAGGTAATCACTCATCGGTTAAATATTGATCCTTCGGTCCGGCCGATAAAACAGAAGCAAAGACTCTTTGCGGCAGAACGAAGTCAAGTCATCCATGACGAAGTCCGTCAATTATTGAAGGCGGATGTGTTATTCGAAGTGAAGTATCCTTCTTGGGTGGCCAATCCTGTGATGATCAAGAAAAAAGGAGGAGGATGGCGGATGTGCATAGATTTTACCGATCTAAACAAGCACTGTCCAAAAGATTGCTATCCCCTTCCGAATATAGATAAAAAAGTAGAAGCTTTGATCGGCTTCGAAATTTTCTGTTTTCTTGATTTATACAAAGGATATCACCAAGTGTTGATGGATGAGAGTGACGCTCCGAAAACAGCTTTCATCACCGATTTCGGCATTTTCGCTTATAAAAAGATGCCATTCGGTTTAAAGAATGCCGGAGCCACTTATCAAAGGATGGTAGACAAGCTTTTTCGGCACCTCATCGGGAAACAGGTTGAAGTGTATGTCGACGACATAGTTGTCAAAAGCAAAAGCACTTCGGAGTACGAAGACAACCTCAAATCCACTCTCGACGTGCTCCGAAAAGCCAACCTCAAACTCAACCCCCAAAAATGTACCTTTTTGGTAGATTCAGGAAAATTTCTGGGTTGTTGGGTTTCAAAGGACGGACTCAAGGCAAACCCTTCAAAAGTTCAAGTCATTCAAAACATGGCAATGCCGAAGTCCATACATGACGTGCAAAGGCTAACCGGATGTCTAGCCGCACTGAATCGATTCCTTTCCCAAGCAGCCGAAAAGTAACTGCCGTTCTTCAAAGTGTTGAAAAAAGCACCAAAGTTCGAGTGGGGAGCCGAGCAGAAAAAGGCCTTTGACGAGCTCAAAAGTTATCTAGCCGAGCTTCCTATTCTCTCTGCTCCAACCGAAGCCGAAGTAATATTCTTATACTTAGCGGCTTCAGATCAAACCATCAGCGCGGTGCTTGTACGAGAAGAAGGCCTAAAGCAGTTTCCCATCTACTTTACAAGCCGAGCATTAAGAGGTCCAGAAACAAGATATCAACCTCTGGAAAAAATTGCTCTGGCGTTAGTAAATGCAGCAAGGAGACTGCGGCCATACTTCTATGCTCACAAGGTATGCGTCTTAACCGATCTGCCTCTTCGGCAAGTTTTGACCAAGCTAGAAGCATCAGGCAGAATCGCCAAATGGGCCATAGAGCTGGGAGAACACTCGATCGAGTACCTACCTCGGAAAGCCATCAAGGGACAAGCCTTGGCAGATTTTCTTACAGAGGCCAAGTTCGATCAAGCAATCCCTGTCATTGCCGAACAGAAAAAGTCTGCCGATGCCGAACTAGCACAGCCCTTGGAATCCGAAGTAGAGCCGCCAGACTGCTGGAGCGGATTCGTAGATGGAGCTTCAAACAAGATGGGAAGTGGAGCTGGTATTTTACTCATCGCTCCCGACGGACACGAGGTAACCTACTCACTTCGGTTCCTATTCCCCACTACTAATAATGAAGCCGAGTACGAAGCCCTCCTTGCCGGACTCCAGTTAGCGCAAAGTCTGCTCGTCAAATCTCTCAAAGTCCATTGTGATTCACAAGTCATAGTGAATCACATGTTGGGTACAAGTGAAGCCCGTGACGAGAGAATGAAGAAGTATTTGGACAAAGCGCAAAGCATCAGCCGAAGTTTTTCCTATTTTCGGATAATCCGCGTTCCCAGAGCGGAAAATAGCCGAGCAGATACCTTAAGTAAGTTGGCCTCAGATCCGAGCTCAAAGGCGGAAGAATTAATGCATCGAAGCATTGATGAAGCCGAGGTACATTCAGTATCCAGCTCGCCGAACTGGATGACGCCGATCTTGCAGTATCTGGATCAAGGACAATTGCCCGAGGATAAGAGAGAAGCTCGGAAGATCACGTGCCGAGCACTTCGGTACGAACTTCATGAAGGAGTCCTCTTTAGAAAGTCTTACCTCCAACCGTTATTGCGGTGCGTAGGACCAGAAGAGACGGACTACATCCTCAGAGAAGTTCATGAAGGATCGTGCGGCAGCCACATCGGAGCTAGAGCTTTAGCTAAAAAAGTTCTAAGATGGGGATTTTATTGGCCAACCTTGGTACAAGAAGCAGTGCAGCTCGTCAAGACATGCCCGAAGTGCCAAATCCATGCAAATATCCCAAGGATGCCGCAGACCGATCTATCCACTATGCAAAGCCCTTGGCCTTTCATGCAATGGGGCATAGACATAGTGGGACCACTTCCTCAAGCTCCTCGGCAAATGAAATTCCTAATCGTTGCCGTGGACTACTTTACAAAGTGGGTGGAAGCTGAACCATTAGCTACGATAACGAGCTCGAAGGCATTGGATTTCGTCTGGAAGAACATAGTGTGTCGATTTGGCATACCCCACATCCTCATCTCGGATAACGGGACTCAGTTCACCGACAAGACGTTCAAGAATTGGTGCCAAGAGCTGAATATTCAACAGCGGTTCACTTCGGTCTCTCATCCACAAGCAAACGGACAAACGGAGATAACAAATCGTATCCTGGTGAAAGGGTTAAAAGCTCGGTTAAAACAAGCCAAAGGACAATGGGTAGAAAATCTCCCTCAAGTCCTATGGTCCTACCGAACTACACCCACAACCTCCAATGGTGAAACTCCGTACAGTCTGGTGTACGGCACTGAAGCCGTAATTCCGGTGGAGATCGGCGTACCCAGTCCCCGAACTCTAAATTTCTCCTCAGAAATGAATGACGACGGACTGAGAGCCGAGCTAGATCTTGCCGAAGAAAGAAGAGAATTGGCATGCATAAAAGCAGCCAAATACAAGGAGCAAGTAGCCCGGTATTACAACCAAAGGGTGAAGAAGCTGCAATTTCAAGTGGGAGATCTCGTCCTGAGAAACAACGAAGTAAGCCGAGCAGAAAAGCTGGGCAAGCTCGAACCCACATGGGAAGGTCCGTATCGGGTATCAGAAGTCCTCGGCAAAGGGTCTTACAAATTGGCTCACATGTCAGGAGAACAGGTACCCCGAACATGGCACATTTCCAACCTCAAAAAGTTCCATTTGTAAGAGACAGTCCGGTCAGTCAGTCTTGAGTCCTGTTTGCTCAATGTGCTTTATTTGGTTTACTTGGTCTTTATTTGTCTCTGTGCGTTTTGTTTGTGTGTTTTGTCTGTCTCTGTGCGTGTCGTCTCTTACAAATGTTACTGAGGCATCTTGTTCTTCGAAGGCTGATCCCCTTCTTAGAACATATACAAGCTAAACGATTGTAAGTCAAAGCTTCTACAGAAGATACAAGACCACAATTCAGCTTAAACAAGCAGTTCGTCTGAAACGAGCTGCAACAAGCCCACGATTGTGCGTCAAAGCTTCTAAAGAGGATACAAGACCACAATTCAGCTTAAACAAGCACTTCGTCTGAAACGAACTGCAACAAAAGTCCAATTCTCGCGATAAAACTTGCCTGAATTAGGACTAGGGAAAGTCCGATCCACGCGATAAAACTCGCCGAATTAGGACAAGGGAAAGTCCGATCCCCAAATTAGGACAAGGGAAAGTCCGATCCCCAAATTAGGACAACGGAAAGTCCGATCCGAGCGATAAAACTCGCCAAATTAGGACACAAACCAAGTCCGGTCAAAGAAGAGTTCACTTCATGAGACCGTGGACAAACATCAACTTACCCCATACTTTTATCCAGAATGCCGAAGTGATTCACTTCGCTTTTCGGGGGGGGGTAGTGATGGAGTACGTACTAAACAAGCCCAACAGCAGTAAAGCCCAAGACAGAGTATCAGTTCGGCATGACTAAAGAGTATCAGTCCGGCGTGACTAAAGAGTTCAGTTCGGCACAACCAAAGAGTTCGGCCCCAGCCTACAGCTCGGTGAAAGCCAACTCATCAAGCTCTGCTCTCAGGTCGGCATCAAGCTCTACTCTCAGATCGGCAAAAGCTGCTCGGCAATAATTCAGCAGTTCGGTCTCAGTATTCGACCGAACTAGGAGATAGTGGACTCATGCAAGATTTCCACTTCCGCTACACCGACGATCTATTTTAGTGGTGTCAAGCAGTCATTAACTCAGGCAGGATAGTGGACCCATGCAAGGTCGCCACGATCTCCACGACATCCACTACCTAATAAATGCTGCATGCCACGATCTTGGTTCAAAATATAAATAGGACCTAGGTCAGATAGATAAAGGATCTTCTGATTTTTCTGTTACCTTCTGTAAAGCTCTCTAGAGAGAATATCATAAAGCAGGCCAGTGTTGTAAGCTGTAATTCGCAGATCAAGCAATACAAACCTGCCCCCATTTCTCCCCGTGGATGTAGATTTACCTCAGTAAATCGAACCACGTAAAATCTCTGCGTTGATCTTCATTTATTTCCTGCATTTACAAACATCAAAAATTCGCCGCCTTATCACTCCACGATGTATATGTGTGCATGCACTACCATAGAAGCAAGAAAATTTCATCAATTTTTTGTTGAGATGAAGAGTGGGAGAGTGAGTAGCTTCCCTACATCAGGTACCAACCCAAACACTCCTAGTTTCCTTTTTTGCATTCATCATATAAGAAAAATATAATGGATCTCATGAAAATAGAATTTCAAAATTACAACCAGCCCTAGCTTGTCCGCAAGCTGTCAAATACACAAGAAAACCAAAACAGAGAATAACCAAATCTATGGCATCAATGTCACAGTTATATCTTCAATGCAAACCAGAAAAAGCAAACCTAAAAACTTGTTTCACCAGTCCAACTCTTCTAAATATCAAGATAAAATGCTCAACTTCACCAAAATGGTGAGATACTAGTCCTATGGCTATGAAAGTTACAAAAGTGGAGGACTTATCTTGTGAGCACGTTTCGGCGGTGATTGTTCTAGCGGAGGCAGCAGTGGCGGCCATGGCCGGACGTGGAGTCCTCTAAAGGCACTTAAGCCCCTAATGACCTTATTTTTATTATTTTTCTTTTGTAATTTTTTTAATTTTAATAGTATCAATTTTGTATTATTCTTTAAAATAGAAACTATTTCTATTTTGGTCTCTACCTTAGAGATATAAATTTTCTAAACTTTCTAGTTTAGGAAGCGAATCCCACGGTACACTAACACTACTTCCACTACTTTTTCTGTTCTGCTCTCTTATTCTAGCTATTTTTCTCTGACCTCTTTTTACTTTACTGATTCTTCTTTTTTATTTTACCAGTTGTGTGTTAAAACCCGTGTCATTTCAATAATTTCTTTTTTTCTAAAATGGAGATGAGCTACTCCCTCCATCCCCAAAGAATATGCACTTTGAGTTCGGCACCGGTTTTAATGTAAAATTGGTAAAGTAAGAAAGAGGTAGAGAAAAAAAGTAACTAAAGTATTGTGAGTGGAGAATGGGTCCCATCCCATTAGAGATAAAATACTTTCCAAAATTTGAAAGTGCATATTTTTATAGGACGAACCCTAAACCCTAAAGAGTGCATATTCTTGTGGGACGGATGGAGTATATATCTTAAATTAAATTTAGTAAAAAATAGCTCCTATCAATGATTATTTCTGAGTTGGTCCTTGCACGCAGCAACCAGCAATGGCACCGAGGGAGAAACCTCGTCGAAAGAGAGATTCAAACATAGCCGAGAGAAGGTTGGCGTCGCGAGCCATCGCCGGACGGATGAGAGCATGGAGAGAGTTAGCGCGCAGTGGGGATGCACAGTGCCGCCTCTGAGTGTTGGTGATGGCAGTTGAAAGGCGGAGATTGGAGAAAGTGAGAGAAGAAGAATTGGGGGAAAAACATGGGTAAATACATGACTTGTACAAAATGTTTCACATTTGATTCATATTAATACAAAAAGTTTGAAGTTTACGTAAATCATACGAAAGGTTTCATTCGCGTATCAATTTAGTACATTTCATCGTATATGTGTTTAAACGACTAATAAATGATTGGAGGGAATAATTGTTGGGCATATTTAAAGGTTCGACTAATTAACGTGATGGGCTGATTAATTAAATCTGAGATGACTAATTAATCTTCGATTTATTTATTTACCCGAATAATTAATATAAGGAACTTAGTGTTTTGAATTAATTATCAGGATTAATTAAATATCCTGATTTAATTAATGTACAGAGCTTCAAAAATTCCCTAACGATGAACGAGAATATAAAATGAACACCATAAAGGATGTATGCATTCTATTTAAGTTAAGTTATTTTGTTAAAGTCTAATTAGCATGTTATCCTCTTTTAAAAAAAAGGTTTTTTTGCACTCTATTTAACATCGAATTGAAAAGTCAAGTTAAGGATTTAAGCGAATGAGGTGGACTTTCTTGTAAATATGAACTATATTGAAGAAAAAGGCAATGACATCACCAAAATTTAGACATGTAAAGATTTACCATCACATTTTCCATGAAGAATCATCATTAAGGGATGATTGAGATTTTTTAATTTTCATAATTTGGACGTGAGTATGACAAAGGAGAATTTGACATTTTTTTGATTTCGCAGGCAATTAAAAATTTAATTCGTGTTCATTATTTAAGGTAAATGAATCATTTTTGCACTTGTCTATAGATGAACATGCTGTTTATAGAATGGACATCAAAGCAATTAGCGCGTCCTGTTGGGCCCATTTCCAATCCATAGACTGGAAGAAGTATTTTCATTTTTCTAATTAAAATTACATCTTTTAATATAAACCTAACATTCCAAAAATTGGTTACATATTTTCTATAGACGGAGAAGTATTATGTATTTATTGAAAAGTATAGTAAAATTAACCAATAATATTTGAATATTCATTCACATATATGAATTTGGTTATAGTTTTGCCTGGAATTCTCGTTTGACACACGAAGGCATGAAATTATTTACTTTAGCAAAAATAATAGTTTATCCATTTTAGCCTTGTAGTTAAAATATAAATTATATCACATTTTGTGTGCGTGCAAAAATGCAAATGCAACACTAAAAAGTGAGACGGCATACGGCTATTTGCGTGGAATATAGGACGTTACCATAAACTCCTCCATATGATGCTTCCATGAACTTTATTAGATTTCATTATCCATCCATTCTAGGAATGGCTGCAATAAATATGAAATCTGAAAATCTAAGACAGTAGGTTTGAAAAGAAAATTTTCATTTTTGACTTAGTTTTCCGCATTTCATCAATTGAAATGTCAGCCGTTAGATTAAATGGGTAATGTAAATGCTCACTCACTCACTCCAATCGCCAATTGAAATGTCAGCCGATAGATTAAATGGGTAATAAATACTAACTCCCATCGCCAATAACGACCATGGGCCCACCACGCCATTTCCGCCTCTTTCGCCAATATACCCATGTAAACAATAACGACCATGGGCCCACCACGCCTTTCAGCCTTTACCACTATGACTTTAGTAGTACTACTTATTATTTATATCTCTCACTACACACACATCAAAATACAACTCAAATACTTTCATCTTGTACAACTCAACTCAAATACAAACAACACATACACAAAAAAATGTCGAGTTCATTAGATTAGAAATCCTACCTGCCACTGTTTCCTGGGCCCGGGGTTTGAATGCTGTGAACGCTCACTGTTTTATTTTTTGAGTGATGGCACAGGAGAAAATATCCCTTTTAGTATGAGCTAAGTATAAAGAGAATAAAGTACGAAACAGAAAGAGTAGAAATAATGTTATATTTATTTTAGTAAAAGTTTCATTTTAATAGGATAATCTAAAAAGAAAAACATTTAATAATTTTTAATGAGATAAAATGGAGTATATGATATATCATATGTCTCATCTTTTTGCTGATTAAGTGCTCCATATTATAGCAAGTAACAACTCCAATGATCTTTATAAATACTACATAATTAGTTGGGACACCAAAAAATAAAGATACTTTATGAAGTGTTGTCGACATAATTAGACACAAATTAGCCTTCTTAATAGCATTAAAAAAATTACTTAGCCATTAATTTTGTTGTACTGTAAGATAAAAGTACTCCATATGATGCCCCCACGAACGTTTGATTTCATCATCCATCCATTCTATAAAAAATAATGTTCACTATTGACATGTTCATCCACTATCGAATATCAGAATTCTAACGCTGCAAGAAAATTTCTTTGAAAAATGATTCATTTACCTTGAATAATTAACACAAATTAAACTGTTAACTGCCCGCGAAATAATTTTTTTTTGTCAAATTCTTCTTCGTCACAACCAAATTATGAAGTTTAAAAAATCTCAATTATCCCAGAATGATGATTTTTCATGGCAAATACGATGGTAAATCTATATACGTGTAAATTTTTGATAATGTCGATAAATGTTTATTTACTACTCCCTCCGTTTCTAAAGAATATGCACTTTGGATTTGACACGAGTTTTAATGTAAAATTGATATAGTAAGAGAGAGGTAAATAGAAAAAGTAATTAAAGTATTGTTAATGGAGAATGAGTCTCACCTCAATAGAGTGAAAGGACTTTACAAAATTAGAAAGTGCATATTCTTATGGGACGGACTAAAAAGGAAAGAGTGTATATTCTTGTGGGACGGAGAAAGTATTAAATATGAAACATTTATTTTTTGACATTAAATTTTATATAGTGCTATTTTATAAGTTAAGTGTAAATAGAATAAAGTTAGAGTGCAGATAATAGATGAAGTTGTTTTCATTTTTATAGGATGATTTAGGAAAAAAATTGTTTTATTGTTAATGGGAATAGAAGAAGTGTATGATATATATCTCATTGTTTTTTATTAAGTACTCCATGCTATAGCAAGTTACAACTCCAATAATCTTTATAAATACTTCCTATTCTTCACATTTTCCTTTACATCTTCACAATGACATAATTACCGCCCATTGTTTTTTATCTTGTTTGGTGTTTTATTTAGAATTTGTTTTGTTATATATTTGTTCATAGTATTCTAATTTATAATTAAAATGGTGAATAGTATAGCTTAATGTTTGTGGTGTGACGAGATATACTCAGTTGTGGGAGTTATGGTTTTGACTCAGAAAAAAAGAAAAATGATAGTTATGAGTTTTGATTTGAGGTTACTCTAAATAATAAAAAATAATTGGTCAAATGAGATGATCTAAGAATTTTTAAAAAGCAATGAATCTTATGACATATCCATCTTCTAATTAAACGGGGAACTCTTATGACATATCCATCTCCTAAATCGGTCGGTTACGGTCTACGTATCACATCAAATCGGTGAAGAGGAAACTCATTAGAAATTTCAAAGTTTGACAAAATAAAATTGGGAGAAGACTGTCATGGCCAATGTGCCGATTTACTGACGTCATACCAATTACCATATTTATATATATCCAATGTTATTGTTGATTAAGTTTATAGCAATGTCGGAATTTACAGACTCCTTCCACAAACTGACTAGCTCCATCATCACTCAACTCATCGCATTCCTTCAAGTGAAGTACGATCAGGCGCAAATTAGCCCACTCACCACCCATCCAACCACAATGCTCGTCGCCCTCTCGAGCTTGGTCGTCTACTACGTGCTCTACGTCATGCTCCTCCGCTCTCCCAAGCCGGGCCGCCTCGCTTCCATCACCGAGCGTTTCTTGGTCTGCTCCGGCTACGCAGCGGTCTCCACCGTCGCAGCCGTTGTGTTCCCCGAAGGAGCCAGCCCTTTCCTCTATGCCATCTTCGGATCGCTATCAGCAGTTGAAGTGGTGTTCCTGTTTATGAACGAGGCCGAAATCGATATCGATATCGATATCCAAGAAGAGGAAGGCTCCAAGTTTGAGGTTTTTAAAAAACGTGTTTGTCTCTGTTTCGAACATGTATGGTCTGGCCTCGGGAAACTTGCTAAATTCTTCCAGAATGAGGCTCCATGAAATGATATGGACGCGGAACCACACAGGCCGAGGAAGCCATGCAGGCAGAGTCAAATCTTCTTAGATTCTCTTCTTGATTCTTTCCCGTGTCGTAAAGTCGAATTAAGCAGGCCGTGGGAATTCTATACCTAGATCGTGTCATTGAAAAATAAAGATAGTTTTTCCCTCGTGTTTTCGAAAACCATAGCACATCAACTAGGGTTCTATCTCATTTCTTTTACTTCAAGTTTCATGTGCTCTTTCATCAATAGGCGATCCGGAGCCTATCACTCCACCTATACCGATTTGAAAGTTGGCGCTTCTACAAGCAGATATTTAAATAATTCCAAATATGGATTACATTTTAGTACTCCACTAAACATCGTATGCATAGTTTGATCATTGATGGGAACATTGCAAGTATTTGTGAAGGAATTTGTGTTGGATGTAAAATCATTTTAATCTTGTACTTATCTCAATGTTCTACCAATAATACATTAAACTGTTTACTTATGTGAGAATTGGGTTTTGGAGCTTCATACCGGCATTGACCTTAAGTGTCCCGAATTATGTACTGTACATATAAATTTCAAAGCACTTGTTGTGGTCAACAGTGATGTTAAGTTATGTTGGAAAATAAACACAGGCAATCACAAATATGAAACAGAATGAACACAAGAAATTGTTTACCAAGTTCGATACAATGTGTATCTACGTCTGGGGGCGATACCAAGCCAGGGATTTCACTATATAATTTCAGAATAATTTAACAATGATGGAGCACCTCTATTTATAAGCAACTAGAGAGCCCTAATTCTAGTCAAACTAGGAAACATATATCACAAGGAAAAAATACTTCAAGGAAACAAATCCTAAACATGGTAGGAGATAAATTAGGCTCCATAATTAACAATCTCCCACTTGGAGACTAACAGCTCCTAAACAACCATTTCCTCGTGATCTCATCCCTTCATCCTCTTAGCATCGCATAACATTCTCTTCAAGTTCCAAGGCCAATTGAAGCTATGCATAGCTTCAATTTCTCTAAGGTCACCACCTTAGTAAACATGTCTGCAGGATTCTCACTTCCAAGTATCTTCACAAGTTGCAGGATTTTCATCTCTACTAGGTATCGGATGTAATGATACTTCAACTCCACATGCTTTGTCCCAGAATGAAACGCTGGATTCTTCACCAAGAAAATAGCACTCTGACTATCACTGTAGAGTATGCTACTCTTGTTCTCCTTCCCAAGTTCATCTAAGAAACTCTGCAACCACACCATCTCATTGCTTGCCTCTGTCGCAGCTACATATTCAGCCTCCGTAGTAGACAAAGCAACGGTCTTCTGCAACTTAGAAGTCCATGAGATAGCAGTACCACCATAAGTAAATACATACCCGGTTGTGCTTCTTCTCCCATCAAGATCATTGGACGCCAAGTCTGCATCCACATAACCTGTCAGCTCGACATTCTTGCCATTGAAACATAAGACACTTTCTGTAGTACTTCTCAAGTATCGAAGGATCCATTTAACTGCTTCCCAATGTTGCTTGCCCGGATCACCTATGAACCGGCTCACTACTCCCACTGCTTGTGCAATATCAGGCCTCGTACACACCATTTCATACATAATACTGCCAATTGCTGAAGCATAAGGAATTTTCTTCATTTCAGCACGTTCTTCTTTTGTACTCGGTGACTCCTTCTTCGACAGCTTAAAGTGACTGCCTAAAGGCACACTTACTGGCTTCGAATTATCCATGTTGAATCTTTCCAAAACCTTACCAATGTAAGCAGCTTACGAAAGATACAATTTTCCTGCCGCCTTGTCACGCTCGATTCTCATGCCCAAAATTTGATTAGCCTCTCCAAGATCTTTCATGGAGAATCGTTCAGACAATTGCCTTTTCAACTTATCCATCTCCTTTTGATCACCTCCTGCGATCAACATATAATAACATGATAAAATAGCTCTTGTCAAACCTCTTGTAGTAACAACAATGGTCAGCGTAGTATCTTTTATAGCCAATCTCCATCATGAATCCATTAAACTCTTGTACCACTGCTTTGGAGCTTGCTTTAAACCATACAAGCTCTTCTTCAACTTGCACACAAGATTTTCCATTCCTTTTACTACGAATCCTTCAGGCTGTGTCATGTACAACTCATCCTTCAAATCACCATGAAGGAATGCCGTCTTTACATCCATCTGATGTAACAATAGATTTTCTGCAACTACCGTACTCAACACTAAACGAATAGTAGTTAGTTTCACAACAGGAGTGGACACATCTGTATAATCAATACCGTATCGTTGCTCAAATCCCTTGACAACCAGCCTAGCCTTGTAGCGCTTGCTACCATCAGCTTCACCTTTGATTCGATAGACCCACTTGCAATGCAATGCCTTTTTCCCTCTAGGAAGTTCCACAAGCTCCCATGTGCCATTCAGGAGAAGAGAGGCAAACTCGTCATCCATGGCAATTTTCCACCTTCGTTTATCAGGGCCTTCTCCTGCCTCTGCATAACACTCGGGCTCACCACCATCAGTAAGTAACAAATAGAAATTAGAGGGCGAGTACCTATTAGGTGCACGTCGCTCTCTAGTTGATTTAGGCAGCGGAATAGTCGGTGGTGGAGTGCTTGGTTCTTCTTCAAGCTTCTCTTCAGCATTCTGACTCTCCTTGCTCCCACTCGAGTTTGAGATGTCTAGCTCGACCACTTGTGGCTCAGAACTGCTGGGACTTGACGCCTCCAATCTATCCTTGTACAATACCTGTTCATTGAAGATGACATCTCTACTGCGAATAACCTTACGGTTCTGCTCATCCCAGAGTCTATAACCGAACTCATCGCCTCCATAACCAATGAACATACACTTAATAGATTTAGCATCCAACTTACTTCTCTCAACGGAACTAACATGAGCATAAGCAACACAACCAAAGATGCGTAGGAAAGATAGATTTACCTCTTTTCCTGTCCAAACCTCCTCGGGTATCCGAAACTCCAAGGGAACTGATGGACCTCTATTAATTAGGAATGCAGCTGTGTTGACTGCATCTGCCCAAAAACTCTTTGGCAATCCACTTTTCAATCTCATGCATCTTGCTCGCTCATTCAACGTTCTGTTCATGTGCTCTACGATTCCATTCTGCTGTGGAGTTCCTTTCACAGTTTTCTCCATGCGGATTCCATTCTCAGCGCAGAATTCCTTGAACTTTGCAAGTTCATATTCTCCTCCATTATCGGATCTTAGACACTTCACCTTCATCCCGGTTTCAGTTTCAACAAGGGCTTTCCATTTCCTGAAAGCGTCAAACGCATCGGATTTACTCTTCAGAAAATAAACCCATAGCTTTCGAGTATAGTCGTCGATGAAAGTCATATAATATTCAGAGCCTCCTAGGGACTTCACAGGTGCTGGTCCCCATAGATCGGTGTGGACCATCTCCAACTTTTGTGTCTTCAATTTTCTGCCTCCTCTTGAGAAACTCACCCTTTTCTGTTTCCCAAACACGCAATCCTCGCACATGCCGACTTCAATAGTTTTCAGGCCAGGCAGTAAACCTCTTGAGCACATTATCTTCATCCCTTTCTCGCTCATGTGGCCAAGACGACAGTGCCACAAATCTGCATTATTTGACTCACTTGCAATATCAATGCAATCTTTGGAGTTAGTTGTGGTATACAACGTACCCTCCTTCTTACCTCGAGCTACTATCATAGCTCCCTTGGTAATCTTCCAATTGTTGCAGCCAAACGTCACGGTGTACCCTTCTGCATCAAGCTGCCCAATCGAAATCAAACTTCTCTGCAATCCAGGAATGTGTCTGACTCCATTCAGTTTTATCACGGATCCATTGGACGTCACTACCTTCACGTTTCCCTTTCCCACGATATCTAAGGGCTCGTCATCAGCCAGATGTACCTTCCCAAAATCGCCAGAAACGTAGTCTTCCATTATCTCCACATTGCTGCAGGAGTGAAACGACGCCCCAGAATCCAATACCCACGATTCCGTCGGACTACTGACGCTCAAGACCAACGCCTCGCCATCGTCATCAGACATGGTAGCGTTTGCTGTCTTCTTGTCCTTCTGATCCTTATTCTTATACTTCTTCGGTGCCTCACATTGATTTCTAAAATGCCCAAACTCATCACAATTCCAGCATTTAACTTTATCCAAATTCTTCTTGGATTGACTCCTTCCTCTGGAATTTGATCTTCCACGATTTTGCTTTCCCTTCGATCTGCCTCTCTGTTCTGTATTCAGTGCTGATCCCGAAGTAGAAGATCCTGATTCTCTCCGGCGAACTTCCTCACCAATCATCAGATCTCTTACTCTGTCAACTGTTAGTTTTGTCTCTGCAGCAGTAACTGCTGTCACTGTGCCAGCCCAACTCTCAGGCAGAGACGATAGCAAAATCAGGGCACGAATTTCATCATCGAATTTTATATCAACCGAGTTCAGTTGCGAAGTAATCATGTTGAACTCGTTGAGATGTTGTTGCACCAGTTTTCCCTCTTGCATTCTAAAATTAAACAATCGTCTAATCAGATGTACCTTGTTTGCCGTTGATGGTTTCTGATACATGTCCTCCAAGATCTTCATCATCTCCGTTGTCGACTTTGCTGCAGTCGTGTGATAAGCCACATCCTTGGACAACGATAGCCTAATCGCGCTCATCGCTTTTCTGTCCAGCAGCTCCCACTCCTCCTGTTCCATCTTTTCGGGTTTGGTTTTTAAAGGCTTCCAGAGATCTTTACCTTACAGGTAATCCTCAATCTGCATCTTCCAAAATCCGAAATCAGATCCATCGAACTTCTCTACAGCAATTTTCTCGTCGATCACCATCGTGATTTCTGCCTCTTAAACCCTAGGCTCTGATACCAGTTGTTGGGAAATAAACACAGGCAATCACGAATATGAAAGAGAATGAACACAAGAAATTGTTTACCCAGTTCGATACAATGTGTATCTACGTCTGGGGGCGATGCCAAGCAAGGATTTCACTATATAATTTCAGAATAATTTAACAATGAAGGAGCAACTCTATTTATAAGCAACTAGAAAGCCCTAATTCTAGTCAAACTAGGAAACATATATAACAAGGAAAAAATACTTCAAGGAAACAAATCCTAAAGATGGAGATAAATTAGGCTCCATAATTAACAAGTTAATCTTATTTTGGAGTTTAAGTAAATAATTACAACTTTAAGGGATTACATTTGGATTTTGATCCAGCTCTTGACTTGTTATAGTCACAAAAGATTGTGTAAGATAATTATTGAATTAACAAAATTAAACATAGCTTCGCGAAGCACCTCTGATTATCGTATAACATTACTAAATATAATTTCGGTATCCAAATCCTCGAAATCCAATTCAGAAACACAGATAATATAATCAAACCCAACAATGATTAGTGGGCCAAAACAATGCCTAAACAGGGATTTGTAGGCTTCAATTTTTTGTAAATTCATTCTTGGAAAACTAAAAAAGTAAAAATTGAGAATATGACTATTACTACTACTAATTTAACAAAGTTTAACTAACTTTTGAATCATTCCTTTCATTCTTTTGCTAAGTGCGATAGATCCATTTAATGAGCCAAAATAAGTGGAAAATGAGATTGAGATTATAGAAGTGTGCGTGTGTCTACGCATTCCAAGTGACTGTTGAAAGTGTAAAGCATGCCAGATGAGATATTAGCAGTGGCTGCAGCTCCCCTATAATGCAACGTCTTCACACCATTTCCAGCATTATTGGACCAAATGCCAAGTTGATCAAGATCTCCTTCACTCCAGCACACGCTCACGGTTAGGCCGCCGTGCACCTTCAGCCCCTTCGCGCAGCCATTTGCCCACTTCTCACGAGGAAGAGCCGGCAGCAGGTACAAGTGTCTCACGCTGCTCTGAACTAGCATCTCCGCCACTGCTGCCGAAAATCTGTCATTCACATCTCACTTCAGCTTTCAAGATTAATAGACAGAGATTAAGTTTGATAATGACTTGTTCTTACCCGAAGTTTGCATCGATCTGGAAAGGTGGATGAGCAGTGAAGAGGTTCGCATATAGCCCTCCTTCAAAATCGCTCTCGTGGCTGGGCTCCACTAGATCGAAAAGATGCTTCACCATCCGGTATGCGTGCTCGCTGTTATGCAGCCGTGCCCACGAGGCAGCTTTCCATGTGGTCGACCATCCCGGACCCTCCTCTCCTGCTCGAGAACAAGACGAATCAGTTTGAAGTGGGGCGAGGTAATCATTCAGAGCTAATAACAACACGGACCTCGTTTGATTAGGGTTTTCTCAGCAGCTTTACATAGATCAGGGGTCTGTCCGACGTTGATGCTATGCCCAGGAAAAAGCCCGAATAGATGTGACAGATGCCTGTGGTGCACCTCTGGATCTGCAAACTCCTCTGCCTGCAAATGGCGGAGGAACACGAAAAAACAAGATTTAGTCCACTCGAACAACTTGCAGAGGCCAGTTGGATAGCTGAGACTTACCCATTCCATAATGGACTCATCCTTAGCAATCGTGGTTGACCTAAGGCGTGCTTGAGCTTTACGGACTCTTGCAATAAGATCATCGCTTTTTCCCAATTCCTACATTTCAATTTAAGAGAGTTACATATAGAAGTCAAGATTCTAGATTATGTGATGTTATGATTCAGCAGAAGATATTTACCTCAGCAGCAGAAACAATGTTGGAGAAAACCTCTCTAATAATTTGCATGTCCATGGTTGCTGAGTAGCTTACACTAGCAGGCTTACCATCCGGAGCAGTAAAGGTATGCTCCGGGGAGGTCGATGGATTTGTTTCAAGTCTTCCACCTGGGCCTTCAATTAACCAGTCAAGTAAAAATGAAGCGCAGCCTTCCATCAATGGATATGCTTTGTTTCTCAAGAATTCCTACATGCACAAAATTCAGATATTGAAATTAACAATCTCTGGCATGACATGCTTTGCCAGAAAAAGGGGCAAATGCTTGATTTTCATGTGCATTATTCAGTAATAAGAGTGTATAAACGAGATGAAATGCCCGTACTCATAATCCAGAGTACATAGTATAGATTTTCTTCATCTCAAGGCAAAGTGTTGAGCAATGTTTACTTTTAGATAAAGTAATGTAAATTTATGCCAAGTTAGAAACATGCTTAAATGAGTGGGAAGCACAATATATGCCAACATTTGTCACGAAATGATAAAATTCAATATCAATAAGATGAATTTCCTAAACCATCATACAAACATCTAATTTGGGGAGAAAGATTCTTACTTTGTCCATTGTATAAGCATAATGATCCCATAAATGAGTACAAAGCCATGCTCCACCCATCGGCCACAAAGCCCACACAGCTTGGCCACGATCCGCAGATGTTTTGGCCCATATATCAGACACCTGATGTGTAACCCAACCGCTCGCCCCATAGTTCACCTGTAACATTCTGCAGCTAAATGCATGAAGGTTGTACAAAACAACAAGTGCTGTAATATGTATTGATTCGCTGTATTGAGTTTGGTATTTAGCTATCAACTGTTCATATTTCTGGTTGTGAGTCAGATCTGAAAATATCATGTTTCAAATTTAAGATGAAAAATCAGCAGAAACAAAATAGGAGTACCTGTGCAGTCTTTTTCCCATTTACGGACAGAGAAGAAATATAGTCAAACAAAGGCTCTTGGCACTCTTTGAGGTTGCAAGAGAGAGAAGGCCAATAGTTCATTTGGAGATTGATATTCAAGTGAGGAGCACCACTGACAAGGAAAATACAGAGCATCAGATATAGTATGAGTTATCGTCATTTAAACCAAAAGGATGATGAACGAAAAAGAAATGAGAAAGCACGTTTGCAAAGCTAGAAACATACTCCCATGCTGGCTCGATGTCCTTATTCCAGATGCCTTGAAGGTTTGCAGGCTGGGATCCAGGACGCGAACAAGCAATCAATAGGTATCGACCATACTGGAACAGAAGCTCAACTAGTGAAGGATCTTCATCAATTTTAAAAGACTTAACCCTCTCAGCAGTTGTCATCACCCCATCCTTGTCATTTTTTGTAGCATTTGTGGGGCCCTTGGTAAGCTGCAATGAGACACGATGGAAAAGTGCTTGATAGTCATTGACATGGCGTGAGTAAAGATCAGCATATGAGTGTGCTTTGGCAGCATCCATTTTTTTCAAGGACTCAGAGCTAGGATCCCTTTTTGAGTCCACGGGGTCTGTAAAGGGTCCGTCAAATGTTGATGCTGCAGTAAGACGGATAACAGCCCAGTTGCAACCCACCACCTGTAGCTTTCTACCATCCAAAACATGAACGTCACCCACACCATCTCCAATCTGCAAATCCAGAACTGCAAAATACTCAATTCCTTTGGGATTGGTGTGCTGAACAGGCCCGAGAGCGTCTCTTTCTTTGGGAATAGAGTTCCCAAAGACGTGTGGAGGGATTCTTCTGACTGGACAACGTCCATCTAAAATGATTTGGCTGTTGTTATTTGCATAAGCATGGTGATGCAGTTTGCTGTCTAGGGACACTGTAAAATTAAGAGATGAAGACTTGTTTACAGAAATCTTCATCACAATTACTTCATCCGGATATGAAGCAAAATAGTCCCTTTCAAACTCAACTTGATTGACAGAATACTGCACTTTAACGGTCGCTGTGTCTAAATCCAACACTCTTTGATAAGTTCCTTTATCAAAAGCAGCATGAGACTCATCAAACTCTAGCTTTATGTCTCCCAAGAGCTGGTACACCTATATTTTCCCAATTTACGCAACGCAAGAGATTATTAGGCATAAATGGTTGAATATTTCCAATACTATTGTCATGGAAGAACCTGGTAAACATTTCATAATGCATCAGTGAAGCTTCATTTCTTCTAATTTAATTCAAGTCTGAAATCTATCACAATCAACAAAAACATTTTATCTCAAATATTGAAGCAAAGAAGACGCTTACAGCAGAAGGATTTCCTGAGAGATTGGCTGCAACTGCAGTAGCCTCTGCATACTTCCCGCTATCGACAAGCTTCCTAACCTCAGATAGGGTGGTTGGAGCATCAGGATCTGCATAATCACCAGGAGTCCCTGTCCAGAGGGTGTCCTCTGCACCAAGAAAAAGGAGAAGATCCAAAGACTATATGATGTTAAATCTCTTTTCTTCGAATTGTAGCATTTCTTTCATGTCATTCCCGGAAATCCACTCAACAGTCATATCTTTACAAAATTATAAAAAAATCCTACCCAAAAAGCAATAGACTCACATCTCTTTCCAGCAGAGATATATATGCATTTTTTGTTGCAATTTTTATTGTCACATACCTAAATCAGGACAATGAAACAGACAATTCACAATAGAAAATCCCATGCCATTTTCAGGTGTCCATGGTTGTAGTAGTTTGTTTAGCTGCATTTCTACAATTCAACACTACATAAATACCATTTGAGAAATATCAAGATCCAACCTCACTACAAAACATCACAGCTCAATTCTAACCATTTGAACTAGCATACAAAACTGAAACCATCTCTCATTTCCTTTCCAGGCAAACAGAACAACATCAACTTAAGATAAAAGAGGTATACAGAGAGAGAAAGAGAGAGAGATACCATTGAGATTGATGGTTTCGTTGGTAATGCCACCCCAAATCATAGCACCAAGACGCCCATTCCCAACAGGAAGAGCATCAGTCCAGTGTGTAGCAGCCCCATCAAACCTAACCTCAAGGCTCCTCCCACCATTGATGCCTTTCTCCGAACTCGAGCTCCACACATCCTTATCATTCACACTCACACCAGCTCCAAACCAGAAACTTAGTTCCACAGCCAACGCAACAAGCAACAAAATGGAAAACCCTCTTCGTAACATCCTCACTTTTACACATAAAAAATGCAAAATAAAATATCCTTGGATGCAATCAGCTTCTGACACTTTAGGTAGTTGCGGGCGGAAAGTGAAGATAAAGAAATAAAAAAAAATCGAAAAGAAATCGGAAGAGCGGAATGTTTTGTATGTATATGCGTATGTATAATGGAACGGTACAACATTGCCTAGACCGAGATACAGAGGGCACAAGGCGGTTGGTGACAGCCACTAAGCGGCGCCAATGCAGTGGGCTCCACACTCACTGGCAATGTCTATTCTTAGCAATCTCATGTGATGAACCATGCCCCTACCCTTTTACTTAATTTTTCCATCGCAATCGCACCGATTTCTTCAGCGACTTTTATCCCTCACTCTGTTTGTGGATTAGCTAAGGCAAAAGCCAAACTCTGTATCTCCAAAACCTAAGTATCAATACAAAGATAGCACTTCTGATTTTATTTGTAGTTTCATTTTTCAATGCGATTTCAAAGTCAATTGATTTTTTGCAATAAAGATAATGACTTTGGTAGGATGACTGATCTGATTCTTCAGAGGCTTGCTTGTAAGATGAAAATAATACCTTCTCCCTTCCATAAAATTAAAAACTCTTTCATTTTTAGTCACCCTCTAAAGATAAAAATTTTATATTTAAATTTTTTTATTAATAAGAGACTCATTTTCAACAAATATATGTTTCTTTCTATCACACTTACTTTTTCAATTTTGTATAAAACCAGTGTTATTTTAATACTCCCTCCATCCCACATAATTTGGGACACTTTGACCGGACACGGGTTTTAATAAATGTAATGAAAAGTGGGTTCAAAAAGTTAGTGGAATGTGAGTCCCACTTTTATATATTAGTTTTATAATTAAATGTGAGTAGGAATGAGTTAGTGGAATGTGTGGTCCACTACCAAAAATTGTAAAAGTGAAATGAGTCAAATTATGTGGGACGGCCCAAAATGGAAAACTGGGTCAAATTATGTGGGACAGATGGAGTAGTTTTTATTTTTAGGGGACGGAATGAGTAATACTACAATTTGTTTGATTAATTAGAAATTACCGCCTTTGAATTTGTGAAAGATTACCTTTTACTCCCTCCGTCCGTTATTAAGAGTTTCATTTGAGTTTGACACAAGTTTTAAGAAAAGTAAAATAAAATGAATGAAAAAAGATAGTGGACGTGGTCCATTTTTATATATTTAATTTTATAATAGAATGTGAGCGGAATGAGATAGCTGAAAGTGAATGTACAATTTATAATAAAAGTGAACCGGAATTCTCAGTGGCGATGAATTAAATGGTAATCCATGAATCATTGTGCCGGATGGAGGAAGTACTTTTGTGTGGATACCATTAAATAATCAATTAATTCTAACTATAAACTACTCCATGAAGTATGCATGTTCTGACCTTGGTAGGATTCCATTTCAAATCAAACTACTCATAAAACTATCCGAATTATGCCTCGAATCAAATAAAAAACTATCCGAATTATGCCTCGATAAATACTTCACTTGAGCTCATTTATTAAAAAGTGCAAAAGAATATCCAATTTGTTAAGTACTAGTAGTTCGTTAGTAAACTCGTTAAATTAATCACATTAATGACATCTAGTCTTAAGACAAAGCAAGATTTGATGTATCCATTAAGCTGTCGCAATACCAAACGCGTTTTTCTAAAGATAGTTAGATCGCTCGCACTTGTTTAAAGTAGACAGAGGTAATGCCAAAAAAAGCTTTAATTCTATTTATTATGTTAAAGTTATAGAACTCGATTTAATAGTTGTAATAATTTTCGTGTGATACAAATACAATGTACCGATAAATATTTTAATATATACCCTTTGTCAATTTGATTCATCCTCCAAAATTAGTCTACTCTCAATTTTTCTTTCTAATAAGTGAGTCACATTCTTCACTAATCATTTTTCTATCACTTTTTCTTTTTATTTTTCTCATAATTTACTAATTTCATATTAAAACGCGTATCATTCCTAAATTTTTTATTTTTACAAGCCAGATGCTACCGAGAAAGAGCAAATAAAAGAATAGAAGAAGAGACTTTTATACTCCTAGCAAAATGAGATAAAGCAAAACTCGTGTATGAAAATGGATGGGTGAGGAGAGATGTGAAAATATTTTACTCAATCCCTACTTCATGTTGTAATGGTAAAATAGTTCATTGATTAAAGAAATAATTGGTCAACTTATTTTCACAACATGTAATAGACACATAGGAGTACTGCGTATACTAGTTTTAGTTTAATTCATCCTATGTTTCTATTAGTGAAAATAAGTTGACCAACTATTTCTTTACTCAATGAACTAATTTACCATTACAACATGAAGTAGGCTTAGTATTTTTATCATACGGAGTATGTAACATATATATATACATTGGGATGACATCTAGATCAAATTTGCACTAGGTATCAAGGGCAAATCAACCTCATCACACCACTCAATACACCTAGTCTCATAGTAAGAAGAGTTCACTTGATTAGGCCAATAGCTCAACCAAACTTTCCCTCCAATCCTCCACTTCAACACACTCCATTCCATCTCCTTGCTCACCCTCCACCCCACCTCCGCCCCACACTCATCTCCGGCGAACACCACTCCACCGGACTTTGTAAACGCCCTCCCATTCCCACTATACCGCCGTCTAAAATCTATTCCGACCTCCCCACCACCACCAACGCCAGACGGCTTCCACGTGGCGACCTCAATGCCAGTGGTGTTGTCGCACAGGGTTGCATCGAACACTGCTGCATTCCCATCCGTGTCCTGGTCCCACCTCCAATTCTTGATTTTCGACCTCGTCGCCATCCTCACCATCGCCTTCACCTTTGGGACCTTCGGCTTCCCTGAGCTGCCCTTCATCGTCTTCTGCATCTCCGTCTCCCTCTCCACGTTCTCCGTCGACCAGCCCAGGCTCAGCCCGCCCACGTAGCTCGCCCCGACCTCCGGCCCGACCCAGACCCGAACCCGTGAAGGAAAATGCTTCTCGTTCAGGAAGCTCTCGTCGTTCTTCCTAAACCCTAGCTTCGCCACGTGGATCCTCAGATTGTCGACACGTGCGCTTACGTGGATGTAGCTCTCGTGGAATCTGACCTTGTATTCCAGCTGAATCACAGCCTCAAGCTGCTGATGAGCTAAGGCGTATTTTAGCAGGGATTCCCTAGTCTCCATCACCGCAGGGAAAAGACCGTTTTGCCCCTGAGATTGCATGCACTGCATGGATTTCACCGGAGAGAAGCCCTTCAATATCCACAGTCCGTGAGATTCCACGGCGTAGGAGAATCCGAGATTCCCTGACGCCGCTGGCGGCGTCGATCTCAGCCCCACCTCAACGTCTCTTAAAATGAGCCATTTCGCTAACATGTACCCAGCGGTGCGCGTGAAGCAAAGCTCCACGTCAGCGCCGACCGCGACGAAGAAGTTCCTCACAACAGGCGCGTGGTGGCAGGTGAACGTCTCTATATTCGGCGCGAGCAGGTAGTGGAAGAAGAAGGAGCCGACGTCGGAGGGCGCGTCGCACGCGCACACCCAGAAGAGGCGCGTGAGGAGGACGAGGTTGAAGAATCTCGAGAAGGACTCTGGCGCGTGGGAGTCCAGAATCCATGACACCTGCCCGCGCTGAAGCTGAAGCTGTGAGCGCGGGCAGGTGCTATCCTGCGCCATGGGCGAGCGCGACACGATTTCCTGAAGGAGCTGCAGGACGAGGGGCAGGAAAGGGTTTTCCGACGACAGAGGACACGCGTTAGAAGCCCAGATGGGCTTCTGGTCATCGTCGTCGGAAGAGAGTTTGTTAAAACCTACCAAGCGGACCGAGAAACGGATGGAAGTTTCCGCCTCCGAGGTGAGACTGCGGTCGGCTCGGAGGTGAATCAACTGAGTCGGGTGTTTCGAACTCGGTGCGGAGGAGGCGAGGGTGAAGGTGAGGTAAGATTCGGACTCGGAGTGGTTCCACTCGTCCGAGTTGGGGAGTTCGCATATCCATGACCAGACATCCATGATTTTTTTTAGCTATGATGAGAGAGAAAATGTTTGAGTTTTTGGTTGGAAATATCAATGGAGGGGAAGGGGATGATTTGTAGATGAAATGGGTGGCGGAGAGGAGGCCAAGATGGAGGTGGTTTTGTCCGGTGAAGAAGAAGTGATTCATATGAGGTTTACGTTTTTGGTGTATTTAATGCAGATATCTCATGCATCAATTTTCCCTTTTTTGTTTTTTACTTCAGTCTACCATGCATTTTATTTTAATGGACTTCTAAAATTTTTTAAGAAAATATTATATAAGAAATAGACAAATAAAATAGTGACGACTTATTTGTATTTTTCGTCGAGTGTTCATAATTTTTGTAAATATATGTGAGATAAATATTTTTTGATGGAAAATCTGAAAAAATTAAATATTATCATCAACTTATTTTAAAAATACTTATATTAGTAATTGTTTTTCTATGTGTCTATAGCGTGGGGTTCAGCCGGTGCTAGAAAGCATGAACTCGTGAATTACAAAACCATATTGTTTTGAGTTCGATAACGCTGTACCCTTCAAATTCATTCATCAATTTGTGGTGTGAAACTATGGATTTAAAATGATGGCGACTTTATGCATTAAATTGTCTCAAATATTAATGACAATGAGAATGAATATAGTCGCACGTAGATGTACATTTATACAGTTTTTTTCATTTTTATAGTAGTATTACAGTATTTTTAGCTAATAAGTGTTACTACAATATTGCTAGAGAAATATTAATATGCATACCTTATGTGAGTGTCATTTATTTGCATTATTTTCATTTAGTCATTGTTAGAATATTATTTACAGTATTTTACTTTGTACATTTTGATTCTGATGCCTAAAAATTAATTTATTGACATTGTAATTTGGCAAATTACATAAAATCAAAGTTGATTTGTTGACTAAAAATTCCAATGTCTACAAAAAAAATTAAAAATCAAACTAAATATATATTGTTGACTATTTAGTTTAGACTAAAGTCCCAAAATGGTCCTTAACATATTGCGTTTTTTTTATTTTGGTCCAAAACATTATCTTTTGAATTATTCGGTCCCTCACATTTGAAATCGGATCACATTTGGTCCATTTTGGATGGTTCCGTCAAATTTTTGACGGTTTTAATTACCGGGTCACAAATCTGTCACTAATCCGTCACTAACTGGGAGAAACTGATCCGTTACTAATTAAAACCACTGTAATAAAAAATTTTGGTCACAAAACAAAAGCATCACTTTCCCTATCCTCCTTTTGCTTCAACCCACCCGTCTGTGACTCTCACTCTCTCATCCAATTTCCTCTCTCAAAATGACCAATTCCATGACGCCACGAAGAATCCCTAGCTTCTCCGCCGCCGCCGGACCAGACGACACCGTTTGGGATTGCGTCATCCCCTACGCGCTCCACCGCCACGCGCTCTCCCTCGTCTGCAAGCGCTGGTACCAGATCGACGCCATCACCGGCAAGCACGTCACCATCTCCCTCTGCTACACCGCCACTCTCGCCCAGCTCTCCCGCTGCTTCCCTCACCTCGAATAGCTCAAAATCAAGGGCAAGCCCCGCGCCGCCATGTTCAACCTCATCGGCAAGGACTAGGGTTTAGGGCGGCTACGCTGCTGGGTTCACTAGGTCGCGAGATCTTTCTCCACGATGAAGGCTCTTCACTTCCGGCGCATGATTGTCTCCGATTCCGATCTCAAACTGCTCGCCTCCTCACCAGCCTCCGTTGTCCTCGAGGTTTTGAAGCTTGATAGGTGCTCCGGTTTCAGTACCGACGACCTCTTACACATTGGTTTCTCCCAATTAGTGACGGATTAGTGACAGATCCGTTTCTCCCAATTAGTAACGGATTTGTGACGCGGTAATTAAAACCGTCAAATATTTGACGAAACCGTCTAAAATGGACCAAATGTGATCTGATTTCAAATGTGATGGACCGAATAATTCAAAAAATAATGTTTTGGACCAAAATAAAAAAACACAATATGTTAATGACCATTTTGGGACTTTAGTCTTTAGTTTATTGTGATAAAGATTTTTCCGTGGTTGCTAAAAGCAAATAGAGAGATAAAGATAAATAAGTACATTATTTGTCTTTTCTACATAAAAATTTCTTGTCTAATAAAAAGTATTTAAGAAGGTATTATACCTTCTTCAATTTAAAAGGGGTATCTTTAGACCATCCACAATAGGCGCCCAGCGACCGCCCAGCCGAGCGCCGGCGCTGGGCGGTTCGCTGGGCGGTCTATTGCAGCCGCCCAGCGGCTGAGTGGAGAGAGAAACCGCGCAGCGCTGGGCGGTCGGCTGGGCGGTCCGTTCGGCGCTATTGCAGCGCCCGGATCGCCCAGCGCACCGCCTAGCGCGAAAATTAAATTTTTTTTCCGAAACACTATATATACGCGCTTTGCTCGTCATTTTTATTCGCACCACTTGTTTTAACGAGTACTCTCTCTATCTTAATTTCTGTTCAAGATCAACAACGGGAAATGGATCTCAACAACGAGCCTAGTTCCGGGAGTAGCGGGTCACAAACTCCGACGATCCCTGTGGGAAGTGGATGGGGTCAGGTGCCCGGGTACTACAACATGTACCCGTGGCAGCAGATGATGCCCGGGGCCCCAATGGGGGGGAGTCCGCCGGGGGGTTTCCGCCGATACCGGGGTGGGTACCCGGGATGCAGATGATGCCCGGGGGAGCACCGGCGACACAGTGGACTCCGGGGGTCGTACCAGCGACACAGTGGACTCTGGGGGTCGTACCGGCTACACAGGGGGCTCCTGGGGGGTCCCCGGCGACGGCGGGGGATGTCTATCGCCCCAGTTTTGATTTTTCGACTGGGTCTGCGCACACATCGACCCAAACACCCTTGGGGTTTGATAGTTTCTCCTTAGATGAGTTGGGGTTTGATACTCTCGGAGCTCCGGAGACTCTAGTTCAAGGGGGGGGCAGTGCCGTGGCGTGGCGCCCCAAAGAAGAAGGGCAAGAAGAAGGTCGGCGAGTCGTCGCAGCCGGGTGAGGAGGAGGTACGGAGGAGGTGGACGGACGACGAGAACGTCGCGCTCAGCAAGGCGTGGGTGAGTGTTTGCGACGATCCTCTCATTTCGAACGAGCAAAGGATCGTCAACATGTGGGGCAAGATAGCAGCAGCCTACCAGAGATTTTGCCCGGAGGGGAGGCCCCGCAACGGGGAGGATTGCCGGAAGAGCTGGAACCGAATCAGGGCGGCGGTCTCCCGATTTTCGGGTTTTGTACACCAACGCACTCCGCATGATGAGCAGTGGCCAAACGGAGGATGACTGCAGGAGAATAGCGGAGAAAGCCTTCCCACTGAAGGGTTTATACAAGGACTTCACCTACTGGAACTGCTATCTTGTACTGAGCGAGTCCGAGAAGTTCCGAGTAGGTGTCGACTCTGGCTGGCCGAAGAAGCAACGACTGAACTACACCGGCGATTACAGCGGCAGCAGCGGAGGTTCCCACGACCTCCCCGAGACGACGCAGGAGTTCCCCTCGCCGCGTTCGGTCGGTGGCCGACCTCGCCCGATTGGGCGCAAGCGCGCTCAGCAGGCGGCGAGAGGGAACGTCGGGGCTTCCCAGGAGGTCCAGTCGGCATCCCCCGGCCAATCCACCCAAGAGCTCAAATTCTTCGCTCGCGCCCAAACGCGCGCTCAGTTGATCAAGACGATGGCCGAATGGCGGGTGGCGACGGATCCCGTGGAGAAGAGCGTGCTTCAAACCTTGCTCATGAGCCTGCAGGACGAGTTGGAGGCTATACGGAGGGAGACCGGTGGCGGCGGCAGCGGCGGAGGCGACGGCGATGGTGGCGGCGGCGACGGTGGCGACAGCGACGGAGGCGACGACGACGGAGACGAGGAGTGAATTGTCACTCTTTTTTATTAATGTATTTTTTTTAAAATTAATGTACTTTTTTTTAAAATTATTGTACTTTTTAAAATTTTAATAGTATTATTAAACTTTTCCCGTATATGTCTCGTAAATTAAATTTCGCATATTGTGTGATTGTTAATTATTTCATTTTGTATATATTTGTTAATAGTGATGTGGATATTATGTGGCTAGGCTATGGCTGGGCTATTGCTGGGCTATTTGCTTGTTTTGATGATGTGGCAGGAGGATTTTTAGTGCTGCTGATGTGGCAGTGGCTAGGCTATGGCTGGGCTATTGCTGGGCTATTCCTATTGTGGATGGCCTTACATCTTATTCACACAAAAGATAGTTATTTTTGTATATTTTTTTAATTTACCTTTTTCTCGTGGAATCCATAATTTTTTAAGAAGGTATATTTAATTTTTTGAAGAGTTAAATAAAAAATATACTTTCTCAATTTACCTCTTTACCTTGGAGATGCTCTAATGAAGTATTGGTAAGTTTGTAAAAAATCTTGTGGATATTGCAAATTAATAGTGTTGATTAGAAATGACATATTTGCATTCCTTTGATGATATTGGTTGATTGTAATCTGATCAAGTTTATACATATATTAGGTCTCCTATGCTATTAGTATTTATAAAAATTCGGGATAATATAATTAATTGAATTAAATTCCATTTGATCAATTAATTTTTTAAAATCGATTAATTTGTTTCAATCATGGTTTTGGATACAACAGATGAATAACTGAATATTCACCCTATGCGATTAAGCCATTCTAAATTCTTATTTCGATCAAATTACCTCTACAACTTTTAACTAGGAGTACTTAATATTTTTTTCTTGATGTTATTTTTTATAAGAATTTATTAAATAAATTATGTACTCCACAACTCTGCACAGATCTAGCCCAAATAGCAAATGGTTATTACGAAATCAACACACTTTATTTCATATTTTAATTGCCAATTTGAATACGCTGAAATCCATCTGCAAATTGGATCTAATTAATGGTTTACCGAGAAATGCAGAAGGTGCTAAGAGCCTACGGCGAGGTGCTGCGGCTGGTGCGCCGCCTGCCGGAGGATAGCAGGCCTTACTACGCCAAATTCGCCCGTGAAAACTTCGTCAATTACCGAGAAGTCGACCCCAAAGACGCTGCCGCCGTCCAAGACCTCCTCCGCCGCACCTACAATCATTCTCTTTGGGTCCTCAGCAAGGTCTCTCTTCTCTCTCTCCCCTCACATATTCGCATCGCTTATGCAAAAACTGGCAATTTTGTAAGTGTGTGTTGCGGTGATTTGTTGCAGTATGGTGTGGATGAATCTGTGGCGGGTAAGCTTAAAGGAATCTGCTCTGCTTGATCGGTTTTGCCTCTGCCCACCAACTGTTTGTTAAAATAACTAAGCGGAGTTCTGTTTTGTTGCTTTCTATGTTTTGGGCCTCGCTTACAAGTTGGGCTTTGTTTGGAAAACTTATGGGCCTCCAATATGAAGAGGAAGTTATTTGGTTTGATAAATTAGTATCAGTGCGTTCAATCTCGATTAATCTTGTGTCAATTTAGTACTATGAAGTAATCAAACACGAAGTAGAAAATAATCATCTGTCTTTGTTCGATATGATTCATGTTTTTAATTTAATTGCTTAAGCTTTACGGCAAAGCCATGATTCGGCATGGTAATCATTCTTGTCATCAATATTACTACTATCATTTTAATGTCTAGGATAGTCGTGAAGGAACTTTTTCTTAAATTATGTCACATAATATATGAGTAGCTCAAAGTATTTGGAATTATTAACTTATTTACTGCACAAGTTCATATCTACATCGGAAGAAGTGGGGGCTATTATTGAGGACTATGCTTGTGTTTATAGCAAGCTTTGAGATGTATATGAGCTAAGACAGAAGATACTCTTAACAATTTTTTCTTATGAATTGAAGATCTATTGGTGCATGAATTAAATAATTATCGGTTTGGTAGGTTACTAGTTCAACTATACAATATTCTTTTTAAAAATTATTGGTTGCTGAATAGGAGAATTTATTGGTTTATTGCGCTACTAGTTTAGCTGGTTCAACTACAAAATGTGAAAATTTGTTGAATACAAATATTAACATATAGAGTATTTATCTCAGTTAATATCATTTTCTTTACCAAAGTTTATTGTTCCTTTTCTTTCAGAAACACATCAACATTATTAACATTGGTAGAGAATAACATACAATAAATTGATTTCTTTTTTGAATCTTGATTGCTAAATTAGCATATCTCATGAACCCTAAAAATATTACTATTGAGAAAATAACTGTATTCATGTGAAATATAGTGTCAATGGGTACCACCAATTTTTGATTAGGGGTTATTAGTGTCAATGGCACGTGGATATGTAAAAATAAGTACTATAAGCTAATTTATCATTTAATTTAATTTGATAATTAAACTTTTACTATATGTTTGATCATCTATTTTTTATTTTTGTAATATTCAATCACATCTTTTATTTCTGTATTTTACCACCCAAGGTAAATATGATTTCTAACAGGATGACAAGTCTAATAGTATCAAACTATCATTGAATTTTATACTAGTATTTGATTCACGAACAAATATAAGGTCACGGGTGGCTTACCAAATTCCAAAATTTGAATACAACTTATAAGTCACAAGAAAAAAAATAACAAAAACCACAATCAATATGAAAACACACCATTTCTTCCTCCTCATCCTCCTCCACCACTTCCCGGCCCTCCCCGCCGTGAAATACGAGGCGATCAACGACGCACAACACACTCCGGGAGGGGCTCGGTTCTCATCCGAGATCGGAATCCCATACACCGAAGAGATCATGAAAGACATCAACCACTTCATCTACGACATCTTCCAGCAATACAACGAATCCGACCGCAAACCCGTCGACACCGTCATGGTCTTCATCCAGCAATACGACGGCGCAGAGGCGATCACCTACGGCGAAAACATCAACGTCAGCGCCCTCTACCTGCAAGGCTACGAGGGAAACGTTAAATGGGAGTTCACCTCACTCCTCCACCGCGAGCTCACGCACGTGTTCCAGTGGGACGGCGAGGGGGCGGCGCCGGTGGGGCTGGTGGAGGGGATGGCCGATTACATGATACTGAAGTCGAATTATTTTCCGGCGGGGTTTGCGGAGGCGGGAAAGGGGGAGAGGTGGGACCAGGGGTATGATGTCACGGCGAGGTTTTTGGATTATTGTGAGGGGTTGAGGTCGGGATTTGTGGCGGAGATGAATAAGAAGATGAGATATAGTTTTTCCGAGGATTATTTTGTGGAGTTGACGGGGAAGCCGGCGGCGGAGCTCTGGGCGGAGTATAAGGGTAAGTATGTTGTACATTAAGGTACTATTTTATGTGAGCATTATGTGAGAATTGGTAACATTTTATTCAAGTGTCTATTAACTTTGTTTTATTCATTTAGTTTGATTAACAAGTCTTTAATTACACTGTTGGAATTTTTGAGCTTTCATTTGAAAACCTTATTACTCCCTCCGCGGAGGTTCCTTTTGATCGGCATGAAATTTAAGAAATTATTTGATGTTTAAGAATTAGTTTGTAACAGTACAATGTTTTAATTAATTTCTATTTCTTTTAAAGCTTAATTTTTATGCACATTGCATCAAATTTAATTTGTTTAATTGAATTTGATAATGAATAATTAATGTTACAAGTGAACATATTAGGAGAAAAAAGATGAACTCAAATATCAACATTTCATTAGGATCCAAATCAATTGTAGGGTTGGGGAAAAATATCGAAAAAATGATATATCGCTCATATCGTATTGAAAAATATCAAAAAATTATCGGATTTTCGATATATCGTAATTTTCGATACAAACGATACTGTATCGTAAGTTTTCGATACGATAACGATATGAATTTCCTTATATCGCGATATATCGTTTTATATCGAATATACGATATATATCGATATTTTCGATATATCGTTTTATATCGAATATACGATATATATCTATATTTTCGATATATCATTTTATATCGAATATATCGTATATATCGAAATATATTTGAAATTATAATTTTCGATATACAGGTATTCGATACGATATCGATATTGATATTATCCATATCGAAAGTTTGATATATCGAAACTTTCGATACGATAACGATATGAAATTCTTTCATATCGATATTTTCGATACGATATACGATACAACGTTTTCGATACGATATCTCGTATCGACCCACCCCTAATCAATTGTACCACAAAAAAGGGAAATTTTCAATTACTAGATATGATTGAAAATTTTAAGAGGAAAATTTAAACACTAATTCATATTTGAAGTATTCACGAGTCTAAAATTTTGAGTTCGATCGAGTCCATGTGATGCAACTTTTAAATATCTGTTTATTTAATCATAAAAATAATCATTTGATCCTTTTAAAATTTCAAAAATGCAACTAATCCCAAAAGAAACGGACAACTTACATAAAAAGCACTTAAGATCTATTTTTAAATTTCTTGTGTTTTTGACCTTTTGTTATATCCAATTATAAAATATTGGACACCTGTGTGTGACAAAAAGTGTTGTATAGAATTGGACCCAACTAAAAATATACCCCCTATAAACACAAATAACATGAACAATATATGCATTAATTAATAAATATATATAACAAAATATTTTCCATTAATGTTCCTCTCTAAAACCATATCCAGGAATTAATTAACAATTGCATGCGTTATTAGATGGCAAGGTTGCCGATTGCCAATAGACGGTATTCAAATTAAATTATTTTGACTACAGAGTTATATAAGGAAATTATGTATAATTCCAAATCGGAATCGTGACAAACCGGAATTAAGCTCGCTGATAAAATTCCCGACACAAGATCTTCATTATAGCACAAAACTTTGCTTTAAATTAATAATCCGAACAAAATCACCAAAATATATATGGAAAACCACGTAATATATTACTTAAAATATATCATACCTAAATTGATTAGTAAATCATCCAATCTCGAAAATTTTGCAAAATCCATTAAATGCTACTCCCCCCAAATCAAAAGGGTAACAATTAATCCAACAATATATATTTACACATGCACAAAACATTTCCAAGTCCAAACCCCCAACCATCAACCATGGCCAAAACCCTCCAATTTTTACTATCTTCATTTCTCCTCTATGCATCAATTCTACTACAACAAACCCTAGCCACCAAAATCATCGTCACAAACAACTCCACCACTACCCCGGGCGGCATCCGCTTCGACCGCGAAATCGGCGTCGCCTTCACCATCGCCACCGAGCAATCCATCAACCAATTCATCTGGAAGCTCTTCCGCCAAAACACCCCCGCCGACAGGAAAGACGTCCCCGTCCTAAACGTCGTCGTCAAGCGCCTCGACGACGACACGCTGGCGGAGACGGGCGGGGACAACATCTACGTGAACGACAACGGCATCATGAGCTTCGGCGACGCCAGGTTCGACTTCACGGCGCTCATGTACCACGAAACCACCCACATTTTCCAGTGGTCGGGGCGGGGCACGGCACCGGGGGGATTGACCGAGGGGATTGCGGATTATGTGGTGATGAAGTCGAAGTACTTTGTTTCCGAGGGGTATACGAAGCCCGGGGAGGGGGGCCGGTGGGACGAGGGATACGGCGTGACGGCTAGGTTTTTGGAGTATTGTGATGGTTTGAGGGAAGGGTTTACGGTGGATTTGAATAATAAGATGAGGGAGGTTTATAAGGATGAGTATTTTCTTGAGATGTTGGGGAAGCCTTTGGATCAGGTTTGGAACGAGTATAAGGCTAAATATGCAAAGTGAAGAATTGTTAGGTGTTTTGCATTTTTTTTGGCGTTGTTTTGGATAAAGTAACATACTTATCATATTGGTCGTGTCCTAAAATATTGCAATATTTGGGTTTATATAAATAAGATGGAGTCATGGAGCATATGAGTTTCTTATGTTCTGTGGCTAGCTGATCCAGGAATTTTAGATTGGGGGTGTGATAATTAATTAAATCGACTTGGAGATATAAAATTTAATCGATCTTTTTTTCTTGTTATCTCAAGTTATTTTTCCAATCAGTCATTTAATTGTATATTGATTTTTTAGTTATTATTTGAAGTCTCTTTACTATTTAAAATGGAGATTCTTTAACGTGTATATATAAAAGAAAATTTATTTTAGCTTAGAAAGAGTTTTTATTCCAATATAATCTCGAATATGAGCATAGTTAGAAATCATAAATAAAGATTATATCCAATCATTCTTTTTATGTGTAACAACGAATAAGAGAATAAATAATAAATTAATATTTTTAATAATACAAAACTTAGAAACCATAAATAATAATAAATAATTATATTCAATCATACGTAATAAAAGTAAAACAATTAACAAAATACTCCCTCTGTCCCACAATAAGAGTCACATTTTGCCGTTTTAGTCTGTCCCACAATAAGAGTCACACCTCACTTTTACCATAAATGGTAAGTAGGTTTACATTCCACTAACTCACATTCTATTATAAAATCAATATAAAAAGTGGATTACATATTCCACTAATTTTTCCAACTCATTATTATTTACATTTCTTAAAACTCGTGTCGACACCAAATGTGACTTCTATTGTGGAACGGAGGGAGTATAACAAAGATACAAGAATACAAGAAAGAATAGCAAAAAAAACACGTTCGGGAGGATTCAAACTTGGTTCTTACATTACGACAAGTGAACATTTTACCACTAGACTATTCATAATTTTGGAGTATAATCATACCCCGTGTTCTTAATTCTTTCTGCCACTGCTTATGATGAATTTATACGAGTCATCTTTTTTACCACTTTATCAAATGTATAATATTCTTGAATTCTGTACTAAAAAAATGAATAAATTAAAATTGGGTTTGAATCCTGAATATGAGATTTTTTTTATGTTTTTTGAATTTAGTAAATTATAATCCTATATAAGAAATTTTTTTTATTTACAATGTGAAGTAATAATAACAAACCATTATATAGGTACTGGTAAAAATATAACTAATTCGTAATGCATGACTAAATAACCAAATATATAAAGATCATTTCTAGATAACGCGGTAGTCATATTGTTTTAGTTTATGCAGTATTATGCATAACTAAAACATTTTTAAAACGACTTCCGTATTGTATTCCCCGTATGAAGCAAAACTATCTTAAAATGACATTTGTGTTATCTTAGGAACGTAAATGGAAGCCTCCTAGAAAAGCAAAAGATTAACGTTATGTTCGGTGCCGTGGAATTGGGCCTGCAGAATTGGAATTGGAGCCTTTAATTTCAAATCCATTGTTTGGTACCACAAAATATTTTGAAATTGAATTAAAGTTCCAATTCTCCCAATTCCACAATTTGAATTCCAAATAGTTATAAATTTAGACACTTTCAAACACTGCACGCACAACACACACTATACACTCGTATTCTTCCCTCTCTTTCTCCTTTCTTTTGCTCTACTATGTAAAAAACACACTATATGTGAATTTGGAAGGATGGCACCGGTCAAGCCTATGCTGGAGTAACGACTTGGCCTATACTAAGTCCGTCCCTAGCTAGTCCCATCTAAAATAACGTATTCCTCTTTATTTTATCAAAAACTAACAATACATTTTATCTCTTCTAGTTTCTCTCTCTTATTGTCCTCTCAAACATCTCATTTGAGCCGGATCTAATAGTGTACTCAATTATCAAAATTTTAAAATACATGCAAGTCGCACCACAGCATATTTATTTTGGAGAAAGGGTATTAAATTATTGCATGTGGTGGGCATCGACACATGACTTGACTTAATACTTAAAATCTATTGGAAGTCCGCTCATCACATGTATCATTACACGTACATATCAATCACTTGGCAGACTATTCAACGTTGACGACGTCAACAACGCCGTTCCTTATATATAAACACTACAAACGCATTTCATTTCACAATCAATTAACACTCGAAAATGGGCAACTTAGCTCTGAATCTGGTCACGACGCTCGTAACCTTTCGGCCATCGGAGGTGGCTCCGCCGTGGAATATAGCGTGACGAACAAAGCCGAGAATACTCCCGGCGGCGTCAGGTTCAACACCAACGTCGGCACGGTGCGCAGCCATGAAATACTAGTTGAGGCCACACATTTCATATGGGATATCTTTCACCAGACTAACCTCCCCGCCGATCGAAAATCTGTCGACAGAGGCCTCATCATTGATGAAGTCACGCCCAATAATTGGCATGCTTATGTAATACGAGTATTCTATTATTATTATTTTATTTAGATATTATAGGAATTTAACATATCTTTTTTTATCCACACATATTATAAATATGTATAGAGTCTTCCATAATATTCAATCTATCAATCTATGAAAATACAACTTTGGCTCAATTAATTGCCCAACAAGAAACCCTCCTAATTGCTGCCCGAAGGGAATCCACCCGCGCACAGCAACTAGCCGCTGCCTAGCTTCACCGCCGCCGGTAAGGGAACCACCCTCACCCCTTATCATCCACCTCTGTCCGACACCACAAATCTCATCAACCCTCCATTTTCTTTCATCCATAAACTCACCAATCAAAAAAAAAAACCACCGAACAACAAGAAATTCCCAAACCCCTCCACTCCAACTTCATTCTTTCCGCAATTAATTATGCCTATTCACCACCAATATCAGCCCCCGCACCAGATGCACTCTATTATTGCAAAATTTGATCGCCTATTGGACATGATGGAATCCCGTATGGACGCGGTAGATCGGCGCGTGGAAAACCTTCATCGGAAACAATACCCCAACCCACACCAATCTGCGCAGTCGCGCAACCTTTGTCCACCCATTCAGCCCGAGCCAAAACCACCCTACATCTCACGTCGTTGGGATCCACATGATCGTCGCCCACGGACGGGATACCAGCCCATAGGGTACCGCGATCGCGTGCAGGATGCACGACCTCGACACCGCGGCTGCTACCCCGAGAGGGACCACCTATTTGATCGCGGAGATCAACGAATCCAATTAGGGTTCGATCGCCACTCGATTCACGCAACGTAGCCGCATCTCCCAACGTGCTGGGACCCACCGACGCAGCAGCAGGACCACAGTTACCCAGCCTTTGATCTCCGGTCTCGACGCGCGGAGACGTGCTGGGACCGTCCTCACCATCAAGAGGAGGTGCGAGGCCAGCCTGCCTGCCAACAGCCCCACCACACCGCCGACCAGCCCCCGCGCTTAAGCCTCCCACCGCGAGACCTGTACGGTCAATCCGGGCGTGTGACCAATCAGACCCCGTACCAGCCTTCGCGCTCGCCTACCTGTTGGGACCCGTCTGGATTGCGCACGCAGCAGGGATACCCGGCAGACGACATATCTTTTGAGAGATTTGGAAGTGATGATCTATGTTGGGGGAGAAGGTCGTCTCTCTCTCATAATAGGTATATTGAGTGCTCAATGCCAAGTCCAGCGACGAAGAAGAAAGCTACTCATGGTCTTTGTTCACTTGGGAGTCGGTGTGAACCATATTACCAAGTTAGTGTTGGATTGAGGGAACAAGAAGGATATGAAGCTTCTGATTCCTCGAGTTTAGATGAGAAAATTGCATATTCATGTATGGAAGCCAGAGTTTTCGACTACGTTTATGATCGTGGTACGGGCGAGTAGGAGCATTGTGATTCAGAGAACTCCATATTAGAGACAGTAGCAAAGAAACTCATGGATCGTGGCTTGCCTAGTGAGAATCGGGGATCTAGGGAAGGTAGAGATGGCAAACTCGAAGACCAACAAGTTTCATCTTTTGCGGAAATCTACCCACCGCGCAGCCCCGATATGAGTAAAGAGAAGGAGGAAGAGGCATTGTTAGACGATGTAGAGAAGGACGATTCCACTGATGAAGTGAAGAAGGTAATCGCCTCACTCAATGTTGTTCAAGTGTCATCCAAAAATGTTGTTGGATATTGTTGGGGCAAGAAAGGATAGGTGCTTACACCGATTTGCCCGTAATTGCTTGTGTCTATGTGGATTTGAATGTCGGTGATGTTCCAAGTATGAATCATCGATCAACATCGCTCGACACAGATGCAAGGTTGATCCCTCCGCGTAATGACATGTCATGTTTGAGCATTTTGGGAGGCGTGGGCAAACTTGTCGATTTGGCAAGGAATTTTACCGACAAAATTGGGTCTCCTTTGTTGATTTTTGATGAAGATGATGGGAGACGTTCGCCTAATTGGTTTGCGTTTGATCCAGGAGGAGAAGCCTCACCAAAGTTGTTGCTTTCAACTGTCATCGTTGCTTCGTGGTTTCCACCTTGAGGACAAGATGGATTTTAACCATGTGGGAGTTGATATAAACGAATTTTAAACTGTTTGAAGAAAATTTGATGTATACGAGAGCCAAATTTAGGAGGGTTGTGGTTCCAATGATTTCGAATCTTTCTACCTGATGAATCCCGATGGAAATTGAGGTCCCAAGCTTAGCATTTACTCTATCTATCCATAAAAATAGTCTCATATATGGACGACATGGGTTTTATTAAGAAATTGATAAAGTAAAAGAGAAGGGAAAAAATGCATAAAGTAAGAGAGATGAGAGAAAAATTAAGTAAAATAATATGAAAGCGAAACTTTCTAGCTATTTTTCAAGTGGAACTATTTTGTGTGGCATCTAAAATAACAAAATGATGTTATTTTTCATAAAGGATGAAGTATTTGCTCAGGGTTTGAAGATTCGCCATCTCTTTAAGAATAGAAGAATACATTTTCTTAATTTATGGAGTGGGAGGTGGTGGTGGTGGAGGTATAATTATAAGATATTACTAATCAAGCGCGTGAATGGTATAGTTTTTTAATATGTTCTGGTTTAAGATTGTGATTTACCGTAATTGTTTTTATTTGTAATTTTAGTTGAGAAAATTTTCGAAAAAAAGAATGTGTGAATCTATGGAGAGAAGATGATTTTTCACGTTGTTTTGCAAATAATTGGGTAATCAAACTAAATTATTTTTCTTTAATTTTTTATGCGGATAAATAAACTCACCTCTTTAGTTGGTTCAAGTACCCTATGAAAAATATGGAAAAGAGTGTGGGCCTATATGGGCAAACGAAATAACACGGATTTGTAATTAATTTATTTTGTAAACCAAACAATAGAGTCACTATAAATAGTACTATTATGGTGAAGCAAGATATTTTAATTAGGATACTAATATGTTACTATTAAAATTCCTAATTATTTCTAAATATGGACTCAACTACTTCAAAATGCACTAAAATGGAAAACGATTCGACTACTGCGGAACGGATGGAGTAATAATTACTCCGTTAATCCCCTAATAGTAGCGACATTTCTTTTAGGTACGAGATCTAAGAATTATATATTAAATAAGTTAAGTGGATAGAAAATGAAGTAGGAAAAAAGAAACTAGAGAGATAGAAAGAAAATAAAGTACTACGAGATTGTAAAATATGTGTAAATAAGATAATTGTGAAGTATTTTTAAAATTATAAAATGTAATTATAAGCAGTGTAATTATAATTTTTCAGGATTACCAGTCCTTAACTTGTAATAGTTGTAATGGTAATAATTTTATTATTATGTTATCAGTTAATAACTTAATAAGATAATTATTATGAAGTACTTTTTAAAAGTATAAATGTAATTAATAATTACTATTATTAATATGAATTTATTATAAATTATAGTGGGAATACTTTTTTGTCTGCAAACTTTGTCAGGTATCAATTTTGGTGCGTAACATTTGAAATTATCTTCTAAGGTCCATTAACTTTGATGTAATATTGTTTGAGCTACTTTTTACTATTTCAAACTTTTTTGGACGAAAATACGCTCAGATCCTTGAAAAACATTTCAGGCATCTTAGAGGGCCATTTTAAATTAGTTATACATTCATTCATTTCTATTTATATCGTTACTTCAAATGAAGAGATGAGGAGAAAATGTAGAAGAAGAGAACAAAAAAATGGGAATGAAGAGAGAAAAAAGAAGGAAGAGAGGGGAAATAATAATTAGAGATATAAATAAAATATTTTAATGAAGAAGAGAGAGTAAATAGACTGAAATGCCCTTCACGGGCTTAAGCTATTTTCGTCCAAAAAGTGAAAAAATATATCAAATGATATTACATCGAAGTTAATGGACATCAGAAGATATTTTCAAATATTACGGACCAAAATTGATACCTTGAAAAAGTTCACGGACAAAAAAAAGTTACCTCTAAATTAAACTTATTAACTAATTAATACTCCTTCCGTCCCCGAGTAATTGTCACTCTTTGACCGGACACAAGTTTTAAGAAATATATAGAAAATTGGGTTGAAAAAGTTAGTGGAATGTGAGACCCTCTTTTTTATATTGATTTTATAATAAAATGTGAGTGAAATGGGTTAGTGGAATGTGAGACCTACTTACCATTTATGGTAAAAATGAAATGTGACAATTATTGAGGGACAAACCGAAATGGAAAATAGTGACACTTAATCGGGGACGGAGGGAGTAAATTAGTACGTCTGTACGTGTAAATATAGAAACTCTCATAAGTTATTCCAATCATACCTAAATAAATTAGTAAATCATCCAGTCTCCATAATTTTGTAAAATCCACTAAACGCTATGAGTTGTTTTCCCCAAATCAAAAGAGCAACAAGCCAACAACCCAACAGTATACTGTATATATCGAGAGAGATTATAGGCACATGCAAAATAATAAAACAGTTTCAAAAGAGTATAAAATTTCATTAATGAATAATTAAAAAAAATTAAAATTATGATATAATTGAGCAGTGACGGGCCAACTTGGTCCTAGCGGACCATAGACCCCAACAATTTTTCTCTCACATATTTAACTTTTTCTTGCTTTTTCATGCAATATTTGTATATTACTGGTTTTATGGCTGTTTCACATACTGGTTTATGTTTTTCACATAAATATTGCAAAAATATTTTTAAGTATGATATCAAAAAGTAAATATAAATGTATAAATGTTTTTAATTTAACATCATAAGTAATGATTTTGCAATTTAAGAATTAAAAATAATTCTTTAGCTCAATTAATGTCTAGATATATTAGATTATATTTTCAGTGTCATTCAAAAAATTTCGATGAAGTTTATTGAAAGATAATTGTATTATTTGAAAATATAAAAAATAATTCATAGATACTTCTTTTAAATGATTGGAAACCTTCGAATTATTAATTGAAGATTAAAAATGTTAATGTAATTTAATTTGTCTTCATTAAATTTCTACAAAATTGAAAATTTCAACCAATAAACAGTAGTTCGTCGTTTACCTTAATTTCACACTGCGCGTCTTCTCCGTGGAATCACTAGCGAACTAGCTCCTAGTATATGTTAAAAATGTCTCAAACTATTGTGGGATAAATTCTGGCATCAACAAATGACTTCATGACTAAGGCATTGACAAATACTAATACATGACTTGACTAATTAATACTATTATATCCATTCGCATTGAACTCTTCACACAATAACAAAAGGGCAATCCGTGTTCCATAAACTTTGGTCAAATTCTGATCAATCCAATAACTTTTGAAAATGATCAATTATATCATAATTTTAATATTTTTTAAAATCATCTTATAATAAAAAATTTCATAATGCTACGCATCTGAGTTTATCAATGTAATACACACGTATGTTAAAATTAACGACACAATTAACTAAATTTATTAAATGATGTTGTTTAATTAGCCGAATATCGTATCCACATGATAGTTTTTGTTTACCAAAAGCATACACAATGTCAAAGTTATGATATAATTAGTCATTTTCAAAAGTTGCGAGATAGAGCAGAATTCGATCAAACTTCATAATTTTTTTTGCCATTTACGCATACTTAATTGAACGTATACTACTATATGACTATTCAACGTTGACTATGCGTCAACGACTGGGTTTCCTCCACCTTATAAAAACCATTCAAACGCACTGCATTTAATAACAAAAAACAGAAGCGTTTTAACAATCTCGAAAATGGGCTGCTTAGCGATGATCACGACGCTCGTAGTCCTTTCGGCCATCGGAGGCGGCTCTGCGGTGGAATACAGCGTGACGAACAACGCCGAGAACACTCCCGGTGGCGCCAAGTTCAACACCGACATCGGCGCGGATTATAGCCGTCAAACACTAGAAGCAGCGACCAATTTCATATGGGATCTCTTCCAGCAGACTAACCCTGCCGATCGGAAACCCGTAGACAGAGTGGGCTTGTTCATTGACGACGACATGGATGGAGTTGCTTATGCCTCCAACAACGAAATCCATGTTAGTGCAAGGTACGTCCGTGCACCCCTCAAAACAACGTCGTTTCATTGAAATAAGTACAAGTACATCTTTTTACTTTTTTATTTTTATAAACCAACATTATTTCACCAAACGACACCATTTTGTACACTGTCTGACAATTGAGAAAAATTTGAATTTTTTGATTTTATTGCATTTCTAAATCTTATGAAATTGACCTGATCAAATTTTATGGTTTAAATTATTATTATCCCTTAATCTAATAATAGTATTTTGCAACAACTGACACTAATTTGAGTTGGTGTATATATAGTATGATCATATAATCCTTCAAAAATTCGATATATTGTAATAATAACAGTAAATTAATCAGTTTTCAACAGTAAACGCTCTAACAAAATTACAAATGCGGACCATGATATGCAGGTACATCAATGATGTTTCGGGCGACGTGAAAAGGGAGATCACGGGCGTACTATACCACGAGATGGCACACGTGTGGCAGTGGAACGGGAACGGCCAATCAGTGCCGGACGGTCTGATTCAAGGGATAGCAGATTTCGTGAGGCTCAAGGCAAATTATGCACCGGCACACTGGGTGGGGAAGGGTGGGGGCGACCGTTGGGATGAACGGTCCGACGTGACGGCAAGGTTCCTAGATTACTGCGACGGGCTGAAGAGCGGCACATTTGTTGCGGAGCTGAACAAGAAGATGAGAGATGGTTACAGCCCAAGTTTCTTTCAGGAGTTGCTTGGAAAGTCAGTCGACACTCTGTGGGCAGATTACAAAGCTACATAAGCCAATTAATTAATTACAATATGCATATGTAATGCTATGTCAAATAAGCAGGATCCTCTTCTGTACCTTCTACTTATGAGTTTTACTTTTCATGATGTTTATGTATATGTGCAACTGTGCAAATTACAAATTCAGTAAAAAATTTAAAAATAGATAAAGTTTGTAATTTTAGAAGAATATTATTATAAACGTACTTTAAACGCGAGGGGGGCTACTCTTATGATTCGGATAGAGAGAAAATAAAGTAAGAGAGTTGAGATGTCTTGTTTTATGCCAAAAAAAAAAAGATTCAACTATAGTGGGATGACCCAAAAAAAGAATACGACTGAACTACGAAAGGACTTAGATGGTGTCTTGCATTGAGTTTATATTTTAGTTAATCCAGTCCCCATTTATTATCTCATTTTTTACCAGTGTGGATTTTCAATAATTTGTTTGACTTTGTCAAAAAAATGAAAGGAAAACATTAGCCGAATGTGTGTCTTACTTAATTATTTTAAGTGGAACGAGTTAGTGGAATATGAGGTCTGATCTATTGCAATGAGACAGTTAATGGATACCTGACAAAAATGGCGAATTTTAACAATTAATAGGGACCGGAGAGAGTATGCTTTAGTTTCATTCAAAATGTTTTTAATGAAAATTGACTAAAAGATTACAGTTTATATTTTTTTTAAATCAGCAAAATAATTCATAGATAATGATTTTAATCTTTGACTCGAGCTTCTATATTATTAAATAAAAGAAAAATAACTTATCATCTGAGTTACTTCATTCTTACCAAATTATATATTCAATATATAATTATAAAATAGAATAGAAACAAACTAAGAAAAGTAAGTTCATTCGCTTCCGTGAAGCATTAAGCTTTTAACTAAAACCATCTTCCACCTTAATTATAGTCTGAAAACGAGTATGCTCATATTACAATTCCACACGTTTCTAGTCGTTCTCATGAGATATGATTGTAGGAAAAAGACGAACACATAATCCAGTTTATCAAAACAATAATGTTGATTTGTCTTCAATAAATTTCCTCAGAAACAGAAAATTGCCTCCAAAAAACAGTAGTACGTGTACCTAATCCAATGAGTTCTTTCGCGTCTTCTTCGTGGTAGCGCAATCAAGAATTATTTACCCAACTCTTTACAGCGTACTTACCTATGTTTTTTCAAAATACTTTCTAACATCCACTTTCCATAGTCTTGATAGTAGATTTTGCGAGTTATAATACAAAATTAGTAAGTATAAGAGTGAAATAAATAAAAAGTAGTAGTAGTTTGAGTATTAATAATGAAAAAATTGGTTATGAAAATAACTTCTGAAAAATATAATAACTCTAATTTTGTAGAAGACTCAAAATTGAAAAAATTAGATTATTGAATCTAGACGGAAAGAGTATGCATCCTACAAGGCTACAATACAACGAGGAAATATATATATATACAAGAAAAGTAAACACATGTAGTTAGCCCTTTTATCTTGTTTTAATTTTCTGCAATTTACTTTTTCTGTCTTGCTCATCGTTGCTCGACGGAATTCCTTTCGCGAACGGACCTCCTTTATCCGGCGAATTCTCGCTAATATCTTCAGATACGAGTTTACCCAGTATCATCTGGTGCTTTCATTCAGTTCTCATCCTCCGAATTACCACCACCATGTCACAATCAACCGGCGTTCCATCGTTGCTTGAACGAATTTCGGTGGCAATTACCAAATTGGAATCACGATTGAAATCCGTTAAAGAAACGATGGAACATCAGTTGATTGTGACATGTGGCGGTAATTCAGAGGACGCGAACAAAATGAAAGCACCAGATGATACGAGTAAACTCCGATAGACAAAGACAAGAAAAGTAAATTGTAGAAAATTAAAAGACGATAAAAGATAATTGTATTTCTTCAATTGTTCCCTCAAAACATAACAAACGCTTCTATTTATAATACTAATAACCTAACTTAATAATCAAGAAATAATTATATGGAAAGTTATGCAAATCAAAAGATAACTAGATATGAGATATATATGGGCATGAGCTCGTATCAGCCTAGCTCGTCCCTCAAGCTTCAATGTCGTCCACAACATGCATGGATAAATCCAAGATGTGCTAGCATTATTTGAATAATATTTTATTTAAAAAAAATTGGAGCTTCATATAAAAGATAACCTTACCTTTTTGTTTAATGTAGATTGAAAGATCACGTGGAATTGTTAATTGTGGAAAATCTTAAACAATAACAATGTGTTTATGATCAAATTTTAAGTGTATATAGAATTTTGCCAAATTTTGTAATATTAGCCAACTAACCATTGAGCATATTTGTTTTGGAGAAAGGGTATTGTGTGTGGTGGGCATGGACACATATGATAGAAGACTATTCAACGTTGACGACGTCAACGACTCCGTTCCTTATATATAAACGTAAACGCACTTCATTTAATTCATAACAAAAACAGAAGAATTAACAAACTTAAAAATGGGCAGCTTAGCGCTGATCACTACGCTCTTAATCCTTTCGGTGATCGGAGGGGGCTCCGCGGTGGAATACAGCGTGACGAACACCGCCGAAAACACTCCCGGCGGCACCAAGTTCAACAACGTCATCGGCGCGGAATACAGCCAGCAAACACTCGCTGCCGCCTCCGATTTCATATGGGGTATCTTCCAGCAGACTAACCCTGCCGACCGAAAATCCTTCGACAGAGTTAGCTTGTTCATTGATGTCTTTGATGAAGTCGAGTTCAAGGATGCCCCTGCTTATGCTTCCAATAACGAAATCCATGTTAGTGCCAGGTACGTCCATGCTCTCTCTGTTCATGTGTAGCTAATCTGACAAATCTTGCACGGTTCGTTCGCTACAGGGAATTGGAATTAGAATTCTACTGAAAATCCTTTGTTCGATAAAAACGATATAATCAATATGAAGTGTGTATGTGTACGTTCGTTTATGTTTGTGTGTAGTATGTGGAGTATCTATTGTTTATATTGAATTCAAATTGTGGAATTGGGAGGAATTCAATTTCAAATCTAAGTATTTTACGGTATCGAATATTGGATTGGAAATTGAAGGCTCCAATTCAATTCCGCATGCTCAATTCCATGATACCGAACGAAACTGATTGCACAATATTTTTAAATTTATATGATCATATATAATTATTTGACACATGTCATCAAAAGTAATCACTCCTAAAAAAATTACAAATATACCATTGAATATGAACGCTAATCATACCACATAGTACATATTTTAGTGGAATTAATACAATTCAATGTTTTAAAAATTGGACTGGCAAACAAACTGACGAAGCTATCAATTCAGGCATATCAATGATTTTCCGGGCGATGTGAAAGTGGAGTTCACGGGTATCCTGTACCACGAGATGACACACGTGTGGCAGTGGAACGGGAACGGGAACAGGGACGAGCAATTATTATATCTGAATGAAGGGATAGCAGATTTCGTGAGGCTCAAGGCAGGATATCCGGCGCCAGGCTGGGAGGGGCCGGGAAAGGGCGACCGATGGGATGAGGGCTACAGTGTCACGGCAAGGTTCCTTGAGTATTGCGACGGGCTGAAGAGCGGATTTGTGGCGGAGCTGAACAAGAAGTTGAGAGATAGTTACAGCCCAAATTTCTTTCAGGACTTGCTTGGAAAGTCAGTCGACACTCTCTGGGCAGAATACAAAGCTACATATGCCAATTAATTACTCCCTATGTCTCGCTTTATGAATAAAATAATGTAATATATTTTAACAAAAATTCTATATATATAGTATACTATAAAAATAACCTTACCTTTTGTTTTCATGGAAAATCGGAAGATGATCACGTGGAATTGTTCATCATGGAAAATCCTAAACAACAACATTAATGTTTTTATGATCATATTTTAAATCCATAGTAAAATCTAGAATTTGGCCAAATTTTATGATATTATCGATCAGTTTCTCTTTTATTAAAATATCTATCACATTTCATTGAGCATATTTGTTTTGGAGACAAGGGTGCTAAAATTATTGTGTGTGGTGGGCATCGCCACTTGACTTGACTAATTAATAGTATCCATTCGAATTCAATCTTCACATTTATCATTAATCGAATATATCGATCACAAGGCAGACTATTCAACGTTGATGACGTTATAAACCACACAAACGCACTTCATTTAATAACAAAAAAGAAGAATTAACACTCTCAAAAATGGGCAGCTCTTTGATGATACGAGTCGTGGAGATGCAGCGGAAGAAGAGGGAGAAGAGTAGCAAGAAGATGAGGTCGAGCACGAGCCACCTTGGGAGCAGGACGAGCCAGTCTATGCCTGGCTTGATGTTTTATTTACGCTATTTCATTTACACTTGCGTATTTTTGGTAATTTTCTATATTATTTTGAGTCGAGCATAATTTATAAGCTCCGTCCGCATTATTTTGCTTGTTCTTCCACGAAACGTCTACTATCAAAAGTATTATTTTTCTCTCAAAGACTTGCCAAAACTATGATTTCTCTTAAACCCTAGTTCATCTTCGTCGTTAGCCTCTCGGCTCTCATGACAGTTTTTCATTGTTTAATAATTGTGATATCGTGTTTTCTTGGAGTTCTTGGCTGGTTGGTTGGAGAGAAACACAGCGACACGAGCTTTGATCGTATCATCAGGTGTTTTCATCTGTTTTCATGTCACCAAATACATTGGGGATGCCAATTTTGGAGGAGATTCCGGCAGCCAGGGGCGAATGCAGAAATAATTATCGATAGGGATTGAGATTCCTAAACTTTATTTTGATGTATATTTTTGAGTAATTAGATATTTGTAGGGGCTTTTACATTATAACTTACAATAAATTTGACTAAATTTAAAAAAAAAATAGAAAAACGTAAAAAAAAATATTTCATTGAGGGCTTAAGCCCTTACCCCTTTCACTTTGGGTCCGCCCATGGCGGCAGCCACGTCGGAAGATAAGTCTATGGTGCACAATCAATTGGAGCAAGAACATATTAACCGTAAAAAAAGAAAGAAAAGAAAAACAAACTCAAAAGTAAGATCTTTCATACATTAGGTTATTAAAGTCATCTTCCACTTTATAATCAGAAAAAGAGGATACTTACTAGTTTTACCTTCGTGTAAAACAATTGCGCGCCATTTTTTAAAAATTTAATTCGCCCATAAAATTTAGTCTATATCTATTTATACTATTAAGTTTTTCTAAATAAGGTGAGTTCCATTTTATACTTATAGTATCATAAATTAATAAACTACTATCATCCCATATAAACTTAATAAATTATTGAAACTTATTTTCACAGTTATTTATTCAAACTTTGAACATTACTTAAATTTATGTTAATAAGAACAGAATCCAAATCGAAACTGGGTCTGGTAACGGGCCAAGTTGATTTGGGCCCAATGCTTAAATTATAATTCAAGCCCAATTTCACTCCCACATATGGCAGCTCACCCACTTCGCACGGGCTACGCTTGGAGTAACGCTCCGCTGCAGCGCGTGCGATAAGATTTCGCCCCACACTTGAAATAGCGCAGATATTTTAACTGAAAAATTCAACGCACTTGCAACTGATTCACCAAGCTGGACGTTGGTGGAGATCTCTTCCCGCCATCAACTCACCGGAAACCGCCAAACCATGGAGTTCCCTGCGGCGGCGATCTCCGTGGCGGTGGCGCTATTCATTTTGTTCGCATCTACCGCCGTTTATTCAGCTCAGGACTTCGACATCGCCTCGCAGCTCCGCTCCAAGTCATCCAACGCAGCCGGTCTTTGCGCTAATGTCATCGAGCCTTCTGGATTCCCTTGCACCGAACACACTGTAAGTTCTCGCATCGGATAATGCTATTGCTATGCATTTCGGTAGTTCAATTTAATTGGAAGTGCAACTTCTTTTAATGCCTTTTTAAGTTACTGTAGATTTTACCTTAATTGTGGAGTTTCTATGTTGATAACTGACGAAAAATTCGTGTACCTGCTATTTGTGATCGTGATTAGGGCAAGTATTTAGCTGATGAATTTTTAAAAGCGTGGTCAAGGACGATTTTTGTGTACGAGTACTCGTTTGAAATTTTGTTGTTCAATTGTTTGTTAATAGTAATGTATTTTTCACAATATTGTTGCAGACTCGGACAAAAGATGGATATGTTTTGGGACTTCAGCGTGTTACGTCTCATTCTGTAGCTGTGCATAAAGGGGCACCTCCGGTTTTGCTCATTCATGGACTTTTTATGGTAATTGCGTGACTTGCGTCCGCGGCTTGGTTTTTAGTTAATATATGAATGGAATGTGAATACATGGAGATTATATGTGCTGGGAGTAACTGTTGATTGTTGAAATCGGTATTGTTCTGATCATGTTTCCTTCGATTGTTTGGAATTGGCTATCAAATGCTTTTCTTTGTGGATGGAAAGTGCATTAATATATGTATTTGGTAGTTCAAGAAGCTCTTGGCTGTGTAATTGTTTCTGTTGTTCTTTTGGAGTATTATGGTGTACTTGTTACTAGTTTACGGCGTGCTTTTCGCTTCTGTTTCTGGATCACAGCTCAGTGATAGAACACATTGCTTCAGTTGAAATGACAAATTCCATTGAATCTGATGACCTGAAATAGCTTCTGACTTCCTATATCTTCACTAGATGGTGATTAGATTCATGTAGATGCCAGTGCAGTATTGCCAATGTTATTAGATGAATATTAATATCAATATGTAGATAGATAGATATAACAGATCCATTGATATGTTCAGTTTCCGTGTGTTTCATCCTGATTCCTGACCTACCATTCTTTATCAACTACCAAAAAATAGTTTGATTTGCTATGCATTATTGTAATTCTATTTGTTTGTATAATGAGGTTCCGACTCCCTATGATTGCTTGCTTGTATGGATCTGAAAATCTCAGAAGTAAATTTTCTATTTTCAAGGTCTCCTACTAGCTGGAAGTACAAATTTAAAGTGGAAAGGAAATTTTTTGAGTTAACTTGTGGACAATGTATGCAGAAACTAGAGGAATAGGTAGTTAGTATAAGAATTAGGAAAATAAACTGAACCTTCTTAATAACGATCACAGCCGCAAACTTTCTATGTTATCCATGTATAAATATATATTAACATCTTTGAATCAGAAATTTGAAGAATAAATTGTAGCAAACTTACAATGATTGCACCCAAGGAACGGAGAATATTTAGTTATTCAAAATAGAATTCTCTGTATGTAGGGATCCTTTGTACTGCCCATGTAATCATACCACATATTAGCTCTATGTGCTTGACATTTAGTCTAGTTTTACCAGGAAATTGAGCTATACATGTAGAGGAATTGTTTGCCTTCCCTATTTTATTTGTCAATAATGCAATTTCTATCAAATGTTTTTGTTCTTGTTAGATAAGTTACTCTTCTTGTGTGTTAATTATTGAAACAAGTTAAAATGCATTTATTCTGACCTCTTTTTTGTTGTATGCTGCCACAACAAACAATTAAACAGGGAGGTGATGCATGGTTCTTGGATTCCCCAAATCAATCCTTGGGTTTTATACTTGCCAACCGTGGTTATGATGTGTGGGTTGGTAATGTACGTGGAACACGTTGGAGTCATGGTCATGTATCTCTGTCAGAGGAAGATAAGGTCAATTTTTGTTCCTTTGGTTCTTACATTGTCAATGCAATAATAACAACTCATCTCAATGTGAACTAGCAAAACATTATAGTGTACTATCAGTTTTTTTCAATTAGACATTGGCTGTTCGCCATGCAATCCTGCATTGAATGGAGAGATATACTGGCACATTAGGTAAAGGAAAGGATGTCTTCTTTTGCACTGCAAGAAATTTTATTTTTTTACTCTGTTAGACCTCACAGGCACATTAGGAAAGGAAAGGATGTCTTCTTCTACTTCTCAAACTGATCATTATTTTGGAGTGATTTTATTTCGACTTAAGTTTGATGCTTTACATTTATTTCAGGATTTCTGGGATTGGAGTTGGCAAGAGCTGGCTCTTCATGACCTGGGAGAAATGATTCATTACATATATTCAACTACAAATTCCGAAGTATTAGTTGTCGGACATTCACAGGTCTTCAATCGCGTGAAAAACTCTAATATTTAGCTAATCATGTTAAATTCTTATATGCTATTCTTCTGTACTTTTTTACAGGGAACAATCATGTCTCTGGCGGCCTTAACTCAACCATATATAGCAAAAATGGTTAAGGCTGCTGCACTTCTCTGTCCTATATCATACCTGGATCATATCACTGCTCCTTTTGTTCTGAAATTAGTTAAAATGCGTCTAGACGAGGTTTGTTTGATGTGGTCAACTCTTTTCTTTCTGAAAGTATTCCCCTGTTGGATTAATATTTCTGAATGTTTACTCGTATATTCAACTACTTGTTCTAGATAATTCTGGCATTGGGAATTCATGAGCTCAATTTCAAAAGGTATAAAATATTTGATCTCTCTAAAACTATAACATTGTCTAGCTCTTCCCTGAGCATTCTGATCATAGAATTCCATTATTTCAGTGAATGGGGCACTCGCATCATGGATATGATGTGTGACGGACATCTGGACTGTGCTGACATGCTTTCTTCAGTTACAGGTCTCAGATTCTTACAAACTCTTCTTCATCTCTGTTTCTTTCCCTTAGATCATAGGTGCTTGATGGAAATAATGGTATTCTCCCTTATGATACATTTAATCTTGCTAGTTATGTCGATTCAGTCTTTAGCACCTAGACAACTGGTGTCAAGTGAGAAGGTAGGGTGTGTGGAGGTTATCTCGCAGGTTATTTGGACCTCGTGGAAAATTGTTCATTGTTTTTGTTGCTACTTGTGTGATTTCATTTTTCTAAGAATTAAATTGGCTGCAAAAAATATTGTCAGTGAATTATATGCTTTATGATAGTAGAATTGCTGAGTTTATTTTCTTGTGGCAATATGAACTTCTATGTGCCAATGCAAAATGTTAACTAGTTCTGAGGTCAGGCAACTGTCACTGATTGTTATGCTGCCATGACTAATGATTAAAACAATCAGTGTTTCTATTCTAAAGTTTAGCTATCTAAAGCTATAAAATGTACTGTGCTACATTTTGCCATTATGACAAACATTGCTGAAGTGCTATTTATATTTGATCATATTGACTCTCACTAAATCTCGTATATCTTCAGGGGAGAATTGCTGCTTCAATAGCTCACGAATTGATTCCTATCTTGAATATGAGCCTCACCCATCATCCTCAAAGAACTTGCACCATCTTTTCCAGAGTATGCGCTTCTGCTCTATCTTTATTCTTCTACTAAGATACTGCATTTTTCTCAACAAAATTTCTTGAGTTTAACTTACTCCCCTGAGGAGAGGGACAAAATGCTAGAAGATGGTTGGGCTCTTAGCTCTTGGTGTTATGATGGTTATAATGCTGATGAATGAGCATGCACGACCCATGCATACTTATTTGTACGTCATTTCTACTCGCTCATTATTCTGCCTCTGATGTTCCTGGTTGTTGTTCATGGCAGTGATCCGTGAGGGAACCTTCGCGATGTATGACTATGGAGTGTGGAAAAATTTAATGTACTACAAGCAGTGGAAGCCACCAGCATTTGATGTCAGCTCCATCCCTAGTTCATTGCCGATCTGGATGGGATACGGAGGCAATGATGCATTAGCAGATGTCGCAGATGTGCAGCGTACAATCAAGGAATTGGTATCAAAACCTGAATTGCTCTATCTTGAAAACTACGGACACATAGATTTCCTTTTAAGCACGAAAGGCAAGGAAGATGTTTACGACAGTATGCTTTCTTTCTTTAGCTCATTAGCAAAATCTAGCTCTTATTGAGCTCATATGTATGTCTACTACTATTTCTATGTTGTAAATTGTAGTACTACATTTTATACTACTCTACACGTGTGTTGTACATACGGGATCCACGGTTATCCACTTGGCTAGGTATTGTGAGCCGGGTTAGGATTCAGATTCGGATTCGGATTCGGAGTTATCCAGGTAACCGGGTCTTATAAGACTCTTATTGGGACTCTATGTAATACAAGGATTCGTACTTGTTTTTCATAGTAAATATCCCTTTGCTGCGTAACCAGTGTGTATGAAGTAATTTAAATTTGCAAGTCCGAGTTCTAGAATAAATTTAAGAAAATTAGGCCTAACAAGATATACAAAAGCAAACATTCTAAGAAATTATTTATTTGGGTAAAAATGAATGAATTAACGAAAATATTGCGACAAGTGATTTACTAAAGCAAACATTTCCGTAAATATTTTGGTGACCGTAGCCAAACAACTTGATTAAAAGCCAAATAAAGCTAGTACTATTATTTTCCAATAATAGATACTACATCTAACTCTCAAAATTAAGTTCCTCAACTCCATCTTTTTTTTATGATCTCAATTTCCTCTCTTTACCTTTAATTCTAATCAATCTATAAAATGACCGTAGCCAAACAAGCGACAGGTGATGTCTATTGTAGTTCCACTAGTCAATAATTATATAAAACTAAGTTTAATTCTGTTATCAATTGTAATTCGTTGGTTAATTATCGTCCTGACACTACAACAAAAAAATTCGTTAAGGACATTTGTTAGTGCAAGTAAGGACACTATTTTGTGTTTTTATATATACCATCAACGCTTTAAAAAACATTCTTATTATTAATATCCCAATTAAAATTAGAGAATGCAAATGGAAGCTTCCTAAAAAGAGAAAAATTAAGTTAATTTGTCATTTAGAAATCAAATAATCCCTCCGTCCACAAAAGATATCATATTTGTTGGACGACATATGATTTTAGGAGATTTTGTTTTGTGTGTTAAATGGAGAGAAAAAAATATAGTAATTTTTATATTCATGTGAGAGAGAACTTTTTCTAAAAATGAGAATGTGACATCTTTTGTGGGACAAATTAAAAAGAAAAGTTTGACATCTATTATAGAATGGAGGGAGCAGTAATTAGGAGTACTACTGTAATTAATTTTAAAACCAAACGTGCTGAAATCGTTTACATGCACACGTTAGTTAATACACACAGCAGAAAATGAAATCAATTACTCCATAAACGAAATTAATTAAGTAGTACAATAATAATCCATAACAACACTAAAGATTTTATTTAATATTCCAACACTTCCAACATAGTACTCCACTAGTATATACCTTCATTTTAATTTGGCACCAAATCAAAGCGTGCAACCTCCTCAACAAAACACTGCATATTCATATAAGACGAGCCTCCCTCCGCCACCGCCGCCTTCTTCCACTTAAGCGCATTCGCCCTAATCTCGTCCGCCCGGGGCCCACGGACCACCGCCTCCAGCACCCTCGCCACCTCATCCTGGGGAACAATCCTCCCCTCCGCCTCCCCTCTACACATCCTCACCCCGACCTTAAAAACATCAACCATAAACTTGGCATTGGTCACTTGATCCCCCCACTGAGGGAATGCCACCACCGGCACCCCACTCGCTAATGCCTCCATAGTCGAGTTCCATCCACAGTGCGTCATGAAGCAGGCCGTGGAGGGGTGGGCCAGCACCTCCTCCTGCGGGCTCCACTGCACGATCCTCCCCCTCTCCCCCACCTTGTCCAAAAAGCTCCCCGGTAGAACATGCGGCTTCCAGTTCTTCTCCCGCGGCGGCGGCCTCACCACCCACAGAAACGACACGTCCGACTCTGCTAGCCCCTTTGCTATCTCGTCCACCTGCTCCTGCAAAGCATTTTTTTTCTGTTTATTTGACAAGATAATATTATGAAACATTTATTTTTCGTCACAAAATTTTAGTATTTTTAATAAAAAAATTAAAAGAATATAAAATTAGAGATAATGTTATTTTCATTTTATAAAATATTTTATTTTTAATAGGACAAATAGGATAATAAAATAGGGTTGAGAGATTAAATAATAATGGTTCTGGAGATACAATCACAAAATTAAATTGAAATTGGTTTTTATGTTTATATAGTAGTAATTTTTATCATATAGTATTATAAATTGATAATTTCTTCATCTATGAAAAATTAAATTTACATTTCTATCCTGCAAATTTCTACAAGCAAATTTCCACCAACCAAATCAATACCACAGACAAAACAATGTAGATAACATATCAATTACTCCAACGCCAACAAAAATCCGACCAAACATTCGATGAAAAAACCACACAAAACCATGTTTGTTTCCCAAAAACTCAAAAACGAACACATCCAACAGGCAATATATAATCGTACTGCAGCACAAAAACACAAAAAGAAATGACGGAAAAACGAGAAATGGACCATAACTTGGACTCATCGATCGGCCACAACCACAATCAAACAGCAACCAGCCAAAATCAACAGAGAGAGATAAAATGGAGAGAAAGGACAAGGAGGAAGAGCGAGCTAGGGCCGACTAAATCAATCAATCAATCCCACCAAAATAGTGATACGTACAAAAATTTGTAAGTAGTATAAAAAAATCAACCTGCTGCAGGTGCACGGCGCTCCCGAACGATATGTAGACCACCGACCGGGGCGCCTTCGAATCGAGCCACTCGATGCAATCCTCCGCCTTAAAGAAGTCCGCGCGCAACGCCTTAGATTCCGATTCCGATTCCGATTCCAGCTCCTTAAACAGCGGGCCCACAGTTCTGATGGGACGGCCGATAACTCGCGACATGTATTCAATGTTGTCACGTTCCATCTCGTCGAAAGTATCCATCAATACGCAGAACGGTGTCGCCAAATTACGAAACTGCCCCAAGATGGCGTCCCGCAGAAAAACGTACGGACTCCGAGGATGCAAGTAATCAGGAAATTCGTCGTGCCTGAGCAGCGGAACGCGCGGGAGCTGCACGTCCATCTCCGGCTCCCGCGCAGTCGGGAACGGCACGAGGCCGTTGTGGTAGTGGTAGTAGGCGGAGAAGCACGCGCACGACTGAGTCCAGAGGACGGCGTTGGGGATGGCGAGGCTCTCCGCCACGTCGGACACCCACGGGATGAATGGGTTGTTGATGAGGCACGACACCGGACGGCCCGCTTCGGCCTCTTTACGGATCAGTTGCGGGAGCTTTACTCTCCCGGCTGCCTCGATCTGGGCAAGGCAGGCGCGGAGGTCGTCGCGGTTGGGACTGTTGAAGTCCCAGCCGTCGTCGAAGAACTGGAAGCGGATGGCGCCGCGGCCGCAGGGGGTGGGGCGGCCGTCGTCGGTGATGCTGTTGGCCTTGCGGATGCTGACGCCGGCGGCTTCGGGGGCGCAGAAGGTGACGAGGCCGCCGGAGGCGGCGAGGCGGCGGCCCAGGCGGAGGAGGGGGTTTACGTGGCCTTGTCCCGGGAAGGAGACCATGAATGCATGGATGTTTTTCCCGCTGAGTGTGTTGTTGTTTCCTGCCATATGTATGGTCGGTCTTCGTTCTTTTGTTTTTATTCTTGTTATCAATTTAGTAAGTATTTGTTCGATATAATATGTGGAGAGAATAGGGGAATGAAGAAAAGATAAAATGGTCCACGCATCCTATTCAAAGCTGCAATACATATCGGAATAAGGAATAAGACCTGTGTAGTGATGTCAGTGCTGCCAGTTAACTAAATCCGAGGAACGAAACTCGTGGAGACTGATGCAATGGAGGGTGTCGATGACTCGCTGCCTTGTGTCCTCTGTGCCACAAATTCGAACTATAGGGTTTGTGGTGGAGCTGCCTTCGACTATGCAACTCTAGAGGTTGATTAACAAAGTTATACTATGACAACATATGCTGTTCGATTTCCTATAGTAGTACTAAAATAATCTAGGATTGAGTAATGAGATTATTTTAGTTGTAGGGTGTTGGTTAGCTATAACTAATTATCTCATTAGTATAATCCATCCAGGATTAAGTTGTGGGATTGAATCTCATGAACCAAACAGACTACATGTTTAACCGGGATACAATCTTGCAAACCGAACACCCCTTAAGGGCTTCTTAGTATGATGGAATGGAATGAGGATGAGAATAGAATGACAATTTGTCACGACCGCACTAGCTAAGGATAGCATAGCCGGGGAACCGTGACTAGGGGTGGAGGTATAAGAAGCTGGGATAGAATTTAGGGGAAATAAAATCAAACATTTGTTGCGAGACATGACTAATCAGGTGCTGATACATAGAAGAAAAGATACTCGATCATGAAAACTCGAGTATTTGTTTGTAAAAATTTCAAAATATCAGAGTTTTGAACAAAATAGACCTGAGTCTTTTAAGATGCACAACGGAAGCAAATGAACGCGGTTTCATGTATGAAGACATGAACCTCCGAGAGTCAAAATCTGACTTAATTAAATGTCTTGTCTCAATAGCACTTCCCCCACCACTTCACTGCTCAACCTGCACATTTAGAAATATATGCATGGCTGAGTACAAAAGTACTCAGTGAACACATTGCCGAAAATACAAGTATACATTTGAAAATATTGTCAAGCCATCATCAAAGTAACACTCGAGGGTGTTTATTGAAAAGGCCCGAGTTTACTAAAAATATTCACATTGGGTTGCAACCCATTTTTTCGGTACTTAGACATATCTGATCACATTGTGCCGTCGAGATGGTGTTCTCGCACGGTCACCTTCTCTGCCCATCATGTCAGAGGTATTCTTGTGCCGGGAAGGTGGCCACCTTCCACGGTCACCTGTTCTGCCGTTCACGGTCAGAGGTAGCTTGTGTACACTAGTCCGAGCGGGGACACCACCCTCACTGGGACCCGAATTCGACTTATATCATCATTCATAATTCACTTGGCCTTAGCCAAACAAATAGGCATCCTACAAAAACATTTATGGCAAGACAACATCTTTAAAAATCACGAACATGTGTTCGCGTTTTCATAAAATATGATTTGTATTTTTAGTATAGAAAAGCTCACCTTGATCGTTTAGATTCCTTAACTTGAATCTTTCGTCCCGACTATACTTGCGAAATCACCCTTTTTTAAAAAAAAAACACAATATAATAATACACTAATTAGACTCAAGGACAAAACTACTTAAATTAAAATGCATGCACCCTCATTAAAATCTTTTATCTCGTTTCTCGATTTTGGCGTATTTTTGATTATTCGACGGCCGCCCAAGGCGTCGCACGTCGGCCGCTTACGCTTATAACTCCTTCGTTGGCTTCTTGCATTTTCCATCTTGATATCGAAATAAAATCTCCAAAATTATAAAAGTGCACAATTAAATTATCGGTCCAAGGATTAATTAATTTGACCCAAGATAATTGTTATCCTAGCCCACCTTATTTCTCCAATTTATTTAGTGAGGCCCTAAAAGAAATAGCCCAATTTAATATATATCCCCATCTTTATTTCTCCTCAATCAACTAACAAGGCCCAATATACTTAATTATTTCCCCACCTTATATCTCCAATTAAAACTTGAGCCCAACACAAATAAAAGATGGAGCCCAAACAAAATAAAAAGGATGGCCCAAAGCAAAAGAGATCCCTCCTACTTCCTCCATCTCGGCCAACACCTATCTTTCCTTCACCATTTCAATCTCTCTCTCGTCACCCCCAAATCCCGTCGCCTTCCCCCCAACCTCACCACACCAGAGTCGTCGGCCATCTCCCCTCCGACGCTCACTGTACTCCGGCGACGTAGGTGTCGTCCGATCCTTCCGTCGCACGCCGCTGAACCATCGGTGGTAGCGCCGATTCGCCCCTCCGTCGCCCGACGCCGCTGCTGCCGTCGGGCTCCTCCGCCGCCTCATCGCTCCAGAATTTCTCCGGCGACGAAGACGAGCTCCTCCGCCGCCGATCCGCCTGAAGAGCTGATGCCGTCTCGCCTGGAGGACGCTGCTGTCGCCGCTGCACAGAGCCGGGCTGCTGTTCGCTGCCGGGTCAGGCTGCTGCTGCCATCGGCCTCTCTTTAAGCTAAGTCACCCTTCCCCTATTCCCCTTTCACCCTTTCGTAATTTATTCCGAACTTGAGTTATGGCAGCATTGATTCATTGTTGGGTTTGTACTAAGTTGTTTTCTCAAGTTGTGATCTTGTTGGGGAGAGTTTGCTCTAAATTCGATTACCACTGGATGTTTATTGCTACTGGACTACTTGTGATGCTAATTTCATCTACTGATTGTTGAGGCTAATTATAAGTCCTCTTGAGTTCTTGTTCTCGATTGTTCTACTTTGATGCAAGGGGTAATGAGGTGTTGAGAGGGTTACCTTGCTCGGTGGTCTTTCTCGATTATGGATTGATCTCTTGCCGCCCTCGCTCCTCTTCCTTCCCTTGCTCCGATTTTGTTGGTAGGATGTGGTGGAATTACACGTTGTTGGTAGGATGTGGTGGTTGATTTGCATATGTGTATATATACATAAAAGATGGCAAGTGGGAAGGATATCTATCAAAATATTCTTTCAGAGGTTAAAGATTGTTTTTCTTGTAACCATTAATGCAGCATTAATTGCTGCTGAAAAAAAACGATTCTATGTATATGCCCTCTCTCTCATTTTTTTTATATTTTATTTTGTAAATATATATATATATATATATAGGGTAGTGTTAAATTCCTTTTCTCCCCTTAGATTTAAAATCCTTCTTAATCTGGACGGTTAGATCTCATTCATCAACGGTCCAGATGATCTGCATTATTACACTATAATGGTGCATTATTAGTCTGTGTGCATTATTCAACTGAAAATCTGCATTATTACACTATAACGGTGCATTATTAGTCGGTGTGCATTATTCAACTTAAAATCTGCATTATTAAATGACACGTGGCATCAATCTAACCGTCGAATGACAAAATCGTGGGGCTGAGATCAAGAAGGAAATAGGAGAAAATATGGAAAAAGGATTTGAATACAATCCTATATATATATATTTAATTAAATAATTATTTAAGAAATTATTTGAGTATTTATTCACTTGTTCATTTAATTTGGTGTAGGTATAATCGGTTCGAGTTCGTGGCCGTCCGCGTTGAAGTACCCGTTTTCTTAAAACATACGATATATAAATTAAATTTCCGTCGGCCTTTGTTGGATGTATCACATTAAAATTTTGATTTTTGGATCTTATTTATTTATTTAAATTTATTATATTCACATAGATGTAATATATTTACGTGTTCTATTCACTTGCCTAACGTCAAAACAAACAACGACAATCTATCGTAGCTCGGATTTAATCGCATAAAAGTCACTTATATAGATAATCAAACTAATAATATAGTTTATAATAATATCGGCTTAGCGGGTCGTTACACAATTCCATTCTATTCTTGTGCTTGATAAGTGTAGCAAGGAATACAAAGAGAATGTAATTATTATTCCTTGATCAATTACATTCCTATGTTTGGTAACTACAAATAATATAGGAATTGAATGGAATGAAATAAACTATGAATAATAAATATGTTGATTCTAAAAAAATATTTATTCATAAATATTTTGGATCATATTTATTTTGTGCTCCATCCGTCTCAATGAAGATGACTTACTTTCCTTTTTGGTTTCTCCCAGCCAAGATGACTCATTACTAAAATTGGAAATGTTTTTATCTCTACTTTATTCCTTCTCTCTTACTTTACTTCTCCAATTAACACACAACATAAAGTTGCATAAAATCATGTGCCACCCAAGGAAGGGGTCATCTTCCTTGGGACGGAGGAAGTACTATACACGTAAATGAGTGTGTGCATATGTGGGGTGTGTTATTTTTTTCAATTATTAAAAATTCTTTAATTTTAATTTTATTACTCCTCCGTCCCATAATAGATGGCACACTTGGGAATTGGCACGGGATATTATGTGATGTTGTTTTGTGTGTTAGGTGAAGAGAGAAATTAATATATTTATATTAATGTGAGAGGAAGCTTTTTCCAAAAATAGAAATGTGACATCTTTTGTGGGACAAACTAAAAAGGAAAATGTGACATCTATTATGCCACGGAGGGAGTATAAAATTGAGATGATATTAATTTAAATATAAGATAAGATAATATGTTTAATTTTGTTAAAATTTAAAATAAGAAGAAATGATAATGAAATGGAATGGAATGACCACTCGTAAGCTAAATAGAAGGAATGACTATTTCCATATAGAATGGAATGGTGATTCCTAAAAAAATAAATATATCAAGCAAAGAAATTGAATAGAGTTAAGGAATGACATTCTATTGTTCCATTTCATTCCACCGTCCCAAATAGCCATTTAATGGGAATAGCCGGATAGGCATGAAACGGAGGAAATCCTGTGATACAACGACAGTTGTACTATATTAATCCATAAGCAATAAATTTATTTTTCTTTTTTTTTGTCATCCACAAAAAGAAGTTACTAGTATTTTTATTTTAGGTGAGATTTTTCAATAATAACGTGAATTTATTCTCTAATAACGTTATTTTCAATTATTTTTTTCTTGATTTTTTTATATTTTACCAATTTTATATACAGGGTATTAAAGTAGTATATTACAATGAGACAGCTGCAATATTGATAGTGTACGGATGTAGTGTATTTGAATGGGACAACTCCTGGTTTTTCATAGTGCATGAGTGTTAAAATCTTATACTACATTTAATACTCCAATGGTTGGGCCTCGAAAAACGTCTTTACACGAGTTAGATATTTTTCTCGTTCTACATTAAATGATAGAAATCAATAATTTGGTACTATATGTTTATCTATTCTTCGAATACTTTGGCTGCAATGGCAGATCACTGAATATGGAAGTGGCGAAATTAAATATTAAAAAAATTAATATAATTTTTAATAATATATTAATTAAAATATAAAAATATAAAAGTAATATTATAGGTTAAATAGTAACATTAATACTTTATAAATAGCTCAAAGGTATATTTTTTTGGTAATTACTAGGTATTTACTAGCAGGCTCAACGGCTATATTCCGTTGATTTATAGGTGCACTTAAATAGGTAAGATAGATGGCCCAAGGAATTGAGGCTGCATGCACTAAATGGGTAGGATAACTGGCCCAAGAATTTGAGGTTGTTCCGTACCCAAATGCAGAGATCTATCCCCTGACTATTTGGTTAAAGATGGACGAGTCACATGTCACTCAACCACACCATTGAAATTCGAACTACTCCTTTCGTCTCATTCAAGATGGTCACATTTCCTTTTTTGTTTGTCCCAATCAAGATGACCATTTTTTAATTTTGAAAATAACCTCCTCTCTCCTCTCACCTAATTAAAATATTCAATTACCTTTTTCTCTCTGCTTTATTCTACATAACAACACTTCCTAAAATCTCGTATCAATCAAAAATGTGGTCATCTTGAGTGGGATAGAGGAAGTATAAGGTTAGAGTAACAAATTTATACACGACAACACTAATGGGTATGGTATAAAACAGATGGTGTATTATTTTGTGAGACAACGAGAGTTGTACTACATTAATCCATAACCAATAAAAAAAATTTGTCATCCACAAAAATAAGTTACTTTTGTTTTTGGTAAGATTTTTTACTAAAGCAATCTTCAACCATTTACGACAAACTCAAATCCATTTTTGAATATATGTCACACCAAAAAGTAGTTTTACTCCAACCATTCACACTATATTTTAGTTTACACCATTTTTACGTATTTGTCTAACAAAATTTTGCAGTAAACACCTTATTTGGTGTTATTCCATTGAAAATCCCAAAAATGATTTTGCGTTTGGTGTATGATTGGAGAAATTGTCTACACCGAAAATGAGTTTTGGTGTATGGTTAGAGATAATAACGTGAATTTTATTCTCTCATGACGTTATTTTTAATTATTTTTTCTTGATCTCTTTTATATTTCACCAATTTTATATAGTACTCTCCCCGTCTCGCTATAAGCGAGCCACTTCTTCTGGGCACGAGATTTAAAGAATTGATATATAAGAGTTAATGTGGAGAAAGTGAAGTATGAGAGAGAGAAAAATAGAGGAGTGTAAATAATAAAATAGATGAAAAAATGGAGTACTAAGAAAAATAAATTTTTTACATAAAAGAAAAATGACTCATTTATGATGGGACATTCCAAAAGGAAATAACTTGTTTATGATAGAACGGATGGAGTATTAAATTTTGTATTATCTACTATGAAGAAAGAATATTGATAGCGGACAAATGTAGTAGTTTCAATTCCATCTATTCTTTGAATACTTGGCTGGAATTTGCGAGAGACTTTGGGAATACATATAGTCTATGAATATGGGATTCAGTTCTACATTAAGTCTGTAATAATGGAGTGCTCATTTCAGTTGGAAGAAGCTCGGCTAGAAAGGAGTTCGGTAAGCTCGGCTTACCGAGCTGGAACTAGCCTGGAACTAGCCGAGAAGAAGAAGGCAGAAGTCGGTAAGCTCAGCGGTAAGGAAGCTCGGTAAGGAAGCTCGGCGTTGAGCTGGAATGAGCCGAGAAGGAAGAGTTCGGTTGTAAGCCGAGGAAGGAGTTCGGTCTTGAACCGAGGAAGGAGTTCGGTCTTGAACCGAGAAGGAAGAAGCAACCTAGCCGAACTAGCCGTTGGAGCAGCAGTTAGTTAGCTGAGATGTAGCGGTTATTCTTCTTGCTTTCTTGATTCTTCTTGTAGTTAGTTAGTAGCAGTTGCTACTTGATTATAGAGCTTTAAATAGCTCACCGTGTATGTAGTTTAGAGAGAGTTTAATCAATAAAGAGTTTTCCAGTTTTCTCTCCAAGATTATCATCTTCAATACTCAAAGTGTGAGTGTGTGTGTTTTCTGCATTGTGTGATCTCATACAACAGTGAGTGTGTGTGTGATCTTATTGAGTGTGTGAAAGCCTTGTGTGTGCGAATCCTAACAAAGTCTTGGAAGAGAAGACAGTTTCATGTTTTCAACTACCTTCGGCACTTGGGGAAAGTTGTCATAACACACCGCATGTGAATAGAGGTTTCATTTGAATTTGGCGCAAGAAATAAAGAGCACTATCTTCTCTATCGACACACTAATTCAAGAAATAAAACATTATCTTTACTTGGCAAATTAACCTCTATTTCGATATTTATAGAAATTTTAACTCGATCATAATAATTATAGTAGAAAATTAGTCACATCCAGTATGAATATTCCAAACAGATGTTATACGGAGCTACTTTAATTATCTTTCATCATAAAAAATATGGAATATTGGGCTAGCCCGATTCACATCTATTAGAGTATCCACAGTGGGACGGATGTCCCGACGGACTTCCCAAAAACACCTCTTGCCACGTCATAAGGACATCTCATTGCACAATGGCGGACATCCCAGCTAGGACATCCACAATAATAAAAATTCACCAAAGTAAACAATTTACGGAATTAAATAATTTACAGAATTAGAATTTCGACACGAATACGGAGAAAATGCAACCACTTTATTTAAAACAAAACACATACATAATTATTATAAAAAATACATAGCTTAAAAAAACCTCAAGCTTCGACAAATGCGGCCCTCGTCTCACTCCTCGTCTTCCCCGGCGCCACTATCGGGCAGGGGTGCCATCCCCAAATCGCCTCTCATAGTGTCGATGGCATCCTTCAACATGATCTTGTATAAGGGATCAGTCGCTGCATACCACTTGTCCATGGTGTCGAGCATACTCTGCGTTAGCTGCACACGGGCGAGATTGTTGAGCTCAGAAGTGACCAGGGACGGAGATTCCAATTGGACCTCGTGGGACTCGCTGGCGCTTCCCCTAGCCATCCGCATCGCGGTCTTTTGCCCAACCGGGCGACGGCAGCGGGAAGACGATTGAGGGGTCGGGAACTCTGCCTCGGCGTCAGGGAGTTCGTAGGAACCGGCACTGCTGCTATACTCCCCGGAACGTTGATCTTCGTCTGCTTCGGCCAGCCAGCTTCAACACCCGCACTAAACTTGGCGGAAGTCTGCACCACAAGATAGACCTCCCAATATTTGAACTCCCCGAAACCCAATTCACTGTCGGGGTACTGCTGGTGAGACAGAAGCTTCACATCATCGGCGGACATGCCGCTTGATGCCGTGCGGAGGTTGTTTTGGTAGATGCCGGTAAATCAGCCGAACTGCTTCCTCAGCCGCTCCCACTGTTTCCGGCATTGCTCTCCATCGTGAGGCTTCCCACCTGGCGGTTTGAATTGGAGGTAGCTTTGACTAATGCGCCACCACATTCTGTCGATGTGTTGGATAGCCCCGACGTAGGGATCCTCGACTACACCGACCTAAGCCTTCGCCAGCGCGATGCATGACAAACACAGATTTTGCATGTTTTTAAGGACTAGATTTGACTTGTTTTAAATGTCAATCATGCAAATTATGTTCTTAAATTACATATGTTATAATTATTGTTGGCTATTTTATGTTGCATGAATTGTGTATATTTCTAGAGCTTTATTTTTTTTTTTGCTTGATCTTAGTCTATTGTTGAAAATTTTTGCAATTAATTGGAGGATAGAGAAGATTACGGAGGATGAAAAATGATCATATTTTTGCAATTAATTTTGCTTGATACACCGACTTTTCAAACTTATTCTTAGCCCATATTTCTAGCCCTTACCAAAATCTTCCTTATTTTCTAATTAAATTGCAAGCCCGATCGACTTCTTGTGGAATTAAATAAACTTAAGAAAATTAAAGATAATATAAACCTATCTTTTAAGGTATCACACATTTAGCTATTGTCATGTTTGCTTTGAAGGTATGAAAATATTTCAAACAAAGTAAGTCGCCTTCCAGAAACAAAGAAATTAAGCAGGGGAAGAAGATTTATAAACGATTTGTTGAGAAAGTCAAGATGCTAAGAAGGTTCACAAATTAACTTTGCTACATTGACAATGGGGCATTATTTTAGTTTGGAATTGGTATTTTCAATACCTATTATCTTGACTTCCATTGGCAAACGCTACTAATTTTTAACAAGTATTTTGATAAAGGAAAACAGTCATTTAATTCATGAAACCTGATCAAGTTATACCTAGTCTTATAATGTTTGAAAATGAAATATTAAATTATAAAATCTTAATTTTTCTCAATTATCTCATCCTTGTACAATACTATATGAGTTGATGATGCTCAAAATGACGTGATTTATTACAATAAGAAATGACCGGACACAATGAATAAATACTTATTTTATGAGAAACGATCGGTGTCGTTTTGAGCATCGCTAATTGACGTAGTTTGGTACACAGATGGAACAATTAATAAAGGAATATTTTGTGATTTCATATTTCATCTTTAACCTTTTAAGACCGACCGTATCAGAATCGACCAACTTCATGATTTAAATAAATACTATTATTTGGTTTAACAATTTTTCACGTGTTGGATATCAATAAAAATTATTCCTCTATGCCTACTTCTTGTTAACAAAAAAAGTAATCTTATTTATTTAATAGAATGAGTCTCATTTTTTACTAATAATTTTTTTTCTTATTTTTATCAATTGTGTACTTCTCCTTTCGTCACATTCAAGATGTCTACATTCTTGAATAGTATGGATTTTAGGTGGTATAGTACTGCATGATAAAGTAATCTTATTTATAGTACTGCATGATAAAGTAAAGTGAAAAGGAGTATAATAAAAAGAGAGGAGAGATAATTTTATTTTTAAATATAGAAAGTGGACCTTTTAAGTTGAATAAACTAAAAAGAAAAGGTGCACATTTCTAGTGGAAAGATAGTACTATTAAACAGATATTTTCTTCTATCAAAACAATTTTTCATAAATGGATGCAGTAGTATAATAAAAATTGATTGGACGTTATATATATGTTGACTTGACTATTTCAGTCCAGCGTGTGTGTGTGTGTGTGTGAATATTCAGAGACAATTAATTTAATGGTCTCTCATCACATTTTTCTAGCATGTAGGCCAATTTGACTTCATTCAAAAAATAGAAGAGACGGTATAATACAAGTATGCAAATAATGCTAGTTTGCCATGATTCTCCGGCATTGGTATTTTTTTAATCGTATTTTAGTTTTGTGACAATATTTTGTTAAATATGTGGTGTATCACATTGTAGACTATACATATTAAAAAATTAGACTAAGATTCCAAAATTAAAATATGATTGACAAAAAAAATCCATGCTATAGTTGATATTTGTGATGTTACACATTTTATAAATTTGGACCATATATACACAACACGGACGGAATCTCCTCATATTTGTTAAACTATTCATACACTTCATAATTAAAAAATTTGAACTTTTTTTTGTTAGAGCATATTATATCAAATATGTTGAGCTTCCGTTTTCCTTACACTAAGCATTACACTAATTTATACTCCATTTATCTCAGAATGTTTATCAATTATTTTCATTTTAGTATGTTCCACATTCTACTAATTTAACCTCACTCACATTTTATTATATAAAAAAATATATTCTTTAATTTAGTTTTCATTATATTTCTTAAAATCTGTATCGAGCAAAATTTTATGAGAGGAAAGTGTATAAGCTATAACCCGAGCCACCTTTGCCGATGGTCTTATCGAACACGTGTCAAGTTTAAAAGAACAAATGTAATAGCACTAATAAAATAAAGAAGCTGATATCTTGTGAATGAAAAGTAGGTATGAAATTTATAAATCCATGGATATATAAGCTACAAATATGGTGACGAGAATAATTGCGTAGCTTAGCCTCAACGACAATAACAAGAGAAGAAGTTGATGCTGACATCTGGATGACGTTTCAATTCTACCTACTACCAAATTGCTGTTGTGATTTAACTTTAACTAATTGTAGTATTAGTATTAGTAATTTTAACTTATAACCTAATTTTATTTGTCATCATTGAGTGACGAATTAGTGAATTACCATCCTCTTCTGCATCAAAGTGGGCCCCCAAATAAGTCAAGTTATTTTTACAAAAAATGGAAATTTAGTTAGTATTATAATAATAATAATAGTTGACAATTCTTAGTATTTAATTTCCTTAACTTGTTACTTTGAAATTCTTCTAAAAATTGTATAAGCCATGTGTTTGATGATTATAATTTCATAACCTTTCTTAAATCCCAAATACTTTCTTTTTCAGCACTCTAATAAGATCCTTTCAATTTGATTTTGACTTCCAATTTCTTGTACCGGTAAATATACACTAACAACAGCAACAAGAAATTGTTTACTTGCATGAAAATAATGAGATTTAAAATGTTACTCAACTGAGTTTTCATCTACAAGCGAACCACCTTTGCATAGAAACGGTCCAAAGATGATTGTATATTAGGGTAAAATTCATCTTAAATTTCAATTGTCACACGTTATGCACTTTCAACATCCACAAAATGGGTTCAAGCCGTAGATATAATAATTTTAGATACTCTATGTCTTGATTAATAAAATTTGATTTATATTCTGGATTCTAGAACTATCTCTTGTTGACCATATCAAATTTTTTGGGCGGGGGTGACTATAACTTTTAAATTTTATATAAATATATAATATTTAAAAAGAGATCATAGTTATTTAAAACACAAAATTTGGTTAAATTCCATTTATTCCTCTAAAAATTAAAAAATATTAAATCAAGATTTTTCATTTTTTCAATTATTTTATCCATATATAAAACAAGTTTTAAGTAATGTTCAAATAACACCGTTTCAATAAATAAATATATTTTTTATCTTCTTTTCTTTATTATTTTCTTATTGTAAAAAAAACTTTTAATTTGAATTATAACATCGTTTTCAAATCTATATATTAAACCTTTTCGTTTTTGCAACTGGAATCACCAATATACATTTTCTACAAAACAAACGAAATAAATACAGTAGTATACAAGATTGAATATATAGTTTGTACAATATCAATTCAAAAACGATTTTATAATTTTATACTGAATTATGGACTCATGCCTTTGTCGTCCTAATTATATTGGCTTATTGAATTTCTTATAGAGATTAGGAAAAATCATTGCAAAAGAAAATTACATAATAAATTCAGAGTACAATTGAGAATGAGGAATATATAATGAAATCAATATTAAGAAAATTCATTCAAATTTTATAAAAGTAAACTTATATACTAGTAGTAGTGGAGTACTATATAACTAGAAAATCTAAAAAGAAAATAGACCACAGCATGATTGGGAGTCAGGGAAGTTAATAATTATACACTTCACCAACCACCGTCTGTTTTGATGAGATCAGTAGTCCATTTTTTTTATATCTTACTTTGTGTATTAATTATTTTCATTTATCTCATATTTTATTATTTTTTTTCTTTAATCTTTATTATGGTAAGAGTTAAAAATAAATTATTAGAGTTGATAAATTTTAAAATTGGGTAAATTATTTTTAAAATTCAAAATTTTTCAACTGCTTAATTTTAATTGTGTTAGTACTTATCAAATTAATTAATGTAAGAGTAAGCCAAGACGAATGAAATCGAAACCCAAAAAATTAAAGACGGCATCTTATTCCTAGTCATCATACTACTGATGTAACGTCACATTCTAAAATAAGAGTATTCTACTTAAATGCTGTCCTAATTCTTGCATTTTAGCCTTTTCACTTCTGCCTATATATATGTGTCTGTATTCATCCAATTTTACAAGAATCCATCCTCTCAGAATTTCAGGCCAAACTTTTGAAGTTTTAATCCCTTTAACCTTGAAAAAAGAGGAACATGGGCAGTTTGGAAGCAGAAAGAAATACAGTGGGGTGGGCTGCAAGAGACCCTTCAGGAATTCTGTCCCCCTATACATACACTCTCAGGTATTTCAAGATTGCTTTTTTATGTGGTTTTATTGAGAACCAGTGCATTTTCTTGTCTCTCCCATGTTTATTCCCTTTGTTACTATGAAAAAGATTGGATTTTGATGGGAAAACAAATTGATGCATGTGCAGAAACACAGGGCCCGGGGATGTTTATTTGAAGGTAATGTGCTGTGGGATTTGCCACACTGATATTCACCAGATCAAGAATGACCTTGGCATGTCCAATTACCCCATGGTTCCTGGGTATCATCTCTCTCCCTCTCTCCCTCTTGTGTGTGTGTGTGTGTGTTTGATTTGAACTTTTTAGTTTTCTATTGTGTTTTATTATGGATTTGGCTACTGTTTTGGTATCATAGTGTGTGTGAGTGTGTGAGGAGACTGCCTTCATTTGATCCTGAATTGAAGATTGATTGATTGATTGATTGAATTTGGGATAAATTTGAGTTTGATGTGGTGGGGTCCATTTCATTTTCAATCATCTTCTCTCCATTTTGTGGCTGAATCAGAATTCACTATCCAATTCACACACTTGTTTGTTTGTGATCTTGTCTAAAGCAGGTGTAAAGGTCTGATTTTGGAATCATATCTTTTTCTTTCCTTTTGAATCTTCAGCAGTAGTTTCATGTTGCTAATAGTATAATGTAATTTGTCCTAGAAATGTTTGTGAGGATATCATGTTTTGTTGTTGTTGAGTTGTTACAAACTTGAAGACTACTTCTCCTCTGTTGTTGCATAGTCATGAAGTGGTTGGTGAGGTGGTTGAGGTTGGATCAGATGTGACAAAATTCCGGGCTGGTGATGTGGTCGGAGTTGGCTGCATCGTCGGGTGCTGTGGCAGCTGTCGCCCGTGCAAGGCTGACATCGAGCAGTACTGCAACAAGAAGATTTGGTCGTATAACGACGTTTACACTGATGGAAAGCCAACTCAAGGGGGTTTTGCTAATGCTATGGTTGTTGATCAGAAGTAAGCATAGTTCAACTAGTTTGTGGTCTTTGTTCGATGATCTCGTTCGTCTCTAATTAGTTCGTTTCACAGGTTCGTGGTGAAAATCCCCGATGGTATGGCACCGGAGCAGGCTGCACCGTTGCTATGTGCAGGGGTGACCGTGTACAGTCCCCTCAACCATTTTGGGCTGAAACAGAGTGGCCTACGAGGCGGCATCTTGGGGCTTGGAGGGGTCGGACACATGGGAGTGAAGATCGCGAAGGCCATGGGCCATCATGTTACGGTTATCAGCTCCTCGGATAGGAAGAGGGCAGAGGCGTTGGATCACCTAGGCGCGGATGAGTACTTGGTGAGCTCGGATGCTGCTCGGATGCAAGAGGCTGCTGACTCGCTGGACTACATAATTGACACGATCCCCGTGAACCATCCCTTGGAGCCTTACCTCTCTGTGTTGAAAATTGATGGAAAACTGATCTTGATGGGAGTTATTAATACTCCTTTGCAATTTATCAGCCCAATGGTCATGCTTGGTGAGTTTCCTTCATTAGCCCTCTATTTAATAGTTCTAAATATTTATAAGTCTTGGTAAAATTCATGTGCATTTGGATGTATGGTGCATCCATCCAATTAGGGTTATTAATCCCCCAATCTAGAAATGGTAGTTATGAATGGACTAAGAATATGAATTTTTTGGTAGTTAAAACTTATAAGAGTAAGAAATTGGATATCATATAGTCATCCATCTTAATCATACCTACCATTTCTCTAATGTCATAATCAACCAAAATTTGTTCCATCTCTAGCATTTTGTTCAAATAAGTCGACTTACTTTCACATTAGTAGTGTGTAAGCGACTTAATTAACGCGAAAGTGATGTGATTCGACTCAATCTAGGGAGGAAAAGTATCACGGGAAGCTTCATCGGTAGCATGAACGAGCTAGAGGAAATGCTGGAGTTTTGCAAGGATAAGGAACTTTCTTCCACAATTGAGATAGTGAAGATGGATTACATTAATACTGCCTTTGAGAGGCTCGAAAAGAACGATGTTCGATACAGGTTCGTGGTCGATGTTGCAGGAAGCAAACTTGAGCAGTGAAGGCAAATCACATTATTATTGTTTCACTTGTTTTTTTATAATGTATTGACTGTGTTTTGGATTGGAAAACAATGGAGATATACCCCTATCTATCTATCTCTCTATATATATATATGTGTGTGGTTTTGTGCCCGCAGGGGCGTAGCGCAGTTGGCAATGGAGGGGCAGATCTTATGCAATATATGTGGTTTTGAGTTATTTCATGAAAAATTGTTGCTTTCTGTCATCTTGGGATTTATCACACTTAAGTAAGTACTCATTTAATATTTTGTGTAGGAGGAGTTGGTGAGATTGTGATAGATGGCAATGGACATACATATGATAAATATATAATATTGAAATTTGAGAATTGTCTTTCTCTTTCACTATATAGTATATTGGCTTGGTTGGTGTCTTGGTGTGAATCGTGTGATTTGTATTTTAGTAATTGATTAATAATTTGTTCCAGTCTTACCTACTTTTGTGTGTCCTAAATTGTGGGTGTAGTTATTACACAAATTTGACTTTTCAGACATTTTATATTAAATCACTTTATATTAACATGTTAATACATATTCGCTTTTGTGTAATAATCTAGAAAATATTTAATTTTCGAATGAAATATCTGTTAATTAAAAAAATTATTAACTTCCCCATTAAGTATCTCAAACTCAAAATCAAAATTATGGGTGAACTTAGCCTTTTAAATCAAACCCTTTTAAGTAATAACTTCTAAAATACAATAGGAGAAATTAGTAAGATAATAATACAATTAATAAAAATAAGATTAAATAAAACATGATCCGTTCATTTAAAATCAAAGGGGAATTTGTTTTGTGCTTACATAAAAAATTTTATTTATTTCTTGAAATATAAGAGAGTATCAGATTATAACATGACAACAACAAAATTCATATTTAATTCATATAAATATTTCCTAAGCTTGGGTGGATGAAGCCCATATTTCCATTAAGATAGTGAGGTGGTGGGGTTTTGTCATCAAGTTTGTCAAGCAATTCTTCACCAACCTAACAAAGCATAGCATAAATAAGGAGTATATTTCTTATTCACATATCTGGATATATTAATAAACTTATACTCCATTTGATATTGAAATGTCTTTAGGGTTAATTTCAGAAAATAATACTCCTCCTATTGACCATTTATAAAAATCAGGTTAAATATATAAAAGTCGATTTCTTTTAAACTCTATCTTTTAAAAGAAATACTCTTTAAAAAGTGAAAAAGGGGGAATGGATGGGGAGATTGTCCCACTTGATTGAAGTGCAAGAAATTCTACATGCCATGAGGTCTAGTAGTTGACAAATTTAATATTTTATTTTCTTTTTCAGAATATTCGAATGATTAAGCGGATACCAATTTTTTATTATTTTTATTTAAATAATATTGTCGATTATTTGTTGTGTGAATTGTTATGCAGAAGCTTATATTATCACAAAAAAAACATATTACTAGTATTATTTTCTTTTGAAATTTAAAATGTTTAGTCCCTATCAAATCAAAATTTTGTGTTGTCTATGCGTGAGAGATAACTCAAAACCAAATGGATAGGTTGTCCGATTAACATTTCTAACCAATATTCATATACTACAATGTAATTTTTTATAAAAAAAACGGAATGAATACAAATTAAATTAGCCTAAATTTGTTATTTTTTTACATCAACGTTATAAATATATCATAATATTGTATTTTATCTTATTTATATGTAATTATAGCATACTCAAAAGCTTCTTGCAGCTAAGCTCTCATATACAGAGGCTCCTATCAAAAAATTATTCTTATAATATTATATAAAAGCCGCTATCATCAAAACAAGTAATATGAAAATTTTGTTTCAATATTTCGAATGCAAAAACAGCTTTATTGAAAAAAAAAAATTTGTGTGACCACCCTTACTCATGTAGTAAGTGTATCCTAAAAGGCTTTGTTTTACCCATGACTCAAATGCAATTTTATTATTCATCAACCTTATGAATGTATGGTGTAATTGTAAAAATCAAACAAAAAGTGAGTTAAGCTGTGTAAAATTGCAGATTTGGATAAGTGTTGCGTTACTTTCACCAATAACTATTTTTATTTTAGATAAAATATAGTAGGTGTCATGTAGTGACCACCTTGAACCACTCAACTATATTGCGTCCTTGTCGAAACAAAAGGATGATTGAATTTTTTGTTTTGAAAAATAATTACTATATCCATATATCGTGTAAAATTTAGAATATTTTACTACTAGTCTACTACCATAGTCATCTCTCATGCTATGAGTTTTACTTCCTCCGTCTCATAAAAATATACATAATTTCTTTTTTAGTTTATTCCACAAAAATATGCATTTTTTAATTTTAGAAATTCTTTTATCTCTAATGAGGTGAGACTCATTCTCCACTAACAATACTTTAAATACTTTTTTTCTCTACATCTCTCTTATTTTACTAATTTTGAATTAAAACACGTGCCGAACCTAAAGTTCATATTCTTTAGGGACGGAGAGAGTAGCACTGTATGCCATTCTTTTAAAGTATGCTACTTTTCTTATGTGTAATCCCTCTATATGCCATTACTTTGTCTCATAGTAGTATTTTTTTTGGGATATTAGCCTCTAATATCGTGAAACTTTCAAAAAGTTATATTTTTCCCACGAACTTTCAAATTGGCAAATAATATCACAAACTGTACCCGAGTTTGTTATTTCTCACCAGATAAAAAAATTCGGCAAATAATATCATAATACGAATTTTTTTTCTTAATTTCTCGACAACAACTTCGAGAGACCTTCAAGTTTTTCAATCTTTGAGGATAGTTTTTCTTAAAGCACACCATCCAAAACCTAACTTTATCCCTATTTTTTTAAATCCCGAATACATGTATCATTTTATTATCATATTTCTTCCGTCCGTAAAATAATGTCTCAATCGTCATTTTGGGATGCTCATGATTTAAAGTCCTATTAACTCATTTTTTTCAATTTTAGGTAAGTATACCCTACAATCCACTAAATCAGCACTCATATACCCTACATTACATTAACTTTTCTCATCCACTTTCTCTAACATTTCTTAAAAACCTTTCAAGTCAAAGTAAGATTATAAATAGTATTCTATCAGGTCAATTAAATATGAACGTTTCCTAAAATAAAAACAATATCATACTTTTTTTCTCTCTCGTTCTCACGTTATTTTCTCGTCACTTAATGCATAATAACACTAAATAAAATCTCGTGCCGAAAAATAAATATTTTTTTTGTTGGGACGGGAGAGGTATATAAGAGGATACTAATTCCATTATTTTTTTTTCTCACTTTCTTTTCCATTTGTCAAAATCCAACCCAAGTCAAAGTAAACCAAGTAATTGGGGATAAAGGGAGTATTCATTCCAAGACTAGTGCTGAAACGACTGAACGACTATTAGTTGAAATATGAAAAAACATACCAGGTTATTGGCATCAAACGAAATGATGAAATAACAAGTTCTTTAGTTGAAATGCATCTGTACTCGAACAACCTTAAAATTTTAGGTAATGGTGATGGGAAATAGCTTCCATGAAGAGCAAGTTCTTTACTCATTTTATCATTTTGATATGTTCTATATTAGTGGGGTCATTTTTCTTTTGAGTAAACTACACTAATAGTCCCTGATCTTGTCAAAAAAATGCACCAATGGTCCCTAAAATTTTTTTATATCATTTTTGGTACAATAAGACTAAAGTAACCATATGCACCACTAGTGTAGGAATTTTGGACCTTTCCACTCTCCCTTTGATTTTTTCGTTTTTTCTCCCATCACCATTTTCTTTCATAAACTCAATTATACTTTTATTTAAATAATATTTGATGCTTTATGATTTCAAAAAATTTAATAAGAAACCAAATGTTTTAATTATGCTTTATTTATTTTTAAAATTAAATATTATTTATTATACAACTTACTCTATATATTTGCGAAGAAAAATTAAATTTAATAGTAACATTTTTTAATATAAATATTAAAGTAAACTATAGAAATTTTTTTGTGGGATTTATTTTTACTAAAAAAGTTTACTTAAATTTTTTAAATTTGAGAAAAAAAAATATCATAATGAACTATAGTAATTTTTTGTTTAAAAAATGTTACTTAAATATGTAAATGTTACTATACTTGTGCAAAATAAATATTTTAGTTACGTTAATTAAAATATAGTATAGTGAAAAATATTTTTTTAAGTATAATAATTAAAATTTAAGTGAATTATATCTAACCTAAATTAAAGCAAACTCTTGCGAGTAACATTTTTTACTAAAAATATTAAAGTGAACTATAGTAATTTTTTCATTATAAAGCTTAATCTATACGTTATTCAAGTAATTATTTAAGAAATTTAAGTGAATTAATTCAAAAGAAAATATTTTCTGTTGTAAAAATATAAAATGGACTAATATCATAAATGTAAATATTTTCTGTCCAAAAAGGTGCTTTTATGTATGTCCAAAATAATTGCATGATTGAAGAGGTACCAAAACAATAATTTTCAGATACCGAAAATGCCCTCCATGGCATTTAGGAGATTTTTTTAATACAGAGGGGTATAAAAGACCGACAGGTATCAAAAATGTAATTTTTAGGGATCAAATAGGCTATAAAAAAATTTTAGGGACCATTGGTGCATTTTTTGACAAGATCAAGGATTATTAGCGTAGTTCACTCATTTTTTTAGTAAAAGTCAAAACATTTCTGCTTACTTACTTTACTTTCTATCTCTTACTTTATTCTCTCTTCATCTATTTACCTTTTTTCATTTCCTATTTCATTATTCATTTACTTAACGTACTTAAAACATTTTTTCTTAAATCGCGTGCTGAAAAGAAATGCATCACATGCTGCAGAACGGAGGGAGTATTAGCATAGTTGGGTTACAAAGCTTCTACGGATGTAGTGTTGGAATTGGGCCTTTATGGATTAAGCTTCTTCAGTTCCACCTTGTTGGATTTGGGCTTCATTTTCCCGAATTAACAATTAATAAGCCCTTCTTGTAGCCCAATTAAAACTTTATTTTTTCGATTAACTATAGAATTTACCCCATATTTATTGATATTGTCTTAAAACTCTACTGGTTGTATCAATTCATTTCAAACATTTTTTAAAAAGTATTATCCATCAATTCGAATCCCAGATTTATTGGTTAGTCGAAAACGTCTGATATGTACTTCGTAGCCAATCAATTCTTCCACTTGTATTAATTTCAATTATTTTTGTTTTTAGATAATTATTTTTTTTAAATAAAAAACAAAATATTAGTCATACAGTAACAACTTATTTTCGGATGGAAAGTAATAAGGCGTTTTATGGCATGACGGTTCTACCATTGGAGTAAAATTTCGACTGTAAAATTAATACTTGCAATTTTGAAAACATTGGCATTTGGTAAGTTAGAAAATACTGCGATATAATTTATCAAAACTACTCAAGTACTATCATATAGATTCAAATATTCAATTGTTAACCCTATTTTTTTATTGATAATTGCTTGTAGTAATAGAAATCTACAATGAAGTGTTATATAGTATTGATCACGTTTTTGACTTGATTGTATATTTAATAGGCTTTAAAAGACGTCAAGAAGTAGGATACATATTAAATTATGAAAGCAGTTAGTTAGTTAGCATAACAGATCTAACAAAGTACAAAAATCTCAACTTTTCAAAAGTACTACAAAAGATCCAACATTTTTGTCAACCTAAATGAAGATATACGCTTCAGTTCAAAAACCATAAAACAACTAACTAAAAGAAATTTGAAGAAGATAACGTTTTACTCATCTCATAATCCAACCATTACCACATCTTAACTCCTAATCAGTTGCAAGCAGCAACCGTTTCAATTAAACTAAATGAATAAATCAAATCAAATCAAATTCAAATTAAGTGAAACAAAACCGAATCTCACCATTCGTAACCATACTCACAATTTCATTATTTTACGTAGAATTAACTCAAATTTTAATATCCAAACCAAACCAAATCAAACCAAAACGACGATTAATGATTAATTAATCTCTCTAATTACGTTCATCTCAACCTCATAATCTCTCTATCACCAGCAATGTAATTCCTCACTTCCGCCTTGATCATCTCTTGCATTACTGCAATCAACTCCGGATTCAACGTCTCCGATTTCATCTTTATCGGAATCTTACTAATTAACGCTTCCTTATCAACGGCCGCATCTGCAGACGAAACGCCGGGCAATCGGAGACTCAAAGCGGTGAACTCACTATCGCAGTCCTCCAACGGCGCCGCCACTGCTGCGGCGTTCGTCGCTACCGGAAACGAGAATTCCGTTAATTTGTAACCGGAATCGCTGATATCTGAATCGGAACGGCTTGATCCTGATCCTGATCCCGATCTCGATCTAGATCCGTCAATCGGATTGCTCAACTTCGCCATCGCCGTGGAGACGTCGCCGCTGCCGTCTCTCCTCAACACCTGACTCCGCCGCTCCTCCCCTCCGCCGCCGGAGAACTTCCGCTTCAGAGTCGAGTTCCAGTGGTTCTTAATCGCGTTATCCGTACGTCCGTTGAGCTGCCTCGCGATTGTCGCCCATTTATTCCCGATCTCCGCGTGCGCGCGGAGAATAATCGCGTCTTCCTCCGGCGTGAACGGGCGGTGCGCCACCACCGGCGAGAGCTGGTTACACCACCTCAACCGGCAGGACTTCCCCGATCTCCCGGGGATCGACTTGCTAATCAGCGACCAATTCCTCGGGCCGTGCTGCTGCACGAGTTCACGGAGCCGCGCGTCGTCCTCCGGACTCCACGGCCCTTTGATCCTGTCGCCGGCGTCGCTCTTCCCCGCCGCCATCGAATTTCAATTAATTAATCAAAAAACCCTAACTGAACTGAGTAATCGCGAATCGCGTTCTCTATCTGTATATATAAATATATATATATATAAATTTGAATGTAGCGAAGTTGGTTGAGAGAGGGGAAGAGGGAGGGAGGTATATAAAGCGTGATATGGGTAACTGAAAGAACCGGTTAAAGAGGGGGGAGCGTAACGGTTACTGGTTAAAGGGTTGAGGGACAGCTGGAAGGACACGTGGCGGGGGAGTGGGCCCGGGTGGTTTTTTAAAAAGATTTCTTCCTTTGGAGCGTTAATTTCACCTTATTTGGAGTCGTGCCGTTATGGAAGTTTGCTTTTTTTGTGAGGCTGTCAACCATATTTTTGGTTCTAGTCGTTGGGATTTGATATTATCTTCATCTTTTATTTTCAAATTCAAATTTAAAAATTCTTCCAAATCTCACCCTAATTTGTTTACGTCTATTTATGGTATGCTATAATTTCTATTTCCTTACCCCTTGTACACGTTTATGGTATGCTATAATTTCTATTTCCTTACCCCTTGTACACGTTTAATCTAGCTAGATTTTTTTTAATCTTGAATAGGGATTAATTTCTTATTGCAACAAAAAAGGCGATGGCGACCCCACACTCCGGCTCGATATCATGTGAGGGGTTCAATCAGGGTACACAGTAGCCCTTTAAGGGGGATGCCTTAACCCACTGGCCTGAGAGATGGAAGCAACTACACAGAGATAGAATCAACTACACGACAGCATTGGGATTCGAACCCAGGCTCATTGCAGCAAGATCTGTCCCTCCGTTGCCAACTGCTCTACACCCGGGCGGGGGGATTAATTTCTTATGATAATATCCTTGACTCTTAACGATTAATTGTATGTATAAATAAAAAGATTATGAGTACTGCATTACATTAAAGACTAAAGTCCCAAAATGATCATTAACATATTGCATTTTTTTTAATTTTGGTCCAAAACATTATCTTTTGAATTATTCGGTCCCTCACATTTGAAATCGGATCACATTTGGTCCATTTTGGACGGTTCCGTCAAATTTTCGACGGTTTTAATTACCGAGTCACAAATCCGTCACTAATATGTTAAGACCATTTTGGGACTTTAGTCTTATTTTATCAATTTTGATCGGATTAAGAGTTATAATTATATTTTATTAATGACTAATATCTAATTAACCTAAAACTAAAAATTTTAAAATAAAACAAAAATGTCCACCCCTTCACTTAATCTTCTTCCCCTTCCCCTTCCAACACAGGCGCCGCCGACCCATTTATGCGTCCTCGGCGTCGCCGCCGGCTCTGCCACACAGTCGTCCTCCATCTCCTTCTTCCCACTCACTCCCGGGGCTAATTCATCACCATCAGCCTCAGCATCGGGCGGTGGCGCGACGGAGGAGATGGGAATTTCTTGATTTTCGGGCAGCGAAGAAATTAGGGGTTTGTTGCGGCGGACCAATTTGTCCTTGTGCTTGGTCTTGGGGGAGTTGTTGAGAGAGTCGTTGGAGTTCAAGTGGTCCTCGAAGGCTTCGATGGCTTGGTGGATGAGCTCGCGGTTGGGGGAGGAGTCCCAGCAAGACCAGAAGCTGGTGTGGAAGCAGTCGCAGTCAAAGAGGGGCGGTGAATTGTGGCGGCACTGCTTCTTGGAAGGGGGCTTCTTGTTGGTTGATTGGAGGGACCTCTCGTTCTTCTAGAGAGAGAAAGGTTACTAGAGTGAGAATGGTGGCGGGGAGGAGTTTGAGGAGAGGGAAGGCGGCGGCGTCTGTGTTGGAAGGGGAAGGGGAAGAAGATGAAGTGAAGGGGTGGATAAAATAAATCAATAGAAATGTTAAATAATAATGTAAAATTAGTGACGGATTAGTGACGGATTTTGTGACGGATTAATGACGGATCAGTTTCTCCCAATTAGTGACGGATTAGTGACCCGGTAATTAAAACCGTCAACAATTTGACGGAACCGTCCAAAATGGACAAAATGTGATCCGATTTCAAATGTGAGGGACCGAATAATTCAAAAGATAATGTTTTGGATCAAAATAAAAAAAAAACGCAATATGTTAAGGACCATTTTGGAACTTTAGTCAACATTAAAAGAGTATGTATAAAATAATAAAAGTTTTTACGCATGCATTATTTGCAAGGTAATATTTGTAGAGAATATACAACCACATTACTTTTCGAGTTTAAAATATATATATATATTCATTGTTTGAATGGTAGAACAATATCACAAAAAAAAATACTATCCTTAATACTCCAAAGATGTTCTTAATCATATATATGTGTTGTATATTCAACACTACAAAATTATGAGATTAACAAAAAAATTAACCAAAGTTTCTGGTTTTTTTGAAAATTTATTCTATAAAGTATGACTATACTATAAATCGACTCACTCGTGAGTTGTGACATTACTTTCTATGTCATGGACATATCAGTTTTGCAAACCACCATTAAAAAGAATGAGTGTGTATAAAAATTTTAACACAAAACTTGAAAATTAATATTCTATCAGTTTCATAATTCTCATTCATTCTAGTCAATATCTATTTATAGAAATTTTTTCTTATTCTTATTTTACTTTACTATTTATGAGTCACATTGTCAACTAACATTATTTTAACCATATATTCTCATTCTCTGTTACTTTATCAATCACATACTTGTGGCGTCCCATATAGCTTTATTTTCGGGGGGAGAATATTTTATAAATAAAATTGAAATTTAATGTTTTATAAACTGTAGTAATAGTGAGAGACGAAGAGAAGAGAAGGAACAAAGAAAAAAGAAACTCAAATGAGTATTGACTGTTCTGACCATTCAATACAAAACTGAATAATTAAATGCCAATGTGTTATATGGTACTCCCTACATCACAGTCTAAGCTAGACTTTTCATTTTTAGACTTGTTTTGATTCTACATTATTCTCTCTTTTCCTTAATTATTCTCTCTTTTCCTTAATTTTATCTCCACTTTAACTATTTATAATCATTTTTCTAAAATATGACAAAAATAAAACGTCTCGCTTAGGCTGTGATAGAGGGGGTGTAATTGTGTATTATACCATCAAATACAAAATTGTGAGCATGCCACTATCCAATATAAATTTGAATTTGTGAGGCATCCACATAATTTTCTTTAATTAGGTTAAAAGAAGTACATGTAGATATTTTGTAGATGTAGCCATCTACATATGAAGCATATGATATCATCCAACTTTAGAGTTATACTATTAATGAAGCTCAACGTTATTGGATAAGGATGGAGCTGCCACGCTGTGTCCAAACAGACAATTTTATGATTGGAGAAAAAGTAAATACATTTATTTGTTGCATGTAGACCTGCCAATCTTTAGGCCATCCACAACGATGTTCCTATACCGTTCCTTAAACCACTATTTGAGGGCCCCTCTGTACTTTTTTACTCCATTCCTTAACTAAGGAACGGAACCTGCAACCCTCCGTTCCTTAACCGTTCCTTAACCGTTCCTTAAATTACTATTCATTCAATTTCATTTTTTTTATTTCCAGCCAAATTCAAATAAAAAAACACACTTTATTAAAAAACAAACACACTTTATTAAAAAACAAACACACTTTATTAAAAAATACACAACATTAAAAAAAATTACAACTTAAACTTAAAAAAATAAAAAGCACACAATTAAAATCCTAAAAAAATAAAAAGCACACAATTAAAATCCTAAATAAATAAAAGTACACAATTTTAATAATTTCATCCGCCAAAATAAAGGTTTCCCCATGCGGAAACGGCGACGGAAGTACGTATCTCCCCAAACCGGGTTATCGCAGAAGTAGTCGCGTACTAACCTTGCAGCGGCTTCCTCCCGGTTACGATGGATGTACGTACGGGAGCGTCGTTGGGGCGGCGCGGCTTCTTCGGCCTCCCGTCGTCGATCTTCTTCAAGTGATTGTTGCAATATTTGACGCATTTGTTCAAAAGGATCCATTAGTTTGATTAAATTTGGGAGAAGGAAAGCAGAGTTGATTTGAGATGAAAATTGGGGTGGAAATAGAGAGGAATAGATGTGTGTTTGTGATTGAAATGAGTATGAAATATGAGTATTTATAGAGTAAATAAATAAATAAAAAATAAAAAAAATACAAAACGGATATAAAAAAACGGTCACATTACCGTTGCAATTTTTTTTTTAATTAAATTCGAATTTAAAAAAAAATGAATTATTGCGTCACCGGGACGAAGCCCACTCGCGGGGCAGCGAGTGGGCTTCACGCGTCGAATGGGAGGCCGCCACGTCGCCCGGCGCGTGGCGGAACGTTTCGTTCCGCGTTACTACTCCTTAAAAAAAAAAGTTTATTTCACAATTAACTTTCTTGACAAGTTATTAATAGTAATTGTTAACTCGGATAGTAAACACAAAAGCGGCAGCATAACATACTTTATTATATTACAAGATGCCGCCAAGATGCCGACGCCATTTGTTACTATCATGTTACTGATAACCGTAACATGATGGCCCATGGCCTTCGCGATCTTCACTCCCATGTGTCCGACCCCTCCAAGCCCCAAGATGCCGCCTCGTAGGCCACTCTGTTTCAGCCCAAAATGGTTGAGGGGACTGTACACGGTCACCCCTGCACATAGCAACGGTGCAGCCTGCTCCGGTGCCATACCATCGGGGATTTTCACCACGAACCTGTGAAACGAACTAATTAGAGACGAACGAGATCATCGAACAAAGACCACAAACTAGTTGAACTATGCTTACTTCTGATCAACAACCATAGCATTAGCAAAACCCCCTTGAGTTGGCTTTCCATCAGTGTAAACGTCGTTATACGACCAAATCTTCTTGTTGCAGTACTGCTCGATGTCAGCCTTGCACGGGCGACAGCTGCCACAGCACCCGACGATGCAGCCAACTCCGACCACATCACCAGCCCGGAATTTTGTCACATCTGATCCAACCTCAACCACCTCACCAACCACTTCATGACTATGCAACAACAGAGGAGAAGTAGTCTTCAAGTTTGTAACAACTCAACAACAACAAAACATGATATCCTCACAAACATTTCTAGGACAAATTACATTATACTATTAGCAACATGAAACTACTGCTGAAGATTCAAAAGGAAAGAAAAAGATATGATTCCAAAATCAGACCTTTACACCTGCTTTAGCACATTTAGACAAGATCACAAACAAACAAGTGTGTGAATTGGATAGTGAATTCTGATTCAGCCACAAAATGGAGAGAAGGTGATTGAAAATGAAATGGACCCCACCACATCAAACTCAAATTTATCCCAAATTCAATCAATCAATCAATCAATCTTCAATTCAGGATCAAATGAAGGCAGTCTCCTCACACACTCACACACACTATGATACCAAAACAGTAGCCAAATCCATAATAAAACACAATAGAAAACTAAAAAGTTCAAATCAAACACACACACACACACAAGAGGGAGAGAGATGATACCCAGGAACCATGGGGTAATTGGACATGCCAAGGTCATTCTTGATCTGGTGAATATCAGTGTGGCAAATCCCACAGCACATTACCTTCAAATAAACATCCCCGGGCCCTGTGTTTCTGCACATGCATCAATATGTTTTCCCATCAAAATCCAATCTTTTTCATAGTAACAACGGGAATAAACATGGGAGAGACAAGAACATGCACTGGTTCTCAATAAAACCACATAAAAAAGCAATCTTGAAATACCTGAGAGTGTATGTATAGGGGGACAGAATCCCTGAAGGGTCTCTTGCAGCCCACCCCACTGTATTTCTTTCTGCTTCCAAACTGCCCATGTTCCTCTTTTTTCAAGGTTAAAGGGATTAAAACTTCAAAAGTTTGGCCTGAAATTCTGAGAGGATGGATTCTTGTAAAATTGGACGAATACAGACACATATATATAGGCAGAAGTGAAAGGCTAAAATGCAAGAATTAGGACAGCATTTAAGTAGAATACTCTTATTTTAGAATGTGACGTTACATCAGTAGTATGATGACTAGGAATAAGATGCCATCTTTAATTTTTTGGGTTTCGATTTCATTCGTCTTGGCTTACTCTTACATTAATTAATTTGATAAGTACTAACATAATTAAAATTAAGTAGTTCAAAATTTTTGAATTTTAAAAATAATTTACCCAATTTTAAAATTTATCAACTCTAATAATTTATTTTTAACTCTTACCATAATAAAGATTAAAGAAAAAAATAAATAAAATATGAGATAAATGAAAATAATTAACACACAAAGTAAGATATAAACAAATGGACTACTGATCTCATCATAACAGACGGTGGTTGGTGAAGTGTATAATTATTAACTTCCCTGACTCCCAATCATGCTGTGGTCTATTTTCTTTTTAGATTTTCTAGTTATATAGTACTCCACTACTACTAGTATATAAGTTTACTTTCATAAAATTTGAATGAATTTTCTTAATATTGATTTCATTATATATTCCTCATTCCTCATTAATAGTAACTTTCTTGACAAGTTATTAATAGTAATTGTTAATTGGGGCATAGGAACGGCATGGGCACGGAATGGCGACGGAACGGAGCCTGCAACGCGTGCCGCCGCGGAACCGTTCCGCCGGAACGGCATAGGAACCGCAACGGCACAGCGTTGCGGGTGCCCTTATATACCCACAGATTTTATTCTAAATAAATGAAAACTTATTTATTTGTAAATATATATTAAACAATAGGTTTTATTACTATTATTTTCATAATTTTTTTTATTCACCTTTGATTTGTCTAATTTCCTCCATAAATTAAAAGTACAATTAATTAAACTGACCAATTATGGCATTGAGACATTGCAACTTTTGGATATAAAGACACCCAATTCATTAACATGGAAAACTTGCTATACATCAATTTAACTTTCAGAATATAGTATTTCTACTTCATATCCGATTATTATACTACTACTACTGTTACTATTATGGCTGTTTGGTTCTGAGTAATTAATTTTGCATGAAACAATTCGTGTTCACCTTCTTTGGAGTGGAAGGTGTAGAAATGAATCAGGACATGATTTGCGAACGTGGGACCCACAGTAATGAAGACTAAATACATGAGTTCAGTTCCCACGATTTGATTCTGGTTTCCATATAAATCATTTTTTTGGTAATAAATATAGCTTATCAATTGCATGAGTTGCCAAAAATGCCCTCATTGAATTGAGGGCATAACAAATTTGGAAATGAAAATGACGGGGGCATTAAGGTAAACTTGTCTCCAATTCTGGCTTTAGAGAGTGCGTCCAGATTCATAAACCACCTCCTGACCGAGATTTCATTTTTGGCTATTTCTATAAGGAACAGTGCGGGCCAATGATATACCTATGGCTTTAAAGAAAATAATCTAGAAAACTGAACATCAGATTTTCCCCAGATTTGGACCTTATTCTGGCTATTTCCAATAAACTGAACACACCTAATATCTAGTGTTGCCGAAATGGTGTTCAGAATTGATTTGATGGGTTCAGTTGACCTCCCATCTGCAACTTGTTAGGGTGTCCACTATAAGGTGGACACGCCCAATAGCCCCGCCCCAGTTTTTGTCTATAGCCCCAGTTTTGTTGTCCATAGCCCCAAAATTCTATTTCCGCCACTATAGTGGACACCTCCAATAGCCCCAAAATTTTATAAATAAAATAATCGCATTATAAATAAATAGAAAACTAGGTAATTATTAGGGCCGAATATTCGTTGTATTTCAAACCGGTAAAATGTTACAACGAATATGTAAAATAAAATACAACTAAAAATTCCGCCACCTCCTACTCGGTGTCGGAGTCGGCTTCCTCGTCGTCGTCTTCTTCTTCTTCTCCTCCTTCTCCTCCTTCTCCTCCTTCTCCTCCTTCTCTCTCGCTGCTGCCGGCCGCGGTTTCCCCAGGAGCATTATCAACAGACCCCAGTCGACTCTCAATCCGAGTGATGAGCCGCTTGTAGACGTTCCTGAGGTACGGGTCAGTTTCCCCTGCGTATTTGCTGCATACGTCTTGCAGTTGTTGCATCAACTGCACGTCTATGGTATTGGCCAATACCTCGTGGGGTTGCACCGTGGGCAGTGGGATTGGGGCAGACTGGGGGAAGCGCGATCCGGACGCGGCCGCCGATATGTGGGAGGCACTTCTACCCCCTCTGGCGCTGCGGATAGAGGCTTGTTGTCCCGGGGGCCGTCGTCGCCTTATGTGAGTCGCGGCTGGCTCTTCTACTTGCTCGTCGGACTGCTCGAACTCGTGCGAGCCGCTCCCACTGCTGTATTGCCCGGCAAGGTTGTGCCTTGTGCGCTTCGGGCCAGGAGCTGTGCCCACCTCTTGCGCGACGATCGACCTGAATTTCGGACAATCCGCGAGGACAAGATACTCCTCCCACAAGGTGAACTTCGGCTGGCCCGTCTTGCGGTATTGGCCCTCCGACAGGGTCTTCACATCAGCTGCGCTTCGGCCACTCTCGGCGTGGCGAAGGTTGTTCTCGTAGATGGACGCGAACAGCTTGGTAGCCCGCAGAATCCTACCGACCTTTTTTCGGATCTGTTCTGGGTCGCGCTTCTCAGCGCCGTCGGGCTTGAATTCCTCGTATGCCACACTGACGCGCCTCCAAAAGCTCCCCGAATCCTGATCGGTGCCCACCACGGGGTCCGAAGTGATAGAATCCCACGCCTTCGCCACGGCAATGCTCTCGGCTTTGGTGTATGGCTTGCCGCGGCTGGACCCCTCGCCACGGCTAACGCCGGCGTCACTGGCCGAGCTACTCGCAATGCCGGCCCAGCTGCCCGAGCGTCCACGACTGCCGCCGGTGCCACGACTGCCGCCTCCGCCCCTAGGGCCTCCGCCCCTACCGCCACCAGGGCCCCGACTGCCGCTACCTCCTCGGGTCGGAACGGGCGTTTCCACCCGCGCGGCCGGCGTGTCTGGGATGCCGCCAGAACTGAGCAGACCCATCATAGTATCAAATGCGTCTTGATCTGCTTCGGTGATCGGAGATTGGCTGGCTTGGAAAGGGGAACCCGGCCGCGGCTGGTGAAGCGCGTCTAGGTTGGGTTTGTAATCCCCAAATGCGGAACGACTCAGATTCCGCTGTAAAGGAGGCGGCGTTGGAGAAGACCTCCACGGCTGAGATGGAGGAAGGGGTGGACTCGATGCCCATGGTGGGGGAGATTGATTCCAATTCCAATACTGGGACGGAGTCCCGCCATATCCGGCAAAACCCGACGGCTGTGATGGATTGGTGTCATATCCCGATTCCTCAGAGTCGGATGAGTCGTCGTTTCCTCGATTCATTTTTTTAGAGAGTAGTTGTGTGGATAGTGAGTGGATGGATTTTGTGAAAATGGTGAAAAATAAGTAGAGGAGGTGTGGTATTTATAGAGGGGATGGTGGAAAAAACGTCAAATTTCTCGTTGCCGGCGAAATCGCCGCGGCGGTTCGATGCACTATAGCCGCCGCGCCTATAGGCGCGGCTATACACCCCTCGGCGCGACATCGCCCCGCACACGGCGATCGCGCGTCCGCCGCGTCTCCCACCCCTCGCCGCGTCCAGCCCGCGGCTATCCTCCTTCTCCACTATAATCCGCCGCCCCACCGCCGCGCCGCGCGGCTACCGCCGCGCCTAACCATAGTGGACGCTCTTAGACAAATATGGCCTTTCCATTTTTTCCCTAATTCCACATCCTACCTCTTCCATTTTTTTTTCAAATTCCACGGCCTACCTTCCACCGAAAATGAGTCTTACGAAGATGTTGACGTAGCCGGAGTTTTTCCCTCTTCGAAGCAAACGAGTCTTCGCTTGAGTACAAACCCTAACATAGTGAGACCTAGAAATGAATATCAACTCCTTCAGCAGAAATGATTCAGGTGAATTAATGGAGCAACAGTGCGGGCCAGGGCGTTTTCGAGGGCCGGAGTAGAATTATGTAATGAACACCGAACTGTCATAATTGTCAAGTTTTCAACTCAATTCTGTCCATTTAAGGAACAGCGAACGTGCCCTTAACTTATGAAAACAACGTTGATATGATATTAAACAACACCTCGGCACTCTATATTGGCTCGACCCAAAGTCTCATATCAATGCAGACACAACAAACAATAGACCAAGTATGGAGACAATAGTAAAATAAAAATAAAACAAAAGGAACTATAAAAAAAGTTGAATATCAATGACCCTAATTTTGTATTTATTTATTTTGTATAAATGTAGTCATAATCCACTGATTCAATTTAAAAAAGAGGTTGACTTGGATCAATTACACCTCCTCCTGATGACCTGATCAGTGATCACCAATCCAAAACTCAATTTATTTTGCGGTAATTCGAATTCGCAAAAATTCGAAAATTCGAACCCCTAGAAGGTTTTGCAGAAATATTCAGAAATGTCATCGTCGTCCGTCGCCGGCGGTGATATGCAGATGGTTGTGGTGGCGGACAGAGCACCTGCCACCACGTCCTCCGCCGCTGTCATCTTCGTCCTCTGCTCTGGTAGAGTATACGCCGCCTGCAGCCAACCCCGAGGATGAGGACCTTGAAATTAAGCTCCGGCGCATTATTGAATGCGTTCCGGTTCGCGTCAGCAACACCTCCGGTGATTTTCAACAGGTATTGTTTGCTTCTTGTTTCAATTGAGCTTTTGTTGTCGTAGCTTTTGCCGTCTACGTTGGATTGTATTTTGAAATGGACTGTAATTGTTGAATCTATGTGCCAATCATCAATCAGAATGTTGAAAATGATTCGAATAGTTTTTGTTTGCCATATTTGGAAGTAGTTTGTGGTGAATTGCGAAATTACTTAACTAGAACAGAGTAGACAGTCATATTTTAAGGGCTGTATTTCAAGGTTCTTAAACAAGTTTTTGTGGTATATGTATATAAAGCATGAATAATTAGGTATTGAGTAGTTGTAGTTTAGTACAGATGTCAGACCTGTTCGATTTATCTGATTCTGGTATGGTTTCAAAGCCATTGTATAGTTCTTTCTCACCTGTGTTCTTTTGCTCTCCAATTTGTGATGGAGCTCTTTCAAGATTTACCTTTATCTCATTTGAGTTCATGCTCAACTGTCTTTTATTCCCCACTATTAGTCATGGAAACACATATGGTTCGCGGTATGCAAGATTTTCATTATTGATTCATCCATGTTGTTTCTGAAGTTTGGTTTCGCTTAGCATATTTCTTGAGGTAAATGGTAACGGAGAAGGCTTATGAATGGCTTGCAGAATATACCGTTGTAGAGTTGTAGGATTTTGTTTATTAGCAATGAAACCGGCTGGTTTTAGCATTTGAAGAAACCAGTAGTTTGATGTACTTGACCAGAGAGGCTTAGGTAAACTGAAAATCCACTATCATGTGCAGATATTACATGCTATATAAGCTAAAGAAACAATTTTCCATCTATATGTCAACATATAATTCATGAACTCTGCCAAAGTGTTCTTCCAACTTCATGCTGGGATTAGTATTTATCAATTTTTTCATTTTCATGCTATATGCTTCTGTCATTGTTTGAGCTTGTCTTTGGGCTGAAACAATCCTTTTTTCGAGTGTCTTGATAATAGTTTGTGAAGGCTTTTCCTTTAACATGATAATGTAATCTGCTTCTCTCCCTGTCTATGGATGTTTTACTAACTTTTTATGGGGCTTATTAATGGTGACAGTATCGTCAAATGAGGCGGAAAGAACAAGACCGGCTTGCAAGAATGGATGCAAACTTAAGAGGCGATCCACAATTGTTGTCTTGTTTTCGTATTCTCAATCTGTGGTTTGTCCTCATGTTCGATACAGAAACCAGGCGTGGTGAAGGTCGTCCGAACGTTCACAATTCGGTGTCTAGTTGACTATAAGCTTGAGTTTTTTTTTTGAACACTTGAATGGGGAAAATGACCTTGTATTTGGTTCAGTTCATTATCATCCCAATCAAAACTCCATTTTGTAGTGAAATCATTGCTGGATACTTTTATAGGCACTTCTATTATTCAATGAATTTTATAGTTTACTTTTTTTCTGTTTTTTTCCTAGTTTGCTAATTTTTATAATTGCTGATTCACCAAAAACCATCTGCAATGGTGTGTAATCATATAACTCACTTCTAGTTATACTAAATTCAAATAATTCTAACCGTAAACTTAACTATTCTAGATAAAGCTTGATGTTGCATGTGACAAAATATAGCAAATATTAATATTTATACAAATATACAATAGTTGAAATAACATAGCAAATTTCGATCATCTCCTCCTTCTCAATCTCTTCGCCTCTCGTTGAATTCCCAATTCTGATCAACCCTAATTGCCCATGGGAGAACCTCATCGGTTCTCTGATTATCTCGCACTTGGAGACGGTGCAGGTAATTACACATTCAACATTCATATCATATTGATCATAATAGCTGCATTCCCCAATTTTTGGAAATTTTTAAATTTCAACCCCACATGCTGCCTCTTACCTTATTGTGCTATCATCAATTCCAGTGGTAATTTACGTATATATGCAGTTGCTGACATTTTGTTGTGGAGGAAACGGAATCAGAGCGTTCTTGTTCTCGTTTCTTCAACATTTCTATGGCTTCTATTCGTAAAGGGCGGATACGATTTGCTTTCATTCTTATCGAATGTTTTGTTCTCACTAGTCATAATCCTATTTTTTTGGGCTAAATCTGCAGCACTTCTCAATAGGTAAGTTGCGTTAGTTTATAAGCTTGATCAGCGACTTATTTTACGCTGTTGGGATTGATCAGTGTTGTCTGTGTTGTGATTTTGGTATAGACATATGATTTGGCTGATGAAATTCAGTTAAATACGTTGAAATGTTTATGTTGCTCTTGTAGTATAGTATTAGTCATGGGGACAAGGGTGTTCTTGGGGAATAATACGTCGAATAACAAATCATGTTGGTGGTTTTAGACCTTTGCCACCTCTCCCTGATCTTGAGGTTACTGAAGAAATGGCTGAGAAGGCTGCTGATGAGATGTGTGTCTGCATAAATCGTGCAATGTCAATGGCACGCGCCATTGCAATTGGCGGAGATTTGAAACTCTTTTGGCAGGTATGATAGTTTTGTTGCTATGCAAAATTGATAATGCTTATGAATATTTATTATTGAGAAATTAATGCTTGGTCTTTTTTTTTTAGCTTGCTCTAGGATTGTGGTTTATCTCCTACATAGGCAGCTTACTCAGCTTTGTTACACTGCTTTACATTGGTAAGTCTGTTCTCTGCAATGCTATCTTTGCCTTTTCACTTTAGTTGATGAGTAATTTTGATTCATTAAAACAGGGGTCCTACTTTGTTTCACGCTGCCTCTGTTGTATGATAAGCACCAAGCTCTGATAGATGAGAAGCTATATGCAATACAGAGAATAGCTCAGATGCAGTACCGCTTAATTGATGAGCATGTACTTGGCAAGACGCCATCAACATGATGAGAAGAAGACCCGGTAGACTCATTGTAATGCTGCTATGTCTCTCAATATGTGTCACTCTTTTCATGCCTTGAAAGGCCTTTACTATGATTAGTTTTTGTTTATATTCATGAAACAAGCTGAAGACATATAGTAATATCTAGTGGCTATGGTTATGTCGTAAATGCCTCATTTGTGAGCGTGCAAAAACATAGAACCATATATTATTATCTGTGATAGTAGAAATTGGAGGAAGATTTGTATTGCATACTACTACTTAGAATGTTGTATTCTGAAAGTGTTCAGAGAGAACTCATCATTCTGACAAATTGGCCATATATCATCTAAGGCGCTGCTTGCTTTACGGGATGTGAGCTTGTGTCATCTCTAACTTACATATGTATCCAATTGCAGGTGCCTCTTGGTGATTGCTTGACATTTAGTCTCAAAGGCCAGACGAGGAAGTCTGCTCGCTTCAGCTAGATATGTCGATTTCTGGATATGTTCACGCTAATGAGGTTGAGTAGTTCTGGTTTTGTAGCTTCTCATTCAAAGGATTGGGTTGTGCAGGATAACCACTCAGGAATAGTTCAATAGATGTTGGTATGAGACATGCCGGTAACTAACATTAGTACATAAGTCATGAATACTCGTTGTCTTCGCTAGTTAGTCCTATAGAAGAAGCCCTACATGAACTAAATTTTGAAATTGTTTCACCATTTTGATTGTCCAAATTTGAAGGTGAGAACTTTTCTTGATTATTTATCTCTTATATTCTCATCATTATGATATATGATAAGACAATTCATCTGTTTTTTAGGACACTGAGTTAACTTATTTTACTGGATTTCTAGTGTATATACTGCTTGAAAGATCCATAATCTTGAATAGACAGAAATTGTTGTATTCTAAAGATAATGCACAGTATGTTACTTTCGTTTGGTTGTGTAAATGTATTAACAAACACGAAGTTATAACAAATTTAGTGATAAACATGTCCTTGCTAGATGCCATTATAGCTAATTCTGTCTCTTGTAATATTCGTTGCATAAAAACCCCGACTACACGATGGGATGATATCCACGGTCACACTCCATGTACAAATTTTCAATATACTCTTTTTATTTTATCTATAATATTTAATTGAACTTTATTCTTATTATCAAGAGTTTATTGCACAAAATTATGTGTACATATAAAAATTTATTCTCACTTTTTTGAAAAAAAATGATTATTAGAGTTGGATAAATTCTCCACAAAAAGGGGTATAATAAATATTATTCAAGTAATTAATTTAATGATAGAACGTGGTAAATAGGTATTAGTAACAGGACACTAAGAGCATCCACAATGGGGCGCCCTATCCTCCGCCACATCAACATTTTATCCTCCATCTCATTCACCTGCAGTGGGACGCCCTATAGCCCGCCCTATAATTTTAACTCTTATTTTGTATTTGTTTTTTATTTTTTATGTTTGCAAATATATCAATCAACAATAATAAATATAAAAACACCACAAATTAAAGGCAAATCCTATTGTCAGTATTTATTTTTTATTTTTTATATTTTATGCTTGCAAATATGGAAAATCGCCGGAATTCATTATTGAATTTAGAGAGAAATTGAGATGGGGAAGAGAGTGGAGTGAAAGGTGTGAAATGAAGTAAAAAAAATTGGTGATATAAATTGAAGAGAATACAAAAAAAAATTTAAAAATGAAAATGTGTGCATCGTCCAGACCTATCCTCCTTACCCCCGGCAATAGGGTGGAGGATAGGCCGGAGGATGCAAAAAATGGTTCATCGTCCGCGGAGGAAGGAAATCGCATAGTCCGCGGAGCTACAGTGGAGGACGATGGGGCGGACGATAGCCCGGTCCAATGTGGATGCTCTAAGTATCCATGCGTAAATAAAACTCAAATCATGATTGTCAAAATTAATTATGAATCTAATAATTTATTTTAGCCCAATCAAAAAAGTAATAGAGCGAATTGACGTGGGCCAAGCCCAATTAGAGAGGCGAACCCAATCCATCTTCTCCATTGACAAGTGACAACTAACTTTCCATTCGAATTCCTACTTCCTAATTCCTCTGTCAACACTGACAATCAAAAACCAGAAAAGAGGGAAAAGAACCCTAGAATCAGATCAGAAACCGCCGCACCTCTCTTCTTCTTCCTGAGATTTCTCCTCTTCGATTTCCTTCTCTACTTTTCTACTAATTCGTAAAAATTTGGGTTTTGTTCTCCACTAAGTTTTGGGTTTTGCAGAGATATCTATTTTTTCTTCTCAATTCCTTCCTACTCATCCTCGCCGATCGCCGCCAGGTATTTCCGACTCCCTCTGCTCTTAACTCAGTTATCAGTTATTTATACACAACAGTTTTGTATTTTGGCTTTCAAACATTAGTATATTTGTGTAGATTAGTTATTTTTAGACAACAGTTTTTTGTATTTTTTAATAACTCTACTGAATTATAGAACTGTTAAACAGTGTTATAGATAAATATTTCGCTGTTTTTAGTTCAATCTCTATTGCTTCCGAAGCTTAGCGTTTTTTTATATTTATATGCAGAACTGAACATCTTTGGGGTGAGTGATTTCTTGCTTTGAAATGAAGTCAGAGGATATAAACAGGTGTCAAATTCAGGAATGGTTCCCTAAATTCAAATCCATATCCATTAAAACTTCAATTCACGACCTTCCCGAGGCCTTTGTCCAATACCTAATTGACGATTCTGGTCCTTTTCTGCTCCCTCTTTCAATCACAAACGATGATGCCTTGCCCAATAGAGTCCACAAACCCGAGGAAGAGGTAGATTTTGTTGTGTCGGAGGGATCCGGAGACGAAGCAGAGGAATCCACGCCGCCCCCTTCGTTCCCTGAGCTAGAATCAGAGGTTAAAGCATCCATTGAATCTCTTGGGGGTGCTGTCTTTCCTAAGCTTAACTGGAGTTCGCCTAAAGACGCTGCGTGGATGAGCTCGACCGGGAGTCTCAGATGCACCAATTTCTCCGAGATTGCACTCTTGCTGCGATCTTCAGACTCGGTAGTTCATGATCTCTTCCATGCGTATGATTCCTGCACGGACAAGGCTGCATCAAGGCCGTCAAGATTCTACCTTGCACTGCGGAAATGGTATCCCTCGCTGCACCCTGAGATGGAGTTTCGTTGCTTTGTGCGTGATAAAGCCCTGGTGGGTATTTGTCAGCGGGAGGTGACTAACTTCTACCCACTTCTTGTTGAAAAGAAGAGTGAATTGAAAGAGGCGATCGAACAGATTTTTGTGGAGAAGATAAAGGGGGAGTTTGAATCTGAAAGCTATACGTTTGATGTGTATGTTACAAAAGATGGGAGGGTTAAGGTTTTGGATTTTAACCCATGGGGTGCGTCTACGCTTCCCTTGCTTTACACTTGGGAGGAATTGGAAGAGTTGTCGGGCGAGGAAGTGAAGCTGAGGATTGTTGAGAGCCGCTGTGGCATTCGTCCGGGTTTGAAAACTGCAGTGCCTTATGATTATTTGGATACTAGTGAAGGGAGCGGGTGGGATCAATTCCTGAGGAATGCTGATGTGGAGCTGCGGAAGCAGACGCAATCATCGTTGTCTAAAGCAGGAGGGTGAAGCATTGTAGTAGATTGTATGAGGCAGCTGGAAGAAGTAAGCAGTCAAAATACCTATTTTTGCCTTGTTCTAGCATGTATTTTGTGGATACTATCAAATTAGACTTGTTTTTTTTTCAAGTTTCAACTAGTGGAATGCTATCGAATTGGAGATTTCTTGGATGATTGATGCATAAGTAGTTGTTAATTTTAGTCATGTTTTGAAGTGTAACTCAAGAGGGGAAAAATAATTAGACACTAGTTGCCAATTTTGGAATGAAAGTAAAATGGACAAACTTATGGAATGTGTTTGTCTTAAAAATCACACTTAGTAAAGATTTGAACTTTATTCTCAACAAGCTCAGTTTTTTTTTGTATAGTGCAGAAAATTAATTTGATGGAATTCCTGTTTGATGGCAACTGATATATCGGCTAATCGTTCTTGATTCTCACATATCATCACCACATTATAAAACTCATGTTCGAGCATCCAAATTGATTGCGGAAAGCCCGTTTGCAAGTGCTTTTTCACCCAACCGTTGATCGAAGTGGTGCGATTTTTCGGGATGAGACCACTTTCGGAAGAAGGCAAGGTGACGGAGCGCAATAGCTCCAATGAGCATACTACTCCGATAAAATGCGACACAGACACCGGCAGAGCCAGCATAGAACAAGGGGTACATACACAAGCTCTCGGTGGTGCAGTGGTGGGCGAGTTGTTTCCTCTCATTGGAGAGACCCAGGTTCAATTATTCATTGGCTCATCTGTTTTCCATCGTGTGTTGACTATTTTTGTGTACTTATTTACATAGATTTTATATTTGTAAATTATTATTCTGTTTCTATTTTGTATATTAATTTTGTTAATGAACCTCAACTCCTATTCGCGAACGGATGGAGTATATTAGTACATAATAAGTTTTTTCTATGTTCTTTCTGTTTTACTATTTTGTGGTAGTTTATACTCCATATATATAATTGAGTAAAGGCCAAAATTGGTCCTGAACATATGCTCATTTTATCATTTTAGTCCTAAACATTATCTTTTGAATTTTTTGGTCCTGGACATTTCAAATCGGATCACAATTGGTCCTCCGTTAACAATTCCGTTAATATTTAACGGTCAACGATTTTAATCACAATTTTGACCAACTTAAACAATTTTTAATTATTTAATCATCAAAAATATTTTTTAAATAAAATCATAAATAATTTGATTATTTAAAAATTGTTTAAGTTGTAATAAATAATTTATGATTTTTTGATGATAAACACAATTTTGACCAACTTAAACAAATTTTAAGTATTTAATCATCAAAATTTTTATTTTTAAATAAAATCATAAATAATTTAATTATTTAAAAATTGTTTAAGTTGTAATAAATAATTTATGATTTTTTTATGATAAACACAATTTTGTCCAACTTAAATAATTTTTAATTATTTAATCATCAAAATTATTTTTTTAAATAAAATCCTAAATAATTTTGTTATTTAAAAATTGTTTAAGTTGGAATAAAAAATTTAATTATTTAAAATTATTTAATTATTTCTAATAAATAATTTATGATTTTATTTAAAAAATAATTTTGATGATTAAATAATTAAAAATTGTTTAAGTTGGTCAAAATTGTGATTAAAATCGTTGACCGTTAAATATTAACGGAATTGTTGACGGAGGACCAATTGTGATCCGATTTGAAATGTCCAGGACCAAAAAATTCAAAAGATAAAGTTTAGGACCAAAATGATAAAATGAGCATATGTTCAGGACCAATTTTTGTCTTTATCATACAATTTGTACCCCAATTTAAAATGTCTGAATCCGCCACTGTTTCCAGACGACTACAAAGAGCACGGAACTTGATTATATAACCAGATTCAGCAAATAATCCCATATTTACCAAATAAAGACTGAAAAGCAGCTCTACCGTAGTTGGGAAAATGCTAGACTTGATTCAAATACAATGCCAACAATTTTCATGAATATTTGTATACTTATCAATAACCAATATGCTCATCCTATTTGATAACCAATATACTCATCCTATTTGCTCAAATGATATAAATATTAGAGTAGTATTCCCTCCGTCCCACCAGAGTGTGCACTTATAACAAAAGATAATTGTGCAATATATATACTGATTTTTAGGAGATTAAAATGATTTCTCTTTTTGATATACAACATAAAATCTTTTAATATATTACTCCATTCGTCCCGACTAAGTTGGGTCACTTCTTTATATACAAAGATTAAGAAATTGTGTTGAATGAGTTAAATGATAATAAAATAAAATAGGAAAGAAGAAAAAAGTAAGAGAGACAAGAGAGAGTAAAGTAGGTGATGGAAAGTAAGAGTGATTAGACTCAACTTTATTAGGACGTCCCAAAAAGAAATATGATTCAACTTAGTTGGGACAGAGAGAGTACTTTATATTATTGAGGAACGATAATATTTTAATATTATAAAATTAGCAAAGTAGCATATTTTTAGTAGAAAATGGAATATATTTTATTAGAAAGATAAATTTACCAAAAATAAAAAAATATCAATTTTTACAAATGACCCGAGAAAAAAACGCAGAGAATAGGTAATTAAACTAGAAAATCAGATGCATATCGATTTCTTAATTTTGTTCCTATTTTCACATATAATTATTGGATTCTTACACCAACTCGTGACTTGCTTCAGGAAATGTTTCATCTTTTTATAATAAGTTTATTTCTGCAAAGTATGCATATACTTATTGGACATTCAGGCTTTGGGATAATATACTTTTATTGATTCGAAAATATTTATCCATCAGATCAATGGTCTTCAATTGCTGAGATTTGAGATTAATATTTAATTAATGGGGTTAAAAAACTACTGTTATTCGATAAGGAACATTATAATTGTGACATATCTCTGACTGAAATGTGAAAACTGAAGAAATTGTTAAATGATTTGTACGTCTGTAATGATTATCTATTGACTACCAATTTGTCATCAAGCTTCTGCTTTACTGACTTATGGAGCTCTATATTCAAGCTGTAACTTTTTTTTTATTTTTTATCGAAGACATTTGTTTTCTCCGACTTATGGCTAATGTCAAAATATTTAGAATGAAGTTATTAAAATATTATTAGTGAAGAAATAAATTCACTTAATACGAGAGAAAAACTTGTCAAAAATAAAAGATGATTACACGTTGAAAAAAAGATGACTAGACAGCCCAAAAATAGAAAAAGATGACTCTTTTTATGGGTTGAGAAGTGAGTATATCCCAACATTTAAAACATAACATTATCATACTAATATTTAGACATCACCAACAAACATATAAAATACGTTGGGGGTTAAGGTGCAGTAGGAAAATGATGAATCGTGACACATTAAAAATGTGTATCGAGATTTTTTTATGATAATGTCTAAATATAAAGTACCAAAATCTAAATATATTGAGACATTTTTGGGAACTAATACATTTCTGCTATCTTTTTCTGTAAAAGTAAATGAATTTGCTTCCATTTATTATAATGAATCACATGCGTTTGTTTTACATTTGTGTCATTTCATTGCTGAGCTATGAGGGAATTTGAGATTGTTCTGTTACACTCAATTAGTCCATTATACATACACCAAAACTCATTCATTTATCGATGAGTATTTGAAATTTGAAATTTTAAGTTTAAGTGTGTGAGCTAATTTTCACCAAAATATTTGTCTATTGCAATAAACAACAACCATATTCACCAAAGCCACAGACAAATACCTCTTTCCATTTGCTATAACACGGTTTTCTGCTGAATAAAAAAGGACAATTTCAATTGTAAAAAAGTGACTACTTCACTTTCTCTAATACTGCCAAATTATAATGCATGTTAAAAGTTGGTAGGAGAGGGGAATACTTTTGTATAGTTGTTACCCGTGTGAGTACTCACCTTTTCCTGTAATAAGAATTTGATATACTAGTAACAATTTGTTTAATACAAATGTAGATTAAGTAGTAAGTACTACGTATCAAATGACATTATGACAATGTGAGATTATACAAAGAGAGGATTTCAATTTTCAACTAAGTGTAACATTCACTACTCGCTTCAAACATATTTGAATTTTATTGACTCGCAACCCGAGTAGGGTTGTCAGGCTATTCAGGCCAGTCCACGGGTTGCAGACTGCATTGACATCCCTAAATATATGTAGAATTTTTATGTGACTAAAAACTTACTACAACTTTTTGTTCATAAGTCTCTCCTGACACTGGCTCAAAAGAGAGAAAAAAAAAACATTTTTTGGGGTAAACTTTTTCTAAAATGCCCATGACTATTTTTCATAGAGATATGATTAGCATGGGCTGCAACAAAAACTATATAGCCTTTTCCCCCCTCTATGCAATCCCATGAGGTCACACTTATTACCACAAAGCCTCATTTAGTTATCCCAATTCAGTTCATCTCAAGCTGAAGTCATTCTCTAGGAGCTCCACCACATATAGCAAGCTCCAAACACCAAAACCTACACTATTCACATTATGCTATAGCACCACAACTATTTTCATTTTTTAAATCATATCATATTAAACTTGTAAATTGTAAAAAAATTAAAGGAATTATGCTCATATAAAATGAATTCACAGTGAATGCATTAGCAGGAACACCAAATATTTCAAAAGATTCCACTTTCTTGCTTTCTATGTAAAGTAGTTAAATAAGCAAGAAATTAACAAAGTATTGACAGCCAAAAAGTAGAAAGAAACAACACACTTATTCACATTCCCATACCAAAACAATTTCCATTTCACAAACCATGCTTGCTTGCTTGCTTACTTCACCCAATCTACTCAACTTTTCCCTCTCATGAAATATCTATGCTTCTCTTTGCTCCATGAAACAATGATCACCTCCATCTATCTCCTTCTCCTTCTCCTTCTCTCTCTCCTCTCTTCTTCATTACCTCTCAACTTAGATGGCACCCTTCTCCTCTCCCTCAAATACTCCATTCTCAGCGACCCTTTATCCCTTCTCTACAACTGGGACTACAACGACGCCACCCCTTGTCTCTGGACCGGCGTCGCGTGCGCCCAAGTCGTCGACCGCCTCGGCTTCCCGGATTTCTACCGGGTCACTAGCCTCACCCTCTCCAACGCTAGTATCGCCGGAAACATACCGGAGGACTTGGGCTTCATCCCGCACCTCACTACCCTAGACCTCTCCGCCAACTTCTTCAGCGGCAATCTCCCTCGTTCGCTCTTCAATGCTTCACGCCTCCGCGTCCTTGATCTCTCCGGCAACGCCTTCTCCGGCTCCATACCGGCGATCGCGGATGTCGCTGCTATCTCCGTCCTCAACTTGTCCTACAACAAATTATCCGGAAACGTGCCGCGGATGAGTCCTAATCTTACTGTTGTTTCTCTCCGGAGAAATTATCTCTCCGGCGAGATTCCGGTGGGGATCGGATCGGTTCAGGTTTTCGACATCTCGTCGAATTTACTCAACGGATCGCTGCCGGTTGGGTTCGGCGGCGGGAGTTTACGCTATCTTAATCTCTCGTCGAATCGGATCGCCGGAGGTGTTCCGACGGACTTCGCGGCGAGGATTCCGGCCAATGCCACGATTGACGTCTCGTTTAACCGTCTCTCCGGCGAGATTCCGGCGACTGGGGTGCTGGTGAATCAGAAGAAGGAGGCGTTCGCCGGGAATGTGGATCTCTGCGGCAAACCGGTGGAGAAACTGTGCACGGTTCCTTCCACGCTGTCGTCGCCGCCGAACGTCACGGCGGCGAATGATTCCTCCTCCGCTGCGGCGATCGCCGCCATTCCGAAGACGATCGGGTCCTCGCCGGAGACGGATTCCGCCGTGGGCGGGAATCCGGCGCAGCAGCACGGACTGAAGCCGGGAGTAGTGGCGGGGATTGCGGTTGTACCTTTAGCTGCTGTGGGAGTACTCTGCGCCCTAATTTTATTCATCTACCAGAAGAGGAAAAATGTCGCCGCCGATAAAATTGACGGCGGCGAGATTCCGGCAACCGCCACATACGAATTCAAAAAGGATCCAGACGTTAAAGAGACGAGAACTCTCCCGATTTGGCCTTGCTTGACAATTAACAACGTGCAGGAAACGTCGGAAGCCACAGTTTCAGACTGCGACGGTCAGCAACATGATCCGGCGATTGAAAACCGGCAATTGAAGAGGGAGAGGTTGCTGGTGATGATGGACGGAGAGACGCAGCTGGAATCAGAGACGCTGTTTAAGGCGTCGGCGTATGTTCTAGGATCGAGCGGCGCCGCCATTGTTTACAAAGCGGTGCTGCAGGACGGGACGGCGTTTGTGGTGAGGAGGATCGGAGAGGGCGTGGGGAAGGTGAAGGAGTTCGAGCAACGGTTCAAGGCGGTGGCGAGGCTGCAACACCGGAATTTGGTGAGGCTGAGAGGCTTCTATTGGGGAGAAGACGAGAAGCTTGTCATCTCTGATTATGTCTCTAATGGAAGCTTAGCCAACGTTGGTTTCAGTAAGTTATTTCTAAATTTTTATAAAAATTTTGAGTTTGAGGTTGATATGATATTTAAATTATGTTAACATTATGATTTATGAATGACATCAACATATCTTTTACAAGTCGGTGGCAATCGCATCTACGTGCTTAAGGAACTAATCGAGCATTATTAGCATGCTCACGTGCTGAGCATGCGAAGATTGCATATTGCACGTACTTGAACATGATAATTTTTTTTTTGAAATTATACATAAATGTTCATGAGTTTGAGTAATGCTCAAAGTAAATAAATTGGATAGTACTTCTTATTTAACTTTTTAGTTATGGATGATCTAGAGTCTAGTGGACTTAAACTTGAGTGGAGATTGGGACCATATTATGGTTGTAGTGTTTTGTAGTTTAGAAAACTATAGCAATGTTTCATACATAAGACAGTTTCAAAATTGAGACCACGTTTGTCGTAAATATATGCCCAATGGCCATGTGATGCAAATAAAGGTCCAAATTTTCTAATAGAGTAATACATACAAACACATAATAAGCCAAAAGCATGTGCTATCTCACCTCCTATTTGTGTAGGAAAGAGAGAATTATCTCATGAATGTTAGGTCATAAATGCTAAATTAATCAGGATTAGAGTTAAGATTCCTTTAGCACAATAACCAAAAGGACTAAAACCTAATCCTCTGTTTTTATTGGAAAGTTGTTTCTTTAAAAATGTTGTTGACTTCATGAAATGTGACCTTCCCTCCTACCTTTGTTAAACAACATTTCTTTTATATCCATCTAATTCTTTTATTTGATATATCATTTTAGGAAAAATTGGGTCGTCACCATACCATTTACCTTTCATGACCCGGCTCAACATAGTGAAAGGTGTAGCTAGAGGGCTAACTTACATCCATGACAAGAAAAGTGTGCATGGCAACATAAAGCCTAGCAACATTCTCTTGACAACTGACATGGAGCCCGTAATAAGTGATTTCGGGCTCCATGGCCTCATCTACGGGAAGCAAGCCCGAAAGTTCGATGGCCCAGTCCAACACTTTGGAAGTAGGAGATCGACCACGTTACAAATTGATCCACACGAAACAGGGAGCCCCTATAAGGGGCCAGCCGTGTTTGTGGGATGCACATCCCCTTATCATGCACCCGAGTCCCTTAACAACCTCAAGCCCAACCCGAAGTGGGATGTTTACTCTTTTGGGATCTTGTTGCTCGAGTTGTTGACCGGGAAAGTCTTCTCGGACCGGGACTTGAGCCAGTGGACCGTTGGTTCAGTGGCTGAGAACCCGGACCGGGTCTTGAGAATGGCTGACATGACAATAAGGGGTGACGTGGTGGCCCACGAGGAGGACATGGTGGCTTGGTTCAAGCTAGGTTTTAGTTGTGCTTCATTGGTCCCTCAAAAAAGACCTTGCATGAGAGATGCACTTCATGTATTGGAGAAATATCCATGTTGTGTTAAGTGATGATTATTGGATAAAGAGATATAAAGGGCTCCCTCTGCTTTGGACTTTTTTGACTTAGAATATGAAAATGGCGAATTTTGTTCATAATTAAAAGTGGAATGTGTGCATGCGGGTGTCACTTTTTGTGATTTGCCCTTTTTATTAGGAATTTTTAAAAAACTTTTGCAATCAACCCATTTTGATGGGTAGCCGACAATTAATTAAATTTGAGTAATTTTTTAGAAATTTTAATAACAAAAGTCAATTGACCAACATGAATAAATGAATAACATGCCCCTTATCCGAAGATTTTTTTGTTAGTTGGTCAAATTGAATAAAAATGTAAAGTCTTGAAAGAGATCCTTAATTTTATTTCTACCTAATCGTAGGTTTTAGTGTTGTTTTATGTGGATAAATGGTCCAATTTAACTAGTTTAATTATTTGGTTACTGGACGAATCATTTGAAATTCCTTATAGTAAGGAGTATTTAATTTAAAATTCATACTGATCTAAATATTTAAAATTCATACTGATCTAAATAAGGTGAATGTTATGGCCCATATTAATATCAAATTCATATTAAATGAAGGTCAAATAGTATGTAAGTGTAACGTTTTCTTTTCTAAATAACGTGAATGTTAAGGCCAATATTCAAATGGGCTGATAAATTAGTTTCTATAGTCCAATTCTCATCCAAATACTTACTTTTAAGTCCAATATTAAATCCACATATTTATTTTGCTATGTTTTAAATTTGGCGATTCGGTTCTTATTTTTGATTAATTCGATCTGGTTTTAGTCCGTAATTATTGGCTTTAACTCCAATATATATGAATGCAAAAACATACATTTACTTCATTTTTACAATATTAAAGCACTGTTACGGCCATAAAATATTGAGAGTTCATTTTATACACATTCGATATTATAATTACTTTCAAGTTTCAACATTATGGACTATATGAATTAGTTATACTTTTTTTCTTTTTCTTTCCGCTAAACTAAAATCCTTTTCCTTTTTCTGCATTTTATTGGCCGAGAAATCAAAGGGATAGTACTCCATAGTTTTTTTTTCTTCTTTTTCTTTCTTTCAATAGGATAGTATAGTTCCACTAAAGAGGGTCTTGAATATACAAACATATCAATGGAATCCCATTACTAATTTATATTAGTAGAGAATATGGCTTGCCTGTTTTTCTTACAAGAAGTAAAACAAAAAACCAATGAATAATTCTCACACAAGTTATACAATTAAATGTAACTACAAACCGTGTTTTCTTTTTCTTGCAAAAAGTCAACATTATGATTTCTATCAAAATATGGGCACATGAATTAAAATTGATAAAAATGATTTGAGGTTGGGATGGATATGATTGTTTACCCTATTATAGCTAAAAAATGAACTCAATTAGGTAAAAGAATTGTTTTTTTAATTAGGTAAAAGAAATTGGGAAATGGACTACTTCACCCCACCAACCTCTCCTCATTAATAATCAATAAATTTTGCTGCCAGAGCAAGGCAAGTTGGGGATTTGGGATCTCAACAAACTCAGACTATAGTGACGTGCATAATTCTATTTTAAACACATAATTACATTTTAAAAATTCATAAATCATAATCTGGTAGTGGTATGCATAACGTCACAATGCTAGATTGCTAGTGTATTTTTTTTGGCAATAATAACTGGAAGAAAACAACCGATTATAAAAGTCCCTTTCTAAACAACCTCAAATTTTTTTGTTTTTAACTAATTTCAAATTTAAATCCCTTTTACACTAGAAGGCTGTACTAGTATTCAATCCTAAGAAGGCAGAAAAGTGAAGGCGACTCCTAAAGTAGGATATTCAAATTATTTATTATTATTTTTATAAAACGAGTAAAGAGAACTGTTAAAATGACTTCTAACGTGACTCCATTTAACAATAAAAGAGAAAATTTTCTATATTTTTCCATATTCACGAATATTTTTAGATAGACAGATGGAAATGATGATGAAAATATGGAAATTGCCCATTTTACCCACAGTGCCAAAAACCCCAGCATTAAACAATATAATTATAAACCCCCATGAGTCCAAAAGCCGCACTCCCTCTCCCTACACTCCCAGCGCATTTTAGCACCCACCACCACCACCACCACCACCACCGTTTCTGAAATGGCGACGTCAGCTTCGTCGACATCCCTCAAGCTCTCGTCGCCCTCCGCCACCGCCTCACGCCTGCGCCACCGCCCCCTCCACGCCGCCTTCGGCTTCAGCAACCTCTCCCTCCGCCACCGCCGCCGCGACCAGCCCCGCCGCTTCGTCGTCCTCTCCATGGACGCGAAGCCGACGATCCTCGTCTCGGAGAAGCTCGGCGAGGCCGGCCTGAGCCTCCTCAAGGAGTTCGCCAACGTCGATTGCTCCTACAACCTCAGCCCCGAGGAGCTCTGCACCAAGATCTCGCTCTGCGACGCGCTCATTGTCAGGAGCGGGACCAAGGTCAACCGCGACGTCTTTGAGTCCTCCGCCGGGAGGCTCAAGGTCGTCGGCAGGGCCGGCGTCGGGATCGATAACGTGGATCTGGCGGCGGCGACCGAGCACGGATGCCTCGTGGTGAATGCGCCGACTGCTAACACCGTCGCCGCTGCGGAGCACGGCATAGCGCTGCTTACCGCCATGGCTAGGAATGTTGCTCAAGCCGACGCGTCTGTGAAAGCTGGTTAGTCATTGATTGAAACGTCTCAGCATGATTTGTGTGTTGTTGTTTGATTCAATTGGATGTCAATTCCAACATTCTTCTTAGTTGAATTAGGTTGATTTTGCTTTGAATTCCGTTGGCGAATTCTGGATTTCTTCTAACGAATGTTCAACTTGCTTTCTCTTCTATGGATCTTTTGCTGGATATTATAATATCTTCTTTTTGGAGTTTGATTCAATTAGGTATAAAGATGCCACAAGCTTTTGTAAAAAGTATTTTCATTCTCTTTTCTTTTGAGCGGGTGAAAAAGTGTTTATTTTATTGCAAAATGCTTGTGTTGAATGCAATTAGGTTAATAAATTCCCAATTAGGGGTTTTTAATTACATTAGTATTTTATTAGGACGGATGCATCGTGATTTTGAAGTGTGCCTTATTAGTTTAATGGGAGATGTATTTTGAAGAATTTGTTTTCATTACATAATTCAACTTTGTTAGTTCTTGCTAAATCAGCTTGTTAAAATATGAGCTTTTTGGTGTTGATTCTTGTCGACTTGCTCTAAGTTATTGTGTTGTAATCTATCTAGGTAAATGGGAGAGGAACAAATACGTTGGTGTGTCTCTTGTTGGTAAGACGCTGGCAGTGATGGGTTTCGGTAAGGTTGGATCAGAAGTTGCTAGGCGTGCAAAGGGGCTCGGTATGCATGTCATTGCGCACGACCCTTACGCCCCAGCTGACCGTGCTCGCGCAATAGGTGTAGAGCTTGTGAGCTTTGACGAGGCTATTTCAACGGCTGATTTCATTTCACTTCATATGCCACTCACCGCTGCTACATCGAAAATTCTCAATGATGAAAATTTTGCAAAGATGAAAAAGGGTGTTAGAATCATCAATGTTGCTCGTGGAGGTGTGATTGATGAAGAAGCATTGGTGAGGGCCATTGATACTGGCATTGTAGCACAGGTATAATTTTGTTATGAATTAGCTATAAGTAATTGGTTGATACCATGTAAGAAGCACTTGTTGATTTTCGTCTCTCTTTCCAGGCAGCACTGGATGTCTTTACAGTCGAGCCACCGCCCAAGGATAGCAAGTTGGTACAGCATGAAAGTGTGATTGCTACACCACATCTTGGTGCCAGCACGATGGAAGCTCAGGTGTGTTGGACACTTCTCAAAGCTTAGTTTTCATCTCAATCACTATTTGTGTGTGATTGTGTTTATAATTTTTGCGCGAATTTACTTTCAGGAAGGAGTTGCTATTGAAATAGCTGAAGCTGTGGTGGGGGCATTGAAGGGGGAACTTGCGGCAACTGCTGTCAATGCACCCATGGTTCCTGCTCAGGTACTAAAAATATTGTTAGTCATAGGTGCCTTGCATCCCCCAATTATGAAAGCAAACTATAACCTGAATGGAATATTGTATATGTATTTCTTGATGACATGTTTTTTTGGAATTAAAATGTTGAACTCAATCTTTTTTATTACTAGTGTCAAGTTTGAGATCAAAAGTAAACCATTTTGCCTTATTGAGGTGTAAGCATAGGTACTTATTTCTAACAAAGAGGGAATTGTCAATCTTTGTTTCTTTTATCAAAATTGAACAAAGTAGTGACATGAACATGTTATAAACAAGAAACTTGTTCACATGATGTAGTACTCTTGGCCATGTTAGGTTGTCTGAAACTTTCATAGCCCTTGAACTTTATAATCCAATAATGTCTTCTGATGAACTCTCTAGTACTCAAACAGCCCTCTTATTTTGTTAAGGAAATCATAAGTTGCTGAAGGTTTTGTTGTATGATTTCTTTGAATGCAGGTTCTCACCGAGCTGAAGCCCTATGTTACCCTTGCTGAGAAGCTTGGCAGACTTGCTGTCCAACTAGTTGCAGGCGGGAGTGGCGTGAAAACTGTGAAAGTTACATATGCATCTGCTAGGGCTCCAGATGATCTAGACACACGGCTGCTCCGCGCCATGATCATCAAGGGTCTGATAGAGCCCATCTCAAGCGTTTTCGTGAATTTGGTGAATGCTGATTTCACGGCCAAACAGAGGGGGCTCCGCATAACTGAGGAACGTATCATCCTGGACGGTTCACCTGAAAGCCCACTCGAGTCGGTCCAAGTCCAGATTGCGAATGTGGAGTCAAAATTTGCCAGTGCCATCTCCGATGCTGGTGAGGTCACAGTGGAAGGGCGAGTCAAGGATGGAATTCCACATCTGACAAAGGTGGGGTCTTTCGAAGTGGATGTGAGCTTGGAAGGCAGTCTGATTCTGTGCAGGCAAGTTGATCAGCCAGGGATGATTGGGAAAGTGGGTAGCATTCTGGGACAGGAGAATGTGAACGTGAGCTTCATGACCGTTGGAAGGATAGCGCCGAGGAAGCAAGCTGTGATGGCCATCGGAGTAGACGAAGAGCCAAGCAAGCAGTCGTTGAAGAGGATTGGTGAAATCTCAGCCGTTGAGGAGTTTGTCTACCTTAAGCTCTAAGTTTCCAATTTTGAATGTCTTCTTCAGCAGCTTCAGCTTTAGGTATTGAATAATCCAACTACCCTGTTTTGGCAGTGGTTATCTCATCATATTTTGTTGCTAGGAGTACTCTCCTAGTGAAATTGTTATGTAAGAAAATTTTGTTAGCAAGTTTTGCTAATTTATTGCTTTGATTTGATCCTGCAAGTTTGTTCTCCAATTACTACATTAATGCACCATTCACACAAATGAACATGAGTCTTTTCAGTATCCATTCTCCCCATCCATACACTCCTATGAAGCTTTCTAGGTGGTTTCCTATCCCACAAAAACTCGTGTTGGTCTGTGGAGACAGTTGTTAGCTCTTAGGTAGATACTAATCTTAGCCAATCAATCATGTTTACATTTTGTTCTAAATTGAACATATGGAAAGCAATTGTACAATCTTCCTATACTGCCAAAAATCTAGAGATTGTGACAAATCCATCACCAGTTCATTCAAAACTGCCAGGGCTTGATGAATCACCCTTTATTATGTGTACAAAAAACATTGGTACATATTTCATACCAAGAGCTGCCTTTGTGTTCGACACTAGGACACTCGTTTCAGCTATGAACCGGAAAGGAAAGGAACCTGAGCTAGAGTTGTCGGAAGCGAAATGTCAAGATTATGGACTGCCAAATATGCAGCGATACCGGCAGCATAACCAGCAAAAGCGAAGCCACTTATCTGCAAAATTTATAAGAGAATCAGGAAACTTCATGTTGTTATAGGCAGCATATAATTTGCATAACAGGATATACCTTCCGGAGGTACCAAAAGAAGTCGACTCTCTCCATCCCCATGTATGCAACACCAGCAGCGGAGCCGATAACCAACATGGATCCACCTGTGCCAGCGCAATATGCTACTAGCTGCCAGAACTCTGAATCTTGTGGAAACGAAGAGAGATCGTACATTCCCATTGTTGCAGCGACCAGTGGGACATTGTCAATGATCGCAGATACGACTCCAATTGAACTTGCAATCAGTTCAACATTTGGTATGTTGGAGTCAAGGTAGTTTGCCAACTCCCGCAGAATACCTGCTGCCTCAAGGCTGTGAACTAAAATTAGATGCTAATATATCTTATGATAGTCGTAGAAAAGGTTTTCACAAAAACAAGATGATATCTTTGACTGAGAAGTAGGAGTTACCTGCTAACTGATAGGAGGATACCAAGGAAGAAAAGAGCTCCCTGAGTGTCGATTCTTGATAAAGCCTGTGGTACTTTCAAGCGCTGTCTCTCAGATTCACCAAAGTGAATAGCATCGGTGAGGATCCAAAGAACTCCCAGTCCAAACAGCATACCCATGTAAGGAGGCAGGCCAGTGAGTGCTTTGAAAACTGGGACAAATAACAGAGCACCAATTCCAACGGAGAAAACAAGTTTGCCTCGAGGAGCCATCTGTTCTGATGCCAAAACATCCGCGGTGTTCTGTCCTTTCCCATTAACTTCACTGGATGAAATAAAAATAATAAAATGTCATTTCTTGTTTAAGAAACTTTAGTTGCCAACAATATTATACATTTATATCTGGTGGCATTAAACTCTCGGGAAGCCACAGGTAGTACCTAGTGAGGGACAAAAGAGCCAGAGGGACAGCCAATGAAACCAGCGATGGAATTACTAAGCCCTGTGGCCAAAGAAAGAACATAAAAATTTCATGTCAAAGCACAAAAAGGTCAGCGATAGAAAAGAAGAGAAAATATAGAACAATAGAAATAAAGAACAAACTACTAACCACTCCTTAAAACAATAAACAGCTAAATATTAGTCATCAACTAAAATGCAGTGCAGAGTACATTTTCTGTTTGTTGTTTGTAGCACAAAAGTATATTGGTCATATACCTATTTAACCACCTCAGGCCAATTTTTTCCATCTTACTGTAGATGCAATCTGTATTTTTCTAATCGTCAATTTAAACTTCTTTGTTGAAGGGAACATGTTTGTTTCATTATTCTACACAAAGCAACTTCAAAGAGACAGCCATGACCAAAAAATACAAAAAGGATGGTACATCACGACTTTGTTTTCCAATAAAATTTGAACAGTACAATAAAATAACAGATTGACTATAACAGAAAGAATAAGAGGTCATAGTAGAGAACCTTCATTGTCTGCAATGTGGATATTTGACCGTGTATCCAGAGCATGGTGGTGGTAACATCACCAATTGGTGTCCATGCACCACCAGCATTTGCTGCTATAACAACTACCCCACCCAGAAGCCTGCCAAATAGCAATAATCAATACATGCCTAAACAGTAAACACATGCTTAAATAAGATCTCCCATTCTTTCCTGTCAATGCACGTACCCAGTAACCCAGTCGCTTCAGACATTCGAATTCTTTCTCGTAAAATATAGAACTAAAGAAACAGAGTTCACATCTCCTGTAACAGGAGATCCTTCAAATGCATGACAACTTATGAAGTGTATAGAATGTGGCACCTTAGAGTTAAAGAAAAAATACTACTACAAAAGAATCAATAATGTGTTCTCTTATGCTCCTAGGATACGCTACAATACATTCATTGTATGGCTAGGAGTGGATAACATATGCTATGGAAAACTTTATCATAGTTTGAGGATATGTTCTTGGCAGAAGCTGATTAAAAAAAATGACCAGACTAAAGTTCTTGCAGGCTGTCCGTGATGACCTCACATTTATCATATTTAGAATGCAAAATTGGTAATACTATATATAAGCACTTGCCTTTATTACAAGGAAATATCTCTCTCTAAAGAGATCAAGATTAACCAAATTCTTTAAAATGAGTTCGTCAGACAAAAGGCTTGAGTATTCTTATCTGAATAAGAAGGGACAGATAATAGTGGGTATGAGGCACCTACTTCCGATATTCTGAAGGTGGCACCAACTTTCTTAACAATGAAACCATGACAATAGTGGATGTCAAGTTGTCGAGGACTGAGCTGAGGAAAAATGTAACAAAACCCACCTGGAATATTTATAACAATCAGTCAAGGAGGCAGTGAAGGAAAACAAAGATGCCTTGCATATTTTTTCACAAATTGAAAAGAAAAGGATCAAGATCTTTACTTGATAAGGAGACCAACTTGCTTTTTAGCGGTGATAAAAGAAAAGGCTTAGAAGATCATTTACCACCCAAAGTAGAGTTCTTGGCTTGCGAGTTGTGATGTTATCTGTGACCAGCTTGAACCCTTGATGAGCATCAACTATCTCCACAATGGTCATTGCACCAAGCAAGAAAAACACTATTTCACTGACATCAGCAGATGCTTGAGACAACTGTGAAACAGCTATCTCAGTTGATGGGGCCTGCAAAAAAATTCATCTTGAATTTGCTCTGTTTGGTGAGAAGAAAAGGCAGACTGTTATCTTCCTATCTTCTGACTTCCCAGAAACATAGATATACTGGTTGAATGAAACCCAGACCCAGACAATACACTAAACAATTGGAATTGACTGATTAAGGTCTAAGATAGTTTCTAGGAGCAGGAAACTTAGTGTAACTGAAAGGTCAGTACCCCCGTCGACATCACATAAAAGATAGTAAATTTTTTTAAGAGTAAGTATGTAGAGAGACTAATTAAAAATCAAGAGATAAGAACAGATTATAACATTCACAGCAGAGTGAAAAGTATTAGGAGAATGAAGCCTACACCTTACCCCAATACTCCTTACAACCCACAAGCTAACAGCCATCAAAAGTCCAACTCCACTTTTGTTGAATGCAAGAGATTCCTCGAATATTATTCCAGCATACCCGATTCCAAACAACAATACCATTGCAAGATCCTGGTCAAGAACTAAGTTTCTGTTACAAAGAATATTCAAATAAATTTCTTAAGCTTTGCAAGATTTAATGCAGATGTGTGTGAACCTGGTTCGCTGCAACCCACGAATGATTTATGGCCAGAGTTCCTGTTCCAGCAGCCGCCAGAACTGCAAGTGCTTTCACCAAATCTGTCTTTGGTTGGTAATTGGCTTCAAATTCTTCAGAACTTGTATCATCAATAGAACATAAAGGGTCACATGTTCCAGGTGGATTTGAATCCTATATTGAAATTGTTCTAAATTTAGATCACAATCAAACTCACACTAACAAATATCTCACCAGAAACCTATCACAACTAAATACCAAATCAATCGATTTGCATACAAAATATATCAAAATGCAACCTGATAATTCTCGAGAACACATCCAGGATAACCTAATCAGTCAAATTAAGTTGTGAGATTAAAAGATTAAAACCTGAAGCTGGGGGCTAGTCGACGAAGTAGAAGAGGATTCTTCTCGGGCCTTGTCTTCGGCCCGCGCTAGAAGAAGTTCATTCCTGCGCAAAAACAACCTTGAGCTCACTCCTCTACAAAACGAAGATTGACGCAGAAGAGGCGGCCGCGGCGGCGGGGGGTATTTATGAGATGAAGTACAACAGAGCTGTATTTTAACGGGATGAGGAACAACACTCGACATCACTGTATCGGCGTTTTTGCCAGTAAACGGATTGGAAGTTGAAGAAGCTGAGAGTGAGTGGAGTGAAATCATGGATGGATGGTTAAGAGAGAGACAGGGGTGTGAAAGTGTGTCCATGCAAACTACTGGAGCTCGGCTTCTGAGCTCGGAAATGAAGCTCGGCTCTGAGTCCGGTTGTGATCGAGTGGTGGAGCCTCGGCAGCTCCGAGAAGAGATCAAGAAATAAAGCTCGGCTTTGAGCTAGCCGAGAAATGCAGTTCGGTTGCTAACCGAGAAAGGCAGTTCGGTTGATAGCCGAGAAATGCAGTTCGGTTGCTAACCAAGAATGGCAGTTCGGTTTTAGCCGAGCAGCGGTTATAACTAACTTTGGGAAATAGAGTTAGTTGGATTTTATTTCTTGATTGCATCTTGTATAAATAGCTCGATAGAGCTCAGTAGTGAGAGACGCAGAACACAGATTACACACACAATTAGAAGAGAATTCTTGCACTAGCTAGCGTTTGCTTAGAGTGATAGATTGTGAGTGTGAAGTTCTTGTATTGAGAGTTCCATCAATAAGATTCCGGTCATCTTCTCCGTGGACGTAGGTGGATTATCACCGAACCACGTTATATCGTTTGAGTGCTTTATTTCCTCGTTCGTGCGTGTGTGAGATCGGCGGTATCACGACCCAACAAGTGGCGCCGTCTGTGGGAAGACTTCCACGATTTGCCGATTGATTGGTTTCTGGGTGAGTTCGTGTCTAGAGGTTCCGTTGTATAAGCTGATCTTGGCGATTGCCCACCGCTCGTTTTGAGAAATGTCTACAGCCAAGTTCGAGGTGGAAAAGTTCACCGGGAGAAACGATTTTGGGCTGTGGAGGCTGAAGATGAAGGCCATCTTGATGCAGCAAGGCCTATGGGATATCTTGAAGAATGAAGGTGACGCTAAAGAAGGCAAACCTGATGCTGATGAAAAGGAGAAGCAAAGGCTTCAAGATATGCAGTATAAGGCTTATAGCACCCTGATCTTGAACCTCACGGACAGGGTGCTAAGGGAAGTTTCCAAGGAGGAGACGGCTGCAGGAGTATGGGGGAAACTTGAGTCATTGTACATGACCAAGTCTCTGGCGAACCGGTTACATTTGAAGCAAAGGCTTCTTGCTTTCAAGTTTTCAGATGGGAAGAGCATTTCTGAACAGCTCGAGGAGTTTGGGAAATGCATAGATGATCTTGAGAATATCGATGAGGTCATTAAAGATGAGGATAAGGCATTGATGTTGCTCAATTCCCTGCCTAAAAGTTATGAGCACTTCAAGGATGCAGTGCTTCTTGGAAGAGAAACCAAGGTCACCTATGAAGAGATTCATTCTGCATTGAAGATGAAGGAATCGCAGAAGGCTAATAACAAACAAACTGATCCAGTAGCTGAGAGTCTGCATGTGAAAAATAATCAGAATAAAAGGGGTTCCAAGAAGAAGTTCCAGAAGAAGGAAGAAGGTGGAGTATGGAAGGAGAAGAGAAGCTGTCACTACTGTAAGAAACCGGGCCATTTAAAGAAGCATTGTTTTGCTTGGAAGAGGAAACAAGAGCAAGAAAAGGCTGGGAACATAGAGACTGCTGATCTGGCTCAGGATGTTGAAGATAATGAAGCTTTGAATATCCACTCAGGGGCCAAGATTGAAGAATGCTGGATCATGGATTCAGGGTGCTCCTTCCACATTTGCTCACACAAATCTTGGTTCCAAGAATTATCAGCTTGGGAAGGATCAGTGATGCTAGGAAATGATCAAGTGTGCAATGTCAAGGGCATTGGGAACATCAGATTGAGGATGAAGGATGGGAGTATGAAGACTCTCACAGAAGTCAGATTCATTCCTCAAATCAAGAGAAATTTAATATCTCTTGGAATGCTAGAGTCAAAAGGGTGCAGATTCAACTCTGGTGATGGGATCCTCACAGTAACAAAAGGCACCAGAATTGTGATGGAGGCCCAGAGAAAGAACAGCCTATACTATTTGCTGGGTGAAACCGTGGTTGATGCTGTGAATCTTGCCCAGACAGAAGACCTGCATCTATGGCATGCCAGGCTTGGACATGTGGGTGAGAAAGGCATAAGAGAGCTGGCTAAACAAGGAGTGATGAAGTTAAGTGCATCAGACAGCCTAAAGAAATGTGAATCTTGCATTCTAGGAAAGGCAAAGAAGCTGCCATTTTCTGGTGGGAAACACACTTCATCAGCCCCATTTGTGTATGCCCACAGTGACTTGTGGGGGCCATCCCAAACTGAATCCATAGGTGGAGGTAAGTATTTCATCTCCATCATAGATGATTACTCAAGAAAAGTGTGGATTTACATTCTAAGAGAGAAGTCCCAAGCTTTTGAAAAATTTAGAGAATGGCATGCTAGATATGAGAATGAAAAGGGCTCAGTGCTTAAATATCTAAGGACTGATAATGGCATGGAGTTTCTGTCTGCGGAGTTTGATAGTTTCTGTAAGGTGAAAGGGATAAGAAGGCATAGGACCGTGCCAAGAAATCCTCAACAGAACGGGCTGGCAGAAAGAATGAATAGGACATTGCTAGAAAGGGTGAGGTGCATGCTATTCTACTCTGGAATGCCAAAGAGATTCTGGGCAGAGGCTGTCTCTACTGCAGCTAATCTGATCAATAAGTGTCCATCATCTGCTATATCCAATGAGACCCCAGATCAAAGATGGTATGGAAGCCTAGGTGATTACTCAGCCTTGAAGGTGTTTGGGTGTGCTGCTTATGCACACATTAAGCAGAGTAAATTGGAGCCAAGGGCAAAGAAATGTGTGTTGTTGGGATACCAAGATGGGGTAAAAGGATACAGATTGTGGAATTTGGATAGAGAAGGCAGAAATATCATTGTGAGCAGAGATGTGACATTCAATGAAGAGGAGATGCCATTTAAAGATGATGGGAAGCCCTCTGGTGGTGGCAGTAGCTCTGAAATGCAAAACCTTGAGTTTGGTGGAGAATCTGCTGGAACAGACACTGATGAGGATGTTGTGATCACAGGAAATCAAGAAGAAGGTGGAGCAACTAGCTCTCAACATACTCAGAACACAGGTGAGCAGGAGTCACCAGTGCAGCAAGCTGCTGCAGCTCAAGGGGCCAGAAGAAATCCAAGAAGAAATGCAGGCCTACCTAGCAGATTCTCAGATTATGACATGAGCTTCTTTGCTCTATGTGTAGCAGAAGTACTCATGTTTTCAGAACCCTCAACCTATGAAGAAGCCATGAGTTGCAAGGAAAGTCAGAAATGGATCAAGGCCATGGAAGAAGAAATAGAGTCCTTGCTGAAAAATGGGACTTGGATTTTGGTGACTGATCCAGGGACTCAGAAGCTGATCAGTTGCAAATGGCTGTTTAAGAAGAAAGTAGAGGTGGGGGAAGTTGAAAGCATACGGTTTAAGGCAAGGCTGGTTGCTAGAGGATTCACACAAGTAGAGGGTATTGACTACACAGAGGTGTTCTCTCCAGTGGTGAAGCACACTTCCATTCGGATCTTATTGGCCATGACTGCTCATTTCAACTGGGAGCTGCATCAGCTTGATGTGAAGACAGCATTTTTGCATGGAGATCTAGAGGAAACGATCTATATGATGCAGCCTAAGGGTTTTGAGAAGCCGGGAGAAGAAAAGAAAGTTTGCTTGTTAAAGAAAAGCCTATATGGGCTCAAGCAAAGCAGCCGGCAGTGGAACAAGAAGTTTCATGAGCAGATGGAATTGATGGCATTTGAGAGATCCAGTTTTGATAGCTGCGTGTATGTCAAGAGAAGTGGAAATCTAATACTGGCCTATCTACTGCTGTATGTGGATGATATTCTGCTGGCAGGATCAAGCAAGAGTGAGCTGCTGTCTGTCAAGGAGGAGTTGAAGCAGAGATTTGATATGAAAGATCTTGGGGAAGCCAAGAGAATCTTGGGTATGGATATTGTCAGGAACAGAAAGAAGAAAGAACTGAAATTGGTTCAGGCTGATTATATCAGAAAGGTGGTAGAAAAATACCAGGTAAGGAGTGAAAAGTCAGTATCCACTCCATTGGCTAGCTGCTTCAAACTCAGTAAAGAACAGATGCCAAAGACAGCTGAAGATAGAGAAGAGATGAGCAGGATACCCTATGCAAATATAGTGGGAAGTGTGATGTACTTGATGATATGTACAAGGCCGGATGTGGCTCATGCCATAAGCGTTGCAAGCAGATATATGGCTGATCCAGGTAGGGATCACTGGGCAGCACTAAAGTGGATTCTGAAATACCTGAAAGGGTCTGTCATGGTTGGCTTGAAGTTTGGTGGTGGAGTTTGGTCTGAGGAGAGGGAAGTCCTAGAAGGATTCTGTGACTCGGATTATGCGGCTAACTTAGACAACAGAAAGTCTCAGAGTGGTTACATCTTCACACTATATGGCACAGCAATCAGCTGGAAATCAAATTTGCAGTCTGTGGTTGCACTGTCCACAACCGAAGCTGAGTATATTTCTCTGACTGAGGCTGCAAAGGAAGGAAAATGGTTGCAAGGAATCTTGGAAGATTTAGGAATGAAGCTGGGAGCAGTGAAGATTAACTGTGACAGCAACTCGGCTATATGTTTAGCAAAACATCAAATGTTCCATGAGAGGTCGAAGCATATAGATGTGAGGAGACACTTCATCAGAGATGAGATTCAAAGTGGAAAGATCAATGTGGTGAAAGTTCCTACCGAAGAAAATGCATCAGACATGTTGACAAAATCTCTGCCAACTTCGAAATTCAAACATTGTTTGAAGTTGGTTGAGATTGTGGAGTGTTGAAGCTTGTAACAAGGATTGAGAAGGGAATCCAGATATTGATGGAGTTTTGCAAGGACAAGGTGGAGATTTGTGAAAGTGTGTCCATGCAAACTACTGGAGCTCGGCTTCTGAGCTCGGAAATGAAGCTCGGCTCTGAGTCCGGTTGTGATCGAGTGGTGGAGCCTCGGCAGCTCCGAGAAGAGATCAAGAAATAAAGCTCGGCTTTGAGCTAGCCGAGAAATGCAGTTCGGTTGCTAACCGAGAAAGGCAGTTCGGTTGATAGCCGAGAAATGCAGTTCGGTTGCTAACCAAGAATGGCAGTTCGGTTTTAGCCGAGCAGCGGTTATAACTAACTTTGGGAAATAGAGTTAGTTGGATTTTATTTCTTGATTGCATCTTGTATAAATAGCTCGATAGAGCTCAGTAGTGAGAGACGCAGAACACAGATTACACACACAATTAGAAGAGAATTCTTGCACTAGCTAGCGTTTGCTTAGAGTGATAGATTGTGAGTGTGAAGTTCTTGTATTGAGAGTTCCATCAATAAGATTCCGGTCATCTTCTCCGTGGACGTAGGTGGATTATCACCGAACCACGTTATATCGTTTGAGTGCTTTATTTCCTCGTTCGTGCGTGTGTGAGATCGGCGGTATCACGACCCAACAAGGGGGGGGTTTCTGCTATTCTAAGTCGGTATATCCGTTGAGAGAGAAGAGGACATTTTCAGCTAAAAGCGTGTTTTCCGAAATTGTGTGATAAATTTATGTAAGACGCGTGGTTTTCTCTCTCTCTTTTATTATATCTTCGTCATTTCTCACTTGTAGATTTTCCGATATCAATGGCCGCGGCGGCGCAGATTTCTTCATCTCTCTACTACCAGCGGTGAGATTGAGTGACGCAGTCCACAATTCTGCTTTACAATGCTCGACGCCACACGTACAATACCTCTAATCGCTTTCCATCTGTATTGTGCAGGAATTTCCGCCTTGACTACAGCGAAAACTTCTCGTTTCACGCGCAAATTATGGACGGCGTTCGCGTTTGCTGCTGGATCTTCTCTCTGTGAGAATTTTTAATAGGCTTATTTTTGTAGTGATTTTGTTTTGAATCAGCTAAGCTTTACCTCGTGTATGAGTAATTTGAAGCTATGGTGATTGTTAATTCTTCTTTTTCCAGTGATTGACAATCAATTTTACCAGAAACTGCGCATGGACTTGGAAATCAGTTGCAGAGCAGGAAGCAAAGCAATGGTGTAGATGCCTGGAAAATGGCAATGGTTGGCTTTGCTTCCGATTTCGTAATGGGAAAAGGACTCCTCGAGGTATAACTTGTCTATGAATACTTCATTCACCTCACAGTTGCTGATTTTATTTTTCTGTACATCCAATTTGTGATAGGTTCTATCTATGCTTCAACACTCTCATCTAGGGATGGAATTCTTCCACCCTACCAAACATGCCCTAAATGTACGTATTAGATTCAAATGTGGTTAAAAAAAGATGAATCAGAGAGTCGCAAATTGTGATACCATGTAGGTGGCATTAAGATAGAAGTTTTGATGAGTAAGAACCAAAATGCCCCCTTTGCCATGTTGTTTATGTATTGTGATGATATATGTTTTTAGGTTCACAAAATGAGCAATGCTTCTACACCATTACTATCTTAATCTCATTCCCATCTCTCATCTTGTGAAGATTTACTAGTATTATATTAGATGGAGAACTTTTCTTCAGACCAAAACATCTTCTGTTGCACCAGCTTCTTCTTCGAAAATTATAAGTCTTCTCTGGAATCTGCGTAGTCGAGGCTTTTCTTGAGCTATGGACTATAAACTTTATTCCTGTATATGTTGAGCTTTCGTTTCGTTGATTTGATTGTATGCAGTAAACAGATACATTAGTATTCCAATTTCCATTGATATTCTTCTCATCTATTTATCCTCCAGAATTTTGCCAACAGTGGTGGCTATCACAGTTTTGGTGGGAGTTCTTAAAGCAATCTCCATCTTCCAATGTGCATCAGAGAGTTAATCAGGTTTGTCTATTCTTCTCTTCTGAGCTCCATTCCTGAAAATGATACAATGTGATGCCTAATTTATATTGCATTAATATTTCATTTGAGAGTATTATAACTAGTTAATCTGATGGATGTTGTGAATCCTCTGTTTAATTCTCATAACACACATTCTAAAAATATATAATGTGTCTCAGCCACACAAAAAAGGAAAAAACAGGAGATACCCTTCATTTTCCATATAGTAGAGACAATCAATAAGTCTATACCTATTCTCCCCTCCCAAAAAAGCAGTATCTGATCCCTCCCCCATCCCATGCCTGTTATGACCACCATGGGATACACCAGGGTGGCCTCGGCTGCAGCATTGGTTGTGGTGGTGATGATCCTCTGCTCGGAGATCCCGGGGGCTGGGGCAACCATGTTCCCGGAGGTGGAAATAACGCTGGCTAACGATGGGGAGAGCCCGGTGTGGTTCATGTGCCAGATGACGCAGAAGGGGGACTCCCTGTACGAGCTGCCCCCAAACAGCACGTACCGGTTCAGCTTCACGCACGTGGCCTTCCCGATGCGGTGGTGCTACATGTACATCCACCCGGGCAGCCAGGGCTTCTTCTGGGTGTACACGGTGCGATCCAGATGCACCAAGTGCTTCTGGAGCATCGACAAGCACCCTTCTCTCTACCGCAACGACATCGGCAGGTGGGAGAGGCAGAAGCTCTTTATGCCGCCATCTTTCAATATCTCCAATTTCTTACTTAATGATACTCAATCTGCGAGATAAGATATATAATCAATATGCACATCTCTCTGCTTTTTTTTTATTGTCGTGTGATTGGTTTTGTATCTTTCTATCATTTGTCGTATATTGATTTCATTTTGTTTGTTTTTGTTAGTATTTATTAATAATTTCATTAAACAACTAAAAATACATAACTAACCTAATTAGAAATCTTAAATTTTACATAACTAAAAACCAAAATAAAACAATGAAAAGTACATAATTTACATTGAAAATATAATTATAGATACATGATTTAAATGAAAAATGCATGATTAAAATATAGAAATTTTGAAAAAGTGCAATTTAAAAAATAATCTATCCATCATTTTTTTTTATCAAAGCAACATATTTATTCTTTCTCCGAATGACCCGGCCACCTTGATGAAGGAGGATGGTGTGGCAGTTTGCTACCAAATGTGGACTGAGAATTTCAGGCAACCTGATAAAACTGCTACTAACTTGACTAATCAATTGAGAAGGTTTGAGAAGGTTTGTAATTATAAATTTTGGTTAAAATTAGGATTTAGGAGTACTATATATGCGATGAAAAATTAATCAATTTTTTTATGGATAATCCTAATTTAAATTGTGCTTAGTTTTTTTTTTGGGTTGAGAGATGAACGAATTTGCGTTCATATTTTAGTATAGAATATAATTTAAGTTCGTTGAACTAATCGTATTGATCCACTTCGAAATATTTGTAATTGAAAAATTCAAAATCACAACAAAATTAAGTGCGCTTAATTTATTTGTATTTAGCACAATATAGTCAATCTAGAACTACATACTAACGCCAACAATGACCAAGTTCCTGTAAAAAAGATTAATATTTCACTTTTCATGATATAAAGTAAATATTTGAAGTTATTGGACAAAATAGTTTTTTATAGCTAGGTGATCTTTGCATGCATACAGTGAAGTTTCTCTACGTATATAAAATTAGCACCAAAAATTCATTAAATGCTTCCAATCTTGATGACATAATCAAAAATCTAAAACACTATCACCACTCTTGTTCATACCTAATTTAGTTTGGAAATTTGAAGATTACGTAAATATCTTTCCGGAACTTTGCTTAATACAAACACACTTGCCTTAATACAAACATCTTGAAACTTGCCTTAATTACATAAACATATATTCCAAATCTATCAACTCAATTTTATTTTATTTTGATCGAGTTTTGTAGTAAAAATGTTGTAGCTTGGGAGATTTATGCAATTTTGATCGAGAACCGCCAATTTTTTCTAGCTATTCAACAATTGTTAAAGAATCAAAAGTATACTGAATGGAGAATTAATTCAATATCAACTTTAAATGTACTCTTATGAACATCACATGTGTAAAAACCCTAATTTTGGAGATGAATGTATTCACATAATTAGGCTCCCAAAATGTGATAATTCTGATAATCAATTGGAGAAGACAAGATTAAAATTCAATCTTGATGATAAAAAAAAAGAGTATCTGCTGCGATCACAGAGTCATCTACAGTGGCGGATCTAGTTAAGAACAAAGCGGTACGAGTGTACCCCCAAAACTGCCAGCAGCCTAGTGGCAGCAGCCTAGTGGTAATATGCTCTTCTGACACAGCATTCGCCCAGGTTTGATTCCTCTCGGTGTTAATTCCTTTTCTGCCTTATTAATTACGCCCTACGCCCTACGCCCTATTCTATCTTGAGTTGTTTTTAGTTTCTACCTATGTATCAAATATCACACTAATATAGTACTATTATTTGTTCTCTCCTTTTTATATACACAGTAAATAATGTATTATTGGATATAATCTTGATTAATTGTTTATTGTTTCTCATCTAATGTTTGATTAAATATAATAATATACATTTGTTCTCTCATTTATTTTATACTACACAATAAAACATGTATGATTGAAAATCTTTATTATTTATGATTTTGATGCTCAAATTTGGGATTATATAAAAAATATGATATGTTTTATTTTTATTTAAATATTTAAAACTTTTTCAGAACTAAAATAATTTTTTTATATATAAATATCCATGAACTTTCATTTCTAATAGTGAAACATTTTCTAGTGATAATATTAAAAAGTAATCTATCTTTTATATCAATAACAAAAGAAAAGATAGATTGAATATTAAATCTTTAAAGTCGGTATAATTATTTATCGTACCCCCAGTATGAAATTTCTGAATCCGCCACTGGTCATCTGCAATCAGTTGTTGAAGCGATAATGGTGGCGCATAATTCTTCAAATTCTCTTCAACCTTTCCCCCAAAATCCTCCAACGACTTGATCAATTGCTCCAATTCACCGCCGATCTCCTTCGCCGCCGCCACGCGGTTGATCAGAGCCTCGATTTCGGAGGGTTGGCCGAAAGAGTAGAGCTTCCCGGCCGGAGACTGCACCAGAAATGCAATCTCAACGCCGCATAGGACGGTGAGCTCGCTAGCTTTGTGGTAGAGAAAGAGGGTTCAAATTGTCTGTAAATAAAATTTTATAAGTACTCAATTTTTAGTAATTCCATTTAAAAAAGAGGGTTCACATAGGGAGCGTTACTGCGTTAGTATCGACGAAAGAAAAGCAGTCTTCTTTAATTTAATTTGTTGAATAGTTGAGTAAAACGAATTAGAATATTTGGCCCATTTTGTAAAACTAGTTAACTAGGAGGTTTTGACTAAAATATTGACCGATTTATTTAAATAATTAAATTAATGGAGCTTAAATCACTTACTTATACGCTTTAAATTTAACAATTTTATTTTTTGTGAGTGGTGAAAGAAGGAATACACATTTTTTCTAATGTTGAAAATGGAGAAGTATTTCAAAAACAGATTTGCAAAATAATTAAAGCGAGGTATTTAGTTAACTACGTAAGTAATCTAATTTCAAAGCCTTTTTTTATTAGTAGAAAAATCCTGTACACTCTACAAATCTATCAATATCTAAAGTGAGAGTTTTTTGGATGCCAATGTGGCACATTTTTGAGCGGGAAAACAATTTATTGGGCAAACAAAAGACAGATATTATTGAGTAAAAATTGGTCCAATAAAAAAATGGCTTCACCAAGAAGTTTATACAATAGCTGCAGCTTTGCAGTCTAAGAGTATAGACATGGGGATGGAGTACATGACAATCTTGAAGCAAAATCTCTATATATACCAATACAAAACAAATCACAATACTTCAATTCAAATAAGCTCTATTTTGACAGATCTGTGCAAAAAAAAAGCACTAAGGCTCAATGTTTTCTGCCTTTTTACTTGCCCAAGATAAAATCGGTCGGAGCACACAAGACGGCAGGGAAGGTGAAGCAGGATGGAAAGAACCCGGCGAAGCAAGCGGTGGAGCGACGTGCAGGGCCGTAGGCGCGCGTGGCGGCGTGGTGGCGAGGCAAGGCGTGTTCAGCCGCTGGAGAGGGGACAGCGCCGACGGAGGCGGTTGCTGCCTCGACGCGACGCTGAGGCTACCGTAGGCAGCGAGGTCGCGACCACCGAGGCGACATCTCAGCCTCATCGGCGACTCAGCCGCGAAATGAAGAGGAACGCCGCTGCCTCAATAAGCCAGACCCTGGTTTTTCCGTTCTAGGACGGAGAAGGCGAGGGATCGACGGACGATTGGCGTTGATTCGCCGTAGACGACGGAGGCAAATGGCGGCGGAAAAATGAAAAAATCGGAGAGAGATTGAGAGAGGGAAACGTTGCCGGTGCATAACGACGGCGGCACCGGCCGAACGCGAGCAAGGATTCACCGCGACGGGAGAGATGGCGAGACTAGGGTTGGGGATTTGGGGAAGAATGGAGAGAAGATATGAGGGAGAGAGAGGAAGCAGCAGCGACGGATGGGAGTTTGTTTTTGGCCACTGAATGTTAATTGATTTAGGCCATTAAAACTTTAATTTTGGACTATGAATTTTAATTAATTTGGGGCCATGAAATTTAATTCCTTGGACCATGAATTTTAATTGACTTGGGCCATTAAATAATTTCCTTTGGGCCTCTGATTTATGTTGGGCATTTTAATACTTGGACCAACAACTAATTAGTTTTGACCTTACTAATTAAATCTCATTTTATATTTAATCCAAGAGAATTAAATTGAGGATGATATCATTATATTTATGTTTTAAAAATTAGGTTTTAATTTTGAACTATTAATTTATTGGACTTTGTATAAATATTTTTTAATTTAAATTCATCTTTGTAATTAAGTTTATGTATTCTTATTTTGCCTTTTATTTGAGTTAAAATTTGAATTGTGCTAAAGAGTTTAAAATTGGAATGGTGCTAAAGAGTTTAATTTACCTTCTATTTGGGTTAAAATTAAAATTTTTTTCATCATTGTAATAATTTCTTCTCTGAATTAATCTATAAACTAAATGGCAACACAAATATATAATTTAATTTTCATGCTATATTTATTTAATTAAAATATTTAATATTCCTCATAAAGAGTTTAATTTTCCTTCTATTTGGTTGTGTCGTATGCAATGACCATTAACAAGAATCAGGGTCAATCACTCTCTCATGTTGGATTATTTTTGAGAAAACCTGTTTTCAATCATGGACAGCTGTATGTTGCTATATCAAGAGTCACAAGTCGTGAAGGTTTGAAGATTTTGGTGTGTAAAGATGAAGGCAATGGTGATTCTACTGTTACCATTGTTTATAAAGAAGTTTTTCAAAACTTATGAACTATTGTATTGTTGATATTTGCGTAAATTCTATTTGTGAATATTTGTGTTTTTTTACATATTTTTTCAAAACTTATGAACTATTGGATTGTTGATATTTGCGTAAGTTCCTATTTGTGAATATTTGTGAGGCGGCGACCGTGGCGGGAGAGGCGGCGGAACAGACGGACAACCGCCGAGGCTGTGTGGAAGGAGATCCTGCGAGGAAGAAGGAGCTGTGCTCTGGCCGAAAAGATTATTTCGCCGCCGATTAGAGAGGAGAAAGAGAGAGAGAGAGAGAGGAAGAAAGATGGAGGCGTTGGCTGCATTTAGGGTTTGAGGAATATTAACGTACATTGTTTGGACTTTAGTGTAATATTTAGTGGGCTTTTTGGAGTATAATTTTGATTTCATTGTATAAAATTATGCAATTTAGAGTAATCTTTCTTAATTGAATAGAGTTTTAATTTGAGTGTTGTACTCTATTATTATATTTATGCTAAGTTTTAATTTGAAATTTTAATTTATTGGACTTTATAAAATATGTATGTTTTTTGAATTAATTTTTTATTTACTCATAGTTCTATTCTTTTTACTTTTCAAATTTTTGAAATTCTCCTATATTTATATTGAATTTAAATGTAGCTAGACTAAATAGTAATTATGAAACACCAATAAATAATGATATAAAGTGAAACTAAATTAATGTCATTATAAAAAATAATATTGCATAACATTAATTGTTGTTGTGTATAATTGTATACAATTTTATATGTAAATATATTAGTTTAAGCAAATATGTTCAAATTACTTATAAATATATATTTATATTCAAGATATAAAATTTATAAATATATTTATATTTAAATTACTAAAAGTACACAATTATAATTGAGTTGATTTTAATTTATTCTACTACTAGATAAGATAATTTTGTTTATGACTTTGAGTTCTATTTCTTCTTTGCAATTTCAAGAGTGAGTCCATGAATGATTAAAGGTTTTAGTCTATACTGAGGGGTAATTACACCATACATACAAAATGTACTAATATTTTAAATTTGTAAAAAAGTTTTAAGTTAGCATATATCAGACAGAAAGAGTAAAATGAGATCATTATATATGGACGAAGCGAAAAGGAAATAAAATAATAATTCTTCGCTGACAAAGGAAGTATTGCGGACACCAAGACTAAAATTTGATAGTTTTTTATTTAATTTTTGTTTTTATTCATAGTTTCCACTCTATAAATATACCATATTTTATCTTCATTTTTCATGTCTTCCAATCTCTTTCCCCAACTCACTTTCCATCGGAGAAATCTGGTCATGTAATTGTTGAAATTGTATTTTTTAGTATTGCGCTTTATACTATTTCGAGTTAAAAAGAGGTGCTACAAAAATGGTGTCGAGCGTGAGAGAGGAGAAAGAGAGAAGGGACGCCACTACTTTTAGGATGAGGGTTTATTAATTTATGTATTCCATAATTTTTGGGCTTTATTATTGGTAATAATGTACTACTTGGGTATTATATTCAGATTTAAATATATATTTAATACTTAAAGGTTTCAATTTGGGTGTTTTGCTCGATTATGTCTTAAATTAGTAGGTTCTAATTTAGTATACATAATTCTAATTGAGTTTATTTTATTTTATATATTTAAGTAATTACTATGTATTTAGTCTTTGGCCATACATTATAAGTTATGCCAAGTCATTAAAACCTATAGTGTTAACGATCCATTTGATACTTACTATTATAATATTTGTTGCAATTTAATTATTTTTTTATTGAGACATTTAGTTTTTTTATAAGTTATTATTAAGATAGTATAACTACATAAAATTTCATTATAATTTTATTTTGGATGAAAGAAAAACAAATTCTCTAAAGTTGCATTGTACATATATTCAAGAAATGTTAAAATTTTAATTAAGTAAAATGATAGTGTTTGGGTGATGATATTCATAGGATGAGATTGTGACAAAATAATTTGCGTAATGAGATCAGATTGTGGACACTAAAGGTAGTATGAAAAGCTACAATTTACTTGATTTTGATTTCTTTTATGAGATAAGATTTTGTTCTTTATAACTTTGATTTCTATTTCTCTTTTATGATTCTTAAAATATTATATTTATGTACATTACTCTCTTTGTTCAATAAAAATATAGGCATATAATATGCTATGGAAATTAAGATAAAATTTGTAAAGTACGAGAGGAGGGGAAGAGTAGTTGAAGTAATGTTTTAATAGTGGTATAAGTTATAAATAACTTGGTGTATATGAGTAATAAATTGGGATAAGTTTCTATAAATGAAAATGACCATATTTTTATGCGACGAACGAAAATGGAAAGTAAATATATTTTTATGGGACGGATGGAGTATTAAAGTTTGATAAAAAAAATCTTAAACTTATCAATGTTGCTCACGATTCTCATCGTTGCAACATTGGAAACTTTTTTCAAAAAGTTTGAAAAAAACTACTACTATCTCATACTATCAACCAAGCCATTCAATATTTTCAGTTTAAATAATAAAAACTATTACTATGTGCATTTGGTCAATTTAGATACTTTATATTATGATTCTAAATTCTTTTAAAGATCAAACTCTACAACCATTCAATAAGAAGCACTACCTTCTCTAATTTGTTTTCATTTTTTTATTTCTAATTAGCTCTACAAGTTTATTGGTAGTAAGACTATTCCATTTAAAAAAGTTGCATTGGCCCACCGGATATTTAATTAAAGAAAGAAATAGGGAAAAAACAATGAGAGAAATAGAATTAGAGTACTACGTGTTTAAAATTCTACCATCCTATTGCTTTTCATATGATAGTGGTTACGTTTAACCATAGCAACCCCCGTTATGTTATAGTATAAAACAGCAGAGGATCCTCCCCATCTTACAAGTGTGTTTTTATTGAAGTGTCTTTGTTATCTATCTCTCATAAAACGTCTATTAAATTTAGATGTTTGTGTAGTGTTTTTTATCATTTGTCACTTTGTGTGTATTTGTGCATTTTGTATATGCACTTTATTTTCGTGCGTACTAATGTAATTGTTGGGTGTAAGATATAGTCATACATGGTTTATGGTTTTATATATTCACTTTTTCTCCCATCTTCATAATTTACCTACTTATTCTCCTCATCTCTCTTACCTTATCAATTTCTCATTAGAACTTGTGCCGTCCACAAAGCTAATATTACTATTTTCTGTGGACAAAGGGAGTATTAATTTATTTTTATTTTTATGTATAGTATTCTTTGAAATAGCAGTTTATGATTATATGTACATTGAGCAAATGTAAAACAGTCATAAGTATTGAGGGATGCTCATTATTAATACATTTTTCTGTTAGTTTACAACTTTAGTCTTTAGTTCTAGACATCATGTAAACCTTTTTTATAATGTTTTTTATTCGACATTTATTCTTTGTCAGCAAGCATAATTATATACCATTTTTATCATCTAATTTTTTTTTGTTCATTTATTTTAGAGTTCTCTGAAAGTTTTATGGCCCGTGCATAGCACGGGTGGTAAAACTAGTTCTCTAAACAAGAGAGTTTTTTATATGTAGATTCTACTGAAATTGTTCAAGGCATTAGCTTTAAAACTCCAAGAATTACATTATTAGAGCTTAATAGTATTACTTGCTTTGCTTGTCCACTTATCAAGTTGTACCTGCGACAAATTAATATTGATTGCAGTTGTCCTCCTTTATTATGTTCCTTTTGAAGTAGTATTGGCTTTAGTTCTTCCAGGTTCAATCAATATTACTGCCTCGAAAATAGTTTATTTTGCTATTTTAAAATGTCTAAAAAAATAATCTTATTTCTAATAATGAAAAGTGTCTCTCTCATATTTTATCCATTTTTTCTCTCACTTCTTATTTTATCTACTTTTTCTCGTTCTATCTTTTACTTTATCGATTCTGCATAGGACTCACTGTCCACAAATAAGACTATTTTTTTGGGACGGATGGAGTTCTTCATATCTGCTACCATTCTTTCATTTGATTAGAATTCATTCAAGGAATACACAACTTGTGTAATTTTTCTCTCGTGTCATCATATCTATGATTTTTTGGTTAGATGCTTCATGCTACACTTTTAGCCCATTCAAATTTGAGATGTTTTAAATCAGTTTGGGAAACCATGTAATATAAAATTATGCACCAACTCCAATCGGTAAAAGGACAAGGGCATGTGCTTTGATATCTACAAGGATATCTTTGTTCGAGTTATGTAAGAAATCTGCCCTACCAAAGTAATTAAAATATTCCTCTGTCCCACTAAATTAACCCTAACAACTTGATTTACTATAATTAAGGACATATGGCTTAAAAACAATGAATTTTGGAATGATATATAATTAAGGACATATTACTTAAAAAACAATGAATTTTGGATACAATTTGACATGAGAGTAATATATATGGAAATGACTCAACGATGAGGGACAAAAACATCCACGGTATATTGTTGTTTGTTTAAAAACATCCACGCACGGTATATTGAACGTAGATGATCGGATTTGCTCGTCGTGGAAATTTTGTCAACTGTATCCAAAATGTTGAGGACTCATTTCTTTTTGTCACATTTTTTTATTTTTTTAATCACCTTTTGTGACTCAGCTGGAAAATCTTAGGCCTTAATAAGCTTAATTTCTTTTGTATAGTTAGTAGAGTGTGAGGTTCATTACTAAAAATATCAAAAAATGAAGTGAGACCATTAATAAGGAATATTCGAAAATAAAAACCTGGAATACATAATGAGAAATATATAGTAAAAAAAATTTGAGTTGGTTTTATGTAGGACTTTGAACATTCTGAACCACACTAATTAAGAATACGTTTTTTTTAATAAAGTGCTAGTAGTAAGTTTTAATAGTTTTATTTGTTTTTTATTTAGTTCTTGGAGAAATAAATGTAGTACTAGTACATATTTTTTGCCCTGTATAAACTTGGGAGATTCCTGATTCTCTGATTTTTGTTTTTTTTTATTTGCTAATGACAGCAAGGTTTGTTTGGCTGGGGATAAATTTGAAATAAATAAACAACCAGTCTTCTCTCTGACATGCACAGAAATACTTGACTGATAGTCTAGATTAGGGGGATCAACTCTTTCACAATTACTACTCCTTCCATCATTGATGTAATTATAGATGTTATGCGCTATCCTCCGCCACATCAGTATTTCATCATCTATGATCTCATTCACCTGCAGTGGGATGCCCTATAGCCAGCCCTATAATTTCAACTCTTATTTTATATTTTTTATTTTTTATGTTTGCAAATATATCAATTAGACCATCCACAACGGGACTCGCCGGCGTCTCGCGTCTCGTCTCAGCGAGACGAGACCCCGGCGAGACGCGTTGCAGCCTCCATCTCGTCCCGTCTCGCCCCGCGTCTCGTCGCGCGTCTCGACTCGCCGAGCCAGGAGACGAGCTGTCTCGCCACGTGCCTAGGCGACGTGGCGCAGCCCGGCGTCGTGCGTGACGCCCACTCGCTGGCCCGCGAGTGGGCGTCGTCACGTGCTGACGCAATAAATATTTTTTTTAAAAAAAAATTCGAATTTAAATAAAAAAAAAAATTTTGTAACGGTATTATTACCGTTTTTTTGTTTTTTTTATATTTTTTTTGTTTTTTATTAAATTTTTTACTCTATAAATACTCCTAAACCCATCCTCATTTACACACAACTACACATCTATTCTTCATATCATCTAAATTTTCTCTCAAATTTTCGCTGAAATTTTCATAACCCAACTCAAGATGTCCGGCGACGGCGAGGGCAACTATGGCGGCTCCGGCTCCGGCGGGTGGGATCTCAACTCATTCGGCGATTGGGAGAACATGATCAACACATTGGGCGGTGGAGGTTCGTCAACGCCGGGGACCCAGGGTTCGGCGACGCCGGGGGGGTACCAACCACCCAATTTTGACCTTGAAGCATATGTTCGTCCCAACGTCCCGCGGTTTTCGCAGGGATTATCCCAGATCCGGGAGGATTTTCCAGTTGATCCCACGCCGGGAGTAGGCCGAGGCGGTGGAGGTGGGCGAGGCGGTGGAGGTGGCCGAGGCAGTGTACAACCCCAGACGGGCGAGGACGAGGAGGAAGAAGAGGAAGAGGAAGAGGATCTTGGCCGACATCCGTACAACAACCTCGAAACGATGGCGGTGTACAACGCCTGGATCACGGTCTCGTACGATCCCATCGTCGGGAATCAACAAACCCGGAAGTGTTTCTGGGAAAAGGTTGTCGAGGTCTACCACCAAATAAAGCCGAACCGCTCCCGCAAGCGCACAGTTAAAATGATCCGCTGTCACTTTGACCGAGTCGACCGACAGGTCAAAAAATTCTGCGGCATCTACTCGGCGGAAGAGGCGCGCTACCAAAGCGGCGCCACGGCCACCGACATTTTGACGTCCGCTTTGCGCGCCTACTACCAGGACGAGGGACACCAATTCAGATTTGTTGATGTTTGGCGCGCCGTCAAGGGCGAGGAACGATGGGCCGGCGGTTTCCGCTCCAGTTCGGGCTCAAACTCGAAGCGCACGAAGCATACGGCGAGTGGCCAATACTCGTCTAGTGCTGGTGCGTCTGGTGGTGACACTGCTGAAGGCATCAGCCAACATGATGCTGAATCCCAGGAGTTTGCGGGTACGGTCGGTGATGCAGGAGGATCCGCGAGTAGGCGCCGTCGGCCGCAAGGGACGAAGGCGGCGAAAGCGGCTAGAGCAAGGAAGGGCCGAGGCGAATCAAGCCAGCCGGCCTCAGGATCGGGCTCGCGAGGAGGCTCGGACACACTTATGGTGGCGTACATGACCGCCACAATGGCGGACACTTCCCGCTTCTCGCACTCCCAATACGCGGCCTGGTGGAACGGAATTGTGCATATGGCAGCACAACTTGGCCTTCCGACTCCCCCTCAACCTCGACCGCCTCCGGAGGATGATTAGCCCTTCCGATTAATTTTTTTTTATTTTGTGTGTTTTTTTATTTTGTGTGTTTTTTTTATTTTGTGTGTTTTTTTATTTTGTGTGTTTTTTTATTTTGTTTTAATTTTAATAAAGTGTGTTTGTTTAAATTGAATTGGGTTTTAAAAAAAATTATAAATTAAATTGAATGAATAGTAATTAAGAGACGGTATAGAGACGGTTAAGAGACGGAGCGTTGCAGGTTCCGTCTCTTAGTTAAGAGATGGAGGCAAAAAGGACAGTGGGGCCCTCAAATAGTGCCCAAATAGTAGTTAAGAGACGGTTTAAGAGACGGTATAGAGACAGCGTTGTGGATGGCCTTAGCAAGAATAAATATAAAAACACCACAAATTAAAGGCAAATCCTATTGTCAGTATTTATTTTTTATATTTTATGCTGGCAAATTTGGAAAATCGTCGGAATTCATTATTGAATTTAGAGAGAAATTGAGATGGGGAAGGGAGTGGAGTGAAAAGTGTGAAATGAAGTAAAAAAATTGGTGATATATATAGAAGAAAATATAAAAAAATTAAATAAAAAAAATAAAAATGTGTGCATCGTCCGGACCTATCCTCCTTACCCCTGCAATGGGGCGGAGGATAAGGAGGATAGGCCGAAGGATGCAAAAAATGGTTCATCGTCCGCAGAGGATGCATAGGCCGCGGAGGATGAAATCGCATAGGGCGTTGAGCTACAGTGGAGGACGATGGGGCGGACGATGCATAGGGCGTCCCCAATGTGGATGCTCTAATGTGGTTGCATAGCTTTATTGATTAAATAAAATTGAGTTGATGGAATTTAGTTGAATTGAAATAAAATTTGGATAAAGATTCAAAATTCGATCTATTTTTACAAAAAATATAATACGAGATATTGGCAGATATACAGAAAAACTTAATTTATCCAAATTATGAATATTATTTAAATTCAAAACATGGTATGACAATAAGATGACTTTCGAATTCGTATTGATTTTACTATTTACTACGTAATACGACCACATTTTTAATCTAACATGAATTTGAATTGACGTGAGACTATTTTTGGATGAAATGGCATTGGTGTGTTAAAAGTTAGATTATGTTGTGGTTTTTTTTAAGTTACACACGTTTTAACTTTTAAGTATTTAGGATTGTAATTAAATAAAAAAATTATCATTTAACAACATATGTAGACTTATATCGAAAGGAATGTAGAATCATGAAATATCAAAATTCGGGGAAAGAAATCAATTCGGTAGGAATTTGGATAGAGTTAATTGCTAGAATCGTGCTCACCTCTATGCATGAGCATTTTTTGGTTTATAACCATGACATTTATTGTCAGTCTTACTTACTAGTCTCTCTTGTTAATTAGTAGGCACCACAGAGGTCCCTTTTGTCGATTTATAGACATCTTAGAGGATGAGATTTGAGATCGATCTTCTACTTTAGATTAAGTATGTACGAGCCTCTACCACTCAACTACACCCCTTAATACTTCCACACCAGTCATTTACATGTCATATTTCTACCTTTTGTTTTCCATAACAAATTAAAAGCGAATATGCATCCAAAATATTACAATCTCATCACCATTATGTACATAATACACATGAATTACATTACATATTGTATGTGTAGAGTACAAGGAGAATCAATTGTTGTGTTTGGAGAAATGCATGAATTTATGTAGTAGTATGTTATTCATGTGCAAGTGTATAGTACTATATGGAATATTAATTTAATGGTGATAAAGAGTAGGAGAAAAACAAGGTCCCATACTCGTGATATGATAGTGTTTGTGGGGATCATAAAATATCAGATACAACATGTGCATCACCGACGGTTTGAATTTACATGATAGTAGTCGAAGCCTTTTGCATTTCTAATACTATATGATACACTCTCTATTATATTTGATGTATAGTTGTGGTTAAAAACATTGAAATATAACTTCAAAGAAATTCATAGCTAGAGTAGATGCCAACTATTGATAGCATTTTCTAGTTTTCTATTGGCAAACAAGAAATGAGCCTAGTTTCTCAAAATCCGACGAATCATTGTCTAATTGTGTTTTAAAACTTGGTTTAATTAGTTGCTGTTTAAAACTTCTACTTTTAGTGCTTAAGATATTTCAGTATTTATACATGCTCATCACTAGCGATTAATTAAACAATACTGTAAGCAAATCGAAAACTTCGTAATTTGTTTACCCTATTTTTAAAATTGATATATATACCAAAATTTAACACATCTGATTTTTTTTCAATAATATATCTGTCATTATATTTATTTTCAATCTATTTTCAATCTACCATGATGATGCCTTATTACATAGTGACGTCAGCTTGTAGCATGTCCTCTTGATACTCGAACCTAAGAAAAAAATGAAAGTAAAATAACATGTACTTTAAAGGTGTTGTGCACTTGGACTCTTGTCGTTTTTAATCAATTACTTCATTATCAGTAACCCCCGTCGTAGATTGACTATCTAGTACCACAATTAATATAATATTGACTTAAACCAAAAGGAAAATGTATACTGTTCATCATTTTATTCATAACAAATTAATATTAATAATTAAATACACTTCCCTTTCTAAAAGTCATGGTCCACTGTCTACCACACTCGTACTTTACGTTGCTAAATCGACAAAATAAAATAAAATAAAATAAAATAAAATAAAATAAAATAAAATAAAATAAAATAAAATAAAACAAAACAAAACAAATTAAAATTAAAATTAAAATTAAAATTAAAATCAAAATTAAAATTAAAATAAATTAACTGGAGACATTGACTGACAGCACTCAAGATTTGGGTTTGGGTTTCCCACCATAGGCCTGCTGGCAAATCGAAGCCGGTTTCTGCGATTTCAAGCAAAGCTCCGACGCCGCCGGGCACCTCCGCAGGCAGTTGTCTCCCAAGCTGCCCGACACCTGCCCGTCGCCGGAGAACAGCCCCTGCGGCGGAGAGCCGTTTAAGAAGTTCCCGTCCAGGTAGAGTCTCCGCAGCGACGATCCTTTCCTGCTGTACTGCCACGGGATCGGCCCCCTCAGCTTGTTGTAGCTCAGCGCCAGCGACCGGAGCGCCGCGTAATCGGCGAATTCCTCCGGCAAATTCCCCTCCAGCTTATTGTAGCTCAAATCCACCGCCACGAGCTCGCTGTTGGAATTCGGCGCGGCGACGGAGACGCTCGTGATGCTGTTTTTGGCGAGGTCGATCTGCTGCAGCGACGGGAGGAGGAAGAGCCACGGCAGAATCGCGCCGGAGAGGGAGTTTTCTGCGAGCTCGAGCACCATGAGGTGAGTCAACTCGGAGAAGGAGGATTTGGTGAGTTGGCCGGAGAGCGAGTTGGATTTTAGGGCTAATTCGTTGAGATTGGGGGGGAGGCGGGGGAGGGCGCCGGTTAGCTTGTTGTAGCTGAGGTCGAGGCGGGTGAGGGATTCGAGGGGGCTGAGGTCGGGGAGGGCGCCGGAGATGGAATTGCGGGCGAGATCGAGCGTGATGAGCGATTTGGCGGCGGCGATTGAGGGGGGGAGGGCGCCGGAGAAGGAGTTGACGCGGAGGATAAGGTTGCGGAGGTTGGGGAGGGCGGCGATGGAGGCGGGGATGGGGCCGTGGAAGGCGTTCTCGCCGACGTCGAGGGTGACGAGTTGGCTGAGTTGAGAGATGAGTGGGGTGAGCGTGCCTGAGTAGCCCTGCGAGTCGAGGGTGAGTTGGACGACTCGGTCTCCCGCGCACGTGACGCCGCAGGTGAAGTGGGTGACGCGCGGCGCGGCGCAGGGGTCGAAGGAGAAGTTCCACGTGGCGAGGCAGGAGGAAGGGGGGATGGAGGCGGGCTTCACGGCGGATTTGAAGGCGCGGAGGGCGGCGGTCTCCGAGGGGACGGCGGATGACGACGCGGAGGCGGCGATGAGGAGGAGGAGGACGGCGGCGGCGGGGATGGTGAAAAAATGAGACATGATTGGAAAGTGAGGGGAATTTAATTTGGGGAAAATGTGGCGTGAGATTGTGATGTTTATATATGCGCAGGTGTGAATGGTGGGATTTTGTTTTGTGTATTTATTATTGGGTTTATATTTTAGTTTGGCTTAGTTGGACACAGCAGTGATGCACTTAACGATTTTGGAATAATATTTGGTAGCTATATGATTGGTATTTGTCATCGACATCTGTTTTTCAATTTGTTCTATATTTATTTTGTAGTTGTATATAATTGTGAGAAATGTGAATTTCAACAATAATGTTTGTTTTACTTAATTTTGGAACTAGTTGAAAGTGAATCAATATGCAATTGGACAGAATATCACCTGAACATTGTGGAGGTTGCATCCGTCCATTTTCCTTTAGCTGACATTTTGTCCTTTTCAAGTCTGAATTATGTGAAATTTTATAAGGATTCATTATTGGGTACAGAGAATTGTATTTGTTGATGCAATAAAGTGAGAGGTTTTAGTAGAAGTCCTAGTGGGAAGGGCGATGAGATGAGCGGATTGTACAGGGAAAGTCCTAGTGACGTGGCAGTGGGATGGGAAGTCCTAGTGACGTGGCAGGAGGTATTTTTGGGAAGTCCTAGTGGATGTCCGAGTGGGACATCCGTGCATTGGAGATGCTCTAAGAGCATCTCCAATGGCGGACGTCCGGTCGGACGTCCGCGACGGGCGACCGGGACGTCCGCCATTGTGGCGTCGAAGGTCGGATACGGACGTCCCGTGAGTACGTCGGGTGTCCTCGGACGTGCGGGCGACGGGCGGGCGGAGGTCCGCCATTGTGGAGTGGGTCGGACGTCCGGGTCGGACGTCCGATAATTAATTTTTTTTTAAACTCTATATATACGGCTCGTTGAACTTCATTTCATTCGCACCACTTGTGTTAACAAGTTTCTCTCTTCTTTTACTACAAATTTCATTTCTACTTAATGGAGAACGATAGGAACTCCCCTGCCACGAGCGAGTCGCAGACTCCGGCGTTTCCCATCGACCTGGAGGGAAACGTTAGCGGAAATGTGACAACAGTTCCGATAATGTCGGGGATGGGTGGAATGGGTGGGATGATGTCCCCATGTACAATTGGATGGGTGGGATGGGTGGTATGATGCCCAGGGCTGCGGGGATGGGGGGGCATGACCCCAAATATGATGATGCCGGGGATGGGGGGCATGACCCCAAATATGATGATGCCGGGGCCGGGGATGGAGATGGGGGCATGACCCCAAATATGATGGGGTGGGATGATGCCGGGGATGATGGCGGGGATGATGCCGGGGGGGAGGGGGTGGCAGGGGCCCACAAGCGGACGATGTCTATCGGCCAGTTATCGATATGCTGTCTACTGATACCCCCTCCACTTATGTTCCGGAGACTCAGTTCACCAGTTTGGAAACATTCTCTTTAGAGGAGTTGGGGTTATCTCCAGTCAGGGAGACTCCAGACAGGGGGAAGGGACGTGGCAAGGGCAAGGGGAAAGCCCCGGGCTCTTCCTCGCGAACGGTGGCAGAGGAGGAGGATGAGGATGACAGCGCGGGCGACGGGGGCGGCACGGGCGACGAGGACAGCGCGGAGTGAGCCGGGGATATTGGACTATGTATTTTTCTTTTTTGAATGACTATATATTTTGTTTTTTTTCTAACTATATTTTTTTTATGTTTTATGACTATGTATTTTTGCCCGTATTTTGCTTTCCCATATTCCGTGTCAAAATTATAATTCCGTTTTTACGTAATTACATTATTGTGATTTTTTTTATTGCGGGAAGTCCTAGTGGGAAGGGCGATGGGAAGGGCGATGGGAAGGGCGGATTGTGCAGGGGATGTCCTAGTGACGTGGCAGTGGGATGGGAAGTCCTAGTGACGTGGCAGGAGGTGTTTTTTGGATGTCCTAGTGGATGTCCGAGTGGGACATCCACCCACTGGAGATGCTCTAAGACCATCCACAATGCCGCCCAGCCGACCGCCGACGCTGGGTGGTTCGCTGGGCGGTCTATTGCAGTCGCCCAGCGGGCGAATGGAGAGAGAAACCGCGCAGCGCTGGGCGGTTGCGTGGCGCTGGGCGGTCCGCTCGGCGCTATTGCAGCGCCCGGATCGCCCAGCGCACCGCCTAGCACGAAATTTAATTTTTTTTTCCGAAACACTATATATACGCGCTTTGATCGTCATTTTCATTCGCACCACTTGTTTTAACGAGTACTCTCTCTATCTTAATTTCTGTACAAGATCAACAAGGGAAATGGATCTCAACAACGAGCCTAGTTCCGGGAGTAGCGGGTCACAAACTCCGTCTATCCCCGTGGGAAGTGGATGGGGTCAGATGCCCGGGTACTACAACATGTACCCGTGGCAGCAGATGTTTTCCGGGATGCCAACGGGGGGGAGTCCGCCGAGGGGTTTCCGGCGATACCGGGGTGGGCACCAACGGGATGGGCACCCGGGATGCAGATGATCCCGGGGGGGTACCGCCGACACAGGGGACTCCGGGGGTCGTACCGGCTACACAGTGGACTTCTGGGGGTCCCCGGCGACGGCGGGGGATGTCTATCGCCCCAGTTTAGATTTTTCGACTGGTTCATCGCACACATCGACCCAAACGCCCTTGGGGTTTGATAGTTTCTCCTTAGATGACTTGGTGTTTGATACTCCCGGAGCTCCGAAAACTCTCGTTGAAGGGGGGGCAGAGCGGGGGCATGGCGCCCCCGCGAAGAAGGGCAAGAAGAAGGTCGGCGAGTCGCAACCGGGTGAGGAGGAGGTATGGAGGAGGTGGACGGACGAGGAGAACGTTGCTCTCTGCAAGGCGTTGGTGAGTGTTTGCGACGATCCTCTCGTTTCGAACGAGCAGAGGATCGTCAACATGTGGGGCAAGATAGCAGCAGCCTACCAGAGATTTTGCCCGGAGGGGAGGCCACGCAACGGGGTGGATTGCCGGAAGGCCTGGAACCGAATCAGGGGTGCGGTCTCCCGATTTTCGGGTTTGTACACCAACGCACTCCGCATGATGAGCAATGGCCAAACGGAGGAGGACTGCAGGAGAATAGCTGAGAAAGCCTTCCCACTGAAGGGGGGTATACAAGGACTTCACCTACTGGAACTGCTATCTTGTGCTGAACGAGTCCGAGAAGTTCCGAGTAGGTGTCGACTCTGGCTGGCCGAAGAAGCAACGGCTGAACTACACCGGCAGCAGCGGTGGTTCCCACGACCTCCCCGAGACGACGCAGGAGTTCCCCACGCCGCGTTCGGTCGGTGGCCGACCTCGCCCGATGGGGCGCAAGCGCGCTCAGCGGGAGGCGAGGGGGAACGCCGGGGCTTCCCAGGAGGTCCAGTCGGCATCCCCCCTTGGCCAATCCACTGAGGATCTCAAATTCTTCGCTCGCGCACAAACGCGCGCTCAGTTGATCAAGACGATGGCCGAATGGCGGGTGGCGACGGATCCCGTGGAGAAGAGCGTGCTTCAAACCTTGCTCATGAGCCTGCAGGACGAGTTGGAGGCGGCACGGAGGGAGACCAGCGGCGGCGGCCGCCGCCGCCGGCGATGGTGGCGACAGCGACGGAGGCGGCGAAGAAGGAGACGAGGAGTGAATTGGCACTCCTTTTTATTATTGTATTTTTTTAAAATTAATGTATTTTTTTTAAATTATTGTACTTTTTTAAATTTTAATATTATTATTAAACTTTTCCCGTATATGTCTCGTAAATTAAATTTCGTATATTGTGTGATTGTTAATTATTTCATTTTGTGTTAATAGTGATGTGGATATTATGTGGCTAGGTTATGGCTGGGCTATTGCTGGTCCATTTGCTTGTTTTGATGATGTGGCAGGAGGATTTTTAGTGCTATGATGTAGCAGTGGCTAGGCTATGGCTGGGCTATTGCTGGGCTATTCCTATTGTGGATGGTCTAAGAAACTATTTTTTCTGGCCACAGCACAACTTTCCTATGTGGCCAAGTCGTATAAACTAATACAGCTATAAACACAAAAGCGGCAGCATAACATCACTTTATTATATTAATAGTAATTGTTATTACGAATAAATAATGACAAGTTAATGCTATCAAGAAAGAAATTATACAGGCACGAATTGCAAATAATCACCCCAATAATGATTTATTAATTGACATCAATAGATAAAAATAGAAAAATAATGATTTACTGTATTTATATAATATAATCAGTTCTATTTAAACATTGTCAAATTACACAAAAGCAAAAGAAAGTTTAATGTGGTGGTAAGAAAAGTACACCATTTTACTCGCTCCCGTCCCATAGAGATGATGTACCATTTCCTTTTTATTTCGTCTCGTAATAATATATACTTTTTAAATTTAGAAAAAAACTCTCTCTCTAATGAGGTGGGATTCATTCTCAATTATACTTTAAAAAAAATTCTACTTTTCTCTTACTTGCATTAAACTTCATTTTTAATCAAAAGTGTATATTCTTGTGGGACGGAACGCAACTATGATATACTTGTAGTAGTAGTAGTATAATAAATTCTATACTTGCATTAAACTTAATTTTTAATCAAAAGTGTATATTCTTGTGGGACGGAACGCAACTATGATATACTTGTAGTAGTAGTATAATAAATATAGAATCCATATGCCCTTCGGGACATCTCTCACGTGCGAGATGATGTGGATCAAATCAGCATAATTTTTTCATTTGGTTTCATAGTATTTAGTTGAGTTTTTGGGCTTGCAAAAATAATATATCCCGTCATAAGACAATTCTAAAGTTGGAAACGGTGATAAAGCATAGCTTGCAATTTGAATCTGGAATAAGTTAAACGGAAAATTTGCAAGCCAGCCGCACAACCCGTGTGGAACTCTTCGTCCGACATATGCACACATCTCACGGACCGTGTGATTAATCCCTAATCCACACGGCCCGTGCAGATTGCTCGGTTTCAATCAGAGCGCCCAACCCGGATGGGTGACTTTGCTTCACCTTTCTTTTGGACAAAATGTACAACCTGGTCAGGTGCCTTTAATTTGTTGTGTCATTTAGATCATGCCCATCGGTGCTCTTGCGCAAGGACGGCGTCTGTGCCGTTGGCAAGAGCAGACCCCTGCTCGCCGCTGTGCTCTTGCCAACGGCACGACCATGGTCAATGCATAGAGCACGTCCGTGCCAACGGCAAGAGCACGAGCAGCCGACGTGGCATGCTCTGGTTGGCCGTAGCCGTTGATTTATCATTTTTTATTATTATTTTTTAAAAAAATCTGAAAAATTCAGATTAAAAAAAAAAATATTTTCCCACTTTCTAATAAAATATATCCTTTTTTCCACACTTTTAATTTATTTTTCCATTATTTTTACTCCAAAATTCATACTTTCATCTATAAATACTCTCATTTCAAATACAAAAAAATGACACTATACCAAACAACTCTCTCAATCTCAATTTTTAGGATTTTTTTTAATTTTTAGGATTTTAATTATATAATTTTTAATTTTTAGGATTTTAATTATGTAACTTTTAATTTTTAGTAATTTGTAGTAGTATTTCGCGTAATATTAATGCATTTAATATTGTGAAAATGTTTTTAGTAATTGAAGTATTTAAATTAAATAATAGAATAGTGAGACCCTTGAGCACGCTCTTGCGGAAGAGCACGGATGTGGGTATTGTGCTCTTGCCAAAGAGCATGGAGTAAAAAAGTAATAAAAGTGGGTCCGGGCCCACATCCATGCTCTTTGGCAAGAGCATGGATGGGGATGCTCTTAATCTGGCCGGGTGAGTGGTGACATTCGCACCCAAAAAGGCTTTTAGCGAAAATGATACTCCTAACATCTCTAAAAAATATGAACAGTTTCTTTTTTTAGTCTGATCCTGACTAATATAAACATTTTGATTTTATAAAGTCTTTTTCTCTCTAAAGAGATATGGTCCATTAACTACTAACAATATTTTAGTTTTCTTTTTATCTATCTATAATTATACTCCATTATAAAATCCTGCATATTGTATTATGTGCTAAGATTTTTTAAAATTATTGACAAAATACCATGCAAGTTGTCGGCAAATTGACACGTAGATTGTGTTATTATCATGTGGCTATTATCCAAACGGTTTTTCATGTCAGGTCCTATGCGATAACACAAATGTCCGACGATAATTCACTTGATTTGGTTATCATCTCATTTTAATCGGATTATCTTCTTCTAACATTTAGTTGTCACAAATTAACGGGGTGTAATTTTATAAACGATGGAATAATCCTCTATGACAACAAGATTATAAGTTTAATTGGATAACCTCATTATTCTGTTACAAATATTATCCCGTTGGTCATCATGGATGGGTTGATGAAATAATTTACATGATCATAAACTCGTAGAATTTATTTAGATTCCAATAAAATTTGTATTAAACCACATATATATATATGGATGTATTTATTTCCTTTTTTTATCTTTTGTTCTATTGTTCTTTTTAATCTCAGCTCCACGATTTTGTCATCCGACGATTAGATTGATGCCACGTGTCATTTAATAATGCAGATTTATAGTTGAATAATGCACACCGACTAATAATGAATTATTATAGTGTAATAATGCATATTTTCAGTTGAATAATGCACACCGACTAATAATGCACCATTATAGTGTAATAATGCAGATCATCACAACCATCCAATTCAAGGATACAAGGGTTGTGATTAAAAAGAAGTTTGGACTGAAAAGCTGCGAATTATATATATATATATATATATATATATATATATATATATATATATAGGGGAGCGTTATTCTCCTTTTCACATCTTAGATCCTTTTTCCTTCTTAATATTACGCGTTAGATCTAAGGCATCAACGGATCAGATTGATTCTATAAAACTGGTTCCGTGTTGCATTATAGAAGGTGGTTGTATGCATTACAGGGTTATTATTGACATTTGACGGAAAAGTAACTGCCACATTTTGGTATCTGCGAATAATGCACCACATGGTCACAAGTAATGCATATAATTGACTATATAATGCACAATATGTGAACTGCAATGCATACGAATAAGATGTACCATGTTATGATGTTTGGACACACGTTTCTTGTTTCCCCTAAGGGTTTAATAAGCTTAGGGGCTAGGGTATAGTACGTAGACATGTATGTAATCTTCACATGGTAACGAGTAATGGATATAATTGACTATATAATGCACAATTTGTGAACTGCAATGCATACGAACAAGATGTGTAGTTTTATGATGTTTGACACACGTTTCTTGTTTCCCCTAAGGGTTTAATAAGCTTAGGGGCTAGGGTATAGTACGTACGCATTAATAACAAATTATAAAACGATACGAATAATTCACCAAATTGTCACGAGTAATGGATGTTATTAACTATATAATGCACAATATGTGAACTGCAATGCATACGAATAAGATGTACCATGTTATGATGTTTGACACACGTTTCTTGTTTCCCCTAAAGGTTTAATAAGCTTATGGGCTAGGGTATAGTACGTAGACATTACTAACAAATTGTTGTTATTGGAATATACGTATGTGCATTATTTGGTTTAGGTAGTGCATTATGTAGCTGTTAATTGTCATTATCTCATTATATTATGCATTATTAGAGGAATTGTGTATATGGGTTAATCAACGGATTGAAGATTACATACGTGCATTTAGTAATGTCTACGTACTATACCCTAGCCCCTAAGCTTATTAAACCATTAGGGTAAACAAGAAACGTGTGTCAAACATCATAACATGGTACATCTTATTCGTATGCATTGCAGTTCACATATTGTGCATTATATAGTTAATAACATCCATTACTCGTGACAATTTGGTGAATTATTCGTATCGTTTTATAATTTGTTATTAATGCGTACGTACTATACCCTAGCCCCTAAGCTTATTAAACCCTTGGGGGAAACAAGAAACGTGTGTCAAACATCATAACACAGCACATCTTGTTCGTATGCATTGCAGTTCACAAATTGTGCATTATATAGTCAATTATATCCATTACTCGTTACCATGTGAAGATTACATACGTGTCTACGTACTATACCCTAGCCCCTAAGCTTATTAAACCCTTAGGGGAAACAAGAAACGTGTGTCCAAACATCATAACATGGTACATCTTATTCGTATGCATTGCAGTTCACATATTGTGCATTATATAGTCAATTATATGCATTACTCGTGACCATGTGGTGCATTATTCGTAGCGGTTTCCAGCCATTATTAGATTACTATTGTACCCTCATAATGCACAAAATAGGACAAATAATGCAACACGGGATTAATTACTCAATGTTGATCTTGACCGTCCATTTCTCTAATCTAATGGCTGATATTAAGAAGGAAAAAGGAGGAAATATAGAAAAAGGAAATGAATACATCCCTATATATATATATGATTATATATATAATTGTTTTTTTGATCTGTAGACTTTTTTTGGCACTGGATTTTACCATTTATACTTATAACTAACATATTTTATTGAATTAAAATTGCATTGTTACGATTAGAGTTTAGAATATGTTAATGAAACAAATAAAAGGTTAAAAATAATCTGCATGGCCTTATGAAAGAATATTAAAAAGAAGAAAAAAAAACAGAGAAAATATGTGAAAAAAAATCTGCTGAGAAAAAATCTGCTGAGAAAATGAAAGGAAGCGAGAGAAAGGTTTTCTAATTCCAATTCTGAACTTACGATTAGTTGATGTCTTCCTTTAAGCCGCCAAAGTAAAACGGATGTTAAAATAATCTTAAAAAGGCAAATTTCCGGAAAATACTACTCCTAATATTTCATCACATTCTGATAAATTCTACTCTACTAAGTATATAATTTTAAAATTTCGTTAAAAACTGATGAAGTTTACGTTATTCATAACTCTTAGCTCCTCTTAGCTCTGATTTGGGTGAAATCATATTTGATGTGATCAATAAAATTTGAGAATATATATATATATATATATATAGGGTCTTGTTAGGTTGAGATTTTTTAGCTTAATTGAGAATTGAGATGCATTTTCAGCCACTCATTTTGAAATGTCAACTGCAAGTAGATTATGTCAACTAAGGGGTATTATCGTCATTTCATTTCAATAGCCAGAATATCAAATGTCAACAACTCGTATTAAAATGTCAACAACTAAAAAAAATTTAATTTTTTTAATTTTTTTAATTTTTTAAATTTTTTTTAATTTTTTTTAAATTTTTTTTAAATTTTCGCGCGATGTCAACTATTGAGACATTATGTCAACTACGATGTGTAGTCTGCACATCAAATGTCAATAGCTCTGCACATCAAATGTCAACAGCTTATAATTGACATTATATATGTGTAGTTGACATGAATTGTATATGTAGTTGACATTATATGTGTGTAGTTGACATGAATTGTATATGTAGTTGACATTACATGTGTGTAGTTGACATGAATTGTATATATAGTTGAAAAAAAAATTAAAAAAAATAAAAAATAAAAATCGAAAAAAAAAATAATTTTTTAAAAAAAATAAAAAAAATATTTATTAAATAAAATATATGATGAAATTACAAATATGCCCTTTCACAATTAATTAATGTAAAAATATTTTCCATATGGCAAATTCTGGACCACTCATTTAATAAAAATGAGTGGCTTATAATGCATCTCAATTTTCAATTAGGCTAAAAAATCTCAATTGATCACAACCCTATATATATATATATATATATGGTCTTGTTAGGTTGAGATTTTTAGCTTAATTGAGAATTGAGATGCATTTTCAGCCACTCATTTTGAAATGTCAACTACAAGTAGATTATATCAACTAAGGGTATTATCGTCATTTCATTTCAATAGCCAGAATATCAAATGTCAACAACTCGTATTAAAATGTCAACAACTAAAAAAAATTTATTTTTTTATTTTTTTAAAAATTTTTTAAAAAATTTTTTAAATTTTTTTTTAATTTTTTTAATTTTCACGCGATGTCAACTATTATGTGTATCCTGCACATCAAATGTCAATAGCCCTGCACATCAAATGTCAATAGCCTGCACATCAAATGTCAACAGCTTATAGTTGACATTATATGTGTATAGGTGATATGAATCATAGATGTAGTTGACATTATATATGTGCAGTTGACATGAATTGTATATGTAGTTGACATTATATGTGTGTAGTTGACATGAATTGTATATATAGTTGACAAAAAAAATAAAAAAAATAAAAAAATAAAAAATCGAAAAAAAAATTAATTTTTTTTAAAAAAATAAAAAATATTTATTAAATAAAATGTATGATGAAATTACCATTCTGCCCTTTCACAATTAATTAATGTAAAAATATTTTCCATGTGGTAAATTCTGGACCACTCATTTAATAAAAATGAGTGGCTAATAATGCATCTCAATTCTCAATTAGGCTAAAAAATCTCAATTGATCACAACCCTATATATATATATATATATATATATATCAATAATCATTTTATTGATTTGAAAAATATATGCACCACGTCAATAATATATTACATACAATGGAGAAAGCTAAAATTTAATTAAATTTAATACTAGATTTCTTTTAATTTAAGAGTGAACTACAAAATTAACCCCTATGTATAGTTAATCGAACGTTTGAGGTACTCATGTTTTAAAAAATGCACCAGACGCCTCTATGTATGGGTATAATATCATTTGAAGTCCATTTTCACCATGTCTGCACTAAACCAAGCTAATACTATATATTCCGCCCCCTCCAATTTCGGATCTTGGATCCGCCACTGGCCATACATAATACCTAATTTTATAGTTCACTCTTAATTTAAATAGTGCAGTCTTCTTCTTTTAAGTATTTTTTACAATAGCCAAGAGACAAGAAGGAAACTTTAAAATCCAAATAATTTGAGTTCAATCACGCGTTAGTTATGGATGACAGTATGAGACGATTTGGCTGACCAAATTGTCTAATGGTATCCCAATTCTATTAAACAATACTCCTACCTACTATATATAATATTTCACTATCAAAACTACCTATTAAGTCATGCAACCTATATCTTTTATCATTCATTATGGTTGGGCTAAGATATACGTCACTACGGTTAGGGAACCGGCGGTTCATCCGGTTCTTGAACTTGAACCGGCCCGTCCTAGCTTGGACGGTTCCGGTTCCTGAACCGTGAACCGGCGGTTCACGTCAAGGTCCGGAACCGTCGGTTCCTGTCCGGTTCCGGACCGGTTCGGCGGTTCATGTTTATTTATTTTTTTTTTGTTAAAATTGTAATTCAAGCAAAAAATGTAAATATACTTGCATAAATAAAATTAGAATAATGCGATGTACAAATGCAATTTTATTTATACAAATTTCAACTATATTACAAATTACAACTTAAAATTTACAAATTACAACTTAAAATTTACAAATTACAACTTAAAAATTATAAATTACAAAAGACTTGTCTTGATTACAATTTACAAATTACATATTCGAAACAAATGGGTGAAAAAAGAAATAAAGGAAAAAGACTTGAGCTCAACTTAAATTTAAAATTTAAGCTGATATGCCTACGTATCCTCAATGCTCAATTGCATTTTGGAATCAAAGTCCATGTAGTTCTCTTACCTTGCTTACCTATTTGGCTTGATCGGAGGAATTGGCCTACTCTTCGTCGGAGAAGTAGTCTTGGTCGGGTTGTACTACTTGATTGTCCCAATCCGGTTCTTGGTCTCTAATTCGGCGGAGCACCAATCATCAAGTAACATGGTGGCTTCCATGTTTTGCCCGGTGAGTCTACTTCTTCTGTCGTCCAAGACGTTGCCTCCAACACTAAAGGCGGACTCGATGGCGACAGTAGAAGCCGGAACCGAAAAGATCTCCTTGGCCATTGATGCAAGGATGAAAAAATCTTTTTCGTGTGATCCCCACCAATCTAGGACGTCGATTTGTTGGGGAATGGGACCTTCTTCTTCATCATTGAAAGAAAAGTGTGAGTCAAAATATAAATCTAACTCATTTGCCAAAATTTGTCGTCCTTCCTCCGCTGCTGTAGCCGTAGAAGTCCGCCAATTGGGATTGGGTGTCGGGGTCATCAACTTGGAAGAAGCCAAAGTTATGTGTTTGACGGGGGGTCTAGGTCTCACTTGGTGGGTACTGTTGTACTTGGCTTCGTAATCGTGAAAGAGAGCCCGCAAGTCGAACTCAAAACTTCTTTGCAGTGTTGAGAGGTGGGGGAGGTTTACTTGGAATGTTTGGGCTAGGTTTATGTTGTTGTCGTCGTCCTCGTTATTCGATTGCAAGGCTCGGAGTGGTTCAAGATCAATAGAAGGCAAATTGTTGTAATAAAATTCTAAAATTTTTAAAGTACCAACTATTCTCTATTTTGGATCCAAAACTTTTGCAAGCAAAAAAACCGTTGGGATCTCATTGAAATACTTAAGTCATTTTTCAAGCATATAATATAAAACACACATTAATTCAGGATTATTTATGGAATTTTTCATTGCAGTTTTAAAACCAAGTGATATATACATGCAATGTTCTAAAACACGAACGAATGTGCAATAATACACACCCGATAACTCAACGGTGGCATTTCTAAAACCTTTGAATAATTTAAATAAACTCATGCTTTGATCCCAACAAGATGAGGTTAGATATAAATCATCTACAGGGAAAGTTCTATAAAAATCAACCAAATATTCTATATGATCTAAAGTATAATGCAACATATCATATGTAGAGTTCCATCTAGTAGACACATCTAAATTAAAAGGTGTGTACCTTATTTTCATCGAATGGTAATACTTCTTCCACGTCTTGCGAATATGAGGCTTCCAGTGGATCAAGGATACAACTGTTGTAATAGGTTGAATATGTCTTTGCCATAAAGACAAAGCATCTTGTACACATAAATTTAAAATATGACATATACATCTTTGGTGAAAATACTTACCACTTATCACCGGAGAGCAAGCCGCAATTAATTCGGGTATACTTGCAATGTTAGCGGTTGCGTTATCAAAACCAACCGAAAATATTTTGTTGCATAAATCATAATCATTCAAAACTTGAATAATTAAATATGCAATTGCTTGTGTGGTGAAGGAAATTGTCTAAAACTAATTAAACGTTTATTTAAAGTCTAATTATTATCTATAAAATGAAACGAAATTCCCATGTAAGAATTTCTAGGGTTTCTGACGAAAACTGGCAGTTCCGCTGACGGTTTCTGAAAAACCTAGTGTGTAGGTCGGAAATAGGCCTGAAAAGCTACCGGAACTGCCGAACCGCCGGTTACAGTTTGCGCACAATTGGAACCTGAACCGGCCAGGGGGAACCGGCGGTTCCGGGCACGGTTTGAACCGTCACCGACGATTCCGGTTACGGTTCGAAGACGGTTCCGGACCGGTTCGGACGGTTCGTTTCGGTTTGGGGACGTCTAGGCTTAGAATGTCCACTATAGGGCAGCCCCAACGGCCATCGCGGCTCTCTATAGTGCTGGACAGGGGCAGCCGAGGCGGGGATGGGGAGGTAGGAGGGGCACAGCGGCTGCCTATAGCATGGTTGGGTGAGCCGTGGCGCGTGGACACAGGGTTTTTTTTTCGATTTTTAAATTTTTTTTATATAAATACTCCCTATTTCACTCCCATTTCACTTCCATTCACACACATCTACACCCTTTTTCCACTCTCTATATTTTAGTATTTTTATAAAATTTTCGTTGTATAAATTTCCCCTATCTATAATATAACGAAGATTTGGTTTTAAATTTTTTTTATGTTAATTTATTTGTTTTTTCTAATTATTATCGTCCAATAATTTTTATTCGAATTTAACAAAAATATACCAACAATTAATAAAATATTGTAATTTGTGGTTGTGGACATGTCCACTATTGGGTTGGACAACTTTTTTTGTGGCTGTGGATAATTTTTTGTGGCCGTGCCACCAGTCATATCCACTCTATAGTGGACACTCTTAATCATCCAAGAAATTAAGGTAATGGCTTCTCCTCCTTTTCAGACCATCAGCCATGTCCACTCTATAGTGGACACTCCTAATCATCCAAGAAATCAAGATAATGGTTTCTCCTCCTTTTCGGACCATCTTTTCTTATTAGGGCATCCACAGTGGGACGGATGTCCCGACGGACATCCCGACGGACTTCCCAAAAACACCTCATGTCACGCCATAAGGACATCCTACTGCACAATGGCGGACATCCCCAAGGACATCCCGACGGACTTCCCACAATAATAAAAATTCACAAATTCACCAAATTAAACAATTTACGAAATTAAAATTTCGACACATATACGGAGAAAATACAAACACTTTATTTAAAACAAAAAATATACATAATTATTAAAAAAAATACTTAGTTAAAAAAAACCTACAGCTTCGACAAATGCGGCCCCCGTCTCACTCCACGGCGTCCCCGCCGCCAGTCCCGTCGTAATTCTTGGGCAGGGGTGGCATCCCCAAATCGCGCCGCATACTGTCGATGACATCCTTCAGCATAATCTAGTATAAGGGGCCAGTCGCTGAAAGCCACTTCTCCATGGTGATTAAAAGTAAATCATGTTGTTGTATGCGGGCGAGTGCGGGGAGCTCGGGATCGATCTGGGAAGGAGCTTCCGATTGGACCTCGGGTCTGGACCCGCTGGCGCTTCCCCTAGCCATCCGCATCGCGGACTTTTGCCGAACCGGGCGACGGCGGCGGGATTGAGGGGTCGGGAACTCTGCCTCAGCTTCAGGGAGTTCGCGGGAACCGGCACTGCTGTTGTACTCCCCGGAGGGGTTGATCTTCGTCCGCTTTGGCCAGCCAGCTTCAACACCCGAACTAAACTTGGCGGAAGTCTGCACCACAAGATAGACCTCCCAATATTTGAAATCCCCGAAACTCAATTCACTGTCGGGGTACTGCTGATGAGACAGAAGCTTCACATCATCGACGGACATGCCGCTGGTTGCCGCGCGGAGGTTGTTTTGGTAGATGCCGGCAAATCGGCTGAGCTGCCTCATCAGCCACTCCCACTGTTTCCGGCATTGCTCTCCATCGTGAGGCTTCCCACCGGACGGTTTGAATTGGAGGTAGCTTCGGCTAATGCGCCACCACATTCTGTCGATTTGCTGGTTAACCCCGACGTAGGGATCCTCGACTACACTAATCCAGGCCTTCGCCAGCGCGACACACTCCTCTATGCTCCAGATGGTCCTCTTTCTCCTGCTGGCTTCCTCCCCCTCGGCCCCCGCCCCACCCTCGTTCCCCGCACGCGCAGACGAGGTAGTGGCCTTGCCCTTGCCCTTCCCTCTCCCTTGCCTCCGCGTCCTCCCTCCCGCCGATGGCATCTCAGTGGGAGAATCCCTGACCGAAGATAGCCCCAACTCCTCAAAAGAGAAAGTCTCGATGCCGGTGAACTGATTCTCCAGAGGAGTACTCTGGGGGAATCACCCGACAATAGATCCATGTAGGGGCGATAGACATTGTCCCCAGGTGATTGGGGGACCCCATGCCTGCTTCCCCCCCGCAGCGGCAGGCATGCCTGCATCATCCCGAGCATTTGGTACATCATCCCACACCAAGGGGGTACATATTGTAGTACCCGGGCATCATCCCCGCCATTTGGGGTTGGGGCATCATCTCCGCCATTCCGGGCATCACCCCGGACATCGGTGCACTTCCTCCGGCATTTTCCCCAACTCTAACGGGAAAAGTCGGCGTTTGTGACTTGCTCGTGGAGGGAGAATCACTATCGAAGTACTCCATTTATCTTCTGAAGAAATGAAAGTAGAGAGAGAAACTCATTAAAACAAGTGGTGTGAATGAAATGAAGTTCAACGAGCCGCATATATAGAGTTTTTTTTTAAATGAAAAATCGGGAAGTCGGCAGGGACGTTCGTCGTGTCAGCGCAATGGCGGACGTCACGACGGAAGTCCCCGGAATGTCGCGGAACTCCGGTGTCCGCATCGCACGTCCGCGTCCGCCTCCATGCTGCGTAATGGCGGACGTCCCGCGCGGACGTCCGCCGAGACGGCCGCAGTTATGGATGCTCTTAGCCGCAACTTAAGTCACCACGCATGACTTCAATTATCCGATAAAAATTGCAGGAAATCATAAAGCTACAGAAAAAGAAAAAGGATTTCATCAATTTTGTGGATAATTGTATGTATTCTAAATTTATTATTATATAGTACTCCCTTCGTTCCATGTTAATAGAGTCATTTTTCTATTTCGAGAAATTCTAAGTTAATTGAGTCATTTATATTTTTGACAAAAAGTAATTCTCACTTTTACTTTATTCTCTCTTCGTCTCTCTTACTTTATTTTCTCTTACTTTTTCACCATCAATTTAACAAACTATTCTTAAATTCGTGCCAAAAAGAAATGTCTCTATTAACAAGGAACGGAGAGAGTAACATTCTTTTTAGTCCATCCTATAAAAATATTCATTTTCTAATTTTAGAAATTATCTTTTCTTCAATAAGATGAGACTCATTTTCCACTGACAATACTTTAACTATTTTTTTATCTTTATCTCTTTCTTATTTTACCCATTGTTCATTAAAACTCATGTGAAACCTAAAGTGCGTATTCTTTTTGGAATGGAGGCAGTACGTAGCAAGTGTTAGATTATTCAAGAGTATACTGAGTCCCTCCGTCCCACAAGAATTTGCGGTCTTTCCTTTTTAGTCGTACCTACAAAAATATACACTTTCCAATTTTAGAAACTCTTTTATCTCTACTGAGGTGAGATCCAATCCCTACTAACAATACTTTAATTACTCTTTTTCTCTATCTCTCTATTACTTTACCAATTTTACATTAAAATTCATAAACTCAAAATACATAATTTTTTGGAGACAGAGAGAAAGTATTTTTAACATGGATTGAAACAACTTCCTCTTTTCTTGGTCATATCTATATTATTCTCACTTTTAATTTACTATATATTCACTTTAACTATATATTTTTATAAAATCAATAAAAAAAATACTCAACTTTCGAGGTAATAATTATTCGATCATATCCAATCTTTCGATCAATCAAAACAGAATCAAATTAGTCAACGTTACTTCGAGGAAAGACTGAAATCGTCGTCTTTTGTGTGCCATATTGAAAATTCAAACCAAACGCATTAAAATAGTAATCATTTAATTTGATAGCGACGCAGTTGGTCTCACCCCCTTAGCCGTCTGTTGCTTCATAAACCAGAGAAACACGCTACTCAATCCCACAAACACAAACACAAACACAAACCTCTCTTCTGCAAAATGAGAGAAATGAGGATTTTAGTGATTTGCATCCTTGCTTTGGCTGTTTCATCTTCTTCAACCAATTCAAACGACGTTCCTGTACGGAGGGACGACTACGAAGGTGGAGTGATCCACGACATCACTCACAGCTTCACTCCTAACACGCCGGTGGGAATCTACCCCAACGGACTCGGCAAGTTCCTCACGCTGCTCAGGAGCATGAAGAACGGCTCCGACTTCAATTTCTCCGAGCTCAAATTGCCGCTCCACGCCGGCACTCACGTCGACGCGCCTGGCCATTTCTACGAGAACTACTTCGAACAAGGCTTTGATGCCGATACCCTTGACCTCAGAGTACTCAATGGTAACCATTCTTCAATTCACTCTCTGTAATTGCTGATTTCCGCCTCGAATTGGATTTCTACACTGCAGATTTGGTTAGGTTATCACTTTGAATCTACTCTGCGTAGTTATGATCTCTGTTTTTAGCAACTCAACTAGCAGATTAGTTTCTCCCAAATCGGTTAACTAATTTATGCTTAATTGAATCTGGAATTTTAGGTCTCATATAATTATAATCATATTGCCAAGTGAAGTTAGGTTGCTTCAGCTAAATGAGCTTTAATAACTTCTGCATTATCTGGATTTGCTGCATTTGATGGTTTGATTGCTGTATCTGCTTGAAATGGTTTGTAATGGCATGAATTCCACATTTGGGCAGGTCCTGCGTTGCTCGTAGACGTTCCCAGAGACAAGAATATTACTGGTATGCTAAGCTTGAATTCTTGGTATTTAAATGTAGAGGGAACATATTTTTTTTCCACTAACTTTGCCAAGGTGTCAATTTTTGTCCGTAACATTTGAAAATATCTTCTAAGGTCCATTAACTTCAATGTAATATCGCTTGAAATACTTTTTTTACTGGTTCAAACTTCTTTTGGCAAAAATATCCACAAGCCCATGAAGGGCATTTCAGTCTATTACTCTCCCTTTTTTCATTAAAATATAGTATGTGATTTTCTATAAAATGATTATGTTCCATAAAATGATATTTTGTATGGATAAAAATGATATTAATATAAATGATATATTGCTTGTATAAAATGATATATTAGCAAAAATGTTATCACTCTAAATATGAGTTATCATTCTAATGCACCCCATGGTTTATATCTCTAATTCTTCTTTTCCATTTCTTCCTTCTTTTTTCTTTCTTCTTTCCCATATTTTCATTCTCTCTTCTTCTCCATTTTCTCCTTCTCTCATCATCTGGAGTAACTATATAAATAGAAATGAATGAATGTGTAACTAGTTTAAAACGGCCTTCTAAGATGTCTGAAATGCCCTTCATGGGCTTGAGGGTATTTTCATCCAGAAAAAGTTCAAAAGAGTGAAAAAGTAGCTCAATCGATATAACATCGAAGTTAATGGACCTCAAAAGATATTTTCAAATGTTACGGACAAAAAAAATGTTCCCTCAAATGTATGTGTGCTGGAATGGATGATCAGTTTGAGTAGATGTACTTGTTTCCTAAATCCCTGTTTCTGTTTTTCATCTCTTTGGTTTTCTCTGTTTCAGCTGAAGTTATATCTCTAATTCTTCTTTTCCATTTCTTCCTTCTTTTTTCTTTCTTCTTTCCCATATTTTCATTCTCTCTTCTTCTCCATTTTCTCCTTCTCTCATCATCTGGAGTAACTATATAAATAGAAATGAATGAATGTGTAACTAGTTTAAAACGGCCTTCTAAGATGTCTGAAATGCCCTTCATGGGCTTGAGGGTATTTTCATCCAGAAAAAGTTCAAAAGAGTGAAAAAGTAGCTCAATCGATATAACATCGAAGTTAATGGACCTCAAAAGATATTTTCAAATGTTACGGACAAAAAAAATGTTCCCTCAAATGTATGTGTGCTGGAATGGATGATCAGTTTGAGTAGATGTACTTGTTTCCTAAATCCCTGTTTCTGTTTTTCATCTCTTTGGTTTTCTCTGTTTCAGCTGAAGTTATATCTCTAATTCTTCTTTTCCATTTCTTCCTTCTTTTTTCTTTCTTCTTTCCCATATTTTCATTCTCTCTTCTTCTCCATTTTCTCCTTCTCTCATCATCTGGAGTAACTATATAAATAGAAATGAATGAATGTGTAACTAGTTTAAAACGGCCTTCTAAGATGTCTGAAATGCCCTTCATGGGCTTGAGGGTATTTTCGTCCAGAAAAAGTTCGAAAGAGTGAAAAAGTAGCTCAATCGATATAACATCGAAGTTAATGGACCTCAAAAGATATTTTCAAATGTTACGGACAAAAAAAATGTTCCCTCAAATGTATGTGTGCTGGAATGGATGATCAGTTTGAGTAGATGTACTTGTTTCCTAAATCCCTGTTTCTGTTTTTCATCTCTTTGGTTTTCTCTGTTTCAGCTGAAGTTATATCTCTAATTCTTCTTTTCCATTTCTTCCTTCTTTTTTCTTTCTTCTTTCCCATATTTTCATTCTCTCTTCTTCTCCATTTTCTCCTTCTCTCATCATCTGGAGTAACTATATAAATAGAAATGAATGAATGTGTAACTAGTTTAAAACGGCCTTCTAAGATGTCTGAAATGCCCTTCATGGGCTTGAGGGTATTTTCGTCCAGAAAAAGTTCGAAAGAGTGAAAAAGTAGCTCAATCGATATAACATCGAAGTTAATGGACCTCAAAAGATATTTTCAAATGTTACGGACAAAAAAAATGTTCCCTCAAATGTATGTGTGCTGGAATGGATGATCAGTTTGAGTAGATGTACTTGTTTCCTAAATCCCTGTTTCTGTTTTTCATCTCTTTGGTTTTCTCTGTTTCAGCTGAAGTTATATCTCTAATTCTTCTTTTCCATTTCTTCCTTCTTTTTTCTTTCTTCTTTCCCATATTTTCATTCTCTCTTCTTCTCCATTTTCTCCTTCTCTCATCATCTGGAGTAACTATATAAATAGAAATGAATGAATGTGTAACTAGTTTAAAACGGCCTTCTAAGATGTCTGAAATGCCCTTCATGGGCTTGAGGGTATTTTCGTCCAGAAAAAGTTCGAAAGAGTGAAAAAGTAGCTCAATCGATATAACATCGAAGTTAATGGACCTCAAAAGATATTTTCAAATGTTACGGACAAAAAAAATGTTCCCTCAAATGTATGTGTGCTGGAATGGATGATCAGTTTGAGTAGATGTACTTGTTTCCTAAATCCCTGTTTCTGTTTTTCATCTCTTTGGTTTTCTCTGTTTCAGCTGAAGTTATATCTCTAATTCTTCTTTTCCATTTCTTCCTTCTTTTTTCTTTCTTCTTTCCCATATTTTCATTCTCTCTTCTTCTCCATTTTCTCCTTCTCTCATCATCTGGAGTAACTATATAAATAGAAATGAATGAATGTGTAACTAGTTTAAAACGGCCTTCTAAGATGTCTGAAATGCCCTTCATGGGCTTGAGGGTATTTTCGTCCAGAAAAAGTTCGAAAGAGTGAAAAAGTAGCTCAATCGATATAACATCGAAGTTAATGGACCTCAAAAGATATTTTCAAATGTTACGGACAAAAAAAATGTTCCCTCAAATGTATGTGTGCTGGAATGGATGATCAGTTTGAGTAGATGTACTTGTTTCCTAAATCCCTGTTTCTGTTTTTCATCTCTTTGGTTTTCTCTGTTTCAGCTGAAGTTATGAAGTCGTTGAACATTCCCAAGGGTGTGAGAAGAGTACTTTTCAGAACACTAAATACGGATAGGTAATCTTTAATGTAATCAAGCAACTCTTCTTAGTTCAGTGCTGATGCTGCTGAATGGTCTTACACTTCTGGTCAGCCTGTCTCATTTTTAACTGTGGTTAACGACATTGTTTTCGTTCCTTGTTGAGCATATCAAAGCTCGTATTTGGCTTTAGTTAAAGTATATCTCATTTGTCGTTCTGCATTAGTGAGACACTCAAAATACTCTTTTAATTATCAAACCGGCTCACTGGTTTCATTTTAAGTCGTCTGAGAATTTCTCATTGGGGATTTATACGCGATTCTTTTTTCAGGCGCCTTATGTACACAAATAAATTTGATTCGAGTTACGTGGGATTCACAGGAGCTGGAGCACAGTGGCTTGTAGATAACACTGGTATCAAACTTGTGGGTAAGACTTGAAAAGTAGATATCCATCTCCTGTGCTATTTCTGCACTCTTTGTGAACTTGCTGAGCCATCTCCATTGCAGGAATCGATTACTTGTCGGTTGCTTCCACTGATTATCTGACCGCTGCTCATCGTGTTTTTCTTAAAAGCAAGGTAAGTTAAGCCTTTCAAATACAGTGTTTCTAGGAGACATTTAGATACCTTCTTCTGGTTAAGGTCTGAAATGAATTTTGAACTCCAAGTGGAACAATATTTGATAGTGATGAAAATTTACAGGAAATCATCCTAGTTGAAGGGCTGAAACTTGATGATGTTGAAGCTGGATTATACACTGTGCACTGCTTGCCTTTGAGATTGGTTGGTGCTGAGGGATCACCCATCAGATGTGTTCTGATGAAGGGATGAGATTGGAAAGCATCCCTGGAGGCTATTTTGTATTAAGGCATTTACTTTCGATAATAAGTAGTAGTATGTTTGTAAAATATAGGATCCAGTATTTGTGTGTTTAATCTATCAGTGAATGTGGTGAATTATCTTATGTTAGTATTTCTATTTATCAAAATAACCACATCAATAGATATCAAGAGGAGATGTGTGAGTTGGCCAAGATATCTGGGGCCAGGGCCAAAGGTCTTGGGTTCGAGTCCTGTGGCGCGGCCTTTAAAATTTATGTTCATTTAACCATAAAAAAGAGTGATACAACCTTTAAAATTTATGTTCATTTAACTAAAAAAAAGAAAAAAAAATAGAGTGATGCGATTCTATGCATAGTAGTCTCTATTTTACTCTTTAAGAAATAACTCAATTAGTGGTACATATTAGATTTTTTTTGAAAAAAACTAACGGCCATAATATAATAAATAAAATAAGAAATTTGAGTTAGTACACTAATTTAATTTCAATGTATAGTATCATTATTTCCATTTCCTATGTATCTAAACAAAAAATATTTATAACCATCCATGACCGAATAGCACTAGTTCTTTAAATACAAGCGCATTTAAATATTTGGAACCAAATTACATATTTATCGAACATCAAGCACATTCAGCTCCTGCATGCATGGATTCTCTACTAACGAAATGTTTCTAAATTAAAATGAAAGAAACGAGACACTGTTAATTTTTCTACTATTTTGACAGATATTTTCTTGTTTGAGATTTCAATAAGTCAATTTGTTTGACTAGTTTATCCAATCGTAAATTTGATGAAAACAACCCGAATTGCTTCTCCAAACACCAATTCACTATCCCCAAATTCCATCTCTCTCACTGATTTCCCGGCGAAATCTTCCGTGATGACACCGCCGCTGCTAACATGCGCGCTGCTGCTGGCGCATGCGCTGTTTCCTCTCACCGCCGCCACCTCCAACGCTGCGTATCCTCCGCCCTACGGGATCGATCAGCCCTGCACTTCCGCCGCCGAGGTGTACGGAGGCGGCCGCATCATCGACATAAGCCACCGGTACCACCCGGACTTGCCGGCGTGGGAGTCCCCCGACGGAATCGGCCGCTTCCTGTGGCTGACTAGGAGCATGAAGAACGGATCGGTCGCGAATTTCTCCGAGATGAAGCTCTCCGCCCACACCGGCACCCACGTCGATGCGCCTGGCCACGTCTTCGATCACTACTTCGACGCCGGCTTCGATGCCGCCTCGCTCGACCTCGATGTTCTCAACGGTACCCTTCAATCGGTTAATCAACTGATTTTTTCTCTTTTTCAGTTGATCAGCTTATCCTAAGGAATTCAATTTGTGTGTTTTTGGAGAAATTAGGGATTGTGATTGCGTTAATTGTTTTATCACTAACTACTGTTGATTGTTATAATTGAATTCCTCGATCTCATACTGTGTTCTCTGTTTCCCCTGAATTGAATATGAAATGTTTGGAACCGCCTTTGATTAAGTTCTTGCATGAATTGGCCTGAAATCCTGCACACAATTACCTTACTAAGATAGATGGAGTTAGTTGAAAGAGGCGTACACTTTGTTCTGAAGTTTGACTGATTTCGAGCATCAGACGTATATGCTCTTGTTTTCCTCTTTGATGCCTGGAGCTTGGTTGTGACTTGTTGGTTGAACGGTGAGGATTGATGTAAGATTAGTAGAACAGATGAAATCTGATTTCGTGACGATTGTCATATACTATCAGTTTCAACATCAATGCAAGCTAGTATCATTTATCATTTGAGTTCTGTTACTTATGCCTTGATATATCTATGTTTACCACAGTTCAGTTTGCTTGGTTTTCTTATTACTTTAAACAGGGGATGCCTTGGTTGTAGATGTTCCAAGAGACACAAATATCACTGGTATGAGCTATATAACTACTATATGGATCCTGCCATGCTTTATTATATGCCACTGTAGAATACGGACATTCCTTCACATTCGTTCTATTGTCACGTCCATGTTTTAGCTGAAGTTATGAAGTCCTTAAATATTCCAAAGGGAGTAAGAAGAGTACTCTTCAGAACACTAAATACGGACAGGTAATTGTATTAGTGGAATCTCAGCTCTTCTTAAGAGTTTGCATAAGCTATAGTTCTTGTAAGAAATGTGTTCCATAAATTCCTTTTCAGAGGCCTTATGTACAAGAAGGCATTTGACACAAGTTACGTTGGGTTCATGAACGATGGGGCACAGTGGCTTGTCGATAATACTGACATCAAACTTGTCGGTAAGACTTGAAGCTCAAAATTTTATAGTTGGTTCTCTATGTTTCAGTACTTCACTTGTGCACCTGTATATGCTTTCACGTAGTTTTTCTACTGATCCGCTTGTCACAGATGAGTTCTTCTTCATGTCTCTTCTTCTCGGATTACCATGAAAGCTAGGAAAATGTTTTTTCTTGATTCAATCATTCTATAAACAAAATAGGTGTATTTAATTTCTCCACACAACTTTGATGTTGAAGTGAAGCCACTTCTGTCTTTGATGGCAGGAGTGGATTACCTGTCCGTGGCTACATTCGACGATCTACTTTCTTGTCATCTTATTTTTCTCGAAGGAAGGGTGAGGATTTCTTCTCTGATTATTCCAACTCGAGTGTCTATTGCACATACACTTGTTTTGAACATGTGCAGTTTGTTCAGGAAATCATCCCTGTAGAAGGGCTGAAACTTGATGGTGTAGAACCCGGAATATATTCGGTGCACTGCTTGCCTTTGCGATTGGTTGGTGCGGAGGGATCGCCCGTTAGATGTATTCTCATCAAACCATGACCACCTTCGTTCTTGCTAGTATTTATCCTCTTCACATCACCTCGATATTGTGTTCTGTAAATTTCAACTATATTATATATGCGTTTTATGTGCTAATTATAATTTGAACATAGGCAAAAAATGTAAACATAATTCAAAATGCATGATTAGTGTAATGCTTATGTATGGTTTGTGGATATTTAGTGTATTGTAAGAGTAGAACACGGATTGAGGAGGCTGGATCGTAGTATATAGTAGGAGTATTTGTATTTTTGTATCCTTTATTTTATATTGTTATATTTTAATTTTATCCACAAAAAATATTAGCTTGTGTGATTTTAATTTAGTGGTAAATATTAGGGGTGGCAAATCGTGCGTGTCGGGTCGTTACCGTGTCGACACGAACACGACCCGTTAAGAAAACTTCAAACACGAACACGAACACGACACGAAACCCTCAGACATGAACACGAACACGACACGAACCCATTAACGACACGAACCAATTCGGGTCAACACGACACGATAACAACACGTACAAGAGATGACACGATAACGACTCGATAACAACACGACCTGATAACGGTTAAACCTATTAAAAATGAAAATAATAAGAATTAATAATATTAAAATATTATTTGTTAACGGATAACACAAACACGACACGAACACGACACAGACACGTATTGTTAACGGATGACACGAACACGACACGAACACGACACGAAATTTTCGTGTCCTTAACGGGTCGACCCGATAAGGACACGAACCCAATAAGCTCTGACCCAAACCCATTATTTTCGTGCCGGTTCGTGTCGTGTTATCGTGTCGTGTCAAAAATTGCTAGCCCTAGTAAATATGTATATATAGTACTAACATATGGTACTGTTATTGTAGTCATATTGAGGAAATAAAACAAGTAGAAATAATAAGAAACCATAATTGCTTAGAGATTAATTAATATCTCAATGTAACAAAAACCTTATTGCATAAAAATTAAAAACTTATGAATAACCATGTTATTATGGCCTTCTTATGTCTTCTTCCCAAACGACATAATAATAATAATAATAATAATAATAATAATAATAATAATAATATTATTATTATTATTATTATTATTATTATTATTATATTAATCATAATTAGAGTAAACCAATGAAAGAGAATGCAAATTTCATCTCTTAATTATCTCTTGCACACGACTCCTCTTCTGTCAATCCCAGTGCCGCATTTCATGGTCGGCAGCTCAAGCACGTCCTCATATTCCGGCCGCAGTTCCCCGCCGCGAAACTGCGAAACAGCGCAGTCCGTGGCGAAGATGTTGGAGACGGCGAACTCCCTCTCCCCTCCGAGCACCGGCATCGCCACTCCCATCTTCACTCTGCAAACATAATTCTCTCTATAAGTCTGCCCCAGCACTCCATTCACGTTGGCATTCAACGAAGAGAACTTGAATCCCAGCTCCAGATGAGCAAAACAATCGTCTTCTCTGATTCCGTAGTTGTGGATTCTTATTCTTTATTCAATTTTTTATTATTAAAGAAAAGTTCTTTATTCAATTTTTAAAAAAATTAATATAAAAAATTGAAGAAGCAATTTACTTGCATGTCACAAAACTAAGTGATAATATTTAAGGTCAAATTATATTTAGAAAATTTGTCAAAAATATATTGTAAAGATATTTATAAAAAATTATGAGTATATGATAAATTTATTAAAAATATATATACTTTAAGGTATTGAGGTATTTTCGTCCAAAAAAACTTGGAAATAGTAAAAAGTACCTCAAATGATACTAACTCAAAGTTCACGGACCTAAAATGATATTTTCAAAATTCACGGACCTAAAATGATACTTTGGCAAAGTTCGTGGACCAAAAATTATGTTCCCTCTTGTATTATTTGTGGTTACATAAGTGAAGTAGAACAATGGATATGCAAAATCAAATGGTGACATGCATCTCACAAATATATGTATAGAGAGAGAGACATAGTATATAGTAAGTCGAACAAGTGTATAGAAAGATGCTTCCAAATCTATGTGATAGAGCAGACAGGCTTGTTTGAATTAGAGTATTAAAAAGGTATCACAGTTTTGGGAAACATCCCTATTTGATTTTCCCCTCATTTCTTGTCTCTCTTCAAAAGTGACATTTGAGGTCCAAATCTACCTCATTGCTCATCCATTTATTTTAACCCCTAAAGTAACTATTCTAATACAAACCCTATTTACTCTTTTTAGATGACTTGCTAAATAATTAGATAACCCTTTTTAAAGGGAGTATGATTTTTTGATATTTGTATTTGGTTAGTTATACTATTAATTGTTATTTCGCAGTTGTACATGCTAGTGGTTGTTACTTATGTTTGCCGTTTTATTCTTTAAGCCGTTTGTTCTTGTGAGTTTAGGCTTTTCCTTTTGTCTAACAGAAATCCAATGTATCGTATTATGTTTTGGTTTTAGAGACATTAATTTGATAAATGATGGTTATTGACAAAATAAAACACAAAACTATGGGAGGATTTTTACATGTGTTGGACCACCTAGTTAGAAACTAAAGACTAGTAGCCAATTAATTCAATGCTTGTCTCCTTCTCAATACATTCCCCTCTATCAAATGAGGCAAAACTACTAGGGTTCTATTTTTGTGGGCTCGATGCCATTTCGATTTGGGTCCCACCCTTGTAGATCTTGATCATTCAAAATTTCACTCATTTTATGATACTCACCTTTTAATTAAAGAAACTTCTGTCACGGTATGCATAGAGTGTTTTTAATGTTGTCCCTAGAATTTGAATTTGTTTTATTTAATTTTAACTAACTTCAAGAGTTATGGAAGTGCAAGTATGATATTATGTTTACCGAACTCAAAATCTCAAAAATATCCTATCTTATATCAACTTGCTTGTGAATTGGATACCCTAATACTCTATCATGCGAGTACTCGCAAATCCGAAATTATTATATTTTAGATTTATTCTATTTATATAAATTATATTATAATAAGTATATGAGTTAATAAAATTAGCATACTTATTGTTGAAAGTTCAAATTTCAATTTTATTCCTTTAGTTTTCTCATTATTACTAATATTACGACTATACATATATACTAATAAGAGAGATATAGTAACTTTTGATAATTGTACATTTATTACAAAAGTAGGAAAGGCAAAGACTCATTCATATGAATCATGGTAAATTAAAGTTAAAAAAGGATAAATTTTAGCTACAATTGCTACATGAAATATATAGAAGGGTTATCCATCTTACATGGAGTTGTCATGAATTAGGAACCATAGAATTATTTGTCGATACAAAAACAATCAATAAAATAAAAAAGATATACTATGCATCATATAAATTCATCATGTGTTATATTCAAGTTAGGCATCTCGTGATAGTAGTAGTAGGACCACTGCACCAGTGTCGATAAACACACAAAACGGTAAGATTCAATCAAATCGATTTATGTAGAAGAACACAACATACTCCTAACTTAGTATAGAAATTGTTTTATGGGAAAAAAAAGGTTTTTACAGGTAATAAATAATGGTCCTACGTGAACATACTTTGTATTTAATTTTCATCTGCTAGCATAGAAGAGCACATCTTTGATTGAAGATTTCCAATAAAATTAATAATTGCATGAACCATCTAACACGCACAAAATGGCATGTTTCAAACCCACTCAATTTAATGTGTTTCTTGTACTATCATTTTCTTCCTTTTTAACCTACTTCCCTTTCAGAATTTATTTCAAACCACTTAATTTTTGAAAGAATTTAAAATTCGTGTTTTTTAATAGTAGTAAGTATTATTTTCCAGCAAGACAACAATATTTCAATTTTAGCCCATTAAATAACGAAAGTGGAAGGCGTCTAATACTTTGATAATATACTAATTTGATACTTCTACCTAATTTATATGACAATTATTGAAGATGGGTGACAATTTTTGACACCGCGTGACAACATAAAATCACAGTGTAAAGACAGATATGGCTAATAATTTAGTCCTTCATATTACCATGTTTAACAACTTTATGGTGTCGTGTATATGACGGTTTCTTGTTGGATTTGTTTTCGATGCTTGTCTTTTATTTACAATATAATTATTTATTATGTTTGTGTTCATATCGTATTCAAAATGAGATCTTTCCCAGCAAGAATTTCGTGCCTTGCACCCGCAATCTCATTGACCGAGAGACGCGATTACCTTGCAACTGCGTGTGATCGCCATTGCAGCCCAAGAGCCGCTCCTATGGTAAGCTTTTGGATAAGGCTTCTGGTCGCCCCATAGTCACTGTTGTGGACGCTCGTATGCATCAAAACATGATTATTTCATTTTTCAGACCGACAAAATAGAGATTTAATTTAAAATAATTTTAATTTAATTTTGGATTTGAAATATAATTTTTTTTAATAGATAGCAATAATGTACGTGGATGAGAAGTAAATACAATAATTTGACTCACGCGAGTAGTATGTGCAGTATGTATAAAACTGTATAAATGTTGTCAATTCTCAGATACGTCCTGGCCCACTGACCGGCCCAATTTGATCATGGGCCCATACACGGGTGGGGTTTGAATGATGACTTGAATGCTAAATTATTATTATTATTATTATTATTATTATTATTATTATTATTATTATTATTATTATTATTATTATTATTATTTAGAAAAAACTATCCAGCCATAATGTAATCAAATAAAATAATAAATTTGAGTTAGTGCACTAATTCAGTTTACATATATATACTCTTCTGCACATTTTTATGTATTTTAAATCGGAGTAATTTATGGTCAATCATATTGTGCCCAAATAGCAATAATTTTATTTTTATTCTTGTTTTTGGGGAACAATCATTAATTATTGCTTCTGAAATATGGGATATTAATGCTTCTTCTGAATGTTGATAGTGGAGGCATTTATGTTTTGGGGTGCTAAATGAACTATACATATCTAATTAATATTTCCTTACTTCAATGTGTCTCCTTCACCAATTGCCTTTGGGGAACGAAAGTTATCAAAATTCATATCTACTTTAAAATAAAAACATAATTCAATTCCAAAATTGTCTTTTTTTTACCCCTCAAAAAATTTTAACTCATAGTAGAACCGATCTTGATATTTTAAGGGCCCCTGCCTAAATAAAATGAAAAATAAAAATCTCGTCCTACACATTGGATGATTGAATTTTCAAATCTCAAAAGATAAATTGTGATGCTCGTCTATGGTTAAAAGAGTCACATGAGCTTATAGACGGACCCAATCGAGAACCATCGGTAGCGGACGACATTAGTATTGCTGCAAAATTGGTAAAATATGATAGATATTGAGAGAAAAAATAGTAAAAGTATTGTTAGTGAAAATAAGGTTCATCTCAGTAGCAATAGAAACTTGTCACAAATAGTACGTAGAAGAAATTAATTTTTATAGACGACTTAAAATGAAAAAAACACTAGCATTGGTTATGGACGAAGACAATATGAAATGGACTGTAATTTTTTTTACGAGATAAGGATAGACATTTTTCGGGGGGCTTAGCCCTAGGAGATTCACCTGTACACTACCCTAAAGGCTGGACATGATAACAACTTGGCAAGCCTCACCTTTCTAGAATTTGTATTAGAAAGTTAAAGAGTCTCGTCTTGTCTAGAGTAAATGATCTTTGTTCTAGTGTATGTATTGTTATGGTTGATTGCCACATCAAATAATACTCATTTATTAGATGCTTTCCATATCAAAATTGAGACTATCCGAATATAAATATAGTATGGTCCAAGAGTGAATGAAATGATAAAAGATTCAAGGTATAGGTAGGATTTTATGCAGAAAGAGGAAGTGTGTGGGTGAATAGAAATGTGAAGCATGCTGCATTTTAGTGGAAAGTCAAAATGTGAATAAATTGTGGAATTAGATGGAGGAAGTGGTTGGCCTATAATATTTTGTGAATTTCAATAAAATAATAGTAAAAATTAATTATCTTATTTCCTACTTAAATCTCTTATATTGGTATTTTTATAGTATATTTATTCTAGAGAGATGATGATTTGACTCAGATAACGTAATAAATATAAGAAAAATAATGTTTTTTAAACGGAATTAAATATTTTATTAAATCATCAGCAAACAATAGTGAGAGTGGAAAAATAATAAATATCCATAAACTGAGGGACCAAACAGAGAGTTGCAAAATTTGAAAGCATTTCCCTCCTCTCTTTCTTCAGCAGGCCCTTTCAGCTTTACAGCTATGATACCAGAAAAATGAAAACAAAAGGCAAAATTCAATCCACATTTTTTCACAATACTAACAAGGAAAAGAGATCAATTAATTTAGTGTGTAAAAAAATGAGAGAAAAAAAGGAAAATAATAGTAGGTCAAAATGAACAAGGTAAAGTGGGATTGAGCATCATCTCATACAATTATACTGCAATTATTTTGTGAAGACAAACTGACATTGTGATCTTTCACTGTTAGGGGCTTCTTTCTCTCTACTTGAGTAATTAACTTTCATGCTTTTCAGTTTTCACCTTCCATTATTTTAGTTGACTTAATAAGGAAATGCAGTTTTGTATTTTCCAATACTTTTGAATATATTTTTATTTTCCTTTTATCTGTTGTCATTTTATTTCATAAATTGGAATTACGATAAAAACAATTACAACTACTAGTAATTTTGTAATTTTAATCATGCATGGAAGCTTAAGTCCACTCGAATTCTATTTAGCAATTTTTCTTTTTTGTAGATTCTTTAAATTTATTCAAATTTTCTAGATAAATTGTTATGCAAAAGTCCTTATTAATTATTTAATCACTATAAAAATATACTCCCTCCGTCCCCGATTAATTGTCACTCTTTGACCGGCACGGGTTTTAAGAAATGTATAAAAAAATTGGTTGAAAAAGTTAGTGGAACGTGGGACCTACTTTTTTATATTTATTTTATAATAAAATGTGAGGGAAGTGAGTTAGTGGAATGTGAGACCTACTTACCATTTATGATAAAAATGAAGTGTGACAATTATTGAGGGACGAACTGAAATGGAAAAGAATGCCAATTAATCGGGGACGGAGGGAGTATTCTCGAATATATTTTAGAAGACAAACTACCGGTCTTTATCTTGCGACCCCCGGATCTATGTGTTGTTAGTGCATCAATAGTGTACTATTAATGAATGATAACATAGTGGATAAAACGTTTACCTTCTACTAATAAATTTGTTGGAAATTATTTTTCAACAAAGTGTAATTATTAGTGCAAAAGTGTAATTAGCTGAATAACAATATTTTTTTTCAGGAAATAGTGGTCAAAGTGGAAAAATAAGTGTAGTTAGTTAAAACTACAAATTATAACTGTGGTATACACGTCCAAAACGGTAATCATAATCTTCCTCTCAACATGATTATCACAAGTATTCATCCCCTCTGTCTCTCTTCTTCTCTCTCTAGAAGAAAAAGAGAAAGAAAAAGAGTCATCTTCCACAAAATCGAAGATTTTGTTTCCGAAATCATATCTATAGATAGCTTTTGATCTTTTCTATGGATCATGCAATCCTAGCTAGCTCCCTCTACATTCTTCTTTTTCGAAGAATTTAGATTAAATATATTGTTAATTTTTTTATCTATCTTAATGTAATAATGATAACTTGGTTACGAAAAAAAAATCTACTAAGTAATATTTTGGTATATTAAAGTCGATATAGCATATAATATCCATATCCAATTGAGCTTGCATGTGTATATTTTTGTGTATATTGGAAGATAGTATACGTAATATACGAACATCAAATACAATTCCTTTTGAATTTTGATGACTCTCCTAATTAAGTATCAAATATTATATTTTAATTATTCAAGTATGACTATCATGATGTCACACATGATGAAGATTACACATAATGCACAAAGACTTGAGCATAGTAAACGAGAGGTGGGCTCAACAAATATATACTCCTTAAGGTCCATAATAATGTAATAAGCCAGTTGTCACGCATGGATAATATATTGTATAATAACTAACTTAATTGTGGCTTTTATAGAAAATAATAATATCGGGTGTAACACGTGAAAAAAGAAAGAACCAAATAAAAAAAGCCAAAAGGGTTGTAGTAGGCATGCTCACATTCTCTACTAGATCTCTCCATATTTGCAAAAATTGACAATACCAAGAACCAAAAGAGGATGGAAAAACTTTTATTCTAGTGCTCCAATAAAAGGAAATTAAAGAAGAAATAAAGGAGTAAAAAGTAAATTAAAAGAAAAAGTTTATGGTAATTTTATCTTTATTGAGTTAATGTAATTAATGTATATACATAACTTATTTATTCAAGAGGACATCACTTATAAAAACTCAATTCTAAATTATAGAGGTGTTAATTAATAAGTACTATGAGATTTCGGATCAATGGTGATTATGGTCATACCACGAGGCACGAGGCTACAATTTGCAGAATATATATCATGATCATTAATTACAAATATACAATAAACAAACCAAAAAGAAAAAAAAATCGAAAAAGTGGTAAAAATATGGGTAGGAGGGGTTTGCTTTACATATGCTCATTCTCTACAAGCAATCACTGCTGTTATCATTTTGTCTCCCATCCAATTGTCTTATGTTGACCAAACTTAATAAAGGAAATTAACCAATTATTCCCACACTCGTATCATATTTTTTTTTCTTCTTCTTTTTTATTTATAAAAATACAGACCAAATCTTGGTTTCCCTTCGTACAATTATTGCTGGGGTTAAGTTGACTTCATCTAAACCATGTCACGAGATGCAAATTTTTTTGGTTAGTGTCATTTTGCATTTTATTTCACTCCTTCACCTCTTCTGAAAAAACAGTGATCATAGACGTAAAATATGACAATTAGTACTATAGAGAGAAACACACAATTTATAACTAATGTTGAATTCTAAAAGTGACAGTAAACAAAATTTCAAGGATAACTCATCATCTCATTGTAACAAAATATATACATTGATGATAGTGAAATACAAATTCATATATTCAATGTATGAAGGAAAAATAGAGCGGAAAATTCAAAATACAACTCCATCCGTCCCTGAAAATTTATCACATTTCATTTTCTGCAATCGTTTGGAAAAATGATACTCCCTCTGTCCGCAAATAGGAGTCTCGTTTTTCCATTTTAATCCGTCCGCGAATAGGATTTTCGGTTCACTTTTACCATAAATGGTAATAGGGTTCCACCTTCCACTAACTCATTCCTCTCACATTTTATTTAAAACTAATATATATAAGTGGGACCCATATTCCACTAACTTTTTTCCACCTACTTTTTTTAACATTTCTTAAAACCCGTGCCGCTCATAAACAGGACTCCTAATGGCGGACGGAGGGAGTACTAATAAATAGATAAAGTTGAGAGAGAATAATATAGAGAAGACTCTTATCTACGTTATTCTCTCTCTTATTTTACTCTATCTCCACTTTAACTATTTATTATTATTTTTAAAAAATGAGTGCAATTTTCAGGAATGGAGGGAGTAGTATATTAAATTGCAGATCTCATGACTTCTATTCTAACTTCTAAGTATATCATCAAATTTCAACCTCAAACTATTCTATAAAAATCAACATCAAATTTATATGAGAGGCATTTACGTAACTCTCATTTTTCTTCACTCTTTTCTTCAACTTGCATCCCTTTACTTCTTGTTAAAATTGAATCATGAAGAACCCTTAGATTTTCATTGGTCTGTGTTATATTTTTTACCACATCCATGTCATGAAATAGTTCACAGTCATGACAGATGAGTTTTAATAAAAAAAAATTAATTACTCAGTACTATCTACTTTATCCGTCTGATACAGACCAAACAGGAGAACTCATCCCAAAAGACTAGCCTGTTAGGAGAGATAGCCCATTTAGTCTATATACCCCACATCAGTTGTTCTCACAACCGATGTGGGAATTGAGTCCGTAACATTCGACCCTCCTTTAAGGGCCAACGTCCCCGTTGGTCACGGCCACGTAGGTCACGGCTGGTTCTTTGCCAGGCCACCACTCCGTGGGCCACCACTCCGAGTTCTCGTTGGTCACGGCCACGTTGGTCACGGCGGATTCTTTGCCCGGCCACCACTCCGTGGGTCACCACTCCGAGCGGTCCCAAACGCACTCGTTGGTCACGGCGAGTTCGCTGCCCGGTCACCACTTCGAGCCGTTTGGGCTCTCAATGAAAGCACCAATTGATACAGACCAAACAGCAGAACTCATCCCAAAAGACTAGCCTATTAGGGGAGAGAGCCCATTTAGTCTATATACCCCACATCAGCTGTTCTCACAACCGATGTGGGAATTGAGTCCTTAACACCGTCCCATAATAAGAGTCACATTTTTTCATTTTGGTCCGTCCCATAATAAGAGTCACATTTTTTTCATTTTGGTCCGTCCCATAATAAGAGTTACATTTCACTTTTACCATAAATGGTAAGTAACTAAGTATGTCTCACATTCCAATAACTCACTTCACTCGCATTCTATTATAAAACCAATATAAAAAAGTAAGTCACATATTCCACTAACTTTTCCAACCCACTATTATTTACATTTCTTAAAACTCGTGCCCACACCCAAATGTGACTCTTATTGTGGGACGGAGGGAGTATTAAGTACTCCTTAGGCTATCCACAATGTTGTTTCCCCACTGTTCCTTAAACTACTATTTGCGGGCCCCACTGTACTTTTTTACTCCATTCCTTAACTAAGGAACGGAACCTGCAACCCTCTGTTTCTTATCCGTTCCTTAACCGTTCCTTAAATTACTATTCATTCAATTTAATTTTTTATTTTTATTTCTAACCCAATTCAATTAAAACAAACACACTTCATTAAATAAAATAAACTTACAACATAAAATCGTAAAAAAACATAATTTTTTTTAATTAAATTCGAATTTTTAAAACATAATTTTTTTTAATTAAATTCGAATTTTTAAAAACATAATTTTTTTAATTATTGTAATTTCCTAAAAAACACAATTTTTTAATTAAATTTGAATTTTTGTAATTTCCTAAAAAAACATAATTTTTTTTTAATTAAATTCGAATTTTTTTTAAAAAAAATGAATTATTGTGTCACTGTGACCAAACCCACTCGCGGGGCAGCGGGTGGGCGCCACGCATGCGCTGGGAGCTCGCCACGTCGCTTCGGCGCGTGGCGAGACGTGTCGTGCCGCGTTTCGCGGCTACGACACACGCCACGCCATAGGCACGGCATGGGCATGGAATGGGCGGCTGCAGCGCGTGTCTCCGCGGTTTCGTTCCTCTGGAACGAAACGCGGCACCACGAAGGCACGCGTTGCGTGTGCCCTTACGCCCCAAAGAAGACCCCTTCCTTGGGGTCCCGAAAATTTATGCAATTTTATTTTGTGTGTGAAATGGAGAGAGTGAGATGGAATAAAATGGAGATAAAGTGTTTTCATTTTAAGAAATGAATCATATTGGCTAGGACAATCCAAAAAAGAAAGTGGATCATCTTCGATGGAATAGAAAAAAGTACTATATATATCATGTGTGGATTAAAAGTCTCAATATAGTTATTTTTTATGTTAGTTAATGTTGATAAAAATAGGTCATGTTTGATTTTGAAAAAAAAGGAAAAAGAAATTGTACTACTCCATAACATAGAGACTCGACTATAGTAATGACCAAAAATAGAAAATGTACTAGTATTATTTTAAATCACACCTTAAAATAATAAAATGTACACTATTTCAAGGGAGTACTATTAGTCCAAATCTATAGAGCAATCTTAATTAACGTGGAGTATTATAACAACAATAATAGTAACAATTACAATAAAAATAATCTAGTGTGATTTTGTGGCCTCAAAATAATTTCACATGCAGCACTGATATAGTATCCGCTGAATGGCACACGGTGGCACCCACTCAAAGATTGCCTTTCATATGCATCTATGCATGCATGCATATAACTACACTATACATCTTGCATTTCATTTTTATTTACTGTAACATTCAATATTAGATAATACTCCCTCTGTTCTACCATAGTTGAGACATTATTTTTCGGCATAAAAATTAAGAAGATGTTTTTTTGTTTTAAATGAAAGAAAAAAAAAGTATGAAAGGAAAAAAAAGAGAAAAAGTAAGGTAGAGAGAAATGTACGAAAGGAAAAGTAAGTTAATTATTGTCTTATTGAACTGAATTAACGTAAAAAAGACTCAACTATGTGGAACGGGAGGAGTACTATTGGTTTAGGATTTAACTGAGAAATTAGGTTATTGTACCACGATAAAAAGAAGTCAAGACCGACAATCCCAAATCAAAACAAATCAAAAGACATCCAATGAAAGAGAAGATATGCACCAGATCATATATGTCAAGAAAATAAGATGGCTCCTCAATCGAGGTCAAACCACACTTACCGACAATCCATCTTTTATTTTCCACTCGATTATTTATCTATTAAATCATTATTAATAATTCAACTAGTAATAGCAAAGAATTCTCAACAGATAAAACAGGAAAGAGATCTATTTACAAGAAAGATTATTTAACATTAATATATGCCTCAATTCATGAAAATATATCCATAGAGAGAGACAGCCAACATAAGTAGATAAAACAGAAGGCAGATATTCTTCATTGCCATTTGTCTTTTTTTTTCACTACCATCAAACGCCAGCTGCCACAACTACCAGCTCTCAGTATATTTTTTCTTTCTCCTTGTGCACAATTTGACAGACTTGCTGGTGGAAACTCCATTTAAACCTTTACTCCCACAATCCAAGAAACAATAATTTAAAATAGAAAATTTAATTTGCAGAGAGAGGGGAGAGAGTCTGCTGTTGCTGCCCAACTCTTGCTTTCTTGCAAATGGATGAAGAATCACTCAAAATTTCACCATCTTGACCTTGACACATTTTCCTCTTTAATCCATTGTTGTTGCATCCATGGTGGAAAAAACCAGTGTCTGAAATTGAATGCAACTCTCTAATAACCTCATAACACTCATCCACTTCCTCCTGTCATCACATTACATAAATAAAAATTCAATCTTTATCTCCATTTTCAAGATTCCTAATTAAAAACAGCAATTAAACAAACCTTGTTTTTTGTCAGCACGCTGAGAAGCTGGCTCTCGTACTCGGCGGCTCGGCGCGGCTCGAGCCGGTGGATGACGTGGAGCATTGCTGCAGTTGCCAACACAGAGGGGAGATACATTGTGTATCTGGGATCTGCGATTACACACCAAAGATTCAATCTTTTTTGCATCTACGTTTGAAGAAAGTGAAAAAAGATCGAATCTTGAACCTGATGCGACTGAGAGAAGGAGGGTTTCGCAGGTGTTGAGAAATTCCCAGTGAATGTAGCTTCTCAATCCGAGCCTTCTGATAATGTGATCGAGAAATGAGACTGGGGTGACTGGATTCATCCGCCATTGGAGAGAGGAGAGCACCAGAAGCTCCATTCTTTGAATGGTCTTGGATTCGAAGACGTATTTCGTGTCCTCCACCTGCAAAAGAAGATTTTCATTACATAAACATCGGAATTGAAGAAATCGGGACAGAAATTGAGAGCATACTTGAAGGTCAAGGAGAAGGGGGACGTGGGTTTCTTCGACTTTGGCGGCGAGAGAGAGGCATGTGACGGCGGCGAGTTGCATCATCCATGGCTGTTTCTCGTCGGGGAGGGTGGAGAGGAAGCGGTCGAGGAAATTGACGGCGAGGATGGCGGTGAGAGGGGAGAAGGAGTAGTGGGAGTTGGTTTTGAGGATCCAATCGACGGATTCCTTTCTGGGGAGGGAGAGAGAGGGGTTGGGGTGGGTTTGGGACTCTTTGGAGAAGAGGGAGTGGAGCTCGTCGTCGTCCCAGAAGAGGTCTTGCTCGAGGAGAGAGAGAGAGATTGAGTGGGTGTCAACATCGTCGTCGTCGTTGATGTCTTCGACGACGTCGTTCCATTTCTCCTCTGAGCAGTAGAGGGCATCGAGCAGGGATTTCTCCTCAATCGCCATTGGTTATGTTGGTGGTGGTGGTGTGTTCATTTTGCAAGAAAAGAAGAGAAAAGTAAAGTAAAGGCCATCTCTCTCTCTCTCAGTCTGAATGGGGAGGAGAGGGAGAGGCAATTCTCAGAAACAGAGAGATAAAGGGGGAGATTTTATCAGAGTGGGTGTCACGCTTGTCCTTTCTTTTATTTCGGCTTACATATCCAAATTTCTATGCTATATTTTGTTTTTATAAAATAAAAAATAAAAAGAGATTGAATTTGTTTAAAATGGACGTCTCGAATATGAGATAAACTAAAAAGTTAAAGCGGACATGTTGCCATTCATCAGTTCGGTTGGATAAACAAGGATCTAGAATAGATCAGCACAATGAGAGGTTGAGTGAGGATTCGATACGTTAATATGATACTCCATCGGTACTCAATAAATAGATTAGTTTTGTCATTTTGGATCATCCTCTAAAATTAAATCAAGTCTAAATATAAAAAAAATTCAATAAATAATAATTCTATATATTATTTATATGAAGTGTGTTATATTGCTAATTCAATACTTAATTGCTAACTATAATTAAATAATAATCATTAGATATTAAATCAAGCGCCTAGATCATCAGCCTCGGAATGTCAATACGATCAACAAAAAACGTCAATAAGGGTATTAAGATCAATTTACAACAAACTAGTTATAACTAACTTTTGAAAATTATCACAAACTTTAAAACACATATAATTTTCTCGATTTAAATTATTTTTTTGCACAATATATATCAAATTAAAGATAATTTCATAAGGATTCTAACGAGATATCACTTGCATATGTTTCGATGTCAAAATTTGAAAAAAAAAGTTTCAATTTTTTCGTACAACAACAAATGTCAACATAGTATATAAATATGTAATTATAATACATGTAGAATGTCATTCTTAAAAGCAATGCGTTTTCATCCAAAACCCTAATTTGATACTCCCTCCGTTCCGCTTAAGATGTCACGTTTTCCTTTTTAGTTTGTCTCAACTAAGATGACACGTTTCCTTTTTTGGAAACTTTCTTTCTCCAATTAATACGCTCAACTACTTTTTTCTCACTCCTATTAAAATATTCATCAATCTTTCTCTCTCTATTTTAATACTTGCACCATCCTTTTCTCTCTCCAATTAAACAATTTAACCAATAACTCCTAAAATCACGTGTCGACCAAGAAATGTGTCATCTTAGCCGGGACGAATGGAGTAGTTTTTTTTATCTTTTTCTATTTAATTAATAAAAACAAAAAATTATACGTGGCAAATTTTAGGCCACTGGTTTTGTAAAATTCTATGATCTTAAAATAGATATAGTTAGCAACTAGAGAGTGAGTTAGCAATGAATCACAAGCCTTATTTATATTGTAGATCCCACAATTCATTAAAACTCATTCCACTATTTTTCTCTCTCTTTCTTATGTTTTTACCTATTTCTCTTACTTCCATCCGTACCAGTTAAGATGATAATTTTCGTTTTTCACACGTGTTTATGAAAATCACAGTAAAAAATAGTTAAAGTGAATGGAAAATAAAGTAAGTGAGAGAATGATATAGAAGAGACTAAAATGGTTTCATTTAGAAGTTTGTCTATTTTTTTAAGATAGTGGGAACATGATAACAATGTTGAGGAAGGAATTAAAAAGGACTAGGGATTATTCGTGCAATCACCCACAATTTGAGAGATTTAATTTTTCTTTATATACATAATTGAGACAAAATTATAGAAATGATTATTTTATTTTGTCTCGTTAACTGTATTTTATTTCTAAAACGGTAGCCTAAATATATTGTTTGTTCGCTTATTTTAATTTGGGTTTAATTAAGGGGAATGTGTGTAGTGTGTGTGTTTAAGTTGTGTATTGGCAGGGAAAAATGAATTGTATACAAAGCAGGGCCCACCAAAACTACTTTTATAGAATCAATATTTAAGAATCGCTGCAAAATCAAAACTGTAAGATCGATTCCGTGTAAATACAACTGCAAATCAAGTAGTGGAGTAGTCATATGAGCATCTCTAATGGCGGCGTCGGCACCGGCGCGTTGATTTTTTGCGGACGCCGAACCATTACAGCCGGCCTCGGCGAAATCGGCATCAAAATCTGCGTGCCCACGCCGATTCTTGGGTTGACGCCGATCCGCACGGCGCCATTAAAGGCCCCGGATCGGCGTCATACCGGTGTCAGATTTTTATTTTTATTTTTATTTTTCGAAACACTATACATACGCGCTTTGGACGTCATTTTCATTCGCACCACTTATTTTAACGAGTACTCTCTCTATCTTAATTTCTGTACAAGATCAACAACGAGAAATGAGTAATGCCGGTGGTAGTGGTGGTGGTCGTGGTAGGGATGCTGATGAGTACGAGCGTATGATGAACGAAGAGCTAGATACCCGAGGTTGATCGATGGCTGCAGAGTTATATGCAGCCGGCGGTACCTCGCCCACGCCAGTTGTCCACCGTCGAGAAGTGGTTGATCGTGATCATGTAGCTACACATCAGCGCCTGTTCACAGATTACTTCGCAGAGGAGCCGCGTTTTAACGCCAACCATTTCAGGCGTCGTTTTAGGATGAGACAGGACTTGTTTATGCGTATTGTTAACGCTTTGGAGCATCGATATCTGTATTTCCGCTTCAGGCACGATGCGGCTGGCAGACCCGGCCACACCCCTATTCAAAAGTGCACTGCGGCAATCAGGCAGTTGGCCTACGGGACTTCGGCAGACATGTGGGACGAATACCTCCACATCGGTGAGACGACTGCCATTGAATATATGAAGTATTTCTGTCAGGGCGTGATTGAAGTATTCGGTGATCAGTATCTCCGAAAGCCTACCCCCGAAGATTGCTGGGATCTGCTGCGGATGCACGGGGATCAGCATGGGTTCCCGGGAATGTTAGGCAACATAGATTGTATGCATTAGGAGTGGAAGAACTGTCCCGCTGCCTGGAAGGGGTTCTACACGACCGGCTACAAGGGAAAGAATCCCACAATGATCCTCGAGGCCGTAGCTGATTACCGGCTGTGGATTTGGCATGCGTATTTTGGGATAGCCGGTTTGAACAACTACCTAAACGTCCTCAACTCGTCGCCCCTTTTCAACGAGCAGTGCCAGGGCGTCGGTCCGGCCATCAGTTTTGTCGCCAACGGCAACGAGCATGATATGGGCTACTACTTGGCGGATGAGATATACCCTAGGTGGCCCGTCTTTGTAAAGACGATCCGGTGCGCATCAGATGCGAAGAAGGCCTACTTTGCGACACGGCAGGAGTCGGCGCGAAAGGACGTGGAGCGCGCATTTGGTGTGCTTCAGGCTCGATGGGCTGCACTTAAGGGACCAACGCGTTTGTGGAATGTCGACTGCATTGCTGATATAATGTACGCCTGTATTATCATGCACAACATGATTGTCGAAGATGAAGGTGTACAACTGACTAATTGGGCATACGACGATAATGAAGCAGGTCCAAGCCACGGCGTCGCCGCCGCCAACGTACGAGGTGGGGTACCTCACGATGAAGAAGCCCTCCTCCAAGCACATGCCGACATGCGTCAAACGGATGCTCATATTCGACTCCAAAAGGATTTAATTGAAGAGTTGTGGGCGCGGAGGATTGCAAGGCGTTAGTTTTTATTTAAAATTATGTAATTTTTTTAAATGTACTTTTTAATTTAAATGAAAATAGTATATTTTCGCGTATATGTGTCGTATATTTAATTTCGTATTTTGTGTGATTGTTAATTGTTTGTTCTTCATAATTGAGTGATGTGGCTGGGTTATTGCATGTCCAGTTGCTTGTCCAGTTGCATGTCCAGATGATGTGGCAGGAGGATTTTAGTGCTGATGATGTGGCAGTGGCAAGGCTATGGGAGGGCTATTGCATGTCCAGAACCACTGGAGATTTTCTAAGAGCATCTCCAACATTGTCCTCAATTCAAGCTCCAAGTCCCTTTCATGTCATTATTTTTCTAAATTTGAGTTTCAAGCCACAACTCCTCTAACCATGCAGACCCCATCCGAGGCCACAACTATTAAATTGCACTATTCACAACTTCTACCTATTTTATTTGTAAAAATTGAAAATGTTAAACAATTATAACACGAGAAATTCATTTTTAATTCAAAAATAATAAATTATAAACATACAAAATATTAAAAATTAGAACATACACAAAATGTAAAAAAATTAAAAATTAGAAAATCACGTGAGGAGCTCCGTCGCCCCTCTTCCTCCTTCTTCTTCCTCTCACCCTCCCTCTTCTTCCTCTTCCAAATGCAAAAAAAATCAAATATTGGGGCAACGGGTCACGGCCCGCTTCACCTCCAACGCCGGGCCGGGCACGCAAAATGTTGACATTTAACTCATGGGGCCGCGGGCCGCCGGGACTCAAGTGCGATCCGGCCCGCAGCGTTGGGATGCTCTAAAAGTAATATTTCAGGGATTATGCATCTTTTTTTTTAAGTATAATGGTTGGTATAAACATAATTATGATCTAATACAAGAATCTTGAAAATGCAATATAATAGTACTAAGTACTACTCCATATAAATTCAAGTACAAGGCCAATGTTTTTTTGTACTTGAAAAATGCAAATACTAGTATATGAAATTAAGTACAAGTGATTTTCTTAACAACCGGTATAATATTACAGTAGTACATCTTTTCAAGGAATTTTCAATCTTTATTAAAATACGAATTATATTGAGCTCGGTGCATATTGTATAAACACAAAATTAGTTATAGAATGTTATAACTTATAAGCATACCTCTTAAAACACACTCGTTCTCATAAAAATCATTAAATTTACGAGATAGCATGTTAAAGAGATTAATATTTTAATATAAATATTAATTATTTGAGTTTTTTTTACATCAAAAATAGGTTATTGGTCATCATAGTATTAGCCCACTACGGCCGGTCCAAGCACGCCACTACTACTAGGCCTAAATGGCTTGCAATGGCCACCTACTACTACTACTACAAGGCAAACCTCCCCCTATCTTCTCCTTTTTATAGACAATACCTATGCATATTATAAATGAAAAACATAATACTACTAAGATTATATGATACGAGCCTCTTCTATTATATTATTTAGTTTAGATATATTAGGGTAGTTTAGAAATATTAGGGATTCACCATATCCTATCATATATCCTAGTATTATAAATAGGCTTAGATTTGTATTATTGGAAATCATCTCGTTCAATAATAAGAATATTGCTTGGCCTATTTTCGTTGCTTCACTATCAAGAAAACCCAGAAGCTGCGCTGCCCGACGAGTAGAACTCGCGCACAGCCCCTTTGGGATTCCGCCGACCCTGTGCTAAGGGCGCCGGACGTTTGTCGATCGGAGTTATCGACGTTAGGAGCAGGAGGCTCTTAACAACTGGTGCTTTCATTGAGAGCTGACCCTCCCACCATCTCGAACCGAAGCGACACCGCTGCCCGACGGAAAACATTCCGCGCACAGCAACGCCTCGATCTGTCATCATGACACACAATCACCATCACCATTTCGTTCACAAGCATACACAGCCGCTGCCCCGATTTAGAGTTTCACTATCGCAAGGCGTTGCCACGCGGGTTTAACAGCTTTCAACCGCCCCCCAAACGGGTTCCAGCAGCCTGGAAGGCCGAGGGAGGAGAGCCTTCGCAATTCGGCCACCCACAGCAGCCGCTCGACCAGCCGTACAGGTACAGCTTCTCGACGATTCCTAGAACAGCAGAGACCGCACACGACCAAGAGATTCATGCCAAGCTGGATCATATCCTGGCTGTTTTTGATAAGTGGGAGAACAAGTGGGATGCCACGGATCGTCGTATCGGAAGATCATATGCTCCGCCACGACCTGAGCCAGTTTCCGACCGGGGATAACATCGAAGTACAAGACAACCATGGCGAGACCCATCGCCGCTCCCGCTCGCAGAGGGACCAACTCCTCCACGACATCCTAACGCGAGGTATCGGGGGCGCTTTCACGACCAACCCCATCCGCGAACCATTGCTAACAATTGTGATCAAGGGGGGTGGGACGATCGCATAGACCACCGTCAGCGACAGGGTTTTGAGGAGTATCCGAGACGACACCAACATCTTCATAATGGCCGCGCCAAGCAGCCTACATACCGATCACTGCAGCCCGAGCCCGATCTTGATCAGCCCAATGTTTCGGCACCACTCCGAAAGATGACGTATCATCCATCGAGAAATACCATGGTCCCTTTTGTGCCGTTGGGTTTACCCCCCAACATCTCATCGGCTCCACCACGACAACGCACCATCGAGTACACCAATCGCAGGTCGGATTTCCAATCACCACAACGCTCGAGCATGACGAGCCACTGCCATTCAGTAGCGCCACCGCCCTCTACAACTGCTGTCCTATCTTCGAATCTTCCCCAACCAGCCCCGTCTTGCAGCCCCGACGACGACGCTGGAAAAGAGGGTGGATTGTTAGATGAACCTCCTCCACCCATCGTGATCTCTTCGCCGTGCAGCACCTATATCATGGGTGAGGACGAATCACCGTTAGATGACGAAGAAGAGGGTGATTCCATGGGGGAAGTAAAGAAGGTTGTCATTGCTCGAGTGACATCCCAAGAGGTTATTGAGAATGGTTTGGGTGAAATTGGAGATTTGCGTGATAGTGATGTTGCAATAATGATTCATCGACCTACGTTGCTTGCCATCGACGCACGGATGATCCCGCCGCGAAATTACACGACTTGTTTGGGAATTCATGGATGTGTTGACAAGCTCCACGTATTAGCGCTGAATTTTGACGACTGTTTGGATCCTACCTTGATGATTTTTGATGGAAAAGGTGAAGTAACACATCCAACTGTTCGGTGGGTTTTTGATCCAGGCAGAGATACCTCGTCAAAGCTTTTGCGTTCGACACTTTGTTGCTTCGTAGTTTCCACCTTGAGGACAAGGTGGATTTTAACCGGGGGAGAGTTGATACGAGCCTCTTCTATTATATTATTTAGTTTAGATATATTAGGGTAGTTTAGAAATATTAGGGATTCACCATATCCTATCATATATCCTAGTATTATAAATAGGCTTAGATTTGTATTATTGGAAATCATCTCGTTCAATAATAAGAATATTGCTTGGCCTATTTTCGTTGCTTCACTATCAAGAAAACCCAGAAGCTGCGCTGCCCGACGAGTAGAACTCGCGCACAGCCCCTTCGGGATTCCGCCGACCCTGTGCTAAGGGCGCCGGACGTTTGTCGATCGGAGTTATCGACGTTAGGAGCAGGAGGCTCTTAACATTATACTACAAGCTACTGTCGATAAAAATAATACTTCATCCGTTCCTTGTTAATTGAGTCATTTCTATTTTTGCCAAAAGACTATCTTGCTTTATTCTTTATTCATCTATCTTACTTGATCCTCTCTTACTTTATTTACTATTCCCTTAACACAATATTCTTAATATTCGTGGCTAAAAAAAGTGCCTCAATTAACCAGCCATTACCTAGTGTGTAGGCATGCACACGGGTCGGAAACCGCCAGTTCCGATTCATGAACCGGAGGTTCACGGTTCATCATTCCCATGAACTGGAACCGGCCCGCCAAGGGTCCCGGCGGTTCCGGTTCCGATTCAAAAAATAGCCGGTTCACGAGGCGGTTCAAAACCGCCAGTTTTTGGCCTGAACCGCCGGTTCCGGGCCAGTTCGTCGGTTCGTAATTTTGTTTTTTGCATTTCTTCTCGTTTTAGTGTTTATTTCAACGAGACTACAAGTCACAACTTATAAGTTACAATTTATTTACACTTAATGTTGGACTTGAACTTTTGGGTTGAAAGAGAGTGTATTGGATGATTCTCTTTTATAGCTACATGTTCTTGGATGTGTTGCTCTTTCTTTCAATGTGGGATAAAACTCCTTATTTATAACTTCATGATACATCTCCATCATCTTTGTTTATTTTAGTTTATATCTTAACTATCTTCTATTATTATACTTAACAACAAATATAATTACATAAAGTATTATTCTTTAATTCTTTATCATTATCGATTTGTTTGTGTATAAGTTTATGTGTATATTAACTAATAAATACCATTATAATTTATACTCATTAAGAGAATAATTATTATACAAATTGTATTAATCTAGTGATAACTATAATATGAATAATTATTTATCTATATACAAATCATATTACTCTATAATTATTTATTCTTATCTATCAAGAATATATTCAAAAATAATAATTTTATTTATATAAATTATACTACATCTATTAGAATAACAACTATTATACTAAATCATACTATTAGTCTACTACTAATATATAAACTATATTATACCACTAAACAAATCATTCTTTAGTTATCTATTTTTATCATTATTATACCAATTATATTAATTGTTATTTTTTTCACATTTTAATCAATATATTGAGAAAAATTAACTGCATACTTACATTTAAATCCAATTATTTGAATACGTCCACATTCTATAAATATACAAATTATTAGCAACATGCAACATTCAAATTTAATTAAACTATTCTAGCTGATGCTATTATTATCTATAAATTTGTCTTAGAAAAAGAATCATAACAAAAATAAAGATAAAGTTAGTAAATAATAAAATGTAGTAAAAAATAAAGAAAAGTAGAAAACAATAAAAGTTTTGTATCCCACATTGGAAAAGATGAATGGATGATCTAAACATGTAGTTATAAAAGAAAATACTTCAACATATTTTGTCCCACATTGAAAGTGAAACAAAAAATATTCAAGGATGTCTCTATAAAAGAGAAACAACCAAGAATGGTTTCTTAGAATTCTTAAAAGTGAGCACATTTAAATCCAATTATTATTATTATTTGAACACATCCACATTCTATAAAATACAGAAATTATGAGCAACATGCAACATTCAAATTTAATTGAACTATTCTATTTGATTCTATTATTATCTATAAATTTGTCTTAGAAAATGAATCATAACAAAAATAAAGATAAAGTTAGTGAATAATAAAATGTAGTAAAAAAATAAAGAAAGGTAGAAAACAAATGAAAGTTTTGTATCTCACATTGGAAAAAGATGAATGAATGATCTAAACATGTACTTATAAGAGAAAATAATTCAACATATTTTGTCTCACATCGAAAGTTAAACACAAAATATTCAATGATGTCTCTATAAAAGAGAAACAATCAAGAATGGTTTCTTAGAATCATAGGCCCAACAAATAAATATGGGCTATTATGAAATTATTGTATTTATTTATTTGTGAAAATTGATTTTTATATATAAAAATTGATTTTATAAATAATAATTTTTAAAAAAATTTTATTGAACCGGCGGTTCACCGGTTCGAACCGCCGATTACGGTTCGTGATATTTCCGAACCTGAACCGGCCCGCTTGAACCGCCGAACCGCCGCCGCTGGTTCCGGTTCATGAACCGGCTGTCCGGTTCGGTTTGTGCATGCCTAAGTGTAGTCGAAAGAAAAATAGGGAGTAAAGTTAGTCATTTAAAGAATTTAGTAAATGCAATCTGGCCGAAACTAAACCAGTAGTTAATAAAAGCGTATTATAATGCGTAATTGACCAAAAAAGTAAAGGAACTTTTTGTGGTACAATTAGGGGTGGGTCGATACGATATATCGTATCGAAAACGTTGTATCGTATATCGTATCGAAAATATCGATATGAAAGAATTTCATATCGTTATCGTATCGAAAGTTTCGATATATCGAATTTCGATATATCGAACTTTCGATATGGAGGATATCTATATCGTTATCGTATCGATATTTCGATATATCGTACCGAAATTCGATATATCGAAAATATCGATATATATCGTATATTCGATATATATCGTATATTCGATATAAACGATATATCGTACCGAAATTCGATATATCGTACCGAAATTATATATCGAAAATATCGATATATATCGTATATTCGATATATATCGTATATTCGATATAAAACGATATATCGAAAATATCGATATATATCGTATATTCGATATAAAACGATATATCGCGATATAAGGAAATTCATATCGTTATCGTATCGAAAACTTACGATACGGTATCGTTTCGTATCGAAAATTACGATATATCGAAAATCCGATAATTTTTCGATATTTTTCAATACGATACGAGCGATATATCATTTTTTCGATATTTTTCCCCAGCCCTAGGTACAATAGCTGTTTTGTTTCATGACAATTAATCGTGTCTTGCTTATTGGCTTGAAAAAGCCATTAATGGTGCCGTATTGTATCCTCATATTCAGCACTATTAAGTTACTTCTAACATGTAACAAATCGTCAACTACATACAAAATTTAAGTCTACTTGTCGAGTTCTCCTATAATACGCACACAAACAATAATTAAATTTTATAGAAATAATTGTCAAGTACTATAACACTAACACAATCAATAATGAATTTTAACTTCAATTACTAAAATTAGAGAAATACTATACTAGAAACAATGGTTGAGATATTAGTATTATTGGTATCCATCTCATTAGAGATAGAAACTTGTCAAAAATAACAATAGATTATTTTTTTGGACATACTAAAATAAATAATACTCTCTTCAACGTATTTAAAGTGGAGTGTTTCACATAAACTTATGCAATGTGTTTTTTAAGTGGAGAAAGAATAAAATAGAAATGGTCATATTTCTATTTTAGAAAACATATTACGTGGAACATAAATAAGTCATTTTAAATGGGGGATAATGGGAGTAGGATAATTGATTATGTACTAAGGAGTGCATGTTATTTAAATCACAAAATTACAAACCGACAATAATCTACCACAAAATCAAAAACAAAACCTAGCAACAATAGTTCAATTCAATTTCTAACACTTAAAAAATTACTAATGATCCCCTCCACATCCAAAGACATAGTAGTAGACCATGATGGATGCTGCAAATTATTTGATCATTCGTCATGTATTTTCGCTCTTTTTCTTCACACAACATGATCATTAAAGCGGAGACATAATCAAATTAAATTTTGGGAAAACTAAATCTTGGGTATCAACTTTGGATTGATTTGGCAAAGGATGCCAACTAAATGCAACTCAACCTGAACAATAAAAGGTGGTGATTAGATATATTAAAAAAAGAACTTTATAATTACAGTTGTTATCCATCTTAATCACCCATTAACCAACAATTGCTGGTATAAAATTAAAACTAAAATTAATTTTGTGTATGTTGATCTAGCCTTAGAATGATTAATGTCAAAGCCAAATATCTTTAATTCGAATTTAGTTGTTATACAATTTTTAAATTTTTGTTTATTTATTAATAAAAATATTAGTAGTAAAATTGATTGTAAATGATACTCCATAAAAAAAAAGTCAAAGTACCCTATTCTATTCTATTAAGGTGCCAACTGTCCTTTTACTAAGTGGCAAATCATTTCGCCCCCACTTTGTGAATCCGAAAATGATTAGTGTTGTTATTATGATTGTATAAGAGCATTGGTACGGATGTCCAGGCGGACATCTCCGCGGAAATTCCAAAAACACCTCCTGCCATGTCATACGGACATCCCACTGCGGATGGTACGTCATACGGATATCTCACTGCACAGTGACGGACATCCCCAAAGACATCCCGACGGACTTCCCACAATAAAAAAAATTAATGTAATAATCGGGACGTCCGTGCGGACGTCCGTGGGAGTCAACGCAATGGCGGACGTCCGCACGGACGTCGCGACGGATATCCGCGGAACGCCGCGGAACTCCGGTGGCCCGAAACCCGATGGGCCGGCCCGATTGACATCCCTATCCACAGCGGATGTCCGTATCCGTTCCTCCCTTGCACAATGGCGGACGTCCCGCGCGGACTTCCGGCACGCCGGTCGGAATTCTGCCGGGACGGACGTCATTGCTGATGCTCTAAGAGTGTAAAGAGTGTAGATATTTTATGTAACTTCTTTTGATTTGGGCAACCATTTATTCAAATAAAAAAGATCTCTATTACTATTATGGAACGGAAATATGTATAGGCATTTCGATCTAGGTGATCACACGAGTCACCCAGTTTTTATTTATCTACATTCTAACAAAACTACTCCTAGTACTTAATTAAAATTGATCATAATTTAATAATTTCAAACAAATTTTTAATTATTAATTTCCCAAAAATTTCTAAACTAAATTAGGTTCAATATTTCTAAATTTTTTTGCTTATAGTTAATTCTCAATTCTCTCAAGTTCTCAGAGCATCCAATGCCTGATCTCACGCCCGATCGCCCGAGATCGGGCTCGGGCGTCCTCGGGCATCCACTGCAGGCGCCCGAGCCCGAGCCCGAGCCGCGCGACTAAAAGATCGGTCGTCCGGATCTCGCGCCCAATCCATCGGGCGCCTGATCGGGCATCCGTTGCAGCCCCGAGCCCGAGCCCGATCTCTTCGATTTTTGCATTTTTTTTAATTCCTTAAACCCTAATTAAACCACTTTAGTCATTTAGTTTAGTAATGTTTTTTTCTAAGTATGATATAAGTTTTTTTAATTAAGTAATGTAGTTGTTTTTTCAAATTTGTAGTATTTAGTATAATATATTTTGGTATTTTAGTAATTAAAAATAAAAATAAAAAGCAATAATATTAAAAATTAAAAGCAAATTGAGTTTAAATGATAGGGCACCCACTAGAAGAAAATCGGGTTTATAGGCTACTTTGCCTTTAAAATAACGTAAATGTACCCATTTTGTTATCTATTCCATAAATGGGAAAAACGCCACCTCGTTGGCGTGTTTTAAGTGAAAACGCCACCCTCGTTGGCGTGTTTTAAGTGAAAACGCCACCCGTATTGGCGTTTTACACCGTATGTGTCGTCGTATTGCATGTACGTTGAAAAACACCGACGTGGACGAAAAACGCGAAACCCACTGGCATGTTTTAAAAACGCCAATCTTGATGGCGTATTTCAGTCTATACACGCCAATGGGATTGGCGTGTTTGCTGTGAATGGGATTGGCGTGGAAAAATATTGCCAAAAATTCTCCCAAGTTATACACGCCAATGGGATTGGCGTGTTTGCTGTGAATGGCTATTTTCACTCACTGAGATCTGAGGTATGACTATTGCTGCCCTTATGTAGTTATGTTATTCACACCTGCAACTTGTTCGAGAACTGGCAGCGCCTTTCCTATCCGTGCTCGTGTTCGCACGTGCGGAGGAGTCGAGAGGTACGAGAAGCGTGCGGTCGGAATCATCCACGAGCTCCTGACCTTGACCGAGGAGAAGATGATGGACGTGGAGAGATTGGCGCCAACTCCATAAAGGATCTCGGGATTATGGTTAACGTGCGTGAGCTCCCAATCTTGCAGAATTACTTCAAATGATGATGTAATTCCACTTGATAGAGACATAAGAGTTGATATTATTCATTGCACACGGTGTTCCTATGTATACACTTTTTCATTTCTTCAAAAAAATTTCGAAAGATGAATATTCAGTGGATTTACCAAAATGTATAAATGTATAACAGGACGATCCAATAAGGACCTAAACACATTAATTTCTTGTGTATTAGTGTTGGACATTGTCAGTTTTTCATAAAATACTCATATCTCTTTGACGCATTTTATCGAACAGTTTTCTAGTGTATATTTCATAAAATCTCTCACATCTCTTTGACGCCTTTTATCGAACAGTTTTCTAGTGTATCCGTGTTGGACATTGTCATTTCATAAAATCACTCACATCTCTTTGACGCATTTTATCGAAGAGTTTATAGGTTCGATGTATTTGTCTAAAATAATAATTATAATCACTTGAAATCAATTATAAATTGATAATTCCATCTACAATACTTCCTTCATCCAAAAAATTATGCTAATTTTGCCATTTTGAAAGTAACAAATCCAGCTACTTCAACTTCAATTGATTATACACAAAAACTGTTCGATGAAATACTTAAGAGAGATTTGAGTGATACTATTATGTAAGTGCTATACTTTTGTAATCAAATAAATACTTCACAACTAGAATATATATAATCCAACGTATCCCTAAACCTAAAATCTCTCTCGGTGGGTAACAACACCCTTCATTTTCAGGCAACAGATCCAGCTACTTCAACTTATTTCTTTACTTTCAACAAAAGCTTATCGATTATTTCTTTACTTTTAACAAGTATAACTTACAAGTATAGATATTGACAGATTCTTGATTGGTTCTATGTTTATAATGTTATTATTGGTAGAACTTTATTTTTATCGAAAGATTCTCTGGAAGTATTTCATGTGAACAAAACGTTCGACTATTCATCTTTCGAAATTTTTTTGAAGAAATGAAAAAGTGTATACATAGGAACACCGTGTATGATGAATTAAACCCTGAAGAAATAAAAGCTCGTGGATGATTCCGACCGCACGCTTCTCGTACCTCTCGACTCCTCCGCACGTGCGAACACGAACACGGATAGGAAAGGCGCTGCCAGTTCTCGAACAAGTTGCAGATGTGAATAACATAACTACATTAAGGGCAGCAATAGTCATACCTCAGATCTCAGTGAGTGAAAATAGCCATTCACAGCAAACACGCCAATCCCATTGGCGTGTATAACTTGGGAGAATTTTTGGCCATTTTTTTCCACGTCAATCCCATTCACAGTAAACACGCTAATCACATTGGCGTGTATAGACTGAAATACGGCATCATCATTGGCGTTTTTAAAACACGCCAGTGGGTTTGGCGTTTTTCGTCAATACGACGACACATACGGTGTAAAACGCCAATACAGGTGGCGTTTTTACTTAAAACAAGCCAACGAGGGTGGCGCTTTTCCCATTTATAGAATAGATAACAAAATGGGTACATTTACGTTATTTTAAAGGCAAAGTAGCCTATATACGCGATTTTCTCCACCCACTAGGGCCAAACCATTGTAGAAAGAAGAGGCATGCTGATGTGACAACCACTAGGGCTTCCACTAGGCATCCATTGTGGATGCTCTCAGTATATTAAATTTTCGAATGATCAAAGTGTACCACTTACAAGTGTTACACACACACTAAAATCAAAATTACGTACTACTAACACTTAACAATATCCCAAAAACCTGACTGAAGCAATTCTTTACTACTATTGCAAAAAAACATTTCTTCATGAAGTCATAATTTCCAATAAAAACTTGAGGAATAATGTACAAGATATAGATGCCAAATAACATATGTAGGCGACAAAGCAACGGGGAAAATATCTTAGAAACACGAAGGGTTGGATATACAACGAAGACAGGATAACCCTGTAGCTACCAAGTATATACACTTCCGGATGTTAGACCACCAGAGGGCTGCTGGCTGATTAGTTTTCTTCGTTACCTTTGTCGAGGCAATACACCTCAATACGGTGGAGGATACGGAGCTGGAGGATATGTACCTGGGGGATATGCAGCTGCTAGGAAACGAATGATTTCTGTTAGTTTTTGATAGTCAGTTGCAGAATTGTTAAGCAAGACAATTTGGCGCAAGAACTCTACCTGGAAGGTAGTAATATGGGCCCTGCTGAGTAGGGGGAGGGGGATAGACCGACGGTGGCGGATAAGTTGGTGGATAAGCAGCAGCAGCAGCAGCAACAGCTGGTTGGTGGTGTTGTGTAGGTGGATATGCAGCAGAATTCGGAGGGTAGGAAGGATAATGAGGTGCTGGAGGATAGCTTGCCGGGGGATAAGAAGCTACAGGTGGAGGTGCTAAATACGGAGGTGCACTTGCATATGACGGAGCTGATGGAGCATGTGCTTTAGCTGGCTTCTGAAAAATGAAAGCTTTGGAAGTAAATAACACGATTTCTCGTCTCAAACTAAAAATGAACTCATCAGTAAGCATGAGAAAGAAAAGGACAACCAAGCTTACTTTGGCATTAGCATAGTGGATTATCAATCGAACTTCTCCAGCATGCCTGTAGATGAAATGGACATATTAGAAGCCTATCTAGTTAGAAGCCGGAGACCACTACAGCAAATTGATGCAACTATCATTACTTCTTTCATAGAATATTATATCGACTTGAAAGAAAAAATACACCATTCGTTAAGTAGTAAGTATGATAAATATTGACAAGATAGAATAAAACTCGGATTCTCAGCCCTCTATTGCAGTTTCACGTTATCTTGAATGCTAGTAACTACCAAGATCGATTCACCAAACTTCCTAAAGATGGAGGTGCTAGTTAACTAATCCACGTTTCGACAAATGAAAGGCTCAACGCAATCAATATCAACACAGTACAAAAGCAACCAGCCGTGAATGCAACCAATGGAGAAAAGGAAACAAAAAAAGAATGACAAAGAAAAGTAGGGTACGAATAGGACCATTAACTTTTAACACTGCTGGTCAAGATGAGATCATTATAAGTTGAAGTCTAGGATCTAATTTTCTTCCACATGCGGCTGTTTATAATGATAACATTCAACAAAGAGATCTACGATAAAGACAACTCCGGTTCGTTTGAGAATGATTTTATTAACGAGTATACCTTCCGACTTACAATTCCTTTTTATTTAAACCAACCATCCAATATCAACTATTTATAGACAAATCCTCACATACAAATTTGAAATACAGAGAAGAACAGAACAATTGTTTATGTATGCCACATAAAATTGGATCACGAAGCCAAAAACACAAAATTCAATTAATATAAACTTCATACCTCCCTCTTTTGTCCTGGATAGGCCATGGGGTATCATCATAGCCCTCGGATAAAGCCTTCTGCAATGGAACCCTGAACAATTCAAATTCAAGATCAAGAACAATTATATACATACATTTGAAAGGATAGGAAATAAAATTCAGTATATTACTTTCCACTGCCGATGAAATCATCGAAAGTGACAGTATTGCTGTTCCAGACTAGAACGCTCAACTCCCGCATCCCTTCTATCAAAGTAAACACAAATTTCTCCTGAAAAGTAGGGTTTTTCCCTCCATCTACACAAAATTGGAGCATCAAGTCAGATTCCTCAACATTACCAACAAATTCAAATGTGAATATTCGAAATCAGCCAACCTGTGCAAGTTCGGGTGCGAAATTTAGTGCTCCCATACTCGAGAAAAACGTAGGGATCTTGCCGTGAAATCCATTCAGTATCTTTCAATTTGTTACAGCCAACAACTGAAATCCCCCAAAATACAAACCGCCAAAAAACTCAAATTAAAATCGAGCAAACAATGGTGAAATAATTCAATCGAGAAAGCCGCGAAGCAGAAGGAATCCGCACCTGTGACCTCGAGAAGTTGACCTTGGATGCCGGAGGCGGACATGTGAGAATGTGATGGGTAGTGCGAAGATGATGATGGCTTGACTTTGTTGAACATCTTTTTTCACAATTAAAAAACGGCTGACTTTATAGCTCGAATAAAAACGATGACTTTATTTCAGAATCGAATTCGTGAAGTAGAACAACCACTGAAATAGAGAAATTGAGAGTTGGGTTTTGTAATTAGGGTTCCTACTTATATGAATTTAGGGAGCGCGTTATGCTTAACAAATTTCCAGAAATAATGAGCAGAATGTGAGATCAATGCGCAAGCGCGTAGAATAAATGAGTTGTAAATTGTATTCAAATTGAAGACATATTCCCTAATATAAGTCTCCATTATTGGCATTTACATTGCGAAATTGGTAACTTCTCCTCATATATTGCTATAAAATTACTCTTTAATTAGGCAATTACTCTTTAATGGACATTGTTTCGTTTTTAGGAATTAAATATCACTCAAAATTTCAATGATCTGATATCGAAATTACCCTCCAATTACTAGGGGTGGGAATACGGGTATCCGTGGATATCCGACCCGAAAAAACCAGGTACCAAAACCCAAAAATCATCTAAATGTCTATCCAAAACTCGACCCGGCATATTTTCAGGTACTCCAATACCCGCCCCGGGTATCCATACCCGACGTATCGGGTATCCAAATACCCAACTCTTTACATGTGTTAATAACTAATAAAAAAATCAAATTTTATATATTAATATAAATATAGAAATATTTAAATTGACAATATCTTTAATGTTGCATTTATTTTGTAGTATAAAACTATAAAAAGGGGTGACTTTTATGTTAAAGTATATGATTATTTATGGGGATTGGTTATGCAATATGAAGTAAAACAATAAAAGTTATGCATTTAATTAAACTGTAGAAGCAATCAATAATATAATTCAAAGTCAAAATAATTAACTAAAATATAAAAACTACATGAGTTGGTTATGCAATACGTAAAACTTGAGAGTTTGGAGAAGCCGTGACCTAGAGTAAGAGAGATTGATATAAGTTTAGAGAAAGTTAACTTAGTAAGTTATAATTAGTAAATAAATTAGCTTAGCTCTTGAAGCCTAAAATGGCTAAACCTAATTTAAAAAATGCTTTAAATAATAAATTGGATATTCGGGTAATATCCGATAACCCATTCAGGTTACCCAATACCCGATTCATCTTAAATTTCAATACCCAATCCCATAAAATTGGATGTTGTGTATCTAATACCCGGCGGATATCGGGTTGGGTACGGGTAAACCCAATTCCCAATATCCATATTCCCACCCCTACCGATTACCTAAATTATTCATTAATTATCTAAAATTATATTGATGACCTAATCGATGTGTATTTTGATTGCCATGTTGATATTTCAATCGCCATAATTTTTTATAAAATATTTCATTTCCTAAAACAAAATAGTAGTAATAAATATTAGTAAAACAAAATAGTAGTAATAAAAATATATCTCTTTAAATTGATGAATATGTGCAGTATATTATACATATAAATTAATTCATACACTAAATCAAATTAATTATTTGATTTGTTATATTACATGAATACTCTTCATTATGATTGATCATATTATAGCCATATAGTTTTTCCCTAACATGAAATGGGGGCACGTAATAAACCCAAAATCTTTTGGAAAAGGATTCACACAATTTAACATAAAACGGAACAAGTATTAAACGTGTTATTTACTCCCTTGTTACCATTTATGTTATGAATATTTTCTTTTTAGTTATTTTCAACTAAGATGAAATCTGTTAATACTTGAAATAAATTCATCATTAAATTATTTATTTTTTTCCATTATACTTCTTACATTATCTAAAATTATACTACTATCATTGAAAACAGTAATCATTTTTAATATAAAAGTAATCATCTTTAATAGAAAAATAATCATCTTTAGTGGAACGGAGGTATTCGAACGAGATTTCAACTTTTGCATTATACTAACTGTCTTTAAATTTTTAAATGCCGTAAAAGTATGACCTTAACAAAAAATATAAAATTAGTTTTCTATTTTCACACGCCAAAAACCTTTCAAATAAACTAAGGAATAAGTAAACAAAATATTTGAAGTGAATACCACGATATGTGGCCCACAGTCATATTGTACTCCCTCCGTCCCGGACTACTTGCACTTATTTCCTTTCTGGACGTCCCAAGTTATTTGCACTCTTTCCATTTTTAGTAAAAATTATCACCTACAGCCGCAATTGTTGACTTTGCTATACACTCATTCCTTAATCTCCGTGCCGAAAAGAAAATATGCGAGTAGTCCGGGACGGAGGGAGTATTTAGGACAAAGAAAATAAGTCATGTCGTTGTCAAATACTAGGTCCGCCGCATCCGATTAAGAAATAATTAAATTTGAATCAATACAGTTAAAATCCCAAGCAAATTTGTAAAAGTTTCCAAGTGAAAATATGTGAAAAGTAAAAAGTTAAAATATGTAATGATACATTTCCCTGGGCAACAACAGATAAAGTTCATATTCAAACCACCAACTTGTAATGAATTTGAATGAATAGCATGCAGTATAGCCACATGCCTCTGACTTGACGAATATTCACAGCCATGGTGTATATGTACAGAGAGGCCTTCCATACTGCCCCTTAGTCGCTTTCCTCGTCATCCTCGTCACCAAACGTAAATATCGATGCATCAGCAGCCATCGCCTTGAACTCGCTTACCTCCCCGACTGAGCAGGGAGTTTCCTTCCCCGTCTCAGCAGGCATAGCAGCTGAAGATCCTAAAGCGACCTGTTCAGTCTTGCGTGTCAAATTTGCAATGTCATTTGGATCGGCATTGCTCTGAGCTGGGGCATCTTTTGCAGTCACAGATCCAGCAGATAGGGAAGAGGCTCCAGTTTGGCTGGATTTTGAGGGAGCGGATTCCTCAGAGTCGCTGTCGGAGAACTCATCATCTTTATCTTTCTTTGAGTTCTTCGCAGCAGCAGCTGTGGGTTCCTCGACTGGACCAGGGGTTGGTTTTGGCGCTGAATTGGCACCAGAATTTTCAGTAGTCTCTGATGGAGGCTTTGCAGGAGCAGCAGCGGGATCATAATCCACAAGAACTACTTCGACTTGAAATCCTGGAGATGGCAATTTTCGCTGCGTACATGTACAAAATGGCCAAGTTATGTAATGACCAGTCTATTACATCATTTTTGAAGTTTGGGAAAACAGCATGTCAACCAAACCTCCAGAGAAGAGAGATGAACATGGGAAGCAAAATGCAGAATTTTAAAAACAATCTCATTTGATTGAAATAACAAATTTGATGATTAAGCTATACATCTAATATGGGAACTGGACTTAACATACCTTATCAAATCCATCGAGATCACCTGTGTTTAAGACTTTACGGTTTTCAATCATTGTTGTATTCAACCAGCTGACAGCAGAAAAGCCATATTATTAATATACTGCCACACACACACACACACACACACAGAAGCTTTGAAATACCAATAGAAGTCTCCTTGGCCATCATGAAAATGGACCTTGAAATCACCAGCCAACTCTGTTAAGCCAGGTTCTCCAGGAAGGGCAAACACCATAATTCCTTTCTTAGGTGCACTAAACCAAAAATCTTCAGACTGCAAGATCAGCAGGTGGTACAAGACACAATAAAATATGTATTCAAGTGAAAGTTTCAATTAAGGAAACAGCAGCACAAGACAAAGCATGACCAACATCTCAGTTCCCTTAAACTGAAGCAGTTTATATGTTAAGCTTGAAAAGAATCGCGATGTAGTATAAGAGTGATGAAAAATTCTAGAAAAATAAATAGTATTCCACTTAACAAACAGTTAGCAATAGGATAGCTTTACCGATAAATCTTTGGTTCTTGGGTGCTTTTTGGTTGAGAAGAGCACACCTACAGAAGGCATAAATTAAGACACAAATGCTCAAAAGAAAATAAGAATGTCTGCATCTGCAGAGTGACAGATCAAGAGACAGAAGTCAGAAGTAACCATTATGATCAGATACTGTAATGGACGGCCTAATCCAGAACGGGCATCTATGCAGCCGGAATCCTCTAAGCATACATCTGCAGGGCCAATTGAATATAAATGCAACGCATAGCTACCGCATATAAACTTTAACATCCCTCGTCTCATCACCCAACTTTGTCCATTATAGAGAATGACAGAAACTAACACTATCAAACTTCATATGCAGATTTAAAAGGTCTAGAAACTATAAGTTGACAAGGAGTATAAATCCTAAATAGTACATACCTACGACCCAGCTGGTTTTCCCCATTGAAGTAAGCCAGAATGCGTTCAAAATACTTGACATATCTCTATAAGAAACAGTATAGATACTCAAAATGTATAGAAACTAAGAAACAGAAGCAGTAAGCAGAAAAGAAAATGAAGGACAAGACTTACGATCTGGCTCGGAAGAACAAGCCCTTTGCCATCAATACACCTTTTCTGATTGTAATAGTTGATTGATTCTTCAGCTGTGGGAAAGAACTAGAAAGCAGGGATGACAATGTAATTAAAATGCAAGCAAAGATCATTTTTCTAGAAAATAGCACATGTGTATGCCAAGTTACCAACAGATAGAAAAGTTTAATCAATTGTACCTTCAGATACAGAAGAAGACTAGAAATCATCAATCCTGTCCTGGCCATCCCAGCTTTACAATGCACGACCACAACATTTTCAATATCTTCCTTTAACCATGAATATGCACTTCGACAAAATGCGATGATCAGTTGAATAGGAGGGCAATTATGGTCATCAAATGGAAAACTAGCAACCTGTTGAGAAAGGGAGAAAATTATGAATCAGAAAAGTGCACATTTTAAGATATCTAATTTCTCATGCCAACAGGAGACTCACTCCACGTTTAATATAACCCAAGTAAGACCATTTTAGATAGACGGTCAAATAATAACATCATAGTAACATATGAGCGAGACGGCGAAACCTGACAATTTTAGACTTTTAAATCTCTTAAAACCCAAAAACCTGGCTAAACAAATCTACAAACAGCAAGTTTATAGCTTCTTATCCAACACAGACTTAAATATTAGCCACATCAAGTGTTGAAAATTTTGACAAGCACACCAGATAAAAATTTATGTACATTGCAGGCCAGACCTCATCATGGACCTTAAATATATGACTTAAACCTACCGAAAGATCATGTGAGGTGAGGTCTGACTATAATATCCACTCAGATAAACTCAATAAAAGGTCAAATGGGTCCTTGTTCTAGTCTTTTTGTCAGATGGACATGGCATTTTAAGCTAGCAAATCCTGTACACAGGCACAACCACTTTCTTAGATTAAAGCTTATAACTAATTCCCCGAAGTTACACTATGGATATCTATTTATATAAGCAAATTTTCAATGACTGAGCCTTCATATGGTCGCATGAAAAACACGCTGTATGAACCTAATGCAACCAATGGCAATAAGAGTATAAAGCAACACATTCCACAGATAGTACAACTTTGGTATGATAGACTTTGAAATTCGAATCAATAACTTCAGACCAGCTGATGCAAACTCAAGAGGTATAAATAGATCAAGCTAGACAAACTATGGAAAATGCTAGAAGATTTAGAAGACCTGCAAGAACAAAAGGAGTAAATGACAATAAAAAGAAAATAATGGCACATACTAAATTTCACAATATAAGAACTCAATGGACTAATGATTAGCATAACACACCCAAGAAATAAACCACTCACCTTTCCCTCAAATAAAGACGCATCATACAATCTTTCAGAACAAAGGTTGTACACTTTGTATTTGTCCTGCGGGATTGTAATAGATCAAAATTGAACTATTAATATATCGTTACATATGATCAGTGAAAATTGTGCAAGGCAAAGGAGGTGAACACAAGACAAGGTGCAATGTCTACAAGAATAAACAGATACTGGAACACAATTATTACCTTATGGTAAGTTTCAAAGAACTTAATTACTTCCTCCATGTGGTTCCGATATATTCCCTTAACCAATCATAAGTTCAAATTAGCACTAACCTTCAAAAACTTAGAAGCTAAATCTTAGATGAAATGGATTTTATACCTCAACATATCCAAAAAAACCAGAGCTCATATCACCAGCAGGGAAGTCCATTGCAATTATATTCTCTGTGATATAGGTCATGTCTAGATCAAATCCTCCATCCTAAAGCAAGTAAACACATTAGACCAACAAGCCAATTTATTGGGTTATCAACATATAACCAGATACAAAAACAGTAAAAAGAAAATATATGTTGTAACGTAAAATCTAGGCAAGTTATTCAAAACAGCAGAACTATGAACTTAGTCACTTACACCTTCAAAATATCTGGAGATGTAAAAAGAATGGTATGAGGGTAGAATAAAACAAGTAAATCTGCAAATGCCTACTTCTCAAAAAATATTCTGCCAATGCCTAGCATATATCAGAAAACCTAACCAAAACAGCAGAGCACCTGGTATCTTCGCTTATTTTGAGATACAACATGGCGGGCTTTGACCTGCACAGCCTTGACTGCATTCTTGGACGAGTCGACTAATCCTTTTGTAATGGTTCCAAATAAACCCGTGGATGTAGTTGGTGAAGCAGCGCCAGAACTTTCTTCTGATTGAGGAGACTTGGGAGACAATCCCAAACCACTAGTAAAACGTGAAAAGGTCAACTTCCCAGAGTTTCCAGAAGGTGATGGTTCCTGTGTACCAGTAAACGGCTGGGGGATTTTCAGATTTTTTGCCCAAGTGGAGATTCCAGAAGCTGAGAATTTCGATGGTGCATCACGTTCAGAATTATTTGGATCAGATTCCACAGCAGTTGACATTTTTTTTTCTACAGACTTATCTGGCACATTAGTTGAGTCAGAAGATTCCGAGCTCATCCCCTACTGCTAAGATTCCAGAAAAAATTGTTTAACTACGAGCCTCAAAAGAAGAAAGTTGAGAAATAAGAAAGAGCAGCGCAGCTATTTACACCCAAGGATGTTATGAACGCATCCTTGACTACCAGCTTTCAATAAAAAAACATATATTGCAACTACACTTTCTCTCTCTCTCTCATCCTAAATCTTTCATAATACAAAAGTATTTTTCTATTTTTGATTCAAGTATATGGTGCATATAAGTGGTTAATTCAAGCAAAATTAAGTTAATTAACATGAAACACGTTTGCACATGACTCACTGAATTGATTACACAGTGTGACTAGCGTGGTTAAATAGCAAATAACATATTCAACCGACCTATGTAAGGCCTTACACAGTTACACCTTTTGACATGATCCACAATATGATCACACAAACATTTTTTTACAATGTTTGATCAACCTTGGGCAAACTCAGAATACACACACACAACCAGACACTGAAAGTTGAAACAAAGGCCAGAAATGGATCACTAATTAACTCTAATTGCAGTGAAAACACTCATAAAAACACAAATTCACAAGCAAAACCAACTGAATAATACATTTGGCCAAGTAAAAAATATCTTTAGGTTTATGCATTGCTATCAGATATCACAACCCTAGACAGAACTAATCACTTACTAACATAGTAGAAACTAAGTAAAATTTATAAGTTGGGCAAAATAATCAAATCATGACTGTAGCAGAAATCACCTAAAAATTCTTATCTCGAATCTAATATGTGTACCAAAATAAAAAATAAAAAAATTGCGCGATGCATAAGAAAGTTAAGTCGCAGCTAATAACACTAATTCCTAAGTTCGAATTCGACTTCATGAATTCACACCAATACCAATCAATTCAGCGATCAAGAGCACGCGAATGGGGAAGAGAAGATTAATAAGTGAGTACACTGTAAGACTATTGAACAACAATACAGTGAAAAGGAAAAAGTTTCCACCATCACATATAATAACACAATGAAAATGGGCAGGAGAGGATGGTGAAGTCACCTGAAACCGGGAGTCAACGGCGGCGAGCGGTGGTGATAGGCGGCGGAGGTGGTTGGAGGAGTATATGGTAAAACGACATCGGATCAAAGTTGTTCCAGTGTTAGCAAATGATACGAATGTGAGCCCTTCACATTTCTCCATAACACGTTTCTTTCTGAATTAGCGACTTTTCACAGAATACTTGACAATTAGTACACCAATTTATTAGTGTAGTATGCTTATATTTTATCTTTTCACTCCAATAAAGTAGTGTACTAGTATTTTGTAAAAATATTTTAGAGAACTTCACTCACTTGCTTTATATTTATAGCAAAGGTTACATATATTCTTGAATTATTCTTTTATTCAAAATCTTATTGTAGAATACGTTGAATCTTTCTACATTGATATTTTTCATATGCTTATTCTCATCCTTTTGATTGGAGGGCCCTCCTTATTCTCATCCTTCAAATAAAAGAAAAAGGAGCAAAATTACAATTTTATATTCGAGGTGATACAATTTTATTATTTATATGTATATTTTCTTGCAATTTCTCCTGGTATAACATTTCAACATTATAAAATGAGGTCGCATTTGAGATACTATGTAAATTTCATTTTAATGTTGCACTATCAATTTTAGTATAGGATTGCAAATGAGCATAGCTATTCAAGAGCTATGCAAGGCTCAATTTGAAGAAAGCTTCTGAAATTTGAGTAGACAGTAACGGAGTCTCATTCTCATGTACATATTTAAATTCATCTGTTTACGAGTTTTTTCATCGAGCATACGAACAAGCAAGTACACGGGCTTTTCTTCAATCGAATTCGAGTATTTCATTGATCAAGAGCACGCTTTAAAATATTTTCATACCTTTCACAAAATTTTAACAAACTCGGGACTTATTTTCATTTCAATTGCTTATAGTATATTAAAACATTGTCATATTTAATAAAATAAGATAATTTGTTTGAAAATACAATAACTTTAGAAATTTTAAGATTTTTCCTTAAATTTTTGAGATTTTATAATTTTTTCCGAACTTTTGATATGCTCTAGAATTTCTCTAAAAGTTCAACAACATATATTTCCATGGAATTATGTATGTCTAATACTTTGTTAGTAGTTTGTTTGAAAATTTGGCATAAGTAATAAGTACATTTATTTCTAGTACTATATATTATGGTAACACATACGTGTTTCAACAGTTTGATGAGTTTTCAGTTTGAATTGTATTCGAATTTCACTCGCAAATATTCAATTCCAAGCTTTAGATACTTTGACATCCTTGCAACTTGAGCACAATTAATTGTCTTTCTCCAACTGAAGGAGTAAAATTTGGACCTTTTGTGGAAAAAAGATGATGGTAGTTACTACTCTCTCTGTCCGTGAAATGTTGTTTAATTTTGTCATTTCGGTCCGTTCGCGAAATGTTCTCCACTTTGCTTTTTCTCATTGTTTATAAATGGACTTCACTTTCAACTAACTCATTACACTCATATTTTATTATAAAAATAATATATAAATATGAGACCTATATTTCACTATCTTTTTCCACCACTTTTCTTCACATTTCTTAAAACTCATGTAAAGTTAAACTTTTGACACCATTTCATAGACAGAGGGGTGGGAATATATGGGAATGCCTAACTAAATAGTAAGACCTAGTATTTGGAGCTTTAAGTGTTTAACTTCCTATTTCATTAAATGCAAAGAGTACTCATATTTATTCAACATACAGGACATTTTACTAAGAGAATTTTGAAATATATATTTAAACTTAAACACTGATTAAATATTGTTAGTATATTTTTTTAAAAAAAGACGACATTAAATGCTAAATCTTGAGTTGTTGAATAATTTAGCGTATAAGAATAGCTTATGATGTATGTTGACATATTAAAATAAAATAAAAATATACCATCTAAATAATTTTAAAGTATGTTTTAGAATTTATAATCCTCTTAATGTGACTCTTGAATTTTTCGATTCATTTATCTATTATTATTTTATATGAATGTGTGAGTGTCGTGTGTTGTATGTGCTATGTTATGTTCGTGTGCTATGTTGTGTGTGCAGCCTCTGTGGCGTGTAAAGTATGTTTATGGTGTGTGTAAAGTATTGTACAAGAATCACCATAGCTTCAAAAATTGTACTCTCTTATAGATGTCACAATTTCCTTTTTAGTTTGTCACGTAAAAGATATCAAATTTCATTTTTTTGGAAAAAGTTATCTCTCACATTAATATAAATATACTATTTTCTCTATTCATCTAACACACAAAACAACATCTCCTAAAATCTCGTGTCATTCTTCAACTATGCCATCTATTATGGGATAGAGAGAGTACTACTATAATAGTAGTAGTATTAATTATCTCACAGTGCCACCTCTGCATATGCAAAAATTTGTACTATATTAATTAGCTCACAATATTTATTCTTTTTTGATATATGCAAGAGATGCACCAAAATGCTTAAACCTTTAGTGAGAGGTGAGCAGAGAGTTACCGAATAAAGAAAACAAAATAACAAACCAAAATCACTTGGAGCACTACGCATACCAAGCTAAGACAGCGAAGACAAAGAAACAAGTCTTAGCCTAATCTTGCACAAGCACAAGAGGCTTAGAATGCCAACATACTCACATCGGCAGTGCACCTCCTGCAAAAGGATAAAGCAAACTCCATGTGGACATATTAGTCTAGCACTCTGTCTGCTTTCCACTTCGTCCACTTTCTTAGAGAAAATGAGATGATATCTAACTAATTAAGACCTAGTATATAAAAGATGATAGCTAATATGGGGATGCCTAGTATATGGATCTTCAAATCTTCAACCTTCCTATTTCATTAAATGAAAAAAGTACTCTTATTTATAAACCGTAGGACATCTGGATAAAAAATGTAAATAAAATTAAACACAATTAAATATTACCATCAGTATAGCATCTATTACTACACAGTACTCCAATGATAATATATATTAATCTAAACTATCATCGCCAGCAACTAAAAATCTTGATTTTCTTCTTATTTTAGACCATCCACAAATATTAGTTACCTTCTATTTTGAATAAATTTCTATTTCTAATGATTGAGTCTTGTTCTCCACTATAATAATATATGATTCAACTATTTTTTTTTCTATTTATCTCTTAATTACTTTACAAAATTTGCATTAATATATATGTCATATTGGAGAGAGTATTAAATATAAATTGAAGAACTTATTTTATCTTATTTATTTAGTTATTCAGTTATTAATACATTATTATTGTAGCGTTGAATCAAGTTTAAAATAAAGCGGAAAGATATGCAATAGTTGTATACATGGCCATTTATTGGACCCTAGGCCAACCTCCACATATTCGGCTAACAGAGTTGCAATTTTATCGAGTTAGAATATTATATATTCAACCTTCTAAATTTACTTTGAGTCAACTCTCATATTTCAGGTTGCACTAATACCCATAAGGATACGTTTAATGAAATAAAATTAAAATAGTATTGCAATTGATACTCTATAGAATTAAATTTGAAGTTATAATATTATATATACTTCAATTTACCCGATGTAATCAATATAAATATGTACGTATTGTTTGATGTTTGGTACATAAAATGAGTTAACTAAATTGTGAATTTAACTTGAATTGAATATATATTTTAAAATTTTATTTATGTATCTGTACATTATTTAAAAATTTATTACTCCGTAGTATAGTTGTTTGTGCAAATGTGTGAGTGGTGTAATCACCATAGCTTTTGAAATTATTAATTTTCTTGCAATACCCATCTGCAGCTTTATCTGATTTGCAAGCCTTGAATATCCGAATTTATATTGCAACTTTAATCACAATTAGTTCTCCTTCGACATTTCAAAGAGTAAATTTGGATTTTTGTAAGATTCATTTCAAAACTAAATATAGCATTATTTGAGTTGAAAAAGATGTTAGCTAGTAGGAATATGCCTAACTATTTAAAACCTACACTAGTATTAGTATATGGAGCTTCATATTAATTTACATTAATAGGAAGTTGAAATATTTTAACACTGAAATCTCCCTATAAATACCCACATGCATTTATCATATAGTATACTACTACAGCAATACATGTACAAAATGAAGACTATGATAGGGTTGTGCATTTTGTGTATGTTGGTGGTGATGAGTGATGCTACTAGCCGTCATTTAACTGGCCTTAGTTCCTCTCCAGATCTTGTCGCCGATGTCGATGTCGGTGGTGGTTGTCCCGAAGATCTCCTCTCGGGTCTCAGTTGTCTCATCCAGGGTCTCATCGGTGGTGGTGCTGTTCCCTAAACCCACCTCTTTCAAAATAAATAACCTAATCCGATCATCATCCATATATTTATCTATGTATAAGTATCGTGTGTAATAGTCAAGCATTTTGCTTTATGTAATATGGTCATTGGTACCCTACAATTCTATATATATGTATTACTATATGATTTGAATAACTTTGCGCCTTGTTATACTCTCTCTGTGCCAAAAAAATATGTGCAATTTCCATTTTCGTCTGTCCTATAAAAATATATGCATTCCATTTTTAGAAAATCATCTCAATTTATTACCCATATACATCATATGATTTACAGCTTATACCCACCATTAATGAAACTAATGTGAGCGTATGACCTTTCTTCACATTTCTCCACAAACGACTCTTTGACGTGACGGTCTTTTCTAATTAGCCACTTTTGAGAGAGTACTTGGACAAATAACACACCACATACTTATATTTTATGTTTTCACTCTTACAAAATTCTCAATCCATCCCTCTATATATACTAGAGGCATTTTTTTGTCAGGAATGGATGTATATTAAATAATTACACATTCAAATAAGTGTTATTTCAACTCGAAACTAATATGTACGCCCTCATAGTCATAGAGATACGGAAATACATTTATTTCTTAACTAATTATCATTCTTAAATAACGAGTATTACTTTCAAATAGTGAATCAAAAGTTTTTTAAGTGCATTTGAAAAAGAATTATTGGACGAACTTTCAAAATTTTGAAAAATGTAATGAAATTTGAAAATTAAATAACGAGAATTATCTCATTTTGGGACAACCCAATCGGTTTAATTTTTGTTCAACCCTATCAGATCGCAGACTATCCGGTTTAGGTTTTTTCGGATGTGATATTTTCGGGTTATAAATTTTGCAACTCTAACCCTATAAAGTTGTCGGGCTAATCCACGGATTTAGGGCTTAATTGACATTCCTAATTAATAAAATTTTAATATATTAAGAAACTACATGAATTTTTGAACTTTTAGAGTTTTTTCCTAAAACTTTCGAGATTTTATGAGTTTTTCCCGAACTTTTGATACTATCTAGAGTTTCTCCCAAAAAACGAATTTTGTCTATTCATTTTTTTTTTCTGACAATATATTCTTAATGTCCAATGACAATAATTAATTTATTTGAAAATTGGGTATAAATAGAATAAGCACATGTCTTTCTAGTATGAGCGTAACAAATAGTACATGTGTTTAGCAGCTCGATGAGTTTTTCAGTTTGAACTCTATTCAGATTTCATGAGAAGACTCACCTGATTGTATTTTATTCATGAAAATAACCTACAAATTGTGATTAGTTTTCTTATAAGATTACCTCTAGTTTATCCGATCGCAAATTCACAAGCCTTCGATATCTTTACATCCTTGCAACGTTGAGCACAATTAATTCTCCTTAGTCAACTAAAAGAGAAAGTATTGGAATTTTTGTGGAAAAAAGATGATAGCTAGTATGGGGATGCCTAACTAATTAAGACATAGTATATGGAGGTTCAACTCTTCAACCTTCATATTTCTTTAATGAAAAAAAGTACTCATATTTATACAACGTAGGACATTTGATTGTTTGAAAATATATATTTAAACTTAAATAATACAATTAAATATTATTAGTATAAAAATTTTAAAAATATAACATTGAATAAAAGTTATTATTAAAAAATATTGAGTTAGTTGAATGGTTTAATGTACTACAAGAATAATGTCTATTACTCCTTTAGTCCCTCAATAAGTGAAGCATTTCTTTCCGACATGAGATTTAATAAAAATGGGTTTTGGTTAGTTAAGTGGAAAGAATAAAGTACAATATGAAAAAAAAAGATGGAGGAAAACGCAAGAGAGAATGTCAAAAAAAGGAAATGACCCACTCAGCTTGGGTCATTCCAAAAAGAAATATAAATCACTTAACAACGGCCAGAGAAGGTATTATAAAATAATAATAAAAAAAATTTAATGTATACCACCATCTTTTGCAACAAGCAGAAGTCTTACGGAGCACCTTTTTTTTTGAGTTTAGATTGTCCACAATAATTAGTCATATTGAAGAGTGTATTAAGTAAATTAGAAGAACTTATTTTATTTTTGTAGTTATTCATTTCTCGAATAATTGTTGAAGTGTTGAATCAAGTTCTAAATAAAGTGGAAGAATATGCAATAGTTGCATATGTCGCCAACCATCGGGTCCCAAACCAGCCTCCTTAGGTTTGTTTAATTGAATTGAAAATTTAACGAGTTAGAATATTAGGTCATCAACCCTTTAACTTTAGTACGCTATTCGGATCAACCCACATATTTCGAGCCGCACTAACATCGCAAAGGATAAGTTTGGTAAAATAAAATTAAAATCGTGTTGCAACTGAAATCCTATAGAATTAAATTGAAGTTACAATTAATACTATAAAGTTGTATTTTAATTTCAAATTCTTTGCTTCACATGTAAAAAGTTAAAACCAAGTTTTGAATTTGACTTTTAATTGAATGTATATTTAAAATTTTTATTTATGACTATATACATTATTTTTAAAAAATATTATTAGTTGTTTCTGCGACGGTGTGTGTTGTGTATTTTGTGTGTGCAGTTTGTATGGTTTGTAATGTCCGTGTGGTGTGTAGTTTATTGTGTGAGAATTAGCATAGCTTCAAAAATTATTAATTTTCTCGCCACCTGCCTTGAATATTCTAATTCTCATTACAACATTGATCACAATCAATCTTTCTTTGTCATTTCAACAGAGAATTTGTAAACTTTTTAATAGTCATTTCGAAGTGTAAACATGGAATTCTTTTAGTAGAAAAAAATTCGTTAGCTCGTACGAATATGCCTAACTAATTAATACCTAAGGCTAGTATATAGAGCTTCATATATAGTATTACATTAATACCCTAAAGAAGTTGAAATTTTAACACTGAAATCATACATATTACATTAATTACCCTAAAGAAGATGCTAGCTAGTATAGACATGCCTAACTACTCAGTCCGTTCTATGTTAATAGAGTCATTTTTTTTATTTAGGAAAGTTCCAAGTTAATTGAGTCATTTCTATTTTTTTTAAAAAGTAATTCTTCTTTTTACTTTATTCTCTCTTCACCTCTCTTACTTTTTTCACCAACCATTTAACACACTATTTTTAAACTTCGTGTAAAAAAGAAATGACTCTATTAATAAGGAACATAGGGAATAATTATTAAGACATAGCATAGTATGTACTATGTAGAGCTTCATATTACATTAGAGCATCAGTAGTGGCGCCCTTCATCGCGGAATTCATACCGGCGTGCCGGAATTCCGCAACGGACGTCCGTCATTGTGCATGGTAGGCACGGATACGGAATTCCGCAGAGGACACCACAGTTCCGCGGCGTTTACGCGGAATTCTGTCGCGGCGTCCGTGCGGACTTCCACCATTGCGTTGACTCCCACGGACGTCCGCGCGGAATTCCCGTTTATTGCATTAAATGTTTTTTAATTGTGGAAAGTCCTTCGGCATGTCCTTGGGGATGTCCGCCACTGTGCAGTGGAAAGTCCTTGTGATGTGACAGTGCAGTGAGAAGTCCGTATGACGTGGCAACAGGTATTTTTGGGATGTCCGCAAGAAATTCCGCCGGATGCTCTTAATACCCCATATATATAATTGAAATTTTAACATTGAAATCTCCCTATAAATACCCACAACAAGCTAGCTAAGTGCACACATCTTTCATATTAATTATACAACACATGATTACACATAAAATGAAGACGATGATGGGGTTGAGCATTTTGTGTATGTTGGTGGTGATGAGTGATGCTACTAGCCGTAAATTTTATACAACGTAGGACATTAGATTGAGTGAATTTTGAAATATATATTTAAACTCATATATAATTAAATATTAGTATAATTATATTAATAATACAACATTGAGTAAAAATGATTATTGATAAGCCGAATGTATAAGATTAGCTATAATGTATATTGACATATTAAAATTAAATATAAACATATTTAAACAAGTTTAAATCCTATTTTAGAATTTATAATATTTCTTTATTTATCTATTATTATTATATAATAGTAATTAAATTAATGTAAACCACCATAGTCAGCAACCAATAGTTAATTTAATTTTGAATAAATTTCAATCTCGAATGACTGAGGCTCGTTCTTCACTTTATAATGAGAATTATTTCTTCTCATTCTTATTTTACAGTATAATTTGAAGAACTTATTTTTTCTTATTTTTGTAGTTATCCATTTATCAATTCATTGTTGAAGTGTTGAACCAAGTTCTAAATCAAGTACAAGGATATGCAATAGTTGCATATACGGCTAATCATCGGGTCCCAGACCAGCCTCCTCAAGTTAAGCAAATTAAGTTGGAATTTTATAAAATTAGGTCTTCAACCTTCTAAATTTAGTAGGCTATATGGGTCAATCAACAGAGCTAAGGGGGTCAATCATCGGGTCCCAGACCAGCCCCAAGGCTTGCATCAAATAGGTAAGATTCCCTTAATCAATAAGCTTGAAGCTAAAAATGGGAAGCAAGCCCAAACAAGAGAGTTAAGGAAGTAGGTGAAATAGAGCAGCCAAGGGGCTGCAGTTAGAGCTGAGAGATCAGCCATATTCTGTCTTTCAACTTTCATCATCTGAGAATCAAAACCAAACTGCCACACGAAGGGAGGCTCAACCACAAGCCCAAAATGGAAGAGTAGAGCTCCCATTTATCGAGGCTCAAGGAGTCAACCAAGAGAGGGAATCTTTCCCCAAAATTTCACCAATATGGAGTGAACAACAGTATCACAAAGCTCAAAAGCAAGCTAAGGTTGTAACCCGAAATAGCATATCACTTTCCAAGGATTTCAGGCAAAATGCCAAGACTTGAGATATATATATATAAATAGCCGTCATCTCCCTTCTCCTCCCCACAAAATTCGACACCATAAATTCACTCAAATTCAAGGAGTGCAGCGAGGAGTGGAGGAGGAGCAAGGGGAAGCCTTGAGGCAAGGATCAGCCCCAGACCAGGAGAAATCATCCAAGTGAGGTAATCACCTCAGCACCATTACACTCGTTGCATCATGTAGAACAACAACCACATATAGCCAAGAACATAGATACACGGCCTTAGGAAATTCATAACACTAGCAAGTAAAGAACAAAACCCAAGTTTCGAACTGAATCGTCAATCGAAAATTCGGAATTAACGGAAATAAGTGAGGGGGAAAGAGGGCTTAGCTTAATCGACGGGGAAGGCGGCGCTGCCCGAACGGCAGTGACGACGGGAACGGCAGCGGGCCGGTTAACTGCCGAGGGGCTGGAGCCGACGAGGCCGCGTGAACGGTGGAGGTGTACCGGCGTCGAACAAGCGCCACACGACGGAGAAGCAGCCGACGAGCAGCTCGAGCCGACGCCGCAAGCGGCAGCATTGCGCGTTGAACTGCCAAACTCGACGGAGGGGAGAGAGAAAACGACGGAGGAGGGAGCAACCGCCGATGGGACTCCGGATTTTCCATCGGAGGAGGCGCGATTTCTCCGATGAAGGGAGTAGGGGGGTGAGACCCTGTGGTTCCCGATTTGGGGAAAGAACCCTCTTCTGAAATTAGAATTTTGTAAAATGTGGAAGAGAAAGGGGGGGGGGGGGGGGGTGGGGTGTTGACTGAAGGAGAAGGGAGTATATTGATTAAATTGGGCCACTTGATTTATTTGGGCCAATGATTTTATTTTAATGAACTTGGGCCATGGAGGCTAATTAATAGTTGGTCAATTTCTTTTCAATAACTAAGTGTTGTATTTATTTGGACCAAGGCATAAAATAATTATCGGACTACATAGTTTTGGACTCGGAATTAAATAATTGTTGGAGTGGAATTAATTTAAGGATTTAAGCTGGTAGCTTAATAGATTAATCCCGGATAAGGTATTAAATTACCAAAGATGGAAAGATGTTAAAGGAAGGCGCGAAGGGCCGACCGGCGTCGCCCCGCGACGCCATGGGCGGCCTTAAGAAAAATCCTATAAAAGCCGAGACTAAGACGTAGGTGCTATCCTATAGAATGCATGCATTCTTTTACCAGGAAAAATAGTTCGAGTACTAATTAGCGTGTTACACTATTTATTTTTAAAGGAGAATTTATACTAGGGCAAGTGAGGCCAAACGAGGAATTTTAATTGGAGATAAGCATACCATGTGGGCTTTCTTTTAATATCCAGCACACTAGTGTGGATATAAAGCAAATACTTTTGAAATTATGAAATATCATCATTCCTCAAAGTGGAGTTGTGATTATTTTTGTTTAATTGTTGTCATGCCATAAAATGTTTATTTTCGAGGACTATATGTTGGACTGTGTGATTGTTGGTTTTGGCGTAGCCAAAACCATGAACGATGAATGATGAATGATGAACGAATTCGGTGATGAACGGATTCGGTGATGAACAAATTCGGTGATGAACGAATTCGGTGATGAACGAATTCGGTGATGAACGAATTCGGTGATGAATAAATTCGGTGATGAACGAATTCAGTGATGAACAAATTCGGTGATGAACGAATTCGGTGATAAACGATGAACGATGAACGATGAACGATGAATGATGAATGGTGAATGATGAACAATGTGTCACGCCCGCCCACCCCAGGGGTGTTACAAACGAGGCGATCGTGACCAGGGACAAACATTAAGAATAGCATTTAAGGATAACAGTTCATAAGAAAGGCTCAACTTGCTTAGAAGAATAATATATCTCAGAGTGTACGATACACAGAGTGCACACTCGAAAAAATTAGAGTATCTCAACAATCAACAACTCAAAACAAATATTATCCCAACAATACTTGGCGAAAGAAACAATATTCAGCGGAAGCATTTCGAGAGTAGAATAATGTCATGTATGAAGACACAACATATTCTGAAACTTTCATAGACATCTTCTTCACTTTTATGCTCAACATCGCCCGCCGTCATCACTGCTCAACCTGCACATTTTTAAAAGAAATGCAGGGCTGAGTACTTCGTGTACTTAGTGGACACGTGCCGAAATATATATTCATAACAACTGATTTTGTGAAGCCACTCTTTGAGTGAACTCGGAGTTTTAGGAAAAGTCCGAGAACACTAAACATTTTTCTTTTCCTTTTTCAAAAGCGATCTTTCGATCTATTTTCCTGGAACATATGCCGTATCTGACAAACCCGATTTCACTATCTCTTGTTCATTCATCAATCCATTCATCATTCATCTTTCCTTTCATCATTCATCATATCTTAACATTCAAGTGCCGGGGAAGTGGTTACCTCCCACGGTCACCCATCAATCCATTCCATTCAAGTGCCGGGGAAGTGGTTACCTCCCACGGTCACCCATCAATCCATTCCATTCATCATTCATCGTTCCTTTCATCATTCATCATATCTTAACATTCAAGTGCCGGGGAAGTGGTTACCTCCCACGGTCTCCCATCAATCCATTCCATTCATCGTTGCAGTCAGATAGGCATAGTTCCAAAACAAAATATGGCTTGACATAACCTTTTCAACTTTATTTTTCTGTAAGACCGTTTTTTTACATAACTCATCTTTCTTTCATCAAAAGAAGCACATATAACCTTCAAAACTTCAAAACTTCCTCTCTTTTTTTTTCGTCGTAAACGTATTTGGATCAAAACTCATTTCTATCGGTCAAAGCCGAACTCAAGAATCAACGCAGGCTACACTTCATAAGCACTCGTAAAGCAACACATAACATCATATAATAACACCAAGCAAATAGCACTTTTCATAATACTTCACGTTAAATAGCAAGCTCGCACTTAACATCATATAATAAATAGAAAGCACATAAAACAATTCTCATAACCACTTTATAGTAAACTGAAAACCTTCATAAAAACATTTTAGTTCGAAAGCCCACATAAAACTACTTTTCGTAAAAAAAACTGTAACTTTAACAGAAAGCCCACCTCGTTTGCTTAAACTATTCAATATCCATTTAAGGCAACCCTCGTTCCTTGTGCTCACGTACACACAATAATCCTTGCCAACATCACAACATAAGTCAGCCTTCCATAAACTCATTTTTTTCTATGCATGTCCTATCGTTCCTCTCTCATCGTTTTTCTCAATTTACCCAACCCAATGTTCAACACAAGAGGGAAAAACACACCATAACATATTTCAAAGTGCAACACCTAACCACACCAATAAACACACTCCTTGGACATACATGCATCATATAACACCATAAATCTTGAAAATAAGCACTATTTTATTAAGGCATAAAACTGGCAGAACTGCGCGACCGTTTTGTAAAAATCACTAAAAATCCATCCGACCTCATATGAAGCTAAATTTGGTCACAACACAGTAGACACATTCAAGTTCACCCAGTTAAAATTTCACACTGAAATCATATCATTTGGTCAGTCAAAACATTAATACAACACTCTGGTTGGAACATAAAGATTCGGGCAGCATTGCGCAGTTCGTTTGAAAAATTCACCATAAATTCATACGATGTCCAATAAGGCTGAAGTTTTTACACGACTCAGAAGACACTTCAAATTTTCACGTAGTTCAAGAATCACATCAAACGGAGGTCATTTGGTCGGTCAAACAGAATACAAAACTTTCTGGCCGAGAACACAAGTTTCTGGCAGAATTGCGCAGTCAACTTCAAACATTTTTCAAAAATTCATTTTTCGAGAAAAAAGGCTGAAATTTACACGAGACACAGAAAACACCTTGAAATTAACTCAGTAAAATATCCATACCAAAATTCGATCGTTTGATAGGTCAATTACACATCGAAAACTACTGTTCGAACGTCACAGATTTAAGACTCACAAATTCGAAATTAGAGTTTCTTCCTCAAACATCCAAACATAATTTTCTTCATGCTTATAATACACAATCATGCTTGATAAGACTCTTATAAACATGTTTGCACATAAACTTACATCATTAACCAAGGATTCAAAACAATCTCTACATAAACTCATTCAAAAATCGCATAACTATCAAAGTTCTCAAGCAAACTCACTTTCCCACCGATTAACTTTGCGATCTATGATTCCTACACCCACTACATGCATGTAGGAGTCAAGAACATGGTTCAAACGAAAAGAATGAGGGAAAGTGAAACAAATATACCTTCTTTGACAAAAATGGATCGGTAGAGACAAGAAACGATTCGTCGGAGATTCTTGAAAATAAACTTCAATGGTTGCAAGAACAAGAATTGGAAGGAAATTTTGAAGAGGATGAAGAGGGGTCGGAAATCTTGATAGTAGCTCTTTGTTGTGAAGTAAAAGAATGAAGTGAATGGAAGGTTATATTTATAGAAATTTTTTTCATAAAAGACAAAAATTCACGTCTTTTCGTTTCGATTTGACGACTAATTAATGTGGCCTTAGGAAAACGTGACTGATGCGACGTGGTTTTTATCTAACTTTTCGTCTTGATGTGACGCAGTTCTTATCCAACTTTTCGTCTTGATTTGTTGTCTAAAGTGTATTTGATACGTGGTCTATTCTTTCGTGTAGGTATCATTTTGGGCTCGTAACAATTGGGTTTCAAATTGGGCTAGGAAGAATAATTGTTTGGCCCCAAAAGTGAAATACTTCTCTCGACAAAAGAAACAAGGTCGAAAAAATTTTCAAGTGCACAAACGACGGTCCTTTCAAGAACTCAATAAAAAGGTAGAAAAAGTCGGGGTGTTACACGATGAATGATGAAAGAACTTAGTCCGTAGATGAACTTTAGCTCCCAAATGAATTTAGTATGCTCGGGCCTTTTAAGAAAAACCCCCTGTGTGATACTGTTGATGGATGACAACTTATATTTGTATGTTTTGTTTTCAGCACGTGTCCACTGAGTACTTCTGTACTCAGCCCTGCATGTATTTATAAATGTGCAGGTTGAACGTCAAGATGGAGAAGAATTGATCGGAGTCGATGCTATTAAATAAGCATGTGGATTTCTCGACGATTTGTGTCCTCATACACGAAGTCGTTTAATAGGGACCTATTTCCGCTGTATTTTTGTTAAGTGAGAATTTCAAAAGTCTCACCTTCGAACTCTGATTTAGTTGATCAAATACTTGGCTTCTAATTTGTGGTATCAACGGATTGGCCTTTCGGCAAGTCCCTTGAGTTCTTTCCTCGTTTCGTTAATTCCACTTATTAGTCACGGATTTCCCGCATTTGCTATCATTAGCAAAATGCGGTCGTGACAAGTATAATTATATTAATATACAACATTGAGTAAAAATGATTATTGGTAAGCTGAATGTATAAGAGTAGCTTATAATGTATATTGACATATTAAAATTAAATATAAACATATTTAAACAATTTTAAATCATATTTTAGAATTTAGAATATTTCTTACCATGAATTTGAATTTTTCAATTTATTTATCTATTATTATTAAATAATAATAATTAAACTAATGTAAACCACCATAGTCAGCAACCAATAGTTATTTTAATTTTGAATAAATTTCTATCTCTAATGAGTGAGGCTCGTTCTTCACTTCATAATGAGCCAATTATTTCTTCTCATTCTTATTTTACCAAATTCCCATAAAATATGTAATATTAGAGAGAATATTAAACACGGTTTATAATTTGAAGAATTTTTTTTTTTTTTTGTAGTTATCCATTTATCAAATCATTGTTGAAGTGTTGAATCAAATTCTAAATAAAGTACAAGCATATGGGATAGTTGCATATATGGCTAATCATCGGGTCCCAGACCAGCCTCCTCAAGTTCAGCAAATTAAGTTGGAATTTTATCGAGTTATAAAATTAGGTCTTCAACCTTCTAAATTTAGTAGGTTATTTGGGTCAATCAACAGGTTTCGGGTTGTACTAACGTCCTTAAATATACATTTGGTGACATAAAATTAAAATTGTGTTGCAATTGAAATTATGTAGAGTTAAATTTGAAGTTATAATATTCTAATAAAATTTTACTAAATAATTAGTTAAGACTTTGGCTTGGCTAGTATATAGAGCTTCATATGGAGTACATGAATACCCCATAGAGCTGAAATTATATCATTGAAATCTCCTATAAATACTCATAACAAGTGCATGCATCTATCAAGCAGGAGTAGTATTATTTATACATCAATACAATAGATGTACAAAATGAAGACGATGATGGGATTGTGCATTTTGTGTATGTTGGTGGTGATGAGTGATGCTACTAGCCGTCATTTACTTGGCCTTGGCGCTTCAGGTCCATTCATCCTAAAACTTGTCCCCGATGCCATAGGTGGCGTGGTGCCGCCGCAGCTCTTTGAAAATAATCCTCCTTTCATCTCCCATATAATTATAGTCTGTAATAATCAAGCTCATTGGTATATCTTGACTAGTGAATTTTTTCTCACCTAACACAAGACTTGATATCGAATTTATCTTAAATTCTATCGGAGGTGGGTACTCCCAGAGGTCTGCCCGCGGATACTATCGGAATCAATTTTGGAGGATATTTAGATCCCACTGTAAATGCTCCCGGTCTCTGGCCTGGTGGCCGGTGTCCCAAACATCCCTGCACCACTTCCACCACTTTGATAATAAATGACCTAATCCAAAATCATTCCATCACCCTTTACATATTGTACGGATCAGACTATCCGGGTTCACTATTTACCGAGACCTCTTTGGTCTTGTTTACAAGATGGCTCAGTCAGACCATCAACCAAGCAACTGAGTTCAACCTAGCTATTACAAGTTATCAAGTCGTAAGAGCTGTTGACTCAATTAGAGTCTTCTTGGTCAGAAGCTCCAAGAAACTTCAAGTAATCTCCAATGATCCTGCACACTAGGAAGCTAGTTAGACTAATATGAAAGATCCTCTCGGATCATGACAAAACATGCAGTAATCAATGAAATAACAAAGGAATCGCATAGATCAAATAGCTATGGCTCAGAAACCCGCCAATAGTACAAATCTATTCACCAAAATCACATCCAAGGGAGCAACGTTGAGCACAATGGTGAGACTCTTCACAAATCACCGATTGCAACTCCAAACCACTCCACTACACCGGATCTAGCTGCTCTCAAAGCTCACAACCACAGAAACCTCTCCACAAGAAACCCTAACTTCTCTGGAACCCTAGCAACCGAAGTAGTTGCTAATCTCAAACCCACACACCGTTTATTCACACAAATATCAGTGATAACCTACAGTGGAACAACCAGAGAAACATCAGAGAAGGATAACCCAAGGGAAACTCAAGAACTCGAGAGAGAAGTGAGAGAAATCAGAGAGTAGAGAGTGAAAAGTGAGGCGGTGAGTAGAGGGAGAGAGTATATCAATCCAGTAATGGGCTAGGGCAAATGCAGCCCTAACTTACCTGATGGGCCAAACAAAATTCCAGGCCCAGCAAAAAATAATAGTCCACCAAATTAACCAGCCCAATAGTCAACATACTCCACCTTGGACATTAATTTTTGGGAAACCAATTGCACTATTAGCTAAGGTCTTTAACTCATCATAGCCTACAAGGCAGTCCCCACAGCACCAAGGAACCAAGTTCACTAGCATAGGGAAACAACCAGGTTTTGCCTACAAGGCTCCAGAGGGGCTGACACCCATTAGCCTTTAGGACTTAGTGCCACTAGCCACCCTTACCACAGTAGTTAAGAGGCTGAGGTCTTTAACCCCGGGACATGCAGCTATCCTAGGTCAAAATGCAAATGCTTAATGCAAAAAGAAAGTTTTTCAAGTGGTAAGCATTTAGTCCCCATGTCAGCTGGGTTCTTATCAGTGTGCACTTTAAGCAAAGAAACCTCATTCTTTTCAACAATATCCCTGATGTAATGAAACCTTACATCTATATGCTTAGTTCTATCATGGAAGACAGGATTTTTACACAATTGAATTGCTGACTGAGAATCTGAAAACACAACAGGAGGAGAATTCACAAATTTGAGTTCAGAAAGTACTCCCTTTAACCATACAGCTTCCTTCATTGCTTCAGTGATAGCAATGTACTCAGATTCTGTAGTAGACAAAGCAACAATGTGTTGTAGCTGAGACTTCCAACTTATGCAAGATCTGCATAGAGTAAAGACATAGGAAGTGGTGGACTTCCTCTTATCTCTATCATTAGCATAATTGGAATCAACATAACCAGTCAGTTTCACACCATCTTCACATCTAGAATAGCATAAACCATATTTGGAGGTATTTTTCAGATATCTCATCAACCACTTTAAGGCTTCCCAATGAACTGGACCAGGATTAGACATGTATCTACTCAAGCAAGACACAGCATAGGCAATATCAGGCCTAGTACTAACCATTAGGTACATAACAGATCCTATAGCATTAGCATAGGGAACCTTCTTCATGGCATTGATATCATGTTCAGATTTAGGACACAAGTCTTTACTCAACATAAAGTGTGCAGCTAATGGCACAGAGGCTGGCTTAGCATTAAGCATGTTAAATTTTTTCAGAATTTTGAGCACATAGGGTTCCTGATGCAAAACAAGCACACACTCTTTCCTATTTCTGAAAATATTAATTCCTAATATCTTCTTGGCATCCCCTAAGTCTTTCATATCAAAATTCTCACTCAAAGAGGTTTGCACAACAGTTATGGATTTCAAACAAGGACCCATAATCAGCATGTCATCCACATATAACAGCAAGAAAACAGGAGCAGCAGAGTCAAGGTTCTTAACATACAAGCAAGCATCAAAAGTGCTCCTAACAAAGCCTAATTTCTGCATGCAGGTGTTAAACTTTATATTCCACTGCCTAGGAGATTGTTTCAAACCATACAAAGCTTTTTGAGCAAACAAACATGATTAGGAAACTTAGGATCAATAAAGCCTTCAGGCTGTTTCATGTAAATGGGTTTATCCAAATCACCATGCAAAAAAGCAGTTTTAACATCCATTTACTTCAGTTCCCAATCAAAATGAGCACATAGAGTAAGCATCAGCCTTACAGTTGTAAATTTAACCACAGGAGCAAATATTTCAGTATAATCTACCCCCTCTTGTTGAGTAAAACCTTTGGCCACTAATCTGGCCTTGTATCTCAGTCCCTCTACCTCACTTTTAAGCTTATAAAGCCATCTGCAGTCTACAACAGAAGCACCAAGAGGGAGAGGTACAAGTATCCAAGTATGATTAATTTTCAGAGAGTTCATTTCCTCTAACATGGCTTTATGCCATTCATTCCAGAATTTTGACTTAGTAGCATGCTTGAATGATTGAGGCTCATCTCCATCAGACTCATGGACATTAAAGGCCAAGTTTATCAAAACAATTAACCCCACATAACCATCATATCTAACAGGTTTAGAAACATTTTGCCTTCTGGGTCTATCTCTAGCTAACACATAATCACTGAGGTTAGGAGCATCAATAGCATTTTGGACACCAGGTGGGGAATTCAAGACATTCTGGACAGGCATAACAGGAGGATCACACATAGGACCATCAGGCAAGTTAGCATCATTGTTCACATTGTCACAGATGGATACAGTTTCAACATTATCTTGTAGACCCCCCTCATTAGGTGTTTCATTAGGAATATAGACAGGTGTGATGTTCCAGAATGGCTGCTCCACCTCACTTGGAACATCCATAGGATGCTCCACATCAGTGGGGTTATCTGTGGACTCCACCTCAGTTAGAGTGTCCTTGTCCACATTCTGAGAAGCAGGGGTTTGAGTCACATTCAAGCAAGGGAAGTCAGTTTCATTAAACACTACATCCCTACTAATGATGACTTTAAACCCTGGCTCATCTCTTAGCCACACTCTATATCCTTTCACACCCTCAGGGTATCCCAAAAACACACATTTTCTAGATCTAGGCTCAAGTTTATCATTTCTAGTATGAACAAAAGCAGAGCATCCAAACACTCTTAGATTAGAGAGGTTAAGGGTTTTTCCAGAGAACACAAACTCAGGACATTGTCCTTGCAAAGGCACAGAAGGAGATCTATTCACAAGATAAGTAGCAGTCATTAAAGCTTCACCCCAAAACTTTTTGGACAAACCAGATTTTGCTAACATGCATCTTACTTTATCAAGCAAAGTCCTATTCATTCTTTCAGCTACTCCATTTTGCTGAGGAGTATAAGGAACAGTTTTATGTCTTTTAATGCCATGCCCAGCACATAAATCATCAAACTGATGGTTGCAAAATTCTAAACCATTATCTGTTCTGATAGCCTTAATCCTCTTACCAGTCTGATTTTCTATCAAGGTTTTCCAAGTAGTAAATTTTCCAAACACATCATATTTATGTCTCATCAGAAAACACCAAACTTTTCTTGAAAAATCATCAATGATAGATAAAAAATACACAGACCCAGAGTGGGAAGGCACAGGGGCAGGGCCCCAAACATCCATATGCAAGTATTCCAAGATATTAGAGCTAATATTTGCAGGCACTGGAGAAGGAAAGGTGACCCTGTGCTGTTTACCTAGCACACATGTGTCACAAAAAGGCAAATCACCTTGAACATCTGAGTCAGATAAGATGTCATGCTTTTTCAGAATATGCAAACCCTTTTCACTCATGTGACCTAGTCTATTATACCACAGCATCAATTTATCAGATTTGACAACATTTGCATAAGCTTTCTCACAAGTCAGAGGCACAGTAGTACAGACATAAAGACCACATTTTCTGTTAGCTTTAAACAAACATATAGAACCCTTACAGATTTTCATGCTCCCTTCCCCCCATTTACCACTCATGCCATCACTTTCAAGGGCAGTACAGGACAACAAATTGTAGCATAACTCAGGCACATATCTTACACCCTTCAAGTTCAACACATAGCCATTTTTAAATTGCAAACACACATTGCCTATACCAAGAATAGCACACTTCTTGTCATCAGCCATAGACACATATGTATTAACCACAGGCTTAATATCAGAAAACAATTGCTTGAAGGGACTAACATGATAAGTGCAGCCAGAGTCACACAACCAATCATTAGAGGTAAGCTGACATACAGGGGAAGTATTCATATACACCATATCATGCAACATAAAGACAGTATCATTTTCAGCATCAAGTTTTGCAAGATTGGCAATATTTTCAATATGAAAGTTTCCACTATTGTTAGGAGACTTGTTCTTTTTAGGCTTATTACAATCTTTCTTAAAATGCCCAGGTTCCCCACAATTATAGCATTTCCTCACAAACCTAGAGTCTCTACTGTTGGACCTAGATCTGTATTTCTTTTTAGAATTAGACCTGGAACCAGAATTTCCATTTGACTCAGAACCCCCTCTGGAATTAGGTCTACCTCTAACATTAAACACCTTGTTAGTAGCAGATTTATCAGAAGCCCTTTCCCTTAATTCAATTTCCTTAGACTTAAGAGAGCTAATAATCAATTCAAGAGGAGCAGTATCTCTGCCATATTTAATAGCAGCTTTAACATCACTGTAAGAGTCAGGGATGGCATTCATCAAGGCAATACTGGTATATTCATCAATAGTTTTATCCCCTGACCTTTTAATATCTTGAACCAGCTTTTGAAACCTATCCACATTGTCATCAATATCTTTTGACAAATCAAGCTTGAATTTAAAGAGTTTTTCAAGCAAATGCATCCTTGAAGACATAGAAGTTTCAGTGTACAAAGTATCAAGGTGTTTCCATATTTCAGAAGCAGATTCAATATGATTAACCTTCCTAATCACAGAGTCAGACAAATTGAGAATAATGGTGGCCTTGGCCAATTCATTCATTTCATCCAGTTTTTCTTGAGGGGTATCAGTGGGCAAAGTGCCATCAACACATTTGAAGATTTTTTGTTGAATAAGAACACACTTTAGTTTCTGTTTCCAAATCACAAAATCATTTTTACCATTGAAAGGGACCAAGTTGACAGGCTGAGCCATTTTAAAACCAAGAAAATTTTCTGGCAACACACAGAGCAAGAAAACTAACACCAACTCACAACAAGCAGTCAGCCAATCACAAAAGGCAGAACACCAAGGCAACAGACAAACACAGATTCACAGATTTCACCAGATTTCACACAAAGAACCTCAAATCCTTGACTGTCACGAGCAAGGCCGGCTAAGGCTATCCCAGTTCGCAATCACTCACTTCTGGAGGGCGCAGGGGGTCACTTAGGCAGCACAATATGCTTGGTGGTCAAGCAATAGGAGATTTTCAAGCAGAGAGCACAAGAGAGAAAAAGAAAAAAAAAGAACACTCCACGGAAGCTAGAAACACTGAGAAAACACACAAGGAAAACCTAAGTCTTGCCAAGACTGTCTACCAGAAACAAAATCCCAATCCTATAGTTGGCACTAAACAGAAAACAGAAATATCCAGAAAGATTCAGCCAATTTACCAGAGCAAACCCCCACTCGAGGGAGGGTTCCACTTGCCCACCTCCTTTTAGCGACTCGGCGTGCCGGAATAGTCCCCCCGTGGCTCTGATACCACTGTAGGGATCAGACTATCCGGGTTCACTATTTACCGAGACCTCTTTGGTCTTGTTTACAAGATGGCTCAGTCAGACCATCAACCAAGCAACTGAGTTCAACCTAGCTATTACAAGTTATCAAGCCGTAAGAGCTGTTGACTCAATTAGAGTCTTCTTGGTCAGAAGCTCCAAGAAACTCCAAGTAATCTCCAATGATCCTGCACACTAGGAAGCTAGTTAGACTAATATGAAAGATCCTCTCGGATCATGACAAAACATGCAGTAATCAATGAAATAACAAAGGAATCGCATAGATCAAATAGCTATGGCTCAGAAACCCGCCAATAGTACAGATCTATTCACCAAAATCACATCCAAGGGAGCAACGTTGAGCACAATGGTGAGACTCTTCACAAACCACCGATTGCAACTCCAAACCACTCCACTACACCGGATCTAGCTGCTCTTAAAGCTCACAACCACAGAAACCTCTCCACAAGAAACCCTAACTTCTCTGGAACCCTAGCAACCGAAGTAGTTGCTAATCTCAAACCCACACACCGTTTATTCACACAAATATCAGTGATAAACCACAGTGGAACAACCAGAGAAACATCAGAGAAGGATAACCCAAGGGAAACTCAAGAACTCGAGAGAGAAGTGAGAGAAATCAGAGAGTAGAGAGTGAAAAGTGAAGCGGTGAGTAGAGGGAGAGAGTATATCAATCCAGTAATGGGCTAGGGCAAATGCAGCCCCAACTTACCTGATGGGCCAAACAAAATTCCAGGCCCAGCAAAAAATAATAGTCCACCAAATTAACCAGCCCAACCTGTGTGGCTCGGGGTTCGGTGGGTTGCGCTTGCAAGTTCTCCGATGTCTCTCCGTGAGCTCGACCAAGACTTGTGGTGACCCGGTGACCTGTAACATGGGGGCACAGACATGTGGTCTTGGTCTGGTGGTCTTGGTTTGAGGGGAGGATTGTGGTGAAGCAAACCATATCCCACATCGGAGAATAGACAAGAGTTGCAAGCATATAAATGGGCTACCCCAACTCCATTAGTATGAGGCCTTTTGGGGAGTACCCCAAGAGCAAAACCGTTAGGGCTTTGCCCAAGGCGGACAATATCATACTAATGTGGAGTTCGGGTGTGCACCACCGATACCCAACACATATAAATATCATCTATAACAATCAAGCATCTTGCTTCCTTTAATAAACTTATATCATCAAATGATATCGCACAATCTTATACTATGTATTACTATATGATTTTGTGCCACGTTATCATTCAGGCTTATTGTATCACCATATTTAATCTTTCTGGGAAATTGGTCCCTAATATCATGAACTTTGCACACATTTTGGTTTTTCCCGTGAACTTTCAAATTAGTACCACAAATCATAAACTTTCAGATTGGTTTAGTATTTCCCCAGTAATCCAAGAATCAATTCCCTAAAATGCGTTCCTAGGGTTTGAAAAATGCCCAAAGTAGGACAAAATTCATATGGCTCTGCCCAAGATTGGAAATTTATTGTATAGGAGTAATAAATATGTATAAAATGACGATCTTAATTAATTAAATCGAAAAAATTAAGATATTTGAATGAGATAAATGGAATATTATTAGAGATACAATCAAAACGACAAATGATAGGCGCGAGATGATTGTATGATAAGAAATTGTTGAAGGAGGTGTGCCTTTTTCAATCTATATATTTCAATTTGTTGTGGATTATTGTTATGGTTGTTTTAATAACATTAGTCAAAACTAAAAATTTAAGAGATAACTATAAATTTAGTCCATGAACTATGTAATTTTATTAAAAGCGCATCTCATTTTTCCAAAATATCTTTAGATGGATCAAATTTTTGATGTAATATCATTGGAAGTCACAGATCTTTAAATAAAGAAGTACTTATATTTTTTAAATCAAACCTTACCAAATGTATTATAGAAATAAAAATTAGTGTACGAGTACATTTTTTTTAATTCCAATCAAAGTGCAACTTTGCACTATTACCACTTTATATTATAAACTATAAAGATATTCCCTTTTAATATGAATGTAACCATTTTTAGGCTTAATCATGAACCCGTTATTAATCATGAATTAAGGAGCAACATCGTAAAAATGAGTAAATGACCTTGACTTTTTTGTCTTTTTCCATGTAAATAGCCATTTTTAAAAAATTTGCTGAAATATACTTCCTCCATCCACGAAAAATAAGACACATGGTGAGTGACATGAGTTTTAATATGGAATTGCTAAAATAAGAGAGAAGGGAAAAAAGTAGTAAGAGAGAAGTAGTGTTAGTGGAATATGAGGTCCATATTATCTGCAAAAACTGATAATTATCACATAATCATTACGCTCGAAACATGCTAATTTCTTCCATCAGACAATTAAAATATTCAGCATATATCATTTTCTCTCCTTACAATACAACCTTATTAGTCTGCAGCGTTATTATCTGATTGCAAGTCTTGAACATCCAAATTCTCATTGCAACATAGATCAGAATTAATTCTTTTACATCATTTCAAAGAGCAAATTTGGATATTTTTTTAAAGATTCATTTCAAAACTTAATATGGAATTTTTTAGAAAAAATATGCTAGCTTGTATAGATATATATGCCTAACTAATTAGATGTATTCATTTCCTTTTCCTATATTTCCTCCTTTTTCCTTCTTAATATCAGCCATTAGATTAGAGAAATGGACGGTCAAGATCAACATTGGGTAATTAATCCCGTGTTGCATTATTTGTCCTATTTTGTGCATTATGAGGGTACAATAGTAATCTAATAATGGCTGGAAACCGCTACGAATAATGCACCACATGGTCACGAGTAATGCATATAATTGACTATATAATGCACAATATGTGAACTGCAATGCATACGAATAAGATTTACCATGTTATGATGTTTGGACACACGTTTCTTGTTTCCCCTAAGGGTTTAATAAGCTTAGGGGCTAGGGTATAGTACGTAGACACGTATGTAATCTTCACATGGTAACGAGTAATGGATATAATTGACTATATAATGCACAATTTGTGAACTGCAATGCATACGAACAAGATGTGCTGTGTTATGATGTTTGACACACGTTTCTTGTTTACCCTAAGGGTTTAATAAGCTTAGGGGCTAGGGTATAGTACGTACGCATTAATAACAAATTATAAAACGATACGAATAATTCACCAAATTGTCACGAGTAATGGATGTTATTAACTATATAATGCACAATATGTGAACTGCAATGCATACGAATAAGATGTACCATGTTATGATGTTTGACACACGTTTCTTGTTTACTAGTAATGTCTACGTACTATACCCTAGCCCCTAAGCTTATTAAACCCTTAGGGGAAACAAGAAACGTGTGTCAAACATCATAACATGGTACATCTTATTAGTATGCATTGCAGTTCACATATTGTGCATTATATAGTTAATAACATCCATTACTCGTGACAATTTGGTGAATTATTCGTATCGTTTTATAATTTGTTTTTAATGCGTACGTACTATACCCTAGCCCCTAAGCTTATTAAACCCTTAGGGGAAACAAGAAACGTGTGTCAAACATCATAACACAGCACATCTTGTTCGTATGCATTGCAGTTCACAAATTGTGCATTATATAGTCAATTATATCCATTACTCGTTACCATGTGAAGATTACATACGTGTCTACGTACTATACCCTAGCCCCTAAGCTTATTAAACCCTTAGGGGAAACAAGAAACGTGTGTCCAAACATCATAACATGGTACATCTTATTCGTATGCATTGCAGTTCACATATTGTGCATTATATAGTCAATTATATGCATTACTCGTGACCATGTGGTGCATTATTTGCATATACCAAAATGTGGCAGTTACTTTTCCGTTAAATGTCAATAATAACCCTGTAATGCATACAACCACCTTCTATAATGCAACACGGAACCAGTTTTATAGAATCAATCTGATCCGTTGATGCCTTAGATCTAACGCGTAATATTAAGAAGGAAAAAGGATCTAAGATGTGAAAAGGAGAATAACGCTCCCCTATGTATGTAGACATAACTTTTAAATATTTTTGGCTATTTGTGTGAATGTGAGACGAGTGTGTGCAATGTTGTGTTCGTGTGTGTGTTGTGTGCGCAGTATGTGTGTGTATATTGAACGTGCATTCAATAATTCTGTGTGTTGTATGCAGGGGCGGACGTAGAAATAAATATCTAAAATTTCTAAATTTTATGTTAATGTATATTTTTAAGAAATTTAAATAATTTGTAGGAGCTTTTACATTAGATTTTTTATAAAGCTTGTTTCATGCATTGGTTTTGGGTGATATTATATGTTTTTGGGGGAGATAATGCACAAATTGTGAGTTTAAGTGTGCAGGTATCTGCTGGGTCAAGTAGATGGTGCAAACTGACCGAGCAGATGGTGCAAACTGACCGAGCAGATTCAGATTGAGCAGAAATGGAGTAAAAATGCAGAAAAAGTTGCCAACGGGTCAAGGAGACAGAATGGTGGAATGGAGCAAAAGTGCATAAAAAGTCGACTAACTTGTCAAGGAGACAGAATGCCGTGCTGACATGAAGATCCTCAATTACTGCAAAGGTAAAATGGTGAAGTTGCCTTAGGGTTGAAGTTGAAGTTGCTCTATAAATAGAAGTTTTCCACAATGAAGAAGAGTGTTTAACGTTATCGTAGTTGAGGTAGGAAACTCTCATAGGAGCTTAACGCCACTGCTCTCTTAGCTTTGTTTAGATAGTTAACTGCTTTCTTAGCTTAGTTCAATGGTTACGACGGGGAATTAACAACTCCGGCGTTGGATCCTTGCTTTCTTTACCGCTTTTGAGACGTTGTAGTTAGATCTCGAGTTTCATCAGAGGAATTGACGACTCTACCTTTGGATGTCGACTTATTTCCAATTTTATGAAGCTTTGGTGTTTATTTTCATGTTGATGATGCTATTTACTCATGTTTCTTGGATACTTTTCGCAATTGGTGGCTTAGATGTTTAGATCCATGTTGTTTACATGATTTCTAGTGGTTTAGAGGTTGAGAGCTAGTTGTTCACGTGCTCGATTTCTGAGATATGTTAGTTAGGTGATGCATGCAAGGTTAATATGTGTTTATTCCGCTTTCTACTTGACCCAAGAGAGTAGATCTGGTAGTTATAGCTTGAATTTCGTGTTTACGTCTCGTTTTGACGCATGCTCTATTTTATTTTGTCAATGGTGTTGAAGTTTTGTTCTATGCTCTGTTTTTTCTTGGTTGTTTGGAGAAGATTAGAAGTTAGTTAGAAAATCATATCTGCTTTTTGCTTTTGTTTTTTGATTTTCACGGCTTTTCTGCCTGCCCCAGCCAGTTTAGGAAAAATGATCCCCACTTGCTTTTGCATCTGTGTCTGCCTATTTTGGGAATGTTTCAGCATGTTCCTTTAGTTACAGGTGTTCTAGTTAGTTTAACTCCAGTTTACAAGCTGTCTTGAGTTTGATTGTCATGCAAGTGTCCGTACTTTTCCCATCTGCTAGGTCCAATAGATAGAGTCCAGTTTAACTCCGCCAGGTCAAGTAGATTAGAGCCTTAACCCACTTAATGAATGCGTGGCAGCAGCCGACCCCTTTTCTGATTGTGTCGTAGAAACAATCTCGAGTATGTTCATAGTCTCTGTGGTTCGACCCTGCTCTTGCCGCTTATACTTAGTAATAATTATTGCATTAGTGGAAAAATTATAAATCTTGTTGAAAAGAGGGACACGTACATGCGACACACGTGCAAAAACTCTCTCTTCAATTTTACACTAAATTTGACTAAATTTTAAAAAAAAATCAATAGAAAAAAGTAGAAAAAAATATTTCATTGAGGGCTTAAGCCTCTCCCTCCTTCTCTTTGGGTCCGCCCATGGTTGTATGAGTGTGTGCAATGCTTAATTGTGTGTAGCGATATTGAGTGTGCAACGTCTTTAATTAAAACTGCAGGCTTAAATTCCGAATTCACACAATCAATTTCATACTATATTGCGTGAGAATCATCATATCTTCATAAAATGCAAATTAATTTTCTTGCAAGACCACCTTATTGATTTAGCAGCTTTATGTGATCGCAAGCCTTGAATATCCGAATTATCTTTCCAATTTCAACCTTGATCACAATTAGTTCTCCTTTGTCAATACTACAAAGAGTAAATATAGAATAATTTTAGTAGAAAAAAGATGTTTAGCTAGTTCGAATATGCCTAACTAATTAATACCTAGACTAGCATATGGAGCTTATTCATTTTACAATAATACCCCATCGAAGTTGAAATTTGAACAACTCCCTATATTATATACTCCTACATGTCAATGCATTTCATCATATTATATACTCCTACATATATCAATACAAAATGAAGATGATGGGATTATGCATCAAAGTTGCGATTTTGTGTATGTTGGTGGTGATGAGTGATGCTACTAGCCGTCATTTAATTGGTGGTGGTGGTGGTGGTGGCAGAGGTCTCCTCCTAACACTTATCGGAGGTGGTGGTGGCGGAAGTCTCCTCCCACATCTTTTGGGGCCAGAGATTGCCGGAGCTATTCCTGTACCGCTTCCACCACTTTGAAAATAATCACCTATTCCGATCATCATTCCATCACCCATATAATTATCTATATATAAATATCGTCTATAATAATTAACCATTTTGCTTTATGTAATAATTTATGGTCGTATCATGAAATATTATTGGTGTACAATCTTATACTCCCTCAGTTCCAAGATAGTTGAGGCATTTTCTTTATGCACATAAACTAAGAAATTGGTGTACTAAAGATTAATGTTGAAAAAGTAAAGTAAAAAGAGAATAAAGTAAGAGAAAGTAAAGAATTAGAGTGGATAAAGTGTTTGAAATGACTCACCTATCTTGGGATAACTAAAAAAGAAACACAACCCAACTACCTTAAAAAAATAAAATTGATTAATTAAATATTTCTATACAATTCGATAATACCAAAAAATATATTTTTTTTCCACTAAAACACACTTTGTTTCCGGAAGTGCTAAGACCCATGCATTAACACAATCACAAGCCACCGAAGACTCTTTCAGAGCTTGCCAGCCCGACTATTTTTTTAAAATTGCATAATTAATTATTTTTATTAATTGTTACTAGAAAAATTAAATTCGGATACACCACATGACAAGCTACGATTGTTAAGCAGGCGACGACATGCTCAATTATTGGCAGGGAAAATACATGTATAAAAAGATACTTCATCCGTCTCATTCAAGATGATCATCTTTTTTTGTCTCAATCAAGATTCCAATTTTGAAAATAACCTCTTCTCTCCTCTCCCCTCATCAAAATATTCAACTACATTTCTCCTCTCTCTACTTTATTCCAACTAACAACACTTTCTAAAATCTTGTGCTACTCAAGAATGTGGTCATCACGGAGGGAGTACAAGAAGTACTAGAAAAATAAGTGAAAAAGTTAAAAATAAATCCTTTAAGTAAAGAGTATTTATACTACTTTCCAAATCAAACCTAACCATGTGTATTATGGAAATAAAAAAATACTAGTGTACAATTTTTAATTTCAATCAAAAGTGTCAACACTATTACCACTATATATTACTCCTATGAAGATACGCCATTAATTTAAAAGTAACCATTTTTATGTAATAAGCACATTATCAATCACGATTTAAGGAATAACATCGAAAAAACGGCCATGACTTTTTGTCTCTTTTTATGTAAATAACCATTTTTTGAAGTTTATGTTGCACTCATTAAAACTTGCTGATATACAAAGCATGATTACGAAACCCGAAATTCCTTCAACATTTGTGAAGTTTTCAAAGTTAAAGATTTTAGCCTTTGCATTCTAAATCAATTACTATCATCAATTTCCCTCCAAATCACATACTAGTACACTTCAAACATACATTCAAATTGCAACAAATTATATGCAAAAACTGATAATCAACAAACATCATGATGATGAAGCTCTAAACATCCTAATTTCTTCCATCAAACAATCAAAATCAGCATATGAAGAGCCACCTTCTTCAACCGCCCTTCTCGCCACCTCCCCCAACTCCCTCGCTCTCCTTCTCATCCTCTCTCCTTCCTCCCCAACCATCAGCCTCCCCACGGCTCTCGCTATCTTCTCCCGCCCGATCGCGGCCCTCTCGTCCATCCGCTTGCTCCACTCCTCCGCCCCCACCGGCACCCCCGTCCCCAGCACCTCCACCACCAGCTTCTCATTAAAAAACTGCTCCGCCGAAAGCGGCCACGTCACCATCGGCACCCCCGCCGCCACCCCCTCCATCAGCGAGTTCCACCCACAGTGCGTCACAAATCCTCCCACTGCGGCGTGGCTCAGTATCTGTACCTGCGGGGCCCATCCCCGTATGACCATCCCCCGCCCCTCCGTCCTCGCCTCGAACTTCTCATCCACCTCCGCCTCCTTCCCCACCACCCATACGAAATCTTGCCCGGTATCCTCGAGCGCGGCCGCGATCTGGTCCGTCTGCGGCTTCTGGACGATCGCCATGCTGCCGAAGCAGACGTACACAACCGAGTTTGGTTTTCTGGATCCGAGCCACTTCGTGCAGTCGTGGCTCTCCGGCCCGTTCCCCCCGCTGATGAGAGAGACTGGGCCGATATGCCACGCTTTACCGGTGTGTTTCAGGTAATGCGCGGCATAGGCCGGCTCCAGCTCATGGAATGTGTTCACCACGATCCCGAAGCCGGCCTCATCCGCTTCTAGAACCTTTCTAATAAGTTCTAGAAGCGGATCATCTTCGGTTGCTTTCAACTTTAAGTAGTGCGGCAGCTGCTTCCTCGAAACCATCACCCGGTCGGGTAGGCCAGGGACCTCGAACTCTTCAGAGTCCGAGGCAACCGCGTCTTGAGGGCGTTTTTCCCTCAAGAGGCGGAAAACGCACATGGGAAAAAATCCTGTGCCGTAGAATACGACCCGGGGGATGCCGAGGCTGCGCGCGACGGCGGTGCTCCAGGAGAAGAAGGCGCCGGAGATGAGGCAGTCGGGGTCTCCTTGCTGTAGGATGTCCTCGACCGGGCGGCGGAAGAGGTCGAGGGCATGGAGGAAGTTGTGGGACATCTCGAGAGTGGTGGTGGAGGAGAGATCCTCGCAGCCGTCGGGGAGACCGGCTTCGCGGCAGGGGAATTTGACGAGGGAGACGGAGATGTCGGAGCCGTTTCTGCGGTCGGCTTCGATGGTCTCGGAGAATTTGGATGCGTTTGAGGGCGTGGTGATGATGGTGGATTTGGCCCCGCAGCGGGCGAATCCCCGGGCGATGTGTACGGCGGGGATCATGTGGCCGGGGGCCATCATCGGAAGAAAGTAGATGTGGAGAGGTTTGTGTGAGTTTGGATCCATGGTGATGTTGTTTTGCAGTGAAGAAGGAGAGAGAAGTGTTTGTTTATATTGGATTGGAGTATTGGGGAGATGTGGAGAGAGACGTGTGGAAATTTTGTTTGTGCGTGTTTGACAAGTATTAGTATGACTAAAGATTGATAATTTAATGACAAGCACTTGGTCCAAAGAGAAAAGTATTTCATATTTGAATATATCAAACTGTGCTTTATAGTGTCTTATAGTGAATGGAGGATTAGGTTAAGATCACCGATTATGTGCCACTGGATCTGAATTCTCAAGTTACATGTTTCGAGGGTGTTTGTTTGTGTTAGGAGCTTATGAATTTATAAATATGCTTGGTAAAATAAATTTCTAAACAATTTATAATCAAGCCATGTAAATAACTTATAAGACCATTATGTCTTTACTTTAGATTCTTGATCATTTATTTCCTTGATAGTAATTAGTAGGAGTTTCCAATTGCTTTCCTATTTCTGTATCAGGAAAACCTAAAAAACCGAAATGCATGAACTCATGTTAAAATTTTGAATAGTTGAAGTTCAACCCTGCTTCTTTGTATAGCAAGATTGACGCCTGTGGCTTGTGGGCTGGCCCATTATATTATATAGTATATCTAATAAACTCATTAGTAATGGGCTTTAAATAATTCGAATTAGTTGGCCCAATTATTTAATTAAAGAGTTCAGACGATTACTGTTTCTTCATTTTCGTAGTGAAATTAATTAGTACTCCACTAAATAAGATTTATCAAAGTGATGATTTGTTTAATTTCATAAATTACCTTATTATTCTATGGAGCAATGAATTTAAATGGCTTCGCTTAAATAAAACATACGTAATATTATACTACGAAATTTAACAAAACATTAATTAGAATATTAAATTGGTAATGGAAAAAATACATAATACTATATACATTCTAAAAATAAAAAAGTAATAAAAAAAACCAAGCAAAATACATCAAATAAAAAAAACAGTTAATTAAATTAGAACAACTAATTAAAAATAAGGCTAATGGTCATTTAAATCATGAAGTTTAGATGAAATTCAGGTATGTACCATGAACTTTGAGATCGGAAGATTAAATCACGAAGTTTCAATTTTTTTTTTCTCAATTTTCTCATTCATACTTAAATCGTCGTCTTTTGGTGATGTTAAAAACGATAACATTTCAATAAAATAAGAACATATGAAATTTTAAAGAAAAAAAAACTTTTTAAAATAAAACACATCTTTTGTATATAGTTAAAAGACGACATTTTGTGCATGAATGTGACAATTGAGAAAAATTGAAACTTTGTATCTGTAAAAGAATAGTTTTTTGTAGTGGTATAATACCCTACTCCACTATTATACAACTAAAAAAACTATTCTTTTAATAATACAAAAATTGAGACGCAATTACTAGCGTTTGAAATAATTATAAATAACTACAATTTAGGACGCAAAAGTAAATGTCCGTAAATTAAAATTAAATTAATCTTTTTTATTATTTTAGGACGCTTTTATTTGTGTCCTCTAATTATAGTTGGAATACCAACAATAAAGACACTTTATGAGGTGTTGGTAACATAGTTAGAAACACAAATTAGCATCCTTAATAGTATTAAAAAATATCCTTAGCCATTCTTTCAAATATAATGTACTTTCTTAAATTTTGAAAAGATATATTTACATATTCTCTAACAAGATATTTGAAAAAGTATTTACTTTTGTTTCACGAATTTTGAAAAAGATATACTTTCTGAATTTATCCACTCCCTCTATTTATAAAAAAATAGTCTCATTTATGAATGGTACGGGTCTTAAGGAGAAATTTGTAAAGCAAAAAAACGAGAAAAAGTGGATAAATTAAGAGATAGAAGAATAAATGGATAGAGTAAGAGAGAATTTTTTTATTTTTTTAAATAAAATTATTTTTTGTAGACATCCCAAAATAATATGATTAGACTATTTTTTATGGATGGATGGAGTATTTTTTTTTATTTTTATTTTTTGAGTTTGCTCAATAACCCATTAGCGCATGAATAGGATGAATCATATACATCTAAATAATTAATGCATTCCATTTAATTCTTACAATAATTTTTGAATCTTTATTTATAATGAAATCAAAAATTAAATTATAAAATACCGAATCTCAAATGGGACAGCAATTTGTGATTCTCCTGCCTCTTGGCCACGTCCGTGCAAACACCATTAATATTGCATACACCAACTTCACTCGCTCGCTATATGTTTATATATTTCTATTGCAGAAAAATAATTAGTTCCATTATTTTATTGTTTAGTCTCCATTCACCGACAACTTTTTTCATTTTAAGAATGTACTAGTACTATTTTCGTGTATAATTGTATAAAAGGTTCCTTTGAATTTGTTATCTCAAAATATATGTTCTTACGCCTAGGTGCGGTTTAGGATTTTGCACAAGCGTGGATCAATTTTAAACTAATACTATAATTGAATTACTTTTAAAAAATTCATCTCTTATCTTTCATCCTTACGCTAGTTTATGTTTTAATTAAACATATATTTAAATTCATTGAAAACTTAATTCTTTTCAAGCTGTATGCTGTTTTAAAATGTGTATAATACTCTTTCTATCTACCAAAATTACAATACATAACATGATAATTAAACAAAATAAATACTGAGTATACGGTTTTCATTTTAATAAATCAGATTCTACACTCTTTAGTCTTTTATATTTATACCTTTATAAAATTTTCTTGGTTATACCAATAGTGATGAGGTAAATCACATTTAATTAATTACACATCACACCACACACCTATATTATATTTTCACTCCTCATTTACCGCGTTGAATCATTTTTCCACTCAATAAAAAATCTACCAACAATTTTTATAAAAGATAATTCCCCCAAATCGAACAAAGTAGTACTCCTAATATAAATTATAAAAATATTGGAAAAGAGGTAGTACTATATGATACTCCATAAAATACAAGTAATATCTATTTTTTGTCAATCCTAATATAATAGTAAGTACTTCTCTGCATTGATCTCGTTTTTATTTTACCATATCTACACTTTAATTATTTATTACCATTTTTATAAAACGAGTGCAGAAAAGTCAACGAGACTCTTAAGGTGGGACAGAGGGAGTAGTTAAAGTATAAAGAAAGTAAAATAAGAGAGAAAATGTAGAGAAGGGTCTTAATTACATTATTCTGTCTATTATTATTTTTAATTGTTTATTAATATCATTTTTTAAAATAAATAGAAAAAAAGTCTCAGTTAATAAGAATTAGATCGGAAAAAATTATAAAAATTTAGGAAAAAAGGTGGCGGTTTAGTATTAAATGATCTTGAATACCTCAAGGTTGTTTAGCATAATTTTAAAATCTTATAATGATGTCAAGTTGTCAACAAATGGGAATAGGACACGTACTAGCTAGCTATCTTTTTGTCACGCGTGTAACGTGATTGTGTAATATAGAGACCGTATCCCACACGTGACATTCGTTGTCAAATTCCACATGTAGCCCATGTACTCCCTCCGTCCATTAAATATATTCACTATTTTTTTTAGTGTTTCCCAACTAAGATAATTTATTATTAAAAATAAAAATACTTTTATCTCTATTTTATTTCCACATCTTACTTTACACGTTTCACTTTACACCCAAAATAAAGTAACATAAATTTTCATGCCACCCAAAGCAGGGGTCATCTTCCTTGAAACGACTCGTTCCATTCGAGAGGATTCAATTAAGCAACAATTAAAATTACTAATTGGTAGTAGTATTCTATCTCACAACATAACTGAATAAAATATTTTTGTCATATATTTAAAAAAATAATAATACTCCATTAAATAATTAAACTGGAAAAGAATAAAATAAGAGAGAAAATAAAATAATGAAGAATAATCTCCTCTATTTTATTTTTTCTCTTACCTTACTTTCTTCCACTTAAATATTTATTATTAATTTCTTAAAACAAGTGAAAAAAATGACTCAACTATAAAAAACGAGGGAATACAAAAATTTATATAGTTCATAGAAATGTTTTAATTTTTCCTAAGGAAATAATACCGTATACTGTAATTTTAGTGGGTAGGGGTTAATGTATTAAGTAACACATACATAATTGAATGTTTTAGATATTTTATATTGAAAACTAATATATGAATATTATTTAATTTAAAATAAATTATACTACTATACTATTAATTTTAAAATAATTGAGGAAAATTTTAAATTAAATATAAATAAAATTTAAGAAAAAATAAATTTTCTTAATGAGTACTGTGTAATTATTAAGAAATAAGTTTGAAATCATGTGAAAATTTGTTATCATTTTTTCATATCATTTCTTTTTATTTTGCTATAGAATAATATAATTAATGACAAACTACTTGGTAATTTAATTTAGCTGAATTTAAATGTTAGAGTGTACTATAATTTATGTATATTTATCTTTATTCAATTCTTAATTAATATACATGGCTCTTCGACGTAATCTCCAAAACGGAGTATTAGAATAGTAAGATAAATCAAGGAATCCCTATAACCTTTTTTTGTGAGGAAACACATAATAATAGTATAAAAATGAAAATAGATAAGTAGTAAAAAAACAGATCATCAACGAGCAATAACTCCATTTAACAATTGTGTAGAAACCACAAAATTATACTCCAATTACATTTTAAATCTCATATTACAGTTGACAAAACTCAAGCAATGTATCTTGTCCACATAAAAGGGAAATAACTGCACTCATTGATCATATTATTGCCTATACATTGTTCCATATATACCAAACTCAAAAAAGTAGTACTTGGTTCTAAAATAATAGTACTACAATAATTTGAAAATCAGGATGTCCGTAATTGTAAAGCATGTGGTGACATGTGTTATAAAATGTTCAATGAAACAAAGAACTATCACACAGAGAAAGATAATAGTGCAATATTGTGTTAATGTATGAGAGCAAAAGTTTAAGATTCGAGATTATTGTGATGCGATCTTTATATTTATATTTATTGACCCAAAAAAGTGCACCATATAAATGAATTATGTGTAGAATAAGAGAAGGAAAATTAACAGTTGAGAAACAAATAGAAAAGATAGAAATATAGATTGATAATTATTCCCATCTTAACCTGAATTTGCATAGAATCTAAACTAAAAAAAATGAGAGAAAGATTGTTGGTGGATTGTTAGTTGCGGAGGGTCCTTCCTTTCACTCATGTTAATTAAATAAACAACTAAAATTGCCAAACTATCCCTCAAATCATGCAATTTTACATTTAACCCCTGTGTAAATCTATGCCATGCATTTAAAGAAAGAACCTTTAATAAAAATATATGATTTGCAGACTATGATACAATAACATGGTCATATATACCCTGGGGGGATGAAAAAAAAAATGAGTAGGTGATTGCGGCTTCTAAAATTAATTCGAGAATAAATTTGTAAATAATTCGGATAATATTATAATGCATAACAATTTATAAAAAAATTAAATAAATTTGAAAATTATATAGTGGAACTGATTTAAATTAATCAGACGTTTGGTTATTAGTTCCTTGCATCTATACCGACTTTGATTAAATGATTTTAAAATATGTAGTACTATATTAAACACATTCAAATTGATGGATATGGATGAGTATATTGTAGATTTCATGGTAGTATATTGGATAAAGCATAGAATCTCTAGACTATGTGAACATATATTATGGAGTATTAACAAGCATTAAATTTTATGAAAGTGGTTACTTACAAAAGTATATTTCTTTACCAGCACTAACCAAAATTAAATTATTTAATACTACTTCTAACCAAAATTAAATTATTTAATACTACTATTACTACAATATGACAAGATGTAGTACAAGACATAGAATATGATTCTATATCAAGTGTACGAACGCACCGACAGCCTAATACAACTATTCCCTCGCTTTTCCTTTCCTTTTTCTTTTTATAAACCCTTTTCCACGAAATTGCAAAACCATTATTCAGTTTCAGCATTAACAAACGTTATTAACTAAATTTGGAGTCTGCCTAAAAACAAAATTACAAAAAAAAAACTGTTTACTTTTTCTTCATTTGGTTACAAAATTGGTACTCCGTGTTTGGCATATGAAATAAATGTAAATTAAATGAAATCATGGTCTGTGTATTTTACGAGAAAAAAAAAAGTGTCACTACAAGAAAAATCTTGCGGACGGAAACAAACAAAGCAACAATAATTATTCAAATATTCAAAACTCAAATGGTCCATGCTAAATTACTAGGGTCCTAAAATAACATGAAAAGTACATGAAACGTGAAATGAACCACACAATTTAGAAGTACATGGCTTTCACGTTTTTTCACCCAAGGTTAATTTTAGGAGGACAACACGTGTAATTAATGTCAAATATGTACATATTTAGTAACTAATCCATATTAATTTAATCATAGACCTTTGACTATAAATAAGTAGTATCATAATTAGTGATACTCCCTTCAATAAATTTGAAGATTTTTTCAGATAATGACCCATATTAAACAAGCATGCTTAAATTTGGAGAAAGTGATGGTTGCCTCTGACTTCCATTCTTTAATTGCGTATAAATTTGTTGGGAATTCGACAAACGACATTAGGTTGGTTATATTTGGTGTCTAATCGTCTCCATTATGTCTTAAAATAAAATCATTATCACATGCACATTAAATAATTATAGATTGTCGCACACTTCTAAAAATGTAAATAAAGAAATAAATTTAGATTTTAAATTGCTGAAAAATTACTAAAATTGAACGATAAAAATATAAAATGAGTAATTTATTTCCTAATAGGGTAATGAACTTGAATTAGAGTAACGAAAATGAAAATTTTGATGTCATAATATTGCTAATATATTTAACATTTAAAATCCTATATAAATATTACAGTTGCACTCAAAGTTACCTTCCAAAAAAGGTAAAAAAGGTGAAAAAAAAAAGAAAAAAGAAGATCAAATTGAATTCTGAGGAACAGTGGATGAAGCAGAAACTGAGCAGAATCCAACCCTATTTCTATTATCCTCAAATTTTCCGATGACGAAATGCCCCAACAAATCTTTTGTTTCCACCAAATTCTCCGCACACAGAAATTCCTCGCTGCAAACCCTCTCCACCCCCCGATCGAATTCGTGCACAAACACGTGCGTCTCCGCCGCGCCGCCCCTCTTGCTCCGCGCCATCACTCCGGCGGTGAAAATCGCCGACATCCGCCCCGGTGCCGCCCCGGAGTACCCCGCCGGACCGTCGACCAGGATCACATCCCAAGCGACGTCGTACAGGTGATTCGGCAGGTCGTTGACGGCCAATTTGCAATCGGAGAAGAGGAGATTCTGCACCGGCCGGCACTCCCCCCTCAATTCCCCTTTCGAATACTCGATCAGATCGTACAATTCGCTCACCTTCGTCGTGAATTGGACGTCGTAGGCTTCGATCGACGGCTGCTTCTCCTCCAATTTCGACACCAGGTAAGCGCTGTCGCTGACGAAAACCGTGCGGCCGTTGTGGTTGAGGGAATTCCACAGTAGGGTTTCGTGGCTGAGGCCGAAGACGAGGAGGTTGCAGGGCGCGGCGCAGCGGCGGAGCACGGCGGCGACGGTGCTCAGCTCGTCGCCGGACATGCGGCCGGTGGAGGAGGCGTTGAGGGCGGCGTAGTGGAGGAGCGCGTCGAAGACGGAGTTGGGGAGGCTGGATTTGGAATTCTCGGCAGCCGCGGAGGTTCTGGCCGCGGCGTCCCTGGTGGTGAAGAGGGTGAAGGCGAAGGTGAAGATGAAGAAGAGGACGAAGACGAAGAGCCACGCGCGGTGGGAAGGCCCCGCCGGCGCTCCGTGGTGGAGAACGATGAATTTGGCGCCGGTCTTCATGTGGATGAAGGCAAGGTGTTTGATGAAATGCGGCTTTGCTTCTTTTTTTCTCTGTCAAATCTGAGATGTGGAGTTAGAATTAAAGAGACAATGAAGGAGTATTTTATAATTAGGATTTTTTAAAATTTTGAATACTTAACTTTTTACTTCTACTTTTTTTTGAAAAGGGTAAATAATGGGGAAATGATTTGAAATATGAAATTATGAAGATTCTGAACTTGGGTCCCAATTTATTGTGGTAGAGGGGTCAGAATTAAAGAGCTTGAAGAAAAAAGATATACCCACCGACCGATTGGCAAAAGATTTAAACAATGTTATCAAAAGAAAATAAACAAATAACCAATCAAATATTGACAGGACACTGAAAAACCAAGTAAAGAGTGTCAATTCTTGAAATTGGTTTAGGGGGAAAAGAATTGGCTTAATCACAGGTGTTTGTGGCGTCTAAACCGGCAATTTACAGAAACTGTTATAAAATTGAAAAGGTTGAAATTTTGTGGAGAAAGAAAAGTAGGTCAAGAGGAATTTAGTGGGACATGTCATGCGTATAACATATGTGGGAATTTTGAGAGAAATTTAGAGTGGAAAATGGCTTGAATTAAGGGATATTCTTGATAGAGTAGTGTGTGTGTGGGTGGAGAGTGGAGTTTATGCTTTTTATAAACACATTCTTCAGATGCAATGAATTAAGAAATCCATAAATGTTGTAAAAATAACAGCGCCGACAATGGAATTCGCATATTTTATTGTGTAACATATAAGGCGTGACATGTTCAAATCAATGTTGTGATATTTTCCGTATAAAGTTGGATGATGTATAAGGTTACTACTTGTAATTATAATGGTTGTTTCCTTTATGGGTTGATTATAATTTATGATTTGATCTCTATAACGATTTATACAGATTGTGTGCTCTTTCAAAAATATACCAAGGTAAGAAAAACACAATCTTCATATGAAGATCGCAAAAATGAGTGGACTTATATTTAAAAGTTAAGTTTTGTTAATAAATTGATTAAGAAATAAAATTTGTCGGACATAATACAGAGAAATGGGAAAGAGTACACATATATACAAATTGCAGAATGAAAAATTACAGTTTAACATTTATAGAATTAAACATATAAATTATAATTATGAAGAGTCGAATCGAGAAAGGTCCTTATCTGCAAGACGAGATATGGCTCGATCGTGCTCTCGGTTCATGCAAATCATCACCAAATATGAAACGACTTTGTCTAGGAGCACTACTGAAAGTTCATTTTCGATGAACTGAAAGAAGCTAACAGTAGAGTTTCGACAATGAATAGTGCAACGAACTTTTTGTATGCTTTGTGATATGGTGTAGTACAATGTTTGGTGTGAAAATACATGAATTACAACCCTTTTATAGACATAGTCATACATGAAGCTAAAATCAATATTGCATGAATTTTGCATTCATACATGTTTGAATGTTGAATTACAAGCCCATTCATGTCGCCTCCTAATGGCTGATGTAACAAACTGAGAGTTACAGACATGCATTGACTGGGAGACGCATCAATACATGTGTTTACGTCGTTGGTCGTTTGGAAGATGCACCTAGACGATCCTATGTGCATGCATGAGCCAAATGTAGAAACTAGGTCATATCTAATTGGTCTTTTACTTTGGTCAAAAAAAATTATGTTGAGTCTGAATTAAGCCCAACGACTTATTGCCAACCAGTCACTTGTGCATAAGGCGATGTGGGTGGCGTGTGAGTTTCACAACCCGTCACTTATGCACATAGTATTGTACGAAGTGACGAATTCTCTTAAATGCAATATTAATTTAAGTTTATTTTTCATGAACAGGTCAAACAACATAGACCCAGCATGATTTCAACAAAATCCACGTCTTTAAGTTATGTGTCTAGACAAATTGTAGATCTGTTAACCACTTAACCTTAAGCTCAGATTTTTTATTGTAGAGTCATTTTTGCAATTCATACGGAGAGTCATTTCCCTTTTTTGTTCGCTTTTTTTCAAAAAAAAAATTTGTTCGGACATCTTTATGTCTGGAATATAAAATACAGTTATCTATGTTTTAAGATAAGAAATTGCAACATAATAATGGTTCAAATCGGAATTCAATGCAATTTTGAACGTTATCTCAACATTGATGTACTAGTACTATTATTTTTGTAATAGTGTAATTATGATACATGTGCTATACATGTCTCGATAAAGTGAAGCAGAAGATGAAAGAAAATTCTATATTGCGAATAGAAAATGTGCTAATGTGACATTCTAACTTATCCCATTAGGAATCATATTATTGTGATAATTACTTTGAAAAAATAATGTCTATCTTTATCTTATAATCATGGCTCTTGAAAATGAATTAATTTACCAAACATCCTTTTGCAAACTCATTTGAAAGTTATCAATTACTTTTTGAAATGGATAATTGAATTTCATTTGGCCTGACAAGAAAGTGCAGTATTGCTCTAAATCTCACCAGTATTTAGGAGCGTTGTATGTTTGGTCCTATTGTTACACCCCCAAGGAAAATAAATTGCTAACATTTAGTAATAATAATTAGCCTAGTTTAAAACTCCAAATTTAACGATTTTTTTCCGTAGCTACATTATTATCAGAAATTAAAATTCCGATTGTATTATTGAAAATTTATACTCTGCGGTAAATGATACTGTTAAAATAAAACTCCTAAAATATATGGCACAGATTGGAAAGGTTAATTACTTTTATTAAATGTTTTTGACGATTGCCAAGTGCTTTGAATCTAATGCAAATAAGTTGAAGGAGTATTAGTTACGTATATAATTTTCTGCATATTCTTAGAGAGGAAATTTCATGATCAACAGAATATAATATGAGTAATATTCGATACATATATTTATATATACACTATAGTAGAACATACTAGTATATTTATTTTAGTAAGAGTAAATTTAATTATGTAGCGCACGGTTCATTATTAGTTGTCGTAGGCTTCTACCCAAACTGTTGGGAACTATATAAAATAGAGAATTGATTGAGTTAGATGGTTAGTTATACTGATAATAAATGATGAAGGTTTTCAAATGGAGAGAGAGATTTCGGAATGTGTGGTTGTTTTCTTATATTCCAAAATATTGACCTACCAAACGCCATTTTGATGCATGCCCTCCTAGTGTATAGTTTCGGTTTCGACAAAATTATAAATACTAGATTATTAAAAAAAATATCAGATACAATATATACGTCATCCACTTGACCATTCAAAGATAGATTAGTAAATTGTGAATTTACTGTGACTTGATTTTTTTTGTTAAAATTCAAATAGTTGATCTCGTCATTAGAGCATCTGCAACGGTGGACGGACGACATCCGTCCGTCCGTGCCGCTGGCAAGGACGAGCTCCACCGCCGCTGCGCTGCTCGATGCATCGAGCACGTTCGTGCCAGCGAGCAGCTGACGTGGCAGCACGCGATTGGGCAACGACATAGCTGTAGCCTTTGAGTTATTTTTTTAATTAAAAATCGGTTTTTAATTTAAAAAACCGATTAAAAATATAAAAAATTCCACTTCCCAAAAAAAATACATCCGTTTTTTTACCGTTTTCCATCATTTTTAAATTTTTTATATTTTTCCCCCCAAAAATACACATTTTTATCTATAAATACCCCACTTTCACACCTAAAAATTCACCTCACACTACACAATTCTCATCTACACTCTCTAATTTCCATTCTCATTCTCATTCTCATCTTCATTCTCTCAGATTCATTCTCAATCTTTCTTCCACTCCTACAACATAACAATGTCCGGTCAAGGCGATGACCCCCGCCCTCCCACGGTTGAAACCCCGAATGGTTCGGTTCACAACCGTTTCCTAGTCCGAAAACGGAATATTCGGCCCCTCCTCAAACCCAAAGTTCGGGCGTTCCGGGTGGCTACCGGTAGGGATGTCAATGTAACCCGGAACCCGCGGGCCGGCCCGAATAACCCGATAAAAATACAGGGTTAGGGTTGTAATTTCGCAGCCCGAATTTAAAATCGGTCCATTCGGGTTGACCCATTCGGGTTGTCGGGTTAGGCGGGCTGACCCGTTCGGGTTACGGGTCGGCCCATCGGGTTGAAGGCTTCTGCACAGCGAGCAGTTTTTGTAATGGTCATAACTTTCTCTACAAAGCTCCGATTGAGGCGTGCAATATATCCACACGAAGCTCTTTCGAAGACGAAGAGGATGATATACATTAGAGGTTTATCAGACATCAAAATCGCGAGAAACATTGACTCAAACAAGGCTGCTGCACATCCATATATTTTGTGTACATTTTCTAATCCATTTTCTATCATTTCTTAACAAAAATGTAAACATACCAAAATATAGATATATAATCAAAATCATCCAAGACAACCTTCTAAAACCATGCAAAATCCAAATACGTCAACCGACTATACAAGATCAAGAAAAAAATCATTATGTGGTTTATGGATTCATAAATACTCGTATATAAAAGCTTTCTTTTAGTATATTTCCAATATAGTAGTGCAAAGTGTTTTGACATCACTTCGTCATTGAATTATGCGTATTTTAATGATTCTTAAAACAAAGATAAATTATTATTTGACTTATTTACAGCTGGAATAAATTAAATTTGACCAATCATAATTCAATAAAACTTAGAGTTACTCCAATTAGCTAGCATCTTGATAATTCACTCTTTAACAATTCAAAATATTTTTGTTACATCTACGATGCACCTCTCACGTTATGAAAATTTTATTCAATTTTCTACGAATTGATTTATGTTTGAATTTTGAAACAAAGTATTGATTTGTGTTTTAAATACATAAACATAAATATACTATTGATAGATATTTTGTAAATAATTATGTAATGAATAAGTTATTTAAATTTAAATAACTTAATATTTTTTAAAAATATTAAAGAAAATTAAAAATACGTATTTCATTGTTGAATGATTAATTAAAAATATGTATATAATTAAAGAAAATTTAAAATACGTAATATTTTTTGAAAATATTAAAAGAATTAAAAATACGCATTGGCCTGAATAACCCGGTGGATTAGCCCGAAACCCGAAGGATTAGGGTTAGGGTCGAACTTTTATAACCCGAAAAAATCATAACCCGAATAGCCCGTACCCGAATAGCCCGACAACCCGAACAGGTTGGCCCCGATTGACATCCCTAGCTACCGGCCATACCCAATCGACGACCAAGGTACCCCCGAATGGCGATACGGGTGGACACCGGAGCCTAGGCCGACCGCCCCCTCCCAAACTCCGACTCCTCCTACTCGCGGTGTCCGCGCACCGTACACTCCGGCGGAGATGGATAAATTGTTCACGGCGTACTTGGAAATCTCCGAAGATCCGGTGGTTGGCACGAACCAATCCGGCGATCACTTTTGGTGGCGCATCGCTCGCCGGTACAATGAAAACCGGCCTCCGGGAGCAATCGAAAGCAACGAGAGTATGGTGCGCAACGCCATCTACCGAGCCAACGATGAAATTGGCAAGTTCAATGGCTATTTCCTCCAGGAAGAGCGGAATGCAAGGAGCGGCCGGAGCGAGGTTGACATCATCACTGCCGCGTTGAGCACCTACCAATCCATGAACTACAAGTCATTCAAGTACATCAACGTTTGGCAGGAGACGCGGACGCACCCGTAGTATATGGGAGGCGTAACATCCTCCTCTAGCGGCTCCTGCAAACGGTCAAGGTCGGTATCCCTATCCGATACCGGCTCCGAAGAAGTGGCTAGCCAACTCGCCGGAGCTAACTTGGGTAGCCCCGACGCCGGCCCGAGCGGTTCCCAACGCCGACCGCAAGGAAGGAAGAAGGCGGCGGCCAACCGCCGTCGAGCCGCGGCTGCAACCGCCGATGCTCCAGTTCCCGCTCCCATTCCCGTTCCATATGCGCCACCTCCACCCCCACCAACTCGTTATGGCAGATTTTGGCCCAACTCAATATGGCCGATAGGTCCACTATGATCCCCTCGCAACTTCGATCGCACGAGGCCATGATATTGGGCCTCCAAAGACAATTGGGGGTAGTGCCGCCGGATGAGTAGTCGTCCACGGGGTTTTTTTAGCTTTTAATTATGTAATTTTTAATTTTTAGGAGTTTAATTATGTAATTTTTTATTTTTAGGTATTTTTAGTATTTTAATTATGTAATTTTTAATTTTTAGGATTTTAATTATGTCTTTTTTATTTTATTTGTAATATTTATTGTGGTTTTTTAATGAATTTTAATTTTATGGAAATGTTTTTGTTTAATTGAATTTTAAATTGAATTGTGCTCGTTTTTGCGGAAAAGCACAACTGTGGGTGTTGTGCTCTTGCCAGAGAGCAGGCAGAGAAAGTGGGGTCGGGCCCACAACCGTGCTCCAAGAGCACGGTGGTGGGTGCTCTTAAAATTTCTCAATTGAACTCAAGAGTTATTTGTCTTCTAGTGCTGCAATAAAATGTTACGAAGAGTTGTTATAACTTTGTAATACTTCTTTTTTGAATGATCGGTTGCAATTTGCAAAGCTATTCAATCTATCATATGCTTTTTTTTATTAAATTTTGAATTATACCAATCATTATTTCTATTAAACTCCGAAATCGGTAACATTCATTGCAATTGAATGCACTATTAACGAGATTTAACTTGAAAATTTAGAGTCTTTATTTTATGTGATCTAACGGTTTATTTAGTAGCTCAAAAAACAAAGTAATCTTCTAAAAAATGGAACCAAACTAGAAAACTAAGAAGAAACTCATTCTTTGGAGGCTAAGATCATGGATTAAAGGATAGTGCCTGGAATTTCCTTTTTCATCGGGACAAATGTGTGTCGACTTACGTAAAGTTAGAAGATAGGCGAAGCATAATCAGAGAATAAGTTCTCTTCTTCCTACCGTTGAACATAGAGGTGGCATGTAGCTCGTCTTTCTTTCTAGTGAGGTATTACATGGTGGCTTTGGTTGATGAGTGTTTTTATTTTTGGTTTCTTGTTTTGTCTGGAGGGTGATGCTTTGATTAGTTTGTTTGTTTAGTTTGAGGTGCTCTATATCTTTACTCTTATCGACTAAGTTTTTTTTTCTAGACTATGTTTTCTATGCTCAACGACTTTCTAGCAGTTTAAGTCTTTTTTTCTAATATAAAAAAATGCATACTAGTAATCATGTCTAACTCTCAAGCTCACGAATGACTTCTCCGGTGTTTGCATCATTTAAATTAATTGATCCGATTTATTCGCCATACAATTTTGCAATATCCAAAGCAATTTGCTATGGTCTCTTTTGAAACATTATTTGTTGTCCAGTTTGGGACTTGAGTATTGACATTTGACAACCTCAAAAATATCGATCTTCTTGGAGAATTTGTTCATAGCTTTCAAAATTTTTATAGTAAAATCTTTTACGGCAGGTAGTACATTATAAATCCACTAATTATCTCGACATCACATAATTGGCTTTGCAAAGTCGTGTTTGGTGGTAGGAACAACAACTCAATATTTTGGGGCCTTTGATTATTGCTTGAGTGCTAATTAAGTAGTTATCCACTAATAATGAGACCATTCGAACTAGACCTGCCCAAGGTTTATCGGACCGGCGGTTAAAACCGAAACCGTAACCGCCGGTTACGGTTCCGAACTGAAACCATGAGAATTTACCTGAACCGAAACCGTCGATTTTTGAACCGTGGTTCGGTTCAGGTTCAAAAATTTTCGAACCGAAACCGTGCTGAAACCGCCGGTTCCGGGCGGTTCCAAACCGAAACAGAAAAAAATCACCGGAAAATAGTGAAACCAAACCGGAACAGCAAAAAATCAGCGGTTCGGAACCGTAAAAAATTTTAAAAAACCGCCGGTCGGAACCGAAACCAAAACCGGTGGTTTTGGAACCGGAACCGCGAAACACCCTCACAGTTCAGTTCCGGTTCTGCAATTTCTAAACCCGTAACCGGCGGTTCCGAACCGTAACTGCCGGTTCCGAAACCGGTTCTGGAACCGTTGGCACCTCTAATTCGAACTTCCAATCAACATATTATGTGAGTACATTCTTTGAATGAAAATTATAACTTGGGTTTTGATTTTTTATCATCAATAATTAATGGACTAACTCGTTTGACACCTTAAGTATAACTGTAATTTGAAAATAGTCTAATGATTTAACACTTATATAATGACATGCATCTTTTATAAAGTGTAATTTTTAATTTAGTAATAGGGCATTCTTTAGTAGTTCTAATAGTGAAAAGTAAAAAAAATATTTTTTCCTTAAACACAAGGCTAAGAAATTAATAATTTTAATTTAATATTGACCTTAGCAATGGCTGCTTTCCAAAATTATATTCTACTATGATTTATCCCTAGCCGTTGGTCCCTTGCCCTTCAGCTAAAAAGAATTACTCCATCTTCTTCTATTATATGTTTTAGTTTTCTATTTTGGTTTGTCTCTATTTAATTGTCTTATTTCATTTCTATTATTTTTGATAGTAGACTCACATTCCATTAATCTATTTTAATTATATTTTAATATAATATCAATATATTATTGAAATCTTGAATTTAAGATGCCCGGTCAACGAAATTTGACCAATAATAAATGTGACGAGATATTTAATTTTTAGAAATTAAATGATATAGCGTCGATCTACGTTCCGCGTAGATGACCGTAACATATTCACTTTCTTAAATCCGATTCCCGGTGAGTGAGAAAAATTGGATTAAAGTTGGTCACATTGTAGCTTTTAATAAAGCTATTAGATTAAAGCTTAGGGAGTAATTAACTAGTGTTAATTATCCCACATAGGAGATGAGACACATCTTTTAATGTGTATTTATTATGTGACTTTACTACATTTAATAATTATAGTGGATTAAGATGGGTTGAAGAGCCCACACGCGCGCCGAGCTGTGCCGCGCCCTTGCCCTTGCCCTTGGATCTTGGCAATTGGTCTTTGGGCTTGGTTCTTGGGCTTGTCCCTGGACCCAAACTTAATGTTTTGGACCAACTCTTAGTCAGCTAGACTAGTGGCATGACACATCGTCAACTATGACGCAGTCAAAGTCTACGAGGCTGCCACGTAACGCAGTCCATATGCGACGGATGAACTAGGGCGTGTACAGCGTCTAGATTCATCGTCGACCACTCCAGCTTTCAAATTCGTAACGACCAGCCGTTACAGCCACGCCATGATGACAACCATCAAGGCTACGTTGACCCCTACAGTGGACTAGGCCTATAAATAGGCTAGTCATTTCTTGCATCAACAGAACATACACACAAGCATCATACTCTCTGCATAGTCTTTCTTCCAAAAGCTCTCTGCTGATAGCGGTGCTGCTTCACCAGAGACGTTGTCGTTTTATCTTTGGGGACGACACACGCCAAACTGAGAGCACTACCGGGGCGTATCTCGTCTTGTGGAAAGAGGACTTTCCTCGACTCAGCTAAGTTTGATTTCCAGTTTCTTTTTATTGTATTTTCAGTTTCAGTTCTTCCTTCTTGGGTTGTATTACGCCCGGTTTTGTTTATCTCTTGTAATTCCAGTAACAATCGCAAAATATATAAAAAAAGGTTTTGATCTATAATAATAGGATTCCTGCACCACCAATTTTTTTTTAACTCATTTTATTTTATACTACTTATTTTTAAAAATTTGTGGCGAGTCAGAGTGAAGAGTCAAAGTCAAATACGTATTGGAAAATGGAGGGAGTATGATGCAAGACTTCCGTCATAGAGCATTATATATATATTGGTGTTTAATTCAAAATCAAAACAAAGTAAGCGAAAATCTTTTAACTCGTGTAATAAGATAAGCATAGGGTGTATTATCATAGGTGGTATCGTCCATATCTGCCAATGGGCTCAATACCCAATTTGAATTGATATACATATAGTATATGGTTTCACGAAAGTTACAAAAGTCTGATGGCCCACTTAGATTGTAAGGGTGTCCACTATAAGGTGGACACGCCCAATAGCCCCGCCCCAATTTTTTGTCCATAGCCCCGGATTTTTGTCCATAGCCCCAAAATTCTATTTCCGCCACTATAGTGGACACCTCCAATAGCCCCCAAATTTTATAATCAATTTTCATTTTAAAATATTTTTTATTTTAATGAAGTGTAATTTAAATAATTGCAGTGTAAAATAAATAGAAAACGAGGTAATTAGGGCCGAATATTCGTTGTATTGGAAGGTGGTAAAATTATACAACGAATAATTAAAATAAAATACAACTACAAAACTCCGCCACCGTCTACTCGGTGTCGGAGTCGGCTTCCTCGTCTTCCTCTTCTTCGTCTTCTCCTCCTCCTCTCTCGCTGCTGCCGGCCGCGGTATCCCGGTGGCGCATTATCAACCAACCCCAGTCGAGTCTCAAGCCGATTGATGAGCCTCTTGTAGGCGTTCCTGCCATATCCCGATTCCTGAGAGTCGGGTGATTCGTCGTCTCCTCGGTGCATTTTTTAGAGAGCTGAGATGTTGAATGATTGTTGTGGAAATGGTAAAAATAAGTGGGGAATGGTTGTATTTATAGAGGAAAAAGGAAAAATAAAAAATAAAAAATTTTGCACGCGTCGACCGCCGCGCCGGAAGCTGCGGTCACTATGACCGCCGCGCCTATAGGCGCGCCTCACCCCCACCAGCCGCGTCCTCGCCCCGCACGCGGCGAAGCCGTTTCCGCCCCCCTCCCCCGTCCTCAGGCGCGGCGGCCACCCCAGCCACTATGACCGCCGCGCCTCCCGCCTCGCCCCACACCCCTCTTCGGCGACCGCCGAGCCGCTCCCATAGTGGACACTCTAAGAGATCAATGCAATAAATGAAATTGACGAGTCTTTGACTAATCAATGACATGCATCAGACAATTTGATAACACTAATATAACGAAGAATCAATATTTGAAAAAACCCACTAAATTCTAGGAATATAAATAGAGATATTTTTATAGGGTAGTGATAAAATGCAAACTCATATATTGTACAAACTCCAAACTATGATCTGGACTGTTAAAAAGTATCAACAGATGTCAAAATAGTAGCAATAAAAAATGTCAACATAGTATCAACAAAAATCAACACAGCATCAACCGTTGACACTGAGTTGATATTTGTCCAGAGCACTTGTCCTAGCGGCAAGAAGCTTAGATATTATTGCATGAGGTGTCGAGTTCGAGCTCTCTTGAGATCAGTTGTAATTTCCTCCTATCTATAGTATATGAGTTTATTTGTAATTTCCTCTCTTATGTAGGAGTCAGTTGTAATTTCCTCATATCTATAGTATAAGAGTTTATTTGTAATTTCCTCCCTTATATAGGAGTTTTAAAAAAAAGACACTGAGTTGATATTTTCTGTTGCTACTATTTTGTCATTTGTGTTGTAATTTCCTCCTATCTATAGTATAAGAGTTTATTTGTAATTTCCTCCCTTATATAGGAGTTTCAAAAAAAAAAGACACTAAGTTGATATTTTCTGTTGCTACTATTTTGTCATTTGTTGACATTTTCTAATTGTCCAAATCATAATTTATAGTTTGTACAATATTTAGTGTTTGCATTTGATCACATTTCAATTTAATATTGGTACTTAAAATTTCGTTGTTTTACTCAATCGCTCAACTTAAAATCGAATAACTAAATTCACTTAAAATTTCGTTGTTTTACTCAATTGCTCAACTTAAAATCGAAGAATTAAATTCAACATGATATTGCTGAAAGCTAGTTTTGACAATAAATTATAATACTCCAGCCTTCTATAGTGCTTCACATTGGTCTATAATGCAAGAATATTCTAAATAATTATTAGTAGTAGTACTATTCTAATCACGTGAAAGTAGTCCTTTTACTTAGAAGTAGTTTAGAGAATCTGCAATGGCGGACTTCCTGCCGAACGTCGGACCGGCGTATCGGATGTCCGCATGGGACGTCTGCCATTACGCGTAGGAGGGGCGGATGCGGACGTCCGTTGCGGATACCTCATATCCGCGGCTTTCCGGCGACGTCCGCTATCGCGGTGCCACGACGGATGTCCCGATTTTTTATATTTTTTAAATAATTATGTATGTTTTTTACTATTTAAATAAAATCGTTGCATTTTTCTCATATTCGTGTCGAAATTTTAATTCCGTAAATTACATATTTATGAATTTGTGAATTTTTATTATTGTGGATGTCCGCCGGGATGTCCTTGGGGATGTCTACCACTGTGCAGTGGGATGTCCTTATGACGTGGCGGTGCAGTGGGAAGTCCTTATGACGTGGTAGGAGGTGTTTTTGGGAAGTATGCCGGAACATCCGCACCATTGCGGATGCTCTTAGCTAGATCCCAACAAATAAAGATACGTCGGTTGTCTGTGGTCTTGCAACATTAATTATCACGGATTCAAGATTTGTCTCTTTCTCATTCTAGTGCAAAATGAAGCAAACTACACATCGTCCTCTCCCAACCATGGCTCACGGAGATGAGAAGGAGAGCTCAGAATTATAAGGAAATGGCTTATTAAGAAGGCTGTTGAAGAAGGCGGATCATGTTATAGTAGTATGAATGCTCTTATTGAGGAACTGAGAAACTACGTCGCTCCCACCAAGCAAGACATAAATTATGATTTTTTTTATTTTTTTTGTAAAATTTGTGTCTACTTATTACTTATTATCATTATAATTAGGAACTTTGTCATCACCAGTTTCACATTGATGTCAAAAATCCAAAGGTCCTGTCAATTTCTCCCCCTCCCTTTATTATCTGATTCCTTAATTAGTTTTCTTGTTATTTATTCACGATTTAGTTAAGTAGCAACAAAACAATATGTACCTGCTAAAACACAAAAGCAATCCTTAATTTAGTTAAGTACAACTCTCTCCGTCTCCAAAACCCTGACACATTTTGTTATTTTGAAGTGTTCAGCATATAAAGATATACTCCCTCCGTTCCGACTAAAATGAAATATGACTCTTATTTATTGTGGGATGAACGAAAATGACAAAACTCTCAGAGTGGGATACAAATTATAGTACAAAAAAAAGTCTTAATTTGTGTCTTGTTTGGTGGGTGCGACGTAGTTGCTCAATTCCTCAATGAGAGTATTCAAATTATTATAAGAAGATCCACCTTCTTCAATAGTCTTCTTCGCCATTTCCTTATAATTCTCAGCTCTTCTTCTCATCTCCGCCGCTCCTCCGCCCACCATAACCTCCTCCACCGCCCTCGCCACTGCCTCCCGCTCGACGCCCTCGCTGTCCCTCATCATCCACCTCTTGTTCCCAACAGAAACCCCAATTCCCAAAACCTCCGTCACCAGCTTCTCATTGAAAAACTGATCCCCGAACAGCGGCCACGTCACCATCGGCATGCCAGCACACACCCCTTCGAGAGTCGAGTTCCACCCACAGTGCGTCACAAAAGTCCCCCACGGACACATGACCGAGAATCATCACCTGAGGGGCCCACCCCCTTATGATAAGCCCTTTGTTCCTCACTCTCTCCTCAAACCCTAGCGGCACCCAATCCTCCTCCTCATCTCCTTCTTCATTTTTCCTCACAACCCAGATGAAATCTTGTCCCGACGCCTCCAGCCCGGCCGCGGTCTCGGCTAGCTGCGCTCGGCTGAAGGTGGCGAGGCTGCCGAAGCAAACGTAGACGACGGAGTTCGGCCTCTTCGAGTCGAGCCAAGCCAAACACTCGTGCTCATCAATGGTGGATTCCTTTCCTCTTTGCAAATTTTTGTCGCTGCATAGCAAAAGAGGGCCAATCCCCCACGCCTTCCTCCCAATAACATTCGTGTAGTGATTGGCATAAGCGGATTCGAGCTCGTTGAAGCTATTTACAACCTCTCCGTACGTCTTTTTCCAAGCCTCATTCATCTTCTCAAATACTCTGGTGAAGTCATTCGCAGTTTCTTCAAGAAAAAAGGGACAAAGCTGCGATATTTCAAACTTGAGTTCGTGAGGAAGGCCGGGGACGAGAATCACCTCCGGATCCGACGTCATGGTCACGTTGTCTAAGGGTTTGTGGATCCCGAATTTCTCCAACAAGCACTGCGCGAAGAAGCTGGTGCCGTAGAAGGCGAGGCGTGGGATACCGAATTTGGCGGCGGAGTCGGCCGTCCACGGCAGGAACATGTCAGAGATGATGCAGTCGGGGCGGATCTGCTGCAGGATTGCCTCGACGGGCTCCTGCAGCAGCTCCATGGCCCTGAGGAATTTGGAGTTGAGATCGGGGTCGGTTATTTGGCCGAAAGATACGATGTTTGGGGGTAAGGAGGAGCCTTGTGGAGGGAATGGGGTGACGGAGAGGCCGATGTCGAAGCCGGAGAGTTGGGATTTGGTGATGGGGGCGGAGAAGGAAGGGGTGGCGATGATGGTGGCGATGAGGCCTCTTGAGGTGAAGAGCTTCGCCATATCTAGCATGGGTATCATGTGGCCTTGGGCCATGGATGGGATGAGGACGATGTGTAGCTGTTTCATTTTGCACTATAATAAGTGGAATTTGGGATTGGGTATAAGGGTTTTCGATATATACGAAGATAATGTAGTGAGGATGTGCTACTATTGTGTGGTAAGAGTATATCCTATCTTTAGTCGACTTTATAGTACTACTCGTATAAAAGAGTTTATATATAGAGACTGAGTAATCTTGAATCGGTGAATACCAATGTTTTGAAAACCGGACCGGACCGGCCGGTCTGACCGATTAGGCTGTGAACCGATGCTCAATCCGGTCCGGTTCGACTGTGAACAGCCAACCGGTTGAACCGGCTTTCTTTATTTTCACCAGTTTTTAAAAAAAATTGAGTTCAATGAGATTCGAACCATAGATTCATGTACGCAAGTCCAACTCCATTACCACTCCACCACGTTAATAGTTGTGACATAATAATAACTTTAACTATTCTTATAATCAATAAATATATTTTCATTCATTCTATAATTTATTATTATTTTTATAAATTCATTAATTTATTATGATTAATTGTAAATAAAATATATTATTTATACTTGTTATCTAATAAACTTTGATAGTAATTTATCACACTAAATTTGAATATTGTCATATATATATATATATAATTAATTATATGTTTTAATATATTAGGTATATTCATACAATTATATTTATATTTCACTAAAATTTAATTATACTTATTCTCAATTAAGTTTAATAAGATTTTATTATTCACTAAATTTGATCAAAAACTACATTTTATTATATATAATATATTTGAGTATTTATATAATATATTTAATTATATATGCTACAGTAAAACGGCCCCACCAGTCTTGGACCGGTCGGACCAGTTGAACCGTGAACTAATAGCTTAACTGGTTCACTTGCCGGTCCGGTTTTTAAAACATTGATGAGTACCAATAATAGAGACCACTGACAGCCGACGTATCTTTATTTGTTGGGATCTAAACTAATGTAATTAAAATAATGGACTAAAAATTATTTTGAATATTGTCGCATTAGAGCATCAATAATGCTGTCAGGTTGGGGTCCTGCTAGGGCCTGACGCATTGGAGGTGACGGAGTTGCGGCTCAGGCCTGAGGACGTGGGAAAGTCTCGGGGTCGCGCCAGGTTATGGCCCGACGTAGGGTTATGGGGTGTTCGGGCCGGATCCGAACCCCCTATTTTTTTCTTTTTTAAAATTCTTTTATTGAATTTTTTCCTATTTATGTACCATTTGTTCAAGATTCTTCCACCAATTTATCAATTTATTCTATTTCTATCCTTTCTATTTATTCCTATATTTTTTTTTCTAGATTTGTATAGTAATTATTATTTTCTAGGATTTGTAATTTTCATTTTCCAGGTTTGCAGTAATTTTTTCACTTTTGACTAAAAAAATGAAATTTTCGTGTTTTAATTTTTCAAAGTTTTTAATTTTACAATTAAAATATATTGTAGTTGTGAATAGTGCTATTTAATAGTTAGGCCAGAATGGGGCTTGCAGGGTTATGAGAGTTATAGTCTAGCCCTAAAAATTAGAAAAATGATGACGTGGATGAGATTTGGGGCCTGAATCCGCGCCGGGGTTAATGATGCTCTTAGTCCATTGTAGTCCGCACTCTATTTACAAAAATGGTGTTATTACCAAACTAGCTTTCAACAATATCATGTTGAGTTTAATTGTTAATAATTTTAATTCTAAGCTACTATGTAAACCAACGACAAATTAAGTACTACTTCATCTATCGCACCTTATTAGTTTGGGTATTTCTTTCCAGCATATATATATATTAAAACAATAGTAGTAGGTGTTTAGAGGTTAAATGTAGGGCGAATAAAGTTGAAAAAACAAAGAGATGAAAGAGTATTAGAGCATCTCCAACAGCAATAGCCCAACCACAAACTCCTTATGCCACATCATCAGTACTAAAACTCCTCCTGCCATATCATCAGGACAAGCAACTGGACAAGCAATAGCCCAGCCATAGCCCAGCCATAATAAACAAAATTATAAAAATAACAATCACACAAAATACGGATTTCAACTTACGACACATATACGGGAAAATGCAATAATTTCATTTAAATTAAAAAAGGTACATTAAAAAAATTACAAAATTGCAAAAAAAAATTAACGCCGTGCAGTCCCCCGCGCCCACAACTCTTCAATTAAATCATTTTGGAGTCGAATATGAGCTTCCACTTGGCGCATGTCGGCATGTGCTTGGAGGTGGCCGGCTTCATCGTGAGGTACCCCACTTCGTACGCTGGGGGTGGCCACGCCGTGGCTTGGACCGGCTTCATTATCGTTGTTGGCCCAACTAGTCAGTTGTACACTTTTATCTTCAACAATTGTGCATGATAATACAGGCGTACATTATATCAGCAATGTAGTCGACATGCCACAAACGCGTTGGACCCCTAATTGCCGCCCATCGAGACTGGAGCACACCAAATGCGCGCTCCACGTCCTTGTGCGCCGACTCCTGCCGTTCCGCAAAGTAGGCCTTCATCTCATCTGATGCGCATCTGATTGTCTTCACAAAGACTGGCCACCTAGGATATATCTCATCCGCCAAGTAGTAGCCCATATCATGCTGGTTCCCGTTGGCGACAAAACTGATGGCCGGACTGACGCCCTAGCACTGCTCGTTGAAAAGGGGTGACGAGTTGAGGACGTTGAGGTCGTTATTCGACCCACAGCCGGTAATTAGCTACGGCCTCGAGGATCATCGTGGGATTCTTTCCCTTGTAGCCGGTCGTGTAGAACCCTTTCCAGGCAGCGGGGCAGTTCTTCCACTCCCAATGCATACAATCTATGCTGCCTAACATACCCGGGAACCCATGCTTCGCCCCATGCTTCGCCCCATGCTTCGCCCCATGCATCAGCTCCTGGCAGTCTTCAGGGGTAGGGTTTCGAAGGTACTGATCACCGAATATTTCAACCACGCCCTAACAGAAATACTTCAAACATTCAAGGGCAGTCGACTCGCCGATGTGGAGGTACTCGTCCCACATGTCTGCCGCGCCTCCGTAGGCCAACTGTTTGATTGCCGTAGTGCACTTTTGAATAGGTGTGTGGCCGGGTCTGCCAGCCGCATCGTGCCTGAAGCGGAAACACAGATATCGACGCTCCAAAGCGTCAACAATACGCATAAACTGGGCCTTGCTCTTCCTAAAACGCCGCCTGAAAATGTTGGCGTTAAACCGCGGCTCTGGTGCGAAGTAGTCGTCAAATAGCCACTGATGTGCAGCTACGTGATCCCGATCAATCACTGCTCGGCGGTGGACAACAGGTCGAGGTACCGCCGGCTGCAAGGCCCGTTGTATCAGCCGGTCGATCTCTCGGGACGTATAGGCCTCCAACTGTTTGTTCAAACGTCGTTCGAACTCCTCAGCATCCCCACCACTACTACCACCATCGTTACTTATTTCGCGTTGTTGATCTTGTACAGAAATTAAGATAGAGAGAAAACTCGTTAAAACAAGTGGTGCAAATGAAAATGACGTGCAGATCGCGTATATATAGTGTTTCGAAAATTAAATAAAATAAAAAATAAAAAATCCCGCTCACCGATCGCTCGCCGATCTGGAGCCTGCAATGGCGGCCAGGAGATCGCCGAGCGCTCAGGAATCGGCGTGCGCTCACCGTTTTTCTCGCCGATTTGGCGCTCGCCGGCTGCAATGGTTCGGCAAGCGGACCGACGAGCACCTAGAATCGACTAGCCGGTGCGCTCGCCGCTATTGGAGATGCTCTTAGTTACCTGAAACAGAGACAAGCTAGTACAATTATTTAAAATTGTAGAAGCAATTGATCGAGAGTTTTGTCACGTACCTATTACTAAAGTGGTTGGTTTGTCACGTATCTATTATCAAAGTGGTTAGTTTGACACGTATCTATTCACGCTCTGAGGTGTCCAAAGGCTCGTCGTTTTCATTTTGCTTTGATATCCCATGTGGGCCATTGGGCATACATGATTTTGTACTCCCTCCATCCCCAATTAATTGTCACTCTTTGATCGGGCACAAGTTTTAAGAAATACAAAAAAAGTTGGTTGAAAAGGTTAGTAGAATGTGAGACCTACTTTTTATATTGATTTTATAATAAAATGTGAGTGAAGTGAGTTAGTGGAATGTGCGGCCTATTTATTATTTATGGTAAAATAAAGTGTGACAATTATCGAGGGACAAATCAAAATGAAAAAGAGTGAGAATTAATCCGGACGGAGGAGGTAGGTTACTTGAATCCATGTATCAGTTTTAAATTGGGTATTGACGGAGAGGGATAACAATACCTATGTTCGTCTATTACATGAGTTAAGATTATCGGGTTACTCTTTTAGTTATTCATTCCGTCTAAAAAACAAATTGAAGAGAGTGATATAAAATTATCGGAGTAGCAAATTTTGGAATAATATAAAATTTAATGCAGAATTGGAAAATAGAAGAGAGTGATATAAAGAAAAATAATTAAAGTGTTATTAGTTGGATTTCATTGTCGGTGAGAAAAATTCTAACTATTTAAATTCGTTATATAATATGCCAAGTTTAAAGTTTGTGGAAAGATTAGGGATGTTGTCCCTTGTGTGAAGAATAGGGATATTGGCCCTTGATATCACGAAACTTTCTACAAATTTATTTTTTCACACAAATTTTGAAATCGTATATAATATCACGAACATAAAGAGTTTTTGAATTTTTTCCACTAACAACAAAATCCAACTACATTTAAAAATAATCTATTTTTACGGTAAAGACAGAATTTTGATTTTACACTAAGCAAATGAGATAATACATGCGTAATAGACGATGTGGTTTTTACGGGGAAGGGTAGAATTTTTTTTTTGAAAAAAATCTCAAATTTTATAAGTACATGCCCTTAACTTTTAAAATTATTTCATTCTTTATTTCATAAATTTATCTTTGAGTAAATGCTAAAATTGGTCATGAACATATGTCTATTTTATGATTTTGGTCTTATACTTTATCTTTTGAATTTTTGCATCCTGAACATTTCAACTCGGATCACAATTGGTCATACACTAACAGTTCCGTCAATTTTTAAACGGTCAACGGTTTTAACCACATATTGACCGATTAAAGCTGTTGATAGCTGTTCGTGAGAGATTGAGACGTGCGTGTGTGCGAGGTGCAGATCAAACAGGTCTAGAGAGTATCCTATCCATAGTCGAGTATATATATAATATGTATAAGAAAGAGAGCCAAAATGTGAAATCCTATAAGAGTTTATAGGAGTGCTTTATATTGCTAACATTTTAATTTGTTAACTATACTAACTCATCAATGCGGTAGATTAAAAATGTCAACACAATGACATTAAAATGTCAATAAAATTATATGTTGATATTTTAATATAATCGTGATTATATTTTTAATACACTGCATTGATAAGTTAATAAAATTAGCAAGTTAAGAAAGGTAACAATTGATCACATTGCTGAGACAATCCCAATTGTGAGATTGTTGTCTCCCCTAAGGATGTAACTCCAGCTGTGACCACACCCTTAGCTGTAGGGACGTGGCAGCACGAGCTGGAGGAGTCAACAATGGATGATCTTTCTGTCAGTTGCAGATGCTTTTAGGGTTAGGAAAACATGTATTCACATTCATTCTAATAATGTACACCGACCAATAATGCAGATTTTTCGTCAAATAATACAGATCATCACAACCATCTAATTCAAGGATCCAAGGGTTGTGATCTGTTTGAAGCTTACACTAAAAAGCTGTGAATGACCCTAACACAACCATATATACATATACAAATATATATATATATATATATATATATATATATATATATATATATATATAGAGGAGTGATCAAGGTCTAACTAATTTTAAGTGTATAACTAGAGAATAAATCTTAGCCACACACCTTGTTACTCCAATTTAATCTTATAGGTTAAACAAATTTTTAGATTTTTGTTAAAAATAATAGCCCTAGGGCATTTTCGGAATTCAATTTATCAACGGGAATTCAATATCTCAAACTCAACGGGATTTCTCCCAAATTTATAGTGCGATTTCTTCCAAAATTCAAGCATCAATTCCGTCCAAATTCAAACGTCGATTTCTTCCAAATACAAAATTTGTTCATCGTGAATCATCCTGATCTGTTATTCATCGTAAATTGTGTGATTCCTAAATTATGTATCTCGTTTTATTTCAGATTTCTGATCGTCTTCATCGTGAATCGTCCAACGCCACTGATTATCCACGATTTGTTCCACCAGCACGATATTTTTTTATTCATTAATCACAATTCATTCCTCCATTGCGATTAATCAGCCACGATTCATACCTCCAGTGTGATTGATCAGCGACATCCGAATTCCTGATCATATGGATTCAATTCCGATATGATCGTTGGAGGATTATTTTGATTCTGATTACTCTTTATCGAGAGAGCAAGGAGAAACTGATCTAGAGGTAATTATCAAAATTATTATTAGTTAAATTGACGAAGCTGAAGTCTTTGTGTTTGTTCTCAACATGATTAGAGTGTGTGATGTGAAAAGACGTTAGAGTGAGGTATTTAGTGGTTAACGTGATGTATATATGCTTTAAATTGAAGTGTAGGTGTTTTGTCAATTGCTCAACGTGATTAGTTCTAATATTACTTATATTATGTTGGAGTGGAGTATTTATTGCTTATAGTGATGTGAATATTTCATATAGTGAAGTATATATAATGAACATTGAAGTATAACATGACTTTTTTATACAACATTGATTTATCGCTTACAATGATGTGAATATTTCATATAGTGAAGTATATGTAATGAACAATGAAGTATAACATGACTTTTTTATACAACATTGATTTATCTCTTACAGTGATGTGAATAATTCATATAGTGAAGTATATGTAACGAATAGTGAAGTATTGAACATATAGTGATGTATGTTGAACATATAGTGAACTAGTATATGCTTACAGTGAAGTATATTCTGCATGTCTTGTAGTGCATACAGTAAACTAGGATATATGCTTATAGTGAAAGATATTACAGTGAATCAGTGAAGTATATTGAGAACATAGTGATGTATATTGTGCATATAGTGAACTAGGATATATGCTTACAATGAAGTATATTACCTTTATAGTGAATTATATTATGCTTATAGTGATGTATACAATGCTTATAGTGAATCATATTGTGAAGTATACCATATAGTGCAGTAAACATGTCAAATAGTGAAGTTTATATACCATATAGTAAAGTAAAAATGAGCATACACTTTATAGTGGTGACCTGCCTTATAGTGAAGTTTATATTACTTACAGTGAATCAAAGTTTCTTTATAGTGTACTTATATGATGATTTTAATATGTAGTATGATGTTTACTCCGTTTACAGGCAAGAATAATCACGGTTTTCCTGTGATATTTGCTGTTGGACTTCTGCCCAAGGAAAATACTGACTCCTTTTATGCTTATAACCAATTTGTGAAATGTATGGGTGCGGCTCCCAAATTGATTGTAATATACCAAGATTTGGGAATCAAAGTGGTTATTAAGAAGGTCCTTGACAATACGACCACTGGTGGTGTATGTGGCACATTGTAAATAATGTTTAGTTCACCTTTTACTTGTTTTTAGTTCACTATAAGGGAGTTTGTTTCGTTGCAGTTTTTTTGTGCTCGGCTCAAGTGCGAATTCGTTCCTAATTTTGTACATATATTTAGTACACTTCTTACATGTATTTAGTTCACTTTCTAATGGTTTTAGTTCAATGTTAATGATTTTTGTTTTGTCGAAAACTTTTTTTTCGTTCAGCATACGTATTTCGTTGTAAACTTAATTTTAGGTTCACTATAGGTGTGAATTATTTAACTACTTTATATTACTCTCTACTTTCATAGTAGTGGATTCATTTTGCCATTTTTATACATTTCATAATAGTGGAGTCATTTCCCTTTTTAGTAAAAGTCAACACATTTTCCCGTTCTTACTTTTCCCTCTCTCTTACTTTATTATCTCTAATTTTTCTTCTCTCCAACTTTATTACTACCTCCGTCCCACATTAACTGTCACATTTTATCATTTCGATTCGTCTCACTATAAGATTCACATTTCACTTTACCATAAATAGTAAGTAGACCCCACAATCCACCAACTAATTCTACTCACATTTTATTATAAAACTAATATATATAAGTGAGACACATGGTCCACTAATTTATTCAAGTAACTTTTCTTTAAATTTCTTAAAACTCGCACTCACATTTATACATTAAATGTGACACTTAATGTGGGACGGAGGTAGTATCTTTTTATTTAATACATTACAAACTTTTTTCTTAATCTCCAGGCCTAAAAGAATATCTCCACTACTATGGAACAGAGAGTAGCTCATTTGTGAACTATATATTGTTTAGATGCATAACAAGTATTTCATTTGTGAAAAAAATAGCTATGAACTAAACAGATAAAATTTTTATATAAAAATAAATGTTAGTTACATGCATACTATTGAATTTAAATGAAACGAATAGGGGTTATAGTGAACTAAATGAAACATGTTAAAAATATCAAATTGGTATCATCTTCGCCTTCATAGACGCCAAGCTTCCAATCATCATCTTAGCCTCTGCTTTCGCTTCTCTAGATCTTTCTCTTCGTATTTCTTTAAGTATATGAATCACAAACACTTCACTCTAATCATGGAATACATCACTCTAAGCATGTTTTTACTTTACTGAGATGAAAAAACAGATCACTATAAGCGAGGATCACTGACACTTCACTCTAACCATGGAATACTTCGTTGTAAGCATGTTTTTACTTCACTGAGATGAAAAAACAGATCACTATAAGCAAGGATCACAGACACTTCACTCCAACCATGAAATACTTCACTATAAACATGTCTTTACTTCAATGAGATGAAAAAACAGATCACTATAAGCAAGGATCACAAACACTTCACTCTAACCATGAAATACATCACTCTAAACATGTTTTTACTTCACTGTGATGAAAGAACAGATCACTATAAGCAAGGATCATAGACACTTCAGTCTAACCATGGAATACTTCACTCTAACCATATTTTTACATTACTGAGATGAAAAAACAGATCACTATAGGCAAAGATCACAAACACTTCACTCTAACCATGGAATACTTCACTGTAAGCATGTTTTTATTTCACTGAGATGAAAAAACAGATCACTATAAGCATGCATCACAGACACTTCACTCTAACCATGTAATACATCACTCTAAACATGTTTTTACTTCACTAATATGAAAAAAATAGATCACTATAAGCAAAGATCACAGACACTTTACTCTAACCATGGAATACATCATGCTAACCATGTTTTTACTTCACTGATACGAAAAAATAGATCATTATAAGCAATGATCACAGACACTTCACTCTAACCATGGAATACATCACTCTAACCATGCTTTTACTTCACTGATATGAAAAAATAGATCACTATAAGCAAGGATCACAAACATTTCACTCAAACCATGGAATACATCACTCTAAGCATGTTTTTACTTCACTGTGATGAAAAAATAGATCACTATAAGCAAGGATCACAAACACTTCACTCTAACCATGGAATACTTCACTCTAACCATGGAATACATCACTCTAAGCATGTTTTTACTTCACTGATATGAAAAATATAGATCACTATAAGCAAGGATCACAGACACTTAACTCTAACCATGAAATACCTCACTTTAACCATGTTTTTATTTCACTGTGATGAAAAAATAGAGCAATATAAGGTAGGAATTACTTACCATTGGAGTCTTTGGTTGCTTTTTTTTTGTCGATCAAAACCTACATAAAAAAAGAGAAGTAATTAACTGTACTTGATAAACTAGTTCAATGGATTAATTTCTTTTTGCCATTTTACACATTAACTTCGATTTATCTAAGAAAAATTCCTAAATCAATCTCCAATCAAACAGAAAAACCCTTATCAAATCAATATTCAACTTCTCTTACTTCAATTACGTCGTTGCCTAGAATTACCTAGTTTTCCTCACTAAAAAACCAGTAATTAGCACTAATCAACACAAGAACAACAAATATAAAATTGCAAATTCAGCTATACAGAATCATGATATGTTAGCGACAATTCTAGCGTCAAGTTCTCAAATCTCAGAGTCGTTCTCAAACCGACTCCATTTCGTCCAAATCTCAGAGTCGTTTCAAAATGCGAACACATATATGCGGTTAAAGAAATGTTAATAAAATGAGTTTAACTACGATATGAGAGAAATCGGAATCAGAAATCTAAAATCGGTTGAAGAAACCAGTAGAACAACTTTCATTTTGAAAAATATTTTGATTTGAATCCATTTGTTCGACGACAGAATGAGGTGACGAAATGAAAGAACTGGATGTTGACAACGACGGCGGGAGGCGATGGCGACGGAGTGAGAAATCTGAAATTTCGAGAAGAAGAGAAGAGGAGAAGATGAGCAATGGCGGGAGATGAATTGAGCAAATGAAGGAGTAATTCAAACATTAACCCTAATTTTATTTGTTAAATGTCCATTATACCCCTGCCTTCTTATAGTGAAGTAAATGTTTAATATAGTGCACTGATTTCTACTCCAATTTCGAAAATCACATAGGTTAATATCAGTCCTTGATTTCTTGACCTTGTGGCTGATATTTATTCTCTAGTTATACCTTTAATAGACACTTGCCATATATCACTACTATATGTATATATAGATAGATAGGGTTGTGATCAATTGAGATTTTTTAGTCTAATTGAGAATTGAGATGCATTATCAGCCACTCATTTTTATTAAATGAGTGGTCCAAAATTTGCCACATGGAAAATATTTTTATATTAATTAATTATGAAAGGGCAGAATGGTAATTTCATAGTACATTTTATTCAATAAATACTTTTTTTTAATTTTTTTGTCAAGTACATATACAATTCATGTCAACACACAGATATAATGTCAACTACACACATATAATGTCAACTACATATAACATCCATGTCAACTACACACACATAATATCAACTATGTGTACAATCCATGTCAACTACATATACAATTTATGTCAACTACACGTATAACTGAAATAAGTAGTAGGTGTTTAGAAGCTAGTGCATAGTGAATAAATCAGAAGCTAGTACATAGTGAATTAAGTTGAAAAAATAAGTAGTAGGTGTTTAGAAGCTAGTGCATAGTGAATAAAGTTGAAAAAAAAGTAACGAGTGAAAGAGTAAAGTAGGAAAGAAAATAAAATTTTTCCCTAAAAAGAACTCGCCATCTGACAGTGCATGGTGATCAACTTCTTGTCTATATTGTATGATGGCAGCCATTATCCGATCAAATTGCGAAGCAAGTAATTCACCTATCCGAACCTCTTCTAGGATCGACATCTCCTAGTCGTCGGGATTAATGGATGGAGAATGAGAACGAGATGAAATTAAAGCACCGATGTTCCTATCGCGATGATCGTTGACTATTGCTGATTGATTGGCTGATTGATTATGAAAGAGAGATAAAATAAAAAAATTCTTATGATTGGCTGATTGATTATGAAAGACTCCAGTACATAAATATAATATGTGCAGATACAAAAATATTCTAGGAAGTAAATTAAATTAATCATATCCTAAGCATATATATAGAATGATATAGTAAATACAAAAATAACTAAATTAGGGTTTATATATGGAAGGCTCGTTTCAGAAAATAAGTCAATTATCTTAAGATAACTTAAAAAGAGATACGACTCAATTAACATGTGACGAAGCTAGTACAATTAATACTGTAAAAGTAATCCTATTTATATTTCTAGAGTTTTGTGGGGCTTTTGAAATATTGATATTCTTCGTAGTTAGTGTTTTAAAAGTTTATCCGCATGGGCAGAGCGTTGTTAGTTTCGAAGGGGCAGATTTGTATGGTTGGCCAAGGATCAAATCTCACTACTGTCGTGTAGTTGCAACACGCACAAGTATGAGGCCTTGGGAGGTGGGTTTCTGGTAGGCAGTGGGTTAGGCCCTCCCCCTTAGCGGGTCTCTGCGTACCTGATTTAGCACTCCTCAAAATACTGTTGGATTGGAGTGGGTGGGGCCCTGAGGATTAAGATTTCAAACAGTGTTGCATTGGGATGTGTGGGGCCCTGATGGTTAAGGTTTCAACCTTTACGTATGATGAGTTAGGCATGCACAAACCGACCCGGCCCGGCGGTTAACTGCCGGTTCGGGCCCGCCGGTTCATGAACCGGAACCGGGCCCGGAACCGGCGGGTTGAACCGGCAGAAGGGTTGAAGGGTCGGAAGGGCCGGTTCAGGTTCGACAATATATTGAACCTGAACCGGCGGTTCAAAACCGGCGGTTCGGCGGTTCGAACCGCCGGTTCAAAGGGTTAAATAGTGTTTCGTAGGTTAGGGGTTCGTAGGGTTCGCGTAGGGGTTTAGTATAGCCGTTGGAACCGGCGGTTCGCGGGGTAAACCGCCGGTTGTCGGGGTAAACCGCCGGTTCGGGAGCCGGTTTCTGACGGTTCCGGCAACTTTTCAGAGGCTAGGTCGTAGGGTCAGTGTGTAGGCCTGCAAAACCGGTCAGAAACCGCCGGTTTTCGGTCAGAAACCGGCGGTTTTCTGACGGAAACCGGCGGTTTTCTGATGGAAACCGGCGGTTTTCTGACGGAAACCGTGGACAACCCGCCGGTTTAGGGTTAAACCGCCATATGTTTTTGTATATGCAAAAACAATTACATAATTGTATTTGTATATACTCTAGTCGATGAAGTATATTTCTCTATACGGCTAAATGAGGGAAACTTTTGACAATTCTACTATATTTGTTGATTGTTAGACGAAACTTAACATTTAAAGTTGAATTGCTAAAGGTGTCCTTAATTTAGTTATGTAGAAAGATCTTCTTCGCCGGTTAAGAGTATATATATAATACACTTATACGTTTAAGAACTTCAACATCGTTTCTTGTCATTTGTAATTAGTTCTTCACTAGTAGTCTCATTTGTATTTAAATTTTGTTTAAGACTTCAAGACCGCCATATGTTTTCAATTTGTAATTGTTGTAACTTGTAACGTGTAATTTGTAAACATGCAATTTCAATAAAATTGCAACTTTATCCGTATTTTTTTCAATTTTATTTACTCACATTTCATAAAAAAACAAACTTGAAAAGTGTAATGTAAGTTGATTAAAATTGAAAAGTTGAAAAATGCAAAAAAAAAAAAAAAAATCGTCGAACCGTCGAACCGGCCCGGAACCGGCGGTTCAAGCCGAAAACCAGCGGTTTTGAACCGCCCCGTAACCCGCCGGTTTTTTGAACCGGAACCGGAACCGCCGGGAGCTAGGCGGGCCGGTTCAGGTTCATACATTCCCCGACCCCTGAACCGGCGGTTCATGACCCTGAACCGGCGGTTTTCGACCCTGAACCGGCGGTTTTCGACCCTTGTGCATGCCTAATGATGAGTGTTTTAGAAAATATTTAAGTCGGGTCATGAACCGGCGGTTTTCGACCCTTGTGCATGCCTAATGATGAGTGTTTTAGAAAATATTTAAGTCGTTGGTTTGTCACGTTCCTATTCACGCTTTGAGATGAGTGTTTTAAAAAAGTTATAAAAAAGTTTGTTTGTCACGTTCCTATTCACGCTTTGAGATGAGTGTTATAAAAAAGTTATAAAAAAGTTTGTTTGTCACGTTTCTATTCACGCTTTGAGGTGTCTAAAGACTAGTCATTTTCATTTTGCTTTGATATCTATGTGGTCCAAACTCCAACCTACTTTTGTAGGTTACTTATATATCAGTTTAAAATGATAATACAACCTATGTTTATCTTAAAAAAAATAAGAAAAACCTATGTTTATCGTATTACCTGAGTTAAGATTATCGCTTACTTGTTTTATTCATTCCATCCCATAAAAATAACAAATTTTGGACTAATATAAATTTTAATGCAGAGTTGGAGATATATATAAAAAATAAGATTAAAGTATTATTAGTGAAGAATGCAGTTCAATTTATTAAAAACTATAAATTCATCCCATTTTAATGTAGTCGGATTTTATTGCCGGTGGAAAAAATTCAAGAACTTTTTAAGTTCGTCATATTATATGTCAAGTTTAAAGTATATGTGAAGAATATGAATATTGTTGTCTGATATCAGTGGCGGAGCCAGAATTTTAATAGTGAGGGGCCCAAACTACCATCGAATTTTTTAAGTGCCAACGATACATAAACAACTCAGACATGAGCAATATATAAAGCCACATGTGAAAAAAATAAATGATGAGAAAATTAACTAGTCTGAATAGATTTTTTTAAAGCATAACATCAATTTTACAAATATTATATGATATATTTACATATTTATTAGATAAAGAGTTATTTTCTATTTTAGATTTTTTATAATATAGAGCATCACATTAAAATATATTTTATTCTATACTTCAATTATAAAATCATTCTTATGATAAGAAATTTAAATGAAAATTACTAGTTAAAAAAAATTAATAAAAGTTAAGAATGTGAGAGTCCATAAAGCATTAATGAATATGAGAAAATCAACAAAAATGACTAATTTGAGAAAATAAGAATAGCCACAAATGAACTACGAGCATAGCTTTAAAATCGATTTTACTAAAGTTATATTATACTACTACAAGCATATTTTTACATTTGTAGAGTTAAATAATTCTTTATTATATATAACCATAAGTTATATTATTTAAACAAAACTAATAATATTATAAATCCAATAAAACAAAAATGAATAGAGAATAGAAGAAACAGAATTTCCAATAATGCGCCCGGAAGGATTCGACCTCTGCACCACATGAACAGAAGACTGGAACTTGGTCCACCGGCGCTAACTTTATATATCTTTACTGCTGCATATATATGTTATATTGAAAATACACAAATGGCTAAGGGGCCCAAGGGCCCCCCCTGGCCCCACCGTGGCTCCGCCCCTGTCTGATATGACGAAATTACTTTCTAAAAATTTATTTTTTCTTACCAACTTTAAACTTGACATATAATATCACGAACTCATATTTTTTAAAATTTTCCACTAACAATAAAATCTGACTATATTTTAAAGTAGTCTATTTTTATGGTAAAGAGAGAATTTCGATTTTGAACTAAGCAAAAGAGATAATACGTGGAGGGTGCGGTTTTTAGGGAGAGGGTAGGATTAAAATAAACCCTCAAATTCTATAAGAATGCTCTTAACATTTAAAATTTCATTCATTATTTTATATATTTATATTTTCTCTCTCCACTAAATATAAATTAGGCACTAGATAAAAATGCTCTTATTCGTCTGGGTCCTGGATTTGACTGTAGTTAAACTGCCTGAAATCTCTTAAAAAATTGGAAACATGTTTGTAATTACCAAGGAAATTGAAAACATGTCAATCTTGTAGCACTCATCAAAACCGTTAATGCAACTCGACTCTGGATAGCATTTCAGAGTCTCTTAGTAACATCCACATGAGTATGACCATCAAACAATACCTCAAAGTGCAAGCCAAGGATACGTCGAAGATGATTGAGGAGAAGCTCCGAATTCACAACCTCATTTTGCACGGACTTAAAAGGAGGTTGTAATATTATTTTCTTTTATTATGTTTATAATTTTATTTTATTTTCTTTGAAGTTGTATTTTTATTTTATTATCTATGAAGTCATATTTTTATACTCCATTTGTTTTAGTTTTATCTAGGGATATTGGTCCCTAAAATTATGAATTTTTGCTAAAGTTTATAGTATTTTCTACTAACTTTAAATTTGGTTTAAGTATCACAAACTTTACAATCATGTTTGTCTTCATGACTCAATCCAAATAACATATCTTTGGTGAAAAACTTATTCTATATTGACAATCATGAAATGTTTATGATACTTTAAAACCACTTTTAAGTTCGTGACAAGTAGAATAAAAAACCACGAAGAAAATCACATTAATTCAGTAGTGTCAAGTATGATAAAAAAAATGCACGTAAATTAGTCGCATATGTTGATTGACCTGTTGTACGAAATAACAAACAGGATGTAAATTTTTGATATATTTGATCAATTTTAAAATTAGTTGGAAATAAGAAAATTTTGGCAAAGTTGATGTTTTAGGAAACAATATCCATTTTTTAAAGAGCAAATTTTAGATAAATAGATTAATCATAGTAAAATAATTAGATGTGTGAATAGGGACACCTCCACGGACCCGGACCCTCTATGGTGGAGATAAATCACAGCACCATGCTGTGCCACCCAAACGACGCCGCATCATGGTATTTTTCTTCTTTTGATTAACTATTATGAATACTGTATAATAAATTCAGTACTAAGAAAAAGTTAGACTGAAATGGAATTCCTTAATTTATATTTTAGTATAAATTCAAATGAAAAATCATCAAATATTAAACTTGATTAATTTATGTAAATATAAAAATAAAATATAACATTAAACTTTAGTTATGAAAAGACCAACAATAAAGACCACACTCCAACCGCCACATCTCCGACGCAGTTTCACTCGATCTCCTTTAAGTTCCATGGAAGGGAGAGTTGGAGCTTGACGTTCAACACCCTCTACTCAATTTTGCGAAATTAAGGTAACAACTTGTTCTAACCCACTTGTATTGCCTATTAATCTTGAATTTGATGGAACTCTTCAATTAATGGCTTTGGTTTTTGATTGGGCCTCTAATAGTAGGTAAACTAAGTGTGAATTAATAAAAAGATTGAATTTTGACAATGGCTGGGGATGAAGTGCGAGATTTCTTGTTCAGCTGATATTAAGATTTACCCACATGTTATTGGGGGATTTTGTTTTTATTATTGAATTGTTAGTTTTGTTTAGAGTAAAGGTTAATTTTGGTTCTAAACATATCACCGATATACAAATTTGGTCTAAAACATTCACTTTTTGAAAAACGGGTCTATAACAAATGAAATTCGTGTCGATCCGGTCCATTTTAACGGTTCCGTCAATTTTTGACGGTCAACCTTCGATTAGCAAAATTTTGACCCGATTAGGCTTAATCTCGGATTATTAGTCATCTAATTATTGCAAATGTTAAGGACGTATTTGATATTGATAATGAATATGTTGGACTAGTTTGATGGTATTTTGTTCTATTTTCCTGCTTCATTTTCGACGAAATTATTGTCCATAATGCTATGTGGATGTTTCAAATCAAGTTTCAAAACCTTAATATGCATTTAAAATTGTCGGATTCAGGGACATAGATTCAAGGGCTTCAAGATTCAAAATTCAAAATTCAAAATTCAAAAGTCTAACATCAAAATCGAAATTCAATTGCTTCGTCGGAAATGGCAACTAAGGTTGACGGTGACGGCTTCGTCTCGTCGATGGGCCACCGCTGTGGCCGGAACTCCTGCAACAGCATGACCTCTCCATATCCGACAAGTCCGACGGGTTTTGGACCAAGTTGCAGAGAAAGAAAATTAGGTTCTTGGTGTTGCGGGGAAGAAGAAATGAAAGAGGAGGAGAATAAAATATTTTGATTTTGATTCAATGTTTTTCATGTTTTTATTTAAGGGTTTTCTATTTTACAAATATTTTAGAAATTTAAAAAAAATAAAAAATTAGCTACAGTAAAAAAAATGGCTAATCCGGTCAACTAAACACTAATTAACGGTTGACCGTCGAAAATTGACGGAACCGTAAAAAGGACCGGATCGACAAGAATTTCATTTGTTATGGACTCGTTTTTCAAAAAATTAATGTTTTGGACCAAATTCGTATATCGGTCATATGTTTAGAACCAAAATTGACCTTTACTCTTTTGTTTATTTTATAATACTGTTTGGAAAGAAGATTATGGTTGGAAAGACATACTCTTGTTCTGTTTCTGCTCATGTTGTGTATATTTACAATCATGATTCTAATTTGATGAGGAAATGTGTATTAGTTGGGTTATGAATTCATTTGGTGCGGTTCTTGGTATATTCTTGATTAATAGTTGGGTTTTTTAGCAGATTATTTTCATGCTATCCCATGTTGTTACTGCTACAGCCTCTTCGAACCTGAACTTGCATTTTAAAATTAAAATAAAATACTAGCAAAGTAGACAAAAATCATACATAAAAATAGTCCTAATACGTGTCTTGTTTGGTTGGACCAACATAGTTGCTCAATTCCGCAATGAGAGCATTAAAACTATTATATGAAGATCCACCTTCTTCAACAGCCTTCTTTGCCATCTCCTTATAATTTTGTCCGGACGCCTCCAGCCCCGCTGCAGTCTCGCGCAGCTGCGCTCGACTGAAGGTCGCGATGCTGCCGGCGCAAATGTAGACCACGGAGTTCGGCTTCTTCGAGTTGAGCCAAGCAATCGTGCACGTCAATGTCGGATTCCTTTCCTCTCTGATGATTATTGTTGCTGCATAGCAAAAGAGGGCCTATTAGAAGAAATATCACATAAAATCAGGAAGATGACATGCAGTTGATATGGGAGAATATTGTGCCTTGTATAGAATAGCAATTATTGTAAATTAGGTTTACCATATATAGAGATACTCTAGCCTATATATTCTTGTAATTTCTGTATCATATTCACGATTGAATAAAACGACCAATTCTCCTCACTGATTTTCTACATGGCCTCAGAGCAGATCGATCTTGGCTCAGAAAATTTTCATCATAGCCGATATTACCTTTTTCTCGACCCTTTTCAAACTAGATCAAGTCTAGATAGCAGATCCTACAACCAAAAATGTCAGACACATAGGACACAAAAACCAATCCAAAACAGGTAACAAGCCTGAGGAATAGCAAAACTATCACAGTTGCATTCAAGTTCTTTTTTTTTTTCTTTTTTTTTCTCACACACCATTCAAGTTAAATGGAAGAAACTACCCCATTTGTTCTCGATTGATCAAAGTGAAAATTGGAGGCCGAGGAGCCTACTCATACATCAAGAACGAGCCCCCGGAACCAGGAAGCAAAGGGTTCGATGTGTGGGAGGAAAACGACTTGGTGGTGTTCTCGTGGATCGTCGACAACATCGAGAACGATATCGTTGCCGACTTCGCGCACAGTCTAACCGCCAAAGCGCTGTGGGACAGTCTTGCACTGACCTTCGAGAACAAGGCCGACAAATACCACATCTACGACCTGAAAGAGAAGACAATAAACATCAAACAAGGAAACTTCGATCTGGAGACTTATTACCGGAGGATCCATGGGTTGTGGATCAACATCGACAGAAGCCAGAAGCAGCCGATTAGTTGCTGCGGTAAGGGAATCGATCAGTCTCGAATGCAATCGAATGAGAAACGATTGATTAAATTTCTGACCGGATTGAATCAGGAGTACGATTCAATTCGGAGGGACATCTTGAAGGAGGAACCGACCCCATCAGTGGAGGCAACCTATGGATGGGTGAAGACGAAGGCGGCTCGACGTTGAATCATGCCACCGGCATTGCCCTCACCCACCGGAGAAGCCAACGGCAGCAATGCCGATTTGTCATTTGGGGTGAAATTGGACATGGGCTCACGGCGATCGGACAGGGCTCCGCCTCCCAGAACAAGCGACCACCGTACCGCGACGCTCCACCGCTTCCCTCCGCCACCAGCCGATCGGGAAATCAACGCCCCGACACCTCAAAATTATGGTGCTCCCTCAGTGGAAAACAGAAGCACACATAGGAGACATGCGTCAAACGATTGGGGTACCCGAAATTATGGGAGGAGCGACATAAATCGAGAGCAGGGGCGGCGCAGGCGAAGCTCGTCGTGGGGGTGAACAACGGTGGAACACCACGGCGAATTGACGGGTGAAATCATGGGGAATCAGGTGGACCAGGTAGGTTGCGTCAGGAGGACCAACCAGTCGGCGGCAACGTGAGAGGTACCAGGAATTTCGAGGAGAGGACTGGAATCCTCGACGAAACGATGCAAGGAGGTAACGGGTTTGGGTTAATCCCAAACCCTAATTTCCCTAATTTAAATCCCACTTATTTACTATTGCTACCCCATAAATTTCGGAAAATACCCCATGCTGTTAATATTTGCCCCCCTGACTGCCCGAAAATCGCAATTGAACCGCAGACTGGTCAAGAATATCATATTTGCCCCGATTATGCGTCTAAAAATCGTTTTGAACCCCTACGAGAAACTTCCGTTGCATTTCATGTTCATAATGTAATTGATAAACACTCCAAGGGCAATGCTGGCTCACGGATCCATGAAACAGGAAACTTGGCTCTGACACCGAAGACTAGGACACCCTTCTCCTGGTTACTTTAATTGCTTTATCTGAACCTTCCAATTTCTTCTGATTTTTCATGTGAAACTTGTGTTTTGGCAAAGAGCCATAGACAGTCTTTCAATCCTACAAATACTCGTGTGAAATCCATGTTTTCTTTAGTACACTATGACGTTTGGGGTCTCGCACCAGTGGTGGGCGGGAATGGTTTTCGATACTTTGTGATTTTTATTAATGACTGCACTAGAATTACGTGGGTTTATTATTTGAAAAACAAATCTGATGTGTTTGATAGATTTACCTCTTCTTTAAATTGATTCAAACACAATTTCATACCACTATCAAAACCCTTAGGTCAGATAATGTGTGGGAATTCGTTAACAGTGCTATGACCCAATTTTGCAAAGAAAAATGAGTGATCCATCAAACCTCGTATGCCTATACACCAGAACAAAATGGGGTTGTTTGATAAGTCGCATTCTAGGCCTTGGTTACTAGTCAGTATAACGTGCTTAATTTGATTATATATGCAAATAGTTGCTAAAGTGTGCAGGGAAAAGGTTCCAGTCAGTGTGAAAGGTTTCGGATAATTCAGGTGAAAAGAGCACCAGAAGGGTGCAATACTGACCAGGATGCATGCCAAAAAGGCTCGAGATGGAGAAGAAGGATTGCTGGGAAAGATCAACCATAAACAAGGGCAAAAGAGTCATCTCACGAAGAGAGTCTACCCTAAAAATCATGGGGCAGACCTCCCTATAAAAGGAAGCCACTTGGAGAGAGAAGGATCATCTACATTCACACTTAGTTAGAGTATTCCCTCTCGGTAGATCAGTTCCTTCAGCATAATCCAAGACTTTCTCATTCCTCGCCACAGTCATGGTCACCTGAAGTTCCATCAGTCCGCTGGAGATTCACCTTCCATCGTTCCAGCCATTTCATTCTATAGTTGTAGCAGTTTCATCGCACGGAGTGGCAAAACAATCTATATTCGCTTTCCTAGTTAATCTTTACTTGTTTCCTTACGTTGGATCTGCTGCAATTTCGATACTTGTTAGCTTTTGAAGTGTTTCGTTTAGATCCAAATGTTTTTATGCAATGAAGTCATTTTTATGCATCTCTTTCTGTGTGAATTTGTTTCATTCTGCCTAGGTAGCTTAGATCTAGTTGTAGCGGTAATTTCTAAGTGTTGAAAGCATGATTTCATTTGGAGTTGCTTGATCTGTGATGTTTAGTTGAGTTGTTGTTTAGATTTAAATTCCTGAAGTGATTAAGTGCGAAATCTGTGTTTACGTGATTCTGCCACATTGCATGTGGTCTACTATGAGTAGTTCTTGATTTCGCTCGTTGAATTTCCCAATTTTAGTGAGTTAATTTGTGGATCTAAATTGTGAAGTTGTTAATCTGCAAATGTTATCAATGGAGTCTGAGTTTGTTTGATTTGTGCATTCTTGTTGAAGAAGATAACATCCACATCCAAGTTTGTGACCACTTTTTCTTTTTTAGTTACTTTTTGTTTTTGTCCTTTGCTTTTCATGCTGGTACCCTACGGATCTGACAGTGCAGGCACCTAACTACCTCTTATTCTCTGATATTTCGTTTAGCCTTTTATAGTAATCATCTACTTTCCACATGTCTCTGAAACACCTTGTTCCACACTCTCACGTACACAGCCACATGTCGAACACTTTCATACCACCCAGTCAGTAGAGTACTTCCTTTAATTCTTGTCTAGGTAGAATCTCAACCCAAGCGTGGTAGCTAACCCAACCCCTCCAGATTATCACCACAATTACCAAAGCGCATCCATCTCTGTGGGATTCGACCCTTACCTCCACTATACTAGCCAGTAGAAGTGGGTTGAGGAATTTCTTTGATACCAGGTTCAGGCTAGCTGGGACTTCTATCCTGATCAGGAGGATACACCCTTGCTTAACACGACACCTGCACAAACCTGCTCTTTCAAATGGCGTCGGCATGCCGGGGATGGATGACGTTATTAACTGTTATTGTGTGTGATATTTTGGCGTATATATTGTGTATAATTTTTCTCTTTCTTTTTTATTTCAGTTTATGAGAAGCAGCTCGGCTCCTGACCATTGGAGACCGAAGATACTCCAACGAGGGACTATACTTTTGACCACTCGTTCTGGCTTGTCGACAACCCTGTTTTACCTAGGCACTAGTAGTGACGAAGAGCAAGACACCATAGAAGGAGGAATACCAGAAGTGGTACTACAATCGGAAGATAACCCAAGAAGGATGGCTGCCCAAGTAGACGATGACCCAGAGATCGGATCGCTGAACGAACATGCCGACGGAGAACCGCCGCAAGCCATAGTTGTCACTCCGGGACAGACAGCCTGCGATGTGAAGCCCCATGTTATCGCAATTCTACCCACGTACTGTGGAAAGAGCTATGAAAGGCCCTACGAGTTCCTTCATGAGTTCTGTAAGATTTGTAAGGCACAGAGAAGGCCAACGGGGGCGACCGAGGATGACTATAGATTGAAGGCCTTGCCGTTCATCCTAAAGGGGGAGGCCAACACATGGTTCATGCGCCTGCCACCCAACTCCATTGAGAGTTGGGCCGATTTCAAGTCAGCATTCTTAGGCGAATTTTTCCATTCATCGAAGACGAGTGCGTTGAAGAAAGAGATAATCAGTGTGAAGCAAGGGTACAATGAACCCTGAGTGATTATTGGGCGAAGTATATGAGCCTTTTGGATGCATGTCCAAACCATCGAATGGCAGATATAGAGATACATCACACCTTTTATGAGGGGATGAATAAGACAACCAAAGATCTGGCAAACTCATCGTCAGGAGGAAGCTTCACGCAACTAAGGGTCAGTGAAGCGAAAAAGGTCTTAGGGAAGCTTTTGAGTGCAAAGAAGGAGTACGACAACTCGAGGGATGGTTATAGCAAAGAAAGGATTGCGAGTGCCTCATCTACTGACCAGGAGCAGAAAATAAAGCAGAAGATGGACTTGAAGATGGAAGAGCTGAAAAAGACGCTCCTGAACGCGATCGAAAAGAACGCACCACCGCCTTCCCCAACTGGGAGCTACAAGGGTGCGGAGCAGGGAAATCAAGGACCAGCCTATGATCAGCCGAATGACTTCGTCAATATGGAGCAAGTCAATGCTACAGGGTACTATAATTCTAATGGGAATTGGATTCCGGGGAGACAGCGAGACGCACCATGGAGGGACCATCCAAATTTTCGATGGGGAGATGGGAACCAGAACCAAAACCAAGGTCAAGATCAGAACCAATACAACCCCCACCTGAACCAAAATCCTAACCGTGGCCCCAGCAAATCCCGACCACCAATCCAACTGGTCAGGAAGGAACCAACAACCCCATAACCAGAACCCACAGAACCAAAACTCAAACCCTGTCTATGTACCACCACACCAAAGAAACTTCCAAAATTACCAGAATCAGTATAACCAAGGTCCCCAATGTCATCAGAAACAGAACTAGTTCTAGAGCCAGAACCAGAATCAATATCACCAAGACCAGTACAACCCTCCTGCCCAGTATAACCAATACCCACCTAACCATAACCAGCAAAACTTCCAGAATTACTAGCCTAACCAAAACCCCCAGTATAGCCAGCACTAAGGCCCGAATCATTCCCAATATCCTAACAGGTCAAGGAGATCTATGGAGGACATAATGGGAGAACTGCTTGCTTCGCAGCAGAGTATCAAGGGTGAATTGCAGTCCAATAATGAAGTAGTGCAAGGGATGCAGAATGCCCAGAAGGAGCATAAGGCGAACATAGATATGATGAATAGGCAATTAGTCCAGCAGACGAACTCAATGGGTGAATTGAAAGGGAATTCAAGAAAACTCCCGTCTACAATCCATGTACCTGAAAAGGCAAACGTGAGCAAGGTCACATTGCGGTCCGGTACTGCCTATGAGGAACCCCAACCGAAGAAAATCAGTGGAGAGCCTAGTGGGACCAAGTTACTGAGAGACGTCGTCTCGAAAGAAGTGCTCAACAGACCTCTGCCTCAGATGCAGAATCCATTTTTCTTGGATGAGGCGCCATTGGAAAAAGATGAAACCAAAGGCGTACGGCCCGGAGAAGACCATCCTCAAGAAACGGAACCCACCACAGAGACTCCAGCCCAAAATGTGCCCAAGAAAGACTCCAAGAAGGTTGTTGAAGAACCGGTAGAAGAGGCGAAGGGAAAAAAACCATTCCCTTACTGTTTCGTGACTAGGAGGAAGAAGGAGAACTCAGTGGACTACATGTCCATTTTTGGGAAGCTGGATGTCACCATACCATTCCTCCAAGCCGTGGATCTACCCCCGCTTGGAAAATTTATCAAGGAGTTCATAGCCGGGAAAGCCCAGGAGGATGGAAAGATCATGGTTGAAGGGATAACGTCAGCAATTGTGCAGGAGAAGCTACCGCCCAAAAGAGCCGACCCGGGTATGTTCACTTTACCCATAACTATCGGAGATGTAAAAATCGAGCATGGAATGTGTGACCTGGGAGCATCTATAAATGTCATGCCATTAGCAATCTATAATTGGTTGAAGGAAGTAAAGTTGTCAAACACTAGGGTGTTAATCCAACTGGCTGATAGGTCATGCATAAATCCTGAGGGTGTGTTGGAAAATGTATTGGTGAGAGTGCATAATTTTACTTACCCTGCTGACTTTTATGTGATCAAGATGAGTGAGTCTGAAGCTAGGGAGTCTAGCGGTATATTGTTAGGAAGACCGTTCCTGAGAACAGCTAAGACAATCGTGGACATGGCTGAGGGGACAATTTGCATTGATTTTCATGGAGAAAAAATCACTTTTGATATCAATGAGGCCATGAAGAAGCCTATCGATTCTGAAAACCTATGCTATGTTGATGTAATTGACCCCCTAGTCCAAGATTTTCTTGAGACCGATTTATTGCAGGGAAAACTCCAAGCATTGGATGTATATGGACAGGCTGATGTAGAAGCAGCTACATGGTGCGATCTGATCAGTAGCCAAGGGTTGACCGATGAAGAGATCGAAGAAGCGATTAAGGACTTTTGTCAGAAATCAGAATTTATTGGAGCCGCAGGGGCTTAGCTACCAGCCGGTACAGAGGAATTTCAGATGGTGAGTAAGAAAAGGAGGGGGATGCTGCAAGGAACCTTCTACCCGCAGACACACTTCCCCCATAAGTTGAATTGAAGAAACTGCCAGCAAACCTGAAGTATGCCTTCCTCAGGGAAGAAGACTCATATCTTGTGATTATCAGCAGTAGCCTTACGGAAGAGCAAGAGGCAAGGCTACTGACTGTGCTGAGCAAGAACAAAAGAGAGATTGGATGGAGCCTTACAGATTTGGTGGGAATAAGTCCCCGATGTCTGTATGCACCACATCAGGCTAGAAGAAGGAGCGAAAGCACATCGAGACTCACAAAGAAAGGTGAACCCTAACATGCGGGAGGAGATATTGAAGGAAATTTTGAAGCTGCTATCATTGGGAATTATCTATTTGGTGCCCGACAGCGAATGGGTCAGCCCCATTCATATGGTCCCCAACAAGTCTGGGATCCAAGCGGTTCAAAATGAGAGGAATGAGCTGATACCAACAAGGCTAGTCACTGGTTGGCGGATGTGCATTGACTACCGCAAACTAAATGCCGCAACCAGGAAAGATCACTTTCCCCTGCCGTTCATCGATCAGATGTTGGAGTGACTGGCTGGGAAGAAGTACTTTTGTTTTTTAGATGGGTACAGCGGGTATTTTCAAATCTACGTGACCCTGACGACCAGGACAAAACCACTTCCACCTGCCCATTTGGAACCTACGCGTACAGACGTATGCCATTCGGTCTGTGCAACGCTCCGGGTACATTTCAAAGATGCATGATGAGCATATTTTCTGATCTGATCGAGGAGTGTATAGAAATATTCATGGATGCCTTTACAGTCTATGAAGACTCTTTCGACTCGTGCCTTTATCACTTGGACGTGGTTCTGGAGAGGTGTCAAGCAAAGAGCCTAGTCTTGAATTTCGAAAAGTGTCATTTTATGGTCACGGAAGGGATCGTCCTAGGGCACGTGGTGTCGGAGAGAGGCATCCAGGTGGATCAAGCCAAAGTGGACGCCATATCCAAGCTGCCATTCCCTACTGACCAGAAGGAAATAAGGGGTTTTCTGGGGCATGCAGGATTTTATCGACGATTTATTAAAGACTTCGCCAAAATTGTCCAACCTCTTACCAGACTCCTTCAAAACGAGGTGGAGTTTGTTTTTGATGAACAGTGCAAGGCCGCTTTCAACCTTCTCAAAGAAAAGCTAATATCCGCGCCAATCATCCGGGCTCCTGACTGGGATCATCCTTTCGAAGTAATGTGTGATGCCAGCGACTATGCCGTGGGAGCTGTTCTGGGTCAAAAGATCGAGGGAAAAAGGTATGTGACCTTCTATGCATCTAAAACATTGAATCAAGCTCAAAGGAATTATGACACCACTGAGAAGGAGATGCTGGCCGTGGTGTATTCATTCGAGAAGTTTCGACAGTACTTGTTAGGATCCAAGGTCATCGCCTATACTGACCATGCGACCATTAAGTACCTGTTTGCCAAGAAAGAATCAAAGCCCCGACTAATCCGATAGGTACTCCTGCTACAAGAATTCGATTGGGAGGTGGAAGACAAAAAAAGAGTCGAGAATAAGGTAGCGGATCATTTGAGTAGGATACTGCAAGATGAGAGCAGTGAGGAGGTGCACGACCGGTTTTCGGATGAACACTTGTGTGAAGTGATTTTTGCCTTCAGAAAAATTGATTGGGAAGAGGTGATGAACACTGGCCAGGATATAACAGCAAAGGGGAAAGAAAAAGTAGGACATGAGCCATGGTTTGCGGACCTAGCCAACTACCTAGTTTCAGGAGAGCTTCCAGAAGTGCCAAACGTTACCAAGGCTCAAAGAATGAAGATCAAAAGTGAAGCGAAGTACTATTTTTGGAACGAACCATACCTTTGGAAAGTAGGAGCAGATCAAGTTATAAGAAGATGCGTTCCTGACTAGGAGCAAAGGGACATACTTACGCATTGCCATTCCTTGGCATGTGGAGGACACTTCGGTCCCAAGAAAACGGCAAGAAAGATTCTGGACATCGGATTTTATTGGCCAACTCTCAACAAAGATGCTTATGAATTCTGTAGAAGTTGTGAACGTTGCCAACTGACCGGTGGGATCTCTACACGAGATGAAATGCCACAAGTTCCGGTTATTGTTTGTGAGTTGTTCGACATATGGGGGATGGACTTCATGGGTCATTTTCCCTCGTCTTATGGGAACTTGTATATCTTAGTCGCAGTTGACTACGTCTCTAAGTCGGTAGAAGCCAAGGCCACGAGCACGTGTGAAGCGAAAGAGGTGGCCAAGTTCCTCAAGAGTAATATTTTCAGTCGGTTCGGAGTACCAAGGGCCATCATATCCGATCAGGGAACCCACTTCTGTAACCGCACTATTGAAGCCTTGATGAAGAAGTACGGTGTTCACCACAGATTATCTATCCCCTACCACCCACAAGCGAATGGTCAAGCGGAGATCTCTAACCGAGAGATAAAGAACATTCTGGAAAAAACTGTCAACCCTTCTAGGAAGGACTGGAGTGTGAGGTTAGAGGATGCTCTGTGGCCATATCGGACAGCCTACAAAACTCCCATAGGAATGTCCCCATATCGAATCATTTTTGGGAAGATGTGTCACTTACCAGTGGGGATCGAACTTCGAGCATACTGGGCAGTACAACAAGCTAATATGGATGCTAAAGCCTGTGAGGAGGAAAGGAAGCTGCAGCTGCAAGAGTTAGAGGAACTTAGATTGAAGTCATTTGATTCCGTCATGTGGTATAAAGAGAGAACTAAATTGTGGCACAATAGAAATCTAAGGACCAAAGACCTTCATGTTGGCCAGAAAGTACTACTCTTCCAGTTAAGATTGAAGCTAATGACTAGGAAGCTCAAGTCGAGGTGGACAGGACCCTATGTCATAACCACACTCCGTTCTAATGGAGCAGTGGAGATTTCAGGGAGTACTCCTAACTCTGAACCCTTTATCGTAAATGGACATAGGCTTAAGGTGTTTAGGGATAATAGTGATGTGGGTGTAGTGGAAAAGATTCCATTACAACCACATACTGAGGTTGCGTAATGACCAGTAGGATGGGAATTTGGAGTTCCACTGGGCTAGTTTTCTTTTAGTATAGTTTGCATATGCTGGCCAAGTAGAATTCCAAATTACCTAGAGTAAAATGTAAATATTATAAATACGTGGTAGTTAAAAGTTAAATTTCTGTATGCAATTAAAAATTAAAATCCAAAAATATTTTCCGGATCTTAAATATTAATTAGGAGTACGTACTGACCACAAGAATACTAATTCGGTGAAACTCCCAATTGTATTTAAGTGTCCTTTTTACGTTGTTTCCATACTGGGAAAATAGGGTGGAAATTGTTAAGAGGGAGATTTGAAAGGGATGGGGTGAAATTTGAATTTTGGTGTTTGGTGCAGCTTTGCAGGAGAGGACAGCGACTGGGAGGACGCGTGCTGCAGAGAAAGGACGGGCGACGTCCAATCAGGAGGCAGCGCTCCCAACCGTCTCCCACTCGAAGCGGCGCGACCTGGAAACCGCCTATTGTCGGTTAAAAAAAACCCTCAACTGCTCCATTCACTCTAAAAAGCCAACCGCCCATTCCCATTTACCTCACAAACCCTTACCTGCATTCTCTCATCCAAAATACCCACCGTTTCTCCCGAATTCAACACCACAATACCACCAAAATCACCATTCAAACCATGGGGAAAAAGAAAATGGCAAGAAAACAAACCGCTGAGAAACCCCCTTCAACCCGCCAGGATGAAACCCCAGAATTACAACCGCCAACGTAGGAGCGACCGCCGAACCCACAACCACAAGAGCCGATTCCTCAGACAGCAGGACCCGAATAAAGATTGGGCGGCTGCGTTGGCGGGTTTTAGAAGTCGGTGGTGAATTGAGCACAACCGAAGAAACCCCGATAGTACCTACCCCAAAAACGAATGTTCAACCAACAGTGCACCCACCTACTTCCATTCCGACTTCCTCAACAATCCCACCAGAAAAGAAATCTCCCTCGACGACCGCACCATCAGAATCCTCAAAACCTTCACCGACTCGCCAACAAATCGAACCAATGGATGTGGACCCTCTTTCTGCCTATTATGACTCTGACCTACGGGAAGGCGAAGGGAAAGCAAGCGAGGAGCAGAAGAGCCGGGAGGAAGAAGATGAATCGGAGAGAACACCGGTAGCGGAACCCGTTCTCCAAGAAATGGAAATGGAGGAGATAGATCTGAATGAAACGGCCAGAAAGCAAGGCCTTATGACTGATGAGGAGTTTGAGGCACTTTTGAACGAGGTGACCAGGATGGAAGATGGCACTGCCACGATGGCTGAGGGTCTGGACCTCGCATCGGAGGCAGTAGGAGAGGGTGAAGAAGCTGGTACAAGGAACGACCCAGAAGGTCTAGCCCACCAGCCAGTAGACGAGGTGGAAGAGAGACAGGCCAGAGAAGAAGAGCCAAAGTCAGTGACCCCCCAGCCAGAAGCAAGGGAGAGTGATACACATATCGAGAAGGATGAGACCATAGTACGAACAGAGGAGCCAAAGCCAGTGGCACCTCCAGTATCGAAACCGAAGGCAGTTAAAAGGAAATTGGTGTTGAAGAGCGATCCTAGGGAAGAACGGCCAAAGCCGAAGAGAGTGTCGCAAAGATGCCTAGGGAAATGGACATCCAGCACAGCGAAAGCAAACACAGTAGCGGATGCAGTGGAGGTTTCGAGTGAAGAAGAAAGGACTACTCCTACAAAACCTAAGGAGGAATCCTTATCAGCTACTAACTTGGAAGATGCTTCGACGGCAACCGAAGTGGTCACCCCACGCCGAGTGACCAGAGAGAGGAGACTGATAAGATGGTTGCGGTTCTGGACCTCGCATCTGAGTCAGTAGGTCACGACGAGCCAAGAGATGACAGTACCCATATCCGCGTGGAGACCCAGGCTACTACCCAGGACAAGCCTTCAACACAAACAACAGAAGAGAAACTAGAGGGAAATGAAGACGAAGAAGAGGACAGATACCGCGAGGAAAGGAAAAGGAAGGGGAATGCCCATGTTAAGAGAAATCCAAGCAACAAGAAGCAACGCACGGTCAACACAGGCGTCGTCATCATGGAACCAGATCAGAGAGCCCACAGCGCCGAAGGAAGCCGAGCGACAGCGATTATACTGCCAGTGAATAGTCGGGATCCGACAGCTACGTCTCCCTAGATGATGAAGAGTATGGTGAACAGTAGCTTCCACACAACCATCGGGAGCTGATACATCCACCGGTGGAGAGATTGAAGTACCGGCGTTGGAAGGTGGAGCTCACTGGTGAGCTAATTGAGGACATGAAGCACTTTAGCACGAAAAAGCTACAGATGCGTTTGATGACAAGGACGACGGCAGTATGCAAATCAAGAGCGGGAAGGTACTTTATTTCCCTTCCCTTGATGAATTGAATGCCCGTGAGCCTTTCTTGTTGCATTTGCATGCATTGGGTTTTGATTGGCTGTTAGAGAACAAGGATCTGAGTATACCTATAAGGTTGGCAAAGGAGTTTTTCACGACCTTTAGATTCATGGTCACCACGGACTTGGATGAAGAGTCCCTAACCTTTAGGGTATTCGGGAGAGAGGTGAGCATGAGCTTGATTGAGTGGATGGTCAGATTGGGGATGTGTAGTTTAGAGGAGGCCATAGGGCCGAAATGGAGAATTAGGGAAAGGGGGATTCCCCGCAGGCACATCGACTTTGAACCCCAGGGGGCGTGGGAGGAACTAACTCACCCAGCTGCTGGGCAGTTTTCATCTACTATATCCCGCTCAATTCACTTCAACAACCCAATCTTGCGTCTGGTCCAGCTCTACCTGGACTTCAACCTGCTAGGGCAGTCAAATTCGGCCGTCCGGACGTCAATGACAGAACTTTAACTCCTTTGGTACGCCAAGCGCGGGAGGAGATTGCATCTGGGTTTCTGGACCGCTTATCAATGCCACCTCATTGCCACCCATCCCGCAAGAAATCTTTCCCTCTGCCACATCTTGGGAGCCTTCGTTAGGAACAACATAACTATCTTGAAGGCCGAAGGTTTATCTCCCTTATACATGGTGGACCCTCCTGACCCGTTTGATACGTCTTTCTTCGTCCGCACGAACACCGTCTACATCAGAGAAGGAGCCCTGCGTTTTTACGCCATGGGTGAAGAGGCTATCCCTGTGGGACGCGTAGCAGCAGGCCAAGGTACGCAGGCTTAGGCTCAGAGGCAAGCGAACCTAGAAAGGGCAATGGCAGAATTGGCAGATGAGAACAGGCAAGCCAGAGCTGAGTTGACCCGTCTGACGAATGTGATGGAAAATATTCTGAAAGAGTTAGCGAAAGGGAAGACAGTTAAGGGAGCTGGAACAAGCGGTCATGGAGGCCAGACTAATGAACCACAGGTAACCGAGAAGAGAGGAGAAGATCCAGAGGAATAAGGTGTCGATGAACCGGCAGAGTCTGAGGAGAATCAATCTGATACCGAGGAAGAGGAACGCGAGGAACCACCTGCACCCAGCCCTCCCCCGCGGAGGAGCAGGAGAAATCTGTGACCACCCCACTGACCAGTTAATTTTATTTTTCGGTTTTAGTTTTTTTTATTTTATTTGTTGTTCTGTTGTTTAATGTAGAGTAATTTTGTGTAGTATGTGTGTTGCAAACCCCATTCACAGCACTTAGCCTATTCAATAGTCTAAGTGCGAGAAGTACAGGGTTTGCAACTTTTGTGCTTGTGTATGTGTTTGTTTTCTTGTCGTATGCATGTTGACTCACACTTAGCCTGCTGCATAGTCTAAGTGTGAGGAGTTGTGTATATATGTGTTTGTGTTTGTTGAGCTCTGTTTAGGTTTTCAACTCTCCCACTTAGCCTATTGCATAGTCTAAGTGTGAGAAGTTTTTAGCCAAAGTATGTTTTGTTCTTATTTTGTTCATGTGTCTATATGTCGGCCATACTAGCCATTCCAATTTTCCACTTCACAGCCGTATCCGAGGGCAGATACTTGTGAAGTGGGAGGGGGGATACAATGGCCAGTATGACATGTATATATGTGTGATATGTGTTAACTGTATGTGTCATTGTTTGACTAGGTCTAGGATTGAGTTTACGTGTTGATTGGGCTTAAAACTCAACTGCCTCGAACTGACGGTGAGGGGAATTGACGGAGATAAGGCATCCTGGACAATGGAAACCACCCCCCTAGTATCTCCTAGTCAGTATAGATGATGCAAGTATGAGAGAAAAACTCATCCTTAGAGCTTGATACAAAGCCCTCTTAAATGGTGAGCTATAAGCCTAAGTGGAACCACTTTCCACCAAATTAGAAAAGAAAAGAGTGGCTGCCACATGATGCCTAGGGTAAGGTGACCGCGTGTAGCAAGTCCTGAAGGCAGTAGGAAACCCCCATCTGAAAAAAAAAAAACCACCCTTAGAACCCCTCTTTCTAGCCAAACCTATACCCACATATAACCCACTAGCCACTGAGACTGTGTGTGTGCAAGGCATAAGGCAAAAAGGCGACTGGCCAGGAGGACATACAAGAAAAACCAACTGGAGAAAGAAGTCGAGAGGCAAGGAGAAAATCGACCAGGAAAAATCTCAGGTCCAAAAAAATAAGAAGGAATAAGGGTGGCGAAGCCACATATAAAAAAATGTTGAAGAAAATGGTCGAAAACACTTGACCACCAAAAGAAGCAACAGCCAAAAGCCCAAATGCACACAGTCCCCCACATCAAAATACAGTAGTAGCTTTTGAACCATAGAGCCTTAGGAACATCCACCCCAAACATTACAAACCAATAGCCCCGTTACAAGCCTTAAATCCCTTCAGGAGCCGCACGTGAGATCTGAGTCCGAAGCATCTGTGGTTCAGCATTTTGAGAGAAACATCCCCGGCAAGAAATGAGTGACTGAGCGAATCTGGTGTTTGGCCGAGAGTTTGGGTGATCTTGACGAGCAGATATATTGACTGGGAAGGAAAATGGGGGCGGCAGAAGTTCAAGGCTGTCTAAGGCCGGATTGCACCTGATCCCAAGGGGAGGGATGGTTGAAAATATAGCCCGTTCAATGTGTTTAAGTGCTTGTGTGTCTGTTTATATGTGTTGTCCGTCGTTTATGTGTTTTTCTTTGCGTCAAAGTTTAGAGTCTAGTTTAAGATAAGGTCGGTCAGGGGTGTAACCAGGATAGAATTCGACTTATTTCCTTTTGTTTGTTCTTCACGCTTGAGGACAAGCATGTGGTAAGTGTGAGCAGTTTGATAAGTCGCATTCTAGGCCTTGGCTACTGGTCAGTATAACGTGCTTAATTTGATTATAGCTGCAAGTAGTTGCTAAAGTGTGCAGGGAAAAGGTTTCAGTCAGTGTGAAAGGTTTCGGATAATTCAGGTGAAAAGAGCGCCAGAAGGGTGCAATACTGACCAGGATGCATGCCAAAAAGGCTCAAGATGGAGAAGAAGGATTGCTGGGAAAGATCAACCACAAACAAGGGCAAAAGAGTCATCTCACGAAGAGAGTCTACCTAAAAATCAAGGGGCAGGCCTCCCTATAAAAGGAAGCCACTTGGAGATAGAAGGATCATCTACATTCACACTTAGTTAGAGTATTCCCTCTCGGTAGATCAGTTCCTTCAACATAATCCAAGACTTTCTCATTCCTCGCCACAGTCATGGTCACCTGAAGTTCCATCAGTCCGTTGGAGATTCACCTTCCATCGTTCCAGCCATTTCATTCTATAGTTGTAGTAGTTTCATCGCCCGGAGTGGAAAAACAATCTTTATTCGCTTTCCTAGTTAATCGTTACCTATTTCCTTACGTTGGATCTGCTGCAATTTCGATACTTGTTAACTATTGAAGTGTTTCGTTTAGATCCAAACATTTTTATACAATGAAGTCGTTTTTAAGCATCTCTTTCTGTGTGAATATGTTTCATTCTGCCTAGGTAGCTTAGATCTAGTTGTAGCGGTAATTTCTAAGTGTTGAAAGCATGATTTCATTTGGAGTTGCTTGATCTATGATGTTTAGTTGAGTTGATGTTTAGATTTAAATTCCTGAAGTGATTAAGTGTGAAATCTGTGTTTACGTGATTCTGCCACCTTGCATGTCATCCAGTATGAGTAGTTCTTGATTTCGCTCGTTTAATTTTCGAATTTTAGTGAGTTAATTTGTGGATCTGAATTGTGAAGTTGTTAATCTACAAATGTTATCCATGGAGTCTGAGTTTGTTTGATTTGTGCATTCTTGTTGAAGAAGATAACATCCACATCCAAGTTTGGGACCACTTTTGCTTTTTAGTTACTTTTTGCTTTTGTCCTTTGCTTTTTATGCTGGTACCCTACAGATCTGACAGTGCAGGCAACTAACTACCTCTTATTCTCTGATATTCCGTTTAGCCTTTTATAGTAATCATCTACTTTCCATATGTCTCTGAAACACCTTGTTCCCCACTCTCACGTACACAGCCACATGTCGAACACTTTCATACCACCCAGTCAGTAGAGTACTTCCTTTAATTCTTGTCTAGGTAGAATCTCAACCCAAGCGTGGTAGCTAACCAAACCCCTCCAGATTATCACCACAATTACCAAAGCGCATCCATCTTTGTGGGATTCGACCCTTACCTCCACTATACTAGCCAGTAGAAGTGGGTTAAGGAATTTCTTTGATACCAGGTTCAGGCTAGCTGGGACTTCTATCCTGATCAGGAGGATACACCCTTGCTTAACACGACACCTACACAAACCTGCTCCTTCAGTTGTCGAGCGGAAAAATAGGACAATCCTAGAAATGACCCGAGCTATAATGATTGAATCCAAAGTCCCCAAATATTTTTGGTCAGAAGCAGTTGCTACATCCATCTACCTCATCAATCGCCTTCCTACAAAAATCGTGAACATGAAAACCCCCTTCATTCACTATCCAAACAGGCCAAAATACCCGAACACTTGAACCTTCAGCCCAAAGTCTTTTGTTGTACCGTCTACACTCATATCCCAAAGCATGAGAGAACCAAACTATCACCTTGTGCAACCAAATATGTCTTTGTGGGGTATGGAGTGAATCAAAAGGTTACAGATGCTATGACTCTTCAACTCGAAAAATCACCACCACCAGGAACTGCAATTTCCTGGAAACTGAATTTTTCTATCATGCCCACCTTAGTAGTCAAGGGGGGGAGTGGTCCAAGTAATTCCTAGGACTATCTAAGTTGGCTGTTGCTATTGCCAATCTTCTTGATTGGGGATTCAATAGATCTAGTGGTGGTCACTGTCGCCGAGCGATCCTCGCCACAAGAACCTTCTCATCCGCTCCCAAGTGATCCTCCTCCGACGATATCCGAGGTAATTACTGAAACGAATGTTGTTGAGAGTCTAGTTATTTCTGACCCGGTTGATACAGAACCCCAAGAGGAGGATAACATCATGGATGAAGACACCGGGAGATATGTGCTTCCTCTTGGAAGTACAAGGGGGATTCCGGCAAAACGATATTCACCTGAAAAAGATAGGGAAGAAGAGCCGCTATGGGGTGGCAAACTTCGTGCAAAGAAATCTGACTAAAATGGCTCGGGCATTTGAGGCAGCACTGTACAAAGAAGAAGAAATCCCACAGAAAACCGAGAAGGCAATGAAGCATATGACGTGGAGGGAAGCAATGCTTATTGAAATGAAAGCTCTGATGAAGAATAATACGTGGATCACAAGCAAATTGCCTGAAGAAGCTAGAACTGTCGGGTGCAGATGGGTATTCACGAAAAAAAGAAGACCAAATGGGACAATAGAGAGATACAAGGCACGACTCGTGGCGAAAGGATACACCCAGACGTATGGTGTGGACTATGTTGAAACGTTCTCCCCGGTTGCTATGATTAATATCGTGCGGGTGTTATTCTCGATTGCTGCTAATAAGGATTGGTCGCTCCACCAGTTTGATGTGACAAATGCATTCCTGCACGGAGAGTTACCTAAGCCATTATTCATGGAACCACCGCCTGGTTTCACGTGAGATTTTGTAGATGGGGAAGTGTGCCAGCTCAAGAAGGCACTATACGGGTTGAAACAGTCACCTCGAGCATGGTTTGGGAGATTTACAGAAGTAATGAAGAAGTACGAATACGAACAGAGTAATGCAGATCATACTTTGTTTATCAAGAAAAGAGGAGGAAAGATCACATGTCTAATCATATATGTAGACGACATGATCATTACTGAAAATAATGAAGAGGAGATAGTCGAACTAAGGAAGAACTTATTCCATGAGTTTGAGATGAAGGATCTTGGTCTCCTTCAGTACTTCTTAGGGATAGAGGTGCTAAGGTCAAAGAAGGGAATCTTCATAAATCAGAGGAAGTATATACTTGACTTGTTGGCCGAGATAGGGATGATCGATTGTAAACCAACGAATACTCCCATGGTGCAAAATCATGGATTGCATATAGTGGAAGGAGAAAAGCCGACCGACAGGGGGAGATATCAGAGGTTAGTCGGGAAACTTATCTCTTTATCTCACACTAGACCAGATATTGCGTACGCAGTTGGAGTAGTGAGTCAGTTTATGCACGCCCCGCAAAAAGCACATTGGGAAGCGGTTTTGAGAATCGTTTGGTATCTGAAAGGAACAGCTGAACATGGACTTATGTTTGAGAAGCATGGACACATGGAGATACATGGTTTCACCGATGCTGATTGGGCATGGAACCCAAATGATAGAAAATCGAATGTCCGGTATTTCACATTTGTAGGAGGGAACCTTGTAACGTGGAGAAGCAAGAAGCAGAAGGTAGTAGCACTTTCTAGTCGTGCAGAGGCAGAGTTTAGAGGAATTAAGAGTGGACTAATAGAGATATTATGGCTGCGAAGACTGATGACGGAATTGGACCTTCGACCTGCCCTTCCTTGTAGATTGTTTTGTGACAACAAGGCGGCCATTAGTATCTCGGAATGCCCGGTGCAACACGATAGAGCCAATCATGTTGAGGTAGACAGACACTTCATCAAGGAGAACATTTAAGCAAAAGTGGTGGAAATGTCTTATGTCAAGTCTGAAGGTCAGGTTGCAGATGTCTTGACAAAGGCAGTGAATTCGAAGTCATTTCAAGATATACTATGAAAGCTAAGTATTAGGAATCCCATTAATTAGCTTGAGGGGGAGTGTTAGAAGAAATATCACATAAAATCAGGAAGATTATATGCAGTTGATATGGGAGAATATTGTGACTAATATAGAATAGCAATTATTGTAATTAGGTTTACCATATGTAGAGATACTCTAGCCTATATATTCTTGTAATTTCTGTATCATATTCACGATTGAATAAAACGACCAATTCTCCCCACTGATTTTCTACAGGGCCAATCCCCCAAGCCTTCCTCCCAATAACATTCTTGTAGTGATTGGCATAAGCTGATTCGAGCTCGTCGAAGCTATTCACAACCTCTCCATAAGTCTTCTTCCATGACTCATTCATCTGCTCAAACAGTTTGCTGAAGTCATTCGCAGTTTCTTCAAGAAAAAAGGGACAGAGCTGGCGATATTACAAACTTGAGTTCGTGAGGAAGACCGGGACATCGTCATGCTGTTGAAGGGTTTGTGGAGCTCGATTTGCTCCGACACGCACCGAGTGAAGTAGCTGGTGCCGTAGAAGGCAAGCCGTAGGATCCGGAATTTGGCGGCGGAGTCAGCCGTCCACGGCAGGAATATGTCGGAGACGAGGCAGTCGGGGCGGAGCTGCTGCAGGAGTTCCTCGAAGGGCTCATGCAGCAGCTCTGTGGCCCGGAGGAAGTTGGTGGTGAGATCGGGAGTGGTCATTTGGTCGAAAGCGACGACGTTTTGGGGTAAGGAGGAGGAGCCCTGTGGAGGGAATGGGGTGACGGCAAGGCCGATGTCGAAGCCGGAGAGTTGGGCTTCGGTGATGGGAGCGGCGAAGGAAGGGGTGGAGATGATGGTGGCTTTGAGGCCTCTCGAGGTGAACAGCTTAGCCATTTGGATCATGGGGATCATGTGGCCGTGAGCCATGACGATGTGTAGTTGTTTCATTTTGCACTAGAATAAGTGTAAATCGACGTGATATTGCTTAATGGAGTAGTGCCATTAAAAGGTCTAACCTTTTATGAGTGGACTAACATAAGTACTTATAATTATTTAGAATTTTTTTGCATTATCACGTTTAATTTAACTGTTCAAAATAATAATTCAAACTATTAACAAAAGGGTAGATTTTGTCTCTGTCGTTTATGGCGTTTACTCAAAATATTACATCGCTTATGGAGTAGTATCTATCGTTTCATTTTTTTGGAATAAATTATCTTGATAAAAATTCATGTCAATCGGAATATCAACATGACAACTAAAATTACTCTAATGGTATTCCGTAATTAGTCGAATGTTAATATGCATTTTTTGTTCCTCTAAAAGAAAGTATTTTAGTTCTAATGCTGTATGACGGAAGCCCTCACATCAATTCTTTCTAGCTGAATGGCATAGAACCAATTACGCCAAAGGATACATTATGGAATATGATTATAGAAAGCAGCCATTGCTAAATTGCTTAACTTCGACTTTTTAAAAGTTTTTCTACTTTTCACTGTTAGCATTACTAGAAATGGCCTAAAACTGTAGTATTAATTTTATGACATTTTATTAAAGAAGTCATTATATATGATGAATAAAATATTCTAGTTTTATACTGGAATACTAAATACTAATACCCCAGTTCGGAATGAATATCATAAAAGAGCTTACAGTATTCCAAAATTTTTACTATGGTCGAATTACTTTAATTATGAAATTTTAAGGCACTAACTAAAAGTTCCAGTAAATAAGCTCTTTTATAAAATTTATTTCAAACTGGGATATTACCATTTGATATAATTGTATTACTATAAATTAGTACTCCATATTGACTAAAAAATTATTTTAGTAATAGGCCATTTTTTAGGTAGTGTGAACAAGGAAAGTAGAACAACTTTATTCCTTAAGCACAAAGTTAACCAATGAATCATTTTTAATATTGACATAGCAATGACTGCTTTACATCATTATATTTCATAATATATCCTTTTGCGTTGATCCCTTGCCCTTCAGGCTTCAGCTATAAAGAATTGTGGATAGTGCAAGGGTTTTCGTCCCGTGGCGGATCCATGATTTATGATTTGGGGTACGAAATTGTACAACAAATAATTATGATATAAACAAAATAACATCAAATATAAAAACAATTTAAAATAGCAAGAATTTTTATTTGAGGAATGAGTTGTATTAAATAATACTAGTATTATATAAATAATTAAAATACTAGAATATAATATAATTAGGACTTGTACGTGTTTTAAAATAATTAGGGAATTAAAAGTCTAATTTGGTCAAAATCGGGATTAAACCCGGTGACCGTTAGTTTTTAACGGAACAGTTAGTCCAGGACCAATTGCGATCCGATTTAAAATGTACAGGACCAAAAAATCCAAAAGATAAAATTCAGGACCAAAATCGTAAAATGATCATATGTTCAGGACCAATTTTGGCCTTTACTCTTTTATATATATGTCATAATCATCATCTTTAAAAGAAAATTTGCGAATAATCATATGTAAGTAATAAAAAAAAAACTGTTACTCATAAACGCATAAGATAAGCATATATAGGTTGCATTATCCCACTTCGTCAATACCCAATTTTAATTGAAAATGGATTCAAGAAAGCTACTACTCCCTCCGTCCTATAATAGATGTCACACTTTCCTTTTTAGTTTGTCCCACAAAAAATGTCATATTTCTTTTTTTGGAAAAAGTTTTCTCTCACATTAATATAAATATATTATTTTCTCTTTCCACTTAGCACACAAAATAACATCTCCTAAAATCTCGTGTCAATCCCCAAGTGTGACATTTGCTATAGGACGGAGGGAGTACAAAACTATGATTAGTGGCCCACATTGGAGATCAGATCAAAAATGAAATTGACGAGTCTTTGGACATCCCGTAGTTGAACAATGACTTCAAATTATTTTGAAAACACTAGAATATCAATATTTGAATCTCAAAATATAAATAGGATTATTTTACAACATTGTTCTTAATTTTCGTTGATTAACTTAATAAATTAAAATCTTGAGCAATGGAATTCAGCAATTAATACCATTCTTTTCAATAGTGCTGCGTTTTTTTGGTATGTCCTATTAAAAAATACACGAGTATATTATTTTTGGAAAAATCATTATCTTTAATTTTTTTCTATTTAATTCTCATTTTAATACTAACACTCAAATTATGACACACTATCCACACTCGAATCCCCACTTCAATCTCAACTCAAATTTTGCGAAATTAAGGTAACAAATTTTACCTTTCAATCTTGATTTTGATGTAACTTTTTGAATACTTGCTTTTTGTTGATTGGTCCTCTAATGTTAGGTAGTAAATGAAGTGTAAATTAATAAAAAAGATTGAATTTTGTTAAGAAATCCGAGATTTCTTATTTTTTCGATAATGCTGGAATCGGATTCGCCCACACGTTATTCTTAGTATTATTGATTTGTTCGTATAATTTCAGCTTGTTTCTTTATTTTATCTTACTGTTTGAAAAGAAAAAGATTATGGTTAGAAGGAAAGACTAATTTGAGCTGTTAGATAACGAAGGTTTTGTTCTGTTTCTGCTGATGCTGTGAGTCTTTATAATCATGGATGTAAATTAATGAAGAAATAAGAATTAGTTGGGTTATGAATTATTTTTAAAAAAAATTATACTCCCTAGCCTTGATTTTCGTCGCAGATTATTTTTCTTGCTAACTGAACTTGCATTTTCAATCAAATAAAATACCACTACTTACTAGCAAAGTAGACAAAAATCATACACACAAAAAGTCCTAATTTGTGTCTTGTTTGGTGGGAGCAACATAGTCGCTCAGTTCCTCAATGAGATCATTCAAATTATTATATGAAGATCCACCTTCTTCAACAGCCTTCTTAGCCATTTCCTTATAATTCTGAGCTCTCCTTCTCATCTCCACCGCTCCTCCGCCCACTATAACCTCCTCCACCGCCCTTGCCACCGCGTCCCGCTCCACTCCCTCGCTCTCCCTAAGAATCCACCTCTTATTCCCAACAGACACCCCAGTCCCCAAAACCTCTGTCACCAGCTTCTCATTGAAAAACTGCTCCGCGAACACCGGCCATGTCACCATTGGCACGCCTGCGCACACCCCTTCCAGAGTCGAGTTCCACCCACAGTGCGTCACAAAGGCCCCCACCGCCGCATGATTGAGAATCATCACCTGAGGAGCCCACCCCCTTATGATCAGCCCTCTGTTCCTCACTCTCTCCTCAAAACCTAGTGGCATCCAATCCTCGTCTTCTTCTTTGTTTTTCCTCACGACCCATATGAAATTTTGCCCGGACGCCTCTAGCCCTGCTGCGGTCTCGCGCAGCTGTGCTTGGCTGAAGGTGGCGACACTGCCGGCACACACATAGACGACGGTATTTGGCTTCTTGGAGTCGAGCCAAGACAAGCACTCGTGCTCGTCGATGGCGGATTCCTTTCCTCTCTGCTGATTCTTGTCGCTGGTGCTGCATAAAAGAAGAGGGCCTATCTCCCATGCCTTCCTCCCGATGACGTTCTTGTAGTGATTGGCATAAGCGGATTCGAGCTCATTGAAGCTATTCACAACCTCTCCGTACGTCTTCTTCCAGGCCTCATTCATTTGCTTAAACAGTTTTGCGAAGTCGTTATCACTTTCTTCAAGAAAAAACGGAGAAATCTGCGATCTCAAAAGCGTGATTTCGTGAGGAAGACCAGGCACGAGAAACGGCTCGGAATCCGACGTCACGCTGTTGAATGGTTTGCGGAGCTCGATTTGGTCCGACACACACCGCGAGAAGTAGCTGGTCCCGTAGAAGGCCAGGCGTGGGATTCCGAATTTGGCAGCAGAGTCAGCACTCCACGGGAGGAACATGTCGGAGACGAGGCAGTCGGGGCGGAGGTCTTGCAGGATTGCCTCGACGGAGTCCTGCAGCATCTCCATGGCCCGGAGGAATTTGGAGGTGAGATCGGGATTGGTCATTTGGTCGAAAGAGACGATGTTGGGGGGCAGGGAGGAGCCCTGGGGAGGGAATGGGGTGAGGGCGAGGCCGACTTCGAGGCCCGAGCTTTGGGCTTTGGTGATGGGGGCGGAGAAGGAAGGGGTGGCGATGATGGTGGCTTTGAGGCCTCTTGTGATGAAGAGCTTCGCCATTTCGAGCATGGGGATCATGTGGCCTTGGGCCATGGATGGGATGAGGACAATGTGTAGTTGTTTCATTTTGCACTAGAATGAGTGGATGGGATAGGGTTGAAGACTTTATGATAATCTGTTGTGGATGTGTTATTGTGTGGTGAGACTGTCCTAACTCTCTCAATATATATAGTAGTAACAGAGAGAGAGATAGAGAGTCGTGGGACCTTAGAATTGGGCATTAGTTTTTAGAGAGACTTGAGTTGAATCGATGAGAAACGAATATAATCGCAAGGTTACGTATCTGCTGACGTATCTTTTTGCTTGGTGGGACATATGAGTATGTGATTTGTACAAGTTCTATCCTGCTCGGAAATGGTCTAAAAAGTTGAATGGAATGTAAATAGGTGTATCACTTTTGAACTTTTAGAGCATCTATAACGGTGGACGAACGGACGTCCGTCCGTGCCAGCGGCACGAAAGACGTCGTCCGCCGCTGCGCTTGCGCCGTTGGCACGGCGCTGCTCGATGCATCGAGCACGTCCGTGCCAGCGAGCAGGTGACGTGGCCGGACGTGATTGGGCAACGGCATAGCCGTTGCATTTGAAATTTTTTTTTTATATCGGTTTTAAATTAAAAAAACGATTAAAAATAAAAAAAATATTTTCCCACTTCCCAAAAAAAAATAACCGTTTTCTACCCACTTTTATTTTTTTCCCCCAAAAATACACATTTTCAACTATAAATACCCCCACTTTCACACCAAAAAATTCACACAACACTACACAATTCTCATCTACATTCTATCATTTCCATTCTCTCATCTACATTCTCTCATCTCCATTCTCAATCTTTCTTCCACTCATACAACATAACAATGTCCGACCAAGGCGATCACCCTCCGGGCTCCCACGGTTGAAACCCCGATTGGTTCGGTTCACAACCCTTTCCTAGTCCGGAAACGGAATATTCAGCCCCTCCTCAAACCCAAAGTTCGGGCGTTCCAGGTGGCTACCGGCCTTACCCGATCAACGACCAAGATGCCCCCGAAGGGCTATACGGGTGGACACCCGAACCTAGAGCGAGGTCGACCGCCCCCTCCCAAACTCCGACTCCTCCTACTCGCGGTGTCCGCATACCGTACACTCCGACGGAGATGGAGCAATTGTTCAAGGCGTTCTTGTCAATCTCCGAAGATCCAGAGGTTGGCACGAACTAATCCGGCGATCACTTCTGGTGGCGCATTTGTCGCCGGTACAATGAAAACCGGCCGGAGGGAACAATCGAGCGCAACGAGAGTATGGTGCGCAACGCCATCTACAGAGCCAACGAAGAAATCCAAAAGTTCCAGGGGTATTATCTCTAGGAAGAGCGGTCGGAGCGAGGTCGACATCATTAGTTCAAACATGTCGACCTACCAATCCATGAACTACAAGGCGTTCAAGTACCTCAACATTTGACAGGAGACGCGGTCGCATCCGAAGTATAGGGGAGGCGTAACATCCTCCTCTAGCGGCTCCTCCAAACGGTCAAGGTCGGTATCCCTATCCGACGCCGGCTCTGAAGATGTGGTTAGCTAACTTGGGTAGCCCCGACGCCGGCCTGAGCGGTTCCCAACGCCGACCGCAAGGAAGGAAGAAGGAGGCGGCCAACCGCCGTCGCGCCGCGACTCCATCTGGCGATCCTCCCGAACCCGCTCCCGTTCCCTATGCGCCACCTCCACCCCCCACCAACTCGTTGTGAGCGATTTTGGCCTAACTCAATATGGCTGATAGGTCAACTATGACCCCCTCGCAACTTCGATCGCACGAGGCCATGATATTGGGCCTCCAAAACAATTGGGGGTAGTGCCGTCGGATGAATAGTCTTCCACGGGGATATTTTTAGCTTTAATTATGTAATTTTTAATTTTTAGTATTTTAATTATGTAATTTTTAATTTTTAGGATTTTAATTATGTAATTTTTATTTTTTAGGATTTTAATTATATCTTTTTTATTTTATTTGTAATTTGTAATATTATTTCGAGTTTTTTAATGAATTTTAATATTATGGAAATGTTTTTATTTAAATTGAATAATAGAATGGTGGGACTCTTGTGCTCGTCCTTGCGGAAGAGCACAGCTGTGAGTGTTGTGCTCTTGCCTAAGAGCAAGCAGAAATAGTGGCGCTGGGCCCACAACCGTGCTCGTTGGCAAGAGCACGGTTGTGGGAGCTCTTATATATACTCCTACATCTTACAAGTGATTAATTTTAATCTATACCTTTATAAAATAATAGAAATATTACTAAATATCTAAATATGTTAATAATTCTAAAACTAGGGAAAAAAACAAACACCTAAGAGAAGTTGAGAATAAGAATATTGGAAGGTTGTAGTAGTAGTAGTAGTACACTACTTTTCTTGTTTTGAGGGTTAATGTTTTGATCACGAACCTTCACGCTTTGGGGTGTCAAGACTAGTCAATTTCGTTTTTGCTTTGATCTCTTACGTGGGCCATTACACTTTATAGGTTTATCTCATAAGTCCTGAAATGTTTTGGCGTTACTTGTTTTAGTATCTCTGTTTATTCTGATGTTAATGAGCCTTCAATGAGAAGATCATCACTCAATCAACATTTTAACTCTAGTAGTTGAAAGTTCCACCATCCTAATTTTAGTATTGATCTTTATTTAATCAAAGGAGATGATATGCGTTTATGACTAACAATTTTACAATTATAAGTTACATATGCAAGTTTTTTCTTATGGAAGATGATTATGGCAAACGTAATTTCATAACTAATCGAATGTTTAAAATGCATTATAAAGTGTAGGCGAGTTTATCGCACTAGTTAAGTACTACTCCATTAAACAACAACTAGTATCACACGAACAGTTTTAGTTTCATCATAGTAAATTCATTTTGAATTAATTACTTAAAATTACATACACAACTATACTTTTTGTAAGTAGGACATAAAAAGTTTTATACGATGACAATAACATATTAATTCATGAGTTTTGAAAAACCTTTTTTTTAAGAAATATTAAAAGTGGAATCACAAGTATCATCAACCTCGTAGATACAAATTAAAATTTAAAAAAAATCACACAATTTCTCGCACGTTTGAATAGACATTTCATAAAAAATTTCACACAATATATCATCGGCTCACTTCTTTTGCAATCTTGCAGCCATCAAGTTCCAGCTAAGGAACACAGAGTATGAGCTATCAATGGAGGATCTTAAGGGGGTCTATGTGATCACGACGGATGAATTTGACATGCCGATGGAGTTCAAGAATAGCAGATTCTGGAACGACATACTCTACGACATACTCTAGAGACTGAGGGTTTCAAGGCCAGCAGGGCCAAGAGCTCCATGATTCGGAACTCCGTCAGCTCGGGATCAAGCAATGCTAGACACCCATGCCCTTTTATACTCCGTCAGCTCGGGATCGAGGAATGCTTCCATGAGTTGTGTGAAGTAGTACAACTCTCGGGTTTGTTTTTGGCACAGAGGAATCCTTCATATCAGTGGCTCACCCTAGAGTTCTTGTCTACATTGAAGGTGAACAAAACTAGACATGCGATTGTGTCCATCACCTTTCAGATGAGGAATACAAGATATGATATGCCAATTGATGAATCCGCGAATTTCTGATGTTTGTAAATGCTGGTAGAAGATAAAGACTACGACACAGAATTTACGTTGGCTTATTGCAGCTCGTTTCAGACGAACTGCTTGTTTAAGCTGAATTGTGGTCTTGTATCTTCTGTAGAAGCTTTGACTCACAATCGTTGGCTTGTATATGTTCTAAGAAGGGGATCAGCCTTCGAAGAACAAGATACCTCAGTAACATTTGTAAGAGACGACACGCACATAGACAGACAAAACGCACATAGACAAAAAGACCAAGCAAACCAAAGAAAGCACATTGACCGAACAGGACTCAAGACTGACTGACTGGACTGTCTCTTACAAATGGAACTTCTTGAGGTTGGAAATGTGCCATGTTCGGGGTACTTGTTCTCCTGACATGTGAGCCAATTTGTAAGACCCTTTGCCGAGGACTTCTGACACCCGATACGGACCTTCCCATGTGGGTTCGAGCTTACCCAGCTTTTCTGCTCGGCTTACTTCGTTGTTTCTCAAGACGAGATCTCCCACTTGAAATTGCAGCTTCTTCACCCTTTGGTTGTAATACCGGGCTACTTGCTCCTTGTACTTGGCTGCTTTTATGCATGCCAATTCTCTTCTTTCTTCGGCAAGATCTAGCTCGGTTCTCAGTCCGTCGTCATTCATTTCTGCGGAGAAGTTTAGAGTTCGGGGACTGGGTATGCCGATCTCCACCGGAATCACGGCTTCAGTGCCGTACACAAGACTGTACGGAGTTTCACCGCTGGAGGTTGTGGGTGTAGTTCGGTAGGACCATAGGACTTGAGGGAGATTTTCTACCCATTGTCCTTTGGCTTGTTCTAACCGAGCTTTTAACCCTTTCACCAGGATACGATTTGTTACCTCCGTTTGTCCGTTTGCTTGTGGATGAGAGACCGAAGTGAACCGCTGTTGAATATTCAGCTCTTGGCACCAATTCTTGAACGTCTTGTCGGTGAACTGAGTCCCGTTATCCGAGATGAGGATGTGGGGTATGCCAAATCGGCACACTATGTTCTTCCAGACGAAGTCCAATGCCTTTGAGCTCGTTATCGCAGCTAATGGTTCAGCTTCCACCCACTTCGTAAAGTAGTCCACGGCAACGATAAGGAATTTCATTTGCCGAGGAGCTTGAGGAAGTGGTCCCACTATGTCTATGCCCCATTGCATGAAAGGCCAAGGGCTTTGCATAGTGTATAGATCGGTCTGCGGCATCCTTGGGACATTTGCATGAATTTGGCACTTCGTACACTTCTTGACGAGCTGCCCTGCCTCTTGTACCATGGTTGGCCAATAATATCCCCATCTCAGAACTTTTTTAGCTAAAGCTCTGGCTCCGATGTGGCTGCCGCACGATCCTTCATGAACTTCTCTGAGGATGTAGTCCGTCTCTTCTGGTCCTACGCACCGCAATAATGGCTGGAGGTAAGACTTTCTAAAGAGGACTCCTTCATGAAGTTCGTACCGAAGTGCTCGGCACGTGATCTTCCGAGCTTCTCTCTTATCCTCGGGCAATTGTCCTTGATCCAGATACTGTAAGATCGGCGTCATCCAGTTCGGCGAGGTGGATACTGAATGTACCTCGGCTTCATCAATGCTTCGATGCATTAATTCTTCCGCCTTTGAGCTCGGATCTGAGGCCAACTTACTTAAGGTATCTGCTCGGCTATTTTCCGCTCTGGGAATGCGGATTATCCGAAAATAAGAGAAACTTCGGCTAATGCTTTGCGCTTTGTCTAAATATTTTCTCATCCTCTCATCACGGGCTTCACTTGTACCCAACATGTGATTCACTATGACTTGTGAATCACAATGGATTTTGAGAGACTTGATACATAGACTTTGCGCTAGCTGGAGTCCGGCAAGGAGGGCTTCGTATTCGGCTTCGTTATTAGTGGTTGGGAATGAGAACCGAAGTGAATAGGTTACCTCGTGTCCATCGGGAGCGATAAGCAGAATACCAGCTCCACTTCCCGTTTTATTCGAAGCTCCATCTACGAATCCGCTCCAGCAGTCCGGCGGCTCCTCTTCGGATTCCAAGGGCTGTGCTAGTTCGGCATTGGCAGAATTTTTCTGTTCGGCAATGACAGGGATTGCTTGATCGAACTTGGCCTCTGCAAGAAAATCTGCCAAGGCTTGTCCCTTAATGGCTTTCCGAGGTAGGTACTCGATTGAGTGTTCTCCCAGCTCTATGGCCCATTTGGCGATTCTGCCTGATGCTTCTGGCTTGGTCAAAATTTGCCGAAGAGGCAGATCGGTTAAGACGCATACCTTGTGAGCATAGAAGTATGGCCGCAGTCTCCTTGCTGCATTTACTAACGCCAGAGCAATTTTTTCCAGAGGTTGATACCTTGTTTCTGGACCTCTTAATGCTCGGCTTGTAAAGTAGATGGGAAACTGCTTTAGGCCTTCTTCTCGTACAAGCACCGCGCTAATGGTTTGATCGGATGCCGCTAAGTATAAGAAAATCACTTCGGCATCTGTTGGAGCAGAGAGAATTGGAAGCTCGGCTAAATAACTTTTGAGCTCGTCAAAAGCCTTTTTCTGCTCGGCTCCCCACTCGAACTTTGGTGCCTTTTTTAACACTTTGAAGAACGGCAGTTGCTTTTCGGCTGCTTGGGAAAGGAATCTATTCAATGCGGCTAGACATCCAGTCAGTCTTTGCACATCGTGTATGGACTTCGGCATCGCCATGTTCTGAATAACCTGAACTTTTGAGGGATTTGCCTTGAGTCCGTCCTTTGAAACCCAACAACCCAGAAATTTTCCTGAATCTACCAAAAAGGTACATTTTTGGGGGTTGAGTTTGAGGTTGGCTTTTCGGAGCACGTCGAGAGTGGATTTGAGGTTGTCTTCGTACTCCGAAGTGCTTTTGCTTTTGACAACTATGTCGTCGACATACACTTCAACCTGTTTTCCGATTAGGTGCCGAAAAAGCTTGTCTACCATCCTTTGATAAGTGGCTCCGGCATTCTTTAAACCGAATGGCATCTTTTTATAAGCGAAAATGCCAAAATCGGTAATGAAAGCTGTTTTCGGAGCGTCACTCTCATCCATCAACACTTGGTGATATCCTTTGTATAAATCAAGAAAACAGAAAATTTCGAAGCCGATCAAAGCTTCTACTTTTTTATCTATATTCGGAAGAGGATAGCAATCTTTAGGACAGTGCTTGTTTAGATCGGTAAAATCTATGCACATCCGCCATCCTCCTCCTTTTTTCTTGATCATCACAGGATTGGCCACCCAAGAAGGATATTTCACCTCGAATAGTACATCCGCTTTTAGTAATTGGCGGACTTCGTCATGGATGACTTGGCTTCTTTCTGCCGCAAATAGTCTTTGCTTCTGTTTTACCGGCCGGATTGAAGGATCAATATTTAACCGATGAGTGATTACCTCGGGGGGCACTCCGGTCATGTCCAACGAAGACCATGCAAAGACATCTTTGTACTCCTTGAGGAGCTGAACGGTCTTTTCCCGGAGTAGAGGCGTTCCTGTGAAGCCGATCTTGACCGTTCTGGATGGATCATCTTCGTATAACTGAACGGTCATTGAGTTCGGCTCTGAAGTGACTTCGGTCATCTCGCTTGCCTCTGACTCCGGTTGCTGTGATTGCTATGCTTGATGGTGCCGAACTGATTGCTCGGCACTTTTAAGCGCAATCTGCAGACATTCTCTTGCTCTCTTTTGATCACCTCGGATGACCGCTATCCCACCTTTAGTGGGGATCTTGATGGTGAGGTGATAAGTAGAGCAAACGGCCCGAACTGTGTTGAGCCAGTCTCTCCCCAGGATGATGTTGTACGGGGACCGAGCTTTCACCACAAAGAACTCGATCATCGTATTGGAGCTTGTAGGCGCTTTTCCCACCGTGATCGGAAGGCTGATAATACCTTCAGGGCGGGTGTCCTCCTGGGCGAAACTTTTCAGAGGAAGTGGAGCTGGACTAAGCCGAGCTGGATCCACTTCCATTTTATCGAAACATTCTTTAAAAAGAACGCTGACTGACGCTCCTGTATCCACAAATACTCTGTGGATCAGTTTGTTTGCCACTCCGGCTTGAATGACAATAGCGTCTTGGTGAGGAGAGATGGCTGGGACGGGATCGGCATCTGAAAATGTAATCACTTCGTCTTTCTTCAGCCTTTTATGTGTCGGCTCCTCTTGATTGGAACCTCTGCGTTCTGCTTTTAGGGACGACTTAGTCTTCCCGGCAGGGAGAGCATCAATAGTCTGGATTACTCCATCATATTGCGGCTCGTCGTTGTCATCGGGATCTTCATGCCTTTTCGGATCCTGAGGATTGCAGTTCGCACCTCTCTGCTTTTTGTTCTTTTTCGGCTGCTTGCTTTGGTATTTTTTTAACGTTCCTGTTTTCACAAGAACATCAATACCTGCAGCCAAATTTCGGCACTCCTCGGTATCGTGACCGTGGGCTTGATGGAAGGAGCAATATTGATCCTGAGGTCGCCGCGCGGCTGATTTCGTCATCCGCTTTGGTTTTTCGAACATATCGGAATGTAGTTCGAAAATTTCCGTTCTTGACTTGTTTAATGGTACGAACTGAGCGGGCGGCTTCTCAGGATTAAGACGTGGCCCCAATCTGCCTTGTACCGGTGCCCTTTGAATTCTTTCAAAAGGAGTTCGGCGAGGAAGCACCTGGCCGCTTTGATCGGGCTTCTTTTTCTCTTCTCGGGATGAGCTGTCTAAAGACCGTTTTCGACGGTCTGCCTCATCCGCACGGGAAAACTGGTCCGCAATGTCCCACATTTCTTGAGCTGTTTGCGGACCGCACTCCACGAGCTTTCTGTAGAGAGCTCCGGGCAGGATTCCATTTTGGAATGCCGAAATGACAAGTAGATCGTTGAGATCATCTACTTGTAGGCATTCCTTGTGGAATCTCGTCATGAAGTCGCTGATCTTTTCGTCGCGACCTTGACGTATAGAAAGCAGCTGAGCCGAAGTGATCCGGGCTTCCGCTTTCTGAAAGAACCTCCTATGGAAAGCATCCATTAGATCTCGGTAGGATCTAATGCTGCCTTGAGGAAGGCTGTCGAACCACCTTCTGGCGTTCCCGATGAGCAGCTCGGGGAACAGCTTGCACATATGGACCTCATTGAGACCCTGGTTCGCCATATTATATTGATAGCATCCCAAGAAGTCATGAGGATCCACTAGCCCGTCATAAGTCATTGACGGTGTCCGGTAGTTCCGCGGCAAAGGAGTTCGGGTGATATCGTCCGAGAACGGAGTCTTTAATGCTCCGTACATGGCGAACCCGATATTTCTTCGGTACGGAGGAGATGGAGTTCTCCTGTGGTTCCGGTACCGAGGAGGAACAGGAACATGTCGGGGTTGAGGATTCTTTCTCCTGGAAGACACGTCACTACTGCGGTAGTGACTTTCATGTCTGGATGAGGAGGGAGAATCCGCCGTTGTCTTCTCCGGCTGTTGGCTCCTCTGCAGGAAGGTTAAGAACTCCTCCTGCTTCTCGGCCAAGAACAGCTTGACAGCTTCATTTAAATCGGGCTGCTGGGAAGACTCGGTGCGATCTCTCCTGGAGGGGCTTGTTCCTTCTTCGTGAGAACTGGAGACAGATTTCTCACGAGGCTGCTTTCCAGGCCTATGGGCTGCTGGATTAGCTTCCCCATGGTTATCACGGACGGAGGCACGGGTGTTATGTGATCTGGTATGCATTTTTTTTTTTGTGGTGGAAAAAGGATCAAAAATTCGCTTTATCACAGATTTGGTTCTCTGGTTTCCCACAGACGGCGCCAGTGATGAATCCGCGAATTTCTGATGTTTGTAAATGCTGGTAGAAGATAAAGACTACGACACAGAATTTACGTGGTTCGATTTACTGAAGTAAATCTACGTCCACGGGAAGAAGGGAGGGCAAGATTGTATTGCTTAATCTGGGATTACAGCTTACAACACAGACTTGCTATACGATCTTTTTATCTCTAGAGTTAGTAAATCCTGGTCTATCAGATCTAAGTTCTATTTATATATTGAACTGAGATCGTGGCTTGCATCACCACCCTAAGTCGTGGAGGTCATGGAGGTCATGAGATCCTGCATGGCCACTGACTAGGCAGTGGCTTACATCATCAGTAATTATGTCGTGGATGTCGTGGAGGTCATGAGAGCCTGCATGGGTCCACCACTAGATAGATCGTGTAGTGGAGGTCGTGGCTCCCAGTTCGGTATTGCCGAGCAGCTTTTGCCGATGCTGAGACCGAACTGCTGAACTATTGCCGAGCAGCTTTGTAGAGCTTGATTGGTCGGCTCTTACCGAGCTATAGGCTGGGGCCGAACTCTTTGGTAACGCCGAACTGATACTCTTTCTTGGGCTTTAGGCTGATGGGCTTTACTGCTGTTGGGCTTGTTTAGTACGTACTCCATCACTACCCCCCCCGAAAAGCGAAGTGAATTACTTCGGCATTCTGGATAAAGGTACGGGGTAAGTTGATGTTTGTCCTCGGTCTTATGAAGTGAACTCTTCTTTGACCGGACTCGTCTTTGGTCTGATGAAATAAACATCTTTGACCGGACTCGTCTTTGGTCTGATGAAATAAACATCTTTGACCGGACTCGTCTTTGGTCTGATGAAATAAACATCTTTGACCGGACTCGTCTTGTGTCCTAATTTGGCGAGTTTTTATCGCGTGGATCGGACTTTCCCTTGTCCTAATTCAGGCAAGTTTTATCGCGAGAATCGGACTTTCATTGCAGTTCGTTTCAGACGAAGTGCTTGATTCTTAAGCTGAATTGCGGTCTTGTATCCTCTTTAGAAGCTTGGACTTCACAATCGTTGGCTTATTGCAGCTCGTTTCAGACGAACTGCTTGTTTAAGCTGAATTGTGGTCTTGTATCTTCTGTAGAAGCTTTGACTCACAATCGTTGGCTTGTATATGTTCTAAGAAGGGGATCAGCCTTCGAAGAACAAGATACCTCAGTAACATTTGTAAGAGACGACACGCACATAGACAGACAAAACGCACATAGACAAAAAGACCAAGCAAACCAAAGAAAGCACATTGACCGAACAGGACTCAAGACTGACTGACTGGACTGTCTCTTACAAATGGAACTTCTTGAGGTTGGAAATGTGCCATGTTCGGGGTACCTGTTCTCCTGACATGTGAGCCAATTTGTAAGACCCTTTGCCGAGGACTTCTGACACCCGATACGGACCTTCCCATGTGGGTTCGAGCTTACCCAGCTTTTCTGCTCGGCTTACTTCGTTGTTTCTCAAGACGAGATCTCCCACTTGAAATTGCAGCTTCTTCACCCTTTGGTTGTAATACCGGGCTACTTGCTCCTTGTACTTGGCTGCTTTTATGCATGCCAATTCTCTTCTTTCTTCGGCAAGATCTAGCTCGGTTCTCAGTCCGTCGTCATTCATTTCTGCGGAGAAGTTTAGAGTTCGGGGACTGGGTATGCCGATCTCCACCGGAATCACGGCTTCAGTGCCGTACACAAGACTGTACGGAGTTTCACCGCTGGAGGTTGTGGGTGTAGTTCGGTAGGACCATAGGACTTGAGGGAGATTTTCTACCCATTGTCCTTTGGCTTGTTCTAACCGAGCTTTTAACCCTTTCACCAGGATACGATTTGTTACCTCCGTTTGTCCGTTTGCTTGTGGATGAGAGACCGAAGTGAACCGCTGTTGAATATTCAGCTCTTGGCACCAATTCTTGAACGTCTTGTCGGTGAACTGAGTCCCGTTATCCGAGATGAGGATGTGGGGTATGCCAAATCGGCACACTATGTTCTTCCAGACGAAGTCCAATGCCTTTGAGCTCGTTATCGCAGCTAATGGTTCAGCTTCCACCCACTTCGTAAAGTAGTCCACGGCAACGATAAGGAATTTCATTTGCCGAGGAGCTTGAGGAAGTGGTCCCACTATGTCTATGCCCCATTGCATGAAAGGCCAAGGGCTTTGCATAGTGTATAGATCGGTCTGCGGCATCCTTGGGACATTTGCATGAATTTGGCACTTCGTACACTTCTTGACGAGCTGCCCTGCCTCTTGTACCATGGTTGGCCAATAATATCCCCATCTCAGAACTTTTTTAGCTAAAGCTCTGGCTCCGATGTGGCTGCCGCACGATCCTTCATGAACTTCTCTGAGGATGTAGTCCGTCTCTTCTGGTCCTACGCACCGCAATAATGGCTGGAGGTAAGACTTTCTAAAGAGGACTCCTTCATGAAGTTCGTACCGAAGTGCTCGGCACGTGATCTTCCGAGCTTCTCTCTTATCCTCGGGCAATTGTCCTTGATCCAGATACTGTAAGATCGGCGTCATCCAGTTCGGCGAGGTGGATACTGAATGTACCTCGGCTTCATCAATGCTTCGATGCATTAATTCTTCCGCCTTTGAGCTCGGATCTGAGGCCAACTTACTTAAGGTATCTGCTCGGCTATTTTCCGCTCTGGGAATGCGGATTATCCGAAAATAAGAGAAACTTCGGCTAATGCTTTGCGCTTTGTCTAAATATTTTCTCATCCTCTCATCACGGGCTTCACTTGTACCCAACATGTGATTCACTATGACTTGTGAATCACAATGGATTTTGAGAGACTTGATACATAGACTTTGCGCTAGCTGGAGTCCGGCAAGGAGGGCTTCGTATTCGGCTTCGTTATTAGTGGTTGGGAATGAGAACCGAAGTGAATAGGTTACCTCGTGTCCATCGGGAGCGATAAGCAGAATACCAGCTCCACTTCCCGTTTTATTCGAAGCTCCATCTACGAATCCGCTCCAGCAGTCCGGCGGCTCCTCTTCGGATTCCAAGGGCTGTGCTAGTTCGGCATTGGCAGAATTTTTCTGTTCGGCAATGACAGGGATTGCTTGATCGAACTTGGCCTCTGCAAGAAAATCTGCCAAGGCTTGTCCCTTAATGGCTTTCCGAGGTAGGTACTCGATTGAGTGTTCTCCCAGCTCTATGGCCCATTTGGCGATTCTGCCTGATGCTTCTGGCTTGGTCAAAATTTGCCGAAGAGGCAGATCGGTTAAGACGCATACCTTGTGAGCATAGAAGTATGGCCGCAGTCTCCTTGCTGCATTTACTAACGCCAGAGCAATTTTTTCCAGAGGTTGATACCTTGTTTCTGGACCTCTTAATGCTCGGCTTGTAAAGTAGATGGGAAACTGCTTTAGGCCTTCTTCTCGTACAAGCACCGCGCTAATGGTTTGATCGGATGCCGCTAAGTATAAGAAAATCACTTCGGCATCTGTTGGAGCAGAGAGAATTGGAAGCTCGGCTAAATAACTTTTGAGCTCGTCAAAAGCCTTTTTCTGCTCGGCTCCCCACTCGAACTTTGGTGCCTTTTTTAACACTTTGAAGAACGGCAGTTGCTTTTCGGCTGCTTGGGAAAGGAATCTATTCAATGCGGCTAGACATCCAGTCAGTCTTTGCACATCGTGTATGGACTTCGGCATCGCCATGTTCTGAATAACCTGAACTTTTGAGGGATTTGCCTTGAGTCCGTCCTTTGAAACCCAACAACCCAGAAATTTTCCTGAATCTACCAAAAAGGTACATTTTTGGGGGTTGAGTTTGAGGTTGGCTTTTCGGAGCACGTCGAGAGTGGATTTGAGGTTGTCTTCGTACTCCGAAGTGCTTTTGCTTTTGACAACTATGTCGTCGACATACACTTCAACCTGTTTTCCGATTAGGTGCCGAAAAAGCTTGTCTACCATCCTTTGATAAGTGGCTCCGGCATTCTTTAAACCGAATGGCATCTTTTTATAAGCGAAAATGCCAAAATCGGTAATGAAAGCTGTTTTCGGAGCGTCACTCTCATCCATCAACACTTGGTGATATCCTTTGTATAAATCAAGAAAACAGAAAATTTCGAAGCCGATCAAAGCTTCTACTTTTTTATCTATATTCGGAAGAGGATAGCAATCTTTAGGACAGTGCTTGTTTAGATCGGTAAAATCTATGCACATCCGCCATCCTCCTCCTTTTTTCTTGATCATCACAGGATTGGCCACCCAAGAAGGATATTTCACCTCGAATAGTACATCCGCTTTTAGTAATTGGCGGACTTCGTCATGGATGACTTGGCTTCTTTCTGCCGCAAAGAGTCTTTGCTTCTGTTTTACCGGCCGGATTGAAGGATCAATATTTAACCGATGAGTGATTACCTCGGGGGGCACTCCGGTCATGTCCAACGAAGACCATGCAAAGACATCTTTGTACTCCTTGAGGAGCTGAACGGTCTTTTCCCGGAGTAGAGGCGTTCCTGTGAAGCCGATCTTGACCGTTCTGGATGGATCATCTTCGTATAACTGAACGGTCATTGAGTTCGGCTCTGAAGTGACTTCGGTCATCTCGCTTGCCTCTGACTCCGGTTGCTGTGATTGCTATGCTTGATGGTGCCGAACTGATTGCTCGGCACTTTTAAGCGCAATCTGCAGACATTCTCTTGCTCTCTTTTGATCACCTCGGATGACCGCTATCCCACCTTTAGTGGGGATCTTGATGGTGAGGTGATAAGTAGAGCAAACGGCCCGAACTGTGTTGAGCCAGTCTCTCCCCAGGATGATGTTGTACGGGGACCGAGCTTTCACCACAAAGAACTCGATCATCGTATTGGAGCTTGTAGGCGCTTTTCCCACCGTGATCGGAAGGCTGATAATACCTTCAGGGCGGGTGTCCTCCTGGGCGAAACTTTTCAGAGGAAGTGGAGCTGGACTAAGCCGAGCTGGATCCACTTCCATTTTATCGAAACATTCTTTAAAAAGAACGCTGACTGACGCTCCTGTATCCACAAATACTCTGTGGATCAGTTTGTTTGCCACTCCGGCTTGAATGACAATAGCGTCTTGGTGAGGAGAGATGGCTGGGACGGGATCGGCATCTGAAAATGTAATCACTTCGTCTTTCTTCAGCCTTTTATGTGTCGGCTCCTCTTGATTGGAACCTCTGCGTTCTGCTTTTAGGGACGACTTAGTCTTCCCGGCAGCGAGAGCATCAATAGTCTGGATTACTCCATCATATTGCGGCTCGTCGTTGTCATCGGGATCTTCATGCCTTTTCGGATCCTGAGGATTGCAGTTCGCACCTCTCTGCTTTTTGTTCTTTTTCGGCTGCTTGCTTTGGTATTTTTTTAACGTTCCTGTTTTCACAAGAACATCAATACCTGCAGCCAAATTTCGGCACTCCTCGGTATCGTGACCGTGGGCTTGATGGAAGGAGCAATATTGATCCTGAGGTCGCCGCGCGGCTGATTTCGTCATCCGCTTTGGTTTTTCGAACATATCGGAATGTAGTTCGAAAATTTCCGTTCTTGACTTGTTTAATGGTACGAACTGAGCGGGCGGCTTCTCAGGATTAAGACGTGGCCCCAATCTGCCTTGTACCGGTGCCCTTTGAATTCTTTCAAAAGGAGTTCGGCGAGGAAGCACCTGGCCGCTTTGATCGGGCTTCTTTTTCTCTTCTCGGGATGAGCTGTCTAAAGACCGTTTTCGACGGTCTGCCTCATCCGCACGGGAAAACTGGTCCGCAATGTCCCACATTTCTTGAGCTGTTTGCGGACCGCACTCCACGAGCTTTCTGTAGAGAGCTCCGGGCAGGATTCCATTTTGGAATGCCGAAATGACAAGTAGATCGTTGAGATCATCTACTTGTAGGCATTCCTTGTGGAATCTCGTCATGAAGTCGCTGATCTTTTCGTCGCGACCTTGACGTATAGAAAGCAGCTGAGCCGAAGTGATCCGGGCTTCCGCTTTCTGAAAGAACCTCCTATGGAAAGCATCCATTAGATCTCGGTAGGATCTAATGCTGCCTTGAGGAAGGCTGTCGAACCACCTTCTGGCGTTCCCGATGAGCAGCTCGGGGAACAGCTTGCACATATGGACCTCATTGAGACCCTGGTTCGCCATATTATATTGATAGCATCCCAAGAAGTCATGAGGATCCACTAGCCCGTCATAAGTCATTGACGGTGTCCGGTAGTTCCGCGGCAAAGGAGTTCGGGTGATATCGTCCGAGAACGGAGTCTTTAATGCTCCGTACATGGCGAACCCGATATTTCTTCGGTACGGAGGAGATGGAGTTCTCCTGTGGTTCCGGTACCGAGGAGGAACAGGAACATGTCGGGGTTGAGGATTCTTTCTCCTGGAAGACACGTCACTACTGCGGTAGTGACTTTCATGTCTGGATGAGGAGGGAGAATCCGCCGTTGTCTTCTCCGGCTGTTGGCTCCTCTGCAGGAAGGTTAAGAACTCCTCCTGCTTCTCGGCCAAGAACAGCTTGACAGCTTCATTTAAATCGGGCTGCTGGGAAGACTCGGTGCGATCTCTCCTGGAGGGGCTTGTTCCTTCTTCGTGAGAACTGGAGACAGATTTCTCACGAGGCTGCTTTCCAGGCCTATGGGCTGCTGGATTAGCTTCCCCATGGTTATCACGGACGGAGGCACGGGTGTTATGTGATCTGGTATGCATTTTTTTTTTTGTGGTGGAAAAAGGATCAAAAATTCGCTTTATCACAGATTTGGTTCTCTGGTTTCCCACAGACGGCGCCAGTGATGAATCCGCGAATTTCTGATGTTTGTAAATGCTGGTAGAAGATAAAGACTACGACACAGAATTTACGTGGTTCGATTTACTGAAGTAAATCTACGTCCACGGGAAGAAGGGAGGGCAAGATTGTATTGCTTAATCTGGGATTACAGCTTACAACACAGACTTGCTATACGATCTTTTTATCTCTAGAGTTAGTAAATCCTGGTCTATCAGATCTAAGTTCTATTTATATATTGAACTGAGATCGTGGCTTGCATCACCACCCTAAGTCGTGGAGGTCATGGAGGTCATGAGATCCTGCATGGCCACTGACTAGGCAGTGGCTTACATCATCAGTAATTATGTCGTGGATGTCGTGGAGGTCATGAGAGCCTGCATGGGTCCACCACTAGATAGATCGTGTAGTGGAGGTCGTGGCTCCCAGTTCGGTATTGCCGAGCAGCTTTTGCCGATGCTGAGACCGAACTGCTGAACTATTGCCGAGCAGCTTTGTAGAGCTTGATTGGTCGGCTCTTACCGAGCTATAGGCTGGGGCCGAACTCTTTGGTAACGCCGAACTGATACTCTTTCTTGGGCTTTAGGCTGATGGGCTTTACTGCTGTTGGGCTTGTTTAGTACGTACTCCATCACCAATGGCACAGTTCAAGGAAATATTTGGGTTCACGGGGTGGTGACCAAAATGTCGTTTGAGTTCAGCCACATCACAAAAAAGTTTTGGTAAGACATTACCACCGAAAAGAAGTTTTCTGCCAATAGGGCAAAGGGTTCTTCTATTAGGATTCTTTGTGTATCCTTCAGAAGGCATGTGTTTGCTAACCCTTTGCTCGTGGAGAGCATGGAAGTATAACTAGAGATGAGCTCTTTCTGTTGTGGCAGATCTTGTACAAACAACCGCCCTTGAACTTGGGCCACTTTATGATCAAACATCTTGAGCGGGCCACGAAGAAGAAGAAAGGTACACTGTGTGTTGGTGCGGTCGCATCCACCATAGCACTCCACTTGGGAGATTTGGTAGCCGACATTGGTGATATGGCACGTCGTCAACCCTGTTGTTAGACATGACCTTCTTGAAGAGAACATATGTGATTGTCTCAGATAGGTGCGGCCAGATATAATTGAAGCAAAATGTGGGGATCATTTTCCCCTCCCCGACCTCGACAACACCTATGTCAACGGGCTGGATCAAAAGGAGAACTAGTTAATGAACAATTCGGTCCACTGCCGAATCATATCAAGGAACCCGGGGAATGTGAATGTGAACCCGAGCTCAAGTGATGAAGAAGGAGAAGAAGAGGGTGAGGAAGAAGAAGAGGAGAATGAAGAAGCACCGACCCAGCAAGGAGAGGATGGGCCGGGCCAAGCACCGTACGACGGAGAAACTGTGGGGACAGACTTGAGGAGGATAACACCGCGATCAACAACAGACTGGACAACGTGGAGCTGAATATGCGACAACTGCGAGAGGACAATCACAACGTGAAGCCTTTAATATCTTATTTTGTGCTTCAAATTTGAATGTCATTTTGTATTATTTTGTAGAATTTTGTTAACGTTGAGGCTTATGATCAAGTGGAGTTTGCAAGGGGCTTTTGTTAGCAAGTGCAAAATCATTTGCAAGGGGCTTTTGTTAGCAAGTGCAAGATCAGATATGGAGATTTCATCAGCTATTATAAAATAAAGTATGCCTAGTGATTGAATTACCAAAATGGCTGGAATAAACCTGAAGAGTATTGAAGCTTCCAAGAAGTGCTCGGCAAACCGTAAACAAGGGCAGGAGATTGCCCCCAGCACACATAGTAATGGATGTGTATCATTTGCATAGATAGTAGAAAAATTGGTAAAAATTATATTTTACTAGTATGATTTGTTTGTTGTTTTAAATGATATTTTACACTTTCTTAATATTGTTTTTAGTCCAAAGAGAATAATGGAAAACTTTTCCATTTATGGATTTCTTTCACTCACAAGCTAAGCAACAGTGATTCACAAGGGTTGTGTTCGCAGCGTACTCAACAAATTGCAGTAAGTTCTTTTTGGTCATCCTTTTTTGGTATTTATCAATATGATTTGGCTATATGGGCCACCCTAAGCAACTTGGGTGTTGACTGTGGAGTCAACGTGGGAGCATGGTGGATAAATTAGGTTAGGAGTGTATTGTCCTGAGTTTGTGAATTAGGTAAGCCAAAAATGTATATGTATTCTAGGACATATATATTGTTTAGTAGGAGTAAACAAAGTGTCAGTAATGCTTGCATTGCGAACAGAATTTGGATTTGTATGGAAATTGTAAAGAAATAAAAATAAGATGATGCTTGCAATGTGTACAGAATATAGATATATTTGGAGAGCAAGGATATAGTGGTAAAAATGATGTGCCGACCAAATTTTAAGAGATTCCCATGCATGTGTATAGATGTAGAGATAGATGGATTCTGGAAATCGGAGAAACTGTGGGGACAGACTTGAGGAGGATATCACCGCGATCAACAACAGACTGGACAACGTGAAGCTGAATATGCGACAGCTGCGAGAGGATAATCACCCGCAGCCGAGGAGGGCTGATCCACAAACATATCGGCAACAGCAGTTTGGTACCGTACCTTATTGTGACCGGGTTGATGACACAATGTGCATTTTTGTTTCTCTTCGATTCGTTGCCGCTTCTTCCCTACAAAACAGTTTGTTAACAATCAACATTAGTAAGGTTTATGTTTGTTTAGGGTTTATAACATGGAAGACAATTATACCTTTCGTGCGTTTTTGGCTGCTCGGAGCTGCTGGCTCACGTTGGGGACATTTTCTTCTATTGTGACTGACAACACCACAAAGACGACATTTGTAATCCATCATCAACCCTTTCCGTGACATCTTTTGGCCTCCATCAATGTCTTCTCTAACTTGCACTATACGGGTTGCCCGAGCCTTCTCTCTTGTCATTTCTCGTGCCTCTTGCACGCTCTTTTGTCTAGCTCCCTTCGGACTTCCCGACAACTTGGTCAGCTCGGGTGGAATAACGTTCGGGTGGACCGTCTTTGTCCATAGTTGCGGCGATCCTTGGATCGGATAGATGATGGGTTCATACACCATTTCGAAGGTTTCCTTGGAGTAGCACTTTGCAACAAAGTCGTCAACATTCTCTGAAGTCATCTCATTCGCTGCAATGGCATGTTGATACGGTAATCCAGTCAACATCCATCGCCTGCAGCTACAATTTCGGTCCCGCAGGTCGACAACAAATTGGTCATTCCACTTTGTATTGACTTGATAAATCCACTCCCCGATCTCCCTCACCATGCATTCTCCAATCTTCTCCTTTGTCTTCTCAAGCTTCTTTCGGATTTTCGGCCCAAAAGCATCCTCCAATCTTGCCCCCATCTTCCTCCTTGTGGTAAACCTATCCATGAGATACATCCTAATACACTCGAGCATCCCATACAACGGCTTCTCCCGAGCAAATAGTAACACCTTGTTGTAACATTCAAAAATGTTATTGACAAGGATGTCACATTTTGCTTCAAACCCAAAGAAGGCTCGACTCCAATTCTCCTTTGTTGTGTGATCTGCCAACCACTTGTATGCTTGCTCATTCTCTTCCTTCAATTCATTCATTGCCTTCTCGAAGCCATGAATATTAGTTGCTCGAGCTGCCTCCCAAATTAAGTCCTTTAAAATAGTTGAAGGAAACAATTTCTTGAAATTGTTGTGCAAATGCCAAACACACATCCGGTGTTCGGCATGCGGGCAACAGTTTCTCATGGCATTGATTAGCCCCTGACATTAACAAAAAGATTTGTTAGCTTCTTGTTAGCCCCTGATATTGAAATCCACACAACACACACACACACAACAAGCTTCACATACTAATTAGCTTCTTGTCAGTGGCATTTCCATCATCAACAATAGCTTCTCCATGGTCTTATGTTACTTGACTGACCAATACCCCAGTTGTTTCCACAACATAGAGGTCAACTACCCCTGCTTTTACTCCAATTTGAGCCATATCCATGGAGAATTTATTGTCAAATAAGCGGACCAAGCCTTCTTTTAAATTCATCCCAGTCTTCAGGTAAAAGTACTCCAACTCACTTACATCTAGACCAAGCTTCTTCTCAATAAAGTCATCTACTTCAAGTTTCGACCATTTGTCTGGGTCACATCTGTGCATGTACTCAATCATCCCATTCACATATTGTTTTCCACGGCTTTCACAGCTTTCATCCATCTCACCAGAATAATGCACTCTTGTTGTGAAGGTACCATCTTATATGAAAAAAATAATAATCATATCAGTTCTAAACATTTACTTTAAACAATCAAATATTTATGTCAACAAGTGTGGTCCACACTATCAAAATTGTTCCCCAACACCATACCATAAGCATTTAAAATCCTAAGCAAAACACACATCAAAGATTATACCCGATATGTTGACCAACACCAACCTTGGTCCCCACCAACATACATCAGAGAATATACACACATACTACAAACCCACTTATTCACCACATGCTCAGCACAATCAGTCCACCACACCCATATGCTTAGCACACTCAGTCCATGCATATACCAAAATATGAAAACCCTAATCGCGTAATAAGTGAAAATCGAGACAAATCAATTCCTAATAAGACAAAATTGAGACAAAATCAAGACAAATTGACACAAAAATTTGGAACCACTTTCGAAACGAGATGAAACATGAAGCAAAGCTTACCTTATCGATTTTCACTCGGAGTTGGTTGATTGTGCATCGCCTTCCTCCTCCTCTCAAACGTGTAATTGTTATCACGAGGCAATGGTGATAGGAGTCATACACGAACCAACTCATGGCGAACTACGTTGGAGTCGCCGGCGAGAACCTGGGTTGAATCGCCGGTGAAATCTAGGGTTCCAAGTGTTCAAAGTGAGAGATTGGGGAGATGGACCCTAATCGATTGTGAAGAAAGAAATAGGAATTACAGTTTGTATTTTTTATGTTTTAATTGAAGAAAGAAGCCAATTTGTAGGCATCGATTGGAATTACTTTTATTTTGCTTTTATGTTTTAATTTCATATTTTAATTTTGATTTTTGTAAAATTATTTTATATTTTAATTTTTTTAGTTTTAGGTTAATTAGATATTAGACATTAATAAAACATAATTATACCTCTTAATCCGGTCAAAATCGATTTAAATTTCGTTGACTGTTACATTTTAACGGTTCCGTCTATTTCGGACTAAATGTGATCCGATTTCAAATGTGAGGGGCCGAATAATTCAAAAGATAATATTTTTGACCAAAATAAAAAAAAAAACCGCAATATGTTAAGGACCAAATTGAGACTTTAGTCCTGTTTTAAATGATATTTTGCACTTTCTTGATATTGTTTTTAGTCCAAAGAGAATAATGGAAAACTTTTCCATTTATGGATTTCTTTCACTCACAAGCTAAGCAACAGTGATTCACAAGGGTTCAGTTCGCAGCGTACTCTACAAATTGCAGTAAGTTCTTTTTGGTCATCCTTTTTTGGCATTTATCAATATGATTTGGCTATATGGGCCACCCTAAGCAACTTGGGTGTTGACTGTGGAGTCAACGTGGGAGCATGGTGGATAAATTAGGTTAGGAGTGTATTTTCCTGAGTTTGTGAATTAGGGAAACCAAAAATGCATATGTATTCTAGGACATATATATTGTTTACTTGCATTGCAAACAGAATTTGGATTTGTATGGAAATTGTAAAGAAATAAAAATAAGATGATGCTTGCAAGGTGTATAGAATATAGATATATTTGGAGAGCATTTTTAGTATAAGTTAAGCAAGTTGACATATAGTGGTAAAAATGATGTGCTGACCAAATTTTAAGAGATTCCCATGCATGTGTATATAGATGTAGAGATAGATGGATTCTGGAAATCAAAATAGCTTCTTGTAACTGCATAAATTTTTCTTTAAGTAAATAATTTTGATTTTGGTTAAGTGAGATAATAGGCATGAACAATACTGATGGGGCTATAGTAACAATAACTTGTTTTAGTCTTTCATTTATATGATAACCAATTGATGTCTATACATATTCTTTCATGTGTGTTTCCTGTGTTTGTATGTTTTGAATAATCCTAAGCAGGAAAGTGATGGGTGTGATAAAATAAAGTGATGGCTAGTTTGTTTGTGAGTTTTTATTTTTTATTTTTTTGTCTGTTTGTGAGGTTCTCCCCCTTGTCCTTGCACATTTTGAATGTTTTCGTGTTTGTTTAATGGAAGGATGACGTTATGGCAAGAGCCGAAGAAAAACGGACTCAAGGAATAGAGAACCCCGATCATGAAGTCATCTCCGTGGAACTTTATGGGAAGGTGAAGAAGAAAAAACAAATTTATGATGCGGGACAAGCAACAAACATATACTTCCCATTGGCTGCTTACTCATTTGTGGGTTCCACAACAGATGCAAGTCGATTCAGATAGGAAAATCGCAATGGTGCGGGAAGAAGTGGCTAAGTGGGAGCAGCGAATGGAAGAGCGAATGATGCGTCTTTTTCATGAAAAACTCGGACATATGAAAATGTGTAGTTTAGTATAATGCGCAATTGGTAAAGTAAGAGAGAGAGGGGGGAAAAGGTGGTGGAATTAGTGGTAGAGTTAGAACATTAATGAAATGAACTATTGAAATAAGATGCTAAGTGAAACTAGATTGAGACTGAAAATGACATTGGCTCTTAAATTTGGAATGAAGAGACAAATATTTATTTATAATTTTCGTACATAGCCTGTACTCTAATTTGTACGATAATCGTATTTATATATTGAGAATTTTGTGGGGTTCCCAAATATTGTGATAAATTAGTCAGCATGTTATTGATTAGTGTGGAGCTCTTCGCGCCTAAAATGCATTCTATCTCAAGAAAATGCATTTCTACTGTATTTCATTAAAAAGTGTAAGCAAGTTCACCGTACTGATCCAGGCACATTATAGAATGGCAATTAAACAAACAGAAATTGAACAAGTGAGTTCTAAACTATCATCAGATTCATCGAAATGACTATAAGATATATCACATATTTGTTGATCGCGTAAGGCATTAAGGACCATGAGAGATAAAATCACATTATCTATGTCCAAGGGTGATCATAACTACAGTTCTGTAATCTAACGAATGCCGAAAAATACATGCATAACTACAACTTATATGAAGATGCTGCACCAGAATGGAGTGCTCGTCGATATAACTGACACATTCTCGCTTACCTATGCAGTCGTGACTGCCAAATATCAGTAGAAGGTTGCAGTGTGTCGATATTCCACAAATTGATGTAGTGGCGTCGGCAACAGAGAATCATGTATCCCGTATAACTTTACTTAAGGTCATGCATGACACCAATCACAATTCATCACCAGCCTGCTTTATCTCAAGAGCAGCTCTCACAATGTTGCCCCTCGTAATAATCCCAACCTATCACAAGGAACACACAAAGTTGTATGACGAATTTCTAAATAAAGTACTACTACTATATGATATGCACGGAAATGAAGCAAGTGGAGACAGTCATTATACCAGCCTTCCTTCACCATCAACAACCGGTAGCCGCCGGAATTTTGTTACAAGCAATATCCTGCAACAACATCAATATAATATAAACACAAAAACAATCAAGAAAATATTGCCTCTTTCACCTAGGTCCCCTCTGCCAAAAAAAAATCTAACAGATATCATTATGAATAAGCATTAAAAGGAAAAGGAAATCGCAAAATACCTCACAACATCCTCAAGATTGGTATTTTCACGGACGACAAGGGGAGCAGGAGTCATAACGTCACTGATAACCTTCCCATTAGTTTTACTGAGTAACTTCTGAATTTCATTGAATGTCTGCCATGAGATAAACATAAACTATCAGAACTGATAGACAAAATACTACCCTGATAACTTAATCTTGTTCATTGTAACAAGAACAAAGAGAGATCAATAACTAAGACAGATTTTCATAAACTATGCAAAAAGAAGTAAAAACTACGATTCTCACTTTTCCCAAAATGATTGCAGGCCATACACAGAACCGCTATACATGGTAGTGAGATGTTTACAGAATCATATTAGAACTCGAAAGTCAAACAATCTTTGCTGGAAATCTAGAAGAAAAAAATTCATACTAGTTGCCAGGCGTGTTATATAAGGAAAAGTTATAGTACATACTTTCCAGGAGCTATCAACATCCGGGAATATAGGTATTTCCTGTTGTCCACCACCTGCATTTGACAAAGAAATAAAACATAAGAAAATAGCACCATGTAAAGTAGCCTCTACCAAGGAGAATCCAAGCCCAGGTCACTCCCACAGAAATTTGAGGCAGGATATGACTATTTGATGGAAGCAAAGTAATGACCAAGGAAAAAAGAAAACACCTATCTCAGACAAAAGGATTATAATCATCTGACATGAGCAATAAAACATATCATAATGGAGAAATCTATGTGTGCTACACCTACCAACCAAATCATGCATGTTTGCAATTCTAACTACTTAAAGCCTAAAAACCACAAATAATGGCTGGTTTGCAGAATATGAGTACCAAAATAATCTCGTTCATAACTACCAAAAACAATCTCATTCAATAAAAAATATCCTCCAAGGGATTCTAAATAGAATAGCTAGAACTTAATGGCATAATGAATTCATCCAATAACCAATAATACCACCAGCAATCGTCATCTCTAACAAAGCATTCTGGAATTCTAGATTTGTATGGAAAACAAAGGTAACACACACGGGATTCACACCTAAAGTATACTCCATCCGTCCCTGTAAAGTATGAACCTTCTAATTTTGGAAATACAACTACACTACTAATAATGTGGACCCCACTTACCACTAACATTACTTCCACTATCATTTCTCATCCTCTCTCTTACTTTACCAATTGTGTATTAAAACCCGTGTCCAACCAAAAATTTATACTTTTCCGGGACGGAGGGAGTACCTGAGATGGAGTCCAATGCCAATAGATCATAGTCAGAAACAACACCAACCTGCATCAAACAACTACATGTCTCAAAATTTAAATGAAAACTATCACGACATAGAACTGAAAGTTACAGGGATAGAAGATAATTCATATATGCTGCATGATAGATGAACAATAGCCTCTCTTGGTCCAAATCTGACTTGTGCAAATATTCCCCAAGGTAATCACCAACCAAAACATTTCAATTGAACTTAGACACTTGTCTGAGTAAGAGTAACCCAATAATATTCTTAGCAGAATTTACATCATTGCTATGGAAAGCTAGCACTTCATTTTTCTCTCAAGAACCTTTACCACAAACCATTATGTGCAACATATACAACAATCCATCAGCATAGTCGTCACAATACGTTCAACAAATGCAAACCAATATGGGATCCCTCTCAATTTAATGAAATATCTTGGCGAAATGCAGCTACAGAGTTGCACTTCTGATCTGAGCTAACCAACAACAGCAGTTTCATATCAGTGGTTGGTGGGGCTAACTATACTTTTGGAAGCACACAATATAATGTTATGGGGAGCTAAAACCCACTTGTTCTCAAGAACTGGTAAAGTGAGACATATCCAACAGTCCATCAGAATAATCATCAAGATTATAGAATTTGAGGGACAGAGTCAAGTCAACGATAATGCATATTCAAATTTCTAATTGTGGTTTACTGGTTAAACCAAAAACCATACCATCTATATAACCCCTCAAAACATGCAGATGTTCTTTCAAGCAAAACATAAAATATAGCAGATCTAACATTACCAACTTCCAGTCATCATCAATCACAGGAAATCCAGTGATTCGTTTCTCAACAAGGATATCCAGAGCTGTTATTTAAGAGAAAACATTTCAGCAAAAAGACTAAACCAAATCAAGACACATTTTAAACAAAGACACATGAGAAATACCTTCATCAATAGTAGTTGTAGGTTTTACCGCATGCAAATGCTCTTTCCCTGTCATAAAATCACCAACGGTATAGATCCCTTCCCGTGTCTGTAAGTGACAAGGATACCAAGTGCATAAGGATAAACACTGCATAACGATTTAAAACTACAAGATTTATCAGTTGTTCCTTCCTCAATTACGAATTCAACCAACCTAATTATCCAATCAATAGCTCAAAGGAATATGTAAAGTATTGGTAAGGCCAGATCTTAAATATTTCAATTGAGAACAGAGCGTTGAGCGTCATTGAAATCCTCCAACCAGAGTGAAACATGTAAGTATACCTTCTTCCTATGACTTTCAAATAGACAGAAGCTCACTAGCAGTCGTTCAATTAGTTTATATATCTTCGTAAAACTCATACAAACGTGTAGCCAAGGCAGAGGTGAAAATGACTACTTACGGGAACGGAACTGGTGGAACCGTTGGAGGCGAATGAAAAGGCATCCAGCCGCCGAGACTTTGAAAACTGACTCCGCCGGACGGAACTGCTTGCAGAGGCTGGCGCGCGGAAGAAGGAGCTGCTGCAGGGTAAACTGCGGCCATGGACGGTTGAGACTGCCTCCGGACGTGGAACGACGGCGTGGAGAGCGGCGGCGAGAGAAATCGAGTCCATGAGCGCGCAGATATTGCAAAAAATCAAGGGATTTAGGTGGGATGGGGAAAGAGAGAGTGAGATATTTCACATTCCTTGTGTGATTGGTGGGCGACTGTTATTTAACGGTTGAATTTCCGCCTTTGCGTGCTAGTTTACGCCTTCCTTTCTGCTAGCGCCAAAAAAGGTCGGTGGAATTTAGGGAAATTTCTTTCATCAGAGCATCTCCAGTAAGCCTGGACTTCACATAGCCATCACATAGCCTTCACACTGCCACATCATCAGCACTACAATTCTCCTGCCACATCAGCTTGCCACATCAACTGGACATTAAATAGCCCTCACATAGCCTTCACACTACATATCCACATCACTAATAACAATTATATAATTTAATTTACAATCGTATCAACATACGGAATTTAATTTACGAGACAAATACATTTAAATTGAATAATACTATTAAAATTTCAAAAAGTACAATAATTTTAAAAAATACATTTAAAAAAATTACATTTAAAAAAATTACATAAATTTACATAAAAACTAACGCCTTGCAATCCTCCGCGCCCACAACTCTTCAACTAAATCCTTTTGGAGTCGAATATGAGCCTCCGTCTGACGCATGTCTGCCGCGGTGCCATAGGCCAACTGCCTGATTGCCGCAGTGCACTTTTGAATAGGGGTGTGGCCGGGTCTGCCAGCCGCATTGTGCCTGAAGCGGAAATACAGATATCGCTGCTCCAAAGCGTTAACATTACGCATAAACAAGTCCCGCCTCATCCTAAAACGACGCCTGAAATGGTTGGCGTTAAAACGCGGCTCCTCTGCGAAGTAATCTGTGAACAGGCGCTGATGTGCAGCTTCATGATCACGATCAACCACTTGTCGACGGTGGACAACTGGTCGTGGGCGAGGTGCCGCCGGCTGCATATAACTCTGCATCCATCGATCAACCTCACGGCTCGTATAGGCATCTAGCTCTTCGTTCAGCATACGCTCGTACTCATCCGCATCCCCACCACTACCACCGGCATTACTCATTTCTTAAATTGATCTTGTACAGAAAGTAAGATAGAGAGAGAGTACTCGTTAAAACAAGTGGTGCGAATGAAAATGACGTTCAAAGCGCGTATATATAGTGTTTTCAAAAGAAAATAAAATCTGACGCCGGTTTGACCCCGATCCGGGACCCACAATGGCGCCGTGAGGATCGGCGTCGGAACCGGCGTCATCGCTCGAATCGGCATGGCCACGCCGATTTCGCCGACGCCGGTTCCAATGGTTCGGCATCAGAACCGGCGTCGGCGAAAAATCGGCGTCGCGATTTTGACGCCGGCATTGGAGATGCTCTCACGTTTTACGGCTTAGTATAGCGTTTCTTTTCATTTTCCTTTTTCCTTTGTAAGTGGGTTTCATATTTGTTTGCTGTGAAATTTTTAAGCCTCGTCGTTCACCTAAAAATATTTAATTAAGATATTAGAATTAATAAAATATTCATTTATTAAGAGTTTTCTTATACTAATATTTAAAATATTAATTTAATTAGTCATTCCATATTTGTTTAAAAAAAAATACAACTAGCATAGCATAGGATAGAGGGAGTAATAAAAACAAATGGGAACAAATTAGAACGCGATTATATTTTCATATGAGGTATAAGGATTATAGGGGACGATAAATGGAGGTAGAGAGGCAGAGAAAATTACAGCTTCCATATTTGGAGCAACAAGCACCATCCTAGATCTTGTAGAGTATAATGTCGAGTTAAAAAGGAAAGAAAAAAATAAGATGACTCTACAAGAAAATCACTCCAGCATATTAATATTAATATTCATATTCACAAGAGGCAAATTTGTTTGCCTAGTATTCTTCTTCCTCTGGAATAACGTACCTACGTATCAACCCTGGATGCTGCTCCCTGTCTTCCGGAATACCACGCCCGTGTTGTCTCATAACTACATTCTCTCTCTCTCCATAATTATGGAGCCTCCGCCCGATCAAGTATCGATCATCTCGTATCGAGTTGTGGAGATTCGTGAACCACACGTGGAACCGCTTGGCACAGAAATACAGCACGCTGAAGATCAGACATCCCAACCACGCATATCGGTACACAGCTGAGTTCACGACCAGCGGGTACCCGAATATGGGAAACACCCCTCTCGACAGAACATACGGTACACATAACGCGGTAAGCAGCTTCATAATGATCGGGAACACAATCTCCCGGAGAACCCGGAATGCTTGCAGACGTGAGAAACCATCTTCTCTCACCCTTTCAAATTTTAAACGCCAGCTCTCGTCCACCAGTGGCATCATGTGATCTAGCATAACCTATTGTAAACAAATAAAAGTTCCAGAAAAAAAATTTGAGGTTTCTCTGATTCCACAAAAAGTAATATATACCAATGGAAATGGAGATGCTCACCATTCTAGTCCAGATCTTCAAAAATATTAATCCCATAGCCCAATCTTGATACAAAAGGAAAACCGGGCTTTCATCCACTGGAACCCGCATTGGCACAATCACGAGGAGTTCAAACAGCAGCCCGATTAACACTGGAATCACGAATATCTGCAATTGCAAGGGAGTGAACTGTTAGCTGACAATGGATTTTAAAAGTAATTTTGTTCTTTTGCACAATTGACAAGATTCTTACCCATATTGACAACAGCACAGAACTCTTGAAAATAATGCCACACCATTTCCATATCTGGTTAAGCAATACTCTAGTTCTCTTTGTTCTAATGAGATCAATGCAGTACCTTGCTCCAGCCAAACCAGTCCAAATGACATAGCTTCCAATGACGAAAGCGTATAAATCTGGAGAAGAAATCCACGTGTAAAATTTTCAGCATCACTTCCATTCTGGAGTAGATATAATTCAGTCGCCATCATATTTTATCACAACTTTCTTACCATTGCACCTAATGCCATGACTCAATGAGAGAAGCGGGAGGGCATCAAAGAGTGTTCTCCCGAGGGATATTGGTACAATTATCAACGCGGAGTTGAATATTAGCAGTGTCATCCAAGCAACCATCAACAATAGCACAATCCGAAGTACAAAAGCCCACCTTCTGAAGGACCAGCCAGATAATATAAGGTGAGGAGTACTACAGATACACGCACCACAAAGAAATACCAAAACACAGCTACCAAATGATTCATCGTGAAGCTATCATTATCCAGAAGCGACAGCTTAAGACACAGAAAATAATTACTTTTAACGACACAACATAACAGACAAGCAACATTGAAAATATTGAAGTTGCAAACCAGTAATAACAAAGTCAACTAATCAATTAAAAGATAACAAAAACCAAAGCCAAGCTGAACAAGAAACAAAGATCACACCAACCAGTGACTCCAAGGCTGTACAACACCCATGGATTGACATGATCTATGGAAAATTTCAGGGGAGCTTAGTGCTATGTTTCTCTGTACTTAGGGACGGATAAGAGAAAAAAACTAGTCTGAAGATTCAAAGGAGAAACACCTAATCAAACTCCTAAACTGCCTAGTTCCACTCAACTTATGCTACTATGTTACATCATCTTAAGATACATACACTAAACAAAGGAGTGAACAAGCAACTATAGAGCTTTATAAGCACTACTTAAGACAAGGCAAAAGATCTTTCACTCGGTATACGTCCCCTGAATCTCAGGACCTACTGGTTTTATCCGACTGATGAAATAGAGCTTAAGATACATACACTAAACAAAGGAGTGAACGAGCAACTATAGAGCTTTATAAGCACTACTTAAGACAAGGCAAAAGATCTTTCACTCAGTATACGTCCCCTGAATCTCAGGACCTACTGGTTTTATCCGACTGATGAAATAGAACCTGAGGACTGTTAGAACTTACTCTGTATCAGTTAGTTCATCATCAAGCTCCTCAGTTGATTCGACAGTTGCAGCCAAACGTCTGGGTCTGTTCACATCTTCAAGGGCTACCACTCGTTCCTGACCAACTGCGGGTCCATGTCCTCTCTCATGTCTGCCCATATCAGCATTCCCATTTTCATGTCCACCATTATCATCTGGCTTTGGGAGTAGAAAATCTGTTAAGCCAAGAGCCCAGCCAACAGCAGTGAACCAATACCGGAGAAGGGATTTGAGAGTATGTCGTAGTTTGAAATGCTCAATAGCAAAAGGAATGCATATTTGAAATAAGAGCATGTCAGCTGGAATTTCAGTAAATGGATCAGAGACACTGCAAAAGAAAGTATGCATCCATAAATTAGAGCACAAGTAAATTAATAGAAAGACCCAAACCAACTTCAGACGATTGTAAAAAAATGTCAAAGGCAGCCTTACGAGATATCCAGAGGGAAAATGGAAGGAACCATCTTCATTGCTAGTTTAACAGGCAAAAATACCAACATGACTATCAAACTCCCATATACAGCAACGGACAACAAAACTCTACGAGCATGCTTGTGCACAGGATCATCAATGAGATCACGAAATGGATTGTAATTAGGATCAGCAGGATCACGAAGAAAGTAAAGAACCCCATTGCGTAGGACCTACAACATATGGACATTTAGAAGTTATAAAAAAAGCTAGTACTGAAAAATAATTATTATAAGTTTGGCACAATTCATACCCCCCGAAGAAGGCTGACAAAGATACTTATTTGCAGCATGTACACAATTCCCACAACCCAATGAACCAAGGAGCTTGCTAATGGCGAGACTGAGAAGAACTCAACTCTCTGAGAAATTGACTTCCCAAACATCCTTATAGTACAAACATCCAGCCACCAACCACACATCAGAGGGAAAACACCCAGCTCAATCACCAGAAGGAACGCAACTTTAATCATCGTCATAAGATGCCGCATTGCAGCCACAAACTGCCTGAAGAGGGACGGAATAGTTTCTGCAATGGAAGCAATACCATAGAACCTCCCCATTGTCAAAGGTTCTCCTCTTGAGTACCTGATTAAGGTAACAATCCCGAGATAGAAGATGACAAAAGAAAATATAAACATGTAGCCAACAGTGAGAGTAGTAACATCAGAGAGACGTGACGCCCCAACTGACTGTGCTTTCAAGATGTCTGTTGCCACCGTAGAGCTTATATTGCTTGAGATAGTTTGTCCAGTTGCATTTGCTTGCAGTACATTTGCAACCTGACCAAGCATCCTTTGGTCTTGATTATCAGATGTTAGATTTACAACAGCAGTCAGAGCAGTTTTCAGAGTGATATTGGCCAAAGAAAGTGCTGATTCAGTCAGTGGAACAACTGTGGACAACACTGGATTGGTAGCAGACGACAAAATCCAAGATAAGTAAGATATTATAAACCGCCCCAATGAGAATGGCACAAAGATTACAACTCCAAGGAATATCATATTACTCGCAAGAACCTGCAAGAAACAAAGGTACAAACATTAACTTTCTCAATGACAATGCATATTAATCCAAAGTATCACATGGATGAATTTCGCACAGTTCAGAAGGTTAATATTTTTAATAACTCATTAGAACGTGAAGACAGTGCCGATAACTCATTAAAAGATTTCATGCAGGAAAAGCATGATTTTCTCAACCATGCCTCACATAAGAAAACAAAAACGTCACAGCGCATCTCATAAATAAATAAGAGCACCCAGTAAGGAATTTTTTGGTTGAATTGATGACAGTGTGAATTACTAACTAAACGAAAGAGAAATACGGAAATAAATTTGATTCTCAAAAGACTAAACATAGTTGTTAAATTTGAAAAAATTTCCTCATGCAAACATATCCAAACACATAGTTGTTTCTTGTTATAATTGACGGCATAGTGCATTATTACAATAGGAAAAAAAGGCAACAAATGATTTAGCATGTCAAAACAAGTAAAATGCTAAGCATTGCTAACTAAGCGAACCAAAAGCCTTAGCAGAATTAGCAAGAAAATAACAGTATGTACTACTCCATGTAGAATGGAGAGCATGCACCACAAAGAGAATCCCAGTTTGGCACCAACAGTTGACAAGAAGAGACCCTCAGGGCCATTTTAGCAATTAGGACCTCAAAAAATCAAATGAAAATAAAATCCAGAAGACTTACTGTAAATGCATTTTCAACCAGATGAAACACAGGCCCCTGCATGCCAACCAGCTCATCAAAAGGTACATCTTCTGCCCCATCAGCATCATCCAAACCATCAAACATCTGTTCAACCTGAGCCTCAAGCCGAGCTGCCTGCATCTCCAACCTAGCTGCAACATTTTCTGCATTTCGTCGAATCATCTGACCAGCACCAGCAATTCCTTGGGCTCCACCAGCATCTTCACCATTCCCCTCAACAGGAACATTTCTATTGACTTGAGCTGGATTCCTTCTTGCAGCACGAGCTCCATTTCTGTCTCCTTCATCTTCTCTGTCAGCATCTTGTCCACCAAGCTCTCGTAAATGTCTAAAGTAATCTCTCAAGGAAGTCGCCCCGAGAAAAATGAAAACAATGCTAGCAGACAGCAGAAATCCATGCAAGCAGTCAGTGAGAATGACTGTTGTAGATAAGTGGCTCAAGAATAATCTCTGGGCTTCTCCAAAACTTCTAACAAATGCCAGCCTCCAAATCCAAAATGTGATGAATGGAATGATGAGAAGCCAAACAGAAAGCACAAAACTAAGACGTAGAAAGAATTGCAGAACATGGCAGGCTTTCATAGCTATCCCAACAATAAATTCCTGAAATGGAAGTCTTGTGGGGGCATTTTCAGCATAAACTGGAGAAAATGAAAATGGATGTTTGCAGACCTGCAATGCAGAAAAGATCGGTTAAGTTCTGTCATTGTTTTAGGAGTTCCCTTGACTATAACAATTCGATATGCCTGAAACAATACAAAACAGTCGAAAACAACAATCTCCATATATAATACTTTGAGAGCAAGAAGCTGTTAAGGACTTAAGGTTCATGCATGCTGTTGGGATAGAATTTCACAAACTACTCCAAAACTTTGAGAAGATGAAGGAAAAACATGCATATGTGACATTGCCCCGCTTCATATAAGCTTAGCCTGGACAACCAAAGTTCCATGTGTCCATTTTCACACTAGTTCTTACAACTTACAATATCACGTTCTAAAACCGTCTAGCACTTCCAAGGAAACAACTGACAATCATGAATCACCCAAAAACAAGAAACAAGTAGAATAGAAACATGATTTAGAGGGATGAAGAAAGAGTAAATAACTTCAACATATTAATTCAGCTAAGGGTTCATAATATCCGCCTCTGCATGAACCAACCAAAGAGAATCAGCTTAAGTCGAAATTCCGATACTATTCCACCAAAACAGCTAATTATTTCCACGAACAAACCAATCGAATAATTCAAGGGGATAATTACACAATAACAAAATCGCGTCCAGAAAGAAAAGAACAACACATCAATCAGAGCAATCATAGTTCAAACCTCGCATTGGCGAGCCTGGCTGTGATTCAGCCACTGAAGAAGGCAATCCTGGTGAACGAACTTGATGCTGCCGCTGCACGCGCAGGGGTATCGCAACGGATTATCCGCGTCGCCAGGATTCCTGCAGATCCGGCAAACATCCCCCTCCTCATCGTCATCCAACAAATTAAACCTGGTCTTAGAATTATCCCCTCCGCCGCCGCCGCTACTGTTCTCTCCCGGCGAAGAACCGATCGAAGACGCTGAGGATTCCAGAGGTAAGAGCCTCTCAGCCTCCGCCGCCGTCTCCGGCCCGATCTCCATCGAGTCGGTGGATGAACCGGAGGATCGTCTCTCTCTCTAGGGTTGGTGGGGATTTGTGGATTTTGGGGAGCGGTGTGGGAATAAATGTTTCCGAGAGGGCTGTTTGTGAATTTTGTGAAAATTGGGGAAACGGAAGTGTTGAACGTTGTGCGCGTCAGACCACTGATTTTTTTAAATGGTCATTTTTCAGGTTGAGATGACCGATTTGCCCATGTGTCCAGTCTTGCAGTTACAACAAGGCGAGGGGTAGATGTGGAATTTACAGACTGAAGGCGGCGGTGTACTGCCGCAGTAGATTTGGCCTGGTCAACTGCGTTGAGGATTAGAGCATCCCAACGGTGGTAGAATGCTGCTCGTCCGTACTTGCCGCTGGCAAGGACACGCTCCGCCGCCGCTGCGCTCTTGCCGCTGGCACGGACGTGCTCTTAGCTAAGAGCACGGTCGTGCTAGCTGCAAGAGCACAAGGCGTCGACGGGGCATGCTCTGATTGGCACATTGATTTATCATTTTTTATTATTTTTTTAAAAAAAAATCGAAAAAATCTGAAAATTTCAAAATTAATTAAAAAAATATTATCTCACTTCCTAATAAAATATATCCATTTTTTCACACTTTTAATTTTTTTTCCATCATTTTTACCCCAAAATTCATACTTTCATCTATAAATACTCTCATTTCAAACACAAAAAATGACACTATACTAAACAACTCTCTCAATCTCTATTTTTAGGATTTTAATTATGTAATTTTTAATTTTAGGAGTTTAATTATGTAATTTTAATTTTTAGTATTTTAATTATGTAATTTTAATTTTTAGGATTTTAATTATGTCTTTTTATTTTATTTGTAATTTGTATTATTTATTGTTGTTTTTTAATGAATTTTAATATTATGGAAATGTTTTTGTTTAATTGAATTTTAAATTGAATTGTGTTCGTCCTTGCGAAAGAGCACAGCTATGGGTGTTGTGCTCTTGCCAGAGAGCATGCAGAAAAAATGGGGCCGGGCCCACAACCGTGCCGCTGGCAAGAGCACGGTTGTGGATGCTCTTAGCTTGTGACAGAGTTGGTTTGGCTATTTGATTTTTTTTTATGCCCCACTGGATTGAAATTATTTCATTTTAAATCTATTCGATATATGATTATAGCATAAATCAATTCGATATATGATTATAACATAAATCAATTCGATATATGATTATAAAATGCATCACAATTCGTAACAATCCTCTAGTCCAAATATTAACAATAATTACATAATTATTGTTTTCCTGTGATGAAAACCACATAAAATTTGATATGTCATGGGCTGGACTACAATCTATTAACAATACGTACCGGCCTATTAATTAGCCCAGGCCCACTACATTAAATGCTCAAATACAATTTCGATAATGAAGATAAAATTATCCACTAGTATTATACAATTTCAATAATTAAGATAAAATTATTTCTCTCCTACTTTGGAGGAATCCATTTTTTCTTCTTTTTATTTATAAAAAAATTTGCAGTGATTTATGCTCCTCTCACTTTCGAATTACACCCTCCGTCCCATAATATTTGTCACTCTTATTGTGGGCATGGGTTTTAAAAATATAAAGAAAAGTTGATTGAAAAAGTGGATGGAATATGGAACCCACTTTTTTATATTGATTTTATAATAAAATGTGAGTTAATGGAATGTGAGACATACTTACCATTTATGATAAAATGAAGCGTGACAATTATTATGGGACGGATCGAAATGGAAAAGAGTGACAATTATTATGGGACGGAGTTGAACCAGATTAAAAGAAATCAGCACTAAAGCAAATTAATATAAAATTATTTTGAAAAGAGTCTATTTGCAGGGTCCACTTGATTCCATCCTATGAAAAAAGCAGAAATCCCAGCTGAATTACCAAACCATAGTAGGACGAATGTAACTTTATAATAATTAAATAAAAGGAAAATGATATGCCGACGAAATCATTGTGTTGTTAGCTAAATTAAATATTACTAGTATTATTAACCTTAAATCCTTCCTCTTGTTCCGGTGGAATTTTTAAATTAAACTCTTTGACTTGTTACTTTTTTCCAGGAGCATTTAATTTTCTTTGCACATATTTACTGCTATGTTACAATTTTACAACTCATATAATACTAGTTAATACAATAGGGATGTGATCAAATGCAAATCATATATCTAATACAAATTTAAAATTTTAATCCTAGTCATTAATTATGATAGATTTTTGGTTAATACTGGGTAGAATTTCCCTCTCAACAAGAGCATGTATTTTGTCAACCGAGAGTATTTTTGTAAGTTAAATTTCTGTAAACATAAATTAGTGATTATGATTAAAGTTTTGAGTTTGTATTAGATATATGGTTTTCATTATATCACTACCCCAATACAATATATATGCATTTATATCAGCATTGGAAATTAATAGAATTGTTAGGGGGTTGGTGTTGTAAATTTTAATGACATATGGAATACTAGTATTTTCCAACTGTATTCCTTCAATAAAAACTAACCCAAAATAAATACACACACAAGAAAATAACATACACAATTTACATAATGATTTTCACAAAGTTGGAACAATAGTACTATAATTTATTTTGTAACTAGTCGGAATAATATAATTATATAAACCAATCGCAAATAATCATTGCTATAAAAATTAAATGAAACTAGCTCACAATTTATGTGGATCCAAATCAATCTCACATCATGCTTAAAATAAGGTGCAATGTCTCATCACAAACCTCTCAGCACATTCCATCATGCATGTCTTTGTGTTTCAAACGCTTCTAATTTTCCATCAATGGAAATAGTCAAACAAAATTAATTACACATTTTTGCATTTGATGCACATTATTTCACCATGGTTCACTTTATGACTATTTTACAGCTCAGGTTTTTGTCGGTGGAGCTTTGTGGGCATTTATTTACACAAATTAAATCCAAGTATTCTCTCTTCTTGTTTCAGGTCATTGGTGTAGTATTATATAACTTCCAAAATTCCTCCACTTTATTTTCATCTACAAAAAATCAAGCCTTGCCGTGAAGCTGCATTTATTATTACATGCTTTAATTTCTTCACACACATATAGCATTTGTGTGTGTAATTGGTTGGCAGAAGGTTGTGAAGATGGTGAGTAGTGAGTAAAGTATGAATGCAGAAAAGTGGGATTAGGCATATGCAATTCTAATTCAAGTAAGTATTTGCAGCATCATTTTTTTGCAAGCTATCTAATTCTAAGTTTCTGACACAAATCTTATTTCCAAATTTTTGTCTGCATTTTTATAATTCACCTCTATTTACTGCCCATGTGTAGTGATTTTAGCCAGGCTCAATTTACTTTTCACATATTGCAAGCATGCACTATCTCTTTTAGTTTCTTGATTTGTCCTTCTCTGTAATAATTAGAGTCTGGACAATGAGTTGTCTCATTCATGTTCAAGTTGCTCTGTTGTTATAGATTTATTATTTTTAATTTTTATTTTTTCTAAAAGAGAAGTAATGTGGCTTTTCAGATGAATTTCTTGTGTCCCTGATGCAAAAGTTGTTAATTTTCTAGAAAATTTAGATTTTGTGTTTCTGTTAACTGTTTTTTGCAGAAAGGGACAGCTATGGCAGGATATATCATTTAGTAATATTTATTTATTTTTTTGGGTTTTTTTTTCAGAATTTCCATTCTTGATTATAGGGAATAGTAATGGATCAAAAAACTTGGCTGTGGAGGAGAAAGTCTTCAGAGAAGACTATTCTTGCAAGTTCAGATGAAGTATGTCACACTTTTTTTTTACTTATATACAGTTTTGTAGTGTTTTAATCAGTGCTAAATATTTTGTTCTACATGTATAATTTACTTAGGCACAATCTGTTTCGAGTGACAAAGAAGTAGATCTTCAGAATTCATTGAAATTGTTGAATGAGAAGTTGGCCTCTGCTGCTGAGGAGTGTTCAGCCAAAGATGAACTTGTGTTGAGCTTCAAAAGAGAGGCTGAACTTGCCGCAGCAGGTATATATATACATCGAGCAAGCGCGCTTGTTCGATGATCTTCGTTGTTTTTGATGTTTGAATAATGTGGTTTTGTTCTTGAATCCATCCCACTTCAGACAGGGAAAAGGCGGAGGAAGAGATAGGCCGTCTGAAGCAAGAGCTCGATGAGGCTCAGCAGCAGAGATCAGCTGAGAACGAGAGACTAGGCGACTTGAACTCGACGCTGAAGAATTGCATGGAGCAGCTGAATCTTGCCCGGCAAGAGCAGGAGCAAAGAATGCATGATGCTGTGATGCAGACATCTGAGGAGTTTGAGAAGTCGCACAAGAAGCTCGAGGAGAAGCTGTCCGAGACAAGAAAGCGGCTGGCAAGCCTGACTTCGGAGAATTCTTATCTCAGCAGGGCTCTGATTGTGAAAGAGAAATTTGTTGAGGATCTCAATAGTGTCAAGATTCAGACACAGGCTGAGTTGGAGGCTCTGATGGCAAGATTGGATGCTGTCGAAAAGGAAAATGCTTTTCTGAGGTATGAGTTCCGTAGCGTTGAGAAGGAGCTCGAGCTCAAGAACGAGGAGTTGGGGTATAGCCGTCGTTCTGCTGAAGCTTCCCACAAGCAGCATTTGGAGAATGTCAAGAAAATCAAGAAGTTGGAAATGGAATGCCAGAGATTGCGTGGCCTGACACGTAAACGCCTCCCTAGTCCGCCTATGTTGGCCCGGGATATCGAGGCTCAGGGGAGAAATCAGATGACTACTAGGAGAAAGGCCACGTGTGGGGGTTCGCCTATGCAAGACCGCGGTGATGTATACGGCCTTGACAACACGACCAAGCAGCTCGGGTTCTTGATTGATCAGGTGCAGGATTTGCAGAAAGAGAACACAATTTTCAAGGAGTTTTTGGCAAAGAAAGATGAGGAAATATCACAGCTTAGAAAACTCAAGGATTCGGAGTCTCGTGAGAAATCTGAACGTAAATTGCTGACGAATACTACTGAAGCGGATGAGATCAGTTCGAGTGCTCTTGCATTAGTTGCTGAATGTCAAATGATTGGAGCTTCTGAGATGAGCCTAATGGATGATTTTGTTGAGATGGAGAAACTTGCTATAGTTGCTGTCGATGGGTCGTTTGATGCTTCTGATGTGGACTCGAACGCCCTTTCTCTGGTGGTGCACGATAACTATAGTGAAACGGAACAAGAACTCAAGGCCAAAGACAAGAAACCTGATGATGATTGGCTACAGAATGTGACTAACATGATCTTGGAGCAACACAATGCTTCAAAAAGAAGCATTGATGAGCTCCTCGAAGACATCAGGCTTTCTTCACACAGCATTGGACATCCCGAGGCATCCCAACCGCTTCCCATCACTGGATACATTACATGGAAATCGCATCCTTCGTCTCCAAGCCCAACAGCGTTGATCCAAGAATCGAGCACTGAGTTTATTCAGCCAGAGATGAACAGATCCATCACAAAATTAATAGAGCTTGTTGGTAACTTGAAACCTTCAAAAGTAGACGAAGACTACGAAATTCATGCTTCCCGATGGAAAAAGAGTGATCTAACCGCAGTCTTGCAAGAATTCATCGATAGTAGCAATAAGCTACTAAATGGGAAGATCAATTTTGAGAAATTCACTGTGGATTTGGTTTACATTCTTGAATGGATCATTAACAGTTGTGTCTCATTTCACGACGATTCCACCGTGAAAGACGAATTCAGGAAGCACCTCAGTGGAGATGGGCCAGGAACGGCCTTGCAGCTCGAATCCGTGCAGAATCTCATGCTTGATATGGAGAAAATTAATTCAGCGTGCAAAGTAGAGATCAAAGGGTTGAAGAATGAGCTGAGTCTCATCAAATCGTCGGTTGATGTTAGTAGTCCGGTGCCAGGGAGGCAGGGCAACGACCAGTCACAACGAGGCATTGCAAGCCTGCAGAATGAGATGGAGACACTGAAGGAATCAAAGAGGGTGACTGAGGATCAGCTAGAGAATCTGAAGGTAGTGAACGAAGATCTCGAGACGCAGCTCACCTTTACCACAGCCAAACTACATGAACTTCTCCAGAGGCTATCCTCTGTAGAAGTTGAGCTTGATGATAAAAGCCACTGCTGTCAAGAACTAGAAGGAACCTGCCTCGAGCTTCAACTACAACTCGAAAGGTATCTATCTCGTGTTACGTTGAACGATCCCAACCTTCGACATAAGTTTGTAATTTGCTTTGTGGTTTTTGTCATCTACAGCATTGCAAACAATCCGTATGCAGAGGAAGGAAGACAGCTGCAAACTGTAAATTTCTTGAATTCTAACCTTTTTGAGGTGGCAAAAACAGATCAAATTCAGCAATGATTTCTGAAAAAATGAGTTTTGAAAATGGCAGGGGATGGAGATTACTGCAGCAGCATCTGCAAAGCTAGCAGAATGTGAAGAAACCATAGTGAAACTAGGGAAGCAGCTGAAGGCCTTAGACATGAGCGACGGGACAAAGCAAAAGCTGAAGCAGCGGTCGTCTCTGCGCGATCAGATGATGCGTGAGCACAACAGAGAGGCCAGCAACGAGGAGTCCCCCAAGACAAAACAGATCATAAGCACGACAGTGGAGAACGTGGCGTCTTCTTGCAACTACAACGCTATCACTTTCCCAGACGGCCAAATTGCAACACCAACAACTTATCTTGGGACTAAGAACGAAGAAAGAAATGTGAAGTCCGGAGCTATAGTCATAGCCCCGAGCAAGAGGAAAGGAGGCGGAGGAATCAGCTTTCTGAGAAAGCTGCTCGTTCGGATGAAGAAAGGTAGCACCAAGAACACCTCCATTTACGTTGGTAAATAAACCAAATCGCAATATTTTCTCCATAATTCCGTACATGTAAAAAATGTAGAGTTTCTTCAAGGATGCTATATAAATTACTCTGAGTTTATCAAGATTTATGGCAGAAACATATAGCATCTCATTTCACAAAATACTTCAAAAGTTAAATAAATGAAAAATCTTGTCCTTCAAGATTTGAGGGCGGCCTCTGCAGCGGCCTTGAGTTCGAGCAGGGCATCCTGGAAGCAGTTGGCGAGAACTCGGGGGTCAGGGATGACATCCTTGGCCACCAAGATTTGCATGTCCGCGATCCCTGCATAACTCATCATATGCATCGTGATCGCCTGCATGCAGACGTAACGACAAAAAAAAATCAGCTATAAATCGAAACTTGTACTTAAAAGAAACACAGCATTACATGAGGCAGGCTGCTGGAAGTGGGGCGGATGTACTTGACCAGGTTCCCCGCCAGCGTGATCTCCTCCTGAGGCCCCACGACGTTCGAAACAGTGAACGTGGTGTTGCAAAGAAGCCGGTACTTGAGCATGCTAGCCAACTACAACAATTCATGGAATTAGTACATGCATTCATTCATTTTGATGTTCTTTTCTTAAGAAATGCAGTGATAAAATGAAAACTCATATATTGTACAAACTCCAAACTATGATCTGAACCGTTAAAAAATATCAACAGATAACAAAATAGTAGCAACAGAAAATGTCAACACAACATCAACCGTTGACACTATGTTGACATTTTCTATTGCTACTATTTTGTCATTTGTTGACATTTTCTAAGGGTCCAGATCATAGTTTGGAGTTTGTACAATATTTAGAGTTTGCATTTGATCACGTCCCTTTTAAGAAAATAGAAAAAAGTGGTAACTAACGTACCTTTGGACCCAAGAGATAAATGATGGAGTCCATGAATTTGTAAGAGAAGGGGGCCTCCAAAGACAGTTTTTTCTTGTCGATCATAGCTTTCGATCTCTTGACGAACTCCAGAGGATCCGACTCGCTTCCGTGGTAATAAACGGGCAACAGAATCACGCCGAACTTGTTGCCCCACTGGCTACCGGGATCACCGGTCATCAGCTGGGAGAGTTCCTACAACAAAACAAAACTAGGATTTTGTAATGTACCCCAAAATTATCAATTTTCAATTAGGATTTACTTTACCTGTAATCCAGTGTGGGGTCTGAGATTGACCATGGCAATGCCTGTGATTTGAATACCATTCCTCAGAGCTAGAGAGGAATGCACAAGACAAAAAAGGTTTAGTAATCATTGATGTTATGTTATGTAAAAGGAATAAATGAAGTTACCTTTAGATTCTCTCATGTCAAGGTATCTACAGAGCCCACTTGAGATGATTCCAAAGAGTACATCATTGATGGTCTGCAAATTCAAAAGCTTTTATTATTCCATACCTCCACATTTCATGTCATTTTCTTCCTTTAAAAGCATTTATTACCAATTTATGTCAGGTTACCTATTGTATATATAGATGGTATACACATCATTCTTAATACAAAAATGCAGAACTAAACATACAAAGGTAATTTTTAAGTCATCATAAGCTTATTTTTACGTCATTATAGTAACGGTGACATAAAATGATCTTAATATGACCTCAAACCCGAATTTTATAATATGACCTAAAACTACTTTATAATGACCCTCCGTATTTTTATTTAATTATTAAACATTAGATTGTCAAATTTCATTGTCAGGATTTGGTCTGAATTTTGTATTGAAATCAATTTTTGTATGGAACATAATGTTTAAATAAATTTAAAATTTATTACCAATTCAATAACAGCGACGCTTACGAAAAAGTAGTCTAGTAGTACTATATAAAAAAATTTGCTAAGCTAGTAAACTGTAAGCTACACCTACTTTGGACTTTAGAGTATAAATTAATGCTCTACCAGCCAATTCTAACTTATCATAAATGCAATGTCATGTAAATTTGACATGCGTATCACTCTTTAGTCACTTTCAATTTTTTATACTCTTTTTTTTCATGGTTTAATTTGCAATTGTTGTTTAGGATTGATCACACACAATTAGGAATTGAAATAAGACAATCCCTTAGGAATATAAAGATGGACATATTGTGCATCTGAATGTACATGAGCCTAAGTTTAGTTTCATAATGCAATATGAGTAGAACATGAATACTCATTTACTAAAATATAATGAGATATTTTGTTATAGACATTGCCAAAATAGAAAAATGAGACTTTTTGAATAAAGGATTTTTATTATGACTGACTATGAAACTTACCATATGGAAAAGTCCTCCCCCCCCCCCCCCCCAAATATTTTGAATACGTAGTTACCATAAATATATACTCATCTCATCTTAAAAATGTATCAATTCTCTTTTTAAAAAAAAGAATTCCAATTCTAAAACGTTAATAAATTTATTTGAAAACCTATAATGGAGAGACTTCCCCTAGCTACTATATAAAATTACCAGTATTTTGAATAAAGTTCGAACATCATAAACATTAACGACAAGATAATTCAATGCACTTGCCAAAAAAAGTATGTGTGCATAAAGAGTGCAAAGTTTTAACTACAATCTACATCACCATATCTATTGCATGCATTGTGAAAATTTAACACAATTTTCCAATTTTAGCAATTAGGTCATATTTCCTGAAAAGTCTCCATCCAAATTAGACCACATATAGTTTATACCCCCAATTTACTACTGTGTCAGACCAGATTAGCGACGTATCATCTAAACTAAGATTAATAAACACTTCCATTTCTTCCTTATGTAGAAATCCACATATTATCTTATACCTATCCATTATTCTTATTTTAAACTACAATAAAACTCAAAATTTTGTGATTGTTTACTAAACTATGTTAAAAAATGTATGAACCAAATATTCAAAAAATATGTATACTACTACTTCCGTCCCATAGAAATAGATATTTTTGAGCTGACACAAATTTTTAATGCTCAATTAGTAAGTATTTGAGTATTTTTTTTAGAAAATGGGGCCACTAGAAAAAATTACTCCATCCGTCCTAAGATAAGCGATTCATATATTTTTTAGGATGTCCCACTATAAGTGAGTCATTTTCCTTTTCAGCAAAAAAAATCATATCTCTTACTTTATTTTTCATCTACTTTATTCTTTCTTAGAAAGAGCGTAAATGAGATAATTTGGACTCACCGAGTCAACCACGGCTCGCTTCACGATCTTCATATCCGCAAGGCGGAACCTGGCCGTGGCGAGGCACCGTGGCCAGAGCTCCACCCCGGATCCGCCATTGAGAACAGTCCTCCGATCGCTCAGCCACGCCACCCGCAACACAAACTCCACCACATAAAAAAAAGTAAACCAAAGCACCTTCACGAACTCCCAAACCCCCCACCTCCACCGCGTCCGCTGCAGACGCGGCAGAGGCTCCGCTCCCGCCCACTGTTGGCAGCCGCGCCGGGTCGTCGGCGCGGCGGCAGTGCGTGAGGAGCAGCGACAGGAGCGAGACGCCGTCGCCGAGCGCGTGGTGGACGCGGAAGACGACGGCGTTGTGCGCCGCCAGCACGTGTATCTCCCAGAGCGGCTTGTCGGCGGCGAGAGGCGACGAGGAGGCGAGGCCGGCGACGTAGGCGCTGACGGCCTCGTCGTCGTCGGCGCCGGCGAGGCGGGCGCGGAGGACGACGAGGTGGCGGTCTACGTCCACGGCGGTGCGGCGCCAGTGCTCGCGGCCGCGGCGGTCGCGGAGCATGAGGCTGCAGAAGCGAGGGTGCTTGAGCATCAAAGAGTTGGAGATTTCGGATTTGAGGGAGTCGAGGGCGATGGGGTTCTCGCCGACGACGATGCAGTTGATGACTTCGTCTGAGCTCGGCTGCATGAAGAGACGCCCGGTCGGGGACAGCGGCTCGTCGGGCGTCTCCGTCATCGATTTTTTTTCCCTTTTGTATGGTAGTTTTTGAGAGGGATTTTATCTTTGTGTGTTTAGTTTTCTCTATGATTCAAGAGTATCTACTCTTTTTTTATGCAGGGGAGTTGGTGGAATTTAATGGCTTCAACCATTTCTTTCATAGTATGGTATCCAACGTTAGGGTTTCTTTTTAGTTTTAGGGTCAAAATTTTGTGTGGTGGTCTTGTGTGATTCTGGGGACCCCACACATGTAATCATTAACACAATTTAGAGAAGAGTACAAATTAATATCTTTACTCAAACCTGTGGCTTTTAAATATTCAATTTTCAAATTATTTAGTTTATTTTTTTTGTTTCATATAGAACCAAAGCTTTAAAAGATGCTTAATTAGAAAAGGATAAATAGTCATCTAAATCACTGCACCAAGTTTTGTCAAAATTTGGTCTATCCCGCGAAGTTTGAAATCCGCTAATTAAATCACGAACTTTTAATTTTTCTAGTTTATCCCATGAGTCGAATTTTAGGTGGAATCATTGTTGACATGGATTGAGATTTAAATCACAAAAATGATGCGTGTATAATCCCAAAGTATAGTCACAAGGAGCTTGATCTTATAGTTGGATTAAGATTTCAAGATGAATTTCAATGTAGAGATGCAAAGATTTCACTTAAATTCAACTCATGGGATAAACTAGAAAAATTGAACTTCATGATTTAATTAATGGATTTTAAACTTTATAGGATAGACCAGATTTTGACCAAATGATTATTTAAATGGCTATTTACCCAATAGAAAATGACCATGAGTACCTGAGCTACTCTTATTGTAATCTGTAGTCGTAAGTAACTAATGCATATCTTTTGAAGGAATTTCAAGAACTTTAACAGCTTCAGTTATGTTTGAATTTCAACTATCATTTAGAAAACTAAATTGTGTAGTCCACGTGATTTCTAAGCAAACTTCAAACCATCAACTATTATGAATTTATAAAGGTAATTTAATGAATTTGTAGAGTTTGTTTTAATTGTCCCGCCAAACTCGGCCAAATTAATGGATCTATTTTGTTAATGGATCTATTTTCAGGGGTGTGATACATTTACACTTTGCAACACACGCACGGACCATTTTCAATCCAAGATGAATTTTAGCAATACATTTACACTTCGTGTTTTTACATGTCGTGTCTATAGATAAATACGGACACAAAAAGGGTACATGTTAATTGGAAGTGAAAATGAAAATCCAAATATAGTGAGTGACCGACTCCGGCACCAAATAGTTAGGTTACCATATTTTCACGTGGAAATTTGAAGATATATGTGTGTAAGAACATGCGGTAATAAATTATCACATGTTGTTATGGTTGGGCAGCAACTAGCTAGTTACAACTTTATGAGATAACCACCACCACCAAATATTTGATGCACTCTAATGTATGTTGCCTTAACAACAGTACCCACCCTTGTTTAGCTCCACATTATTAGAATTAACCGATCTCTAAATTAATTGGCAGTACATATATAGACAAGTAAACACGTATTTATTTATTTTTAAGTAGGACACATTATTAAGTAATGATTCTTCATTAATCTGATGACTTCAAGTCCTGAGCGAGCTAAAGAGGCTTTACCCGCTAAGAGACGCTTATCGAACGGACTGCGCCTTCGTTGGCACAATGTGGAATGAGATTCATCGACCATGCTGGACCATATGAACATTTCCCTAGTTAACAAATTAAAAACAAATAGCTAAACCCACGCACACACTCATTCCAACCTCACTAAAAATTTCTCCTTGAAATCAAATCCATAGAGAAGTGAAGTAGGAACAAATATGTAAATTTCAAATCCTCCAATGTGAAGATATATCAGAGAAACTGTAAGTGTAAGAGTGAGGTGAGGGGATGAAGATCTTGACAACATATAGATTACATATATAGACAAATGGCAGGGAAGTTGAGATTAACAGTTAAACAATCAATCTGGGAAAGCAAATTCAGATTCTATAGAGCCAAGCCGTAGATAAACCACCAAAAGTACCTAAACAAAACATATAAGAGGGTCTTCTTCAGCTACGCATATTGGTGTATACGTTTAAACAACAACAATTCCATCTAATCATCAAATGGAAGAAACGGAAAATTAAGATGTCCAACAAAGGCACACAACACAATTAGCCAAGGCAAGGAGAAATTTGAAGTGACAATAACAATAATGCAAAACAAAACATATATTGAAAATTTGAAATGCTGCGAAAATGCAAGCAATATTCACTAACATGTCTCAAAATTCTGTGATACGGCTCAATTTAGTCCAGTAACATACTGTAGAAAGTATTCAAAAAAGGGCAACAATCACTAGCAGCATTTTAACGATACGATTTCTGGAACCTGGCGCGGGCACCACGACCACCAAACTTCTTAGGCTCGCAGCGCCTGGGATCGGCGACGAGCAGCGTCCTGTCGTACCCGCCAAGGATGTCCTTGATCTCCTTCTTCGACTGCTCATCCACGTACTTCTGGTAGAACGCCACGAGCGCCTTGGCAATGGACTGCCGGATTGCGTAGATCTGCGAGGTGTGACCGCCGCCTTTGACGCGGATGCGCATGTCCACTCCGGCGAAGCGGTGGCGGCCGAGCAGGAGGATCGGCTCGAACGCCTTGTATCGGAGGATCTCCGGCTCCACTAGCTCGATCGGCTTGCCATTGATTTTGATCAGACCGCGGCCGCGCTTGCAATGGGTGACCGCTACTGCGGTCTTCTTCCTGCCGAAGCACTGCACGGACTCGGTTGCGGTTGGAGTAGCCATGACTCTCTCTCTCTCTCTCTCTCTCTCTCTCTCTCTCTCTCTCTCTCTCTCTCTCTCTCTCTCTCTCTCTCCTCTCTCTCTCTCTCTCTCTCTCTCTCTCTCTCTCTCTCTCTCTCTCTCTCTCTCTCTCTCTCTCTCTCTCTCTCTCTCTCTCTCTCTCTCTCTCTCTCTGTGCTTCTGTTACTCTGTTCGGCTGCCGCTAGTACCCTAATGGCGGAAAGAGATGAGAGAGGAGTAGCCGAAGAAGAAATTTGGGGAAAGGGAGGAAATTAGGTTAATATTTGGGCTGGGCTGTTTTGGTAATTGGGCCCGATAGGGTGGCTCCTTTTAATAATAAGTGTACATACTAAATTACTAATTATATTATCATTAACAGAGACAACTTTCATACGGAGTATTTGTCTATCTACGATTAATTGATACTCTATAGACCCCCAATAATTGTCCACTTTGGTTCCGACATGGGGTTTAAAAAATTTAAATGAAAGTGGGTTGAAAAAGTTAAGGGAATAGGGGTCTCACTTTCATATATTAGTTTTATAATAAAATGTGAGTGGGATGAGTTAGTGGAATGTGAGGTCTACTTATCATTTAGAGTGAACTACAAAAACAGTCCTTGGACTATGCGTTTATCTCGCCATTAGTCCCTGGACTCTCAAAATATCCCCAGACAATCCTGGACTAAGCGTTTATCTTGAAAGTGGTCATTTTTCACTGTTTCAGGACGAAAATACCCTTTTAGGGGGTTTGGGCAATTTGGTCTTTGCACACTTTTAACATTTTAAATATGATATTATTTCAGTGATGTACTAAATCTCATATTATTTCCAAATTATCATTCTTCTTCCCTTTTACTATCCTTCACTTTGTTTCTTTATTTCAATATTAGATTTAATTTTATAAAATTAAATTTTAAATTTCGATTTTTAAATATCAATAAATTTTTATTAATTATTAAAATTACTATTAAATAACAAATTAATAGTTTTAATCAATATTTGATAGTGTCTAATATTTGATCAATAAGGTTCGACGACGCCTTAGTTTTAATCAATATTAAATAGTTTTAATCATAAATAGATCATATAACACGATTTGTTCTGAAATAAATATGCATCTAATGTAAGACTAATATAATTTTCGTTTAATAATTTGAAAACAATCAAAATTAACTGGAAAATTTCATCAAAAATTCTCCTATATCAAATTTTTAGTAGTATCAAATTTTTAGTCAACTTCATAATATTTAATCACAAGCAATTATAACAACCGAATGAAGGCTAAATAGAATAGCTCTTATTTTTCCATCATGATTAATCTGTACTTCTTCAATTCAGCTTAATATTATATTAAATAACAAAAATTAATAGTTTTAATTAATATTTATAGTGTCCATGAATTAATAGTTTTAATAAAAAAATTTATTGATATTTAAAAATTAAAATTTAAAATTTAATTTTATAAAACTAAATCTAATATTGAAATAAAGAAACAAAGTGAAGATGGCAAAAGGGAAGAAGATTGAAAATTTAGAAATAATATCAGATTTAGTACATCACTGAAATAATATCAGATTTAAAATGTTAAAAGTGTATAAAGACCAAATTGCCCAAACCCCCCCTCCCCAAAAGGGTATTTTCATCCCGAAACAGTGAAAATGACCATTTTCAAGATAAACGCTTAGTCCAGGGTTGTTTGGGGATATTTTGAAAGTCCAGGGACTAATGGCGAGATAAACGCATAGTCCAGGGACTGTTTTTATAGTTCACTCTATCATTTATGGTAAAAAAAATGAAAGTGGACAATTAATGGAGGATGGATGAAAATGACAAAAGTGGACAATTAATGGGGGACAGAGGGAGTACTAAAATTTGAGATTATTTTTTATAATAGACTTCATATTCATTAATTTATTTCACTCAAATTTTATTAGAACTAGTATCACACCCGTGCTATGCACGGACTAAGATATTTCCAAACATTGGTTTGAGATTATAAATTAATTAACATGGTATAATTAATAAAAAAATTAATATTTCAATGTAAGATAGTAAAAATGTAAAGGTATAAAATATACACATTCGAATATATCTTTTTAATTTGTAATAAATAAATAAAGTATCCATCCACATATAATGCAGTACATGTGTCAATAAACCAATAGTATCTTTTGAGTGCCCCTAAAAAAATTTATGGACAACTAAAACCCATAACCAAAAGAAATAAGAGAGATAAACAACTGCAAATATATTTTCGACGTGGTTGCTAGTCTCCAAAGGCACCATCTTCTCCGATCACATATCCATTCTCCCAATCTCAAGTTCTCCATCTTCGATCACTGCATGCTCTCATGTTTCTACATTCAAAAAGGTTCTCTATTGACTCAACTGTCGTGTTAAAATAAAAAGCACAACCTAATATATTTATAAGACAAAAAAATATTGATGATCATATATTCATATTCCAAAACATTTCACTTCCTCTCTTTTAAAGTCTTTTCCCTTTTATAATTTATTGTCCATCTTTATATGTTCCATCCATCCCATAGAAATGGATTCAACTCCCGCCAAACATTAAATCCTTACACATGTACATCAAAGCCAATTTTTTTACATTATTTACCATATGAAATCCAAAACACATATAAAAAAATGAAATTCAATGCATGTTGTGGTACTATACCCTAACCCCATAGATTTCTAAACCCTATGGAATTGATTCAAACTCCCTACCCTTAGTGATAGTTTCATTTTATGAGTGAGTACTACAACCTAGCCCCATGGATTGCTAAACCCAAAGAGTATGGATTCAACTCCCGTCAAACATTAAATCCTTACACAGGTACATTATTTAGTATGACGCACGTACATTAAAGGCCAATTTTCGTACATTATATACTGTATGAAATCTAAAACATACAAAACGAAATTCAATGCATGTGGAGGTACTACTACCCTGGCCTTTCTAAACCCCTAGGGGAACGATTAAACTCTCAGCACTTGGTGATGGTTTCGTTTGTGAGTGGGTACTACAATCTAGCCTCATGGATTGTTAAACTCAAAGGGTATGGATTCAACTCCAGTCAAACATTAAATCCTTAAACATATACTCCCTTCGTCCCGGGCTACTCGCACATTTCCTTTTCGGCACGGAGATTAAGGAATGAGTGTATAGCAAAGTCAACAATTGCGGCTGTAGGTGATAATTTTTACTAAAAATGGAAAGAGTGCAAATAACTTGGGACGCCCAGAAAGGAAATAAGTGCAAGTAGTCCGGGACGGAGGGAGTACATTATTTAGTAGTACGCATATACATTAAATGCCATCTTTCGTATATTATTTACTGTAAGGGCTCTTGACAACTATACAAAAGACGCTAATTATACAAATATTTCACACATAAAATGAAAAATCGCAACATCAACATCAAATCAACACAATTTCTAAGAACAAAGTGTTCATACAAAAATTTATACAAATTATAAACAACGCACACAGAATTACGGAATTCATCTTATTTGAGTATTTGTAAATTACAAATCGACAAAACCCGTGCCGATCCAAAATGACCTATTTATATAGGACGGAGAAAGTATTTAAAAATGAAATTTTTAATTAAAAAAAATTGGGACTTGACAATAAGACACCAAAATAGTACTATCAAGTAAATACCTTAATGAGGGAGGCGGTTATTGCATGTTCATTTTGATTTGATTCACTAACATTTCAGTAAAAAACGATTAAAGACTCTAAAAATAAATAAAAACCTTTCATTTCCTCAATTATTATACAAATAAACAAAATCTTTTTATTTACCTAATTTTATTCAAAATTTATAATGACAGTTAATTTTTTCAAAACTCACCCTTTTATATATGTATAGATATTGATATAAATTAATATTTCAATAAAAATATTGTAACGAAAAAGAAATCAAAAATAATTTTGATTAGGGGTGTCGAAACGGGTAGCGGGTATTGGGTACCCGCACACCCGACCCGTTACCCGTCGGGTTTCGGGTACCCGCTACCCGACATAAGCGGAAACGGGTTCGGGTATGGGTATTGAGTTTCAGGTTTTTGCGGGTATCGGGTATACCCGATACCCGCTTATATACCCGTTTAAATATAAATATTTAATACAAACTCGAATTCAGTTTATAATGATTGCAAAACACGTCAAAAATTAAATATCAACAAAAAAAGACATTAATCCAGCATAACAAAACACCAGATATAGACTTCTTATACAAAACCAACACATCTTTAAAAAAAATCAGTATTTTAACAACCAGAATCAAATCAAATGTTGATAGGCACTACACATTTTGAATTAGTATAATTAAATTTGAGATACTATGGTTTTACTAGATCGTGACGGTTGTAAGCGCGGAGGTATCGTTCTTCTGCGACGGACTCCGCCAGAACCCGGCACCGTAGAACTTATCCATCATCTGCTTCTCGAGCTCAACGTGATGAATATATTTTAAACGGGTACGGGTACCCGGCAGGCGAGTACCCGTCACTGTGCGGGTCGGGTAACGGGACAAAGATTTTGGCTACAAACGGGTATGGGTACCCGGTTCTCCGGGTACGGGTACCCGCGGGTACCCGTTTCGACACTCCTAATTTTGATATAGTATATTAAGATTTCTATAAATGGAAAGCATAAGTACACCAAAAATTAAGATAATTTAAGTATACAATTAAGTTTCCAAATAGACTACATTTCGCACAGAGATAATAAAAGAAAATTAATCACATTTATAATCAGCCAAACTGAATTACAATATAGATGAATGTTAAGTAATTTAAATTAACTAAACATTAATAAATTAAATCAAATACTATCAATCACGAGTTCTAATTATCTGTCTATCTCTCCATTTTTCTTTGAAACATGCTAAAAGTACATACAGTCGATCGATGTATATCTTATAAGCTAATTCAAAAATAGAGAAGCCTTTACAACTGGGCTATGCACATGCACACACAAATGAAAGAAAACAAATCAATCTCAATTATCTTCAGAATAACGCCGGCAGTCGAGGGATGGGTAGCATGGTTGTTTCCGGCTGCCGCTGCTCACTTAAGATTTTCGCCATTAATCTTTTTTGTTTATGTACTTGTGCTTGTTCTTGGGTGTTCTCCAAATCAGTTTTGATGGGTCATGGGTGAAAACGAAAAGTTTTAGCTCTAATTCATCAAACAATAATGCATACGTTTTCATTTTCAATTGGAGCCTTTTGGCTTTCTATATTCATGTAACTATTGGCCTTCTAGATTCATATTCAATTGGAGCCTTTTAGCTCTAATACATGAAATAATAATGCGTTTTACATTTATGTTCAATTGGAGCCTTTTAGCTCTAACCTAAATAATAATATGCATACGTTTAATGCATCAATTTGAGCGTTTTGGTCTTTTACATTTTTAGTACTAATATTATCTTAACTTAACACTTAATAATCAAAAGTTATTATATATATTTAAATATAATTACAATGGCATTCTTGTTAATTTTTCGAAAACTCCCCTTTTATATATTTATAGATGAGTGATGCTAAATGGCCATAATGTGGCCGGTCATAAAGAGTTAATTTAGTCCATTTACATGTATAAAAAAATTAGAATTACCGATATAAACTTATATGTGTGTGAATGGACTTGTGAGTTGATACTTATCTTTGAATTCCATTACGTAAAACACATTAATATCACGAATTACTGTATACGTTGAGCAACAATCAAGAAATAACAGTAGTAATAAGTTGAGCAAAAACTACGAAAGAGCAACACTAACATGTTGAGCAACATATAATGAAGATGAAATAAAAGTAAAATCAAGTATTATTAAACCAAAAATTTGAAAAAAAATCAATTTTTTTTTATTTAATTAATTTATGGCTGGCCATAATGTGGCCGCATAGCATTATTCTTTATAGATTTACATTCCATTAACTTTTCAATCCTTTTTATTACATCCCTTAAATCCGAGCCAAGTCATGTCAATTAATTATTGACGGAATTTGATTGCAAAATTCATTTCCTTCAGGCGGTCTCTCATCAACACTTTTGGGTAATTGGGTTGGAATAAGCATCAAACTTGTGAATTCAATATTAACACAACAAGGGGTAATGTGGAAGGGTTAATCCAAGAAATAGGAGTTTCAGCGTAATGTATGTAGATAAAATAAAACCACTACTTTATTGAACAATTAACGATGCTAAGTTAATTGGGTTGGTGACTAGTACATAATTACACTGCATATTAAACTTACTTAAATACATGCACATATAAAGTGCATTTAACCGTCCACATGTTTTTATATTACTACCATATTTTTGTCTTTATACACTTAACAATCAACACGCAACAACGAAATAATACAGAGAAGCATCATCCATCTTGCATTAAAAAAATATCAATCAACATTACATATTTTGAGGGGCATGCATCATCATATAATAACAAAATTAGATTTGTTCATGATCCACAAATCCAACTTTAATTTCACTTTAGTTAAAAGCAAAACACAATGAAAAAGCAGAAGGAATGCGATCAGCTGAGGCGGCGGCACAGGGTAATCCCATCGCCCACGGGCAGCTGGCAAATCTCGATCCTCGGATCAGCTGCGAGCGCCTTGTTGAGCTCCAGCACGAAGTCCCGGTAGTACCTAACGTACTTTCTCAAAGGCGCATCCGGTGGCGCCACCACGGACCCGTTCCACAGGGTGTTGTCGTAGCCGATCACACCCCCTACTTTGACCAAGTCAATCAGCCTCTTGTGGTAGTTTAGGTAGTTGTCCTTGTCAGCATCCACAAATATGAAATCATATGCACCATCATACTTCCCCTGCCCATTTCAATATTCTCTAAATTAGTAACATAAACATAGTTACATAAGTTTGGTTGTGGTTAGGTTTGTCACGCAATGTAAATCAAGAATTCTTACCTCTGCAACCATTTGATCAAGAACTGGCAAAGCGGGGCCTTCTTTGAATTCAATTTTGTGTGCAACTCCAGCTTTCTCAATTACTGGGAGCCCCAATTCGTAATTCTCCTTGTTGATGTCCATTGCCAGTATCTGCACCCCAAAATTTCACTTATAAATAAATGGGACACAAACTCTCGACCTATTGGGGTTGGGTTTTAAATACCTTGCCGTCGTCGGGAAGGGCGAGGGCAGTAGCTAGGAGAGAGTAGCCGGTGTAGACTCCAATCTCCATGGTGTTTTTGGCATTGATCAGCTTCAAAAGCATGTTCAAGAACTGCCCCTCATCCGCAGATGTGGTCATTATATTCCTATTTCAATTCAAAACCTTTTAAATATCTAAAAACTAAATAAAGGGATTAGTGCTAATTGTGTAGTTAACTAACCATGGATGATTGGCAGTAATTTCTCTAAGTTCTTTCATGGCCTCTGGCTCTCTTGGATATACACTTGTTTCAAGAATATACTGCAAAACCCATTATTTTTGTCAAATAAAAGAAAATAGCTCATTTAAAATGAGACGTATCGAATGAGTATATGCGTACCTGGTAGAGGTCGTCGCTTTGCAAAAGGCTCTTGTGGCCAACCTCCTGATGCCGGCCGGCTTGGGTTTCTGTTGCAACAGCGGCTTGAGCCATCTCTCTCTTTTTCTCTTTGATTGTTGTGGAAAATTTAAACTTGTTTCTCTGTATCTCTTCTTGTTGTGGAAAAGGTGTTGCTGATTTTGAAGGTGGGAAATGGAGGATTATTTATAGTGAGTAATCCGGTCCGGTTTGGGCTGTTTGAGGTGGGGTGGGTGGGCCGGGCCGGGGTTGGTGAGCGATGGAAAAAGAGTGGGTGTGTGGGTCCCAATTGTAGTTGTTGGGTGGGGTCCAATCCATCGAGGATGGCGTCATGCTGATGGCAGCTTTCCCCTTGTGAGCATTTGGTAGGGCTACACGTGGCGAGATGAGCGGTGGGATTTTGTGATTGAGTTTGTGGAATTGTCTTTCAATTTGGGTGGTGGTTGCTTTGAAATGTATGCAGCTTGAGTTTTGAGATTAGTCAGTTTTGGTTCAACTATATATTCATTGTAAATTTTTTTTTATTTGTTATGTATGATATTACAAAGTATGGTTGATTTAGTTTTGTGACAAATGATGTTTTTTATTTATTGGAACTGTTGATTTGAAAAGATGATGCACAAAAGTAGTTATATATAAATTCATAAATAAAATAATAAATTAATGTATAAATAAAATAAATATTATGGAGTATCCAATATCAGTTTACCAAAATGATGCCTAATATCGAGACAACATGATTTATAGAGTGAGACAACAACACTAAACGAGGCTCTAACACAATTGTTGTGGTATCGTTTCGTTAATGAATCCTCTTTCTCAGACTTTAATAGTTGACCTCGTCGAAGTGTGATACAAATCACATCAACAGTTCATCGATAGCACACATCCATGATATGTTACGTCAATCAAATGGACTGGAGTAATAAAAAAGCAAAATCCATAACAGTAAAAAACACACCCACAAAAAAAAATTCAAAATACACAAAGGATTGATAATAAAAAATAACACCACCCACCAAACGATAACCAAAAACTGTAACACTTAACCATTCTTTGGAGTATAAATACAATGTATGCCAACCATTACTTGGAAATTTTAAAAGAAAATGAGGGTTAGCTAATTTACTACTCATTATTCTCTATGTGGTGCGATGTGGAGTATGTAAAGATGGATAGAGCTACATCATTTTAGGTGGTTTTGTGACTTCTGTATATAGTCATGAAAATATTGTCTATTTTATAAAGTTGAAATATTCTCACTCTTATAAATAATTGAAAACATAAGATAAAACAATAAATATAAATATGTCTACCGATACCATTTCAATAATTTGAACAAGTTTTCGAAAGGTGGATAGAGAATCAAACAGTTGAGCTATAAAATTTCTACAATCTATATAGCTTTTTAAGTGATTCACTAACACTTTAATTAAAATATAATAATAGTAAAAAGTAAGTTGAAATTAATCCTTATTGGCCGGTTTTATCATGGGGAATATTACTCGTTAAGTCCATTATAAGGTCGATAAAAATTGAATAAAATCCAATTAGTCACCATCATCCACCAACTCCATGGACGACTTTCCCATTATGATAGATTATCATTTATTCATTTATTTATTCATTTATTTATTTATTTATTATGAGCTTAAACTTTTTTTATCTATCTTTTTGGTTTTATTAATTGAAAATGGGAGATGCTATTTATATAGACAAAATTTGTTAAACTATCATCACTTTTACATGTACCTACCCTTGTTTAGTGTTTAGACACAATATGTACATGTATAATGTATTATTTACGTTTATGACTTATAGCATATACAAAATACTCCCTCCGTCCCCTAATAGGAGTCGTTGCACGAGTTTTAAGAAATGTAAAGAAAAGTTGGTTGAAAAAGTTCGTGGAATGTGGGACCCACTTTTTATATTGATTTTATAATAAAATGTGAGTGGAGTGAGTTAGTGGAATGTGAGACCTACTACCATTTATGGTAAAAATGAAGAGTGACTCTTAATGGGGGACGGCCCAAAAAGGAAATTAGCGACTCTTATTCTGGGACGGAGGGAGTATATACTAGTACAAGTTGGCTTTATTACTAATCAGACCCAAAGTTTGGTATATATATTCATGTTTTCTCACTCACACGGTTTTCTGTCACCATAATAGACCATCACAAAGTCAACTTTGTAAATTCAATGGAAATTGATTTGACCAACGACTATCTATATTTATTGGTTTTATCATATAAAACAACAATATTTATTAATTAGTACTCTCTCCATCCCACAAAGATTGTCGCATTTTTCCATTTTCGTCCGTCCCATAAAATTCGTCTCATTTCATTTTTTACCATTTTTTGTAGTGGATCTGTTATTCCACTAATTTATTCTTACTCACATTTTATTATAAAACTAATATATAAAAGTAGGATCTACGTTCCACTAACTTTTTCAACTCACTTTTCTTTACATTTCTTAAAATCCGTGTCTGATCAAAATGAGACAATCTTTGTAGGACGGAGGAAGTACACGATACTCCTATCAAGTTTAGCCCATCTAAAAAAAGCAAAAAACAAAAAATAAAATATGAGAGTCAAAGTATAGAAGTTTGCCCAGTTCATCATGCCAACAATCAATTTCTAACAACCATGTCACAAAATACATGTGCAGATTTAAGGAAAGCAAAACAGACATGTCTAATTTTGAAGAATCTTTCCTCTGCCATAATCAAAACAAATGTTGATGAAAATACACCACATTTCTCGCAAATAAGCAAATTGTCTTGGACAAAAAATGAAATGACCATCCATACATGCATATAAATGAGGAGACAGCCATTGCATCCGTTTCTATATTACATCATACAAAAGATGCAACAAATAAGAGAATTTTGAATTTTCCAATTTAAATAGCTTATAGTTATCATAGAGACAGATAGCACAAATTCATTGTCCAGATAAACAATTTGCAAGAAAAGGAAGTGATTTGTCGGTTCTGATTCACCATCTCTTCAATATACAGGCAGCATAGCTCAAAGATGCTAATGGGACACTCATTTAAGGAATAAATATCACTACATAAAGTGATACATTGTGTATGGCATGCAATTTATATAAATTACTTTTTACATTCATTTTGAATTATAGATTTTTGGTCTTTTTACTCTTTTTTATTAATAAATAAAGATTATATCAAAGTAGACTTAAATTTGAGATATTTGGCTTGGAACATTATATAAAGATATTGTAGGGATCAGATCACTCAGGTTCACTAATTGCCGGGACCTCTTTTTGTTATTGGATCAACACCGAGATGGCTAATCTCAGTAAAGAACAAGCCAATTACAAGATATTTGTTACAACTAGAATCGTATGCAACAAGTACAAGACTACAATAAACCCTAGCATATATAGAATCTGGAACCAATCGAATATCTCGAGCTATACACTGTGAATCTCCTGCACACTTAATACACAAGTTAGTAACACAATATACAAGATCCTTTCAGATCTAAACCGCAAACGAAAGACAAGAACAAAATAGGATAGAAGAATTAGGATATGGCTCAGGTCGCACACACGACTGCACAGGCCCAAGGACCTCCTCAATCTTCTCCAACAAATCACAAGGGAGCACAGTGAAACAACCGAACCCCAAAACCTATGGTTTCCGATTACTACAACACAGTAGCCACCTCACACATCAAATGACTCACACCACAGCCACAAGGCTTCAAGAACACACAAATCCCACGGATCTAAGAAATCAACCGAAGATCTTCCACCAAACAGCCAGAATCGAACTCAACCGTTCGAAACCAAAGAGATCTCCGAATCAACACAGGAGTTGAGAGATGCATACTCGATTCTCACTAAAACATAGAAGGAGTCACCGGAGAAGAAAGATCGGAAGCCATTTCAGAGAGAGAGAGAGAAAGTTCTAGAGAGAAGCCGGAGAGAAAGCATGTAGAGAGAGAGAGACAAGTGAACAGACTGAGGAGTCAAGGAGGCGCAGGGAGTGTATAACTCTGCAAACAAACACACCCTAGATCCAACGGCTCATCGTCATGATCCGCGTGAGGTGGCATACGTGGCAGCCATCGGAGCGTCCTTTTAAGTATTGGGCCAAATCTGGATTGGGTCACCAATAAACATAAACGAGCCATTAATTAAAACCAGCCCAGCTAATTTAAATAGCAAACCCAAATTGAAGTCCACAATTATTTCACAGATATAATTGTAAAAGCCCATTTTTTTTTTATAGAATTTCATTCCTAGATGAGTTATCTACCATACCAAACATGCGCTAAGAACTTCTCCAAGGGTAGACATAAATGGAGAGGTAAAGTCATATAACTACCATATTTACCTTTTCTTCATGAAAAATCTTTCTCCTAAGAAAGGTATTTGAGAAGGTATTATAATTTCTTCCAATTTTGAAGTGGTATCTTTACTTCTCCATCAATGGAGGGGTAAAATCTTAGAACTACTCCCATATTTGCCTTTTTTTCATTAAAAATCATTCTCCAAGAGAAAATATATTTGAGAAGGTATTATGCTTTTATATTTTGGAATGCATTTTGTACTACTCCATCCGTCCCATTCAAGATGTCAATCATTCCTTTTTAGTTTGTCTCATTCAAGATGTTCATTTTCTATATTTGGAATTACAACATTCTCTCATATTTCCTCATTAAAATATTAAATCACTTTTTCCACTCTACTTTATCACAAACAACTATTCCACCTAAAACTCCGTACCATTCAAGAATGTGGTCATCTTGAGTAGGATGAAAGGGGTATTATTTTATTTTAGAAAATAATTTACTTTTCTATGTACTTTTTTCCTTTGGAATATGTTACTTTTTATAATGATATATTTCACTTTTTGAGAAAGTAAATAAATGATATAACCTCTTTCATTTACATTTCCTCCTTGAAGATGCTCTAAGTATACCAATAAATTAGAATAAATTGCGTTGCATTGAGACTACGCCCTTAATGCATAACTAAGACAAAATTTCATCCATTGGATTAAAAAATAAATTATTTAGAATACATAAAAAACGCACTTCATTATAACTTTATCGGAACATCATTATAGGAGAAAATCGGTCCAAATTTATACTATTAATCACACGACAATTAAGTGTGGTTATCAACCATATATAATATACGGGAGTGATCAATTGCTAACTTACTCTCTAGTTGCTAACTAAAACTAATTTAAGATCATAGGATTTTAGAAATCTAGTGGTCTAAATTTTGTCACGTGTAATTTTTGTTTTTATTAATTAAATCAAAAATGATAAAAAAAACTATCAAATTAGGGTTTTGGATGAATATCAATATAGTGTTTTGAAAATATCAACACAATGTTTTGAGAAGGTCTACACATTGCTTTAAAATGACATTCTACATGTATTATATTTACATATTTTATATACTATGTTGACATTTGTTGCTGTACGAAAAAATTGAAATTTTTGTTTTTTTTTTCAAATTTTGACATCGGAACATATGCAAATGAGATCTCGTTAGAACTCTTATGAAATTATCTTTAATTTGATATATGTTGCGCGAAAAAATAATTTAAATCGAGAAAGTTATATGCGTTTTAAAGTTATGTGATATTTTTCAAAAGTTAGTTACAACTAATTTGTCGTAGATTGACTTTAATACCCTTATGTACGTTTTTTTTATCGTATTGACATTCTGAGGCTGATGATTTAGGCTCTTGATTTGAATATGTAATGGCTATTATTTAATTGTAGTTATCAATTAAATATTAAATTAGCAATATAACACGGTGGTGTCATATACAATATATTTACATATAGTAGTATTTAAAAATAAACATTTACACAAATTGAATATAATTCAGTATAAAATTGGATGTACATCGCCACATCGGCATAACATATATTGCAGCAATCGCACTGAATCTCACGGAAATAACACTATTTTCATATAATTAATTTTGCATTAATTATGAAAAATCAACAAACTCAAAAATGAATAAAGATAAATTAACAAACATTGTATAAACAAAATACCCTTAAATTTTAAACCGGTTTTCTTATCAACCATTATTTCTTTACTACATTACCCCTTCTTTTATATTTGTAAAGTCAAATCACTCTCGAATTACATTAATTGTGGAGTATATTGTATAAAATTCTTGCACAGTACAAACCGTTCCATTATTAATCCAAATGTCAAATTGTGTCTTATGCAAATCAATTTAATATTTAGCAAGTCCTATAAATTTAAAAATTATAAGATTTTTAAATATTTCAAACTTATTTTTTAAAGTGCTTGAATCCTCAAAAATTTGAGTAATATTTATTGCCAACACCAATGATATTTTATACTACTAACATGTTTGGATCTAACGATGAAGATAAATATTGTGTACGAATGAGTTGAACAATGCTCCAAGGATAAATTTCAATTCTGAAAATTTTTATGAAGATGGTACACACAACTCACAAGACGAGATAATACGAGAAGGTTTACAAGATGAGATGGTACGAGAAGGTTCACGAGACGAGATGGTACGGGAAGGTATTGTTTGGATGGCAACATTAAGAAATTAAGAAATTAGATGTGAATAAGTATTATTTAATTGGACGTGAATAACTATTATTAGTAAGGATTTCATTAGATGATAACATTAAAAAATTAATTATATATGCATGTAGTCATTTTTATAAAATAATAATTTAGTAATAAAAAATTAATTGAATGTTAATGACTATTATTCCATTGGATGATAGCGTTTAGAAATTAAGCATATAAACACACATCTGATTTAATAACTTAGAATTTAAGAATTATTTGGTAATAAAAGATAATTGGATGTGAATGACTACTAATATTCCATTGGATGATGACGTTTAGGAATAAAATATATGCACATGCACTTGTTTTTATAACTTGGAATTTAAAGTTTAATTAATAATAAAATAATAGGATGTGAATGGATATGATTATTTCATTAGATGACAACCATAAAGAAATTAACTTAAAATTTTTTAGAATGATTTCGTAAAAAAAAAATGGATCTGAATGACTACTAATATTTCATTTGGATGACAACGTTTAAAAATTAAGTGTTTGCACATGAAGTCGTTTTTATAACTTAGAATTTTAAAGATGAATTAATAATAAAATACTTGGATGTGAATAGATATGATTATTTCGCATTTCGTTGGATGATAACACTAATAAATTAATTATATATGCAAGTAGTTGTTTTTAGAACTTGAAATTATAATACTTATTTAGTAATAAAAATTAATTGAATGTGAATGACTATTATTATTTCATAGGATGATAACATTAGAAAAATTAAGTATATACGCATGTAGTCGTTTTTATACCTTAGAATTTTAAAGATGAATTAATAATTAAATAATTGGATGTGAATGAATATGATTATTTCGTATTTCCGTGGATGATAATAATAAGAAATTAATTATATATGAATGTAATCGTTTTTATAACTTGGAATTATAAAATTGATTTAGTGCCCACTCTGTCCCCGAATAAGATTCATGTTTTGCTATTTTCGTTCGTCCTTAGTAAGAGTCATATTTAACTTTTACCATAAATGGTAAGTAGGTTCCACATTGCACCAAGTTATTTCACTCACATTTTATTCTAAAACTAATATATATAAGTGAGACTCATATTCCACTAACTTATTCAACCCACTTTTATTTATATTTATTAAAATTTGTGCCATAACCAAATAAGACTCATATTGCGGGACAAATAAAGTAATAAATAATTAATTGGATGTGAATGACTATTATTATTTCATTGGATGATAACATTAAGAAATTAAGTATATACGCATGCAATCGTTTTTATAACTTTAAAGATGAATTAATAATTAATTAATTGGATGTGAATGAATATGATTATTTCATATTTCGTTGGATGATAACACTAATTAAAAAATTAATTATATATACATTTAGTCATTTTTATAATTAATAACTGTATAGTAATAAAAAATTAATTAAATGTGAATGACTATTATTATTCAATTGCATGATAACATTATAAGAATTAAATATATACATATGCAATCGTTTTTACAATTTAAAATTTTAAAGATGATTTAAAATAAAATAATTGGACGTAAATGACTATGATTATTCGTAATTTTTGTTCGATAATAGCACTAAGAAATTAATTATACATACATGTTGTCGTCTTTATTAATTATGTATACATGTATTCATTTTCATCCTCAGAAATTTTAATATTGTAAAATATTGTGAAATCAACTAACTATAGTAAAATATTGTGAAATCAAATATTTATTCATTCCTATTCGTCATCCGAAAATTATGCAATCAAAAATCATGGACTTCATTACTTTTTCAAAAATTGGTATAATCAAAGTATATTTGAAAACAATAAAATAGTTGTATAGAAGGTAACTTTGATTCATTTTTTTTATTTAAAAAATTTATCTTTTACATTTAAAAAAATATTATAATTTTATTATAAAATAGTATGTTTCAATTATTCATATTCATTATCCGAAATGGCGAAATTTATGAAATCATATATTGTGTACAATATATCCATTAATTGTAAATAAATTTTAATTTTCAGAAATCTCATTTAGAGATATATAAAGTAATTAAATTATGCCTATAGTTAAATAATCTATGATTTATTAAATTAATATCTGTTGTCGATTTTCGCACAACAAATTCAGAATCTAAAGAAGTCTAGCTCTTGAATAAAAAACTAATTATGTTAGAAAAATCAATATTTGTTTTTTCGCTCGACAACCAGAGGCAAGTTCTAGAAGACCTCGGCCCGAGAGATATAGGACGTCATAGATAAATGAAATATCATCATTCTTGGAAGAAGAAATTATGCAAACATATATCATATGGATGCTACTTTAACCTAAATAATTAATTTCAAAGATCTAATACATCATTTCCGAAATGTGTGTAATTGTTCTTTCCTAAAATAATCATACAAGGGTAACTATGTAATACATTAAATTAATTAACAACTAGTATAAATTTATTTTGAATGTAAAATACCTAAAATGTCCAAAATTGTATATACAATCTTTGTTAATTTATCACTACTCTTCAAAAATATAGTACTACTTTACTACTTTAGCATAAATCATAATACTGAATGTAAGAAAAGATAACATTGAATTTACGTTAGCACAAGGCAATTATATTAACCCTAGTAACATTTAAGGGTTGTTGTGAGTTGTCATTAATTAGTGTCATCAACACAAAATTAAATTAACATCATCATAACATTGAATTAACATTAGCACAACCTTTCATTTACTTGAGCATAATATATGCAAGTACACATATATATTTATTATTTACATACCGGGTATTTCATTTTTTTTTCTGTGAACGTGTGGAATTAGAATCTCATAAAATTATCTTTTATTTAATATACTAGTATATGATTTGTGAAATAAATTAAATTGAGAGGATTAGATGAAATTTAAAATTTTGTAGTGTTTTAGAATTAAGAAAGTGGGGTCAACTGTCACTGAAAAAGAAGTACTGTATGCAATTACAAATTCAAAAAAAAACTTGCACATAGCCTTGAATGCATATACAACGCATATTGAATTAATTCACATTGCATTAATTGAAAAAACCATCCTTGTAAATTATACACACACATGTATTTCAGAAAATATTTTTCCTTTTTTAGGGACAATATTTATTTACTAATGAGAATATTTCCATTTAAATAATAATAATTTTAGTTGATTTTTGATCAATTTTATAACTTTCAAAAAATAGTGAATTAAATCATGATTTGTGTACATTTATACAATAATCTCATGCGATTAAAAATTTCAATAAAATTTGTCATATAAATCATAAATTTTATTAACTTCTAAACAAATTTAACATTATTCTACAATATTATGGTCGGTTTGTAGATGATTATCATATCATAACGATATAATGTGAAAAGTTCAAAAGTGACAACAAATTTCCTTACAAGAATTTTAATCATATAAAATAATTGCGAAAATTGTAAGATTTAATTCCAAACTTTTGAAAATTATACTACTATAATTTAATAAAAAAATTTCCTTCATAAAATGAAATTTACCTTAAAATCACCATAAAATTTCTTCAATTGACCTGTGTGTATAATTGGATTCTTACCTTTATCAAGACGGCAGTCAAATAACTGTCCCATAGTCAAATCTATGAATTACCAAAAACATCCCTTCGAATTTCTGTATCTGCAAAAAAAAGTTCACATTTACATCATCGCCCCCTCTCTCTCTCTCTAAACAATCCACATTCTCTTTCAACCATAAAAACAATGGAGATTTTCAATTTCACTTACATGTGAAACCATCTGTAATACAAGCCAGCATAAAAAGGTTAAATCTTTGTAGTTTTTCCCCTATTCTATTGGGTCGTAAGTTGCAAGAGCATTCACATTCGTATTTTTACCCATGAGCACGGATGTGGGCTCGACCTCACTTTTTCTGTCTGCTCTTATACAAGAGCACAACACCCACATTCGTGCTCTTCCGCAAGAACGAGCACAAGAGTCTTACCAATCCATTATTCAATTTAAATAAAAACATTTCCACGAAATTAAAATATATTAAAAATACCCAAAATAATATTATAAATTACAAAAAAATTAAAAATTACATAATTAAATTCCTAAAAAATAAAAATTGCATAATTAAAATACTAAAAAATAAAAATTACATACTTAAAATCCTAAAAAATAAAAATTACATAATTAAACTCCTAAAAAATAAAAATTACGGAATTTAAGCGTAAAAATGCCCCCGGGGAAGACTAGTCATCATCCGGCGATACCCCCAACGTTCTTTGGAGACCCCGTATCATCGCCACACGCGATCGAAGTTGCTCGGGGGTCATATTTGACCTATCGGCCAAATTGAGTTGGGCCAAAACCCCCTACAACGAGTTGGTGGGGGTTGAGGTGGCACATAGGGAGCGGGGGCGAATGGAGTCGCGGCATGACGGCGGTTGGCCGCCTCCTTCTTCCTCCTTGCGGTCGGCGTTGGGAACCGCTCGGGCCGGCGTCGAGGCTACCCAAGTTAGCTCCGGCAAGTTGGCTAGCCATGTCTTCGGAGCCGGCGTCGGATAGGGATACCGACCTTGACCGTTTAGAGGAGCCGCTAGAGAAGGATGTTACGCCTCCCTTATACTTCGGATGCGACCGCGTCTCCTGCCAAATGTTGAGGTACTTGAACGGCTTGTAGTTCATGGATTGGTAGGTCGACAAGGTGGAACTGATGATGTCGACCTCGCTCCGGCCGCTCCCCGCCAACCGCTCTTCCTGGAGGTAATACCCCTGGAACTTTTAGATTTCTTCGCTGGCTCTGTATATGGCGTTGCGCATCATACTCTCGTTGCGCTCGATTGTTTCAGCCGGCTGGTTTTCATTGTAACTGCGACAGATGCGCCACCAATAATGATCGCCGGATTGGTTCGTGCCAACCTCCGGATCTTCGGAGATTGACAAGAACGCTTTGAACAATTGTTCCATCTCCGTCGGAGTGTACGGTGTGCGGACATCGCGAGTAGGAGGAGTCGGAGTTTGGGAGGGGCCGCTCGACCTCGCTCTAGGCTCGGGTGTCCACCCGTATTGCCATTCGGGGGCATCTTGGTCGTCGATCGGGTAAGGCCAGTAGCCACCCGGAACTTCCGAACCTTGGGTTTGAGGAGGTGCCGAATAATCCGTTTCCAGACTAGGAAATGGTTGTGAACCGAACCAATCGGGGTTCCAACCGTGGGAGCCGATGCGTGATCGCCGTGGCCGGATATTGTTTTGTTGTAAGAGTAAGAGTGAAAGAAAGATTGAGAATTGAGAATGGAAATGAGAGAATTTAGATGAGAATTGTGTAGTGTGGTGTGAATTTTTGGTGTGAAAGTGAGGGTATTTATAGATGAAAAATGTGTATTTTTGGGGAAAAATAAATTAAAAGTAGGTAGAAAATGGATATAATTTTTTGGGAAGTGAGAAAATATTTTTTTTTAATTTTTAATCAGATATTTTAATTAAAATCCATTTTTTTTTTAAATTTCCAACGGCGGCTCGCTGGCACGGACGTGCTCGATGCATCGAGCAGTGCCGTGCCAGCGGCAAGAGCGCAGCGGAAGACAGCTCATCCGCGCCGTTGGCACGGACGGACGGACGAGCTTGTGCTCGTCGAGGTGGACGCTCTGACAAATTGAAATAAACTTTCCTCATCGAGCAGTGTCGTGCCAGCAGCAAAAGCACAGCGGCGGACAGATCATCCGGGCCGCTGGCACTGACGGACGGACGGACGAGCTTGTGCTCACCGGGGTGGACGGTCTGACAAATTGAAATAAAACTTCCCTTTACTATCTACCTACTGCCTTTCACCGTAAATTCAACCCACATAAAAAGAAAACCCATTTACTCAATCGCCGTCATCGCTGGATCATCTCTCTCTTCTCTGAGGTTTTTTTTTCTCAAACCCATCTACTTAGTTGTAAATTTTTTCAGTTTGTTTTGATATTTGAGGAAGTGAGTTTGTTCATTAGTTTTTGATTAATTTTATCTTAGATTGTTCAAGATTGAATTTTTTCCCGGAACTTCACAAGATTAAGATCGTGAACATTCACGGAGGGATCTGTTTTTAAGGTGTTTTAGAATAGTTATACTCCTATCAATTGATGAACTTCGATGGAATCAATTGATTAGATTCTTGTAATGAGTGATATAGGATAGATTCATTGTTAAAAAAAGTTGTGATATTCACAAAGTTATAATCTTTTTTTCTCAATCTCTTGTTTTTTGGGTAAAACTGACCAATTTTTCAGAGTATCTGTTTAATTCAGCGTGGGAATACAAATGGTATATGGAATTTCATTATCTAATTAGTATCCGTCGTTTTCACTACCTATCAAAGAATTAAGAGTGTAGAGTCATATTTGAGTATTTTTTTTCTTCTCATTTTCTTTTCTTGTTATCGTATTCCTATGAATGGTCTTACCTTTTGAGTTGAAGTTTCTCATGTGGTTTTAAGTTTGCTATGGTTTGAAAATTGTTGATCTATTTGAGGCTGAGGATTGGTTTCATTCCGTTTACTTGTGCATAAGCTAGAGTCTGGTATTGTGGAATCTTTATTGCCAGTGAATTTTTCAGTCAATGTTGTGATACATCACTCCATTTTTTATACTACATTTGGATTATGAACGTTTGCACTAGTATGTATCATTGTGGACTTTTGTGGAGGACAATAACTGGAAAAAAATTACATTCTTTGATGTCATTTGAGGCAACCTTAACTTTCATAAAAATAGTTGTATTTGAGAACTTGTTTTAGAGTGTTAAGTATATGTTGTTGCTTTTATGTCTATTCAGTTGATTCCTTGTCAGTATGGGCGAGTTCATCGTCATAGCTCTAATTGTATATTCTTGTGCAACGTCTATTAGTATCTTACACTTTCAACTTTATATTATTAGGCTTAAAGTGATTTTTATCTCCCTATTCTTCCTCTGCAGATCTGCTGAAACTCCTTGCTGCTGTTTGCCTAATATGCTTCTGTAGTTGGTATAATTTATTTGACATATAATTGCAGACATGCAACGGGGGAGAAGTACCCTCAATTCCTTTCCCGAGCCATTTGATTTGAACCAAGGATCACTTTCTGAAAATACCTCTATGGATCATTCAGTTGAAAACCAACAGTCCAATTACATTCTTGGATCTACTGATGGGAATGTTAGTCGCGTTAGTACCACTGATGGCTCTTCTCAGCGTTTTAGTGTTTGGGACCAGGGCGAATCCAGCTCCAGTTCAAACAATATGCAAGGGTCCTTTCCACCATCAAACGCCACAGGTTACAGAAATTTGGTTACTGGCAGACCCCCAGCCATGCAAAATCTCAGCTCGAACAATGCTTCCATGAACTTAAATTTGAATGATGGCCAACCGTGGAATCATGATTGCCATCAAGGTTCTGGAGCAGTTGCATCCCATAATCTGTATAAATCTGGTCATTCGGCGGTGGAACAGAATTCAACCTTTTATGCTTCTTCAAGTAACATAGGAACCTTTTCTGGTCGTTCGAGTAATTCATCAGAAAATTACGATTTAGCAGGTCCATCTTTTGGTTCCTGGGGTTCATCTTGTAAGAGAAAGGCTCTTGAGGGCACTTCTGGACAATTTTACCCTGGTGGAAGTTCGAGCTCGGATCAGCCAATGGGAAAGAACATAATGCAGCATCCAGCTCATGGTAGTTACAATACTTCAGGTAGCTTGAGTATATCTTCTGGTCCGGTGAACTTGTCTTCAACGAATCTCGTGGAGCAACTAAATCCAAGTATTGGGGTTGGTATGAATAGAGTGGCTCCCAGCCCTTTTCCCTCTTCAAGCGTTCCAGGAGTGGCAGAAAGCTCGGCTAGACATTTTGCAGTAAGATCGAATCATGGACGCCATGAGCCAACTCCGTTCAATACACCTAGAAGTTCATCTATGAGGAGCTCTGGTGTTTACGCTTCCCATTTTTCAAGACCTATTGCAAACACCGATTCTGCAGAATTGAGGTCGTCTATCACACCACCAATGAACCAACAGAATTCTCTGACTCGGCCTCATTTGATGCCTGTAAATGAGGCAAGAGGAACACACTCATACCCTTGGAATGGTTCTTTGAGGTCACGAGGCGGTAGTTCATCAAGTTCTTTTGTAGTCTATGGAGAAAGTGGTCATGGAGCACCCGAGGAAATTAACGTTAGAAGTTCTCGAAGAAATAATCTCGAGTACCCCATGACCGTTTCTGCACCGGAGACAAGAAATGTCATGCCGGATCAAATCGATTGGAGTTTTGCTCCTGGAACTTCTGCATCTTCTAGGAATCATCCTACTGGTTCACGTATCGGTCCCAGTTCTGGAGGCAGGACCTATTCTGGTGCATGGTTGCCTCATCAAAACCCGGCATTACAAAATCATGAAAGGTTATCAGAATCTCTTCCTTGGATTCCTTCCCATCGAGTTGAGCCTGAATCCGGGACTCTTAGAAGGAATTTTTCAGTTTTTCCTTCAACGGACGAGGCAGCTAATACTAGTCAACATCATTTAGATCAAAGGTCAGCAGCACTGTTGATGGATATACCAGGCGATGATATTACTGGTCGGCGTTCTTTGGCTGCTGTTGAGAGCAGACATAGACTGGTATGTTACTTCCATAAAAAATTGCTTTATATTGCATTTCTCTTGCAAATGCAGTATATAACTTTACACCTCTGATTCTCCTCAAATGTTTTTAAAAATTACAAGTATTTTTGAAGTACATTGCTTCCTGCAGTGTTGCTAGCCTGTTCTGCTGAATCTATAATCTTTCTGCTATGGATTGACTAATAAGCCTAAAAGAATTTGGAGCACCACTACTGTTTCTACCTGAATGAGTTTTAGATCAGAATATGACATTAAGTCATCAACCTCGATAGCCTTATTGTGAATATATATGCTAGTATAGATGGATGAACTACTGATAAACAGAACGTATTTGATGTAGAGACTCTATATCTCGAGTTTGAGTATTCTGTAGTCTTGGTGTTTGAGTATATGATATAGGGCGACTCTCTAGATCTCGATAACCTTATACCCCTTTGGTGTTTGAACTACCTTATATATCATCATCTCTCCTTGTTACTATAAAGTTATAGCTCTGATACTTCCGTATCAACGATGAACAGATACGTCAACTCTTGAATGCCATGCGGAGGGGTGTACACTTACAAGCTGAGGTTTGTTTGGATCTTTGCTATGTTCGTAGTTCTTAATTTATATGCGGCCCTAAGAATACGTTAGGTCATTAGCTACAACTAACTTTAAAAAAAAAAAAAAGAAGCACCATGACTTGTTTTTTGAACGATTATAATTTCTTACATGTTTTTTCTTTGAAAAGTTTAAACTTCTGTCAGTTTTGACTCTAAACAGTTTATTGTAGTATCAACTTTTTACTATCCGAGTAATTACATGATATGCATTTTCCATGCCTATATACCTGCATAACTATTCGCCTCACATCATTACGTACCTATATTGTTAGTCGGGCTGGTCTTGGATATACCGCTCAAGAACTATCACCCTAAGACCTGTTCATGTTCATAGAAGTTAGAACCTACTATAAATGTGGCCTTTTGACTCTTAGTCCAGGGTTCGCCCGACCTCATTACTATTCGTATCTAAGAGCAGTCATAAGCATATTTTGCGCAGAATTTTATTTCACAATTCCCATACCATATTTGATTTGATAAAGTGTGGTAATGATTGCAGTTGATTCCCAAAATTTCCATGGTAATTGAGATCTTTAAAATTTTTCACTCCAGGATTATATGCTCATCGATCCTTTTATGAACGAATTTGCTGAGTTGCACGACAGACACAGAGATATGAGGCTTGATGTCGATGATATGTCCTATGAGGTAACGTTTACTTTGTGTGATGAGTTATATTGACAATGCGTAGGATTGAGTATTTGAAGGATTTCATGATTTAAAAAAAAGCTCAAAATTGTTCAATCCATCGAAGTACATAGATATATTTATCAAACTTCATGCGGCAGGAATTATTGGCTTTGGAGGAGCGAATTGGGAACGTGAGCACCGGGCTCAGTGAAGAGCAAATCAGGGGCTCCATGAAACAGCGCAGGCATGAAGCAGCTGGAAGCACGCTGCCAAGCATGGAGCCGTGCTGTGTATGCCAGGTTAGAGCCTTTTGCACGCCCCATACCATCTGATAAGTCGTGCTGGTTTCGTGAGTACTCCTTGATTTGATTGCTACGTCTGCCAAAACATGAAAAAATCTTTTTCCTTGGACCAGGAGGATTACATAACTGGAGAAGACATCGGAATATTGAACTGTGGGCACGAATTTCACACAGGCTGCATCAAGCAGTGGCTTACGCTGAAGAACCTTTGCCCCATATGTAAAACGACGGCCTTGGAAACTTGAAGGCGAAACGGTGCTCTCCCCTTCAAATAATGTCCCTATTTTTCACCCTTATCCCATTGAAGGGTGTCTTTTCCTTTTCTTTTTTACAGCTATGGTCGAAACTGGTCCGTGCTCTCCTCACCGGCTTGGTGGACTCAAGAAAGGAGAGATCCACATGGAGTGAGTTGTGAGAAGTGTGCACCATGATACTCTTTTAGGATTGAAGTTGATAATCTATGAACAATTTTGTATTCTTCAAACATGAAAACTTTGAGCCTATGAACTGAATAATAATACTATAGACTGACATACATTATTGGAGATTGTTATGTAGTACTTATGATTTCTTTAGCTTTCTGTTATTGGTGTGATAATGGACTATGTTGGACTGAAATGAAGATTTTTCCTATAATAGTGATATATAGTTTTAATTTTTAGTGGTTTTAAAAGTTGTAGTATTCATCTTATAAAACGTCAGCAGGCAAGTATTCCAAACATAATAGGGTTGCCTTTGAAAAATCCAATCTCCTAATAATTTTAGCTAAGCCACCAAACAAATATGGATGGTCATAACAAACATGAATTCGACTATTCTATCCGTTTTCCATTAAACTTGTCTTCACATTGCTAAACAAACATAAAACATTTCATATCATAGAAATTTCAGAATTTCAATTCTCCATAATTTTTTGTAACAAACCATCTGTGTTATACCCAATCCATGTAAATTCATTCAATAGTACTCCATTTAATTTACACCTTTTAGCCCTTGAAGCATACCTTCATTCTTAATCACCTCAATAATCATCACAACTAAAACAAACAGAATATATATACTGCCATAACTTAATAAACTAAAAAAGAATTGATAAATTATCAAAAAAAGTTTCATTGAGTTTTAGTCCACTGCGAAAACAATATGATCTTGATTTTTCTACCGAACGACCTTGTTTCTATATGAATGAGCATTATTTTCTCAGCAAAATTTTAAAATTTCCAAATTGGTCAAATTTCATAAGTACTATTTTATATCTTTTGTCCATAATTATAATTATTATACCATGGTGTGGGGTGGCGTGTGCACAGCATATAATTGATTGATCAACAATAAAAGGCTATTAATAGATACAACAAATCTAGGTGACCAAATTTTGTACAACCAAAAACTAGTTTATTTGAAAAAAAATATTTTTATTTATGCATTTAATTAAAATATATGGATGCATATATAGTACATAGAAAGTGCATAATATTGTGGTCATATATTTATGATTTATGTATAATTTTTTTACTTTTTTGGAACCATAAATGTAATTAGTGCATACTTTAATTCAAATTTTAAAAACAATAGAAAGAAAATTCAAATAAAAAAATGAGGTTAAAAGCTAATAAGTCTTTTTAACTTGTCCACTTACTATATTTATTATTTTAATATATAATTAATACATCAAATTATTAATATAACCTTATTTTGATTGTAGAAAATTTAGTTGTTTATCATGATATAAACATTTTGTATGCATGCGCCACACGACATTATTCTCTTCAGTCCACGGTCAAAAAACTTAAAAATCTAATTCACTTCTATTTATTCATCATCATAAAAGCCCCACATTAATTTCATCAAATTTAATCACACCAAACATTAGTAATCTGTAATGAATGCTATTCAACTTTTGAAATTACAATCACCAACAAATCATTTCCATTCCAAAACTCTCTCCAAAGAAGAGTAGATAGATACAAATACATACATGTACCCCCCTAAACTAACCCTCTCAAATCATGCCAACTAATATTTCCCCTTTAAAAATGCAATTTAAATTTGAACCTAAGCAGCAAAATAGTTAGAATTATTAAAAAATAAAAATCAAAACGGAACGACGTCGCTTCCGGCATAATCATCCGTGTTGGCAATGGAGTCGTGGTGGGGCCACGAGTCCCTTAGCGATTTCAGCAGCGTCTGCGCCTTCCGCTTCGCCCTCTCCGTGCAGTCGCTTTGCACCAGCAGCAGCAGTTGAGTCAGCACCCCCGCCGCCACCGCCTCGCACTTCGCCCGCTCCGACGCCGAGCACAGCGACAGCAGCGCCCCCGCCGCGTACTCCGTCGCCCGATCCGAGATTTTCAGGATCGTCTTCACCAGCAGCGGCGCCGTCAGCGCGTGCGCCGCGAACGCCTCGCACCCCGCCGGAATCCGGCACAGGAGCTCCACCGTCGCCAGCGCTCTCTCCGCGTCGCACTTCTCGTACTCCGCCAGCCTGTCCACCAGCGCCTCCGCCGCCCCCGCCGCCACCGCCCGCTCGCGGTGCTGCTTCACCAGGCACAGCGCGAACAGCGCCTTGATCCCGACCTTCACCGCCCTAGGATACGCCGCCGGATAGTTCAGCAGCCCGACGATCCCCTCAAACACTCCCTCCGCTCCGCTGAGCTGCGATCGGAGATCCGGCGACCTCAATCCCGCCGCAATCGATTCAATCAACGCCGCCGAGTTCACTCGGACGTCGATCGACGAATGGAACAGTAAATTCACCAGATAACTCACCCTCTCCGAATCACTCGCCACGAACAAACACTCCGGTTCAGAGAGAGTGAACATCGACAAAATCGCAATCGATTCCAGATTCAATTCCGTCGGAATCGCAGCAGCGTCGGCGAACACAATCGACAGCAAAATCGCACGCGCATCACTACCAGCAATAACAGATCTATTCTTCTCCGATTCACGGGCCAAACCTCTGAGCCGCCGCAGAGCCGAAAGCCTCACGCTAAACGAACCGGATCCGGACGAAGCCTGACTCAGCAGAGACCGAACCAGAATAGGCTCGGCAGGCTGCTTCGGAGTCGGAATCCGCTCCACACCAAACGAGCGGTTCGCAACGCACCATTCCTGAATCAGCCTTCGCAGAGTGTGGTTCGGAATAAGCGTGAAATCTGTGAGTGGGGCCCGGGTGACCGGACACGTGGTGTTCCCGGTGGCCACCCACGATTCAATGCTGGAGCGATCGTAAGTTTGACCGGTGCAAACGGTTACAGGGTCGCACATCAGCTCCAAGGAAATCGGGCAACGGAAATAGTAAGGAATCTGCACGCCGATATCCAGAGGCTCCAAACCAGCTGGCATGTTCTTCTAAACCTCTCTGTTTATTTTGAATTTATATATATATATATATATTGGTTGAATAATATATGAATCGAGAATGAAAAATTGAGGGACAAGAAGTAGAGAAAGAGTGATACTAACTGCAAATTCTGTTTGAGGATGTTGGGGGAGGGAGTGATGGGTTATATACCGAATAGGAACAGAGGGACATTTCTCTGCTGACGGATTTGTACTATGTGCTGTGCTGCCTATTTCCCATTAATCCGCCACACGTGTGGTTCGTTTAACTCAACCATGGTTACCTAGCTTAGATGAGACTGGATTGGGATGGGCCCATCTTTGTTTTGAAATTTCTTTTTTGGTCAAAATCTAACTCCTGTTTTACATCATTATTTGAATTAAATCAAGGTGAATGGTTCTCATTGCTCATTTGTTTTTTCTATTTTTGGGGTTTATTCTGCTCCTGAGATTCTTGGTCATCTATATTTTTGTATGGAAGAGGATATGGATGGTTGCATCACCTTCCCTCATCACTTTTAAATTAGCTCAATTTCTTTAACTTGATGAATTAGATTTAGGAATAATACACCTCACATTTAAATAATGTTACAATTGAGTTAATTAATTTGTCTAAGTGGAATAAGTTTGACATAAAATATAATTATGTTTTGCACTGATAATTTAATTTTACGAGTACTAGAATTGAATTAAGACATTGAAAGATAATTCTTGTTATGCTAGACTTTGATAGTGCCTTTTTTTAAACTGTCAAAATTTGCAAGACTATTAGGCTGTTCTATTTGCAAGATTAAATATGTATGGTATTTGATTCATGAGATTGAATATCACAATTCAATCTTAGATGAATAATCATGTGATAATTAGTCATAGTCAATCTTCTCCAACTATATCTCAATCCTAGACTATATCTCAAGATTATCTTGTCCAACAAATCGAACAGCCACTATAAGTTAGTTCAAAATTTATATACTAACACATGGTAATGATTCAAATTTCTAATTTATTTCCCTTTATTTTCTTTCTTCCCCTCATCATTTTTACTACCTGGAAATGATTTTTTACCGGATTTATTCTTACTACCTGCAAATGATTTTTACCAGGTTCATTCACGCATGTTTGATTTTTTGTTTTTTTTCCGGCATTGATTGCAATCATGGAACTGTACCAAAACCAAATAAATAGATTCTTTACTTGTCCCATATCTGAATATTCTTGCTTATGTTATTGTTTAAACAAAATCTAAAAGTTGCTTTTTCTAACGTTAGCACCCATATAATACTACTACAACCAATATATATGAGCCATTGAATGTTTGTGTTAAAGTGGTTTAACCAAACCTTTCATTTTTTTACATTGAACTCTAAGTCAAACTTCCAAATTAGGTTTAGACCAAGAGTAAGGGGTGTGTTAGAAGTTCCAATATTTGGTTGTAATAACTATATCTATTGAAGTGAAGTAATTTTTTGTTGTTGTATCATATGGTTATTGGTTTGATGACTAGTAATAATTATATACAGATATAATGATAGTAAGTAGCAAAATACTAGACAAAATGACAAATACTAAGGAAATAATGGTTATGGGTTTTATCACGTTTAGCAGGAGGAAGCATGCCTGGGCAAGAACATAAAGTAGATAAGCTTTATTAACTCCTTTACATAAAACTGAATACTGCAACACTGAAAACACTATATATACATAGATTCATCAAAAGAGAAACAATTGCTGTGACCTCGTGGGATACCTTTTCATCAAATCTATAGGTAGGTATATATTTCTAGTGAGAGAAAATGACAAATTAAATTGTCCAATAGTGTGACAGTGAGGTCATTTCCCAATTCCCATACATTAAAAAGTGGTCAAAAATTAGGAAACTTTACTTGTTGTGGTGATTAGTAAATGAATAGTAGCAAGCAGCTAGGGTTTTGGTTTGTGGTTGGGTGTTATTAAGTTTTAACTCTTTATCGATGACTACATATATGCATGAATTGCAAGATTCTATGCAAGTTTGGAGATTCCCAAGAGGAGAAGTCTCTCAGCAGGTATTCAAATTCAATCTCCTAGAAAACAACCCAATTGGGTATTTTTGACCAATTATTATTACGATAGCTAGGTTGGTTAGTTGTATGAATTTAGTGCTCATAAGCTAGGAAGACCCTAGATAAAGCAATTATTTTTTGGAACTTTGAAAAGAAGTGCAATCATAGTCTTGATTATACTAAATCGACAATCTTGGAGTCGAATGCAAGTAATTTTCAAGAAAGATGGGAAATGAATTAATTTGATTGACCATACATTTTTGACTGAATTATTTCCACTACTTTTTATGTTATGAAATGAAACCATAGATGAAAATTAGGCGCGACTTAATTGATAAATTAAACAATGTATGAGTTGATATATAATCAAGTGATATCATTTCCTTTTCAAACCAAATTAAGCTTAAAGAGTATAAAAAAGAAGTTTGTGTTGGAGAAAGCAAAGAATAGTAAATGCAGATAGCAATACTTTCTAAAATAAGCAACGTAAAGAGGGAAAAATGTTGATACTCATGAGTGTATAGGATAGCAATAATGAAATGAAGAAAGAGGAAAATGTATTAATAACAGTCAAAGATACTTAGATTAGAAGAAGCAGAGCAGGATATAAGGCCTGTATATTTAAAGGTGGGGGTGGAATGACCGGTGGTCAAAGGTCAAAGATGAATAGAGGAACGTGCGGGGGGACACCTTGTCTCTCTCCACACTTTAATTCTTTTAATTTTGGCCCCCCCAACAACCACCACCACTCACATCTCTCTCTCTCTAACATATTAACACCTTTTAATTTCTTAGTTTTGCACTTAATAATAATACTAGTACTACTACTTACCAACGAGTTATAGCGCAGTCGACAGAGGAGAGTTGTATTAACCTTGAGATCATGGGTTCAAACCCCACCATCCGCTGAAAGACTTTCGGCCTTAATCCGCAAACTCGGTTGAGCAAGTTAGTCGGATTCTGTCAAAGGGAGGGTTCGGTACGCCTATGGTCAAACCCAAAAAAAAAATAATGCTACTTCATACGTCTATCGTTAAGTGTCTCATTTTGGATCGTCACAAGTACTCCCTCCGTCCCGGACTACTTGCACTTATTTCCTTTCTGGGCGTCCCAAGTTATTTGCACTCTTTCCATTTTTAGTAAAAATTATCACCTACAGCCGCAATTGTTGACTTTGCTATACACTCATTCCTTAATCTCCGTGCAGAAAATTAAATGTGCGAGTAGTCCGGGACGGAGGGAGTATAATTCTACACTCACTTGTAATGGATAGAATGGACTTTTTTCTTCTCAATTTTCATTAATTTATGTCAAAGTATTCACCCAAAAAACTCTTACTATTATTTTGATAAAAGTTCAATCTACATCCCATTTTACAAAATCTAATGTGATTTCTTAGGTGGATTGTAAGTGAAGTAAAAAATATGTAGTATCTTTTGAAAATGCTGAAAATTGGGGATACAAGCTATATATAATTAGTCCATCTATGTATTTGGTGAAGATCTAGAATTATAGTAATTGGTTAGGATGTTGATTAAGTAGGGCACACGACATTCGGACCACTTGATGTTACTTACGCTCACTCCATTGGAGTGGAGAGAATATATTTTATCCTTCTCATCTTCTTTTCTTCCATTTTATTTTTTTCCCTTATTATAGTTTGCTTTTACGACTTTTTTTGTACTGTATAAATGTTGTTTTAATACTTTGGAGAATGATGGGATTTTTGAACCATGCATGGGTCTTCTTCTATCTCGAAAAATTTTGCATTGGTTTATGCATTAAAATGTTTATGTAGAAAATGTATACTTGCCATATGATTTAGTCACATCAATATATCAAAAAAAATGTTTCAATTTTTTTTATATTTAAAGCAGTGATTAAAGGTAAGATTACAGTGGTGAAAAAATGATGTGCTATGACTGAAAGATTATTGATTTAAATACCTTCTAGATCGGGATAGTTTTGTGCCAATATATTCAAAGTGAAATAGTATTTCTATTTTTAGAAATATATCATTTTATGTCAAACGGATGGAATATTAAATAATCAGTTTTCTAAAATTGAATGCTACACACCGGCCGGGCACTTGGTTTCTTCTTCAATGATCGATAGTCAAAGGCAAAATAAATGAGTTTAAATACATAGAGTTTGAATTTCCTTTCTTTTTTTTAGAAGTGGCGCAATAAAGGAAAGAGGGAATGTACACGGTATATATTTTCAAATGGCCAAACCCATCTACATTAATATCCTAGTTCATGCATATATCTACACATACAAAATGGTGCTCTATTTTTTCTTCTCTTTTTAAATCTCAAATGAATATTTTGAATAGCACTGGCGGATGGCTTGACCGGTCCAACTGTCATCACATGAGGATAGAAAAACTCCATTAAATTCGATCTTTGTAGCGATCGCTAATCCAATATATATATTGCGACAACTGCGCACCAATCCTTTGTAATTGTGATTCGATTATGTTCTCACTTTGCAATCCATTTCCACCGCCTTTGTCTTTCATACGAGCGACAACCCTTTTTACTGTATCTGATCCCACGAGTAGTTCCTATTTGCTTAATCTTATAGACTCTCGATAGTAAACAACCTTGTCGACCTTTTCTTGTCTTTTTTTGCTGTCAATTGAACTTTTTGTCTTCTAAAAATGTGTATAATTAATAAATTCAAAAGAGTTAGAATATGTAAAATAGATAGAAAACAAGTGTTGAACACGTGAGACAGGTCAGATGTTTTGGAGTTAAGTTTGCGAGCTTCCACACGAGTGTCTTGTCATTCCAACTCTGCCAAATCCTGTTGCTTCTCTTCTTATTTAATATTCCAACAACTACTCTTTTCCAACATTAATAATCCATCTTCATATATGGAGTACTACACTACATAAACATTGACCTATTTTTTCGGCATTTAATTAATTATACTCTCTTCGATTTATTACCAATACTCTAAATATAGTACTTATTCTTATAGTAATTATTGATAAATCATGTAGTAGTATATATATGGAGAGGATGTATACGTATATATCTCTTGAAAGAATGCGTTGTATATATTTGCATACCTCTTTAAACACTAAATATTGCTTCGACTCTTGAAAGATTCAACTTTAAAAAAAGTATGGTTATTGTAAAAGTTATACACATATAATATGCCCTCATATGGAGAAAATATTCCATGGTCTTGACACACCAAGTTGACAATATGATTTGGTGTGACAAACTAATAGTTTTTTGACAAGTGTAATTAATAACCATGTGTAATATGACAACTAAATACACTTAATATATGGAACATTTCCTTAATATATTGGCCTTTATTTCTTTTATTGGAATTTTTGGTGCACATAAATTTTATTTTCTCATTTTTAAAATTTTTTATAGTATACTATTGAAATATTGAATATAAAAATTAATTTATAAATATGCTAACAAGTGTAATTATATATAATATTGAAACTAAATGCATCTAAATTAATTTTCACATTTTTATGCTTTTATTTCTTTAATTAAATATTTTGATGCATATTAAATTTATTTTTTAGAAAAATAAAATAAAATTTATCTCCTACCTTTAATATTTTTCATTAACTTTGTATATGTTATTACAAATTAAGATTAACTAATCAATATACTAAAAAGTTCAAATTATAACATTTTATCACTACTTCTATAGATTTTTTATAAAATAAAAAATAAAGTGTCATTTTAGTATATTAATTTATTATGACTACAATTAAGTTTTCTTGGAATATTAATTAATTCATATTCATCAAAAAATATGTTTTCTTCCATGTTTAACATTTTAGTTATTGAAATTTTTGATGCATATAAATTTGTTCCGTTGCATAACAAATGTAAGTGTTCTTACACTATTAATATTTTATTTTCTTGCTTAAATTTTTAAAATTATTTTTACATGTTATTAAATATATTAAAAGTTGTAAATAATTAATTAATTAATTAATATTCTAATAAAGTTTGAATTAATTAATTTCAATTTTGAATACTCCTATAATAGTATAAAAAAATTAAGACAAAAATGAACCTTATATGCATAAAAAATTTCAAATAAAAGGAATAAAGACTAATAAATTGATGAAATCTTCCATATATTAGGTGTATTTAGTTTCCATAATACAAATACAAATGGTTATTGATAACACTTGTCAAAAAACTATTAGTTTGTCATACCAAATCATATTGCCAACTTGGTGTGTCAAGACCAATGAATATTTTCTCGTCCATATGATCAGTGCGAATTGAAATTAGGACGTGATTATATTATTTATTAGTAGTATTAACTAAAACATAGGAAAAACACAGCTCATTACACAAAAATGTTATAAACAAATATGATGTGCTGCAAATGTTGTCTGGGGCAGACTCATATGCGACATTATTTCTAGCACAACTTGTTCGCATGTGACAATCTTTGTTGGCAATAATTATACTACTATATGCTTTTTTGTAACTCGGAGTTATAAAATCTTGGCCTGTCGTATAGCGGTATAGGTATATAAACAAAAAATAATATATGCATGTTAATTTGTTAAAATTATCTGCAAATATATATGACATGTGTTTGTCTTCTTCAATAGACCGTCTAATTAATTTGGTTATTAGTATAGAATTTGGAACAATTAAATTTAGGTATACATGGATTTTTTAACGTTTTCTCATCATTAGTTAATTTAAATTCACATAATGTAGAGAAACATCCACAAGGCACATCAGATTTTATTCCAAAAAATTTTACTCCACTTTTGATTGTGTGTGTGATTTGATAATGGCATATGCTTCTTTATTTTTCTAATGCTTTTTTGAAGCCTAATCCAATAAGAATCACGAAAACCTAAGATGATCATGTGACAATTAGTAAGTAAATTGGAAATAAAGGTAAGGAGTTGGCTGATTGGTTGAATAAAACTATGGTTGGAAATTTTTCTTGCATACTTTATGATAACCTTTCTTCTTTAAGCTCAATATTCTAAATTTAAATATTCATATAGTACATGAAATATTATAATAATATGGAAAAGTAAAGGATTAGAAAAATATAAAGTTCATAGATATTGAAAAATAAAAGGAAAGTTGAAGTGTCTGGGCTCTAGGGTATTTTTTCAATCTAAATTGACGTGGCTTCCAACAATTTTTGATGCATCACTATAGATAGGGGTTGTCATCTAACTTTTGGTGATTAAAAATTTCACTAATACGATCATCTTCATCTTTTATTTTCATTTTCAATCACTCATATTTATTTATGTTATTTTCATGAAACTTTCTTTTAGGGGAATATGACTTCACCTCTTTTGAACAAAGGTTCTGAGCTCTTTTCATTTATGTGATTTTTTTATATTTTTAACCAAAATCTTGTAGTTTTGTGCTTTGGTACATTGGGGTTCAATTCTTTCTCAAAATAACTAAAAACTTTATTGTATGACGCCTAGAGTTGAAAATTGAAAATAAATTAAGGGAATATGTGTTTTGTGTGTGTGTGTGTGTGTGTTTTAGTGACTTATAGTTAGTGGAGGGGCTATGTTATATCGTCAAGGCATCTAGAATTTGATGCGTGTAGCATATGTTTATCTTTCAACTAAAGGTTTTTTTTTGCTATTGACAACTCTTTCAACTAAAGTTAAAAGTAGCTTTAGTTTTCTTTAACCAATTATATGTATGCTTATACTCTATTAAACAAAGTTTATAGTATTTCGTTTTGTGGGTTGAGATATATTTGTGACTTCCAATGTTTGAAGATTGATATATATGATAAATATCATAGTTTTCTTATAAGAATATAACACCTTTTCTATATATAGGAAGAACATATCTATTTGTAAATAATAAACATAGGTGCTTTCGATTTACTAGATAAATCTAGGATTACGTTGTGAGATTATTTTAGTTGGTGAGAGTTGACTATTACTAATTATCACATGATTATTCATCTAAGATTGAGTGGTGTAATTCTTTTTTATGAATCAAACACACTGCATATTTAATTCTGAAATACAGTCTTGCAAACCGAATAACCTCATAATATAGTAATACTTATTTATACCATAATATAGTAGTAGTATTATTTATATTCTTTTTGTTGATACAAACTTATCAATTGGTAAGTCAGATAAGCATGCGTAGTGTACGCAATTGATGCAGTCAAAGACTCAAAGTTGAGGCAACCAAAGAAACCGAAATCAGTGAGACGCATTCACAAAAATATGAGTATTTCTTAGCAAGCAAATGGGTTTTTTTATTTTTTTATTTTAAGCTTCACATCGAATTAGATAAAAAAAAACATTAGTTGTCAATTTTATAATATTATTTATTATTTTTAAATTTTGAAAAAGGACCTATAAAAATCTAAAAAATAATACTTCAGAAAAGGTCTCATTCACAAGTCCATTTTCTAATAGTTCATGACATGATTGCATACAATGCACCTTACTCGAACCAACGCATCCTCTAAAATTGTTTCTCCACAAATTAATTTTTTGCAAAAAAGTAATCATATAAATACATTTTTTTAGCACCTTTGCTTGGCAAAGAATCAAAATGATTCCTTCTACAATCATAGTTATCGTAATAATATGACATAAAAAAGAAGGAAAATATATCATATCATCATATAATAGTGTTTGGACTCAAAGTGCAACTCATTTCATTTTTATCCACAATTTATCAAATTGATGGTTTTTGTTATATACTATGAGATATATAGTCAAATCAATAAAACGTTGAAACTTAGATTAAAAAAATTGACAATTAGCCCACTGTTTGATTTTGAATTCCCTACTTGATTAACCTTGGCTACTATATTTGACAATTGCCTAATAATCCAATTCCTCGATGGGAATGAGACTCTGCCCTTTATTTTATTTTCCCCCTACATTTTATAGTAGGAGTAGTAATAAAAAGCAATAGAACATATAGATTAAAGCAGGTATTTTTTTAATCTCTGGGTGATTAAAAATCTAAAAAGTTGAAGATTGGAATATGCTGTCCTTTATATTTTGGTATGTATATTCTGTAGCGCTGATACCACTAACAAAAAGAGAGATTAAATTATCTTAATCATTATTTTAATTCTACCGCCTATGATTCAATTAAGGAAGCAAATTAGCATCGATAACTGTGCGCAGTTCAAAATTGAAAAATAAGCAGTTTCGTAGTAACCATTTGGTTTAGTTTAATTTGTGTGACATGTCATCTACCTTTGAATAATTTTCATTATGCATAGCCTTGAGCCATGTGCTATTGGAATTATTTAGAAAATCATTGTTAATGAATCCATTATGCAATTAAAGTTGGGCCCAATGAATCTATTTCTGAATTCGTATTTTTATGGGCTTGGGCTTTTTGCTGTTAACAATTTTAAATAGGGACTTTGTTAATGAATTATGCAATTGGAGGTATTGATAAATAAAAATAAATAAATTTGCTTTACCTTATTATCTAATCTGATTTTCTTTTTCAATATTTTATGAATATTAAATTGCTTCGTTCCTAACGTTTCTACAGAGAAGTAGACCGTGGTGTGTATGAACAATGTCAATGGTGTACCATAAATAAATAAATCATGCTTTAATTTTTCTTTATAACTTCAAATAAAAAATAAATCATGATTTAATTTTTATGTAATGTATAAAATTAATACTTTCAATAACAATTTTTTTAGTAAATTTTTTACTGATTGATTGAAATTGAAATAATCCAATTCCAATATACTACTGGCATTTCAGAGAGATGACACTAAAGTAACTAAACTACTTCACCAAGGCACAATGTTGATGTGGCCTAGCATTAGATTAAAATCAATCAAAAGAAGAAGTAAAAAAATAAAAAAATGGAAGAACCAAGTTGAAGATCACAGTGATACAATGGCCATAACAACTAGACTGACCAACCATAGTGATTGGAAGGGTCTGCCGTTGAACCCTCCGGACTGAGTTCCATTTTTGATTGCTCCATCGAAACCTGCCTCCGGTGCTTCACATACTCCAAATGCCGCATTTTCCTGCATTTCCCACTTCACTCAGTCACACCCTTCTTTCACAATTTTCACCAAAACCATATCAGATATAAGCAAACCTTGCAAGATGATATAGTTTTGCAGCCACAGGCTCGTTCTCCGTTCGCCATATCTACTGCTTCAGGTGCTCCACCACCATCACTTCTCTGCAAGATTCATATAATTATGGTTTTGAATTGAATGCTGAAAAGTAGTACTCCTACCTTGTAAAAATCGACTGCAATGAAATTGGGCCATCTTCTACCAGCTGCTTGATAACATGTGTTCATCATATCAGCTAAAGGGGCTGAATTGTGTTTGCAAGCTGTGGCCACATCTGGATTATCCGGGAAGTAGTTCATTAAAACTAGGGACCTTGATGTTAAGTTCAGAGCAGGCGACTCAGCACGATTAGGGCATGATCCAGCTACCATTCCACCATTACCATCTGCAAGTTAAGGTCTCTATTAGTAATAACTGAACATTATAAATGTTGGTGATTTCCAAGAGAGGCAAACTCACATTGGTTTTCTACGACATATCTCCATTCGTATGCAATGCCTTCTGAGGATTCCTTGGAAGATTTGGACGTGAAGACTACTAAACGCTGGTTCTTAGTGATCATATCATCAACTATCGGCCAACTTCCACCATTTTTGGGCATTCGAGATAATGGAAACCAGTATTTGTTCAACCCAGATGCATTAAAAACCTTTGTCAGGCCATTAGGGGATGTAACATAGTCTTCTATAATTATGGTGATTATTTCGTTTGGATTTGCTTCAAGAAACACTCGAACCTCGTTTAGAACAGTTGTAGCAGGCACCTACAAATAAAACTCGTATGTTAAAATCAAGTAGCGCAAACGTTATTGGATATAAACATATATGGTTAACATTTTATTTACTATTGTGATAAGTTGCAGGTTTTATGTATCATATGGAGTACTTACAAAAGCTGTGTAGTTGAAGCAATTCCCCCCAAACGAGTGGCATAACCAGATGTCATTCTCAAAGTCATACATGTCGAGCATCAACCCTCTGACCCCATTCTGCATTGCATGTTGTAATATAAACCATTAAGGTGTCGAAAATTCCAACGGATTAAATCCAGATTGCAAAAATGAAATACAGCAAATATCAGTAGATGCTTATGGACAAAATGCTCTGCTGAGAACCTCAAAAGTCTTCAATAAGTTGAGCTCTATTATGTTACCTGTAAAACAAACATTTCCTACATTCTAGGATCCCCAGAAATATTGCTTTGTTACAACAAATTCTTCCCTCATAATTCAAGCATGTTTGTTGATATTTAAAGCAAAGGCATAAGTGTTCATTAACATGTTCTGCAAGCTAGAAGCTCATTTCAATAATATAGAAAATGCTTTATATATAAAAACATGCATAAATCCATGTTTGAGAACCACAATAACTCATGAAAGACAAAAAGTTTAAAGGTAACCATTCTTGTTGGCAGATTATTTCCCATCACTACAAAACCAAGCACTACTATAATTAGTACTCTCCCTGTCAAAGCATTAAGTAAAAGCTCTATAAGTCAAAATTATATTATTATCAATGACTTGAAATATTTAATCGGCCAACAAACATTCATCCACCACCAGTTGAAAACAGCAAAACTGCGGCGTCTTTATGCACGCCCCCAACTACCCCCTGACACATAATTTCCCGGTGACAGCACATATTCAGATGCAAAGTAAATAAAACGCGTAAAAAATAGAAACGGCGAAAATTAAATGATTTACGTTTAGCTGATCGGTAATGGAGTCCTGCTGATTCTGCGGAGATAGAATTATGCTTCCAGTTGCCGACTTCACCCCCAATCTCGCAAATGCGTTGTGAGTGGTTAGCCATGTGTAACTGTTGTACGGCAATCCCTTCACCTGAATTCCGATCATGTCAAGATGAATCACCAAACATAATCAGTAATCAACTTGGGGAAATGTTACTTCCTTCCAAACTCTGCTAATGAATGAATTTTTGAGTCATTCGAATCAGATTAGATGAAATTACTACGATTCATATTTTATCACCTCAAGATCCTCTTCAAATTCAATTCGACACGGTAAGTAATACTCCCTCCGTCCCAAGCTACTCGCACTTATTTCCTTTTTGGGCGTCCCAATCTACTTGCACTCTTTCCATTTTTAGTAAAAAATTTCACCTACAACCGTCATTTTTTACTTTCCTATACACTCATTTCTTAATCTCCGTGCCGAAAAGGAAAGGAGCGAGTAGCCCGGGACGGAGGGAGTATATTTTTTCTGCAATTTCACGGATTACACCTTGGAAAGAGGATTGATAGGCTGAATTCGAGTGCACCGCGGCCTGACATTGCCATTCGCTAGGCAAGTCTCGCAGTGCAGCCCTGCATCACAGCTTTTGCTCGTCAAGCAGAAATCTCCTATCTGTAACTGTAACCGTCCACAGAGAAGATGCATAAATAAACACACACACAAAACACGATCTACACAGAGGAGTTTTTGAATCACTGCAGAAAAATCAAACTACCTCAAGAGCAGAGGATCGGGCAATGAGAAAAAAAGCGAAGAACAGCGTCAGAATAGGGAAATTCATCGTAAATCCATACCTGTATGTATCCATATTTCCGCTACAAACAATAATCAGCAATTCAACACTACAAATAGACTACGTAATGTGAGAGATGAAATTTTACATTACCGGAGCAAGTGATTCGTATGAGTAACCGTCATCTACTCTGTTTCTCTCTCTTAAAAACCGATTAGCGTAACTATTTGGAATACAGTTAGAAGAAGAAGAAGAAGAAGAAAAATTTGAGAGAAAATGAAGTGTTCGTTCATTTATACAGAGTTTTATGCCGCGCTTCAGCTTTCTGAATCACCATAAAAATCTCTATTCCTACTTTCGAATTATCTCATCATAAATAAATACTTAAATAAACTATTTTACTCTTTTTTCGGAAAAATAGAATGTATAAAAGCCTTCATATTCTAAATTTTATGAGAGACAATAATTTCCTTAATATTTTATTGTTTTGATACAGGGTTTTGCAAAAAGAGTATTTGGAAAAGAATAATATTTGTACAATAAAGGAATTGAATTACACAAAATTAGGAAATTATTATCAACAATTCAGGTGGGGCTATAAATTAATCAATCAGGTTCAATATATGCAGCATATGGGTAGGAGGTAAAATTACAATCATTTGTCATGTCACCTAGGACTGTCAAATCGTGCGGTTGGGTCGTTATCGTATCAACCCATTATCGATCCAACCTAATCGTGTCCCAACCCAACCCAACCCGAAATCATCGGGTTCTTATCGTGTCCCAACCCAACCCATCTTATCATGTCCCAACTCAACGGATTCGTATCGGGTTTGTGCGTGTTATCGTGTACCCAAAAAAAAGTCATATCTCTATTAATGATAGTAAGTTAGCTTGACACGACACGATAACGACTAAAACATGATGTTATTATACGATTTAAACATGATATTACACGATAAAATAAAAAATTACCAAATTAAAATAATTATTTTCTTAATCAAAATAATAAAATTAAAGTATAGTAATATTAAATCTATATAATAAAATTAAATAATTAAAAAATTTAATTAATATTTTTAATTAATTAAAATTAAAGTATAGTATTTTTTAATTAATTAAAATTAAAGTATAATATTTTTAATCAACAAAAATAATTAAAAATTAAAGTTTAATAATTTTTTAATTAATAAAAAATATTTTTTTTTCTTAAACGTATAACCCAAACCCGACCCGGCCCAACCCGTTATCTTCGTGTTCTTATTGGGTCGACCCTATAAGGACCCAAATTCTGAACGTGCTTGTTCGTGTCGTGTTAATTTCGTACCGGTCCGTGTCGTGTTATCGTGTCGTATCAAAAATTGAGAACTCACCTAATATGAAATACATCATGTGCGATCAATTATCATAAATAGGGAAAAAAATTGTGTATAAATTAAGAAATTGGTGTGCTAATTTGCACGTTATTATGCTTGGCTTTTTATGTGGTGGCCAATAGAGGAAACCTAGTTGTTACCTTGCCATAACTTGTGATTTTGTAAAATGAATTTCTGTTTTAATTATGTGTTAATTAATTCATTGCGAACATTTTATTGCAACTCATTTAGTTAACTCCAACTCAAAAAAAAATACCAAGTATTATTTTGGAAATGGATTTACGTAGGAGTGTATCTCTAGCGTAACTCTGATATTTCTAATAATGTGATATGTGAATGTGAGTAAAGATTGAACGAAATTGATGATTAATAGGATAGTGAAGTTAAATGAAGAAAAAGCACTGATGGGATACGAACTAAACAACTAAACAATAATTGCGAGCCCAATAGCAGTGACGGCCCATCAGCCCAAAACCCAAGAAAGAGTATCAGTTCGGCACAACCAAAGAGTTCGGTCACAGCCTATAGCTCGGTAGTATCAGTTCGGCACAACCAAAGAGTTCGGTCACAGCCTATAGCTCGGTAAAAGCCGACCAATCGAGCTCAACTCTCAGATCGGCAAAAGCTGATCGGCAAAGTTCAGCAGTTCGGTCTCAGTATTCGACCGAACAAGGAGATAGTGGACCCATGCAGGATCTCCACGACCTCCATTACACCCACGATCTATTTAGTGGTATTAAGCAGTTATCAACCCCACTACCAGGGCTGCAAACCACGATCTTAGTTCGAATGTATAAATAGAACTTAGATCAGATAGACCAGGTTAAGCTCTCTAGATCCTGAATCTTATAGCAAATCAGTATTGTAATCTGTAAGCGAGACCAAGCAATACAAATTTGCCCTCTCTTCTTCCCGTGGACGTAGATTTACCTCAGTAAATCGAACCACGTAATTTTCCGTGTTGTGATCGTTTATTACTTGCATTTATTCCCATCAAAAATTCGCCACATCATCACTGGCGCCGTCTGTGGCTACAAAGGCAGGGGGAAGAGGGAAACGAAGCCCGCATTCTAAGCAGGCTTCGTAAACGGTGGCATAACCCTCCGGCGGCGAGTTAGCCCTATGAATGTCGTCGGGAATCACCACTAACCCCCCAGGAAGAAAATATTTTCCGTGTAAGGATATCACAGTATCCTTACTCAAAATGCTGTGAAAATATTCTACCGTCTTCTCCCCGGACCTTTTCCGGCCAGAAGACCCCTCACCCCCCTTCCTACCACTACCTGATTCAGAAACAGATTCAGAAGAAGAAGACATGATTCTTACTCTTTGATGGTCGAAAGTCTCTGAAGAAATTCTTGAAGAAGCGGAAGAAAATTTTACGAAAAAGAGAGAGAATACAGAAGAAATAATCGCAAAAGTATTCCAATGATGAAGAGAGGAAATATTTATCAGATTCGCAAAGGCATTTCAAATTCGTCGCACCGTTTCAAATCCCACTTTTTCTGGATTCTCTGGCCGGATTTGCTGTCGCATTTAATGCAGACACGTGCAGAGCACGTCCCCTGACGTCGGCCTCCCCCTTACACTTATCCAAAACACCGAAGTGATTCACTTCGCTTTTCGGGGGGGGTGGTGATGGGATACGAACTAAACAACTAAACAATAATTGCGAGCCCAATAGCAGTGACGGCCCATCAGCCCAAAACCCAAGAAAGAGTATCAGTTCGGCACAACCAAAGAGTTCGGTCACAGCCTATAGCTCGGTAGTATCAGTTCGGCACAACCAAAGAGTTCGGTCACAACCTATAGCTCGGTAAAAGCCGACCAATCGAGCTCAACTCTCAGATCGGCAAAAGCTGATCGGCAAAGTTCAGCAGTTCGGTCTCAGTATTCGACCGAACAAGGAGATAGTGGACCCATGCAGGATCTCCACGACCTCCATTACACCCACGATCTATTTAGTGGTATTAAGCAGTTATCAACCCCACTACCAGGGCTGCAAACCACGATCTTAGTTCGAATGTATAAATAGAACTTAGATCAGATAGACCAGGTTAAGCTCTCTAGATCCTGAATCTTATAGCAAATCAGTATTGTAATCTGTAAGCGAGACCAAGCAATACAAATTTGCCCTCTCTTCTTCCCGTGGACGTAGATTTACCTCAGTAAATCGAACCACGTAATTTTCCGTGTTGTGATCGTTTATTACTTGCATTTATTCCCATCAAAAATTCGCCACATCATCACACGCACATAGAGAGACAAATAAAAAGGACGAAAAAGATTTTAATCTTTTAAAAAACGACAAGTATAAAGAACAGTACAAATATGAAAGCACATACCCCTAGGACCGAACTAGACACAAGACTGACCGGACCTTGTCTCTTACAAATAGAACTTCTTGAGGTTGGAAATATGCCATGTTCGGGGTACTTGTTCTCCTGACATGTGGGTTAATTTATAAGACCCTTTTCCCAGGACTTCTGACACCCGATACGGACCTTCCCATGTGGGTTCAAGTTTGCCCAGCTTTTCTGCTCGGCTTACTTCATTGTTTCTCAATACGAGATCTCCCACTTGAAACTGCAGCTTTTTCACCCTTTGGTTATAATACCGGGCTACTTGCTCCTTGTACTTGGCTTCTTTTATGAAGGCCAATTCTCTTCTTTCTTCGGCAAGATCTAGTTCGGCTCTCAGCCCGTCGTCATTCAGTTCTGTTGAGAAATTAAGAGTTCGGGGGCTGGGTATGCCGATCTCAACCGGAATTACGGCTTCAGTGCCGTACACTAGACTGTACTGAGTTTCACCGTTGGAGGTTTTTGGTGTAGTTCGGTAAGACCATAGGACTTGAGGAAGATTTTCTACCCATTGTCCTTTGGCTTGTTCTAACCGAGCTTTTAATCATTTCACCAAAATACGGTTTGTTACTTCCGTTTGTCCGTTTGCTTGTGGGTGAGAGACCGAAGAGAACCGCTGTTGAATATTCAACTCTTGGCACCAATTCTTGAATGTTTTGTCAGTAAACTGAGTCCCATTATCCGAAATGAGGATATGGGGTATGCCAAATCGGCAAACTATGTTCTTCCAGACAAAATCTAATGCCTTTGAGCTCGTTATCGTAGCTAATGGTTCAGCCTCCACCCACTTTGTGAAGTAATCCACGGCAACGATCAAGAATTTCATTTGCCGGGGAGCTTGTGGTAGTGGTCCTACTATGTCTATGCCCCATTGCATAAAAGGCCAAGGGCTTTGCATAGCACATAGATCAGTCTGCGGCATCCTTGGGATATTTGCATGGATTTGGCATTTCGTACATTTCTTAACTAGCCGTACTGCTTCTTGTACCAAAGTTGGCCAATAATATCCCCATCTCAGAACTTTTTTAGCTAATGCTCTAGCTCCGATGTGGCTACCGCAAGATCCTTCATGAACTTCTCTAAGGATGTAATCCGTCTCTTCTGGTCCTACACATCGCAATAACGGTTGAAGGTAGGACTTTCTATATAGGACTCCTTCATGAAGTTCATACCGAAGTGCTCGGCATGTGATTTTCCTTGCTTCTCTCTTATCCTCGGGCAGTTGTCCTTGATCTAGATACTTTAATATTGGCGTCATCCAGTTCGGTGAACTGGTTACTGAGTGTACTTCAGCTTCATCAATGCTTCTGTGCGGTAATTCCTCCACCTTTGAGCTCGGATATGAGGCCAACTTACTTAAAGTATCTGCTCGGCTATTTTCCGCTCTGGGAATGTGGATTATCCGAAAATAAGAGAAATTTCGGCTAATACTTTGCGCTTTGTCCAAGTATTTTTTCATCCTTTCACCACGGGCTTCACTTGTACCCAGCATGTGATTCACTATGACTTGTGAATCACAATGAATTTTGAGAGATTTGACAAGTAGATGTTGCGCTAACTGAAGTCCGGCAAGAAGGGCTTCGTATTCGGCTTCGTTATTAGTGGTTGGGAATAAGAACCGAAGTGAATAAGTTACTTCGTGTCCGTCGGGAGCGATAAGTAGAATACCAGCTCCACTTCCTGTCTTATTCGAAGCTCCATCTACGAATCCAATCCAACAGTCCGGCGGCTCTACTTCGGGTTTCTGGGGCTGTGTTAGTTCGTCATTGGTAGGATTTTTCTGTTCGGCAATAATGGGGATTGCCTGATCGAACTTTGCCTCTACAAGAAAATCTGCCAAGGCTTGTCCCTTGATGGCTGTCCGAGGTAGATATTCTATTGAATGTTCTCCCAACTCTATGGCCCACTTGGCAATTCTGCCTGATGCTTCTGGCTTAGTCAAAACTTGCCGAAGTGGAAGATCGGTTAAGACGCATACTTTGTGAGCATAGAAATATGGCCGCAGTCTCCTTGCTGCATTTACTAATGCCAGAGCAATTTTTTCCAGAGGTTGATACCTTGTTTCGGGACCTCTTAATGCTCGGCTTGTAAAGTAGATAGGACGCTGTTTTAGGCCTTCTTCTCGTACAAGCACCGCGCTAATGGTTTGATCTGATGCTGCTAAATATAAGAATATCACTTCGGCATCTGTTGGAGCAGAGAGAGTAGGAAGTTCGGTTAAATAACTTTTGAGTTCGTCAAAAGCCTTTTTCTGTTCGGCTCCCCACTCAAACTTTGGTGCCTTTTTCAAAACATTGAAGAACGGCATTTGCTTTTCGGCTGCTTGGGAAAGGAATCTATTCAGTGCGGCTAGACATCCAGTTAGCCTTTGCACATCATGTATGGACTTCGGCATTGCCATGTTCTGAACAACTTGAACCTTTAGAGGATTTGCCTTGAGTCCTTCCTTTGAAACCCAATAACCCAGAAATTTTCCCGAATCTACCAAAAAGGTACATTTTTGGGGATTGAGTTTGAGGTTGGCTTTTTTGAGCACGTCGAGAGTGGATTTGAGATTGTTTTCGTACTCCGAAGTGCTTCTGCTTTTAACAACTATGTCGTCAACATATACTTCAACCTCTTTTCCGATCAGGTGCCGAAATAGCTTATCTACCATCCTTTGATATGTGGCTCCGGCATTCTTTAAACCAAATGGCATCTTTTTATAAGCAAAAATACCGAAGTCAGTAATGAAAGCCGTTTTTGAAGCATCATTCTCATCCATTAAAACTTGGTGGTATCCTTTATACAAATCAAGAAAACAGAAAATTTCGAAGCCTATCAGAGCTTCTACTTTTTTATCTATGTTGGGAAGGGGGTAGCAATCTTTAGGACAGTGCTTATTTAGATCCGTAAAATCTATGCACATCCGCCATCCTCCTTCTTTTTTCTTGATCATCACAGGATTGGCCACCCAAGAAGGATATTTTACTTCAAATAATACATCCGCTTTCAGTAATTGGCGGACTTCGTCATGGATGACTTGATTTCTTTCTGCCGCAAAGAGTCTTTGCTTCTGTTTTATAGGCCGGACTGAAGGATCAATATTTAACCGATGTGTAATTACCTCGGGAGACACTCCAGTCATGTCCAACGGAGACCACGCAAAGACATCTTTGTACTCTTTGAGGAGCTGGATGGTCTTTTCCCGGAGTAGAGGTGTTCCCGCGAAACCGATCTTGACCGTTCTGGATGGATCGTCTTCGTATAACTGAACTGGTCGTGAGTTCGGCTCCGGTGTGACTTCGTTCATTTCGCCTGCCTCTGACTCCGGCTGCTGTGATTGCTATGCTTGATGGTGCCGATCTGATTGTTCGGCACTTTTAAGCGCAATCTGCAGGCATTCTTTTGCTCTCTTTTGATCACCTCGGATGACTGCTATCCCTCCTTTGGTGGGGATCTTGATTGTGAGGTGATAAGTAGAGCAAATGGCCCGAACTGTGTTGAGCCAGTCTCTTCCCAGTATAATGTTATACGGGGATCGAGCTTTTACCACAAAAAACTCGATCACCGTACTGGAGCTAGTAGGCGCTCTTCCTACCGTAATCGGAAGGCTGATAATACCTTCAGGGCGGGTGTCCTCCTGGGCGAAACTTTTCAGAGGAATTGGGGCCGGACTGAGCCGAGCTGGATCCACTTCCAGTTTATCAAAACATTCTTTAAAAAGAATGCTAACCGACGCTCCTGTATCCACAAACACTCTGTGGATCAGTTTGTTTGCCACTCCAGCTTGAATGACAATAGCGTCTTGATGAGGAGAAATGGCCGGGACGGGATCTGCATCTGAAAATGTAATTACTTCCTCCTTCTTCAGCCTTTTATGTGTTGGCTCCTCTCGATTGAAGCCTCTGCGCTCTGATTTTAGAGACGATTTAGTCTTCCCGGCTGGGAGAGCGTCAATAGTCTGGATCACTCCATCATATTGCGGCTCGTCATCGTCTTCGGGATCCTGTTGCCTTTTAGGATCCTGAGGAGCGCAGTTCGCACTTCTCTGTTTCTTATTCTTTTTCGGCGGCTTGCTTTGGTATTTTTTTAACGTCCCTGCTTTCACAAGAACATCAATATCTGCTGCCAAATTTCGGCACTCCTCGGTATCGTGACCGTGGCCTTGATGGAAGGAGCAATATTTATCCTGACTTCGGCGCGTGGCCGATTTCGTCATCGGCTTTGGTTTTTCGAACATATCAGAATGCAGTTCGAAAATTTCCGCTCTCGACTTGTTCAATGGTACGAACTGAGCGGGTGGTTTCTCAGGATTGAGACGTGGTCCCAATCTGTCTTGTACCGGTGCCCTTTGAATTCTTTCAAAAGGAGTTCGGCGAGGATGTCCCTGATCGCTATGATCGGGCTTCCTCTTGTCTCCTCTGGAAGAGCTGTCTAAAGACCGTTTTCGACGGTCTGCCTCATCCGCACGAGAAAACTGGTCCGCAATGTCCCACATCTCTTGAGCTGTTTGCGGACTGCATTCCACGAGCTTTCTGTAGAGAGCTCCTGGCAGAATTCCATTTTGGAATGCCGAAATGACAAGTAGATCATTGAGATCATCTACTTGTAGGCATTCCTTGTGGAATCTTGTCATGAAGTCGCTAATCTTTTCATCGCGACATTGACGTATAGAGAGCAGCTGAGCCGAAGTGATTCGGGTTTCCGCTTTCTGGAAGAACCTCCTATGAAAAGCATCCATTAGATCTCTGTAAGATCTAATGCTGCCTTGAGGGAGGCTATCAAACCACCTTCTTGCGTTCCCGATGAGCAGCTCGGGAAACAGCTTACACATGTGAACCTCATTGAGACCTTGGTTCGCCATATTATACTGATAGCGTCCCAGGAAATCATGAGGATCCACTAACCCGTCATAAGTCACTGACGGAGTTCGGTAATTCTGTGGCAACGGAGTTCTGGTGATATCATTCGAAAATGGAGTCTTCAGCGCTCCATACATAGCGAATCCGACATCTCTACGGTATGGTGGAGATGGAGTTCTCCTGTGATTTCGGTAACAAGGAGGAGAAGGAACATATCGGTGGTGAGGATTCTTTCTCCTGGAAGATACGACACTACTGCGGTAGTGACTTTCATGTCTGGAGGGGGAGGGAGAATCCGCCGTTTTCTTCTCCGGCTTCTGGCTCTTTTGCAGGAATGTTAAGAACTCATCCTGCTTCTCAGCCAAGAACGACTTGACAGCCTCATTCAAAGCGAGCTGCTGGGGAGGCTCGGTCCGATGACTTTTTGAGTGGTTTGTTCTTTCACCGTGAGAACTGGAGGCAGATTTCTCCCGAGGCTGTTTTCCAGACCTGCGGGCTGGACTAGCTTCCTCACCTTCATCACGGACGGAAGTATGGGTATTATGTGATCTGGTACGCATTTTTTTTTGGTGGAAAAGGATCAAAAACTCGCTTTTATCACAGTTTTGGTTCTCTGTTTCCCACAGACGGCGCCAGTGATGATGTGGCGAATTTTTGATGGGAATAAATGCAAGTAATAAACGATCACAACACGGAAAATTACGTGGTTCGATTTACTGAGGTAAATCTACGTCCACGGGAAGAAGAGAGGGCAAATTTGTATTGCTTGGTCTCGCTTACAGATTACAATACTGATTTGCTATAAGATTCAGGATCTAGAGAGCTTAACCTGGTCTATCTGATCTAAGTTCTATTTATACATTCGAACTAAGATCGTGGTTTGCAGCCCTGGTAGTGGGGTTGATAACTGCTTAATACCACTAAATAGATCGTGGGTGTAATGGAGGTCGTGGAGATCCTGCATGGGTCCACTATCTCCTTGTTCGGTCGAATACTGAGACCGAACTGCTGAACTTTGCCGATCAGCTTTTGCCGATCTGAGAGTTGAGCTCGATTGGTCGGCTTTTACCGAGCTATAGGCTGTGACCGAACTCTTTGGTTGTGCCGAACTGATACTACCGAGCTATAGGCTGTGACCGAACTCTTTGGTTGTGCCGAACTGATACTCTTTCTTGGGTTTTGGGCTGATGGGCCGTCACTGCTATTGGGCTCGCAATTATTGTTTAGTTGTTTAGTTTGTATCCCATCACCCCCCTTCCTACCACTACCTGATTCAGAAACAGATTCAGAAGAAGAAGACATGATTCTTACTCTTTGATGGTCGAAAGTCTCTGAAGAAATTCTTGAAGAAGCGGAAGAAAATTTTACGAAAAAGAGAGAGAATACAGAAGAAATAATCGCAAAAGTATTCCAATGATGAAGAGAGGAAATATTTATCAGATTCGCAAAGGCATTTCAAATTCGTCGCACCGTTTCAAATCCCACTTTTTCTGGATTCTCTGGCCGGATTTGCTGTCGCATTTAATGCAGACACGTGCAGAGCACGTCCCCTGACGTCGGCCTCCCCCTTACACTTATCCAAAACGCCGAAGTGATTCACTTCGCTTTTCGGGGGGGGTGGTGATGGGATACGAACTAAACAACTAAACAATAATTGCGAGCCCAATAGCAGTGACGGCCCATCAGCCCAAAACCCAAGAAAGAGTATCAGTTCGGCACAACCAAAGAGTTCGGTCACAGCCTATAGCTCGGTAGTATCAGTTCGGCACAACCAAAGAGTTCGGTCACAGCCTATAGCTCGGTAAAAGCCGACCAATCGAGCTCAACTCTCAGATCGGCAAAAGCTGATCGGCAAAGTTCAGCAGTTCGGTCTCAGTATTCGACCGAACAAGGAGATAGTGGACCCATGCAGGATCTCCACGACCTCCATTACACCCACGATCTATTTAGTGGTATTAAGCAGTTATCAACCCCACTACCAGGGCTGCAAACCACGATCTTAGTTCGAATGTATAAATAGAACTTAGATCAGATAGACCAGGTTAAGCTCTCTAGATCCTGAATCTTATAGCAAATCAGTATTGTAATCTGTAAGCGAGACCAAGCAATACAAATTTGCCCTCTCTTCTTCCCGTGGACATAGATTTACCTCAGTAAATCGAACCACGTAATTTTCCGTGTTGTGATCGTTTATTACTTGCATTTATTCCCATCAAAAATTCGCCACATCATCAAGCACCATAACTAACTTCTTTCTAAAATTTCTCACTGTAAAGACAGTGTTCGTAATAATTAAAAATACGTTGTGGTTGAAGAAAACAGTGGATCATATATAGTAGTACTATAAAGGATAAATAATTTAATTAATACGGATAATATATCATGATATAATTGAAAATGGCTTATTTTTGTAGTCGAACTAAAATGCAATAATTAAGAGCATATTTTAATATGAACAAGGAGGTAATATTTTACTTAAAATGTAGAATAGGGAGTACAACATATTTTGATGTGTTCCATCTCGATAATGTCTGTCACGATTTGTTTTTAGAATATTACATTTGACTAATTAAACTTAAATTTATGATATAGTTGGGAAATTTTTAATGGTACCAAGCATTGATCATAGACAAACTGTGAATACTTTCAACTTTTTTTTTTTTTTTCTATTTTGTATTCATCATTTAAATGAATAATGTGCAGCCAACGTTGCTGTATTATTTGTCGAAAGGAAAAGAGTGACCGCAAGAAAATGTTGTATTGTTTGCTTGTAAGCAACGTTTTTGCTTAAAAAAGAGAGATAATTTGCAGTAATTTTTTTATTTGATATTGTTTTTTGCTTAGAGATTACATCCAGTTTCTGTTTTTTGGCTCGTTCGAAACGTATTTCCATGGTTCAAGAGATTTAAAAATATAGTGTTTGTAACTACAAATGATTGATTTTTTCACAAAGAAGAATGTTCAACTACACCCATACACAATGTATCGATCTTAATTAAATCCCAGTTGTGATTAATAAATTTTAGTCCAATTAGTGATGGATAAATCATGTTTGTATATTTATATTCAGTTAAAATTTCTTTTGTAGCAAGATAGAGTTTGGAGTAAGAAGAAGTTTTTATGTACGGAGGATTTTACGCGGTCGGGTGACATTGTCATGGTATTCCGTCCGGTTGGGTGACACATAGCAGTTGTGCGAAAACCACTTTTAATGAGGAAAATCTAGATTATTGGAAAAGATGAAACTAAAACTGTATATGTTGGAAGTAAAAAACTATATTATCATTATTTTAGAAAAAATACTGTATTGCTCATCAAATTATAAAAATTAAGTTGAGGTTAAAGATCTTTTTTAGGGAGATTATAAGTAGTTGGAGAACGAGCTTTTTTTTTGTAGTTCATAAATTATTAGAAGTTGTTTTGTCAAACACTCTATTAATTGTTTCCTCCACAACACTAACATAATTACTCAAATTCATCGAATTATGTACTCCTATATAAATACTGCCAACGAAAACGAATTGTGAAAATTTGTTTTTCTAGTTTGTTTTATTATCTTTACAAACAAAAGTAAATGTGTTGAAAATGAACTTTGTGACCATTATAACTCCAAAAAATTAATAACACATTTTGTGTTCTTCCTTTTAGAGTTATTATTTCTCTACTTTAAATAATAATAAAAAAAGATAATGCTATGCTCATGTACCTTGAAATTACTTCCAAGTTAATTAACATGCTATAACTATTGCAAGATCTTATTATCATGCTAATTAAACTATAAATCATTATTCTATCATCTTTATAAGTCTTGTTTAAAATAGTGACATTCTATAACGCTTCATTGCCACTTTTTTTTGTCAAAGTGAATTTTGGCATTTCTTGGAGAAGTAATTTAATTTTCTATTTTGTTGAGTGAATCAATCATGATATCTTGTGAGGTCTAAAAAAATCTATATAACAGCCCTAGGCCTTATATGTACATATGAATATTATTCAGTTATTCACTATTTAAATCTCTGACTATCATTACCAAAAAAAACAATAACACAAATGGAGTAAACTACGTGTATATGTATGTATATTTGGGGAAAATACGCTGGTTATTAATTGATAGTTACAATACATAATTGTATAAGAAGAATACAAAGTAGCAAAGGGAACACGAGAGAGTAGAGTGGGGGAATATAGCATGGTCTGAGGATAAAAGACAACAGAAAAAAGCAAATTTGGTGTCCAAACAAATCTTAAAGTTCTTATTAATTTCAATTACTCTTTGAATAAAGAAAGAGGTACAAACACAGCCCGTGCCCTACACGGTAACAAAGGCATGTTGCACTATACCCGACGACGGATACAGGTGGGGTCGAGGCTCAACCAACTTAGAAATAGTTGCCGATTCAACAGTGCGCGATAACTTCAACCCCAATCCTTCGAGCCCGCTTCTGTTCTTAGTTTGCTATTCATAAGACTTCTATTTTCCGATGCCAACATCAACCTTCTTTATTGTGTTCCCACCCAAGAGTTCTTTTTTTCTGAGTTAGGAGTATTCATTTCTTAATAAATAAACAAATAAATAAATATTTATATTTATTTTTAATGAATGTTAGAAGAAAGCCAAGCTGCTCATCCATGGCCCCCACCTAAAGAGGTCCTGAAATTGATACCGAGATTCGTGAAAATGAGCTAACAATGAACAGTTTGAGGAATTTAATGAAGAGAGAAACTGATTTAGGAAAGTTCATAGTCCACGCAATGCCATTTCGCCAGCACCCTTGCTAAAATACGCCTCTCTTCTTCCATGGCGCAGTGCTGGCCCCCGCCGCCGCCGCTTCTTCTTTCTCTGCTTCCGGCGCTGCTGCTACTTCAATTGGGGCTTTCTTTGTCAATGGCTGCTACTGGTAACTCGCTCATTACTTCTATTGCATCTAATTACTTTCTGGATTTGGGGGTTTATGGTTTAGGTTTAAGTTGTGTTTGAATCTGCATTTCACATTTTAATTTGAGGTTTTGGATTTGAAGTGGAAAGGATTTGTGTAAATATTTTTAATTTGGTGAGAGCTTTGGTTTCACGTAACTTTGGAGATTTGGGGATTTAATGTCATTGCTCTACAAATTTTTCAGTTTATAGGATCCAATTAAGCACTAGTAACTAAGCAGTGGCAATGGCAAAACTTAGCAAACCTCAGAGAAATCGATGAATTCATCATTACAGAATTGCAGCTTGACTGATAGATAGTGTTCTTTCTGCTATGGATGAACCAGAAAGAGAGAGCTTAACGATGTTTGGCATTTGGTAATTGGTATGTTTGTGCTTCTGTTTATGTAGATTGCCCGTTGGACTTGAGCGGGTCTAATTTCACACGAGTCGCGTCCCAGTGCTCCAATCCGTCCGAGAGAGGGAGGTGTTGTCGCTACATCAATGCCATGGTTGCTATCTCCGTCTCCCAATATGCAAACGCCACGAGCGAATTGGGGGTAGCTGCTGATATGTCAGAAAGATGCATTCGCACCATATCTAAAACATTTGAGCTCTACGGGGTGACAAGCAACGCCACAGTTTTCTGTGGGTTTGGCCCAAAAATACATGTAACCTACAAGTGCCAAGGCCGTTCAACTGTCACACAGATGCTTCAGTCACCGAAGTTTGATGATGTCGCTGAGAATTGCAGGGCGCCTCTCGCGGAGGATAAAGCTTGTCGGAGGTGCTTGAACTCGGGCGTTCTGTATCTTAGGAATCTATTAGGGCCTATAGATAATGTGACTTTGAGCACTTGTCGGGATGCAACTTTTGCTGCTCTTGCTAGCCAAGTTGATTATTCGTCAAGGCTCGACATTGCCAGCTGTTTCTTTGGTGTTCAAGGCCTCATCATTCCTGCAGGTAGGCTTCACGTCTTCTCTTAATTTAGCCGGCTTCTTTTGATGTGAAAACGAATAATTTGTTAAAATCTTAACTGCCAATTTTAGGGTCTCCCCCTCCTGTACCTCCACCTGAGACATCTCCCCTTTCGCCCGGTGCTGCTAGTCCGACTCAGCTTTCGCTGACCGGTTCTCTGAAGGGAAATCATCATATCAACCGGCTAGCGGTGGTTCTAGGCATTGGTGTAGCAGTTATAGTACTTGCTTCGATCTTGCTTGCAGTATTGGTTTTCCTGATCCGCAGGAAACATCGAGAGCTGGAGGATAGTGATGCAAACGACGATGCACCCCCAAAAGCTCTTGCTCTTTCTGCGAAAAAATTTCAGGATGGTATGTTCTTGTTTCCAGTCAAGGCTCCCAAGTTTAGGCTTATATGTATCCAAATCTCATTTGTCGTGTAATCTACGTACCCTGTGAAGGTCCGCCAGGTACGTTCAGGAAATACAGCTACAGAGAGACGAAGAAAGCAACGAACAATTTCAACACTGTCATCGGACAAGGGGGGTTTGGAATTGTTTACAAAGCAGAGTTTCAGGGTGGTTTAGTCACAGCAGTGAAGCGGATGAGCAAAGTGTCGGAGCAGGCAGAAGGAGACTTTTGCAGGGAGCTGGAGCTCCTTGCTCGACTGCACCATCGCCATCTTGTTGCTTTGAGAGGCTTCTGCATAGAGAGGCGCGAGAGGTATGCATATCACGTATCTCATCATACTTCTTAAGCTGAAAAAGGATAACATACACTTCCTTTGTCACAGGTTTCTGATGTATGAATTCATGGCAAATGGAAGCTTAAAGGATCATCTTCATGGTATGTTATCAGACAAATATTCGAGACACATATCTATGTCGTAGACTTGAATGGACTCGTTCACTAAGTGCGTGTTTGTTCGTTTTTCAGCGGAGGGTAGAACTCCCCTAAGCTGGCGGGCTAGGATTCAGATTGCCATCGACGTGGCGAATGCACTCGTAAGTCCATCAAAATTCCTCATAAGATAGATTTGAAAGTCACATTAACCCTAAAATTGATTTTCCCTTTGAAGGAGTACCTCCATTATTACTGTGATCCTCCTTTGTGCCATAGAGATGTGAAGTCGAGCAATATATTAATAGATGAGAACTTTGTGGCTAAGGTAACTATGACGAGTGAATTTCTATTTTTGATCTATAAGAACATAGTTCAACCATATTGATGGATATGCACATTGCCATCTCCAGCTTGCTGATTTCGGCCTCGCACACGCTTCGAAAAACGGCTCGATTTTCTTCGAACCCATAAACACCGACATACGAGGAACTCCGGGCTATTTGGACCCTGAGTATGTGATAAGTCGGGAGCTAACAGAGAAGAGTGATGTGTACAGTTACGGCATCGTCTTGCTAGAGCTGATCACCGGAAGGCGAGCTATACAGGACAACAAGAACATCATTGAGTGGGCGCAGGTCATTTTGGACTCTGAGGGGTCGAGGATGGACGAGCTCGTGGATCCGTATTTAGGCGATACTTACGACTTTGATCAGCTCCGGACAGCCATTGCGATCGTGAGATGGTGCACCCAGAGGGAGGGTAGGGCAAGGCCTTCGATTAAGCAGGTTCTGAGGCTTTTGTACGAGAGTTCGGAGCCTATGCACAGTGGGTTTGTTGAAGCTGTCGAGGACGACGAAGGTGAAGGCACGGAAAACAGGGGAAGGAAGAGCAGAGGGAAGAATGTGTTTTCCAGTGGAGACAGGAATCTTGCTTCTTCTTCGAGCACGTCGAGATCATACTGCAGCCGGAGCTTCCTGCTGGAGATGGGCTCGCCGCAGTCGCCTAACAATACACCGTCCATCTAAGGACGAGTATGCATCATACACGAAACCGGGAGGAAGCTCCGTCACACGAAAGAGTGATGTTTATTGGGAAGCTTCATGTCTTGAAGAAGATGGTTTGAGACTTGAAGGGACAACATACATCAGCAGGAAAATGTAGTTTTGTTGGGAACATATTCTTTTTCACAAGTCTGAACTCTTATTTCTTTTGTATTTATTTGTTTGTGAAAGAAGTGATTATGTTTTTGCGATCAAAAAATTACAATCTCATTACTTTCTGCAACTGGGTGTCCCATGTCTGGATACAGACACAACTAAAATTACAAATATGCCACGAGATATGAGCATGGTCTCAGAACAGAAACCCGAGCCAACAGCTCTGCATCTCAAGCACAACTACACGCTTCCACAGCGCGTAGCAGGGTGTGTCTCTCATTTCTCTGGCACGAGGCAGCAGACGTCTTAAATGAACCGGAATCGATTCTATATGCAAAAATATTTCCCAATATCAGATCTAAAGACCACATAAGAAATATGGTTCAGACACAAAAACGGCATAATCATTTGCTCTACATACATACAGTTGACATTTAACAAGCAAAATAAGAGAAGAATGAATAGCTTTATTCCCTCAACACTAAATTCCTTTTAACCACACAGCATGTGTTTAGTTGACTAACAAGAGCTTCTAAGGCCAACACTAAATTTCTTGAAAAAGTAGCAAAGTTGAGTAGTAAGTGTACCCGGTGTCAATAAGCCGCCACTATTCACTTGTATGCACTTCTCCGATAGCAGCCGGAGGGAAACTAGGTGTGACACTAATAGATTAGTAATCTTGCAAGCAACAGCTTACAGTGATGATGGTATTGCTTCAAAGTAATCAAAATCAGGAAAATGCAAAGGTTTGATCTTTATCAAGAACAAGAGAGTTTAAGTGAAGAGAATTTCTGGTCATGTATTGCAAGTCAATAATCGAAGATATACATAAAGATCTCCCAATTGGGCTGATCAGATTCAGTGTTTGAGTAGTAACCGCTCCATATAAAATACAACAATACTGCGTTAAACAGCACGGGTAATGCAGACTCTGCGTTCTCCACTTCAAAAAAAAACATAAAGGTAACAGAGAACAACCACCGTGATGAGGAAGAAGAGACCCCACCTAGGCCCGGCCGTGTAACAAAATGTTTCAACTATGCACCGATAGCAATCATAAATTCCCTATTACTTACCGGATCCACCTGCACCACCACGATATCTCTCACCTTATCAAGAAGCTCTCCTAGATGGCTCACTCCAAAGTTCGTATAATCGAGTTGTCTTTTGTATCGTTGATGATATATTGTCTCAAAGCTTTGAAGAAAAATTTGACAAGAGTAGCTTACCAAGATGTCTTGAAGCTCATATCTAAACCTTTTAAGGTTATCAATAGCCTGTGAATCACCCGTTGTCTCAGAGCTAAATTTCTCTCCTCCTCCCCTCTTACCACCGTTTTCCTCAATAGCCGTCCTTTCTTCATCTGACAACTCATCCGAAGAACAAGCTCCAGCCATTATGTTAATGTTATCTTCCATGGAAGCTTTTCCTTTCTTGTCTCGCCTAGCTAAAATCACTGCAGGCGTAGGACCAACTGATTCAGGCTTTGGGTTACGGAGGCAGACAGTCTTCCTCTGGCCCTTCCCCTCGACACTGATTGAACCAACCATCTTTTTCAGGAGATTTACGAGTTTAACAGCACCATATTCAGAAACATACAGAGGCCGGCCGTACATCTTCTTGTACTCTGCTGGAAGACGAGTTAAGGGCAAATAGCCACCGAACAATTCGAGTAACTTTACCAATTGTAACTTCAAACCAACGAGATCTCCCGGCTGTACCCACATCACGTCGTGTTGCTCACAATTAACAGGTGTTCCCGCTGAAACTTCGTTAAATCCAAATGGAGGACTGTGTGATCTTCCACTCATGGGATTTTGGAGCTCTACTGAACTACTACTATATTCAGATAGAGACTGTGACACGACCGGAACCTCTTTAGTATTACTATAACAGCCTCCTGAAGCTCCCTGATACACTATTGATTCTTCTTCATTATGGCCTTCAACACCATCATTGACCTGACATGCCTTTAGAAGCCCGGTAACTTCTGCAGTACCTACACAAGGCGGTTTCAATCCCTTGGCGGGGGGCACAAAGCCTTCCCCATGAGCAACACTAGGCCAATCCCAAACAAACCTCCCAGCATTACTCAGAGCAGACGAAACACCAATTCCAGAGGGAATAACTAGGATGACAGTGTATCCTCTCTGACCTAGAATGTGAAGAGCCGGAGCAAAATCAACATCTCCTGATATAAGCATAATGGGAGACGGTGGAGGGTTATCGAGAGCAAAAAGGAACATATCAACTAAGATAGCCTTATCAGCAGCATCCTTTCGACCGTTTGGAACATCAATGAGCCTGACACCAGTTCTCTGGCAGCCTTCTCGTAGCCGTCTGGGGAAAGCATTGAAATCCCCATAGGCAGAAAACATAGTGACCAATCCATCAATAAGAGGATGAGCCCGCAAAGCCATCCTGATGTTACCAGCCACGTCCTCGGGCCTTACATCACTTGGCACGGGACAGTTCTCAATGTCCCAAAGGATTGCCACAGGCACGTGCAGGGAACCCCGACTCTGATGCTGAGTAGGCACAGATGGATTTGCATTCGAGTTCTTTGATTGATCGGCTCCTTGGGTTTTCAATGCCAACAAAGATGTATTCGAGCTCGACATCAGTAATAGAATTGGCAGAATTATAGCTTCCTGATGTTAAGGGTCTTTCACTGATCAAAGGAAGAAAGAAAGAATGAATCAAACAAACCATATGGAAAAAAGGATTGAAACCAATAATCAATTACAAAACCCTCAGCAGTAATCATACATATTCAAATAAACACACACACACACACACAACTCAGCAAAAATTCAGAAGTTTCAAAATATAATCAAAATTCGAGCAATCAAGTAAAGAATGGGGAAAGTACTGTAAAACCTAACAAAAAGCAATCCTACTGATGAAACAGATAGCAATCAAGAAAAGTTCAAGAATTTCTGTTCATGAATCGATAATTAAGGAGCAAAAAAAGGGAGAAATTCAGGAAACAACTAAAGATCCAATCTTCCAACTAAAATCATCTCGAAACAGAAACCCACAACGAATTTCAATCGATACCAACTGAATTGTAGAGAGAGAAGACTAACCCCAAAGAAAAATCAAGCTGGATTGAGTAAAGATTGAATGCTTCCAATAAATACTATACTCCCTAGAGTAAAAACATGGTCAGGAGTGTTTTTATATGAGAAAGAATTGGAGGATTATTGGGCAGCGACGGCGAGAGAGGAAATTTTTGGAGAAATCGGCAAAGAAAAGGTAAACCGACGTTGAATGATGGTAGACGTATCTTGCAAGGCTCGCTTACTAGATTGTACCGCCGGCTCTAATTATTGTACAGTATTTCTTTCCTAAGTTAATACACTCGAAAAATCTTCCTAATTTAAATAGAAGGAATATCAGTTAATTTATCAAATTAAAACTCATATTAGTATTCTCAAATTTTACGGAAAAAAATTTATGACATAACAAAAGTTTTCTCACAATTCGAACGACGTACTTTGAATATTTATATGTAAGGTAAATAAATTTATAAATTATTTGCATTAAGTATAAATTTTACAAATATAGGTTTCTAATATGTGTTCTAACAAAGACATTGAAATATATTGAAATACTTAGCAACAATAATATAGTAACTGATCATTTGATCTCTAATGTCACAAACTTTTGATTTCAATTTGGAAAAAAATCAAATTCATGGGAAACTCACTATGTTCATACTATTTTTTATGATCAAATTTCAAGTTTAAAGACCAAATTTCAGCAAAATTTATGATTTTAGAGAAAAAAAAATGTCTGTCTCAACTTAATTTTTGGTCATATATTTTGACAGTCACTCACTGAGATCTTCAGCTTTTAATTTGACATCAATCTACCAAATTCATATTAAAACAAAAGCCATAAAACAAGAACATAAGAAAGTGAAAAAAGCCATCTAAAATGGATCTTCACATTCCTGAATACCAGAAACAGTTAGGTACACCAAAACCTGTACATACAAAAGTGGCAAAACTAGAGAGCTTCATTGCTTGAGAGATCACGGACGGGTTAACGGTCGTAAGCCTCACTAACGAGTGTTTTTCTACAGTAGTAACACTCGCGTGCGCAGAGAAGAAGGCAATGTATTGTACCGTACAAAATTATAATGAAATTCATTTAACAGACGAAGCATTAAATTCTCAAACTTCCCATTCTGATAGCCAATTCACAAGATCTATGAAGACAGAACCCTTTCAATGGCAGCCACATAGAAATCCTTTGGCATGGTGCCAACAACAGTGTCGCGTTTCTCACCATTCTTGAACAGCAAGACCACCGGCACAGCCTTGATGTCGTAGTCTGCAGCAATTTGTGAGTCAGTGTCCGCATCAAGAACGAAGCATTTCAGCCTCCCCGAGTACTCAGTGGATATCTCATCTATTACTCGATGAACCATGCGACAGGGTCCACACCAACTCGCGTAGAACTCCACGAGCACAGGTAATTCGCTGTCTATGATCAGTTTGTCCCAGGACTTTCCAGTGACAACTGCAGCTGAAAAGGGGAAAAGAAGCACTTAGTTCAAAGCGACATTTTATCTCTGTGTATTGAGATAGAAAAGAGCAATATCTGTTAGTTTGCTTTCTTCATTTTCATCCCAACTTTACCACCAGTAACACAGATGCAATTTTACCATTTTTGCTTCATTTCAATTTTCATGATTCACATTGAAGTCGGCGGCTCCATTTAGTATAAAACAGAGTAAAAAGCAAGAACAGTAAACTTACAAAGCAAACAAAGGCAATGAGAATGATGTAACACTTGGCCAGATTTCTAAGTATAGTCAGCCCTAATACGCACTAAATCCCATCAAATCAAATCCTCTAACAAAAGAGAGTTCATAACTGCAATGTCCAAAAGTGAAAAGATATAAAGCATCATGAATCGGCTGACCATAATAAGCTCTAATTTCACCCCAAAGAAGCTATCTCCAAGCATATCAAAATGTCTGATCAACAACTCATCAAGGATATAACGCCACGATTGGTAGATGCAGATCATAACATAGTTTCAGATGACAACACAGTTGCTTATTACCTCCAAACCGGTTTAAGCAGAGACCAGACCACAATCTGAGTTCTCCCTAGTTCTTACTTTTGGTATTCCTTAGTACAATTTTACCATCCTTGAACTTATCTTAAATTTAATAATAATGATTAAGCCAAGCACAAAAGCATAAATGCTTCATTTGGCAACACTATGACCTTCATAACTCATCTCAATCATATAGTTATACAAGCTCGGATCTAAGGTGGCTGTACTACCTATGCGGCTACGCCTAATAATACACTCCAACAAGCTAAAATCGTCACAATAGAGTGGAGGAGTTTCAGAAATACAAAGACCACCAGCCAAGTAAAAATGAAATGCACCAACCACAGCAAAGATCACATACATTATACATTGAACGTTTTTTATACAAAGTTATAATTGATAATCAAGATTCTATGATTACCTATTATAATTTCTCCCTGATTCTTACTTTTGGTATACCTTTACAATTTTACCATCCTTGGACTTATCTTAAATTTAAAAATCATGATGAAGCCAAACACAAGCAGAAACGCCTCATTTCGCAACACTATGACCTTCATAACTCATCTTAATCATATAGTTATACAAGCTCAGAACTAAGGGCTGTACTACCTATGCGGCTACGCCTAATAATACACCCAACAAACTAAAATCGTCACAACAGAGTGGAGGAGTTTCAGAAAAACAAAGACCACCAGCCAAGTAAAAAATGAAATGCACCGACCGCAGCAAAGATCACATACATTATACATTGAACGTTTGTGATACAAAGTTATAATAGATAATCAAGATTCTATGATTACCTATTATAATTTCTCCCTAATTCTTACTTTTGGTATTCCTTTACAATTTTACCATCCTTGGACTTATCTTAAATTTAATAATCATGATTAAGCCAAACACAGGAGCAGAAATGCTTCATTTAGCAACGGTATGATCTACACAGCTCATCTTAATCACATAAGTATACAAGTCCAGAACTAAGGTGACTGCACAACCTATGCGTCCACGCCTAATAATACACTCAACAAATTAAAAACATCACAACAGAACCAAACCATTCCCACCAGCCAAGAAAAACAATGCACCAACCACAGTAAAGATCGCATACATCATACATGGAACTTATGTGATACAAGGTTATAATAGTTAATCAAGATTCAAGACTCCATCTCGGTTTCATACTCACCAAAAAAAGTGAAATGGTAGTTCATTCCTTTGTAGATATATTTACTGTATAAAGCATATTCTGTCCTAGATCAGAAATTCCAACGACTAACCTAGAATCACACAATCATATAGATCAAGGCATCACATAATCAATCACAATAAATATACCATTATTAAATGCCATATTAACCATGATCAAGAATAATAATCATCAGATCAGTAACAAATGCAAATGTAAAACACATCGATTGAACTAAATTTAAGAAGAAAAAAATGTTTAAAATTCGAAGAAGTTACTTCTGCTATCCCCATGGCTGGACACTCGCACCGATTTTCGGGCCTGAAGGCTCCTCTGAGCCCGAAACGAGAGCCCGGGCTGGTTCATCTGCGGCAATTGAGTCGCTGGCACAACTTGGCACCGAGTTTGGGAGCGGGAGATCGAGAAGACGGCAGTGGAGCAACAAGAGGCGGCCATTTTTCTGATTGAAACGCGAAATCGAGTTCGAATTTGAGAAATCGATTAGCAGAGAAGAGAACGTAATGGCGATGGATCACTCAACAATGTTTCACGTGGGATTTTGATTATCGGGTGGAGATGGCGACTCATATTCAACTACTTTCTGTTTTGCTACTACCTTTTTCTGTTTAATTATTTAATTATTTTTGTTTATTGTTAATTTGAATTTTGGATCATTGTTATCAACGCAACAGCTCACTGACAGTCTGTAACTATTAGCTTAATCATAAATACCAAAATTCGATTCGAAATCACTCTATCTTTTGATTCATAATCATTTTATATAACTTTGTTTACGGTTGCTTTGCAAGTATAAAAATGTCTCCATTTTAATTGTTTTTTAATTAATTAAATTCGACGATTCAATAGAAATGATATCAAAATAATTAAATATCGTTTTCGCTTAAATTTAGTATCTCTTCCAATCATATTCAACTGGTTTTCTCTATTTGGTTTTTTATACACCATGCACATTAAAATATACTCCCTCCGTCCCCGATTAGGAGTCGTTGTTTGACTCGGCACGAGTTTTAAGGAAGTGTTTGAATAGTTGGTGCAGTAAATGGAGGTAGGTAGTGAAATGTGAGACCTCTTTGACTTTTGGTATAATAAATTTAATTAAATCAATTCAATGTTCAATTTTAATTTTACAAATGCAGATTCACTGCCTCAATCAATTCAATTAAATTTAATGGTGTAGTGATTAACTAAATTCCATAATTAAATTTGTCTTACCAAAATTAAATGAAAAAAAAGGTGCAAAATCCAATTTCATGCCAAAAATTGAATCGAAAACCACTCACAAATTCACTGTTAACTTGCACTCTAATTTCACATCAGCAAGTTGCACTGTAATTGCAAAATTAAATCAAAAAACAATGTCACAAATTCAAACTCCTCCCAAAAATAGAGAGGGAAAAAGCCAATTTCATTCCATCGACGACGTGAGCTCCGCCTGGATTCAGCTGTGACAGCGTGTTCTCCATCCCCACTATATGCGTCATCACACCTTCCCTCGACAGAGTCGACTCCTGGTCGTGATTCCCCAGCACCGCCGCCCACGGGATGCCGGAGTTAACTGCAGGACCAAACGCCTGGTTCATTGACTTCACCGCGTCGCTCGCATCGAATCCGAATATGTTATCCCCTGCAACCAACAGCTAATTTCAGCAAATCTGTCGGCAAAATCAAAAGCAGCAAGGGTTAATTAAGTAACAGACCGGTGAAGACGATGAGATTCGGCTTCTCGGCGAGGATCAAGCGGCGGATGAAGGAGGTGGTGTTGAGATCGGAGCAGCTGGAGGCCTGGCGGAGCTCACGTCGTCGATGAATCCAGGAGGGGGAGAGGATTCATGAGAGAGGGTCGACAGTGAGAGAGGGTCGAGAGTGAGTGAGTTTAATCGAGAATGAGGGGTTGCATTTTCTTTTTTTTTTTAGTGTAAATAATGGCATTCTTTGTAAATTTTGCTAAACATTAAGGGTAATTTTGATGTCCAAAAATGGTAAGTGGTAGAGTGACTCTTAATGGGGGACATCCCAAAAAGGAAATTAGCGACTCTTATTCGGGGATGGAGGGAGTAATACTAATTCAGACGTAAGTGATTTTCAGCACGTGCTTCAGATGACTGGTATAAGGGTTTGGAACATACTGCTATATTTTTATTTAACACGAAAAATAAATATATGGAAGATGTGGAGTACATTCATAGTGGGGGATATTTTTATTGGCATGTGAATTAATTATTTTCCTAATAAATAAAAAATAGGAATAAAAAGGATGCACACGCCCGGTGGGACTCGAACCCACAATCGCCTGATTAGAAGTCAGACGCCTTATCCATTAGGCCACGGGCGCTTTTGTTTTAAAGCGCATTTCTTTTTTGATTAATATGCTTAATTACCTTCAAATTTATTCACTTGATGCTATAAAAATTAAGGCTGTCAAATTATAAATTGTGTTTTTGTTTTCTCGGCCAAATTAATTTTGATATGAAAAGCATCACTGTAATTTATGTGTTATATTTGAAAAAAAACAAAGATGTGGGTAAAAATAGTACTTATTAAATGAACATATGAAAATTGACAACAAATTTTTATTCATCCACCACTCCAAACAGCAGATAGAGTTTCCTCCATTCCTTTACAGCCCTCTAAAATCAACTCCAACTATTTGTGCCCAGTTTGTTCTTTATCGGAGATCAGCATTACATTCTAAAGACGCCATATTTGGTGCTCTCAGGCTTGCGGTTTGTCGTCGCAGCAGCAAGGCAGAGACCCAACACTTTCCTCGTATCAGCTGGGTCGATGATGCCGTCATCCCAAAGCCTTGCTGTCGAGTAATATGCACTACCTTCTCGTTCGTATGCCTCCGCCACTCCTGCCTTGAACTTCTCCTCCTCTTCCTTGCTCCACTGCGAAATACTTTTGCGTTAGTTGGGTACTATAAGGTTCAGTCAATGGATAAACTAGCCTTACCGGATTTCCAGCCTTTTTCCGGCTGGCCCCTTCTATCTGAGCCAGCACGCCTGCAGCCTGCAGAAATTGATAAGAGGGAAAACACTCAAGAAACACCTCATATACTCTATATATCACATACTGCTGATGCTAAGGAGTTATACCAAACCTTAAAGCTAGATTCAAATTGCTACTGCTTAATAGGAAAATCACGTTTAGCAGAAATATTTACGTTTCCTCTCAAGTGCATGCGTGTGCATACGCACGTGTGTGTTTATAGATATAATATGCATCAGTTTTAGATTAGCAAGAACCCAATTAAATCAGGCAAAGTTGCCAATTTACACATGTGGGAATAGGTGACTAGCGGCCCTCCACCCATTAACAATATTCCAGCATTTGGCCAAATTAACGTAAATTCAGTGATGTTATTACCTGAGGTCCACCCATTACTGATATTCTAGCATTTGGCCAAAAGAACATAAAATCAGGACTGTATGCTCGCCCACACATTGCATAGTTTCCAGCTCCGAAGCTTCCACCAACAACCACTGTTATCTTTGGAACCTAAAGTCGTTGAAAATAAGAGAAAAAACAATACTTCTATTAGGTTTCTATTATCATTCCATACAAACAGTTAAAATGGATAGATACAGATAAAAAGAGCATGACGGCGAGTTTCTCAAATTCTATAGGAAAGAAAAGACAGTGAGTGGAATGGGATGGACATATTTTTGGGTGGGGCGGAAAGATGCATGATGTTCATAAGAAATCTTAACCTTTGCACATGAAACTGCCATCACCATTTTAGCTCCAGATTTTGCTATGCCATTTGCCTCGGATTTAGAGCCAACCTGAAATATATCAATTTACCAAGAGTTTCATGATTCATAACAAGTAGTCATATCCATGATTTCAGCAAAACATAAAACCACTTCAATGAGCATAGAAGGTTAATTCCCAAACAGATTTGGATAAAAGATGCATATTTCAAATTTGCCAAAAGCACAGTTGATATTATGTAACTAATTTCCTCCATTTATTAGAACTGGCATCTGAATATTGTGATTGTTCCTATTTCATCTATTAGATGTACATAATTCATCTTAAATTGCTCCAAATGGTATATGAAGTTCAGTATTCTTCATACAGCTAGCATTCATTACAACACCATTTTCAGTGAATTAAGATTGAATACGCTAATTATACTATTCATGACTACCGGATTGGTGCTCAGGCATGACCGCATGTGAGAAGAATCATAAGAATGGCTGTGGAGTTTCAACCCAACAAAAATTGAAGGGTTTGGCATATTACTGAAAGCTTTAAAGTGACAACAGGTAATCGGTAGGTTGAGAACTTGTTGTGCACTCATTTTCCAGGGAACATCAACCTCAGAGTTAGTTTTACTTGGTCAATATGTCTCAACATACACAAATGGTCCTCAAAACTGTAATGATAAATATGATACTACTATCAAATAAGGAAGCAACGTTGTATCACATACAGATGGAACATATAAGCATTCAGTAAAGTAAAATGTACAATTTCTACTTGCTGAGTATCATCAAGTAGTATCATAAAAGTAGTAACTGAGGTCAATTGGAATATTACCATAAATCCAGTAATATTCTGAAGAAAGATCAATGGGATGTTTCGTTGAGTACATAATTCAATAAAATGAGCTCCTTTCACCGCAGATTCATTGAACAGAATTCCATTATTCCCAATAATGCCAACAGGTTGGCCACATATTCTTGCAAAGCCTGTCACAAGTGTCTGCCATAAGGGGAGGTGGTGAATAACCCGATTAAAAGATCATATTTTAGGATAAAATAAAACCAATCAACAAAGTCTGAAGGGAATCATCAGGGCTTACAGTTCCATACAATTTCTTGAATTCATCAAATTCACTACCATCAACAATACGTGAAATAACTGATCGGATGTCAAATGACTGCTTAAGATCGGTCGGTGCAATGGCACGGAGTTCAGCTTCATCATAGAGAGGCTCCTTGAAATCAGATATTCTTTGGTGCTGTGTACCCATATTGCCAGCCATATGCAGATTTTTAACTATATTTCTGCCAATAGCCAGTGCATGATGTTCGTCTACAAGATTGCACAGTGTGATTCAATCAAGATGTCTAAGAGAAATATGTTTGTAGCTTAAAATCAGTATAGAAACCAACTTCCTCATTTAAAACGAGTACAAAGATAGAGATACCTTGAGCAAAATAGTCTGAAACACCCGATGTCCTGCAATGCAATGATGCACCCCCCAAATCTTCAGCAGAAACTTCCTCCCCAGTAGCAGCCTACTAAAAGTTCAAATAAGCCTCCTTTAGAAGACAGGCATGCAAGGAACACTCTGAACAATATACATCAAAGGCCTTACCACAGAAGAACCCAAAGCACTGCATATGCATTAGTTAAGTACAATAATTTCAAAAACACATGCTACACTTTCTTAACACGATTTAAAAGGTTCAAATAAAAGCATAACTTCACCCAAAGTTTTAACTCACCTTTACAAGTGGAGGTCCAGCAAGAAATATTGTTCCATTCCCTTTCACCATCACACTTTCATCAGCCATAGCAGGAATGTAAGCCCCACCAGCTGTGCAAGAGCCAAGTACTAATGCAATCTGAGGGATACCATCAGCCGACATGAGAGATTGATTATAGAAGATTCGACCAAAATTTTCTTTGTCCGGAAAGATCTCAGCCTGCTTTGGAAGGAAAGCACCTCCACTATCCACAAGATACATACAGGGTAATCTGCACTGAGCAGCAATCTCTTGTGCCCTAAGATGTTTCTTCACAGTGATGGGAAAGTACGTCCCACCTTTTACAGTGGGGTCGTTGGCAACAAACACACAGAGCCTCCCATGCACCGGACCAAAACCGGTAATTATTCCACCGGATGGTAATGGATCATCATACAACTCATGGCCAGCAAGCTAAACTTAAGAAAACATGAAATCAGGTGCAATACAAGTATACAAACCATATCAAAGCAAATACTACAACAGTGAAACCTAAGTGTAACTACCTGGTGTTCATGATTGATTTCTCAAACTAAACATGCTAATCTATCATTGTCACACTCACTAGCAATTAAAATGCCAAACAGACTCAAATGTAAAACAGAGGCATGAATTACACAATGACATCCATATTATTTGCATTTGTTGATTAAACATTTCCCCAATTTCCTAACGAGCTCCGAAGATTTAAACAGCTAACATGATTAACCATTCGAATGGAGCACGAATTTCACATAATACATCAAATTGAATCAGGCAAGGCAAAAAACCTGAGAAAGCTCAAGGAACGAAGAACCAGGATCAATCAAACTATCAATTCTATCTCTAGGAAGAAGCTTATTCCTACTTCTGTTCCGTTTCACAGCCTCCGATCCTCCGCCATTCATCACCTATTTCATAAAATACCACAAATTTCAGGCGCAGAAATTAATGCAGCACTTCATACACACACGAGAGAGAGAGAGAGGCGATACCTTCTGAATATGAGAGTGTAGTTGAGAAATTAGGCCTTCCATGGCTTCAGAGTTGCGGGCATAGGAGTCGGAGGTCCGGTCAAGCGTATCGGGCAGTACACTAGAGCACAAGTATCGGGACGGGCAGAGGGGTAAATTCTGCCTCCGCCGCCGTGAAATTGATCGGCTCGAAGCCGGTAACTGAATCCTTCTAGCTAATAAGTTTCGTAGCATTTCTGATCTCTCTCTCTCTCTCTCTCTCTCTACACTAGTTGCTGAGCGCGCTCTTTCTCTCTCTACACTTGTAGCTTTGCAGCGTCGTCGTTTTGTTAGCCAATTTTAAAAAGTTACGGCAATATTAGATGTTGCTGATCATTTAGACCATCCACAACGGGTCTCGCCGGCGTCTCGCGTCTCGTCTCAGCGAGACGAGACCCCGGCGAGACGCGTTGCAGCCTCCATCTCGTCCCGTCTCGTCGCGCGTCTCGCCTCGGCGAGCCACGAGACGAGCTGTCTCGCCACGCGCCTAGGCGACGTGGCGCAGCCCGGCGTCGTGCGTGACGCCCACTCGCCGGCCCGCGAGTGGGCGTCGTCACGTGCTGACGCAATAAATATTTTTTTTTAAAAAAATTCGAATTTAAATAAAAAAAAATTGTAACGGTATTATTACCGTTTTTTTGTTTTTTTTTTATATTTTTTTTGTTTTTTATTAAATTTTTTACTCTATAAATACTTCTAAACCCATCCTCATTTACACACAACTACACATCTATTCTTCCTATCATCTAAATTTTCTCTCAAATTTTCGCTGAAATTTTCATAACCCAACTCAAGATGTCCGGCGACGGCGAGGGCAACTATGGCGGCTCCGGCTCCGGCGGGTGGGATCTCAACTCATTCGGCGATTGGGAGAACATGATCAACACATTGGGCGGTGGAGGTTCGTCAACGCCGGGGACCCAGGGTTCGGCGACGCCGGGGGGGTACCAACCACCCAATTTTGACCTTGTTGCATATGTTCGTCCCAACGTCCCGCGGTTTTCGCAGGGATTATCCCAGATCCGGGAGGATTTTCCAGTTGATCCCACGCCGGGAGTAGGCCGAGGCGGTGGAAGTGGGCGAGGCGGTGAAGGTGGCCGAGGCAGTGTACAACCCCAGACGGGCGAGGACGAGGAGGAAGAAGAGGAAGAGGATCTTGGCCGACATCCGTACAACAACCTCGAAACGATGGCGGTGTACAACGCCTGGATCACGGTCTCGTACGATCCCATCGTCGGGAATCAACAAACCCGGAAGTGTTTCTGGGAAAAGGTTGTCGAGGTCTACCACCAAATAAAGCCGAACCGCTCCCGCAAGCGCACAGTTAAAATGATCCGCTGTCACTTTGACCGAGTCGACCGACAGGTCAAAAAATTCTGCGGCATCTACTCGGCGGAAGAGGCGCGCTACCAAAGCGGCGCCACGACCACCGACATTTTGACGTCCGCTTTGCGCGCCTACTACCAGGACGAGGGACATCAATTCAGATTTGTTGATGTTTGGCGCGCCGTCAAGGACGAGGAACGATGGGCCGGCGGTTTCCGCTCCAGCTCGGGCTCAACCTCGAAGCGCACGAAGCATACGGCGAGTGGCCTATACTCGTCTAGTGCTGGTGCGTCTAGTGGTGACACTGCTGAAGGCATCAGCCAACATGATGTTGAATCCCAGGAGTTTGCGGGTACAGTCGGCGCTGCAGGAGGATCCGCGAGTGGGCGCCGTCGGCCGCAAGGGACGAAGGCGGCGAAAGCGGCTAGAGCAAGGAAGGGCCGAGGCGAATCAAGCCAGTCGGCCTCAGGATCGGGCTCGCGAGGAGGCTCGGACACACTTATGGTGGCGTACATGACCGCCACAATGGCGGACACTTCCCGCTTCTCGCACTCCCAATTCGCGGCCTGGTGGAACGGAATTGTGCATATGGCAGCACAACTTGGCCTTCCGACTCCCCCTCAACCTCGACCGCCTCCGGAGGATGATTAGCCCTTCCGATTAGTTTTTTTTTATTTTGTGTGTTTTTTTATTTTGTGTTTTTTTTAAATTTTTTTTTTGTGTGTTTTTTTTATTTTGTGTGTTTTTTTTTGTTTTAATTTTAATAAAGTGTGTTTGTTTAAATTGAATTGGGTTTTAAAAAAAATTATAAATTAAATTGAATGAATAGTAATTAAGAGACGGTTAAGAGACGGAGCGTTGCAGGTTCCGTCTCTTAGTTAAGAGATGGAGGAAAAAAGGACAGTGGGGCCCTCAAATAGTGCTCAAATAGTAGTTAAGAGACGGTTTAAGAGACGGTATAGAGACAGCGTTGTGGATGACCTTATAGTAGTACAAATCAGAATGTCCGACCTGTAATTCATATCCATCCATGTCTGCGTTACATTATCTTCATTTATTTAATTCTTGTATTTTTTCATTTTTCGGAGATATCATTAGAGCATCCGCAATGGATCTCGCTGTTGTCCCGATAAATCGGGACAAAACAAAGAGACGATGATGTGTTGTAAGTAGAGACTGATGAGCAATTCGTTGTAGAAGGAAAGTTAATTAGGTAGTTGGCTCGTCAAGCACTCACACCTTAGTAAAACAATAGTACTGCTTATAAATTAAAATTATAATTTGTAGAGTATCATATACTATGAGTAATTTCTCTTGAATGTAACTTGTTCCAGACTTACAATATTACACACAATTGGACATAATCACAATAGAATGGAATATTTTTAATGATAACAATTATAATTTGGGACACAATCACAATAGAATAGAATATTTTTAATGATAACAATTATAACTGGATACAAAACGAAAGACCATAAAAAGCAATAAAGAACATCTTAATGTAGTATACGAATATTTATTAAGAAAGGATAGTGATAAATGTATATAATTGCACGTACATGACCGAATTTTTTTTAACATGTTACATTGAAAATCGTTTTATAAACATTAATTGATTTAAAATAAGTTTCGTACTAATCATTTTGTAACACTTAGAAAAAAAATTGAAATTTTAACTTAAATATGTATATATTTAAGCAAAAAAAAATTTCTTACTAAATATTGTATAATTAATTCGAAACAAGCTCGAAATCATGTTATGATTCGACATAAAATTTCTATATCACTTCTTTCTTATTGCTACATATAATACAGTAAATAAATAAAAAAATTAATTTTTTTAAAATTCACATAAAAATGTAAGAATATTATGTAAAAATTTAAGAATATTATGTACATGAACAATTTATGTATAGTCAATAAAAAATTACAATTGTGCCATAATCATGCGCATTTGCACTCATGTCTTAATATTACAAATCTACAATAATCATAACTTCCTCGGAAGTCTTTATAATTTAGAGGGAGGGAAATACAAATTATGAACACTACTAAAAACAAGTAGTGAAAAATAAGATTATGATGTTGAAAATTTGCAAGTGTCACTCTAAACTCCAATATAATCAAAACCGGACATTTTTACGAATTATACTAACCCTCGTCCAATATTCAGATGCATTCTAGTGATTAAATAACCCATCATTAGACAGATGACTACAGCTTAAACATAGTTATAAACATATATTAATACAGACTTTATATAAACATCATTCTGTTGGTGTCAAATACTATATTCTGCTAGACCTAAACCCTAACAAAAGTAGGAGTATAAGCTGCAGTTGAGATACACAGCAAGATGAAGAGAGCAGAGAAGCAAGAAATAGTCATTCGTAATTAATAGTAGTAGCACCACAACATACAGCATGGACTCTTTTGCTTCTGTACATGAGAGTGTATCACTCGTTGAATGAGATCCGGATCCAACAAGGATCGTCATAAGCTGTCCAAACTCTTATGTACATATAAGAGTAACCGCTCTACTCTCTACCAAGGTCCGGTGAGTGTCCTCCTCAAGCATTTATTTTTTCTGCCCCACGACTTATCCATCGTCTCCAAGATCTGATGGGAGAAAAAAAAACAAGCTCAGAAAGATATAACTTAGATATATACAAGAGGAGCATGTGATTGTTTGCATTATTCAAACATGCTCATTGCCACACTTGAATTACTGTGAAAATCATTGATGAGAACTGATACCTGATTTTTCTGCATCTCCATAAACTCTTCCTGCATTAGCATTGAGAAAGATCGTTCGTAACATCATCAAATTTTACTTCGATGTGTATATAGTTATTGATCAAGTACAGATATTTACCTGACTTCTCCGCAGCTCACTGTTTAATTCTTTAAGGTTTGCAACTTCTGCTTCCAGTTCCAGAGTATATGCCTGCATATTTTCAGTAGCATTATCATATGTATGCTCGGGAAATAGAAAAGGACGATGAGTTGACTAAAAGTTCTCTCCTTTAATTGAAAGATATTTCACAGAGGAGTGAAAACAATACAGAATCCCAACTAGTATCACACAATCACTTGAATATTATGCACTTGAGAATGATACACGAGCATACTTCGCGAGCAACTACTCATTGTCATATTACTGCAGCATGCCCACAATCATGTAACGGAACAATGAAGAAATAAATCCAGCAGTCTTAGGATTTCATTGGAACTTATATAAATAATCTAACATGTTGCCAATATCCATCCACCGTTTATTCATTCATATTATAGCCACATAAACAAGAAAATAGTGTACGGGCTTCATTCAGATAACACCGGGAAGTTGACTTTAAGATTCGACTTTGGCCTACATGGTCCAGAGATAATTTTGAGAGGTGGAATCACTTTCGTCTCAACCCTCAGCCATTTAAATATACATTTACCAGAACACGTGTCAACAAATAAGTTCAAATCAGACCAAAAGTAACCAATTAGTACAACTTCACCACAATGATAAGAAGAGAACACACAGGGTCATAACAGTGCAGATAAATACAAGATTCATATCCATAATAATGAATCACCTGCTTTCTAGCTCGGGACCTCGCAGCAGACTCTCTGTTTTTTATCATTCTCCTCCTCCTCCTTTCGACCACTTTCTCCAAAGAGGCAGAGGATCTCCTGCCTGCCCTAGTTTCCCCAAAGTTATAAGGTGAAGGTGAAGGTGATGCAGATGATGGTGTGCCTGAACTATTCTTAACAATACCATCCGCATATAAATTATTCCCAGGAGACCCAGTTCCAACTACTGCCCCATTGCTTAATCCACCCAAGAAGAGTGCTCCACCAGGAATACGTGTGTTACTCAAACCATTCTTCATCTCCACCACCGCACCTTTTGCTCCTGAGCTAGGCAGCTGAGCATTGGTTCTCAGTTGTGTAGGCGAGGAGAAGGCTAAGGTTGTTTGCTTCGGAAATAGAGGCTGTAACTGTGGCTGGGGTTGCTGCTGCGAAGATGTTACAACGCTCATATTGATTCCTAAAGTCGGTGAACTAAGAACGATATTGTTCTGCTCTGCGAGTTGGTTGCCCAGCAAACCCTGACTCAAGGGTGGCTGTTGAAACCCTACATTTAGAGTAGAATTATTGCCACTTGATGGAGGTAAACCACCATAGAAACCAGTGCCGTTTACCTTCCCAGGAGGTTGGGCATCTTCTCTAACCACACCAGCTAGAGCCAGAAACTCTTCCAGTGTCATCTCACCCAAGGTGGGCTGCCTCGGCCCCATATTCGGACCACCACTACCACTTGCAGATTTCGGAGCAACAGATTCTTTTAAACAATCCCTCCACACTTCATCAACAGTTTTCTGGCTAAGCGTCCTCGGCAATGTCAACGAGCCCTGCCTCTGCAAATTGCCACCAGGAACACTTCCATTTCCTCCATCTGTGCAAGATGCCACGGCCTGAGTCTCTTCAGCTGTCCAAATGCTCTTTAGAAGGTCCTCCATATTCATGGATCCAAACTCCTTTCCAGATCCACCCAAAGTATTCTGAAACTCTTCAAATGTTAGAGAATACACAGAAGACTGCCGAGCCAATGGATAACTACCAGCCGATTTCCCACCACTGCCATCTTGTTGCACACTGTCTTCGAAGTTATTGAAGTTCATGTAGGACCCCATCGCTCCAAGTATGCAAGCAGTGGAGCCAGCAGCTGTGATCAAGTTCATCATCATTAGTATTTCACCAATAATAACTAAGAATATAGTAATAAAGCATTGTATCAACTCTCTGTGTGATAGCTAAGGACCACCGGCTGCATAATAAATTCAGAAAATATCAGTTAAACCTCGGACGGACAATTAACCTACACATCATTTGATTGGAAGAACTCAGAAAGAGTGTAGGCCAGTGAATGAAATCAGGTGATAGATTAAAAACCAAGGCAAATCGCACTCACTACATATTAAAATACTAAAAAGAGATATATGATGGTTTGATACTTAGCTTTAAAGTATTGACAAAACTATAGTGACCCAGCTTTTAATTGAATACTTACATCATAATTATGGCGTAAAACCCCTTTTTTAATCCTAAAACCACGCATGATTATATGTACAAGGATCTTACTAAATCATATCATTAATTTCAGATCTAAAAGCAATCACGAAGCAAAAACTTCAATCCATACTAAACTTCACATTCTCAAGCAGTGACATACTCAATTATGATTTCCCTCAGGAAGAACTCCCCAGAAATCCAGTACAGCATCTGCATAAGTATTATATTTCTCCATAATCATAAGCACTATTCATCCTTCTTATTCGCTTTTTTCTTTTCCAGAACTCATTTTGCAGCTCGAAAATCAAAACGCATATAATCACTCTGAAATTCAAGCTCTGAGATGATCTATCTTCACTTATACCATTCATCACTAGTAATAGAGTGAAGAAGAAGAAGAAGAAGAAGAAGAAAAAGAACGAGAACTCCAATCGATGATTATAAAAGGAAAATCAAAACATTTTCCATAGTTTCTCGAGATCACTCCAAACACTCTCGATAACCATAAATAGAAGAAGATTTGTTGAAGATAAAATGTACGGACTCTTAAACCTAAGAAGTAAGCTCGATTCAGTTGTCCTTGACTAAACGCACAATTTTTTTTTTTCAAAAATTAATTGATTTCCATATAAATCTCAACATCAGTTACAGATCACACTCATACGGATTCAATACCTACTTCCTAAACTGAAATTAATCAGAAAAAAAAAGAAAAAGAAGAATTAGAATTTGTATGAAGAGAGTGGGAAAAATTAAAGGAAAAAAAAAAGAAAAAAAAAACAGAGGATTTACCCTTATAGAGAGAGAGAGAGAGATGGCGATCGTGTCGTTTACTTCTTCTCCGCCGCTTGGATGATTGGTGGAGTCGACAAGTGTCTAGCGCTCCATCGCCACGACTCCTCCCCTTTAATTTAAACCCATTTTCCGTCATTTCATTTTTCCATTTTCCGCAATATTTTAATCCTTCCGCCCTCTCTTATCGCGAAACCTGGACCAATCAGATTGCCCCTACGGGGAGGTACCCGATGTGACAAGCCAGCCAATCGCGTCGCGTAACGTGGCCGAATCTGGAACGTCTTCACACCCGACAAGTTGAGTGGTGGCGGCACATCATTGGCTGATTCGTGGTGAGAGAGTACGGAGTTGTGATTGTGCGCGTCGCGCGTGTGTGCCAGACGTCAGAGTGGCCCACTATTTATGGGGGTGTGCAGTGCGCGCACTAAATTTTGGGGGATTTTTTCTCGAAAAGCGTGAGTGCGCCTACGTGCGCACTGTAGAAACTTGTGTGCTAGATCTGATATTTCATTGGTTAATTGAAGAGAGCTAGCTCCAATAATGTTGAAATTGTCTAAGCATTTTCTACAACTCTTTTACCTTTTTTTTAGTGTAAGTTAAGTTTCAAGTTAACAGGTCTATTTAAGAATTCTAATTTTATAATACGACAAATAATTACTCCCTTAGTTCTAGCTAGACATGTCTAAGGTTTCAAAACCACCAGATATGGTTCGACACGAAATCTTAGTAGTTGTTGGTTAATTTGGTCAATTGGAAAAAAGAAATAGTGGGCGTAAGTATTAAATAAAGGGAGAAAGAGAATTGAATATTTAATTGAAGGGAGAAAGTTACCAAAAATAGAATTGTGTTATCTTGATTGAGATAAACTAAAAAGGAAAATGTGTCATCTTAGTTGAGATTAAGGGAGTACCTGAAGACATTGAAGTGGAGCCATTGGCGTCGTCTGAGCAGTTGACATGGTGTCGCATCGAGTAGCTTGCGTGAAGCAATAGAGACAGGGTGACACAATTATATAGGAATTCAAATATGATAAGTGACTGCTTAAGAAAACAATTGAGTATAAGTGCTTGGTTCAACAATGCAGATTCTCAGTCAATTCACTGTTATCTACCTTTATACCAAACTGTCTAATGATAAAATGTGATAAATCACCCTATTTTGGCTTAGATTTGTAGTTTATTTGACAAAATGTGATAAATCACCCTATTTTGGCTTAAATTTGTAGTTTGCCCATAAACACTGATGAAAGATACCAAGAGTATATATCAATTTTCTGAAGAATAATGTATGATAAGAGTTGGACCACGTGCCATACTAATGGCCTTGTATTCTCCCACTAAATTATGAAAAAAAAAATCAAATATTCTGGTACGTGCATCTAAACTTTATTTTATTTCAACAATTACTCATATTGCAACATTAAATCAAGAACGCAGGGCCCTTTGGTTTCTTATATAGAACTTGAATTTCTCATATAAATACTCCTCCGTCGCCCACTGTAGTAGAGGCGAGGCGTTTCGTTTTAAGCACTCTGTTTAAAAAAAATATAAATACATAGTTAGAGTGTAGAGAGAGCAAAGTAAGAGAGATAATAATGTAGAAAAGAGCTTTTATTTATAATATTAAATTACTTACTTTACTCTCTCTTCACTCTAACTTATTACTATGATTTTTCAAAACGAGTGCTTAAAACGAAACGCCTCTATTTTAGTGGGATGGAGGGAGTACTAGTTATTTCATTTATGTAATTCTAAAAAAATCAAGAATCTTGATGGATCAATTTAGCAGTAAGCCGCTTTTATAATTAGTGATTAATTAGTTTTATAGGATATGGATTTCAAATCAAGTCACGAATTGAAAGATAAATTTAAAAATATTTAGTGGAAATATCTTTATGACGTGGTTTGATAATGTTATATTGGATCTTCCCATTTAATCCGAAGAAAGCCAAATATATTGGTTCTTTTTTAAACAAAAACGTTATCTATGTTGACCTTTTTACACCACTCCTGTAGGAAATAAATTGAGGAATATTTGTAAAGAAATGTAAAATATACAGCAAGATTCACGCAACATGGGGAAAACTAGTATTTCTAAGTCACATAACATTATATATGTACTCAATTACTCATTGAAGTAGCCTCATTAGATGTGTAATATTCGGATAAAAAATATCCTAAATCTAAAATTAGAACCAATCTTGTCTCGTAGTATAAAATAGATAATGAACTAATTTGTTATTTTACTATTTTGAAAGAAATATTATTGTAATATAATAACAAATTTAATATATACTACGTAACAATCTCTGTCGTGGATGTTACATGGAATATATCGATTTATTTTAAAATAACTGACTCTGATAAATTAAATACTCCAGATAAATAGACCAGTTTATGATTCATTTATTGCATTGTTATCCTTTCAAGGCTTGGTAGATTACCTACCCAGCACCCTTTTATTTTTTTATCTCAATCTACATTGATTACGTTTTATTTGAATTATTTTTTAATTTTAATTTTTTCCAGTAAAAGCATGAACTATGATTCCTTTCCCAATGTGAGCATAGAGTTATAAGGGCATCATTAACCCCGTCCCCATTTCCGGGCCCAAGTCCCCTCCACGTCATCATTCCTCTACAGTTGCGGCACAGGCCCCAACTGCTGTAACCCTGCAGGTTGCGGCCCGGGCCGCAACTAATAAATGACACTATTCACAACTCCAACCTATTTAACTCGTAAAATAAAAAACGCTGGAAATTTATAACACGGAAAATTTAATTTCATCGAATACTGCAAAATTACAACATAGAAATGCGTAGGAACAACGGCCTCCGCATCCGGAACCGGCGACGGAACATCTGATCACTCCATCGCGGATCTCTAGAGAAATAATCCGTGAAAAGCCGCAAGGCAGCTTGTTCACGGTATCGGTGAATATACATCCGGGTACGTGGTACCAGGGTTTGTTGTTCGTTCCAAGCTTGAATAACAGCTTGGTAGCGTTCAACTTCGTTGTTGATTTCTTCTTGGATTGCCGGTAGCGCCTCTGCTAACGACCGGGACATTTGATCTTCGAATATTCTTTGACGTGGAGGCATTTTTTCGAATTCTAGGAAGGGATTTGAAGTTGAATATGAAGTTGAATGTGTATGAAAATGGAGTAGTATTTATAGAAAAAATTTTCGAATTAAAAAAAAAAAATTGGTTGCGGCCCGTCCCGAGGAGCGTGTAACGCTGGGCCGGGACTCTACAGTTGCGGCCCGTCACCGTGCAACGCCGTCCCAGGCCGGGACGCGGGACGCGCGACAGGGCGGGAACGCGGCCCCGGGACGGGCCTGGGCCGTGACTCTCCTCCGTGCAACGCTCGGGACGGGCAGGACTCGCGAGATGCGGCCCGACCCCTTGCGTTACAGATGCTCTAAGTACTCCCTCCGTCCCATTAAAGATGACTCATTTTCCTTTTTGATTTGTCTCAATCAAGATTGTCATTACTAAAAATGGAAAACATATTTATCTCTACTTTATTCTCTTTTTCTAACTTTACTCTCTCCACTTAACACACAATATAAAGCTACCTAAAATCTCGTGCTGCCCAAGGAAGGGGTCATCTTCCTTGGGACGGATGGAGTAAGAAAGTGGGTAACGAATTTTTTACCCTAAAAGCATCCACAGTGGAGCGAACGATAATCCGCCCGATGCATCGGGCGTGCTATCGTCCGCCACTATAGACATGCGGACGATGCCCGATGCATCGTCCGCGGACGATGACGTCGGAACGAGCATCCTCCGCGGTATCGCCCGCCCCATTGCAGGCGATGAGGACGATATCACGGACGATGCAACGCGTTTTCGCTTTTTTTTTAAAAAAATAATTTTTTAAATTTCTTTTATCTATATATACCTCACTTTTCATTCTATTTTTTCACACTTTTCTCTCACATCTCTCATCTCAATTATCTTTTCCCCACACACCAATCTTTCTCTCACTAAAAAAATGAGACCGGGCGACGATTGGAGTACCTCGGAGGGCATTACTCATGCCTTGTTCGATTGCGTTCACGAGGCTACGGCGGAATGCTTGGCCGAAATGGAGCACGAGCGTGAAGCGGCGGAGCAGGCCCAAGCGGAGCAGATTTAGAGGCCGATTTATCGTCGGACGTTTGTCCGCCGCGAGCAAGACCAAGCTCACCAACGTCTTTTCGCAGACTATTTTGCGGAGAAACCACGGTGGGGTCCGACGGTTTTTCACCGCCGGTTTAGGATGAGGCGAGATCTTTTTCTCAGCATTGTCCACACGTTGGAGGCACGTGATCCTTACTTCCAGCATCGGGAAGATGGCATCGGCAGACCCGGACTTACGCCGTTGCAGAAGTGCACGGTTGCGCTCCGGCAGTTGGCCTACGGCACCACGGCGGACATGTTCGACAACTACCTTCACGTCGGGGAGACAACTGGCCGCGAGTGCCTGAAGAAATTTTGTAAGGGAGTTGTGGAGACTTACATCGACACATATTTGCGAAGGCCGACTGCTGACGATTGCCAGGCCCTAATGAAGATGCACGAGACAGCGCACGACTTTCCTGGAATGCTAGGGAGCATAGATTGTATGCACTGGGAGTGGAAGAATTGTTCGACGGCGTGGAGAGGCCAATTTACTAGTGAATACAAGGGAAACCACCCGACGATGATCCTCGAAGCCATCGCTAACCACCGGCTCTAGATCTGGCATGCTTACTTCGGTGTGGCGGGGTCGAACAACGACATCAACGTCCTGAACTCCTCATATCTCTTCACCGAGCAATGCAATGGCAACGGCCCGACCATTGAGTTCACTGCAAACTGACGCCAACATCATATGGGGTACCACTTGGCCGATGACATATACCTGAGGTGACCTGTTTTTTTGAAGATAATCACCTGCCCAATCGGTGAGAGAAGAGTTTTATTCCGGCAAAAGCAAGAGGTTGCGCGGAAGGATGTGGAGTGGGCATTTGGTGTGCTCCAAGCGCGGTGGGCTATAGTGAAGGGTCCGACGCGGTTCTTGTACAAGGACGTCATCGCCGATGTCATGTATGCGTGCAACATCTTGCATAACATGATAGTCGAACACGAAGGTGGAATAGTCACCGATTGGGCGATGATGAAGCTGGATCTAGCTCCACACGGCGACCCCGCCCCACGTTCGAGGATTACCGGCGGGCTACAATGAGGTTCTAGCTAGACATGCCTCAGAGTGCAACCAACAAGACCATGCTCGGCTCATATCCGACATGGTTGAAGAAATTTGGAACCGCCACGGCCATTGAATTTATAGTTTTTTATTTCGTACTGTACTCTATGAACTTTCAATGAAATGAAGTTTTTTATTAAAATTTTGTAGTGTTTATTTATTCAAATAAATAAAATGCTATAGGGAGGACTATAGGGCATCCCACTACAGGTGGAAGGGTATGAGGATAAAATGCTAATATGGCGGAGGATGGAGCGGGCTATATAGGGCGCCCCATTGCTGATGCTCTAAGGTGTATTTTTTTTTTTTTTTTTTAAATTAACTTCATATATTTATATCATATATATGAAGGAGGAAATTACAAATTAACTCCTATAACAAGGAGGAAAGACAAATTACGCCACCCAGGTCTCGAACTCGAGACCTCCAGGATGGACGCGGTATCCAGCACCCTTTACCGCTAGGCCAAGGGGCTTGGATACTCTAAGGTGTATTTTTAGTTGTTGGAAGTTTGTGTTATCCTAAGTTGAATCAGTACACTAAGGCATTTTTAATTGTTGGAAGTTTGTGTTATCCTAAGTTGAATCAGTACACACGTATGCTATGCTGTGGTATTTAAGTGAAATGTTTTTCCAGTCTTTAACAATTTTCTTAAGATAAAGAGGTCAGATGCACAATATATGATTATATATAGGATAGTAGGGATGTAATAAAATGTAAACTTTAAATATACTATAAACTCCAAACTATGATCTAAACCGTTAGAAAATATCTATAGATGACAAAATAAAAGCAACAAAAAATGTCACACGGTGTCAACGGTTAATAAAATGTCACACGGTGTCAACGGTTAATGCTGTGTTGACATTATTTTATCATTTGTTGACATTTTTTAACGGTCCAGATCATAGTTTGGACTTTATAGTATATAGTTTGCATTTTATCACTACCCCAGGATAGTATTAATAAATAATTAAATCATAATTTATAACTAGAGTCCAATTTCCAATTATTAGAGAAAAGATAGAATCTGGTCTGAAACCTCTACAAAATGACCTAATTATACTCATGTAGTGACATTATTATCGTTAATTACATACTTCAAATGCAAACTCTAAATATTGTACAAACTTCAAACTATGATCTGGACCGTTAGAAAATGTCAACAGATGACAAAATAACATCAACAGAAAATATCAACGCAATGTCAACGGTTGACACCATATGGACATTGCGTTGACAGTGTGTTGACATCAAAATTTTGAAATTTTACACTGTGTTGACACTGTGTTGAAAAGTTTAGAGTTTATACAATATATGAGTTAGCATTTTATCACTACCTATAAAATGACTATGTTACCTCTTATATGAACTAAAACGATCTAAAAATAACTTCTATATTTTCAAACTTTATAAAACTACCCACAATTTAACCAAACTTTATGATTTAATTGGCTATTACAACTTGAAAAAATAGCTAATATCATCCCTTTCAATTAATACTTCAAATAATTCAGAAAAAAAAAGTGATGCGTTTTTCTACTGACTGGGCTGTTAAATGTAAGTTCACTAAATACGAAGCCCAATTTTATTATAACCAAGTTTTTCACTTGATTGGGATATATATATATATATAGGGTCCTGTTAGGTTGAGATTATTTAGCTAAATTGAGAAATGAGATGCAATCTCAGCCACTAATCCACAAGATTAACGAAATGTCAACAGCTATCACATTATGTCAACACGGGGGTATAAGTGTCATTTCATGTTTTAATGTGTCGGATTGTTGACATAGCTTGTATGTCTAGTTGACATGACTTATAATTGTTGTTGACATGGTTTCTATGTGTAGTTGACATGGTTGTACGTGTAGTTGACATGGCTTGTAACACAGTTGACATAGCTTGTACGTGTAGTTGACACGATATGTACCGTAGTTGACATGACATGTCAATATTCTATACAATCTCATCTACCAAATTGGTATTTTATGGAGTTGTCTTACGAAGCTCAAGGTATGTTCTCATGCTAATTCCACAAATGTCAGCAAAAAACATCACATAATGTATTCATAAATTTCAAAGAAATGTCACTAGCAACGCAAATGTCAATATGTCAACAGACCTCCAAAGGCACCTACAAAATGTCATCCTAAATTTTCATCTTCAATTCACAATGTCAACAAACCAGCATCTCCTACATTTCAACATGTCAACAGCAAATGTCTACAACTGAAGTTTCAATATAATGTCAACAGCAAATTTGTTCACCCAAAAACCAACAGCCAATGCCGCAGATTTTCAACAAATAAACAACATCCGAGAAACGCCGCAGAGACAGAATCAACGCTCAACTCTCCGCAAACTCATCCCTAAATCGCTCAACTCTCCGCAAACTCATCCCTAAATCTGAAGAGGTATTTTCCCTTCTTTCTCTGTCTCTCTCGAATCGAATCAAAATTCTCACTGAATTGACCGATTCCGATCAATATAGATGGACAAGGCGGCGCCATTGGGGCACGTGGTGGATCACGTGAAGGAGCAGCGGCAGAGGGCGAAGGAGGCGAGCAAAATCAGCAGCGGCAGAGGGCGAAGGAGGCGAGCAAAATCAGCAGCGGCGTGCCGAGCGAGATCGACGAGGTAATAGTCGATCAGATTGAAGACGGATCGGAGCAGATCAAGTCGTCTATCTGTTGCGACGATCGGCCGGAGCTCTTCGCGGAGATCGGGAGCGCTCTGAAAGCGCTGGAAGCCACCATTGTTGAAGCCAACATCTCGAAGCACACACACCAGCACCCTCACAATCCCTAATTAAAATATGAAATTACCATTATGTCCTTTTATAATTAATTAATCTAAAAATATTTTTCATGTGGCAAATTCTGGACCACTCATTTAATAAAAATGAGTGGCTGAGATTGCATCTCATTTATTAATTAGCCTAAAAAATCTCAATTGATCATGGACCTATATATATATATATATATATATATATATATATAGAGAGAGAGAGAGAGAGAGAGAGAGAGAGAGAGAGAGAGAGAGGGGGTTTGTAAACTAAATAATACAAAATTTTATAGCTTAGTGACACTGATATGCCTCAAATCAACTAAGCTGTAGTTCCAATTCAAATATAATCACTAGTAATTATGAGTGATTCAAAAGTAGGAATTCCGTATTAGGATATGCGGAAGTTTTACCAATCAAAATTTGTATGCGTCACAAATTATCACACCAAAAAATACAAATTATTTTAAGTTTTAACCATAGAGTGGAGGCAGCATGTTAACTACTCCTCGGTAGGGCCTTACTCATAGTAAAAAAAACACGTACCATGTTCATGTATCGTGCTGGTGTAGCTGGCCTTTGAGTTAGCCAACATGGATAACTTCTGTACTACATACGAGATAACGACTGGTATGAGGATGTGGGGATGCGATATGTAATATGAAACGGGGTGAGGAGATAAGAGTTGGATGGGAGTTGTTGGAGTAGCATAACGGGTTCATGAAAGAAGAAGTTTCATGCAGGGGATGTATTGTTTTAGGAAGCTCAAGAAAGGCTGATGGGGTTCTTGCACAGCTTTTCTAACTCGGTTTCCAGAACTTTAAAAAGGTTTTGCTTCGTTCGCTTATATATCCAAGCTTTGTCTTTCTGATCCCAGTCAAAACGAGACGGGCCGCTGCAGAAGCAATTGAGACAGCAACAATTGAACTATGGATGAAAAGAATTTTTAAGCATGTATTGAGCAAGGAGATTACTCATCATCATCATCATCATAATCAAGACAGAACTCATTCATTTAGTCAAAATGGAGCAGAATGTCACATCTTTGAGCAAGCAAAAACATAATTCCTTTACTCATGCAAACTAATGAAGTACTCCCAATTCAATTTAATTGCAATGTTATATGATTTCTCGACATGAATGCTTTGCAATGAAAAAATCAACCTGGACCCCTCTTCCCACCTTAAGCATTGACTTTCATATATTTAGAATATTATATGGAGTAGCTAATTACTACTATTTGATTATAATAACCTCAGGCCGTTGCTCTAAAGTTAATTATATTTTTCTTCTCCTTCAACTTTTCATTTTTCAAATTGCAGCTGCTTCCCATGTTATTCTTCCTATCAGCAAGCAAGATTAAAGTACCTTATGTCAAGTTCAAGTTCCGTTCATGTACCTATTTAACAAATAAATGAGATAAACAGTCAATATACACTGTTTCTTGTTAAAATTCGCATTCTTATGGCAACATAGGGCATGCCATATGTATTGCACGAGTCCAAAGCCCATGAGACGTAGTAACAATTAACACCACCGAAATCAAACTTGATCTTCACTATGATCAACTTACTCCGAAAAGTAGATTGAATGAATGCACATGAATTCTTTTAACTATATGATGTTCAGGTTTTAGCAAATGCATGACAGACCATTACAATCACACCGCAAACCTTCATATTCTTCTCACGGCATGGTCCACAACAACACAAGATTCAGCACTCAAATTATAAGCCAAAGCAACATCTTATTGGGAACCAAGATCACAAATCAAGACAGCATTCTAAAACCAGAAGCCTGTAACTCTGATTAAGTCAGAAACATAATTACTTCACTGGAGACGACATCCAAATCTGTCTATTTGGCGTTTGCTTGTTTATGACATAAGTCCCCAAATCCCCAAGCTTTAAAGTCAGGACCTCATTCTGAAAAATGAACACATAGTAGCATCATAAACTGATAGAAAACGTTTCAAAAATCTTAACATATCCATGCAAGTTAGTCCATTTCACCCCGTAGTCAACGTCAAATCCATCAATATCCACACAGTCACCATATTCCTACAGCAGCCAACGGAACCATCAAAACGTTCAATAAACTGGTATAGTATAATTAACATAGGACACGGTACAAACACTCGCACTGCATTTGGTTTCTGAGCAGAAGATCCATTTCCAAATAGTATTCGATTAGTTAATGCATTAATCAACATCCAATTGATTCAGTTTGAAAATACCATAGCGTTTTATGTTGTTTCCAGCACTAATATCATCTTAAGGCTATCATTTTCATTCTTATTTTACCAGTGAAATTCACATTAACATTTGATCCAGATTATGAAAAATATATACCTCGAGCTTCTCAAGCAGATCATGGATGGTGGAATTAGCCAGCGTGTGATACTCTTCCTCTGTCAACAAAGAGCTGCAAAAAATACACATAATCCAAATCACGCAGTTTAACACCTAAAAATAAAATATCAGTCATTTCTCAACCTAATCGAGCTTCCATTTCCTCAATCCATTCAACTAAACAAACAAATTTTCAAAATCAAACGTTTCCACTTGATCTATAACAACAAAATACCAATTCAATTAGTAATTGATTCATTTCCTAATCAAATAAAAGGATAACAGAGACAGGAATTAAAAAATCGTCCTGATCAAACTTTTTCCCCAATCACCAACAACGAACTAAGGATTTTCACACTCACATATAGTTAACCGCGGCAGGTTCATGCGATTCCTCCTCCGTGAGAGAGGAGAAGCGGCGGCGGGAGATGATATTGCACTAGAAATTTGGGCGCGAAGAGCTGGCAGAAGTTGATGATTCAGCTGAGTAGTTAGAGAGAGAAAACAGTGACAAATTTTGCGTCGCTTCGATTGAATTAGACGACGATTGTAGAGAGCTCAGAGCTCTGAACACCTTTCGTCTCAGCGATCGAGTCGCCATATTTTCTCGATTTCTCAGTAACCGGGAAAAAGAAGAATAGAAGCTAAAATATGATGCTATTATTATCTTGGTTTTCTGATTTTTTCCCCTTTTTTTGTTGTTGGGCCTAATTATTTACGTGAACCTAGTGAAGTTGATTTACAGTTGTATCCATTTTTTCAATAATATTCATGATATATTTATTTATTTTTGGTTTGAATATTCATTATATATTTATTGTTACTATAATTATGAGAATAGTTTATGATTTGGGAATTATGAAGCTTCGAATGTGGAAATTAGGAATAATGAAACTTGAGATACTAAACTCCAATGCTTAGCCATTACACATTCTTGACCTCTTGTGAGCAAACGAGCTTTTTCCTAGGGTTGGGTTGAGACGGTATATACCGTATCAAGGGTAAATATGAGGCTCGTAATCATGGTAGCAAATCAGAAGATGCTAGCGGCCAACCAACGCCTCATAAACGTTCGGAGTAGGAATGAGCAAGTGAGCCTCCATTACTCTGAGATACTTCTCCGCTTCCTCCAATCTCCCACACTCACAGAGGCTGATAATGGCTGAACTGAGCGATTCGGTCCGAGGGATCGATCTGTATCCCATCTCACACAGCACCTTCGTAAGCCCCTCCTCATCATCGTCTCTACAATAACCCAAAACAAGATAAGAATACGTCTTCTCATCCGGAGAAAACCCTCTGTCCAACAGCACAGTCAGCATCTCATCAGCTGCCTTCGTCTTCCCATTCCCACATAATCCCCCAAACATCACACCAACAGCTCCCAAGCTAGGAACAAATCCGAGCTTCATCATACGTTTGCAATACTCCAAGCTCTCATCCAACCTTCCATCTAAACAACAACCTTCAATCATCCGATTCAAGGCCTCCTCTGAAGGCTTGAACCCTGCTGGTTCCATCTCTTCCAACACCTCAATCGCCCTATCGATTCTCCCCATGTCACAATACGCTGCAACAAACAAACTACACACAAAAGCATTATCCTCAAATCCTCTCTTGAGCATTTCTTCATATATCTCTCGAGCAGCATCCAAATCACCCATCTTAATCTTCGCAAAGACAACCAACGAGTACGAAACTGTATCCAAGATCATGTTCTTCTGTAACATATGCTTCAACACCACCAAACCATCTTCAACCCTACCCCCCTCAATCATCTCATGCACCAGACACGTATTCACTATTAATCGAGGAATCGAACACCTTTTCCCCTGTATACTATCTACAATCCCAAGAAATTTCCCCAATTTCCCCTCTTTACACAATGTGCTAACCATGATCCTCACTGTAACCTCATTTGGGACTTTTTTTCTCTTAATCATGAGCTCATAAACACCCCAAACTAATCCCACATTCCCACTTTTTTGCAAGACATGAAGCAGAGTATTGAAGCTAATCACGCTCAGCACAAACCCATTATCAAACAACAATTCACAAGCATCAATAATACCATCAACAATTCTCAATTTAGCACATGCCTGCACGAACAAATCGAAGACCAGCGGAACCGAATCAACAACCTCATAAGTCTCCATCAATGAATCAAGAATAGGAAATATCTGATAATTACCTTCCAAATCGCTTTTCACCAAAATTGACTCAAACATTGCCTTTGCATCCTTGATTAGCCCCCCTTTCACTAAAATGTGGATATTCAGGCAATAATTCGAAAGGTCGTGCTCCAAGTTAACTTCTTTCGCTGTCCAATGGAAGAATTTTAGGGCTTTTCTCGAATTAATCGGCTCCTTGAGCTGCAACAGGACATTTGCAACTAAAGGGTTTGTGAAATTGACTGAACCAAATTTTTGTGAGAGGGTTTTCCAGCTTTCGCCTCTGTGTAAGGAGTCGATTATGGATGTGATCACATTGTTGCTATCATTGGTTTTGGGTTCCGATAATGTATGGACCAAAGGGGGAGATGAAAGCGAGATGCCGAAACGAATTGATTTTTTGCGGGAAAATGTTCGAATCATTTTAGCCATTTGATGAGGAACCTGCAAATCAATCAAATAGAAAGAAAAAAATCGCTTAGAATGAAATTGTCTAGAATTGCTTGATTTCCCCCAAATATATGTATAAGGAAATAGCAGAAACATGAAACCCACTTCACAACCTCAACCGGCGCCACATTGAATTTCCAATGAATCCAATCCAGCATAAGATTCATGACAAAACAACACAAAATTTATCAGACATACCGTGGCCTCAACGGGCGGAGCGTATCACCGGGTAGACGCAGTGGAAGCTTCTAAAATTGGTACAACAGAGAGAAAGCGAGGGAGAGGGATAGGGAGAGGGAGAGGGAGAGGGAGAGAGAGCGAGCTTGACGGCAAAACCAATTGTGAATGGGTTGGGCTTCAGTTTAATTTGGTTTGGGCTGCTGGCTTTGTTTGGAATACATGGTCCATTTCCAATAACACTAATTGATTTTTTTAAGAGCAAACTGCCCTAAAAGTCACAACTGTTTCCATTTTTCAATTTTTTTCACGAACTGAAAAATTGGCATATAATGCATAAATTGAAATTTGGAAAAAAATTGTGACTTTTAAGGTAGTTTGCCATTTTTTAAATCATTGTCTGGTAATAGAGAACTCTTATAACTTATTGATAGCGTATAACACCGAAGAAGTGTAATATAAGTTAAAATACGATTGATAAATGGGAAGATGTTGTGAGCCCAACCAGCGAAATTCTGGAGTCTTCTAGCTTTGGGTGTACTTTATGCTAGTATGTTATGTCATGGGGTGTATTATGGTGACACCATAGTTAAAATGACAACCTAAGCAAACAATTACAATACATAGACAATCAACTTGGCATATGGTTCCAAGCAATCTATGATACGAAATCAGAGCACTATGGTGACACCATAGTTAAAATGACAACCTAGGTAAGCAATCTGTGATACATAGGCAAACAACTCGGCATATGGTTCTAAGTTATCTACGATACGAAATCAGAGATAATCTAGCAATATGCGATACATAGGAAAGCAAGCATGCCATATGGCAGACTAAGGTTGAATCTTCTCCTGAATCTAAGGGTCCTCATTAGTGATAGATTGTCATTTTAATTTGGATTGTCAATTTAGTATAATCCGATAAGGGTATATTTATATAAGTAGAATGTTGTAATGGTTCATTTAAAAATTTTTATACTCCACTAGTTAGAACACAAATTTTATACTATTAGTTTATAAATATATTAATATCAATTTTATATCAGTTCTTCACTCAACATCAATTTACTAATTCATTTAACATCAGTTTCTGAGCCGATATATTTTTAGTTCTTAAAATTCACATTTTAACAAACTTCTAGGGAACCACTTCTAAACATTTCATAATTGAGGGAACCACTAAACATTTCATATCTATCCGAGCACAATTAGAACTAAATGATTTACAAAATTACAAAGCACATCAAATGCGATTGCCGTACGTATCATATTAGCAATCTGATTTGGTTATAACCTTCTACATACTAGTACTACTGTATAATGTTGCTTAAAATATAATTGAGTTTTGTTGTTTCTAATTTTGTTTAAATGACTCAATAATTAGATGTATTGAGCTGTCCATGACAGCTGATGCCCAAGCTTTATATCTTAAATAAAATGGTGTTAGGCTATTTTTAATTGTACATCAAATTTTATTTTTGGTGCAGAAAACTTCTCCAATTATATTAGAAGCCTAAATTTATTTTGCATGTTTTCATGAAACAAAATCAAAATATGGAAATTTTGTGAGATAAATAATAAAAAATGGTGTAAAATTTGAATTTAGTGTACAAATTTAGAGTAAAAAATGAGTTTAAGTTTAGTGTTACTGGTTGGAGATGGTTTTAGACTTATTGGTAGATCTTATTTTAGTTCACATAAAATTTATTTTAGTGTTAATATGGCTTGCCAAAAGAATTAAAAAGAAGAAAATAGTGGATTTGGGAATATTATATATAAAGGCATTCATTCATTAATATCTTCTTATCCAATTTCAATTTTCGCATTTAATTATTTCTTAATATGCTATTATCCAATTTATTAATATGCATTTATAAAGGCATCCATTCATTAACATTCTCTTGTCCAATTTTCATATTATTCTGGCTTAAATTACTGTAGCTATTTTTTAAACCTATAAATTTCAAAAGAGCGTATGACTGGATTTAATAATTACTCATGTCTCAAAAAAAATATTGAAAACTATAGCAAGTAAAGAAATAAGATACATTAACATATATTCAATCGTAATTGAGATCAAAATAATCAACTTTTAGTTCATGTTCTAGCTAATTTGACCCTTTTTGTAATTCGATGTTTAATTGTATACTTTTTTGCGTTTTTATGAGATAAGATTGTGGGAAAAAATTACGGTAACATAATTGTAACTATTCTCCCACGCGTTTAATCAATTGATCGAATAATAAAATAAAGCGGATGGATCATGGATATAACCTTAAAAATATTTATCTTATTTCAATAATTATTGAAAAACACTTACGTTAATTGGTAGCGTGAAGTCAAACATGATCATAATCTGACACTCTTAATTATCGTTAACACGGTAACTCCAAATAAAATTATAGACTAGTTTTCACTGTATGCAATGCTTCAAAGCAAAATTCTATATATCTCACTATATTTTAATATCCCCAACGGAAATATATTTCAGATTTTTTTCAAAAATTATAGGAAAATTGAAACTTTAAGCTTCAAGTTATTCACTTCATTTCTGAAGATTTAGAACTCTTAACTCTTCGAAAATTAAATCCTAACACTCCTCCCGAAAATTGACATAGAAAAGTTATTACTAAAGTCTTAAAAGATTTAGTGTAGAAATTATACATTGTAATCATAAAATATTTGTCCTTTGAATTATGATGTTTTTCACATTTATTGGAGTTTCAAAACAAAATTAGGTTGTGTATGGGTTAAAATTAATTATCATTTTTCTCCAAATTGCCCCAACCCTTCTACTCAACTACATAACCCCAAATATATATACATTCGTGCAAATTGCAATAATTTATTTCGAATTTGAAATACCTAAGTTATGTTGAGATATTATCACCTCTTGTGGACTAAGTGGCTGCAAATATGTTATTGCTTATGAAAATGAAGCTTTCGAAAACATAAATAGTGAATACCAAAAACAATATAATCGAAAGAGAATGCGATACCTCCAAGTGTTCCGATAATACCATTAATGACTTTTCATGGAAATATCGAAAAATTTCTTAAAGATCAATGTTCAATCAGAAAACCAAGCAAACAAATTCCATGAATCTAAGTTAAACGCATCTGTGGGGATCAAATCACTTATGATTCACTAATTACCGGGACCTCTTTTGTTATTTGATCAACAACGAGATGGCTAATCTCAGTAAGAAACAAGCCAATTACAAGATATAGGTTACAACTAGAACCGTATGTAACTAGTACAAGATTTAACGAAAACCCTAGCCTATATTTGGATCTGGCACCGACCGAATATATGAAGCTATACTATGTGAATCTCCTGCACACTTAATACACAAGTTAGTAACACAAGATACAAGATCCTTTCGGATCTAAATCACAAAGGAAATACAAGACCTGAGAAGGGATATAAGATTTAGAATATGGCTCAGGTCGCACATACGACTGCACAGGGCCAAGGACCTCCTCAATCTTCACCAACAAATCTCAAGGGAGAACAGTGAAACAATCGAACCCCAAAACCTAGGGTTTCTCCGATTACTACTACACAGTAGCCACCTCACACATCAAATGACTCACAACCACAGCCACAAGGCTTCAAGAACACACGAATCCCACGGATCTAAGAAATCAACCGAGGATCTTCCACCAAACAGCCATAATCGAACTCAACCGTTCGAAACCAAAGAAATCTCCGAATCAACACAGGAGTTGAGAGATGTACACTCGATTCTCACAAAAACTGAGAAAGGGAGTCACTGGAGAAGAAGATCTGAAGCCATTTCAGATAGATAAAGAAAGGTTCTAGAGAGAAGCCGGAGAGAAAGCATGTAGAGAGAGAAACAAATGAACAGACTGAGTAGCCGAGACGGCTCAGGGAGTGTTTACACTACAAACAAACACACCCTAGATTCAACGGTCCTCCATCAAGATCCGTGTGAGATGGCATAGGTAGCACCTATCAGAGCGTCCATTTAAGTATTGGGTCAAACCGGATTGAGTCACCAATATACATAAACGAGCCATTAATTAAAATCAGCCCAACTGATTTAAATAACAAGCCCAAATTGAAGTCCACAATATATCTCACAGCATCATTCAAGCATAAAACAAGAAAAATGCTCTTACGTCAACATCTAATGCCCAAAGCTCTCAAAACTCAAGTCAATTCCAATGTTTGAAAAGAATATGATCATCTATATATAATCAATTTTAAAATATTAACTATGTACGCGATTTGAAAAAAAATTGTGATTACATTTTTATTAGTAGATTTTGTTTGTGCTAAGACCATCCACAATAGGCGCCCAGCGACCGCCCAGCCGAGCGCCGGCGCTGGGCGGTCTATTGCAGCCGCCCAGCGGCTGAGTGGAGAGAGAAACCGCGCAGCGCTGGGCGGTCGGCTGGGCGGTCCGTTCGGCGCTATTGCAGCGCCCGGATCGCCCAGCGCACCGCCTAGCGCGAAAATTAATTTTTTTTTTCCGAAACACTATATATACGCGCTTTGCTCGTCATTTTCATTCGCACCACTTGTTTTAACGAGTACTCTCTCTATCTTAATTTCTGTTCAAGATCAACAACGGGAAATGGATCTCAACAACGAGCCTAGTTCCGGGAGTAGCGGGTCACAAACTCCGACGATCCCTGTGGGAAGTGGATGGGGTCAGGTGCCCGGGTACTACAACATGTACCCGTGGCAGCAGATGATGCCCGGGGCCCAATGGGGGGGAGTCCGCCGGGGGGTTTCCGCCGATACCGGGGTGGGTACCCGGGATGCAGATGATGCCCGGGGGAGCACCGGCGACACAGTGGACTCCGGGGGTCGTACCGGCGACACAGTGGACTCCGGGGGTCGTACCGGCTACACAGGGGACTCCGGGGGTCGTACCGGCTACACAGGGGACTCCTGGGGGGTCCCCGGCGACGGCGGGGGATGTCTATCGCCCCAGTTTTGATTTTTTGACTGGGTCTTCGCACACATCGACCCAAACACCCTTGGGGTTTGATAGTTTCTCCTTAGATGAGTTGGGGTTTGATACTCTCGGAGCTCCGGAGACTCTAGTTCAAGGGGGGGCAGTGCCGGGGCGTGGCGCCCCAAAGAAGAAGGGCAAGAAGAAGGTCGGCGAGTCGTCGCAGCCGGGTGAGGAGGAGGTACGAAGGAGGTGGACGGACGACGAGAACGTCGCGCTCAGCAAGGCGTGGGTGAGTGTTTGCGACGATCCTCTCGTTTCGAACGAGCAAAGGATCGTCAACATGTGGGGCAAGATAGCAGCAGCCTACCAGAGATTTTGCCCGGAGGGGAGGCCCCGCAACGGAGAGGATTGCCGGAAGGGCTGGAACCGAATCAGGGCGGCGGTCTCCCGATTTTCGGGTTTGTACACCAACGCACTCCGCATGATGAGCAGTGGCCAAACGGAGGATGACTGCAGGAGAATAGCGGAGAAAGCCTTCCCACTGAAGGGTTTATACAAGGACTTCACCTACTGGAACTGCTATCTTGTACTGAGCGAGTCCGAGAAGTTCCGAGTAGGTGTCGACTCTGGCTGGCCGAAGAAGCAACGACTGAACTACACCGGCGATTACAGCGGCAGCAGCGGAGGTTCCCACGACCTCCCCGAGACGACGCAGGAGTTCCCCACGCCGCGTTCGGTCGGTGGCCGACCTCGCCCGATTGGGCGCAAGCGCGCTAAGCAGGCGGCGAGAGGGAACGCCGGGGCTTCCCAGGAGGTCCAGTCGGCATCCCCCCTTGGCCAATCCACCCAGGAGCTCAAATTCTTCGCTCGCGCCCAAACGCGCGCTCAGTTGATCAAGACGATGGCCGAATGGCGGGTGGCGACGGATCCCGTGGAGAAGAGCGTGCTTCAAACCTTGCTCATGAGCCTGCAGGACGAGTTGGAGGCTATACGGAGGGAGACCGGTGGCGGCGGCAGCGGCGTAGGCGGCGGAGGCGACGGCGATGGTGGCGGCGGCGATGGTGGCGACGGAGGCGACAGCGACGGAGGCGACGACGACGGAGACGAGGAGTGAATTGTCACTCTTTTTATTAATGTATTTTTTTAAAAAATTAATGTACTTTTTTAAAATTATTGTACTTTTTTAAATTTTAATAGTATTATTAAACTTTACCCGTATATGTCTCGTAAATTAAATTCCGTATATTGTGTGATTGTTAATTATGTCATTTTATATAATTGGTATTAGTGATGTGGCTATTGATGTGGCTGGGCTATTTATGATGTGGCTAGGCTATGGCTGGGCTATTTATGATGTGACAGGAGGATTTTTAGTGCTGATGATGTGGCAGTGGCTAGGCTATGGCTGGGCTATTACTGAACTATTTCTATTGTGGATGGCCTAAAAGGATACGTTTACTTACTATCAGAAATACAGAGTGGGATTTTTCAGTATAATAAATTTATTGGTAGATCTAACCAATAAATAAATAAATTTATTGGTGGACAATTATAGGATGAAACAGCTCGAGAATATTCCCGCACATCTATGAAAACCACTCCTACTAAAAATTGAGGCGGCGACAGGTCGCGTGGACCCCACATGGCCCCACAATCCTTGTCAGACTCTTTTGACAACTCGCTCCACCTCACCTGACCCCTATATATATATCCTCCAGATTCCCAATCCCACTATTCCCGCTCCCCTCAAATAAACCACTCAAAAAAAGGGTAAAAAAAATATTTCCCCACCGCCCCACACGGCGGCGCAACCGGAATCCTCCATGTCGGCACCAGAGCAGCGCGGCCTCCTCCGTCGCAGCGGCAACCAGCCGCCTCTCTGCAAGCAGAACTCGTGGTCCCCGGACATCCTCCGCGACGAGGCCTGGACCAACCGCCGCCGGAGTCACCGCATCCGCCGCGGCCGCAGCGTCACCGACGAAGACCTCGAGGAGCTGCGCGCCTGCTTCGAGCTAGGGTTCAATTTCGACTCCCCCGATCTGGATCCGAAGCTCTCCTCCGCTTTCCCCGCGCTCGAGCTCTACTGCGCCGTCAACAAGCGCTACACCAATAGCCTCTCCCGATCTTCCTCCGCGTCCTTCTCCGATTCCGATTCCGCTTCCTCCACTCTCGAAAGCTTCGGATCGTTCATCGATCCAGGTAATTTTTTTTAAATCTGCTTTTTGTGTTCAATCTGCTTTTGTTTGATTGGGTGTAGAAGAGGAACTTGTGAACGTTTTTCGGTTCTGTGTGATGTCGATCGATAATTGATTTGGATGGATCAATTGATTTCGAATATTTCTGTTTGAATAGGCGAGAATCCGGAGATGGTGAAAACGAGATTGAAGCAATGGGCGCAAGTGGTGGCGTGTTCTGTGCGCCAATCTCCGCCTAACTTATGATTGGGTTGTTGTTTGTTGCAAAATTGCAATTTTAGCTGATTAATTAATGACAGATAATCAAACTTTTTGCCCTATTTAATGGGGTTTGTTGTAAATAACATTTTTCTTTAATTGCTGTTTGAATTCTCTTTCCTATTTTTGGAACCTATCATTGATGTATTGAATGAAAGGAAAGAGCAAATAAAAGAAAAAAGGAACTTTGTGTAAAACTCGATTATATTCCGCCATTGGATTATCGCATTAAATTTGAGGTTGTTGCCGCATTGTTTGGAGTTGCGGCGCATCTTAGATTCTGCAGTTCGTAAAATTCTATTATATTCGGCCATTGAATTTTCGCATTAAATTTGATTTTTGGAGTTGCTGCCGCATTGTTTGGAGTTGTGGCTTATGGTGACGCACCTATCTTTTGGGGCTAAGCTTGTTTATGTTTCTAGTCCATTGTCCATTGTCCTAGTCTTACTATGCCGGTGATGACCTTTTTAATACGTTTAATCCTATAGGTTTTGTTTACTGAATTTGTCATTGCAAGATAATAGTCACTTGGAAATTGGAATCAAGCAAACCAAGATCTACACAGAGAAATTCTGGTTGGATTTGATTGAATTTTAAATAGGTAGTAAATTCATAGCATATTGTAGTCGTATTATATAAAAATGAATTATAAATGTTGATTAGTTTTAATTTAAATTAATTTATTCTTACGAATCTTGGATCAAGACTATTTATAACCATACACTAGTACTATTTGAGTACATAATTAGGTAAATTTTAAGCGTACAAGAAACTGCATGAAATTAATAATTGATGAATAGAGTTGGAAGTTTGGAAATTGATGGATCCGCGAATTTCTGATGTTAGTAATTGCTGGTAGAGAATGGAAACTACGACACAAAGAATTTACGTGGTTCGATTTACTGAAGTAAATCTACGTCCACGGGAAGAAGGGAGGGCAAGATTGTATTGCTTGATCTGTTTTCTACAGCTTTACAAATACAAACTTGCTATTTGCTATTTTATCTCTAGAGAGCTTAACCTTCTTCTATCTGATCTAAGTTCTATTTATATCTTGAACTAAGATCGTGGCTTGCATCACCACCCTAAGTCGTGGATGTCGTGTAGGTCATGGCCTAAGATCGTGGATGTAGCGTAGGTCATGGCCTACGATCGTGGCCTGAGTTGACACCACGTGGTAGTGGGTGTGTTGGACATCCTGTATGGGTCCACTAACTCCTTGTTCGGTCGAATACTGAGACCGAACTGCTTTGGTTGCCGATCTGAGAGTAGAGCTTGATGCCGACCTGAGAGCAGAGCTTGATAGGATGGCTTTTACCGAGCTGTAGGCTGAGGCCGAACTCTTTGGTAATGCCGAACTCATACTCCTGCTTTGGTTGCCGATCTGAGAGTAGAGCTTGATAGGTTGGCTTTTACCGAGCTGTAGGCTGAGGCCGAACTCTTTGGTAATGCCGAACTCATACTCTTCCTTGGGCTGATGGGCCGTCATTGCTGTTGGGCTTGTTTAGTACGCACCCCATCACTACCCCCCCCGAAAAGCGAAGTGAATCACTTCGGCGAAGCGAGTCACTTCGGCATTCTGGAAAAGGGTACGGGGGAGGCTGAAGTCAGGGGACGTGCCCTGCGCGTGACTGCATTAAATGCGGCATTAAATGCGACAGTAAAATCCGGCCGTCGAATCCTGAAAAGGTGGAATATGAAACGGTGCGATGATTTGAAATCTTTTCCAAATCTGATAAATACCGCCTTTCTTCATCATTTGAACACCTTTGCTATTGGCTTCTTCTGCACTCTCTATCTTTTGCGTGAAAAATTTCCTTCCGCTTTCAAAAATTTCCTCAGGATTTCTTCAAACTTTCAAAGAGTAAGAACCATGTCTGCTTCTTCTTCGTCTGAGTCTGGTAGCGGTAGAAAAGGGGGTAAGGGGTCTTCTAGCCGGAAAGAATCCGGGGAGAAGACCGTAGAGTATTTTCACAGTATCTTGAGTAAGGATACTGTGATATCCCTTTACGAAAAATACTCTTTTCCTGGGGGGAAGGCGGTGGTTCCCGACGATGATCATAGGGCTAACGACCCGCCGGAGGGTTATGCCACCGTTTACGAAGCCTGCTTAGAATGCGGGCTTCGTTTCCCTCTTCCCCCACCTTTTGTAGAGCTTCTTGATTTTTTTCAACTCCCTTTAGGTCAGGTGACTCCGAATTCTTGGAGGCACTTGTCGGCTTTTGCTGCCGAACTCCGTAGGTTAGATAAGGATCTGTCTCTGCGGGCAATCCTTAATTTTTTCCAATTTAAAAGGAAGGGATCTTGGTTTTACTTGATCCCCTTACAGCCTTTTAGGGCATTCTGCAAAACCAAGTGGCCGAAATGGCAAAACCGCTTCTTTTTTTATAATAGGACAGCGGCTCCGGGCTTCCCCTGGAGAGGGCCGAAGTCCGTGATTCCTCATCCTCGGTTAGAACCATTGGCCGAGCTCGATGGCGAGCTCAACAAGATTCCCATAGTTAGGAAACAATACACGGAGTCTGAGCTCGTCAAGGGCGACGTCGTGTTCGACATCTCGTCTTCGGACGAAGAGGCCGAGGGTGAGGATTTCTCTTTACCTTTATGTTCTACTGCTTTAACGAAGAAAACTAACCTTGCTTTCTTGCTTTTTGGCAGTGTACATGCTGAACAAGGCTACCCGAAAATCTTCGGAGTCCAAGGAGCCGGAGAGGCCGAAAACCACCAGCTCGGCGTCTGATGCCGAGAGGACTCCGAAAAGGCAAAAAACCTCTTCGGATCCGAAGAAGCCGGAGTCAACTTCGGCAAAGGGGAGGGGGAAGGCCCAGAAGCCCCCGAGAGCGCCAGAGAAAGACGTGGTCTTGGCGCCTCCTTCGGAACATATCTGTGAGCCGTTTTTATGGCCCACGGACTTCGCCGAGGTGAATTCTCTTCTTGATTTTCTGGCCTTGCTTTTTTCCTGTATTTTTTGTGGTCCCTTTGTTGACTTTTTTCTTTATTCATTTTCAGAGGAACGATATGCTCTCCAAGCTCGTCGCCGTCGAACTCTCCAAAGCGTCCAATGACTATGCTGAGATGCAGAGGAAGTTGGCGGCTGCTTGTCATCGGGCCGAACAGGCTGAGGCTAACTTTGAGAAGGCCAGAGCTGCTAGGATTTCGGCCCAGGATGAAGCTCAGTTTGCCAAAAACCAGCTCGTCATCCAGCGGGAGCAGACGAAACGGAGGGATGCTGCTGCCGTGGTTGCCCAAGGGGAGGCTCTCCGTGTTTACACGGAGAAACTCTTTTTGAGCAGCCAGTTCTCGGCCTTTGTCGGTAGTCTGGTAAGGCTAATTGCCGATAAGGGCGAGCAGGGGGCCGATGTCGTGCTGCCTCTGTACAGCCGAGAGATAGCGGCTCGGCTTCAGAATCTGCCGCTCCTTGAGGAGCTCGCTTCATCTTCGGTCCTGCTTTCTGCAGACCAAGTCCGGAGTTGTCGAGCTGATCGGGACGAGAACCTGGAGGCTATCTTTGCCTCCGTGGGACCCGTTTCACCCGCTTCGACTTACAACGGAGAGGGTGAGGCCGAGCCGCTGGAGCGGGAGGCCGAAGTCGATCAGGCCGGGCATCCGGAGAAGGAAGCCGATCAGGAGGCGGAGGCGAGGCCGGCAGGAGGCGAGGCTGAGGCTGAGGTAGCCCAGGAGAAAGAAGCTGTACCAGACCGAGGAGCCGGAGACGAAGCTGGCGGAGTATGATTTCGTCTCCCTTCTCTTAGTCTAGTTTCTTCCTTGTAAAATGGCCTTGAAGCCCTAGTGTAAAAAATTTTCCTTGTGAATGAAAAATTCTCTACACTTGTCTTCGTATAGCTTTTCGTACTTGCCTTTATTCCTGTTGTATTTTACTATCTGCTCGGTACAGCTGCCGAACTAATATAGCTGCTTTGTACCCAAGGAGATGGAGATACTTCACTGGAAACGGCTGTACTCTTCGGCTTTGGACGAAGCTGAGAGAAGAGCTATAGCCGATCAGACGAAGAATGACGAGCTTCTGGCTCGTTTAGTGAAGCTGGAGGCCGATATCAAGGACTTAGAGTCCGATAAGAAAGATCTGGAGGCCGAGCTGAATACGGCCATTGCTGAGAGGACTGCGTATGAGGATTACATCCGTGTGCGCGGGGGAATGACCATATCAGATGTTCAGAGTCGAGTTGACGAACTGTGGGAGGAATATCATGTACTCCGTATGAACAATGTGCTGGAGAGCCCGGCTTGCCAACAAGTTGTGACATCACTGCGGCGTTGGGCTTCTCGGTACAACATTGTTCTTTCTCGGCGCCCCTCCATAGAAAGATTCCTTCGGCATATCGCGCCAACAGATGCTCGCACTCCAGATCAAACCTCTGGTTCCCTTGTTCAAAATCCTACTCCCAGCCAACAACGAACTCCGGAACAGCCGGAAACGTCAAGACGAGAACGGGCTCAGGAGCAACCGGAATCGTCAAGACAGGGACGGACTGAAATTCGCCGAGGAGTTGTGACTATGAGCGAGCAAGATCAGCAGATGCTTATTGCAGAGACTCTTCATCGCCGAGGTGTTAGGACTTCTCGGGCTCGGGGAAGAGGCGTTGGGTCGAGGATAGCATCTCGTCGACCTGCTTATTCTTCATCTGCTCGGAACAACCGAACTCGGCTTCCAGAGGATTTTGCAGATAGGTGGCTTAACTTCAGCAACCCTGGACAGTAGAATAGTCCTTTGTAATAGCGTAACGCCATTTTGTAGGGTAGCTAAGTTGTATGCCGAACAAGATTTGAAAAATGAAATTTTGTTTTCGCTTCTAACACTGTATTTACAGCTTAGCGAAAAAATTTCATCGTACTCGTCCTCGGTCTTATGAAGTAAACTTCTTTGACCGGACTTGGGCCTTGGTCTTATGAAGTAAACTTCTTTGACCGGACTTGGTCCTTGGTCTGATGAAATAAACATCTTTGACCGGACTCGTCTTTGGTCTGATGAAATAAACATCTTTGACCGGACTCGTCTTTGGTCTGATGAAATAAACATCTTTGACCGGACTCGTCTTTGATCTGATGAAATAAACATCTTTGACCGGACTCGTCTTTGGTCTGATGAAATAAACATCTTTGACCGGACTTGGTTTGTGTTCTAATTTGGCGATTTTTGTCGCCGGGATCGAACTTTCCCTTGTCCTAATTCGGCGAGTTTTATCGCGTGGATCGGACTTTCCCTGTTAACCGAAGTGGTCTTATGCAGTAAACCTCTTTGACTAGACATGGTCGTCCCCGGTCTTATGAGGTAAACTTCTTTGACCGAACTTGGTCGTCCTAATTCGGCGAGGTTTATCGCGTGGATCGGACTTTCCCTTATTGCAGTTCGTTTCAGACGAAGTGCTTGTTAAGCTGAATCGCGGTCTTGTATCCTCCTTGGAAGCTTGGACTCACAATCGTTGGCTTATTGCAGTTCGTTTCAGACGGACTGCTTGTTAAGCTGAATTGTGGTCCTATATCCTCCGTAGAAGCTTGGACTCACAATAGTCTTTAATAATCGATCTAAAAAGGAGATCAGTCTTTAAAGAACGATATACCTTGGTACCATTTGTAAGAGACGACAAGCACATAGAGACAAAACACATAGAGAAAAAATGAAAAAGACGAAGGAAAAAAACTTTAAACCTTTTTTTTTTAAAAAACGACAAGTAAAAGGTACAAGTAAAAAACAAACAAATAAAAACACATACCCCTATGACCGAACTAGACACGAGACGGACTGACCGGACTTTTGTCTCTTACAAGTGGAACTTCTTGAGGTTGGAGACGTGCCATGTTCGGGGTACTTGTTCTCCTGACATGTGAGTCAATTTATAAGACCCTTTGCCGAGGACTTCTGACACCCGATATGGACCCTCCCATGTGGGTTCGAGTTTGCCCAGCTTTTCTGCTCGGCTTACTTCGTTGTTTCTCAAGACGAGATCTCCCACTTGAAATTGAAGCTTTTTTACCCTTTGGTTATAATACCGGGCTACTTGCTCCTTATACTTGGCTGCTTTTATGCACGCCAATTCTCTTCTTTCTTCGGCGAGATCTAGTTCTGCTCTCAGTCCGTCGTCATTCATTTCTGAGGAGAAATTTAGAGTTCGGGGACTGGGTACGCCGATCTCCACCGGAATTACGGCTTCAGTGCCGTACACCAGGCTATACGGAGTTTCACCGTTGGAGGTTTTGGGTGTAGTTCGGTAGGACCATAGGACTTGAGGGAGATTTTCTACCCATTGTCCTTTGGCTTGTTCTAACCGAGCTTTTAACCCTTTCACCAGAATCCGGTTCGTTACTTCCGTTTGTCCGTTTGCTTGGGGATGGGAGACCGAAGTGAACCGCTGTTGAATGTTCAGCTCTTGGCACCAATTCTTGAACGTCTTGTCGGTGAACTGAGTCCCATTATCCGAGATGAGGATGTGGGGTATGCCAAATCGGCACACTATGTTCTTCCAGACGAAGTCCAATGCCTTTGAGCTCGTTATCGTAGCTAATGGTTCAGCCTCCACCCACTTCGTGAAGTAGTCCACGGCAACGATAAGGAATTTCATTTGCCGAGGAGCTTGAGGAAGTGGTCCCACTATGTCTATGCCCCATTGCATGAAAGGCCAAGGGCTTTGCATAGTGTATAGATCGGTCTGCGGCATCCTTGGGACATTTGCATGAATTTGGCACTTCGTACACTTCTTGACGAGCTGCACTGCCTCTTGTACCATGGTTGGCCAATAATATCCCCATCTCAGAACTTTTTTAGCTAAAGCTCTGGCTCCGATGTGGCTACCGCACGATCCTTCATGAACTTCTCTGAGGATGTAGTCCGTCTCTTCTGGTCCTACGCACCGCAATAACGGCTGGAGGTAAGACTTTCTAAAGAGGACTCCTTCATGAAGTTCGTACCGAAGAGCTCGGCACGTGATCTTCCGAGCTTCTCTCTTATCCTCTGGCAATTGTCCTTGATCCAGATACTGCAAGATCGGCGTCATCCAGTTCGGCGAGCTGGATACTGAATGTACCTCGGCTTCATCAATGCTTCGATGCATTAATTCTTCCGCCTTTGAGCTCGGATCTGAGGCCAATTTACTTAAGGCATCTGCTCGGCTATTTTCCGCTCTGGGAATGCGGATTATCCGAAAATAGGAGAAACTTCGGCTGATGCTTTGCGCTTTGTCCAAATACTTCTTCATTCTCTCGTCACGAGCTTCACTTGTACCCAACACGTGATTTACTATGACTTGTGAATCACAATGGACTTTGAGAGATTTGACGAGCAGACTTTGCGCTAACTGGAGTCCGGCCAGGAGGGCTTCGTACTCGGCTTCATTATTAGTAGTGGGGAATAGGAAACGAAGTGAGTAGGTTACCTCGTGTCCGTCGGGAGCGACAAGTAAAATACCAGCTCCACTTCCCATCTTGTTTGAAGCTCCATCTACGAATCCGCTCCAGCAGTCCGGCGGCTCTACTTCGGATTCCAAGGGCTGTGCTAGTTCGGCATTGGCAGAATTCTTCTGTTCGGCAATAATAGGAATTGCTTGATCGAACTTCGCTTCTGCAAGAAAATCTGCCAAGGCTTGTCCCTTGATGGCTTTCCGAGGTAGATATTCAATTGTGTGCTCTCCCAACTCTATAGCCCACTTGGCGATTCTGCCTGATGCTTCTGGTTTGGTCAACACTTGCCGAAGTGGCAGATCAGTTAAGACGCATACCTTGTGAGCATAGAAGTATGGCCGCAGTCTCCTTGCTGCATTTACTAATGCCAGAGCAATCTTTTCCAGTGGTTGATACCTGGTTTCTGGACCTCTTAATGCTCGGCTTGTAAAGTAGATGGGAAGCTGCTTTAGGCCTTCTTCTCGAACAAGTACCGCGCTGATGGTTTGATCCGATGCCGCTAAGTATAAGAATATTACTTCGGCTTCGGTTGGAGCAGAGAGAATAGGAAGCTCGGCTAGATAACTTTTGAGCTCGTCAAAGGCCTTTTTCTGCTCGGCTCCCCACTCGAACTTTGGTGCCTTTTTCAACACCTTGAAGAACGGCAGTTGCTTTTCGGCTGCTTGGGAAAGGAATCGACTCAGTGCGGCTAGACATCCGGTTAGCCTTTGCACGTCATGTATGGACTTCGGCATTGCCATGTTCTGAACGACTTGAACTTTTGAGGGGTTTGCCTTGAGTCCGTCTTTTGAAACCCAACAACCCAGAAACTTTCCCGAATCTACCAAAAAGGTACACTTTTGGGGATTAAGTTTGAGGTTGGCTTTCTTGAGCACGTTGAGAGTGGACTTGAGGTTGTGCTCGTACTCCGAGGTGCTTTTGCTCTTGACGACTATATCGTCAACATACACTTCGACCTCCTTTCCAATCAGGTGCCGAAAAAGCTTGTCTACCATCCTTTGATAAGTGGCTCCGGCATTCTTTAAACCGAATGGCATCTTTTTATAAGCGAAAATGCCGAAATCAGTAATGAAGGCCGTTTTTGAAGCGTCAATCTCATCCATTAAAACCTGATGGTATCCTTTGTATAGATCAAGAAAACAAAAAATTTCAAAGCCTATCAGAGCTTCTACTTTTTTATCTATGTTCGGAAGGGGATAGCAATCTTTGGGACAATGCTTATTTAGATCGGTGAAATCTATGCACATCCGCCATCCTCCTTCCTTTTTCTTGATCATGACAGGATTGGCCACCCACGAAGGATACTTCACTTCGAATAACACATCCGCCTTCAATAATTGACGGACTTCGTCATGGATGACTTGACTTCGTTCTGCCGCAAAGAGTCTTTGCTTCTGTTTTATCGGCCGGACCGAAGGATCAATATTTAAACGATGAGTGATTACCTCGGGGGGCACTCCGGTCATGTCCAACGGAGACCATGCAAAGACGTCTTTGTACTCCTTGAGGAGCTGGATGGTTTTTTCCCGAAGTAGAGGCGTTCCCGCGAAGCCGATCTTAACCGTTCTGGATGGATCGTCTTCGTACAGCTGAACTGTCATCGAATTCGGCTCCGGTATGACTTCGGTCATTGCCTCTGACTCCGGCTGCTGTGATTGCTATGCTTGGTGGTGCCGATCTGACTGCTCGGCACTTCTAAGCGCAATTTGCAGACATTCCTTTGCTCTCTTTTGGTCACCTCGGATGACCGCTATCCCTCCTTTAGTAGGGATCTTGATGGTGAGGTGATAAGTGGAGCAAATGGCCCGAACTGTGTTGAGCCAGTCTCTTCCCAGGATGACGTTGTACGGGGACCGAGCTTTCACCACGAAAAACTCAATCATCGTACTGGAGCTAGTAGGCGCTTTCCCCACCGTGATCGGAAGGCTGATAATACCTTCAGGGCGGGTGTCCTCCTGGGCGAAGCTCTTCAGGGGAAGCGGAGCCGGGCTGAGCCGAGCTGGGTCCACTTCTAGTTTGTCGAAGCACTCTTTAAAAAGAATGCTGACTGACGCTCCTGTATCCACAAACACCCTGTGGATCAGTTTGTTTGCCACTCCGGCTTGGATGACAATGGCGTCTTGGTGAGGAGAGATGGCCGGGACGGGATCAGCAGCCGAGAACGTAATCACTTCGTCCTGCTTCAGCCTTTTATGCGTTGGCTCTTCTCGATTGGAGCCTCTGCGCTCTGACTTCAGGGACGACTTGGTCTTCCCGGCAGGGGAGAGCGTCAATAGTCAGGATTACTCCATCATATTGCGGCTCGTCATCGTCTTCGGGATCCGGCTGCCTTTTCGGATCCTGAGGAGCGCAGTTCGCACCTCTCTGCTTCTTATTCTTCTTTGACTGCTTGCTTTGGTATTTTTTCAATGTCCCTGCCCTCACAAGAACATCGATACCTGCAGCCAAGTTTCTGCACTCCTCGGTATCGTGACCGTGGTCTTGATGGTAGGAGCAGTAGTTATCCTGGGGTCGGCGCGCGGCAGATTTCGTCATCCGCTTTGGCTTTTCGAACAGGTCAGAGTGTAGTTCGAAAATTTCCGCTCTCGGCTTGTTCAGCGGTACGAACTGAGCGGGCGGCTTCTCGGGATTGAGACGGGGTCCCAATCTGTCTTGCACCGGAGTCCTTTGAATCCTTTCAAAAGGAGTTCGGCGAGGATGTCCCTGATCGCCAAAAGGAGTTCGGCGAGGATGTCCCTGATCGCCATGATCGGGCTTCCTCCTGTCTCCTCGGGACGATGAGCTGTCTAACGACCGTTTGCGACGGTCTGCCTCATCGGCCCGGGAGTACTGGTCCGCAATGTCCCACATTTCCTGAGCTGTCTGCGGACCGCACTCAACGAGCTTCCTGTAGAGAGCTCCGGGCAGGATTCCATTTTGGAATGCCGAGATCACAAGCAGATCGTTGAGATCGTCTACTTGCAGGCATTCCTTGTGGAATCTTGTCATAAAGTCGCTGATTTTTTCGTCGCGACCTTGACGAATGGAAAGCAGCTGAGCCGAAGTGATTCGGGCTTCCGCTTTCTGAAAGAACCTCCTGTGGAAGGCATCCATTAGATCTCGGTAAGATCTGATGCTGCCCTGGGGGAGGCTATCGAACCACCTTCTCGCGTTCCCGATGAGCAGCTCGGGAAACAGCTTGCACATGTGGACCTCGTTGAGACCCTGGTTCGCCATGTTATACTGATAGCGCCCCAAGAAATCGTGAGGGTCCACGAGCCCGTCGTAAGTCATCGACGGAGTTCGGTAGTTCTGTGGTAGGGGAGTTCGGGTGATGTCGTCCGAGAACGGAGTCTTCAGTGCTCCGTACACGGCGAATCCGATATCTCGTCGGTATGGAGGAGATTGAGTTCTCCTGTGATTCCGGTACCGAGGAAGAGCAGGAATATGTCGGGGTTGAGGATTCTTCTTCCTGGAAGACACGGCACTACTGCGGTAGTGACTTTCATGTCTGGATGAGGAAGGAGAATCCTCCGCTTTCGTCTTCGGCTCTTGGCTCTTTTGCAGGAAGGCTAAGAACTCATCCTGCTTCTCAGCCAAGAACAGCTTGACAGCCTCATTCAAATCAGGCTGCTGGGAAGACTCAGTGGGACGATTTTTGGAGCGGCCTGTTCCTTCGCCATGAGAACTGGTGGTGGATTTATCCCTAGGCTGTTTTCCAGACCTATGGGATGGATTGGCTTCCTCCTGGTTCTCACGGGCAGGAATACGGGTACTCTGCGATCTGGTATGCATTTTTTGGGTGGAAAAAAATGGATCAAAAATTCGCTTTATCACAAATTTTGTTCTCTGCTTCCCACAGACGGCGCCAGTGATGGATCCGCGAATTTCTGATGTTAGTAATTGCTGGTAGAGAATGGAAACTACGACACAAAGAATTTACGTGGTTCGATTTACTGAAGTAAATCTACGTCCACGGGAAGAAGGGAGGGCAAGATTGTATTGCTTGATCTGTTTTCTACAGCTTTACAAATACAAACTTGCTATTTGCTATTTTATCTCTAGAGAGCTTAACCTTCTTCTATCTGATCTAAGTTCTATTTATATCTTGAACTAAGATCGTGGCTTGCATCACCACCCTAAGTCGTGGATGTCGTGTAGGTCATGGCCTAAGATCGTGGATGTAGCGTAGGTCATGGCCTACGATCGTGGCCTGAGTTGACACCACGTGGTAGTGGGTGTGTTGGACATCCTGTATGGGTCCACTAACTCCTTGTTCGGTCGAATACTGAGACCGAACTGCTTTGGTTGCCGATCTGAGAGTAGAGCTTGATGCCGACCTGAGAGCAGAGCTTGATAGGATGGCTTTTACCGAGCTGTAGGCTGAGGCCGAACTCTTTGGTAATGCCGAACTCATACTCCTGCTTTGGTTGCCGATCTGAGAGTAGAGCTTGATAGGTTGGCTTTTACCGAGCTGTAGGCTGAGGCCGAACTCTTTGGTAATGCCGAACTCATACTCTTCCTTGGGCTGATGGGCCGTCATTGCTGTTGGGCTTGTTTAGTACGCACCCCATCAGAAATGCTTATGTTGATTGAGATGTTTTGGAGTACTATTTTTGGTATAATTTGTTGGAGGTTTAAGGAAAAACATGAACCAACTTGCTTTTCTAGATAGTTTTTTATTTCACATGTATGATTGAGTAATGTAGATCTTAGGCGAGAATGGTTCGCGCTAGTGTGATCAAGTTAGCCAATCTGAGACGTTTGAGACGTTTAAACATGATCCTCCATATGGATTGTGGAAATTGAACTATGACGAAGCAGTTAGATGTTAGGAATTTTTACTCAAATGTGAACAATAGGATATCCTGAAAGGCGTGAAACACTTTCAGATCAAATCAATTTGGTGGTTCTACCAATATTTGATCGGATACAATTCAGGTTTAGAAGTTTCGTATGTTGATTCTGTGATCCTTACTTTGAACCGAAAATGATCAATAAGAAGAGACCTGAAACGAAACGTCGCGTCTTTTCACGAAACGTTGCGTCTCTTCGTTTCTTAACCGATTTTAACTGTTTTTCGAAGGGTTTCGAAAATTGCAAATTAGTCCTTCGACTATCAGAAATTATATTTCCGGATGAATTTTCTATACAGCTCGACTCCAGCCAGGGGCTGCCGCCCCTTGGACCCTTGCTACTCGGGGGCGCTGCCCCCGAACCCCCGTCTATTCATAATGAATTCAAACAAGCATGCACTCCATACTTTCCAAACTCGTATGATGTCTCATTATAACAATATTGATCAATCAAGTTAATCCAATTACACTAAAATAACTAGATACGAATATGAGCTTGTGAGTGAATGATGAGACACTAGGCCACTAGAAAGATTCTCAGTGGTGCATACCAAATTGTGAGCAAAATATATGATAGCTTAAGTTTGACGTGGCAGCAAAGGCTTATGAACATCTTTTTAGAAAGTAATAATATGGCTAGTTGTTCACATATTTAATGACAGAAAAAGTTAATATCGTTATTTTATTATTTGCTAGAAGTATTAAAATTATACAGTATTGTAGAATGAATGAAACATAAATGGTGGAATGCAGATGTAAATTTGTTTTTCAGAATTTTTATTATTATTTAAAATTTTATTATTCACGTCATTTACGTCTTTTACTATTTTCGTCAGTACAATTCGGTTAGAATTGAATCAAAGGCTGCTAGTTTTTTTTCTGAATATTTATCAGACTTTGTATATGAAGTCGTTGGCATTTCTGAAGAGTGAAAACAAAGGAATGTCCTAATTTCGAAGACTAGACTGATCGAAGTTTGACATTTTCGGCAAATTGTCATATCTTAATTGAGGTTTAATTTAATATGGTGAATTAATAATGAACATTTTCGGCAAATTGTCATATCTTAATTGAGGTTTAATTTAATATGGTGAATTAATAATGAACCGGTAATTCATCTATGTATGTGTATAAAAGGAACAGTGTAAGGTCAATGATTCACACGATTCCCGTATCAAATAAAAGCATGTACTAATATTTTGTAATACTACTATAGTTTTAATTTGACGTAGATTGGTACCGTTACGCCGTTTCAAAAACACTGCGATATACTACCTCCGTCCCCAAAAATTTGTCCCACTTTGACCCGACACGAGTTTTAAGAAATGTAATGGGAAGTGAGTTGAAAAAGTTAGTGAATTGTGAGTCCTACTTTTATATATTAGTTTTATAATAAAACGTGAGTGGGAATGAGTTAGTGGAATATGAGGTCCACTACCAAAAATGGTAAAAAGTGAAATGGTACAAATTTTGGGGAACGAACGAAAATGGAAAAATGGGACAAATTTTCATTGACGGAGGTAGTACAATTTTATTTTATCGCCTCTTTTCCAATAGTGGGCTCTATTTTTTGATAAAAAAAATTGTACAATACTCACCCACTTCCCGATTTTATTTGCCGTCAATTTTTTCTCAGTCTACTATTCTTCAACAAACTCTAGCTGAAAATTGTCAAAATTGATTGATGAAGAATATCCATTATGCATGTTAGATTAATTCTTTGTATTCATTTTCTAATGCGAGACACCATCATGTCGAGTTAGTTATCACTTTCAATTGCAGCAATGATAAAAGAGATGCTATTAGACTTCAATAGACTCAATAAATATATGTACGAGGAATCTTTCATTTTCCAAAATTCGGATGGATGTCAATTTTGTACTTTAAATAAATGGCTTGATTTAAGTATACAAAAACCATAATATAATTAGTTTGATTCAAATTGTATTTAATTAGTAGCATAGTTAGCGCTCAATGTAGATAATGAAATATATCAAAACTCATTCTTATAGTATTAAAACTAAGACTGAATTATATAAGTGGTATCTGGAATTTTAAATTTGAACAAAACTAGTCCCTGAATTTTAAAAATATTATGAGTAGTCCTTGAACTTAAGGGGTAATCTAACCCACGGGACTTTTTTTACTATTTGACCTATTTTTCCATCGAAAATGCCCTCAGGTATGGAGGACATTTTTGGATTTTTTTTTATAAAATTGGTGTATCTCGATACTAGGTATAATATTTTTTTCTTTCTCTAATATTGGATGTGATATTTTTCTATAGTTTAAGTACCTGAAATAATGATAACATCCATTATCATTAGTTACGTGGCTTATACTAACTCCGTCCCCCCAAATATTGTCCCACTTTGACCCGACACGGATTTTAAGAAATGTAATGGAAAGTGAGTTGAAAAAGTTAGTGGAATATGAGGTCCACTACTAAAAATGGTAAAAAGTGAAATGAGATAAACTTTTAGGAACAAACGGAAATGGAAAAATAGGACAAACTTTCATGACAGAGGTAGTAGTATAAAATAACACAATATGAGGAAGGTAGCCATTAAATATTCATATATAAACGAGATTTTGATAACTATTTCAAAATTAATATGAGAACGAAAGCAATTTCGCTTATCATTAATTATGTGGATTTTGGTATAAAATAACACAAATATGAAAGGTATACCGTTAATATTATATAAACGAGATTGGATGACTATTTTAAAAAATGATATGACATCAAAAGCAATTTAATTTGTTGCAAGATACTCACTATTCAGCCGCGTATTTTTTTAAAAGTTTTTTTCTACACCATAGTAACAGTGATATCAATAACATATCGAAATTTGTCTAAATGAACCTTCCAAGTGTAACACCCCATTTTTCTAAACCTAAGTTTTGAACCCTAAAATACTTGTATATAATGCTATTAATATTGCGAGGTCCGTGAATTAATTGTTAAGTGGAATTTGTCGCTGGACTAGGGTTTTGTGAAATAAATTACTACGTGAATTTAAAATAATTCCTTTCCGTGGGGAATAAATATATTGGACTCGATTCGCGAGCTGGATCGAATAAATTGGATAAATAATATAGAAATTCAATCCGTGATAAATAAATTGTGGGCTGCAATAATTCAAATTTTAATTAAATATTCGGTAGAGATTTTCCTCTTCCGTGATCTGCAAATAAATATCAAATAAATTCAATTTAGTTCAAAATAAAAAAAAAAGAAGAATTCGAAATCTTCCTAATCCCACGATTAAAAGAAAACCGCCCCCTCCCCCATCACTCCCTAAATCTCTCTCACATCCAAACCACCCCTCCCTTTATATTATTTCCTTCCCAAAAACCGTTCTCTCCTATCTCTGCAATCCCTTTATATTATTTCCTTCCCAAAAACCGTTCTCTCCTATCTCTGCAATCAAGAAGACAAGGTTTTTCCTCTCAACCTTAATTCAAGGTAATTCTGTAGAAATTTCCCTCGATTTTACACGTTTTTTTCAATCAACTCATTCAATATTCTTCCGGCAAAAACCCTGAAACAAGACTTGAAAGACGAAGTTATCAGTTGTTCTTTCGAAACCTGTTCAAGGTATATTTCCTCCCAATTCAAAACCTTATGTTGTACTTCATACAAGAGCATGGTATACAATTTCAATTCTTCAATTCGTGTGCTTTTCATATAATTCATGGACTTAGTTACTCCCATGTGTCAACTCTCGACCGAAGCCTCACGTTGCGAATAAAACATAAGGATTTAATACCAATCGAACCCTCCTCTAACCTTACAAACTTTAAACGCAAGAAAAGTTGAATTTTAATGGAACACACAAACGAAATTGAACTGGAACTTATCTTCGGGGTTGTGCGGGGCTGTTCGGAGTTGTTTCAGGGCTGAAACGATGAGAAACGGTGGCTGCCGAACGTCTAGCGCATGGCGACTTGAACCCAATCATGTTCTCACCCTTTCGGGTTTTTCCACGGCGGTGCAGCCGCTCCGCATGGCGCTCATATAGGAGGAGGTGCCGGATACGGCGGAGGAGAAGCTACTGGTGGTTTTGCAGCCGCCGGCGAAGAGATCGTCGACGAAAGACCGCCACACGAAAGTCGATGGACAGCGACCAGCAGCGACGGCAGCGGCGGCAGCGGCATCGTGATCTCGACAGCAGCAGCGGTTTCGTGCGACGGAGGCTGTCGAAGCTGACAGGCGACTGCGCCGACAGCACCGTGGCAGCCGCCTTTTGTCTTCCCGACGAGTGGCGGCCGGCGACGAGGGGTGAACTGGAGAAGGCGACGGAAATTGAGAGAGATATCAGTTGGCCGAAGAGATAGAGAAGAGGGAGAGACAGACGTGGGGGATGTGGGAGTTGATTTTGAGCCATTTGTTTTTTTTGGGTAGATTTGGGCCCTTGTAATTTTAAAAAAATCTTTGGGCCTTGTAATTAAATGGGAGGATTTATTTAAAGTTTGTGGCCTCTTAATTAAATTGGAGATATAAGGTGGGGAAATAATTAAGTTTTAGGCCGATAATTAATCGTGAAGAATATTTAATTAATCCTTGGAATAATTCAAATAGTGAATAATTTTATCTTATGTCGGAAATAATTAATTTGAAGAGAAATAATTGCAGGAATTTAATTACGCGCTTAAATAAATATTGGGATTAATTTCTACATTTTGGAGGGAAGTACGAGGAGCCAACAGAGGGATTATGGGCACAAGCGGCCGCCGAATAATAAAAAATATGCGAAAATTGAGAAACGAGATAAAAAACTTTACTTAGGATGCATGCATTTTTATTTATTTATTTGAAAAGTGTGTTGATATATATATAATCTAAATGTTAAAGGTGAATGAATCGTGATACCAAAGGGAAGAGAGTACTTGAGAATTAAGCAGTCGAGGTGGACTTTCTTTTATTAAACTCTTTTACGCTTTCAAAAGTATGATTATGGTGGAATAATGGTGGTTTAAATTATTATGTCATGTCATGTTTGTTTTGATGAAGAAATTGTCGCCTGATGCCTAGTTTGTGAGTTCGCTCCATTAGGCTATAGGGCTATGTTGAGATTGTTGCCTGATGCCTAGTTTGTGAGTTCGCTCCATTAGGCTATAGGGCTATGTTAAACGAATTCGGGTCTGAGTAGGGCCGCAAACCCTATCAGGCTAGTGTACACAGGTGGGATCGTGAGACGTCCTTGCTAGTCGGTCGGTCTCGTGGGCGAATAGTGTGGCCGCACTTTCATCGCACTATGGTAAGAGGATGTGATTGATCGATTGTCGAGAAAGTGAGGAGATTGTTTTGACTGGCCAGTCTATGAAATTGTTTTGTGATACTCGATGATATTCTTTTCTAAATGTAAAACTCGAGTTCACTATGGTACGAATGACATAACTTTTATCAACTATTTTCGGCGTGTGTCCACTGAGTATATTAAGTACTCAACCCTGCATGTGTTTTCCCTATGTGCAGGTTGAGCGGCGACGAGAATATGGTGGTGTTTAGCAAGTAAATCAGAGAATGAATTGTTTATCCTTCAATTATGAGTGTCATTGCGCCTTCACACATGGCGTCACTCTCTCCCTTGGTCGTTTCCGCTGTGACAATTCTTTTACTTACCATTTATTGGGCCTGCAACTCAAATTGTTTTGATATTGAATATTTGGGATTTTGTTGGATAATGTCAACTCTTGGTCATTTTCTTTGAATATCAATTGTTGGTCAAACTCGTTATCCAAACCCTAGTTCTCTTCGTCTGATTATTATATTTTTTTAATCACGATCGCCCGTATTTATTAACCCTAAAGGGCGGTCATGACAATACGTGACTGTAAATAATGTATATATTATTTTATTTAATTCCTATTCTAAATCTCATGATTTTTGACACACCTGGAATTAAAAAAAAAAGAAAAAATGAAAGGAAAGTGGCAAGTGAAGACAAAATGCAAGAAAATATCTGGCTGGCGCAGGTGGTTGCAGATATTTATCATCCTCGGTCTGACGTGGCACTCAACTGCTACGATTGACACGTGTGAAAAAAGCGTTTCCATGTGGAGCTTCACTTTCTCTCACACCGCCTCTCTTTTCCAAATTTGGCCAAGGGTTTCCATTTTCCTTTTATTTTCCAGATATTTTTCTTCTGTTTGATCACCACAATCTGCTAATGGAAGGAGATTTTAACTCGGAGACTCAGCATCGGCCTCCGCTGCCTCCGGCGCTCGATAGAGTTTGCGACCGCCGCTCGAACTCGGATGCATCGTCCTTGCCCGTTGAGAATTGCGAGGATCCCGTTCGCCATTCGAGGAATGTGACGCCGGTAACTCCTCTTTCTCTTCTCTCGATTTACGCAACCCTCCGATTGATAGTGCGATTGCTATCTGTGTCTCGATTCTAAGACTGTTTGATGCACTGTGTCTGAGGTCTAATTGCAGGAGATCCTGAGCTCAGTAGTTTGTTAGGTAAATGCTGCATAATTTTGGCTGTTACTCGCTAATCGTCCGTGATTTTTTTAGTTTTTTGTTTGCGAGGCAAGCTCATTGGTGGATTTTCATTTTAAAGGGAAAGGAAACAATATCCATTCTTGGTGATTATGATATATTGATATTATAACAGATTGAGTTCATTCCTTCGAGAACAAGGTCTGTTTTATGATTTTATCAAATTAATAAGACAAGGAAGGTCTGAACTCCATTACTAACTGAAGGATCATTTTTGTTTAAGACTTTAAGTTAAGTGAAGGTGTTAGCAAGGGTAAGGCTACGTTAGGGTCTTCTACGTGGAATATGGGTGTAATTTTGGATGCGTTGCGATACCATTTAAGTAATGTTTATTTTTTGAGACTAATTGGATATGCTTAAAAGAACTGCATAGATTGTTGGAGAATGACCAGTTGGACAAAATGAGATATACAAAATGGCCTAATTTATACTATCAAATAATGAGTTGAAACAACAATCAACTGGTAAAGTATGGTTTACTCTTTGTGTTATCTCTGCCTTCCCTTATAAAACTTTCCTTTATCTTCTGAAACTGAACTATTATAAATTTGCAATAAAAGAATTAAATTGATAATCCGTTGATACATATGGATTTTGGTATAACTCAGCTCTGCCCCACTGAATTTCTAGGAATATTATTAGCTTATTTGTCTTTGAATTTAAAACCAAGACTTGAACCTTTAATTGTATTCTCAGTTCGTTTTTGCGTAGGAGAGTGATGGTATCAGATTTTTGCATGAATGCACATGTTTTGTTGTCGGTGTTGGCATAGTGTTACTATTTTTTTGTGACTTAGTGATTCATCAATCGAACTACAATGTTATGTTTTAGTTAGCCGTCAATACATCTTTTGTCCTATATCCTTATTTGCAGCGGCAATACTCCTCTCTCTCTAATATGTCGATGGCCACAAGGTCTAATTGTTTGAATATCTTCTGTATTCTATTCTTACTAAGGGAAATTAGATGCTGAATTAGTCATTATCTACACTTTAGAATAAAAAAAAGTTGCTTGCTTAGGACTTCTGGACGTAGATTCTTATGGAAATTATTTACTACTATAATTTTGTTAAATAATTGATGAGAACACATTTTAGTATCCATTCTGTGTAAGGGGTAAAAGATTTTCCAAATCTATAAATATCAAAAGGGCTCCCTTATGTACATTTATATTTTATCCTACGGTGGTATTGTAAAAAGTACTACTACTATTTATTATCTCTTATCTATTTTTGACGAAATATTTTGTTTTAAAAGTTTCGGTATTATTAGCATGTGATAGGACACAGCAGTGTTTGAATAGTTTTTTTTAATTAGTATGTAATATGGTCACGGCTGGTGTTCGTTTGAGTCCGTACATGTGCTTACATTGGCCTCTCGATTTCCCTGACGCCAGGATGAAAGCACAGCATGGACAAATGAGAAACACAATTCCTATCTGTATCATTTGGAAATGTCATTTGTTGAACAGCTGTACCAATCAAAATCTGTGCTTGCACGATGCTCAGGGCACAACTTGAGAGACATACATATATCTCGGAAGCATTTGACTAATGCTTCTGATCAGGTTCATGAAACTTAATGCTGTTAACTTATATTCCCTGGGCTGGGTTAACAGTACAAAGCTAAATATATTTGTTACTTTTGTCTTATGCCAGTATGATGTTTCACGCAATAGATGTTGGCAAAAGAGTAAGCATGCAGCGGGTGGGCCTACTCACAGCAGTACTCACCATTCGAAGCATGGAGATGTGCATTACCATCCATCACTAAGTAAAGTGCCCACACCCGTGAAGCTTATTAGGACAAGGAAACAAGGGGAAGGGATGATATCTCATGGAACACAAACATGTTCACAGGACATAATTGACTCAAATAGAGGTAATCCGAAACTAACATTGCCATAAATTTGCCTTTCTTTGTTGAGTTGAACTTTTAAATTCTTGACGACTTTGCTCTGGTTGTTATACACGTGTTCTGTTATTTGTAGTATTATTTTCCTTTTGTGTGCATATGACAAGTGTAATTGATGATAGAAATCATATACACGGAAAAAAGGCAGATTTTATACTCTACTTGTGAGTTAGATTTATGTTTTTATCTGTTTATGGATCTACTTGAGCATACAAAACTAAATTATTCAAAAGAGTATCCTTAGGTGTTTCTTCTCCCTTCTTTCCTCTTTTGACTTTGTTCATGATGTGTATGGTGGAACAGATGAACTTTCTCGAAACTAGATTTTGCGAAATTCTGAAAAGTGACCAAATTTCTCAAGTATTAACTCTACTATAACAGAATCCTCTGACCCTCATGTACAATTGGTAAGTACTTGTTATTTTGTTTGGTGCGGAAAGTAATATAAACCGTAAGTGATATAGCTTTTACCAGAACACATTAGAGAAATGTTGAATCGGCCTTTTACCATTTTTATGCTATCAAGGTTTAGAAATTGCAGGTTCCGAAAATGCTGTAGCTCTATCTTTGAAATGTTTAATGGAGTGAGTGCTAGTTATTTCGTGTACAATCTCCAAATTTTTTTGTAAATGTTAAAACATTTAGGGTCAGTGGTATGTTGCATGATAGTGGCATTTTAGCATTTGCTTTCTCTGCTTTGACTTAACCACACGCACTAGATTCTAAAGATTCTGATTTTTATTTGTTCCCTCACGGTTAGAGTAGAGAAAGGGCCATTTGACTGTTTCACAATGTTCATGCTATTAGGCTCTAGACATAACAAGTTCTTAAAATAGTGTTGACTTTTTGGGAACTTTTAATTGAACGGGTGATAGTTATTCTATTTACAACTTAAGAGTTCTATTGTATACGTTAAAAGTTATAGTTAATATTGTATGATCACATTGTCTGTAATTGGTTTCTATGCTTTAAACAAACCATGTGTAGATTCCAAAATTTTTACTTGTAGTTGTTCTGTGTTTGGAAAAAAGAGAAGGGAGAGTGACCTGCTGCACTGAAACGGTTAAAAGTTGCATCCTTTGCTTTGTACTTTGGGTAAATCTTTGGAGTTGAACTTGTGCTTAATGCATCTACATGTAAATGTTTCTTCTCTATAAGGAATGATAATGATGGCATGTTTTTTTCACTTCTTATTTACTTGAGTTGCTAAGATGGTTAAAACAGAGAGAGAATAGATTTGCACAGAATGTACTTACTTCCTATTTCCTAACAGAATTAGGTTTTGATTCTTGATCAAAAACAAATTCAGAAGTTTGATACAAAAATCATATTTGATCCACCTTAAAATAAGATCCGGTGTTCAACCTCCCCTCCCCTTCAGTTAATTGTTTGCCTTTTGTGTGCCTGCATATTGAGATGTGAGTGAGTAAATGCTAGTAATAGATGGAAAGAGTTCATATCAGTATGTGTAGATCATCCTTTTTCTTTATTATATCATCATTTTTATTGACATTGTTACGTTTTTTACTTTTTTTCAACAGAGGAGACGGGTCAAAATTTTTTGAATGAAAATCAAAATACACTAAATTCCGAGTCCCAAGTAAAAAGGTTGAAGATAGCTTTGGAGGATGGATCACATCAGGATCAAGTAATGTGTAGAGTTGAATTCTGTTTTGCAAGTGTATTTATGAATAGAAACTATTGGTTATCTTCTCAATCCTGGTGCCCGGTATTGCAGATTGTTCCTTCAATGTGATGCCCTCCAGCAGATGATGAACAAGTCAAATTATTGCTCGCTGTGAAACTGTCTTGAAGTTTTGATAGCCGTGTTTACTCTCCAACTTGAAATGCATTTTCACATGGGATGCCCTGTAGACATTATTCCATTAATAGAGGATGGTGAAGATTAATGAGGTGCAGGATTTAAAGTTTCCCCTAGCATTTCCAAATCGAGGTAACATATAAGTCGAGTCCATGTGAAGGATCAGTGAAGGATGTGATCCCATGGAATTTCGATATCCTAAAACTAAGAACCACATCATTTTGTCCTAGTAGATTCCTAGAAACAGAAGCTTCATCATGCCTGCATAAACTCATTTACTTGACCTGTAGATAAGATGCAGATATATAATTATTTATGTAGTTGCCTGTGTAAAGAAATTCTGCTTTCTCCCTCCTATGGATTATAGGTTATGCGGCTGGGGACGTAAATGGTCTGTAGATGTCTAGGCGAACATCTGTCTCCTGCTTTCGATTTTGTGAGCTTTGTAGTTTAGTGTTTGGAGTTTTGTGCATTTGCTCACTCCGCAAATATCTATATATTGTTGCTTGATACACTCTTTTAAATCTTTTACTAATATTGGTTATAAACCTTTGTTGTATGAATGATTATTGTCTGTATTTTAATTGTTAGAGCTGTAAAGAATCTGCACATATGCAGGTTCAACTAATCATGCTTTTGTGTGGATCTGACATATATAGTAATGCATATCAATGCCCTCTATTGATTGGAATTATTCCTAGAGGCATCATATGTTAGTCATCAATTTTTTTTTTCATTTTGTAAAGCTGAATCGCAGTAGTTGATTGTTTAACAAACCTTTTTATTGTAGTTGAGAATTCTTGCATCTAAAGTCAAGTCTATAGATAGAAAAAGGGTCGACTTGTTGCTATCATACCTCTGAATTATTTGGTCATTTAGTACTCCACTATAACGTGGAAATTGCCGAGTGATTAATCAATTCTTCCACAAAATAATGTCATGGACTCATAGTAGACACATAATGGAGATTTAGTACTAGTATTTACTTAAATAGTATTTACTATTTACTTAAATCATAGGTATATTTATTCCGACCTTCAAAGTTCAAATTTCTCTTTTGTTTTTTTGTGAAAGGATTTTAGATGTTATGTAGATTAATTTGTTCACAATAATTTTGATTAAAAATAAATTTTAATCGACTAGTATTATTTTTTAGAACTTTTTAGAGCGCGAGTACTTTATAAATTTAACGAGCTCACTTAGCAAAAAAAATTTTACAAAAGGCTGCAGTTTGCCAGATAAAAATTTAATGGCTGTTAGTTCAAGAAGAAAACTAGTAGTACTGATAAAACAACAAACTTTTATAATCTCCGATTTTTGTAATAGAGGGAACTACATAAATGGTACCTGATCTTTTACTTTTGCACATAAATGATATTTGATTTTTATTTTATCATTTTTGGTACCTATAAATCACATTTTTAGTACTTGATGCAATTTTCACCCCAAAATGCCCTTTAAATAAATATATTTTTCCATTTGTGTCACTGAGGTTATTTTGGGCATACACAAAATTAAGTATCAAAAGTGATATTATAATATTTTCTCTCATTCTTCTCACTCTTTATACTATTATTAATAATCAATATTAATATTATTATTTTGATATTATAAATTACTAATTAATTTATTTTTTAATATCATTCAAATATACTTAATTATAATTATAGTTATAATTATATTTAATTATTGTAATGATATTATTGTTATAATACTAAAAACTAGTTGTAATTAATAAATAATTATAGTATAATTATTTAAATTATGAATCATACAATATTATATAATAATAATAATTATTATTATTATTATTATTATTTTATGTTAAATTAATAACTAATCAATATAGTTTTAATAAAAATTTAAAATTGTGAATTGTATTCATAATGATATTAAGAGTTAAATATTTTTAGTTAGGTGTTTCAACCCTAAAATGAGTATAAAATAATTCAATAAAAAATATTTAATTGATTTAGTTATTTTAAATAATTAATTTAATTATGTGTTTTGTTCTTGATCTATATTATGAATGCAATTAGATGTATGTATAAAACACTAAAAAGAAACAACAAAAAGAAGAGAAAAGAAAAAAGAGGAAACATAAACTAAGGAGAAAAAAAAGAAGAAAGTAAGATAAAATACTAAAAAGAAAGAAGAAAATGAAGAAAAAAGAAAGAAGAGAAAGAAAAAAATAATCACATGTTTGGTTTTATTTAATGGAAATTTCCAAAAATATCCTCCATAACAAAAAAAGCACATGTTTAATACCTAGGATTATTTTTGTCACTGAGTATAAAAAATGATATAAAATAAAGATCAGGTACCATTTACGACTAAGTAGTTCACTCTTAGCAATAAAAACTTCTCTTGGGGTAAAATTTACCAGATAAAAATTTATTTGGAATCATTTTAGACTCGAATCAAAATTTGAGTTTAAATTTATTTAATTTAAAAAGTTTCTTCTTTTATACTCATTACTTCTTTCGAATAATTTTAGACACGAATGAAAATTTGAGTTCGTGTCATCTATATCAAAAGCTTCTACATTAATGCTTTCAAAACTTCTGTACGTCTATGCTCCTCCAAACACTCACGTTATAAAAATCAAAATAAATCCCAGAAATAAATACTCTCAAAATTGAGAAAACCGGTCAGGGCAAGTCCACCAACACCTTCCACAGTTCCATGGACGCCTCGAAATCGAAATATTGATTCACCACTCTCTCTTCAAACACCATATTCTCGTCAAAGATCCATTTTTTCCCCATTTCTTGACGATTCAAGCTCATGGCTGCTGCTAGCTTCAGACAGCATCCGAAGGCCGAAGAATGACCCGATCCAGACATCCCATCAACGTCGTATTCATCATCATCTGCATCTATAAACATGAGGAAATGGTCGAATTTTCTCCCTATTTTGGTGGGTCTGGTGGTGATAGGGGAGATTGCGTTTCTGGGCCGTCTCGATATGGTCAAGAACGTCGACATAGTCAACTCCTGGGCCGACTCATTCTACTACTTCACCCAGACCACGTCTTCCTCATCCTCGTCCCCGTCCCCGTCCCCGTTCCCGTTCCGGACCCTCGAATACGCCGGGTCGGATCGCGACCCGGTCTCCGAGCCTGTCGACAGCTGCGAAGCTTGGTTGGAGAAGAAGGACTCCGTGCCTTATTCTAGGGATTTCGTTAAAGACCCAATTTTGGTAATTGGGGCTAATGAGGTAAAATAATTATTCTGTATCTTTTTTGTTGGAACTGTTGTATTCGTTAATTGTTAAGTAGGAAAGTGTTGTGCATAATGTAGAATGCTATTTGTGTGTTTCTTGTGCCATTTGTTTGTGCTTATGTTTGTTGATCATTTATTGTAAGGATCAAAGTTGAATTGCAGATAAGTTCTCAGATTATCAATTTCACCTGCTTTGGTAAGAGATGATAAATACCGTGCAATGGATTATCTGGATTCTTAGATTATGATAACAATGGCAATCAGCTATGAGCAATTCAAAGTGGAAATATGTGATTGCCTATGTTGTTTGTAACTGTGTTTTTCAGTAGCTTTATGTAGATTTAGAGATTCTACTGCAACAATTTGTGTTTTTTGACTTGAATTGTACGATGTGTAGGAGTTTAAGACCTGCAGTGTTGGATGTAAGTTTGGGTATGAATCGAATAAGAAACCCGATGCTGGATTTGGACTTCCTCAGTCATCTGGAACTGCAGCCGTGCTTAGGTCAATGGAAGCAGCCTCATATTATGCTGAGAATAATATTGACATGGCACGACGGTGGGTAAGCACAAAAGTGGTTGCTTTTGCCTCTTATTCCACTCTTTCCCTGTCAACAGCCATTTCCATGGATGTTTAGACATTAGATTTTCTTTTTGGTTGGCATAAATCAAGCTATTCTGTAAACATTTTTATGCACAAAAAACCAGTCAATTTTGTTGCTTCATTGATAATTCTGTCTAGTTATTGACATATGGTTCTTGTTTTCTTCATATATGGTTTCTGGATGGCCGCAACTAAATCAGCATCCATATTTTGTACTCCCTTGACTAATAATATGGTTGTGGTGTTTTTTTTATGTTACAGTCGGGGGTATGACATTGTAATGACAACCAGTCTTTCATCAGATGTGCCTGTGGGATATTTTTCTTGGACTGAATACGATATGATGGCTCCAGTTCAACCCAAAACTGGAAGTGCTATAGCTGCTGCTTTCATTTCTAACTGTGCTGCTAAGAACTTTCGGCTGCAAGCATTGGTTGGACTTGAGCAAGCAAACATCAAAATTGATTCTTATGGAGGTTGCCATCGGAATCGTGATGGAAAAGGTAATACCTCACCTTATTTCAAACCTATATGAAATTATAATTTACTGCTTAAAGGCACCAAGTTTTATTATTTCTATACGCATCAACAAAAGAAATCAATTTTTCATATAGAAACTAAGTTTCCTTTGGAAAATATCATAACTCCAATCTGTATATGAATGTAAATATTTTGATTGGTATATTAATATATGAACTCAATTTGTGGTGATAGATGCTTTTCTTATTCCCTTTTGTGCTACTCAATTTTTGTTGTAGCTCTGTAAGTCAGCTTTTCGTGAAACATTTCCTGTGATTACAGGTTTCAGTTGATGGGAAGCAAAACTGGAACCTATCATGTTTAAAAGATGTAACAATCTTTTTTATTTTGAGCACAATTTAACGATTCAAAGTTATAAAGATGAAATGTTGATGAAGGATATAAGTGGATGGTTGTTGGTTAAGGCTCTGTATCCTCCTATCTTTGGGCTAGGCTTAGTTGGATTTGTATGAACTCCTTGTTTTCTCACATTTTCAGTGGATAAAGTGGAAACATTGAAGCGTTACAAGTTTAGCTTGGCTTTTGAGAACTCGAATGAGGAGGATTATGTTACTGAAAAGTTCTTCCAGTCTCTTGTTGCGGGTAAAGTACATTTCTTCTTGCTTACTCTTTTGTGTTGATGAATTTTATGTTTGTAAATATGCCTATGCTGTCATTAATGTTTATGTATACTATCAACTTATAATCTCCTCCCCTCCACATAATTTACACACATATATATGTACTAGTATATGATACAGTATGTTTATGTGTGATTCCATAAGTTAAGACAGTTTAATGTGTCATGAAAGATACTCAATGGAGAAGCTGATACATGCGGGGTTTACACTACTATAAGCTTAACCCTTTTGAAGCAAGTTATGATTTTTGAAAAGAACTCGTGGAATAGTCTTCTTTTCTTTCATGACAGTCCTGTCATTTCGTGGTCTTAATTCTTATGCTCTGGAATGTGCCTAAGATGCTATTGAATTGGCTTCTCAACTATTAACTGGTGCAATTTTGGACTTCATGATGCTATTTTCTGACTGAGGGAACTGAAAATACATGGCAGGCACTATTCCTGTGGTGATTGGCGCCCCTAATATCCAAGATTTCTCTCCTGGTCCTGGTTCGTTGCTGCATATCAAGGAGCTCACAGATGTTGATTCTGTTGCCAAGAGAATGAAATACCTTGCTGACAATGACAGTGCATTTAATGAATCATTAAGGTCTGTATTTTAGTCCTAACATGTTCAATTTTGAGTCCTTTTTGTGTACTACTCCCTGCGTACCACTTTAGGTGTCCCGGTTTACCATTTTTGGGTGTCCCACTTTAGGAGTCCCGGTTGGAATATTCCATAAATGGTAATAAGGCCCACATTCCACTAACCTTTTTCCACTCACATTTTATTATAAAACTAATGGAGTATATAAAAGCAGGACCCACATTCCACTTCACCAACTTTCCTTTACATTTCTTAAAACTCGTGCCGAACTCAAATGGGACTCCTAAAGTGGGACGGAGGGAGTACTTTTTCCTTTTCCTTGTATCCTGATGTAATTTTGCCTCAAGTTTGAATGCGCTTCATTGCTTATCCTCTATTATATGCTTTCTAATTGAACTACTTGAATAGCTTGACATGTTGAGGGGCCTTTTTCTTGTGTTGGTTATTTTTGTTTAGGTGGAAATACGAGGGGCCATCCGATTCTTTTAAGGCCCTTGTGGATATGGCTGCAGTACACTCATCATGTCGACTATGCATTTACTTGGCAACCAAAATCCAAGAAAAAGATGAAAAGCATCCAGAATTTCAAAACCGTCCCTGTAAGTGTACTCGTGGCTCAAAAACTACATACCACATATATGTCCGGGAAAGAGGGAGGTTTAAGATGGAATCCTTTTTCCTAAGGTATGTATTTTTTGTGGCAACAAGAGTTTGCTCATGTTATTTTATTTTTTTTAATTTCTGCTGCATTTTCTGAATTTAGAAATTATACCATTCCACTTGATTCGTTGATACCAATGCCTAATATTTGAATACAGGTCAGATAAATTGACCCTCGAAGCCCTATCCTCTGCTATTGTGAAAAAGTTTAGGTCGCTGAAACGCGCTCCTATCTGGAAAAGTGAGAGGCCAGAGAGCATAAGAGGCGGGAATGAGCTAAAAGTCTACAAGATATACCCAGTCGGGCTTACAGAGAGGCAAGGATTATACACCTTCAAACTCAATGGAGATTCGGGTTTAAGGGAACACATAGAGAGCCACCAATGTGCCAAGTTTGAGGTGATATTCGTATAGGTTTTGACATGGAGAATCCAGGAATGGGGTCTCGGGTAGGGTGTTGCCCGGCACTCTTCTCTTCCTCACCATATTAACTTTTGTATGATGGCTGACTCTAGGATTTGTTGCTCCACTTTTCTTTACCACCGGGCTTCGTGTTCGTTAGTTTTAGGTCGAGTTTAGAGGAGGCGAGAAAGATGGGGATTAGTACATGATGTTGGGGCTTAAAATGAGGTTTTGTTCATTGGTGTACATATCTTCACTATGGCAAGCATTGAAAATGGTTAAAATTGAGGAAACTAAAATGGTGGAATCATGTTTAGATCACTATATTCCTTGCTTGATTCCGATTCTTGGTCGATTTTTAAAAGTTATTCCTTTGTTTTGTTAAGGTTCGAACATGCTAAAATCAAAACTTGTTCTTTTTTCTTTTTTCTGAGTTTGATTCGGATGAAAATGATATAAATGCTGCATTTTGGTATATGGACTGGAGTATCTGTTGTGTATGTAAAATCATGGATTAAATATGCCCGGTCAATGGATTTTGACCAAACAATAAATGTGATGAGACATTTAATTTTGTAAATTTAATGATATAGCGTCGATCTACATTTTACGTAGATAAATGTAGTATATTCACTTTCTCTAATTTGATTTCCGGCGAGTGAGAAATAGTGTATTAAAGTTAGGCATAATTAGCTTTTAATTAAAGCTTGAAGTTTGAGCTTAGTGAATAATTAACTAGTGTTAATTATTCCATATTGGAGAATTAACACATCTTTTAATGTGTTTAAATTAAGTGACTTTATGTTACTTAATAATTATAGTGGATCAAGATGGGTGAAAGAGCCCATATGCACACACGCGAGCGCCGCCGTCGCCCGCCCGAGCCCGTGCTCGCGGGCCCGATCTTGATCTTGGCAATTGGTCTTTGGGTGGTCTTTGGGCTTGGTGCTTGGGCTTGTCCCTGGCCCAAACTTAATCTTTTACGAATTAGCCATGATGAGCCTTAATGGCTTGGTTGACCTTGCATGGTGGCTTGGCCTATAAATAGGCTAGCCATTACACACACAGAAACATCACAAGCATACTTCCTCTCTGCATAAGTCTTTTCGAAGCTCTGCCCTCTTCCTCTTCCAGTTCGCCGGAGCTCGTTCCAACTGCGGTGTTGCAACGAACGAGACGTATCCGTTTTATCTTTGGGGACGACACGCCAAAACCGAGAACACTATCGGGGCGTATCTCGTCTTGCTGAAAAAGGTCTTCCTCGACTCGGCTAAGTTCATCTTTACAGTTTCGAATTTCCACTGTAATTTTTGTTTCTGTTTTATTTCTCTTCTCTCGGGTTGTATTATGCCCGGTTAGTGTTTTTTATAGCTATATCTCCAACAGTGTATGATTGATATTTTTGAAAGGCTTATATCTTGTTTTAGATTTAAAAATCTATAAATATAGCCGCCACTAAATCAATTAATCTACATAAATTATCAACCTCTAAGAACTTAACTTGTTACATATCTTTGCTTTGTTTCTTGGGTCTCTAGTGAGTTACAAACAGAGTTCGAAAAAGTTAAAAGTTTGTATTTTTACAGTGGAAAATTGATTTTGTCCAACAAGATATATTTTTTACCACATACACCATGATACTAGTATGATTCAATTTTGTAAGCTCGCAAAAATGTTAGATTATGGAGTACATGTTTGTTATTGAAATAGTCTTTTTCACAGAATCTTTTCAAAGGTGGGGCTAGAGCTAGACTATTAAATGAGGCATAACGTTTGATGAATTAATAGTTTTCTTTGAAGAAAATAGGAGTATTTGTTTTGAGATAAAGAGAAAGACAGAGAATTAAATATAAATTTCATTTGTAGCGCACATGCATTATATTCTGACACCTCTATTTTTAATTAATCTATAGACAGATGTAATTAACTAACTCTAAAAAATAACTTAGCTTTAGACACGTAGATCCCAAGAGACAAACTTCATTTATAAATATAGAAAGTGTCTATTGCATAACAAAAAAAAACAATAACAAGGATAAAATACTCTGCATCTCACCCAACTATTTGAGCACCTAGATTATATTCATTAACCAATAGTAGTTATGATTTCGCTGATAGAAATTGTAACACTTGACTTTCTTGATATTGTAAATAAACCATATGATGAGTGTTAAAATATCTAAATTATAGGTATGGTATAAAATAGACAAGGGACACATGTTTTGTAGTTTGCTACTTGACAAATATGCACTTAAGCATTTAATCGTCACTACAAATATTTATAAATTATGGATTATATGTAAAAATGAGGCGGCTCGATCATAATATTGACCTTTCACTTTTTAATGAGGCCATCCCAACTCTTGTCTTTTACTTCATTTTTTCATATAAATTTTATCATTCATTAGCCAACTTGAGTCCCAGTTGACTAGAAAGGTTGTATGTGACAGGGACTCCCAATTTAGGTTGAACTATTTTTTATTAACTTGTTCATGTTCCCAGTCATCTAATTAATATATATAGGTGATCTATAGTAAGTTAGATAAGATAATATTGAGAAATAATAAGAGGTAAACAAATATAGACTTTATTTTAGATTAAATTATTTATAAGGGTGAGAGTGAGATGAATAATCCCGAAACAAAATATATCTTATTTTGGAGACGAAATGAGTAAAATGTCACGGGTCAAATTTTTAAGGGAAAGAGTAATCGAATCAGATGTAGCTGCACGAATTCTAGTTATAAGCAATAGTAGGAACCGAATGAATCCATATTTTACTTTGAAAATTAATACTCCAATGTACTACCAAGATAACAACCGAGTTATGAAATAATTTGTTGGTCATGTGAAATATAGCATATTTATGTAATAGGAGTACAAATAAGAACACCAACAAACAAAGAACTTCGAATGATAAGGACTATTTATTAATATCATAAGATATGTTTATATGTGTAAATAGCATCATCAATTAACTCATATAGTTGATAATATTAGTATAAAAATGAGCCATTGGCCACAAAGATGCTTATTGGAAAGAACACTTAAGTGGATAATATAAGACAAATTATTATGATTAAGTTATTCAAACTTAACATGGAAGACTCCTAATTCAAATTCCCTTCTATCAACATAGCGATAGCATGTGATGTAATTTAAATGATGATATAATTCTATCGTATTGTTATTTAATTTCTCATTTCTAATTTAAAATATCTTCTTCTGAATTATTGCACGGTGCATATAATTGATTGTGCTGCACATGACAAGGAAAAAACGTATACCTCATTTACCCTTCAATAATGAGTATACATAAAAGTTTACGATAATTACGAATTCAATTTACGAGAGTGTTGGTTTCTAATCGTGTTTGAATCCCGCGATCAAAATTTGTCACTTGAATTTGTGGATTTTGCTTTATCCACTTCACGAGTTTAATATTCTTGTTGAGTTGTGAGTATGAAAATTCAATACTATAGATAAGCTTAAAAATATCATTACCATAGATTTTTCAAAATTAGGGAGGGTCTTAGTATGACAATTTTTTTAATATGCTAAATGATTAGTAATTAGATACTCCCCCGTCCATAAAGAATATGCACTTTGGATTCAGCACGAGTTTTAATGTAAAATTAGTAAAATAAGAGAGAGGTAGAGAGAAAAAGTAATTAAAGTATTGTTAGTAGAGAATCAGTCTCACCTCATTAGAGAGAAAAAAAAACTTTTTAAAATTAGATAATGCAGGACTGATTAAAAAAGAAATAGTGCATGGATTAGTTAAGGGCACGGGCACCCATATATCACAATGCGACTTTTCATAGGTACAATTGTCACTATCTAATAATCCGAAATAAGTTGATGTACCCATAATTACAACGAAACTCGGGTGAAACTAAGTGGAATTTCGAAACGATTGATGTTGTAAAATCAACAAATTTTTATCCTTGATAAGGATAAAATGCCATTCGAACTCATTATTTAAGTAATTAATTATGACACACCAAATTATTTGTTACAAATAGTTCATGGTCCGACAATAAACTATGTGCGTTATAACAAAACAACCCAAATATACTTCGAAAAGACCCCTATTTCCAAATTAACGGCTTACTCATCACACCACCACACGCCTCTAACCATCCAGTATTCCCAAAACACCCCTGCCCCCACTCCCCCCAAAATAACTAACCAAGGGCATTATCGTCAAAAACACACAAACCGTCACCTAATAAGCCTAGAAAAAATGACCTTTAGCAATATTCAAGAGACCAAACACACTTTGATTGATCATCCACTCTTCTTAAAGTCCATTCCCCCACCCTACAAATGGCCTCATTTCCACCTCCTCCTCCACCACCAGCCTCAGCCACCACCGCCGTAGAAAAACCAAAATGTCATCACTTCATGTCAAGTTCTTGGCGCCATCAATATTGCCAATTAGCAACAACAAATTCAAGAATGTGAGGGCCCACGCCACCCCGCCGCAGACGGCGCCGCCGCCGCCGTCTGCGGCGGTGGCGGTGGATGCGGAGAGACTGGAGCCGAGGGTGGAGGAGAAAGATGGCTTCTTTGTGCTCAAGGAGAAGTTCAGGCAAGGGATAAACCCTCAAGAGAAAGCCAAGATCGAAAAAGAGCCCATGAAACTCTTCATGGAAAACGGAATCGAAGAGCTCTCCAAAATCCCCATTGAAGATCTCGACAAATCCAAGCTCACTAAAGACGACGTTGATGTCAGACTCAAATGGCTCGGCCTTTTCCACCGCAGGAAACACCACTGTAAGCCTCCGAATTTCAATTTTCCATCTTTTCCATTGATTCAAGCATAAAGATTCAATTTTTATTAGAGAGGGATCACCAATGGTTGTTGTGTTAGCTTAGTAAGAACTGTAACTACCTACCATTGCAAAAATGTGGTTGATTTTAGGATCTGATGTTGTGAGACTGGTGATGAAACATCAGATGGTAGGTTCATGATGAGGTTTAAGCTGCCGAATGGGGTGACAACGAGTGATCAAACGCGGTATTTGGCTAGTGTGATTAGGAAGTATGGGAAGGATGGTTGTGCTGATGTTACAACGAGGCAGAACTGGCAGATACGGGGCGTTGTGCTGGCCGATGTTCCCGATATCTTGAAGCGGTTCGATGAAGTCGGGCTGACTAGCCTGCAGAGCGGGATGGACAACGTGAGGAATCCGGTCGGGAACCCTCTTGCTGGGATTGATCCTCATGAGATTGTTGACACTAGGCCTTACAATAACCTGCTGTCTCAATACATCACTGCTAATTCGCGCGGAAATCCCTCTTTCACCAACTTGTAAGTCATTTGCTTTTGCTATTGTTGTGTAAATTTAGGTAGAAAACAGAGGAATGTGTGTGTTTAGGTGATTGTTTTGAGGCCAAAATGGAGGGATGTGTGTGTGTGTTTAGTTGCTTGTTTTGAGGCCAATGGAGGGGAATGTGTGTGTGTGTTTGTTTGGTTGCTTGTGGTTGATGAAATGGTGATTGCAGGCCGAGGAAGTGGAATGTGTGTGTGATAGGGTCACACGATCTCTACGAGCATCCGCATATAAACGATCTTGCGTATATGCCAGCGACAAAGGATGGGCGTTTCGGGTTCAATCTTCTCGTGGGAGGGTTCTTTAGCCCCAAGAGATGCGCTGAGGCGATCCCTCTTGATGCATGGGTCCCCGGTGATGACATTCTCCCCGCCTGTGGGGCGATCCTCGAGACTTTTAGGGACCTCGGGACCAGAGGCAACAGGCAAAAAACAAGAATGATGTGGTTGATTGATGAACTTGTGAGTCAATTCTCATTTTATCCCTCCTATATAATGCAAGTGTTAAAGTGTGGTGTTTGTTAAAATCTCTTAAATCTTGTCTCACATCGACTTGGTGTGGATAACCGTGCCCTTTTATACGGTCTTTTAATAGTAAGATTTGACTAACAATTTGTATGATGACTGATGCAGGGGATTGAGAAGTTCCGGGAGGAAGTGGCGAAGAGGATGCCGGAGGCGAATTTGGAGAGGGCGTCGAGCGAAGATCTCGTCGATAGCCAATGGGAAAGACGGGACTACTTCGGGGCGCATCCTCAGAAGCAAGAAGGGTACAGCTTTGTAGGCATCCACATCCCCGTCGGGCGCGTTCAGGCGGACGACATGGACGAGCTCGCACGCTTGGCCGACACGTACGGGTCGGGCGAGCTGAGGCTCACGGTCGAGCAAAACATCATAATACCAAACATCCCCGACTCGAAAGTGGAGGCCCTGCTCAAGGAGCCCCTCCTCACCGAGAAGTTCTCCCCCGAGCCACCGATCCTCATGAAGGGACTGGTGGCGTGCACGGGCAACCAGTTCTGCGGCCAGGCTATCATAGAGACGAAGGCGCGCGCGTTGAAGGTGACGGAGGAGGTTGGGAGGCTCGTCTCTGTCTCGAAGCCGGTGAGGATGCACTGGACCGGGTGCCCCAACACGTGCGGGCAGGTGCAGGTGGCCGATATCGGGTTCATGGGGTGCATGACGAGGGACGGGAGCGGGAAGGTAGTCGAGGGGGCTGACGTGTTCCTTGGGGGGCGAATCGGGAGCGACTCGCATTTGGGGGATGTGTACAAGAAAGCTGTGCCTTGTGATCAGCTGGTTCCATTGGTTGTGGACTTGTTGGTGCAGAAATTTGGTGCTGTGCTGAGAGAGAGAGAAGAAACTGAGGATTGAATGATCATTCATCTCAATTTGTGTATGATTTTTACTCTACTAGGAAAAATAACCATTTCCTCTTAAAGGAGGTTGGATTTTCTTTGTGAATTGGAACAAAAATTGCATTTGATAAAGTTGTTGGGACTGAATTCTAATACTCCATGCTATCTATCTATCTATCTATCTTGGCCTGTTGTTGTCACTGTTTAAATAACTATCTTTTGTTTATTTGAAGTATCATAGAGTTTTAGAGTAGCATCAATGTTGGAAAAAGGACGCACCAAAAATCATAAATCAAGATCCTTGCATTAGATATTGCATATCAATATCTTTTGTAATTTTGTCTTAGCTACATGGGATGACTCTTATTTAATTTACGTTAGTAGTACATATATTGTATATAGACGCTATTAATTATACAAATTGCATAATAATCTAATGCCCGTTTGTTTATTTTCTCTGTAACTTCAATAAATTGATCCAACAACTTTTGAGGCAATGAAATCAATATAACATAAAATAAAATAAAGAGGGAACATCTTTTTAGGTCCACGAACTTTGCTAAAGCATCATTTTAGGTCCGTGAACTTTGAAAATATCATTTTAGGTCCATCAACTACAAGTTAATATCATTTGAGATATTTTGAATTTTTTTTCGGACGAAAACGCCCTTAAGGCCTTCAAAGGGCAACTTGGACAATTCTTTCTCCACTAATCTTGACGGCAAATTTTTATATTTAAATTCAATTTGGATGGTAATTGATCTCCATTCTGAAATTCATATAAATAATACTCCAAATGACAATCCAAATTAATATAGCTATCTAATTCCAAAATAAATAAACTAAATATAATTCACAAATCACCTATAGTAAGTTCTTAAAATACAGTTTAGATTGAAAAAATAAAATAAAATATCAATCACAATTCACTATCCCCAAATAATTGGTCATCTAATAATTGAAAAATTAACACATATTTTTTAAGGTAAATTTTAATTATATTTAAATTCAATTTGGATGGTAATTGAATCAAATAGGAGTAAAAAAAATTGTTGGACTCTAGGTCTTTGACGCAAGATGAGTGGCGAAAGAATTGTCCAAATTGCCCTTTGAAGGCCTTAAGGGTATTTTCGTCTAGAAAAAGTTCAAAATATCTCAAATGATATTAACTTATAGTTGACGGACCTAAAATGATATTTTCAAAGTTCACGAACCTAAAATGATACTCTAACAAAGTTCATGGACCTAAAAAGATATTTCATCGACTAAATGACTCTGTTTAGTGGTGGGCACATGACTAGTCCCAGAATTCAAATATTACGGACCAGAATTCAAGCTGGTTAGAAAGTTAGGCCCATTAGCAATTATTTTATTATTTTCAAACAATGTCAAGATTAGGCCCATTAGTAATCATCTTAACACAATTCAAATTTTACGGCCAATAATTCATATCCATTAAAGTTAGGCCCATTAATAATCTCTTACACGATTCAAATTTCACAACCCAGATTATTAGCCAATTAAAGAGTTAAGCCCATGAGTAATCATCTTAAGTTTTCATAGTTTTTCAAGATCTATTAGGCCCTGAGAATCTTATTAATTTATTAGAGCAAATCAATCTTTGGGTTGTTGGAACATCTCCAATGCAATTTTAAGAAAGTGTTTCCAACTTGGAGAAAAAACATGTTATCAAGTTGCACTTCATGGTCATGTACAAAGTGAATTTGTCCTTAAGTATCAAGTTGCAATGAATAAATTTCAACAAACTCAGGAGTCCAAGATTAGAAATAGTACTACTTATTAACTTATTATATGGATGTTTTTTCCACTTATTTTGAAAGCTGCTTCTTTTCTTCCATCTGAAAACATTTAAGATTTTTTTAAGTTTGTCAACATGTAGCCCAACTGAACCACAAAAATCCATACACATATTTTCTTTCATTTTCCTATTTGTGTGTACAATAACATGTGTAGCCAACTATCATATTTAAGAAAAAAAGCTAAGAAATCAAGAATTTTATTCATTCATCGATTTTCAATATCTAACAATAAGAGACTGAGACAAGGCAAGAATTAAAATTAAATGAATAAGACTTTTTTAGAAAAATAAAATAAATAAGATAAGGACCCAAAACTGTACTCATCAAGTAAACAACACATAACTATAGGAATCCTACATGTATATTATATAACCATGCTTATTTTCTGATATAGTTTATCTATATATACAACTTTATACTATTATTGTGTTGGACATATAAATAAGTTGGTTGAGGCTAATATAAATCTATATGAATATATTTGTTGAGATATTGGAAGGTTGAAAGTGAGAGTGGTGTATCCTCAGGTATCCAACGTTTTCGCACAGCCACATACGTTATTGTCTACTGTTTGCCTTCACTAATCAATCCTCAATTTGACATTCATTTAATTTGTACTCTACTCTCACATACACATATTTATTGATTTTTTTTTTCACTTCTCAAGGATATGATGAGATATTATTCCTACTTTCCAATCCAAACATTAATTCTGTCTTAAATTTGTTTAAAATCCTTGTTCGTGTCATCTCGTGTACAAAATGTGAATCTAGACTCGTATCCCGAGGATTCGAAGAATTGAATATTTAGTGAGATCTAAGATTTTTTGTGTGAGATCGATCGATTGTACTTCGTGTAGTCTAAACTTGTGTAAAGTAACCTAGTCGTTTAGTGATTGGGTTAGGGTTTTGTGGTAGTTGTGAGGAAGACTTATATCTCTCCTTGTTAATCTCACATGCGAATATCGATAAAAGGTAGATTTCGTTATTGATAATTGAACCTTCAACATTGTTCTTTTACTTTTTCTAGTTGCATTTCTTAGATATGTTTTACTCCAAATTTTTATAGATCTATATATTGTTCTTTATGTTTTAGATTGTAACTTTTATTTGTTGAATTTTATATGTAATTGATCTGTATTGTGAAACAACTACAAAAATATAACGAAAACACACACATACATAAACATTCGTTCTATCTAAAATCATAAATAAACAGACATCCCACACAATCTAGGAAACCATTCAACAATTAACCTACAAAGAGAAGAGTGGTTTCAAAGCAATTCCAAACTAAATAAAAAATTGGAAACAACATGTACAAAACAACTAACAAAATACTATCCTATTATCAACCTAAATCACAATAGTTCACTACTATAAAATGGTTTTGAAACCGAAACAACTTGTATTCATAACAAAGTCTTTATCATCAGTTCAATTTGCTTTGGGACACAACATTACACATATTCTCATTTCAGAAGTGATAGAAACTTCACTGATTTGTATTTTTTGTACGAATTGGTGTGCAATAATTAACCATGTGGCGATATTACACTTGGCATATAATACATATATGCTTATGTATGTAACAGTAGCACTAAGTTTGATTGTTAGGAAGCCACGTCATCTTGTAATTCACAACCACTAAAGTTGGGAAAAAGTAATACGAGAAGAGATTCGGAAAAGGAATTAAAATTGAAAAGAAGAAAAAAATGGAAAAAGAACAAAAAGAACAGCTAACTTTTGGCCTTATTTCAGAAAAACAGCCAAAAAAGGGAACAAAATGGGGACTCTGATATTATATCCCTTGTTTGGCAAAATTAGGCAGAAATTGGCATCATTCTAGGAATCTTAATGCATAGATTTGCTGTGCTTTTAGAGATAAATCCATATCCACTTAAGTTGGATTCCATAACTAAATAACTATATCTATATAACTATTTGGAAAAGTAAAACTATAATGTTCATTAATTATTAGTACTATTTGTTTTTTATGTGTGGACACTACAATAGTCACAATGACAATAATATATACAAGCGTGTTTATTAACAATTTTATTACAAAATGCAACTATACATTAAAAAGATAAGTCTTGATAAACAACTACTACTAACTAATTAATCAACTACTACTAACTAATTAATTATCATAAAACAATGAAACTAATCTAATAAATTACTAATAATTATTGAAGCTTTTCATAGCAGTACAAGGATCCAAATTCTTTGCTTTACTACATGGATGGACAAGCCGTTCAAGAGATTTGATAAAAAAATTTGGAGCTCTCTCTTCTATGTGATCTCCTGGTCAATTAGGTGGCTCAATCCATTTATACATGGTGAGTTGTGGCTCTTCAACTTTATTGTGGATGTTTGCTCCTTTGTTGGTGGCCTTTTGGTTTGTTGAGTGTTCCTCTTGGACATGCTATTCTTGATATAGTTGGTAGGATCTGCTTGATCATGTGTTGGTTTTGTGTTGTTTCTTTATTTTTAGAATTTTTTTTATTTGTTCTAGCTTTTGTACTCCATTGCTCACCATTTTTGAATGGTTTGAGTCTTTCTTGTTAAAAAAATGTGAAATGATTAAGCATACTTTAGAATAAATGAACTATACACCCAAATTTAACAAAATACTAAAAGCCATCAGCCCAAATTTGACAAAATACTAATGTGAGCGCACGCTCACAATAAGAGCTATGCTTACGTGATGTTTTGGGGTTATCTACAATTTACAGTTTTACACACATTTTATGTGTTTCTCAACTATTTTGAAAGATGAAAACTAATGTGAGCGCACGCTCACAATAAGAGTTTGTTAAGTTAACTATGAATTTAGGATATTCACAATATTAACTAATGTATTTAAAATTAAACACCCTATATATTAATTTACCTTATTTTTGTGCGACCATTATGGGATGACACGTTCATGAGACTATCTCGTTTAAAAAACATGCATTTTTTTAAAACTAAGGTTTTCGCAATTATGATCAAGCTTCTGAAATTAAGAAAGGAGACCTCCAACTTTCTCATTACTAGAACAATTTAAATAATTTCAACTTATTAATAATAACAAACAAATAAATAAAAATAATCCAAACACTCACACTCAATGACTACGCCAGTGAAGGAAATAAAAACATCCACCACTGAAAGCATTTCAATTAATTGACATCATCGAATATTTTAGGAAAAGGGTGAGGCTTGTAGCTTCAACCATTTGTGCTACGCCCATTTGTTGCTACAAAAGAAAATGGATAATGCATCAATCATCATAACGACTTTTCGTCGCTTTCCATGACAAATTTTCTTCATCATTAAAATCAATCAAGTTAGGATATAAGCATTCTTGAATTTCACAATTAATATACTCATTCTTCTCTTAATTAAATATATCATTAAAATATATAGCATAAAAATGGAAGCAGATAATTTTATTCTTTCTATCCAACATTATCACATTGAAAACCATAAAGTAGTATTCCCTATATACTGCGTAAAATTTTGACCAGAGGTAAATGGGAATTTTGTGGTCATTTTTCAATGAAAATTTGCTATACGACACTTATTTAATTCGGAGAGAGAATTCATGTTGGAATATGACATTTATTATGAGATAGAGAAAGTGATATTATTAGATTTAATTAGTAATATTAATATTATTTGTGATTGAAATATGTATATAAAATCTATTTATTAATTAGAAAATATATACTATAAGTTTCAAAATAAATAAGTCGAACTAAACTAGGAATTACACACTATCCTTTTCTTTAATTTTTTTATTTCTCTTCAACTACCAAAATATGTTATAAAATTGCAAAAATGAGATGACGAGGCAAATCTTCAAAATCCACTACCCTTTATTTCTCATCAGTGGTAATAACCCATGTGTCGACGTATAATGTCGCAATAATTTTGAATAGATAAGAAAAATATAAAATGTGCTTGTTGAAAGAATCGTGCTGCTCTTATATTTGCTACAACATTGTTGCTTGCTGCTTTTGGAGCTGTCATTATATGAATTTGAAATTTTTTGCATTAAAACTAACACTATGTGGCTTTAATTTGTTGGTAAACATTTGAAAATTGGGCATGCATATCGACATGTCGTTATTTATGGATAGAAATAATATTCTTTGGGACCAAATTGAATCTTATACTATTATAAAACTAAAAGTAAATGTGATTAATTAAATTCATACCCCTCTGTTTGAATATTGTCTCTAATCCAATCATATGCAGAATGCACATTGAATTTGAACCACATAAAATTTACACTTATCACATACAGACACTTTCCCCACTCCACGTGGTTTTAGAAATTTATGTTCATTTAATCATAAAAAAAATGCAATTGATGATGTCTGTTTATGTTAGTTTAGTTGTAGAGTTAAATATTTAATTTTAAGGGTCTTGAGTTTGAGTCCATGCTATTACGACTCGCGAATTTCAAATCACTATACATTCATAAAATCACCGAATCATTGATTTCCTTGCATATTTTGTGTATAACTTCCTACTAAACGAAATCATAGAAAAATTATCTTATAAAATTCTCGAATTAATAATTATTTATGTGTCCAACCTTGGTCAATATTCCTATCCACGACTGAATTTTCAAAATCCTTACGCTTTAAAATTTGACATGAAAACGATACACATTTCCACCTCATGAAGAGAATAATGAATTTGACCGAGAGAAATAAAAAGAAAATGTGAGCTAAAGAGCAAAAAATCGAGTGAGAAGAATAAAAAGAAAATGTGATCTATAAAACAAAGAATCGTAACGAAATTTGTAACAGCTTATGTGATAATGCTTTGGGATCTTATGTCACACTCCTATCTTAACAGAATCATATCCAAGAAAATAAAAAGCACCGTGCCGTACTAATTCAGTTACCACCGTTGCCCACGTCTTGTGTCAATATATATTAATCTTCCAAAAGCATTTAATATTAATATTACACTAAAAATGGGACATACATGTACAAATACGAACTTATATAGTTTGTACGGAATATTTTGTTAATAGTAGCATTTGTTAATGCAAACACAATCAAATCAAGTACTTCCTAGTCTCTCAATTCCAAGGAAGATGACATTTTTCTTAGGCGACATGAAATTTTATACAATGTTATTTTATATATTAAGTGGAGAGATCGTAAAGTAAAATAGAAAATAAAGTAGAGATAAACAAGTTTCTTTTTTTAGTAATGAATTAATTTTGTTGAGACAATCATAAGATGGAATGGAAAAAATTATTGGTAGGGGATGTATGTTTAACATTCTGAGATGATAATATTTCTAGGAGGAGCCGTGGAGGCGGGAGGTAATGTGGCAACGACGGTAGAGGATGCACCTAGGTGCGCGTATAAAAGTTTTTGTCAGTCTCACTTCCGTAACTTTTTAACAAATTTTCTTACAAAGCCCAACCAAAAATGCACCACAAAATCTAAATTTTAGCAATCACGATTAGTTTTTCATAATTGATCAAATTATGAGTCAAATGCCTCGAGGTGTAGGTAATTTAAATGATTTATTTCTTATTTTTTGGAATTGGTGAAGAAGATATGGTTGGAATATTGCACCTTACACCTAGTGATAAAAAGGTGATATCATTATCAACCCGTCATGGAGTCGAGCATAAATCTTTATTGCTATTAATTTATCGCATCTTCTATTGAATAAATGATGATTCCATAGATACGGGATCAGATTTTACAATGATTGATCTTAATAAAAAAAACTAGATGAAATATAGTATAAGCTTGATAGAGAAACCAATTGTCACGCCCGCATTTCCTAAGGATAGGAAGTACGGTGGACCGCGACTAGGGGAGGAATAAAGAAGCGGGGAAGAAAGGGGAGAACAGGAATATTTGACCCAAAAGCATTTATTAAAAAGAAGTTCACTTCAAACATTGTACTAAGAAGACATTTCTAAAGTTAATGTAAACAGAGTTAAATAAAAACAATGTATCGGATTACAAAGCAGCGGAAAAGACCAAAAGACAGATGATGCCGGGTATGACGACACGACACCATCCAAAAGACCAAGTAAAACACTCATTTGGCTTTCACTGCTCAACATCCGTCATCCCCATCGCCGCTCAACCTGCACATTAAGAAAACAACATGCAGGGCTGAGTACTTATTGCACTCAGTGGACACACGCCAAAATCATAGTTTGTCATGCCACATCAGTGTAACCTTGGGGTTTTAAGTGTAAGAAAGTAACCCAAGTACACAAAATATATTTCATAAATTCGACTGCGCAGTCATTTTCAGATATTGCCACCCTTATTCCCACTATCATACACTATCTGATCCAACCATGACAAGGGGCGTGGCCACACCCCAGGTCAACTAGACCGGCCAACTTGCTCTCAGATGGCTCCCGGTCTCGTGTACACTAGCCTGAGGGTTCGCAGCCCAACAGACCCGAATTCGATTAAACATATGTGGTAAACCACTTCAGATAGGTTTCAAAACAAAACAATTGGCAAGACAAACAGTTCACCTCCATAAACATTTCCGGAACAAAGTCCGTATTTAAAGATAACCCACATAAAAGTAGGGTAGAAAAGCCCACCTCGATTGCTTAGCTTTTAAAACAGTTCCCTTCAACCACACTTTCCTCGTAAAAGATCACCCTTTTTGAAAGATAAATAAATCATGATTAGAGTCAGGGTAGACGATGTTTAAACGACAATGCATGATTCCTACGTGGACGACTTCAACATCTAGCACGTTACACGAACACACACTTAACAACATCTCATAAGCCAAACACACAAAGACACGCCCGAAAACACACCCCGCACGCACCCGACACGCATACGACGTACTCAAAACGCGCACACGACACACACACAACACTCAAACTCCTGGCATACCCTTACTGTGCAACGGCTCACTTGGCTCAGAAAAGGTTCGGAAAAAGCTCGGAAAAAGGATCGGCGTCTCGGCCTGGCTCGGTGTCTCGGCCGCCTGGCTCGGCACCTCGGCACTTGTCTCGGCACAGCTCGGCACCTGTCTCGGCACAGCTCGGCACCTGTCTCGGCACAGCTCGGCACCTGTCTCGGCACAGCTCGGCACCTGTCTCGGCACAGCTCGACACCTGTCTCGGCACAGCTCGGCACCTGTCTCGGCACAGCTCGGCACCTGTCTCGGCACAGTCCAGTGTACACTCACTTTCCTCCAACCTCCGATTCTCAAACCCTATACGACATTCACACCACACCTCCTACGTCCCAAAACACACCCAAACACCTGGGTCATCCCTTCAAAACTCTCCACAACACTGCCCTAGGCCGAACCCTACAACTCTCGGCCAACACACACGAAACCCTCGAACCAAACACTGATTTTCCCGAGCCATCTCTTGGCCAAACACACCCACATGCTTCACAAAACACAACACTCAGAAACACACCCAAAGCACACACAAACATCACCCAGAACACACCGCACGCAGAACTGCGCAGTTTACTTGCAAAAATCATAGTAAAATCATACGACATCCAATGAAGCTGAAATTTACACACCACACCGAAGACACATCCAAGTTTATACGGTTAAAATTTCGTACCAAAAGGAGATCGTTTGCTCAGTCAAAACGGGGTCGGAACCCACTGTCAGTTACTAACAAAACATGCTCGACAACAACACATAATCACAAAACCTATTCAGCATCTAAACCTTCCCAAAACGTCCTACATGCATGTTTTTCGAATTAAACGAGAGTTGAGGCCTTGTATTACCTTTCCCGGATAGTTCAACGTAGTGTAAAAGCTTTACTTCCTCTTACGACTCCGATTCACGACGAAGGAGGGTATCACCTTGAGGAATCCAAGAAGATGATGAGAGGGAGTGAATGGAAGAAGGTAAAAACCGAGAGGGAGAAGGGAGGAAGCTTACCGGTGTTAAGATTGTGAGGGAGAAGAGAGAACCGATGATTGATTGTGATTGGGAAGGGAAAGATATCGGTTTTGTGGGAGTGGGGGGGTTGAGAAGATCGTGGGGTGAGGGAGAGAACCGAGAGAGAGAGGGAGAGAGAGAGAGAGAGATATTTAATTTATTAATTAGGATATTAATTTGCTTTTCAAAAACCATAAACTAAATATTCACACCCATAAATAATGTAAAACAAATAAAACATACCACACCATATCTTAAACAAGATATTCACAAAAAGCAAACACCCTTTAATTAAAAAAAACGGACATTACATTCCTCCCACCTTAAAAAAAATTTCGTCCCGAAATTTCCCTAGATTACTCAAACAGCTCCGGAAACTTCTCTCTCATCTTATCTTCTAATTCCCATGTTGCTTCTTCGACTCCATGATTCCTCCACCGTACTTTCACCGAAGCAATTGACTTATTCCTCAATTCTTGCACCCTTCGATCCAAAATGGCCTCGGGCTTCTCCTCATAACTTAGATCGGGATTTAGGACCATCATCTCTTCTTGGTGAACGATGTGTGTGGGGTCAAACACGTACTTCCTCAATTGTGACACATGGAAGACGTTGTGCACATTTCCAAAGCTTGGTGGTAGAGCCAACCTGTATGCTACCACGCCGACTCTATCCAAAATCTCGTATGGACCAATAAATCGGGGTCTCAGCTTTCCCTTCACTCCAAAACGAGTTATTCCCTTAGAAGGGGAAACTTTCAGAAAGACCTTTTCCCCGACCTCGAACTGTAACTCGGTCCTTCGAACATCCGCATAAGATTTCTGTCGATCTTGTGCCTCCTTGATCCTCCCACGGATTTGTCGGACAATCTCTATCATCTCTTCTACAGAGTCTGGTCCGAGAATTCTTCTCTCACCCACTTCATCCCAATAAAGTGGCGATCTACACTTCTTTCCATACAAGGCCTCATATGGGGCCATCTTGATAGTCGCCTGGTAACTATTGTTGTACGCGAATTCAACCAATGGCAACACAGAAATCTTACCACTAAGCTACGGAGCCATCTGAGAGCAAGTTGGCCGGTCTAGGTGACCTGGGGTGTGGCCACGCCCCTTGTCATGGTTGGATCAGATAGTGTATGATAGTGGGAATAAGGGTGGCAATATCTGAAAATGACTGCGCAGTCGAATTTATGAAATATATTTTGTGTACTTGGGTTACTTTCTTACAATTAAAACCCCAAGGTTACACTGATGTGGCATGACAAACTATGATTTTGGCGTGTGTCCACTGAGTGCAATAAGTACTCAGCCCTGCATGTTGTTTTCTTAATGTGCAGGTTGAGCGGCGATGGGGATGACGGATGTTGAGCAGTGAAAGCCAAATGAGTGTTTTACTTGGTCTTTTGGATGGTGTCGTGTCGTCATACCCGGCATCATCTGTCTTTTGGTCTTTTCCGCTGCTTTGTAATCCGATACATTGTTTTTATTTAACTCTGTTTACATTAACTTTAGAAATGTCTTCTTAGTACAATGTTTGAAGTGAACTTCTTTTTAATAAATGCTTTTGGGTCAAATATTCCTGTTCTCCCCTTTCTTCCCCGCTTCTTTATTCCTCCCCTAGTCGCGGTCCACCGTACTTCCTATCCTTAGGAAATGCGGGCGTGATAGAGTGGTATCAGAGCCTAGGTTTTCTCTTTCTGCTCTGGACCCAAAAAATTCTTTTTCTGACTGGAGTAAGTTTTCAAAAGTGTCATTGGCTCAACATCCGACTCATCGCACTCAACCTGAAGTGAGGAATGTCTACCAAATGTCAAGAATATGTTGTGTCTTCATACATAGCATTATTCTACTCTCGAAATGCTTCCGCTAAATATTGTTTCTTTTGAGTTTATGATTTGTTGAGATATAATCCCTTGAGTTGTCAATTGTTGAGATGATACTCTGATTTTTATTCAAGCTATTCCCATTTGTTTCGAGCTATGTTCGAGTTGTGTTGTTTTCCCCTTTCTTCCCCGCTTCTTTAACCCTCCCCTAGTCGCGATCAACCGTGCTTTCTATCCTTAGAAAATGCGGGCGTGACACCAATCTTGCATCTTTATTGCTTGCTTTCTGATAAAGTTGTGGGGGCAAGATCAAGTAGAAAATTGATATCCCTTAATATACACTCCATATTTTCTATGAAGACTGATCTTTGTATGAATTTGTGATTATTATCTTCAAAACATGTAGTATTTCACATGATAGATTAGGGATTTTCTTTTATCTAAGTTAATCTGCTTTGTCGACTGTCATCAAAATAGAGATAGATATGGGAATATAGGAACACTAGTGTCCATCCACCCCTTACGGTGATAACGTATTTTCAATCTTGTGTTGCAACGTGACACGTATAATGTAAATAACAAGGCGATAATGCAAAAAATATTAGTGAACGATGCAGCTGGATTTTACGTAGATTGCATTATACACCGTTTATTTTGCATCATAAACAGTTTATTTAGCACTATAGACATAGACTATCTATAATGCAAAATAAACTACCTATAATTATTACCGTCTATGTTATTTTGTGTATAATGCAAACCATGAAAATTCACCTACAATGTCCACTAGGCCATCTGCATCGCGTCTCGATGCTGTCTCTATCTCGTCTCGGAGAGACGAGACGGCATCGAGACAACGATGCAGCCATCCATCTCGGTCTCTTCTCGGCCCGGAGGGTGGGTTGGCGAGACAGCTCGCTACGCGCGTTGGCCACGTGGCTAGCGTTGGTTCGTCCGTGACGCCCACTCGTCGGCCCGCGAGTGGGCGTCTTTAATTTCCGTTGAAAATGTTTTTTTTTTGTTTTTTTTTAAAAAAAATTCAGGAAAAATTGGAAAAAAAATCCCAAAAATATACTAGCCGTTTATAGCCGGTTTTTACATTTTTTTTTATTTTTTTGTATTTTTTTAAGCCCCCAATCACTTCTATTAAATATCAAATCATTCCCACAAATTAATCCACCATAAAAAAACTCTCTATTCTCACTCAAACACTCTACATTCTTCATCTCAAAACATTATTCTTCTCCCAAATTTAATCCATTCATGGATCCATTTGAGCAAATGCGTCGAATAATGGAAGAATCGCTAAAAGAAGATCAACGTAGGGAGGAGAAGGAAGCCGTGGCGCCTCAAAGGCGATCCCGGATTTACATCCATCGTAACCGGGAGGAAGCCGCCGCAAGGTTGGTACGCGATTACTTCTGTGAGAACCCGGTATGGGGAGAGACCTACTTCCGTCGTTGTTTCCGCATGCAGAAACCGTTATTTATGCATATCGCAAATACATTGGCAGCCCGGGAAGATACTTCCAAGAAGGGTTCGACGCCGTTGGCCGTCCCAGTCACACGACGCTCCAGAAATGTATTGCAGCAATCCGTCAGCTTGTTACTGGACAAACGGCGGATTTGTTCGATGAATACTTGCACATTGGGGAAAGTACTGGGAGACTGTGTTTGATGAATTTCTACAAAGCGTTTGGGCAGCCTTCATAGACGAATTTCTCCGGAAGCCAAGCACCGCAGATTGTCAGTTTCTGCTCCGACTTCACGAACAAGTGCACGGATTCCCCGGGATGCTTGGCAGCGTCGATTGCATGCACTGGCAATGAAAGAATTGCCCGGTGGCATGGAGGGAGTCGTACACGAGCGGCCACAAAGGCACCCACCCAACCGTTATACTCGAGGCCGTCGCCGAATACCGGCTATGATCTGGCATGCGTACTTCGGGGTCCCCAGCTCGAACAACGACATAAACGTGCTCCACCAATCCGACCTCTTCAGCGAAGTTTTGAATGGTAAAACGCCAACCATCAACTTCATCGCTAACAACCGCCAGTATAAAATGGGGTACTATCTTGCCGACGGCATCTATCCGAAGTGGTCAACCTTCGTGAAGACGTTCAAGGATGTGGAGAGAGCGTTCGGGGGTTCTCCAAGCTCGATTCAACATTATCAAAGCTCCGGCTCGCACGTGGTTTATGGAGAATATGGTCAACATCATGTATACGTGCATAATCTTGCACAACATGATTGTCGCTGACGAAGGACCTGAGGCGGGAAATTGGTTCGACCCTGAAACCCCGGGAAGCTCTACCGCAAGTAGTCCGCCTCGCAGTGGACTGCAATCGTCTTTGCAAGAGCGGCTGTCTGTTCGAACAAGGACACGTGATTCTACCACCCACGCCTAACTCCAGGAGGATCTAATGGAGCACATTTGGGCATAATCTGGCAACCAATAGACGCACATGATCGTCATTAGACAACTCTTTCTTCTGCTTCTTTGAATTTTGAGATTTTAAATTTAGAGAGAATGAGCGGAAGATTTTAAATTATGTATTTTTAATTTTTTTAAGGATTTTAATTATGTGTTTTTTTTTGTTTTTTTAGAATTTTAAGTTGTAATTTTATTTTATTTAATGAAGTGTGTTTTTATTAATTGAATTTGTTGGAAATAAAAATAAAAAATGAAATTGAATGAATAGTTAATGGATGAGATGGTTAAGAGACGGTTAAGAGATGAAGTGAGGCATATGTTGTCTCTTAGTTAAGAGACGAGGTGAAAAGTACAGTGGAGTCCATTAATAGTGAAGAGATGAGACGGTTAAGAGACGGATAAAAGATAGGGATGCGGATGACCTAATGTTTTTTGCATTATAGTGTTGTTATTCTACATTATACATATAATTATATCACATTGAAAGTACATTAGTTTCACGCTATGATTAGTTTTTACTAGTACTTATTTTAAGTACTACTTCGCTATGATCAAAAGATGTGTGTTGGATCAGTATTATTTATGAGAAGATGGAACATCATTTTTGGTCCACGAACTTTGCCAAAGTATCATTTTAGGTCCGTGAACTTTGAAAATATCATTTTAGGTCCGTGAACTTTGGGTTAGTATCATTTGAGGTACTTTTTACTATTTCCAAGTTTTTTGGACGAAAATACCCTCAATACCTTAGAATGTATATATTTTTAATAAATTTATCATATATTCATATTTTTTTATAAATATCTTTACAATATATTTTTGACAAATTTTCTAAATATAATTTGACCTTAAATATTATCACTTAATTTTGTGACATGCAAGTAAAATTGCTTCTTCAATTTTTTATATTAATTTTTTTTAAAAATTGAATAAAGAACTTTTCTTTAATAATAAAAAATTGAATAAAGATCTTTTCTTGCATGTCACAAAATTAAATGATAATATTGAAGGTCAAATTATATTTAGAAAATTTATCAAAAATATATTGTAAAGATATTTATAAAAAGATCTTTATTCAACTTTTTATTATTAAAGAAAGTTCTTTATTCAATTTAAAAAAAATTTAATATAAAAAATTGAAGAAGCAATTTTACTTGCATGTCACAAAATTAAGTGATAATATTTAAGGTCAAATTATATTTAGAAAATTTGTCAAAAATATATTGTAAAGATATTTATAAAAAAATGTGAATATATGATAAATTTATTTAAAATATATACACTGTATTGAGGGTATTTTCGTCCAAAAAAACTTGAAAATAGTAAAAAGTACCTCAAATGATATTAACTCAAAGTTTACGGACCTAAAATGATACTTTGGCAAAGTTCATGGACCAAAAATGATGTTCCCCATATAAAAATATAGCATAATATTTCATTTTCTTTTATATATAAATAAATACAAAACTATATACAAATTTTATGAATTTGTTGATGTTAAATTTAGTTTTGAAAAAACAAAATAAGTACTAATATTACTAGGTCACCATTGAATGTGGTTTTGATATTTCGATGGGGTTAGACTCACACATAGTGACTAAATTTTCAGTTAAATCAAAATTCCATTTAGTTTCGACCAGTAAAAATGACAGATTGATGACTAATACACAAATCAGGCAAAGTGGGGGCGCCGACATGTTGCCAAATCAGGAAAACTGTGCTTGCTACTGTGCTCCCGCCCATACACAATGCCGTCCTACTCGGGGATCATGACACGTGTCGTATCCTTATACGCTAATTGCAAGTACGTGGTGGGCCCTCAGTCGCGAAACTTCACAATCCGCTCATCACCGACTGTTGAGCCATTAGGCCACCCGCACCGCGTTACTCGGGTGGCCCGAATCTCGTTACTTCGTGACGGAACGGTGGCGGGACGCTGCATCGTTACTTCATGACGGAACGGTGGCGGGACGCGTTGCAGCGTCTCGTCCCGTCACCGTCTCGCCGGATCGCCCGCTACGCAGAGTCGCGGCACGGGACGGCTCGCCACCCGCTCTCGCGACGTGGCGCGCTCCCAGGCCATGCATGACGCCCACTCGTCGGCCCGCGAGTGTGATTCGTCACACTGACGCAATAAATCATTTTTTTAATTCGAAAAAATACTCCTAATTCATCCTCATTTCACACACAACTACACTTCTATTCTTCCCAAATCATCTTCATTTCCTCTCCAATTTTCATCTCAAATCATCTCTCTTTTATTCTTCCCCAAATTTAATCGATCTCATGGATCCATATGAGCAAACGCGTCAAATAATGGAATAATCACTTGAAGAAGATCGACGCCGGGAAGCGGAGGAAGCCGCCCACCCAAAGACGCTCCCGGACTTACATCCATCGTAACCGGGAGGAAGCCGCCGCAAGGTTAGTCCGCGACTACTTCTGCGATAACCCGGTGTGGGGAGATACCTACTTCCGTCGTCGTTTCCGCATGCGGCGACCGCTATTTCTCCACATCGCAAATACATTGGCGGCCCGGGAAGAGTCCTTCCAAGAAAGGTTCGACGCCGTCGGCCGTCCCAGCCACACGGCGCTGCAGAAATGTACTGCAGCAATCCGTCAGCTTGCGACTGGACAAACGGCGGATGTGTTCGACGAATACCTCCACATTGGAGACAGCACTGGGAGAATGTGCTTGCTCCAATTCTGCAAAGGCGTCCGGGCAGCCTTCACAGACGAATTTCTCCGGAAGCCAAGCACGACAGATTGTCAGTTCCTGCTCCGCCTTCACGAGGAAGTGCACGGATTCCCCGGGATGCTTGGCAGCGTCGATTGCATGCACTGGCAATAAAAGAATGGCCTGGTGGCATGGAGAGGGTCGTACACGAGCGGCCACAAAGACACCCACCCCACCGTTATACTCGAGGCAGTCGCCGACTACCGGCTATGATCTGGCATGCGTACTTTGGGGTCCCCGGCTCGAACAACGACATAAACGTGTTCCACCAATCCGACCTCTTCACCGAAGTTTTGGATGATAAAGCGTCGACCATCAACTTCACCGCTAACAACCGGCGCTATAAAATGGGGTACTATCTTGCCGACGGCATCTACCCGAAGTGGCCAACCTTCGTGAAGACGTGCACCAGGCCTGTGAACGCAAAGCAGACGCTTTTTGCGCAGAAGCAGGAGGCTGCTCGGAAGGATGTGAAGCGGGCGTTTGGGGTTCTCCAAGCGCTCTTCAACATTATCAAAGCCCCGGCTCGTACGTAGTTCATGGAGAGCATGGTCGACATCATGTATACGTTCATAATCTTGCACAACATGATTGTCCAAGACGAAGTACCTGAGGCAGGAAATTGGTTTAACCCTGAAGCCCCCGAAAGTTCAACCGCAAGTAGTTCGCCTCGAAGTGGAGTGCATCCGTCTATACAAGAACAGTTGTCTATTCGGGCAAGGACAAGTGACTCTACCGCCCACGCCCAACTCCAAGATGATCTAATGGGGCACATTTGGGCAAACTTTGGCGGAGGAAATTAAATTATGTATTTTAAATTTTTTTAGGATTTTTTATTATGTTTTTTTTTAAATTTTTTCGAATTTTATGTTGTAATGTTATTTTATTTTTAATGAAGTGTGTTTTTTATTAATTGAATTTGTTAGGAAAAAAATAAAAAAATGAAGTTGAATGAATAGTAATTTAAGGGACGGTTAAGAGTTGCATGTTCAGTCCTTTAGTTAAGGGATGGAGTAAAAAAGTACCTTAGGGCCCGCGAATAGTAATTTAAGGACGGTTTAGTGACAGCGTCGATGCCTTGCCACGATGTGACATTTGTGGCCGTTGGATCTAGAAAGTGGGAGCTGATCCCCTGTGTGAGCTGGCATGCACCCGCCGCTGTTTTCCACATGGCCGGCTTTCAAAGATTCGCAATTACTCGTAAAGATTTACACTTTATTGCCCATTCTCTTTTTTATTTTTTCGTTTATTAATGGATTTAGAGTTTTTGTGTAAGAAAAAAGAAAAAAATAAACATTATTTTTTACACAGCTATAATTTTCAGTGTGTGTAGTGTTATGGATTTATTTAGTACAGTACTGCTACAATTCATTAAATACAATTATCTCTTAATTTACTTATTTTTAGGAACATACAATTGTATGCTAATTACAGCTCTTTATAATGAGATAGTTAAACATAGTTTTAATTTCTAATGTCCAATTGTCGTTCCCACCCAAACTTTTTACTTATATATTAAATCCATGAGAAAAAAGAAAAAATTATAAAATTTACTCAGATATTCTAGATTGATTTGAACTTAACCATTCATATAGCATCCCTGTGAGTTATGATCAGAGATTTATAAATTGTGATGAATTGAATCTATGCAAGATATGGAGTATCAAAACGTTGGTGAACCGTCATTGAAAATTGATATCGAAAAAGATAATGTGGAATATCATACTATGATACAAATAAGATCATCTAGAATCATATATTTCATGATTTTAAATTAAATTTTTTCTCTCCTTGGATTTTCTTTTATAAAAATCTTAATAACGAAAACGAAAATAAAAGGATGGTGTGAAATAACACTAATTAACTACAAACTGCATTAATTGAACATAAACTGCAGTAGCGTAAAAGTAGTGTAACAAATTTAAATGTTGCGCTAGCATTACTGCAATTAATAACAAATTTCCTTTTGATTGAGTATCAAAACTACAAATTAATAATGCATTTATTTTTCTATCCATCTGTTATTAAATATAACTATTCAAAATTTAAATATTATTTCGATAACTTTCCCTAGCATCCTTGATCAGATTATTGTACGAAAATATTCAAGGTAAATGATAAGGAAATGGATTACAAATTATTTATGCATGTAATATAAAATAAGGTAAAACAAGACAAATAATTAGTACTAGACTAAATGAATAAGAAGTGAAATATAAATTAATATTTAGAGCATCCGCAGCGGTGGCGAAAGACGCCACCGCCGTTCGCGCCGTTGGCAAGGCGCAGGACCGCCGCCGCTGCAGCCGCGCCGCTGGCACGGCGCTGCTCGATGTATCGAGCACGTCCGTGCCAGCGGACGCACACGTGGCGCGCTCCCATTCATCAACGGCATAGCCGTTGTGTTTAAACTTTTTTTATTTTTTTTTTAAAAATCGGTATTTAATTATAAATAATGCTAAAAAATAAAAAAAAATATTTTCCAAATCCCAAAAATATGGCCGTTTTTTTCCCGTTTTTTCTGAATTTTTTTGATTTTTTTTTATTTTTTTTTCCCCAAAATCATCTATAAATACACACATTCATCATCCATTTATCACATCAAATCATCTCTCATTCATAATTCTCATACAAACTATCAACACATTCATCACCCACTCAAAATCTCAAATGGATTTCACCCATATTATGGCGGAAGCGGAACGCGAAGAACAAGAATACTACGAACAAGACACACAATGCGCGATACTCGAATCCACAATCAACTACAAGAAGACCTAATCAACCACATGTGGGCGAAATTCGGCAACGAGTAGTGTCATTTTTAATTTTTTAGGATTTTAATTATGTAATTTTTAATTTTTAGGATTTTAATTATGTAATTTTTAATTTTTAGGATTTTAATTATGCAATGTTTAATTTTATTTGTCATTTGTAATATTTATTGTGGGTTTTAAATGAATTTTAATATTATGGAAATGTTTTTGTGTAATTGAATTTTATATTAATTGTGCTCGTCCTTGCGGAAGAGCACAGTTGTGGGTGTTGTGCTCTTGCCAGAGAGCAGGCATGAATAGTACCGCCCGGGCCCACAACCGTGCCGCTGGCAAGAGCACGGTTGTGGATGCTCTTAAACAATGTGACAAAAATTATAGGGTGAAATGAGATAAGTAATAAGGAAAACAAAATTTATAATGTAAAATACTAAAGAACAAGAAAATAAACAATGGGATAACAGATCGGTGCAGTAATTTGTCTCTATACAATAGGCAGATAGTATATTAATTCATCTTCAAATATTATAACTAAACATAAAAAATGTAGTTAAAGAAATTCTATACGGACCTTCTATAAACTAGAGTTTTCTTAGCTACAATAAGTTTATAAAGGAAATTAATAACAATATTCCATGACATTCGATTCATCGTTTAGCAAATGAAATTTTTGTAAAGTCAATCCACATGTAAATTACAGAGGGGGAATAATTGGGATTTTGCTAGGAGCTTCAAGAAATTGGTGCCCTAGTAAATTCAGTGACAATGATGTTACAGCATTTAGTTATTACGAAAAATAAAATAAAATCAGTGATTAATTAAAACCTTGAGAATGAATTTTATATTTCATGTTATTATAACATCTAAATCAAAATGCAAAGTTACTTCTATCAATATATTGCTAAAATGTACTCTTAATTAACATACTGAAGTTTGATGGTTTCACATTTTCCATCTCATATTTTGTTTCAAAATTGCTATTTAAAAAAAAATTGTATGACAATGTCATTGAGTATATAATGTGCATACATACGATATTATTGAGAAATCGACATCTAAAATATTAACCTAGATAAATATAAACTCTTTTGACATGAATCGACATATTCAATTCTAAGAAGAAACCGGAAAACTTTTTGAATGAGGCGATTATAGTAACCGTCATTTAATTTAATGCTACTATTAAAAGTCAAACTCCACCATGCATAGACACACGTGATAAAATTCAAAATTATGACTCTAGATTATTCAAGACTAGATAAAAAGTGATCATATTTCCTCTTCTATAATTAAATTTATTAAGTATCACACTATATATTTGATTGACCTCCCGTCACCATCCCATGGATTTCATTTATCTTCAATTGATTCAATTCCACTCTCGTATATATCTAGTTTTACAATCATATAAATATTTGATGGAGATAATATCAAATTATACATTCAACCAAAGATTTATTATCAAAGACTGTAAAAAATAAATATTTATTTTACCACCGTGTGAAACGTCTAAACTCATGAGCTAAGACTAATTATTCATACATGATATTATTCTGAGATAAATAACTGACCATATATGTGTGATTAAACTACATTAATAAAGGTTAATTGTATCTATAATACGTAAAATTAACCACTACCTATCTCTTGTTGTAGGAATGACTGGAATTACAAGATATAAACAAAAACCGGGCGTAACTATAATACGTAAAATTAACCACTACCTATCTCTTGTTGTAGGAATGACTGGAATTACAAGATATAAACAAAAACCGGGCGTAATACAACTCAAGAAGGAAGAACTGAAACTGAAAATACAATGAAAACGAAACTATAAACTGGAAATCAAACTTAGCCGAGTCGCGGAAAGTCCTCTTTCCGCAAGACGAGATACACCCCGATAGTGCTCTCGGTTTGGCGTGTCATCCCCAAAGATAAAACGACAACGTCTCTAGTGAAGCAGCACCGCTATGAGCAGAGCTCCGGCGAACTGGAAGAGGAGAGGGCAGAGCTTCGAGAAGAAAGACTATGCAGAGAGAGTATGATGCTTGTGTGTATGTTCTATATTGATGCAAGAAATGACTAGCCTATTTATAGGCCTAGTCCACTGCATGGGTCAACTCAGCCTTGATGGTTGTCATCATGGCGTGGCTGTAACGGCCAGCCGTTACGAATTTGAAAGCTGGAGTGGTCAACGTTGAATCTAGACGTTGGAGCAAGAGCAAGAGCACGGGCACGGCTCGGCGCACGTGTGGGCTTCTTCAACCCATCTTAGTCCTCTATAATTATTAAGTGTAGTAAAGTCACTTAATAAATACACATTAAAAGACGTGTCTCATCTCTTATGTGGGATAATTAACACTAGTTAATAACTCCCTAAGCTTTAATCTCATAGCTTTATTAAAAGCTACAATGTGACCAACTTTAATCCATTTTTTCTCACTCACAGGGAATCGGATTTGAGAAAGTGAATATACTACGGTCATCTACGCAGAACGTAGATCGACGCTATATCATTTAATTTCCAAAAAATTAAATGTCTCGTCTCATTTATTATTGGTCAAACTTCGTTGACCGGACATCTTAAATTCAAGATTCCAATATCTCTTCTACATAATGTATGAGTCATCGAATAAAAGTTACTATCTCAATGAGACACGACTCTATATAAAACGAAACTCGGCCTTATAAAGTAAAAGTGGTCCACATCAACATTGATATGCATGAAATTACCACATAAAAATGGTGGGTTTGGGTAATTAAACTCCCTAACTCAAGAAGATGATCAATCACTATCATTATCAACCCCCTCCCCCTCATTGTGCCTATAAAAACAAACCAAACTCCCCACTCATTCCCCCTTATTAAGAAACAAGTGATTTATTAAGAAAGAAGCCTCATAATCTTGATGCAAATGGACAAATCCCCTCCCACAATCATCTACATCCTACTCTTTCTAGCTACTCTATTGTATTACATCTTCTCCAAAAAACACACCAAGAAGCACAAATTGACACCAAAACTACCTCCAGGCTCAATGGGATGGCCTTACCTCGGAGAAACACTTCAATTATACTACAAAGACCCCAACATCTTCTTCTCCGACAAGCTAAAAAGGTACTACTATATATAGAAATATACATATCTTTCTTTCTATTTTCTCTCTCTTTCTATAACATGATAATTAACTATAGGTATGGGGAGATATTCAAAACACACATATTGGGGTGCCCGTGCGTGATGCTGGGTGGGCCGGAAGCAGCACGGTTCGTGCTGGTGACGAACGCTGATTTGTTCAAGCCTACTTACCCGAAGAGCAAGGAGAAGATGATCGGCCCCTCCGCCCTCTTCTTCCACCAAGGCCAATACCATTCCCAAATTAGAAGGCTTGTTGTCAACTCTCTCTCCCCTCAATCCATCAAGAGATTCATTCCTGGGATTCAAGCCTTGGTCATCTCCACAATCAGTTCTTGGGCTTCTAGTCCACACCCCATCAACACCTTCCAACAAATGAAAAAGGTATATATATATATACTCTTTCCTTTTTCTTTCTTTCTTTCATGCACGCGTCTTAATTATATCTGAAGAGCAAGTTTTCAAGAAACTACTCGAGTTATTTTTTTAATTTCCCCTTATACATATTTTTGTTGTGCTGATTAAAATAATTTTCTGGCTCCGCCACTGCTGACAGTAACAACCCCTTTTTGTAGTTCTCATTTGAAGTGGGGATTTTAGCGATCTTCGGGGAGTTGGAGAGAGAGAAGAAAGAAGAGTTGAAGAAGAACTATTGCATAGTGGATAAAGGCTATAACTCCTTCCCCACAAACCTACCTGGAACAGCATATCACAAAGCCTTGATGGTAAGAAAAAACACACACACTTAAACAACACAAAAAGATGCAATATTATTTCCATAAATGGTTCAACTAACTAAGAAAATGATGAACAAAGGCAAGAAGGAGACTGAGCCAAATACTAGAGGAGATAATAAGCGAGAGGAAGGAGAAGAAGTTGTTGGACAATGATTTGTTGGGGCATCTTCTCAACTTCAAGAACGAGGACGGGAAGACGCTAAGCGACGACCAGATCGCAGACAACATCATCGGAATACTGTTTGCAGCTCAGGACACAACCGCAAGTGCATTAACATGGATTGTCAAATACCTAACCGACCATCCCAAACTATTACAAGCTGTTAAGGTATATTACTATTTCTGTAATTAATTAAGGTTCCTAACTTCTAGTATCTTCTAGTTACTAATGTTGTCTTAATATCTATATGCACAGTCTGAACAGAAAGAAACCTATCTGGCAAATGAAAAGGGAAACAAGGGCTTGACATGGACTCAAACAAGAAGTATGCCACTTACATATAAGGTATAAATATATTATATATATAATGTATAGTGCCTCTCCGCACATATACGATACTCCTTAGTGAGATGATTTAGTAGAATTTGGGGCCGATTTACTAAAAAAATTAAGAAAATAATGACACTTTTAATTGAAGGCGTTTATTTATGATAAAACGAGACTTTATTTCGTGAACAGAGATAGTATTATTCTGATGCATGATTAGACATGCATGTATGTTTAGTGATGAAATTGATTGATTTGATTATATAGATTTAGCTAATATTTACTTTTATAGGTGATATTGGAGAGCTTAAGGATGGCAAGCATTGTATCTTTTACTTTTAGGGAGGCTGTGGTTGATGTAGTATATAATGGTACGATTTTATTGGAATATTTTTTTATATATATAATTAATTTTTGTGGGGTTACAAATATGAGGATGTTTCGAAGAATAATAGTGACGATTTGTTTTGGCAGGTTATCTAATTCCAAAAGGGTGGAAGGTGATGCCATTATTCAGAAATATTCATCACAATCCTGAATTTTTCGATGAACCACAAAATTTTGACCCTTATAGATTTGAGGTATGAAAAACGATACTCCATTTAAAATAGCAAAATAATTTATATATATATGTTTGTCAACAAAAATTCCATACGTTTCTAGATGAGTGACATAAATGTGGAAGTCCTTTTCTTTTAATTATTTTGAGGTGGAGTTTTATTAAAACTTTCTTGTGATGGGATGCAGGTTGCTCCGAAACCCAATACATTTCTGCCATTTGGCACCGGGGCCCACTCTTGTCCGGGAAATGAGCTGGCAAAGCTTGAAATTTTGATTTTGATTCATCATCTGGTCAACGAATTGAGGTAAGATAAATTTCAATTCAATTTTTTTATACCAAGTTTAACTTTTCTACTATAATTCAAAGAATATTACAAAAATAAAATGTTTATAAATTATCTAATTTAACTTATTTTTGGGTGCAGGTGGGAAGTGGTGGGCCCTCAAGATACGGTGGAATATAGCCCGTTTCCGGTACCTCATAAAGGGCTTCGGGCCAGATTTTGGAGGGAGCCCAATACTAAAGAAAATTAAAATTTAGAAGTTAGAATTTAGGCCAGTACAAAAGATAGCACCTAACAAATTAAATGTGTTACCAATCTATGTACCCCAGAACCCTGTTTATTTTTGTAGAATTTATAAAGGGTTCAATATTAATGTATTATTATGATAATGGGGTCTTGTACTTTAATTTGTACGCGATATTAATGTGAAAATAATTATATCATAAGGATTAATGTTTTTAGCACTAGTCGAGTTATGTCATGGATTATATTGAATTTTGTACGTAGCTCGTGAGTTCGCGTTACTTATGCAATAAAACAACATGTACATACATCCAAACAAAATTCGAATTAAACTCCTTCAAGTCGTGTGACAACATGGTCATTTGATGGCTTAGGAACAAAATTGTTTTTGAGAAGATTGTTTGTTGGGAAACTGAGAAGAGACTCTTACTATGGAGGCTAGGTTCATGGGCTAAAGGATGGTGTCCAGAGTTTCCCTTGTACCGGAGCAAATATATGAGGAGTTGAGCCGGGTTAGAAGATGGACTGACATCAAGCATAAGGCTAAGGTTGCAATCAAAGACCTCTAAAGAGGTTTGTCTTGCCCTCGGTTTGTTGTAAAGCTTTGTTAACCTTGCTTGCTTGGTGGATAGTTGCTTGTGGTGTGAGCCTTGGGCGTGGTTGTATGCATGTTTTTGCTTTTGATTTAATGTTGGTACTTGGTTTTTTTCATTGGTCTTAGTTGGTTGTACTTTTGTTGGGGTGTTATTATTGAACTCTTGCTCACGGTTTGAGCCTTTTATTTATTAAAAAAAAAAGGTCGTGTCACAAGTATATGATATATTTATCGTCAAACCATCCCCAAAAGTATATATCTATGTGGGTGAAGATATGATCCAAATTAATATTATGTGATCCAAACTCACCTTGAAATATAATTGATATGAAAAACACAATTTCACAACCTATATTTTTAACGAAAATCAAAGTAACATAGTTAAATTGTGAATTCCTGAGCTTGATCCAGATTGACGAAATTAAGGGGGTATATTTTTAGGCCTAGATAGATACTAATGGGTTTAGGATTAGGGTTTGACAGCTGTTTATTTAAATATTACTACCCCTCCGTCCCGCTTATGACACGTTTTCCTTTTTAGTTTGTCCCAACTAAGATTACATATTTTTTTTGGAAATTTTCTCTCTCCAATTAATACATCTTACCACTTTTTCTCAGTGCTATTAAAATATCTATCTTTCTTTCTCTCTATATTTTAATACTTACACCACATTTTCTCTCTCTAATTAAACATTTTAACCAATAACTCCTAAAATTCCGTGCCGGCCGAGAAATGTGTCATTTTAACCGGGACGGAGGGACTAGTATATTGTGTAATGAAAATCATAGTTTAACATTGCCTTAAACATAGATAAGATGAGTCTTCTCTATAATACGAAATTATTGTTGTTAATTATGTAAGCATGGAGAAATCACAGTTTACGTTATTAATTATTCAAGCATGAATAAATCATATTGTACGCATTATAATAATTTACTTCACATCACATGCACGTCACTAAATAATCGTCATCAATCATAAAGTACTACCAATTTGAACATTCAATAGTTTTATCCGATTTATCTGGTTTTGCCTTGAATTTATGATTTTCTGCAGTTTTACCATGAATTCGAAGAGAAAAAAAGTTGAAACTAAAACCGAACCGTATAACCTATTATAATGGTTCCAATTCAAACCGTGAATGCTGGTTTCAATTCAAAAACCGTAACCATCGGTTCACGGTTAACCAAGAATCCATAGCAATCATTGAGTTGGTTAAAAATTGGGTTGATGTGAAAAAAAAAAAGAAGTGCCTTGGGTCCAAGGGAAGTTTATTTTGAGTAAATGCAGAAAGTATTGGCGAGTCCCACAAAATAGGTATTGCAAATTGTGACCACCATTTTCGTGTTAGATTTTTAGGAGCCTATGTACATCCACCGGCACCACGTGATGTTTCAGAAAGTATTAATTCATTTCACTTCGTTTTATTTTGAAAACTATATAGTAGTATCATTAATGGCAATAAAAATATAAAGTGAAAGATTAAAGAAAACGAGCTACTAGTATCTATGGCTCCCATCAAAATATCTCTGGATTTCTTTCCCAATTTGAATGGCCATGCCTGCATTTATATGATTTTTTATTCACATATAAATTAAATATTATTTTTAAAAATTCATACATGGCCCGTATTTTGTTCAAAATCATAAGGATCAACCTCCTATAATATATATTGATGTATGAATCTATATCACTCAATCACGCCTCATGGGACGCTTTTGCAAATGTTTGACACTTACATAATTATATTAAATTTGAAAATTTTGGGCATCTAAAATTTCTAAATAATTACTTCATAAGTTAAATATTACTATGAAAGAATCATTTTAGATCGTTCAAACTTTAAAGTCATTATTACTAAATGATCACTGAAAGAAGTAATGATCTCTCTCGGACAATTAAAAAAATGTAAATAGTACTATTGAGAATTTGAAGGTGTCCAAATCAAGGGCAGACATCATAGATTGATGTAGTAAGATTGGACCTTTTGTACAAATATGATACATTCTCTGGAATTACGATCGAGCTTCACCAATATACAAAAAGTAAATTAAAAAGAAGTTGAGATGCTTTAGTTACGCATGACATGTGTCCAAATAACATGTTATATATTTAGACATGAAATGAGAGTAAATCCTTTCGGCCTTAATCCGCAAGCCCGGTCGAGTAGGATTAGTCGGATTCCGCTAAAAGGCGGATTCGGTACACCTGTAGTTAAACCAAAAAAAAAGTAAATCCTTTTTTATGGTTCTAAAATTCCTATAAAAATATGTAAAAACATTATCTATATATATAAAAGAATTACGAACCTATTTTTCTTTAACGGCTTCGAAAGAATTATTTGAGATCATTCAAATTTTAAAATCATGATCACTAAAAAATCATTGAATTAAAGATGAGATTATCTCTCTCTGACAATTTAAAAAATATAAATAGTAGTCTACTACTCGCTCCGTCCCCATAAATTAAACATTCATTTTCAAAAAAAATAAAAATTAGTCAGTTTAAGTTAAAAGAGACTTTAATTATTAAACACAAACATACAGTATTGTTTTCCCAAATGAGTGCTTCAAAAAGCATCTCGCTTATAGACATAGTGGAACAGATGGAGTATACATTGGCGGACACACGTTCAGATGGGGAGGGCTTAAGCCCCTCCCCAAAATATTTTTTTGAATTTTTTTTATTTTAAAAATGATTAAAAATTCAGAAACTTATCTCTAGCCCTCACTGAATTAATGTTATTGAGGACTAAATCATCAAAAATTGAGTAGTAAGAGGGGCTGAAATGAATAAGAAATAAAAAATTACAGAAGATAAAATGAAGAATAATGGCTAACGGGATGAGTTTGAGGAAGAAGATGACTTTATTACAATTAATATTATAAACTTCCTAGTAAAATGTATCAAGATGTTGTGCTTTTTAAAAAATGCCAGTTCATTTTTTTTGCTACAATATAAAATTAAAGTACAACTACTCTTAATTTTGTTTTGATGGAAATATACGGTTTTCGTTAAAAATGTGTTTTGTTAAATTTTCTTTGACTTTGTGAACTAAATTTCAATTTGATAACTCAATTTCTAACTCTATAATTTTTTCTAGAATCATAATTTACAAAGTACTCTTTCATTTTCTTTCCCTATAATCGATGCAAACTCAAATTTTATTTTCTTTGTAACTTTGATCCATAGTTAAATTTTTAGACTTTTTTCTTTTTCGACCTTAATTATGCAAAAACTTCTTGTATTGTTACTAATTTTTTTTACTATAAAAAAATGTTTAAAAAATAGTCTAATTTTTTTTAAATTTTTGTATCTTCACCAAAATTAATATCGTTTTTTGTTTTAGAAAAATTTTGACCAAGGTATTAAAACATGTTTCATTCACAAGACTATTTTCATAGATAATGAGAGTATAAGCTCCTATTGACAAAAATTTAAATGTCCACCCTTAGAGGATATTATTGAGAATTTCAAGGTGTCCAAATCAAGGTCAAACATCATAAAACAATGCAATTCGAAATGACGTGGTGGTGTAAGATTGGATCTTTTCTAAAATTTGATACTTCATCTCGAATTAAACGATCGAGCTTCACAAATATACAAAAAGTACATTTAAAAGAATTTAGAATGCATGGGTTACGCATGACATGTGTCACATATACCATGCAATGTCGTTATATATTTGGACATAAAATCAAAGTGAATCGTTTATATAGTTGAGAAATTCCCATTAGAAAAATTAAAGATGATACACAAATAAATTCAAATACTATGATAAATATATAAAAAAATTATATGTATGTATAGATAATTGAGGTTTGAAGAATTAATTAGTTAATCATTTTGAATTAACTAATACTCTATATGTATCTAATATTATTTCACTAGGGTCTAATTAATTATTCTATCAGCTATATAGATATCACCTTAGAATAACACTTATATACTCCATATTGTTAGGCAAACAAAGACAATCACAAAAAGGTACAGAATTTATGTAACAAATGATATATGCCCACGTTTCGAGCAAGTACAAGTTTATGATACCTAGCAAAATGTAACTAAATAATAGTACTATAACGTCTAGAAAGCACTAGAATTATTGTCACCGAAAAAAAAATCGGATAAGAACACATTCTAATGCTATTAAGAAAGTTAATTTGTGTGTCTAATTATACTATTAACGCTTCATAAAGTGTCATTATTGTTAGTGTCTCAACTAAACTAAGGGACACAAACAGAGGCGTCCTAAATTAAGATAATTTGCTCTCAACTTAAGAATACTTTCTTTTGGGTCTTAAATTATTATTATTTTTACAAATTTCCAAACATTAGTAATTGCATCTCAATTTTTGTGTCCTTAAAAGATAAGGTTTTTGTAGTGTGTGAATCTACTTATTTATATAAATCTTAGTGGTGAAAAATTTACTAATTAAATACTGAAAATGGTGAATTGGTCTCACGTCTATATTGTAGTACTTTAATTTTAATTATTCCCTTTCATTCAACTAATTATAGGACTAATTTCTATAACAAGTATGGTACGTACATCAATACAAATTAACAATTTTATTTAATTCTTGATCTTTTTCCTTTTCGTAATTAAGTTCTAAACTACTGATTAAACATGAAATATTATACCTGGAGAAAAATAAATAATTTAATCGCCTTGCAGCTAGACCAATTATATTGCTCAGTGTCTTTTTTTAATTTGATTAATTAACACAGCAACCATCAAAATCAAGTCGGTTAAGCTATAGTGACATGAAAATAACAAAACCTAACATACCAACCAAGTGACAATGACAAAGGCAAGTACTAAACTGTCCATATTTAATAAAATCAAGATGAGTCTAAGATTTTACTCAAACAAATTGACTTATTTCTAAAAAAATAATTAGAGATTAGCATTATATATGTTTAAGACAAATTAGATAATAGTAGTATAATAAGGCCACTTTTAGTGATTTGATGAGAGAGGGAGGTGATCACTAAATTGGGCAATGAACATGATCAACACATGCGTGAACCTTCAAGATTTACAAGAATTTTAGGAATAATTCTGTACTAATCTAGTTTCTATTTAAGGAAATTATACTCCTACTTTTTTTTCTAGAACTGTCTACATGTTTCGTGCCATGGATGATGTTTTGTCTTAATCTTCATTTGCCACCCTCAAATCTCTCGATTAGACTTGAATTTAGAATTTATAAAAAAAAATGAGTACATGGTTGAATGTTTAAAATGTCAATTTCAATAAAATTGATATATTTATTTTTAAAAAGAGGAAGTATTGCTATATAAAAAACAGTTGTTCCGAGTAAAAGTAATAAGTTTAGTTATTATAAATGAAAGTTTTGGGTGTGTTTGCAAAAGACTATACTCCGTATTAGTCAAATTTTGGAATTAAAAAGAAAATCAAAAGTCGTGACAATTAGTGAATTAGATGACATTATGGGGCTAGAAAGTCATGAGATATGTAAGGTTTTCATTGTGCGGCACTTAATTACGTGTAAATGATATTAAAATATTATGAAATACATATTAATATTAAAAAAATAATAAAAATAAAAATAAAGACACATTTACTTGTATTCGAAATTTTTTGAAAATAACCACAATTTAGGAAGGCAAAAGAAATCACCCCAACGTTAAGGAAAATTAAACGGAGTCTATGACTTTTCCATTTGTGTCCCCTAATTGAACATAAAAATAAAGACACAATACTAATCTTTTGCTTTACTAAGAGTCTATGACATTTCCATTTGCGTCACCTAATTTTAGTTGAAACATCGAAAACGAAGATGTGTTTTAAAGGTTTGGTTAGTAGTATATTTAATTATAAACAAAACTAGCATTTTCTTAATTGTGTTAATTAAAAATTATCCTCAACTGTTTTTTAGTGTATTTTGGATAATTATTTTATTTTAAAAAATAAAAATATATCAAAATTCATGAATTTTCTTCCACTATACATAGTCTCATTTTGCTATATTCTTTTTACTACCCTAAATAATTTATATTGTCCCAGGATATGTAGAATCTGAAATATGAGCTTGTCGGACACTGATATTTCTATAAAGTACCTTAAATCATGTAACAATGCCAATTATTTTGCGAAAATACATGATTTTGAGGGACTGAAAAAATAGTGTGGCAAAATTTCATTTGATTACATAATTTACATGATTAATCATTATTAAAGTCAGCATAATACGACTTTTCTGCTGACTAAATTGCAGGAAAGTGAACTACTACGTCATAAAATAGTAATGTCACGTAACCCTCTCTTATTTTACTACTGCAAAACAACAACATGATTTGTTTCTTCCTTGTTGAAGGAGCATAAATGATATCGATCAAGTCTTCCATTATTCAATTTCTTGTGTTTTGCCTTCCTGATTTTTTTTCCTTTTAATTTGTTTGGTTGAGGAGTGTTTTGGCGCGTGTTTTGCTTGAAATTTCTCATTCGAGTTAGAGCTGTTGTGAAGCCACCACTTATTTCTGATTGATGAGGTTGACAAATAACGACATAATGTGTGATGCTCTATTAGCTTCTGTTTTCTTGTGCTTGCCTGCTATTTGTTTCAATAATGGTTTTGGATAGAATACGTATTTATTTATACACTGATTTCATTGTTTTTTTGTTATTATTTTGTTATGAATTATTTTATAATATTGGTCACTAGTTTTGGCTCTAAATATTTTTTTTATTAAAAACATGTAAATATGTTCAAAGAGAGTTACTCATATTCGGACTCGAATCATCAAGCTGGGCTGGTCTGTCAAAATAGGCCCAAACAATTATCGGGCTGGTCTAGACTAGAGAAACACATTGTACTTTATTTTATGGGCCAGAATAAGGTTGGAAAAAGTTAAGCCTCCTAAAATGAAATTTTGAGTTTAGAATTTAATGTTACAACTAAAGCAAATTATAGTATTGCCGTGGTGTATATATTTTAAAAATTAATTAGTTACCGTACATTACTAAACTTACGTCACTTTTTGATTGTGTATATCAACTTTGAGAGCATTCAATAAATTATTTAATAATTAATTTCATCTGATCTTTTGAACATAAAGGATTCTGGTAAATGATTGTGCTCAAATGGATATGCAAGAAATCGGTGATAAATAAAATGCTGCCATTGCGTCGAATTCTTTTTCCACATAAATCTTCTAGTATAAGACTATAACTGCAAAATTGGATAAAATACAAATAACTCCTTAAAATTTAATACTACTATAATTAATGCTGAGTATTTAAATAAGTTGTGCCTGATTGAAAAAAATGACGTTATATCCATTAGTTCGTACCCAAATGGGTTAGAGTAGTCGTACCCAATTGCAAAAATTATATGGGTCTGAAACAAGATTTTTCATTTTGGCCCAATGAAACTCTCCTTATTTTGATGGGTTTACAATTATACTCCTAGTAGGGAAGGTTTTACATGGAATTGTATTATACTCCGTCCGTCCTACAATAAGAGTCATATTTTTTTATTTCGGTTCATCCCACAATAAGAGTCACATTTTACTTTTTACCATAAATAGTAAATAGGCACTAACTCACTTCACTCACATTTTATTATAAAAAGTGGACTACATATTCCACTAATTTTGTCAATCCACTGTTCTTTTTTTTTGTAAAACCCGTGCCCACAATAAGAGTGACTCCTATTGTTGGACGGAGAAAGTACTTCGTATCTCCAGTTTCAGAAAATTCTATCGAATTTGGTCTTTCATGCAATCATGGACCTCACATTTGGTAGCACAAATCCTACAAATTACGTCTTCATGGATTTGTAATTTTGCGTATCCAAAGCTTCCTTCACTAACACTTATATTTTCTTGCATTGATCCAGAAGATGACGACTACATATAAGAACGTGTGTAGGGGTGTACAGGGCTCGGGCGAACGACATTTGGGTGGCTAGGGCCACAAAGTAAATATTATGCTTTGTCCTTTTAATCTAATTAATTAAAAGACTTTTGATATTTAATACTTCTTTCGTTCCTTAAAAATATAAAATTTTGAAGTGTGTGTGTTTTAATGCACAATTGATAAAGTAAGAAAGAGATAAAAATAAAAAAATAATTAAAGTATAGTTAGTGAAGAATGAATCACTTCATTAAAGAGAAAAAAATATTAAAATAGAAAGTTAATAATTTACTTCCAAAAGTTCTTCATTGTGTTTTTATAAAATAATGGGAAAAGAAATGTTGGAATTATCAGTTCGAAAAAATCTTTCTGCTAATTAGCTTCCTTGAAGTACAACGTTGATGTTGAAATGTGGGCGAACCTACATAATAGATTCATAACTTGAGACAATTTGGGTATTTTCCGACAATTTGAGTATCACGTAATGGTACGTGTATTTTCCGTGTGGTTTATGTATTGGACAAATTGTGGGTCAATAGCATGTCTAATTTTACCTTACCACTCATTCCGGCTACTGTTGTGTACGAATTCAAGATATGTTTTTGTTATTGGGTGTGTAAACACATTTATTTCAGTCCAATTTGTAACTCAAAATGGGGGACCTACACCCATTATATAACATTGATTTTATCCAAATATAGCCTTGCAAGACTGATTCAATGTCCAAATATGGTTACTCCCTCCGTCCCCCGTTAATAGTCCATTTTAGTTCTGACACGAGTTTTAAGAAATGTAAAGAAAAGTAATTTAAAAAGTTAGTGAAATATGAGTTCTACTTTTACTTATTAATTTTATAATAAAATGTGAGGGAAACAAGTTAGTGGAATATGAAGTCTACTTACCATTTATGGAATAAGTGAAAATGGACAATTAATTAGAGAGCGACTAAAATAGCAAAAGTAGATAATTAATGGGGATGGAGAGAAATAGTACTTTAGTATTTTGTAGATATTTGTAGAAGACTAACGACAAGAAAATGAGGGTCGGGTCAACTTGTTCCTTTCGGGTGTGTCAATGGTAAAAATAAAGTGGAAAGGCTTCTTTGTTGACGCCAATAATTTCATTATGAGCATTTCATATAATTCAAAAGAAAAAAAATACTCAACTCACAAGCAAAAGTTTAGAGTTTCTTTTTTTTTTTGAGAAACAACGGTGGATTGATTAAAAGTATTCAACGATACAATCCAGAATAAAATACCAAAACATAAAGGGAGGATACATAAAGGAGTTACGAGTTAGAATATGTGCTAACATATTGTTTGAACGACGAACCCAAGCAACTACCACATCAGGTCTCTGTAGTAGTAATTGTTGACATTCCGATATGACGGCTCCGTATTCGGACCAATCGGGTGATGTGTTCACAATGGAGAGGACTACCCCTTGTGCATCTGTGTATATGATACCTGGCCCAGGACAGTGTTGAGAAACATACTGAAGAGTAGTGCGAATGGCTATCGCTTCAGATACACGGGGAGGCAGAATCCCATATTGACAAGATGAAAACGCATTAAGAAATAAATTGTCATGCGATAGCAATAAAGAACCTGTGCCGATCATATTGGACTCTGCGAATGTAGCGGCATCCGTGTAACACCACCAGCTTTCAGATGGGGCTGTTCCAGTGCTGAATTGTGGAGATTCGCGAGGAGCTATGGGGTCTGCGTGAAGGCATGTTTGTTTTCCACCTTGTGCCGTTTGCCATTGTACAAGTGTTTCCCGAGCTTGGTCAACAATTACTCCCGGTGAAAAGCAATTCCCACTCCATACCGCTTGGTTGCGTGCCCACCAAATCCGCCAAGAAATCATAACAAACTCCTCCATCACATGTTTTTTGTTTAACTCCTTGATAGTTTGATAACATTCTATAAATGGAAGTGATAAAGTTGTTTCACATTTTCCCCAATGTTGACATACGGCTCTTGCTTTATGACAAGTCAATAGGGCATGGTTGAGATCTTCATCAGAGGCGCTGCAACTGCAAATGGTATCAATAGAGATGCCACGTTGTTGTAAGCGACATTTTGTTGGTAACACATTGCGTAACACACGCCATAGGAATTCACGAACTTTTGGGGGAATGTGGAGTTGTCATATCTTCTTCCAATCAATAACATGGAGTGGTTCAAATACTCTATTGAGATGTGATGCAACATAATAACCGGACTTCACCGTGTAAGTGCCGTGTTTATCGAAGTGCCAAACACATCTGTCTGGGATGGTCGGGGAGATAGGGATAGATAGAATGGTAGGGATGTCGCGTTCGCTGAACACAGTACAAACTTTATCCAAATCCCATTGTGTTTGAGACTGGTCAAGTAAGTCGACAACGCGGAGTTCGGAGGGGATAAAGTTGTTCGCCTGATCAACCTTGAAATCATACTCTCTTGGTAGCCATGGGTCATGCCATACACGAATCCTTATACCATCACCAACTCTCCATCTAAGTGCTGCTTTCATCACAGCAGTAGCCTGATGAATACCTCTCCAGGTAAAACTGGGATTGTGCCTCAAATTCGCAAATAAAAAATCACCATTGGGAAAGTATCTAGCCTTGTAAATGCGGTATATAAGAGAATTTTGAGAATTCAGTAGCCTCCATCCCTGCTTAGCTAGCATAGCCAAATTAAAGTATCGCAAATTCCTAAAGCCTAAACCGTTAGACTTTTTTCTCACACATCCGGTCCCATTTTGGAAAGGTGAAAACAATTATGGTAAAAGTGGATACCATTTCATAAACTTTTCTATATTCATTCTGATTTTTTAATAATTTCTTAAATCAGGAACTTCGGCTTAATTATTGTACTTCACATAATTTTTTTAATAATTTAAAATATCACAAATATTACATTTCGTTTTGTTGGGTTACAAACTCATCTCATATCGGATGAGTGAAAGATATTGGTATATAAAAGTATTGTCCAACTCCAATTATTTTTAGGCTTTTTAGAGTGATCCAAAAATAAATCCATGCGGCATTGGCTCCACCTAAAACAAGCAATAAAGTTCGTAGGATAAACTAGATTTGGACTAAAGTTTAAGATTTTATGGATCAATATCCTTTTTTTAAATGATGTGGTGATGACTGTTCTCACATAATAATTTTGTTGCATGCATGTAGTAATTTTATTTTGTCAAGATTGTTGCAAGTAGTGGTTGACCCAAAACATTGAGAGATTATGCGTGAACGTGAATCATGAAATGTTTTCATGTTTTCATTCGACAGAAGCTATAACATTGTTGACCCAATAATGTATTGACTGATCATGGAATTCTCGATTTGAAATTATTAAATTATAGATCAAATATTCGAATTATTATTTGAAACTATGTAATTGTTGAGGAAAAAAAACATGAGGAGTGGGAAACCCTTTGACTTCTCATCTCTTGTAATAACCATTTTATTATGATTTGTTTAAATTTTAATGGTGATTTAATAGCTATGATCTTTCCTTCTTCAACTTGTGCCTATGAAAAACCTGAAGTTGGAGATGAGAGAACACACTATAAAACATTTATCTATTATTATTGGAAAAATTAGAAAATTAGATCATGCTTAAGGGTAAAAAAAAAGTACCGAAATAGACAATAAAGTAAAAGAGAAAATAAAGCAAAAAAGAGGGAAAAAAAGAAAAAAAGTAAAAAAAATGATAAAGTAGGAGTGATAAGACGATAAAGTAGGAGAGATGAGTGAGTTAATTATTTCCAAAAAAAGCGTCTCACTTACATTGGGACGCATCAAAAAGAAATACGTCTCATTTAGGCTGAAACGGAGGGAATTTTAGTTTTATAATAAAATGTAAAGTGAATGAGTTAGTGGAATATGAAGCATGTCTAGCATTTATAGTCAAATTGAATTGAGACTCCTAACTATAAAAGGAGTAAAAATAAATCAGGACTCTTAATAGCGGACAAAGAGAGTATTAAATTTTCATAGCATACCAAATCATGCATGATTCATGTTGAGTATCGATGTTGACCAAATTGAACTTTATAAAGTTATTGATGGCTTTTCGTGAACTTTTACGATTTTTTTTCAGCAATATGACATGATTCAAACCATAGGCGCCGGTATTTACATAAGTTAAATTAAAGCAAAATCAATCACCACAAACTTTAATTTCTCGTAAATTCACATAAAATGGACGGTGGTCCCATTGATTAGGTCTAGTTTATGTTAGTTAAATACTCACAATTCATACCCAAATTATCGTACTACTCCTATTAATTAATCTCTAACCATTGCCGAACTCTATAGATCATATAGTCTTGAATTTCAGATACTTGTAATATTAATTTGAAAAGTCCATTCTTTTAACTAGAGTATATATTTTCTTTCCTTTTTGCAAAGGTTACGATGCCACAAAATTAAATTTATAACTGACTTCTCTGTTACAATTGCACAAATTGCAAAGAAGATTTATCGTATGGTTACAAATTAACTAGTACAATGATATTTTGCAATTTCGATCGAAAACATTAATTTGAAGGAGCTTTAGTAAATGTTGTTTTTAAAAGTATTTTTCACTAATATCTATCATCTTATAATATTTAATGTACTCTTACGTCTGATAAATTTTATTCTGAAATTATAAAATCATAAATCAAAAGCAGATTCTATTTTATAAATAAAAATTTATTTAAAATGATACAATAATGAGTTATCACTTTTTCAATAGATGTCGTTTCGAAAATATCAAGATAATGCATCTATTTATTAAAGACAAAATTTATAGCTCTTCATGGTATAATCGCGGACATACTAAGGGGTTTGGGGGTCCCATAGAACCCCCAACAATTTCACTATTTATACAACATATAGTCATAGTTTATTAAAATTTTCTCATTAGCTCAAGTGGCTAATCACTAAGCTTGGCAGTTTCCTTGCTTGAGTTCAATTCCCTTAAGCCCTTTTTGGCTTTTTATAATTTTACTAGTTTCACACCCGTACGATGCACGGTCCATTTTATTTTATTTGCTTTAATTTTAAATTGTTTAATAAAAAAATTAAATAAATTTTGAAATAAAATAAGATGAACACACATGTTAATTAGAACTTTGTTATATCAGTATTATAAATAAAGTTATCATATATTATATATATAATTTTATAATTATATTAAATTATGTTAACAAAGTTAACATACACTCTGAACCTATTTAGTTCAATAGTAAAACACAACACCAAGATATAAAAAAATATAATTGTTGAGCTCCTAAATTTTATTGTAGGAGCTCCTACGTTTTATTTTACACATATTGAAATATTCAAAGATATAATATTATAATATTCCTGCATTACAAAATAAATTAAATGGCTCATGAGAGTTCCAAAAATATCATAAAATATGTAAAAATGATAGTAATGAAACAAATGAACACAATTAAACACTGAACATGAAAATTGGTTATTTACTTTAAAATTACTTTATTTCGTAAGCTCCTCATTAGTATTAAAAAATAGTTAATTAGTGAAAATTCCAAGCGAACATCAAGCTAAAAATACAAAATCAATGAAATTAAAGTTGAACTTAACATGCCAAACTTAAATTAGTGATAAATGTTAAAATAGTCAAAATATATCACAAATTAATTTTATAAAAAAAATCAATAAGAATATAACAATATTTTATATGAAAGCATATTGTTAAAGCTAAAAAAACCTTAGCTCACTACACTTAAATAAAGAAATATAAACTAATAATAAACTAAATGTTTTATACTATATTTTTGTTTTTCCTATATCCACGCTTGTTTTTCTTCCTCGCGCAGCAGGTTAGATTTTTTTCCGATTCTTCAACTTTTTAGTATACCATTTCTTGGAGGTGTGATTTTTGTTCCTGAAATAGAAGAGTGTAAAGATTACAGAACATCCAATGATATTTTACACCCTAACCAACCGTTAAAACTTGCATATATAAAAATCTTTCGATTTCTTGTAAGATAAAACATAGTTATAGTTCTGCAATTGACAAGGAAAATAGAGAGAAGAAACTCTTAAACTATATTAAATATAATCTACAAAAATTAGTAGGTTTGAAAGATATTAAAAAAAATTAAAATCCTCAAAATTAATAGATTTAAAGATATAAGATCAAAATTCTCAGCAACATCATCAAATACATTATTAAAAAGAAATAAAGAGTGCATAAAGTCATGGGAGATTAAAGGCGACATTGTGAATTTAGAATAGCAAAAATCATACTATTAATAAAACAACAGAAAAAAATAATTCTCCAATCACAAGAAATAGAAAAAATGGAAGAATTGGGGTTGCAAAACAAACATTATTAATACACAAATGGAAAAAAAATCGTCATATAGAAAACTGATTTCATGTTAAAGCAATATCATTGATGGGGTACGAACTAAACCCTAATGGCAAGCCCAATAACAGTGACGGCCCATCAGCCCAGAGCCCAAGAAAGAGTATCTGTTCGGCACCAAAGAGTTCGGCACGACCAAAGAGTTCGGACTCAGCCTACAGCTCGGTAAAAGCCGACCAGTCAAGCTCTCCTCTCAGATCGGCAAGAGCTGATCGGTAAAGTCCAGCAGTTCGGTCTCAGCATTCGACCGAACTAGGAGTTAGTGGACTCATGAAAGGCCTCCACGACCTCCACTATACCCACGATCTATTTAGTGGTACGAAGCAGTTATTGAGCAGTTATTGCTCACCCACGATCTTGTTAGTGGGGCTGCAAACCACGATCCTAGTTCAATGTACAAATATAACTTAGATCAGGTAGAAGAAGGGGTCTCTAGAGATAAAATATCATATAGCAAGTCTGTGTTGTAAGCTGTAATCCCAGATCAAGCAATACAATCTTGCCCTCCCTTCTTCCCGTGGACGTAGATTTACTTCAGTAAATCGAACCACGTAAATTCATTGTGTCGTAGTCTTTATTCTCTACCAGCATTTACTAACATCAGAAATTCGCGGATTCATCACTGGCGCCGTCTGTGGGAAGCAGAGAACAAAATTTGTGATAAAGTGAATTTTTGATCCATTTTTTCCGCCCAAAAAATGCATACCAGATCGCAGAGTACCCGTATTCCTGCCCGTGAGAACCAGGAGGAAGCCAATCCATCCCATAGGTCTGGAAAACAGCCTAGGGATAAATCCACCACCAGTTCTCATGGCGAAGGAACAAGCCGCTCCAAAAATCGTCCCACTGAGTCTTCCCAGCAGCCCGATTTGAATGAGGCTGTCAAGCAGTTTTTGGCGGCGAAGCAGGAGGAATTCTTAACCTTCCTGCAAAAAAGCCAAAAGCAGCCGGAGACGAAAACGGCGGATTCTCCTTCTCCCTCCGCACAAGAAAGTCACTACCGCAGTAGTGTCGCATCTCCCAGGAGAAAGAATCCCCGTCCCCAACATGTTCCAGTTCCTCCTCGGTACCGGAATCACAGGAGAACTCAATCTCCTCCATACCGACGAGATATCGGATTCGCCGTGTACGGAGCACTGAAGACTCCGTTCTCGGACGACATCACCCGAACTCCCCTACCACAGAACTACCGAACTCCGTCGATGACTTACGACGGGCTCGTGGACCCTCACGATTTCTTGGGGCGCTATCAATATAACATGGCGAACCAGGGTCTCAACGAGGTCCACATGTGCAAGCTGTTTCCCGAGCTGCTCATCGGGAACGCGAGAAGGTGGTTCGATAGCCTCCCCCAGGGCAGCATCAGATCTTACCGAGATCTAATGGATGCCTTCCACAGGAGGTTCTTTCAGAAAGCGGAAGCCCGAATCACTTCGGCTCAGCTGCTTTCCATTCGTCAAGGTCGCGACGAAAAAATCAGCGACTTTATGACAAGATTCCACAATGAATGCCTGCAAGTAGACGATCTCAACGATCTGCTTGTCATCTCGGCATTCCAAAATGGAATCCTGCCCGGAGCTCTCTACAGGAAGCTCGTTGAGTGCGGTCCGCAGACAGCTCAGGAAATGTGGGACATTGCGGACCAATACTCCCGGGCCGATGAGGCAGACCGTCGCAAACGGTCGTTAGACAGCTCATCGACCCGAGGAGACAGAAGGAAGCCCGATCATAGCGATCAGGGGCATCCTCGCCGGACTCCATTTGAAAGAATTCAAAGGGCTCCGGTGCAGGACAGATTGGGACCCCGTCTCAATCCCGAGAAGCCGCCCGCTCAGTTCGTACCGCTGAACAAGCCGAGAGCGGAAATTTTCGAACTGCACTCTGACCTATTCGAAAAGCCAAAGCGGATGACGAAATCAGCCGCGCGCCGACCACAGGATAGCTACTGCTTCTACCATCAAGACCACGGTCACGATACTGAGGAGTGCAGAAACTTGGCTGCAGGTATCGATGTTCTTGTGAAGGCAGGGACATTGAAAAAATACCAAAGCAAGCAGCCAAAGAAGAATAAGAAGCAGAGTGGTGCGAACTGCGCTCCTCAGGATCCGAAAAGGCAGCCGGATCCCGAAGACGAGGACGAGCCGCAATATGATGGAGTAATCCAGACTATTGACGCTCTCCCTGCCGGGAAGACCAAGTCGTCCCTAAAGTCAGAGCGCAGAGGCTCCAATCGAGAGGAGCCAACGCATAAAAGGCTGAAGCAGGACGAAGTGATTACGTTCTCGGATGCTGATCCCGTCCCGGCCATCTCCCCTCACCAAGACGCCATTGTCATCCAAGCCGGAGTGGCAAACAAACTGATCCACAGGGTGTTTGTGGATACAGGAGCGTCGGTTAGCATTCTTTTTAAAGAGTGCTTTGACAAACTAGAAGTGGACCCAGCTCGGCTCAGTCCGGCTCCGCTTCCCCTGAAGAGCTTCGCCCAGGAGGACACCCGCCCTGAAGGTATTATCAGCCTTCCGATCACGGTGGGGAAAGCGCCTACTAGCTCCAGTACGATGATTGAGTTTTTCGTGGTGAAAGCTCGGTCCCCGTACAACATCATCCTGGGAAGAGACTGGCTCAACACAGTTCGGGCCGTTTGCTCCACTTATCACCTCACCATCAAGATCCCTACTAAAGGAGGGATAGCGGTCATCCGAGGTGACCAAAAGAGAGCAAAGGAATGTCTGCAAATTGCGCTTAGAAGTGCCGAGCAGTCAGATCGGCACCACCAAGCATAGCAATCACAGCAGCCGGAGTCAGAGGCGATGACCGAAGTCATACCGGAGCCGAACTCGATGACAGTTCAGCTGTACGAAGACGATCCATCCAGAACGGTTAAGATCGGCTTCGCGGGAACGCCCCTACTTCGGGAAAAAACCATCCAGCTCCTCAAGGAGTATAAAGACGTCTTTGCATGGTCTCCGTTGGACATGACCGGAGTGCCCCCCGAGGTAATCACTCATCGGTTAAATATTGATCCTTCAGTCCGGCCGATAAAACAGAAGCAAAGACTCTTTGCGGCAGAACGAAGTCAAGTCATCCATGACGAAGTCCGTCAATTATTGAAGGCGGATGTGTTATTCGAAGTGAAGTATCCTTCGTGGGTGGCCAATCCTGTCATGATCAAGAAAAAGGAAGGAGGATGGCGGATGTGCATAGATTTCACCGATCTAAATAAGCACTGTCCCAAAGATTGCTATCCCCTTCCGAACATAGATAAAAAAGTAGAAGCTTTGATAGGCTTTGAAATTTTTTGTTTTCTTGATCTGTACAAAGGATACCATCAAGTTTTAATGGATGAGATTGACGCTTCAAAAACGGCCTTCATTACTGATTTCGGCATTTTCGCTTATAAAAAGATGCCATTCGGTTTAAAGAATGCCGGAGCCACTTATCAAAGGATGGTAGACAAGCTTTTTCGGCACCTGATTGGAAAGGAGGTCGAAGTGTATGTTGACGATATAGTCGTCAAAAGCAAAAGCACTTCGGAGTACGAGCACAACCTCAAGTCCACTCTCAACGTGCTCAAGAAAGCCAACCTCAAACTTAATCCCCAAAAGTGTACCTTTTTGGTAGATTCGGGAAAGTTTCTGGGTTGTTGGGTTTCAAAGGACGGACTCAAGGCAAACCCCTCAAAAGTTCAAGTTGTTCAAAACATGGCGATGCCGAAGTCCATACATGACGTGCAAAGGCTAACCGGATGTCTAGCCGCACTGAATCGATTCCTTTCTCAAGCAGCCGAAAAGCAACTGCCGTTCTTCACGGTGTTGAAAAAGGCACCAAAGTTCGAGTGGGGAGCCGAGCAGAAAAAGGCCTTTGACGAGCTCAAAAGTTATCTAGCCGAGCTTCCTATTCTCTCTGCTCCAACCGAAGCCGAAGTAATATTCTTATACTTAGCGGCATCGGATCAAACCATCAGCGCGGTGCTTGTACGAGAAGAAGGCCTAAAGCAGCTTCCCATCTACTTTACAAGCCGAGCATTAAGAGGTCCAGAAACCAGGTATCAACCTCTGGAAAAGATTGCTCTGGCATTAGTAAATGCAGCAAGGAGACTGCGGCCATACTTCTATGCTCACAAGGTATGCGTCTTAACTGATCTGCCACTTCGGCAAGTGTTGACCAAACCAGAAGCATCAGGCAGAATCGCCAAGTGGGCTATAGAGTTGGGAGAGCACACAATTGAATATCTACCTCGGAAAGCCATCAAGGGACAAGCCTTGGCAGATTTTCTTGCAGAATCGAAGTTCGATCAAGCAATTCCTGTTATTGCCGAACAGAAGAATTCTGCCAGTGCCGAACTAGCACCGCCCTTGGAATCCGAAGTAGAGCCGCCGGACTGCTGGAGCGGATTCGTAGATGGAGCTTCGAACAAGATGGGAAGTGGAGCTGGTATTTTACTTGTCGCTCCCGACGGACACGAGGTAGCCTACTCACTTCGGTTCCTATTCCCCACTACTAATAATGAAGCCGAGTACGAAGCCCTCCTGGCCGGACTCCAGTTAGCGCAAAGTCTGCTCGTCAAATCTCTCAAAGTCCATTGTGATTCACAAGTCATAGTAAATCACATGTTGGGTACAAGTGAAGCCCGTGACGAGAGAATGAAGAAGTATTTGGACAAAGCGCAAAGCATCAGCCGAAGTTTCTCCTATTTTCGGATAATCCGCATTCCCAGAGCGGAAAATAGCCGAGCAGATACCTTAAGTAAGTTGGCCTCAGATCCGAGCTCAAAGGCGGAAGAATTAATGCACCGAAGCATTGATGAAGCCGAGGTACACTCAGTATCCAGCTCGCCGAACTGGATGACGCCGATCTTGCAGTATCTGGATCAAGGACAATTGCCCGAGGATAAGAGAGAAGCTCGGAAGATCACGTGCCGAGCACTTCGGTACGAACTTCATGAAGGAGTCCTCTTTAGAAAGTCTTACCTTCAGCCGTTATTGCGGTGCGTAGGACCAGAAGAGACGGACTACATCCTCAGAGAAGTTCATGAAGGATCGTGCGGTAGCCACATCGGAGCCAGAGCTTTAGCTAAAAAAGTTCTGAGATGGGGATATTATTGGCCAACCATGGTACAAGAGGCAGTGCAGCTCGTCAAGAAGTGTACGAAGTGTCAAATTCATGCAAATGTCCCAAGGATGCCGCAGACCGATCTATACACTATGCAAAGCCCTTGGCCTTTCATGCAATGGGGCATAGACATAGTGGGACCACTTCCTCAAGCTCCTCGGCAAATGAAATTCCTTATCGTCGCCGTGGACTACTTCACGAAGTGGGTGGAGGCTGAGCCATTAGCTACGATAACGAGCTCAAAGGCATTGGACTTCGTCTGGAAGAACATAGTGTGCCGATTTGGCATACCCCGCATCCTCGTCTCGGATAATGGGACTCAGTTCACCGACAAGACGTTCAAGAATTGGTGCCAAGAGCTGAACATTCAACAGCGGTTCACTTCGGTCTCCCATCCCCAAGCAAACGGACAAACGGAAGTAACGAACCAGATTCTGGTGAAAGGGTTAAAAGCTCGGTTAGAACAAGCCAAAGGACAATGGGTAGAAAATCTCCCTCAAGTCCTATGGTCCTACCGAACTACACCCAAAACCTCCAACGGTGAAACTCCGTATAGTCTGGTGTACGGCACTGAAGCCGTAATTCCGGTGGAGATCGGCGTACCCAGTCCCCGAACTCTAAATTTCTCCTCAGAAATGAATGACGACGGACTGAGAGCAGAACTAGATCTCGCCGAAGAAAGAAGAGAGTTGGCGTGCATAAAAGCAGCCAAGTATAAGGAGCAAGTAGCCCGGTATTATAACCAAAGGGCGAAAAAGCTTCAATTTCAAGTGGGAGATCTCGTCTTGAGAAACAACGAAGTAAGCCGAGCAGAAAAGCTGGGCAAACTCGAGCCCACATGGGAGGGTCCGTATCGGGTGTCAGAAGTCCTCGGCAAAGGGTCTTATAAATTGACTCACATGTCAGGAGAACAAGTACCCCGAACATGGCACGTCTCCAACCTCAAGAAGTTCCACTTGTAAGAGACAAAGTCCGGTCAGTCTGTCTTGTGTCTAGTTCGGTCATAGGGGTACATGTTTTTATTTGTTTGTTTTTTACTTGTACCTTTTACTTGTCGTTTTATAAAAAGTTTTAAGTTTTTTTTTCATCTTTTTCATTTTTTCTCTATGTGTTTTGTCTCTATGTGCTTGTCGTCTCTTACAAATGGTACCGAGGTATATCGTTCTTTAAAGGCTGATCCCCTTTTTAGATCGATTATTAAAGACTATTGTGAGTCCAAGCTTCCAAGGAGGATACAAGACCGCAATTCAGCTTAACAAGCACTTCGTCTGAAACGAACTGCAATAAGCCAACGATTGTGAGTCCAAGCTTCTCAGGAAGATACAAGACCACAATTCGGCTTAAGAAATAAGCACTTCGTCTGAAACGAACTGCAATAAGGGAAAGTCCGATCCATGCGATAAACCTCGCCGAATTAGGACGACCAAGTTCGGTCAAAGAAGTTTACTTCATAAGACCGAGGACGACCATGTCCAGTCAAAGAGGTTTACTTCATAAGACCACTTCGGTTAACTGGGAAAGTCCGATCCACGCGATAAAACTCGCCGAATTAGGACAAGGGAAAGTTCGATCCCGGTGACAAAAATCGCCAAATTAGAACACAAACCAAGTCCGGTCAAAGAAGTTTCCCTCAAAGTCCAAAGACGAGTCCGATCAAAGAAGCTCACTTCATAAGACCGATGACGAGCACGATGAAATTGTTTCGCAGAACTGTAAGTAAGCAGTGATAAAAGCGAAAGGAAAAAATTTCATTTATTAAATCTCGTTCGGCAGACAATTCAGCTCCCCTACGAGAAGGCATTACGCCATTACAAAGGACTATTCTACTGTCCGCGGTTGCTAAAGTTAAGCCACCTATCTGCAAAATCCTCTGGAAGCCGAGTTCGGTTGTTCCGAGCAAATGAAGAATAAGCAGGTCGACGAGATGCTATCCTCAACCCAACGCCTCTTCCCCGAGCCCGAGAAGTCCTAACACCTCGGCGATGAAGAGTCTCTGCAATAAGCATCTGTCGATCTAGCTCACTCATAGTCGCAACTCCTCGGCGAATTTCAGTCCGTCCCTGCCTTGACGATTCTGGTTGCTCCTGAGCCCGTTCTCGTCTTGACGTTTCCGGCTGTTCCTGAGTTCGTTGCTGACTTGGAGCAAGATTTTGAGCAAGGGAACCAGAGGTTTGATCTGGAGTGCGAGCATCTGTTGGCACGATATGCCGAAGGAATCTTTCTATGGAGGGGCGCCGAGAAAGAACAATGTTGTACCGAGAAGCCCAACGCCGCAGTGATGTCACAACTTGTTGGCAAGCCGGGCTCTCCAGCACATTGTTCCTACGGAGTACATGATATTCCTCCCACAGTTCGTCAACTCGACTCTGAACATCCGAGATGGTAACTCCCCCGCGCTCACGGATATAATCCTCATACGCAGTCCTCTCAGCAATGGCCGTATTCAGCTCGGCCTCCAGATCTTTCTTATCGGACTCTAAGTCCTTGATATCGGCCTCCAGCTTCACTAAACGAGCCAGAAGCTCGTCATTCTTCGTCTGATCGGCTATAGCTCTTTTCTCAGCTTCGTCTAAAGCCGAAGAGTACAGCCGTTTCCAGTGAAGTATCTCCATCTCCTTGGGTACAAAGCAGCTATATTAGTTCGGCAGCTGTACCGAGCAGATAGTAAAATACAACAGGAGTAAAGGCGAGTACGAAAAGCTATACGAAGACAAGTGTAGAGAATTTTTCATTCACAAGGAAAATTTTTTACACTAGGAGGGCTTCAAGGCCATTTTACAAGGAAGAAATTAGACTAAGAGAAGGGAGACGAAATCATACTCCGCCAGCTTCGTCTCCGGCTCCTCGGTCTGGCTCAGCTTCTTTCTCCTGAGCTACCTCAGCCTCGGCCTCGCCTCCTGCCGGCCTCGCCTCCGCCTCCTGATCGGCTTCCTTCTCCGGATGCCCGGCCTGCTCGACTTCGGCCTCCGGCTCCAGCGGCTCGGCCTCACCCTCTCCGTTGTAAGTCGAAGCGGGTGAAACGGGTCCCACGGAGGCAAAGATAGCCTCCAGGTTCTCGTCCCGATCAGCTCGACAACTCCGGACTCGGTCTGCAGAAAGCAGGACCGAAGATGAAGCGAGCTCCTCAAGGAGCGGCAGATTCTGAAGCCGAGCTGCTATCTCTCGGCTGTACAGAGGCAGCACGACGTCGGCCCCCTGCTCGCCCTTATCGGTAATTAGCCTTACCAGACTACCGACAAAGGCCGAGAACTGGCTGCTCAAAAAGAGTTTCTCCGTGTAAACACGGAGAGCCTCCCCCTGGGCAGCCACGGCGGCTGCCTCCTTCTGAGCCTCCCGGTGCTTCGTCTGCTCTCGCAGGATGATGAGCTGGTTTGTGGCTGACCGAGCTTCATCCTGAGCCGAGATCCTAGCAGCTCGGGCCCTCTCAAATTTGGCCTCAGCCTGTTCGGCCAGACTACGAGCAAGATGCAACTTCTTCTGCATCTCCTCGTAGTCGTGGGATGCTTTGGAGAGCTCCACGGAGACGAGCTTCGCTCTCTGAAGATGAACAAGGAAAAAAGTCAACAGAAGGGCCATCAAAAAATGTGGAAAAGAAGCCAAGTCAGAAAGCTTACCTCCACAAAATTCGTCGGCCATTGAAAAGGCTCAGGGACGTGTTCCGGGATGTCTGCAACCACCTCGGAGATGACCAGGTCTTTCCCCGGCACTCTTGGGGACTCATGAAATTTCCCCTTCCCTTTAGCCGAAGACGGCTCCGGCTCTTTCGGATCCGAAGAAGAGGTTTTTTGCCTCTTCGGATTCTTTTCGGCTTCAGACGCCGACCGAGGGGCTCTCTGCCTCTCCGGCTCCACAAGCTCGGAGGATTTGCGGACGGCCTTGTTCAGCAAGTTCACTGTCAAAAAACAAAAAAAACAAAGTCAGATTTTCTTCGTTAAAGCAGTAGAGCATAAAGAAAGAGAAAGCCTCACCCTCGGCCTCTTCGTCCGAAGACGAGATGTCGAACATGACGTCGCCCTTGACGAGCTCAGACTCCGTGTATTGTTTCCTAACTATGGGAATCTTGTTGAGCTCGCCATCGAGCTCGTCCAACGGTTCAGGCCGAGGATGACGGATAACGGACTTCGGCCCTCTCCAGGGAAAACTAGGAGCCGCGGTCCTATCATAGTAGAAGAAGCGGTTTTGCCACTTCGGCCACTTCGTTTTACAAAAGGCCCTAAAGGGCTGTACAGGGATCAAGTAAAACCAAGACCCCTTCCTCTTAAATTGAAAGAATTTAAGGATCGCCTTCAAAGACAAATCCCTTCCTAGCCTACGGAGTTCGGCAGCGAAGGCCGACAAGTGCCTCCAAGAGTTCGGAGTCACCTGGCCTAAAGGAAGCTGAAAAAAATCTAGTAAATCTATAAAGGCAGAAGGGAGGGGGAAACGAAGCCCGCATTCTAAGCAGGCCTCGTACACGGTGGCGTAACCCTCCGGCGGGGAGTCAGCCCTATGATCACCGTCAGGTACCACCGCCTTCCCCCCAGGAAAAAAGTATTTTTCGGGTAGGGATATCACAGTATCCCTACTCAAAATACTATGGAAATACTCTACGGTCTTCTCCCCGGACTCTTTCCGGCCAGAAGACCCCTTACCGCCTCTCCTACCGCTACCCGACTCCGAAGAAGAAATAGAAGCCATTTTTCTTACTTTTTGAACGTGAAGAAAGTCTGAAGAAGCTCTTGAAAGCGGAAGAAAATTTCTCGAGAAAGAGAGAGTATAGAAGACGCAACAGCAAAAGTGTTCAAATGAGGAAGAAAGAGCATATTTATCAGATTCGGGAAAGATTTCGAAATTGTTGCGCTGTTTCGAATCCCACCTTTTCAGGATTCAACGGCCGGATTTTACTGTCGCATTTAATGCAGGCACGCGCAAGGCACGTCCCCTGACGTCAGCCTCCCCCTTACCGTTATCCAGAATGCCGAAGTGACTCACCTCGCCGAAGTGATTCACTTCGCTTTTCGGGGGGGGTAGTGATGGGGTACGAACTAAACCCTAATGGCAAGCCCAATAACAGTGACGGCCCATCAGCCCAGAGCCCAAGAAAGAGTATCTGTTCGGCACCAAAGAGTTCGGCACGACCAAAGAGTTCGGACTCAGCCTACAGCTCGGTAAAAGCCGACCAGTCAAGCTCTCCTCTCAGATCGGCAAGAGCTGATCGGTAAAGTCCAGCAGTTCGGTCTCAGCATTCGACCGAACTAGGAGTTAGTGGACTCATGAAAGGCCTCCACGACCTCCACTATACCCACGATCTATTTAGTGGTACGAAGCAGTTATTGAGCAGTTATTGCTCACCCACGATCTTGTTAGTGGGGCTGCAAACCACGATCCTAGTTCAATGTACAAATATAACTTAGATCAGGTAGAAGAAGGGGTCTCTAGAGATAAAATATCATATAGCAAGTCTGTGTTGTAAGCTGTAATCCTAGATCAAGCAATACAATCTTGCCCTCCCTTCTTCCCGTGGACGTAGATTTACTTCAGTAAATCGAACCACGTAAATTCATTGTGTCGTAGTCTTTATTCTCTACCAGCATTTACTAACATCAGAAATTCGCGGATTCATCAATCATCATATAGAAAAATGATTTCATGTTAAAGCAATATTAATGAAGAGCAAGAAATATACATAAGATCAATTCAAACTATGCAAAACGTTCAAATGATTCATGTTAAACAAATGAAAAAAAACATCATATAGAAAACTAATTTCATGTTAAAGCAATATTGACTAAGAGTAAGAAAAATACCTAAAATCAATTCAAATTTATGCAAAACGTTCAACGAAGAATATTATGAAAAAGGATAGGAATATATGAGGATTAAAATCTAGCTAACAACATATTTATAGTAAAAAATAGATGCCTCTGCACAACTTTTCACTTCCTCCATTTATATAATGAAAAATGCTTTTTATCTTCCAAATTCAAAACTTATAAACGTCCCCTTTAAATATGATAAATAAGTTACAAAACTGAAAATTAAATTTAAGATTAGTGGTCAAAGCTATAATGACACGTTTTATATTATAATGTAGGTAGGGTAATATTAATTGTGGAATTTAAATGTTGAATCACAAAAGACGGTTTTTTTTTCTTATAATGATACATTGATTATGCACTCTTATAAATATTCAAAATGATGCCCACAATTTATAAATATTTCAAAAAATGGCCCAAAACTCTGTTTTTTTATTTTCTTACATATATTAGGCACAAAAAAAATTTATGTTTTGTACTCCTCCTTCATGACTAACTTATTTAAAAGCATAAATTTCTCTAGTTTCATTATCATTTAATTATTTTTATCTCATTACTCATCTCCTTCGCATCTTTATAATGTCGAAACTTTTGGCAACACCGTCATTTAAAAAATATCTTAGAGTTGGACCCCAACGTCAAAATCATGCGTCCGCCAATGGGTATAATACCTGGATGTGATTGCCACTTCGTACCAAAATGCTTCAAATAATCAGAAATCACCTGAGATTTTAATAGGCCTAATGTAAAATAACATCAGTAATAATAAAGTCAACCAGTATTAAAAAATTATAGTCGGACTAGCGTTACTAAAAAAAGAAAACAAAAAACACTTTTAGTTAACGTAATTGATGAGGTCACGTTTTGGTGAAGCTACAGAGTCAACATTACCGTGTGAACACGCTAGAAGAATGCCAACTCAGCATTTGTCAACCCAATGGGATCGCCCTACCACACGTGCCAACATAAACAATACTCTCTCTATCTGAAGTTTCATTCCAGTCCGTGTAAAACTAGTGTTGTAGACTGTGAGCTGGCAAAAGCGCACCTTCCTTCTCTATGACCCACATACATATATATACCCATATCCCCTTTGACTTATTTTCCTCATTCTAAACCATTCCCACAATTCTCACACATCCTAACTCAATTGTCTGACATGCAGATTTCAAACAACAGAATCAAGCAACAGCAAAACACCGCCGCCGCCGCTTCTATCTCCATGTCTGCGCCGCCGCCGCAGCGCCTCTCTTATGAGGAAGAAGCCTCGGTAATGGTGGCGGCGTTGAAGAATGTTATTACGGGAGAAGCGGCGCTCTCAAACCCGGCTAATGATTTCAGATTCTTGTATTCCGGCGGCGGCGGCGATGGGGTCTTCTCTGTTTCCGGCGATATGGAGACGTGCGGATTCTGCGGGATTAAAGGGTGCTTGGGGTGTAATTTGTTTAATGAGGAGAAGAAGGCGGTGAGTGCGCCGCCGAAGAAGAGGAAGAAGAAGAACTACAGAGGAGTGCGGCAGCGGCCGTGGGGGAAATGGGCGGCGGAGATACGGGACCCGCGGAGGGCGGTGCGCGTGTGGCTGGGGACGTTCGAGACGGCCGAGGACGCCGCGCGGGCGTATGATAGGGCGGCGATTGAGTTCCGGGGGCCGCGGGCGAAGGTCAATTTCCCGTTCTCGGACTACACTGCGGCCGCGGGGTCCTCTGCTTCTGCTGCTGAGAGCTCATCGAGCTCTCAGCAGAAGCGGAAAGGGGAAAGGGCGGTTGTGGAATCTCCGAAGAAGATTAGTAAACAGGGGAATGGGGGGATTTGGGAAACGGGATCGAGCAGCAAAAATCAGAGTGATAATATATGGGATTTGACGATTGGGGAAGAAGAGATGGAGCAGTGGCTGGTGATGATGGATTTCAACAATGGCGATTCCTCGGATTCTGCTAATGGCGGGAATGTCCAATGCGTGTAGTCATATTGAATATAGAGAATTAAGTTTTAAATAATCAGATAGCAGGTTTGAAGATTTTTTTATTCAAACGCTTCCTATATTTTTCTTTTCGATTGTTTTATATGGGGGGGGTTGGAATTTATATACTCCTCTCTCATCTTTATAAGGAAATTGCTATTGTTTAATTAATGAATAGATGATTGTGATTAACATATATATTGATTTAATTAGTTTGTCACCACCAAATATTTCGTTAAACCCATGCAAAACACAACAAATAAAAACTACCAAGGACGCATCTCTCTTCACGAATATGGTAATTAACATAAATAAAAGCTAAAAAAGTAGTACTCCAGTACTAAAATATGTCAACTTGAAACCGTAACAACATTTCATCAACATGTTTCAAATTACGCAATTTTAAAAGTATAAATATTAACTTTTCCAAATGCTTATTCTGTTCAAAGTTCAAACACACAGAGTAATATATTTTCCCCGTTATCTTGAAACTAGGATATTAAAAGTGTGAAAGTTGAAAACGAGTAAGGACAAGCAGTAGCAATTGAATAATGATGGACAGAAGATATTCCATCTGACATGTCAGCATTAATTAGACTCTTTCTTCCCAGGGATAAGATATTCGGAATTCACACGTTTTCCATAAAAGGCAATAGTTTAACTAACTAAATGGAGTCATGTGTTTAATTAGAGTGAGCTGAAATGATAGAAAAAGGAAACCACATTTAACACGTGATCAAAAAGCAGGTGTATTTCCCTAGCAAGCACTGTTGTTGTAACTTGTAAGCCAATCCAAAACGGTATAATTTGCTGTCATCTAAGAGTGTCCATTATAGGTGGATAACTTCAATAGCCCCGCACTCTTTTTTGTCCACAGTCCCAGTTCTTTTTTCACGCTCAAAAATTATACAACGAAATATTAATCTATTGAACATCATGATGCTGTTCACACTGCGCCGCCACCTCCCCTACATGCCCAAACTTCTTCAATCAAATCGGCATGGAGTGCGATATGTGTTGTGCTCCTGCGCATATCAGTGAAACATTGGATCAAATATTCATTGCTCTGTGGTACGCCCATCTCGTTGTATCGTCCGACGACGAGTAATCGCACGAGGGATCGCGGCCTCCGGGATCTCCACCACGCGCGCCGCATCGTCCGCATCGGCGTCGTTCTGCACCTCTTGAATCAGAGAATTCAACGCTTCGTTCCACAAATCGTCCATTTTAAATACCAATAGAATCCACAAATATTAGTGAGAGAAAGTATGAGTGAATAATTGGAATGGTGTAAAAATAATGAGTGAAATGGAGTGTATTTATAGGTAAACTAAATTGAATTTTAAAAAAAACAAAAAATAAAAAATCGTTCGCCCCGCCGCAAACCGCCCCCACTATAGGCCGGCTCGCCGGCCGCCCCGCCGCCCGGAGACCGGCGAGTCCTCGCACATTTCTCGGCGGAAGGCCTTCCGCCCCTTTTTTTTGTCCGCTTCGGGGGCGGATGTCCCGCCCATAATAGACCGCCCCGCCTTCGCCCTGCCGGGGCGGCCGACGCGCCTATACTATAGTGGACACTCTAATGAAATATTCGAAGAATAACTCCCTCAATCAAGATAAGTGGAGCAAACAATTTCTTGTGTCCAAATTGAACATTGGCTATATCAAACCTGTTTAATTGGATAACCGAGGGGTAAGAAGCAGTAGACATTGTTGGGATGATTTTCTGTGTGTTATTCATCGATGGGGCAATCCTCTTAATATAGAAGATTGCCCTAATTTACATAAGGTTAAGAATCCCCTAATTTTGGATGCTATCAATTACATATTAATTACATGATCCTTTCCTTAGTTACAATATTTGATTTCCATATTCTAACACTCCCCCTCAAGCTAAGTGACGGCATCTCCGATCCTTAGCTTGCCTAATACTTCTTCAAACACCTTCGAGTGGACAACTTTGGTTAGGATGTCTGCCAGTGGATCTTCTGAGCGGATAAAGGGAAACTCAATAATTCCCTTCTCTATCTTCTCTTTTATGAAGTGTCGATCAATTTCCACATGCTTCGTTCGGTCGTGCTGGACTAGATTTTCGGCTATGCTGATTGCTGCCTTGTTGTCACAGAACAGTTGACTCTTCTAAGTAGGTGGGAAGCCTATTTCTGTCAGGAGCCTTCGTATCCACGTGATTTCAGTTATAAGGTCTCTTCCATCGGTGACCTGGGGTTTGAGGACTCCGTCGTTTGTCGCTTCTCGTCGGACAGTCGCGTAAGCGTCCCGGACTGAGGGCAGGGGTTACTTCGTGTCCGTCATTGAGTGCCATTAGAAACTGGAAGAGCCTGGTCTCCTGTCTTTCTCGGTTGTAGATCGCGATATCTTCCGGGTCCTTCATCGGTTTTGGCTTCTTTCCATCAATCGACATCCAAATGCTTTGGAGTCGGTTCCACAGTTGTTCGAGGGTCAATTCTCCCTGTTTGATGTTGCTTGCTTTTCAGTGTAGGTCGTATACCTGGAGCGAATCGCCTCCGCTGCCGTATGTCACGGCTAGCCCCTCCCAAAGTTCTCGAGCAGTTGGGTATTGTGATACCTCATTCACGAGTTCGGGTTCCATATTGTTGATGATCCACCCGAACGCACACTGGTCCAATTTTTGCCATGTCTCGTGGCTGGGATCGGTTTCTGTCGGAGGTTCTAAACCCTTCGAGATATGGGATGTTAAGCCTTTTCCCCCAATCGCTCGTTTGATCAGGTTCGCCCGCAGTGGTTAGTTGTCTCCCGATAACTTGGTTGAGACGGCTACTTCACTGAGGTTGTCTGCGTTCACCGTCGTTGGTCGTGGGGTGATTGGCATGGTCTGGAGGTTTCGGAGGAACTCTGCAAACTTCATTATGATGTCGTCAGGGACATTCACCAACGAATTCTTATTCTCGTTGTCTGATTCTGACATCGTTTTTTTTTTCTGATGATTGCAGGTTTTTGCCTTTTGGCCTGGGTTCGAGATTGGTATTTGGACGATGATGATGTTAAATTCTGAGTCCCTATTGCTCAACCTACTCTGGTACCATGTTTAATTGGATAACCGAGAGGGAAGAAGCAGTAGAAATTGTTGGGATGATTTTTTGTGTGTTTTTCATCGATGGGGCAATCCTCTTAATGTAGAGGATTGCCCTAATTTACATAAGGTAAAGAATCCCCTAATTTTGAGTGCTATCAATTACATATTAATTACATGATCATTTCCTTAGTTACAATATTTGATTTCCATATTCTAACAAAACCAATCAAAAATAATTTGGGGAACACCGCAGTTGATCGACGGAGAAGGAGCACGGAAGAAGAAGTCGAACGGACCCAAGTCTTTTTCAAATACTATTGCCACTTATAAGATTTTAAGACCTTACATCTTGCTCCATCAGTCCGACTTCAACAAGACAGTTTTATTTTGGTATAAGAATTAAGATAAATGTGTTTATAAGTTAAATAAAAATATATAACTGAGAAGGATAGAGAAGTGAGAATGCTATATAGTTAATTTTTATCAAAAGATGAAGTAATTTTTTTAACTTGGAAAGTTTTAAAAATAATATTACGAATCAATTAAATTGGAATTGATGAAGTAAAAATTAATGAAACGTTTTATAACTCTTTAAAATGTTATGCTTAATCAAACACCTGCTTAGTGTTAAATAAGAAACATCATTATCTTCATCAAAATAAAAAGATATAATCAATTCGGGAACAATAATTTGAAAATATTGGGAATTTTGGGCATTAACAGCAGAGAAAATAGTAAAGAAAACAGCCCAGTTATACAACATACTAGCAATAGTATTATTGGGCTATTCAAATGGCTGCTATATGACATTGTAAATGACATTATGAATAAAATACTCCTCCTACTCTCTATTGATGGGTCGATATTTCTTAAATATCTCAAATCAATGAAATACATGCCATACATTTTACTTTTAAAGTTTATCTATAGATGCACATGTGATATATGTAGACTGATTTTTTTTCATGACTAGCTTAGTGAAGACAAATCTCTAATTGGCAATCTTTATTGTTAAGGAGTCCAACTCAAGGTTAATGGAAAAAGCTGTGAAGATTAAAGAGAATGAAGCCTGCAATGTTGATGTGTTGAAGAGGAACCAAGTGGTAGCGTGTAAAGTCACGAGCTCTCAACTTATCAATCCTACATGGAAAGAATGCTTGACTAAAGGATAGCTAGAGGCAGAGTTTCTGATATCAAGTACATTAAGGTGCAGATCTGCTTTAGAGCATCTCCAGTGGTCGGCGAGCGAGCGCCTCGCCAATTTTTGGCGCTCGTCGAGCGGCTCGCCGAACTATTGCAGCCGGCGAGCGCCAAATCGGCGAGAATTTCGGCGAGGGCACGCCGATTCCCGGGCGCTCGCCGATTCTCTCGCCGATCGGCTCACCGCTATTGCAGCCTCCCGATCGACGAGGAACCGGCGAGCCAATTTTATTTTTTTTCGAAACACTATATATACGTGCGTGGATTAGGATTTTTTTTAAGTAATGTAATTTTTTTTACTTTTTTTTAATTAATGTATTTTTAAAAATTTAATATTATTAGAGAATTTTCCCGTATATGTGTCGTGAATTTAATTCCGTATTTTGTATGATTGTTTAATTATTTGTTTTTAGTGCTGATGATGTGGCAAGGCTATGACTGAGCTATTGCTTGTCCAGTTGCTTGTCCAGCTGATGTGGCAGGAGGAATTTAGTGCTGCTGATGTGGCATGGCTGGGCTATGGCTTGTCCGCCGACCACTGGAGATGCTGTTATGCTTTCGGTTAAAGTAAGTTGTTTGGTTCTGCTTTTGTTTGCTAGTCATGCTAGGGTTTTAGCATAATTCTAGATCTTTCTCTAGTATATTATATATATAGATTGTAATCTGTAAAGAAAGTTGAGCAATCATATTGAATACAAAAGTCCTTTCTACAACAAGCTATTTTACTATGCATACATTTACATTGTTTCAAATGGTGTTCTCCAGCTTCACCATATTCTCTAACATTTATATCATCAATAAATCTATTTCACCTGCTATTGTATGCTAGGTCGCTCTAATGGTCTTTTGTATTAAAAAGATTCATCAAGCTATATTAATAGCCATCAAATCAATTTAGGAATTATTGTTCTACTTGGTAGTATAATTTTATCTGTCAATTTATTTTATATAAATTGAACATGCCATTTCTAGTGAATGTTAATGAAAGTAATGTGAAAAATATTGATTAAAGTGTGTAATAGTGGTATTCACACTATATAGTGCTATTTATGATTCTTCCTTAGTTAGGGTCAAACTTTTAGATTAATGGTGGATTTTTTTTGTTTGGAGTTATAAAATCACTTGTACTTATCCTCGTTGCTAAGTGTATTATGGTATATGTCTCTCACCGAGAGGGGATTTAGATGTAAATAACGGTGGTGGTGTATTTACTGGAAAAAAGAGTATTGCCAAATGATCAACTTTCTAAAATGCATGTTAACTTTTGTTGATTGATTTTTTACTCAGAATTATTAAACGTACAACACAGAGATAAGTAAGAGCTATGTTTGTGTGGAGTAATATTTATTCAAACTGCCAAACCAAATTTCAGAAAATTTTAATCTATTCAATTTAGTTGGTACTATAGCCTTACTTTTAATTAAAAAAAATCAATTATAGTCTATAATGACAATATTATGTCCAATATTCGATCGTTTTGTAACAAGATTCGGTTAGTTGATGCATAAAGTAAAGATTTAGATGAATTATTTGACGTATTTTGATTGACTAATGAAGACAGAATTTTTCAACAAAAGTCAAGAATGACGTGAAATGTGGTCCACCATTTCGGTCCGTCCGTAAAATGTAGTCCATTTTACTTTTTTTCTTTTTCTTTTTTTTTCCATTTTAAGTTTATGAACTTCACTTTCCACTAACTCATTACACTCACGTTCTATTATAAAACTAATATATAAATGTGAGGCTTACATTCCACTAACTTTTTCCACTTATTTTTTTCACAGTTCTTAAAATTCGTGTTGAGTCAAATATGAACAACATTTTGCGGACGGAAGTATTCACCAAAGTTTGTACTCAATACTCAATTAGATACGTCAAAAATCTTGGTTTTCACATGATTAACTATATCCATGATTGCATCAATTAAAAAATCATCGTAAAAAAAGACTTTTTAAGTTTGAACTTTGAATTATAATAAAAAAAGAATTCAAAACTCATGCTATAAAAAAACTAATCAAATTAATAAGATAAAAGTTCAAACTAGGGAGTTTAAATTGGTTTTAAACAATGGCAGTTGCTTCGGAACTACGCAATGCTCACACGTGTCGCCATCTCAACGCCGACTTTATTGCCACCGTGTCCCACTTTCCCAATTCATTCCCAAATCTCCTCAAAATCACCGCTAAGTTCTCCATCATCACTCAAATTCAAAATAAAATTTTCAGCTCCTCATTCAGATTGTTTGAATCCGAAATAAAAAATTTAGCGCTCTTGATTGTATACTCAAATTTGAAATAAAATCTCAGCTCCAGGATGAGATTTATTTTTGGGGGAAAAAGGTTGTGAATTCTCCAAAAATTGAACTGATTCTTTTGTTTGACTGTAATTTTCCGGAGGCGGAGCGCCACCACCATGGGCGGTTCACAGAGTCGCGAAGGGCTCGAACTTTCCGATTCGGAATATTCCGATGAGGAGGAGGAAGAGGAAATCCAGGAGCACGCAGAGGATCGCTCCCCACAGGTCAGTGCAAAAACCCTAAATGAAATCGATTCAAGGCTGCAGGATTTAAAGCTGAAGTACCCGAGTAATGCGTCTCCTTCGCCTCAGAAGCCTAAAGTTGACTTAAGGAACGCCGTTAAGCTTTACCTTCACATCGGCGGCAACACGCCCAAGGCGAAGTGGGTGGTCTCTGAGAAGCTTAGTTATTATAAATTTGTTAAGAAGTTGAAAATCGAAGACGAGGACGAGTATGATGAAGACGAATTGCGTCGTGGGGAAGGATTTTGGGTTTTGAAAATTGGGGAGAAGATCGGTGTTAGGGTTTCCACGGATTTGCAGATGAAGTTCTTCGGGGACCAGAGGAGGGTTGATTTTGTGGATAGAGGCGTTTGGGCGTTGAAATTTTTCGTGGATGAGGAGTATAGGGGTTTTGTGACTAAGTTTCAGGATTGTTTGTTTGAGAATGTTTATGGATTGAGAGCCACGGAAGAGAACAAATTGAAGATATATGGGAAGGAGTTTATAGGTTGGGTGAAGCCGGAGGAGTCGGATGATGCAATGTGGGAGGATGCAGATGATGGTGAATGGAAGACTCCTGATAAGAGGCCGGTGGATTTCCCGGAGAGGGAGAGCCAGGATTTGTTGGAGGAGTTTGAGGAGGCGGCAACTGGTGGAGGGATTCAGAGCTTGGCTTTGGGGGCACTGGATAACAGTTTCTTGGTTAGTGATTCAGGAGTTCAGGTTGTCAAGAACTTTAGTCATGGGATTCATGGGAAAGGAGTTTATGTCAAGTTTGATGACAATAACTTGGGATCGAGTTCTGGTAACTCCGCAACCCCAAAGAAGGGGCTTTTAATGAGGGGAGAGACGAACATGATGCTGATGAGTCCATTAAAGGGAGGGAAGTCACCTACAACTGGGCTTCGCCAGTTGGATATTGAGACAGGGAAGATTGTCACAGAGTGGAAGTTTGCAAAAGATGGGGTTGATATCACTATGAAAGATATCACTAGTGATTCAAAGGGTTCACAATTGGACCCTTCGGAGTCGACTTTCTTGGGTCTGGATAACAACAATCTGTGTCAGTGGGATATGCGGGACAGGAAGGGAGTGGTTCAGAAGATCACAGATGACAATCCACCGGTGCTGCATTGGACCCAAGGTCACATGTTCTCGAGAGGGACCAACTTTCAATGTTTTGCAACGGCTGGAGATGGTTCCATTGTTGTTGGGTCGCTTGATGGGAAGATTAGACTGTACTCAAGGACATCAATGAGGCAGGCAAAAACTGCATTCCCTGGCCTTGGTTCACCCATAACATCGGTTGATGTTACTTATGATGGGAAGTGGGTGTTGGGTACCACAGATACATATTTGATCTTGATATGCACTTTGTTCACGGATAAGGATGGTAAGACGAAAACTGGCTTTTCTGGTCGGATGGGAAACAAGATTCCAGCTCCGAGGTTGCTGAAGCTGACTCCTGTTGATGCACATCTGGCCGGAGATGGTAATAAATTCCATGCTGGTCATTTCTCTTGGGTAAGTTACTCTTGCAGATATAATTCCTTTTAACCCTTTTGACTATAAATGCATTTGTATGACTTACATGCTTGAGTATGCATCTGCTTGCAAATAGGCATAGCCCTTCAATCCTTATATATATGCTATTTTTGTCTGTTATGTTAATGTGCTGTGTATTCCCATAATCCTTTTGTGTTATCTCATTTAAAGTAGTTGATCTGTTGGACTTGAATCTTCTTTATGAGTAGTTGTTTGCTTGTTATGATTTATATTGATATTGCACACGGATGCCCTGTTTGATAGACCTCGTCCATACTGCTTAATCGTGCGCACAGAATCATCCTTCCAAGGGAAGCCTTTATTCAAATTCTCGTGGTTTCTTCGTTTGTGAATTTTGATATTAAAGCCATGGATATTCAAGTTAACCATATCAACCACTTGGTACATATATGTATGTGTGTGTATTCTACCCTTCAGTTTGGTTCCTTTAGAGATTGCAAACTAAGTAATGCTTATATTTCTTCATTTTATTATGTGATTGGATGCAGTATGGGGTTTTTTTTTTGATTATGTCCTTTGAATTAAATGCGTACTTGTTGAATTTGTCAGGTTACGGAGAGTGGTAAGCAAGAAAAGCATCTGGTTGCTACGGTGGGGAAGTTCAGTGTGATATGGAACTTTCAGCAGGTGAAGAACCGCGCGCATCACTGCTACGAGAAGCAGCAAGGGCTCAAGAGCTGCTACTGCTACAAGATAGTATTGAAGGACGAATCCATAATTGAGAGCCGGTTCATGCACGACAAATTTGCAGTGGGGAGTTCCCCTGAAGCTCCGCTGGTTGTGGCGACTCCGATGAAAGTAACTTCCTTCAGCATGTCTGGGAAACGAAGATGAGGATGTTTGGCTTGGTTGGTTGTTTAATTTGCCTGCTAGAGATGGAGATGTGGTTTTATTTTTATTTCATTGTGGGGTATTTAGAGTATTTTTTTCTTGTAAAGGGGATTGATTTGATTCTTCACTATTTGTTTCTGTGTATTTCCCAAGTCCAAAGCTGTTTGAGTATTTGGAAACATGTGCATCTCAACATGCTTCAATTTGTATCCAAATTGAAGTATTAGGAAAAGTATGATTTGGATGTTTGAGTTGCAAAGCTGTTGCCTCATTTTACAAGAAACATGTGCATCTCAACAGACCAAACAAGAATTTGAAATGATAGTGGAAATTTCAAATATGTAAACCCAAATTAAGTAAATAAAATATAGAAATGAGGAGGATGAAATAAATAAATATTTCTAGAAATTTAAAAAATGAAGTCAAATAAAATTAAAACATTGTTCGCGCCAGGTAGGGGTCGAACCTACGACTTTCTGCTTAGGAAACAGACGCTCTATCCACTGAGCTACAGGCGCTTGATGCATGTCATAATAACATTGTATTTCTTGTTATTAATCCACATTAAAGATAATTCTACTTTCATTTTAATGAACCATATAATACTCCTAGTATTTATCTGAAGAGCACTCTTCTTCTTGGAAGGAATATTTTTGAGCTGGAGGGTTTAATATAAATGGAAAAAGAAAGAAAAGAAAATGTAAATATGGAAAAATAAGATCATTTTGATTGTGGCTCATAAAAATGACTGAAAATAAGAGCATTTTAATATGTTTTGACGGCTATCTTATTTATATGCCAAACTTATTATTGTCGTAAATGGATACTTCGATGCATTTGCACAATGAATAATTACACTAGACTAGCATACAAATTTTCACATAAATCAACTAGTTATTTCTCCATTATACTTCACCACGACGCAACATTAAAACTATCCCAAAATATTAAATTGGGGAATTTAAGGTGGAGAAAAATGGGATTTAACTAAAGCTCAAGGCTTAGTCAATTGTTATAGCAATCTATCTTCAAGCATAGCCCCTCATGCACACCATCCCCCCTAAATCCATGTCCAACTTCCCCATTCCATATTCCCCCATTTCTCTTCTCCAACCTCCCTCTCTCCCCTTCCTCGCCGGAAACTTCCTCCATCTCCGCTGCCATGTCTGCCGGCGTCTTCCTCCTATGGCTCGTCAGCATCCCCCTCTTAATCCAGGCTGCACGACAACCTAGAGGTTCGTTCGTTAGACCTTTTTGTATAAATAGTTGTGCAAAAACATCCGTCATCAAAATAAATTATAGTAAAAAAATTTCCTTTCAACATTTCGAATACGAATTTTATAGAATATATCCTACATAAAAAAATTCTGCGTCCACCCCTGCATGCACGTATGTACGTATATCCACTTTCACAAATTTGATCCAAATCTTGTTCAATTCTACACATAGATTACCTCATAAGTTGCGGCGCTACAACCGAAATTAAAGAAGGGGCTCTTACATACATTCCCGACAGCGACTTCATCTCTAGTGGCAACACGACAACCGTACAACGCACCGACATCTTCCCTCGGCTGCAAACCCTTCGATTCTTCCCAAACGCCCATGCCACAAAGCATTGCTACAGTTTCCCAGTGATCAGGGGCTCCAGGTATCTCATCAAGACCGTATACTTCTATGGGGGTTTCGACGGAGGAAGCGCGCCGCCAGTGTTCGACCAGATCATTGACGGCACCAAGTGGAGCACTGTCAACACGACGGAGGATTTTGCTACCGGGGGATCGTCGTTCTACGAGGCCGTTGTCGCCGCTCAGAACAAGATCCTGAGCATATGCCTGGCTAGGAACCAGCAGACACTTGCTGGTTCCAGCCCTTTTATCTCGTCTCTCGAGGTGCATTACCTCGAGAGCTCTGTCTACAACTCCACCAACTTCGACAAAGCGATGTTGATGACAGTTGCCAGAAGTAGGTTTGGCTCGCGTGACGATGCCATCATTAGGTACTTTTAATTTTAGTTGATAAATTATATCAAATCAAACATCACAAGTGTCATGCCAACATTTGACAGCTTAATTGGTAAAACGTTTCTCCTTTGACTAATAGATTAAAGTCTCTGAGGACTTTGCAGTTACCCAGACGATATTTTTAACCGGTTCTGGGAGCCATACAAGGACGAGAGCCCGTTCGTGACGAGCAACTCGAACGTGACAACGACGTTGTTTTGGAACATCCCACCACAAAAGGCGTTTGCGTCGGCCCTGACAACGAGCCGGGGAATGACACTAACGCTGAACTGGCCGGCTTTCCCGCTAACAAGCGGGCTCTACTACATCGCGCTCTACTTCCAAGACAACCGAAGCCCGAGCCCGTACAGCTGGAGAGTCTTCGACGTTCAAATCAACGGCCACTTCTTCTTCCAGCAAATGAACGTCACAGAGACCGGGCAGGGCGTGGTCGGAACCAACTGGCCTCTCTCCGGAAAAGTCGTGATCACCCTGTCTCCATCTCCGAGTGCTCCGGTGGGGCCTCTCATCAACGCCGCCGAGATCCTCCAGCTCCTGCCCTATGGAAACAAGACTCTCACTAGAGATGGTATGTTTTTTAGTGAAACTTTTTGTGTTTGGTGAAGTGTGATGAGTTGGAACTATGAATGTCAGCGGCGGCGATGGAGGAGTTGAGGAAGGAGTTGGTGAATCCGCCGGAGGATTGGGCGGCGGATCCTTGCATGCCGGTGGGGCATTCATGGGGCGGCGTTCATTGCACCGGCACCGAACCCTTTCGTGTTGTGTCTTTGTAAGTTTGAGTTTCAATTCACAATGTTGAATGAATGTTGAATTGTAAAGGATTTTGACGAAGTTTGGATGTAGGAATCTAACCGGTTATGGATTATCTGGGAAGTTGTCTCCGAGTATAGCTAGATTAACTGCAATCCGGCACATGTAAGTTTTATAGCAAAATCGTGAAGTTTGATCAAGTTCTGGCTAGTCGAGAAAACTGCAAAGTTTAACATTGTTCGCAATTATTGCATGCGAAATATTCAGGAGGCCTACGTATATGACATATTCGTCTCAAATTGATGATGTGGTTGAGTAGGTGATAAGTGTGTTATCAAATTGTTCTGAATATGAACATTCGTATGGAGATATAAACCTAAATTTTGACTGTCGCGTTTATATATGATTTCATCCAAATCAAAGCTCATTCAACTATTGCGAACAATGTTAAACTTTGTGATTTTTTTAATTGATTTTGAAAGTTGCTTGACGGACCATAATATAACCAAATTTTATGATTTTTTTTTCTATTTAATGACCCTATATGTGATTCGGAGGTGATGGTGAGTGTGCAGTTGGCTTGGAGACAACAAGTTTCATGGTGTGGTACCTGATATGAGCCCCTTGAAAGCTCTAGAAACTCTGTGAGTTGTGGAAATTAATTCATGAAATGGTGATTAGTGTTAGTGTTTGTGTTTGTGTTTATGCAAATTGTGACAAGATTTATTGTGGAAAAAGGCATTTGGAGAATAATCAGTTTGAAGGACCGGTTCCTCCTTCCTTGGGACAGCTGCCGAATCTTCACGAAGTGTAATCTTCCCATCTTATTCAACATATCTAAGTGGAACATATCTTATTCGACATGAAATTTTATGCAATGTTGTTTTGTATACAGGTTTCTCCAGCACAACAAGTTGAATAGTAGCGTTCCAGAACCTCTCACCAAAAGAGACGGTCTCAGTGTTCGGTAATTCTCTCTTTATCTCACTTGATTTGGTGATTAATCTGCAGAAATGTAATGCATATATGGTCTCATGATTTGATGATCAGACTAGCCTAGGAAAATGCAGCACTTCAAGGAGATGTGATGATGAGCTGAGGTGAAATCAAGAGGGGGAGATTCTTGTTTTAACTCTATTGGAATGGAGATATGTACAGTGTGTGAATATATTTATTTGCTTGCTATTTTTACAATTATTGACAACATATTTATACAATATCGCAGTAATATTACTTAATTGCTTCATTATTTTCAAAGTCAACGTTGAGCAGAAAAATATGCAAAAAATTAATGAAGAATGTCGTGTAAAACGCCACGGCATAATTAATTAAAACTTTTTATTTCCTTATTATTTCATCAATAATCTTTCAACTCAACCGTCCACTTTCAACACCTTTCTCTCTCTCTCTCTACAAAATCTGTTATGTTATCTTCCTCTAACTGTCAAAAAATTGAGGATATTTATATGGAATGTTGCCGATAAACCCTACCTCAATTCTTCCCCTTTCCAACCCTCCGATTCTCTCATTTTCGCAATTTCTCTCTCCATCCTTCCCTACCTTCCGCTGCCGAGCCGCCGCCGACAGCGGTTTCCCGCGCTCCTGGTTCAATTCAGCCGCAGCTTCGGACGCCGCCGCAGTCGGAATCGGCTATAGTTTTCCGGATAACCTAGGCTCCGGCGCTGCTAGTGGGAGCAGTAATAGCAAGAGCGCCAAGGCTAATTCGAAAGAGAGATGGGCGCGAGATCGGGAGAGCTACATGACCGACGCCGACGACGCGCTGCCGCTTCCCATGACTCATCCTGATTCCTCACCCATGTCGCCGGAGGAAATCGATAAGAGGCTCAGTTGCGATCCTGAGATAGAGGTAATTTTTTTGAAAAACCTTGACCGTGGGGAATTACTGCTTCAAACGGTGTTTAATGTCGTAATGTTTGTTTCTATTGAGTGCAAATTATGATTTGGAGTTTGGCATTGTTTCTGAGGATGGGATGTTTGACAGTGAAAGCACGGCTAATTTGAGTATGGATTTTTATCAACATTGATGTTTACTGAAGCAGGAGCTGTATTTATCAATAACATAGGGTTCAATGTTCACTGTCAAATTTGGTGGAGTAGAATTTCTTGAAATCTGTTAGAGCACCCGCAACGCGTGCCGCCGGCGTTCCGCGTGCCGTTCCGCCGGAACGGTTTCGCCGCGGAACGCGTTGCGGCGCTGCATTCCGCTCCCGTCCCGTTCCCATTCCGTGCCGGGTGCCGACGGCACGTAACGCGGCACGGAACAAGCCGCCACGCGCCTGGGCGACGTGGCCGATCCCCGTGCGTGCGTGCTTCCCACTCGCCGGCCCGCGAGTGGGACACGTCAGCAATGACGCAATAATTATTTTTTTTTTATAAAAATCGAATTTTTAAAAAAAAATTTTTTTTTTTTAAACGGTAACATTACCGTTTTTTTTAACTTTTTCTTAATTTTTTTAATTTTTATTTTTATTTTCTTATTCTATAAATACACCTAATTCATTCATTTTATACACAACTATGCGCGCCTTCCACCAGGACACCGGTGTACAGTTCAAATATGTTGATATTTGGCAGCTCGTCAAGGACGAGGAAAGGTGGGCCGGTGGTGTCCGCTCCAGCTCGGGATCAACCTCAAAGCGGACGAAGCACACGACGAGCGGCCAGTACTCGTCTGGTGACACCGATGCGCCCAGTGATCGTGGCACGCAGGAGGTTGGGGTTACGGCCGCCGAGTACGAGGGATCTAGCCGTGGGCGCCGTCGTCCGCAAGGGACGAAGGCGGCGAAAGCGGCTAGAGCGAGGAAGGGCCGAGGAGAATCAAGCCAGTCGGCCTCGGGATCGGGCTCACAAGGAGGCTCGAACACACTTATGGTGGCGTACATAACCGCCACAATGGCGGACACTTCCCGCTTCTCGTACGCCCAATACACGGCCTGGTGGAACGGAATTGTGCATATGGCAGGACTACTTGGTCTTCCCCCTCCCCCTAAACCTCGACCGCCTCCGGAGGATGATTCGCCGGCGGAGTAGTTTTTTTATTTTCCCACGTTTAATTGTGTGTTTTTTATTGTGTGTTTTTTACTTTTTTAGGATTTGAATTGTGTGTTTTTTTTAATTTTTTTAAGTTTAAGTTGTAATTTTTTTTAATATTGTGTGTTTTTTAATAAAGTATGTTTGTTTTTTAATAAAGTATGTTTGTTTTTTAATAAAGTGTGTTTATTTAATTTAATTTAGTTGGAAATAAAAATAAAAATTGAAATAGAATGAATAGTAATTTAAGGAACGGTTAAGGAACGGAGGGTTGCAGGTTCCGTTCCTTAGTTAAGGAATGGAGTAAAAAAGTACAGTGGGGCCCTCAAATAGTGGTTTAAGGAACGGTATAGGAACGGTATAGGAACAGCGTTGTGGATGGCCTTAGTGGTGATTTAATTTCACCCTGTATTTTTAATTAAATACGATAAAAAAAGGTTTTTCATAGTTCAGGAAAAGGGGGATTTCCTCTCCCGCTTTGCTCTCACTTGCTGCTTCCAAATGAATTTGATTTGTTAGAAATAATAACGTAAGTTAGATGAAACGTTGCAAATTTGATTGCTTGCAACTACTTTATGGCGAGCAGTTTACTTATACCTTCATATTTTCCTTTTATCTTTCAGTTTCTGATGTCTTGACATGGAATGTTGCCAATAAGTAGTACTGTATTACCTTTTTATTTTTAATAGTTTATAAACCAACTTCTGCCTGCTAGAATTGTTTAACATGTATTCTGGAATTACAGGATTGCAAGCCAATGGTCTACGAATGGACTGGAAAGTGTCGTAGTTGCCAGGGATCTGGATTCGTGAGCTACTATAACAGAAGAGGAAAAGAAACTATCTGCAAATGCATACCTTGTCTTGGGATCGGTATTCTCAATCTCTCCTTCCAGTTAGCTTTTTTTGGTTTGTTCTTCTGTGTGAGAAACTTGGATTATTAGAGATTGAGGTAGCATAGAATCATTCTTAGAGGAAAATGTGAAGCATTGAATCTCTATGCCTTGCTGTCCATTTTACTGTGACAAGAGATTGGTTAGGATTTTTTACATACCAGCTATGAGAATACTGTTATACACACTTTTGTACTCCATTTCCTTGTACTTGAATAAAAACAAAGGTTTAGCAAATGCCAATAGACACATTTGGTAAGAAAATTAAACAAAAGGTTTGTTTAGAACACAAGGTATTGATGTAATTCTGAAAGGAGTATGGTGGTAAAACTATTAAAAGTGCACAGATGCTTCATTGTCACCTATCCAAAATGTTTTCCTTTCTCATGTGCAATGGATACAATTTTTACAATGAGATTACTCGTTTCATCAGCTACCTTAGGTTACCCTTCAATGCTATGATTGCCATATCCTATAGTAGTACTATATTTATTATGCTGACAATATTCATAGAATACCATTACACCACTTCCTAGATTGGGAAGTCATCATGTTTTGCTTGCATTATTTCGTTTAGATCTTTTACAAGTTAGTTTTCCGTCCACATTTTTCTTAAATGCTAATTATAATGCTTCCACAAATAAAAGTCATAATGCACTACTTAATTGATATTATGCACATTTAATGTGTCTATCTGCTTTAGGTGATATCTAATGCAGATCTTCTGTCAGCATGAGGAAATTTTTGAATGTAAATCCCACTGGTTTATCATCAACTTTTCATATGCACAGCGAACATCACTTTTAGCTCATTTGAAGGATCAGAAACCTGATCTTTTCTTTCGTCTTAGCAGGATATGTGCAGAAGATAACGGGGCGGGATGATATTAATGTGATGGAGGACTTGGACAACGGAAGGCCATCTTGATTGTTGATATGACCACATACACCACTTTTGCCTAATCCCAGAGTTGCCTACCAGAGAGATTCTTAAAGATGCACGATTATTGCAGTTTTTCAAATCATCGTAGGTCATTGTATTCTACCTATTTTTTCACAACTTTTTGAAAAGTTAGAGAATATGTATTGTATTTAGAAGGATAAACTTGCAAGAAAAAGGATATTGTAGAAAGATGGAATCAAGTAAACACATATAGCCACCGAATAAGATTATATTCTTCTCCTTTTGAAATTACCCACTTTCTGTGTCTTATTTGTAATTTTGTACATAAGCATCTTGATTGTGTGTTTTCTAAGTACTCCATGAATAAAGTTATTCTGTGTTATCATTCAAGCATCAGAATAACTCCAACCATATGCTTACATAGATTTTGCTTATATCTATTTATACCGATGATCCTCTTGGATTATCTCATATCTCATCCCTGTCTCAAGAGCGTTTCTTGACCCAAACGAGAAAAATGTCCAGTTTCAGTTTTCTCGACCTGCAGTACAATCTGTCGAAGAAGAAGTTCCTGAAGAAGCCTTCGAGGCTGTTCTCTCGAGACAGGCAGACGTCCAGCCTAGCTCCCGTTTACATGCCGAATGCAGAAGAGCTGAAGCAAGTTTTCAACAAGTTTGATTCCAACCGAGATGGGAAGATATCTCCAGAGGAGTATCAGGCTATATTGAAGGCGTTGGGAAAGAGGAATCTGGTGAGGAACGAAGTGCAGAAGATATTTGAGGTTGCGGATTTGGATGGTGACGGTTTCATCGACTTCAATGAGTTTGTGGAGATGCAAAAGGAAGGTGGGGTGAAGACGGTGGATCTGCATCGGGCCTTCGAGGCCTTCGACAAGGATAACGACGGGAAGATCACAGTGCAGGAGGTGTACGAGCTGCTGCGGAGGCTGGGAGAGCGATGCAGCCTGCAAGACTGCCAGAAAATGGTGCGAGCTGTCGATGCCAACGGTGATGGTGTGATCGACTCGGATGAGTTTGTCACTATGATGACTCGCACCATGATTAGATACTAGATTTGTTATTACCCTCTGGTGATATGATTTCGAGCATTTGTGTTTTATTTCATCGATTAGGAAACACCCTTATGTGTATTCGAAATATGTTATGCTCAAGCTTGGTTCGTTTAGTATCGAATTAATTCATTTAACGAGCCAATTACTATCATACTCAAGCTTGGTTCATTTAGCTAACGAGTTTGAACGCCTCGAGCTGCTCGATTGATGTACAAACTCAACCCTGAATAATTTCATACGAAGTAGAACTATTGAAAATATTGATTACGAATTAAACATAACCAACAAAATGATTTCAACTGTGGCATAACTTGCACAAAAATAAGGAAGAGAATCAACTTCAAATTTAAGCTTAAATATATGCAGGGATAGTAACTAGAAACCCTTCCTACAGCATACCAGCTATCAATTCATCTCACTACTCAAGATACCTATTGACTGCCAGTGACATTTGAATTTCATTGTGAATTGAACATAGATAAATGACACTACATTCGACGAGCCAAAGAGATTCGTTGTCTCTATGTAAATCTAAGCATGATCATCGAGCCAAACCCCACCAGCAATGATCAGTGGGAAACTACTTACCAGTAGTCATTGCAAGAGCATTTGCCATCCTTGAAATGATGGAACCGCTTGTTGTCTCTCACAATCAACTCCCTCCCGACAACTCTGGACATGATCTTAATAGCATTGTGACAGTCACCACAGACACGAAGGTTCTTGATGATCCGAAGAGTTTGCCTTGCTGGAGTGCTGATCAGACCATATGCAATTGCTAGGCGCTCACTATGGTAGAGCAATGCCTGCTCCTTGGCTTCCTGATCAATGTCGTGAAGAACGTATCTTGTGTCAGGCACGTATGCTTGAGGTTTGTTAGCAGCCATTATCTTCTCCTCGTCCTTGTAGAGAGTGGGATTACGGAACTCAAGTATCCTGTTTCTCCCCACGAGCATGTTGAGACGGGAGTGTTTCTTTGGGGGAGGAGTTGGGATCTTGTTTTTGACAGCCTTTGAAGGGTCAAGACTAACCAACAACTCCTCAGCATGATCTTCAAGCTCAATGTCTCCATGTATACGAGCATAGTTCATCAATGCCTCCCAAAATACAGCTGTAGGTTCAAATGGAAGAGACTCTATATACCCCTGAGCCTCAGCAAGATGTCCCAACTTACCAAGAACACCTAAAAGTCCCACATAATGTTCGATTCCAGGAGAAATCCCATAATCAGTCTTCATTGAATCAAAATATATGAATCCCTCTTCTATAGCATCAGCGTTAGCACAAGCTTCTAAAACAGCAAGAAAGGTCTCCCCATTCGGTGTCAAACCAGTTGTCTTCATCTGTTCAAACAATGCCAAACCATCATCACCAAGGCCATTCACTGCATACCCATTAATCATCAAGTGCCAAGAATCCATATTTCTATCAACCATATGATCAAAAACTCTTTGTGCATCTGTCATACTTCCACACTTTGAGTACATATCAAGCACCTTATTAATTAATTCAAGATCACCCCTATGCACTGACCTCAAGAAGTAGTCGTGCACTTTCTTCGCCTCCTCAAATTTCTTCGAGTTCCCACACGACTGGAAAAGCAAGCTAAAACACTCGGCATCGGCAAGCACTCCCTGATCCATGTGTTCAATTGCTTCCTTAACCTTACCCTCTCTGCTCAAACTAAGCAAGTCGACAACTGGCGTCACAACCGCGCTGGCTGCCTGATCTCTAATGGCTGGAACTCGGTTATCATTTGCCGCAGCTTGCCCATGTGATCCCCACTGGTTCTGGTGTTGCTGTTGAGGTTGAGCGTTATACCTATTTCCCCCTTGATTAACACCGCCACCACCACTGGGGTAATTCTGTACCCGATTCGAGTTTTGTGGATAACCCTGGTTCTGAAATCCTCCTTGCTGAGGATAACCCCTCTCCAAATTCGGGGTTGGATTCGCTGCATATCCTTGATTCTGACCGTTGCTCCGTTGGTGCTGGTTAACGTTATCTCTCACCAAATTCGGGTTAGAATTCGGCGCATATCCTAGATTCTGACCATTCGAATTCGGCCTAAGTCCTTGATTCTGGTTATTTCCCCACTGATTTACGTTATCCTTCACCAAATTCGTTCCCGAGTTCGGAGCATATCCTTGATTCGGCGGATACCTCTGGTTCTGCTGAAACCCCTGATCTGGAAAGTTAGGTCTGGGGTTTCCTCCTTGACTAGAACTGAAACTCCCTTGATTTGGATAACCTCGGCTCACTCCTCCATTCCTATTACCGTAACCAGCGTCATAACCCTGATTATTCTGAAAATTATTGTTCCTCTGACCACCAGGGTGGTTACCGAAATCATTATTCTGGGGCGAGCTCTGATTGCCGGGATTTTGATTGTGATTAAACGAGGGAGCAGAGGAATGAGCGTCTGGATGATGGAAATCACTGGGATAGGCGGAGGTGGAGAGAGCTCTGATTGCCGGGTGCCGGATTAGGGTTTTGGAAATTGAAATGAAGGGCGGAGAAAAGCGTACCATGTAGATATAATAAGTGGCAGTAAAGGAGAATCGAGCTCGGAAAATGGACGATAACGGCGACGCCATTTCCTAGTACAGATTTTTGTGTGTGTGAGAGAGAGAGAGAGAGAGAGAGGGATAAACCCTACTGATAAATCATGGATGAAGAACAGTTTCGGTCTAATTCGGGTCAGGGTTATTCACCCAATGGGCCGTTGCTAATCGGGCTGGCTTAGTAAATCTGCAGGCCCTAAATTTCGATTGGTTTGTTGGGTCCGAATTTGGGGTTGAAAACTGACTTGGGACTTTGGTGTTTATTTTGCAAAGTTGAAACTTTGTATTTCATGATCAATACTCCCACTAATTTCATTTTGTCATTTTGAGATGTCCACAAAAAAATTGACTTATTTCTAAAATTTGGAAATTTATCTCTTATATTTTACTTATATTTTTTTTTCTCTTTTACTCACTTTATCAACTTTTCATTAAAACATGTGTTGTCAACTTCTCATTAAAACATGTGTTGTCCACAAATGAGAGCAAACATGGCACAATTGAAAGAGATGTAAATGTAAGTTATACTTTAAGAGCAAACATGACACAATTGGATTTCAGGCAGGCTACCGAAATTGCAGGAGAAACCACACGAGCACCTAATTGAGATACAAGCATATGCGCAAGCATTGGTAGAAATGCAGAAAGACTGAATAAAGTGGCCAATTAGAGGGTGAAGGGAGGGAATACAATGTTCATCAAGAATTTTTCCACCAGATGATCATGTGAGACAAGTTGACGATGAGAGAAGAATATAAAATGACATGAGTACTTGTTAAAACTACTATTTGTAATTTAAAATTATGTATTTTAAGTTTTTTATTCATTATTTTATGATTTTGTATTGACTAAAAGCGTGACTGTCTTGTAAATGGTCGAAGGAAGTGATGGGGATCACCAATAACATCTCATACTATACACATAAATATGAGTGACGGACCCTTCCTACTACATCTCTTACTACACAACCATGAGTGATAAACCTCACTATCACTTATCATATCATGTTTGTGTGTGCAGTAGGAGATATAGTAGATGTTATATTACACTTACCAAAAAAGGTAAAGTTGCATAATTTTAATGGACGTATTGACTAAAATATGTTGCAAACAGCACAGTATTGAAGTGATTTAATTTATGCAACTTTACCGCCATAATTTTATGTATTCAAAATAGGGGCAGTGTGAGTCTGCTGCAAGGAACAGAGTGAAGTTGAAATCTCGAGACGATGGAAGACGAAGACGAAACTATCTCCAATTCCGGAGACTCTGCAGGATCCGAACCCGATTACGACGTCTCCCCCGAATCAAATGGCTCCGATTGTGATAGCGAAGATGAAGAAATTCCGGCTCCGCAGCCGAACCTCCGGCGAAAGTTGCAAAACGTATCGGCCCTCGTGAGGTTTGTAGCCTGTTAGCTTAGTTTTATGGTAATTAGCTACTGCTCAGAGATTACAACGGCATTGGGTTGTGCTGGCTGCTAGTGTGTGAGGTGCTTGGATATTTGGATTTTTTTATCGTTTCTATCACATTGCTTTTCAAATTAATGCTCCTTGGCTGTGTCGGTAATATTTAATTTAGGGTTTTAATCCCTAACTAGAAATGCAGTAATTTGCAATTGAGAGGAGATGCTTTTTACTGAAATCAGTTACATTACATGGTTTTGAACCAGGGGAAACCTGGAAGTGAATCGGCTGTCGCTATTTCCTCGAGTGTATTCTGTGGTGGGTTCAGAGGCCACCATAAGAAAGCCCTTTAAGCCTCCCTCCTCCTTTGGATACTCTGAGAACAAAGAGCGGTTGGCACGTCGGCTTTCTGCTCGCAAGCGGTTTGTGCCATGGGGGTCCACGAGGCCTGTTCTAGTCCAAATCACGAACATTTTTAGTACTCCCAAGACCGTTGAGAACGATCCCGAGGAAAGTGAATCACTTCCCCCAGAAATTGAACCCTTGGTGTTGTGGCAGCCAGAAGAGGCCAAGGACCAAAACGATGAATCTTTTATAATTGTAGATCCCCTGCTTGTGAAGTTTCTCAGACCCCATCAAAGGTACATCTCAGCTGGTTTTCTGGTTTTCAACCTGTGAGAGTAAGATTTGTTCGTTCGTGAAACTAAAACACACAAAATGTTTCCACTACTAAGATTTGTTAGATATGCCATATGTTGTGACTAGCATCTATGTATCATTTTGCATTTATCATGAGGATAAGCATGTAGCTTCATGATACATATTTGTTAATTCAATACTTACTGTTGGTTAGTGATTTATGTTAAAATTCAGTATCAAACAATAAGTTGCGAAACCCAATATGGATAAATACTGTTTTCATTTTATATACCTGATGGGGTGCGTACTAAACAAGCCCAACAGCAATGACGGCCCATCAGCCCAAAGCCCAAGGAAGAGTATGAGTTCGGCATTACCAAAGAGTTCGGCCTCAGCCTACAGCTCGGTAAAAGCCAACCTATCAAGCTCTGCTCTCAGGTCGGCATCAAGCTCTACTCTCAGATCGGCAACCAAAGCAGGAGTATGAGTTCGGCATTACCAAAGAGTTCGGCCTCAGCCTACAGCTCGGTAAAAGCCAACCAATCAAGCTCTGCTCTCAGGTCGGCATCAAGCTCTACTCTCAGATCGGCAACCAAAGCAGTTCGGTCTCAGTATTCGACCGAACAAGGAGTTAGTGGACCCATACAGGATGTCCAACACACCCACTACCACGTGGTGTCAACTCAGGCCACGATCGTAGGCCATGACCTACGCTACATCCACGATCTTAGGCCATGACCTACACGACATCCACGACTTAGGGTGGTGATGCAAGCCACGATCTTAGTCCAAGATATAAATGGAACTTAGATCTGATATGAGGAGGTTAAGCTCTCTAGAGATAAAACACCATATAGCAAATAGCAAGTTTGTATTTGTAAGCTGTAGAAAACAGATCAAGCAATACAATCTTGCCCTCCCTTTTTCCCGTGGACGTAGATTTACTTCAGTAAATCGAACCACGTAAATTCTTTGTGTCTGTATTTTCATTCTCTACCAGCATTTGCTAACATCAAAAATTCGCGGATCCATCACTGGCGCCGTCTGTGGGAAGCAGAGAACAAAATTTGTGATAAAGCGAATTTTTGATCCATTTTTTTCCACCCAAAAAATGCATACCAGATCGCAGAGTACCCGTATTCCTGCCCGTGAGAACCAGGAGGAAGCCAATCCATCCCATAGGTCTGGAAAACAGCCTAGGGATAAATCCACCACCAGTTCTCATGGCGAAGGAACAGGCCGCTCCAAAAATCGTCCCACTGAGTCTTCCCAGCAGCCTGATTTGAATGAGGCTGTCAAGCTGTTCTTGGCTGAGAAGCAGGATGAGTTCTTAGCCTTCCTGCAAAAGAGCCAAGAGCCGAAGACGAAAGCGGAGGATTCTCCTTCCTCATCCAGACATGAAAGTCACTACCGCAGTAGTGCCGTGTCTTCCAGGAAGAAGAATCCTCAACCCCGACATATTCCTGCTCTTCCTCGGTACCGGAATCACAGGAGAACTCAATCTCCTCCATACCGACGAGATATCGGATTCGCCGTGTACGGAGCACTGAAGACTCCGTTCTCGGACGACATCACCCGAACTCCCCTACCGCAGAACTACCGAACTCCGTCGATGACTTACGACGGGCTCGTGGACCCTCACGATTTCTTGGGGCGCTATCAGTATAACATGGCGAACCAGGGTCTCAACGAGGTCCACATGTGCAAGCTGTTTCCCGAGCTGCTCATCGGGAACGCGAGAAGGTGGTTCGATAGCCTCCCCCAGGGCAGCATCAGATCTTACCGAGATCTAATGGATGCCTTCCACAGGAGGTTCTTTCAGAAAGCGGAAGCCCGAATCACTTCGGCTCAGCTGCTTTCCATTCGTCAAGGTCGCGACGAAAAAATCAGCGACTTTATGACAAGATTCCACAAGGAATGCCTGCAAGTAGACGATCTCAACGATCTGCTTGTCATCTCGGCATTCCAAAATGGAATCCTGCCCGGAGCTCTCTACAGGAAGCTCGTTGAGTGCGGTCCGCAGACAGCTCAGGAAATGTGGGACATTGCGGACCAGTACTCCCGGGCCGATGAGGCAGACCGTCGCAAACGGTCGTTAGACAGCTCATCGTCCCGAGGAGACAGGAGGAAGCCCGATCATAGCGATCAGGGACATCCTCGCCGAACTCCTTTTGGCGATCAGGGACATCCTCGCCGAACTCCTTTTGAAAGGATTCAAAGGACTCCGGTGCAAGACAGATTGGGACCCCGTCTCAATCCCGAGAAGCCGCCCGCTCAGTTCGTACCGCTGAACAAGCCGAGAGCGGAAATTTTCGAACTACACTCCGACCTGTTCGAAAAGCCAAAGCGGATGACGAAATCTGCCGCGCGCCGACCCCAGGATAACTACTGCTCCTACCATCAAGACCACGGTCACGATACCGAGGAGTGCAGAAACTTGGCTGCAGGTATCGATGTTCTTGTGAGGGCAGGGACATTGAAAAAATACCAAAGCAAGCAGTCAAAGAAGAATAAGAAGCAGAGAGGTGCGAACTGCGCTCCTCAGGATCCGAAAAGGCAGCCGGATCCCGAAGACGATGACGAGCCGCAATATGATGGAGTAATCCTGACTATTGACGCTCTCCCTGCCGGGAAGACCAAGTCGTCCCTGAAGTCAGAGCGCAGGGGCTCCAATCGAGAGGAGCCAACGCATAAAAGGCTGAAGCAGGACGAAGTGATTACGTTCTCGGATGCTGATCCCGTCCCGGCCATCTCTCCTCACCAAGACGCCATTGTCATCCAAGCCGGAGTGGCAAACAAACTGATCCACAGGGTGTTTGTGGATACAGGAGCGTCAGTCAGCATTCTTTTTAAAGAGTGCTTCGACAAACTAGAAGTGGACCCAGCTCGGCTCAGCCCGGCTCCGCTTCCCCTGAAGAGCTTCGCCCAGGAGGACACCCGCCCTGAAGGTATTATCAGCCTTCCGATCACGGTGGGGAAAGCGCCTACTAGCTCCAGTACGATGATTGAGTTTTTCGTGGTAAAAGCTCGGTCCCCGTACAACGTCATCCTGGGAAGAGACTGGCTCAACACAGTTCGGGCCGTTTGCTCCACCTATCACCTCACCATCAAGATCCCTACTAAAGGAGGGATAGCGGTCATCCGAGGTGACCAAAAAAGAGCAAAGGAATGCCTGCAAATTGCGCTTAGAAGTGCCGAGCAGTCAGATCGGCACCACCAAGCATAGCAATCACAGCAGCCGGAGTCAGAGGCGATGACCGAAGTCATACCGGAGCCGAACTCGATGACAGTTCAGCTGTACGAAGACGATCCATCCAGAACGGTTAAGATCGGCTTCGCGGGAACGCCTCTACTTCGGGAAAAAACCATCCAGCTCCTCAAGGAGTACAAAGACGTCTTTGCATGGTCTCCGTTGGACATGACCGGAGTGCCCCCCGAGGTAATCACTCATCGTTTAAATATTGATCCTTCGGTCCGGCCGATAAAACAGAAGCAAAGACTCTTTGCGGCAGAACGAAGTCAAGTCATCCATGACGAAGTCCGTCAATTATTGAAGGCGGATGTGTTATTCGAAGTGAAGTATCCTTCGTGGGTGGCCAATCCTGTCATGATCAAGAAAAAGGAAGGAGGATGGCGGATGTGCATAGATTTCACCGATCTAAATAAGCACTGTCCCAAAGATTGCTATCCCCTTCCGAACATAGATAAAAAAGTAGAAGCTCTGATAGGCTTTGAAATTTTTTGTTTTCTTGATCTATACAAAGGATACCATCAGGTTTTAATGGATGAGATTGACGCTTCAAAAAACGGCCTTCATTACTGATTTCGGCATTTTCGCTTATAAAAAGATGCCATTCGGTTTAAAGAATGCCGGAGCCACTTATCAAAGGATGGTAGACAAGCTTTTTCGGCACCTGATTGGAAAGGAAGTCGAAGTATATGTTGACGATATAGTCGTCAAGAGCAAAAGCACCTCGGAGTACGAGCACAACCTCAAGTCCACTCTCAACGTGCTCAAGAAAGCCAACCTCAAACTTAATCCCCAAAAGTGTACCTTTTTGGTAGATTCGGGAAAGTTTCTGGGTTGTTGGGTTTCAAAAGACGGACTCAAGGCAAACCCCTCAAAAGTTCAAGTCGTTCAGAACATGGCAATGCCGAAGTCCATACATGACGTGCAAAGGCTAACCGGATGTCTAGCCGCACTGAGTCGATTCCTTTCCCAAGCAGCCGAAAAGCAACTGCCGTTCTTCAAGGTGTTGAAAAAGGCACCAAAGTTCGAGTGGGGAGCCGAGCAGAAAAAGGCCTTTGACGAGCTCAAAAGTTATCTAGCCGAGCTTCCTATTCTCTCTGCTCCAGCCGAAGCCGAAGTACTATTCTTATACTTAGCGGCATCGGATCAAACCATCAGCGCGGTGCTTGTACGAGAAGAAGGCCTAAAGCAGTTTCCCATCTACTTTACAAGCCGAGCATTAAGAGGTCCAGAAACAAGGTATCAACCTCTGGAAAAAATTGCTCTGGCGTTAGTAAATGCAGCAAGGAGACTGCGGCCATACTTCTATGCTCACAAGGTATGCGTCTTAACCGATCTACCTCTTCGGCAAGTTTTGACCAAGCCAGAAGCATCGGGCAGAATCGCCAAGTGGGCTATAGAGTTGGGAGAGCACACAATTGAATATCTACCTCGGAAAGCCATCAAGGGACAAGCCTTGGCAGATTTTCTTGCAGAAGCGAAGTTCGATCAAGCAATTCCTATTATTGCCGAACAGAAGAATTCTGCCAATGCCGAACTAGCACAGCCCTTGGAATCCGAAGTAGAGCCGCCGGACTGCTGGAGCGGATTCGTAGATGGAGCTTCAAACAAGATGGGAAGTGGAGCTGGTATTTTACTTGTCGCTCCCGACGGACACGAGGTAACCTACTCACTTCGTTTCCTATTCCCCACTACTAATAATGAAGCCGAGTACGAAGCCCTCCTGGCCGGACTCCAGTTAGCGCAAAGTCTACTCGTCAAATCTCTCAAAGTCCATTGTGATTCACAAGTCATAGTAAATCACATGTTGGGTACAAGTGAAGCCCGTGACGAGAGAATGAAGAAGTATTTGGACAAAGCGCAAAGCATCAGCCGAAGTTTCTCCTATTTTCGGATAATCCGCATTCCCAGAGCGGAAAATAGCCGAGCAGATACCTTAAGTAAGTTGGCCTCAGATCCGAGCTCAAAGGCGGAAGAATTAATGCATCGAAGCATTGATGAAGCCGAGGTACATTCTGTATCCAGCTCGCCGAACTGGATGACGCCGATCTTGCAGTATCTGGATCAAGGACAATTGCCCGAGGATAAGAGAGAAGCTCGGAAGATCACGTGCCGAGCTCTTCGGTACGAACTTCATGAAGGAGTCCTCTTTAGAAAGTCTTACCTCCAGCCGTTATTGCGGTGCGTAGGACCAGAAGAGACGGACTACATCCTCAGAGAAGTTCATGAAGGATCGTGCGGTAGCCACATCGGAGCCAGAGCTTTAGCTAAAAAAGTTCTGAGATGGGGATATTATTGGCCAACCATGGTACAAGAGGCAGTGCAGCTCGTCAAGAAGTGTACGAAGTGCCAAATTCATGCAAATGTCCCAAGGATGCCGCAGACCGATCTATACACTATGCAAAGCCCTTGGCCTTTCATGCAATGGGGCATAGACATAGTGGGACCACTTCCTCAAGCTCCTCGGCAAATGAAATTCCTTATCGTTGCCGTGGACTACTTCACGAAGTGGGTGGAGGCTGAACCATTAGCTACGATAACGAGCTCAAAGGCATTGGACTTCGTCTGGAAGAACATAGTGTGCCGATTTGGCATACCCCACATCCTCATCTCGGATAATGGGACTCAGTTCACCGACAAGACGTTCAAGAATTGGTGCCAAGAGCTGAACATTCAACAGCGGTTCACTTCGGTCTCCCATCCCCAAGCAAACGGACAAACGGAAGTAACGAACCGGATTCTGGTGAAAGGGTTAAAAGCTCGGTTAGAACAAGCCAAAGGACAATGGGTAGAAAATCTCCCTCAAGTCCTATGGTCCTACCGAACTACACCCAAAACCTCCAACGGTGAAACTCCGTATAGCCTGGTGTACGGCACTGAAGCCGTAATTCCGGTGGAGATCGGCGTACCCAGTCCCCGAACCCTAAATTTCTCCTCAGAAATGAATGACGACGGACTGAGAGCAGAACTAGATCTCGCCGAAGAAAGAAGAGAATTGGCGTGCATAAAAGCAGCCAAGTATAAGGAGCAAGTAGCCCGGTATTATAACCAAAGGGTGAAAAAGCTTCAATTTCAAGTGGGAGATCTCGTCTTGAGAAACAACGAAGTAAGCCGAGCAGAAAAGCTGGGCAAACTCGAACCCACATGGGAGGGTCCATATCGGGTGTCCGAAGTCCTCGGCAAAGGGTCTTATAAATTGACTCACATGTCAGGAGAACAAGTACCCCGAACATGGCACGTCTCCAACCTCAAGAAGTTCCACTTGTAAGAGACAAAGTCCGGTCAGTCCGTCTCGTGTCTAGTTCGGTCATAGGGGTATGTGTTTTTATTTGTTTGTTTTTTACTTGTACCTTTTACTTGTCGTTTTAAAAAAAAGGTTTAAAGTTTTTTTTCCTTCGTCTTTTTCATTTTTTCCCTATGTGTTTTGTCTCTATGTGCTTGTCGTCTCTTACAAATGGTACCAAGGTATATCGTTCTTTAAAGACTCATCCCCTTTTTAGATCGATTATTAAAGACTATTGTGAGTCCAAGCTTCTAAGGAGGATATAAGACCACAATTCAGCTTAACAAGCAGTCCGTCTGAAACGAACTGCAATAAGCCAACGATTGTGAGTCCAAGCTTCCAAGGAGGATACAAGACCGCAATTCAGCTTAATAAGCACTTCGTCTGAAACGAACTGCAATTAGGGAAAGTCCGATCCACGCGATAAACCTCGCCGAATTAGGACGACCAAGTTCGGTCAAAGAAGTTTACCTCATAAGACCGGGGACGACCATGTCTAGTCAAAGAGGTTTACTGCATAAGACCACTTCGGTTAACTGGGAAAGTCCGATCCACGCGATAAAACTCGCCGAATTAGGACAAGGGAAAGTTCGATCCCGGCGACAAAAATCGCCAAATTAGAACACAAACCAAGTCCGGTCAAAGATGTTTATTTCATCAGACCAAAGACGAGTCCGGTCGAAGATGTTTATTTCATCAGACCAAAGACGAGTCCGGTCAAAGATGTTTATTTCATCAGACCAAGGACCAAGTCCGGTCAAAGAAATTTACTTCATAAGACCGAGGACAAGTACGATGAAATTTTTTCGCTAAGCTGTAAATACAGTGTTAGAAGCGAAAACAAAATTTCATTTATCAAATCTTGTTCAGCATACAACTCCGCTACCCTACAAAATGGCGTTACGCTATTACAAAGGACTATTCTACTGTCCAGGGTTGCTGAAGTTAAGCCACCTATCTGCAAAATCCTCTGGAAGCCGAGTTCGGTTGTTCCGAGCAGATGAAGAATAAGCAGGTCGACGAGATGCTATCCTCGACCCAACGCCTCTTCCCCGAGCCCGAGAAGTCCTAACACCTCGGCGATGAAGAGTCTGCAATAAGCATCTGCTGATCTTGCTCGCTCATAGTCACAACTCCTCGGCGAATTTCAGTCCGTCCCCGTCTTGACGATTCCGGTTGCTCCTGAGCCCGTTCTCGTCTTGACGTTTCCGGCTGTTCCGGAGTTCGTTGTTGGCTGGGAGTAGGATTTTGAACAAGGGAACCAGAGGTTTGATCTGGAGTGCGAGCATCTGTTGGCGCGATATGCCGGAGGAATCTCTCAATTGAGGGACGCCGGGCAAGAACAATGTCGTACCGAGAAGCCCAGCGCCGCAATGATTTCACGACTTGTTGGCAAGCCGAGCTCTCCAGCGCATTGTTCCTCCGGAGTACATTATACTCCTCCCACAGTTCGTCAACTCGTTCCTGAACTTCTGATATGGTCATTCCCCCGCGCACACGGATGTAATCCTCATACGCAGTCCTCTCAGCAATGGCCGTATTCAGCTCGGCCTCCAGATCTTTCTTATCGGACTCTAAGTCCTTGATATCGGCCTCCAGCTTCACTAAACGAGCCAGAAGCTCGTCATTCTTCGTCTGATCGGCTATAGCTCTTCTCTCAGCTTCGTCCAAAGCCGAAGAGTACAGCCGTTTCCAGTGAAGTATCTCCATCTCCTTGGGTACAAAGCAGCTATATTAGTTCGGCAGCTATACCGAGCAGATAGTAAAATACAATAGGAATAAAGGCGAGTACGAAAAGCTATACGAAGACAAATGTAGAGAATTTTTCACACAAGGAAAATTTTTTACACTAGGGCTTCAAGGCCATTTTACAAGGAAGAAACTAGACTAAGAGAAGGGAGACGAAATCATACTCCGCCTGCTTCGTCTCCGGCTCCTCGGTCTGGTACAGCTTCCTTCTCCTGGGCTACCTCAGCCTCGGCCTCGCCTCCTGCCGGCCTCGCCTCCGCCTCCTGATCGGCCTCCTTCTCCAGATGCCCGGCCTGATCGACTTCGGCCTCCCGCTCCAGCGGCTCGGCCTCACCCTCTCCGTTGTAAGTCGAAGCGGGTGAAACGGGTCCCACGGAGGCAAAGATAGCCTCCAGGTTCTCGTCCCGATCAGCTCGACAACTCCGGACTCGGTCTGCAGAAAGCAGGACCGAAGATGAAGCGAGCTCCTCAAGGAGCGGCAGATTCTGAAGCCGAGCTGCTATCTCTCGGCTGTACAGAGGCAGCACGACGTCGGCCCCCTGCTCGCCCTTATCGGCAATTAGCCTTACCAGGCTACCGACAAAGGCCGAGAACTGGCTGCTCAAAAAGAGTTTCTCCGTGTAAACACGGAGAGCCTCCCCTTGGGCAACCACGGCAGCAGCATCGCTCCGCTTCGCCTGCTCTCGCTGGATGACGAGCTGGTTTTTGGCAAACTGAGCTTCATCCTGGGCCGAAATCCTAGCAGCTCTGGCCTTCTCAAAGTTAGCCTCAGCCTGTTCGGCCCGATGACAAGCAGCTGCCAACTTCCTCTGCATCTCGGCATAGTCATTGGACGCTTTGGAGAGTTCGACGGCGACGAGCTTGGAGAGCATATCGTTCCTCTGAAAATGAATAAAGAAAAAAGTCAACAAAGGGACCACAAAAAATACAGAAAAAAAAAAGCAAGGCCAGAAAATCAAGAAGAGAATTCACCTCGGCGAAGTCCGTGGGCCATAAAAACGGCTCACAGATATGTTCCGAAGGAGGCGCCAAGACCACGTCTTTCTCTGGCGCTCTCGGGGGCTTCTGGGCCTTCCCCCTCCCCTTTGCCGAAGTTGACTCCGGCTTCTTCGGATCCGAAGAGGTTTTTTGCCTTTTCGGAGTCCTCTCGGCATCAGACGCCGAGCTGGCGGTTTTCGGCCTCTCCGGCTCCTTGGACTCCGAAGATTTTCGGGTAGCCTTGTTCAGCATGTACACTGCCAAAAAGCAAGAAAGCAAGGTTAGTTTTCTTCGTTAAAGCAGTAGAACATAAAGGTAAAGAGAAATCCTCACCCTCGGCCTCTTCGTCCGAAGACGAGATGTCGAACACGACGTCGCCCTTGACGAGCTCAGACTCCGTGTATTGTTTCCTAACTATGGGAATCTTGTTGAGCTCGTCATCGAGCTCGGCCAATGGTTCTAACCGAGGGTGAGGAATCACGGACTTCGGCCCTCTCCAGGGGAAGCCCGGAGCCGCTGTCCTATTATAAAAAAAGAAGCGGTTTTGCCATTTCGGCCACTTGGTTTTGCAGAATGCCCTAAAAGGCTGTAAGGGGATCAAGTAAAACCAAGATCCCTTCCTTTTAAATTGGAAAAAATTAAGGATTGCCCGCAGAGACAGATCCTTATCTAACCTACGGAGTTCGGCAGCAAAAGCCGACAAGTGCCTCCAAGAATTCGGAGTCACCTGACCTAAAGGGAGTTGAAAAAAATCAAGAAACTCTACAAAAGGTGGGGGAAGAGGGAAACGAAGCCCGCATTCTAAGCAGGCTTCGTAAACGGTGGCATAACCCTCCGGCGGATCGTTAGCCCTATGATCATCGTCGGGAACCACCGCCTTCCCCCCAGGAAAAGAGTATTTTTCGTAAAGGGATATCACAGTATCCTTACTCAAGATACTGTGAAAATACTCTACGGTCTTCTCCCCGGATTCTTTCCGGCTAGAAGACCCCTTACCCCCTTTTCTACCGCTACCAGACTCAGACGAAGAAGAAGCAGACATGGTTCTTACTCTTTGAAAGTTTGAAGAAATCCTGAGGAAATTTTTGAAAGCGGAAGGAAATTTTTCACGCAAAAGATAGAGAGTGCAGAAGAAGCCAATAGCAAAGGTGTTCAAATGATGAAGAAAGGCGGTATTTATCAGATTTGGAAAAGATTTCAAATCATCGCACCGTTTCATATCCCACCTTTTCAGGATTCGACGGCCAGATTTTACTGTCGCATTTAATGCCGCATTTAATGCAGTCACGCGCAGGGCACGTCCCCCGACTTCAGCCTCCCCCCGTATTCCAGAATGCCGAAGTGACTCGCTTCGCCGAAGTGATTCACTTCGCTTTTCGGGGGGGGTAGTGATGGGGTGCGTACTAAACAAGCCCAACAGCAATGACGGCCCATCAGCCCAAAGCCCAAGGAAGAGTATGAGTTCGGCATTACCAAAGAGTTCGGCCTCAGCCTACAGCTCGGTAAAAGCCAACCTATCAAGCTCTGCTCTCAGGTCGGCATCAAGCTCTACTCTCAGATCGGCAACCAAAGCAGGAGTATGAGTTCGGCATTACCAAAGAGTTCGGCCTCAGCCTACAGCTCGGTAAAAGCCAACCAATCAAGCTCTGCTCTCAGGTCGGCATCAAGCTCTACTCTCAGATCGGCAACCAAAGCAGTTCGGTCTCAGTATTCGACCGAACAAGGAGTTAGTGGACCCATACAGGATGTCCAACACACCCACTACCACGTGGTGTCAACTCAGGCCACGATCGTAGGCCATGACCTACGCTACATCCACGATCTTAGGCCATGACCTACACGACATCCACGACTTAGGGTGGTGATGCAAGCCACGATCTTAGTCCAAGATATAAATGGAACTTAGATCTGATATGAGGAGGTTAAGCTCTCTAGAGATAAAACACCATATAGCAAATAGCAAGTTTGTATTTGTAAGCTGTAGAAAACAGATCAAGCAATACAATCTTGCCCTCCCTTTTTCCCGTGGACGTAGATTTACTTCAGTAAATCGAACCACGTAAATTCTTTGTGTCTGTATTTTCATTCTCTACCAGCATTTGCTAACATCAAAAATTCGCGGATCCATCAATACCACTCAAGTGAAGGCTCATTTGATTTTCATTTGCAGAGAAGGTGTGCAGTTCATGTTTGTTTGTGTTTCGGGTATGCTCAGTGCTGAAAACATCAATGGATGCATTTTGGCTGATGATATGGGGTAAAAGTTCAGTAACCACTGATACTATTACTTCTCTGTTTACAAGAACAAAAAAAATTCTAATTTATATCTCTTCTCATTGATGTTTCAAATTTGGGGTTTTTATCTATAGGTTGGGAAAAACCTTGCAGTCGATCACACTTCTGTATACCCTTCTTCGTCAAGGATTTGATGGGGAACCAATGGTTAAAAAAGCAATAATTGTGACTCCTACTAGTCTTGTGAGCAACTGGGAGGCTGAAATCAAGAAATGGGTCGGGGAAAGAGTTAAGCTTGTTGCTCTTTGTGAGAGTACCCGGGAAGACGTTATCTCTGGAATTGATAGTTTTACTAGGTCCCCAAGCCCTTTACAGGTGCTTTTCTGGTGTTTTTAGTTTATCCCCAAATGTTCGAAGTATTCACTCAAATCACGTTCTGACAGGTATTGATTATTTCTTATGAGACATTTCGGATGCATTCTTCAAAATTCAACCAAAATGGATCCTGTGACCTACTCATATGCGACGAGGCTCACAGGCTAAAGAATGACCAAACATTGACCAATCGAGTAAGATGCATTACCTTCTCTCCTTTCAGCTTATTTTTCCTGAATGCTATCATTCTGAATTCATGATTACTTTAATAACCACATGGAACAGGCACTAGCTTCTCTATTGTGCAAACGCCGCATTTTGCTCTCAGGCACTCCGATGCAAGTAAGAATTTCCTAAGCATCCTTGCAATCTCATAGTGTGTTCATTCTGTTTTCTTATCCATTTTATCTCAACATAGAATGATCTGGAGGAGTTCTATGCCATGGTTAATTTCACAAATCCAGGAGTCCTTGGTGATGCTTTATATTTTCGGCGATATTATGAGGTACTCTAACTAACTCTGGACCAAGTTAGGCATCTTTATGTTTATCGAACCTAAGAAAGATTTGAAATTTGTTGGCATCGGATTGTTCCTGGGCTTTAGAAAACACTTGTTTATCTTAATACTCCGTACTTTGGTAGATGCCAATTGTTTGTAGTCGAGAGCCAACAGCTACTGAAGAAGAAAAGAGACTTGGCTCAGAGCGCTCTACAGAACTAAGTGCAAAAGTAAACCAGGTAACTATAATCTTCAATATTCCCTGCACCTGGAACTTGTGTAGCTTCGAATTGTTCCTTTAGATCTACAATTAAATCTCATAAGAATCGAATTAAGATACAGTTCATGGTTTAGTAAACAGAATCGAATTAAGATATTTCTTACAATGTCTTTGTTTGTGTTTCAGTTTATATTGCGAAGGACAAATGCATTACTATCTAACCACCTACCACCCAAGGTACTTTTCTTTATTTTTGTGTTTTATGCAGAATAACTCATGCAACACATCTGAACTAAGGCCATAAGATCCTTATGACTATGTGGGAAATTTTAATCATCGCACATCATTGTTTGAGTTTTGGTTATCATAGATCCATTAATTGGTACGTGAAAGCTCCCAAACAAAATTTGAGAGATAAATGTTCTGATCAAATGTTATTCATGCTGTCCACTAGCTTATTTCCTTTTGATATCTAAATCACTTGATTCATATGTGCTGATATGCCCTTGTTAACTAGAGTAGTCCCTGTGTTTCTACAGATAGTTGAAGTAGTGTGCTGCAAAATGTCGCCACTCCAATCTCAGCTCTACAGCCATTTTATCCAATCAAAAAATGTAATATCCATTCTTTGTATAATTTGTGCAGTCAACATAAGCTTATTCTTCTTTAATGCATGAGATATAGTAGAAAAGCTTCTAAAATCCACAAGCTTTAAACTCAGGTCAAAAGAGCAATTTCAGAGGAAGCAAAGCAAGCAAAGATCTTAGCATATATAACTGCTCTTAAGAAGCTCTGCAATCACCCAAAGGTAGGTTGTTTTCGGGAATAATGAATCTTGGATTTATTGTAAACTTTATATTTAATTGTATCATTGGTCTCAAAAAGTAACTATAATTTTTGTGTTGGTATCAGGTTTTTACTAAAATCTTGTAATACCAAGACCTTTTACTGCTATTCATTTGATTAGTGACTAGTAATTGTTTCCTATCACTTACATAGAACCAATATACTTGTTTACCGAGATTCTTGTTTCTTCTCACAGACACGTCTCTTCACATTCCATGTGACCATATAATGTCATTTTTCCCTGAAAACATTTTCCAGGATTTATGAGTGCATCAATCTTAACCCCGTCATATTTTGGACATAAATTTTGTCTTGAAGTTCAGTTTTTTGTTATTTTATCGTATGCTGTTGATATAGTAGTTCTAACCTGAGAAAAATCTTATTTGAAGTTAATATATGATACAATTAAGGGTGGTAGCCCAGGAACATCAGGATTTGATGATTGTTTGCGTTTCTTCCCACCGTCAATGTTCTCTGGAAGGTAAATTCTGTCTGATTTTTTTGTTTTTTTTATGAACTTGATTTTACATGGTCCCAATTTAAGTGATTTTTTAATTTTCTCTCAGATCTGGTTCCTGGACTGGTGGAGATGGGGCATGGGTTGAGCTATCAGGAAAAATGCATGTATTATCCCGGTTACTGGCTCAGCTTCGTCAAAAAACAGATGATAGGATTGTTCTAGTTTCAAATTACACTCAGGTGCCAAGTTTTAGCCTTAGGTGATCAAATACTATGATGGATAATGAGATGCGTTCTTCTTATTTTACTGATGTTCTTACTAGAGGATTTTCAATTGCGTACCACTGTCTGGATTAAAATGCCTTCTGGGATGAGCGAATGGATGCTGCAATTAAAATGAAGAAGTTGAAAAGATTAATCAGTCTGGTCTTGATTACTCATTTCTACAAAAGACCATACTCATTCTCGAAATTATTCTGCAATTGGTGGACAGAGAAAACACATAGAGAAGCTAGATCCTATTTTCAGTTTTGTGCCAAACTTTTATCCGTCTTCCCAACGCATTCCACATTTAAAGCAATTAAGAGCAAAGAAACACTTGATCCACTGTTTGACATGATATTTGTTAGCAAAAGTTTGACATGGTTATAACTTTATACAATGGAAATGCTTACGCTCTCACCTAGAATAGTACTCCCTCCGTCCCATTGAAGATGACCCACTTTCCTTTTTAGTTTATCTCACTCAAAATGACCCAAAATGGAAACACCTTTTATCTCTACTTTATTCCCTCTCTTACTTTACTCTTTCCACTCAACACACAAAATAAAGCTACATAAAATCCCGTGCTGCCCAAGGAAGGGGTCATCTTCCTTGGGACGGAGGGAGTATAAAAGTATCTAGTGGCTTACTGAATCAGTTCCATACAGTAATTGATATAACTTAATTTTCCAAACCATGGCTAGCACGTGATAAACTTATGGACTTGTAATTTCTTATATTTTCTAGATGTGCTTGATTTAGTAAGTATTTCGCTCCACATAAGCTTCACCTGTCTATACCTTAAGTTGTTGCACGTTGGATTCCTTTTTGCTCTCTTGATTCTTGAATCCTTTTAAAATTCTTCATACCTTTGACATAAAAGATATTTGGACATATGGCCTATGATCAATTTAGCATGATCCTGTTGCTAGACAGACTTAAGTTCAGTGTAGAAGCAGTTTCGAAGCTTACTGTCATTTATGTTGCATGAATACTTCTACATTATATTTATTTATGTTTGTATTATACTTTTTCAGACATTGGAACTTCTTGCTCAATTATGTCGTGAAAGAAGATACCCATTCCTAAGACTTGATGGGAGTACATCAATCAGCAAAAGACAGAAGTTGGTTAATCGTTTTAATGATCCTTCAAAGGTAGTACATGGTTTTTTTTTCCTTTTGAGATATGTCCTCATGTTTTGGATAGCCTCGTTAATCCAAAGACATAATGATTAAGGCACTATTTTGTTCCTGACTTGTTTAGAGATTCATTAGCTCTCTAGTGGCTGTAGTCTTGTTTTTATTTTAGCAGATCTATCTCTGTACCATCGTTCTTTTAATCAAAATGAGTTTTTTTCTTCTTTTCAGTAAACTTAAAATCTTTGTCATGTTTCTGGTTTTCATCAGGGTGTATTATATTAACATATCTTTTCAGGATGAGTTTGCATTTCTCTTGAGTAGCAAAGCTGGTGGCTGTGGCCTCAATTTAATTGGTGGAAATCGACTGGTTCTCTTTGATCCTGATTGGAATCCTGCCAATGATAAACAAGTAATTTGTCCTTTTATATGAAAGTTCATTATTTATTGGCTTCAAGGGTGTAATCAATAAAATTTTGAATGTTCAACAAGACATCTTGTGCTCTGATTCTTGCAGGCTGCTGCAAGGGTCTGGAGGGATGGCCAGAAGAAGAGAGTCTACATCTATAGGTTTTTGAGTACTGGCACCATTGAAGAAAAGGTTCTGTGCAGTAAATTCTTGTTGCATTCATTTGCCTATATTTACATCTCGCAAATCAATAGCATAACACTGTATATTTCTGCAGGTTTACCAGCGTCAGATGTCAAAAGAAGGTCTTCAAAAAGTTATACAGCAGGAGCATGTAGATTCGGAGATGGTACTATACCCTATTTTTCTGTCTCCTTTCCTTTTGTGTTCGTAATCTTGTGTGAACTCCTCTTCACAGGGAAATCTACTTTCAACGGAAGATCTACGCGACCTGTTCACATTTCATGAGAACACAAGGTGTGTTATTGTTTAACTTCTCTTCCAATCACAAAAGGTTCACAAAATTCCCATATTATGATCTACTTCTGCTACAGGGTTCTTATCATGATCTTGAATTCCAAAAAACAGATCGAGGTGGGATTAACCCCCCTTCTCTTCAAATAAATAAATAAGATGACATCAATAAAATGAATTGCATTATCCTACACTGGATTTTTCTGTATTTGTGGATTTATATGCAGCATATTGATATTGAGGTTCAAATAATAAGCTTTATTGCGAACTGTATTATAAAGATCTCACCTTTTTGTTGAATCTCTCGCAATTTTGTGTTCATGTGATCACGTCTATAACATTTGTTGTCAATGATGAAAATTCTTTTAGTCAGGTATTAAAATTGTATGCTGTTTCATATGGCTTCTTATTCTACCATCTGGTGAGATGCTGATTTCTGAAAAGTGCCTTTATGGTCCTGCTCTGTCTGTATTTTCTTGTGTGAAATGCACAGGCAACTGCGACTGAAATAACATCAATAAATAAATTACATTACTAATGATAACCTTTTGTAGTTCGGAAGTTCATGAAAAGATGTGCTGCAACCGCTGTAGACAAGAAGAAATGATGTCTGATAGCAATCTCGCACCTGAGTGCACGAATGGGGGCTGCCATATTGATGAAGATGACATAGGGGGGTTTGCAGGCATTGCCGGGTGCTCCGGAAGTTTGAAAATCCATGAAAAACAGGTAAGTTAGGTTCAAAATATTCTAGGGAGTAGACCACCTTCTTTTGCTCAAACTACGTTTTTTCAAGGTTGGGATTCCCAAGGAAGAGGATTTAGCTAGCTGGGGGCATCATCATTCTCCATCATCTGTACCTGATCTCATACTTCAGGCTTCTGCAGGAGATGAGGTGAGGATTTTTAGTGAAACAGTTTCTAGTTTTATTTGGCTAAAACTTAAATTACTTCTCACATTTTAGCACGACAGGGTCAGAGAGTTTATAATATCTGAGACTAGAAAATTACAAATATTTATAAGTGTCTTTCTGTAGTTGATAAAGAAACTTAAATCGGATTGTAAATATTTTTTATTACAGATTTTCATTGTCTAGCTCCATTGCCAAGTTTATCTTCTTTGATTAGAACTTTTCTTCCAATCAGAACACTTTCATGAAGCATGAAATGATATGTTCTGCTGACTAGTTTTTGTCATAAACACGAGTTGAGGTGGAACTCAAAATAAGATAGTTTCAACTTCGTTTTATGTTTATTATCATTTTTCCAAAACACATGCGGAAAAGAAATGTGTCACTTATGATGGGACGGAGGGAGTATTGTTTGTGACGAAACTGTAGCTGTTAACAATTTCTTGTTAGCAGAAGGACCTATTAAGTCTCTCATATTTCTTTATATGCTTTCTTAGTTTATAAATGGTCTCCGCTTTATATGTTTTTATTATCTTGTTAATGGCTCTCTAGAATTTTTATCATTTAATTATGCCTCTTTTTGGTGAGGCAGAGTTAATGTACTTTCTCACTTTCTCAAATGCCAAAATTGCTCATCTGGCATTCACCTAAATCATTTTGATAGTTTCACAAGGTTATATAGCATAAAAATTACGTTCACAAGTCAAGACTTTTATGGATATTGGACCAAGGTAATCCCAGGATGAAATTGGTACTCAACTCTATTTAAAAATTGAAGTAATCATGCAATGAAGGCACAATTGATTACAGGTCTCCTGTATGATATTTGGACATTAACCTTTTCTTTTCTTTGCATCAGGTTTCATTTGTTTTTACAAATCAAGTAGAGGGAAAACTTACTCCTATTGAATCAAAAGAGAGAGCAAAGATAGAGGTGGTAGAACGCAAAGGCCTCTCTGTTTTAAAAAGAGGCCTCTCCTCACAAGCAGTGTTGCCATATAAGACCAAAGAAATGTCTCCAGCAATCTCTTTTAGTAAAGATGCAACAAGCTCATTCAGTTTGAAGACTCTGCCTCAGCCACACACAAAACTAATGCGAACTTTAGAAGGTAAAACTAAAATCTCGCTGTCACGGAAAAGCTCAGCGAGTTTTCAAAAACCTTCAAATCAGTTATCTCTTGCTTGCACCAGTGATGATGATTTTGTGTAGGTTTAAGTCATTTTGCTAGCTCTTGTTTTTATAGGCTTTTCCCCAATTTATCACAACATGGTCACATAGTAATCATATTTAGGTTGGGATAAACACTATTTTCCCATTGGATACACAGAATTCTCATGAGCCTATACTTGTATGTAACAGAATGTTGTCTTACAGAAGGAAACATGAATGAAGTAAATAAATTCTCTGTTCTTTGGATAAACTTTTGAAATTGTATAACTCCTTGATAACTTTTTCTTTTTGTTGAATGCTTAAGTTAACTGCTGAAGGCCCTCTGAAGTTTGAAATATATTAATGTGCCGGTTGCGATCTCTATCTTATGATCGGATTCTCCTCTTCGACTTAATACCTATAACTCCAAAGATCATAAGAAACTTGAAAATAAGTACTTACAACATGCTTGTCATGTCTCTGTGCCTGCATGTTTCTATGATTTAAATCAATGCTATGATTTATACATGCTCAGGTCTGTTCATTGTGGCTGAATTTTGTAGTTATACTATTAAATCATTAGCATCAACTATCATTTTCTTTACTTGTGATATACAGTACATAACAGGATTTGAATAATTTTCCTCCCAAAACAAACCATTGTGAACTATTACAGGCATATGGTGCTTTATTTGATTTTTTATCTTTTAACTTTTGGTACTTCTGTTTAGGAGTACTAAGGTAGAAAATAAGTAAACAATATAATGTGACATCTGTATTATTTTAATATTTAGTCTCCCATGATAGTGGGCGGTGAATCTTGCTAATTTATACAACACTAGTTTAAGATTTTAGACAGCTATATCCCATGTGGTAAAGCTTGTCATCTACGTTTACTGCACAAATTATTGCTGAATCTATTAGGATTAGTGATGTGAAATGCAATTGATGAATATCTTAGTACTCCCATTTCCATTAACATCTAACTAATCATTCAATCAACTATTAGTCCAATTTTGAATATCAATTTTTTTTTATCACATTGCTTTTTTGCGGCAAACGAAGTTCCTAGTGAACTTTCTATACAAAATACTAGTATCAATTATTCTAGTAAAAATTCTCATTGTGAATATTGTTGTCCATGAAGGTGGGAACCACAAATGGACAAAATCTATCATATAATTCATATTGAACAAAGTAAAATTTCATTTTCGTAGGTATATGACACAAATCGTGGCAAAGAACAAAAATAGTTAATTAATAAGGAACCAAATTTTGGTGTAAAAAAGACAAAAGTTGCTCACAAGATGGGAGACAGAGAGAAGAAATTTGCGAGTCTTCTCCACCTTTTGATGAATGGATTTGGCCACACTTTGATCTTTTCTTTTTTTACTATTGGGAATCAGCCACCTGTTTTATACTCCTTTGACTAACACCTTTTAACCATGTGTGGCCCTTTTATTTGGCCAAGATTGAGAATCTTCAAGTTTCACCTCACATTAATTAATTTATCATATTCCTTCTTATCCTATAAGAATCAGTCTCTACAAGATAAGGATTAAATTCCATTGCTCTTTTTTCACCATGGGGAAATGGAAGATTTTCATTAAAGTACTTAGTACCACTAAATAGAAGTGGTATATAAATATCAATTTATAAATGGAAGATAAGGATCAGTTATATTGCTACTTTTTAAGTTACTAACTCTGCTAACTCATCAATGCAGTGTAATAAAAGTGTTAATACGGTGACATTAAAATGTCAACATATAATGTCAATACAGTATATTGAAATGTAAATAAAATTATGTGTTGATATTTTAATGTTATTGTGTTGACATTTTTAATACACTGCGTTCGTGATTTAGCAGAGTCAGCAACTTAAGAAAGTTGGCAATTAATCATATCTCTATAAATATATATATTTTTGTTAAAGTAATAAATGATAGTGGTGTCGAAATATCTAAAATTATCCAGTTATAATACTCCAAATAAAATAAAAATTGGAGCGTAAACATTGTGTTAGTGGTCGTGGATTCATGTGTGAGTCAAAATAGAGCATATAGTAGTGTTTGTTGTGTATAAAATGTCGGTCGCACTCGCACATGTGCCCTTGGACTTGCCAGTTTGTCTCTTTCACTAACACTTCATAATTCACTCGACAGAAAACCCAAAAAAAAAAGTGAAAATGTAATGCAAGTTGGGATATAGCTGAATTATAGTGCTCCAATTATAATATTGTAACTATAATACTACACTCATTCAAAATTAAAAAGAACATGGCATTAATTTCAGTACTTAAAAAGAAATTTCGGTACTTGTATCGATAGTAAAACTGTAATTTAAGTGTTATTTTTTGAGATGAAGATCTATACATTTATCAGAATTTATACATTAATTTATGCTCTTCAAGTTCCCAGGTAAACCTAATGTGACCTGGAGTGTAATTATTTAATCTTTAAGCGATAAGGACTCGTATTATAAAGTTATGACAATTAGACTTATATTAATAATTTGGAATTTTTTTTTGAAGATATCAACTTTTTGCTGTCTTCGCTTCAGTCAAAAGTTTTCTCACTGTCAAAAACTGGATTACATCTTTCCAAGGGAAGACATATGCAAGGATCAAGAATCCAAGCATGCACATTACAAAAACTCTTTTTCTTTGTAGATTTGGCCAATAAGATTTGAGATAAACATAATAATAATATTGTGGAATAAATAAATCCATACAGCTTCAACCTCCCATGGCCATGCATGTGAGATCAATTTTAATTTATTGCGAATGTTGTAGTAACAAGAAATGATGCATCTTGGAGTTCTAAACAATGTCTTAAAAAACAATCTAATAAAAGTGAATGATCCTGGGAAGGTCCTTCTACCTTTCGAAACACAGTGATTTCACAATAAAAAAAATTACTACTATTATTATAGTTTATGATATGATTTTCATTTAGTCAATTTGCAAAAATAACTTGATCTTTGTGTGCAAATCTGGCTCATGCCTACATTTTTTTGGCTCAAAATTTTACTTGAAGGTCAAATCAACATTGTTTTGATATCCGGAAATATATTTTCCACTTGAATATCAACAAATATATCAAGTGGAAAATTATATTTCTACATAATTTGCAAAATAAATCAGAATATTCTCGTTAGATTCGGGTCTTCAAGATCAGAGTTTTCAGGTGATAATGTAGACCGGGGCATATCTGCAACATGAATCCAAAGATGGCGCTGTATTTGCTTCATTTCAAAGGCCAATCTATTATTTCAGAAGGACTCAAACCTCAGAGTTCAGAACTATAATTAACATGAAAAAAGAATAAATGAGTAATGATGTTGAATTATATACAGTACATAAATAAATCACAACAAATGTAGTTAGTTAAACATTTCCATTAAAAATAAGAATTTCATTATTTTCTTTCCAACGAGAGATTATCTCTCATTGGCCCAAATAATGAGGAATAAAAAATGGTAATTTATAGTGAAATAAAAAGAGTAACAGTTTTCCTAAACCCTCTCATTTCTTTCATGATAAATTTATAGTGAAATACTTGGAATGTATTCTAAATGACAAGAAAGTTTATCATGTAACATGCACTTATGATACGTAATAAGAGACAAAAATAAGAATCAAGCAATCAAATGGTCAACATGTACTGACCATAATCAGCCAGCAGGTTTAGTCATATACAGATACACTGACACTTAGTGGATTCACATGTCTCTATAACCTAATTTTACACTTGCAAAAAAATTCAATCACCAAAAAACAAATACAAAAAAATTTGGAAAACGTTAAAATCCCACACATCGTACATGATTCTGCATGATACACAGATCTGAAACAGATTATTTATAAATAAGATAGTACTATCCTCTTATGTGATAATAAGGCCAAAATCATGGTCTTCTTGTACAAAACATGTCTTGAATATATCTAGTAATACAATAGTTGTACTTAAAGTGCTTGTTTTGTTTCCTATTGCAAAAAAAAATATTAACACACAGCTTTTAAAATCCTTACATGCACATGCAACACCACTCTCGTATACATCGCCGATCAGGAGCTAACGAGAGGCTTAAGTCCCTACCATGCTAAAATCGAATTTTTGATATTTTATGTGAACTGTTGTGCAAAACTCTCTATCATTAAAAAAAGACGTGAAATTACTGTCTTGAAATTTCAAACTTGAAATTTAGAATATATAGTCAGTACCAAAATAAAATTTTAAATTAGCCCCCTCTATATAAAGCATCCTCACACTTGCATGTGATTAGACCTAGACCAAGACCAAAAAATCATTACAACCTCAAAATTTTGTTTCTTGTACAATGGCTTGTAGCTTGAACGTGATGAAGAACGAGCAACATTTGGGTCCAAGAATCTCATTCTCCAACGACTTCGGCGACTCCCAGCAGCTCGAAAACAGCTACCGGGAGGCACCCGTGTCGGCCGATTTTGAGTTCTCGGCGCCCACCTACACCATGATCGCCGCCGACGAGCTTTTCTCCAAGGGGAAAATCCTTCCCTTGAAGGGAAACTGCACCACATTGCGCGACGAGCTGCTGGCAGGCGACGACGACTTTGAGGGGCTGTCGGCCCGGGTGGGGAAGGGGGCGAGCCGGTGGAGGGAGAGGCTGGGGCTGAAGAGATCATCACATGTCAATGTGGCTAAGAAATCTGGTGGTGGAAAGAGTTTGGGGAGTATTGATGAGCTCAAGATTCAAGACATTATTGATGAGGCTGATGAGAATTCAAGTGTTTTTGATTTCAAAGGTTAGGATTTTATCATCATCATCATGAGTGTGTAAAGTGATTTAGTTTTTTTTTTGGTGATTGTGATGCATGATTTTTCATGTCATTGTTTTTATTGAGTGTGAGTCAATGGTAGGAGGGGATTAATGTGATTGGTGTAAAGGTGTATAAGGATCTATTTATGCTGATCTATGTGTAGACAATTAATGTGATATGCAGCTGGTCTTTGCCTTCCTTCTTCATGGGTACAAAAGTTTGCAGTTTAAGATCTTTTTGATGTAATAATGTGATTGTGGATCTTTGCTTCTTTTGAAGTGGATCTTGCTCATTAGTTGTCTCCTTGGTATTTTTTTGTGTGTATTGACTTTTTTTGGCATACAAATACTCCCTCCGTCCCCTAATAGGAGTCGTTGTTTGACCGGGCACGAGTTTTAAGAAATGTAGAGAAAAGTTGGTTGAAAAAGTTAGTGGAATGTGGGACTCACTTTTTTATATTGGTTTTATAATAAAATGTGAGTGGAGTGAGTTAGTGGAATGTGGGGCCTACTACCATTTATGGTAAAAATGAAGAGTGACTCTTAATGGGGGACGACTCAAAATGGAAATTAGCGACTCTTATTTGGGGACGGAGGGAGTATATAATTGTAACATCTATGGTGGTGGACAGACACAAAGAAAAAGTTTCTCTTATTTATTCTTATAAAATCATTAAATTATCGATATGTTAGAGAGCAAATCTTTATTTTATGGAAAGAAGGGGCCCGTACACTAGAGTCCTTCCTTCCTCGGGCAGCTATTCCACGACTAGGTCAAGAGCGCGGTCGTGGAAGTCTGCCTTCGTCTCATAGTAAGAATATAGATCAAAATTTGTGCAAAAGCTAATACTATCAAAAATAATTAGTAGTAGAGAACTTGTCTTCGAAAAAACTCAAACATGGAATAAAAACACAAATCTCCATAAACAATCCATTTTGAATAAACAATTGTGATTCTATAGCTTATGAGCTCAGATCTAAATGGGCCTAAACAAAGATAAATATTATTGGCCGATCACAATTACTTTTCAAAGACAAATATTGAAGTTTTGTTGTCAGCCCAAAACAAAGAAATAACATGATTAGGCTATAGGATTAGGTTTGTGGGTCACGTGGTACGGGGCCTCACTCCACAAGGCCCACATATTGGCGCCACTCCAAGCCCATACACTGAGCCAGGCCTAGATTAGGTCGACTATCCTGAGACGAGCGAGACTGCCCGACCCCGACATCCTGTGGGTCGACCTAGACGATTCCATGACTATGTCTAGTTTCTTTTATTTAAATTATGTAATCGAGTCATAGTCATGTTAACCAAAACTTCATATCAGGTTTCTTTTGTTGCTGTTAAGAGAGTTGAATCACATTGGATTAAGTATATAGCATGAATAGAGTCTTGTCCTTCAATTTGTAGGTAGTCGTGCCCAAATAGCATTAATCAGAATTAGTGAAGGCCCAATCTTCATAACAAGTTAACAACCTACATATGGGCCTAGGAAAGTGGAACTTGTTTCTACAAAATGAGATTTGGGCTGACTACAAATTCTGATTGCCAACAAAATCAGATTTGGGCCGGACTATTTGATGGATAATTAAAGTCTTAAGTTAATTAATTATTTTAAACTACCACTATAATTTTGGATTTGATTCGTTTATCTTGGTATATCTACTGGAGTCTACAGATTTGTATATTAATCATCAGATTTTGAAATTGCAATTTGTATAAGTAGTAATTCAGAGAACTGATCAATTATAGTAAAAAATAAAAGTTGTCAGCCTACTTCATTTCATCAAAAAATATAGACGATTTTAAACGAAAATATTCAAGAATTATCGATCAAATTTCTACTCACTAAATGTCTACATTTTCAGTATTTGTCTAACATTTTCAAAGTTGCTCATGATTCTTTATTTTATAACATCACAATTCTCTACTTACTGTATTCTTCCTAACACTGCAACTTCGCACTTGTCAATCTTCGAGCGCAGCGGGAGAAGTTCTCCTCATACCATGGTGATACATTTTTTAAAACTAGTATAACCACCCGTGCTATGCATGGGCTATAAGATTTTCACTTATTAAATACTCCTACGAATTCTAAATAATTCAAAAAAAAAGAACTAATATCATTAGGTACACTTTAAAAAAATGTAATTTTTTCACCGAACCTTAAATGGAGCATTTTCTATTCGCCCCGAAATTTTATACTACTATATTTTAATTTTACGAGTTGAGCAAAAAAAAATAAAGGGAGAAGATAAAATGGAGCTCCTGGATTGATGTTTTCATTTTAGCAAATGTGTTAATTAGAGCGGATGGAGTATATAGTACTCTCTTCGTCTCATAATAGAAGTCACATTTGGTGTGGGCACGGATTTTAAGAAAGGTAAAAATAGTGGGTTGGAAAAGTTAGTAGAATATAAGGTCAATTTTTTATATTGATTTTATAATAAAATGTGAGTGGAATGAGTTAGTGGAATGTGGACCTACTTACCATTTATGGTAAAAGTGAAATGCGACTCTTATTGTGGGACAAACTAAAATGACAAAATGTAAATATTATTGTAAGATGGAGGAAGTAACATTTTTACTTAGTTAGGTATATAAAAACATTTCAGAATATAACTGATTCAAAAAATATTAATTAGATTATTTTTAAATTTTAAATATAAATAAAACAATATTCTTTTTATAGACTCCACATTTCACTAACCTTTTTCTTGATTAGAATATTCCATAAATTATTGGTGGACGGTAACAAAAATATACTGCTCCATATTAATAACTCAATTCATCTTTCCCTTAATAATTTGGCTGATCTAGCCATAGCTTCAAATAATTGTTTAATACGGAGTACTAATTTATAGAATATTGTTTTTTCTTTTAAAATATGATGATTTGTTGACCAGTTGTAATTTATCTAAACTGAAAATGAATTCAGGAGTAATATATTTTGTTTAAATGATTTAATTGAAATTACTAATTGCAATGAGTTAGAAATTAGTTCCTTTTTGAAAGTATAAATACGTAGATAAATTTTAAAATATAAAAAAATATCATAATTTGTGAGTAAAATGTATATGGCATACAAAAACGATTTATTCTATTTTTACTTTGTATTTGCAATTTTTTTTCTTATTGACACATAAGGCCATCCACTACATTGTCCCTCCACCGTCCCTTAAACTACTATTTGATGGCCCCACTGTACTTTATTCCTCCATCCCTTAACTAAGGGACGGAACCTGCAACCCTCCGTTCCTTAACCGTCCCTTAAATTACTATTCATTTAATTTAATTTTTTATTTTGTTTTCCAACCCAATTCAATTAAAACAAACACACTTTATTAAAAAACACACAACATAAAAAAACACACAACATAATTTAAAATACAAATTTAAAGAAAATAAAAAATTACTCTGCCGGCTAATCATCCTCCGGAGGCGGTCGAGGTTGAGGGGGAGTCGGAAGGCCAAGTTGTGCTGCCATATGCACAATTCCGTTCCACCAGGCCGCGAATTGGGCGTGCGAGAAGCGGGAATTGTATGCCATTTGTGGCGGTCATGTACGCCACCATAAGTGTGTCCGAGCCTCCCCGCGAGCCCGACCCCGAGGCCGCCTGGCTTGATTCGCCTCGGCCCTTCCTCGCTCTAGCCGCTTTCGCCGCTTTCGTCCCTTGCGGCCGACGGCGCCCACGGCTGGATCCTCCAGCATCGCCGACCCTTAATATATTTTGTTTGAATGATTTAATTGAAATTACTAATTGCAATGAGTTAGAAATTAGTTCCTTTTTGAAAGTATAAATATGTAGCTAAATTTTAAAATATAAAAAAATATCATAATTTGTGAGTAAAATGTATATGGCATACAAAAACGATTTATTCTATTTTTACTTTGTATTTGCAATTTTTTTTCTTATTGACACATAAGGCCATCCACTACATTGTCCCTTCACCGTCCCTTAAACTACTATTTGATGGCCCTATTGTACTTTATTCCTCCATCCCTTAACTAAGGGACGAAACCTGCAACCCTCCGTTCCTTAACCGTCCCTTAAATTACTATTCATTTAATTTAATTTTTTATTTTGTTTTCCAACCCAATTCAATTAAAACAAACACACTTTATTAAAAAGCACACAACATAATTTAAAATACAAATTTAAAGAAAATAAAAAACTACTCCGCCGGCTAATCATCCTCCGGAGGCGGTCGAGGTTGAGGGGGAGTCGGAAGGCCAAGTTGTGCTGCCATATGCACAATTCCGTTCCACCAGGCCGCGAATTGGGCGTGCGAGAAGCGGGAAGTGTATGCCATTGTGGCGGTCATGTACGCCACCATAAGTGTGTCCGAGCCTCCCCGCGAGCCCGACCCCGAGGCCGCCTGGCTTGATTCGCCTCGGCCCTTCCTCGTTCTAGCCGCTTTCGCCGCCTTCGTCCCTTGCGGCCGACGACGCCCACGGCTGGATCCTCCAGCATCGCCGACCGTACACGCAAACTCCAACGATTCAACCTCATGTGGGCTGATGCCCTCAGCGGTGTCACCACCAGATGAGTATTGGCCACTCGCCGTATGCTTCGTGCGCTTCGAGTTTGAGCCCGAGCTGGAGCGGAAACCGCCGCCCCACCGTTCCTCGTCCTTCACGGCCTGCCAAACATCAACAAATCTGAATTGTTGACGGATGTCCTGGTAGTAGGCGCGCAAAGCGGACTTCAAAATGTCGGTTGTCGTGGCGCCGCTTTGGTAGCGCGCAGCTTCGGCCGAGTAGAGGCCGCAGAATTTTTTGACCTGTCGGTCGACTCGGTCAAAGTGAGAGCGGAGCATTTTATATTTGCGCTTGCGGGAACCTTTCGGCTTTATCTGGTGGTAGACCTCGCAGACCTTTTCCCAGAAACACTTCCGGGGTTGTTGATTCCCGACGATGGGATCGTACGAGACGGTGATCCAGGCGTTGTACACCGCCAGCGTTTCGTGGTTGCTGTACGGATGACGGCCTAGATCCTCCTCCTCTTCTTCTTCTTCCTCGCCCGACTGGGGTTGTACACCGCCTCGTCCACCTCCACCGCCTCGCCCACCTCCACCGCCTCGGCCTACTCCCGGCGTTGGATCAACGGGAAAATCCTCCCGGATCTTGGATAATCCCTGCGAATACCGCAGGGCGGAGGGACGGGCATATGCATCAATGTCAAAGTTGGGTGGTTGGTACCCCCCGGCGTCGCCGCACTAGAACCGCCCAGTGTGTTGATCATGGTCTCCCAATCGCCGAAGGCGTTGAGATCCCACCCGCCGGAGCCGAAGCTGCCGTAGTTGCCTTCGCCGGACATCTTGTGATGAGAGGAAATTGAGATGATAGAAGAATAGATGTGTAGTTGTGTGTGAAATGAGGATGATTGTAGAAGTATATATAGAGTAAAAAAATTAATTTAAAAAAAAAATTTAAAAAAAAAAAACAAAAAATGGTATTATTACCGTTAGAATTTTTTTTATTTTTTTTTAAAAAAAATCGAATTAAAAAAATATTTATTGCGTCAGCACGTGACGACGCCGGGTCGCGCCACGTCGCATAGGCGCGTGGCGAGACGACCCGTCGCGTGTCTCGTCGACACGGGACGTGGGACGGGACGGATGTTGCAACGCGGCGCGCGACGGACCCGTCTCTCTGGGACGGGTCGCCGGCCGCCGGCGCGCCGCGTAGTGGATGCTCTAATGATAGACAAAATGTAGATTCATAGCCAATGAGTTTTATTTTTTTTTCTTTAATTTAGATAGTTTCTTGATATTTTAACAATATACTTTATTTATATAAAATAACAACAGTACATAAAAAGTTATAGAGTAATTTACCACAACAAAAATGAAGTAGATCCATTACAACAACATTGCATATGATTTGTTGACTCACTTTTAATTTTAGAATTTCAATATATTGATTTATTATTTCGTTCTCTTCTTCTCCTAAATGTCTTCACGATTTTATTTGCTTCTCTGTAGATTGCCAGCATCTGGAATTTCCATGTCTTATTATTTTTCAATTCACATTCAATTTAATTTTAGGATATTTCATCTTTATTGTTTCTTGTTTCTTATTGCTACTCTGTTATTCTTTATTACAGTGAAAGAAGAAACTATGTACTAATCTGTCTACCATGAGGTAATATACATTAATACTTGTATCAATTTTCTTTGCTTTTATAATATCATGATATGAATGAACATATCACAAAAACGTTTACATGGAACTTTTCACAATATGTTTGAAATTAGTAAATATACTGTCTTCTCCTCCTCTTTTCTTATCATTCACCTGCATTTTCTGCAAAAGAATGTAATATCAGTGTCTTAATATTAAAAGCAGGAAGATGGTTCAGAGAGAGTTATGCAAGAATGATACCATTATAGAACGTTCACTACATTAACAAAAAATTCAATAAAAAAGGTTTGATTTATAGTAAGTGAATGTATGTATACCAAACAAAAAGAAATATTCATGAATAAAGATGAATTCTAACCATACATGAAAAGTAGAGAAATATAAAAATTACAGAGAAGCATTACCTAAAAAATGTGTTCATCTTTGCTCATTGGTATTTATAGACACTAAATCTTGAGATTTTTGTCTCTATTTCTCTTTTTAAATAAAAGTTTTGGGCTGAAATAGTTCTCTAATCTTGCATTCAATTATGCATTCCTTTGTTTAGCCTGCAGCTGCTTTTGAACAGGACAATATTGATTTAACTAAATTAGTCACTTTTTTATTTCTTTTTTCATTAAAACAAATATAGTCCAGACTCATATGGGAGCCAACTAAAATTTTGCCACTGAAATTAGTATATAAACTTGTACGTACTACAAAAAGGGAGAGGATCCCCTGCTATGCACAAATCACAGCAGGGCCTGCTGCCCCATACAATCCTATTTTTTATTATTATTTCTTTTATTAAAAAAAATTAATATTAAAAATATTTTTGTGAGGGGCAGCAGGGCCCTGTTGTGATTTGTGCACAGCAGGGGATCCTCTCCCCTACAAAAATTGTCAAATTGAAGTTGAGTTGGGATGGGGGATTTCTAAAATAAAAACCAAAAAATTACTCACTCCAATTTCCATTAAATGTTATATATTTCCTTATTTGGACGGTCTCTAATAAATATCTTATTTTTTCACTACTTTTAGTAAGTGAATCATATATTCCACTTACTCATTTTACTCACAATTATTATAAAACTAATATATAAAGATGAGGTTCATATTCCACTGATATATAAAGATGGGGTTCATATATTTCACTATTTTTAGTAAGTGAACCTTATATTCCTCTAACTCATTCCACTTACAATTATTATAAAATTAATATATAAAGATGGAGTTCATATTTCACTAATTTTTTTACTTAGTTTCCTTTATAAAGTTAAACAATTTCTTAAAATCCGCACAGATCAAATATGAGACATTAAATGAATTAATGGGAACCGGAGGAAATAGTTAAAATTGACGGTAGGGAATTTGGTTGGGAAATTTCCTTTATGGAGTAATAATTTTTGTATTTCCTAATATTTTCTATTTTTTATACTCATTTAAGAATATAATAATTTTCTAACATCTTTTCAAAGCTATATTGATTTGAGATAGAATGTCCATTAATATTTGTCTATATATTTTTTATTGGTTTTTTAGCTTAATTTAAGAATGTATTTATGTTTATATCCTTTGCATATTGATATATAGGAAAAAATATATTTATTGGACAATCTCATGTTTTACTCAACTTTAATTTCAACAACCTTTATAAATTATACTCTCTCCGCCCCAAGGTAGTCGAATCGTATTTCATTTTGAGTTATCTCAAGGTAGTTGAGTCAATTATTTTGTGGCAAAAACTTTATCTTCTTTTATACCCCATCCGTCCACGAAAAATATGGCACTTTGTGAATGTCACGGGTTTTAATGTAGAATTGGTAAAGTAAGAGAGAATAGAAAGAGATAAATAGTGTATCCAAGCCCCTTGGCCTAGCGGTAAAGGGTGTTGGATACTGCGTCCATCCTGGAGGTCTCGAGTTCGAACCCTGGGTGGCGTAATTCTCGTAATTTGTCTTTCCTCCTTGTTATATAGGAGTTGATTTGTAATTTCCTTCTTCATATATATGATATAAATATATGAAGTTAATTTTTAAAAAAAAAAGAAAAAAAAAGAAAGAGATAAATAGTGTTACCTCCTTGTTATAGGAGTTGATTTGTAATTTCCTCCTTCATATATATATGATATAAATATATGAAGTTAATTTTTTTAAAAAAAAAATAGAAAGAAAGAGATAAATAGTGTTACTGGAATGTGAGATCCATATTATTGGTAAGAGAAAAGAGATAAAAGTAAGAGAGAAGTAGTGTTAGTGGAATGTGGGGTCTATATTATTTGAATTTGCCATATTTTTTATAGAGAATAAAACATGATAAATGTATCCTATTTTTTCATGGATGGAGGGAGTACTTTAATCTATTTTCCTTTCTCATACTTTTACTATCTCTATTTTAACATTTATAGTAATATACGATTTTTTTAATTTCATGCCTTAAAAAAATGTCCTAATCAACTTTAAAAAGGAGGAAGTACTATAAAAATAAAAATGATAGGATTGATTCGACAAAAGCTTCTTGGGTCAATATGTTGGCAACAATTGCACTCAAGTTTGGCGACTTTACTAATCAATTAATAACCCCAAAATAAAAAATAAAAAGAAATGCTAAAAAACTCTCTTTCAAAATGACGGAAATTCTGCAACCCAAAACACATTGCAGGTTGGCGTAATTAATGCTGAAAACCCCTCTTTGATTGATAAAATAAATTTTAGTAATCAAATGCTATTGACTGTCGGTTTTAAAGATGTAAGAGTATTTCGTAATTTTTGGAATGGCCATTTTAATTAACCAAGATTAAGGGCATCATCAGTGGGACGCCCTAAGGCGCGCCACGTCATCAGTTTTATCCTCCTTCCCCCCACCTGCAGTGGGGCGCCCTATAGCATCAGCAGTGGGGCGCCCTATGGCGCGCCATGTCATCAGTTTTATCCTTCTTCCCCCCACCTGCAGTGGGGCGCCATAAGGCGCACCCTAAGGCGCGCCACATCATCATTTTATTGTTTTGTTTAATTAATTTAAATGTTTTCAAATAACAAGTAACGAGTAAATAAAAAACGTCTAAATAACAAATGACGACGCATTAATAAAAACAAGTTACACCATTCAACTTACAAAAAAAACAACTAAGTCGGTGCAATTCCCAACTTCCGATGCAGCTCATCGATTAACGCCCGAAGATATTCGGCTTCGTCGGGGTCGGTACACTTCTTGAGGGCCTTGTGCGTCTGCAATAACGTCCTCGCCATCGAAGTTGTTGCCAACGACTCAAACGCGGTGGCCGTCTGGGTCGGGAGCGTTTCCGGGAACGGAGATGGGTTTGCAGCGGTCGAGGATGAGGTCGCGGCCGCCTTCCCCTTGGCCTTCACAGCCTTGACGCCGGGAGGACACCGGTGTGCCGGAACTCCCTTCATCCACGTACGTCCGGTTGAGGTCAACAGGGTGATTACCGCTGCCGCTGCTCGTGTAATCACCAGCTTCGGTGGTCTTCGTCCTCTTCGGCGCACCAGTGTGCAGAATTCCACCTTGGAACTTCTGATTGTCCCTCAAGAGCGCCCAGATGGCCTCGTGCTTGAAGTCGTCGTTCATCGACCGGTACGACAACAGCACTTTAGTGTGCACGTCGCTCAATCTCTCGCCGTTCCCATGTGCCAGCGTGAACTTCTCGAACTCCGCCGCGTACAAGTTCACTTGCTTCTTCACTTGATCCCAGTGCTTGCGGAGTTGCTCACGTTTGCGCTTGTACGCGGTCGGCGGCTTGGCCTCATTTAGAGGCCGGCGATGCGCTCCCAGTACGCGACCTGCCTCTGGTTGTTTGCGAAAATCGGGTCTTCCGATATATCTACCCAACACCGGGCCAAAATGAGGGTTTCATCGTCGGTGTAGTTCGTACGGCCGGGGGCGTACTCATCGCAATTTCCGGGAGGCGGCAACTTCTGCGCCCGCTGCCGGTTCCGCTTCTTTTTGGCTGGGGCGGAAGTGGTCGCGGCGGGTTCGGGATCGGCCGCTGCGGCGTCATGGCGGGAGGGAGCGCTTGGTCGGTTTGGAGACGACTCCATGTCAGACAACCCGTACGATTCCGTACTGAAATCAAGATCGTACTGGGTGTCGGCGTCGAGCGAACGATATTCGCCGGGTTCTGTACCCGGCCAACGCGCCTCTCCGCTGAACATAGGACTATTGGGACTTGAATCCATTTCGTAGTAATTATGTAAATGTAATAGTTTCGAAAGTGAAATCGTGAAATGAAATTACAAATGAACTCTATTTATAAAAAAATGAAACCGCGTGCCATCGTCCGCGTCGATCGTCCGCGTAGCCCACAGTGGGCCGGACGATGGCGCGGACGATGGCCGATCGTTCGCGGTCATCGTCCGCGTAGGCCGCAATGGGCGGACGATGGCGCGGACGATGGGCATCGTCCGCGCTATACTCCGCGCCCTTAGTATAGGGCGCGACGATCGTCCGCGGCCTATGTCACGCACCCGCAATGGGGCGGACGATGCGCGCCATCGGCGCGCATCGTCCACCCCATTGCGGATGGCCTAAAATCACATCTGTTCCTACAAAAGAGTTTGATTGCAGGGAAACTGGAATTACAGATCAAAGCTTTGGAAATTTACACTTATTTATTTTAACTAAAACTTCCCTGGTACGCCGTCACTGGCGGAGCTAATTAAGGACAAGAGGGACGGTGGTACCCCAAAATTTTGTAATTATTGTTATTTGAGAGTAACCAATGTCAAAGTTATCACAATGGTCCAATGGTGTTTGATAAGACTCATTTCATGCATCGGTTTAGGGGTGAAATGTACGCTACTTGATCAGTTTTATCGCGCAAAACAAGTGTTAAATGTGTAGAAATGTTACTTGACCAAGACAACTAGGTCAGACTGATCAAGCAAGTACAATAGGCGAAAAAGACCAGATTTCGGGGGAAGTTGATCAAGGGGAGTAATCAAGCAGTTAAAGAGGGGACCACTGGATGTCAGAAGAAGGACACGCGAGGCTATGAGCTGGATGGTGCGCAGCATTCTGTTATCAAGGACGACGTTCTAGAAGGGGACACGTGCTGGAATATGAGACGCAAGGACAGAGCTGAGTCACGATTCTGTTGCTGAAAAGCGTCGTCATTCTAGAAGAATAGCACGTAGCAATCAATGAGTCGCTCACTCTCAGCATGAGCGAATATTCCCTGCCAAGATCGTTATCCAGCTGGAGGTCGTGCCGAGCCAATAAATAGAGGATGTGCCATCACACAAAAGAGAGTCGATCATTTACTTTCCGTCTAGTTTAGCTTAGTTCTAGTGTTTAGTTCAGTTATCTAGAATAGCTTAGTTTAGCTTAGATAAAGTAATGCTTAGTTAGAAAGGGGGATTGAAGAAGCGCTACAGAATACTTGTTATCTGTCGGCGTAGTCATAAGTTTCCCGCCGAGGCTCCTCTCGGTTTTAATTGCTTTCGTAGTTGCCCAAGTATTAGCTTAGTTTAAATTTTGCGTTGTAATGAGTTTAGTTTAAATCAAAGTTACTTCAGTTTTCATCCTCTCATTTACTGCTTTAATTTCATCTTCGAGCACTTAACCCAGTAGTTAAAGTTACCTTGATCAAGCTAGCAAGTTTAATTCTGTCTAGAGTAAAATCAGTAGTTAAAAACTCCCAAGTTAAAGCGTGGCAACAGCCAACCCCCTATTCACTATTCACACACTTGATACACCAACTTCTCTGTGGGATCGACCCCGAACTTGCCGCTTTACTGTTAAAGTAGTGCAAAATTGGGAGTTATAAATTACTTTGGTGGGTAAACGAGTGAGAGCGAGTTTGCATCGATCAAGTGGCAACGACATTTGCTAACTGATCCAATCGGTTCGGTTATCTTCAATATAACTTGGTCCGAATTCGCTTGCCGTTCGAAACCTGCTCGCCAGTGTTGCACTCATTTCTCATTTCTTAGATCACGTGTTCGATTCTATTTGGACACCAATTTAATTTTCTTATTTTGTTAAAACAAATTGGTGTCTAGAACTATAACCATTGGAAATATTTTCAATAATACTTTCCCAAAATAATGTAAAAGATGATTTCTGAGTAACGGTTCTTATTTTGTTAAAACAAATTGGTGTCTAGAACTGTAACCATTGGAAATATTTTCAATAATACTTTCCCAAAATAATGTTCTTATTTTGTTAAAACAAATTGATGTCTAGAACTGTAACCATTGGAAATATTTTCAATAATACTTTCCCAAAATAATTTAAAAGATTATTTCTGCGTAACGGTACTATTTCATGTAAAAATTTATCGCATACCCAAATCAAAAGTTCTGAATCCGCCACTGTACGCCGTCAGCTTATAATTGGAGGCTGTCAGCTTTTTAGTAGCGGTACATTTCCATCTTTTCATAGGCTTTTCAGCCGTCATCAAACTTTTGAGGCCATCTCTAACCAGTTACACCAAACTCAAACCCATTTTTTCAGTTCTGTCACATCAAACGGTAATTCTACTCCAACCATTTACACAAAACCCAAACCCAAAAGAATATTCCATATTCACCTATTTTTTTTTACTTTTTCAATCTTACCTACATATTTATTTAAATTGCAAATTAACCCCACAACACTTTATCAATAATTTATACTCCAAATTTCATATAAATTTAGTTTATTTACTTACATACATATTATATTTTGAGTACAATCTTACAAATTACATAAAATTTATATAAATTGATTTTTAACTAATTAGTTATATCGCCCAAAACCTAAAGGAGATATATAATTAATTCATTTATGTATACCTATATTTAGTTTATTTACTTAATTAGATACAATTAAAAATAGGAGTACTAAATTAAACCCCAAAATAACGTGAGACTTGGTCTTCTTCATCTCTCTTTTTCGTTTTTCTTTCTCTGCGTCGGCAAATTTCTTCCTTCACTGGTTCCGCCAAATTCTCCATAAATATGGTAACTCTCTTTGCTTTATTTGAAAATAGATGAACAAGAAAGGATTAAATTGCAATTTCCAGAAATTAGAAAAGTGACTTTGCGATCGCTACAGTGCTACTCCATCTTTGGGGTAGTACTATTCAAAAACACAAAAAAAATGACGATTTGAGATGGGTTTTAAGGTATGATTGGAGGTGTTTTTCACTGCAAAATTGCGTTTTGGGGTATTGTTGGAGATGCCCTTATTACTACAAAACTTGGCTAAAGCTGAATAATATTGGCTTCACTTGGTTCTTAGAGCATTAGCAATGGGGCGCCCTCCGCCCTATGCACCGCCATGTCAGTATTTTATCCTCTTACCCTTCCACCTGCAGTGGGGCGCCCTATAAGCCGCCCTAAAGGCCGCCCTAAGCATTTTCTTTATTTGAATATTTAAATAACTACAAAAATTGGGAAAAAAACCTTCATTTCATTTAAAATTAATACATTACAATACGAATTAAAAAAAATACGCATTCTCAACGACGGCGGTTACGGGCCCAAACTTCTTCAACCATGTCGTTCATGAGCTGAGCATGATCTTGTTGGTTGCGCATTGAGGCCTGTCTAGACAGGACCTCATTGAAGTTCGTCGGTAATCCTCGAGCGTGGGGCGCGGTCGCCGTGCCGGAGCTAGATCCACCTTCATCATCGGCCCAATCGGTGACGCTTCCATCTTCGTGTTCGACTATCATGTTGTGCAAGATTATGCACGCATACATGACATCGGTGATGACTTCCTTGAACCAGAGACGCGTCAGCCCTTTCACTATTGCCCACCGTGATTGGAGCACACCGACAAGTGTCTGACGTCGACTAGGTCTGGGGATCTGCTCCGCCGCCGCCGCCTCTTCCTCGCGCTGCATTTCAGCTAAGCAATCCGTCATTGCGTCATTGACGGCATCGAATAAGGCTCGCGTCAAGGTCCGACTAACGCCCTCCGAGGTACTCCAGTCGTCGTCGTGGTTCTTTTTTGTTTGTGAGAGATTATCGAAATATTCGTATGGAATGTGAGAGATGAGAGAAATGTTCGTATGAAAAATAGAATGACAAACGAGGTTTAAATAGACAAAAATTTGAAGAAAAAAAAACGTGTTGCATCGTCCGCGTCGCCCACAATGGGCGGACGATGCCCTATTGTTCGCGAACGATCTATAAGGCATCTGGCATCGTCCGCGCACCCACAGTGGGCGGACGATGGCGCGCCCGAGGCATCGGGCGGCCTACCGTCCGCTCCATTGCGGATGCTCTTAATATTTTAACATATGATTTGGTAACAAATATCATCAAGATGGGCAGGAAAAATGGATTGGCCAAACGGTGGCTTTATATATTTATAGATTAATCTGCAATTTTCATCGCTAGTGTAGAAATGTTATTATAGTATAGATATGACAAAGTAAAAGTATCATATATATCTATATACGTAGACTAATTTAAATTACTGCAATATTAACCTCTTCGCAATTTAGACTAATTTAAATTACTGCAATATTAACCTCTTCGCAATTTAGACTGAACGAGTAACTGAACAATGTTGCTTTCAATAGTTACTGCAATATTATTAACTTGTTGCTTTCAAATTGGCTACAAATTTGAAATATGAACAAACATGATTTCGCTCAAAAAGAAAAATGGGTGTTTGGACACGTGGCGGTCATCAGTGGGTAGAGATGATGACATTACCGTTAACTTTTAAAGACAAGTGCATGTGACTTTAAAGGGAATCTAATCATCTATTCAATTAGACAGACTTTGCAGATTTGTACCGCTGTCTGTCTGTAAAAATAACAGTAACCTAGAAAACTCCATCCCCAATTACTTACCATTTTTTTTTTTATCTATTTACCATATCTTATCACTTTATAAATTGGCTTCACAGTGTTCATATCCATCCATCTCAAGCTCTCTCATCTCTTTTCACTAGGGTTTCTCCAAAACTAGGCTTTTTTAGATAAACCAAAATTTAGGGTTTCTTCACAGCAGATTTTTTTTATTGATGCCAGATTTTCTATATGCTATGCTGCTTTAATTTCTTGTTATTTTTATAGATCTGGTGTTTTCTTTCCCAACCTCAAGGGTTGTCTTTTTGTCCTTTTTTGTTTTATTTATGGTTGATTTGAGGCATGTGAGTGGAGCTCTTTTAAGTCCAATAAAAGGATCTTGCTGGTGAAAAAAAGCTGCTAATTTATGGATTCCTCAGCCCTATCCAAAATAAAATTGGATTGGTTTGTGGATTGCATATGTAAGGAGCTTTTGTTACCCATGTTTGAGCCTTGTTTGGATTGAAGGGAGCTCTACACTATTTTTGCTCTTAATTTATTTTTCAAAATATTGAATTTATTCTTGTAGAAATTTAATTTGTTCCCAATGTTTCCAAGAAAAGGAAGAAATTATGTCATTATATGTTTTAGATCTGTTGTTTAGCTGTCTGTTTCTCCTTAGATTCTCTTGGACTGTTGTGTGATTATATTCAACTTTTGATCTGTTAACTTCCTTCCCCCTTTAGAATTTTGGTTTGCTATTTTTGGTTGCAGGTGAAAGTCAAACTGCAGGTAAATGCAGTGTTCAATGATTTCTGTTTAATATTGCTGCCTTTTTTGTGTTAAATGTTTCTCTTGTGATGGAATTTCCTCTCTTTTACCTTTTTCTTAATTATTTTGGAGGTTCTCTTAATAAACACTGGATATTTGTTTTACAAGAAATTTCAGTATACTATTTGTTTTCTTATATGGCAGGTTCTCTTAATAAACACTGCATATTTATATTTTACAAGAAATTTCAGTATATTATTTCTTAGTATCATTTGTAGCCCATTTACAATTAACATTCATTTATACTTAAAAAAAAATTTAAATTTGACAAATATAATTTTACTTGAGCAGTTTTCAAAGGAAGGCCATAAGATTTATATTTAGAAGCATGATTTGTTGATACTTGATATACTCCCGTAAGCATGCGGTGTTACCACTTGATATAAATGGTGAATTTAGAGTTTTTGAGTGTGCGAAATAATTCTACTGGTTTGGAGTTCCAAATTTTGAACCATTTTGTATCTTCTTTTTAATATTTTTCTCAATCACAATCCTTATTTTTTCATTTAAGAAATTTCATTGTATATAAATGGATTCCTTTCTAGTGATACCATTAATAAATAATTTATTTTAGCTTTTGCAGAATGTGTTATTTTATTGAGGAATCATCTTTTGACTTATTTACGATAAAAAAATTAAATGTATTAGAAGAAAATTGAGTAATAATAATAAAATTTAAATACATTGTAAGAGATATGAAAAAAAGGCTTAACAAGAGAAAATTAAATGTATACAAAGTTTTTAAAGCATAGAAACTGAATTGATTAAAAAAATTATTAAACGCTTTAGAAGAGAACTACACACTATTTTATATGAGAAATGAGAAAGTTAAATGGAAATTAATGACGCACTAGCAAAAAATAAAAAAATGTTTCGTAAAATGAGTCAAAGCCACATGCTTTTACTTCGTTAAGAGAGTGTCTATGATGATCTCAATATATAAGTCTCAATATATAAGTGCATATAAACATTTAAAATAACGAATCATAAAAATTTAACATCCTAAAAATAGAAAACCACATCCTTAACCTCATGTTGGAATGAAAGTGAAATTTTGTTGGTTTAGTTTTAAATTAGCAAGGGACATCTCTCTTTGTTATGTATTTTCCTCCGATCAATCCAAGAGCTCACCTGCAAGAATAAAATGATTTGTGGAGAAATCCTTAAAGTGCTAAAAGACTTTATTTCACGGCACAAAAAGATTTCTTATCATCCTAAAAGGCATCCTTTAAATAGGAAATCCAAACCCTGTAAGGAATTTATGAAGTGGTTAATGAGATTAAAAGAGATGCTCTAAAATCACATAGAGAACAAAATTAAATAATACTGCACGGATGTGATCCCTTGATCATCGTCAGTTCGTTGAGGAGATGGCAGCGGGCTTGTGTCGTAGAGCTGCACGTACGGGCTCATGGTGATGGGTCGGGTGACGGGAGGACCGTATCACTCTCTAGCTCTCTCTCTCACACACACATCAAATCTTACCTTAAATAATCAGTCCAAAACAGAACAACTCATACTTTCAATATATATGTAAATAGATCAAATTAAAGCAAGATCTGGATAGGACAACAAGAATTCACTCTCTTGGAAACAATATGAGATTTCAAATTCTCAAAGAAAGTCTAATACACGATTTAGATAACATCCAAACATATCATAGTATGAAGTTTAAGGGTTAAGGCAGAAACCAACCATGAAAATTGAAAACTAACCAATTTCCCAAATCCAACAAACCTAAAGATGTCACACCACTTAAAAAATTGCAAATCAAGGCAATTTTAGGTTCTAATTTAACTTAGAAACAAAATCTATCTCGAAGCAAAATTCTCAGACATCAACCTTTGCTTACAATCACCAGCACCACATCAGTCTGCACAATGTGCATATCATCATCAAAATCTCATGAGATATATCACGGGAAATGTACCAGTTATCCCAACTTGATCGAGCAAATGGGACAAACACGCGTTCCAGCTCAAGCCACAGACTCGTCGTTGTAGCATTAATAACAATAAAAACACAGATGAAGCCAAATGTGATCAGTATCTGTTAGTTTCAAGCAAGCACATAAGAAATCTAAGCTTTACATTTACTAAAAATTTCTTCATATAGCTCTAAGACCTCAGGATCTTTCGCCCCAAAACGCTTCACATATTTCTCAACAAACAAGCTATGACTACAGACTAGGAGCGAGCCAAAGCTTGAGCTCTTGACGAAACCTTTCGACAGCAAAGCTTGGTAAAAGGCACACCGTGGCACAATCCTTCTCTCGAAGCTCAACCCCAATATCGCAGGCCTGGCCATGAAAACAGACACATCACACGCCATCGTGTTGATTATGAAATCCAAGATTTTAGTAATTTTATTCTTGGAAACAGACATGATCCTGGGATTCTTCCTGATAACAACGAGCACTTGATCCTCGGACCAGCCCCATCTTGTGTAATGCCTGACCTTCTCCTTCCACGACAAATTGCTCAACTGCCTCATCACTTTCAATCCTGTGATGAAAGCTTTTGTGTCGGGACTAAAGCCGAGATCGAGAATCCTCTGCACCGCTAACCTAAAGGTGTCGGGAGCAAGAGCTACGCGTCTAGGATCAGCTCTCAGCAAGGCTACAATGTGGGATTCGGGCACACCCGCATCCCTTAAGATTCCCACATTAGGCAAGATTGTCTTCTGCAAATTCTCCCTAAGAATACCGGGATGGCGCAGAATCGAGAACACGACATCTTCGTCCGACCCTAGGAAGCTCCTAAGGAAATCAACACATGGGATTATCTGGCCCTCTAAGCTTCTATCCAGCACATTTGGCTGCATTGTCAAAATCTTCACTAATTGTGAGCTTGATAATCCCAAATCACGGAAAAATTCAATCTTGGGCAGAACATTGGATTCGGGGGTGCGCCTTAAAACTAAAGGCCATTTCTTAACAATGCGTGAGATTTCGGAATCGGTGAAATGGTGATTTTTGAGAAACGCGACAACGGAAAGTGGTTTTTCAGCAGAATCAAATTTGAGGAGCTTGGAGTAAAGTAGGGCTCGTTTTGGGGGAAAATTGAATTCGTTTTCCAGATAAAAAGCAGAGAATGGCTTTGGATTCGAGACGATTGGTTCTAGGGCATTTGCAGGTGGTGATGAAAATTGGTTGAATTGAAGCAGGAAATGGGCGAGTGATGGGAGAGAAGCAACGCGACATAATCTTGCATCGTAAAAATTGAATATGCGAATTTGATTGAACATCATTATTATATTGAATACAGAAGTTGAAGAGTACTTTACCTCTTCGATTCAATTAACAATTCCAGCTGAACAATTGCAGAGATTGAAAGCCCTTTTGCTTAAACCCTATATGGCTATTTTGTTAAACAAATGTCTACAAATTACATTCATACAAGCATGCTTTCAATTCAAATAATCAATGTTTTAAAAGTATACTTTATAAAATTAATTTTTTTATAATCTTCAGTTAAAAATAAGTACAAAAATATGCTCTTAGTGTAAAATAAGAAAAAATGACATTTGATATTTACCTATTACTAAAAATATATGATGATACTTTTTATTCTTTAAAATATGTATAGACTCATTTTTTCAGAAACTATTTTTGAAAATAGTAACTCTATTTTCTAAGCCCGCCAACCCTATAAGTCAATCCACACAATAAATTAAGAGCTCATTCGATGTTTGCTAAATGGGCAGAATTGATGTGAAAACAGGTGAATAATGATGATTCGGTGTTCCGTATTTTTTATGCATAGCCCTCGATATGACTAAGGGCACGCACTGTTGGCCACGACTTTCGGCGTATATAATTATAGCCTCCTATTTGACATTTGAAGACTGCTCCGCTACAGTGTATCGATAATTATGTGTCAAATCACCAATTTGACCCGTGAAATTTGTCATTTTGGTGTTGGCGCGATTTATAGAATTGGGTAGTCGGTGGAATTTGTGTGACAGGGGCAATATTAGCCAATCACGCTAGTCAACCCAACCCATCACATCAAATTATGATACTCATTTCTTGTACACCAATCGATGCAATTGACTTTCATTGTGGTGGGGTCATCAACATTTAAATATGACCACATTTATTTCTACCAAATGGAAATATGGAAGACCGAACAAGCCCTAAAAGTTTAAAACTCAAAGGCATAATTATTTTACAATAGCACTCTTATCAAATATACTAGTTCCAGTCTCATTCTAAGTAATTTCTCTATACTAATTAAAAACTATCAACAAATCAAATGAAATGAAAATTATTATAACAAATATAATCATTTTGCCAAATTTAAGTTCAACATATAATCATATAAATGCACATAAAAAAGCCAAGAAATATAAATACATATTTCAATATTTTGAAAACAAAAAAAAAGCCAAGAGTCTCATAGAAGAAATCAAAATCAACTCAAGTGTAACTATATATACGGAGTACTACCTTTAGTAATTTAAATACGAATATATTACTAATAAATTATATAATTAAATATAAATAATTAAACAATTTTAATATACTAAGAATAATAAAAATGTACAATAAAATCCCAGAAGTTAGAAATCCAAATCAAAAGCGGGCCCAAACTAAAACTCTACCAAATTAAAAAGAAAATTAATTCTACACTTATTCAAAGCCCAAATTATAGAATCCAAATTCCAACCTACTATCCTTCTCTCTCTCCCCCTTACCGGCGCGAAACCCTCCCCGCCTGGCTCAGCCGCTGTTTTCTCCCTGCGACCGACCATCAACAAACTTTTCCGATCACCACACCTTCTCAACCTCAGCTCAACAACACCAATAATTCCTAGTTCTACTGTTCATCTGGTCAGTTTCTTCTTCCCGTCTCACTCCAGTCTTCGTAGAATTGTTCTAATGAGATGTGCAAATTTCCTCAGTTTATTCATTCGAATTCATATATTTTTTCTGTTTTGTAGATAATTTCTACTTACGAGTGCTTCCGGTAATCAGGTGTGAGAAGATGGCAAGTGCTGCAAAAGAGGATCCGAAGAAGAAGCCGCAGCCGCAGCTGGTGAAGCTGAATCATGCTTTCAAATTGGTAACCATATATTCTGATGCTTCATTACTTTGCTTTTAATGTGGATGGACTTTAATAGCATAACTCTTTGTATATATAGCCAATTGTTCGAATCAGATGTTGTATTTTGAATTTCAGCTAATCTTTCACATTGAGGCAATTCTTGTTGATTCATAGTTTAGGTGATCTTTCACATTGAGAAGATTCTTGTAGTTTTTTAGTTTAGATATCTTTCAAATTGAGACATTCTTCTAGTTTTCTAGTTCAGCATATCTTTCAAATTGAGATGATTCTTGTAGTTTTCTGGTATAGGTGATCTTTCATATTGTGATTGTTCTTCTAGTTTTCTAGTTTAAGTGATCTTTCACATTGAGACTATTCTTCTAGTTTTCTAGTTTAGGTCATCTCATATTGAGATGGTTATTTTGGTTTTCTAGTTGAAGTGGTGTTTCACATTGAGATGATCCTTTTAGTTTTCTAGTTTAGTTGATCTTTCATATTGTGATGATTCTTCTAGTTTTCTAGTTTCAAGTCATCTTTTTCATATAGATGATTCTTGTAGCTTTCTAGGTTAGGTCATCTTTCATATTGAGATGATTCTAGTAGTTTTCAAGTTTAGGTCCTCTTACATATTGAGATGATTGTTGTAGTTTTCTAGTTTAGGTCATCTTTCATGTTGAGACGATTCTTCTAGTTTCCTACTTCAAGTGATGTTTCGCAAATTCTTCTTGTTATATAGTGAGGAAAATTTATTGAATTGGTATTTTCATAGACATTTGTTGATCTGGTTATGCAGTACAAACAAAGATCTTGACTTGTTATTTAAAATTTGTCGTGGGTGCTTAATTTATTTCCTTTTTTTATTTTGTTTGCTCTTATGATCTACTTTGATGTTGGGCTGTGGTTTAGTAGTGATACTATTTACATACAAATTACTATGTGCCTTGAAATGAATAGATTCTTATAAACATACTGTTTCTCTTTAGGCGGAGCAATGGGTTAATAACATGACTAAAACCTCGTCGATGGATAAACCACCTTCGGCAGAATTGGAAGGCCGTCCCATGAGGTTAGTGTAGCTCCGGATAGAACTCTGCATCATAGTTTAACTTCAGAATGTAATTTTATTTGCTTGGTGATTTTTCACAGACTTGGAATTGGTGCAACTGTTCCTAAAGAATCCAAATTTATTCGTTCGAGTAATCCTGTTGAAAAAAAGTTGCTTGCCAAGCTGCATAACAACAAAATAAAAGGTGCCATGAGAGATGAAGCTTCAGCCCCGCCTGCAGAAACTGGAAAGGCTGATGAGGACAGTGAAGAAGAAGAGTCGGAAAGCAAAACCCGAGCTTTCTCCAAGAAGAGACCTCCGAGCTCAATTTCACATCTACATGCCAGAAAGAAACATAGGTGATTGTTGTATATTTCAAGAAATGCTGCAAATGTTTTCTCAGCTGTTTCAGTGCTTGCACCAACAACCGTGTAGTTTTCATGCCTCAATGATGCATACGTAGTGAAGAATTGTAATTTTAACGAAAAATAGGAATTTTTGTTTGTCCCTTAGTTATGTGTGTGATTAATTTGAAAAACTACTTCAGATTCTTTATCTTCCAGACTTAGAGCTTTCAATCCAAATAAACAATACAGATTAACATTTATTTGGAATTGTCTCATTTTGGTAGTACTATAAAATATAAACACCCCCCCTTTTTTTTGTTTAGGACTACATAGTAATTTTTTAATTGAAGATGGTGCAATATGGTTCTGTGATTTATCAGTACTGGAGAACGGGTCTGGACCGCAAGGGGAGAGGTTTACTCCGTCCCGGTAATGGGAGAATGGAACCGGACCGCAAGGGGAGGGAGGTTTATTCCTTATAAAATGAGTGCAGAAAAGTGACCGAGACTCCAAAAGTGGGACGGAGAGAGTATTTTTTATAAATCATAAATTAATATAGAAACGCCAGTATGGATCATGTTTTACTTATATACACGCCAACACCGAAAGCGTTTTTCCCATAAATGGAAGAAATAAAAGTTTGGGTACATGTTTCAAATTATAGTAGTAGACTCCCCTACACATCCCATTTTCTCAAAAAACATACAACTACAAATTTACTCATGAGAACCAGTAAATTGAGACAAGAATCAGACGAGGATGAGGTCCAGATCTCTGATGTCTCAGATTATTGTCCGGCAGGCTTCATGGATTCCTCATCAAGGTTTTCTTTATTTTTACTTTTATGTACATTTTAATCAACTTTTGTACTTTACTTACTGATTTGTGTCCAGGTTTGTTGGTCGTGTACCTTTTTCCTATTAATCTGATTTATGATTTCCTCTGGTAGATTTTTGTTGGATTATCTTTTGTTTAATCTTGTTCCAGTTAAAGCCATTGAGTGTTTTTTTTGCCTTATATGCCAATTTGTTGGGATGCCATAAGGGTTTCTTCGGTTTCTGGATCTGGAAGGTCTATAAGGGTAATCGGCGATTTGCGTTTACGCGTTTTTGTATAACTAGATTCAATTTTTCCCTAATTTTGAATCGCTGAGTGGGTTCAAACTCAAATCACGTTTTAGTTGTGTAAACGCGTTATTTATCCGGGTAATCCGATATAGATTCCATATTCGATTATTTTGTATTTATTGTGACAGGTAAGATTTAAACTAGTTTGCAGATGTATTCGTAGGAAGGCAATAAGCATTTAATGCTCTAACATCAACACTTACGAATTGTAGCAATTAAGTGTCCTCATGGCCGACAGTTGAGTTGTACTTCTTTTGGGCTGTTTGTTTCTATTATTGGAAAAAAACTTTATTCTCTCATACATTATTTTTTTTTCTCTGTTTTACTTTATTCTTTTTCTTACTTTATTACTCCATCCGTCCCAGAAAATTTGTCATCTATTTCATTTTTCATCTGTCCCTAAAAATTTGCCACCTTTCACTTTTACCATTTTTGGTAGTGGACCCTACATTCCACTAACTCATTCCCACTTACATTTTATTTTAAAACTAATATATAAAAGTAGGACTCACATGCCACTAACTTTTTCAACTCACTTTCTATTACATTTCTTAAAATCCGTGCCGGGTCAAATGGTACCAAATTTTAAGGGAAGGAGGGAGTATCTTTCACTTGATATTTAAACATCAATTTTTTAAATCCTGCACAAAAGAAACGCACCAACTATTTTTAATTTGATATATTTACTTACAACAGAAGAAGAGGAAGAATGTGGTGCAAGTAGATAACAAGGTAAAAGGTGCTTAAAGAAAGATCAAATCTAAAGATATACAAGTGAAAATTTATGATTTCCTTTTGCTAATTATATGTGATTTATGCTTGGATCCATGTCTATATGCACCCTTATGTTTTGTTGATTGTGATTTTTTGGGTTAATTTTTGTTGATTTTTCGGGTTAATTTATGTTCACTACATAAACATAGCACACACAGCACACATTGCGCGCACACAGTCGCACACACACTATATTTTTTGTTGGTTGTTGATTTTTTTCAATTTAGTTTTGACTAGAGCATAGCATAAGATTAATTTAATTTATTAATGCTTATAAACCAGTTTATTAGCTACACGCTTCCTTAGTGTTCAAAACATGTGCATATTCAAGATCATAGTTATTCGGAAACCAAAGACAAGATCAAAATAAATATAATTGCACTTTTTCACTTTTAGCATTTGTCAAATTCAGTATTTATAAGAACTTTTTGTATTTTTATAATTTTATTGGACTTTTTCACTTATTCATTGGACGAAAATATAAAAGATCGAGATTTAATGAAAACGCGTATCATTATAATTTTTATTGGATCATTATTATATGGGTAAAGTCATTGTAAATTATATTCGCCCACAATACATTTAATTTAAGAATAATTGCCTCCAAAATCACAAAGTTTGTAGCAATTCTTTGTTTGTCTCATACCTTTCAAAATTTTAATGACAATCTTTTTGTATTTTTATAGAGAACTCTCCAGTGAGATTCATGTTTGTATTTCTATAGAACTTTTGTTAGGTAACTTTGTGCTATATTTGACAACTTTGTGCAACGGCGATCGCACAAAGATGGTGATAGAGATATTTACTCATTTTCTTCGGTATGGAGGTCTAAGGGTAATCAGTGATTTGAAACATTTACGTGTTTTCGTATAGCTAGATTCGATTTTTCCCTAATTTTGGATCCCTGAGTGGGTTCAAACTCATTTCAAGTTTTAGTTGTGTAAATTCGTTATTTATTCGGGTAACCAGGCATAGATTCCGTATTCGGCAACTTTGTATTTATTGTGGCAGGTCGGATTTAAGCTAGTTTGCCGATGTATTCGTAAGAAGGCAATAAGCATTTAATGCTCTAATATCAACTACGAATTATAGCAATTAAGCGACCTTATAAGAATCATATGAGGATGAGGTTCAGGCCTCTGATTTCTCAAATTATTGTCCGGAAGGCTTCACAGATTCCTCATATAAGGTTTTCTTTGTTTTTACTTTATTGTGCAATTTAATCTAGTTTTGTACCATACTGATTTGTGTCCAGGTTTGTTGGTTATGCAGTTTGCATATATATCAATCGGGCAGTGGTAAATGTACATAATTGTACGTATATAATCGAACTTTTTTTAACATTTTACATTGAAAATCAATTTATGAACATTAATTGATTTAAAATAAATTTCATACTAATCATTTTGCAACACTTCAAAAAAAATTGAAATTTTAACTTAAATATCGGTAAATTTAACAAATACTTTACAACTTTTTGTTAGGTAACTTTGTGCGATATTTGACAACTTTGTGCAACGGCGATTGCACAAATTTGTGCGATGGTCATCGCACAACTTACGATAGCACAAAGATAGTAATAGTGATAGTCATAGTGATATTAACTCGTAAATCAAATAGAAACAGTGCAGAACAGAAACAGGAACATACCGAAACAACATTAAATGTGCATTAAGGGAGCATGATTCTCTCAGATGGTGTTGACAAATTTGTTCATTTACTTTATTATATAATCATTTAAAATTCATATCGAATCAAAATAGTGAGTCTTTAACTTGTAGTGGAGAAAGAGTTGTACTCTATAAATGAGAGAGTTGCATGCTGTCTTATTCCCTTCTATCTCACCACAAATACACATAAATAAACAAGTGCTTGTGTCCAGATTTGAACACAGAAAACTTTTGCTAGTGAAAAAGTTGGGGAAAAAAATACTATAAAATTTACTCATGGAAACCAGTAAATTGATACAAGAATTATACGAGGATGGGAAGTGATTTTTTCTCTCCCTCTCAAAGTGTATAAAGGTAAAGTGTATAAGCACTTAAATCATGCATCATGCAAAGTTTATCATAGGCTTGCTCAAAGTCTAATCCTCCTCTCTACTAGATGTGATTAAGTATCAAAAGTCCGAAAGATCTTTATTTTTTGTTGTAATGCAAGCTCTTTGGTAGGTGAGGAATATTTGGCTAGAAAGTGACTCAAAAATAAAAATATCTCAAGCAGAGTAAAAATGACTCCACTTTTTTAAAAACTCAAGACACTTTTAACACTTTATTTTTCTCCTTCAACTCACTTTTCCAATCCTTTAATTTTTCTTTTCTTTTCTTTTCTTCACAACCTTTCTTTTCTTCTCGTAAACATCATTTCTAGATCAAGCACATATTTTGAATTTTTCTATTTCACAACTTGCACTTTTCTACAATAAACACACTACTTTTTATACCTTCCTCCTTATCTCTTCAATTCCTTTACAAAAGATATCAAAAGCTAACTAACCCAAGGAATTGTCCCCATTTATTTGGCTTCCAAAGAATAGACTTAAAGGCTCAAAAGTTGGCTCCAGAGGGAAAATTTTTGAGAGGGTCGAAAATTTTTAGGTATAACAGTAGCTAAGAAAATATGGTCTAACATCCTCCTAAATCAACTTAAACACTATGTAAACTTAGGCAAATTAGGAGTAAGTTCTAGAAACATATACATTAATGTAGATAAATAACACAAGAAAGAATTTAGGCTCAAATCTCACAAGGTATAAGCATGATTCCAGGCGAACAAGCAATTCACTAATTATGCACCTTTTCACCAAACCATCAAATCAAGATGTCAAACCATACTTAAACATGAATGGAATTAAATATCATTGGCAACTCGGTCTAATGTGTCCCTAAGCATGCATGTTTCTAAGTTCTTCATGCTAAGTTCATGACATGGATTCACATTCGGGTTTTTAAAACAAAAACTTAAACTAAAACCCTAAAAACAAAAACCTAAACTCACGGTCCACTACTTCATCCCCCCAAACTTATTAACAACAAATTGTAAAATAAGTTTGTAGAGTCGGTAGGGACGTGAGGAAACTACTAAAAAGAAAGCGTACCTTGAAAAATTTCGCGTAGTGGCAGGACGGGGCGAAACATCAAAAAAATTTAAAAAATTGCGCTGGAAACTGCAATTTGGCAGCGGTCGCTGGGGGCCCTCCAGCGGTCGCTGCGACGGATCAGAATCGTTCCAGAGAGTGGCCAGCGGGCCACTGCAGCGGTCGCTGGCGGAAGTCCAGAAACCTGCAAAAAAAAATTTAACAACAAAAAAACGAGAATTAAACCAAAAAGGTACTCAAAAACTTAAGCAAAAATTGAAATAAATGGCTGGGTTGCCTCCCAACAAGCGCTTTTGTTTTAAGTCGTTGGCTCGACTTGAAGTGATCCAACTAGGTGGGCGAATCGACGACCCTTGTGCTGAAAACCGCAAATTGGACCAATTTAGTGCCCAACTTTTTCCACCATTTGTATTTTCCTTTCGCGGTCTTGATCACATAGATTTCGGGGTCGACTTGTGGTTGAGTCTTCTTCTTTTTCCTCCTTTTTGATTTTTCCTGTGACGAAACCTTAGGAGGATTAGGCTTGCCCTTTTTGGAAGCTTGAGGCAAAGCATTAACAACAAAAATAGAAGGGTTAGAAAGATCTTCCCCTTTTTGTGGTCCCTTAGGCTTTGTTGTGTTGGCCATCATGACCACCCTGCATTCATACTCCATTTTTGCTCTTTGCACCTCTTATACTTGAACATTGCGCTCTCTATTTTGTAGGTGGACTTGCTAACATTGTCGTTAAGCATGATCTCTACCCTACCTACATCAATAAGAGTTTTGCTTGTGGCTAGAAAATCTTTGCCTAGGATTAGAGGTACATTCTTATCTACTTTCATATCAAGCACAATGAAATCGGCAGAGAAAATAAAATTATCTACCTTTACCAACACATCCTCGATCATGCCCACCGCATTGATTGCAGAGTTATCGACCAACCTTATGATCACATCTAAAGTTTTGAGTGGTCCGATGTTGAGCTTTTCATAGTACTTCAATGGCATGATATTTATGCTTGCTCCAAGATCGCAGAGAGCCTTGTCCACCTTTCCTTTCCCAATTGAGTACCTAATGATGAATTGACCGGGATCCCTTTGCTTCACGGCCTTCTCCCTTTGTATGATTTCGCTGCAATGATGAGGTAACTTAAGGTCGGCTTTTGTAGGCTTCTTCTTCTTTAACACAACCTCCCTTAGTAGCTTTGCATACCTAGGCATTTCCTACAACGATTCGACAAGAGGAATATTAGTATGGACCTTACAAAACATGTTTAAAATGTGCTTGAATTTCTCTTCAAGCTTAAACTTCCTCTTTGGCTGGAAAGGGAGTATGATCCCATTATGCCGCACGAGTCCATCCGTCGCGGGTGCTTCTGCCTGCTTGGTAGCGGCCCGCTGGGCATCGGGCAGACCCCAAAATTCGCCCCAGAGTTGCTGACTTCGCCCGTTTTCTGCTTTGCATCCCACTTTTTGTTGATATCGGCCACTTGTGCTGTTGCCTTTGCCTTGTCCTCCTTTATCTTTTGTTGGACTTGGTCCATTTGATTTTTTATGTTGGTGATGGTGGTGGCAATGGTGTTGATTCCGGCCTCAAAGTTATTCAACCTTGCTTCAACGACCCCAATCTTGATGTCATTGATCTTTCTATCTTGCACTAGCACCTCCAAGATCTTCATGATCCATTGATCGTACTTCTTCTCCTTCTTCACGGGCTCAACTACCCCATCTTTGCTCACATTAAATCCTACAGAGGGTTGCAAGAAATTGTTGTTAGAATATGAAAGGTTGGGATGAGGACGGTTCCTATTATAATTACTAAAATTACCGCCCCCTGGCCAGGGCGATAATTGTTGTTGTTATAAGGCCTATTGGGACCGCCTCCTTGTTGCACATAGTTGACAGCCTCGGTGGGAGCGGGAGAAATATCGGGTTTGGTGACCACAATGATGGAGGTCGGCGGAACCGGATTCTCTCTTCTTGACGTGTCCATTTGATCAACCCGCACACTAAGCTCGGCCAAATCTTTAGCAAGAGGATTCTTTCGGCTGCGTTGATGGCGGCTATCCTTCGCGAGCTATGTCTCTCCTTCGACCACCCTCTGCTGTTAGTGGCTTCTGGTCCACTTTTCCGCTGAAATCCTCTGTTGGCCCCTGAATCCCATAGCACAGATTTGTTTATTGAAACCATTGTAAAGTATGCCTACCTGATGGTCCACGGTGAAACCATGGTTGGGGCATTTGCGGATGAGGCCTTTGAAACGAGCAACGACCTCGTAGAGAGGCTCGTCGGGGCCTTGAATGAATTGGAATATTTCGCTCTTCAATTTCAGAATGGTGCCCGGCGGATAGTACTTATCGAGGAATGCTGCCACTATATCCTTCCACGTGGAGACTTGCTCTATAGGTAAACACTCAAACCACTCTTTAGCAGAATCTGTTAATAAAAAGGGAAAGAGTCTTACCCTAATGGCGTCGTCGTCAACACCATTCAATTTCAGCTTGTTTGCAATCTCCACGAACTTCGAGAGGTGGCGGTTTGCATCTTCTGTAGCCCTACCTGCAAAAGGATGCTGCTCAACCCTTTGTGTAAGGGGTATTCGCAGCTCAAAATTATTAGCATATACACGAGGGCCTTCGGGAAATGTGATCATGTTCCCGTGATCAAACATATGCATAACATGAACTATCTCCCTTTTTCTTTTCTTGGGCCTCTCAAGCAATCTTCTCGTCCATCAACTGCTTTACTTGGGCTTGCAGCCTTTCCAACTCAACTCTAGTCTCGTCCTCCATTGTATTTCGATAACTTCTTATTCTCCAACGTGTCCTTTCAAGTTCGGGATCGAGCGGCTCTAAGATGTCCTTCCCAGAACGCGTTCGCATACACTACCTGAAGGGGACAAAAATAAAAATTAAACTAAAAATTTAAAAACTGAAAGCAATTAAAATCCTAATTAGCAAATTCATCCGTTTGAAGATATCAATCACGAAGTGAATGTATTCCCCGGCAACGGCGCCAAAAACTTGATGCACTATTTATTAGCACTAAATAAACCTGCAAATATACAGAGTATATATAGTATAGCTAAAGGTAAGTACCGGATATCGAACAAGGGGAATTAAGTCACAGACTGGCTACCTTCTACTAAGTTTTGTTCACTATTTGGAAAACTGAGAATTTTGGAGATTTTGAAAACTAAAAAAAGTTTGAAAACAATAAACAACTAAATGCAAATAATTAAAGAGGTAAAAGTATGAGAGATAAGAGAATTTCAGGGATGTGCGTTCACAGTTATGGTTATACAAATTTCAACTACAATACTCTAGCACAGTTTATACTTCGATAGAACGAGTCACATAAGTTTTGCCCATGCAGTACAAACGTAGATTACTAACACTATGGTTGTCAATCCTAGATCCGTAACTCCTAAAAGCTCCTAAGACCCTTATAAAGTCTTCACTCTCAATTAACAGTGTCGTTTTAAGGGAAGCTAATTGTAGTGTCTAGTAAGTGGATCTAACTCGACAACCTCCTCTCACGATTATGTAGCAAGTTATATTAAATCATCACCGAATGTGTCACTCAAACGTGAAGTATTATAGAACGACTTAGGGAAGAAACTAAGTAAAAACAAAACGGATATTAAATAGCAAAACGAAATTGTATAACCAAAGTCGTTACTTACACATCCCTAGAATCCTATGAATTTAGTTAAACATAATTGAATAAGCTAAAAACATAGATTGAAGGGAAAACAAAGTGAGCATAAGAACTAAAGCAATAAAACCCAAAGGTTGAATCCTTGTAGCCTTGATCTTCTCTTGATTTCTTCTTCAACCTCTTGTTTTATACTCTATAATTATAAGGCAAAAAGAAGATGCTAATGAAGAGATTTGAGGGGCAATTTATAGAGGGAAAATCGAGTTCCATCAAATAAGGCAAAAGTGGCTAAGTTTGGTAAATCTTGGGGAGAAAGTAGGTCAATTTTGAGCGCCGGGTTTACGCAGCGGGCCGCTGCACCTTGGCCAGCGGTGGCTGCACAATGATCCATAGCCTCTGCCTCTTGGATAGCGGTCGCTACACTGTGTTGCAACGGTCGCTTTGAATATTCCAGTAGTTTCGGAAACTCTTCGAGCGGTCGCTACGCACACCCAGTGGTCGCTGAGCGTGTTCTTCGTTTCAGCACAACTTTCTCCGGAGCGGACCGCTGGGCATCTTGAATGCTCCAGATTTCCAACTTTGACCTTTTGCTGTCTTTTAGGCTCAAATATGCACAAATCTCACAAAACACGTCAAAATACCAAAATAGAGAAAATATGCAAAATATGGACATGAATTATGGTTTTGACATTAAAAACGGACCAAATAAAGGCCTTAAAACAGTGCAAAATCCGAGCGTATCAGGTAACCCGACATAGATTCTATATTCGGTAGTACGTATTTATTTTGCTAGGTCGGATTTAGCTAGTTGGCCGATGTACTCGTAAGAAAGCAAAAAACATTTAATGCTCTTTTTTCATTTAATGCTCTAATTTCAACGCTTACGAACTGTAGCAGTTAAGCGACCTTATGGCCGATAGTTGAATCGTATTCTTTTTTGGGTTGTTCCAATGTGGTTGAATTGTTTCTATTTTTGACAAAAAAAAAACTTTCTTCTCTTTTAAACCTCATGCAAAAGTAACGCACCAACTATCTTGGCTGTGATGGAACTAGAAAAACAAATAAGTCGGTGTGGAAATTTTAAAAATAATATATATATATATATATAATATTATTACAAAAATCTCACGTTTCCATGTCTATACACACCTTTATGTTTAGTTGATTGTGAATTCTTGGATTAATTTTTGTTGAATGTTTGGGTTAATATATGTTCACTATATAAACATAGCACACATACAACACACAATGCGCACACACATTGCGCGCACACACACTATATTTTTTGTTGTTTTTAATTTTTTTTCAATTTTAGGTTTGACTAGAGCATAGCATAAGACTAATTAAATTTATCTATGCTTATAAAATAGTTTATTAGATACACGTCTCCCTCATGTTCAAAACATGTGCATATTCAAAATCATAGTTATTAGAAAATTAGAAGATAAGATCGAAATAATTACAATTGCGCTTTTTCACTTTTTACATTTCTCAAATTTCGTATTTATAAGAACACATCTTATTCATTGGACGAAAATATAAAAGATGACGATTTAATGAAAATCGGAAACCACCGGTTTTCCGCCAGAAACCGTGGACCGAGACGCTAGTTTCTGGAAGAAAACAACTAGATTTGAATTTTTAATTTTTCATTGAAAAAATATTCTATGTATTTTTCATCTATAAATACCCTACTTCCCAATCATTTCTACTCCCCCAATTCTTGTATTGACAAGTATTTTTCTTCTCAATCTCGATTTCTTTATTCTGTACTCGCATTCTCTCCAATTTGCTCAAGTGTTATTGTCTTGTCTACTTGTTGTGCTCATTTATTTACTAAAGTTGTTCATTATTTATCAATTATTATACTTCAATTTCAAGATGTCTTCTTCTCGTGGTGAGGGTGTTTCAAGAAAGCTCAGATCTAAAGATATACAAGTAAGAATTTATGATTTCCTTTGGTTAATTATATGTGATTTATGCTTGGATCTATATCTATACACACCTTTATGTTTTTGTTGCTTGTGGATTTTTGTGCAGATTTATGTTGAATTCTCTTTGTTTAATCTTGTTCCAATTAATGCCATTGAGTTTTTTTCTTTTTCTTTTTTTTGCCTTATATGCCAATTTGTTGTGATGCCATAAGGGGTCTTCAGTTTATGGAGGTCTAAGGGTAATCGGCAATTTGAAACGTTTAAGCGTTTTATTATAACTAGATTCGATTTTTACCGAATCTTGAAACGCTGAGTGGGCTCAAACTCAAACACTGAGAACAACTTAAATTTCGTGATATAATATTTTGACATATTAACCAATATTAGTTGAATTTCATGATTTAAATAACTATTAACACTTACTTCCTCCGTCCCAACAAAGATACCCCTTCCTTGAACGACACGAGATTTTATGCAATTTTATTTTGTGTGTTGAGTGGAGAGAGTAAAGTAAGAGAGAAGTAAGAAAGTATAGATAAAAGGTGTTTTCATTTTTTGTAACGAGTCATCTTGATTGGGACAAACTAAAAAGGAAAGTGAGTCATCTTTAGTGGGACGGAGGGATTACTGTATTAAAGCATAAGTATTTGACAACTTTGTGCAATGGTGAGCGTGCAAAGATGATGATAGAGATATTAACTCGTAAATCAAAAGAAAAGCAGTGGGGGTACATGACCAAGAATATATAAAATGTTTCTGATTCATTCAATGGTAAATGATGAGCTGATGATAATTTCCAAACAGGCATCAGATAGTCCCAAAAAATCAATAAGGTGAAATATCTATTTCCTGTCCAATCTTCATGGTTTTTTGGCTTGAAGATGAAAGAAATGCTGATTTGTGTGCTGTGAAAGTAAAGCAGCATTGCACAAAAGAGGACCACGTTTATGATGACCTCGAAACTCAGTATTCCGTAGTGGAGCCAGCAGAAAGAGTGCATGAACGTTTGGAAAACGAACTACCTCATTTTCTGAAATATATGCTCGAATCAAATGTTCAAAACGGATTTTGGCTGGTAAATATTATCCTATTTCTGTAACATGTTGGAAACATTGGTGGCCTAACATTTCTTCTTATTACGACAGCAGAAAATATTTGCCCAAACATAACACATGGATTGTGTTGGTGGATGAATGGGGAACTGAGTACACGACAACTTACCTTTACAAGAGCCTCGGCTTGAGCGCTGGATGGAAGGGCTTTTCCGAAGTGCACAAGTGTTTTTCCATATGACTGCGCCTCGCGAATTTAAGGTACACATTGTGAGAGTGCACGATGACGATGTTTTAAGTGCAGCACTCTGTCTCACTGATATGGATGCTTCTGCGAAAGGAAGCAGCAGTGGTTAGATACCTCTTTTCTTCTACTATTCTACAATGCATTACAATATGAATTCCATATCAAAATTAAATAATTAGAATTTGTAATAGTTATAAAATTATGCACATTCTCATGCACTACATAAACATAGCGCACACACAGTGCATCATTTTTATGGAACAAATTTTTTGGAATTGAATTGTAATTTAATTCCTTCAAATTCAATTCTGTAATTCTAGTAATTCCAATTCCGTGTATCGAAAGGATCCTTATGTATTGTGTTGTCGTGGCATACTTTTGAGAGAAGATCTCGTGAAGACGCGGAAGAGGAGGGGGAGGAAGCCTAAGTACGGGGTGCCTTATCAGCGTGACATTGCTTCTCCAGTAGAGAACTTCAAAGGCGAAAACTCGATCCTTTTTTCCTCGGAAATGGTTCAAAAAGGTACAAACTTCGTATTGTTTCCTCAAAAACTGACCTGGAAATGAGATCTTTGGAAATCATAACTGAGCTGGGAAATATTATTTGCAGGTCCTGAAATCACAAATCCGGCCCAAACGAATGACCTCTGCTACCCCGAGACATGTTTTTTACGCGATCATGTTCATGAGGGCGTCACATGTAGATAGCTGGGCAAAGTTTCGAGGTTGGTTGTAGGCGGTACGAGTTTTTGAGTGGATCCCATATATATAGATGCTTCAAACTTCGATTTACAACGTGGAGATGGTGTGGAAGATGCAAATATTCGGAGAAATCGTGGAAATGTAGAAGATTAGTTATTTGATTCTATTGATGGTAGAGTACTTGTCTATATCATTAAGAGAATAACTGGTGAAGCTGAATAGATAAATGCATATGCTATCATACAGAATCAAAGAAAACGAATTACTTCCATCATTCATTGTATATTTACATCAAAAAAGAATCAGAGCAAACAAAATCATAATTACAAGGTTGGGGATTGATGTATCCAAACTTAATATCATCACTTATTTACACTAAATTTTTTACACAATCTCTCCTCACAAGTCGGACCATAGAAAACGCCCCTCCAATGGAGTCACCCATTGTGAATGATCTATACACACCGGTAACCTGCATTGAAGCAACAAGATTTATAAGCACGACTACAAGAATGATATCGTAAATGCAATTATGCGCTAGGAATGTCTTTTGGCGAAAAGTCAGAAACAACAATAAGATGCCGTGTTGTGGGTCTGAAAAGTAACTCAAGATTGGAAGAGGAAATTTACTATCGATTCTCAGTTCATCCAGAGGTAATTAGCAAAGGCAACTCTAAGGAACGTTAAATTTGAGACCAACGATAGAATCATTTGGAGCGCAAGATGTAATTCCTACGGACCAGTTTGACGAACCTCTTAACTTAGTTCCGTTTACACAAGCAAAACACATATAAACATACAATATCATATGTTTCAAATGGAGTTTACCTCAACACCAGATGGCGGCTGAATTTCTGACCACCTCTGATATCTGTAACCTTGCATTTTCACCATCATCTTTTGTTTTTCAACAGCTTCCACATTGGGCAAAACCCATAAAATTATCTTCAGCGTTGCTGATAACATAATGCGTGATTCTATGCAACACCTACTGCTTAGATTCCTGAGGTGGGGTTTTGCCCAAGTATTTCTCCTGAGACTCTTTTTTGTGCTCCGGATCAAGGCTGCCAAGCAATACAAAAACTACTAGTGTTATGAATCTAACAAGGAGCAGCAATATGCAGCAATATGCAACATATGAACATGGAAGCAGAAGATGAGTAGCGAGGCACGAAAATAAAACATAAAAGAGCACGACATGAAGTAGCAGAACCTATTCCTGAAGCCAAGAAGAGCACAGTGAACTGCGCGTGCTGCAGCAGAAGCAGGAGCTATTGCAGCAGCTGGAGCAGATTGCACAGCAGTTGCCAAAGTAGATCCCATACTAGCACCCCGCTGGTACTTTTTTAGAGGGCTTTGTACTAAGGCAGAGGCTGATCTTCCGAAGCCGTCACTAATGCTCTGGTAGGCCTGCCAAGAGAAATTTATGTCCTTATTTGCAACAACAATGTAGAATAATGCTGGCTAAAGAGAAGTTACGGAAAAAGATGATAAAAGGTATTCTTTTCAAGCTAAAATGGACGGGAAGTCACCAAAACACTTCTCTTTCCCAATGAATGGTCACGAATAAAAAACAAAGTAAAAAAGAACCATAATGACCAACCAGTGTTTGATAGGATACTTGACCTGTTGAATTCCGTGATGAGCATCATTTGGCTGATTTGATTTCACACTGTTACCTGCTTCGCTTTCGAGCGGCCATGGTACAGAGGGTGGAATATTTGCCAGAATACACTCTGCTTGGAGAAGGATATTATGAGCGCCGCCAGCCAAATGTACTCCCAGCCCAACGGCTTCAAGCGAAATGCTTTTGAGGAATGCAACAGTGCCTATGAGAACCATTCATTACACACTTAAATATCATATTCTCATTCAGACAACAAAAATGAAGAACATTGCCTGCTAGAAAGAATTGTATCTTCAGCAGAACAAAAAAGCAAGTACAGAAAATTGATTATGTCAACTAAACCCTAAAAGTACGCGCATCGGTAAATTTCAAGCAAGCTCAAAGTTGAGAGTTTACATCGTGTTAATAGAACTCACAACATATGAATAGATGAGACGTGTCTATTAAGATAGTTTACCTCTTTGCATTCCTTTGAGTAACCTATGATCCGTTTTATAGCTCTTCACAGGCAGAGATACCAACTTTACAGCTCCAGAGCTCACAGCAAGCAGTGACTTAATGGGAGGAAGGCCTTTCAGCAGTTCATGAACCTGTAGAACATGCAATTTAGTAAAATTCATGCATTCACGAATATCAAAATTCGTGAATATTAAGTCAGAATTAACTGACCTGGTTCTGAGAAATGTCTTCCAGCCACTCTCCCAATATTGTTTCACAAACACTGCTCCAGCCGTAGAGGCCAATTCCTTGCACATGTTTGAGTTGTAACTCCACAGCCTGCATCAGAAGTCATTAGTATACAAAACTAGTAGTATGTAACATGGACATGCAATAACTCCCTTGCATTATAAGCTTTAATTCAGATGGAAGCACAGTAACTTTTCATTATGACATGATGAACGACACAGCTAAAGTACCATGAGTGGTAGAAAATTCATGATGAAATATCAGAAAGCCAAAAGAAGCAGGTGCATTTAGATCATATTGTTACCCAGGAAAATTCTCAACAGAACGAATTGTTTTACTAAGATGAACCAGGTTGTTAGGACAGCAATTGAGCATGGACTTTATTTTTTAAGCTGGAAGGCGCAACAAAAGGCATCGTTAAACTTCTCTGATAAGAAGCAGAATGCCATGCTGATATATTCGAAGATGCATATCTATCAGGCAGATATGCATACCAGGCCATAACAGATCTGTGTAAGTGGATCAAGTAACAAAAGCATCAATTTGCATATGAATATTTTCACCAAATAACAAGTCCATTAAAATTCCTCCATCCAGGGTTTACAGTTTACACTGCCAGTGCCCATTAATTAGGTTAATTTACTTTATCATGTGAAATTCACGTGATTATAAGATAACCTGGCTGGGATGCAAAAGTCAATAGATACAGATCAAGAAATAATAAAACAAGTCACCTTCCAAGGTAAGAGGTTGACAAGTTCAACATACTTGCCGCCCCTTAGAGCCGTTAAGTCGACATGGCTAGGAATGTAATCAACTCGAACCAGCATAGGCCATATGTCAAATTTCTGTAAGAAAGCATATAAAGATGAGAGATCCAGACTAGATGAAGGAGGGCCAGAGAAAAGAAAGAAAATAAGTGAAGTATTTGGAATCGAGCATCATTGCAGGCAGAGGGGATGCTAGACAGACGAGTCTATCTTAAACACTTAAGGTCCATCTAAAAGTTAGTCTCAAACTTACCTGGAAGTAAGGAAGAAATGCCTCTTCACTGATGCCACGACCCTCAACGTTGTCACTCTTCTCAAATAAATCTCCTGAATTACTTTTATCCGTAGGGATACTAGAAGAGGATTCAGCAGGTGAGTTTTTTCCTCCAAAGAAGCTTATGAAAAATTCAAGTTGGCGCTGATGAAGATGCAAAAGCAGAGGAAGGAAAGCAATGCGTAACCTGGAGAAGAAATGCAATAAGAATTAGAAAATCAAAAGTGTCGTATACTTATAATGAAGGGAACGGTCAACCTACTGATGCTAATTCAGTACAAAATCTAGTAGAGACCATTTAAGTAAGAAATCCAAAGTTCACTACAATCTCAATTTCAGGAAAATCTATGCTTATGACAATGATAGAAACAAGGAATTGGAAGAATTGACAAGATGATTAAAAGTTCTTGATGGGCTGAAAAGCTCGAAAAAATCAGACATGGTGAAGTCACAATAAATCCCTGAAATTCTAGGAAAATTGTGCTATAGAAAGGTCATAAATGAGAGGAAGGGCCCCACTCCCAGCCCAAAAAAAGAGCCAATAATATATCTTAAAATTGGTGGAAGATAACATGTTGGCCTCATTTCACTTTCTTCTTCATTCTTCAATATAAAACCCTAAGAACTGTTGGTTACCCATATCACAATGACATTGCCAGCCCTAACAAGTCATTGTCTAATACTTACTAAATGGGCTCTTAATATGTCATCCAAAAATCCAACTGAAATAAAAAATTATCAGATGTTTTAAAGCAACAGCACAGTTTTTTCAAATGCCCAAAAATGGCTAAAATAGAGAAGCTAAAACAAATAGCACACCGATTTTCTTCTATATGGATTGAAGGGTCTGGTCTAACAGCTTCTAAATTCAGCTTCACAGCTTTCGAAGAGGACTTTCTTGGATGCTTTTTCGACTGATAATTCCCAAGCACCTTAACCAAAAACAGCACTAAATCAGAGAATGAAACATTACAAAATTCAACAAGTGGACACAAAGATAGTTAAGCAGTACCAGCTTCCATGGTGCATCATTGCTTCTGTCATAGAGGCAGAAATCCCTGATGGTGAGAGAAAGCGTAGATGCGGATATTTCACCATCAGGGTAAACATCATACTCGATACATATTCCAGACAATGCAAGTTCTAAACAAGCAGTCACATCCCTTGCACTAGCAAAAGTTGGAGAAGTACTGTGAAAGTTGGCCCAGTCAGAACCAGCGTACATTCTCCAACTGACATTTATATTCTTAAGAACTATGCGACCCTCAGCCATCACACCATTAACATGTTCAGGATCATTTGTAGAAATTTCGGAGTCCACAGGTTTCCGCACATCAGGCTTCTCCACTTTTGAAGCATGATTTTCTAGTATTCTTAATGGGGTGCTCCCATACCATCCATCATTACCTTTCAGATCATCTTCAACAACATTGTTGAAACCATAAAGTTCAGATGACTGACTTCCTGGGGAAAGTACAGAAAGGGGGCGAAGATCTGACAGGAAATATTCTTCTATAAACTCAGGAGCCTTTTCTCCCGATGACGAAGCCCCACTGGCTACAAGAGAAGTATCATCAAGTACAGAGCAAAGATAAGAATTTAAATTTTTAGCCTGGCCAGCAGAGTTGCTATCCAGCTGAAAGACATCTTCACATATCTCATCCATTAAATTGACCATCTTGGACTTCTTGTCTTGACTTGAACCCTCTGATTGGTGAAGTGGAGAGAACTCACCACCAAATGTCATTTTATCAGTGACTTCATGCGCTTGCTGCACATTATTCCACCTATTCTCCAAGTGCACAACATAATCTTGCATATCAGGAGCAAAAAGCTTTTGCAGTTGAGCAGCCAATCTAATCAATCCAGAAGTCGTATCATGGCATGTACTTAACATTATGTGCGACTCTGCACATTCTAATTCCCATGTATGGCCATTCTCACAGTTCGTCCTAAAAAGTGCTTCAACATTTGCCTCTTGGGCAACTTTCACATAACCAAGATTGTTAAGTTGCTCTACACTGTTAGTACAGCCACCTAACCCATATTCAGGTACCATGCATATAAGGAAACCTAGATCTTGGAGTCTAATTTTGTAGTCCCTTTGTGCGGAATCAGCCACAGTCGTATTTGAAAGTTTCAAGGAAGAGGCAGCAAGAAGACAAGCAACATACATCTCATCCTCATATTCGTTGGCCTTGAAATCAGAAGATTTGAGGTCTGTGCCCTGATCTTCTGTCAATTTTTCAATGTATGGCTCGTAACTCAGGCCAACATCTACCAGATTAAGAATGAACGAAGATCCACAAGTCTTCTCCTGACAATTATCATCTGCTTGTTGAGATTCAGAAGATGGTAGGATGAAAAAGGATATTATTGTATTAAACCAATCTAGGCGACCCCCAATTGCAACAACAGTGGCACATCTAATAGCAATTGAAGTAAAAATATGGTTGCTTTCTGGGTCCGAAAAGTTGATAATGTCAGAACCAGAATACCTAGAGGATAACACGTTTGAACCTTCTCCATCACCACGGCCCATTGTCGAATCACTGCATGATATCAAAAGAAACTCCCGATTAAGACCTTCAGTAGAACCCCACAAACTGCCCTTACCATGGGACACCCATAGGAAATTGGCATGGTTTATTCCACCAATATTAGATACAGAAAGTAACTCAAACTTGTCCACCTTCAGAGTTAGGCCAGACCAAGAACTTGGAAGTTCTGAGTGTATGGAACACTTAACGTTCCCCACAGGTTCAACTGCAAGAAAAATATTCAGAGACTCACATTCAAATAGAAATGATGTTTGCAGCGCAGAATGCTCTTCCATATTACTAACTGATTCGGTGGTGACAAAAGCAAAATGCTCGGCCATCTGATTTAGGAGGCCAGATATGTTCTCATACTTTCTTTCGTCTAGGTGGATTGTTGCAGTAGGTAATTTTCCATGCAAGAAAAATGCAGAGCTTGCTAACATCTCTTGCCGAGTATGAGTATCAAACCCATTGCTGTCTCTAACAGTTGTAACTGAAGCAAAATCAGAATCCTTCCCAACAACCTTATCTTGTCTCTTACCATACTCAGAAGAAGCCAAAAGCTTCGCTTTTTTGGCGATCCAAGGACCAGTCACAGGACCCTCCTGCCAAAACATACTAATAACAGACAGATGACCAGTTCCATTAACAACGGAAAAAATCTTTTCAGCTGAAAAACCAGCCTCCAGCCTCTCGTAGGTTTCACTTTCATCAAATTTCTTCATATAAGCTGAGCTGATGTTAAAAAGATAAAAGTCACCCATATTTAAATTCAAGGAGCATGATGTGGTCATAGTCGGTCTCTTGTCAAAACTAGCAACAGGAGTCAGCCTGGTGGATCTATCATCTCTCCCTCTCATTGTTGGTGAAACCAAGTCAAAAGCAATAAACTGACTGCAAGAAGAGTAGCTGGAATAATATTCACGGTCCTTCAAAGGGATACACAGTATTATCCTAGCATTTGGGAGGAATATATTGCCCTCCAGAAACTTTCTGGTTGACACATTGGTAGACCGTGGATGTGAAAATCCATATTCTTCACTTTCTGGTTCCGGGGTAAAACCATTCCCCAGGTTAGTTGTTCCAATACAATTTGACATCTCTCGCATAAATTCTAGCACTGTAGTAATAAGATCAAAGTTCATCCAACAAACAAAAGGTGGCAGCTTTAAAGTAAAAGATGTAGGTCCCATTAATGAGCTGCCAGATGAAGCCAGGTTTACACTGACATGACAGCTGCTGACACCTGAAGTTCTGAGCAAAGTTACATTGGCATAGTCTCGACAAATATCTTTGTCTTTTTTCATGTGCCGACATCCAATGCCATCCTGCATGCTCAGTGAAACTTCAACATGATCATTAAGTCGGTGTCCTACTCCAATATCCTTTGTGGATTCTCGAACAGTCCAAAGAGCACTTTGGACACCCTCTTGCATTTTTTGGATCAAGCCTGTCTCCCTATCAGAGTTTTCATGTTGACCGTGAGTTTTGTAATCCACCAATCCATTCATAGAGGAAAAATGATCGACTAATTGGAAATGTTGCACAGTTAGTCCAAAGTTCATTTCTCGAGGATGTACCTGAACTTGCATGGTTTTGAATGTTAATGGAGTAAACTAGACATAACACTGAGCGAGAATAATACGGTTACTAGGTAAAGATGACATGAAACTGTTGTGATCAAAAAAATAAGAAATAGTATTGTAGTTACCTGCAGTACAAGATCTAGGTCTACAAACTGTGCACACAGATGATGAAGATGATTAGCAGTATTGACCATATCAGCATTCATTTTGGGGGACTGTTTCTCATCTTCATCAATGAAAGACAAAAGGAGAGATACTTTTTCTACAGATGCACTGAAGTTAGTTTCAACAAGCTGCTGCTCTGCACCCAAGTCAGTAGAAAGCAATATCAGTTCCATAGTTGAAAGTGCTATGGTGACGCAGCAGCAAAGCTAATGAAGGTAAAATGTTTTCAACATTGACACAAAGGGAGGGGATACCATTCATAGAACATATACTCAAATAAAAATGACATCAAGAAATAAATGAACATCAATGATGCAAGACAATCGAGAATTAGTTTTTAGAAGCTTTCCAAGCTGTGCGGCACTCGAGATGATTTGATATGATACGGCAAATTAGGCAAGTAAATATTGGGGGCAAATATGTGAAGTTTCAATATTAGATTTCTAACACCACCTGTAACTGCAAACCATGATAGGTGAGTCCAGAGAGTTTGACCTCAAGCAGATTAGTGAAAGCTTCATGACTCCTACTTCGTTCCTTGTTAGTTTACAAAAAATTTTCATGGTTGGTGGATTTTAAGGAGAGCAGAATAAACAGAGAAACAATTCTACAACAGAAACCTTTACCTCCCTACCCCACAATTAAAATCAGGAACCAAGCTTCATTTGCATTGACTGAAACAGATCATTATTTAGTTAGTTAACTTCTATATCTATAATCTGTTTAGTTATTTAGGGTTAAGATATTTAGGGCTGGAATAAAGTTATTCATCAGGCTTTTGTATGGGCACCAAGCTATTTACTTGGCCCTCAAGTTTCTTTAGGTCTTTAAATAGTTACTAGTGAGTCAGGGTTAATATCATTATCGTTGCAGTACTTTTTAAGGATAAGGACAGCTTCTGCTGTAGGGTCTCGTTCTCGCTGCAGAGAACTGTCATTTAATTCAATAAATCTCTTCTCTGTTTATCATTTTTCATTCGTCTCAATCATCTTAACTCTATCAATTGGTCTGTCCTACTGGATTCAAACCAACGAACTAAGGATACATAGTACCATCAATACAAAAAAACCATCAAAAACTCCAAAATGTTTCTTATAGCTTTGGAATTTTATTTTATTTTTTGAAGATTAATATGTTTATGTAGTGAGTCAGTTATCTAACTAACTTGAGTGGCGTCTTTTCTCTTCTCATTTTACCAGCATTTAACAACCCCTCACACCATAATAATTCTACAAAATTGAACTTCAAGACAGTTCCAAAATTCAACAGATGTCGCATTCCTATATTTAACATTTGTGCAGTAGAAGTTAGCCATGTGCTTGCTCATGAACTACTAGTTGATAGGACATGGCATCAGAGTTAGTTTCCTAGCTCAAGAAAAGGTAAACTTATTAATGATCTTGCCGAATGATTGTAATGTCAAATGATTTAGATAGGAACTTCAAGTTTTCCTAGATCCAGTTAATGGTGTCATAATTTTAGTGAACAAGTCAATAACATGAATCTGCGAAGATAGACATTGTATTCACGTATTCAATAGTTTAATAATCAAATAACACAAGCATTGAGCAAAGTCAGAAGAAAAAGGTAAGAGAAAGAAAAAAGGTAAGAGAAAGAAATAGCTTACAAATTCTGTAGTACCATACTGAACTGCTATAGCATAAATTTGTGTTTGAGACTATACACTATAAGGACTTACCAGGAGGAACATGTAAAGATCCAGAGGCAAGGTTGGATGCTGCAGTAATTGCACTAAAAACAGAACAAGTCCAATTCCACATGCCACTGTTCCCTAAAGCTGAGTGCGAATTTCTTAGTCCATCAATGCACTCAAAAAATTGATCAACGCTGCCAAGATATAAATCAAAACCAACAGGGAAGAGTTCAGAACAGATTATTGAGAAAATTGAAGTATGAACAAGGAGGAGAAACTTTCATATCTCCATGAAGAATAAGATGATAGAGTTAAGGCAATTGAGGAGATGAAACTAACAAGAGAATAATGAAAGAACAGAAAAAAAGAAACAAATTCTCCTCTGAGGAGGCCACACTATATTTGCTGAACTCTAATTAGTAATCTGAATGATGAAACGTAGGAAACAGCAGCCATATAAATAATAAACTGACCAAGGCCTAATGAAACCTTAGGCCCGTGTACTTACGGGGATTGACTTGAACTCGATAACGATATAAACCAACAACTTAATATCATAGATTCATAAAAATAAACGTAATAAAAGACTCGACTAATTAAAATACGACTCAACAACAATAAAGAAATAGCAAATTAAAACTTATTATCACAACAGCATATCTATCATGAGACTGAATTGCTTTCAGTCATGAGATCGACGTCGACCAACTAATTGCATCTCCTAAACAAATATCTGTGACTAGTGATACATGATGAGGCTTATTGGTCACAGAATAGCAATCGGATTTATTCTATTAGAGTTATATGTGATAGTTAAAAGAGTAAATTTATTGTTTGTTTAGCACAAATTTGTGATAGTTAAAAGAATACCAACCTCGCCCCGAAGTCTGGTTCTTCTTCATTTGGGTCTTTCTGTCTTTTACTCACCCAATCAGAAATGAGATGTGAATCTGATAGCAGGTTTTCTTTCTCTGTCAAGTTGGCAACAAGAACTTCATTACCAAGTAGCCCCTTGCCACTAGGATGCATGGCAGAGCTTGAGGATGACAAGTTGTCTGATAATTCTCGAGGACCTGGGTCCTCCCTTTCCTCACCTATACCTTTAAGTAGGTTCCACATAAAGATGAAGGATCTGATGGAGCTAGGTTCAAGTCTTAATTCAAGAGGTTCGATATGAAGGTTGGCATCCACTTTGCGAATGTCCAATGAACCATTTTTCCAAGGTAAACTTAACTTTAAACTCCCACAGAAACCACCCTTTTCTCCTGAAATTATAGTAGTTGTGTTTCCAGGTGTACAATGTCCTGAATACCAGTTGCCAATAGTCGAATCAACCAAAAACTGAGGCGAAGACTCATGATCAAGACCATCCACAGGAAGTAATTCAAGAACTGCTCCTTGGAATTCTAAAAAGTTTGTTAATCTGCTTATACCAAGGACATTGCGGGCTTTGGTGAAATTGGTAGAAGAATCCTCAGAAATATGAGTTCCACATTGAAGTTCACTAATCCGAAGCACCAATATTCTGTCCAACAGTTTACCATTTCCATCTTCCAAAAGGGGATCAAATGCCACAATTAGCTTCTTTATTTTGACATGAAAGCTAGTTAGCAACCACTTCACCATTTTGGCGATAGTTTTAACTCCTTCATGAACTTCAACAGAAGCACTTCCAACTGCATTGTTGTGAGTCTCATTGTCTTGTTTTCTGAGACCATGGCTTGAATTATCGTTGCCACTCTTGCTGTGAGAGCAAGTCTCAAATTCATCTTGGGTAGCTTTTGTCTGGCGAGGAGCAATAACAAATTCAAGCTCGTCCACCTCAACTCGGCAACCACCTTCCTTCCAAGGCATAGTTACAGTTAACGACCCAACAGACCCCTCTTTCACTAAAACAGCTGCTGTTCCAAACTGAAAAACAGTAAAATGTTAGCAGAGAACAGTATAATTATTCGGGTTAAAGTTAAAACTGTCCCATCGAAGTTAACAACATGATCATACAACTGGAAAACCATCGACTAAAAATTGCTCACAGTTTAATTTAGACACCTAATTCAGGCTTACTCACACAACATTTACGTTAGCAACGTATCGTAATTCACTTCCAAAATTGAGAATACCGCTCCGCAAACAGACAATTAACAAAGCTGGAAAAAATTTTGCGGCTAGTAAAATAAATTGTAGCACGCTACCTTCTCGTTTATGTAATCAACATTCAGCGCGAGGTCGGAGAGTTGAATTGTGCCAGCACCGAGCTGAACATCAAGGTGATCAAGATCAATATCTCCCAGTATAAATTTCCCCAATTTCTTCTTCAACAAAAATTTACAAACGCGTTTTACTGCCCACCGCGAGAACATCGCCTCGGCGGATTTCGAGAAACTCCATGAAAACATCTTCAATATAATCTATATACACTGCCTCCAGATAGTTCTCAACAAAAAAAATCAAATTTATAAGGTTACTGAATGACTATGCAGTGAACTTGGATTTGATGGAGGCGCAACTCCATCCAATCCAAACGAAATCAGAAAATAAAGCCAAGTTTTGAGATTTTGTCACGTGTTTTCCAAATTAGGGTTTGGAATTGGGATAAATTGAATTGAGACGACTTTGCTGTAGAGAGTCGTGTTTAGATCAATGATTGGATTTGTCGTGATGTTCTGTCTTTAAGGGTGTCCACTATGGGAGCGGCTCGGCGGTCGCCGAAGAGGGGTGTGGGGCGAGGCGGGAGGCGCGGCGGTCATAGTGGCTGGGGTGGCCGCCGCGCCTGAGGACGGGGGAGGGGGGCGGAAACGGCTTCGCCGCGTGCGGGGCGAGGACGCGGCTGGTGGGGGTGAGGCGCGCCTATAGGCGCGGCGGTCATAGTGACCGCAGCTTCCGGCGCGGCGGTCGACGCATGCAAAATTTTTTATTTTTAAAATGAAAATTGATTATAAAATTTGGGGGCTATTGGAGGTGTCCACTATAGTGGCGGAAATAGAATTTTGGGGCTATGGACAAAAATCCGGGGCTATGGACAAAAAACTGGGGCGGGGCTATTGGGCGTGTCCACCTTATAGTGGACACCCTAAGGCCATCCACAACGCTGTTCCTATACCGTTCCTAAACCGTTCCTTAAACCACTATTTGAGGGCCCCACTGTACTTTTTTACTCCATTCCTTAACTAAGGAACGGAACCTGCAACCCTCGTTCCTTAACCGTTCCTTAACCGTTCCTTAAATTACTATTCATTCAATTTCATTTTTTTTTTAATTTCAACTCAATTCAATTAAAAAAACAAACACATTTTATTAAAAAACACACAACATTAAAACAAAGTTACAACTTAAACTTAAAAAAATAAAAAGCACACAATTAAAATCATAAAAAAATAAAAGTACACAATTTTAATAATTTCATCCGCCAAAGTTTGCCCAAATGTGCTCAATTAGATCATGTTGGAGTTGGGTGTGGGCGCTAGAGTCGCGTGTCCTTGCACGAATAGATAACCGTTCTTGTATAGACGGATGCGCTCCACTTCGAGGCGGACTACTTGCGGTTGAGCTTCCGGGGGATTCGGGGTCGAACCAATTTCCCGCCTCGGGTCCTTCGTCTTGGACAATCATGTTGTGCAAGATTATGCACGTATACATGATGTCGACCATGTTCTCCATGAACCACGTACGAGCCGGGGCTTTGATGATGTTGAAGCGCGCTTGGAGAACCCCGAACGCCCTCTCCACATCCTTGCGAGCAGCCTCCTGCTTCTGCGCAAAAAGAGCTTGCTTTGGGTTCGCAGACCCACTGCTTTGTCCAGTCGCAAGCTGGCGGATTGCTGCAGTACATTTCTGCAGCGTCGTGTGGCTGGGACGTCCGACCGCGTCGAACCCTTCCTGGAAGAACTCTTCCCGGGCTGCCAAAGTATTCGCGATGTGGAGAAATAACGGTTTCCCCATGCGGAAACGGCGACGGAAGTACGTATCTCCCCAAACCGGGTTATCGCAGAAGTAGTCGCGTACTAACCTTGCGGCGGCTTCCTCCCGGTTACGATGGATGTACGTACGGGAGCGACGTTGGGGCGGAGCGGCTTCTTCCGCCTCCCGTCGTCGATCATCTTCAAGTGATTGTTCCAATATTTGACGCATTTGTTCATAAGGATCCATTAGTTTGATTAAATTTGGGAGAAGGAAAATAGAGTTGATTTGAGATGAAAATTGGGGTGGAAATAGAGAGAAATAGATGTGTGTTTGTGATTGAAATGAGTATGAAATAGGAGTATTTATAGAGTAAATAAATAAATAAAAAAAAACGGCTATAAAATTAACGGTCTCATTACCGTTAATAAAAAAAAATTTATTTTTTTTTTATTAAATTCGAATTTTTTTAAAAAAAAATGAATTATTGCGTCATCGGGACGAAGCCCACTCGCGGGGCAGCGAGTGGGCTTCACGCGTCGAATGGGAGTCCGCCACGTCGCCTCGGCGCGTGGCGGAACGTTTCGTTCCGCGTTCCGGAGGAACGAAACGCGGCACGGCATGGGAACGGTGGCGGCACGGAATGGCGACGGAACGCACGCTGCAACGCGTGCCGCCGCGAAACCGTTCCTCCGGAACGGCATAGGAACGGCGACGGCACCGCGTTGCGGATGCTCTAAGATTAAGATTGTGATCTCATTGGAAAACGAGGGCTAACGGTAATTTAATATTCACCTGATTTTAATTATAAACGTATAAAAAAAGTTAAACCCAATTCCTAACTTATTTGATATAGGAGTACTAATTACTAACTGATAAAATTATTATTTAAATTACAATTTTTAGATGCCTTCTAGTCAATCCCATAACTTATAGAAATAAATAATGCATTTCTCAATTGTTTCATACAATTAAATATTAATGAAATTTATTATTTAAATTATCATTTTTTATTGACTTATGGATAAATTTAGTATTGTTCTATATTATGGTGGATAAGTTTGAATTGCATGAGATAATTGAGAAATGTGTAAAGTATATAATTTAATTAATTACTTTTATAAGTCTTGGAATGGCCATCATCTAATCAAATATTGTGATTTATGACAATTTTCCTTTCTAATTTGATTTTATGGTGATTAATTAGCCCTCTATTTCACTGCAATAACAAATACAGTGTGTTTAGTTTTGACATTCCTTCTTACAGGAGTTATTATATCGTTGGGATGCTCTTGTCAAACTATTAAAAATATTATTGATGAAAAGAACTTTATAAATGTCAAGCATCAAAATATCAAACTAGATTCTCGCGTAATTAAGTTCGTAAGTAATGGTTATCATAATCGCAATAATTTATTAGGTCACTTTAATGTTACGATTTTGGTCACTATTGATGACAATGTTATTAACTTGATAAAATAATTTGGGCAGTTGATTTATCAGTAGTTAAAAGTAAAGCTATAGCATTGGTAATCAGTGACATAACATAAAAAGTGATACTTCCTCCTTCCATAAAATAAATTTCATCGATTATCACACTAAATGGGGTGATATGCATGGCTTTAGATCACCCGCAGCGCGTGCCGTTCCGCCGGAACGGTTTCCCCGCGGAACGCGTTGCGGCGCACCATTCCGCTCCCATTCCGTTCCCATTCCGTGCCGGGTGCCGACGGCACGTAACGCGGCACGGCTTGTGCCGCCACGCGCTGGGGCGACGTGGCGCTCCCCGCTTCGTGCGTGCTTCCCACTCGCCGGCCCGCGAGTGGGACACGTCAGCAGATGACGCAATAATTAATTTTTTTTAAAAAAAATTGATTTAAAAAAAAAATTAACGGTAATATTACCGTTTTTTAAACTTTTTTTAAATTTTGTTTATTTTTATTTTTATTTTCTTATTCTATAAATACACCTAATTTATTACATTTCACACACAACTACACATCTACTCTTCCTAAATCAACATCAATTCCTCTCCAATTTGCTATTTCAATCTCCTTCACAAAATGTCCGGCGACGGGAATTACGGCGGTGGCGGCTCCGGTGGGTGGGATCTCAACGCGTTCGGCGATTGGGAGACCATGTACTAATATGTTGATATTTGGCAGCTCGTCAAGGACGAGGAAAGGTGGGCCGGCGGTGTCCGCTCGAGCTCGGGCTCAACCTCAAAGCGCACGAAGCACACGGCGAGCGACAACTACTCGTCTGGTGACACCGGTGAGGCTAGCGAGGGTGAACCGCAGGTGTTTGGGGGTACGGGGGATCCAACGCCCGACGAATACGGGGGATCCAGCCGTGGGCGCCGTCGGCCGCAAGGGACGAAGGCGGCTAGAGCGAGGAAGGGCCGAGGCGAATCAAGCCAGTCGGCCTCGGGATCGGGCTCGCGGGGAGGCTCGGACACACTTATGGTGGCGTACATAACCGCCACAATGGCGGACACTTCCCGCTTCTCGTACGCCCAATTCACGGCCTGGTGGAACGGAATTGTGCATATGGCAGGACTACTTGGTCTTCCTCCTCCCCCTAAACCTCGACCGCCTCCGGAGGATGATTCGCCGGCAGAGTAGTTTTTTTATTTTCCCACGTTTAATTGTGTGTTTTTTATTTTGTGTTTTTTATTTTTTTAGGATTTTAATTGTGTGCTTTTTTTATTTTTTTTAAGTTTAAGTTGAATTTTTTTTTAATGTTGTGTGTTTTTAATAAAGTGTGTTTATTTTTTATTAAAGTTTGTTTATTTAAATTGAATTGGGTTGGAAATAAAAAAAAATGAAATTGAATGAATAGTAATTTAAGGAACGGTTAAGGAACGGTTAAGGAACGGAGGGTTGCAGGTTCCGTTTCTTAGTTAAGGAATGGAGTAAAAAAGTACAGTGGGGCCCTCAAATAGTGGTTTAAGGAACGACATAGGAACGGTATAGGAACAGCGTTGTGGATGGCCTTATTACTATAAATAAATACTCCATTTGTGACAATTTTTTTCGTGAACAACTATAGTTGATTTAAGATAAACAGAATATTTAAAATGTCAATATAAAATAAATTACTACTCCATTTGCTAAAAAAATATGGTTAACTTTCGTCATTGTTTATTTTTCAAACTTCAAATTTGAATCACAGTATATATTGATGTTGGATCCATTCACACACTATTTTATTAAACCCATGCAAACCATAATATTGACAGATTTTTGTGGAGAAAAAAGATTATTACTTCAAATGGCATAAAATGTTGAAAATGTCAATCTAAAATAAGTTATTTGGCAATACATACGCCTAAGTTTCCCCATATCGAACCAACTTGAAAATTTGAATCATAAAATACAATAATACATTAACGAGGGCTTTGTGATTTTAATTACCCAAAATCAACGAGGTCGTATCTCCATGTCATTTTGTACTCTCATATGTGATTTTGAGTGATTTTATTTTTATTGGAAAAATCAGAAAATGACAAAAAATAGTATATTTGCGTATAAATAACCCATATAAACTTGGTAATTTAAACTAAAAAAGATTTTGGATGAATACGGTATTAATCCAAATAGTACTATATACCTAATCGAAGTATATAGCACGTCATTTTTAAAAGACTAAACAAGTAGTACTACATTTTAAGTAAAACTGTGATGCATATCTGAATTACAGTATTAAAAAGGAACTAACTTGGAAATACTGTATGAAATATTGGCTAGGTAGACCACTTTTTTATTTAATAGATTATTATAAATTTCACAACTAATATACCTGAATTCACTAAACAACGTATTTAAAAAAAAATACTAGAAATTAATTTAAAACAATTGTTCAAGCCTTGAATAGCTTCAAATCAATCAGGTCATTTATCCTAGACTAATACTTAGGGTGGAGAATTATACCGAAGTATCAGAATACCGGACTTATCGTACCGAAAAAATATCAAAAATACCGATTTTTCGGTACGGTAACGGTATTAGATTTCCTATACCTCGGTATACCGGCATACCGAATCGTCGATATATACCAACGCTTCGGTATACTGTGGTATACCGGTATACCGATTGATTATTATATATATATATATATAGGGATGTATTTGTTTCCTTTTTTCATATTTTGTTCTATTGTTCTTTTCAATCTCGGTCATTCATTCTGAAGATCTAACGGCCCCAATTAATGCCAACTGATGTTAAATTAAATCATTTAAAAAAGCAAGAAGGCTATTTTAGGTACATGCGTTGGTGGTTGTTATGGAAAATCCCATGATTTTCTCTTCCAAAATCTCAGCGGTTATTCTCTATTGAGATCACGTTCAATCTGTGTTATCTTCCAAAAATTTATGCGTCTGCACTCCACAAATATCATTGCGTCTGAAGTTCATCGCTGGTTTTGGTTATTGAAGAAAACCGTTCGTTTATATATTGCAACAGTAGTTGTGCAGTCTATTGCAACCGTTCGTCGCTGATTTCTGGGTGTACCTCGTTGGTGTTTGTTATTAATTGAACAATGGAAGAAGGTACATATTGTTTATGTTCCAACACTATGTACTGCTACTTCTTCGCAGATTGCAGAATTGCTGGATTAGTCAATCGTATGTGATTTCTAGTTTTGTTAACAAAAATCACGCATACTATAGTAATTCTGTAGGTTCACTGCTCAATCGTATTTGTTTTTTTGGTGTTGTTAACAAAAGTTCACGACTTTCATTCATTGGTTGAAGGTTTAAGGAGCCTAAACCCTAGTTACTTTGGCTTAATTAATAAACTTAATGTACATAGTCTAGTATGTAATGTTTGTATAGAGTTATGTAATGCATAATTTGTGATGTATCATGTATGTTTTCACTGACCCGTTTAATTTAAGTGAATTCGTGTTTCGATGTCTGGTGCACGTTTCTTGTTTTCCCTAAGGGTTTAACAAGCCTAGGGGCCAGGGTGTAGTACATGCATGGCGCGTAGGTATATTTTTTAAACTGATATACATAATGTACATATTGTACAATATAATGGGTAGTTTAGTTTCTGTAATGCATTATTTGTGGTATGTAATGAACATTTATCCTGACCCGTTTAATTTAAGTTGTGTCGTGTGTCGTTGTTTGGCGCACGTTTCTTGTTTTCCCTAAGGGATTAACAAGCCTAGGGGCTAGGGTGTAATATGTTCTAAGTCTAAAAAAACGTTGTCCAAATACACGAGCTGCAGTAATTCGTCTGGGGTTGCACATTCATAGTTCGTACGTATTTTTTTTAACTGATATACATAAAGTATATTGTATAGTATAATGCGTAGTTTAGTTTTGCAATGCATTATTTGTGATATGTAATGAACATTTATCCTGGCCCGTTTAATTTAAGTTGTGCTGTGTTTCGATATTTGGCGCACGTTTCTTGTTTTCCCTAAGGGTTTAACAAGCCTAGGGGTTAGGGTGTAGTATGTTCTAAGTCTAAAAAACGTTGTCCAAATACACGAGCTGCAGTAATTCATCTGGGGTTGCACATGCATAGCGCGTAGGTATTTTTTTTAACTGATATACATAATGTACATATTGTATAGTATAATGTGTAGTTTAGTTTCTGTAATGCATTATTTGTGATATGTAATGAACATTTATCCTGACCCGTTTAATTTAAGTTGTGCCGTGTTTCGATGTTTGGCGCATGTTTCCAAGAACAGTCCAATGCTTAAAGAGATGGCGATGGAGAAAGAGACGCGGAAGGGCAAGAGACCAGCTTGGCTCAGTTTCGATAAAACACAACATCAATGATTTTTTTTTTGTCCTAGTCGTCCTGTTATTCGAATGAGTGTCATAGTATTCCTAGTGTCAACAGTTTGCACATCTTGTTATTGCATTAGTACACTGTTTTCGTTCATTATTGGTTTCTATATCTTCAATTACTCTATATATCTGGGAGATTAACTCAGTGAAGTACCAATGTGCCAATTGATACTTCATAATGCCTACAACATTCAAAATAATGACAACTACTTGATACATAATGCACAACCTCAATCAAATAATGCACATATGTATATTCCATTCACCACTTTTCCCACACCTGCCAGTAGACAGACACATAATGCAAAATACTTGACAAACAATGCATCCCAGAACATAAATAATGTAAATTTTTAATTGACTGATGCGCACATTGATAATTAACTGAGTTAATCTCCAATGTAAAAAAGAACTTAAAAAATTAAAACCAAACGGCGGATTATGACAAAAACAACAACTCACCCATACACACAATAATTCTAATAATGCCTTATACATTGCAAATAATGACAACTACTTGATACATAATACACAGCCTCAATCAACTAATGCGCACATTCATACTCCACCTAGTTAATCTCCCATGTAAAAAAAACACTTAAAAATGTAAAACCACACGCCTGATAATGACAAAAGCAGCAATTCACCCATATACACAATAATTATCATAATATACTATATTGCAAATAATGACAATTGCTTTATACATAATGCACAGCCTCAAACAAATAATGCACATACTATATTGCAGAATAATGGCAAATACTTGATTCATAATGCATAGTCCCAAAATCAGTTTCTTATAGCAAAACGCACATAACAAGTTGTTAAAAATATACCACGCCACAAGGTGGCTGCGTCCACTTTCCATCATGTGTCTACTAAAAACGTACAGTTTAAATAATCACTCCAGCTATCAATTAACCCATCAACCTCCATCACCCAAGCCGAAACTCTCACTCACTCCAGCCCATAATTCTCGACCCACTGTTCGAAGTTGAACTTGGCCGGTCTCTCTCTCCAATACCTCGTGGCTTTAGACTGGTTTGTGCCACCTCTGGTATTGTGCGCACAAGTAAGGAGCGTCTTTGCAAACTTGATTCTAAACATATCTAAGCTTTTTGTCCCTTTGCGCTCAGTCCGCACTCCCAATCCTTCTCCTTCTCCCCGAAGTACGTCTCCATATGGCGCATGACGTACACCCCCGTCTCCATTGTTACTACGTTGTTCCCCCATGGCATTGTCACCACATGGGTACTGCATTTTCGTACCAGCCCTGCCATTTTGGGTTCTTTGCACTTGGTAAGTGCATCGGCCATGAATTTTTTCTACAACAAATAGTAAAAGTGTGTAAGAAATCAGTATAATGACATCATCGACTGCTTCGTCGATGTCGAGTCGTACTTGCTTCTCTGATATGGAACCACCAACATAAAACATCAGAAATTTATTATTAAAAATAGAATAAAGCATGATATGAGTTTTATAATGCATAATACTAATGACAACATGCACTTATTCATTAAAATAATGCGCACTTAATTCACTCATATACATAATACTCTTCATAATGCATACTATACTGCAAATAATGACAACAACTTGATACATAATGCGCAACATAAATCGAATAATGCACATATTTATATTCCATTCAATAATTTTCCCACACCACCCAGCACGTAGGCAAATAATGCACAATACTTGCAAATAATGCAGCACAAAACATAAATAATGTAAATTTTTTGATAAACTAATAAACAACAATTCTCATAATGCATAATATATTGCAAATAATGACACTTATTTGCTATATAATGCACATCATCGGGCAAATAATGCACATAGGTATATTCCATTCACCACTTTTCCCACAATCCCCAGTATGCAGACACATAATGCAAAATACTTGGCAAATAATGCATCCCAAAACTTCAATAATGTAACTTTTTAATCAACAAATGCACACTTTAAATCTTCACTAAGTTAATTCACTCATATACACAATACCTCTCATAATGCATAATATACTGCAAATAATGACAATTACTTGCTATATAATGCACAGCCTCAATCAAATAATGCACATATGTATCTTCCATTCACCCATTTTCCTAGACCAGCAAGTAACCAGATACATAATGCAAAATACTTGACAAATAATGCATCCCAACACATCAATAATGTAAATTTTAGATTAACTAATACGCACAAACCAGTCATGCAATTACCCATCCATCCATTAACCAGATATGTGGATTAATGCACAATGCAAGCCAAATTGATGTCGAACTACTGATGCAATTATACACTCAATCAACTTGTGTGGTTACCTGCAGCTTGTGTAAGTTGAGAGCGCGACGGGCGACCTCGTTTAGTCATTGTAAATCTGTCATAACAACAAGAAATAAGATACCCGAATCCATCATTTTAAGCCCTAAAAATGTCTGTTGTCAGATTCAGAGAAAACCCTGACCAAAACGACTACCAATTTTTTAATTTCGAAAGTCGCAACCAAGTCGCTGTTCAAATCATGGATTTTCGTGTCTAAAAATTGATGAAATCGACTTCTAGTCGGGCTTTTTCAAACATACCTTGTCGACTCGGTGAACACGACGGCACCGGTGGTGGCGGTTAGGGTTCGATGTTTTGTGGAGGGTGGGTGACGGGATCTAGAAGAGTGATGGTAAATTTTGCGTCGGCTTCGGGAGGAGAAAACGACGACTGTTGATGGTAGTGGCGGCTAGGGTTTGATGTTTATTGGAAGATGGGGAGAGGGAAAGGCGGAAGAGTGGAGAGGAAGTTAGAGCGTCTGGAATGAGAGAGAATTAGTCGATGGAAGGGTTGATCAATAGCTTGCTTATATTTCGGACCTTCCATATTCTGGCGGTTTCATTTTTGGTGTCTTTACTAATTTACCCTTATAATGCACAGAATCCTCTTTATAATGCAACACGGGTTTAAAAAACAAGAGTCCATCCGGACCCTTGATGAATCAGATCTAGCATCCAGATTTAGAAGAATATTGAATCTAAGGGATGAATAGGAGAATAAGGCCTCCCTATATATATATATATATGGGTGATGTATTCATTTTCAAAATGTAAAACACTTGTTATCTATTGGATCTTGTGATCTAACGGTTAGATTAATATCATGTGTCATCTAATAAAGTAGATTATTAGTCTAATAATGTAACTTAACTAATAATGTACTATTTTAGTAAAATAATGTAGCATTTTAGTGTAATAATGTAGCATTTTAGTCTAATATGTAGGTTATCACAACCATCAAATCCAATGATCCAAGGGTTGTGATATATTTGATGCTTAACACTAAGGAGGTAGTAGGACCTTAACGTTCTCCATATATATTTATGTTATATTTATACTAAAATTTAAAAAGAATGACGGTATGAACAAGATTTGATTGTGGTTAAGTTTAATTGTTTTGGACTATTTAAAGTAGTAGAACACTAGGATTGTTTTTTTGAATATTTTGGGTATAATAGATTTTTTTCCGGTATAACGGTATGTCGTACAACATTTCGGTATACCGCAAAAGTACGGTATACCGAAAACACGGTATGGTAACGGTATCAAAAACTACCTTACCGAATTTCCGATATACCGAACTCTGGTATACCGAAAAATTTGGTACGGTATCGGTATGGTGTTTTGTCATACCGGAACTTTCGGTACGGTATACAGTATGACACTCATAGTACGGTATACCATACCGAACCACCCCTACTAATACTCATCTTTCGAACCCTAAACCAAAATATTTGTAAATTTTATGCAGGACTCGTTTAGAGGGAAATAGCGGTGAGCAATCGATATATTACAATTCTATAAGCATCTAAATTTTTTACCATGTCATCATAAAAATGTGGTTCATGCCTTACGCATACAAATTGATACGAAAATATAGTTTGAGAGTAAATTGAGTAGACTGCCATACACAGCTGCCAAAAGATAAATGTAACAATGTCAAGGCAATCAAAAGCAAGCCCAAACACTTGAAATGCCATAAATTCTTTGTAGAAACTTGCAAGCTTCAACAAAATCAGAGGTATAGCTAGAGTAAAGTAATAATAGAAGAAGAAACTACTCCTATTATGCAACAACAGCTACAACCACACGAATACAGCCAAATAAACAATCTGTAGAGAGTATTACGAGACAAACCAATGATGGTGCATTTTCCACGCAGGAATTGTAGCAAGAAGAAAGGTCGTTCTCCTTTGTACACCGGGGAAAAGAATGCAGGTCGTTTGGCGATTAGAAGTCAGTTGGTGGTTTCAACCGTATAAGTCGCTTCATTCTGTCTTTGTCCGTGTTCTCCAACAGACCCTTCAGGAAAGGAAAGTATGTTCATTGCACCATTTGTTTGCTGTTGCTCTTAATTTCAAAACTACGTGAATATTTGCAACACAGATCAAAGAATATATGAAGATTCACTTGCTGATAATTTTCAGTTCATAACTGTTGGATAAATTGGGAAAATTCCCGAGCCGTTTACAGGCAGTACTCTAACTATTACAACCGAAAAGCAATACAAATACAACTGAAACGGAAATTGCAACGAAAATAGAAAATTACAGTACTAACTATAAGTCGAGTCGAGGAAAGCCCTCTTTCCGCAAGACAAATTACGCCTCGGCTAGTGCTCACGGATTGGCGTAGTGTCCCCAAAGATAAAACGACTTCGTCCTAAAGAGTAGAAGCACCTCAAACTCTCTAGGCACCGGCGAACTTTCGGAGTTTCGAGAATTGAGGAGACTATGCTCCTAAATGGCTAAATGAGAGAACTAGTTTAGAGAATTGTGATCTTGATCTTGTTATGATCTCTCCTTCAACCCCCACACATATATATAGGCTTAGGAAAGATAAGTGGTGATCATTTTTTATTTTGCTACTTAAGAGATAGTTATCAAATTGATAACTAAGTTGGTTATCAAATTGACAACTAAGTACTTAAGAAGCTTCTAACTTAATCAACTTGATAACTAAGTAGTTATCAAATTGATAATTCCAACAATCCCCCACATTGGTTAGAGCTTCACAAGCTCAAACCAACATCTTAGTCACACCTCTATCGGAGGAATGAATATGAATGTATGCAGACGCTAGCCTCAATTCTCAAGAAATAATATTGCATTTGAAATGGTAGCTTGGGGCTTTGAACCTTCCATAGTCAATACGATCGGGCATACTGGCGGCCTGGTGGACGTGATGCCTTGAACCATTCCTCCTTGGTGTATACCGAGACAATAGTATTGACACAATCTTGTTTACAAACCCGTCAGTTCTCACGTTTGTGTCCTTTTCTGGCCATGGAACACCACTTTGGATTCATAAGTGATTTTACACATTTTGAAGCGGCCCTCACTTCTCACTTACATAGGTGATTCTTTCTCGAGTATCCTGCTATACTCTACCTCCTAGAGGTTTCCAATAATCATTAAAAGTCAAAGACTTAACCTCTTATCACGTGCAGGTTACAACACTCAATGCTTTCTAAGGAATGGGCGAAGACTAAGTTCTTCTGAGTGTTACGACTAGATTCGTATAGCTTCGTTTTCCCATTGAACCAAGCCCATGGGATTTCCAATCGTATGGTTGGGTTACCACTATAATAATCTTTTAGATGTGGTTTTCAACCCCATTCCTTCTAGCAGCTTAAGCATTTGATCACGACATAACCCTTTGGTTAATGGATCCGCTAGGTTATCTTTTGACTTTACATAATCAACTGAGATAACACCACTCGTGATCAATTGCCTCACGGTATTGTGCCTTCGACGTATATGTCGAGACTTTCCGTTATACAAACTATTATGTGCTCTCCCTATAGCCGCTTGGCTATCACAGTGTATCACTACTGTGGGCACTGGCTTCTTCCAACATGGGATGCCTTCTAGGAAGTTTCTAAGCCACTCGGCTTCTTCCCCTGCTTTATCTAGAGCGATAAATTCAGATTCCATGGTGGATCGAGCTATACAGGTTTGTTTCGTTGACTTCCACGAAACAGCTCCACCCCCCACAGTGAACACATACCCACTTGTCGAAAATGAGTCTTTTGAATCAGAAATCCAATTTGCATCACAGTACCCTTCAAGTACTTGGGGATATCTGGTGTAACGCAGCCCAAAGTTGAGAGTATACTTCAAGTATCTCAAAACTCTACGAAGAGCTTTCCAATGTTCGTTACTTGGATTGCTCGTAAATCGGCTCAACTTGTTCACTGGACATGCAAGATCAGGTCGGGTGCAGTTTGTGATAAACATCAAACTCCCTATGATCCTTGCATATTCTTCTTGAGCAATAGGCTCACCCGTGTGCACGCTCAAATGCACATTAGGGTCCAATGGAGTCTTAGCTGGCTCACAATCAAATGAGCGGAACTTCTTGAGCACTTTCTCAGCGTAGTGAGATTGTGTCAAAGTAATTGCCTCGTGATCTCTTACAATCTTGATTCCAAGAATCACATCAGCTAGACTCATATCTTTCATGTCGAAATTTCTTTTCAACATATTTTTCGTCTCGTTGATAATGCGATTATTACTGCCCATAATCAACATATCGTCTACATAAAGACACACAATAATAAACCCATTATCTGTGTTTTTAATATAAACACACTTATCACACTCGTTGATAGTAAATCCATTTGACAACATCACTTTGTCAAACTTCAAGTGCCATTGCAATGGCGCTTGCTTTAATCCATATAGAGACCTCACTAGTTTGCATACCTTCCTTTCTTGGCCAGGTACAACAAACCCTTCAGGTTGCTCCATATATATCTCTTCTTCCAATTCACCGTTCAGAAATGCAGTTTTCACTTCCATTTGATGAATCTCAAGATTGTGCAATGAAGCAATCGCAAGAAGCATCCGAATAGAAGTGATTCTCGTAACCGGTGAATAGGTATCAAAGAAGTCATATCCTTCTTTCTGCTTAAAGCCTTTCACGACTAAACGAGCTTTGCACTTATCAATAGTACCATCAGCTTTATATTTCCTTCTCAGGATCCACTTGCACCCTAAAGGCTTACAACCTTCTGGCAAGTCCACTAACACCCATGTGTTATTTCTCATAATTGATTCAATTTCACTATTGATCGCTTCTAGCCAGAATGGTGCATCTGGGCCAGACAGAGCTTCTGCTAGTGACTTTGGCTCATCGTCCAACATAAAAGTAATAAAGTCGGGGCCAAAGGTCTTTGCAACTCTCGCTCTTTTGCTACGTCTTGGTTCTTCATTCTCAGTACTTGGATTCGTCCTTTCCAGAGAATGAGAACTAGTAGCTTCTTCCACCATTCTTTCACTAGAACGGTCCTCTTGCTTCTTACAAGGATAAACATTCTCAAAGAATATAGCATTCCTTGATTCCATGGTCGTTCCTTCAGCTATGTCAGGCACAACCGACTTATGGACCAAGAAACGATAGGCGTAGCTATTGAGTGCGTAACCAATAAAGATACAATCGACAGTTTTGGGGCCAATTGCAACTTGTTTTGGAAGAGGCACTTCAACCTTCGCTAAACATCCCCAGACTTTGAGGTATGAATACGATGGTTTCTTTCCTTTCCACAACTCGTAAGGAGTCACATCTCTACCTTTAAGTGGAATTTTATTCAAGATATAATTTGATGTTAACACAGCATCCCCCCACATGTTCTGGGGTAACCCTGAATTAATCAAGAGAGCATTCATCATCTCTTTCAATGTTCGATTTTTGCGTTCAGCAACGCCATTCGACTGGGGAGAATAAGGAGCCGTAGTTTGGTGAATTATACCACTCGCATGACATAATTCTGCAAACGGGGCTACATATTCGCCACCTCTATCACTTCGAACACACTTAATTTGACAACTAAGTTGATTTTCGGCTTCATTTTTGAAGTCTTTAAACGCTTCAATTGCCTTATCTTTACCTCTTAACAGATAAAGGTAACAATACCTTGTGCAATCATCAATAAATGTGATAAAATATTTTTTACCACCTCTAGTTTGCACAACTTTCAAATCGCATACATCAGTATGGATCAACTCTAGAGGTTTCGTGCTCCGCTCTACCGAGTGAAACGGCAGCTTAGTCATTTTAGCTTCAACACACACCTCACATCTTTCAAGTGAGTTGAATTTGTTGACTTTTAGTAAATCGAGATTCACTAATCTTTTTATAGCATTTAAATTTACATGTCCCAATCTACAATGCCATAAATCGGAGCACTCAAGCAAGTAAGAAGATGCATCATTTTCATTACTTGATAATTTCAGAGTGCGGCGCACAACCGTTACATTTAGTTTGAACAAACCATTGGAAAGATAACCTTTTCCAAGGAAAGTACCAAACTTAGTCAATACAAACTTGTCAGACATAAAAACTAACTTGAAACCATGACTAACAAGTAGGCTACCCGAAACCAGGTTCTTCCGGATGTCTGGGACATGCAGCACATCCTTCAGTTTCAGCTCATGACCAGACGTCATCTTGAGCTTCACTTCTCCCAAGCCGATAGCTTCAGATGAGTTTTGGTTGCCCATGTGAAGCTTCTTCCCTTCGACTTGTTTGTATGTTGAAAACTGATTTCGATATGAGCAGAAATGTACAGTCGCTCCAGTGTCGATAAACCAAGACTTTGGGTTATCTACATGGTTCACTTCAGAGACCACGGCCGCCAAGTCATCCTCATCGAAGTTCTTCTCGACCAGGTTCAGATCTTTCTTGGCTTTCTTTTTCTTGGGTTTTCGGCAGTCCTTCGCCATATGACCCGATTTGTCACAGTTATAGCAGTTGCCTTCAAACTTTCGGGCAACTGCCTTCCCTTTCCCTTTATCTTTCTCATTCGGGCGGGGACGTTTTGAGGATCTTCCTCGCTCTATCAGATTTGCCTTTGACTCTTCCGAGCTTCCTGGCTTCTGATGATAGCGCCTGTTGTCCTCTTCGACACGAAGACGAACAATCAGGTCTTCAGGCTTCATCTCCTTCCGTTTGTGCTTCAGATAATTTTTAAAATCTGTCCAGCACGGAGGAAGTTTCTCAATCATTGCCGCAACAATGAACTGATCTGGTAAGACCATTCCTTCAGCGTGGACATCATGGATTATGATTTGCAGCTCTTCGGTGCGCCACCACTGAACGAGAGTCCACCATCTTGTAGTCCAAAATTTTTGCAACTACATACTTTTTTGTACCGGCGTCCTCGACGCGGTACTTCTTGTCAAGAGCCTCCCACAATTCTTTTGAGGTCTTAGTCCCTGCGAAGATAGAATAAAGACTATCCTCTAAGCAGTTCAGGACGTAATTCTTGCACAAGAAATCGCCTTGATGCCAAGCATCATAGGCATTTCGGACATGGAAGTCCGTCTCTTCCTCAGATACGACTGGCGCATCTTCCGTGAGGAAGTTGGCAACACCTAACGTAGTTAGGTAGAACAACATCTTTTGTTGCCAACGTTTAAATTCAGAGCCCTTACATTTCTCTGGCTTATCGGCCTGAGGCATCACCCTCGAGGTCGAAACAGGTGTCAACACCGATGTTTTGGCAGCAGAAAAAGTAGATCCATTTTGTTGGTGTTCGTTTCCTCCAGCTCCATGGTTTCCGTCCATCGTAACTTCGGCCGACATCACCTAGAGTACGACTAATTTGTCTTGCGACTGTTGGATAAATTGGGAAAATTCCCGAGCCGTTTACAGGCAGTACTCTAACTATTACAACCGAAAAGCAATACAAATACAACTGAAACGGAAATTACAACGAAAATAGAAAATTACAGTACTAACTATAAGTCGAGTCGAGGAAAGCCCTCTTTCCGCAAGACAAATTACGCCTCGGCTAGTGCTCACGGATTGACGTAGTGTCCCCAAAGATAAAACGACTTCGTCCTAGAGAGTAGAGCACCTCAAACTCTCTAGGCACCGGCGAACTTTCGGAGTTTCAAGAATTGAGGAGACTATGCTCCTAAATGGCTAAATGAGAGAACTAGTTTAGAGAATTGTGATCTTGATCTTGTTATGATCTCTCCTTCAACCCCCACACACATATATAGGCTTAGGAAAAATAAGTGGTGATCATTTTTTATTTTACTACTTAAGAGATAGTTATCAAATTGATAACTAAGTTGGTTATCAAATTGACAACTAAGTACTTAAGAAGCTTCTAACTTAATCAACTTGATAACTAAGTAGTTATCAAATTGATAATTCCAACAATAACTTGGTAAAATAAAAATATGTATGGTACACAAATAGTTAGATGTCATACGCTCATAGCTATCTTAATAGGTGGAACCTCATAAAAGATCTAAACAATACTCATAGTTAGATATCAAGGCTTCAATAAAGATTTTTTAAAAAAAAAAATTGCTACAAAAGTACTACGTAGGTAACTGACAATAGTCCAGCATATAAATTTCCAAATAATTCTATTAGGCCATCCACAATAGGAATAGCCCAGCAATAGCCCAGCCATAGCCCAGCCACTGCCACATCATAAATAGCCCAGCCATAGCCCAGCCACTGCCACATCATAAATAGCCCAGCCACATCAATAGCCATATCACTAATAACAATTATATAAAATGACATAATTAACAATCACACAATATACGAAATTTAATTTACGAGACATATACGGGAAAAGTTTAATAATACTATTAAAATTTTAAAAAGTACAATAATTTAAAAAAAGTACATTAATTTAAAAAAAAATACATTAATAAAAAAGAGTGACAATTCACTCCTCGTTAAAACAAGTGGTGCGAATGAAAATGACGAGCAAAGCGCGTATATATAGTGTTTCGGAAAAAAAAAATTAATTTTCGCGCTGGGCGGTGCGCTGGGCGATCCGGGAACTGCAATAGCGCCGAAAGGACCGCCCAGCCGACCGCCCAGCGCCACGCCACCGCCCAGCGCTGCGCGGTTTCTCTCTCCAGTCAGCGGCTGGGCGGCTGCAATAGACCGCCCAGCGAACCGCCCAGCGCCGGCGCTCGGCTGGGCGGTCGCTGGGCGGTTATTGTGGATGGTCTTATAAAGGAACCAATATACTCAGGTAACAAATGGTTGTAAACGAGAAAAAGGTAAATTCGCCTCACCTTCCAGACAATCTCATCCAGGCACAAGCATATTTTACCATATTTGTCAAGGAAAAGGCGTTCAGTTGGAGGCTTTCCACATACGTCCTTCAGGGCTGACGTTATAACAAAGATAGCTTCTGACACTGGAAGAAGAAAAAATACCATGTCAAGATAGAATTACCAAGAAATGGATATACCTGACACACTGAAAACTCTATGTGGTGGGATGCATTGGACCGAGAGTCATGAAACATACAAGAGAGTAGATGCAGATATGTTTATTGGAATTGTTTAGTTAGGGCATATTTATCATAAAATAAGGAGAATGGTGCATCTGTAGTGTTCTGTAGAGAATTCCATGCCACTTGATAGAACATTCATTGTGTATAACCTTGCCTAGCTGAGTGAATTACTTACAGGCAAGTTCGTCGTATTCATCCTTGCCAACAGCGAATATACTGACATCACCAAGCACTGTGTATACAATATACACAGACCTGTATAACAGTACACTTGGAGATGATACAAATAGAAAAATAGTTGTAATATCCAAGTAACGCATTCTTAATTGCACATTGTCTCTTACTTAAATTACAAAAGCAACAGGATGTGGACTAAAACAGATACTTATTCAGCTGATGGAAGTAGGCCATCCATCCTTTCCACAAAAAAACTTCACTATCTAACTAATCATCTTCAATAGTTAAATTAGATAATAACTAATCCAACATAAGTCCAAACAAACATTTTTTCTATAATCGTAGCTAAAAAGTCTTCAGTTGAATTTTGGAGGGGAAATGAAGCACAATATAATTACGAGAGCGATAAAACTAAAAAAAATGTTAGCATATGGACATCATTTTCCTTCTCTGCAACAACAAAACCAGAACTTCAGGTTTGTTATTCGCCATGTGATGTTTTTCATAAAACAATAAACTAAACACTGAGCCAATGCATGAATGTTTACAGAAATATTGCCGGTAGCTGCTTTCAGGAACACGAGATACAAATTCAGGTCCAAGCCAACTAAAAAAAGTACATTAGTGATTAGAAGTGCAGGTAAAAAATCAACAACATTTTTAGCATTTAAGTTAATCTCTGATGTAAAGTTTGATAATAAATCCTAGCAGATGCACAAGTCACAACCACAAAATACACTGTGCACGACGGGGTAAAGTTCACATGAAAAATGATAAAGAAGATAAAAATCATACATACTTGTGATTAGCAACTAGGAGCTCCTCATTCTTGACTCCTCTAAGATTATCCACTCCCAGTTTCACTAAGAAAGATCTCCAATGTAAACGTTCCTCTGCTGGAACACCGTTAAAACTACATCATCCAGCGACAAAATAAAGCCATCAAAAAACAAAGAGCAACAATAAAAACTATGAACCTTTAGTGATGAAAAACTTTTACTAAAAAAGAAGTACAAACTAAAACCATTTTCTTAAATTTCTTGTGCTTAAAGCATACACATGAAAGTTGTATTGATTCTTAAAAAAATGCCAAAAACTGATCAAGTAAAGGTCAAGTCTGAAAACATTTACAAGTTTTAGCTAATTCAGGATTATCTTTAGTCTACAACATTCCTTAACTCAAGCAACTTGCTGACTAAAATAAATCCACTAAAAATTTTAAAATCAGAAAAGTGAACTAAAAGAAGATGAATTTATAGAGAAGCCATATCAACATTCAACAAACAGAAAATACGACTGAAAATAAGTATCCAGTCTCCAGATTATAGGTTTTTGTACCGTTCGACAAGAACATTGCCTTCTGAATTTGCGATCAGGACGGCGAGCAACATTTTCTTCTCTGCTGGTAGCCGATCAAGCTGCAATTTCGTACTTTTCTACCAGAAAATGTACGATCAAATGATTAATTTAAAATTACCATGAATAAAAAATACTCCGTATTAATAATACGCATCTGAGTTCATAGTAACATCTATAGTTCTAAATTCTGCTTGTCAATGAACTTGCAATTTGATTGCTTACCGCAGCACCTAATAAAAAAAAGCAATGCAAGTCGGGAATTACCGCATGGTCTCGAAATTTGTGAACAACTCGATTTTGTGCGTGAGAAGATGAATATAGTAGCACGAGGGATTGCTGATTAGTGGTTATGGAGATGGGAGGGGGCCAAGATGAAACGGGATCCCAGCGTATCAATGGGGCTTGTAGTTCGGGAACTCGGCTTCGGAATAATCAACTTTATTTCTATTCTTTTCTTTTTTTTTTTCATTACAAAAATAAATACTCTAATGTGAACAGAAATAGAGAGTAGTGGGATATCTCATATCGCCGTCCTGGGCGCTAACTTCGAGCTGAATAAAACAAGATATAGCTATTATTCATTGACACACGCGCTCAATGACAATGCATCGCAAAAATGAATGCTCCTATATATAGAGTCATAGACGTAAATGATGAGGCCTGCTTAATTTTTTAGTCAACAGTGATAAAACGAGTGATAGGCAACGACTATGGAACTAAAGCCCGGCCTCTCAGCCATCGTCACCGGCGGAGCCGCCGGCATCGGCCGAGCACTGGTGCTAGCTCTCGCGCAGAAAGGAATTTTCATCACAATCATTGATTTTTCTCAAGACAAAGGGATACAGGCTGCATCACTGGCTGAAGAAGAACTTCGCAAGTTTCACACCGACCTGAAATTTCCGCCGGTGCTGTTCTTCAGATGCGACGTCTCCAACTCAAGTAAGTGAGAGGTGTTCGGATTTTAAGCTTTTTTGCGTGAATTAGTATGTTCAGATGTTTGATTTTGCGGCAGATGAACTCGCAGCGGCTTTCCGTAATCACGTGGACACTTACGGCGGATTGGATATCTGTATCAACTGTGCTGGAATCGCGACTCCGATTTCCTTCTATGAGGATCAGACCGACGGCTTTAAATCATGGAGGCGTGCGGTTGATATCAATTTTGTTGCAGTGATTGAATCCACGCGCCTGGCGGTATGAGTTGAGGTTTTTAGTTGATATCAATTCGAAGCTGCTATGTTTGCAAATTAAAATGAAACTTTGTCCTCCTTTTATTTTGTTCAGTATTTTGTCAGTGTTTTTTCATTGTAGTATGTTGCACCTAATGGTGATATGATATCGATTATTAGCTTATGTTAAGATAAAGTTGTTCATCATTCTATGGAGTAGTCTATAACTTTTGGTGGCATCTGATTTTGGTTTTTAGGCTGTTTATGTCTGTCTCCTTATTTGTGGTTGTAAGAACTAAGTATCATTTTGAGTGCACAGATTCGATCAATGAAAGAAGTGAAGAAACCAGGTGTCATCATTAATGTTGGCTCAGCTTCAGGTTTATACCCAATGTATGCTGATCCTATTTACTCTGGCTCGAAAGGTTTGTTACTCCTTGACTTCTGTTGACTGTACTCAAAATTTTTGTTGCCAATCTACAATTGTTAATGCACTTATTTTTTATGTATGTTTTTTTTTGTGTGTATTTATAAGTTTTACCATTAGTATAGTCATATTGTCCTGAATTAATGAAAGTTTGCAGGGGGGGTGGTTCTATTCACCAGATCCCTGGCTCTTTACAAGCGTCAAGGAATCCGTGTTAATGTTCTTTGCCCTGAGGTCAGCTACTTTTATCGATTATTTTCCCCTTAACGAAAATAAAACTCCTAATTTCGCAGCAAAAATATTTGGTATGCTTAGTAACCTTGTGTCTACTAAGCATAGGTTAAGCAATGAAATTTAATATAATTGATAATAACACACCTGTATATATTTGAAGGAGCTATAAAATCAGCTGAAAACTTGTTTCCTAAATGACAAACTTTAGATTGTTCAATTGGATCGATTATATCGATTATTGTTATGCAGAGTAAAGGCCGGAGACTGACGACTAGAACATAGACTGGGTACGAACTATAAGATTGAAAAGAACCATATGCAGATAGATAATGAAGTAGCCTTTTAAAAAAGAATAAAATACTTATCTTAAATGAATTTTTTAGAAAAACTTCTGAGGTATAGGTGTATGTATGGCCTAGTTCTTAAATTACTTGCTACCCCTCAGAACCTTCGGAGTAAAAGAAGATTTTCGTTACGAGTTCTCAAGTTGAATATTGTATTATAATGCTTTGGGGAAGTCTTGTTGGGTCAAAACATTTAAGTTGAACTGGGAGGACTGGCAATTTTTCAGTATGCATTATAAAGTATGCTCTTGTGTACCATATCACAAAATGTTCTATCAGCATTCTGAATACTACGGCATAATATTAATTTTATACCTTTGTCTTGGTTTAATTTGTAAATTGCAAGAGATGGCTTATGTAATACTACTAGTATAAAAATATTTAGGTGTTGAATTCTTGTATTTTCTGATTGACAAGAGATTATACTGTGTATTTAGGGATGTGCAGTGTAGTATGACTAGCTCCTGCTCATCCAACTTTTATCTATATATAATACTGGACAATCAGTTTCTCAGTATTAATCTGGTTGCTAGCCCGACTTGACTGAACTTTAAGGGTTGTTATTATATAACTTTCAACTTTTACTCTACGCAGTTTGTTCAAACCGAGTTGGCCTCTAAGGTGGATCCTAAGTTCATTGATATGGTTGGCGGCTTCATGAGTATGGAGGTGGTTGTTAAAGGTAAATTCTACTCCTACTGTTTACGGCATGTCAGTATAGTCATGATCTCTCATTTGTCTACTTATGAATCTAATGGGGACACTTGGGGTTTATTCTTTTATGCTCTTGAAAAACTGTATTTTTTCAATCTGAACTTAGGCTGTTTGGAGAAACTATGGCACGATTTACAATTGTACATGGTGAAGTAGCCTGATTATGCGTCTATTGTTTGTTGCTATTCTCTGCACCCCAAGATTTTCTTGCTGCTTCATATAGCAGGAATGCACGTTTTAGATCACCTATAATTGTTCTCAACCATGAGAAATAGGCTTGCATAATCAGCACATTATTTTTCAAGTTCTGCATTCTCTAAAGCTGATAAAAATTGTTTGTCCTTAATACAACGAACTACATCTTAACATGGTTTTAGTCCCTTAATACAACGAACTACATCTTAACATGGTTTTAGTCCCTGACTCATGTAGGAGCCTTTGACCTTATTAGCGATGAAAGTAAAGCTGGGGCTTGCTTGTGGATATCCAATAAAAGGGGCTTGGAGTACTGGCCAACTCCCGCAGAAGAAGAGAAATATCGAGTTCGTCCTAAGGCTTCAAGGAAAAAGTCTGCAGATGTTTTGCAAGTGAATGTTCAAATCCCTCAAAGTTTTGATAAGATGTAGGTACATGTATCTAGGTCACCTATTATTCTCAAGTCACTTATGTTGTTACCCTAACATATCATTATTTCAATCATGTCCTTCAGAGTTGTTCACACTCTAAGTCACAATTTCCAAAGTGCAACAAGAGTAGTACGGGCATCCTTGAGATTGCCGCTTAAACCTGATTATGTTCTTATGAATATTATATATGCTGGGGTCAATGCTAGTGATGTAAGTTTGTTTTTCTCAAGATTAATGGTAACTGTTTTTCAGATTAATGGTTATTGCTATTTATAGTAATTTGGATTTTAATTGGCTAACAGTATGAGGTAAACAGTAAAATTAAATACAGACCCACTTGTCTTAGTTAGTACAGCACATGTGAACTTAATGTCGAGAGAGAATCTAATTTTGTTTGGGAGTATGTATATCTAATTCTCTACAAAATTTTGACATCCGTAATTGCTTGTGATCATTTTTAACAGGTGAATTTTAGCTCTGGAAGATACTTTAGTGGGAGCAGTAAAGACACTGCTTCTTTGCTTCCCTTTGATGCTGGCTTTGAGGTAAGGAGAAATCCCCAGTCTGCATTCTTTTATTTCAATTTTGAGATTGTTCAACATCATCTGCAACATTTAACATCTGCATGAGTACCATATATTTGCCGGAAGAAGTCATGAAATTCACATCCCAAACGAAAATTTCATTCTGTCAAGGACAAGTGTGATCTGGTGTCATTTTCAAGTCAGTCCACAAATGCTATCCTTTATCTGCAGGCTGTGGGTATAATTGCTGCTATTGGAGATTCAGTTAAGCACTTAAAGGTTGGGACTCCAGCTGCAATTATGACATATGGGAGTTATGCTGAATTCACTGCGGTAATATGCTTGTTAATTTTTTACATAATTCGGTACATTTCTCTTTATAATTTTTGTATGATAACTGAAAGCATAGATTTCCCTGTAATTTAGGTTCCTTCAAAGCACATCCTTCCTGTGGCAAGACCAGATCCAGAAGTTGTTGCTATGCTCACATCTGGGCTAACAGCCTCGATAGCTTTAGAAAAGGTTTTTTTCATTTTAGGTTTTTCTTTTCCATCCTTTTCAAGTTCGTTAGTGGCTTAAAATGGATTTAGAAGATTAATTCTTTCTGTTTCACAGACTGAAGTATATGAACACATGATGACACCTATGAAATGTTAACTCTTACGATTTCTCCTTCCGTTTGCTGATGTTGTAGGCAGCTCAAATGGACTCGGGGAAAACAGTTCTGATCACTGCTGCTGCAGGAGGGACTGGGCAATTTGCTGTCCAGGTATATTTTAGTGATGAAATTTTCTGTAGTTAAAAGAGAATGTTCTTAGGTCTTGAATATTGGCAGGTAAGAATTTGGTATATATTTGCATGAGGCTCTATCTTTGCATCAATGAAGAATTCCTCGTGGTCTGTCTCTTTATGGATATATCTGTGAAAGGAAAAAACATAAGTTTAATGATTAACCTGATAAGGGCCTTCAACTACTTTGAGCTTTTGCGCAGTGATTGAATCTAGAGTATATTCTTATCAGGATACTAGATTCCGACTCTGTTTAACTGCAAAGGCTATGATATTTTTGTGATCCACTACATTTTCTTTCCCAGTTACTTCTCCAGAAACACATGCCTCCACTTTTTGTCATGCATTTTTCTTCCTAATAGGTTGCATTTTCTAAAACCTTGTTTTGAGATTCTTCTCTAGAAACACAAGAACCATCTAAACATCGCATAATTACGTACTGGCTGCAATGATTCTTTTAGGCCCCTTTTATACTCCCCCTTTCTTAATGATTTCTCATTCTATCATGAAAGATGATTACTGTTCATTTTAAGTAAATAAATAGAGGAGTGTTGTTGAATTGCAGCTGGCAAAATTAGCTGGAAATAAGGTTATTGCAACCTGTGGAGGAAAAGACAAGGCCAGGCTTCTGAAGGATTTGGGAGTGGATAGAATCATCGACTACAAAGCTGAGAATATCAAGACTGTACATTACTACAATATCTTTCCCTTTTAATTTATTCAATAGTGTTTAAAACATAGAAATTGGAAGCAGCAAACCTTTATGGGCTGTGATGGTAAAAAATGAAATTTTCGGTTTTGAGTTGCTATCTGACCATCTCCTCATTTTCAGTTTATTTCCCATTTTACTATTTGAATACAATGTTATCAATCTCATATGGCGGCTTATGGCTGTTTGCCTAAAAACCGCCACAGGGATATGGCGTATTAGTATGGCGGATATGGCGGTCAAAAATTAAATAAATAAAATAATACTTATATATTTATATATAATTCAAAAATTTAAAAATATTAAAAATATAACATCTAAACACTTTAAACAATTAATAAAGCATAATATACCACTCTAACCACCATGTTTCTTGCATAATGCCCTATTCCTAAATGCAGTACACACGCAATGTTGTCAAATGTCGGATATGGCGGTGCTATGGCAGCGACATGGTGCTATGGCGTTTCCACCACTGAACGCCATGGCGCCGCCATATCCGCTATTTGATAACATTGTTTGAATATTATAATTCATAGAACTAGGCCGCCTGCAGGTCACCCAAATATTTATAATGCTTTATTTCCTGGTCAGGTTCTGAAAGATGAGTTCCCTAAAGGTGTTGATATAATATATGAGTCTGTTGGTGGTGAAATGTTTGATCTATGCCTGAACGCTTTGACAACCTATGGGCGCCTTATTGTGATTGGGATGATTTCTCAGGTTAGTACCTTCAGTCAAAAGCATAAGATTTCTGGATACTTTTACCATTTGGCAGATGTCATTTTCTTCTAACCTTAAAAGATTGGTTTGATAGAGATCGTTCCCCTGCAGATTAGCAGCAGGAGTTATCTTTACTTTTTTTTATTAGTTGTTCTTTTATTCAAATAATCTCTAGTCATTAGTCTTCCAGGATTAGGTTAACTTCGATGTTGTTGAGTAGAAGTAAGAGCCTTTATGTTATCTTTATAAATAGCTAGGGACGGTAGTTAGCCATAGGGCATCGTTAAGAGGATGTATCTTTCTTAACTTCTATTCACTTGGCTATTGAGTTTATTCTCTGTTTTCTTCCTTTTGATAATTTCTGTTCTGTCCATCATGCCATCACCGCCTTAACTGCTATCACAATTTCATGTTGGTTCTAAATTATTGCAATCATAAAACTTACTACTATGATTGTAGTATCAAGGGGAAGATGGGTGGAAGCCACGGAATTATACTGGATTGTGCGAAAAGATTCTAGCGAAGAGCCAGACTGTGGTAAGCCCTGTGCATTTTCATATTGGATATAGTTGAATTTTACTTTACCAACTATAACTGAGGTTCCGAATTTTACAAGATTCTTCAGTGAATAGGAAGGTTTACATAGAAGTTGGGTTGTATTGAAGTTTAGGGTTATAATTTAACATCACTTTTGGCATAATCCAAACAATGAGATGAATAATGGGCAAATTGCATTTTTTCCCCTTTAAAATGCCTCTTCAATGTGCTGTAATGGTGACTCCAAAATTGTCCAGGCTGGTTTCTTTCTAGTACAGTATGCCCACTTTTGGCAAGAACATCTGGATAAGCTAATGGATCTCTACACCTCTAGGAAGCTTAAGGTAATAACTAGTATTTCTTCTCTTGTTCATGCATACTTGGTTTAATCCATTAATATGTAACCTATTTCCAATTTATGCTTTTATCATCAGGTCATTGTCGACCCCAAAACATTCGTGGGAGTCCATTCAGTTGCTGATGCAGTTAACTATCTTCATTCTGGTAAAAGTGTCGGCAAGGTAATTTTATAGCACACATCTAACCATTTTTGGGGGATCGTCGCAAACACCAGATAGATAGCTTACTGAAGGTTTTCTTATTATCGCAGGTTGTTGTATGTATGGATCCAACTTTCAACAATCACCTTGCAAAATTATGATGGGACAATGGCCAAGTATGCATTCCTACAATTCATTTGCAACAATCGATAATAAGCTTCTACAGTTACAGTCTTGGAGATTGATAGAATACGTGCATTCTCAGTTGTAATAACCAGTTAAACCATATTTAAGGTTTGTATTGTCCACACACTTCAGAACTCAATGTAATATTATTGTGGCATGGGATTTTGGTCGTGCCTTTTATGTGAACCAAATTGTCTCAGCAATTTACTATTTATGTCATCGTCGCAATACATGAATTTTTATGAATTATATTCATGCAGAATATGTACCAATCAGTATCCATATTAATCAGTCTCAAGCTACAGACATCAAAAGCTTCTCATATTGAGAGTGATTGGTTCTATTGTAGGGCAATTGTTCCCTTGTCAGCATGACTTGAGAACAAAATATGAGGGAACTGCAAAATGAGGATGTGAAATGAGAACAATATATGCACATGCAGGTCAGATCTGATGTGAAATGAGAACAATATATGCACATGCAGGTCAGATCTGATGTAAGTTTGAAAATTTTGTACATTTCCACTTTATTGGATCTCTTATTGCTAAAAGGTAATCACACAATAGAGTTCGAACTTCGAAGTACCAAAAAGTACTATTGGTCATACCTGATCAAAAACGCCATTCAAATCCGACTTTTGGTAGTGCAGTCTTGAAGTTTTAGTTGCTGCTCTCTGCCGGTTCGTTTACCCTTATGATGTATACCTACATGCACAATGGACCAATTAACATATGTTCATACAACTTAACTTTTTGAACTCACGACATATTGTACTCCCTCCGTTCCCTTATAGCTGAGTCATTTTTCCATTTCGGGAAGTTCCCTCATAGTTGAGTCATTTCTATATGTAGTAACTTTTTTTTCTTTTTTACTTTTCTCTCTTACTTTATTTACCTTTTACTTTATTCTGTCTACTTTTTTCCATCTCTTACTTTTTTATCTATTTATTTAACACACTCAACATCCATTTTTTAAACTTCGTGCTGAAAAGTTTCGCCTCAACTATGAGGGAACGGGGGAGTATTTGATCAACAAATAGAGATGGTCGTGGTGAAAAGTGAACTAAGGCATATCAATATACTCCCTATGTCCCATTAGAACTGAAATGTGTTCTTTTCTCTCTACTTTTTCTTCTCTCTTAATTTACTATCTTTTCATTAACTTACAAAACACCACTACATAAAATCTTGTGTCGGAAACCAAATGTTACATATTTATTGGGACGGAGGGAGTAACTTTTATATCAGACTATTAGATTGATTATATGTACTTCCCCATCGTATAAAAATAGTCCATATCTATTTATGAAAATATTTTCTACTTCTCTTCTACTTTATCATTTGTGGGTCTCACAATTCATTGCACTATTTCATTTACTTTTTCTCATTTTCCCTTACTTTACTAACTACGCATTAAAACCGAGTCATCACCAAATGACTTATTTCTATGGGACAAAGGGAGTATATAATTGCAATTGTAGAGCAAAATAGTACTTTCATAGTTTAGGTATTGCTAAATGGGTGTCTTTGAACATAACAACTGTTTCTGTAGTAATGAAACCAATGGCGGATCCAGAAGTTGAATATCGTGGGGTCGAAACAAATAATAAAAATAATATTAAAATAAATATTTTTTTTACTAAAATAGTATTATTTCGATCGTCCCAATGAAAACGAGTTACTTTTCTTTTAGGTTTGTCTCAACTAAGACGACTAATCACTAAAAATAGTACTACTACTACTACTACATATTTATTCATACTTTATTTTCTCTCCAATTAACACACAAAATAACATAGCATAAAATTTTGTGCCGCCCAAAGAAGGAATCATCTTCCTTGACACAATGAGAGTATAATTTAAATAGTTTAAATAAAATTTTTTAAAAAATTCTAATGTGAATAATATGGTTGAAATGTTAAATTATAGAATTAAAATTAAAAAAAATTAGATATATAATAAAATCTAAATTTGCTAAAATCGTTTTCAACAAATTTTACTTAGACTTATTTGGAATAATAAAAATAAAGCAATAAAATTTGAAAGTTCATTTTAAAATTAGATATAATTATAATATGAAAACTATATTAAATAGGATTATGTATCATTTTTTCTCTTGCCAGCGGCTAATTTAAATATGTAAATACTAAATATAGTAAATACATAAAGTAGTGGGTGATTTCTCGATTATTATGTCTCAATCTCTCTCTCTCCTCACCCACCATCCTATTTCTTTCGTCTTGAAAGCAAAAATTGAACAATCCTTTCTTCATTCACGTCGCCGTTGCCTCACTTTCTCATTTCTTACTCACCCTCATCAGCTCTCTCTAAGTGGAATAGGGTCGGAGGCACGGATGTTGTGGGGTCGAAGGGCCGATGAAAGAAGCGTTCCGGTGGCATTCCGGAGGGGTTGGTGGAGTCGGCCGACCCCACGCGACCCCACCTAAATCCGCCGCTGAATGAAACATCATTATTATTCTACTCTCTCTCTGTCTGAGCTAAGAAAACACATTTCTTTGTTGACAAGTGATTTTAGGAGTTGTACACATTTCTTTGTTGACAAATGATTTTAGGAGTTGTTGGTTAATGTGTTTAACAGAAATATATCATCTTTCTTGGAACAAACTAAAAAGAACTCTCTCTGTCTGAGCTAAGAAGACACATTTCTTTGTTGACAAGTGATTTACAGAAATATATCATCTTTCTTAGAACAAACTAAAAAGAACACATTTCTTTGTTGACAAGTGATTTACAGAAATATATCATCTTTCTTGGAACAAACTAAAAAGACTTGGAACAAACTAAAAAGAACACATTTCTTTGTTGACAAGTGATTTACAGAAATATATCATCATTCTTGGAACAAACTAAAAAGAACTCTCTCTGTCTGAGCTAAGAAGACACATTTCTTTGTTGACAAGTGATTTTAGGAGTAGTTGGTTAATGTGTTTACATATTTCTTTGTTAAGAAGACACATTTCTTTGTTGACAAGTGATTTTAGGAGTGGTTGGTTAATGTGTTTACACATTTCTTTGTTGACAAGTGATTTTGGGAGTTGTTGATAGAAATCTATGAGTTCCATCCTAAAATCAATTGGTGATAGGAGGAGAGGCCCATGAGACTTATATAGTGGATTAAGCTTATATAGTGGATTAAGCTCATTGTGTACACCGATGTGTGATATTATTACCTTCATTTTATGTTTCAATTGCCAACGGTAGTATATTCATAGTCCATAGAAATGATAATTTGAAGAGAATGGGGATTTCTTTAATGATGAAAGCTTATTATTGAGATATACCAGGAAACTAAGCATAGTATGCAAAGAGAAATCATCACCTATTCACTTTATGTTGAAAGAACTTGATGTTGTAACATGACAATCACAATCGGCAAATACAATCAAAGGCAGTGTTGTTAGGAACGCAGCGCATCAGGGCGACAAAGTAAAAATCTGGGCAGAGGGGCGATGGGAGAGCGCCCCATGAATCAGGGTGCACTAACGTGCATAGGTATAAATGAGGGAGATGAGAAGTAAAAGAAATTAAATGGGCAAATAAGCATTGGTGTAGAGATATAAATAGGAATAGGGAGTCCCCATGACCCATTAATGGCAAAATATGAAGTATCAAAGCACCATTAATGAGCCTAAATGATGTTAGGCTTGGAGAGAGATATATTGAGAGTAATTAAGATGAGAATTAGAAAAAATTAAATGGGCTCAAGTGCATAGATAGATATGAATACGCATAGGGAATCCCCATTACATATTAATGGAGAAAATGAATCGGCAAAAGTGAGTCCAAATATTGTTAACCAGTTAGAGAGGGAGAGAGATATTGAGAGGATCAAGGGAGATAGGAATCAAATGAATTAAAGAGAGCAGAGATTCAAAGAGATAAATGCAGAGTTATAAATGAGGACGCCGCCAGCTCGCCCAGCCATCTTGAGGCAATGGCGGCGGCACCTCAAGCGCGATTTTAACAACACTTAATCAAAAGAGCAAGTAACTAAACCAAATAGTGTAGGGGTTACCTTGAAACTTGTTGGCTCAGTTAATTGGAAAACAAGAGCATCTCCATCCACTAATTCATGATCAATCGCAAATCCCCTCCATCCACCACTCAGACCCGTTTTTAGAGCAAGGTACTTGGTCTCAGAGACTTCATCATTCTCATCAACTAAACTAATAGTTGTATCACGACTTGGGAGATGAGTCTTGCAAAAATGGGATGGGAGACCCTATTTCACAGCAAAATAGCACTCATCACTTCCAAACTTAAGTCATGTACTAATAGATTATGGAGTAGAATCTAATACAAAGATATTTGATCTATTTCATACCAAGACTTGAACCATGTTATAGATTATAGAATCTAATGCAAAGATCTTTTCTCTATTTCATACCAAGATTTCATCATTAACTTTGGAGGATGGTCCCTAACATCACAAACTTTGGTCGCTAATATCATGAACTTGCAATTTGTAGCGAATTTCCCACAAGTTCAATTTTCCCCTAAATTGGACAAACCAATCAATATAAGAAACAACGTCCTTTTAATGGGTGTAAACAATGTCGTTCTATGTGTCAGTTGAGTTTAAGAACTTGCCCCAAATTTCGTTGGAATTCCAAATCGTGGGAAATTGACTACACTACATAAGTTCATGCTTTTTGCGATCAAATTTTAAATTCACATAAAATACCAAATTGCAACCAAAGTTTATGACTTTATGGACCAATAGCCCTTTTTGTGTTGTGGTCTCCTCCAAGTCAATAAAGCAAGAACTTTTGAAGCTAGAGAATGCAAAAGAGCTATGATCAATCAAGACCTATCAGTATTCATAACACAGTACTAACATTTCATTAATATTTCCTGTCCAACATACCAGCCAGAAGCCACCAGTAACATGAGATTGAAGCATAGGCTTGATGAAGCTCGGAACATCCTGGTCTAAACTCGACTGAAGATCCTCTGCCCTCTGCACAGCATACTGCCGCTCTTCATCCCCGGCATACACTCTGTTCAACAGATCCCTTCTCTGATAACTGAAGAATCAATGCCACAACAATCAGGTCTCATAAAATTCACATCTATTGATGCCGTAAAGCAATCTAATAGTTAAAGAGCGAGGAGCTAACCTCCTCGGCTTCCCCATTACTTCGAGTACCGTAACCTATCAAAAACAAGGAACATAAAAACCCTAGCTTTGTTTCATTCGATCGAGAGAGAAAAACAGAGACGTAGATAGAGATAAATCACAGACCTCTTTGTAGCTCTTGGGCGGCAAATCTGCAACACGGCTAGATCGGCGGACAGAAGACGGATCCAAAGGCTGTTTAGGCAGCTTCGGCTTCACCTTCTTCATCTGCAGGCCAAAAACGTAGAATCGATCATGATGAAATTGAAAACAGCACTGCAAAATAATATTGCTTGTGGTCATTGAATGGATCAGCACACATACCGGAGAAGGCTTGGGAGTGTGGAGAGACTTGGCGAGCTTGTTGAGATTGAGTTCCTCCATTCTTCTCTTGTTCTCTTCCAGCCTCTTCTGCCTATTCTCCTCGTACGCGGATTTCTTCGCCACCACCATTTTTTCTCTCACACACTTGCCGTATGGATCTTCTGCTTTAGGAGGTGTGGAGATGCTTCTACTGGTTCTAGTTTTACTAGATTTGTTCGAGAAATTCTGGAGAAGACGATGGAAAATGGAATTGAAGCAAGGAATGAAATGACCGTTGGTATATAAAACCCTTCCTCTCCCTCTCAAAATTCCTGCTGGGCCCACTTTTCAAAATTCAAATTCGAAACCATGCATTTCTATTGTTATATTACTTCTATGGAACAGAATAAAGAGCATCCACTATAGGCGGCCTTCCCCAATAGCCTCGCTCCCTTTTTTTGTCCACAATCCCAATTTTTTCCTCCACTACCCCATTATAGGCGGACACTTCCAATAACCCCGAAATTTTATAACCAATTTTCATTTTAATTTTTTCGTTTCGTTTTTAAATTAGCTGAATTGAAATAATTATAAAACGAGTTAATTGATACCGAATATTCGTTGTATTGGCAAAGGTAAAATTATACAACGAACGTAAAAAAAATACAAATAAAAACGCCACCACCGTCTAATCGGTGGCGTCGTCCGATTCCTCCGCCGATTCTCCGTCGTCTTCTACGTCTCCACCGTGCATTTTTAGAGAGTGAAAGTGTAGATAGTGAATGAAGGAAAAGTGTGTGAAAATGGAGTAATAAATGGATGGTGAAGGAGTAGTATTTATAGGGGTGATTTTCGAAAAAAAAAATCAAAGGGGACGGACGCCTATCACCCGTCGCCCCACTATAGATCGCCCGGCCATCGCCCCGTCCTCGCCCCCTAGTCGCCGAAGCCTCTTCCGCCCCGTCCTCGCCCCCATTTTTCCGTCCGCCCTGTCATCGCTCCCTCCGTGGCGTCCGCCCCCTTTTGCCTATAGTGAATGCTCTGATTAAACATTTTGTGTGTATGATTCAATTTTCCCACTATTTCCGGGAGTTGATTCCAGCTACTTTGCTATGGAGCAGCGTCAAATAGTTTTTTAATTCTTGCAGGTAGACAAGAATTTCAAAATAATTATAGGATTATATGTAGGGCTGGCAATTTTCGACACGACACGATACGATAATACGACACGAATCCGCACGAAATTATTGGGTTGGGGTCAAGTCTTATTGGATCCGTGTTCTTATCGGGTTGACCCATTAAGAACCCGATAATTTCGGGATGGGTTCGGGTCGGATGCAGGTCGGATACGGGTAACCCATTAAGAAATAATATTATTATTTTTATTATTATTTCAAAAAATATATATTACTTTAATTTTTTAATTTCTTATAAATTAGGTTTAAATAGTATAAAACGAATTTTAATTGTGTAAATTAGGTTAAAAATTAAAGTTTAATCGTGTAATATTAGGTTTTAATCGTGTAATATCAGGTTCAGGTTGTTATCGTGTCGTGTCAACCCATATTATATCGTGTCGATAACGGGTTCGTGTCGGGTGCGGGTCGTGTTCGGATTTGAAGGTAGTAGGTCGGGTTCGTGTTCGGATTTACAGTTTCCTTAACAGGTCGGGTTCAGGTTAGGCCTTATTGGGTTGGGTCATTATCAGGTTGACCCGATAACGACCCAATCCGCACGATTTGCCAGCCCTAATTATATGCATAATACAAAATAAATTTATATATATCCTTAATATATTTAGTAAAACAAATTATAAATCAAAAATTTAAAATTCAACATATTTTAAGTCAAATCATAAATGATTATATATAAAATATGGAATTTTCTCTAACAATAAATTTATTTATTAAATAAACTGAAACATGCAATTTAAGATATTCTAACCTGGATCTGCACAAGTCAATCATGCCCAATAATTTCTTTATTTCTTTCATTAAGAATTAAATTCTAAATGACATGCATTTGTGGTTGATCCTTTTGTAGTAGAGGTCGAAAAGTTTCATAATTGTCGTGTGTTTTATGTGTAATTATTAGTTTCAAAACTTATTTGATTACATGAGTTTTTATTAGTACAATAAATTGTTACATGTATGTATTTGTGAGTTTAGAACTTGATAAAATAATATTGTTTCTCATTTCATAAATGCGAATTCATGGTTACAAAATAATGCAAATAGAAAATCAATTGGGTTGTGTATTGCACGGCACGGGTGTAGCACTAGTAGCGTAAATGAGCCACACAATTTTCATTTCGTTCTTCATTTTCCAACTAAATATCGATCTAAACTTTCGACTGAATAAGGTAAAAAAAAATATTACTATAAATAAAAAAATTAAAATGTGCTCCAGTGGACCACCATTGTCCTAATTGACTATTGCATTTATAAAGATCATCAATAACCCAACAACACCTTCAAATTTGCAGTAAAACACTATTACTACATCCAAAACAACTGTGAATTGTAAAACTCAAACTGTAGTTCTTTTAGCTACTGGAACATACGTTCGGGATTCCATAACTTCCCAAGTTTCAAACATTACACTAAATTCCAAAATGCTTGAAGACAAGACCATGATAATGAAGCGTCTGTATGAACATCATGTACCTAAGAAGCATATATCAAACTAAATATATTTAATTTCTTTTTTACCTTTGGACGTCGGAGTCAGTATATATTCAAGGCCTTCTATCAGAATTTCTACATTTCCACAATATCTTCAAATATTTGCATCTTCCACCTCACCATCCCCACGTTGTAAATCGAAGTTTGAAGCATCTATATATGTCCTGGATCCACTCAAAAACTCATACTGCCTACAACCAACCTCGAGACTTTGCACAGCTATCTACAAGTGACGCCCTCACGAGCATGATCGCGTAAAAAAGATGTCTCGGGATAGCAGAGGTCATTCGTTTGGTGCTGATTTGTGATTTCAGGACCTACAAATAACATTTCCCAGGTCAGTTATGATTTCCAAGGATCTCATTTCATCATTGAGAGAACAATACGAAGTCTGTACCTTTTTCAACCATGTCCGAGCTAAAAGGGTTGCTGCTATGATCTGCCACAGGGCTAAGGATCGAGTTTTTGCCTTTAAAGTTCTCCACTGGAGAAGCAATGTCTAGCTGATAAGGCTCCACGTACTCTGTCTTTCTGCGCTTCCTCCCCCTCCTCTTGTCTGTCTTCGAGAGAACTTCTTTCAAAAGTATGCCATGACAACACAATATATAAGGGTCCATTAGGTACAAGAAATTGGAATTAGAATTATACGTAATTGAATTAGAAGGAATTGAACCATAATTCAATTCCAAAACCCTTTTTCGGTAAAAATGATGCAATTGATATGAAACTTAATTTGAAAAAAGGATGTAGCATGTGTGTGCAGTGTGTGTTGTGTGTGCGCATGGAATTCAAATTGTGGAATTGAGAGGAATTGAAATTGTAATTCAATTCCAAATCCAAATATTTTGCAAACCAAACATCGGATTCAGAATTGAAGACTCCAATTCCAATTCCACAATTTTCTATGCCGAATATTTTAATGCATTGTAAAATAGTTGAAGGAAAGAGGTATCTAACCATTGCTGCTTCCTCTAGCAGAAGCATCCATATCCATGAGACAGAGTGCTGCACTTACAACATCTGCATCGTGTACTCTCACAATGTGTACCTTAAATTTGCAAGGCGCAGTCATATGGAAAAACAGTATATCTCCTTTCAGCAACATGTGCGATATGGAAAAGCCCCTCCATCCAGCACTCAACCCATGCCTATCGATAAGGTAAGATGTTATGTATTCATTTCCCCATTCATCCACCAACACAATCGATGTATCATGTTTGGGCAAATATTTACTGCAAAAATTCTTCGGTAGATGCTGTCATAATAAGGAGCAATGTTATCCCACCACCGTTTCTAACATGTTTCAGAAACAGGAAAATGTTTACATAGTTTTACCAGCCAAAATCCATGTGCAACATTTGATGGGAGCATATACTTCACAAAATGAGGTAGTTCGTTTTCCAAATGTTCTCCCACTCTTTCTGCTCGCTCCACTACAGAATACTGAGCTTCGATATTATCGTATAGGTCGGCAAACCTGGTCCTCTTTCGTGCAATGCTGCTTTACATTTCACAGCGCACAAATCAGCACTTTTTTCACCTTCAAGCGAAAGTACATGAAGATTGGACAAAATATAGATAGTTCACCTTTTTGATTTCTTGGGACTGGCTGATGCCTGTTCGGAAATTTGGAAATTATCATCAGCTCATGATTTACCATTGAAAGAAACATAAACAGTTTCGATATATGCCTGTTACTATACCCCACTGTTTTTCTTTTGATTTACGAGTTAATATCTCTATCACCATCTTTGTTCAATCGCCATTGCACAAAGTTGCCAAATATAGCACAAAGTTACCTAACGAAAAATTCTAGAAATTGCCTTCATTGTTTTGGGAACTACTCCCTCCGTCATAAGATAGTTGATGCATTTCATTTGTGCGGAATTTAAAAAATTGATGCTTAAATGAAACAACTCAACTATGGGCCATTTTACTACAATTCATAAGCGTTGAAATTAGAGCTTTAAATGCTTATGCCCTTCTTAGGGATACATCAGCCAACTAGCTTAAATTCGACTTGCCGCAATAAATACTCCCTCCGTCCCAAGATAAGTGAGCAAAAACTTTTCGGCACGGGATTTAAGGAAATGGGGTTTTATTAGTAAAGTGGAAAGTAAATAAAGTAAGGGAGTTAATAAAGTAGAGAGAAAAAGTAAGAGAGAGAATACCAAAAAAGGAAATGGCTCACTTATCTTGGGAAGTCCCAAAAAGGAATGTGAGTCGCTTATCTTGGGACGGAGGGAGTACAAAGTAACCGAATAAGGAATCTATGCCGGGTTACCCAAATAAATAGCGTGTTTACACAAATAAAACGTGAAATGAGTTTGCGCACACTCAGCGTTTCAAGATTAATTGTTGAGAGATTGAAAATAATTTTATCCGTGCAGCGCACGGGCATGGATACTAGTTGAGAGAAAGAAAAACATTTCTGACGTATGCCTGTTCTTGTACCCCTACTGTTTTTCTTTTGATTTACAAGTTAATATCTCTATTACCATCTTAAGTTAATTGTTCTTGAAAAGTACTACCAATTATGTAGCTTCAACTAAATATTGGGATGATACAAGAATTTAAGTTTGTGCGCAAGACAAATGATGATAAAGTTCATCAAGAAAGACAAATGATCTCATAACATGAAAATCAAGATCGAGGACAATCACGGAATGAACATGGAATCTCATGCATCCTGGCAATTGTCATTTTGAAAGATGTCGAGTCTGATAGTTTGAGTAAGTTACCAAATATAGCTCAAAGTTACCTAACAAAAAGTTCCATAAAAAATACAAACAGGAATATCACTGTAAATTGCCTTCATTGCTTTGGAACTACTCCCTCGTCCCCAAGATAATTGATGCGTTTCTTTTGCACACGGGAATAAAGAAATTGGTATTTAAAGGGTAAGAGGAGAAAGAATATAGTAGCAAAGAGCATAAAGTAAGAGAGAAAGAAAGAGGAAAGTAGGTGTCAAAATAAAGTTTATTGCCAAAAATAGAAACAACTCAACTACCTTGGAACGACCCAAAAAAGATATACGACTGAACTATCGGCCATAAGGTCGCTTAATTGCTACAATTCTAAGCGATGAAATTAGAGCATTAAATGCTTATTGCCTATTTATGGATACATCAGCCAACTAGCTAAATTTGGCCAGCCAAAGTAACTGAATACGGAATCTATTCCAGGTGCCCGGATAAATACCGCGTTTACACAACTAAAATGTGAAATGAGTTTGAGCGTTTCAAGATTAGGGAAAAATCGAATCTAGTTGTACGAAAACGCATAAACGTCTCAAATCGCCGATTACCCTTAGACCTCCAGAAACCGAAGAAACCCTTATGGCATCACAACAAATTGGCTTATAAGGCAAAAAAACCCAGTGGCATTAACTAGAACAAGATTAAACAAAGAGAATTTACAATAATCAACCCAAAAAATCACAATCAACAAAACATAAAGGTATGTATATGTATAGCATAGAAATGGATCCAAGCATAAATCACATAATATTAACCAAAGGAAATCATGAAGTCTCACTTGTATATCTTTAGACTTGAGCTTTCTTGAAACAACCTTTTTCTTGTTATCTATTTGCCCCACATTCTTCCTCCTCTTCTTTTGCTGCAAGCAAAATATATCAAATTAACTCTAAAAGGCCATCTAACTATAAAATTGATATATATGCAAGCTACACAACCAACAAACCTGGACATAAATCAGTTAGTAAAGTACAAAAGTAGATTAAAATGTACAAAAAAGTAAAAATAAAGAAAACCTTAGATGAGGAATCCGTGAAGCCTGCCGGACAATAATCTGAGACATCAGAGATCTGGACCTCATCCTCGTCTGATTCTTGTCTCAATTTACTGGTTCTCATGAGCAAATTTTGTAGTTGTATGTTTTCCCCCAACTTTTTTCACTACCAAAAGTTTTTATTGTGTTCAAATATGCACACAAACTTCTGTTTGTTTATATGCGTATTTGTGGTGAGAGAGAAAGGGAAATAAGACAGCGAGCAACTCTAATCTTTACTTTAGGGGCTCTTTAGTAATTTTCACTATATAGCATCCTAAATTGAATTATTGGAATTGCTAAGGCCTTGTTCTTGACTATTTATCGAAGCTTCAGCTTTATCTTCCGATTAGCATTATACATAGGTGAGTTATTTAATGAAATACTATAAATATAGAAAAATATTACTGGTGAATCATATTCTAACTTTTTTTTAGAGCATCTCCAATGGCGGCGAACTGGCCGGCTAACCGATTTCCGGCGCTCGCCGGTCCGCTCGCCGAACCATTGGAACCGGCGAGCGCCATTTCAGCGAAAAAATCGGCTAGCGCTCGCCGGTCCGCTCGCCGTCATTGCAGGCTCAGGACCGGCGAGCGTTCGGCGAGCGAATTTAATTTTTTTTATTTCCGAAACACTATATATATGCGATTTGCACGTCATTTTCATTCACGCCACTTGTTTTAACGAGTACTTTCTCTATCTTAATTCTGTACAAGATCAATAACGTGAAATAGAAAACAACAACGAAGGTACTTCAGTAACGAGCGGGTCTCAAACTCCCCCGGTACCCGTGGGAGGTGGATGGGGTCCGATGCCCGAGTACTACAACATGTACCCTTGGCAGCAGATGATGCCCGGGATGGCACCCGGGGGGAGTATGCCGCGGGGTTTACCGGCTATGCCGGGGTGGACACCCAGGATGCAGATGATGCCGGGGTGGGGTCCCGGGATGCAGATGATGCCGGGAGGGGTACCGGCGACGCAGGGGACGCCGCGGGGTACTGGCGACGCAGGGGACGCCGCGGGGGGGGAAAACGTCTATCGCCCCAATTTTGATTTTTCGACTGATTCTTCACACACATCGACCCCAACGGAGGCGCAGTTCACACAATATGAGACTTTCTCCTTAGAGGAGTTGGGGTTTGATCTTCTCGGTGTTCCGGAAACTCCCGTTCAAACGGGGGAGTATGGCGGGGTCGGGGGCCCGCAAAGAAGAAGGGCAAGGGGAAGGATAAGAGGGTCGGCCAGTCGTCGCAGCCGGTTGAGGACGACCCCTCAGTGCGGAGGAAGTGGACGGAGGCGGAGAACGTCGCGCTTTCCAAGGCGTGGGTGAGTGTCTGTGATGATCCTCTGACTTCGAACAATCAGAGGATCGTCAACATGTGGGCCAAAATTGGTGCAGCCTACATGAGATTTTGCCCAGAGGGGAGGCCGCGCACCGGGGAGGAGTGCCGGAAGGGGTGGGACCGAATCAGGGTTGGGGTCTCCCTATTTTCGGGCTTGTAAACCAACGCCCTCCGGATGCAGAGCAGTGGCCAAACGGAGGATGATTGCAGGAGGATAGCGGAGAAAGCCTTCCCCCAGCCCGGGTTGTATAAGGAGTTCACCTACTGGAACTGCTACGAGGTGCTGAACGACTCCGAGAAGTTCCGGGCAGGTGTCGACGCTGGCTGGCCGAAGAAGCAACGACTGAACTATACCGGTGATTAAAGCGGCAGCAGCGGCAGTTCCCACGACCTCCCCGAGGATGCGGAGGAGCTCCCGTCCTGCCATCGTTCGCTCGCCAAACTCGCCCGGTTGGTCAAAGGCGGGTGCAACGGGAGCCGGGGGGCGTCGGGGGGTCCCAGGAGGTACAGTCGGCATCCCCCCTTGGCCAGTCGACAGAGGATCTCAAATTCTTCGCGCATCAACAAATGCGCGCTCAGATGGCCAAGACGTTAGCCGAATGGCGGACGGCGACGGACCCCGAGGAGAAGAGTTTTCTTTACGCAATGCTCGTGAGCATGCGTGACGATTTGAAGACCGGGGGGCACAGGGGGGTTCGGCGGATACGGAGGCGGCGACGACGGTGACGGTGGCGAGGGGAGAGACGGAGACGAGGAGTGAGGCGGATGTCGTGTTTTTTTTAAATAATGTATTTTTTTAAAATTAATGTATTTTTAATGTAATTTTTTTTAAATTAATGTATTCTTTTATTGTACTTTTTTTAATTTAAATAATATTATTAAATTTTCCCGTATCTGTGTCGTACATTTAATTCCGTATTTTGTGTGATTGTCAATTATTTGTTTTATATAATTAGGGGTAATGTGGCTAAGCTATTGCTGGGCCATTTGCTTGTCCTGATGATATGACAGGAGGATTTTTAGTGCTGATGATGTGGCAGGAGGAGTTTGTGTCTGGGCTATTATTGGGCGAAAGTCACTGGAGATGCCCTTACAATTCACCATTCATGTTATTGCATCGCATTGCATTCCCGTCCACGGGCACCTGCACAGCTGCACTAATGTAACAGAACACAATTTCTATATATCGCCTGAAAAGATATTAATACTTAGTCATTCAATATGTATATTTTTTTATTTATCATTAAAATTTTGAAATGTATTATTTTATAAGCACAAGCTTAAATTAGTCTTATGCTATGTACCCTTATGGATATCGGGTATATACCTGATCCCGACACCCATTGGGTAGTGGGTACCCAATGCCCGCAATAATTGGTATCGAGTATGAGATCAGGTAATCAAATTCAGGATGTCTCAAATGTTGGGTATTACCCAAAATACCCAATACCCGATTGATTTTTACACTTTATGTAAGTTTCATTTTTGTACTTTATATAAGTACAATAAAACATATTTAGTTAAACTGATATTTTTATTTAGTTTTATAGGAGTATAAAGTATTTAAAACACAAATTCATTTTAAATATATCAAATTTATATCACAAACTCACTACAAATTTTTCCTTTCCTGGGTCAATAACATGAGTGCATTCTCAAATCATTTCGTCTCTTTGCACATATTTCTTTAATTTTGTTGGACATGTACAAACTTTTTGGTTATTGATGTCTTTTATCAATTAGGAAATATTAAATCGCATTATATGAGAACCAATCAGAGATATAGAAAAAATCATTCGTAGATGGTATGCCTTATAAATATCATTTAAAAAATATATTTGTATAATTTAGCACGTTGGTAAGGGCTTTTACATAAAATAAAAATGAACAGTTAACACATTAGATAGAGTATATCATTTCATTTCTTCTCATCATATATTTGATCTCTCAGCATTTTCAGTTCTCCACCACCGTTTTCCCCCTTTCTCATTCTCCTCCTCATCCCTCCCTTGCCTCCTCCGTGCATGATCGCATATCTTTGTATTTATTTTGATCTTATCTATGCACGTGTTTTGAACATGAGGGAGACACAAAACATAAAGGTGTGTATAGACATAGATCCAAGCATAAATCACATATGATTAACCCAAGGAAATCATAAATTCTTACTTGTATATCTTTTAGATCCGAGCTTTCTTGAAACACCCTCACCGTGAGAAGAAGACATATCGGATTTGGAGTATGATTTACGATAAATAATAAAGAACTTAAGTAAATAAATGAGCATAACAAGTAGACAAGACAACAACACTCGAGCAGATTTGAGAGAACGAGAGTACATTAATTTATGTGTTTTAAGTTTTTTTAAACACAAAATTGTGTGGGAATAAATTATGTGTTTTATTTTTAAAAATTAAATTATGTTTTTTTCTTTCTAATTATTATAGTTCGATAATTTTTATTCTAACTGGATTAAAATATGCCAACAATTGATAAAATAATGTGTTTGTGGCTTGAGTGTGTCCACTATTGGGTTGGACAAGTTTTTGTGTTCGTAGACAAAAAAATAGTGGCTTTGCCACCAGAGTGTCCACCTTATTGTTGGACACTCTTACTCACCTTCCACTAGCATTTTCACTTACTTTTACTATATTTCTTAAAACACGTGCCCATTCAAAATTGGTCTTGTTTTGATGGCTAAGAGAATAGATAGGATATGAGATTTTTTTTATTTTCCTTACATAATTACTATCATTGTCCCTAAAAGTTTGTCTCATTTTCCCATTTCTGTCCGTCCCCCAAAGTTTGTCCCATTTCACTAATATATAATTTTTGGTAGTGGACCTCATATTCCACTAACTCATTCCAACTCACATTTTATTATAAAACTAATATATAAAACTAGTATTGCCTCTGTCCGCGAATAGGAGTTCCGGTTTTCCATTTTAGTCCGTCCGCGAATAGGAGTTCCGGTTTTCCATTTTAGTCCGTCCGCGAATAGGAGTTCCGGTTTTCCATTTTAGTCCGTCCGAGTGGACGGGCGCCATTGTGGGGGTGGGGGTAGGACGTCCGGACCGTCGTCCGGTATTTTTGATTTTTGAATTTTTTTTAAAACTATATATATACGGCTCGTTGAACTTCATTTCATTCGCACCACTTGTGTTAACAAGTTTCTCTCTCTACATCTCTCTTTAATGAAGTTGTTAAATTTTTCCGTTCGTATTCGTGTTGAAATTTTTATTTCCGTAAACGTAAATTGCATAATAATTTGTGAATTTGTGATTTATTTTATTGCGGGAAATCCTAGTGGGAAGGGCGATGGAAATGGCGAATTGTGCAGGGGAAGTCCTACTGACGTGGCAGTGGGATGGGAAGTCTAGTGATGTGGCATGAGGTATTTTTGGGAAGTACTAGTGGATGTCCGAGTGGGACGGACAACCACTGGAGATGTTCTAAATAAAAGTAGTAGAATTTCACATTTCTTAATTCTTATTGCCCAAGAAAGCAAGTCAAATTTCCGATATTTATCATTTTCTCCATAATTTACACAACACACAACACAGTAGATAAAACATTTCATTTCTTCTCATCTTATTTGAGCTCTCTCAGCATCTCAATTCTCCGCCGTTTTCCCCCTTTTCTCATACCTTCAATGGACCGAGCGGTGCTCCTCCGCTCATTCTCCTCCTCATCCCCCGCCTCCACCGTGCTCGCCTCAACCAGATTATTCTCCCGCTCCGCTCACCGCCTCGCGCGCCTTCCCAGACGACACCGTCTGCTCCCCGCCTCCCGCCGCGCCTCCCTTCTAGGACGGCACATCGGTCTCATCTCACCGGCTTGCCGTCCTTCTCTTCACCTGAAAGGACAGTTCTGCCCCCTCTCCGTCCGCGCCGTTTCTACCTCGTCCGCCCAGCCTTCGTCTGGTAACTGAGCGATTAATCCGTGAAATCTAAAGGAACTTTGATGTTCTAGCTGATTTTTTTGTTCAATTTTTGCAGATACTTTGGGAGCGGACGATGAAGTGGCGGAGAAGCTCGGCTTTGAGAAAGTAACGGAGGAATTTATTGACGAGTGTAAATCTAAAGCTGTGCTGTATAAGCACAAGAAGACTGGCGCTGAGATCATGTCAGTTTCCAATGACGACGAGAACAAAGTATTCGGCATTGTTTTCCGCACTCCTCCGTAAGCCTTCAATACATGCGATTATGACTTTGATATCTCATCCCTGCCGAGTGATTGTTCAATTCAACGTTGTTAATTTATACTACTCCATATATCATGCGTTATAGGAAGTTTCCAATTATTTTATTTTTCAGTCCTCTACAAAAGTAGTACTTTGGACTGTGTGTGAGAGCTCTTACTTAGTTACATGTACCGAACTGGAAATGGACGAAAAATGAGCAGAATAACTTTTGCATATAATATTGGTTAAAGTTCAGATAAGTACATCTGTATGTGGATTGAACATAGAAGAGTTCTGGAATCTGATATTGCACACTGATCTTTTATGGTTGCTACTGAATGGTACTGGTTCATTAGAATGAACAGGAAAGATACTTGTAAAACTCAATGGGACACTTCCATGATGAAGGCAACAAATGCAGAATTCTGATACAGTTAGTTACACCCAATGATTGTCCGTTTTATCAAATCTTGAGGACTTCATTAATAAAAAAGGAGGACCAGGTGTTGTTGGGTTTACTTAAAAGCATGTGTAGGTGGATTTGGTTATAAAGAAATAGAACAATTTTTGAGGTTAATGAAGAAATGTTGGAGGATGTGTGATTTGGTGGCTTGGTGCTTTTTTAATCATCAAAAGTTTGAGGGTCTTATTATTCTCTTTTGGTCCAGAGTTAGCTAGATACTGGAGCTGCATAATTAATATGACGCTCTCATTAGTTTGGGACTGACTATTCCCCTTGTACTGTTTTACTTCTATTAACATTTCATCTTCCTTCCACCTCATAATAAAGGGAAACTATTGGGAAATACTTTAGCAAGCAGTCTTTTAGATTATATCTTCTCACCAAACTAATTTTCCATTTATCTTCGGAATGAATAAGGATCACTGAATTAGGTATGTACTTGTCAATTTGTTGATGCAGAAAAGATTCGACGGGAATTCCTCACATTCTAGAGCACAGTGTGCTATGTGGTTCGAGAAAGTATCCTTTGAAAGAGCCTTTTGTTGAGTTGTTAAAAGGGAGCTTGCATACATTTCTGAACGCTTTCACATATCCTGATAGGACTTGCTACCCTGTTGCTTCCACAAATACAAAGGTTTGATCCCTTTATCCTTTTAAGACACACAATAATTTCCTCAAACTCAAAGGCCTATAAAAACGAACATATGGTTCTTATTTGCGTGCAGGATTTCTATAACTTAGTAGATGTGTACCTAGATGCAGTCTTTTTCCCCAAATGTGTTGAAGATGTTAAAACATTTCAACAAGAAGGTTGGCATTATGAACTGAATGACCCTTCAGAGGACATCACTTATAAAGGTCAGTGTTTACTTCTAACAGTTAACTATCCTCTAATACTGTTTTAAGTACAATGTTCCTTGTATGATCATTCATATATAGGATAAAGATCCATGGTATCCTGATTTTTGTTATTTGATAATGGTATATTCCAGGTGTTGTTTTCAATGAGATGAAAGGTGTCTATTCTCAGCCGGATAGCATACTAGGCCGAGCTTCCCAACAGGTAAACTTCCCAAGATCGGGGATTCAATTGTCCGTGAATTTATTTTAGTGAAAGTTTTTGGACCATATTGTCAATTCAGCTTATGTGTCATATACTCATTGATAAATTAATTAAAAGCAGTTGTTTGATACTGATATTAGTATTGATGGGTTTTTTTAACTTGATTGTTTTTCTACAGGCCCTTTTTCCTGATAATACATATGGTGTTGATAGTGGCGGTGATCCACAAGTTATTCCTAATTTAACTTTTGAGGAATTCAAGGTCGGTTTCCCACCAGTTTGACATATAATAATAGTTTTGATGCCTATGTATATACTTGTATTTTAGTACAACTGCAAGCCTTCCGTATGAGATACGATTTCCAGGCTACATTGTGTTTCAAATATGGAATAATAAATGACTGGAAGTAATATGTTGTTGAAAGTAACCAGTCTTTGCTCTCCTATCTTTCTGTTGTAGGATTGTTTATGAAATGTATGTATGCATCAGATCTTGATTTTCTTCTGTTAAATTCCGGAGTCTCTACAGTTATCCTTTCACATTTGGAATATTTTGACTTGATAATCTCAAGAATTTTTTTTACATCATAATCTGTTTAGGACTTTAGGTTGAAATTGATGTAGTTTACGTGGGCCTTAGTCGTTACCCAATGCTTGTTTATTGATGTTAACTGTGCACTTATTTATGGAAATTCTACTGGTACTCAGTCATTTAGTATTATGCATGTTATTGTAATGCACCATCAACTTTCATTATGAATTTTTCTGGCTACAGAACAAATATGATTTCCTAATACTTATTTGCTCTAATCCAAAGGGTTTCTTTGTTATTGTGTTGACTAGTACAGGAGTTCCACCGTAAATACTATCATCCTAGCAATGCCAGGATATGGTTTTATGGAGATGATGATGCAAATGAAAGGCTACGCATTTTAAGCGGTATGCAATTATCATTCTGTGTGATTATTGGTGTTTCTCTATTTAATCGTTTATGGAAACCTTGCGTAAAACTTATTGCGCCTCGTCTTTTTTCCCCATACTTTTGCAGAATATCTAGATATCTTTGAAGCGAACTCAGCTCCCGAGGAATCAAAAGTGAACTATCAGAAACTGTTTGCCGAACCGGTTAGAATTGTTGAGAAATATCCTGCTACTGATGGGGATGACATGAAAAAGAAGCACATGGTGTGCCTTAATTGGCTCCTCTCAGAAAAGCCTCTAGACTTAGAAACAGAGCTAGCCCTGGGATTTTTGGACCATTTAATGACCGGAACTCCTGCTTCTCCTTTGAGAAAAATCCTGCTAGAGAGTGGTCTTGGGGATGCAATTGTTGGTGGGGGTATTGAAGATGAGCTTCTTCAGCCTCAGTTTAGTCTTGGGCTGAAAGGTGTATCAGAAGATGACATTCATAAAGTAGAAGAATTAATCTTGAATACACTAAGAAAGCTGGCAGATGAAGGCTTCCCTTCTGAAGCTGTGGAAGCATCTATGAATACAATTGAGTTCTCTTTAAGAGAAAACAATACTGGATCATTTCCTCGTGGCCTAGCGCTCATGCTTCGCTCCATGGTAAGTAGGAATTTGTTTTCTATTATTATTCTTCATCCTTCAAGTTGGAAATAGTCTTATAAGTTTTTTTTATCTGACAGGGGAAGTGGATTTATGACATGGATCCGTTTGTGCCATTAAAGTATCAAGAACCTTTACAGGCATTGAAAGTTAGAATAGCCGAGGAAGGCTCAAAAGCAATATTTGCTCCCTTAATAGAAAAATTCATTTTGAATAACCCACATCGTGTAACTATTGAAATGCAGGTAGATGGTGCTACTTTTGATGTTGGCAAAATTGACACTTTTGAAATACTAACTCACTGTCATTGGCAGCCTGATCCAGAGATGGCTTCGCGTGATGAAGCAGCTGAAAAAGAAAATCTGGAAAAGGTGAAAGCTAGAATGACCGAAGAGGATCTTGCTGAACTAGCTCGTGCTACTCATGAACTTAAGTTGAAACAGGAGACTCCTGATCCACCAGAAGCTCTGAAATGTGTACCGAGCCTCTCTTTAAAAGATATTCCTAAAAAGCCTATACAAATTCCTACCGAGGTGATGAGATGCTGTAAAGTGTAACTCTATAAAAATAACTATCCAATTCTTCTTAAATCTTACTATAAGATTCTTATATAGGTGGGTGATATCAATGGGGTAAAGGTGTTGCAGCATGACCTTTTCACAAATGATGTTCTATATCCTGAACTTGTATTCAATATGAGTGCATTGAAGCAAGAGCTTCTTCCATTGGTACCATTATTCTGGTGAGACAGAAACCAGTACTCTTTTCTTTTTTAACTTAATGGTTCTAGTCATGAGAGCTGAATGTCATAAACTGCAAGCTGTCTTGTTTTAGTATATTGAAGATATGACTGAGGAAAAATCATATTCCATCAGATCAAATATAAGAATACATACCTTAGTCTCTGACACTAGATTTGAATTCTACAAATTCTAAAGTCAGATTAATACCTGGTAAATATTGTTCCCTCTGTCCTTTAAAAATAGCAACTATTTCTATATCCACCACTACTACACTACATTGGTCTGCCAACCTCCTGTTACAAAATATAGTTGTGTATTCGATGTTTAAAGTTTCATGATATTTAAATGTCCCAGTTGTAAAATTGATGATGTCAATTGATTAATAGTCTTGCGGCAACTCTGTCTGCATTAAATTAATTTGTTATGTCAACAGCCAATCTTTGCTAGAAATGGGTACCAAAGACTTGGACTTCGTACAGCTGAACCAGTTGATTGGAAGAAAAACTGGTGGGATATCTGTATATCCTTTCACGTCATCAGTCCGAGGGAAAGAGGACCCATGCAGCCATATAATTGTCCGAGGCAAAGCCATGTCTGATCGTGCTGAAGATTTGTTTAATTTGGTAAAATACTCATAATTGTTCTTTGATGAGTTATTCATAACTGATGTAGCATGTGAATTGATTATCCTCATGAACGTCACTAATCAAGTTGTTAGCAAGGTTGTTTATTATTTGAATGAGAATCAGAAAGAAAAAATAGGCTGCTTGTAACTTGTCTTAGTTTGACTTTCAATATGTTTAGATCCTATTTCACATTATTAGGAGGAAAATAATTCTTCAAATTGAAAAGTTAGTATTGGGTTTCTCAGCACTGTCCTTTTCTTGAACTGCTGGAGATGATTAATGAAGTTGTGAATTTGTTAATCATAGGTCAACCGTGTTATGCAAGATGTTGAATTAACAGACCAAAAGCGTTTTAAGCAGTTTGTTTCCCAAAGCAAAGCAAGAATGGAGGTATTTTTCAAATCTAGTGAGATAAGAGTATTATATTTTTTAACCTTAATACATTGCTAACTGTTGACTACATTTTTCAGAACCGATTAAGAGGCAGTGGACATGGCATTGCAGCTGCAAGAATGGATGGAAAGCTCAATGTTGCTGGTTGGATCTCTGAGCAAATGGGTGGTGTCAGGTTGGTCATCAGGAGTCTAACTCTAACCTATGTTTTGCAGTTTCAGGAATTTGAAAATGTTTTTACTTTCAAAATATGATAGAGAATTTGCACTCACTATCGCAGGAATATACTTTCAAAATATGATAGAGAAGTTTGTTTTGCCATTTGCTATTTTCACAATAATTTTCAGTTATAATATCTATGAGTACTTTTTATTGGGTTATTTCTGTTGGCATGGCGCTTCTGCCAGATGTCCTATTTTGTTTTGAAGCTGTAAAATAAAAGCCTTCATACTCCAACACTGCCATTTCCCCTAGTTTCTTTGGCCCCAATCATGGATTACGTATTTTGATTGCAGTTACCTGGAATTTTTACGAGCTCTTGAAAGTAAAGTTGATGACGACTGGCCTGGAATAGCTTCTTCTCTTGAGGAGATACGAAGAATGCTGTTTACAAAAAATGACTGCCTAGTAAATCTTACGGCTGATGGACAAAATCTTAAGAACACAGAGAAGTATGTTGGTAAATTTCTTGATATGCTTCCTAGCAGCTCTCCAGTTGGATCAACGGCTTGGAATGCTAGACTCCCTCCCACAAATGAAGCTATTGTGATACCGACTCAGGTTGGTAGAAAATAAATTTTTGGTTTTGCTTGTTTGTCTCTATTTGCTCAAAACACAAGTACTCTGCTGGAAAAATTCACTTAACCATATACTAAAATCTATACACAGGTAAACTATGTAGGAAAAGCAGCAAACCTTTTTGAGACTGGCTATCAACTTAAAGGTAGTGCATATGTAATCTCAAAATACATAAGCAATACATGGCTGTGGGACCGTGTGCGAGTCAGTGGTGGAGCTTATGGAGGGTTTTGTGATTTTGACACTCACTCAGGTGCAACTGATACAGCCCAACTGTTAGTAGTACTTATGCCTCGCTTACTTCCTATTTTCCTAACCATGGGAGTCTTTGTTCAGGTGTCTTCTCATTCTTATCATATAGAGATCCCAATTTATTGAAGACACTTGATATCTATGATGGAACAAGCAACTTTCTGAGAGAACTTGAGATGGATGATGATGCTCTCACTAAGGCAATTATTGGGACTATTGGGGATGTTGATTCCTATCAGCTACCTGATGCCAAAGGATATAGTAGGTAAGAAAACTATTGGACTTGACTTTGGTTAAGCATCATCTTGTGTGTGAGAATATTCCCGAGATTCGAAGTCTTGTGAACATATGTTCCTTAATGACACAATTAAAATTTACGCAAGCACAATCATCACTTCCCATAAACATTGGGAGAAATTATAACCTCGAAAAGGTAAGTTGTTTGGGTGCACAAATGCACATTTATTCTAGGATATAAAAACCAAGGTAACTTGGAACTTTTGCATTTACACAACATTCTATCTGACACTTGAGGCATCCGCTAGGGTTTTTTTTTTTAAATCAAAGGCGTTTTCTTGAAAACTTAGTTAGACCACTAGTGTTCAGCATTTCTTCAACCCTGCTTTGTTGCAATTGCACGTCTTGCAATGCTGTATGTATGATGTTGGCTACATGTTGAAATTTTTTAATCTTTGTGGTGGGGGCTCACCACTGGGTTCGTGTATGTGTGTGTTTTCTTTCGCTTACCTATCCATATTTATGCGAAATGTCAAATGCTACATATTATTAGAAGGAATTTAAATGATACTTTTTTATTGTATGTTCAGTTTGATGAGGTACTTGTTAGGAGTCACCGAGGAAGAGAGGCAGATTAGAAGAGAAGAAATTTTGTCAACGAGGTACTTCTATTTCTCTGGCTATATATCAGGTTAATATGTACAATATCTCTGAATTTCTTTGTCCACATTTCCATTGGAAATGACCCTCGTGAACCTTTTAATTTCTGTAAAACTGGCTGTGATGTCCAAAGTATATGAACCATGGAATCATGAAGGGTCTCAAATCCCAAAACTGCTAACAAGAAGCTTCTACCTTTCACTAGTCAACTTGCTCATTTAATATTCACTGCAAACAACCTTTTGTGATCATGGGACTGTTTTGTTTTTGATATCTCCCTAGAAAACTGCAATTTGAAAGGATTGGATACATATCTATCCATTTAAAAGCAGTAAACATGATGTAGCCATAACTTTATATGACTGAGTAAGAACCTAATTTTTCTAGCTACCAGTTTCACAAGTCAATTGTCTTCTTACCATGAACACTCCCTTTCACCATCTCAATCACGTTATGAGCTGATACTTGGCTTGAAGCTCCTATTTGTAAATTTGTAATCATCTATGTCACTGTATTCCTCAGTATTCAGTAGAGAAAACGAGCTAAAGGTGGCAGGCATGTTTTGCTAACCATTTTTTCCCATCTCTTAGGTTGAATGACTTCAAAGAGTTTGCTGATGTTATCGAGGCAGTTAAGGACAAAGGTGTCTCGGTTGCTGTTGCGTCCTCTGATGATGTTGATGCTGCTCACAAGACATGCCCTGACTTCTTCCAAGTGAAGAAAGCTCTCTAAGATCTTAAAGTGAGTGTCAAGAAATTCACGTAAAGCACCCACCCTTTACTTGCACTCGCTTCCCTACGATATTGGTCAGCCAAACAAATGAAAAGGAGTTATTCTACCTGGCATTTCAGAAAAAAAAGCAGATTCATATCATCCAGGCTTTGAGCGCTGTCAAATTGAAGCTGGAGTTCCATTACAAATACAGATAGCAAAAGATGTTGAATCTGTTTGAACAGTTTTTCCCATAGCCATTTGTGCCCACCTAGCATTGATCTATTACATTTACATTACATTCCCTCAATTTTCAAATTAAGGAATGCAATCGTAAGATAAATAATGTCTCAGTTTAATTTTGTTTGTGTTCTCATTTTTATAACTTCAAAGAATGTTAGGTTTGGGTGCCCGTTTCCAGAAGGGAAAAATTCAAAGTCTTGCGCTTGTGGTTGCATCTCTTTACCAGCCTACCAGGTAATTTACTCATACATGAATCCAAGTTTCTATTTCACTTTTAACCTTATTTTCTGTGTTCGCGTTATCAATGCGTACATTTATAAAGCGAAACACAAAATGTAGTAACAATGCAACATAAAGAATCAGAGTGATTTAGAAGTCTGGTATGCGAGGCATATACAAGGCAGGTATATAGGTCGCTCATAAAATTTAATATCCTAATATCGAAAATAGGAGGTAAAATTGAATAGGGAAAGGCTGCAGATGAGCATGAGTTTAGTCTGATTTATAAATGGTGCTCAATGAAGGTCACCGTGCATGCCCTTATGGGTTTGCTGTTACAAAACTGATTTGCTGATGACTGTCACAAGTTACATCCATTCAAATATATTTTGCGTGTGTCATATACGGATAGGGATAACAGCCCTTTAATTTAGGGGGGAAGGGGAAATTGGAGGTTTCTACTGCTGCCCAATTTTTATGGTCACCTTTTCTTGTGGGGCATTCATTTTTTGCCTTTTCTAAGGGAATCCAATGTTTACAGCTACTCTCAAACTTCCCCATCTTTTACGTTTGCTGAGATGTGGGCTTCTCACCTCTTTTTTATGCCAATTTTAGTCGCAGCCACGTGTTAGGTATTTAATTAAAGAGGCATGTTTCGTTGTATTGGGATGCACGGTGCATCTGTTTTAATTATATTTTAATTAATGATTAAATAAATTATAATTGGGGATTGATGAACTGTAACAAGTTAGAATGTACCATAAGTTTTTGTTTGTTTGTTTTTTAAATTAGACTATGTTGTAGACTTGTAGTTTAACTTCGTTTTTTTTAATGTTGGAAGACTTTTATTGGGAGTAGAATATTGCGCAATCTTGCTATTCAAATCACTACTTTCTAGAATAGGAGTTTTATTTATAATGTAGGGAAACAGGTAGTTCAATAATCTGAATATTTGATTTAGAGTGAAGTCAACAATTCATGGGTGAAACGAAGTCATTTGGTAGTATACACTGTCCAAATTCGACAAAGCGAATTGTTTATTATGATGAATTGGTAAATCTTGGAGCAAAAATCAATTATTACTAAGAATTTTATGTTTATATTTTGTACTTGCACATGACCTTGCATCCATTCAGTAAATCTTGACTATTTTGACGTAACCTAAAAAAAAGATGAAAATAACAAACGTGACAAAGCCTTCTATTATTTTTGGTTTTTGCTGGTTGGCCATTCTCTCTTCTAACAGCTACCATTTCTCTCTTCCAAACGCTGTTAAAATTCTGCAGTATATTTAGTAGAGTAACTGATTTTGTATTTTTCCTGGCAAAAATGTTACTGACGTCATTTTTCATGGTTTTTTATTGGAAATTGGGTGGGATCCATATAGATTTTAAGGACATCAGCAACACAACCTCATTGTGAGCGTATCGAAATCCTTAAATCAAGTTGCAATATATTTTTTAAACTGTCACGGTAGCAAATCCATCCAGATTTCAAATCTAAAACCCAGCCAATAACAAACCCTTTCTTGTGAAATAAGAGTGAATTCAATTGCATAGGGTATGCCAAATATAGCTTGTAGTACTTTTTTTTATATGTCATTCCATTGATTTATTTATAAAAAGAGAGTGTGGATTCAATTGTAAATTAAACCTTTTTGACCTCATGAAAATACAACTGAACTGCCAAATTGTGTGTTCCTTGTCCTCTATCTACCACACGATTCTTAAAAAAATCTCGAAACTTAGTTATTTTTGTGTTGAGACTGAATTATGAAAAACAAATTAATTTGTACGATGTGCTAATACTAGAAGTTGATTCGCACAAATTAAATAGAAGAAGTACTATTTGAAGTTTTGAACCATGTAATTATTGTGTTGAAATTACTATGCATTCTACATGATTACATATAAATAAAACTATAGAGTAGAGACATTAGCCAGACAATCTACTATATAGGACTCTATGTCTTCTAAATAAATGCTTTTCTCTAGTTGATTTGGCATGTCTGTCTATTTGTGGAAGTATCTAATGTGGAAATCAGTAAATTAATTGTAGCATAACTTAACAAAATTGTTTTGCAGTTGTGTTTCCTATAATTAGATTCGATGTTTGCATTATTAGGGCGTTCACAATGGAGTGGCAATGCATGACATGTCGTGACTCTATTGCCACCCAAGAAATCCATGCAGTGGCCAGAAAAACAACTGCTCTCAAGGTTCAAGGTGCTCAGTGTCGCAGCGATTCGAGTTTTTTTTATATATAAAATTACAAAATTCATAGTGGTTCATATTTAAATTAAGCTGGTGAATTAATAGAAGAGTGTATTTTTAAAAATGACCTGATGATTTTCTTTTATATGAGCCAAGCTTTATTTCTATTATTCGATGTGAGATGAAACTCTTTATTTTATAAATACACTCTATACAGAGAGAGATAGAGATCGTGTAACACTTAAGCTTTAGTATTCAGTATTGAATCTCTTCCATCCATTTCATATACATAAAATATTTTTTTTTTCATTTTTAAGTTGGTAAACGCTATTTTTATATAATTGTAATATGTAGCTCAGTTCGAATGTATGCAATTTTCACCATTTCACTCATTTTCAATTATCGATTAGTTCCAATTTGGTACTTAGAGCACCCACAACCGTGCTCTTGCCAGCGAGCACGGTTGTGGGTCCGACCTCACTTTTTCTGCCTGCTCTCTGGCAAGAGCACAACACCCACAGCTATGCTCTTCCGCAAGGACGAGCACAATTCAATTTAAAATACAATTAAACAAAAACATTTTCATAAAATTAAAATTCATTAAAAAACCACAATAAATATTACAAATTACAAATAAAATAAAAAGACATAATTAAAATCCTAAAAATTAAAAATTACATAATTAAAATACTAAAAATACCTAAAATTAAAAAGTACATAATTAAACTCCTAAAAATTAAAAATTACATAATTAAAAGCTAAAAATACCCCCGTGGACGACTACTCATCCGACGGCACTACCCCAATTGTCTTTGGAGGCCCAATATCATGGCCTCGTGCGATCGAAGTTGCGAGGGGGTCATAGTGGATCTATCGGCCATATTGAGTTGGGTCAAAAGCTGCCACAACGAGTTGGTGGGGGGTGGAGGTGGCGCATATGGAATGGGAACGGAAGCGGGAACTGGAGCATCGGCGGTTGCAGCCGCGGCTCGACGGCGGTTGGCCGCAGCCTTCTTCCTTCCATGCGGTCGACGTTGGGAACCGCTCGGGCCGGCGTCGGGGCTACCCAAGTTAGCTCCGGCGAGTTGGCTAGCCACTTCTTCGGAGCCAGCGTCGGATAGGGATACCGACCTTGACCGTTTGGAGGAGCCGCTAGAGGAGGATGTTACATCTCCCATATACTTCGGGTGCGTCCGCGTCTCCTGCCAAACGTTGAGGTACTTGAACGACTTGTAGTTCATGGATTGGTAGGTGCTCAACGCGGCAGTGATGATGTCGACCTCGCTCTGACCGCTCCCCTCATTCCGCTCTTCCTGGAGGAAATAGCCATTGAACTTGCCAATTTCATCGTTGGCTCGGTAGATGGCGTTGCGCACCATACTCTCGTTGCGCTCGATTGTTCCCGGCGACCGGTTTTCATTGTACCGGCGAGCGATGCGCTACCAAAAGTGATCGCCGGATTGGTTCGTGCCAACCACCGGATCTTCGGAGATTTCCAAGTACGCCGTGAACAATTTATCCATCTCCGCCGGAGTGTACGGTGTGCGGACACCGCGAGTAGGAGGAGTCGGAGTTTGGGAGGGGGCGGTCGGCCTAGGCTCCGGTGTCCACCCGTATCGTCCTTCGGGGGCACCTTGGTCGTCGATTGGGTATGACCGGTAGCCACCCGGAACGCCCGAACTTTGGGTTTGAGGAGGGGCCGAATATTCCGTTTCCGGACTAGGAAACGGTTGTGAATCGAACCATTCGGGGTTCCAACCGTGGGAGGGCGGGGGTCATCGCCTTGGCCGGACATTGTTATGTTGTAGGAGTAGAAGAAAGATTGAGAATGGATATGAGAGAATGAAGATGAGAATGAGAATGAGAATGGAAATTAGAGAGTGTAGATGAGAATTGTGTAGTGTGGGGTGAATTTTTGGGTGTGAAAGTGGGATATTTATAGATGAAAATGTGTATTTTTGGGGGAAAAAATAATTTTTTTTAAAAAAATGATGGAAAACGGTAAAAAACGGATATATTTTTTTCGGAAGTGGATTTTTTTATTTTTAATCGGTTTTTTAAATTAAAAATCGATTTTTAATTAAAAAAATAATTCAAAGGCAACGGCTATGCTGTTGCACAATCGCGTGCCGCCACGTCAGCTGCTCGGTGGCACGGACGTGCTCGATGCATCGAGCAGCGCTGTGCCAGCGGCGCGAGCGCAGCGGCGGTGGAGCTCTCCTTGCCAGCGGCACGGACGGACTGACGCCGTCCGTCCATCGTTGCAGATACTCTTTGTAATTAATTCCAACAACCCTAATTCGTTAATGCTCATTTACCCTTACTCGCGCAAAATGAATTTATTGAAAACATGTAGTAACATGAATTAATATAAATTCGGGGATAGAGGGTCACCCAAACTCAATAAATCAAGAAATGAATTTCAAAATCAATAATTTCAAATAAATCTGACCGAGGTGACACTCTCGTTTTATGGCATGATCAGCCTTAAATTAATTTGTTGGCATTTCATTTATTTGGACGTAAATAATTGCATGAATGATGATAAGGTATGCATGGCCTAGTACATTTTTTCGTTGAAGATTACTCCTACATTAATACTATCTTTCTAACATTAATTAATACATATATATGAAATAATACATATATATGAAATAGGGTGCGTTATAATGCCAACTTTTCTTAAATTGCTAACTTGCTAACTCATCAACGTAGTGTATTAACAATGTCAACACAATCACGTTAAAATATCAACACATATTTGTGTTGACATTTTAATAAACTATGTTGACATTTAAATATTAATGTCAACACAATGTATTAAAATATTAACTTAAGTTTATGTTGACATTTTAGTATCATCGTATTGACATTTTTAATACACTACGTTGATGAGTTAGCAAGTTAGCAATTTAAGAAAAGTTAGCAACATATCATACCCCTCTATGAAACTATGATAATGGCGACATTTCAACGATATCTTTGTTTCACATTATTTAATTCTTAGTGAAAGCAAATACATTTGGTGCAAAGTCATTAATTCTTACCTTGTGTGGTCCTAAATTAAATGACCATTTTTTGTCCAATAATTTTCATCTGTAATATGTATAATAGTAAATCATGATTACCTATAAATTCTGTGTTTCTTGAATATTGCATTAATTTGAAATTCATCTACTATAACTGCCCCCAGTAGTCATGGTAGATGCCCTAATTTATTACATGTAGTAAGTGTTTTCTCCAATTATGTCTTACAAGGGATGGTGAAATTTTATTTCATTCACACCCACTGCCATTTATTTTGGGCTCTTTCATATTGGGATAAAATTTCACCATCATGATATATTGAGCTTGTCATTGTGCAAATTAAACATATCTATGATGAGTCTTTTAATATATTTTGGATAGAATATAAAACGTTGTGATCGGTTACATGTTATTTAAAGTGAAGTCTATTTTTTTCTCAAGATTTTGAGGTTGGAATTTATTCTAGGACTAGTGTAGTTGTTTACATATTAATTATTGACGATATTAAATAATTGCCGTTTTCTCTTGTTTCAGTTCGAGATGATAATGCCACACCAAGAAATAATATTATTCTTCCTGGACTTTACTTAGGAAAATTTTGAAATAAAGAATAAAAGTCGTTGTGGTTGTTTTCCATATTTAAAATAAATATATTTTCCCCCTCTAAAGCTGTAACACAACTTATTAGAACTTTATGAATTAATATTTGTGGAAGTAAATACTATTCTAGTTCAAAAAAATTATAATTAATCATGAAAAAACGTACGTATAATGATCTGAGCATTTTTTTTACTCCATTATTTAGATTACGAGCTCAACAATAATATCATATGCACTATTTAGACTAATATCTACATCATATATAGCTAGTTGTTAATTAATAAGTTTTTCCGACATCTACAATCTAAATTAATGAAACAACATATATATATCATTGATTGAACCGAGAAAGAGATGTGGCGTATAAATGGATAAGGAATGTTGATTAAATACTCAATCAGTTTATAGTTTGTAGCTGAGTAGCTCACCAAACTAAATAAATATCATAATAATAACTATAATTCTTTGTTGTTGGTGGTATTTTAGTAAGAAAAATAATAGAATTATAGAAGTAACACAGAAAAGGAAAGGAACAGTGATTTTGTGGGGATATGAAGAGATATGATATACTTTTTGTTCGAACATTAGTGATTAATTAATATATGAAGTTGAGCAAAGGAACAGTAATTAATTAAATGCATGGTTTTTGTTTGAAAATTAATAATTCAGTCCTATATGTGTATATTATGGATTTGTATAGTGCATAAAATTGATTCCGAAATTAGATAGTTAAACATTATAGAATTTAATTATTTGATTTTAGTTCCAAATTCCAATTGGAAAAATAAAAAATAAATTTATATTAAAAAAAAGAAAATGTATTTATTACTAGCACTCTAGTCTGTAGCTAGTTTATAACTTCACATACTTAACTCTATACGTCCATATACCCATCAAAACACCAACGTTATAAAGTTATTCTTTATAAAATTATTTTTAATAGTAGAAACTTATCATTTCTTTGTAAGCGAAAAAGTTTCATTTTGTTGTGAGATGGCTCAAACTATTAAATTAAGCCCAATTGTACCACGCCACATAATTTGAATTTGACTTTAATTTATTATTCATCCGAGTAAATAATATTGGAAACTCTGTTAATAATAATAATAATAATAATAATAATAATAATAATAATAATAATAATAATCATAATCATAATATACTATAAATAAAATTAATAATAATATATTCTTCCCAACTACCATCCAAAAAAAGGATCTTGATTAATCAAAGGAAGAGATGGAACGTAATTTGCTGAATTGGGAATGTTAGATCACCAAACAGAATGAATAAAAAAATCTTATAAATAAGTCGTAATCAACATTACAAACAATTAATTTGGAGACGAAATCGGAAAGGAATACGGAAAACTTTCGAAAGATGAAAAAATTGTCTCGAGAAGAAGAGGAACATATGATTTCAATATTAATTAACCAAAAATTTAATTTTAAGGCGTTACTATACTTATAATTAAAGCAATCCAGCTACTCTATATTAACTGCAACCTTATGCATTTGTGGACAAATTTAATTTGACACATACACGTCTCACCTAGTAAATATACGTTATAATTATGCTACATGCGTTATCTTTATTTATTAGTGCTACCTTTTTTTTTGAGCGGGAAGATTCATCGTGTTTCAAAAATATTGAATTATGTAACTTTATTATTTTATAATGAACATGAAAACAATAATCAATGGAAGATTATGAGAAATTCTACAAAATCACACAACCTTGTGTACAATAGATTGATTGACTATAGATAAATGATACTAGTAACATGTGAGAAAAACATGAGACCAAAAATATTCGTATTTGTATTTCTAGTTTAGCTTGACCCACCTCTTAGAGCGTTATATACACTAGATTAAATTAACAAATTAATCATTGATTTACAATTTCCACATTCCAAATTGATTCCGTTATATGAATTCTTCATCTTAATTATATAGCCGTCCAACAAGAGATACCAAGATATTTCTCAAGAAATCAAATATAATAGTAGTAATCTCTCTATCACATAAAAACTTGAAAAGATGAACTTCATTCTCCACTAACAATACTAAAATGATATCAAAACGATTCCGTTCGTTATTCCTTGGATCCATCTGAACTTTGATATATATTGATCCACTTAATTATCATTTCATATTTTATGATGACCAAAATAAATGTTTCTTTTGAGATCTCATTTGAGTCAACTTCTTGGAAATTTTTTTTTTGGAATGTCCTAGACGGTTCGTGTAATGACATTGAACATAGAAATCTAAAGTTTCTTGTCAAATCTTCGGAATGGTCATTTTACATGCAATGAAGCATATTCTCTATATTTCAAATTCGAAATTTGAAAAGGAGAAAATTTTTACTACTCCTATTATTTATCTAAGAGAACTATACATATGTTCCTAGACAATTATGTTTGAACCATTTTGGCATATCATAAAAATAAATATCACTGAAAGTTTCTGAATAAAACTTTATTTCAGACACTTTTTTCATTGTTTTCAAACTTTTTTCTTCCTTCTTGCCTTAAAGGTTATTTAGTGAATAACTCTCTATATTTATTTAATTTGATGATAGAATTTTTTTAAAAAAATTACTTTATTCTCTCACCTACTTTACTCTTTTTATTCTCTCACCTACTTTACTTTTTTTTAATTATTTATTCTACTTCTCTTTTCCTATTATCTTTTTATTCTCTTTCTTAATCTATTCTTACTACCACTTACTGCAGTAAATATTTATTTTTCAATTTTCGTGCTAAAAAGAAATAACTTAATTTTAATGAGACGGATAAAGAGTAATATTTTATTAAACTACATTTATTAATTATTTTATTTACCGTTTAACTTTTCTAACAGATAGTTAAAGACTATACAATTATTACTATTTTTCTAACAGATAGTTAAACACTGTACAATTATTACTAATTACAATGAATAACTATACATATAACTATCTAGTTAATAGTAGAAAGTGTTTTATTTTGAGTTATAGAACTGATTGATAAAAAATAAGTAGTAATTCGTAGTACCCAAACTCATAAAATCAAGACTAGTTTACCGTGTTATGTTTACAAAATTAGGACATTTAATACAAACCTAAACTCTTTCACATTTACCATTATATATATATTTTTAACATGAATCCATAGAAACTTTAGGTTGTGCAGGGATCAGACAAGTCCGAGTTCACTAATTAATGAGACCTTTTTGTTCTTATACAAGAGAGCTCAGCCAAACTCCCAACCACGCGGCTGATTTACACAAGGAAACTAGCTATTACACCAGAAACATGCAATCCTTGACCGGATGCCACTGGACCACCAAGGAACCTGCACACTTACCACACACGCTAGCAATATCACAAAGATCCTCTCGGACCAAAAGATTAAAGCAAACAAGTGAGCAGAAACCACAAGAAACACAAAGGAATCAAATAGATCGTAGCTATGGCTCAGCCACCCGCTAATAGTACGAATCTATTCTCCAGAAACCAGATCCAAGGGAGCAACGTTGAATCCACCAGTGATTCACCTCACACAACATATATCAACCCCAAACCACTCCACTATGCCAGATCTGAAACCTCTCCAAACACAAACTCACAGAAAACCCTAGTTTCACCAACACCCCAGCAACCGAAGTGGTTACCTTCTCCAACACTCACACAAGATCAATCATTCAAATAACCATGAAAGATCATAGTGAAACAACCGGAGACTCAACGGTGAAGAAAAGAGAAGAGAGAATTCAACAGTTGAGAGAGAGAGAGAGAATAGAGAGAGTCACGAATATCAAGCGGCGGGAGTGGAGAGGCAGGGGTGTATCACCCGGGCATTGGGCTAGGGCAACCACCAACCCAAAATCCATATGGGCCTCAATTAACACAAGCCCAAATAATAGTCCATAGCCCCACAACCTAAATATCCAACAACTCCACCTTGGACATTATTCTGGGAAACCAATTGCACTATTAGCTAAGGTTTGAAATCATCATAGCTTACAAGGTAGCCCCCTCAGCTCCAAAGAACATAAGTTCACTAGCATTTAGGGAAGCCATCAGGTTGCCTATTAGACACCAGAGGGTTGACACCCATTAGTCTAAAGGACTTCATGCCTCCAGCCACCTAACACCCTTACCACAGTTGATAAGGTGACTGAGGTCTTTCCCTCGAGACATGCAACCTATCCTAGGTCAAAGTGCAAGTATTTTATGCAGAAAAGAAGTTTTTCAAGTGGTAAGCATTTAGTACCCATGTCAGCAGGGTTTCTATCAGTATGCACTTTTTGAAGAGAAACTTAACCCTTTTCTACAATATCTCTAATGTAATGAAACCTTACATCAATATGCTTTGTTCTATCACGGAAAACAAGATTTTTACATAACTGAATGGCAGATTGAGAATCAGAAAACACAGTAGGATGAGATTTCACAAAGTTCAGTTCAGAAAGCACTCCCTTTAACCACACAACTTCTTTCATTGCCTCAGTAATAGTAATATATTCAGATTCAGTAGTGGACAGAGCCACTATGTGTTGCAGCTGAGACTTCCAGCTAATACAGGATCTACAAACAGTAAACATATAGGAAATGGTGGACTTCCTCTTATCCCTATCATTAGCATAATTGGAATCAACAAAATCAGTTAATGTCACATCATCACATTTAGAATAGCACAATCCATACTTAGCAGTATGCTTAAGATATCTCAAGAGCCACTTTAAAGCTTCCCAATGAACAAGACCAGGATTAGCCATGTATCTACTCAAGCAAGATACAACATAGGAAATATCGGGTCTGGTACTTACCATCCGATACATTACTGATCCAATTGCATTTGCATAGGGAATTTTCTTCATGGCATCAATATCATGTTTAGTTGTAGGACACAGATCTTTACTCAACATAAAATGAGCAGCTAAAGGCACAGAGACAGGTTTAGCATCAAACATGTTAAATTTTTTCAGAATTTTGTACACATAAGGTTCCTGATGCAAAACAAGCATACATTCTTTTCTATTCCTGAAAATATTTATTCCTAATATTTTCTGAGCATCACTTAGGTCCTTCATATCAAAATTCTCACTTAAAGCAGTTTGCACAGCACTTATGGTTTTCAAACAGGGACAGAATCAAGATTCTTCACATACAGGCATGCATCAAAAGTACTTATCACAAAGCCCAGCTTATGCATACAATTATTAAAATTGATATTCCACTGTCTAGGAGACTGTTTCAAACCATACAAAGCTTTTTTCAATAAGCACTCATGATTGGGAAACTTAGGATCAACAAAGCCTTCAGGCTGTTTCATGTAAATTGGTTTATCCAAGTCACCATGCAAGAAGACAGTTTTAACATCCATTTGTTTCAATTCCCAGTCAAAGTGAGCACATAAGGTAAGCATTAACCGTACAGTAGTAAATTTAACAATAGGAACAAATATTTCAGTATAATCTACCCCCTCTTGTTGAGTAAAACCTTTTGCCACAAGTCTGGCCTTGTACCTAAGACCCTCCACCTCACTTTTCAACTTATAGAGCCACCTGCAATCAACCACAGATGCACCAGGAGGCAAAGGTACAAGGATCCAGGTAAGATTAATTTTAAGAGAATGCATCACCTCCAACATAGCTTTATGCCATTCATTCCAGAATTTAGATTTAACAGCCTGCTTATAAGACTTAGGTTCATCCCCATCAGATTCATACACATTAAAAGCCAAATTAATCAGAGCAACCAACTCCACATAACCATCATATCTAGAAGGTTTCTGAACATTAAGCCTTCTAGGTCTATCCCTAGATAGCACATAGTCATTTAAGTTGGGAGCATCAATAGCATTTTGAATTCCAGTGGGGCTATTTAACACATTCTGGGCAGGCACAGGAGGATTAGTTCTCATAGGACTATCATGCATATCACAAGCATTATCAATATTATCAGGTAAAGGCACATTGTTGACATCGTTATCTTGTAGATTTCCCTCATTGGGTATCTCATCAGGAGTATAGACTGGATTAGAATTTCAAAAAGGCTGTTCCACCTCACTTGGAGCATCCACTGAATGCTCCACATCAGTGGACTGTTTTGTGGACTCCATCTCAATAAGAGGATCACTGTCCACAATGTCTGGAGTAGGGTTATTAGTCACTTTTAAGCAAGGAAATTCATGTTCATTAAAGACCACATCCCTGCTAATAATGACCCTAAACCCAGGCTAATCTCTCAACCAAACTCTATACCCTTTGACACCCTCAGGATATCTCAGAAAAACACCCTTTCTAGATCTAGGTTCAAGTTTATCAGTTTTAGTATGCACAAAAGCAGAACAACCAAACACCCTTAGATGAGAAAGGTTCATGGATTTTCCAGTAAAAACATGTTCAGGGCACTGCCCTAACAAAGGCACAAAGGGAGATCTATTAACCAAGTAAGTAGTAGTCAACAAAGCTTCACCCCAAAATTTTTTAGATAAACCAGATTTTGCTAGCACGCATCTTACTTTATCAAGTAAAGTCCTATTCATTCTTTCAGCAACCCCATTTTTCCGTGGGGTATAATGTACAATTTTATGTCTTTTAATTCCAAAACCAGCACACATATCATCCATCTGTTTATTACATAATTCCAAGCCATTATCAGTTCTTATAGCCTTAATTTTCTTTCTAGACTAAGTTTCAATCAATGTTTACCAATCGACAAGTTTTGCAAACACCTCATGCTTATGTTTCATGAGAAATCACCAAACTTTTCTTGAAAAATCATCAATAATTGAGAGAAAATAAACAGAGCCAGAATGAGAAGACACAGAAGCAGGGGCCCAACACATCCATATGCAACTATTCAAGAACATTTTTACTTATATATGCAGGTACAGGAGTAGGAAAGGTAACCCTATGTTGTTTACCCAGCACACAAGTGTCACAGAAAGGCAAACTACCATGAACATCAGCTTCAGATAAGATAACATGTTTTTTCAGAATATTCAGGCCTTTTTCACTCATGTGACCAAGCCTATTATGCCACAACATAGTTTTATCAGATTTAACAACATTGACACATACTTTTTCACATGTAAGAGGCACAACAATACAGACATACAAACCACATTTTCTTTTGGCTTTAAACAGACACATAGAACCCTTGCAGATTTTCATGCAACTTTCCCCCCATTTACCCCCAATGCCATAATTCTCAAGAGCAGTACAAGACATCATATTATAGCATAGATCAGGAACATATCTCACATCCTTCAGGTTCAACACATAGCCATTATCAAACTTTAAACACACAATGCCAATTCCAAGAATTTCACACTTCTTGTCATCAACCATTGACACATAAGTATTAGTAACATGCTTAATATCATTGAACACTTCCTTGAAGGGACTAACATGATATGTACATCCAGAATCACTCAGCCAATCATTTGAAGTAAAGGGGCACATAGGAGAAGCATTTATGTACATCAAATCATGCACCATATAAACAGATTCATTATCAGCATCATACTTAGCCACATTCACACTATTTTCAAACTCAGTGATATTATTAGGAGGTTTATTCATTGTAGGCTTAGTACAATCTCTTCTATGGTGCCCAACTTCTCCACAATTAAAACACTTTCTAAAAGATTTAGAGTCTTTGCTATTGGACGTAGATCTGTACTTTATCTTGAAATTAGAGTTGGTATTAAATCCACCATTTGATTCATTCTCCCCTCTTGACTTAGGTCTTCCCATGACATTTAAAGCTTTATTAAAAGCATTTTTATCAGCAACCATTTCCCTTAATTCAACTTCTTTAGATTTTAAGGAGCTAATTATCAAGTCCAGAGGGGCAGAGTCCCTGCCATACTTAATGGCAGCTTTCACATCACTATAAGAATCAGATATGACATTCATTAGAGCAATACTAGTGTATTCATCAATTGTTTTATCACCAGATCTTTTAATATCTTGCACAAGCTTCTAAAATCTATCCACATTATCATCAATATCCTTGGACAGGTCAAGCTTAAATTTGAACAATTTTTCAAGAAAATACATCCTTGAAGACATAGAAGTTTCAATAAACAAAGTATCAAGGTGTTTCCACATTTCAGAAGCAGATTCAATATGATCAATTTTCCTAATCACAGAATCAGACAAATTGAGAATAATAGTAGCTCTAGCCAACTCATTCATTTCATCCAGTTTTTCTTGAGGAGTGTCATTAGGCAAAGAACCATCAACAGACTTAAACAATTTTTGTTGAATAAGAATGCATTTCAATTTCTGTTTCCAAATAACAAAATCATTTTTGCCATTAAAAGGAACCAAACCAACATGTTGAGACATTTTTTAGATTACTTTTGCAAGAACACAGGAAGCAAGATAGAAACACACAACCTTGCAAACATTCAAGCACAGAGACATACACAACAAGACCAAGCACACTTTCACACAATTTTCACAACAAATCTGACCTCAAATCTCTGACTGTCACGAGCAACACTGGCTAAGGCTATCCCAGTTCGCAATCACTAACTTCTGGAGGGCGCAGGGGGTCACTTAGGCAGCACAATATGCTTGGTGGTCAAGTAATGAGAGATCACAAATCACAGAGTACCAAGAACCAACAGAAGCAGTAAGCACAGTGAAAACAAGAAAAGGCCTAAGTCTTTGCCAAAGACTGTCTACCAGCAATCAATATCCCAAGCCTATAGTGGCACAAAACAGAGAAAGAAAGCAGGAGTTACAACCAATTTACCAGAGCGAACCCCCACTCGAAGGAGGGTTCCACTTGCCCACCTCCTTAATGCGACTCGGCGTGCCGGACTAGTCCCCCGTGGCTCTGATGCCACTGTAGGGATCAGACAAGTCCGGGTTCACTAATTACAGAGACCTCTTTGTTCTTATACAAGAGAGCTCAGCCAAACTCTCAACCACACGACTAATTTACACAAGGAAACTAGTTATTACACAACTAGCTATTACACCAGAAACAAACAATCCTTGACCGGATGCCACTGGACCACCAAGGAACCTGCACACTTAACACACACGTTAGCAATATCACAAAGATCCTCTCGGACCAAAAGATTAAAGCAAACAAGTGAGCAGAAACCACAAGAAACACAAAGGAATCGAATAGATCGTAGCTATGGCTCTGCCACCCGCTAATAGTACGAATCTGTTCTCCAGAAACCAGATCCAAGGGAACAACGTTGAATCCACCAGTGATTCACCTCACACAACAGATATCAACCCCAAACCACTCCACTATGCCAGATCTGAAACCTCTCCAAGCACAAACTCACAGAAAACCCTCTCACAGAAAACCCCAGTTTCACCAACACCCCAACAACCGAAGTGGTTACCTTCTCCAACACTCATACAAGATCAATCACTCAAATAACCGTGAAAGATCACAATGAAACAACCGGAGACTCAACTGTGAAGAAAAGAGAAGAGAGAATTCAACAGTCGAGAGAAAGAGTAGAGAGAATAGAGAGAGTCACGAATATCAAGCGGCAGGAGTGGAGAGGCTGGGGTGTATATCACCTGGGCATTGGGCTAGGGCAACCATCTGGGCCTCAATTAACACAAGCCCAAATAATAGTCCACAACCCCACAGCCCAAATATCCAACCGGTTGACAAGACCGACACCTTATTTTATCCCTCTCTATATGTATATTATAGAGAAAATCACATTTATAGACACTTTTGTGAATGGGTTCAATACTTGTTATGTGTTTCAAATTTCAATGCAAAGTTATTTTTAAAGAAATAAAAAAATACATGCACGCACTAACCAACTAAGTGATTTTTCATTTTCTAAAAAAAAGAGTTTTATGTTTACAAGTCTATGATTCTTAGTAGTATAAATATGGATATTCCGATTCAATTCATACACTATATATATCAACATATTTATATAAATATCTACAAGGATAACTATATTACTACAGAAATAGTATATATTGTGACAAAATAAGATATAACTTGATATACTTAATAAAATTGATGTACTTAATGTCCACTAATTTTGATTTAGATCGACTTGTATTGTCTTGTCGGGTTTGATATTTTTATGTAATTCTCCGACAGTTAGTTATGATGTCTATTTTATTTCACATTTTCAACTAAAAAACTGCACTTAATATTGATAATCTATCGTACTACAAAATATGCGTACTGCCTTTGTTATATTTATTATGAGATATCAATCTTAAAAATTAAATATTATTCATTTTTTAAAGTTCGTGGATAATACACAATTCACTTAACATTTATAATTTTTAAGATTAATATCTCTGTATATACATTGTTTTGACTAGGATGGTGTTCGATTTAGATTAATTAGAAGCTTCATATAACAAGACACAATTTATAAGTTGTTTAGAAAACTATAAGCTCTTTACAAAGTGATTGACGAAATAAGACCCAATAGCATATACAGTGGCGGACGCAGAAATAAATTTTGGCAGGGGCTTCACTAAAAATTTTCATACTCCGTCCGTCCCCTAAAAATAGAAATTCTTTTGTTTTTCTGTCAGTCTCCTAAATATAGAAACTTTCCATTTTAGGAAATTTTTTTCTCTCATTAAGGATCCATTTTCCACTAACACATTTTATTTCTATTCATTTCTTATTTTACCAATTTTGCATTAAAATTCGAGCAGGTGAACAATGGGATATTTATTCATGGATGGATATAATTTTATATTAACAAAAAGAAAATTAAAATTGTTGTGTTTGTTTTGCTAAAGCAATAAGTATCTAATTTTACATTAAAAATACATAATTATCTCGTAAATTTTAAAATTTGAATATAAATATATGAACTTTTGATTTTTATAACTTTTCTCCTAGATCTAAAATCAAAACATAGGTGGCAAATTAAAGCTTATGTGGCAATCAAAACTACACAAATATGTTTATATTAATTAAAAATATGAATTTGAATTTGTGAACTATGACAACAGAAAAGGAAAAAACTGACCTGGCCTAACCCATTAAAGTGGTAAAGAAGACAAGTTGTAATTCTCGTTTGAAATTTGTGGGAGAAAAATTCAATATTTTTTTGTTCTACCATTTGGAATAAATTTAAATGGAGTGTGGCTGTATAAGGGAAAAACTTTTTTAGTTTTCGGTAAATTACGTTGTTCAATAGAAAAATGTTTCTTGCAAATTTAGGAATCAATTTTTAAAGTTTTATTATTATAAGTAAGATCATTAAAATGTAGTTACACTTGCAAGATCGTGCCACCGTTTAACTAGGGAATAGGGATTCACTTTTTCAATATTATTATCATATTGTATTCATTTAAGTTTAACCGCTTTTATTTATTTCTATCTTCTTCTTCCCATTATATGCGGTTGCCATGGTTCCAAGACGTTTTCTCGGTGATTTTATTTTTTCAGCCCCTCCTTCCCATTAAATCTTCTTCCCATTAAACCCCAAAGATATTAGCTTGGGAAGGGCTTAAGATAATTTCTAAGAAAGTTGAAATTTTTTATAGTATAAATTTATTATAAAAAAAAGTTTGGGAGGGGCTTAAGCCCCTCACCCCCTCCACTTGTGTCCGCCACTGAGCATATAATCGCCTAAAAAAATTCCTCAACCTCAACTTTTCTTTCAATAATCTCATAAAAATTAATCAATTTACAAAAATAATTGTACTATGCTTCATTATTTTCATCATGTAACCTTTCGATTCCACCCTTTTTTATATTCTTCTCAAGATATGAATTTTCTTTGCGTAACTTGCAAATTTCTCTATAACTTTTAAAATTAATCATTCAAACACTTTGACAAACTATATCTCATCTTGGAACTTAGTCAAACACCCTATAACCAATCACTACTAGTATTATTAAATTTGAGTTTATCTTCGTGCAAAACCATCTCTTATGTCATTAATTGATTTTAGAATATAACCTAATTAAGATTTCGATCCCACCAACGGTGAAATTAACTTGACCGGCTGAATCATGAATTGATAATATCACATATTCGAATATGGGTTTCTCAGTGTTGATCTGACCGGCTGAATCATGAATCGATAATTTTGCATATTCGAATATGGGCCCGGGTTTTTAGAACATCACAACTAAGCGTGTTTAGGCAATTTGGGCATAACAACCGGCATGGAAACTATTGTGGCAGTGAATTTTCAGTTATGCGGCAACAAAATCCCAGTCATAACCAAGATTCCCGGTGAGCAAACAGGTTGTAACCGGTTGTCCTCCCCTTCCACGTGTCGCTCCGCTACTGGTCTCTTAATCCATAATCATTCTTATTTATACGATCCCAATCTCTCTCTTAACGGCATCGCCATGTGCCTGTCACCGTTAACAGAGTCAGGACCACATGCTACGGTAACCGCTTCCTTTCATCTCAGCCGTCCGATCAAATCGCACCTTTTCCTGTTTCTTCTCTCTCCTCGCCTCTGATTTTTATAGCACCGGATGTGGTACGCTCAAAAGAAATTGAGCTTTATGCCTTTGCAGCTGTGTGTTGATCACACATATATATACACACACATACATAAAATAATTTACATACACATTCTCGGATTATAGCAGAATGAATGCGTAGAGGTGGAGAGAGATGGGGGAATTCAGCGTGAGAATAAAGTGTAGAGCGATGGAGGAAGATATGCGGTTGAATTTCAACAAAAAGAGGAAGGCTTACTCTAAGCTTGAGAATGAGAGCTGCGGCGAGGTGGAATTGGCGGAGGATTCACCGTCGCCGGCGGCGTCGAGGACTTCCAGCTGCTCTAAGCGTGAGGACTCAAACGACGTCGTGAAGATGAGTCCGAGTTCGCCAGATCTGGAGGTGAGAATTTCAAATTCGAATGCGGAGTTGGATTCAGTGCTACGGTTTCGCAGCTGAAATTACGTCCTTTCTCGAAGAATTTCTCTGAATTTGTTCCTTCTTTTCTCTTTTCTCTAGAATGCTGATTCGCACTCCGAGGGTTTCGTAACAGAAAATTCCGCCTCCACCGGTCGCGTTTTCAGGTGAATTTAATGGAAAATAATTGTAGTCATTATGCTTTTGTTCTTTTTCTGTTTTCAGTTTTCCGAAACGTCGTGATGAAATCATTAAATTCATTTTATTGACAAAATTACTCTCTCAATTGTCACAATTGTTCGATTTCAGTAGAGAGGCGACTCCAACCAGCGAGCTTTGCGGAGACTCGGAGCATGTTTCGTTGCAGCTATCGCCGCCGCCTACGTCAAGGAAAAAATCAACGAATCTCCGCCGTAAAACACCAAATTCCGCGGCGGACAGCATGCCATCGGCGGCGGAGCTGGAGGCTTTCTTCGCGGCGGCGGAAAAGTACGAGCAGAAACGATTCTCTGAAAAGTGCGTAAAACCTTTTAAAATCTCGCAAATGCATACAAAATTCCAAGAGTGTGTTTACGATAAGCGCTGAAAATGCAGACCCTGCTCATTTTAGCGTGGGCCAATTGATTATTCCCGCAACGGAAAAGGAAAGGGGAAATGAATTTGATTGAATTGGGTTTGTATTATTTTCAGGTACAACTATGATATTGTAAAGGACGTGCCATTGGAGGGCAAGTATCACTGGGTTCGTTTACTGCCTTAAATGAAACCACAACCAAAATAAGAAAGAAGGCATCTTATGATTTCCTCTTCTCTATTTTTGTGGGGTTAGATTGAATTAATTTGAGAGGGAATTCGACATTTTCTAACACCGAAATCATTCTGGCTGGATATGTATAGCAATTTCCCAAAATCATGTAAAGAAGCTAGAGTTCTCTTAATGAAAAATCGAGTACGATAATAGCCTTTCCATTTTTCTATTTTTCCGAAGTGGCGAAATTTGGGATGATTTCTTTTGTCAGAGTTTGATGATACTGATGTGGAGGGTAGGACGGTATTAATTAATTTGGTTTTGTTGTCTTGCATTTGAATTGAAAAGGGAGTTTCTGTTTTGTGTATATTTTGGATGCATTCTTGATTGCTGTCACTGTGTGTGAACTCTCTTGTACCCATCATTTGGCAGAATTGCAATTGAAAATAATTAGTTAGATGTAAAAGTAAAAAAGGGAAATTGGCTGCCAAGAAACATGTGTGTGTCTTGAGAGTGGAGCTGAGCTCTATACATTTGGTGTGTGCATGTGTATATACGAAACTAAACGTGTGAGTGGGTTCAGTGTGTGTAAAGTGGGCCATCTGAATTGCTTTTGAAGTTTGATTGAAAGGTTTGTCCTTTAGCATATGGAGAGTGGGAAAATGATGAAAGGAAAAAAAAGAAACTGGCTGAAAAAGAATTTGTATTTTTCGAGATAGATCTGGTCCCCAAACGGCTGTTAAATTTACACTAATAAAATACATCTATTGCTCTACCTCTATAAGACTATAACTATAACCACTAGTTTGGATAAGACATTGTGTAGGTGGTAATGAGTTTGTTAAAATGATTCATGAAGAATTATTGATATGTTACTTTTCCAAACCTTGTATTGGTAAGGAAATGCAAAATGGGAACTATTTTAAAAAAAAATTTAAAATGTGAATATAATACTAGAGCATATGTTTTTCTTATGGGACTGATTAGCAGAGAAAATGAGTCAGATAACAGTGGTTGTGATGATTGTTGAAGGGACAGATACACATGAAATCCTCAAAAAACAGAGTTGTGGGGCTCCTCTCTGTGTCATTTAACAAATAGTTGCACATGTTTAAAATATGTGCTCCCCCACCTGTGCGTGCGAGATCAAAATTATAGTAATACTACTATGTAACAAAGCTGAAATTTTGTACTATTTAAATTAATTTTCCTATGATGTTGGTATATAATATAATGTGAAACCAAAAGACGACATAGATTTGAGCAGAGATACAAATGAGTGGAAACTATGAGGAGTATTTGCTAAATTGGGCACGGTGCATTGATAAAATATTTATTTTTTATTATTAAAAAAAATTATTTGATATACTCATATTTCTCATTTTGTTCCCTTAAAATAGAAACTTTTAAAGCAACACGAGTTTGAATGCAAATTTAATTAAGTAAGAGCGATCTAGAAAGAAAAGTGTGTTAGTGGAAAATGATTATCACCTCATTAGAGAGAAAGAAATTTCTATTTTTATGGGACGAACCAAAAAGGAAAGAGTTATCATTTTTAGGGGACGGGGAGAGTATTGTATATAAGAGTATATTGACATAAAAACACATTTTATTTGGGTACAATTGTGCGGACACTGCACTGAATATATGAGAGATGTTCGGTTTACAAGATTATATCTTTATGATTGAATATTGCATTGTGTTTAGTTCATAAGGTTGAATTTCAAAACTTAATCCTAAACGGATCATCTTATGATAATTAGTCATAGCCACTCTCTCCAACTAAAATAATTCTACAACTTAATCTTAGGTAGATAATCATATGATAATAAGTCATGACAATCGAACGACACCATAACATTCTTAATTCACTGCATTCTTTACTAATTTAACCGTATTAAAAAGATACTAGTATGAAATTTTAGTCATTCTTGTATCGAACTAAAAAATTGTATCCATTCATTGATAAGATGCATCTACCACAGATGTTCACGATCCATGAGATGAAAATAGTTCTCACATTAACAACCGTAGTTGGTAGCGTGGAGCTGTGGTGATCTTGAGGCCACGGGTTCAAACCCTTCCACCCGTTGGGAGACTTTCGGCTTTAATCCTCAAATCCGGTCGTGCAGGATTAGTCGTATTCTGCTAAAGGCGGATCCGGTACATATGTGGTTAAATTAATACATTTTAGTACTCTTGTGGTTAAATTAATAAAATATGGTTTTAACTATCGAACTCGTTGTGTCATCTATATTCTGATTTCGCATTGTCAATTTTTGTGACACGTTAGTTTGACTTTTTCCGTAATTTGGATTCATGGGATATTTCTACACGGAATTTGTATTTGTAGAAAATTTTAAGATATAATTTAATTTATTTTAGACATCAGTTTTATAAATTATGAAAAAATCTCAATTTGATTATAAATTTATAATCGATGGATTTACGACCATTAATCCTTAGTAAAATGAGACACAAAAAATGAAACATATACTACTACTATTGAAATGTTCATTGTCATGCGCAAGAAGCCTTGTCAGATTTTCAAACGATATAAGTACATGATATGCTGTTTTGTTTCAAAACAATATAGCTTTGAAATTAACATTGTACTTTTAGTAAAAGTTGCCTTTTTCGTACATTACATTATTACTCATGTATTTCGGCATGAAATTTATAATAGTGTTGTTATGCTTTTATTTTGGATGAGAGTATAGTTTTGATTCTATTTGTTTATAGTAATCCACATAGTACAAGAGAGAAAATAGGAAACAATTCACATGTGTCGGAATGTGTACATACAGATGTAATTAATTTTTACCTTTATTCCGATAATGATAACACTACATCTTTAAGTTTTAAAAAATAAATAGAAATGGAATTTTGCTTATAATTAATTTTATGGACAATAAAAAAACATAGATTTATTAATCAATCAATTAATTATATCATGCTACAACAAAATGGTCTTTTTATACCAGAAAATTGGTGGGAAAAAACAAACCATATTCTCTAAATTATTTATCACACTAATGGGCTCATTACCTTAGTTTGAGGGCATCCGCACTAGCCCTCAACATTAATTTTTAAATATTAAGAATTTAGGATTCATTTTAATGCTCGAGATTATTCGATTGAAACTTCATATTTAATTTTTAATACTATTATCTGTTAAGTCTATTTGCACAAATTATTACACCATTCACTCTGCATTATCTCGATTCCCTTTCATTCTCTATTTGTCATTGGTGATGTGTAGTCAAACGCCAACAATATAAAATATTGATCAAGCTTCTGATAAAAATTTATTTTTTAATATTATTTGTTAATTCTATTTGCACAAAATTATCACACCATTCACTCTCCATTATCTCGATTCCCATTCATTCTCTATTTTCATTGTTGATGTGGAGTCAAACGCCAACAATATAAAAATATTGATCAAGCTTCTGGAGAAAAATTTAGAAAAATAGATTATAGTAGTATTTTTTAATAGAAATAAATTTTATGGCTGCAATGTAAGTGTTCTAACTTCTAAGTGAAATGAGATTTGCCAACATGAGTCGCATGAAAACTTAAAAATGAAATTGTGGCTAAGAATAAAGCTATACCCTCGTACCTCCAATTAATGTATTGGTTTGAACCAAATTATACTTATATAAGATCTGGGTTGTGTTAGTGTGCTAACTAATGTACAGTAATAACTAATAACTTTCAATTCTGTGTATTAAAATTATCAACATAAAGACATAATTATATCAATATAACATGTAAATTTAAATATCAACACAAAGACATAAGTTTATCAACACAAGAAGATTGATAAATTTATGTCTGTTGATATTTTTAACGTACAAAATTGATATTAGTTATTAGTTATTACTGTAACTTAGTTAGTATTTGATTACACGCATCTAATTGGGATTTGTATTCCAATCAGATGCAAATTGGGATTTGTATTCCAATCAGATGCAAAAAAGAGAAAGGGTAGCATTGATAAGTAGACAACAGAAGTAGATATGCACGTGCCGTGTAGGAGTGGTCGGCAACTGACTTGCACGTGCTTTGGATCTGATGCATAGTAATTTAATTTAAATTAAATAATAATAGTAACTCTTTTTAGAGGTGAAGAAGAAAGAATGTTGAGAAAGAAGGTTGGTTGTGTTTCTTGATTTCAACAACACACACTCTAATTTCTACGCATTGGATCACTGATTATGATGATTCAAAATCACACTTTCTTCTAATTTCAGATTATTGATTTCTGCGCCATCCACCACCAAAAATTATTAAGGGACCAGATTAATTAGCATGACCTAGTAGTATTTTTTTACTACCCTTTTTTGTTAATTAATTGATAAAAAATGGTGGTTGGGTAATTGAACCACAATTGCTTTTGCCTTTTTTCTAAGAGTGATGCTAAATGGCCATAATGTGGCCGGCCATAAAGAGTTAATTTAGTCCATTTACATGTATAAAAAAATTAGAATTACCGATATAAACTTATATGTGTGTGAATGGACTTGTGAGTTGATACTTATCTTTGAATTCCATTACGTAAAACACATTAATATCACGAATTACTGTATACGATGAGCAACAATCAAGAAATGACAGTAGTAATAAGTTGAATAAAAACTACGAAAGTGCAACACTAACATGTTGAGCAACATATAATGAAGATGATATAAAAGTAAAATCAAGTAGTATTAAACCAAAAATTTGAAAAAAAAATCAATTTTTTTTGTTATTTAATTAATTTATGGCTGGCCATAATGTGGCCGCATAGATTTATTCTTTTTCTAATCTATGATCTGCTTCGTTTTTTTATATATCGATACCATTGACATTTTCACCCTTTTGAAATTGTATTACTGTAATAAGCATGACAGCATGATGCAATTTGCTTTTCCTGCTGAGACATTTTAAAAATAGTGGTTTTTCGATTGTTTATTTTAATAAACTTGACGGTTATTTTGGAGATGATTTGGAATTATTATATTGAATGCAATACTCAAATAAGTATATCATTGAGAAGTTAATGTGAACAAAATTTATTTAAATATATGATGAATATACTGAAAGTTAGACCTCAAAACTAAAATCAACCATGTCATTATTAATGAGATTATGTATCTATACATATATAAAATGCAAGTTTTGACCTTAATTTAAATATTTACGAATTTTGGGTATGAACTTTAAATATTTATAAATTTAAGGTACTAAGATTTTAAATATTTATGAATACAATGCGGTGTAGAATGAGAATGGACGCCTACTAGGAGAAAAATAAAAATAAAGGCAAATGTTAATGAGAATTTATTTGATGTAATCATTGATTTCATGTCGTTAAATTTAAAAGTTTCTCGGGAGTGTTATATTGCTAACTCAATATTTAATTGTTAACTACAACTAAGTAATAGCTATTAGATATTTAAATTAAGGGCTTAGATCATCAACTCTGAAATGTCAATACGATCAATAAAAACATCAATAAGGGTATTAAGGTCAATTTACAATAAATTAGTTGTAACTAACTTTTGAAAAATATCCCATAACTTTTAAACGCATATAACTTTCTCGATTTAAATTATTTTTTCGCACAACATATATCAAATTAAGGATAATTTCATAATGATTCTAACGAGATCTCACTTGCATATGTTCCGATGTCAAAATGTGAAAAACAAAATCCAAAATTTTCAATTTTTTCGTATAGTAACAAATGTCAACATAATATATAAAATATGTCAACATAATACATGTAGAATGTCAATATAAGCAATGTGTTAATATTCTCGAAGCATTGTGTTGATATTTTCGAAACACTATATTGACATTTTCATCCAAAACCCTAATTTGGTAGTTTTTTTTATCCTTTTCGATTTAATTAATAAAAATAAAATTTACACGTGGCAAATTGTAGACCACAAGTTTTTAAAATCCTATGATCTTAAATTAGTTGTAGTTAGCAATTAAATAATGAGTTAGCAATTAATCACTTCAGTTTCCACTAATGAAATGAGAGTTAATTTGACAGCCATTTTATTCCACTAATTAAATGAGTGTTAATTGAGCGTTAGTTTAGGCAGCCATTTTTTTACTAATTGGTCAACCATTTTATGTATTTTTATTAATTTAGACTAATTAAATTTGGTATTCAATTTTGGAAAGATTCCAAAGCCAATTAACGTTTAATTTGAAACGCTCTTAACTAATTAATGAAAATCGTTGCACCATTTAACATCGTTACTAATAGAGAATTAATGTATCCAATTTAAATCCGTAGATATACTCTACAAATACCAATGAAAAAATCCAACCAAACAAGCAAGACACGAACATCACCAAGTTTTGTTTTGAAATTGGTGAGTATTTTCTAGAATTTAAGAAACTTCCTACGGTCATGATATAGTAGTATGGAGTATTTGTATTCATCTATTTAACTTATTCTTTTTTGTATGTTTTGCTAATATTGTAATCTTACGTACCAGAAGAAAAATGAGGTTATGGAATTCATCTTCCTCAATGATCTACAATCTAAAATAACTTCATCAGTTATCAAAGTTCAGTGTATGTGTTTTTGAAAAGACCAAACCTGGATGACAAATCAAATGTTGTCAGCTTGGAATGTGTTTCCCATGATTTTATGGTATGTGTTTTAGCATTTTTATCTTATTATTTTTTTATCTATTTATCTAACATCATTAATTATTAATTTTTTTTATCATGGAGAGCCTTAAGATTCAAAAAAACATTTCCCAAAATCATTACAAAATTGGTTTCGTGATCAAATTATGGAAGGAGCTAATTCTTTCTATTTGCTATTTGGACGGTTGAGATTTGTTATTGGGTTTTTGTTGAGCATTAGGATTCAAGGAACATTTCCCAAAATCATTACAAATTAGTTTCGTGATCAAATTATGGAAGGAGCAATTCTTTCTATTTGTTGTTTGGACAGTTGAGATTTGTTGTTGGGGTTTTGCTAGGGTGGGTTATTTTTTTTTCTTTCTATTATTGCTTTTTTTCTTTTTATTTTATTTTAAAATAGTGGGAATTGGAGCGAAAATTATAGTAAAAGATTTTTTTTATCTGAAATTTTATAATTGACTTTTTTACCTTTTGATATCTATTCAGGCAAACTATCAAAAGAGGACTAAAAATATACAAATAGCAAACATTTGGTATTGGGTGTTAATTAACTTCATCGTATCTACATATAAACAGATAAAATTTGGAATATCTTAGGCTAATATGGTATTCTTAAAATTATCAAAATAGGTAAATTATTGATTCTATCGCTTTGATTTTATCATTAAAATTTGCAACAACTATCTCACTAAACCAACGGTGGATTTGCTAATGTTCGAGGTGATAAGTGATATAGAAAGGTCATAACTAATTAGTGAATTTTATTAAATTTGTTTTGAAATATAAACACTCGAAATATATTATTAAATCATATTTATATATACTAACCAAAAAAATTATATATTTAAAATATAGAATTTTCTTTAATAATAAATTTATTAAATAAATTGAAACATGTAATTTAAGATATTTTAACTTGGAGCCACAGCATATATAGAGGTCGAAAAGTGTTCTAATTAACGTTTGTTTTTATGCAACTATCAGTTTCTAAACTGATATAATAATATTATTTCTCATTTCATAAAAGTATATCCACATTTTTAAAATAGTGCAGTTAGAAAATTAAATTTAGTCGTTTGAATATTTATAAATTTTGGGCAAGATTTTAAATATTTATTAGTTATGAATCTTTTCAATATTTGTAAATAATTTTGTATATAATTGATAATAAACATTTTTAGTTATAAGTAACGGTCATTTGAGTTGACTGAATTTACTAACTCAGATATGTAAATTTTTAAAAAAAGTTATTGATGCTTTCGTCATTCCTTTGAATAATCTTATTGTTATACATATTTTATAAAATTATAGTTATATATGTGTGCTTTTCAATTGTTTGTCTTCATTTTATCTTTTTGCTACGATGTTATTGTCCCCTAATATTTTATTATCTTTATATACTCTAGGTATATAAATCTAATAAAATAATATTGTCACTTATGTAATGGTATTTTCCCCTAAAATTTTTTTAGTCTTATATATGCAATGATATTGTCACTTATTTTATTTTATTTATTCATAGTATTTTTCCCAAGTCGCGCATACCGCGTGGGTTAACACTAGTACTATTTAAAATTTGACTTAGATTGCTAGAAAATATTTCTTTCTCTACTTTTTGATTTTAGATTTTAGAGATAAGTTTATGCAATGTCCATTCATACTCACAGCTTAAAATCTCAATATAATTAGGATGAAAATCGTGGGAAGTTATCAAGAATTGAATGATTGATTGTATTTTTGGTTTAATTTTCAAATATTCCGAATTTCATTTTGAAATCGAAATAGTACAAAATGCGTCCAAAAATATTGAAGAACAAGTCACTGAAATATTTCCACCAAACTTGTTCTGTCTTCATCCATATTTAAACGACAAACAAAAAATATTGGTGAAGGAACAACCGCGATGGCGCCAGCCCAACTGCTTTCTAGTGCTACAACTTATTTTTTTTACTCACATACATAACTGAAAACAAATATAAATATATATACTGAAGAAAATTTAAACTAGTTGTGTGATGATAATCATATTAATACAAGGTTGACTCCAAGAAAACATTAGGACAACTGGTGGTGGATTTTTGACGAGATGTCACATAAATACATATGGATTCATTGTATATACTTCTATCAGAGTTTTATACTCCCTCATACCCCAATAAATATGAACAATTTCTTTTGCAGTCTGTCCTTAAAAAATATAAACTTTTCAATTTTGAAAATATAAATACTATTAATAATATGAACTCACTATCAACTAACATTACTTCTACTATCTTTTCTCTTCTTTTCTTTTATTAATTTTGAATTAAAATTGTTCCAAATTTATACTTTCATGAAGGGCGGAGGGAATATTATATACTATCTTTTCTCTTCTTTTCTTTTATTAATTTTGAATTAAAATTGTTCCAAATTTATACTTTCATGAAGGGCGGAGGGAATATTATATTTCGTTTTGCCGCATTACTAATCTACTTTTATTTAGTTGGGCTTTTATTTTGAAAACCCACTAAGATTAGCCCAATAGCATTTCCTCAGAGTGGATCACATTGGCTGAGGACGTGGCGCAAGATTGCCGATAGAATATCCTAAAATGCGCCAAGGTGCGCATGCGCATCGTCTGAGCTGTCAATACGCAATCCTAGTCGACCATTCACCACCATCAACTCAACCATTTCCCTTCTCCCTCTCTAATTTCCCATTTTTGCTACCAAACCCTCAATATTCAGCAAATTGTTACCAATAAAAATTGACAAATTTGAGGCTTTAACGAGGATGAGCAGCGGCGGTAAATTGTATTGGGTGCGGAATCGCGGAGAAGAATGCAAAGTGAAGGGGATAGTTGTGGTTTTTGCGTGGGTTTCGCTTGGCGATGTTCAATTGAAGGATTTCCTAGCTCTCTACTCTTCTCTCCGATGGAATTGTCTCGTTTCCCGCGCCGATTATCTCAACCCGTAATTTTTTTTCATTAAAAGCATCTATTTGTCTTTTAAAATAAAATTGATGTGTTATGCAGTTTGTTGTGTTTGTTAGATAATTGTGGTTGTGTTTGAAGCGTTGTGCCTTTACCGTTCACGAGCTGAATATTTTATTGGCTGAGTTGCGAATTGTAGCGTTCTGTAATCACTTCAGCTGTGTTTGTGTTGCTGTGCGAAAAGTGATTGCAGCAGGTTGAAGATGTGTATCTCGGATATAACTGTAAATGAAATTGCTAGTTCCTAAGGTGTTTAGTCATTACATTTGAGTATGCAGTAGAATGAATTAGTGGTGATTAGAGAATCTCAAAGAGTAATTTTGTTATAGTGGTTAGCTGGCTATTGTAAAAATGTTATGGCCGACACAACTTCAGAGTTGAGCTGTACCTTCCATGGGTACCAAATTGAAATTTTAGCTCAAATTTTTTGTGTTTTGTCCCCGCGATTGATTAATATTAAAGTAGTTCAGATATGTGGCTGCGGGATGCTTAATATAATTGGTACTTGCTCCGTGCTTGTTCTTTGTGATCTGTGACTGGTATTTTCCATTCATACTGTCTGCTATCTTTCTACAGGTTTATTCCAGATAGAGCTACATCACTGGCGTTTTCTGTCCTTGATGAGCTGGTTAAGGTTTGCGTTACCCTATCATCTTTCTTCACGCAGCTTTAAAGAAAAAAGTAAACAAAAGATGATCCTAAGCAATGCCCTTTTCTTCGAGTTGGGACAAGGGGCATTGTGATTCTTACCCTGGTTTCTCACTCTAACAAAGGCAGAGGTATTACCAATATGCTGCACGGCTTGGGAGTTCCAAAGCAATGCTCTTATTCTTATTTCAGAGCGTGGGATCTGTATTAGTATGATTAGATGAAAAGAATTTGTTGTTTGATTGTAAAGTATGGCTGTGCTTATAGTATAAGTGTCGTTCGGGTCGCTCGGGTCGCTCGGGTCGCCCGGGTCGCCTGGGTCGAGACCATCACCGCCCCAACATGGGTGGGTTGATCGAAATACAGGGTCGCCGTTGGGTCGAGTGGGTCGCCTGGGTCGCCCTAAACATATGCTATCTCTGATTTTCTCAAATCTCTCACATGTTTTCTGACTTTCTGAATTACAATTCTCTATATATATATGCATGCACCACATCAAACTTTTCAAACCTACTTTCTACACTTTAGAATTCGGCCTCTTCACTCCTAAACAAATAAACAATTCACAAATCTTTTGCTGCCACCCTTCATATATTCCTTTGTTTTGATATTTTCAGACAATGGTATCAATTATTTATTATGTTATGACTTATGAATTGTTTTGATATTTTGATCATTTCTATTTTCCACTTTATCTCTATTCACATGAATTGCGTCTACATTTATATTATTTGATATATTATAAACATTAGAGCAATATATTTATTTTATTTAATATTAAAAGGCAAAACAATTAGCCTAGATTTGTGGGTCTCTCGACCCAGTCGACTCGGCGCCCCGCGACCCGAATTTTTACCTCATCGACCCGATGCGCCCCGCGACCCTAACAACACTGGCTTATACAAATCATAATATGTTGTTCCATTTAGTAGTATGTACATTTGGGTTGCACCTTGTTGCTCATTTGATGATTATTCTCTGTTTTTTATACACAGGAACTTAGGCGTGGAATATGTCCTGTTGTTCTTGCATCTTTCTCTGGTGGTTCAAAAGCTTGCTTGTATAAATTACTTCAGGTATTGAGATGGACACTTAAATAGAAAATTAAATCACATGAAGCACTGGTTAGGCACTTAGGCACCAGTATTATGTTATGCTTAGCATTTCTTAAAACTATGTTTTTGAGGAATGCAATGCATTTTCTTGATATAACAAGTTCTGTTCTTTATTGTGCAGATTATAGAAGGATGTTCTGATGTGGAGCTGAGCCTGGTAATTTTGCAACCAAACATCTAATGAATTTATTGTTACCGGTGGATAAGTAAACATTATACTGATGGTTGTCTTTGTTATGTTTAGGAGGATAGTAGAATCCTTGCAAACTGCATCTCAGGCCAGATCTATGATTCTGATCCTATTGAATTCACTAAGGACCTGGGTGCTCGATTTGCTTTGCACCGCTCCATCTCCAGAATGCCTGGATCGTCAAAACTAGTATCATTATTTGCAAAAGGTGTTACTTCAAGTCTGGATGCTTTATTTATAACCAGGTTTGGTTCCCAGCGTGCAGAGTACTGGAAATCCCTGTATTCATCAGTTGTAAGTTTCAACAGTTCTCCCAATTAAGCGATCTTTTAGTTAGTTTCAGTTTTTGTTTTAATGTCTCACAAATGCTTTTGATCCTTTTGTTCTTACCTCTGTTACTCATGTAGGGATTGGGTGCCCCTTTTCTCATTTTATTTTCACAAAATGATGATGTGGCTACATGTTCAACTTTGTCCGACTTTGCTCAGAATCTGCAGGATTTAGGGGCCGATGTGAAAGTTATGAAGTGTGATACGTCTGTTCACATAGGTATTAATGATAAGCTGCTATTCATTTTAGTCGTGTCTATAAAAGTTTGAGATTAATTAAGGTTTATGTCATTGGTTCTAGATATTAATTTGTGGGGTGGTATTTATTCGAGTTATTCTCCTTGTCTGTACAAGATATTCCAGTAAGTTTTCTTGTATCTGGAGAAGACATCCTATGCTCCCCAGTTTTTTTATGTATGTTTAAAGCTGGTTTCTTACTACTAATCTCATCACTATAAACATTGTGGGGGTTATTCTCTTTGTAATTTTGCTATGGGTTCTGTCCTCATTATTGTTTGTCTCGTGTCAGGTCGCTACAAGCCTCAATCGGTACAATATACAGCTGCTGTAACTGAGTTTCTTAAGCAGGCAGTTTCAATTTTCTCTGCAAAGCTTCAGAAACTTGGGGAGAGGTCCCATATGGATGATGGAATTTCCTACTTGATATGTGACCTCCAGAATGCAGCAGTTGACTCAAATCAAAGTTTCAGCAGAGTTGCAGTGGGACCGAATGACCACTTTTTCTTGCCGAGTTCATCAGGTTACCAAAACAGCAGAGAGTTAGGTTCTACGGCGCAGGAACCTAGAGATAGATTACCTCATCGATCAAGTCCCCCTTCTCTGAGTGCTAATAGTGTCCTTGGCCAAGCTCTTTTTGATGCCTGTGTTCCAAAGAATGTAGAAGGCTGGGATATCAAATTCTCTGGCTCCTTAAATGGAGAGCCATTTGCTTCTGTTCGTAGGAGGTCACCACTTCGTAACATGAAGCATAGGTCAAGATTATGAAGGATCCAATCTTGAGGAAAGCTTCTTGTACTTGGGCAGTGCATAACCTGCTGGTTAAATGTGCATACTTGTGATTTTGACACAAACTTTTCAGCTTGTAAAGTGAAGTTATTATAGCTTAAAGCAGCAGCAGAGGTTGAGGAGTCGAGAGAGGTGCTTAAGAGTTGGTTTGTATCGTCGTTGCACCCTCAATGTGTGAGCTTTGCCTAAATGATTTCAGGTCGTGCCGATAAGAGGATGAGGTTTGGTAGGTTGCCTGTATCTTGGAGTATGTAAGTATATATCTCCGTGATCTATTCGCTTGTAGTAATACTTGACTTGATACTTGTATATATGAATGTATAATAACCAACTCTTGTAATATACTTTTAAGAATAAGCAATTGTGCAAATTTTGTAATCGTGTGCGGCTTGATGTTTAACCAGTTATCGAACCATCTATGTAGTTAGCATCACCCATGAAAGTTGAATAAGAAATAGGAACCACACAAAGGCATTTCGTCGAACACCTTGCATATAGGTTAAAGTGGGCTCAAATTGCAAATGTTCAACGTCGACTTTGATTAGGCCTGGTATGGATGATCGGACTATGTTTCTTCAAGCCAACGAAAGATGTCGATTGACCTAGAAATGAAACTTAAGAGACAAGAAAAGGCGAATTGCCAAAAGCCCACACTCTCACATCCCTCATCGATTCACAAGAAGCAAACGATCTCCAGCTAAGTCTCTTTCTTTGCAAAGAGATTTTTCTCCATTGAAGCTTCCATCAAATATATATATAAAAAAGAGTTAACTATGTATATTGAGGAGCCCAGTCATCTTTTAATTGCTCTTCATTTACACCTGTGCTCTATACACCTTTTGACTTTCGATGTGGATTTTTGTGCATAGAGGGTGTAGTATAATTTGTTTAGCATGAAGCCGTGAATATTTTTATGTAGATTTCAAGTTCTAAAATGAGATATGAGATCGAGTTTATGTTAATAATAATTGATGAAGACCATGAAGTGGAATTTATTTAATGACTACCAAATTATTTATTTGAAGCTAGACCATCCCTCCATGCGATACATACCAATAATTATTATAGCATCCCCATCCGTGCTCTTGCCAACGAGCACTTTTACTCTCTGTCCTTAGGCAAGAGAAGAACACCCACATCCGTGCTCTTCCGCAAGGACAAGCTCAAGGATCCCACCATTCTATTATTCAATTTAAATAAAAATATTTCCACAATATTAAAATGCATTAAAATTACCCGGAATACTATGATAAATTAAAAAAAAATAAAAATTACATAATTAAAATTCTAAAAATTGAAAATTACATAATTAAAATCCTAAAAATTAAAAATTACATAATTAAACTCCTAAAAAATAAAAATTACATAATTAAAATCCTAAAAAATAAAAATTACATAATTAAAGGCTAAAAATACCTCCGTGGAAGACTATTCATCTGGCTCTACCCCCAAGGTTCTTTGGAGACCTCGTATCATTGCCACATGCGATCGAAGTTGCTCGGGGGTCATAGTTGACCTATCGGCCAAATTGAGTTGGGCCAAAACCCCCCACAACGAGTTGGTGGGGGGTTAAGGTGGCACAAAGGGAGTGGGAGCGGGAGCGGGAGCGGGATCGGGGGTGGATGGAGTCGCGGCGCGACGACGGTTGGCCGTCGACTTCTTCCTTTCTTGCGGCCGGCGTTGGGAACTACTCGGGCCGGCGTCGGGGCTACCCAAGTTAGCTCCGCCGAGCTGGGTGGACACCTCATCGGAGCCGGCGTCGGATAGGGATACCGACCTCGACCGTTTTCCGGAGGAGCTAGAGGAGGATGATACGCCTCCCCCATACTTCGAATGCACACGCACCTCCTGCCAAACATTGAGGTACTTGAACGGTTTGTAGTTTTGGGATTGGTAGGTCGCCAACGCGGCACTGATGATGTCGACCTCGCTTCTACCGCTCCCCGCCGACCGTTCTTCCTGGAGGTAATACCCCTGGAACTTTTGGATTTCTTCGTTGGCTCTGTATATGGCATTGCGCACCATACTCTCATTGCGCTCGACACAAAATATGGTCCCCGGATTGGTTCGTGCCAATCTCCGGATCTTCGGAAATAGACAAAAACGCTTTGAATAATTGATCCATCTCCCCCAGAGTGTACGGGGTGCTGACACCACGAGTTGGAACAGGAGGAGTTTGAGAGCCGCCGCTCCCTCCCGCTCTAGGTACGGGTGGTTCGGGTGCCCACCCGTATTTCCCCTCGGGGGCATCTTGGTCGTCCACCGGGTAAGGCCGATAGCCACCCGGAGCTTGCGAACTTTGGGTTTGAGGAGGGGCCGAAAATTCCGTTTCCGGACTAGGAAATGGTTGCGAGCCGAACCATTCGTGGTTCCAACCGCGGGAGTCGGAGGGGTGATCGCCGGAGTCGAACATTTTTTTGTTGTAAGAGTGAAAGAAAGATTGAGAATTGTAAGAATGGAAATGAGAGAATTTAGATGAGAATTGTGTAGTGTGATGTGAAATTTTTTGTGTGGAAGTGAGGATATTTATAGATGAAAATGTGAATTTTTGGGGAAAAAAAATTGAAAAATAAATTAAAAGTGGGGAGAAAACGGATATAATTATTTTGGGAAGTGGGAAAATATATTTTTTATATTTTTTAATCCGATTTTTAATTAAAATCTGATTTTTTAAAAATAAAAAAAATATAAGAAAATTGCCAACGATATTGTCGTTGGCTAATCAGAGGATGACACGTCAGCTGCTCGCTGGCACGGATGTGCTCGATGCATCGAGCAGCGCCGTCCCAGCGGCGAGAGCGCAGCGGCGGAAAGCGGGTGTCATGCCGCTGGCACTGACGGACGCCGTCCTTCAACAACTGCGGATGCTCTTAACTTAAATTAATAGTAATAAAATCATGTCACACGGAGTAATTAAGTAGAGACATGGTTGCGTCAACTGTGGTGATGATCCACCAAATAACTATATAAAAATGCTCTGCATTTCTTTCTGCGACAATGAACTCTGTTGTGCAACAAAATTGGCAAAATGTCAATCTCCAACCTATTTCAGAATGTTACGTTACCAAAATCTCCCCCTATAAGTTATTATTACTAACTTGTTGCTATAAACTTCAGCAGTTTTAATTAATTACAAAAAGAGATTTGGATTTAACAATATTTTAGCTATAGAAGAGTGATCTAGATGAGGTCAACTGATTAGCTGAGGTATCTAAACGTGTTGCTCGAACTGTAAAACAATATCTTCCCCTGAATCTGGAAGGCAGCATTTATTATTGTTATTATTATTATTATTATTATTATTATTATTATTATTATTATTATTGTTATTATTTGCGATGTAAAAAACTGTTAATTTATTTAGTAGCTGTCAGTTTTCTACCATAATTAAAGCCGTCCAAAGTCCAATGGGATTGTTAATCGTGCACATCAGTCTCTTATTATGTATTGGTAAGACAATAATCTTTCTTTTTTTATATGGGGGAGTGGAATAATCTTGGGATAATTTCGTCTAAATATATATTTATAAGATACCTATTACTCCCTCCGTCCCGCTTTAGCAGTCCCGGTTGAGCCGGACACATGTTTTAAGGGGTATTTAAGTGTGTAATAAATAAATGATGTAGTGGAGGTTGGGTCCCACTTTTAAACAACTTTTTTTTTTACTTTTTTGCTTTTAAGTGTGTAAAATAAATGATTTAGTGGAGGTTGGGTCCCACTTTTAATTGATGTAATAAATAAATTGATGTAGTGGACATCAATTTTTATGCACCGAGTTCAACCGGGACTCCTAAAGCGGGACACCCGAAATTGATCAACTGGGACTGCTAAAGCGGGACGGAGGGAGTATAAAATTGTAATCTTATATAAGAAAATATATAGATAACACGAAATGAAATGAATACAATATTACAGTTAAAATTAAGGTTCTTAATTATTTCAACCAGATAAATATATTTTCATGAACTAAAATAACACGATTTTAAGTTAGAATGAAGAAATAAGAAAGAGGAATAAAGAGAAAACAAAGATATGATCTTTCCAATGAAGAATGCATACAGCAATATAACTAAATTAATATAGGAAGTTTACGACAGAAAAAAAAAATTGTATCATTATAAAAGAAATTTACGAAGCGTAACGCAGTAATACATTTCACATATGATTGTTTTTTAGGAGAAACAAATCAAAAAATCACATCAATATGAATAGAAATTAGGCACTTTCAAGAAAAACACAACCAAATTAAATTTCCTGCCAAACCTATCAGTCTATGAATATCACTAAATTACTTACAAACCATATGAATTTAAACACGCAATAATCTATTAATATTTAATCCCAACCTACTTTCACTCCTTAATTACAATTAAAGACATAGCATACCCATTAGCACCACACATGTGTTTAATAATGATAATTTCCAGCAACCATAGAAAAATACAAGTGATGCACACGATACAAATAAGATTGATTTAATATTACATATCTAGAATCTCAAACCCTAGTTAAACTTTTCTTTATCATTGAGAAACAAAGCAAAATGTTTCAACATTTCTCTTGAATCTTTACTTTTGGGTGAGTTTAGATTGAAAACATGACTAGCTCCCTTCACATCCACACTCTTCACCTCTCCTTCCCACTTGCTCTTCTCCAAAGCCTTCTTATATTGCAATCCCCTATCCCTCAATATGTCATTTTCAGCAACATAAACCACCACCTTTTTGCATCCAAGCTTCGAAAGATTCGGGTCGTAGTCCGGGTTCAACTGCGCGTCATCGAACCCGGTCGAATTCGGGTATGCATGGATCCATATATTGTCCTCCACCGCCACCATTTTCGGGTCACTCGCTTCATTCCCAATCCGCTCCTTCCCCCAAATATGCGGGCAATTCAAGAACAACCCGCGGATCCTGACACGACCCGTTGATTCCAACCCGGCCCGGGCCACCACGTTATGGGCAATGTTTCCCCCGGCGCTGTCTCCACTCACGTAAACACGGTCAAAATCAACGTTGTTTCGCAGCCACGCCTCGCTACCGCCTCCGCCCTGTTTCGAGTGGGAGAAGATCCATTTAAGGACGAGCCATGAGTCTTGATAGGCGGCGGGGAGAGGGTGCTCGGGGGCTAAGCGGTAATTAACGGAGACCGCGACGACGTTGGCTTGGGCGACGACGGAGTTTAGGTAGCCGTGGCAGCCGGAAGTGAAAGGGGATCCGGTGAAAAAAGCGCCGCCGTGGATGTAGACTAGAAGGGGAAGTTTGCGGGTTGCGGAGGCGGAGCGAGGGAGATAGAGCCTTGCGGAGATGTTGAGAGATGGTTGGATGATGATGTCTTTGGAGAGAACTTTAGATTTTGGATTGAGCGACGGCGGAACCGTATCTGTTCCGATTAATCTCTCAACAGTTCCGTTTTTGTAAACCCGAATGAAGGGCTGGATTTCATAAGATAGGATGGTGGAGTTTGCAGCAAAAGATTGTGCCGCGAGTAAATGAATGATGAAGAAGAAGAAGAGGAAGAGCGGACAACTCTTGTTAGCGGACATGGTGGATGAGAGAGAGGTTAAGAGGGGGAGTGAGAGAGAGCTGTGTAGTTAGCATGATTTTGTAGAGGATATATATACACTTTAATTGCGTGCGTGTGTGTATAATAGTAGTAACAATTTGATATTGAGGTGTGGTATATTGCGTTGAATTACAACAGCCTACAGTTAAAATATGTATAATGAGGCCATTTGTTATTTTGTGATTATTTGGAGTGTTAAAAGTATGTAGACTAAAGTCCCAAAATGGTCCTTAATATATTGTGTTTTTTTTTATTTTGGTCCAAAACATTATCTTTTGAATTATCCGGTCCCTCACATTTGAAATCGGATCACATTTGGTCCATTTTGGACGGTTCCATCAAATTTTTGACGGTTTTAATTATCGGGTCACAAATCCGTTACTAATCCCAAAATATTGCATAAACTCCATAAATAATTTACTATTCATCAATTTTTAAATGGCGGCCCTCCAAATCCTTCCACTCCCTCGATTACCTCGATTAGTGACGGATTTGAAAAATGAAGAGATCATCTTCACCATCCTCGACTACCTCGATTCCGCCTCCTCCAAATCCTTCTCCGCCACCTCCAAATCCTTCCACTCCCTTGAATCCCGCCACCGCAAAACCCTCAAGCTCCTCCACCCCGACTCCCTCCCGGTGGCCTTCCGTCGCTACCGCCGCATCCGCAGCCTCAATTTCACAAACTGCCCCAGCGCCGACGACGGCGTGATCTCCACCGCCGCAGAGGCCTACTACGCGACGCTGAGATCCGTGGATCTGTCGAGATCGAGGCTCTTCACGCACGCGGCGCTGTCGCTGCTGGCCGCGAAATGCGGGGGGCTGGTGGAGCTGGATTTGAGCAATGCGACGGAGCTGAGGGATGCGGCGGCGGCGGCTGTGGCGGAGGCCAGGAATTTGGAGAAGCTGTGGATGGGGAGGTGCCGGTTGGTGTCGGATATTGGGATTGGGTGCATTGCTGTTGGATGTAAAAAGCTGAAGCTGCTTTCTTTGAAATGGTGTGTTACAATCACTGATCTTGGTGCTGGATTGCTTGCTAATAAATGCACTCTCCTTTGTGCTTTGGGCCAAAATCAAAATCAGTTTCTTCTCGACTAAAGTCCTAAAATGGTCCTTTATTTTGGCATATACCATAAATCCATTTTGTGATGGATTTGTGACGGATCAGTTTCTCCCAGTTAGTGACGGATTAGTGACGGATTTGTGACCCGGTAATCAACACCGTCAAATATTTGACGGAACCGTCCAAAATGGACCAAATGTGATCCGATTTCAAATGTGAGGGACCGAATAATTCAAAAGATAATGTTTTGGACAAAAAAAAAACGCAATATGTTAAGGACCATTTTGGGACTTTAGTCAAGTATGTATAATGAATGGTATGATTTCATACTTACATTTTATTATCAATAAATATATAAAAGTGATATTCATATTTTACTATTTTTTTTAATTCACTTTTTTTATATTTCTTTAAATTTAATTCATGCCTAGTCAAATGTGGACTCCTAATGGGACACAGGATGGAATATTTTTTTATCATTCCACATTAAATGTCTCTTTGCTTGTAATACTTTACTAAAATGTACATAAATGAATGCATAATAACCAACTCTTGTAATAATAAGCAATTGTGCAAATTTTGTAACAGTGATCTTTATGTGCAGCTTGATGTATTCTCCTACATAAAAGTTGGAATGGACGACTAGTCTCCGACGTGTCCACACTAAGGGATAATTCCAAAGGTAGGTAACCCTTTCTCATCAGACCATCAATGTGTGGTTAGCATAGCACAAGAAAGTTATCATTGTTGTCCATTGAAATAACTTTATCACATGATCTTGCAAAAGTATAATCTCGACCTACTCGTATGTAGGTTAAAGGGGGTGCAAACTGCACATGTTTGACGTCATTTAGTCTAACAACTTGCAAGGACTCAAATTGCACATGTTTTACGTGACTTAGAATATAAATTTATTATCGTAAAATTAAAAATAATTTCTACTACAAGTTATGAGTAATCTCTAAAATTAGTAACATAAGAATTAAGTAATTAAGAGCGAGAAAGTGTGATGCTCTTTGCCAAAAAAAAATTAATTATCTGTGTTGGACAATCTAAAATGAAAAGTTGATCACTTGCAATGGGACATACGGAGTACTATTTAGTATTCTCTCCGTTCCATTGTAGTAGAGACGTTTCTTTTCGGCACTAGATTTAAGAAAAAGTGTGTTATGTAAAGGAAGAATTAAGTAGAAAATGAAAAAAAAGGTAGAGAGATGAAGAGAGAATAAAGTAAGAGAGAGTTAATTGAGAAGAAATGTGTTGACTTTTACTAAAAAAAGAAATGACTCCACTATTATGGAACGTACGAAAATGAAAAAAATGACTCTACTATTATAAAACGAATGGAGTGGGACTATAATAATTTTCGTCTAACACATTGCAAATAAGATTAATTTATTACATAATCGCTCTCTCTAATCCCAAACCATAGTTAAACTTTTGTTTATCGTTGAGAAACAAAGCAAAATGTTTCATCATTTCTTTTGAATCTTTACTTCTAGGTAAGCGTAGATTGAAAACATGATTAGCTCCTTTCACCTCTACACTCTTCACCTCTCCTTCTGTAAACAATTGAGGAACGATTTGAGTAGCAAGATCAATCGGTTGAAGATTGGAATGAAATTGTAAAGGAAATTTTATTCACTGGAATGAGAAAAACGAGAGCGAGAAGATGAGCTACAATATGTAAAACTAACTACTGAAAAAAGCTATTTAACAGAAACTAAAACTAACGGCTAGTTTCAATCCTACGGCTAGGATTAAAACTTGACTAACAAACAGATCTAACGGCTGCCGGAAACGAGTTGTCATAACAGCCGAGCTGCCGAGCTGCCGAGCTTGACGAGCTTGACGAGCTTGCCGATCTTGACGAGCTTGCCGAACTTGCCGAGCTTGACGAGCTTGCCGAACTTGCCGAGCTTGACGAGCTTGCCGAACTTGCCGAGCTTGGCGAGCTTGCCGAACTTGGTGCTTGAGCCATCATAATCTACCAACAAACTCCACCTTGATTGCTCAATCACCAACCAAACTCTTCCTTTCCAGTCCCACTAGTTTCAAACATAGCAGAAACTTTTCCTTAGGCAATGGTTTAGTTAACATGTCTGCCGGGTTCTCTGAAGTATGAACTTTGAAGACTTTCACATTGCCTCTTTCAATCTCCTCCCTGATGAAGTGATACCGCACATCAATGTGCTTTGATCTCTCGTGATAAGCTTGATGCTTGGCCAGAAATAGGGCACTATTATTGTCACAGCCAACTGCTATCGCCCCTTGCTCAATCCCAAGATCAGACAACATTCCTTTCAACCAGAAACTTTCTTTGATTGCAGCAGCAAGTGAGATAAATTCTGCTTCCGTTGTGGAAAGTGCCACCACACTTTGGAGACTTGATTTCCAGCTAATAGCAGACCCAAACATTGTGAATATGTATGCCGACTGAGACTTCCTGTTGTCTAAGTTACCAGCAAAGTCCGAGTCACAATATCCCACAATAGCATCAGCTCCACCTCCATCATTCACTCCATATAGAATGCCTACATCCCCAGCACCCCTTAGATACCTCATCAACCATTTGAGAGCAATCCAATGTTCTCTTCCATGATTTGCCATAAACCGGCTGACAACACTTGTGGCTTGTGCTATATCTGCTCTGGTGCTGATCATAGCATACATAATGCTCCCTACTATATTAGCATAGGGTATCTTCATCATTTCTCTGGACTCAGCCTCACTGTTGGGCCTCTGATCAGCCTTGAGCTTGAAGTGCATTGCTAGTGGAGTAGCCACTGCCTTCATATTCTCCACCTTGAACCTTTTCAGCAACTTTGATATATAATCAGATTGTGTGAGCCATAATTGCCTTTTAGCTCTATCTCTGATAATGTTCATGCCTAAGATTCTCCTTGCTGGCCCGAGGTCTTTCATTTCAAACGCAGCATTGAGTTCATCCTTCACTTCTTGCACTGCCTTCCTGCTAGCTCCAGCAACAAGCATGTCATCTACATAAAGTAGAAGATATGTAGGATGTATGCCCCTTTTTCTGACATATACACAGGAGTCATAACTTGATCTCTGAAAACCAATCTTGATCATATACTCATCAAAAGTCTTATTCCACTGTCTACTAGCCTGCTTCAAACCATATATACTTCTTTTCAGCAAGCATACTTTATTTTCATTCCCTGGTTTGATGAAGCCCTCAGGCTGGGCCATGTAGATAGTTTCCTCTAGTCCTCCATGTAAGAAGGCCGTTTTCACATCAAGCTGCTCCAATTCCAGATCCAACTTAGCAACCAAAGCCAGCAACATTCGAATGGAAGAATGCTTTACAACCGGTGAGAAGACCTCATTGAAATCAACTCCATGCTCTTGAGTGAATCCTCTAGCCACTAACCGGGCTTTAAATCTGATCTGATCACCCTCAGCACCTTCCAGCTTCTTTTTGAATATCCATTTACAGCTGATAACCTTCCTTCCATCAGGTTTCTCAACCAATATCCAAGTGCCATTTTTCAGTAGAGAATCAATTTCATCCACCATTGCTTTCATCCACTTTTCCCATTCTTTGCTCTCCATTGCTTCCTTATATGAGGATGGCTCTATATACTCAACATCTTCAGCCACACATAATGCATAAAATAGCATCTCAGAATCATCAAATCTTGATGGCAGCTTGATCTTTCTTCTGACTCGATCCCTAGCCAGCTGGTAGTTTTCCAGATTATCTTGAGGCTGTGTTTGTGTCTCATTCTGAGCACTCTGAGGCTCAGTGACTTCTTCACTCTCCCCACGTTTCTCATGCCTCCCATGCTCCACCTCAAAGTCAGCTTTATCAACAGAATCAGGCACAGAATCAGGCTTCTCAACTATCACTTTGTTCTTATCCAGAAAAGGCATTTCAGTTTCAGAGAATACAACATCTCTACTAATCACAATCTTGTGATTCCCTGGCTCTACACACCACAAACGATATCCCTTCACCCCAGGTTGATATCCCAACATCACACACCTAATAGCCCGAGCATTCAACTTCCCTTGTTTGAGATGAGCATATGCCTTGCAGCCAAACACTCTCAATGTGGTGTAATCTCCATGGTTGCCATACCATCTAAAATCAGGTGTGTCTCCCTCTATACTTGATGAGGGACATTTGTTGATAAGTTTCACAGCCGTGGATGCAGCCTCAGCCCAAAACTTCTTCTCAAGTCCAGATGAGAGGAGCATACACCTCACCCTCTCTAATATGGTTCTATTTGCCCTTTCTGCTATGCCATTCTGCTGAGGATTCAGAGGTACAGTCCGGTGCCTTTTAATTCCCCTCTCCTTACAAAAGTTATCAAACTCTTTGGAGAGATACTCCAAGCCGTTATCAGTCCTCAAACATTTAAGAACCACTGACTTCTCCTTCTCCACTTCCAGGCACCATTGCTTGAACTTACTAAAAGCCTCTGATTTCTCTCTCAAAATGTATATCCACATTTTTCTAGAGTAGTCATCTATGATACTCATATAATACTTCCCTCCACCTACTGACACCACAGATGCAGGACCCCACAAGTCACTATGGGCATAATCAAGAGTGGATGTGGAAGTGTGCTTGCCTTTGGGATAGGGCTGTTTCTTGGACTTACCCAAAATGCATTCCTCACATGGAGTAGTGTCCATCTGCCCAGAACTTTGTATAATCCCCTTCTTGGCCAGCTCCTTAATGCTTCCCTCAGCTGCATGAGCAAGCCGCATATGCCAGATTTTGAAGTCATCAGCCTTCACAATATTTGCCTGTGCAGTAGGGATCTCAACACTAGCCAGTAGATAGTACAAGCTTCCCCTCCTTTCAGCTTCCATCACCACTCTTTGATCCTTGGAAACTGTCATTTTTCCCCCAGTAGAGCAGAATGTATATCCCTTGCGTTCAAGAAGCCCAAGTGAAATGAGATTCCTCTTGATATCAGGTATATATCTCACTTCACTTATAATCTTCACAGATCCATCTTGCATTCTCAGCCTGATCTTGCCTATACCTTGGATGGTACAAACTTGGTTGTTGCCCAATATAACCGATCCAGTCATCTCTTGGATCTCCTCAAACCAGCCAAGATTCAGACTCATATGTAGACTACACCCCGAGTCCATGATCCAAGATCCTCCCAGACCACCCTCCATCACATTCAGAATTTCTGGCACATCAGTTTCCTCAACACAGTCAGTGGATGGAACACGGTTTCCACCACCATTTGCTTGCCTTCTTTTCCATGCGAAGCAATCCTTTTTGAGGTGACCCGGCTTCTTGCACCAATGACATGAGCGGGTTTCCTTTTGATTATTTGATGGAGTTTTCTGATTTTCTTGGCTCGGCTTCTGAAACCTCTTGACTCCCTTGAACTTCTTGACATTTAGGCTCTCATCCATAGCCTCTGGATTCTTAGAGCCTGACTTCTGAATTTCTTTTGCTCTTATGGCCGATTGAACTTCAACAAGGGTGATAGTACCCTCTCGGCCATACAATATGGCATCTCGTAGCTGATCAAATGACTTCGGCAGAGCATTCAAAAGTAATATTGCCTTATCTTCATCCCCTATCGAGGCGTCGATATTTTCAAGATCATCGACCGCCTTATTGAAGTCTTCAAGTTGCTCCAATATCCCTTTATCATCCAAGAATCGATAGGAGTATAACCGCTGCTTCATGAGCAGCCTATTGGCCAAGGACTTAGCCATGTACAAGTCTTCGAGCTTCGCGATTATTCCGGCTGCAGTCTTTTCTTTTGCAACCTCTCGAAGAACTTTATCCCCGAGGCATAGCACAATTGCACTATGAGCTTTCGCCTCGATCTCAGCTCGTTTAAGGATCTCCTTTTCGTCAAGATCCATCTTCTCCCCTTTCTCCGACTTGTCCTCCTTTCCGCCCGCCTCCAACGCCGAAGCAAGGCCTTGATGAATCAGCATAGCCCGCATTTTCATCCGCCATAAGCCGAAATCATTCCTACCCGTGAATTTCTCGGCCTCAAACCTAGAAGCCATAACACCCTCCAATCTCACCACCGAAAGAACAAATCAGAAATCAATCGCGCCTCCCGATTCCCACAGACGGCGCCAATTTGTAAACAATTGAGGAACGATTTGAGTAGCAAGATCAATCGGTTGAAGATTGGAATGAAATTGTAAAGGAAATTTTATTCACTGGAATGAGAAAAACGAGAGCGAGAAGATGAGCTACAGTATGTAAAACTAACTACTGAAAAAAGCTATTTAACAGAAACTAAAACTAACGGCTAGTTTCAATCCTACGGCTAGGATTAAAACTTGACTAACAAACAGATCTAACGGCTGCCGGAAACGAGTTGTCATAACAGCCGAGCTGCCGAGCTGCCGAGCTTGACGAGCTTGACGAGCTTGCCGATCTTGACGAGCTTGCCGAACTTGCCGAGCTTGACGAGCTTGCCGAACTTGCCGAGCTTGACGAGCTTGCCGAACTTGCCGAGCTTGGCGAGCTTGCCGAACTTGGTGCTTGAGCCATCATAATCTACCAACACCTTCCCACTTGCTCTTCTCCAACGCCTTCTTATATTGCAATCCCCTATCTCTCAATATATCATTTCCAGCAACATAAACCACCACCTTTTTGCACCCGAGCTTCGAAATATTCGGGTCGTAATCCGGGTTCAACCGCCGGTCGTCGAACCCTGTCGAATTCGGGTACGCATGGATCCATATACTCTCCTCCATCGCCACCATTTTCGGGTCACTCGCTTCATTCCCAATCCGCTCCTTCCCCCAAAAATGCGGGCAATTCAGGAACAAACCGCGGATCCTAACCCGACCCGTTTCTTCCGACCCGGCCCGGACCACCACGTTGTGGGCTATGTTGCCTCCGGCGCTGTCTCCGCTCATGTAAACGCGGTCGAAATCGACGTTGTTTCGGAGCCACGCCTCTCTACAGCCTCCGCCGTCTTTGGAGTGGGAGAAGATCCATTTAAGGACGAGCCATGAGTCTTCATAGGCGGCGGGGAGAGGGTTCTCGGGGGCTAAACGGTAATTGACGGAGACAGCGGCGACGTTGGCTTCGGCGACGACGGAGGTTAGGTAGCCGTGGTAGGTGGAAGAGAAGGGGGATTCGGTGAAGAAAGCGCCGCCGTGGATGTAGACTAGAAGGGGAAGTTTGCGGGCGGCGGAGGCGGAGGCGGAGCGAGGGAGATAGAGCCTAGCGGAGATGTTGAGAGATGGCTGGATGATGATGTCTTTGGAGAGAACTTTGGATTTGGGATTGAGGGACGGCGGAACCGTATCTGTTCCGCTTAATCTCTCAACGGTGCCATTTTTGTAAACCCTAATGAGTGGTTGGATTTCATACAATATGTCTGTGGAGTCTGCGGCAAAAGATTGAGCCGCCAGTAAATAAAAGATGAAGAAGAAAATGAGGATGAGTGGACAACTCTTGTTGCCGGACATGGTCGATCGATAAGAGTTAAGAGTGAGAGTGAGAGTGAGAGTGAGAGTGTAGTTATATCTTTAATTTCAGAATTTTATACTATAATTTTATTAAAATTGTTTATTTTAATTATGTACTCCCTCCATCCCACATAGTTTATCTCATTTTGATCGGGCATGGATTTTAAGAAATGTAATTAAAAGTGAGTTGAAAAAGTAAGTGGAATGTGAGTCATATTTTTATATTTTAATTTTATAATAAAATGTGAGTGTGAATGCGTTAGTGGAATATGAGGTCCACTATAAAAAAATGGTAAAAAGTGAAATGAGACAAACTATGTGGGATGGACCGAAATGGAAAAATGAGACAAACTATCTGGGACGGGGGAGTAATTTTTATTTATTTGCAAATTTTAGTAAAGTTTTACGCTGAATACATTCATGTTGTCAAACATATTAGTTTTAAAATAGCTAAATAAATTAAATAATAATAATTAATTAGTACTGTATTATATTTGAATTGTTAAGATGTGTGTTAATTATAAATTGCTACTTATAATAAATTGATAAAGATAGAGAAATAGCTTCGGCCTACCATGTTTATTATCAATTGGGTTAATTATAGCAGTACTTACTTATAGTTGGGCCTTAGTTTATATTAATAACGAAACTTGAAAAAGCTTATCCTACCTAGGCCCAGATTGAAATTAGAGTTAATTCCCTATGGTTAGCGCATCTGTTGCCTGTCGATAATCTGTGATATTTTTTTTGTTTGTAATGAGAAATTTTTAAAAAATTAACACTCAAAATGGATTACAACATGTGATGAAAAATATTAAGAGTGAACTATAAAAATGGTCTCTGGACTATGGGTTTATCTCGTCCATAGTCTCTGGACTTTAAAAATATCGCCAGACAACCCTGGACTAAGGGTTTATCTCAAATTTGGTCCTTTTGCCATTTTTTGATACAAAAATACCCTTTTGAGCATTTGGCAATTTGGTTTTTTTACACTTTTAACACTTTAAATTTGATATTATTTTGGTTATGTACTAAATTTGATATTATTCTAAGATTATCATTCTTCTTCCCTTTTGTCATCTTTCACTTTGTTTCTTTATTTCAATATTAGATTTAATTTTATAAAATAAAATTTTAAATTTAGATTTTTAAATATCAATAAATTTTTTAATTAAAACTATTAATTCATGGGCACTATGAATATTGATTAAAACTATTAATTTTTATTATTTAATATAATATTCACATGAATTGAAGAAGTACAGAAAAATAATATTAATCATGATGGAAAAATAAGAGCTATTCTATTTAGCATTTGTTCGGTTGTTATAATTGCTTGTGATTAAATATTATGAAGTTGACTAAATATTTGATACTACTAAAAATTTTATATAGGGGTATTTTTATTGAAATTTTCTAGTTAATTTTGATTGTTTTCAAATAAATAAACAGAAATTATATTAGTCTTACATTAGATGCATGTTTATTTCAGCATAAATCGTGTTATATGATCTATTTATGATTAAAACTATTAAATATTAATTAAAACTAAGTTGGCGTCAGCATACCTTATTGATTAAATATTAGACACTATCAAATATTGATTAAAACTATTAGTTTTTGTAATTTAATAATTAATAAAAATTTATTGATATTTAAAAAAAAATTGTACATTTACTCACCCAACGAGTAAAAGAACTTGAGATTGAATTAGTGTTTTGCTAAGAATATGGAGAGAATTGTGTACCCTCAATTTGCATGTTTCATGCTAAATAATTAAAAATCAATAGAATGACCCTCAAATTGCATGTTTCAAGCTAAATAATTACTACAAATCAAGATTCAATTTTTTTTACTTTATTTCTACTTCATTTTGTTAAAAGGATTCTCTATAATTCGGTATTCTTATATACGATTCTTGTTCTAAATATAAATGCTTATCAAGTAAATCATACCCCTCAAGTTCATGATTCATTTATATATACGTAACTAGTACCCGCACCCATCTTCAAGCGTGCAACGTCAGTTTTGTCAAACATAAACTATTGTCAAGATCTATATAATTTGCTCATGTAACCTAAAAGAATGCACGGATAATTTCATGTTATATTTTCATCCTTCCTTATTACATGTTTTATTTTATTTTTACTATTTTTAGCAATAAATCTTTCATCCCAACAACTCATTTCAATCATATTTTATTTTAAAACTTTATATAAAAGTATAATACATGTTTCACTAACCTTTTCTACTTATTTTATTTTTAAAGTCACACAAATTATAAAACACATGTCAATCCAATATGAGATATTTATTTTTGGACAAAAAAATACAACTCCCTCATTCCCACCTCAAGTGACCAACTTTTCATTTTGGGTTGTCTCATCTCAAGTGATTGATTTTATTTTTTAGCTAAAAACAAAACTTCAGCAATCTCTCTCTTACTTTATTCTCTTTTTCTTATTTTATTCTCTCTTCTTCTCTCTTACTTTTTCCTCTCTCATACTTTATTATCTCTACTCTAACTCAATACATATCATTTTCTTAATTCTCGTGCCGAAAAGAAATCCATCACATGAGATGGGACGGAGGGAGTAAAAAACATATGGAATAAAAACAAAAATCAATATTTCATTCAATTATTCATTTAATCACATATTATTATATTGTTCTGTGTTACGCCCTTCTCCTCCACAAAAAAAATGGAGAAAAGTACCAACATCAATGTGGAGAAAAGTCTTGCAAGAAAAGTCTTGTAGGACTATCAAATTATTGTATGAAAATTGAAAAGTGTTGTAACTTGATCTTTGATGATTCTACTTCTCAAATGAGACCATATATGGCTGAGCATAATAGAAACCCAATGAATTGATTCAGTACGTTTCTTGGCCATTTTTTGGGTTGCTTACGGTTTTGGTTAAAGAATTTGGATAACAATACGACTAAAATCACATAATTGAAATTTTATTACTCCTATGTTTCAAATGCAAACAACTCTCAAAACACAACAAATAGAAGAAAAGCCAATCAAAGTTGCATCACAAGTCACAGCCAAATTATACCAATTAATTGGGGCTAATTATTGAAGCTTGACATACAATTTAGTTATTAATAAAGGAAGCCACTTTGTTGATCATATCGATACCAGCCTGAGTATCTGGACCAAACACACTGAACACATGATCTTCCCCTGCAACATCAATACACTCGATTTCACCCTTCCATCCACAATTGCTCAGCACCTCATTGTAATACAACCCTCTATCCTTAAGAAAATCCTTCTCTGCTACATAAACCAGCACTTTACCACAACCCAAACCCGATAACTTCGGATCCTTACCCGGATTCACCCATCCCTCATCGGTATCCCTCAAGCTCGGGCAAACAAATCGCCACAATTTCTCACAAAACACCCTCCAACCCTTGTCCGTCGTTTCTCTCCCAATCGGATCCACGCCCCCGAAGTAGGGGCAATTCAGGAAAATCCCTTGCAAATTGAAACCCTCCGGATTCTCCCACCCGACCCGGACTGTGATGTTGTGTGCTATATTCGCGCCGGCGCTGTCCCCGCCTAAATACACACGCTTCAGGTCTGCGAATTCGTTGATCCACTCCTCCTTTCCCTCCGCGCTCCAATTGAGAGCGCGCCATGAATCCTCGAAAGCAGCCGGGAGCGGGAATTCGGGGGCTAATCGGTAATTAACCGAGACGGCGACGACGTTAGCTTGGGCGACTAACTGATTGAGGTGCTTCTGATAGAGCGGGGAGAAGGGGGATTCGATGACGAAGCCGCCGCCGTGGTAGTAGACGAGAAGCGGGAGCTTTTTGGTAGGATCGGCGTTGGGCGGGAGGTAAATCCGAGCGGAGAGGTTGATCTCTGGCGCGATTTCGACGTCTTTGGATTGGACGCCGGTGGCTGGATCTAGAGATGGGGGAACGACATCTTCGCCAGTAAGCCTCTCAAGTCTTCCATTTTTGTAGACTCTGAACATAGGGGAGAAATCGTGGACGATTTCGTCGGCCATTGATGAGAGTGAAAGATTGTGTAGTTCTTATTTTTTCAGTTACTGGGGCAAGCTCTATTTAACTGAACGGGTTTGGTCCCCTGCTTTGCAATCAGCCACAGCAGGGGTGTTGTTAAAAACATCACATTATTTTATTAAAATAAATATTAATATTATAATATTATAACTTATAAATATTTTATTATTTGTTTCTAACAGCATCGACAGGCTGTAATTTCTCGATTACAAAATATCTTACAAAAAGTTTACAAAGTGGAGTACTCCTTTATTCATCTTTTCGTTAAATATAGTCCTCCCTTCCATTTGTCCATCATTCGTCAATTAAACTTGATATAGCAACTCCTACTACAGACACAAACATGAGATGGACTCCACCATCACTTATCAGAGCATCAACATCGGTGAGCGCTAGGACGGACGGCGTCTGTGCCGCTGGCACGGCAACGCACTGTCCACCGCTGCGCTCTTGCCGTTGGCACGACGCTGCTCGATGCATTGAGCACATCCGTGCCGCTGAGCAGGCAGACGTGGCGCAACGAGATTGGCCAACGGCATAGCCGTTGGCATTTTCAATTTTTTTTATTTTAAAAATTCGAATTTAATTTAAAAAATCATTTTTAAATTAAAAAAATATTTTCTCACTTCCCAATAAATTATATCCGTTTTCTCCCCACTTTGAATTTATTTTTCAATTTTTTCCCCAAAATTCACATTTTCATCTATAAATACTCTCATTTCCACACAAAAAAATTCCCACCACACTACACAATTCTCATCTAAATTCTCTCATCAATTCTCAATCTTTCACCCTTAGGAAAAAAATGCCAGGCTCCAGCGATGACCCTCCGACTCCCGTGGTTGGAACCACGAATAGTTCGGCTCACAACCATTCCCTAATCCGGAAACGTAATTCTCAGCCCCTCCTCAAACCCAAGGTTCTCAAATTCTGGGTGGCTACCGGCCTTACCCGGTGGACGACCAAGATGCCCCTGATGGGCAATACGGGTGGGCACCCGAACCTAGATCGGGAGAAAGCGGCGACATTCAAGCTCCTCCTACTCCTACTTCTACTCCTACTCCTCGTGGTGTTCGTGTTCAGGGTCGTGGCGGTGACACTCATCACATCCGCACCCCGCACACCCCGGGGGAGATAGATCAGTTATTCAAAGTCTATTTGACTATCTCCGAAGATCTGGAGGTTGGCACGAACCAAACCGGGGATAGGTTTTGGTTCCACGTCTCTCACTGGTACAATGAAAATCGGACGGATGGAACCATCCCTCGCAATGAGAGTATGGTGCGGAATGCCATCTTCAGAGCCAACGAAGAAATCTAAAATTTCTAGGGGTATTACATCCAGAAAGAGCGGTCGGCGTGGAGCGGCAGGAGCGAGCTCGACATCCTCAATGCCACCTTGGAGACCTACCAATCCCAACATTACAAACCATTCAAGTACCTCACCGCTTGGCAGGAGGTGCGCCATCATCCGAAGTATAAGGGAGGCGTATCATCCTCCTCCAGCTCCTCTAGCAAATGGTCGAGGTCGGTATCCCTATCCGACGCCGGCGAGGATGAGGTGGATACCCAGCTCGCCGGAGCTAACTTGGGTAGCCCCGACGCCGGCCCGAGCAGTTCCCAACGCCGGCCGCAAGGAAGGAAACATGCGACGACCAACCGCCGTCGCGCCGCTCCCGCTCCCTTTGTGCCACCTCAACCCCCCACCAACTCGTTGTGGACCCTCTTGGCTCAACTCAATATGGCCGAGACGTCTCACATGTCTCCCGAGTAACTTGAAGCGTATGGATGTGGGTGTTGTGCTCTTGAGGAAGAGCATGGAGTAAAAAAATAATAAAAGTGGTTCGGGCCCACATGAGCATGGATGGAGATGCTCTCATGTTTGTGTGTATAGTAAAAAATATAGTAGGAGATGTTATAGGAGATCCTTATAGTTGTTGGCGATAACAAGGATCTTTCTTTATTTGTCATTCAGTCATTAACTCATAAAGCTTACTTAAACCTTTAATGTTCTTGTCATCTCATCAAAAAAGTTTCATGACAAAGTGTAAAATTAATATTGCGGTGTTTTTCATTTGTGTATTAATATGCTATCTCTAATAATAGTACTCTCTTCGTCTTTGAAAAGTATGAATTATTTTCTTTTTAATTCGTCCCTGAAAATTATGAACTTTTTAATTTTGAAAATTTCTTTCACTCTAGTGAGATAAAACTCATTCTCCACTAATAATACTTTAAAAACTTTTTCTTTATATCTTTCTTACTTTTCCAATTATGTAAAACTCGTATCGAACTAAACATTCATACTCTTTAAGGACGAAGGGAGTAGTACTTTCTAGAGCAAGTTAAACTTTCCTAAAATTTCTTGAAATATGAACATGAAAGCCAAAATCACGAATTATGTGAAAACTAAAGGAATTTGTAATAGACCAAAAAAATTAGTTAAATAATAGTATGATAGTTGCCCAAAAAATTAAGGTGTCACGGCTTGTTTTAAATGAAATTCTCAATCTTGATAAAGTATGAAATTCTCAATCTTTCTAACGTTATCCTAGTGACCAAGATCGATATGGAAGTTATAACTTGTATTATAACTAGCTTATGTATTCATATTTGAAACATTAAATAAACTTAGAAATTATATACTCCCTCCGTTCTATAGAAATATGCTATTTAGGATTTACACGGGTTTTAATGTATAATTGGTAAAGCAAGAGAGAAAGAGAAAAAATAGTTGAAATTGTATAGTAGATGGTATGGCCTATAACTGATAAAGTAAAATAGAAGGAGAAAAAAGTTACCATAAATGAATATGGACTATTTCTATGGGACGACGAAAAAGGAAATATGACATATTTCTATGGGACGGATGAAATATTTACATGCAAATAATCCTTAAAATTTTACTTTCTTTTGTCCCATAATAAATGACATACTTTGGTAATGTTGGTAATGCACGGGATTTTAGGAAAAGACACTACTTTTGAGCATATATAGACACGGTTTATGATGTGAGCCTCGTTGGCTCGCCAAGACCTCGCGACACCTCTCCGAACAAATTAGCCTCTCGTCGACCATATTGTCACACCCAATCCATCTGACATATATATTTATAAAACAAATACAAATTATAGTAAAGAAATCTCATAGTAATCATTGCACCATCCATATACTATAATTACAAAAATCGACCATTTATTAGCCTTATTTACAAATGGTATAAGTCCGCACATATAAATAAACATCAAATATCATAAACAGATTGAGATCCATATGCATATGCTTCTATATTTAATTTATTATTCTATGACAAATCAAGTCTAGTATCTGCCCGAGATTTCCATTGTATACGACCCGAAGGTCCCTTTTAATTATTTGACCTTTGCACGAAGGTCCCTCTTTGATTTGACCTTTCCACGAAAGTCCCTCTTTGCATTTTGACCTTTCCACGAAAGTCCCTCTTTGTTTTTTACCTTTCCACGAAGGTCCCTCTTTACATATTTTCTTTGACCTGTAGGTCCATTATCATTGTATAAGACCCGTAGGTCTATTGCCATTATATATGACCCGTAGATCCATTGCCATTGTATATCAGACCCAAGGCAAGACTGTCACAAATCCTCTTTAATCCGATGATTCAAATATTCTAATACCATATGTCAAATATATCCATTGCACCACTTACATATTCATATATTCCATCAATAATTCAAATACTATAGATAAACATATTAACTGCACAAATAACATATCCAAATCATATTACACCGATAATAAACCATATCCATTCACATATTCATTGCACCAATCAAATATTCATATTACATTCCACAAAATAATTCCAAATAAAACATAACTATATTAGGTTCACATCCCAATCCAAATATTCACTCCATTCTTACATATAGCAATTAATTGCGTAACAATAATATGAGTAAAATTAAAAGTATGATTTATACTCACGTGATAATAAATTAGACTTCTGATTTCATCTCCTGATTCACAAAACTCGAAGATGATTCACAAAACTCGATTCCTCCGAAAACCTCTTAATTTCTCTCGTTTTCTTTTTCATCTTTTACAAATGGATCATATTTGCCAAACTGATATTTTGTTTTTTTGAATCCCTCTTAGTTTTCTTTGTGTCCCCCAAAAATTCCCTAACAACATATGTGTGTGCTACATATAGTCGACCTACGAGAGTCGGTTCCTAATTTGAATTCACATCTAACTAAGTGTCATTCTAATTCTCTTTCTATTCATTCACGTGTACATCACCTAAACTATGGAAAGGCCCCTAAGAAAATGACACTGCTTTGAGCAAATATTTTCAAATTACACCAAATATTTTAAAAACAAATAAATCAACCACCACCAGCACGACGATCTTTGATCAAAACCTGACCAAAATAATAAACAGCCTTATTTGTATTTCAGTTTCAATGTTCAAACATTAATACTCACATTTAGTTATTAATAAAAGAAGCCACTTTTTTAATCATATCAATTCCAGCCTCATTATCCGAAACAATCACACTGAAAACATGGTCTTCACCCGCAACCTCAACGCACTCGATTTCTCCCTTCCACCCACAATTGCTCACCACCTCCTTGTAATACCACCCTCTATCCTTAAGAAAATCTTTCTCCGCAACGTAAACCAGCACTTTCCCACAACCCAACCCCGATATCTTCGGATCCTTACCCGGATTCACCCATCCTGCGTCGCTGTTCCTAAAGCTTGGGCAAGCAAATCGCCACAGTTTCTCACTCAATTCCTTTCCAGCCTTGAACACCTCCGTCGTTTCGCTCCCAATCGGATCCACGCCCCCGAAGAAGGGGCAATTGAGGAAAATCCCTCTCAAATTGAACCCGTCCGGCTTCTCCGACCCGACCCGCATCGCCACGTTGTGGGCGATATTGGCCCCCGCGCTGTCTCCGCCTAAATAGACACGGTTCAGATCCGCGAATTCGTTGATCCACTCGTCCTTTCCCTCGGCGCTCCATTTGAGAGCGCGCCATGAATCCTCAAACGCGATCGGGAGCGGGAATTCGGGGGCTAATCGGTAATTAACCGAGACGGCGACGACGTTTGCTAGCGCGGCTAAGTGGTTGAGGTGCTTGTGGTACTGAGCGGAGAAGGCGGATTCGATGACGAAGCCACCACCGTGGTAGTAGACGAGGAGCGGGAGCTTTTTGGTGGGGTCGGCGTTGGGCGGGAGGTAAATCCGGGCGGAGATGTTGATTTCCGGCGCGATTTCGACGTCTTTGGATTGGACTCCAGTGGCTGGATCTAGAGATGGAGGGACGACATCTACGCCCATAAGCCTCTCGAGTCTGCCATTTTTGTAGACTCTTAGCATAGGGAAGAAATCGTGGAGGATTTCGTCGGCCATGGATGAGTGATGAGGGAGAAACGATAGGTTTATGTATTTTATGGCGATAACGCTTTGGAATATTGTTTTTAGAGGTCCCCAATCCGAACCGAACCGGACGAACCGGCCCGGAACCGTCACCGGCGGTTCCGAACCGGACGAACCGGCCCGGAACCGTCACCGGCGGTTCCGAACCGGAACCGGAACCGTCGGCGGCGGTTCGAACCGGCACCGGAACCGCCGGTTCGGCCGGGCCGGTTCCGGTTCCAATTTTTCGCTAACCGTAACCGCCGGTTCGGCGATTCCCGGCACAATTTCAGGGCTACTCCTAGCCTTTTCAGAAACCGGGCCCGCGGCCGCCGGATTTGTCCGAAACCATGGGCGGAAACCGCCGGTTTCCACCGGCAAAACCGCCGGTTCCGCCGAAAACCGGCGGTTCCGGCGGCAAACCGGCGGTTCCCGCCGTTTTTTCCAAATTTTGAAAATTCAAACGGACGCCTAAACCGCCGGTTTCCGCCGAAAACCGGCGGTTCCGGCGGTAAACCGGCGGTTTCCGGCATGTTTTTCAAAATTTTTTTTTTAAATCACAATTTTCCCCTATAAATACCCCCAATCCTCTTCATTTCTACTCACCTCATTCTTGTGTAACTGTGTTAATAAGAATTTCTCTCTCAATCTCAATTTCTCTATTCTCCATTTGATAAGTATCTTATTGGTGAAAAAAATGGGTATCTTTGGGGCAGATGGTACTGGAACACAAATTTATATATGGAATCTGGATGAATGGGGATCAGATTATAGTTTAAAATGGGAAGCTGGGTTCACTGGCGGGAGTTCGTTTCATCAGGCCATCAGGGTGGTATATTCATCTGAGTCCGACGATGAAACGAACTCCCGCCAGTGAACCCAGCTTCCCATTTTAAACTATAATCTGATCCCCATTCATCCAGATTCCATATATAAATTTGTGTTCCAGTACCATCTGCCCCAAAGATACCCACTTTTTCACCAATAAGATACTTATCAAATGAGGAATATCTTTTAATGATCTTCTAAGTCTTTTTTGTTAACACTTGTAAGTTGTAAATTTGTAATTGTTGTAACTTGTATTTAAATTTTTCGATTTGTAATTGTTGTAACTTGTATTTAAATTTTTCGATTTGTAATTGTTGTAACTTGTATTTAAATTTTTCGATTTGTAATTGTTGTAACTTGTAATTGTTGTAAGTAACTTGTATTTAAATTTTTCGATTTGTAATTGTTGTAATTTGTAATTTTAAAGTTGTAATTTGTAATGTTAAGTAATAAGTTGTAATTTGTAATTTTAAGTTGTAATTTGTAAATTTTAAGTTGTAATTTGTAATTTTAAAGTTGTTTGTAGTTTGCAATTTTAAAGTTGTAATTTGTAATTTTAAAGTTGTAATTTGTAATTTTAAAGTTGTAATTTGTAATTTTAAGTTGTAATTTGTAATTTTAAAGTTGTAATTTGTATCAATAAAATTGCATTTGAACATGGCTTTATTCTAATTTTATTTATGCAAATATATCTACATATTTTACTTGAATTACAAATTTAAAATGCAAAAAAAAAAAAAAAAACCGCCGAACCGGATGAACCGGCCCGGAACCGGGCAAACCTAGGCGGTTCCGCGGTTCATGGTTCCGGAACCGGAACCGCCGATCCTTGGCCGGTTCGGTTCCGATTCCATTTTTTTTCGAACCGGAACCGGCGGTTCCGAACCGTGAACCGCCGGTTCCCGAACCGTGGTGAGGTCTAATTGTTTTTCATATAATTCTTTTAAAACCAATTGGTGATAAGAGGAGAGATCCATGAGACTTATACAGTGGATTAAGCTCTTGGTGTTCTTGGTGATAAGAGGAGAATGGATTAAGCTCTTTGTGTACACTGATGTGGATATTATTATATTCATTTTTATGTTTCAATTGCCAGCACCCTCCCACAAACCCTTCAAGGTGAATCTTGAAGACTTTTTTATGATCGATTGGACAATCGGCCTAATTTTTTTTCGATCGGTTGGACTGCTGGCCTAAATTTTCAGCCCAGTTATACTGTTGGATCAGTAATTTTTTTTCGGTTTCAGCCCAGATATACTGCTGGGTCAGTTAAATATGACTCACAGTCGGCGACCCGCTCTGATACCATGATAGAAATCCAATCAATTGATAATAAGAGGAGAGGCTCATGAGAATTATAAAGTAGATTAAGCTCTTTGTGTACACCAATATGTAATATTATTATATTTATTTTTATATTTCAATTGCCAACCGTTTTTTATATACACTTTTTTCTTGCTTTACCAAACAGTTCTAGAAGTTATTTATTTTCACTTTACCAAATTAATGACGAAAGATTTTATGATCGATTTCTCCAATGCATTGAAAATAACCTCATATTTGTGCACTATGACGTAAATATATGTATCAACTTAATTATGTGCATTCGGAAGAACAATACATTTAGGGTCGTTTGATAGCCCGCAGAGCCAAGAAATAGATTAGTATCTAGTTATTTTCGTTCATTTGATACCCTTGTTGGGCCACCATATCAGCCCCTTTTTTTTACTCTGGCCCGCATAGGCCCGCAGATTGAGCAACAAATGCACAGATTATTATCTTGGGCTATTTTTTTTGGATAAATAAGCTGCATCAATTATTGGACCCACAAAAGGCACGCAAATTTCATTCTTCCACTTGGGTGGTTTCTCAAATCTTCCCACATACGCCATTTTTGAGTTCATTTGCTCTCAAACCCTAGCTGCAAATTCAATTGTGCATCTCAGTTGCATCTCAGGTTGGAGGCGATGGCGGTGGGGCCGGGAACGTGGCGGTGGTCGCTCTGCAGCTTGACGAAGACGGAGATGAGGAGCAGGTGAGGGCTCCGATGGCAGAGATGTTGATGAGGTATTGGATGTTGCCGTGCCACGCGTCCTCGATGCTCCCGTCTCCGTCGCCGGAGGGCGAGAAGGCGGCGTCCGCCATGAACGGCGGCGACAGCGTGGGGTTCATGGCGAGAAGCGGAGATTCAGCGCCTCTGAATCGGGAATCGAATGATCGGAATTCGATAAATATTGAATTCTGATTTGCAATTCATCCGAGGGTTATGGCTCCTTTCAAATTGGGATTTGGATTGGAAGATGTCGGACTATAATTCTTTGTTTCTGATTAAATATAAAATTTAAATAAAATACTAGTATTTGAAAATGTTTATAATCGCTAGAGGGTGAAATCCAGTAATCCAACCCAAGTAATAAGATTATTAATGAAGGTTTTTTCTTTTTATTTATTTTATTAGTTTGATCAAAATATTTATTTTTTAAGTTTATGGCAAATAGTAAAAAAAAGTATGAAATTCATAATTTTAAAAATCTGTCTGAAAAATCGTAAAGTTTAGACTGTTTTCATTATTTTATGATGGAAAAAAATCTATGGTTACATTTTTCATTTTTTTTATAGACAACATTTTCTAATTTATTGGTTTGTAGTATATGGTTGTAGCATATCATGATTTTTCGATAATATGTATCAAACAATGACAAAAGAATAAGAAGGCAATATATCTTGCCTATCAAACAGCTGTTAGTGATAACAAATATTGGCCTACGAGCCCTCCATTCCTTGATTACTAACTGGGCCCCTTTTATCCTCCATGGGCTATCAAACAATAATTTAGATACACGTAATTTGATTGTTCGTTTGTTTGGAAATTTCTCTTTTCATCATTATTTTCTTCGTGGGGGACCCAAGGTCGATATCTTCATTGCTTTGAAAATGACCACATATAAATTTGTTGACTACTGCTATTCGCCGGTGAATGGAGACTGAGATTGCGCAACACCACACCCATGCCTCCCTTGTCCACAGATCGCCACAGCCATTGTGTGACGCGCTCACCTCATATCGTCTCGTCCCCACTCCCACGAAACTCTTAATACTTCACCTTCATCCTCCTCCAATTTGTACCTTTTCAAGCTTTGACCTTAACCCCAAAAGGCCAAGCTGTCAATTTGTAATGTGTGCTAGTTCATTTGTGCCTTTGGAGGGAGATACCAAAAACATAAGATTTGTTCTTCTTCTCCTCACTCATGAAAGAGCTACATGATGTGTGCCACTTACCATTGCTGCTATTAACTTTAGAATGTATACCTGACATGTTGACATTATATCAAAATAGTGATGGCTACATACAGTAACACCACTGCCTTCACAGAAGGTAATAGGTGCATAGAAGATTAAGAGTTGAGCTATGCAGTTTCCATTTGTTCGATCTGAATATCAGCTATCATATATTCTTACCAAGGCATTCAACTCGATAAATCTTGCAAGTCATAGCTTATTCCCTCCGACTAAAATAATCTCAAAACTCAATCCTAGATTATATCTCGATATTATTTTATCTAGGAAACCGAAAACCACCCAAGCTTTTGGAGCTGGACAAGTAGGTGTATTGGAGACAGCATAGGTAAGGCAGTTATCCTATGAAGGCAACGAGACTAAATCTGAAAACTAGAAAGTGTTAAGTGTTAGTTTTCCAATAGGAATCACCCACATACGACTTAAAACGAAGAAGTTGTTATGTCCGACTTTTAACCATAAAATGTTGAGTTCATAGTAACTAAAAGATTAATAGCATAAGTAATCAGCTCACAATCAGATAGATGTGAGGAGCAGAGCATAAACAAGCAATCCACACTACTAAACACTCGACACAACACGAACTCCAGAATTAACAAACTGAACAATCCTCGTCTGCAATGCGGTCGCATTGGCGCACGTGGGATCCAGCAAATGAAACACGTGCGGCTCCTCAGGCGTCTCGAACATCTCAACGACGCCGTTCCAGCCACTCTCCTTCAAGCTCCGGTAATACCCCAATCCCCTGCTCCTCAAAAAATCCTTCTCCGCCACACACACCAGCACCCTCCCGCACCCCAGACCCGCCATCTCACCCGGGTGGGCCATCGGGTGCAGCCTCGGATCATCCACCCCGCCCGACCCGGGGCAGATATAATCCCACACCCTATCCGCCTTCCCGATCCCGAAAAAGGGATGCACCAAAATCAACCCCGCAAATCCAATCTCGAACCCGCCTTCACTCCTGGCCCGGACGAGCGTGTTGTGCGCGATGTTGGCGCCGGCGCTGTCGCCGGCGAGGTACACTCGGCGGAGGTCGGCGTGATCGGTGATCCAGGGATCGGATCGGGAGGGATCGTCGAGCCATTTGAGGGCGGCGAAGGAGTCGTCGTAGCAGGCGGGGATGGGGTGCTCAGGGGCGAGGCGGTAGTCGACGGAGACGATGAGGGAGCGGGAGAGGGAGGCGAGGGAGTTGAGGTGGCGGTGGTAGGTGGAGGAGAAGGCGGACTCGATGGAGAAGCCGCCGCCGTGGGTGTAGAAGATGAGGGGGGGTTTGGGGTCGGATTGGGGGATTTTGGGGAGGTAGAGGCGGACGGAGAGGGGGGTTTCTGGGGAGATGAGGATGTCCTTGGAAACGACGTCGGTTTGGGGGTCGTGGCCGGCGGGGACGAAGTCGTGGGTGATGTATCGCTCGATTTGGCCGGTGGAGTGGACACGGAAGAAAGGGGGGAAGTCGTGGGTTATTTGGGTCGGGTCGGACTCCATCTTGAAGGGGTGTTGGACTTGGAGTGTGGTTTGGGATTCAATTATTTATGCTTCAGATTATTGATTTATTGGGGGTGACGAATTAAATGTGAATTATTGTTAAGGTCATCCGCAACGTTGTCTCTTATCCATTCTCATCTCTTAACTATCCATGAGTTCCACTGTACTTTTCACTCCATCTCTTAACTAAAACACAGAATCTGCAACCCTCCATCTTTTAACCATCTCATCCTTAACTATTCATTCAATTTCATTTTTTATTTTTATTTCCAACAAATTCAATTAATAAAAACACACTTCATTAAATAATACAAAATACAACTTAAAATCCTAAAAAAATACATAATTAAATTCGTGGCATAATAAATAAAAAAAGACATAATTTAAAATACAATTTTATAGAAATTATAAAAATTACTCCGCCGGCGAATCATCCCCCGAAAGCGGTGGAGGCGGAATACCAAGTTGTCCCGCCCGATACACAATGCCGGCATGATGGGCTTGAAATTGGGCAGGCGTCATGCGGGAAGTGTCCGCCATCGTGGCGGTGAAGTACATGGACATTAAGGAGGAGGGCGGCCATTGGGGGCCCGCCTGGCTTGATTCGCCCCGGCCCCTCCTCCCTCTAGCCGCCTTCGCCGCCTTGGTCCCTTGCGGCTGATGGCGCCCACGGGAGGACCCCCCTGCATCGTCCGTCGTGCCCTCAACCTCCTGCGAGGCAACCTCTTGTGCGGCGCTGCCTGAACCGCCCCCACTAGACGAGTATTGGCCACCCGTCGTGTGCTTCGTGCGCTTCGAGGTCGAGCCCGTGTTGGACTGGACACCGCCGGCACACCTTGCCTCGACTTTGACGACCTCCCAAACATCGACATGTTTGAATTCTTTGCCGGTGTCGTCGAAATAGACTCGCAAAGCCGATCTTAGAATGTCGGCTCCCGTGGCTCCGCTTTGGTAATGAGTCGCTTCAGTCTTGTAGATGCCGCAGAATTTTTTGACATCTCTATCGACTCGGTCAAAGTGAGCGCGGAGCATCTTCAATGTGCGGCGGCGGGACCCCTTCAGCTTAATCTCGTTGTAGGCCTCGGTGACCTTTTCCCAGAAGCACTTTCGCGTTTGTTGATTCCCGACGATGGGATCGTACGAGACGCTGATCCAGGCGTTGTACACAGTCATCGTGTCCTTGCGGCTGTACGGATGCCGACCTACATCCTCATCCTCCTCGGCAGCCTCCGCATCTTCCTCCACGGCGTCGAATGCCCTGGAGCTTCCACCGCCTCGTCCTCCTTCCGGAGTGCCCTAATCTGGATAATCCTCCCTAATTTGGGATAATCCCTGCGAATACCTCAGGGCGGAGGGACGAGCTTATGCATCCACGTCAAAATGGGGTGGTTGGTACCCCGCCAGCGTCGACGAACCGGAACCCGAATCACCCAATACATTGTACATGCCCCCAGTCGCCAAACGCGTTGATGTCAAACCCGCCGGAGCCGCCCTCGTTTCCGTCGCCGGACATTTTGTGATGAAAATTGGAGAGGTTAGATGAAAATTGGAGAGGAAATGGAGATGATTTGGGAAGAATAGATGTGTTTGTGTGCGTAATGAGGATGAAATATGAGTATTTATAGATTAAAAAAATAATAAATAAATAAAATAAATAAAGAAAAAACGGTCGAAAACAGTAATATTACCGTTTGATTTTTTTTTATTAAATTCAATTTTTTTAAAAAAATGATTTATTGCGTCAGCGTGACGAAGCCTACTCGCGGGCCGGCGAGTGGGTGTCACGTGTGGCGCCAGCGCGCGCCACATCGCGAACACGCGTGGCAAGCTGGCTCGCCATCCGTCTCGGTGGGACGGACGTCTCGGCGAGATGGTGACGAAAAGGGACGCTGCAACGCGTCCCGCGCGGGTCTCGTCTCGAAGGGACGAGATAAGAGACACCCGCGAAAAGGGACGCTGCAACGCATCTCGCGGGTGTCTCTAAGTGTGGGGTGTTGTTCACTCCATGTGTTTGATGAAATGCTTGTTCAGGTACTACACCATGTAGCGTAGTAGAGTAGAGTAGAGTAGAGTAGAGTAGAGTAGAGTAGTAGTAGTTGCTATTGTCAAGATCATTACTAGTAATTTTGAAAGTTGGCATATTTTTACTTAATTTTAATGAAACGGAGTATCATATACCTACATAAGAATTACTACCATCAGTACCATGTAATGTAAATTGAAATATCTAATTAAATATTTTAAATATTATAACGTACTTATATGATACTCAAATTTGAATAGTAGTGTCATTTTATTTGTTTGCTAGGCTGCTTCAAATTGAAGGGATGTAAGTGTAACATATTTCTCCAAATGATAGTCTGATTATGTCATTTTTCTTCCCACTTCTATTTTTAACAAATTTATGTCTTTTGAGGTGGACCCATTATCTATTATTAATATTCTAATTACTTTTTATTTAAATATCTATATTAGTTTATTAATTTTGCATTAAAATACATATGATCTTTATTTTGAGTATGGACTTTTCCTATATTATCTTTTGTTTTACTCTTTTTTCATTTGTTTTGGATAACTGGGCGACCTAGTACTTTTGGGCTTCAATTGGATTCCGAATGCCCATAATTCATATAGAAATGGGCCCGCTAAGTACTGTATGTCTGTTTCTTCCAACAAAATTAATAGAAATGGGCCCGGCCCGCTATGAGTGTCTGTCCATCAAAATTCAGAAAATAAACTTTTGTGTTGTAGAAAATAAAATATTGAAGCTGCTATTGCCAAGGAAATCCCCAATTGGTGGTTCAATTCAATACATGTTGTTTGATACTGAATCATTGAAACTATAGCTCAGGTAATAATCCATTCCCACTCAAAATACAACACATGTGTATTTTCAATTATTCTACTGAGAATGTAGATTGATAAGAGAATGAAGTATGGCTTACTTGATAAGACGATTCTCCTTCATTCAATAGATCGAACGTTCAAGTCATCATACAAGTAAATAGGACACCAAAGTGATGAAAATAGTTCAATTTGAAGATTACATGTCATGAACCCATCTAGCATTACCTTGCAATTTTGGATGTCAAAATTGATGCATTTAATTTCAGATAGTATTGTGGATGGATGGATGACATGGCTTATTCAATTTTTATTGGAACTATTCTTATCACTTTGTTACTTTTTGCCCTGATTTCTTGTGCATGATTTTCGTGGTTGTCGACTCTTGTAATTGAAGTTTCTTATTGGTAATATATGTAGGGTGAAGTCACTACAATATCATCATTTCAATGGTCGTATTAAGAAATGTGATGAATGGTTATGATGTTTGTGATGATGTGTAAGGTAAGGTCGCTACAATTTCATCATTTTTTAATGCTGAGGTTTAACTTAAAGTTCATCAATAATCTTTCTTAATCCCTAAAACAACACTCTCTCTTAATAGCACAGCAAAATGACATCTGATTCGTGAGCATATTTAAGAAATTCAAATTTGAAAAACTAAAAATTAATTTCGAGAATCGAACAATTAAATGCATATACTTTTATTCTGGAGGAAGAGGATTCAATGCAAATACAGCAACAGGGCATTAAATTCTTGTGAGATAAAAATTAAAATGGGAATGAGGAATGGGCTAAACGCAGTCTATAGAAACTTTTTTAACATAAATAGTTAATAGGAATAAATAGGTAATTTAAGTGACAAAATCGGAAGTACCATAAAATTCTTCTTAGCAAGAAGGGGCAAATAATTGTAGTAACTAAAGCAAGAGTGGATCAGACTTAATTTAATTTGTGTGCATTGTTAATATATTATGATAGTGTAATTATCTCATTGATGTGCACTATAGTATCTTAATTAATATGTTAACCACAAATATCATGTAAGTCTAAAAACCACTAATAATTAACAGAAGTAAGTACTCCTCTGTCCACTAAAGAGAATGTTCTTTGATTTTCTTTCTATTACCATTATCTGCAAGATATTAATAGAAATTAAATTAAGCTATATTTACAAATAATACTCCGGCCTAATAATATAATAATCCTCTAAATATTGAAAGTGAGAACTAGATTAAATAAAAAAGAATTATGAATTAATAGTACAGACTACAATTGTATACTCCAGTACACATATTTGTGTATCTGACCACAAAAAAAGGAAGGTAATTAATAAAATAAATTGGATGAACTGAATCTGCATTGTCATTCCCCACTACTGACCGCTTTTTTGCCATTTTCCAATTATCACTCCATGTGTACAGCAAAAGCCTGCTTTCTCTATTTTTATTTGCTAGTACTACTATTTTATATTTTTATCTTTAAAATGTCTTCTCTTTTCTATCAAATTATTAAGTTATACAACGAAATACTCCTACTATTCTACACACACTTTATCTTAGCATCATTGATTAAGGACCTTATCAGCCTAATTTAATCCATGTGAGCATCCGCAATGGGGAGGACGATAGGTCGCCCGATGCCTTGGGCGCTGCCTATAGATCGTCCGCGGACGATAGGGCATCGTCCGCCCACTGTGAGCGACGCGGACGATGCAACTTGTTTTTATTTTTTTTATTTTTTAATTTCGAAAAATTTATTTATATAAATGCCCCCTACCCCACCTTCACAAGTTGGGACTTTTGTAGAGTAGTCAACTTTTTTTTTTCATTTCTAACCCGTGTAAAACTTTTTTTAATCAATGTAAGATTTGCCGTTTTTAATTAATCGTGGTATTTTTTAATTATTTTGCATTGATATATTTGAAAACATTTAAATTAATTAACAAAATAATAGTGAAACCTATACGGCGGCCTTTAGAGCGGCTTATAGGGCTCCCCACTGCAGGTGGAATGGTAGGAGGATAAAATGCTGACGTGCATAGGGCGGGCTTTAGGGCACCCTAAGGGACGCCCCACTGCTAATGCTCAATGTGAACTAAATGAAAATGGTGTTCTGTGTGTAGCATAATAAAAGAATAATGGAACATTATAGTATAGTATTATAATTTAATACTCCATAGAAACAATTCATACATCTAATACAAATAAACTCACCTACCTGTATTCTGGTCATGAATCTCTGTCTTGTGTTCCCATTTCCAATCTTTGATTGGGGCCAGAATTTTCAAGAATTTGCCATTATTGGATAGAGATACTTTTAATTTCGAAATACAATATCCAAAATAAGAATATAACAATATAAGGTTTTGTTTATTTCCATTTAAAAAGGTCGTGTGCACGGACATGAAGTTAGGTACTAAAACGATATAGTTATTCAATTGAGCAAATATCCAATTAGTACAGATTTCGTCTTTGATTTTGTGTTTTACATGATTTTTTTTTCGTGCCAGCCGCAGGAATTGGAAGTTAATTCCACAATAGAGTATTCCAGTTGTATAAACAAAGTATTTTCAAACTCAAATAAAAAATAGCTTTAGGCACGTATATAAATGATTTTTAATCGGAATCATTAAATTCCATTAATTTGTCAATAGTGCTCGAAATTTCGTTTTTTTTAATCAACTTTATGAAATTAAAGCATGTTAGTACTAGTACTAATTAACAATTCAATTGACGTCCGATTTAACAATGTTTAGTAATTATCGATTGACAATGATTAAATTCCAACATAATGATTGATAATTCAAAGCAAGTCACACGACGTCGTTTCAAGGTTATTTACCCATATACTAATCCACGAAATGGAGAATTAATTAGCCTACAGAGAGAGAGAGAGTGTGTGTCAGTGTGTGTTGGGAGGCGCAAATCTGATTGAAAATCAATCTCTAATCCATGAGATTAATATAGAAAGAAGAGCCTGACAACGGTCATTCATCATATTGGTCTTAACCGCAATAAAAGATCAATGTTTTCGTGTTTATTTTTCCTCGGTGGATAGATATCTATCTGTCTATACACGTATTGTTGCATTTGCATGCAATTTTTTTTCTCACTTGAAAAACGATGGAAACAGTGAAGAGGAAAAGAGTAAAGCAGCCGTGAATCTGAGCTCTCCATTTTGGGAATTAAACAGAAATGGCGGACGATCTCTGTTTCTGGGCAAAGGCACGCCTTTTTTCTTCTTCTCCTGCTAAATTGATTTCTTATTATTTCTTTACTTGAAATTTATTTCTTTTAGATTTGTGAATGACAGACCATGCCCTAATGCTAATAGTGTGTGGTTTTGTGTATAAAGATATTCTTTTTAATTGCTTGTTTTTAATAAAAAATGATTCTTGATCTGGTGTGTCAGGGCTTTGTAAGTTCAGTGAATTTCTACAGTAATTGTTAATGGAAGCTCGTGATTATGTTTTTATTTAGTTATCTGTGAAAAGGGCATTTCAAGATATTGTTTAAATTAGTGAACTTTATCCTGTTTCAGCTGATATCTCTTTCTGTTAATTTGAATTTTATGCCTTTTTATTTACTTATTTAAAGAAAGTAAAATGCCCTTTGTGTTCACCATTCAAATTCTTAGTCTACCTAAGGTTTTGTTGCTGATGGCTTCTTCTTTGGAGCTTAATCCAAGATTTTCTGTCATTTACTGGGATTTTGAGAGATTTATGTGCTGACATCTCTTTCTGGTAATATGAACATCATGCCCTTTTGCTTCACCATTCTAATCTAATCTTCCTAAGGTTTTGTTGCTTAATCCAAGCTTATATCAAATATTGGGAGTTTGAGAGATTTATTTTATAAGTATTTGGGTTTGTGGTATTGGATCAAAAGCTGTTGTTTTTCTTACTGCTATGATGTTTTCTTGAGTTTCAGGACAGCTTGATTGTGAAACATCCAAAGAAAAATCCTCTGGTATTGAGGATGCTGGTTTTGATGTTTGTGATGGTGTGTGGAGTTTACATATGTTCAGTCTGTCTTAAGCAAATTGGCGGGCACCCGACCGTGCGGTTGTTGAGTTATCCGGTGGCTGAGAGAGCTTGTGATGTGGCGGATATCGAGCTATCAGAGAAGCCCTATGTACATTACCCCAAACCAGAGACTTTCAACAGGTTAGACTTTGTCTGCAGCTACACTGTCTCTGATAATCGGATTTGAAATGCTGCTGAATTTGCTGATTGTTGTTTGGTTGATAATTAGGGAAGAATGTGCATGTAATCCCGTACGTTACTTTGCAATATTGTCCACACAGAGGTCTGGGAGTGGATGGTTTGAGACGTTGTTGAACAGTCATATGAACATTAGCTCCAACGGGGAGATTTTCTCAGTTAAAGTTCGAAGAAGTAACATATCCACAATTGTGGAAACATTGGATAAGATTTATAATCTAGATTGGTTCACAAGTGCCTCAAAAAATGAGTGCACAGCTGCAGTTGGATTGAAATGGATGCTTAACCAGGTGAACTCTTTATCTTGTGAAATAAAATGGTAGCAATGTCTTGATTTACTTGTTTGTATATGTTGAAATCGATTTGTTTACACACAACCTTGCTGCAAACATGATCTTTTTCGTTTATATTAGATTGAGTTTCTTGTGCTATTTGGAGGGATGCCATGAGATTCGTCTTCTCTCGAAGCTGTTTTGTGACTAGCCAACCTAGAAATAAACAATGGGAACTCATCTAACTATGTGCAGCTGATTACAACAGAGTAATCAAGAAAAAATAAAGATTGAATTCCTTTTAGTAATGAGTTTAAGTGAATTCTTAGTTTTAAAAAGCAATATCTTCGATTCTAGATGATATTCTGATGCTATCTCTTTGCAGGGATTAATGCAACATCATGAAGAAATAGCGGAATACTTAAACTCTAAAGGAGTTTCAGCAATTTTTCTTTTCAGAAGGAATCTGCTGCGTCGTATGATTTCCATCCTAGCAAATTCTTTCGACCAGAACGCCAAGCTACTAAACGGGACTCACAAGTCTCATGTGCACTCAACCCATGACGTCCGTTCCTCTCTCTCCCTCTCTCTTTTTCTACATAATGCAGGTCGTAACAAAGTATATAACTACTGCAGGCTAAGATACTTGCCAGTTACAAGCCCGTTGTTAATACAAGTTTGCTTATACCGAACTTGAGGCAAGTGGAAGATCTCGTTAACAAATCCATGGAATATTTTAAGAGCACCCGCCATATTATCCTCTACTACGAGGACATAATAAACAATCGAACAGTAAGAGACACATTGATTTTTTTTTCAATTTCAACAAAATCTATGTTGCATTTCTATCTTCAAGATGTTATTTCCTTTTAACGCAGAAATTAGTCGACGTTCAGAACTTTCTGAGGGTTCCTCTTCGAGACCTGAGTAGCCGACAGGTGAAGATACACAAAGGATCACTGGCTTCACAGGTCGAGAACTGGGGAGACATCGAGAAGGCGCTCGAGGGAACGCCTTATCAAAGTTATTTGCATGAAGATTACAAGTTGTAGGAATCTGGATCATGCTGTTGCTGTATATATAGATGATTTAGGTCTACCTTATTTATTCATTAATTCTTTCAACAGTATAAGCTAACAGGTAGTTGCCCCTGTTGGAATTTTGATGGGAGAGTTTTACCTTATGAATGTGTGTATTTGTGTTTTTGTTTTTGTTTTTTATTTTTATTTTTGGTAAGCAAGGTGGAATATTGTTTCAATCGTCTAAGACTAATTTTCACTACTCCGAAATAGTTTGGGAGTACATTTTTTGAAAGTACATTTTGGGTATTTATTGTTCATTTCATTCACTTTCATGTGAATACGCTTAGAATTATATTTTTCTCACGCAAAATAAACAAAAAAATATGTCCAGAATGAACACCCCTGATATACTACTCATAGATAGTATCAATTATATAAAAAACAAGTACTTGGATTTTACATGGTTTTAGAGGGTGGTTTTGTATGAATTTGATCATATTTTGTTTATTATTGGGCGTGTTTATATCTAATTCTCTATTATGTTGGTATGTTGATCATTTTGTTAAGAATGTGTAGAAAAAGGTACTCCCTCCATCCCATAGTAGATATCACACTTTCCTTTTTAAATTGTCCCACAAAAGATGTCACATTTCTTTTTTTAGAAAAAGTTCTCTCTCACATTAATATAAATATATTATTTTCTCTTTCCACTTAACACACAAAACAACACCTCCTAAAATCTTGTGTTAATCCCCAAGTGTGACATCTACTATGGGACTGAGGAGTACAAAATATGTGGATGTGCAGCAACCTTGGTTTGAGACAATTTGTACTAGAGATTTTGAAGTCCAATCAGCCCCTAATGTATATCAATCTCTTCGTCTTTAAAAAAGCTTCGCGTGTGTATCTCGCACGCCTCAATCGGAGTTCGGTAGAAGAAGTTATGGCCGTTATAAGAACACTGCGTTCTCCAGAAAGTTTCATGCGGCCGGGTGAATTATTACCCTGTAATTCACCCGGCCGGGTACGTTAATTCTGTGCTGAAAGAGTCAGAAAGTGGTAAAAAATGACCACCCGGCCTGGTGAATTTACAGTGTATTAATACACCCGGCCAGGTACTGTGTTTTGGCGAATTATTTTGCAGAAAACACGATTTTTTAGAAAAAGAAAAATAAGAAAAAGGCTAGGGTTGAAGATACGAGATTCATTCTACACCTACCGCCTCCAACACTCACACACCCCCAAGAACACCTTTGAGAGAGAGATTTGAAGATTGAAGATTCTACATCGGAAAATTGAAGATTCACTCCATAGATCTATCTCACAGGAGTAATTAGTATCTTTTATTCATGTTTTTGTTTGGATTCTTTGTGTTAAACTTAGTTTTCTCCATGAATATAAGTAGCTAAACACTTCTTGTTGAATTCTCGGTGATAGATGCACTAATTTCATAGTTTTTATTCAATCAATTTTGTTCTTACCTTCCTCTTGTAGTTGTTTGATTATTCTTGGATTTATTCTTTTCAATTGCTTGATCACCACATGATTGTGTAGGATTTATTAGATTAATCGGGAGATGGAATAATTAATCTGGAAAGAAGAATAATTCACATCTTAATTCAACAGAACTCAGGAGAGTTGAGGTTTTGAGTGAGGTCTTTGATCTTATCGTGCTTTTGGGAGTTAGGGGTTTAGGATTAGAAGTGGGCTTCAATTCTAGCACCTAATCTACAGGTTTCTCTCATCGGGAGAGGGTTTAATCTATAATTGTGATCGACTTAATAACTCTAGGGACACCAAAAGGTAAGACAAATAGATTGGATAAGAGCTTGGAATTGTGGATCGGATCCTTGAGTTCTACAATTTTCTCCATATTATCTTTTTCACATCTTGTTTACTTGCTTTCATTTGTTTACTTGCTTATTATATGCTTTCAGTAGTGTTACAACAAATCAAACATTTCCCAATTGTCTAGATAGTAGTTGAAATTTATTTGTGGTAGTTAAGTTGATACAAATTTGTCTTTGTGGGATACGATACTCTTGCTTGCTAATTGATACACTAGCCATGTACACTTGTGGGTATCACTTGTGTTAAAATAAGTTGAGTCAGTACTCCACTTATTAAGTTAAAGGTTGCGATTCGTTCAACCTTAACAACATTATTAGGATTCAATCCTTGTTTTGGTATGAAACAACTTTAAGTCTTTGGGTCAGTTATCTTACCCATTAAAGTGTCTATAAAACAATACAAAAAAAAGTCACTGAATGTGTTGATTAAGTTTGAAACAACTTAAAATTTTTGGACTAGTTATCCACACTTTAAGGCGCCTGCAAATCAACACAGAAAACGGTATGCGGATTTGTCTATGGATACCTTGTTAAAATATAAGTTCGTCAAGTCAATAAAAAGTTATACTGCCTCTTTCCCGATGTGAATTATCTCAATGTAATTTGCTTTGAGCAAAAAATGAAATAATTTACAAAAAAAAATTAGTCAAAATTTATTGAATTCTACAACTTTACCGACAAACCACAACAATATATGCACAATGAATACAAAGATAGATGAGGTTTGTTATATTGCTAACTTTTTATGTGGTCAAACTCTGTTAACTCATCAATGCAGTGTATTAAAAATGTTAACACGATAATATTAAAATGTCAACACAATATAATGAAATGTCAACAAAATTATGTGTTGACATTTTAATGTCATCGTGTTGACATTTTTAATACACTGCGTTGATGAGTTAGTAGAGTTAGCAACTTAAGAAAGTTAGCAATTGATCACACCCCAAGATAAATAATTATAAATTCTTACTATTTGGCTATGATAAAGTAAAATAATAATAATAATAATAATAATAATAATAATAATAATAATAATAATAATAATAATTCGTTAAAATAATATATATTCGTGATATTATTTTACTTCATCGTTTAACTCTCTTAATACTCACACCAAAAAATACTAGCATGTCATAAATCATGAGACGGAAGAAATACTATGAAAGAAGCAGTCGCTATCAACCTTTAACGGTTCTACCCCTCGTCTTATCGTAACACTAATACTACAATATGATAACTTTCTTTTAGTAATAATTTCGTGTTTTTAACTCCTGAAAATCTGATCATCTTAATGGCCTCTGGTTTCAAAATGAGTAAATCACGCTCAATCTTTGCCATGAAAGTACAATTACAAATTGCTATAAAATATTACTCCCTCTGTCCACCATTAGGAGTCCCGATTCGCTTTTGCTATAAGTGGTAGGTACACCGTATACGTCACTTTCCACTAACTTATTCCACTCACATTCTATTATAAAACTAATATAAAAAATGGACTTCATATTCCACTATCTTTTTTCACTCACTTTTCTTTACATTTCTTAAAACTCGTGCCGAACTCAAATGAAACTCCTAACGACGGACGAAGGGAGTACTAATTAATTGATGTATGATTCCACGAAGTCACAAAAGAAATTACTCCATGTATTATTGTCTTTGCAAATATCAAATAAGTATTTCATATCTAAATTCATTAATCTGTTTCTTTTTTCAAAGTGATTTCCCCCTAATTTGAAAAAGTCACTTCCGACCATATGATGATTTTCATATGAGAAATTTGAGTATTAAATTTCAAATATGGACGACGGTATTACATAATCAAAATTGCACGTATCCAACTGACAGTGACGGATCTAATAAAGAACAAAGGGATACGAGTGATTGAGTGAATACCCAAGTAAGTAGTCTATTGGTGAAATGCTCTTCTTCCATAGCATTGAAACAAGATCGAATGCCCTCAGTTGCAGTTCTGCTATTGTGCTTTGATTAATAACACATTTAAAAATGAAAGTTTTCAACCACTTCTCTCGTATTTTTTTCCCTCTCTCTTACTAATAATATGGATCTCATATTTCACTAACACTGCTTCTCTTTTAATAATATGGACCTCACATTCCACTAAAACTATTTCTCTCTTACTTTTTTCCCTTTCTCTCTTATTTTACCAATTCCATATTTAAAACCCGTGTCATTCACAATGTGTCATATTTTTCATGGACGGAGGAGTATATTATTTGTTCTTTCATTTGTTTTATACCCAATAATGTTCTTTAATTATTGTTAGAGTATAATTCGTCCTCTCATTTATTTTATACAAAGTAATGGATGTATTATTGGAAATCTTTATTATTTATGATACTTAATGCTCATATTTGAGATTACATAGAAAATATAATGGGTTTTGTTTTAGTTTAAATATTTAAAACTTTTTCTAAACTAAATAAAGTCTTTGTTATATAAATATCCAATAACCTCTAGTAAAAAATTTTCAAGTACTAACATGGAAAAGTAATCTATTTTTATATAGATAACAATTTGTTTTAGTTTAAATATTTAAAATTTTTCTAAACTAAAATAAATTATTTGTTAGTATATAAATATTCAAGAACCTCCATTGAAAATAACGAAACTCTTTCAAAGTGATAATATGAAAAGGTATTATATTTTTTTATATAGATAACGTAAAAAAGATAGATTGGACTTCAAATCTCCAGGTCGGTGTAATTATTTATCACACCCTTAATATGAAATTTCTGGATCCGCCACCGCCAACTACACACAATGCTATTCCAATTCTCCACTATGACTCATATTTTAATTTTGTATATGACATAAATAACTGTGAGTTTGTGAAATAATTAATATGAGTTGAAACATGAAGGACATAGTTGCTTATAAATTAAAATGGAGAGTAGTATATTATTATATTACCGACAGTCATGTCTTCATGACTCTACTTACCCACCTCATTATTGGCATATGTCGAAATGTACTAGTAAAAAACTATACTCCATTCTTGTTGAAAAATCACCAAGTCAAATTGTATTGTAGGTGGGCTCCCCACCAAATTTTATTGTAACATGAGTTGTTGGTTAACGTACAAATATAATCTTACTGATAAACAGGGTTGGATAACGATTTCAAAATTAAAAAATTAAATAAGTAGAAAAGAGAGGAAAATTAACGAGGTACGTATTGATCTTGTTTTGTACGTACTACTATCATTTTATTTCTTTCAAACAAATCAAAGTATATGTATTTGATCATTAAATTAAAATGAGATGAATGAACTATGTTACTAAACCTCTATAAAGGTAATGATTCCATCAAACTAACCTCTCACCATCAACACTAAATGTTGGAATATTAGTAAGTTCTGAGTCAAGCACCTAACTCTAGTCCAACTATGTAAACCATCCAACTTTGTTGACCAAAACTGTAGCCCCCCACCCCCACCCCACCTACCCCAAACCCACCCACCACCACACGCTCCACACCCCCCAAAATTTAGAACATTTTGACCAACTAAACATGGAAAATGGTGGGGGCACAAAGCTAGATATATCTGCGTATTGACCAAGTGCAAGTCTACCTTACTACAGTTTTGGGTTTTCCATCCAACCTTAATTACTTCATAGGCGTGTTTGGGAAATGGTAGGAGAAGATTCAACATGCTTTCATAGTTAAATTTACATCCGTCCACCATTTTAAATGTGTCATGAGTTAGCACTAATCTTCTACGAAGCAATATGGAGTATCGTTTTACAAAAAACCATTCATTACAATATAAAATGTGTAACATATCATTCATTTATAAATGTCCAACATTAAAAGAATTATATTAATACATTATTTAGTGGCCCGAATTTGACCTTCTAAATGAACTTGCATTGGTATCTTGTATGATTGAAATCCAAAAAGCTAGACTTATTATAATTAATACCCACTTCTTGATTTCAACAGATATTTTATCCACATTATCTCTCAGCGTAACTAATACTATATCTTGATTCCTAAAGAAAGATAAAGAGAAAATTAAATTTTGCTAATAAGTACTCCATGAGAGATTGAAGATATGGAGACATTGTGACATGAATATAAATGAAGTAATGTGATTCCAGTTATAACCTCAGTCCCAACTAACCTGAGTCATATTTTTTTTAATATTCCAAGTAGTTAGTCCATTTAAATCAATGTCTCAATTTTTGTGTCCAAAATAAATACTTCTAAATTAATTAGAATAGATAGATATTACAGTAAAAATAAGAATATTATAAAAAGTTAAGCATAAAAACGATAAACTCGTGAGAATAATATCGTACATATATAATTTGGAAAGTGCAAGTACGTCAATACTTTTGAATGAGGGACAAAGACATATTGGGGTTTGGTGACTTGGTCCCAAATCTATACCTTCTATGCGAATTACTTTTTATTTTTTCTTTATTTTCTACTCACGTACAAAAATTTCTCTATTTTTCATTTTCACATACATGCTTTTTAACATTATTTAAAAAAATTAATAAATATTTTTGATTTTCTATTAAGCGCTTTCATACAAATTTTGCCAAAAAAAATTGTTTTCTACTTATCATTTTATTTTATTTATTCATAAAAAATAGTGCTTTTAACACCTGCACCCCAAGTTAATTAATTTTCAATATTAATAATTAATCATGCTTGTTCACTTTGTTATATTTTTTTTATTTTATTGAAAAAATATTCAGATACAACTATAGTTTATTTTATATTACGATGTTTAGTCGTTAAAGAAGAGTATCATTAATAATGGTTATGACAACACAATTGTCTTTTTTTGGCGATGCCGACTCTTTTGACTTTTATCGACATTTTAAAACTTTTTCTACGACTGAGCTTGGAGCCCCCGGTATCAAAATCCTAACTTCTCACTTGAATCAAAAATGATTCTCTATTTATCTATACTTGATAAAAATTTAGAATATTAAATGGAAGGAGCGCATTAAAATTTAGAATAAAGCTATGCGGCCACATTATGGCCGGCCATAAATTAATTAAATAACATAAAAAAATTGATTTTTTTTGAATTTTTGGTTTAATACAAATTGATTTTAGTTTTATATCATCTTTATTATTTGTTGCTCAACATGTTAGTGTTACTCTTTCGTAGTTTTTGCTCAATTTATTACTGCTGTCATTTCTTGATTGTTTCTCAACGTATACACTAATTCGTGATATTAATGTGTTTTACGTAATGGAATTCAAAGATAAGTATCAACTCACAAGTCCATTCACACACATATAAGTTTATATCGATAATTCTAATTTTTTTATACATGTAAATGGACTAAATTAACTTTTTATGGCCGGCCACATTATGGCCATTTAGCATCACTCTAAAATTTAAGTATCGTCTCATAATGATAAATTGATAAGCAATTATACGAGATAAGAGGAAATTCTATGTGCGAGGAATCCCACAAATCCGGTGTGCCAGTAGAGTTTTACCCTAAAACTAGATTTAGAAATATCCAAACAGCATCTTCCAGCCGTCAATTCAGATCCAGTCGATCTTAGCTGGTCTCCCCCAAATCAAATCCAGCCGTTAGATCTAAACCACGACGCGGGTCCCACATCCACCACCGCGTATCTGCTGGGCCCACCCGCAGCTGCTCTCCCCAATCAACGGCCACCATCCATCACCACTTCCCACCAACGGCTCAGATTCCGCATCGTCAAATACAATGCCACACGCTGAATTCAATCCACCCTAGATCCCTCGCACACTTTTATCTATCTCGCTAGCCGACTTCGCAAACCCCTCTCTCTCTCTCTCTCTCTCTCTCCTCTCCTCTCCGAGTCCTGCCTCTCTCTCTATCTATCTATCCAATACCTGGTTTTTTCAACCAGGTAAGGTAACCTAATCCCTTGCGGAGGAGTTGATTTGAACTCGAGCGGAGAGGTGAATTTTTGCTGCGGGGTCAATATGAACGGCGGGGATTTGAACCAGAGCCAGAACAACAACCAGCAGCAGCAGCAGCAGCAACAGCAGCAGATGCAGCAGCACCAGCAGTGGATGGCGATGCAGCAGTACCAGCAGTGGATGGCGATGCAGTATCCGGCTATGGCGATGCAGCAGCACATGATGTACAATCAACATTACGTCCCGTACTACCAGCCGCAGCAGCAGCCGCAGCCGCAGCTGACGCAGGGGCAGAAGCACGGCAATCAGATTCAGAACGGCGCCGAGGATAATAAAACGATCTGGATTGGAGATCTCCAGCCGTGGATGGATGAAGGTTATATCCAGTCGTGCTTTTCTCAATCTGGAGAGGTAATGAAAGTTTTAATGGTAGTATTACTTATTCGATGGATAGTGATTGATGTATGCTTCGTGTTTATAATTTAAAAGTAGCAGTTATGTTGATATAATTATACAGTATGTTTTTGTTTGGATTCCTTTAGCGAACCTTATTTATTGCGTTTGAGAATTGAGAGATGAAACCCTTTCCAATTGTATTATCTTGCCTCACGTGAAAACTGTGTCTGTGACAAATTAGAAAAAGAAAAAATAATCTGAAAGAAAATTTAATGCTAGCCTGAAGGCTTTCTTCAGTTCATTGAGAACGCAAGTTTCCAAAACTTTGGTCTGTATTGTACAGAGTAACAGTTATTGCCTTATTGGGGAAAGAGAGGCAATGTGTTTTTTTTTGTACTTAAGACTACGACTTAGATTTTGGTTGTACAGACTAATAACTAGTTTTTTAGCATACTTATGACCATGTCTGATGCCTATCGTTTAGTTTTGCTTGTGTTTCAACAACATTAGTCCATTAATTATGAAATTAATCATTAAAATAGACTTAAATAGAAGATACTCCGTAATAGTCATTGTACTGAACCCCTTAAAGATAGAAAAAAATTTGTTGTCCTGCATTTCAATGTTCCCCTCTTCTTGACTTGGTTCTGTCTGGCTGACAGAGTGACAGTATAAGTTACATACATATACTAATGCTTCAACAACATTAGTCTATTAATCTTACTAAGGTTTTGAAAAGGTGTCTGCTAATTAGTTGGGAATTTAACTTGCAATGAAGAATCACCAATGCATTAAATTACAATGATCCACTTGGTATCTGTTAAGCTGCCTTCTCGGAATGCTTACTTGCACAAACTGATTGGACTTGAATTTTATATGTAGATTTGATGTGTCTCTTGATAGGTATCATCTAATACCCATCGACATAACCTAGTTCTTTCCCTGAAGATTGCATGTCGTTATAGCTCTATGTGAAGACCTAAGTTAACGATGTGAATTCATGGTGATCCATAAGATGATCATTGCCTCTCATAATCCTCATGAAGTATTTGAGTACAAGATTTTAATTTGCTCTTTATATTAATAACTTCTTTTATCTAAACATGCAGGTTGTCTCAGCCAAGATAATCCGCAATAAGCAGACAGGTCACTCTGAGAGATATGGATTCATTGAGTTCAATTCTCATGAAGCAGCAGAGAAAGTTCTGCAGAGTCTCAATGGGACCACCATGCCGAATACCGAGCAACCATTTCGCTTAAACTGGGCAGCCTTTAGCACTGGTGATAGGCGACCTAATACTGGTGGTAATGGTGGTGATGTTGGTTCTGATCTGTCAATATTCGTCGGAGATTTGGCTTCTGATGTTACTGATGCAATGTTGACCGACACGTTTGCTAGTAGATATCCATCGGTAAAAGGCGCTAAAGTTGTGGTTGATGCAAATAGTGGCCGTTCAAAAGGTTATGGATTTGTCAGGTTTGGAGATGAAAATGAAAAGACCAGAGCCATGAATGAAATGAATGGTGTTTATGTTTCTAGCAGACCTATGCGAATTGGTGTTGCAACCCCTAAAAAGACTTCACCACAACAACAACAACAACAATATTCTTCCCAAGGTGCGACTTACATATTTGCGTTAGATTGGCTTTTATTATCTACTGTCCATTTGGTAATCCACAAGTATATTACTATAGCAGAAGTTTCCCAATTTAGTATGAATAGGACATCTCTCTTGGTGTGGAATAAATTTTTCGCATGTTCTATAAGAGTTTTGTAGTCTTATCCACTAACATTTTTATTCACTTTCTTGATTCAGCTGTCGTATTGTCTGGTGGTGGTGGTGGATATGCAAATGGTGTTGTCCCTCAAGGTCAGCCTGAGAACGACTCATCTAACACAACAGTAAGTCCTGGACCTCTTGTGGGAGTCACTTGGCTAATGCTAAGTTATTGCATGATCATATTACCCATGCTTCTTGTAGATATTTGTGGGAGGACTTGACTCTGATGTAACTGATGAGGAGCTGAGACAATCTTTTACTCCATTTGGGGAGGTTCTCTCTGTGAAAATACCAGCTGGAAAGGGATGTGGATTTGTTCAATATGCAAACAGGTCAAATCTGATGTTTCTTTTGCTAGTAACCTAGTTGACTGTATGAAATGTTTGCCCTTGCCAAAAGAATGGATGAAAAATTGCATAAAACATATTTGGTTAAATAAAAGATTTATGGTTGGGTAATTAAGTTCACTGGTCTGCATAATTACTGGTTACTAGATGGAGGCGCTTATCCCAATCTACTGTTGGAGATGGTGTCAGTGTTGATATTGAAACTGAAGTTGGACAGGCTTTTCTTTCTGTTCTAATTTTTCCCACTTTTTATTATGTTTGTCTTATTTATGGAAGGATGGCGTGTACTGGTGAATTATACTTTTATTAGACTAATTATGTAAATGTACTTAATATTCGTTTAACTGATTGTGGATTCAATAGGTAGTTGTATTTCCTATTTATTGCCATTTGTTAATAGTTGCATGGCCTATCTATATGCATGGAAGGATAATTTTTGATTGTCCGGCCGGTGTTGCGATAATTCAAGTTGCTTTGTCTAAGTTCGAGATTTGGTTGGGATGACACTCAATTGTCTCTTTGACAGGAGCAATGCAGAGGAAGCTATTATGAGACTAAATGGGACGGCTATTGGCAAGCAGACAGTTCGTCTTTCATGGGGTCGAACTATGAGTAACAAGCAGGTAAGTCTTTCACCTTCAAGTCTTGCTGTGTGATTGGAGTAGTCCTGGTATATTCCCGCTTCGCATTGCACCGAATATAGCCTTGAGAGAAAGTGGAATCTTGTCATGGCAAAATACAGTAAGTTTGTCGAACCAAATCAGTAACTGAAAACTGTTTACATAGTATAAGCAAAAACTGAACTTAATCAGTACCTGAAAACTATCTCTACTAATAGGCATGCTATTGCTGCAATCTAGAATTCGATATTTTTTCCATATGAGGGTCTGATGCTTTTGAAATGTAAAACCAATTCTTACGGTGAATGATACCACAGAGACAACTCTGCTTATATATGTGTTGGTCAATCCTTGCTCTCGGCCCATGAAACTATCTAATTAAACTTTCTTCGTTCCATTTGGCAGTCGAGGATGGATGCTAATGGTCAGTGGAATGGGGCTTATTACAGGAGGCAAGGTTACAACGGCTACGGATATGCTGCAGCCAGCCCTTCATACGGACCTCCTTCAAATGGCCACGGAAATCTCCAACAGCCAGTCAGCTAAAACCAGCTCTGCTGTGTACCTTAGAGCTCTTATTTATGAGGGAAAAATGTATCCAAACCCAGATGATGTATGGGAAAAAAGAATTTTGTAGCTGGATTATATACCGCGTGAGACTTGCCTACTTTTTTTTTTAACTTAAGATTGAGATTTTTACTTATAATGACTCTAGTTTTTTACCTGCTTATGATTGATTCTTTGAGAAACTACAATGATGAACAGAAAATTGTTGTAATATTATTGTGCACTAGTTAGGAATGGCTCATAATATAAAGACTACTTTGAAATACCGATGGTATTGAAATTGCCAGTTTGTTTATGATTCTAAATAGTTAATGTATAATTAATATTCCTTTCATGTGAAATAATGTCCCATTTTCCTATTTTGGTATGTCTATAATTAAAATCTTACTACTATTATTTTTTTTCCATTTTTAACAAGTGTATTTTATACCGAGTTAAATTATGATACTCACGTCTATTATAGTGAAATAATTTATTTCTGCGTTGAAAAAAAACTGGTCTTCATTCGATCCATGCTCAAGTATGTTTTCACGTACCTAAACACGCCTGAAGTGCAACAAGCACTTCAAGCAAATGTCAGTGGAGCTCTCCCCGGATCCCGGAATGTTTGCAGGTACTGCGATCTAACACCTGAAAAAGATATCATATGGAAAAAAATATACACAATGATTAATACTTACTAGTAAATTGTTTCTCTTAATGTAGTAATGTTGTATTTGGGCTGAGCAGCCAGAGACAGTTTTGCCCGTCATCAAGGAGGTCATGGCTAGCGGCATTAGAGCATCCACAACGGATGACGTCCCGTCGGACGCGGACGTTGCTTGCGGACACCGCAGATCCGCGGCTTTCCGAGGACGTCCGTCATTGCGGTGCCACGGCGGACGTCCCGATTTTTTAATTTTTTTGAAAAAAAAACTCTATACATACAGGTCGTTGAACTTCATTTCATTGGCACCACTTGTTTTAACGACTTTCTCTCTCTACTTTCATTTCTTTTGAAGATAAATGGAGCACCACGATATTGATTCCCCCGCCACGAGCGAGTCACAAACGCCGACGTTTCCCGTTAGAGTTGGAGGAAACGCCGGCGGAAGTGCACCGATGTCCGGGATGATGCCCGGAATGGCGCCGATGATGCTCCAACCCCAAATGGCGGGGATGATGCTCGGGTACTACAATATGTACCCCCCTTGGTGTGTAGGGATGGGTGGGATGATGCCCCAAATGCCCGGGGTGATTGCCACGATGACGGGGATGGCGCCCGTCCCGATGATGCCCCAAATGCCCGGGATGATGCAGGGCATGCTTGCCGCCGCGGGGGGAGCAGGCAGGGGGTCTCCCAATCACCTGGGGACAATGTCTATAGCCCCTACATGGATTTATTGTCTGGTGATTCCCCCAGAGTACTCATCTGGAGACTCAGTTCACCGGCGTTGAGGCTTTCTCTTTTGCGGAGTTGGGGCTATATCCGGTCAGGGAGTCTCCCACTGAGATGCCACCGGCGGTTGGTAGGACGAGGAAGCAGAGGAAAGGGAAGGGCAAGGGCACTACCTCGTCCTCGCGTGGGGGGGACGATGGTGGGCCGGGGGGGGAGCTGGCGGGAGAAAGAGGACCATATGGAGCATAGGGGAGTGCATCGAGCTGGCGAAGGCATGGGTCGGTATAGTCGAGAATCCCTACATCAGGGCTAACCAGCATATCGACAGAATGTGGTGGCGCATTAGCCAAAGCTACCTCCAATTCAAACCGCCAGGTGGGAAGCCTCACGATGGAGAGCAATGCCGGAAACAATGGGAGCGGCTGAGGAGGCACCTCAGCCGATTTTCCGGCATCTACCAAAACAACCTCCGCACGGCAACCAGCGGCATATCTGCCGAGGATGTGAAGGTTCTGTCCATGCAACAGTACCCCGAAAGTTCTTGGGTTTCAGGGAATTCAAATATTGGGAGGTCTATCTTGTGGTGCAGACTTCCGCCAAGTTTAATGCAGGTGTTGAAGCTGGCTGGCCGAAGCGGTCGAAGATCAATGCCTCCTGTGAGTACAGCAGCAGTGTCGGTTCCCACGAACTCCCTGACGCCGAAGCAGAGTTCCCGACCCCTCAATCGTCTTCCCGCCGCAGTCGCCCGATTGGGTAAAAGACCGCGATGAGGATGGCTAGGGGAAGCGCCAGCGGGTCCCACGAGGTCCAATCGGAAGCTCCTTCCCAGGTCACTCCCGAGCTCAACCATCTCGCCCGCATGCAGCAAACACAGAGCTTGCTAGACACCATGGACAAGTGGCATGCAACGATTGATCTCTTATACAAGATGATGTTGAAGGATGCCATCGACACTCTGAGGGGCGATTTGGGGATGGCACCCCTGCCCGGGAGTGGCGCCGGGACTGACGACGGGACTGGCGACAGGGGCGACGAGGAATGAGACGGGGCCGCATTTGTCGAAGCTTTCGGTTGTTTTTTTTGTATTTTTTATAATAATTATTTATGTTTTATTTAAAAATAAAGTGGTTGCATTTTTCCCGTATTCGTGTCGAAATTTTAATTCCATAAATTGCATATTTGTGAATTTGTGAATTTTTATTATTGTGGATGTCCGTCGGGATGTTCTTGGGGATGTCCGTCATTGTGTAGTGGGATGTCCTTATGACGTGGCAGTGCAGTGGGAGGTCCTTATAACGTGGCAGGAGGTGTTTTTGGGAAGTCCGTCGAGATGTCCGCTAGGACATCCGCACTACTGTGGATGCTCAGCATCTGGATCTACGGGTAACTACCTCACTATGTCTTTGTTTACAACACAGACATAATATAATAGTAATTCAAACTAGTAGAAGAGAAAAATGTCAACTACTAAACAAGAATTATTTACAACAATGACAGTGGCGACATGGATGGAATGGTGTCGGTGACAACAACCAGGTACTCGTTTCCCAAACTAAGCACCACTGTTAAGACTCCGTGGCACCGATGGTACTCTGAAGGAGTGGTTGGATGATACGCGGTGGGATATGAGAACCTGACATTTGTGACCATAGGCATTTCGTCCCGACCATTTTGATGACCTTTTTAATGTTTGTTTCATTGCACAAAACATTAGCCACATCTTTATTTCTTCCATACTTCTCCTGTCAAGAAAAATGAGAAGAGGAATTGGAAATGTTTTGAGTATTTATGATAAAAATATCTTTAATTTTAATGTCACCCACAATACATAAGTAAAAAATACATGCACATAATTTAAATTCAAAAGAGCTAAGAGCGTCCACAATGGGGCGCCCTATCCTCCGCCACATCAGCATTTTATCCTCCTTCCCATTCATCTGTAGTGGAACGCCCTATAGCCGTCCTATAATTTTAACTCCTATTTTATATTTATTTTTTATTTTTTATGTTTGCAAATATATCAATTAGCAAGAATAAATATAAAAACACCACAAATTAAAGGCAAATCCTATTGTCGTTATTTATTTTTATTTTTTATATTTTATGCTTGTAAATTTGGAAAATCGTCGGAATTTATTATTGAATTTAGAGAGAAATTGAGATGGGGAAGAGAGTGGAGTGAAATGTGTGAAAGGAGTAGTTAGGGACAGCTCCATAATATAAAGGCTATTTCCAGATTTGCCAGTTTATTTATGATTCTAAGTCGAATTGTTAACCTATAATAATACTCTTTCTGTCCGTAAAATAATGTCTCATTTTTCAATTTTGGTACGTCTATGATTTAAAGTTCCATTATTTTCCCCATTTTTAGTAAGTGTATTTTACATTCTACTAGTACTAAATTATTACACTCACATATTATTCTAAACCAATATATAAAAATGAGACCTATATTCCATTAACTACTTCCATCTATTTTTCTTCATAAAGATGAATAATTTCTTAAAATTTGTGTTAGAGCCACACTGGTACTATAAATGACGGATACAGGGAGTAGTAACTGACATGCATGCAAAAAAATTATAATACCAACAACATGGCTTTTCATTGCACTTTAAAATGGGTATGATGAAAACTTACAAATACATCATAGTATTAGTAGTCATTATCAATTGCTATAATACTTTTTCAAGAATGTTGAGTAACTAAAATGGTGTCGTGTAGTAAGCTGAAGCAAGTGAAGAGAACAATAGCAATGAGCTGGTGGAAAACAAACTAGGCATCCGCCGGCATGATTTATCTTGGTGGAATACTCTTCCTTTCAAGACAAATGAAACAAATTAAACTAGTTACACTGTTTGCATCGCCTCAATCACAATCTTTTTCTATCCTCCCAAAATCTACTTCAATCTTTCTTGCTATATAAGTGCACAAACATGTCTCCACATTCATCACTAAACAAAGCGTCTTTTCTTTCCAAAAACTAGAAATGAAAGGTGGAGTGATCATCTTTCTCATTTCTGTTGTGTGCCTCTTTGCCTCTGTGCAATGCAAGAACCGCGATCCTCTTCGGGAGCTGTTGAAAAGCCACAAGAAGAGGAGGTCGGAAGCATCTGCAGTAGTCGAGGATGCTTCGACTGAGTACTCACCGGTCTACATGTTGCCTCAAGACGGCCTAAAAGAGGAAGACAAGATCACGGGGCTGCCAGGCCAGCCACCGGTGACCTTCCCTCAGTATTCTGGATACGTCACTGTTGATCCTACCGCTGGACGCGCTCTTTTTTATTGGCTCACCGAGGCTGATGACTCCTCCAACAAGCCACTTGTGTTGTGGCTCAATGGAGGTTCGTTAAATTCTGGTTTTGCATGCACGTAAACTAGAAATTCGGCTTCCAAATACACCAATTTAATTGTTTGAAATGTGTACATGGCTTAAACAGGACCAGGGTGTTCCTCGATAGGAAATGGCGCGATGACAGAGCTTGGGCCGTTCCGTGTGAACGCAGACGGAAAGACGTTGTGGTACAATAACAAGGCTTGGAATACTGGTTAGGCCTAAAATACAAAATTTGTTGAAAGTTTGTAATAATAATATTTGCAAGAGAAACTTAGTTGTGGAAACTGTTTGGTGTATTGTAGTGGCTAATGTCCTGTTTTTGGAGTCTCCTGCTGGCGTTGGATTTTCGTACTCGAACACGACGTCGGACTATGTAACAGGAGACACCAAAACTGCAGCGGATTCCTACACTTTCTTGGTGAACTGGCTGGAGAGGTTCCCGGAATACAAAACTCGCGATTTCTACATAACCGGAGAGAGCTACGCCGGTCACTACGTGCCCCAACTTGCTCAGTTGATCCTAAAAAACAACAAAGTGACAAATCAAAGTGTCATTAATTTGAAAGGAATTGCAGTAAGTTTCTTCATGTGCCAAAACAAACTATTGACTTTCTACTTAGTTTGATCGATGATGATGTTTGCAGATTGGGAATGCTTACATTGATTATCTCGACGAAATAAATGGCTCGTACGACTACTACTGGTCGCATGCTCTCATTTCGGACGAGAGTCACGATGGAATCATCAAATACTGCAACTTTTCGGCTCCTGAAATATCAGACAAATGCGAACAAGCTTTGGATCAAGCAGATGATGAAATAGGAAATATATTCGGTTATGACATCTACGCGCCTCTTTGCAGTTCAAACTCTACTGCTCCATCGGTATACTACGCCTCTCGTATTATTTTTGGGTTAACTATAGTTTCTAGCCCGAACCTTGAGAATTTATTTTTGCATTGAAAACAGCTGTCTTCATTTGATCCATGCTCGAGTGACTATGTTTTCACGTACCTAAACACGCCTGAAGTGCAACAAGCACTTCACGCGAACATCAGTGGAGCTCTCCCCGGGCCATGGGACGCTTGCAGGTAATGCGATCTAACGGCTGAAAATGATATCATACGATAAAAAGTATATACAATGATGAACACTTGTTAATAAACTGATTTACCTTAATGTAGCAATCTCATATCGTGGACTGAAGAGCCGGAGACGGTTTTACCTGTCATCAAGGAGCTCATGGCTAGCGGCATTAGCGTCTGGATCTATAGGTAACGCACTATGTATGTCGTGTCGTTTGCAACAACAGACATACTATAATAGTAATTCAAACTAGTACAAGAGAAAAATCTCAGGTACTAAACAAGAATTGTTTACAACAAATGACAGTGGCGACACAGATGGAGTGGTGCCGGTGACAACAACCAGGTACTCGTTGCCCAAACTAAGCAACACTATTAAGACTCCGTGGTACCCATGGTACTATCAGGGCGAGGTTGGAGGATACGTGGTGGGATATGAGAATGTGACATTTGTGACCATAAGAGGAGCTGGACATTTCGTCCCGAGCTATCAGCCTGAGAGAGCAATCGCCTTCTTCTCGTCCTTCTTGGAAGGGAAGCTGCCTCCCAGCAGCTAAACATGTCATCAAGAGAGAGCTAAACACAGAACGATGTCAAAGATTGTCAGTTCTATCTATCTATCTATCTATCTATCAAAGTTCTACTTATAATAATAGATGTTTTGTGATGAACTTCTTAACGGTATTGTCATTTTCCAAAATATTAGCCACACCTTTATGAGGAGTTGGAAATGTTTGAGTGTTTATGATAAAATTCTCTTTAATTTTAATGTCACACATAATACCTATAAAATGCATGCGCATAATCTAAATTCGAAACAGTTAATGCAGTCATGACAAAATGGTGTCATAACAAAATGGTGTAGCCGAATGGAAGAATTGCACAATCGTTGAAAGACCAGAAGCATAATGATTGACTATAAATCTACCAAAGATTTTTTGGATTGAAGATGTTCATATAACTATCTACATTGTGAACCTATGTCCTACAAAGAAAGCTTTGAAGATGTTGGCTTATCATTACAACACTAATTTTGTTATGTCGTCCTTAAAATATAATCTCTCTGTCCTAGAAAAGTATGAACAATTGATTCGGCACGGGTTTTAATGTATAATTGGTAAAATAAGAAAGAGAGATAAAGGGAAGTGTAAGTAGTGTTAGTGGACAGTGAACTCCTCATTATTAGTAGTGCAGTGTAATGTAATAAGTTTGTAAATAAAATGATGTGTATGGGCAATGTATTATTTAACTATTCTAAAATAAAAATATTTATATTTTTCAAGGTCGGACTAATAAGGAGATATTTTATAGGATCACAATTTTGGATTCTGTGGATCATCCTTAGATATGTAATCATTTTGTGATGTCATAAATATGTAATCATTTTTGCATTCATATTATGAAAGAATATTCTCCCTTCTTTATCATTAAAGTTTCAAAGAATATTATGGTAGTTATTATATTATTAATGTTATTATTATTATTATTGTTATTATCTTGTTTCTATTTTTATGAGGAAACGCCGTATATACATTTTGCCACTTATTGTAATCAGAGTACAAGTATATATGTGGGCCAGTGTCAATTTAGTGTAAGTCGGTTTCTTGATTTTTATTTAATTATAGATTAAGTTGAGGCGTTGAAAGTGCAAGAGGGCTCAATTAATTTATGCTACCTTTTTAGAACATGTGATAATCAAGTGTTAAATAACATAATCCCCTAAAATTGACTTTTAGAGTTGCTCCTACTTAATTATTTGAGGTCGAATTCAGTTGATCAAAAGACAACTGCAGCAGCAATGCCAAAAATATTACTCCTATTTCTAGAACGTTAATTTATTTTATCACAAGATCCACTAATACATGCCTACGACGTATTTTTATACGTAACTTAAATATTAAAATAAATACAAGTTCGGTCTCATGGTTGGCTTCACATGAGTTTTATTATAGAAAATGTTAGAAGTTTTCAACTCAGTATTTATTCTTATATACACTTATACCCTAATTGCAAACTTAGTGTTGAACAACAAATGATCTCTTCAACCATAGTGATGAACATCAAATGATCTCAGAAAAGATCAATTCCAAAATCCAGATATATAAAATACTATAATTACTGATTCCCAGTAACTTATGTTTTACATAGGAAAATATATGATTTTATTTTTTATTTGTATAAATTTCCCAATCTTGTTTGTTTATATACTTTCAAATTTAATAGAATTCACTCAAAAAACTTGTGAGATAGATAAATTAAAAATGGCGGTGTTTTAGTGATTTGTCATAAAGATACTTCTACGGACGCACGGCATTTCCAACGAACACGTATTTAATTTAGCGAAAAACTAAACATTTATGTATTTAAATATTTTAAATATTTAAAGTCCATATATGAATAGGTAAATAACTTTTTTTTAAAACGTGATGGTTTGTATGACTGTAATGTTTAATAGTCATACAAAAAATCATAAATTAAATAAACATTGCAATATTTTTGACAATTTCTAGCTAAATCCAAAGCACGTTTGTTCCTTAAAGTCTTTGAGTATTTGTTGCTCAGAATTTCAATTCATTATGGCCATGTTTGGTTGTCAGGATTCTGTCTGGGAAAGTAATCTGATTCCTTAAATTTTAAATTCTTGTGTTTGTTTCCGTTTTTAATCAAACTGGGAATGTAATCAAAATCCTGAAATAAGGAAATTTAGTACAACTTTCCAGGATTCTGAATCCTAACTTTTCTTAGGTATTCTTTTTCCCAGTTTTAGGATTCTTACATATTTAATGCAATATAGTACAGTTTATTATTATTATTATTATTATTATTATTATTATTATTATTATTATTATTATTATTATTATTATTATTATTATTATTATTATTATTATTATTATTATCATCATCATCATCGTTATTATTTATTACAATGTTTTAAAAATAATTTAAAAGTATAAACAATACTTAATTTCAGGATAATAAATAACTATAATTCAAATTATCATAATTATAACTGTATTATTAATATTTATTTTTATTTTTATTATCATAATAATAATAATAATTTATTAAATAATTAAATATAATGATAATTATATAATAATATAATAATTATTAATTTATAAATTAGTAATTAACAATAAAATTGTAGTGAAATTTTAAATTATAAAATTTATTCAATTAAAATTAATTAAATATAATGATAATAATAATAATCTTATTTATTATTATATTATTATATATTATGATGTATAATCCATATTTAAACTATCCATCGTAATAATAAATAAAATAATATAATTATTATCATTTGTAATTAATAATTTATTAAATAATATGTATTATTATTTTTTATAAATAAAAAATGATAAGTATATTTTTAGTTTAGTGTTTAAATCAAATATACACTTTCAAATCTTGATATTTTCCAAACACGGGAAAGTAAAGTTATTAGAAATCATATTCCCGATATTCATTTTCCCAGGAATCATTTTCCTTGCTAACTTTACTTTCTCGCCAACCAAACATGGCCTATGTGTTTCTGGAAGAATTGAAATCTCGTATATTAATTACATAATAAATTATTTAATTCAAATTTTATTTTACACATATACACTGAGAAAAAGAAGAATCACTCAACTTGTTTAGAGTTGACAACATGAGAAGTCCAAAATAAGATAAAGTGGCAACGTTATTATACTGCAATACGGCAAGATAAATTGGTAATGATTTCAAGATTTCTATGCTAAAGCCTAAAACAAAGATCCGATATCCGAAAATAAACGATTTGTCATACTTTTGATTATATAATTAATTGCCGTTATATATTCCAAAAATTAATATCGATAATAAATGTCTAAATTGTCGGCCACAATACTCAATACCAATTACTAAGTGGGGCTGTCGACATCTTTGGCTGAAATACAAAATAAATTTTCATTTCTGTTTATAAAAAGAAAGAATAATGGAGTATGTTATATTATCAAAAATCTAAGGAAGTGAAAAAATTTAAAATATAAATTTGTTCACCCTAAATTTGAATTTGCTTTGAAAAATGAACACAATAACATTTGATCAAATTGTAAATTGGGTACGAATTTTAAGTCTATCCAATTAAGCGGATATTTTTCAATAACATCACAAAATTTCTTTGGTCAACCAGAATGGTACAGTAGTTTCTTAAGATCTAAAATGATACTCCCTCCGTTCCCGAATAAGAGTCGCTAATTTCCTTTTTGGGCCGTCCCCCATTCAGAGTCACTCTTCATTTTTACCATAAATAGTAGTAGGTCTCACATTCCACTAACTCACTCCACTCACATTTTATTATAAAATCAATATAAAAAGTGGGTCTCACATTCCACTAACTTTTTCAACCAACTTTTCTTTACATTTCTTAAAACTCGTGCCCGGTCAAACAACGACTCCTATTAGGGGACGGAGGGAGTACTATTGTTATGTGGGTAGTGATAAAATGCAAACTCATATATTGTACAAACTTCAAAATTTTCAAGACAACCTCAACACAATATCAAGTCAATATAAAATTTCAAGATTTTGATGTCAACACAATGTCAACACAACGTCAACATGGTGACAACCGTTGACACTGTGTTGATATTTTCTGTTGCTATTATTTTATAATCTGTTGACATTTTTTAACGGTCCAGATAATAGTTTGGAGTTTGTACAGTATTTAGAGTTTATATTTGATTACATTCAATTGTTACGAAACACAATTTTTTTTGCAGTAAATTGTGAACTTTGTACTAATATTTAAAAAATCTTCACGATTTTGTATAGTTTTAAAGAAAAGAATCGGCTTACAATTCAGATGTTTTTTTAATATCTAAATCTAATACGTTGATAAAGAACTTATGATGGGAGACAAGTGATCTTTTATGAATATACAAAATAAATAAAATTCGAATTCGAATATTGTCATATACTATGATTCTTGAGAAAATTACAATGCAAATTTAAGTATTTTGATTGATATCAATACTTTATATTGTTAGCCATATATTTTAATTGGTCATAGCTCAAATATTAGGAAGCTAATTCGTTTTGATTTACGAATGATTCATGACGAGGAAAATATACTTACAAATTAGTGGAGTAGTACCTTTTATTGTTTTGTATTTGTAATCTTTATTTTGCAGATATATAAAAATTAATTGTTTTATTACATTATTAATCTTCAATACACAAAATCACAAATGGTCCATAAACTATTGAGTTGCATATACATGAGATTCCTAAAAAAATATAATTAGCACCACTAGTCCATAAATTTTGAAGTTTATCTTTTCTCATTTTGAAAATGGGTTTTAAATATAATTATGACATTCAACTCAACGTTTTGTATAATAAACTAACTCTTAAAAAGGTCAACTGTTTGGTATGTCATTATTATCCATATGGATCAATTTAATTTTATGATATGTATGTAAACTTATCCAAAAAAATATTATATTTCTCAAATACCTTTTTAAATCATTAAAAAATTGTCTGAAGAAATTTTGTTTCGCATAAACTAATTTACTACTAATTAATCGCATATAAATTATACTAGCATTTCTTCGATATAAATGAACAAAGCATTTGGCACGGATTGAAGATCGCTTAAATCGTTACACATTTGAAGCCAGTGACATCATTTGCGTCGAAATTTATTTTAATCATGTCACCAAAATCTCCACTATGATTTAATTCTTATATATTCCAACTTTGCAGCTGTATATATCTGACTGGCAATTTAATTGATACTATTATATGTTATTATCCTCTTCTGTAACGTAGATATTTTCATCCGAAGAAAAGTACAATAATTAGCTTCATTAATTAGCATATAAAATGCGACAGATATTCGCAAGTTATTAAACAAGTGTCAAGTGGGTTGTTTTTTAGATAATTTTGTAAATTATGCCTACAATAACTCGTAAGTATAAAATTTTCAGTCAAATAGAAATAAATCCAATTGTTTCATAGTGTTATTTTACGATGCTGATTTATTGAGCTCGAACTTCTGTGATTGGAAAATCAATTTTCATAAAATAATTACAGAAGTAATCATGAGTATAATGAGACAACACATGAATTGTTAACTCAGTTCAATACAAAATATATCTATGTTTGAAGGCTATGCAAGGCCAAAAATTTTACTACTATAAATTTTAGGATAAAATTTTTCCATGCTCAAACATCTACCAAATAATCAAAGTCTGGATTATCGAAAACAGGGAAATCAAATTCGTACTTATTCATAGAAATAAAACAAGAAAATAGGATGATGAAAATTGAAATAGAATATAGTCATTAATACAAGAATTATACACACTATTCCTCTCCCTCTCAACCTTCACTGTACAAGTCTTTGAAAAAGAACTCACTTTTATGTCAAAGACACTCCCACAATAAGAAAAAACAAAAAAAAATAAGATTTTGAATAGAGTTTCACATGATTATAAAATTTTGATTGATGCCATTTAATCAAAGACTATTGGATTTCTTAAGAAACTCTTCCACATGATGTAAAACAAACTCTTTTTCCAGTTTAATAGTGTACAAACAAAATTTCAACAATCTTCACTTTGTTAAAAGAGAATAAACCTAATCCACAAAATGAGTAGAAACTTTGAATCAACAATACTAATAGTAATTTCTTTGGCACAAATAAAAAAAACTTGCTGCAAAAAATATTACTCCTACTAACTTCTAACTTTTGACCCTCCCAAAAGTCTTTCGACCATCGACACAACGTTCTTCACAATCCTTCCATTTATATTAAACCAATGCACATGTGGTCTAACTAATATCGTAACATCCTCATTCATAGCATTTGAAGGATGATCATACCCTCAATAGAGGTCTTCCTTCTATCACGTCGGTAGCTTCTTGTTCGAAGCTATTTGCTAACATTACTTCACTTTAATTAGCTCGACTTGGACAGTTTCTTTTCATATACCATGATTTTTCGCACTTCGTCCAACAAACATCAAACTTGAAGTTCCTCTTCCCAATTTGCTAATGGCCACCATTGATGGATTTTCTTTTAAGTATGCTCTTCATTTATCATTTTTTTCCTTGAAAACAAAGTTTACTTTGACTTCATCAAAAAATAAACATTCATTTTCAAACATCAAATTCGATTTCATATGCTTATTAAAAAATGTGGAGAGACAAGATGAGCCTTAACCTCTTATTTTCATCTTCAAGGTTTTGTAGGAAACCACGTGTGAAAATGTCAAAAGGCTAGGCCTTTGGCCTTTCATATGGTGTAACCTCCAAATGTTTATGAGGTGCCCTAATTGCAAGACCTTTCATTTATTTTTCCTAGCCTATAAATAGGCTTGTTTTGAGAGATGGAAGACACACCACAACATACACTTTCTCTTCTCTCTAGCTCAAGCATTCTAGTTCGCATCTTAGGAGCACTGCATTGCTCGGTTCTCGCCTCCAATTCAAGTTCGCCGGAGCCTACGAGTTTGAGGTGCTTCAACTCGATAGGAGGAAAGTCGTTTCATCTTTGGGGACATTACGCCAATCCGTGAGCACTAGCCGGGGCATATTTCGTCTTGCGGAGAGAGGGTCACCTCGACTCGACTTGAAGAAGAATATAGTTTGCATCTTGTTCCTTTTATTGTATTTACTTTGTTTTACTTACTTTCCAGTTTTTGGTTCTTTTGTAATAACAAGAGTTTGCCCGTTGTAAAGGCTGCAATATTTCCAACAGGTTTTGCTCCAATTATCTCTAGTTAGAAGATGATGTCATTAAGAGTACTCAAGTGAAATTTTAGCTAAAGTTAATCACACAAGACAACAGTAAAATAGTGATTAATTAGTGTCATACCCTCAGAGCTTTAAAATGACTTAAGAACTCCTATACTTTAATCATACGACATGAAACAATTCATTTTATTTAAGGCAATCAGAAAAACCCAACATAAAAAATTATATACTACTCAGTACTATTTTTAGTGTACATTTATTTGAGTAAATTAATATTAGATAATAAAAACCTGCAAACCCTGCAGGTTGTAAGATCGAAACTAACATTAAACTGTCAAAACAGCATTGACGTGTAATCATTATCATGATTAAGAGACCCTTTGCTTGATACTGGCATATTAATTCACTCTATTTCAATTCAACTTAAAAAAATCGGCTAAGAAGTCAACTCAAGCACAAATTTAATTTTTGATCACACATTTTTATCCATTTGCCCAATCCTTCTTTCCACCATTTACTCTGGGCTTCCATGTAATGTCCAAATTAAGCTATCGTAAATATTTCCAAAATTCATTACAAAACAAAATAAACGAACTGGAACTCCCTTATACGGCAACATATTTTTTCAATTACATTACTTACAAACAAGTATTTGTAGTATCTTCACCTTTGACAACAAGGGTGCGATCATGTGATGTTGCTACTTTTGCATTTATCAATTTTATTGGTTCAATAAATATGAATAGTTGTACTTATTATATCAAGGTGGATAGTATGATATCAATAAAAAAATTGGATCCAAAATTAAAGCAAATTCGAAAGAAAGCGCATCAGCATTACTCTTATCGTCCATAAATATATGCCTCATAAGTATTTTCTAAATATGTCTGTCATTGCATTTCTCTTTTATTTTTTAATATAGTGAGCCCAACATTCCACTAATTCATTTTACATGCATCTCATTATATAATTGATATGAAAATAATACCTACATTCTCCTATATTTCTTAAAATCAGAGCATAACTAAAATGTGATATATATTCATATACGGATGGATAAGTATTGGATTCGAATTCTAAGCATGCACATCAACAAATTTTGATTTTGTGATACATCAGTCACGGATATAAATGTTATAGCTCCATTACAATTAAACATTTAAATATGATCATTAGCATGTGTAAACAACATTGTTTGAACATCACCAGAAGACATCGTGTCATATACAGATGAAACAATTACGAAAAAATGATAGAGTATCTCGTAATATATACAGTATATTCTATTTTTAAACCTTGCCAGATTCACCGGTACATGATCATACCTGGGGATTTAAAATTACAACTACTATCCTAATATTTAAAAATCCAGTAAAACTATTTTAGCATATGCATCAAGTAAAAAAAGAAGTTGTTAGAGGTGTTAATCAAGACAATGAAATGTGACACTAGAGTCCATAGACAAAACATTAATCTCCTCCCATATAAAACAGGCCCACCCCCTCTACAAACCCATAGCCCCCTCCCTTCCTCCCCATTTCCTCCCCATTTCCTCCTTTATATATAAGTATAACCAACCTCCATTCCTTCAAAACCCCAATACTAAACAATGGAGATGGAGGTGATGATGCCTTCCCCCGCCCCCGACTTCAACTTCGACAGCGCCTCCACCACCCCTTTCATGAGCGCCCCCTCCAGCCCCACCCGCATCCCCTCCTCCTCCTTCTTCTACAGCGCCCCCACCAGCCCCACCGCCGCCATCCCCTTCCTCTGGGAATCCACCCCCGGCACCCCCAAATCCACCTATGATCAAGACCTCGACGACGCCGACTTCGCCTTCGACTTCAGCGGCCACCTCTCCTCCGCCCCCTCCCTCCCCGCCGACGAGCTCTTCCACGCCGGCAAAATCAAGCCCCTCAAACCCCCTCCCCGCCACCTCTACTCCCCTTCCAAATCCTCCCCCAAATCCCCACGCTCGCCGCGGAAGAACATCTTCTCCCCCCGCCACAAATCCAGAGACGAAATCGACCCCTTCGCCGCCGCAATCGAACACACCACTAAAGACGCCGCCGACAGAAGAGGAAGAGATAGAAGCAGCAGAAACAAAGGCTCATCGCGATCGCTCTCCCCCTTCCGCGTCTCCGACCTCTTATTCGAGCCAGAAAACGAAACCACGCATCATAATCAATCGAAATCGAACAGCAGCAGCAGCAGCAGCAGCTCGGTGTTCTCGTCGTCGTTCTGGTACAAGAAGTGGAAGATCAAAGACCTCTTGCTATTCAGAAGCGCGTCGGAGAGCCGCGCCAAGGATAAGGACAACATGAAGCAGTACTCGCAGCTGAAGAAACCAACGATGATGAATCGAAACGACGACGTAAAGAACTCCAGCTTCAGATCGACGGAGAGCGTCGGCTCCGTCTCCAGCCGGAGAAGAACCGGGCCGCCGATCTCCGCGCATGAGCTGCATTACACCGTCAACAGAGCCTTCTCCGAGGAGATGCGGCGGCGGACGACGCTGCCGTACAAGCAGGGATTGCTCGGCTGCTTGGGCTTCAATCCGGTGCCGCCGGAGATCTCCAAAGGCGCCGCTTCTATGCCGCGCGTTTGAGAAAAACACGATTTTCTTTTTAATTTATTTGTAGAGGAATAATACATTTTATTTTAATTTTATACGTATGATGAAATGAAACAATTCAATTTGTACACGTAATGTTTGTTTTACTTTTGGAATTGAAAGCCATCTTTCGGGACTATATGAGTGTCGATGACTTTTTTAATTATTGTTTGTTTATTATAGTTAGAGATAGAAATTAGAATAATAAATCTTGAATTGTCCAATTAGTTTTTGAGCATTTTAATAATATGGACGTGCGTATATTATAGGTAGAGATTTTAATAGTGAACTAAAAGTCAAGTATTTAGTTGTAGCGTGGCGTAGTGGGAGAAGTTTAATACTCCTACTATGGTCTAGTTTTTTAAGATCTGGTTGTGGAATTGTACATACTTACATGAAAAGAAAAAGGAAAAAGGAAAAAGGAAAAAGGAAAAAGGAAATTCATTTGTAGTATTCTAAATAACAATTAAGTATTCTAAATATGTTTACCGTTACGTAAGGAGTAGCATTAGAATTTAAATTCAACATGAATATATGTACATAGGGAAGACTTAGGGTAAAAATTTAAATGATTTACTTATCCAGCAAGAAGATTCATTCATAGTAAATTTTCACGATTGAATTATTAAAAATAATATTTCATCTTTATTTTAATAAAAAAATTTCTTTTGAAACTTTCCCCGTGTAACAAATAGTAAAATTATACAACTATAAATATATGGCTGGACTTATTATTATTATTATTATTATTATTATTATTATTATAAGAGGAGGATATGATTGGCTCTTGGCAATCGAATCTGATATATGCCCATCAATTCTAATATTTCTGCGTCATCAACAGACATATAATAAAAGTACAATAAAAACTATGGTCACTAATCTGTCGAAATGATTACGGTTAGAAGATTACTATGTGTGCCCCCCCAATCAACGACTTTGTGTCATGTCTCATAAATTGCAAATTTAGTAGTTAGCTAGTGCAGCCTCAAATAGTATATTCTGTACATATTTTACACAAAAATCGCATTTTAGCAGTATGCTCAATAAATCTGAATAATTTCTATACTTATTGATTAGGGCACATAATTAAATCTGTATGTGCAATAATGGACATTATATTAATTAACTGTTTAGAGTGCATCTCAGTACAATGTTACATGGTCCAGTCGGAATGTACTTCAGATGATGTCGAAATTGCAATTCGACTAGAAAATAAGATTTGTTTGCTAATTATACATAAAATAATAAATTGGATCATTAATTGTTTTCTTAATAATTACTGACTTTATTCAATTTAAATGAACCAAAATGGAGAGACATCATTCCAAGGTGTCACATTAATTTGATTAGGCATAGTTATTGTGGCAATAAAAGTGGTGCCACCACCAAACTTTTTACGATTAGTTTTCTTCTTTTTTGACGAAAGGTGAATTATGTTACATAATGCGAGGAAAATAATGCAAATTAAACCCTGTAATTGTGCTACTTTTTCTAACTAAACTTTTTCTTGCTTTGATTTTTTATTTTCCTTTGAGCATATTCTGTCACAGATGAGGAGGATGAATGAATTTAGTGAGGATAATGGTGGGTGTAATCATTATCCACATGTGTTTTGCTTTTGTTTTTTCTATTTTTTTTCTTTGCTCAACTAGAAGAGGTCCATTGATTATCTTTTTCGTTGCTCGAATAAAAAAGGTCCATTGATTTTCTTTAATGATGACAGCTAGTAGAAAATACTTTAGGTGACTATCCGATACGTGGCCTCTGCTCTAATAAATACTATCTCCGTTACCTAATAAGAGTCACACTTTATCATTTTGATCTGTTTCATAATAAGAATCACACTTTATTTTTACCATAAATGGGAAGTATGTCTCAAATTCCGCTAACTCACTCCACTCACATTTTATTGTAAAATCAATATAAAAAAGTGTCCACATATTCCATTAACTTTTGCAACTCACTATATTTTACATTTCTTAAAACTCGTGCCCACAATAAGAATGACTCCTATTGTGGGACGAAGGGAGTAGTTTTTTTTATTTTTCTATTTTAACAATGTTAATAATGTAAATGCCGCGATGTTTTAATATAAAGTGTAATAATACGAGTATAAAAATATTATTCACGATATAATTTCATTGAAGTTAATAGAAACATGAAAATTATAGTAAGTAAAAACATAAAGTGGTCAAGGAGTGAGCACTATTGGATCCTGACAAACCAACGTTGAATTTTGAACGATTGGAAAAGTCTAAGATGTTGACCAATTGATATTTTATGAATTTAGAAATAAATTATGCAATCACTTGATAAATAAAAAAATGGAAATATTTCCCATATGAGTCACGGAAATAAGACGCCACATTGATCGTTCTAGTGTTTAATTTCGCGTGGGTTTCTAGGAAAAAATTAGGGGTCTTCATGCTTTTAGACATAATTCACCAAAACCATGTTTGGTTGAGTAAGTAATACTGCTTCAAGGGAGAAGTACAATCAGGTGTGGTGCGGGAAACAGAACTCGTAGGGTCGAAATTCGCGGTCATTGCCGACTCGCTAACATCGTTTGCCGCTTCTTAATAAATTTTCTTTCCTCCCTTTCTTTTTTTTCATTCGTTCAGTTTTCATAGAAACTATCCCAACAAATTATCATGCATGCAAGTTCTTTGTTAAACTTTAAAAAAAAATTGGAGTTTGTATATATTGGGAAAAGATTTAGGCTTGTATATACCCTTTTATTTGGAAATGAGTATATAATTTCCAACATATTTAAGTAATTAGTTATTCACTTAGTATTTATGAAAATATTAGTAATAAAGAAACAAAATTCATATGGGTCTAATCTCATAACGGAGCATATCTCTACGTTTCTCTATGCTTAAATCCGGATTTTGACTAATCTTATGAACTTCTAACTTTTAGACGACATCACACAAAATTTCCCTAACAAAATAAAACTAAAAACTATTATCCGAAATATAACAAAAGCATATGGAAAGGTCAGACCAGGCCTTTGGCATTTAATTATATGAAATTTGGTAGGATAATTACCACTCTATGATATCAATGAAAACAACAGTTACCGACCACCCCACGTTAATTATATGTATTTATTACATTAGGTAATTGGTTAATCACATGTGATCTATCCGACCCAGTCACAAATTTGATACATCAACTAATGCAAAACTTTATAACTAACGTGACACTCACACTGTCAAATCAAATAGGAGAAAGCACATTAAAGAAAAACTAACTAAAATTATACTATCACAAAATATCCCCAGACAAATATATCCGAAATAGACCGCAGACACATCACACTTATATAGAAAGCTTATAGCTAAAACATGGAAGTAAAATCAAGTGGAGAAAACCCATAATCATCACATAACTAACACACAATCATATGAAATGATGAAAACAATCACAACCATAATAAAAAAGAATGATGATTCTCAACTCCAAGTCAATCATCCAAGGACTTAATCCAAAAAAATACCATTCAACACAAAAAATGTGTACAAAATAAATCTGAAATTTTTAATTGATTTGATAATTTATGGTGTGGGGGTCGGAATTATTCTGGTTAAATGAAGAAAATGTGGGTGGCGAAGCAAAATAATAAATGGAGTGTTGACTAAATTGACTAAGAAGTAAATGCAGTGTGAGTGTGTGAACATTGAGAGGAAGAGAATCAAACTCATGCGGCAGACTGACTACCCACCACCACGTGCCGTCGTCATCCACTCAGGGAACCACCGCCGACTTTCTTGAACACACCCATCCCTACTACACTCAAGTCTTCGCCATGTAGTTAGGAAACAACAACGCAACTTTTCCAATTACTCATTGACTCTCTTTCTCCCCTATAAATTACATCCATTCATTCTCTTCAAGGATAACTCTACTTCTGTATATTAGCTCGCAAAACACGTTAAAGTGGGAACTGTAATAGAAAACCGGGCACAATGGGTCGACACAGAAGGCATTAGCGGATTCAAAGTCACTATCTCTAACCAAAGCAAGACCATTCCCTCCCTAATGCATCAAAATAGAAAGACAGAGCAGTTTTGTGGGAACGATAAAGAACTATCCGAACGTAAATAACATAAACCATTTAGTTTCAAGTGTTTCTGGTAAAAAAGGGGAGCGGACAGAAAAGGAAAATGTTTTTTGTTTCATGAATATTCAGAAACTTCGAATAATTACCCATGTAAAGCTATAATCTTTGGAAGATACATCTAAGGTCATCATCTCTCGACCTACAAACAGAAACGCAGGTCTATTAATGCATGATACAAGTCCGTGCACAAACATTGCCGTATTCACCTTTTCCTGCATTGAAAGATAGCACATGCCGAAACATCCGAGTGCATCAATCACGTTGCCACTTTAAGCTTTGGACTCCTGCATGCATCATGTTTGGACAATCAGATGATGAGCTACTTTAGGAAACACAGATTCATATTCTATCTAAGCAATTCTACAGGGATATCTTCTTAACACAAAATTGATGGATTGGATTTGTAGAGCATCATTTAGAGGTAAATGTTTACTACAAAGCATAAGTTCTTTAATATGTCTAGTAGTATAATCAATTATAGTTTTGAAATTCACCACTTACAACAAACATGGAATGGTTTCTGGAAGCAAACACATATATATCAGGGCCTGTATAGACCAAGCAATGGTTTCTCCCTCTGTTCAACTCTCTTCCTAGCAGCCTCCCTAGCCTTCAGTGCAGCTGCTTCCTCTTTAGACACAGCTTTGGGTTTCTCATCTGGTCGTTTTCTCTTGACAGCAACAGCAACCGAGGATTTAGCACCTTTTGTAGTTCTCATCGGATTGAGTGGCGTGGAAACCAAGCGTCCGGGTGGAGGCCCACTTTCAGAGGTTGACCCACTTTTGCTCTCCGATGCTGATGCTGGCTTTCCCAAACTAGGTCTCTTCTTGATAGACATTGGGGAAGCTTGAAATGCTGCCAGGGCCTCTTCTTGAGGTACCCATTTACCTATTGTATTGGCATATTAGTAGCTTAGCACCTAACAGAAAAAAAAAGTACTAATTAAATACAGAAATTACTAAACAGAATGTGCATACCCAGAGAATCACTGTAGTAGAAGCCAGAATTGGGATCATAGTGAAAACCAGTTGTTTGGTTATAGTAGTAGCCTGATGAAGTGTCATGCTCCCATTCTGTCCATTGAAAGAGGAAAGTGATTCAAACATACAGATAACAAAAACAATTCATTGGCAAGAGAATGTGGTTGATCAGAGAAACTCGATTACATCAAATAACAGACATGCGATATTTTCAACGGGGCGCTTTACAAATACAAGTTTTTCAAATGGTTTGACAGCTATATAAAATTATTGGCTAAATGAAAGCATTATTCTATCTTTCACTAACTCTCAACAGATTGAGCACATGGCAGTCTCACTGTTGGTCCGGAAAATAAAATGATGGTATTCTTGATGAATCATATGAATACCGTTGATTATACGTAAGAGTTTAAGTAATCCTACATGTAAATCCATGAGACAGGAGATGAATCACATTATACAAATAATTTCGTTAATCATATTCTCTTGCAAAATTTAGTGATAAACTTAGGACATCAACAAAATGTGATTATAACAAGGATATCCACTTGTCATGGTGCTATCAGTGGGGTTGATGTGCATTTTCAAACTCAGATTTATAGGCAACTAAATAACAAATTGCAAAACCAATTTCTATCACCTCCAGGCATATCAGTTTCTAGGTCATCAACAAGTGCCTGGGCATTAGACTCCCTTGCCTCTTGAAAAGATGCTAAATCCTTCTGGTAGCTGCGGTTGGCTTTCTGGCACGAGTAAATCATAAGAGAACCACAGTAATTATCAAAAAAGTAAAAGCATAAGCATGGGACTATGGGAGGTATAATATATCAAGCATTAGCAATGAAAAAATTACAGCTATAACGAGATTCGACGGATTTGTGTTTATCCTCATTCCTCATTCACATATGGGTTCAAGTATACTAAAATAATACCAGGCACCTACAAGGAAAGGGTAAAAAAATAATACTATTGGAGAAAAGATGAAAAAATGAAGAAGGCCTCGTACAAGAGAAAAAGTGAGTAAATGTCTGAAATGACTACAAGCAGCAAAGAATCATACCATTAAAACACAATTCGTGAACAAAAATGGATGACATGTGATAAGGACCATGCCCTTCAGGCTTTCACTATAATAGACTAGAAACGTCTGCAAACATCAAACTTAAGTATGCTTCACAGGTTCACTTGACATAAAGAATTGTCCCAAGACAGGTAAATAAATATCATCAGCATTCCATATAACTTTATTCCAATGTTTCCCCCTTTTTACTAAAGTAAGGTGGTCCTTTTCTTGAATAAATAACAATAAAACAAATACAAACAGTATGATAAGTTGATAACTCACAGCTTCTATCTGTTCCAGGACTTTAGCTGCTTGCTTTAGTTCCTTATCTTTTTTCGCCTTGTCTTCTCGCATAGTATTAAGCCTCTTGGCAACACTATCCTTGTGCCGCTGCCCAATCTCATGATTTCTAATGCTGGCTGGATTGTTGGAAATGTAAATCTTACAGGTGTCACACCACTTGTTACCCTGACTGACCCAGTACTGGAGAGCAAAAGGAAGAACTTTTCAGATAGCATTAACAATATATCAATCAAAAACAATAATACAGAAAATAATTGAACAAATATGATTATGATCCATAGATATTAGAGACAGATTGTCAAGTTTTTTGCGGAGATACGGGGGGAGAGGCAAGCAACCACATATCATAACCCCTTCATCTTCTTAGGGATTGAAGTATATACTTGTAAATGCATTTTCAAGTTGGACAAGCAACAAAAATATGCGGAAGCTAAATCCACTTGGTCAGTCATAGATTTAAGAATTCTGCCAAGATAAAGCCATGACCAACAGGTTGATCAACACTTCTTATCCCCTAAATCAATACTAGGAAATCAAATTCCAAATAATCTATCTGATCTACGGATTGCATAATCTTTCAGAACTTAAGTTATAAAATAACAAAGCCCAACTAAATTTTTATATCCTTGAATTCAGATTCTTCTAGTTCTACTAGGGGGGCATGTTTCGATTTAGTCAAACGCGGGTTGGATCAAAGTTCAAACGTTCTTCAATAACGATGCAAGTATATGATTAATATTAAACCTACCACACGAAATCAATAATCAAAACATATCCCGGAGATTCAAATTAGGAACTTTGAGCGAGAAGCAAATAGAAATGCATCGAAAGACTTCTGGTCGTACCTCTGTCATGGCTGGAAATGATTTGGATCAGCTTCCGTTCCCGGAGAAGAGATACAAGTTTTCAAACGAGCTCAATCAATAAACCCTAACAATTTTGTTATCCACGTTCTTGGTTCTTCCCTATTTCCTATTGTGCCCAACGACAGCGTTTTCAGTTTTAAAAGCGCTCGGAACCTAGCAAATGTTCTGGTTTTATATCCAATTTTATGGAATTTAGAGATCCTGTAACAAAATTTAATTAGGTAGTAGTATTATTTACTTCATTAGAATTAATTAAGTAATAAAGTTGGCATTCTTAAGTTCATAAATATAATTAATATCTTCGTCTCATTCAAGATTCTACATTCTTGAGTGACAAGAGATTTTAGTAAGAATTGTTAGCTGGAGTAAGTATGAAAAAAAAAGTAGTAGTTGAATGTTTTTATGAGCTGTTAAAACTTTTAAATCTTGTCTCATATTGACTTGGTGATAATCCTAGCTCCTCTATAAAAGTATGGATAACTCTCTCCTTATAAGGCCTTTTAAGGGGTGAGTGGTCCATTTTTAATATGAACAAAGACGAAAGAGTGGGACAAACTAAAAATGAAAGATGGATATCTTAAATGATACAAATTAAAAAGGAAAAATGAACATCTTGAGTGAGACGGAAAGGGTACCATACACAACAAAAGAATATAATATAATATAATATTATATTCTAATTGAATAAACAGAATTTTAACTTTAGAAAAATTAATATACATTTTTAGAAAAATTAATACTATACATTTTCATTCTTGATTTCTTTTATTACTACTTATTAACATACGTAAAGATTCGAGTATTTGAGTACTCGATTCGTCATGTTAAGATACCCGTGACAGGTATTCAAGTATCCGAAAACACATATTGGCTCAGGTATTGGGTGTGCACATTGGACGAATTTCGGGTTTGAATACCAGTTTTTCAGGCCGGTTAGGAATAATAACGTTGTTTTATTTAATATTCTGATTTTATATTTTTAAAATTCTGATTAAATTAATAAAGATTTTTTGAAATGTTACCTCGTCACAAACACTATCCTTCCACAACCATCACCATGAAGACAGATAAATAAAGAATATAGAGGTTATGTAAACCACCATAATTTATACACAAAAATGAGCTAGGATTCTATATATTGATTCTGGGTTTATTGTTGGTTACTATGTGTTGATTTATTGGTAGTTGTTGTCATGAGATTTGGAGTTGGGATTTCCAATTGGTGTATTGGTTGAGTCAGGTGAGTGTTTATTTTTGGAATGAATTCAAATTAATAGAGAGATGAAATCAAGGCAATCATTGAGAAGATAAGTGATGGAAAAATGAGAGATTAAACGTAGGTCAGAGCTAACGTTGCCGAAAAGCCAGTAGAGAAAGGGTGGTTCCATCGGTCTCCAACCCCACAAAGTCCAACTCAGCTTCCTTCCCTTTCCCGACGAGCAATGTAGGTGAATTTCCAGTAGAGAGTGGTAAAGTTGTTCATCTAAATGATCAGATGAATTTGAAGGCCATCATTGCCAAGTTCTTCTTGCTCCTCCTTTATTCTTCCACCTTAATTGATTGAAGCGTTGGTATGTCTCCTATACATGACGGAATCTCCCTCAACCTCTTCACAAAGCGAAGATGAAGGTGCTCAAGGCGTGGAAAGTGGGTGTTATTTGTGTTCCACCACTCTACATCACAACTTTCAATCAACAAAAACTTGAGACTCGAGAATTGGCCTTCAAATGTTTTCCACTCGGACCCAGCCAAGGATTTCCTCTCCAGTTTGAGAACTTGAAGAAGAGGCAACAAACCTATCTTCGTCGCCATATACAGAAAACATGGTTTTATATGAACTGGTAAATTATTATAACTCATGTATAATACTTGCAAGCAACTCTTGTTATCATCCAAATTCAAAACTGAACTTAAATTTTTTTCAATAAAACCCCAGTTTTCTTTTGTGCGTTCAGACTTGGATAAGAGTCCTCCTACCACAACAATTGACAATGGAATCTCTTTACAACCTTTCACAATCTTCTTTCCAATATCTTCCAACTCAAGAGGACAACTTTCTTTTCCAAATATAGTATTGGAAAATAAGTTCCAACTAGCATACTCATCCAAAAAGTTTATATCAAGACTATTTGAGTTGTTTAATTGAGACGCCAAGTTTGATAGCCATGTAGTCGCTACTATTCTACTGCCATTTCTATTATCAGGAAAAGAATATCCTAACTCCATCCCATGCTTCAATATTCCACATATCATCCATCACAATAAAATATCTTCTTCCTACCAAATATTTGTGCAAATGTAATCCTAATTCATCTTCACTCAAATCACCCTCGATCCTCTTGTCTACTTGTCCAAGAACTTGTCTAAGAATTTCCCATGTATTATACTCTTGTCCAAGAACCTGAAGCAACAGTGGTAATAGACTTTATGATGTGTTGTTGATTTTGGACTACCATCTTCTCTTTAATACCAATCTTGATCAAATTCATGTTTTCTATCACCTTCTGCGCACCTGAATACCACCACGACTGGATTATGAATTTGGAGAGATATCTATTGAAGTTGAGAGATTACTAGCAAGCAAATTGAAAATCAAAATCATGATTTTATATGTAAGGCTCCAAGGCAAACAGAGATCAAATGATTAAATTCTAGTGAAAAAGACCTTGATAGAATTCAATGGAGCTGATCTTTACAACATCATTGCCTGACCTAGCAAGAATTTGATCCACGATATATGACTCGATTACATCTTCAGCATCGTAAGCTGCTTCTGCAATGCGACGCTCCCAGAAATCTTCTTCTTCGGTGTAGCCAGCATTGGAAGAATAGCCTTCGAGAAAGTTTTGGAGGAAAGTAATAAGTTGAGTGAGATATTCAATCTGTTTTTGATCGAGGGAAATAGGAGGTTGTGGATGAGATTGAATTTGAACTATGATTTGCACTAGAGAAACTAGAGCTCCATAGGCAGCCATTTCCAGATTTTTTTTTCTAGTTTCAGAACTGGGCAGTGGGCTTTTGAGAGACAAGGTATGAATACTTTGATGAATGATGTATGAAGACTTTGATGATATATTATTTCCTATGACTTTTGCCTGTGTTCACACGTAACAGAAAAATAAATTCTAGCCACAATATAATGCTTACGTGCCACAAGTTACTCCTAAAACTAACCGTTTTATATTCGACTTATTATGAAAAACAGAGGAAGGAATTGAAGAATGAAGATGGATACAATAAATATATTTACTAAAATGATTTATTGATTGAAAACATGGATTAGTATTAAATAAGAGCATACACAGAAATTTTTTTTAGAAAGAGCATACATAGAAATTATTCAAGCACCACTACCAAAAAAAATTTGGATTAAGACAATTTTCAATGGTATTAACAACGCTAATCTATGTGTCTAATTATATCACCAACAATTCATAAAGTGTCCTTATTGTTAGTGTCTCAATTAAAATTAGAAGACACAAATAGAAGCTTCCTAAAAAAAGTAAACCAATAAGATAATTTGTCTTCAATTTAAGGACGATTTCTTTTATATCCTAAATTATGGTTATTTTAAAATTTTTCAAATGCTAGTAATAATTATGTCCCAATTTTATGTCCCTAAAAGATAGGGGTAAATTTTTTATAGTGCACTCAATAGTACTAGATCTTAAAAATTTACTCCCTCCGTCGCCAAAAAATATGCACTTTGGGTTCAACACGAGATTTAATATAAAATTGGTAAACTAAGAGAGAAGTAGAGAGAAAAAGTAATTAAGGTAATTAAAATATTGTTAATAGGGAATAGGTCTCACCTCATTAAAGAGAAAATACTTTCTAACATTAGAAAGTGCATATTTTTGTGGGACGGACTAAAAAGGAAAGAGTGCATATTCTTTTGGGATGGAGGGGGTATAACTTTAATTCAACTATTGCATAAATCAACGAAGAATCAACCTTTTTTCTCCTTCTTACTTTTTTATCTATATTTATTTAACACACTAAACATTCATTTCTTAAACTCCGTGCCGAAAAGTTTCGCCTCAATTATAATGAAACAGGGGGAGTACTAATTATTTGTGGTAAATTTGCATGAGTATATTTAATAAAAAATATTCCATTTAATTATATACTCCCTCCGTTCTATGGTAGAAGAGTTATTTTGTCATTTTAGTGCATTCCATTGTAGTGGAGTCATTTTCTTTTTTTTTAGTAAAAGTCAACATATTTCTTCTCACTTACTTTACTCCCTCTTATTTTATTCTCTATTCATCTCTCTACCTTTTTCATTTCCTACTTTATTTTTCATTTAATTAACCCACTAAAGTCTACTAAAAATAGACATAGTTGTGTATGACCCAGATTTTAATATGCAATTGATAAAGTAAGAGATGGGGGGAAAAGTAAGATAGAAGTAGTGTGAGTAGATTATGAGATCCGTATTATTAGTACTCTCCTGTCTCAACTATGTTGAGTCATATTTTTTTTTTGATGTCCCAACTAAGTTGAGTCGTTTCCTTTTTTACAACAAACAAAACATTCAATCAATCTTTATTTTATTCCATCACCTATTTTACTCTCTTTATCTTTCTTACTCCTTCCATTCCTTTATGTAGGTATTTCTTTTCGACATGGGAATTAAGAAATATGTTGCATGAGTTAAGTAAATGGATAATAAAGTAGAAAAAGAAAAATGAAGAGAGATAAAAAGAGAAGAAAGGTTGTTGCTTTTGACTCGGCTATAATGAGACACCTAAAATGAATAAGACTTGGCTACAAAGTAATGGAGGGAGTACTTTATTCATCTCTCCTCCTTTTTAACATAATTTCTTAATTTCTATGGCCAAAAGTTTTGACTCAACCTAGTTGAGACATATGAAATAATATTTAAATATTTAAAACTTTTTATATTCGGAAATTGGTCTAATTTTGATCGACGGTCGAAAATGATAAAATAGGACTCTTATTTGTCGACGGAGATAGTAAAACTCAAATGCTCTCTCTGTCTCACAATAAGAGTCATATTTTGTCATTTTAGTCTGTCTCACAATAAGACTATTTCACTTTTACAATTAATAGTAAATAAGTCCCACCTTCTACCAACCAACTTAATGCACACATATTTTATTATAAAATTAATATGTATAAATATGACTCGTATTGTGGGACAGATGAAGTAATATTTTAGACCAGGAAATCGGGGTGGTGACTCGATAACTAAAAAAATGACGTGGCACCAATGCAAATACGATCTACGGTCTACCTCTCTCACACTCCCTTACCGCGTTCCAAACGGTGTCGTAGCCACCGTCGCCGCTGCAACCCCAATTCTCAGCAAAAACTCAAACACTTTCTCTCTCTAGGGTTTCTGCAACCATGGATCAATACTTCCTCCTGATGCTATCAAACCTCCTCCACTTCCACAATTACCTGGACCCCACCACCTCCCCCCTCCTCTCCTCCTCCTCCTCCGACGCCGCCTCCACCTCCGCCGCTCCCCTCCTCTTCTTCACCCTCTCCTCCGTCCTCTCCTACCTCGCCTCCCACCCCCCCTCCAAAAAGAAGCCCAAAACCTCCTCCTCCTCCGCCGCCGCCGCCAAACCCCCCTCCGAATTCTCCGTCGCTGCCTTCCGAGCCCTCTCCACCGAGCGCATCTGGGCGATGGAGGCCCCCCTCCGCGACGCCCAATGGCGATCCCTTTACGGCCTCTCCTACCCCGTCTTCACCACCGTCGTCGAGAAGCTCAAACCCTACATCACCCAATCCCAACTCTCCCTCCCCTCCGATTACGCCGTCGCCATGGTCCTCTCCCGCCTCGCCCACGGCCTCTCCCTCAAAACCCTAGCCTCCCGCTACGCCCTCGAGCCCTACCTAATTTCCAAAATCACAAACATGGTCACCCGCCTCCTCGCCACCAAGCTCTACCCCGAATTCATCAAAATCCCCGTCGCCCGCCGCCGACTCGTCGAAACAACACAGGGATTTCAGGAGATCACGCCCCTCCCGAATGTCTGCGGCGCAATTGATACAACCCCCGTCAAGCTCCACAAACTCAGCCCTGATGCAATCAACGGCTCAATGTATTATTGCAAATACGGATTCCCATCGCTTCTGTTGCAGGTTGTGGCTGATCACAAGAAGATATTTTGGGATGTCTGCGTGAAAGCCCCCGGAGGCCACGAGGATGCTGATCATTTTAGGGATAGTTTGCTGTATAACAAGCTGATTTCAAGCGACATTGTTTGGGATAAGGCGGTTAGCGTCAAGGGGCAGCCTGTGAGGCCGTATATTGTCGGGGACTGGAGCTTCCCCTTGCTCTCGTTCCTGATGACGCCTTTCAGCTACGACAGGACAGGCAGCCCTGCCCAGAATGCATTTGATGAGGCGCTGATGAAAGGGCGGAAGGCAGTGGAGGAGGCGATTGGGTTGCTAAAAGGGAGGTGGAAGATTATGCAGGACTTGAATGTGGGACTGAATCACGCTCCTCAAACAATCGTTGCTTGCTGCGTGTTGCACAATCTGTGTCAGGTTGCAAGGGAGCCTGAGCCGGAGCTGTGGAAGGAGCCAGAGGAAAGTGGGCAGACACCAGGGGTGCTGGAGAATGAGAAGCAGTGCTATTACTATGGGGGGAACTTGAGGCAGCTTTTGGCCGATGATCTCTATCAACGACTATCATCAAGATGAGGGGCATTGTTATGCGGTAAATGTAAGAATATCGATCGTTGTATTACTAGCAGACCGTAGCATAATATATTCTATAGTTCATAAGATGAATTAGACCGACTTTGGTCCCAAACTCACATTGGAAGATATGAATTTGGTAATGTCTCTTTTGTAAGTTGTTGCTTATACTGTGCTATTGCTCAACTGTGGTGCAGAATGAATTTCTTTTTGCCTTTTCCTATAGCCTTTTCACATAGTGTGCTTGATTTTTGGGTGTTTACTAGTCTACTACCTCCATTTCTATGGAACACTGCTGTTAGGTCTGTATACAATGACTAAGGAACTGATTTTGAGTACTCTGAGACCTGACTATTTATATCAATAGTTGTTACATTCTTGAAAATTTTGATGACCTTCTCAGAATATTAATGGTGGAGATTGGCCGGAATCCTGATACCCGGTTCCTTGATTTCTTCTTCTTATTCTTCCTCCCATCGCAAAAAAAAGAATATGTAATGGATTGTTCAAGGGAAGGAATTGAATTCTATAAATGACTTGGGATATTTCAGGATCCGTTCCTAGTTATATCCAGATGTGGCTAACTATCTTTGTGTTGTTTTTCTTGTTCGTTACCTGGAAAGAAACATACTTGAATATATGGCGCAGTTCCAAAATTTAACCAAATGGTAGATTTGAATGCCATTGGCATAATCAGGATGTACATATATAGTCATATACCATACATTTGTACGGTCATGAAACAATAATGATAGAATCTCGCATAACTTAGCTCTTCACATCTATCCAGAAAATACTTCTGTACAGTTTTGGTGTATATTGTTTGCTTTCTCTCCAAGAACAGATAACTTTACTGGTAAACAGGATCATATTAATAAACGAGGACTCAGGGACCCCAAACATGTTTGATGGTTGGTTCAGGGCTGCAGTTCAGTTTTATACCCGTCGTTATCTGAAACATTATTGTAGCTCTTACGGTGTCTTTGCAGGAGAGCATGGCTGCAGGGTGTGCAACAATTTAATGAAACCTTGCAAGGTGAGCTTCCCATCACTGTGCCTTATATGCTCTTGCAGAACTACATGGATTGGCACCGTAGGGCTAAGCCCGAGTTCCTGGTAAATTCGCATCAGTTAAAACCCAGAGGAAAAGATGGCTTCTTGAAAACTTAAGAACAAAATCTAGCTTACTGAAGCTAGTTCTTGAATGAGGATAGCTCTGTTTCCGTCTTTCTCAAATATAGCATATGCAGATCGCACTCGTTCTTCCCATCCGTCAACTATCTCCATCTGATGGACACTTAATGCAGCTGCATAGAACTCATCACGATACATCTTTCTATACCCAAGTGCGTTTAGCTGCAATATCTGTCAAATAAGTTGTTGGTCTATCAAGAAAAACAGTATTTTTGTTGTTACCGGTTCGAGGAAATCCAGGATCCGGGATTCCTTCATTGCATCTGTTGCGCTTCTCATCAGCGCCTGCCCGGAAAAGAACTGTGTTCAGCTTATGAATGAGAAAAAAGAGCAATGCTGTTGGTTTATGATATGAGAGCAGACCAATTTTATGGTCTCTAAAGTTATGCCTCCATTGGCATCTGGACTCAGCAATCCAAATTGTTTCTCGAGGTAATAGAGCTCGTCCCCCTTCAATACTTTCGACAGAGCCTGCAAGGATCGGACGAATAGCACCATCAATTTAACGAGTTCGAAAGCACCTAAATCGTGAACTGTAAGCAAATATACACACCCTCAGTGCGGCCCTACGCAGAGGCGACGAGCACATGTATGCCCTCATGGGTCTAAACACATGAACGTCGAGCTGGAGCTTTACCTTCTCGTGATCTCGGAGCCATGGATGACCTACAAACGAGATGATCAGTGAGGGTCTGAGACGAGTAAAAGGAAGTTGCAGCATCGCTAAAATAGGATGACTCACATAAAGCCTGAGCAGCTGATATTCTACGGCCGGGATCCTTGCATAGCAGGCACCTTACCAAATCCTTGGACTCTGAAGACGACGATGGCCACGGGTCGTCGTTGAAACCTGGGCTGGCTTTGAGAACTGCTCGGAAAATGCCGGACTCTGTACGAGCCCAGAATGGGCGGCTGCCACATAGTAGTATGTATGCGATCACACCTATGCTCCAAATGTCGGCCTCCGTGCCATACGATCGGCGTAGAACTTCGGGTGCCACGTAGTACGCGCTTCCGACGATCTCATTGAGCTTTTGATCTGTTAGCATTGGCCATATAATTGGATCACTACCAACAAACTAATACAAACAAATTAGCAAGATGTTGAGGAAGGAGAATAAACCTGGTCTGATGATATCTGATAAACCAAAATCAATAGCTTTTATCTGAGAATCTTCATCTTTTGAGGAGAAGAGGAAATTCTGCACAATGATGCATATATAAGACTAAAATATCAATTTGGTAGTACTATATTTCTATTTATTTCGAAAGGATACTTATTGGGATACAACATTCTGAAGTTACACATGGACATCGATACCTCCGGTTTAATATCGCGGTGGATCACTCCTTGGAGGTGGCAAAACGCAACGACGTTCAAAATCTGCACAATAATCGTCCTCGCTTGATCTTCTGTGAATTTCCCGCCTCTGGTAAAACATCCGAACATGTTAGGGCGACCATCATGCTTACAAATCACTACGAGTTAAAAGCTCAAACGAAATAGAGTATAGAACCGTTCAAGTATCCTATCAAGAAGCTCTCCCCCTTCACACAATCTGCAGAAAAATCAATAGAGCTTTATTTAGGAGTAGTACCAAATGGATTTGGATGAGATTGAAAAGCAGTTGTGGAGTTCAAAGTTTACTCCATGACTATATAGACGTTCTCGGAATCTTCAAATGCATCGTGAAATCGGGCGAGATTAGGATGACCTGCCAATGCTCGCAAGATCTTAACTTCGCGTCTCACATCTTCTATGGCAACAGCTGTTGTCATCTGCTCACCACAACCATGTCAAGAAACCAAGATTCAAGATAAGGTAAAGTTTAAGATATGCTTATTAAAAGTGACAAAACCATCCTACATTTTCCTAAAAAACTCTAATCATAACGGTATTCTTGCAACCGAATGCCTTGAGATAAATGCCATCACCAACTTGAGGCCTAACCACCACCATGGATCTATCTATTTACCGGAAAAGGTGGTGGTCTCGTTCATCACGATGAGTTCATTATGTTTCGTTTTTGCTGCCACTGTTGATAAATTTTCTGTAATAACTCTAAAGCTCAATCCCTCATCAAACACAAAAAAAGTAAGGAAAAAAACATGATTTTACTTCTAGTTTTCCACTTTGGGACTTCACACCATAACTAAAATGGCAAAGCATAAACCATTTCTCAATAAGTCACAATCTGTACAAAGTCATATCGCAATTATCATCACTATTATTGAGCATTCAAGATGAAGACCTAAGTGGGCTCCTAGACTTTCCAAGTCACATTCAATACTACATTTTCGAGAAGAAATGATTGGACTGTGACTATTCATCACCTAATTGATAATGCATTTAAGTATGAAAGAAGTGTTATGAATGAGTCATGAATCGGACAGTTTCTGATACACTTTGAACTCTATGTTCCACCCCCACAATTATTAAGCCTCAGAAATGGTGTTTCAGTCTCCTCTTTCATTGCACTGTAACAATTCCCTTGTCCAATTTTACATGGAAGAGAGGGATTCATTGAAATAAACATAGTAATAACTCTATATTATGACACAGCAGATTCAAATAAAAGCATAAAGAAATCTAAAATCTTATCTTTAAGTGCATAAGAATTATCAAATTCAAATCTACCAGAAATAGTCTCTCTTTTTATAAAGTATTACTAATGGATCCCATTGAGCCCTACAGTGACCCGAATCTCGACTTTTTGAATAGAGGAGAAACGTTTTATCAACTAAGATGTTTTATCATCTGACTAACCTTAGACTTGGGAATGATCTTGACGGCGAGTTTATGAGCTTTGAGGTCACCCTTCTTGGCAATGGCCGAGCAGGTAAACCCAAAATGCCCTCGCCCCACCACTTCTCCGATCTCGAACTTGCTCGCGAACTTCTTGGACAATCCGAAGCTCTTATTCAAGCCTACCGCCGCCTCATCCTCCTTCTCCTCCTCCCCTTCCGGAATCTCCGCAGCATTAGGCTTCATCGAGGCGTGCCTCCTCAGCAGCGCCGCCATCAAGTGCTTCGCCGGCGACGGAGGGGGATTGGGCCTCCTCCGCGGCGTCTCCGCCGGTGTCATGCTCTCCGCCGGTGGTTCGGAAAGCTCCGGTGGCTCTCTTCTGGCGTACGGGTTGGGCTTGGGCTTGGGAAGTGGCTTCGAGGTGAAAATACCCATGGCCGCGCCGCTTCAAGATTCCTCCGGCGACGGCGGCGGAGTAAGCTTTTTATTGTTCGGATTATGGTGATTGCATATTGAGGACAAGTAGTTTGTATTTTTTTTATATGTAAAAATAATTGTGGGAGATTAGTTGCTTTAATTTGTAGTAACATGGAATTTGTGTTGCATCGTTTGTCTTTGTATGGGAATAGTATATAGTAGTATTAGTAATTTAGTATAGATGTAGGTGTATACTAGTATATAATTATAATTAAATTTATAATTTGCATACAAGATTTAATTTTGTATATGATGTATTGTATTTATCTTACTCTATTGGTTCAGTGAAGATGTCTACTAGTTTTGATCATCCACAAATAGGAAACCCCAACATTATAAAAGACTTTTGTGATAAATAAACAATAAATACGACTTTCAAAGTGTCCTAAACTGAGACACACACGTGTAGGGGGTGTGTGTGTATGATCGTATTTAATTAAAATCTGGCATATGATGTATTGAAGAAATTGATCTAAAATTCTCAATCATTCAACTTGAAGTTGAAGAGGATGGATGATCTAGATGATTGGTAATAATATTGATAAGTTGTGGCATTATCGTCAATATACCACCTAAAAATGCAACGACATTAATACAATGCAATATATATATAGCTATAATGTGCTTTTTGACAAATTCTACACAAAGCTAATTCTATATAAATATAATGTTATTTAAAAAGAAAATAATTGTACTCCTAGTAACTCACATAGCATAACATGTAAATACACAAATTTTCAGTAATCTCATGAATTACACACAAAAAAAGTGTATGACAGTGCATAGATTTTAATTGTTGTAACAAGATTAAAATTCTCAAGTTTAAAGATGACATTGACAAATTATACAACTTTATCTGAAACGACATAGTATTGGCCGCCAGAATCCAGACAATTAGTCCATATAAGCAAGCCATAGTCCATATCAACTTTAAATCTGATACTCATGATAAAATTACGATATACTTCCTCCCTCTCAAGATAAGAGTCATACTTTGTCATTTTGGTCCATACCCATAATAAGAGTTACACTTTATTTTTACCATAAACAGTAAGTAGGTCTCACATTTCACCAATGTTTTAAAAACAGGACCGGCAAGCGAACCGGCGAAGCTACTGGTTCACGGTTCAACTGGTCCAACCGGTCCAACCACTGGTCGGGCCGTTTTACTGTAGCATTTATAATTAAATATATTATATAAATACTCAAATATATTATATATAATAAAATATAGTTTTGATCAAATTCATATAATAAAATGTAGTTTTTGATCCAATTTAGGGAATAATAAAATCTTATTAAACTTAATTGAGGATAAGTATAATTAAATTTTAGTGAAATATAAATATAATTGTATAAATATATACCTAATATATTAAACTTATATTTAATTAAATATATATATGACAATATTCAAATTTAGTGTGATAAATTACTATCAAAGTTTATTAGATAACAAGTATAAATAATATAGTTTATTTACAATTAATCATAATTAATTAATCAATTTATAAAAATAATAATAAATTATAGAATGAATGAAAATTTGTTTATTGATTATAAGAATAATTAAAGTTATTATTATGTCACAACAATTGAAGTGGTGGAGTGGTAATGGAGTTGGACTTGCATGAGGTCTATGGTTTGAATCTCATTGAACTCAATTTTTTGAAAAAAACTGCTGAAAATCAAGAAAACCGGTTCAACCGGTTGGCGGTTCCCAGTCGAACCGGCCGGTTCATCCGATCCAAAACGACTCAACCTCCCAGCGGTTTTATATGGTGAATCGGACCGGATTGAGCACCGGTTCGCGGCCAACTCGGTCCGGTCCGGTCCGGTTTTCAAAACACTACATTTCACTGACTCAATTCACTCAAATTTTATTATAAAACTAATATAAAAAAGTGGTCACATAGTCCACAGCGAGTATCAAAAGTCTATATATATATATATAGGGTAGTGATCAATGTATAACTAATCTTAAGTGTATAACTAGAGAACAAATCTCAGCCACACATCTTAATGGAACAAATATTATTTATTTTAATTATAGAAAATATGCTGAGGGTAATTTTGGAAATCACATTATGAACATAAGATGCGTTCCAAACCAGATTTCATTCCAAATCTGATCTATTTCCTTCTAAATCTGCTTCCAAATCTGATTCCAAATCTGATCGATTTCATTCAATTCATAAGAAAAATCACGATATATAATTAGGAAGAAAAATATCCCAATCCTAATTTTTAAACATCAATCCATGAGCAATTAGGTAGGAAATGTACTAGATGAAGAAGCAGAAGCGTGAGCTGAGATGAATTTGGGGGATTGCTTTTGAGATGAAGCAGCTCCATTGGAGATTGCGAAATTGAGGGGCGTAAACAAGCTCGAGTTTCTCCATCCCACGCCGCAACAAGAACTACGCACACAAACAATAAGAGAATCGCACAAATTGGGGAATCGCGCGAAGAGGCAGGCCCAGGTGCGGCGCTTGCTCATGAGGCGGAGCAGCAGCGCCGTGGAATTGGAGAGCTCCGGCAGCGGGGGAGTCCGCCATGGATTGATTGTTGAATTGGGGGAATATTTGTTGGATTGAATTGGAATTGAGGTTTGCTTTTGGGGAGGGTTTTGTTTGCAGCTTGGATGGTGCCTTTTTCTTTTTTGTGTTTCTCTTTTTGGTTGGAATGGTGCCTTTTTCTTTTTTGTGTTTCTCTTTTTGATTTGTGTTTTTGATGCATTATTATGTAATTGTTTGGTATTCTAATACGTATTCAATTCTAATCAATGTACTTAGATTGGTTGTATACATGCGGGAATCAGTTCCACCAATTCATAGTAGTACCATTTTAAATAAAACACATCACTATTATAACGATCTTACTTCACTCTTGTTTACAAAACACATCACTCTTAGCATTATCTTACTTCACTCTTGTTTACAAAACACATCACTCTTAGCATGATATTACTTCACTCTTGTTTACAAAACACATCACTCTTAGCATAATCTTACTTCACTCTTGTTTACAAAACACTTCACTCTTGTTTATAAAACACATCACTCTTAGCATGATCTTACTTCACTCTTGTTTACAAAACACTTCACTCTTAGCATGATCTTACTTCACTCTTGTTTACAAAACACATCACTCTTAGCATGATCTTACTTCACTCTTGTTTACAAAACACATCACTCTTAGCATGATCTTACTTCACTCTTGTTTACTAAACACATCACTCTTAGCATGATCTTACTTCACTCTTGTTTACAAAACACATCACTCTCATCTAATCCCATCATATTCTACCGGAGCTTGTTTTTCATTTTTCCATCTCACCTCATTCTCTGGTCACCATCAACGATTGACCGTTGCAATACCTAAATCGCGTTTTTTGTTCACATTTCTTTTCTCTCATCCGATTTTCTATCAGGGGATATTCCCCCCCTAGCCTTAACAAAATTCTTGATTTGTCGAATATAAACCTTGAGTTGCACATCAAACCTAGCAAACAAGTTGAGTATGATAATTCGACTCGAATGTAAATACTCCTACATTAAATTAATTGGTTCGTTGAAATGTCACGGTATATATTCATGTGGTTTCTTTCTTCTATCTCTTGCACGAGCATACAAATGATGTCTCCCTAATAAATAATTTCAATCAATAGTTAGTTATATTTTCATGATTTCTTAATTTGATTTTGTTAATTTGTATTAGAGTTTATAATTATATATACTCTAGTTATGAATTAATTAGATCTTGATTACAAAACACATCACTCTTATTCTGATTTTACGTCACTCTTGTTTACAAAACACATCACTCTTATTCTGATTTTACTTCACTCTTGTTTACAAAACACATCACTCTTTTACTTCACTCTTGTTTACAAAACACATCACTCTTATTCTGATTTTACTTCACTCTTGTTTACAAAACACATCACTCTTATTCTGATATTACTTCACTCTTGTTTACAAAACACATCACTCTTAGCATGATTTTACTTCACTCTTGTTTACAAAACACATCACTCTTAGCATGATTTTACTTCACTCTTGTTTACAAAACACATCACTTTTAGCATGATTTTACTTCACTCGTTTAGAAAACATATCACTCTTAGCATGATTTTACTTTACTGTTGTTAACAAAACATGCTTTTTTAATCATCATCATCAGCTGTTACTGCATGAACATTGAAAAACGATATACAATATACTATTTCTGTTGGATTTAAGGTAACAACAAAATGGTTGAAAAGAATGAAGAAATATACACTAGTGGTATAATCATAATACATGTTTTACAATAATAAAAATCATCCATCCTCTCCATTAGCCTACTAAGAAAAGGTTCAAAATATATTAACAAAGATAGAGATAGAGATACAGATAGCTCTGCCTATGCACAATAAATTGTTGTCAGTTCAACTCGTTCATCATTCTCTCGAAATCCCTAAACGACATTCCACGAGTCAAAACCGGCGCCGAATTGTACGAAACCGAAACTGCGCCTGCTGGCGGAGCGGAGGCGGAGGCGGCTAGGCGGCGGGGGAATAGTAGAATCCTTTCCCGTGAGGCTCTGAACGACGGATTTGAAGCTTCCTGAACAGAGAAGAGGAGAAGAGGAGAAGAATGATCGCGGTTCTTTTCAAATGAATTCAATTTGCCGACGTAACCTAATTTTGGCTATGCAATGACCATTATACCCCTGCCTTGTTATTGTGGAGTAAATTTGTGATTGGGGGAACTAATTTCTCTTTAAATTAGAAAATTAAATGTATTAATACTAGCCCTTGATTTTCTTGATCTTGTGATTGTGATTTGTTCTCTAGTTATTTGGTTAAGGGGTGTTTGCCATAGATCACCACCCTATATATATATATATATATATATATATATATATATATATATATATATATATATATATATATAGGATTGTGATCAAATACAAACTCTCTATAATACAAACTATACAAACTGAAGTCAACGGAGTGTACAAATTATGTCAACGGGGGTTGATGTCAACAGGGGCTGATGTCAACGGAGTGTACAAATTCTGTCAACGGGGGGACTGATGTCAACGGAGTGTACAAATTCTGTCAACGGGGGCTGATGTCAATGGGGTGTACAAATTCTGTCAACGGGGGTGTACAAATTCTGATTGTTCGATGTCAACGGAGTGTACAGATTTGTAGGAAATGTTGACATTAGAAAAATCTCTTATATTAACCGTTGATTAATTGTATTAAGTGAGTAGGATTAAAGTTTGTATAGTTTGTATTATAGAGGGTTTGTATTTTATCACACCCCTATATATATATATATATTGTCATATGTGTGTATGTGGGTAATCTATTGAGTATAAATTTGAATATTTATAAAGCAATGTCCCAAAATATAAAGACTGATCTATTGGATCAAGTTACTCTTATTCAAGTCAACATAAATCTCAATTGTATTTAAGAATATTAGGGTATAAATTATGACTTATTCGCATGCATAAATGGCTAAGTAATTGATTTATGGTTTGATTTGCGATGTAGACAATTTGGACTATGCTGAAAAAACACGGTTCCCTATTAACATTCTTACCATCTTATGTGATAGTCAATAAAATTCATTTGTTATGGCGATAAGTAAAATTATTTGACTGTCACTTTGCTTGCATCAATTTTGTATTATCAAGTGGTACAATTATTGAATTATATGTAAAATGTCAAATTTAAATAATAAAATATCACAAACAGCATTCAATTATTTTGAATAGAAGAAGTATGATCTACTTCGTCTCATAAAATAATGTTTGGGTTGCCTTAGATTAGTGCAGACATATTTTTTGTCATTTTTGATACAATTTTTTTTAATCTTTTATCCCATTTTTCTCTACTTATTTACTAGTCATAACATATCATTTTTCCATTCACAACACGGCGTACTCAAGAAAGCAAGGCTCAGTGCACAGTAGTCCATCGGTCCCACCTAAGATGCTTTCACGTTCACTTTTTATATTTAGAAATAAATCTCTCTCTACTCTTTCTTTATTAAAATATTCAACTATATTTTTCTCTGTACTTATCACACCTAACAACTTCTCCTAAAATCTCTGTAATTCAAAAATATGGACATCTTGATTCTTGAGTGGGACGAAGGGAGTATGTATTTTTTTTTGAAAAATATGAAGTATTGATTTATTTTTTGTTGAAAAAACTTATCCTTCCGTGCAATTATTATTTTAGCTATACCATAATTTCCCAGCTATTCATGTCAAAATAAAATAATGGAATCAATAATTGATCAATTTATGTGGTAATTTTAAAAATAGCATGCAGAACTAAAAGTATGTGATAATTTAGTAATTTACTATCAAATAATCCAAAATAAAAATAAAGTAAAGTTTAGATCTAAATACAACTTGTTTCAAGATCCCAAAATACATAATCTTTTTCACGTAACAAATGTCTATTGATATAATTGACAAGACTCGTATTTGAATGATTTGTCTAATATTGAAAGCTTAGTTTTTGTAGCACCGCATATGTGGTTGCAACCTCCTTCAATATTGTGGGACATCTTTGTGGTCGTTACCTTGCTTCTATTTTCTCTACGTACTACTTCATCTATTTCTTAAAAATAGAAATTTTGAAAACGATACGAGTTTTAATGCAAAATTGGTAAAGTAAGAAAAATGAATTGAAAAAATGGATAAAGTAAAAGAGATATAAAGAAAAAATGGTGAAATTAGTGTTAGTAGATTCTGAGGTATTTTCTAAAGTAGAAAATATCTATTATTAGGAAACGAACTAAAAAGAAAAGAATTTATATTTTTAGGAAATGAGGGAGTATTCCTTCTCTGAATAAATATCTTCTATTGATAAAAATTGGTTATTAAAAAAGTGACTAAATTAAAAGAAAACTTAATTATTGCTTAGAAATTTCCCGAATTATAAAATATATGCATTGATGATGAGAGTAGAAATGAAAGATTGACACTATCATTTTAAACAAATTACTAGATTTCAAATGACACTTATTTGAGGAAGAACACATTGATGCATCAATATTAACCTTAGTACTATAAATATTATATATATAAAGATACGTAATCAAATGCAAACTCTACTTAGTACTAGTGACCGATTTAAGATTTTTAATTTGAAGGTACGACTTTTTGGTATTGCCGATTTTTAATTTTTGATACTAGTTAAATGAATATATACCACACAAAAATCAAAATAATACTAAAATTCATGCATGTGTGATTCACTTGTCATTTCTAAATTCAAAATGATTTTTTTAAAAAATTTAAACTCCAACGCTAAACAATACGTGAGAAATATATTAAATCAGTAAAAAATGTTCAACACAAAATACACTTATCGTTCTTATTTCTTAATTTATTCAAGGAGATGGTGGGCCTTTTTAAAATTAATGGAAGAGCAAATAAAACCAATGAACGTATGAACCGATTCATTTACTGGGCAACTAGTAATTCATTTTATAAAATTAATTAATTATATAACAATAATAATTGTATAAAAAATTAAATCATTTTATAAAATTAATTAATTATATGCTCCATCCGCCACTGCTTGATACAGTACTATATTAATTTATTTTAAATGTCAGTGGTATGCATCTTTTTAAATAAAAAAAAGTTCAAGTAAAGGCAAGATGCAAATGAAAGTTCAATGCTTTTATTATAGTAATAGTAGTAGTAGTAGTAAAATAAGAGGATCCAAGTTCAAAGTTCAATGCTTTTATTAATTATAGTACTATTAGACATAAATATCCAAATGGACTCATGTCAGAAAATCGCCAAAGGTGTCAGCAATTAGATCTAATCTCTAACAATTAAATTTAGACATTACAAACTAGCTATAAATATCGAATTGCACAAACTAGTGTCTTTTATATTTTCCCGGTCAAAATTCATCTTGTTGAATGTCATTTTGACATAAATATACTCTCATTGTTATTCATTTGATTTCGCCACAAATTTGAGAAATTCTTTGAATGTGTTGTGAATAAATTTAAATTATGTATATGACAAATTGTGATATTTAATAGTTGATGGACATTTTTTTCTGGCAAATAAGAATATTTAAAGGTGGGCGAACGGAGAGTAGTCTATATATAATCTGGTACTAGAATTCATACAACATTTTCTCATTTCTTTACACTTTTTTAACACGAATTTTAATAAATCTTAGGTTAAGTGTTTATATGAAACGAAAAAAAATCCACGGCCCTTTTGTTGTAGCCATGCATCGTATATTTAATTGTAAATGTTAGATAATTATGTTGGTCATGCTTGATTTCTATATGAATAAGTTGATATAATTAGATTTAAATGTAAGAGATTAGTAGTGAAGTACTTAGTAGTTGATTAGCTAGTAGGAGTATTTAATTTTATTAAATAGTAATTTTTATTCACTTAAAAATCTTCAATTACTAATTTGTAAAACGATATACGCTAAAGTAAAAACGTGGGCAGACAAACCATATTAAAGAGAAGGACAAGTAAATCAAAATTTTCGAAAATGACAAATACGATATACCTAATCCACAATCACCATGTGGATATAAACCAAACAGCCAGCACAAAAGTTGTGACATACACTACTTCTCTAATTCATACTACAACATACTATCTGTAAATTAGATACTACTATTATAACATTGAATATTGTCTTGAACATGCTTTAAAGTAAAGCAAACTGTAAAGAACCTCAATTAATTACGCCTTCTTTCTCAATTTATTACAAACAATATTGTGTGTGTGTGTGTGTTTTTTTTTCATTCTGGATTGGAGTTGTTTTAGTATAATAATAAACGATTACTCATTATATGGTATGGCTCACATTGTACAACACGTGAGAATTAAGAAAATTAAATAGATTAGTTGAATATATGAATATATGTGTACACTAATCTTATTTTGTGGGTGATCATTTACGATGAGGGGAATAAAGACCTATACCTAAATTCATACTCCATCTAATTAGATGTGATGTTGTTATTTGATTTAAATCCAAATTTCAACCATTCTCACACAATTTTGATCCGTAAGATAAATGGAAGTATATCACACAAGACTATATATATAATAAAGATAAGAATAATAACTTAATAACATTATATCTTGACAACCGGAGACTAAGCTGGGAACCTCAGGAATATAACAGAGCTTTATCATAACTGTTACTATCAATAACATTCCATCTTGACGACTAATCATCACAACACCAAATAAACTACTCTATCCGTCCCACAATAACTGTCACTCTTATTGTGGGCACAGATTTTAAGAAATGTAAAGAAAAGTTGGTTGAAAAAGTTAGTGGAATGTGAGATAGTGTGAAAATTATTGTGGGACGGACCGAAATGAAAAAGAGTGACAATTATTATGGAACGGAGGGAGTATTAGTTAATGTCTTTCTTTTTTTTCATCTATCCATAATATAAACAATAAGAAAATAAATCAAAGAATTATTTTTTTTGGAATAAAGAACAAAATCTTTAGATTCAAATTACATACTCCATATTATATATTTACACATTTAACAGTATCATATTTGACAAATACTCAAGCATACAAGTTGTTTCAAATTAATATTAAGAAAATAGATTTTACCACACAAATCAAGATAAAGAATATCCTACCAGTATGTACTAAGTTCATCTACTTGTCGACAATTTATTTTATTTCTAAAAGCGTCAATAGTTTCAGAAATATTATTGATTTTTTTTGTCTTTCATACCCTTCTTTAAATGCATTGTTCGATGCGATAATGTTGATTATAATTTATAACCACGCCTGAATTAATCTTCCTTTTCTAATTCCGTTGAAACCATTATAGTTCTAGAGTGAGGATTGCAACTAAAGAAATATGAAAGCCTGCCTAGTTTTGTTTGGTGGGGGTCGGAACCAGGATTTTGACACTGGTGGGGCCAAGCTGAGAATAACGATTAAATATTACACTGAATCTATAGCATAAAATTGTCTAAGTCAGCATCAAAGAAGAAAAAAAAATTGTGAAAGCTATGAAACAATCGACTTCACCTTCAATCCTAGTCTCCCCTCTTTGGACAAAAAGTATAAATCAACGAATTTCATACCCCTCCCAATTCTATCTTGCACTACAAACTTCAATTCAACAAATCTTTCTCACAATATTAGTTGATGATACGAATCCCTCAAGCTACATGATTAGCTCAAGAGATAGATGGCCAAACTCAATATTAAGATAGAGGACTGCCAGCAACAACTCATCACGACAAAGTTTGTCATGATACGAAGATGGACGTGCGTGATGGAAAAGCACCTACACAACAGATAGCAAAGTATTTATCCTTGTGAACGAATGCAATTAGGTATAACTATATAGATGATGCTATACAGCGGATAATGTGCACTGATTTTGACGACACAGGAAAAAACATACGCACTGGATGGGTGTGTAGATGCGAAGGGCGCAACATTGTGGTGAGGTAAAAGGAGTAACGGCATTGTAAGAGGTTCTCAGGCTGAATCCTTGCATCTTTCGTATACTAGAACTAGACTCTGCAAGAGATAACAAGCCACAGTTGGAAATAAACAAAAGAGACCATTATCAGGAGCACTTGAAATTTAAAGCAATACAAGTTCTTCATTACCTAAAATCGAATAACCAATTGGAATGACAAACATAGTATAACAGTTGTCGCAAAGTGTAAAACTGCAATTACTTTTTTCCATAAAGCATTCATTTTCTTAAAATATTGGGGCCTAGGCGAATAATTCATATTACTGCAAGCTCATAAGATAAGAAATCAGCATGGTTTTCAAAGATGAACAACTGATTCAGGTGCATATAACCAAGAAAGGGAGGAAAATTATCATGGCTCTCGCACAACATGAATCATTCATACTACATTTGAATCTATCCTATCCAAAAACTAGTCCGGAATTCAAGCCAAATCAAATGCAAGCCATTTATCACTCTAACTGCAGCACTTCAGAAACTTTCGATGCCAGGCCTCACATTCTAAATTATCAATAATGATTGAAAAATGAATCTTACTGGTTCGAGAGAACACTTTTTGAGCTTACAATCATGTAAAAAGAAGCAGAATTCCCCAAACCTGATAATGATATTGCTTAAATCAAGTGCTCTCGTTTAAGACAATGTTCGGGTCTTCTTCATCAGAATCAAATTCAACCTGTGGAAAAAATGATGCATCAAAAAGGCTACAATATGCGCGATTCTCTTTGCCAGACCTCACATTTGAAAACTACATAAAACCACAAAGTGAAATGTAAACCCAAACATCCAAATAACAAGCTCCAGCCAAATAAAAGAACTACTAACATTTTCATCCTTGAACCATCTACCATGGCAATCGCGTTTCCATCCAGCAGCTGTGAACTTGAGTTCCCTCTCTAGGCGCAGTCGATAATTCAATGGCTGCACCTCTCTAACAACTCCCTCTAGCTTCGCTTCAACTCCAGTGGGTTCAGCATTGCTGCCATTATCTCCAGCACACGGCCTCCCCAACTTAGCAACTGTCGGTTTCACCTCCGGCAGAGCAACTTTGCCAGAAATTACATCCAATACAGCCTTTCGAGCTTGCTCAATCAAGGGTTTGCTGGTTGATTTCAACTGCTTGATTGCAGGAGCTTTAGCACTAACACAGCCCGACAACGCTAATCGTTTCTTAACTTCTTCTTGCTTAGCTAATTCTCTGTTTTCACGCCTCTGCTCGGCAGCTTGATGCCGTGAGCCGCTCACATGCGTCTGAACGCAAAACCATAGCTTTTTTGCATCAGAATACAATCATTCGCAAAATCGTTTTGATTTTCAGATATCAAATTATCAAAAACAAAAAGCGATTAATCTGGGGATTTTATTCTTGGGATTGATTAATTAATTAAAAACTCAATTAGGGTTGTGAGGAATCTCACAGAGAGCATGGTGGGGGAGTCGAGAACGGGATTGGTAGGGCAAACGAGACAGGCAAACTTGCCGCTGGAAAGTTTCCTATAGATAGATGAATCGATGCGTTCGATCATCAAATCGTCGACTTTTCGCTTCCGGTGTTGTGCCTCCCGCGCCCAGCTATCGCCGCCGTAAACGCTCATCTCAAAATTACTCAGTAAATCTTCAGAGCAAAAAATTTCTGTATAATTTCCGGTATGATTGATGTAAAATTGCAACAAACGATCTCGTCTCAGTTCGGGCAAGAATTCGGAATATCTCACAAACCCTGTGAAATTTGAGAGATTTAAAAAAAAGGCACGATTCACATGCCTTTTGGAATTAGAGATTAAATTTGCAGACCTTTCGAAATCTAAGACCTTGCGAATTTTCTCGGAATAAGGGATTTTCAAATTTTAATTTATTTTGTTTTCTTTTTTCTTATTATTTCTCTCATAATATTTATTAATTGACTAAATTACCTTTAATATTTTCATATTTTCGCTGATTTTTTTTTTAATTTTATTTTCACCGCAATTATGATATTTTTTATTCAAATTTTATTTTAACCCAATTTTGCAAAGCAAATCAACGCCGCCTCCAACCCTCATCCCCCTACCCTTTCTTTGCTGTCTCCCCCTCCTTCCCCTCCACTGAAACAAACATTCTCAGACAGATATGAGATTCAAAAGCTTATTTCTTGTGGTCCTTTTTGCATAGACAATGTTTGGTTCAATGGAATTTGCTGCCACATCAAGATCCCAGTCACCTGCTTTCATCATGTTGATTAATGGCTTAATGACTTAGAGAGTCCTTTCAGGGACGTCCGATAAAATTGGAACGAGGATGACACGCATAAATCGAGAAATGGTCCAAATTTTCGCCCGTAGGGGCGTAGCGCAGTTGGCAACGGAGGGGCAGATCTTGCTGCAATGAGTCTGGGTTTAAATCCCACTGTTGTCGTGTAGTTGCTTCCTCTCAGGCATAAGTGTGAGGCCTTAGGAGATGGGCTTCTGGCAGTCAGTGTGTTAAGGTCTCCCCCTTAACGGGCTACTGCGTATCCTGATTTAAACCCCTCATATGATGTTGGGCCGGAGTGTGGGGCTGTCAAGGCGACAGAATCGCCTTTTGCTGCAATTAATGGCTTAGAGAAGTCATGGATGGCCCTGGCAGCAACTTCACCAGATTCGTCCAATTGTCCGTACACATAGCCGGCGATCCCTCATTTTGGTGTGAATGTAGTCCCACATATGCAGGTAGAACTTGAACCTGCTAAACATGAAATCAGTTTCTTCGTGGAGAGATATGAGGGCGCGAGTTTCCTCTTCACCCCATGTTTGATGTTTCCACCCGTTTCTTAGGAGCAGGTGGAGGCGCTGTCGCTGGTTTGGGTGAACTCTGGTTTGCGGCATCATCTCCGCCGCTGATTTCGGTGATCATGTTGTTGAAATCTGTGGCAGATTCTTCTTGTTCTTGAGCACTTTTGAATACGTTTTTTTTCCTAAAACTCGAATTTTGGGGGGGGGGGGAGGTTGTTTCTAAATCGAAATTGAAACATGAATTTGAGCTGTAAAGCAGGCCGGAGAAGGAGGAGGAGGAATGATTTGCATAATTGAGTGAAATAAAATTGGAGTACAAAATAAGTATTAAAACCCTAATAAAAATATTAGGGGTAATTTGGTCCATTCATAAATATTAAGAGAGATATAATAAGAAAAAAGAAAACAAAATAGATTAAAATTTAAAAATGGCCTATTCCGAAAAATTCGCCGCGGTGTCAAATTCCGAAAGGTTAGCGAATTTAATCCCTAATTTCCAAAGGCCTGCAAATTGAGCCCTTTTTTTTCGAAATCTCTCGTGAAATTCTAATTTTGTTAAATGTACAATTGAGTTACCTTTTTTTTTGTAATTACAGAAATGCACGAGCGTCATGCGTCTTTTATTTAAATCTTAAATAGTGGAGTACTATATTCCACTGGGCAGAAGCATCATCAATACGCGAAAACCCTTCTCCATTTCGATTTCCAGCTGCTGCTCTTGGCAATATTTGGCTTCCTGCTACTTTTGGGCGTTTAATCGGTAAGTTGTGTTCTACTTTGATAGTATTGTTGTTGTTTCCAAGTTTCTGTGTGTATTGTATAAAAGTTTCTTAGATTACGTGGGTTTTCCCTATTTTGTTTATATTAGGGTTTATTTAAAAAATTGTGTCTAATAATTGTTCTTATTGATATTCTTTGATGCAGAAACTATGCAAATATTTGTGAGTTTGTATTGGGGTGGTAGAATAGTTCAACTAAAAAAATTAGGTATTGGTTATGACCCACCTCGTGCTAGAGAGGCCATTATATTGAATTTGTGTGTTCATATTCAGGATCGGTTGCTTTGATATGTGATAAAATGAAAATAGATATGAATCAATACACGATTGACATATCATGGAGACATGCTCTAGTTTTTTGTTAGGGATTTAGTTATATATGTACGGGGATTCATAGTGATGAAAGTGTGATGTATATGTTTAACAAGGCTCAAAATTCTACTCGTCATCTAGAATGATTTGTTGAGTATACACCAGTGAGAATTGCAGAAATCCCACCGACTGTTGATTATGGTATTGAGACATCCGCAGGGGTTGAACTTACGAGTTTTGATAGTGGTATGAATGAGCGAACAAATGTTGCGGATACTGGTGATGTTGGAATGTATAATCAAGTAGATGTTGCAGATGCTCGTGATGATGTTAGTGACAGTATTAATCGTGAAATAGAAAATCGTGATGAATTGCTGCCGGCACCGTATGAGGCAAACACTAATTGTAGTGAAGAATTTGTTGGTAATGTTTATTCTACTGATGAGATAGTATGTAAACCTGTCGTCCGAGTTGAACAACTACTTCCACAAGACGCTCATACGGAGTTACCATTTTTTCGCTCATTACCATGTGAAGTTGGTTCTTATGAAGTACCTAACTTTGAAGGGAATGAAGCAAACGACAATATGTACTGGGATGAGAACAATCCGACTCGTATTGGCTTGGGAACTAAATTTGATAGCAAGTTGCAATTGAAGACCGCTAGAACTTTGTGGCATTTGAAGGTTGTACGACAATATAAGGTCACTGGCAGCAACTTAAATAGATGGCATGCAGTATGCAAATATCCGTTAGGAGTGAGAAGCAAAGGTTATGTCAGCGATGTCGTACAAGTGGGAGCATGTCATTGGGAAATTTCAGTCATACAAGACAAGTATGATGGTATGTGGGAAATTAGGAAGTGGGTGAATCGTCATATTTGTCGTGACAATTGAATTCAAGAGGATGTAAGCGGGAAAGATGAACCAGGGTATGGTCGAGAAAATTGTTCAACCGGCCGTGTTATGTAGTTTCTGTGATGAATGTTGTAGACATTCATTATGTTTTTTCATGGTATTTATGGTGAAATGTTGTAGACAATTGCTGTGTATTTATTTTAAAATATTTTTATTTTAATTTCTATTTTATAATTTAATGGTATTTGTAATAAATGTTTTTATTTTCAAATATTACTACATAAATAGTAAAAAAAATTAAAAATTAGCATGAATTCATCCTAAAATGTAACAACAAAACCTGTTCAAGTGTAAGTTCACAACAAACCAACAAACCTAGATAAATAAGTTCATGAAATTCTGCCCACAAGTTTGTTCACATACTTACCAATCTGACCACTTGATGATCCTCCACGACTGGTCGAGGTCGAGGACTCTAATTAATGACTCTAATTAATTAATTAATTAATTAATGGAAATGGAAGTAAATAACTCTAATTAATTAATGACTGATTATGTTGCTCTAATTTCTCCGATACATACTTTTCCATGGATTGAACAGCAGCAGCGAGAGGCTGGAGGCTTTGGATGAGTTTAATTACTTCCATTTCCGAAAAGGTGAAGAAGGTAGAGAACATGTTTGACGATCCAAGCATCCGCAGAGATCACCTTCTTCACTGCTACGCGTCGGTGACATTAGGCAGGGAATATCAATGTATGCATTCGCAATCTGCCAAACATATTCATCATCCATCAATCAAACAAACTGTTTGAAACATAAGAATTTGTTTTGCAGTAACTTACTGAGATTCCTTTCAAATTAATGACAGCTGCATCTTCCATGTTGTTGTTTTTTAGGATCAACTGAGCAAGCTGTGGCACGTGGTGGATGCCGTGGCCCTCTCCCGCGATGTAGAAATCTCGGCTTTTGTATTCCGGGAACCTCTCCAACCACTTCACCAAGAAAGTGTAGGAATCCTCTACACTTTGGGTGTCTGAGTCTCCGTCCGACGTCGTGTTGCCAGCAGGAGACTCCAAAAACAGGACATTTGCCTCTACAACACAAAAAACTGTTTCCACAACTATAAGTTTATCTTTGAAATATTACTAGTACTTTTATTAGCAATATTTCCATTATAGGCCTCACATGTAGTCCGAGCCTTTTTATCGTACCACAACGCCTTGCTGTCTGCGGTCACCGGCTCAAGCCCTGACATCGCACCATTTTCTATCGAGGAACGCTCTGGTCCTGTTTCAGTTGAGAGCAATTGACAAGCGTGTGAAATCTAGAAAATCGAAAGTTGGTGTATTTAGAAGGTGAATTTGTAGTTCGCGTGCATGCAAAATCAGAAATTACCGAACCTCTACTGAGCCACAGAACAAGTGGCTGGGTGGATGATTCGTCAGCCTCGGCGAACCAATAGAAAAGAGCACGTCCAGCGGTAGGATCAACAGTGACGTATCCAGAATGCTGAGGGAGGCTCACTAGCGTCTGGCGTAGACCCAGCAGGCCTACAATCTTGTCGGCCTCTTTTAGGCCGTCTTGAGGCGCCATGTGGACCGGTGAGTACTCGGTCGAAGCTTCATTGACTACTCCAGATTGCACAGAGGAAAAGAGGCACGCAACAGAACTGAGAAAGATGATCATTGTGGTTTTCATTTCTAGTTTATGGAAAGATAAAGAGGCTTTGTTTAGTGATGAATGTGTTTGTGAAACTTATATAGAAAGTAGGCAGATTGAAGAAGACTGATTGAGACGATACAAACATTGTAAAATGTTTTATCTGTTTCATTTGTCTTGGGCTAAAGGCCACCAAGATAAATGATGAGAGGCGCCGGCAGCAGCTGCCTAGTTCGTTTTATACCAGCTTATAGTTTTTGTTATCTTCACTTGCATCAGTTTATTAAACGACAGAAGTTTAGTCCTTCAACTTTCTTGAAAATGCATTACACCAACTGATAATGACTACCAATTTTATGATGCAAGGGTTAATCATAATTTGTATTGATAGAGATGGCTAATTAGAACAAGTCTTTGAAATCGTTTCGTGTTTAGCTGCTGGGAGGCAGCTTGCCTTCCAAGAAGGACGAGAAGAAGGTGATCTCTCTCCCAGGCTGATAGCTCGGGACGAAATGCCATGCTCCTCTTATAGTCACAAATGTCACATTCTCATATCCCACCGCGTATCCTCCAACCTCCCCTTGGTAGTACCATGGGTACCACGGAGTCTTAATAGGGGCGCCCTAGTTTGGCCATCGAGTACCTGTTCGTTTTGTCACCGCCACCACTCCATTTGTGTCGCCACTGTCATTGTTGTAAACAATTCTTGTTTAGTAAGTGAGATTTTTCTCTTGTACTACTAGTTTGGATTATTATCATTTATGCTTGTCGTTGCAAAGTACAGATACAGTGAGTTACCTGTAGATCCAGACGTTAATGCCGTTAGCCATGAGCTCCTTAATGACAGGTAAAACTGAGTCCGGAGAATCAGTCCAGTCTATGAGATCACTACATTCAAACAAACCAGTTCACAAATAGGTTCAATCAGTCATTGCATTATATGTTTTGTCATTTGATTCATTTTCTGCCGTTAGATCGCAGTACCTGCAAGATGTCCATGGCCCAGGGAGAGCTCCAGTGATGTTCGCGTGAAGTGCTTGCTGGACTTCAGGCGTGTTTAGGTACGCGAAAACATAGTCATCCGAGCATGGATCAAATAAAGACGTCTGTTTATCGATGCAAAAGTACATTGTAAAAGTTGAGGTTAATAAGTGGACTATACCGATGGAGCAGTAGAGTTTGAACCACAAAGACGCGTGTAGATGTCAAAAGTGTATATATTTCCAATTTCACCATCTGCTTGATCCAAAACTTGCTTGCATTGGTCTGATAATTTAGGAGACGAGAAGTTGCAGTATTTCACGATTTCATCACGACTCTCATCAGAAATGAGAGCGTGTGACCAGTAGTATTCGATGGAGCTATACATCACGCCGAGATAATCAATGTATGCATTCCCAATCTGAAAACAATCAGACAAAGTAGAAAGACAAGAGTTTATTTTGCAACAGACAGCTCATGTAGAAACTAACTGCAATTCCTTTCAAATTAATGACAGTTTGGTTTGGCATTTTGTTGTTTTTGAGGATCAACTGAGCAAGCTGAGGAACATAGTGACCGGTGTAGCTCTCTCCGGCTATGTAGAAATCACGAGTTTTGTATTCGGGGAACCTCTCCTACTAGTTCACCAAGAAAGTGTAGGAATCCGCAGCAGTTTTGGTGTCTCCTATTACATAGTAGGAAAATCCAACGCCAGCAGGAGACTCCAAAAACAGGACATTAGCCACCAAACAGTTTAAACGACGAGATAGTCGTTCAACGTTCTTCAAATATAATTCACATTTTCACCAATAAATGGATCACTTCCAATACTGCGATGGATAACAGAATATTGGAGTACTATTTTTTAGTACTATGAGTTAAAGAAGTTGAGCCGGCGAAGGTGTAGGTTTGGGTTTACTCGTTTAGACTAATAGCAGAATTTCGACCTATTATAATCTATCAATATATAAAGTGGCAGTTTTGGCGGGAAAATGTGATTTCTTTGGGGTAAGTGATCCAAATTAGTACATTCCATCCAAATCACTCTAACACCGTTACTTTTCATCCTTCCCACCCCCTTCTCTCTGAGATTAGCCCATAAGCAGCGTACGTACTCAACAACGCAGTTTGCACAAAAGGGTCAGATTGGTACCCAAGCTTCGCAGCCAGCCCGTGCATTATCTTCCCTTCACCGAGAGATAAAGCCTCGACACCGCTTTGAGCAATGGCGGGAAAGTGGAAACTGAACCTGTCAATGGAGAAGAATTAGTTCTGCATCGCTTGAAAAACACGAGCGCCTTGTGGGGATTGTCTCAGCGGGAGAGGTGGTTGCCGATCTTGTTGGTAAGCTGGCGCAGTGGCGGGCGGTCGACGGGGATGAAGGAGAGCAAGGAGAGGGCATAGGAAGGGAAGGGGAGGGTTGAGAGGAGGAGTTGGAGGAGGTTGTGGCAGTAGAGGGAGTTACAGAGGATTTGCTTGAGGTGGGGGGAGGGTGGTAGCTGTGGAGAGATGAGGTGGGTGAAGTTGGGTGGAGTGCTGAGGGAGAGCCTAACTACAAATTATGGACTTCAGTATATTGGAATGACTAATGAGTGAGAGTGAGTTGTCTCTAAAACTTTATGACGCAATATGTTTGATGAAGTTGAATAGAAAAGTAACGGTGTTAGTGTTTTGGATGGATTGTACTAATGTGGATCACTAGTTAAACATTCTGTATGATATGTGCTAACTTACAATTTTTTGTATTAATTTAAAACATTGGTGAAATATTTTGTATGTTTGGTGTAATTATCCCGATTTCTTTCCTTTTATTTTTTAAATAATTTTTGTACGATTTTACAGAAATATAGTTCAGCTTATTTATGTTAAATTGCAGGTCTATTTTTCATCAAAAAGTGCTTTGGTGCAGGCCTGTTTAGAGCATCTCCAATGGTTTTGGACAAGTCATAGGCCAGCCATAGGCTAGCCATAACTCCTCCTGCCACGTCATCAGCACTTAAAAACTCCTCCTGTCACGTCATCAGCACTTAAAAACTCCTCCTGTCACGTCATCAGCACATAAAAACTCCTCCTGCCACATCATCAGGACAAGCAACTGGACAAGCAATAGGCTAGCCACAATAAACAAAATTATAACAAATAAATAATTACCAATCACACAAAATACGGAATTAAATTTACGACACAGATACGTTAAATTCAATAATAACAATTAAATTAAAAAAATACATTAATTTTTTATAAAAAAACCCCTCTTCCACGCACGAGCCCCCTCCTCCGCCTCACTCGTCATGGCCGTCGCCGTCGTCGCCGTCGTCTGAGCCCTCCAACTGTGCCACGGCGGCATCCAAATCGACCCGCATACTCTCGAGCATTGAGTGAAGAAACCTCTTCTCCACGGGGTCAGTTGCCGCCTTCCAGTCAGCTAAGATCTTGTACATCTGAGCCCGCGTTTGTTGACGCGCGAAGAAGGCGAGCTCGGCTGTCGACTTGCCAACAGGGGGGATGCCGACTGGACCTCCTGGGACCCCTGGCGAGCCGTTGCGCCCGCCTTTGACCAGCCGGACGAGTGCGGCGAGTAAACGTGGGAGGGGACGGGAACTCCTGAACATCCTCGGGGAGGTTGTGGGAACCCCCGCTGCTGCCGCTGTAATCACCGGTATAGTTTAGTCGCTGCTTCTTCGGCCAGCCAGCATCGACACCTGCCCGAAACTTCTCGGAGTCCATCAGCACCTCATAGCAGTTCTAGTAGGTGAACTCCTTATAAAGCCCGTGCACGGGGAAGGCTTTCTCCGCTATCCTCCTGCAGTCCTCGTCAGTTTGGCCACTGGTCTGCATGCAGAGGGCGTTGGTGTACAAACCCGAAAATCGGGAGACCGCAGCCCTGATTCGGTCTCACCCCTTCCGGCACTCCTCCCCACTGTGTGGCCTCCCCGCCGGGCAAAATGCCTTGTAGGCTGCTGATATTTTAGCCCACAAGTTGACGATCCTCTGATTGTTCGAATCGAGGGGATTATCGCAAACACTCACCCACGCCTTGGACAGCGCGATGTTCTCCGCATCCGTCCACTTCCTCCGTGCCGGGCTGTCGTCATCAGCCGGCTGCGATAACTCGCCGACCACCCTCTTGCCCTTTCCCTTGCCCTTCTTCTTCTTTGGCGCGCCCCGACCCCGCCCTACTCCCCCCGTTTGAACGGGAGTGTCCGCATCCCCGAGATCTATCCCCAACTCCTCTAAGGATAAAGTATCACACCCAGTGAACTGCGTCTCCGATGGGGTCGATGTGTGCGAAGAAGCAGTCAAAAAATCAAAACTGGGACGATAGACGTTGTCCCCCCCGGCATCCCCTGCATCCCCGGCTGCTACTCGGGCATCATCTGCATCCCGGGTGCCCACCCCGGCATCATCTGCATCCCGAGTTGCATCCCCGGTACCCCCTGCCCGCCCGGCATCGCCGGCCCGCCCTGCATCCCCTGCCATCCCGGCATACTACCCCCGGATGCCATCCCGGGCATCATCTGCTGCCAAGCGTACATGTTGTAGTACCCGGCCATCGGACCCCATCCACTTCTCACGGGTACCGTGGGAGTTTGAGACCCGCTCGTCACTGGAGTAGACTCGTTGTTGTGCTCCATAAATACACTCTCAGTCTTCACAATGTGGGACCCTTATTCCACTACATACTTTCATTTAATACAAAGTCAAATAATTTCTTAAAACCTGCGCCGAGTCAAATTGAGACAAACTTTGGGGACGAAGGAAGTATTATTTTCGCAAAACAATGGCCGAGAAGAAACGCCTCACTTATAGTGAGACGGATAGAGTACATTTTTTTCTTTTAACATCCACATAATTGCACTATATTTCTAATTTTTAAAGTTGAAGAAGGTTTTTAGTTAGTTCATCAAAGGATTTAAATTTTAACACGTGAATTTAATTACTTTATAATACGATTCTTTAATCCTTAGTCGCATACCTCCTCTTTGTCATTTATTTTATTTTATTCCACTCATATTAAAAATTTAAACTGTATAAAATCATTTTGCTAAATATGAAATATTTCAAAGAGTGGGTTGAGAAAAGTACATTTCTCTTTTTATTATTGTTTATAACATTTTTAATTGTTTATAATTTTATGAGTTTACTTATTTAACTAGCACATATATAAACATAATTATATTCTCTATCCCTTTTTTATATTTTATTCTACTTACTTTTGAATTTATCTTTATTATTTGAAAATCTTATTCCCCGTGCATAGCACGAGTGATAACACTAGTTTATACAAAAACATTAGTAATATTTGGCGAATACTTGCTTAAGATTTGATTTTGGTGTCGGTTAATGACTTAATGTAGCCATAACCCATAACTCCCACGCCAGTTAAATTTCAGGATGACTTTCTGAGTAAAAGTTTGCAATAAAATTTATAAATAAAGTTAAATGAGTTTATATATTTTATGTCCATGATGAGACGTACAGTTTTATTAATTTCACACTAAATCAATGAACTAAAAATTCTATTTTTTTGTGTAATATCTAGTTATAGAGATGGAAACATTGTTTGGCAGATTAAATTATGTTTGGTTGCTTGAAAGATAAGAATAGTCAATGGGGTTCTAAGGCCATCTGCAATGGCGCCTAGCCGAGCGCCGGCGCTAGGCGGTCCATTGCAACCGCCCAGCGGATTTCGGAATTAAAAACCGCCGAGCGCTCGGCGGTTTCGCGGCGCTAGGCGGTGCGCTGGGCGATCCGCTCGGCGCTATTGCAGCGCCCGGATCGCCTATGGCACCGCCGAGCGGAATTTTTTTTTTTTTCGAAACACTATATATACGCGGTTTGCACGTCATTTTCATTCGCACCACTTGTTTTAACAAGTACTCTCTCTATCTTACTTTCTGCACAAGATCAACACCGAGAAATAGAGAACACCAACGAAGGTATTCCAGTGACGAGCGGGTCTCAAACTCCCCAAGTACCTGTGGGAGGTGGATGGGGTCCGATGCCAGGGTACTACAATATGTACCCGTGGCAGGGCATGATGCCCGGGATGGCAGCCGGGGGGAATATGCCCGGGATGGCAGGGGGTACCGGGGATGCAACCCGGTATGCAGATGATGCCGGGGGGGTTGCCCGGGATGCAGATGATGCGGGGGGGAGAGGGGACGGCGATGCAGCCCCAGACAGGGGGGGAGGGGGGACGGCGATGCAGCACCCGACAGGGGGGTACCGGCGACGCAGGGGACGCCGGGGGAGGGGGACGTCTATCGACCCAGTTTTGATTTTTCGACTGCTTCTTCGCACACATTGACCCCAACGGATGCACAGTTCACGCAATTTGATGATTTTTCCTTAGAGGAGTTGGGGTTTGATATTCTCGGAGTTCCGGATACGCCCGTTCAAACGGTGGGAGCAGTGCAGGGTCGTGGCGCCCCAAAGAAGAAGGGCAAGGGGAAGAAGGTCGGCGAATTGTCGCATCAGGGTGAGGATGACTGCTCGGTACGGAGGAGGTGGACGGATGCGGAAAAAATCGCCCTGTCCAAGGCGTGGGTGTGTGTTTGCGACGATCCTCTCGTTTCGAACAACCAGAGGATCGTCAACTTGTGGGGCAAGATAGCAGCAGCCTACCAGACATTTTGCCCAGAGGGGAGGCAACGCACCGGTGAGGATTGCCGGAAGGGGCGGGACCTAATCAGGGTTGTCGTCTTCCGATTTTCAGGGTTGTACGCCAACGCCCTCCGCATACACAGCAGTGGCCAAACGGAGGAAGACTGCAGGAGGATAGCGGAGAAAGCCTTCCCCCAGAAAGGGTTGTATAAGGATTTCACCTAGTGGAACTGCTATGTTGTGCTGAACGACTCCGAGAAGTTCCGAGTAGGTGTCGACGCTGGCTGGCCGAAGAAGCAACGACTGAACTATACCGGTGATTACAGCGGCAGCAGCGGTGGTTCCCACGACCTCCCCGAGACGGCCCAGAAGGTCCCGACCCCTAGTTCGTTCCCTCGCCGAACTCGCCCGGTTGGGTACAAGCGGGCTCAATGGGAGGCGAGGGGGGCAGCCGGGGGTTTACAGGAGGTCCAGTCGGCATCCCCCCTTGGCCAATCCACAACGAATCTCAAATTCTTCGCATTTCAACAAACGCACAATCAGATGGTCAAGACGATGGCCGAATGGCGGGCGGCGGTGGACCCCGTGGAGAAGAGTTTGCTTCAAACTCTTCTCATGAGCATGCAAGACGAGTTGGAGGCGGCACGGAGGGAGACCCGCGGGAGTAGAGGCGGTGGCAACGGTGGCGACGGAGGCGGAGGCCAGGGTGGCGACAACGACGGAGGCGATGAGTGAATTATTGTACTTTTTTTTAATTATTGTAATTTTTTTAAATTATTGTACTTTTTTTAAATTATTGTACTTTTTAAAATTTTAATAGTATTATTAATGTTTCCTGTATATGTCTCGTAAATTAAATTCCTTATATTGTGTGATTGTTAATTATTTCATTTTTATATAATTGTTATTAGTGATGTGGCTAGTGATGTGACTAGGCTATGGCTGGGCTATGACTGGGCTATTTGCTTGTTTTGATGATGTGGCAGGAGGATTTTTAGTGTTGATGATGTGACATGAGGAGTTTGTGGCTAGGCTATGACTGAGCTATTACTGGGCTATTCCTATTGTGGATGGCCTAACATAAGATTTGAGTATATGAAATGCATAGCTCATATTATCAATTGAAGTCGAAAAGATTTGAGTATATGAAATGCATAGCTCATATTATCAATTGAAGTCGAAATCAGCATGTGGAAGTCATGATTTCCATTTTCGTATATTTTTCTTAATCAAGCTTTTAACATTGAACAGTGAACACCAACTTCTATTAACAACCTCTACTATTTAACAATCGACTCCTAGGATTGTGCGAACTACTCTCGAGAGAGAATAAAAAAATAAACGTGTTACTTTTTTTGTCAAAAAAAGGAAATTGATAACTTACAATGGAACAATACAAAATGGAAAGTTGATCACTTATAATGGGAGATTACTAAATTTTACAGAGTAGTTTATTACCCAAGTTAGTACACAAAATTTACTGAAAATGACTAAGAAAATTAAAAGCTTAGTATGAAAAATAGCTTATTACCCAACTTAGTCCACAAAATTCACCAAAAATGACTAAGAAAATTAAAATCTCAGTGTGAAACATTGCTTTTGGCATGGGCACTGATGGGGTACGTACTAAACAAGCCCAATAGCAGTGACGGCCCATCAGCCCAAAGACCAAGGAAGAGTATCAGTTCGGCATTACCAAAGAGTTCGGCCCTAGCCTACAGCTCGGTAAAAGCCGACCAATCAGTTCGGCATTACCAAAGAGTTCGGCCCCAGCCTACAGCTCGGTAAAAGCCGACCAATCAAGCTCTACTCTCAGGTCGTCAAAAGCTGCTCGGCAATAGTTCAGCAGTTCGGTCTCAGTATTCGACCGAACTGGGAGATAGTGGACTCATGCAGAACCTCCACGACCTCCACTGCACGATCTATTTAGTGGTGGACCCATGCAAGATCTCATGACCTCCACGACATCCACGATCTAATTAGTGATGATGTAAGCCACGACCTAATTAGTGATGATGTAAGCCACGACCTAGTCAGTGGTGATGCAAGCCACGATCTTAGTTCAGTGTATAAATAGAACTTAGATCAGATAGGAGAAGGGAGCTCTCTAGAGATCAAAGATCAAATAGCAAGTCTGTATTGTAAGCTGTAGAAAACAGATCAAGCAATACAACTCTGCCCTCTTTTCTTCCCGTGGACGTAGATTTACCTCAGTAAATCGAACCACGTAAATCTCTGTGTCGTGATCTGTATTTTCCTGCATTCATCACCATCAAAAATTCGCCCAACCATCACTGGCGCCGTCTGTGGGAACCAGAGAACCAAATTTGTGATAAAGCGAGTTTTTGATCCTCTTCCACCAAAAAAAATGCATACCAGATCACGTAACACCCATAATACCGTTCGTGGTAACCATGAGGAAGCTAGTCCAGCCCGCAGGTCTGGAAAACGGCCTCGGGAGAAATCTACTTCCAGTTCTCACGGAGAAGGAACAAACCGCTCAAAGACTCATCGCACCGAGTCTTCCCAGCAGCCCGATTTGAACGAGGCTGTCAAGTTGTTTTTGGCCGAGAAGCAGGAAGAGTTCTTAATTTTCCTGCAAAAGGGCCAAAAGCCGGAGACGAAAACGGTGGATTCTCCCTCCTCATCCAGACATGAAAGTCACTACCGCAGTAGTGCCGTGTCTTCCAGGAAGAAGAATCCTCAACCCCGACATGTTCCTGTTCCTCCTCGGTACCGGAATCACAGGAGAACTCCATCTCCTCCATACCGAAGAGATGTCGGGTTCGCCATGTACGGAGCATTGAAGACTCCGTTCTCGGACGATATCACCCGAACTCCCTTACCACAGAACTACCGAACTCCGTCGATGACTTATGACGGGTTGGTGAATCCTCATGACTTCCTGGGACGCTATCAGTATAACATGGCGAACCAGGGTCTCAATGAGGTCCACAAGTGCAAGCTGTTTCCCGAGCTGCTTATCGGGAACGCAAGAAGGTGGTTCGATAGCCTCCCCCAAGGCAGCATTAGATCTTACCGAGATCTAATGGATGCTTTCCACAGGAGGTTCTTTCAGAAAGCGGAAGCCCGAATCACTTCGGCTCAGCTGCTTTCTATACGTCAAGGTCGCGACGAAAAGATCAGCGACTTTATGACGAGGTTCCACAAGGAATGCCTACAAGTAGACGATCTCAATGATCTACTTGTCATTTCGGCATTCCAAAATGGAATCCTGCCCGGAGCTCTCTACAGAAAGCTCGTGGAATGCAGTCCGCAAACAGCTCAAGAGATGTGGGACATTGCGGACCAGTTTTCTCGTACCGATGAGGCAGACCGTCTAAAACGGTCTTTAGACAGCTCATCTAGAGAAGACAAAAAGAAGCCCGATCATAGCGATCAGAGGTTTCCTCGCCGAACTCCTTCCCTACTAAAGGAGGGATAGCGGTCATCCGAGGTGATCAAAAAAGAGCAAGTGTTTGCAGATTGCGCTTAAAAGTGCCGAGCAATCAGATCGGCACCATCAAGCATAGCAATCAAAGCAGCCGGAGTCAGAGGCAGGCGAAATGACCGAAGTCACACCGGAGCCGAACTCGATGGTGTACGGCACTGAAGCCGTGATTCCGGTTGAGATCGGCATACCCAGTCCCCGAACTCTTAATTTCTCAGCAGAACTGAATGAGGACGGACTGAGAGCCGAACTAGATCTGGCCGAAGAAAGAAGAGAATTGGCCTGCATAAAAGCAGCCAAGTACAAGGAGCAAGTAGCCCGGTATTATAACCAAAGGGTGAAAAAGCTGCAATTTCAAGTGGGAGATCTCGTCTTGAGAAACAACGAAGTAAGCCGAGCAGAAAAGCTGGGCAAACTCGAACCCACATGAGAAGGTCCATATCGGGTGTCAGAAGTCCTCGGCAAAGGGTCTTGCAAATTGACTCACATGTCAGGAGAACAAGCACCCCGAACATGGTACATTTCCAACCTCATGAAGTTCCATTTGTAAGAGACAGTCCGGTCAGTCAGTCTTGTGTCTAGTTCGGTCCTAGGGGTATGTGCTTTCTTTGTTTTTTACTTGCGTTTTGTTTGTCTATATGCGTTTTGTTTGTTTATGTGCGTTTTGTCTGTCTGTGTGCGTGTCGTCTCTTACAAATGTTACTGAGGTATCTTGTTCTTCGAAGGCTGATCCCCTTTTTAGAACATATATAAGCCAACGATTGTGAGTCCAAGCTTCTAAGGAGGATACAAGACCACAATTCAGCTTAAGAAACAAGCAGTCCGTCTGAAACGAACTGCAACAAAGGGAAAGTCCGATCCACGCGATAAAACTCGCCGAATTAGGACAAGGGAAAGTCCGATCCACGCGATAAAACTCGCCGAATTAGGACAAGGGAAAGTCCGATCCACGCGATAAAACTCGCCAAATTAGGACACAAGCTTAGTCCGGTCAAAGAAGTTTACTTCATAAGACCAAAGACGAGTCCGGTCAAAGAAGTTTATTTCATAAGACCGAGGACCAAGTCCGGTCAAAGAAGTTTACTTCACAAGACCAAAGACGAGTCCGGTCAAAGAAGCTTACTTCATAAGACCGAAGACGAGTCCGGTCAAAGAAGTTTACTTCATAAGACCGAGGACGAGCACGATGAAATTTTTTCGCTGAGCTGTAAATACGCAGTGATAGAAGCGAAATGAAGATTTCATTTATTAAAACTTGTTCGGCATACAACTCCGCTGCCCTACGAGAAGGCGTTACGCTATTACAAAGGACTATTCTACTGTCTCTGGTTGCTAAAGTTGAGCCATCTATTCACAAAATCCTCGTGAAGCCGAGTTCGGGCGTTCTCGGCAGCCGAAGAATAAGCAGGTCGACGAGATGCTCTAATCGACCTACCGCCTCTTCCCTGAGCCCGGGAAGCTCTAGCACCTCGGCGGCGAAGAGTCTCTTCACGAAGCATTTGTTGATCTTGCTCACTCATAATCACAGCTCCTCTACGAACTTCAGTCCGTCCTTGTCTTGACGTTCCCGGTTGCTCCTGAGTCCGTTCTCGTCTTGACGTTTCCGGCTGTTCCTGAGTTCGTTGCTGACTTGGAGTAGGGTTTTGAGCAAGTGAATCAGGGGTTTGAGCTAGAGTGTGACCATCTGTTGGCGGGAAATGCCTAAGGAATCTCTCGATTGAGGGACGCCGGGAAAGAATGATGTCGTACCGAGAAGCCCAGCGCCGCAATGATTTCACGACTTGTTGGCAAGCCGAGCTCTCCAGCGCATTGTTCCTCCGGAGTACATGATATTCCTCCCACAGTTCGTCAACTCGTTCCTGAACTTCAGAGATGGTCATTCCCCCGCGCCTGCAGATGAAATCCTCATACGCAGTCCTCTCAGCGACGGCAGTGTTCAGCTCGGCCTCCAGATCTTTCTTTTCGGACTCTAAGTCCTTATTGTCGGCCTCCAGCTTCACTAAACAAGCCAAGAGTTCGTCATTCTTCACCTGGTCAGCTATGGCTCTTTTCTCAGCTTCGTCTAAAGCCGAAGAGTACAGCCGCTTCCAGTGAAGTACCTCCAGCTCCTTAAAGAGTTCAGAATATAGAGCAGCTATGTCAGTTCGGCATTTCAGATTACTGAGCAGGTAGTAAACCACAACAGGAGTAAAAGAGAGTACGAAAGGCTATACGAAGACACAAGAGCAGAAAGAAGAATTTTTTCATTCATAAGAAAAATTTTTTCTACACAAGGGCTTCAAAGCCGTTTTACAAGAAGGAAGAAACTAAACTAAGAGAAGGGAGACGAAATCATACTCCGCCAGCTTCGTCTCCGCCTTCTCGGTGAGGTTCAGCTTCCTTCTCCTTGTCTGCTTCAGCTTCAGCCTCGGCCTCCCTGCTCTCCCCAGCCTGCTCGGCGCCACCATAGCCGATCTGTTGCGCCTCCTGCTCGGCCTGCTCATCGCCGGTCTGCCGCTCATGCTGCTCGGTCTCACCCTCTCCGTGGAAAATTGGAGCGGGTAAAACTGACCCTATGGAGGCAAAGATAGCCTCCATATTCTCATCGCGGTCAGCTCGGCAACTACGAACTTGGTCTGCAGAAAGCAAGACCGAGGACGAAGCAAGCTCCTCAAGCACCGGCAGACTCTGAAGCCGAGCTGCTATCTCTCGGCCGTACAGCGGCAGGATGACTTCGGGACCCTGCTCGGCTTTATCGGTCATCAGTTTCAGCAGATCACCGACAAAGGCCGAAAATTGGTTGCTCAGAAAGAGTTTCTCCGCGAAAGCACGGAGAACCTCTCCTTGGGCAACCACGGCGGCAGCATCCCTCCGTTTCGTCTGCTCTCGCTGGATGACGAGCTGGTTTTTGGCAAACTGAGCTTCATCTTGGGCCGAAATCCTAGCAGCTCTGGCTTTCTCAAAGTTTGCCTCAGCCTGCTCGGCCCGATGACAAGCAGCCGCCAACTTCCTCTGCATCTCAGCATAGTCGTTGGACGCTTTGGAGAGTTCGACGGCGACGAGCTTGGAGAGCATATCGTTCCTCTGAAAATGGAAAAAGCAAAAAGTCAACAGAGGGGCTACAAAAAATACAGAAAAAAAAAAAAGCAAGGCCAGAAAATCAAGAAGAAAGTTCACCTCGGCGAAGTCCGTGGGCCATAAAAAGGGCTCACAGATATGTTCCGAAGGAGGCGCCAAGACCACGTCTTTCTCCGGCGCTCTTGGGGGCTTCTGGGTCTTCCCCTTCCTACTTGCCGAAGTCGACTCCGGCTTCTTTGGATCCGAAGAGGTCTTTTGCCTCTTCGGATTCTTCTCGGCATCAGGCGCCGAGCTGGTAGCCTTCTCTCTCTCCTGCTCCTTGGACTCAGAGGATTGGCGACTGAGCTTATTTAGCATGTTCACTGCCGAAAAGCAAGGAAACAAGGTTAGTTTTCGCCGCTAAAGCAGTAAAGCATAAAAAAGAAATCCTCACCCTCAGTTTCTTCGTCCGAAGACGAGATATTGAACACGAGGTCGCCCTTGACGAGCTCAGTTTCCGAGTACTGTTTCCTAATCATAGGAATCTTATTGAGCTCGCCCTCGAGCTCGGCCAACGGTTCTAACCGAGGATGAGGAATCACGGACTTCGGCCCTCTCCAGGGAAAGCCCGGAGCCGCTGTCCTATTATAAAAAAAGAAGCGGTTTTGCCATTTCGGCCATTTGGTTTTGCAGAAGGCCCTAAAAGGCTGTAAAGGGATCAAGTAAAACCAAGATCCCTTCCTCTTAAACTGGAAAAAATTAAGGATTGCCCTCAGAGACAGATCCTTATCTAGCCTACGCAGTTCGGCAGCAAAGGCCGATAAGTGCCTCCAAGAATTCGGAGTCACCTGACCTAAAGGGAGTTGAAAGAAATCAAGAAGCTCTACAAAAGGTGGGGGAAGAGGGAAACGAAGCCCGCATTCTAAGCAGGCTTCGTAAACGGTGGCATAACCCTCCGGCGGCTCGTTAGCCCTATGATCGTCGTCGGGAACCACCGCCTTCCCCCTGGGAAGAAGATATTTTTCGTATATGGATATCACAGTATCCTTACTCAAGACGCTGTGAAAGTACTCTACGGTCTTCTCCCCAGATTCTTTCCGGCTAGAAGACCCCTTACCCCTTTTCCTACCGCTACCTGACTCAGAAGAAGAAGAAGAAGACATAGTTCTTACTCTTCGAAAGTCTGAAGAAATTCTGAAAAAATTCTTGAAAGCGGAAGAAAATTTTTACGCAAAAGAGAGAGAATGCAGAAGAAGCAATAGCAAAAGTGTTCAACTGATGAAGTAAGGACGTATTTATCAGATTCGGAGAAGATTTCAAAATCATCGCACCGTTTCGAATCCCACCTTTTCAGGATTCAACGGCCGGATTTTACTGTCGCATTTAATGCAGTCACGCGTAAGGCACGTCCCCTGACGTCAGCTTCCCCCGTACCTTTATCCAGAATGCCGAAGTGACTCGCTTCGCCGAAGTGATTCACTTCGCTTTTCGGGGGGGGTAGTGATGGGGTACGTACTAAACAAGCCCAATAGCAGTGACGGCCCATCAGCCCAAAGACCAAGGAAGAGTATCAGTTCGGCATTACCAAAGAGTTCGGCCCTAGCCTACAGCTCGGTAAAAGCCGACCAATCAGTTCGGCATTACCAAAGAGTTCGGCCCCAGCCTACAGCTCGGTAAAAGCCGACCAATCAAGCTCTACTCTCAGGTCGGCAAAAGCTGCTCGGCAATAGTTCAGCAGTTCGGTCTCAGTATTCGACCGAACTGGGAGATAGTGGACTCATGCAGAACCTCCACGACCTCCACTGCACGATCTATTTAGTGGTGGACCCATGCAAGATCTCATGACCTCCACGACATCCACGATCTAATTAGTGATGATGTAAGCCACGACCTAATTAGTGATGATGTAAGCCACGACCTAGTCAGTGGTGATGCAAGCCACGATCTTAGTTCAGTGTATAAATAGAACTTAGATCAGATAGGAGAAGGGAGCTCTCTAGAGATCAAAGATCAAATAGCAAGTCTGTATTGTAAGCTGTAGAAAACAGATCAAGCAATACAACTCTGCCCTCTTTTCTTCCCGTGGACGTAGATTTACCTCAGTAAATCGAACCACGTAAATCTCTGTGTCGTGATCTGTATTTTCCTGCATTCATCACCATCAAAAATTCGCCCAACCATCAGGCACATCATGCAACTTAACATCACATTGAAAGAACAAGTTCTCGATTTGCAATGCATCTGATTTCTTACCACATAGACCATCTCGGAAAACAACAACAAAATAAGAGGCTTTACCTCATTATATTTTAAGAATCCCTAATTGAAATTGGTTGTTAAAAATTTTAAGGGCACCCGCAACGCGTATCGCAGGTGTCCCTTATCTCGTCCCTTCGAGACGAGACGGGCGCGGGACGCGTTGCAGCGTCCCGTCTCGTCCCCTGCCCGCCGAGACGCCCGTCCCTCTGAGACGGTGCGCGAGCTGTCTCGCCACGCGCTTGCGCGACGTGGCGCGCTCCGGCGCCATGCGTGACGCCCACTCGCCGACCCGCGAGTGGGCTTCGTCACGATGACGCAATAAAATTTTTAAAAAAAATCGAATTTAATAAAAAAAATTAAAAACAGTCATATGACCGTTCAACGGTCATTTTCCTTTTTTTATTTATTTTTTATTTATTTTTTATTTTTTTACTATATAAATACTCCTATTTCATCCTCATTACACCCTGAAACCCGCGGAAGCTTTACAGCAAGTAGTCCGCATCGCAGTGGAGTGCATCCGTCTTTGCAAGATCGGTTGTCTATTCGAGCAAGGACACGTGATTCTACCGCCCACGCCCAACTCCAAGATGATCTAATGGAGCACATTTGGGCAAAATTTAGCGGAAGAAATTAAATTATGTATTTTTCATATTTTAGGATTTTTAATTATGTTTTTTTTTTAATTTTTTAAGAATTTTAAGTTGTAATTTTATTTTATTTAATGAAATGTGTTTTTATTAATTGAATTTGTTGGAAATAAAAATAAAAAATGAAATTGAATGAATAGTAAGTTAAGAGATGGTTAAGAGACGCATAAGAGATGGAGGGTTGCAGGTTCTGTCTCTTAGTTAAGAGATGGAGTGAAAAGTACAGTGGGGCCCATGAATAGTTAAGGGATGAGACGGTTAAGAGACAGATAAGAGACATGGCCTAAGAATCCCTAATTGAAATTGGTTGTTAAAATATGTAGGTGGTACAATGCTCGTTGGAGCTAAGAGAATCTCCAGTGGTTAACGGACAAGCAATAGCCCAGCCATGCCACATCAGCAGCACTAAATTCCTCCTGCCACATCAGCAGGACAAGCAACTGGACAAGCAATAGCCCAGCCATAGCCTTGCCACATCATCAGCACTAAAAACAAATAATTAAACAATCATACAAAATACGGAATTAAATTTACGACACATATACGGGAAAATTCTTTAATAATATTAAATTTTAAAAAAAACATTAATTAAAAAAAAGTAAAAAAAAAGTTACATTACTTAAAAAAAATCCTAATCCACGCACGGGCCCACCCCTCCGCCGCCGCCTCACTCCTCGCCGTCGTCGCCGCTATCCGGGACCCCCAAATCTGCGGCATCTGAGCCCGCGTCAGAGCCCCCGACCTGTGCCGCGCCGGGATTCAAATCCTGTCTCATACTCACGAGCACGGCGTGAAAAAAACTCTTCTCCTCGGGGTCAGTTGCATTCTTCCATTGATCTATGACCTTGATCATCTGAGTCCGCGCTTGTTGACGCGCCAAGAAGACGAGGCCCGCTGTCGACCTGCCAACAGGGGGGATGCCGACTGGACCTCCTGGGACCTCTGACGAGGGCTTTGCGCCCGTCTTTGACCAACCGGGAGAGTGCGGCGAGTAAACGAGGGAGGGGACGGGTCTCCTGAGCATCTTCGGGGAGGTCGTGAGAACCGCCGCTGCTACCTCCGGCGTAATCACCTGAATAGTTCAGGCGCTGCTTCTTCGGCCAGCCCGCGTCGACACCTGTCCGAAACTTCTCGGAGTCCATTAGCACCTCGTAGCAGTTCTAGTAGTTGAAGTCCTTGTAAAGCCCGGGCTGGGGGAACTCTTTCTCCGCCAGCCTCCTGCAGTCGTCGTCAGTTTGGCCGCTGGACTTCATTCGGAGGGCTTTGGTGTACAAGCCCAAAAATCGGGAGACCCCAGACCGGATTCGGTCCCACCCCTTCCAGCACTCCTCCCCGCTGCGTGGCCTCCCCGCTGCGTGGCCTCCCCTCTGGGCAAAATGCCTGGTAGGCTGCTGCTATTTTAGCCCACAAGTTAACGATCCTCTGATTGTTCGAGGCGAGGGGGTCATCGCAAACACTCGCCCACGCCTTGGACAGCGCGACGTTCTCCGCGTCTGTCCACTTCCTCCGTACCTCCGGCTGCGACGACTCGCCGACCACCTTCTTCCCCTTCTTCTTCTTGGGCGAGCCCCGACCCCGCCCCACGGGAGTGTCCGGTGCCCCGAGATCTATACCCAACTCATCTAAGGAGAAGGTATCAATCCCCTCGAACTGCGTCTCCGCTGGGGTCGTTGTGTGCGAAGCAGCAGTACAAAAATCAAAGCTGGGGCGATACCTGACGTCGCCTGCCCCCACGGTGTACCCTACGTCCCCGCCATCCCCGGCGTCACCTGCATCGCCGGGTACCCCGGCGTCGCCTGCATCCCAGGTGCCCACCCCGACATCATCGGCATCCCGGGATGCATCCCCGGTCCCCCCGGCATCATCGTCATCCCGGGATGCATCCCCGGTCCCCCCTGACCCCCCGACGTCCCCTGCCATCCCGGCATACCACCACCAGATGCCATCCCGGGCATCATCTGCTGCTAAGGGTACATGTTGTTGTAGTACCCGGGCATCTGATTCCATCCACCTCCCACGGGGACCGTGGGAGTTTGCGACCCGCTCGACCCTGAATTTGGCTCGTTGTTGAGATCCATTTCACGTTGTTCATCTTGTACAGAAATTAAGATAGAGAGAGTACTCGTTAAAACAAGTGGTGCGAATGAAAATGTCGCACAAATCGCGTATATATAGTGTTTCGAAAATAAAATAAAAAAGAAAATTTGGCTCGCCGGTTCCTCGCCGATCGGGAGGCTGCAATAGCGGCGAGCCGATCGGCGAGAGAATCGGCGAGCGCCAGGGAATCGGCGTTCCCTCGCCGATTTGGCGCTCGCCGGCTGCAATAGTTCGGCGAGCCGTTCGGCGAGCGCCAAAAATCGGCGAGCCGCTTGCTAGCCGACCACTGGAGATGCTCTAATCCGTCAGCCTGTCACGCCATGATGTCGACCACAATTTCAAATTAATTCAATTGAGTTTCCCGGTTCTCATGACCATACATAAATTATTTTTACTGCATGAAAATAAAATAAATAATTAATTAAAATGAAGCCTTAAATACTCAATTCCCCACTATCGCGGTTTTATGGGCTGCTACGAATTTTTCGCGCAAACCAAAATCTTAGCCCAAACCCTTTTAATATGATCTCAGCCCGCTAACATTCAAATTTCTAAATCGCGAATCACCACCGCTAAATCACACGCACTCTCTCTCTCTCCGATCGGCGGCACAGGATGGCACCGGCGAAGGCGGCGGCGCGTACAATTTCACAGAAAGCCTTCGACGAAATGGTGGAGGAAAACATAGAAGATCTCGGCATGGATCCAGCTGAAGCTCTCAACGACGCTATCCAGACACTCACTCTTCAAGGCGTCGATCTATCCGGTTTGTATCTCCGACCACACTCAGATTTCTTCACTAGCTGCGGGACTACATTTCTCACTCTTTTTGTCTTTAATTTTATCAAGGAATTGTGACCTCCGTACCAGGAGAAAGTAATCCAGTTATTGAGTGTTTGGGGAAATTGAGAGAGGAAAAGCCATTGCCGGAAGCTGTTGAATTATTGGATGAGTTGAGTGTTTTGTGTGGAGATAAAGAATCGGGAAAAGCGGCAATTGCGGCCAAAAATGGAGCGGTGGAGTTGATTATTTCTGTTTGTGCAAAGCTCCGAGACGAGTATCGCCAGGGTTTGGCTTCAGGATTAAAGGCCTTGGCTTCCGTTATTCACGGTATAGACTTCTCTGCCATAATGTTTGATCTAAAGGAACTCAACTATAAAATTTTAAGAGTTCTATGCACTTTTATGAACTTAATCTTGTAGATCCAACTGATCCACAAGCATTATTGATAGCAGACATTTCCCTCTCGGAATTCACTTAAGTTGGACTTAAATATACACTGATAATATGTTTAGGTATGAGTCCTTGGACTAAGCTCCATAAGATCAACACTGCGGTAGCCCAATATAAGTGTACGTAATAGCTGTGGATTGAGTTGTGAAAGGAAAGGTTACACTATAGTGTAGGTAGTTTTTGCAGTTTTTAATATGCGATTTCATACTCCAACTGGAAATAGTTCAAAAGTTTGAGTATCATTATGTTCTGCAATAAATCTTTGTTTGCTTGACAGACTTAATCTTTTGTTTTTTGAACTGAGCAAGATATATCTACAGACTAATTTCTGATCCATACCAGCAATATGTTATGTTGTGGACGATACTGTTAAAATTGGTTTACTTCAGTTGGTAGGAAATATCTTATCTGTGCTGTTTTTTGTGCAGATCTCCAAACTACTGAAATATTTAAGGAGAATGGAGGCCCAAAGATAGTTGTAGGTATTCTGAGCAATGAAAGTGAAGATGTTAAGATCTTAGATAGTTGTTTCTCAGTTGTCGCTGCAGCTGCAACTGGAAATGAAGTTCTCAAAGAATCATTCATGGACATGGAAATAGATGAATTAATATTACAGATTCTAAAAGAAAACAATGGAGAGAGCATTCCGAGCATATATAATGCTATACATGTCATCTTATCATCTGATGACAATCGCGTTCTAGCTTCACAAGTAAGTCGACTTTTGGTGGAAGTTTACTTGCTAGTGACTGATTCTGTATTTTATGGTTTTGCTTACCGTCCTGGTATTCTGTACATTCATTTCAGGTTTTTGGTTATGCTCGAAAGTTCTCAAAGTTGGGAATTGCAGAAGTTCTTGTAGATTCACTTCGTAATGGCCTTAGTTCCCCCTGTCTAATATCAGCTAGCATAGCTCTGAAAGCTGTTGCTGTGAATGTAAGAGTGTACCAGATTCTTTTTTTCTTTTCATTCTGCATCCTGTGGTATGTAACTCGTGTTTAATAATGTCAAAACGGCTGAGCGTTTGCATGTTGTGGCCATCCTTGTTTTGAGGTACCACTAGAATGAATTCTAAATACATTACATGAATAAATGTAGTTCCCTTTTCAAGCAGTTGACCTCCTTTATTTAAAAACTCAAATAGTCAATTCTTACTGCTCCCCCTCCCTCGAATCAAAAAACGAAGAAAAAAATTGTTATTTCAAAATTTAGTTATTTAAATTTAACACCTTTTAGATTGTACCAAGAATGTGGCTTCTGGTTTTGAGAAGCAGAAAGATAGGTTACCTCATGTTGAATTTTAATACATCTTATTCACTCTTACTCATCTATTATTGCAGGATGAGATTTGCAGGTCCGTTTCTCATGTTGGGGGTATAGATGTGATTCTAAGGTGCCTTGATGATAGTGGTATGCAGGGCAACAGTGCTGCAGCAAAAGCTCTGTGCTCTTTGCTGTCTAAGGTGCAAACTGAATTTCACCATACATGACTATATGAGTAGTGATCAATGCCAGGGGCATTAGATATTGCTGTTGGGCTGGCATAATGTCCTATATACAACTAAAAATATATTAAGAAACCTAAATAGAAAATGATGTAGAATTGTTTATGAATAGTTGTAAACAAGATATATTACAAATGCAAGGTAATCTCTACATCCGTTTAATTCTATATTAACTGAACGATTAGTTATGTTTCCGATACTTGGTATAAACATGCGACTATGCGAGTGCCAGAGCTTTTTTGGTACTTGGCCAGTTTGCCACCCTTGTTAATTTTGATTGTTTATCTGCATTTTGCATCAGTGCACATCATGCACCAGTCTAAGATTACATTTTAGTAGGATAGCTTTAGCAACCATCAATCGTATTTGATAGTCTAGTGTTTTCTAACTGTGCTAATTCTCCATGCTTATACTGCTGCAAACGTTTCTTCCTGTTCTGTTCTCAAAGGTAGTGTTAGGCGTCTTTTTTATGTACAGCATATCCAGTTGGTATTCCTATTTGATTGCCATTTAGGATTTTCTAGAATATTTTTCTGATACATATTATCTTGCTCCGGCACCAGTATTATTTTTCACTATCTTTGCCTAAATTCATTTCATGTCTTTGTCCATCTTCAGTTTGATAGATCCTTTATAGTTTTTTGGTGGTCTGGAACTTTGAAGAATGTCTAATAGAATGTGTTTGATTAGCTTGCAGGAAGTGATGTAAATAAGAACCTTATTGTTGAAAAGGGAGGCTTAGATAAGCTTGTTAGTCTTTCAGCGAGATTCTCAGACGATCCTTTGGTGCTGCAAGAGGTAAAAAAATGCTTAAACCCCATATATCTGTAGTACCTAGTACTACAACATACTCTTTCTTTTTGCTACTGGTTGGACTGAAGCTTTTGACTACAATGTAATTTGTTATTGATTGTTCCTAGAGTAGCAGCCATCCCTGGATAGATAAGGAAATAAATTAGTCATATCTACAATGTATATTATTATCTGTAACATATAATTACATACGCCAATAGTCTCTTTGAGGTGTTTAAACTCCTTTTAATTTTTTAGTACTATAATATAAACTCTTTATTCAAAAATCCAACTTAAAAGCAAAGAAAGATAGTGGGAGACTCTTTTATAGATGTAACCTGAATATTAATCAACCTTTACCCTACTTCAACCCCATGGTCCCCCCTCCCCAACAGAAATGAAAGAAAAGAAGGTAGAAGGATAAAAATGACAGAGCATGAAAATGAAGTGCCAACAACCAGACGTTACTTTCACTTTCTTATATGCATGCTTCAACTCTCTGTGCTTTTTGTTCACTTAATATCTGTTTATGCTTTATTTATTATTCGACAAGCACCTAATGCATCAGACCGTGTTTCCTGGATGAACAGGTCATGTCAATTATAACTACTCTATGTTTGAGGTCCCCAGAGAATGCAGCTCGTGCAATTGAATCTGGAGCCGGGGACCTTGCTATACAAACTATGAAAAAGTTTCCTCAGTCGGATCAGCTGCAGAGGAGCTCTTGTTTCATGATCAGGAACCTTGTCGTTCGAAATGCAGAAAATAGGTACATAGTTTTTCGACTTTGATATGTGCTACTGCGATGATTACCAATGATTTTTTCTCTGAGATGCTGGCACTATGATGTGCAGAAAAATTCTGCTTAATAATGGCATTGAGCAACTAATCCGAAGGGCGAAGCAAAGCCACAAGAACTGCAAAGCTGCTGCCACCGATGCGCTTAGGGATTTAGGTTTGGACAATTACAACTCGTGACCTTTTTCACTGTTATTCCATTATCATATTTAATATTGCAGCCACTATCCAAGAATTTCACCTGTTGTAATTTCATGTCATGATCTCATCACATCTGTTTTAGTATTATGTTGCAGATAGATATTATGTATATGTTGGTATCGTGGTTCTTACTCCCTCTGTCCCATTAGAAATGAAACATTTTCCTTTTTGGTATGTCCCATTAAAAATGAAATGTTTCTAAAAATAGAAATAATACTCTCTATTTTTTCTTGTCTCTTACTTTACCCTCTCTTCATTAACTCACAAAACAACACTACATAAAATCTCGTGCCAAAAAGCAAATGTTGCATATTTAATGGGACAGAGAGAGTATTCTATAATAAAAAATCTTTATAATATTATGATATTAGCATATCTAGCTTGACCTCAGTTGCATTTAAAATCCAAGTGAGTTAAGTGACGTCAAGCTAGAGATGAGTTAGAGCATCAGCAATGGGGCTGACGATAGGCCTCCCGATGCCTTAGGCGTGCCATCGTCTGCCCACTGTGGGTGCGCGGACGGCCCGATGCATCGTCCGCGCCCTATAGATCGTCCGCGGACGATACGCGGACGATAGGGCATCGTCCGCGCCATTGTCCGCCCACTGTGAACGATGCGGACGATGGCGCGGACGATGCAACGCGTTTTTATTTTTTATTTATTCTGAAAAATTTATTTATATAAATACCCTCTACCCCACCTTCATTTGTAACCAGTGTTGTCAAAAACGCGCCCGGGGCGCGCTCGGGACGCGGGTTGCCATGATCGAGACCGGCTTCGCCCCAACATGGGTAAGCCGAGCGAGATACGTGGGGCGCCGTCGGGGCGCGCTTTGGGCTGTCGGGGCGACTGGAGCGAGATACGTAACTAGCGTAGGCTAAGCCCCCGCCGGAGCGGGGGCTTACCTGTTGCCGTCCGCCCTGGTTCGCCGGTAGGTTGCAGATTTTTTGCTTTTACACAGAAAAAAGAAGAGGGAGGGGAGACGAGACAGGATATAGAGAGAGAGATAGATAGAGGGTCAATTTGATCAGTTTACATTGGGAAACGAAATTACTTTTTGACTATTTTTCTCTTTCATTGTATTTTTAAGATTGGCTCAGAAAATTTGATTCATGTGCAATCTTTTTCTTTTTTATCGAAAATCCTAAAACGTGTTCGAATATATAATTATAGTACTCCATCAATTATTGTTTATTTCTATTGTTATTATTTGTATAAGTAACATATTTTATTAATTCCTTATATTTATAATTTAATTTTAGGTTTATATAAAGCTAATTTAGTAATCTTTAGAACATCACAATCTCTATTTATGGAGCTTTTCATTTTACCTAATTTTGTTTTATGAATTAAATGAAGAGAAATAAAATAATAATTATGTTTATTTAAATGAAGAGAAATAAAATAATAATTTATTATTTCTTCCAATCTTTCATCTTTTTCTAAAATGACTCTATTATAAAATCCATTAATTAAATATTATAATAAGTAAATTGATTATAATTCCTCCAATAATTCTTTTCTACCCAATGTAATTGAACTTTAAAAATATTTTTTTCCTGTTATGTAAATATAAGTATTTATATTATAGTGAATTATCTTTAATCATTATTATTACTAATATATAAATAATAATTAATTTTGCGCTCGATTTGTGGGTCCCTCGCCCCGGTGCCCCATCGCCCCGCGACCCGGGGTCCAGCCTTATCGCCCCGGACCGACCCGCGACCCTAACAACACTGTTGGTAACCTTTCAATTTACTTTTCCACACTCAAATTACACTATAAAATGGATTCCAGTGAATACCCAAGTCCGAATAGTCTGATGTTTGGGGGTGGTGCACGATGGCCGAGTACAGACCCTGACGAATATCGGTCGTTCGACTCCAACAAGCAGTACGATCCCGAATTCAGTACGGATTCGTACAGTCTGTCTGACATGGACCCGTCTCCAACTCGTCCCGCCGCCGAGCGCGTATAAGCGCCATAGGGAGCAGCTCCGCAAGCACTAGGATCAGGTGAAGAAGCAAGTCAACCCGTTCTCGGCGGAGTACGAGAAGTGCTCGAAGAAGCAGAGAAGCGGCGGGAGCTTGAGCGATATGCGCGATAGAGCGCTGTTGTCGTACCAGTCAATCTACGGCGACTTCAAGCATTTCAACATCTGGGCGCTCTTGAAGAACAAGCAGAAGTTCCAGGGCGGGATTCTGCCATCCTCTGCGCCAAAGAGGACGAGGACCACCGAAGCAGGTACTTACACAAGCAGTGAAAGCGGCGCATATCCAGTGGACCTCAACTGGACGATGTACGAGGAGGAGGAGAGTTCCGGCACACCGATGTCTTCCCGACGTCCCATTGGCGTCAAGGCTGCGAAGAACAAGGGGAAGGCGAAGGCGACATCCTCCTCGCAAGCCGCGGTCGCCCCCCCATCGCCGATCCCGACCCCGACCCCGGCGGCACTTGCCTTCGCGGATTTGGCAGCGGCCGCCAACCGGAGGATGTTGTTGGACACGCACAACGCCCTCATGCAATGTCAGGACCCGGCCAAAGCCGAATACCTCCTTGGGATGATCGATGAGCTGCGCCGCAAGTTGGGACTTTTGTAGAGTTGTCAACTTTTTTTTCATTTCTAACTCGTGTAAAATTAATCAATGTAGGATTTGCCGTTTTTAATTAATCGTGGTATTTTTTAATTATTTTGCATTTACATATTTGAAAACATTTAAATTAATTAACAAAACAATAGTGAAACCTATAGGGCGGCCTTTAGGACGGCTTATAGGGCGCCCCACTGCAAGTGGAATTATTGGAGGATAAAATGCTGACGTGGCGGTGCATAGGGCGGGCTTTAAGGCGTCCCTTAGGGCGCCCCACTGCTAATGCTCTTAGGAGTCCCGGTTGGGATAAACTAATAAAAAATTGCTTACAAAGTAAGTACTTAAAAAAGTGTTAAAAGTGGGTCCCAATATCCACTAAAACATTTATTTATTACACACTCAATTAAAAGTGGGTCACAACATCAACTACAACATTTATTTATAAACACCCACAAACACTTTCTTAAAACATGTGTCCGACTCAACCGGAACTCTTAAAGCGGGACAGAAGGAGTAGTACTTAAATTCGTGTCCTGAGTACAATCTATACTTCCCCATCCACAACGAATTGTTCTATTTTTCTTTTTGTCCGTAAGTTTCTCAATAATGTGGCTTCATTCTCCCATTAATGCCCACTTTTCATATCTATTTTTGATTGAAAATTAGACAGAAATTTCAAATCCAAAATCTTTGATTTCATACATTATTATCATGCCTAGTCACACACAATAGTATCATTACTCTTTGAGTTCAATAATTAAACACTTATATATAAATATTTGCCATATGAATGGAACAAAAGGTGTTAGCCTGAGGAACGGAGGTGGTCTTTTTGAGCAATCTCATGCATGGGATTGTAACATTGACAAGGACAATTGACAGTGGATAGGTGAGCGTCATCAAGCATTCTTCATCTTCAAACATTAACTCTCTCTCTAGATCTAAACCATGGCAGCCGTTGCTACAGCAGGCATCGAAGTTCTTGTCGAAAACCTGATCAACTTTCTCAAGGAAGAGTACTCTCTACTACGAAGTGTCGATAAAGATGCCAAACAGCTCCAGAAACTTTGGAGATGATTCAAGCATACTTGAGTGAGGCTGAGAAGAAATCCACCACCCAAGCTGTCAAGATCTGGTTGAGGCAACTTGAAGCTGTGGCTTTCAATGCTGATAACGTCATGGATGAACTCAACTATCATTTTCTCTACCAAAAAGCGAGGCCGGAGAATAAGGTACTATCCTGCTTGTCATTCTGCAGTCCTTGTCGCATTTTACGTCACTCTAAAATGGCTCATGCCATCAAAGAAATCAATATGGAATTTGAGTCTCTGAACAAAAGGGCAACACAACTTGGCCTTCAAAACATTCTTGCGGATGCGAAGACTTCCTGTTGATGTTAATACTTCTTCCCCTGAGACTGATTCGTTCAGTCTTGATCCAATCTTTATTGGAAGAGATAATGATGTGACAGTAATAGTTGACATGCTCACCCAGACACACCCAGAAGAAGAAAAACGGATGTTCTCCATCATTGCTCTTGTGGGAATGGGGAAAACTACTTTGACTAGTAAAGTTTTTAATCATGAAAGGGTAAAGGATCGATTTGGATCACTTATTTGGGTTCGTGTTTCTCAAACCTTTGATCCCATCATACTTTTCAAAAAAATCCTTTCAACATTGACCTCACACGTCGGTGGTGGTGATGAAGGTCAGAGTAGGGAAGCCATCTTAAAAAGGCTTCGAAAAGCTCTAGAGGCTAAATCATATCTTCTTGTTCTTGATCATATATGGAATGAAGATGTTCCAAAGTGGGAAGACTTTATAAATTCCATGTCAGGAGTTACTTCCACTAAGGAAAATGACATTGTCATCACTACCAGAAGTAAAAAATGTTGCTTCAATTGTGAGACCACTTGAATACACTTTAAGTGGCTTATCAGATGATGAGTTCTGGTCCATAATCGTTGAAAAAGCTTTTGATGGAAATGATGAAGTTCCACCAGTACTTGAGATAATTGGAAAAAAGATTGCAGAAGCATGTCAAGGTTTGCCCTTAGCTGCCAATGTAGTTGGCGGTGTGCTTCGACGGTATAAGTCCGAAGAAGAGTGGCGCTTAATCAGTGTAAATTGTCTCTCAGACGCTGAAGGTGCTGAGGGCACCCGCAACGCTGTGCCGTTGCGGTTCCTATGCCGTTCCGGCGGAACGATTCCGCGGAGGCACGCGTTGCAGCCTACGTTCCGTCGCCATTCCGTGCCGCCCCCGTTCCTATGCCGTGCTGTGTTCCGTTCCGGAGGAACGCGAAACGAAACGTTCCGCCACGCGCCTAGGCGACGTGGCGGCCTCCCATTCGACGCGTGAAGCCCACTCGCTGCCCCGCGAGTGGGCTTCGTCCCGGTGACGCAATAATTCAATTTTTTTTAAAATACGAATTTAATAATTTTTTTTTTGCAACGGTAATGTGACCGTTTTTTTATATCCGTTTTATATTTTTTTTATTTTTTATTTATTTATTTACTCTATAAATACTCCTATTTCATACTCATTTCAATCACAAACACACATCTATTCCTCTCTATTTCCACCCCAATTTTCATCACAAATCAACTCTCGTTTCCTTCTCCCAAATTTAATCAAACTAATGGATCCTTTTGAACAAATGCGTCAAATATTGCAACAATCACTTGAAGAAGATCGACGACGGGAGGCCGAAGAAGCCGCGCCGCCCCAACGACGCTCTCGTACGTACATCCATCGTAACCGAGAGGAAGCCGCTGTAAGGTTAGTACGCGACTACTTCTGCGATAACCCGGTTTGGGGAGATACGTACTTCCGTTGCCGTTTCCGCATGGGGAAACCTTTATTTCTCCACATCGCGAATACTTTGGCAGCCAGGGAAGAGTTCTTCCAGGAAGGGTACGACGCGGTCGGCCGTCCCAGCCACACGACGCTGCAGAAATGTACTGCAGCAATCCGCCAGCTTGCCACTGGACAAACGGCCGACATGTTCGACGAATACCTCCACATCGGAGACAGCACTGGGCGAATGTGCTTGCTCAAATTCTGCAAAGGCGTCCGGGCAGCCTTCACCGACGAATTTCTCCGGAGGCCAAGCACGACCGATTGTCAGTTCCTGCTCGACCTTCACGAAACAGTGCACGGATTCCCCGGGATGCTCGGCAGCGTCGATTGCATGCACTGGCAATGGAAGAATTGCCCGGTGGCGTGGAAGGGGTCCTACACGAGCGGCCACAAAGGCACCCACCCAACCGTTATACTTGAGGCCGTTGCCGACTACCGCCTTTGGATCTGGCACGCGTACTTCGGGGTCCCCGGGTCGAACAACGATGTAAACGTGCTCCACCAGTCCGACCTCTTGACCGAAGTTTTGGATGGTAAAGCGCCGACCATCAACTTCGTCGCCAACAACCGGCTTTATAAAATGGGGTAATATCTCGCCGATGGCATCTACCTGAAGTGGCCTACCTTCGTGAAGACGTGCAGTGGGTCTGCGAACCCAAAGCAGGCTCTTTTTGCGCAGAAGCAGGAGGCTGCTCGCAAGGATGTGGAAAGGGCGTTCGGGGTTCTCCAAGCGCACTTCAACATCATCAAAGCCCCGGCTCGTACGTGGTTCATGGAAAACATGGTCGACATCATGTATACGTGCATAATCTTGCACAACATGATTTTCCAAGACGAAGGACCCGAGGCGGGAAATTGGTTCGACGACGAATCCCCCGGAAGCTCAACCGCAAGTAGTCCGCCTCGAAGTGGAGCGCATCCGTCTATACAAGAACGGTTATCTATTCGTGCAAGGACACGCGACTCTAGTGCCCACACCCAACTCCAACAGGATCTAATTGAGCACATTTGGGCAAATTTTGGCGGATGAAATTATTAAAATTGTGTACTTTTATATTTTTAGGATTTTAATTGGGTGCTTTTTATTTTTTTAAGTTTAAGTTGTAATTTTTTTTAATGTTGTGTGTTTTTTAATAAAGTGTGTTTATTTTTTAATAAAGTGTGTTTATTTAAATTGAATTGGGTTGGAAATAAAAAAAATGAAATTGAATGAATAGTAATTTAAGGAACGGTTAAGGAACGAAGGGTTGCAGGTTCCGTTCCTTAGTTAAGGAATGGAGTAAAAAAGTACAGTGGGGCCCTCAAATAGTGGTTTAAGGAACGATATAGGAACAGCGTTGTGGATGGCCTGAAAGAATAAAAAAAATACTGAAATTGAGCTTTGATTATTTGCCTTCATCATCTCTCAAGAAGTGCTTTGCGTACTGCTCAGTTTTCCCTAAAGGTCGCGGGATTATGAAGCAGAAAGTAATTGAACAGTGGATGTCAGAAGGTTTTCTTCAACCAGATGAAAGAAATGAGATGGAAGATGTGGGAAATAAGTTTTTCAATGTTCTTGTACACAATTCTCTGATGCATGTTGTGGCGCGAGATGATCATGGAAATGTGCAAGTTTGTGTGATGCACAATCTTGTGCATGATCTTGCATCTTTTGTTTTGTCGAATAGTGCTGACGGCAGCACCCCAGTTCGAGAGATTTTGTACATTTTTCAAATAGATTTTTGTTATAGGTGAAATCACATTACTTTTATTTCATTTTTTACTAAATGAGATAATCAAATTGTTAGTGATAAAGAGATTTCTTTACATGTAACATTCCTATGACATTTGCTACAAGCAAAATATCATCAACATATAAGTCTAAAATTATAAACTTGCACCCACTTATTTTTACATAGATGCATCGATGACAATGATCTCTACAAAATCATATAATATAATGATATCATTTAACTTGATATGCCATTGTTTATTTTTACATAGATGCATCGATGACAATGATCTCTACAAAATCATATAATATAATGATATCATTTAACTTGGTATACCATTGTCTAAAAGCTTGTTTTAGTCCATATATTGAATTTAACAATTTACATAATAAGTGTTCTTGTCCTGTTGCTAAGAATTCTTCGGGTTGGTTCATGTAAACTTCTTCTTCAATTTCTCCATTTAGAAAGGCGGTTTTCACATCCATTTGGTGTAGCTCGAGATCATAATGAGCCACCAAAGTAAAAACAATTCTTAAAGAATCATTCTTTGAAACTAGAGAGAAGGTTTCTTTATAGTCAATGTCATTCTTTTGGGTGAAGCATTTTTTAAAAAGACGAACCTTGTATCTTTCGATGTTACCTTTCAAATCACATTTGGTTTTAAAAATCCATTTAGAACCAATGGTTTAAAAACCTTTAGGCAATTCTACTAAGTCCCAAACTTTGTGGCAATCAACCACTTTTCAGAATTTTCACATTCCATGGCTTATCGGAATGAGATCAGGTCTTCATCAAGGCTTAAGTCACATTCACTTTCAACGGCGTAAACTACATAGTCATTTGAAATTGCATATCTTCTTTCCCTTACCGATCGTCTCAAAGTTTCTTGTGGTTCACTATTCTCTTCTTGAATTGTGACAGGTTCATTTACTTCATTTTCGGTTAGTGGGTTTTGCACATTATCATGTTGTTCTATTGTGTCATTTGCTTGTGAGACAATAGGAACAACAACATTCGATGCAACATGTGGATGAACCTTATCGTGGACTTCTTGAATATCCACATTTCTAGGTTCACCCTTACTAGTTTCACCATTTTCAATGAACCTAGCATTTCCCATTTCAGCTATTCTCGTACTATGGATAGGACAATAAAATATATACTCTTTTCATGTGGATGATTATACAACATTAGTTCTGTTGGGCAACTCCAAATACGAATATGGCTTAAGCTAGGTTTCCTTCCCGTCCACTGTTCAAACGGTGTTTTAGGAACTGCCTAACTAGGAACCCAATTAAGCATATACATCGCAGTCTTTAAAGCATAAATCCACAATGAAAGGGGTAAAATACAACCACTTAACATACTTTTAACCATTTCCGTTAATGTACGATTCCGCCTCTACGCTACACCATTTTGTTGCGGAGTACCAGACATTGTATATTGTGCACATATGCATCTACTTTCGAGTAACTTTGCAAATGATGGACATTATCCAAACTCGTTATATTGTCCATAAAACTTACCACCTCTATCCGATCTCACTACTTTAACTTTTTTTTATCTAACTACCTTTCCACCTCGTCAATGAATATCTTTAGTACATTCACTGAATTAGATTTTTCATGCAGTAGATATATGTATCCATAACATGAGTAATCATCAATAAATGTGATAAAGTATTACCGACCATGCCACGAAAGAGCATCAAAAGGACCACATATATCTGTATGTATTAACTCAAGAAGCTGATAGTGCTTTCTGTGGTTGATTTCTTTACAATGCGTTTAGTTTGCTTCCCTTTAATGCAATCTATAAACATATTTAGGTCACTAAAGTCTAATTGAGGAATAAGTTCATTCTTACCAACCTCATAATCTTTTCTTTGGAAATATGACCTAATCTTTTTTTTTAGTTTGACCACAGGTGTTCTAAATCCACATTCAGCGGAATCGGATTAATCCTACTCGATCGGGCTTGCGGATTAAGGCCAAAAGTCTCACAGCGGGCGGTGGGGTTTGAACCCATGACCTCAAGGTCACCACAGCTCCGCGCTGCCAACTGGGCTACAACCCGTTGGTAATATGACCTAATCTTTGATGCCACAAGAAAGCGAACTTTCACTTGACGCATTACGCTTAATGTCTCGACTTTCAATATTAAATAAGGATTCACAAAATTTTACATCAAGATTGAATCTATAAAGTGAACCAAACAAAGTACCACAACCATAAAAGTAATTGTTTCGATACAAAGAGAATACACCATTTACAATTCTTAACTTTAAAACCTAAATTATCCAATCTACTTACAGAAACAAGATTTCTAGCACATTCAGGTACATAGAGACAATCTTTATGATCTACATGACATCTTGTATCCAATATCAGTCTGTGGGTCCCAATGCCAGTGCTTTCATCCTATTTCCCATGAACAAAAATCCGCGACTCTCGATGCAGCCTGAGCTTCCTCCTCCTCAGCCTTCTTTTTCACTTGGGACATTTGTGTTTGAATTATTTGGACGGTGGAGGAAATGTAGTTCATGGCTTCATGCCCTCTTCAAGCTTGGTGTCTTTGTTCAACAATTCCAATTTTAGTGTTGTTATTCTTCCTTTCTTCTCCCAATATGTTCAAAATCTTTTGGATGCACGCCTCATATTTGTCTTCAATTTTAGGCGGTTCAATGGCTCATCATCTGCTTAAATTAAATCATGTAGGAGGTTGAATGATATTGTTGTTAGCATAGGAAAGGTTAGGACGTGGGCGATTCCCAGAATAATTATTGAAAGGAAGACTAGTTCTCCTGCCCTATCCCCAATGTTTGTCAGAGACCTCGTATCATTGCACGATGCTCTTCAAGTTGCTCGGGAGACATGTGAGACGTCTCGGCCATATTGAGTTGAGTCAATAGGGTCCACAACGAGTTGGTGGGGGGTTGAGGTGGCACAAAAAAGATTGCAGAAGCATGTCAAGGTTTGCCCTTAGCTGCCAATGTAGTTGGCGGTGTGCTTCGACGGTATAAGTCCGAAGAAGAGTGGCGCTTAATCAGTGTAAATTGTCTCTCAGACGCTGAAGGTGCTGAAAGAATAAAAAAAATACTGAAATTGAGCTTTGATTATTTGCCTTCATCATCTCTCAAGAAGTGCTTTGCGTACTGCTCAGTTTTCCCTAAAGGTCGCGGGATTATGAAGCAGAAAGTAATTGAACAGTGGATGTCAGAAGGTTTTCTTCAACCAGATGAAAGAAATGAGATGGAAGAATAAGAAGAATAAAGTGGAATTGAGCTAATTCCATTCGACTCACATAACACTGTTCATGATTTCTAGCTTGATCGACCGATTCCACCAGTTCAAAATGACCGATTGTCTAGCGGGTTTAAATCAAAGTGGATAAGGCATCGGTTCATGATTGAGCTGGTCGAACTAACCGGTCCAATCCAAATTTTAAACATTGTAGAGGATATAGGAAATAATCATAATAAAATGTTGTAATTTCTTTTCTTCTTTCTCTGTGCTACAGTGCTACTTTTTTTTAGAGTTACAAACAGACAGAATTAATGGAATATACTAACGTGAACATGGGATACTACAAAGATTTCTTAACCATATAAAATTATACACTACTATTATATATATGGTGGAATGTGTACTTTTATGATTGGAGTTTTGTGCTGTTATAATCACTTTTTTTTTATTATTGTACTAGCATAAGTAGTTTTTAATTAGTCGACGACGTCGTTACAAACCACGTCCCATATTGCTTTCCACGAAACTTTTATTACTTTAAACTTGTTCACAATTTTATCTGTAAATGATGGACATCTCATGATTTTTTTGTTATAATTAAATTGTTTAGGAGCTAATTATCGAGAGAAGTTGAGATGGGAATAAGTTCTTTATTATTTCAGCCTTTGAATATATTATACGTAGCGATTGCATTCAAACGAGGAAAAGTATGAAATACAAAAAAATTGAGGAATGCCTTATCTATTAAAATACGGGTTTGTGTGCACAAATTTATATGTGGTCATTTTCAAAGCAATGAAGATATCGACTTTGGGTCCCCCACGAAGAAAATAATGATGAAAAGAGAAATTTCCAAACAAACAAACAATCAAATTACGTGTATCTAAATTAAATGTATTGTTTTTCCAAATGCACATAATTAAGTTGATACATATATTTACGTCATAGTGCACAAATATGAGGTTATTTTCAAATCGATCATAAAATCTTTCGTCATTTATTTGGTAAAGTGAAAATAAATAACATGTAGAAACAGTTTGGTAAAGCATGAAAAAAGTGTATATAAAAACAATATTCCAAAGCGTTATCGCCATAAAATAAAATACATAAACCTATCGTTTCTCCCTCATCACTCATCCATGGCCGACGAAATCCTCCACGATTTCTTCCCTATGCTAAGAGTCTACAAAAATGGCAGACTCGAGAGGCTTATGGGCGTAGATGTCGTCCCTCCATCTCTAGATCCAGCCACTGGAGTCCAATCCAAAGACGTCGAAATCGCGCCGGAAATCAACCTCTCCGCCCGGATTTACCTCCCGCCCAACGCCGACCCCACCAAAAAGCTCCCTCTCCTCGTCTACTACCACGGTGGCGGCTTCGTCATCGAATCCGCCTTCTCCGCTCAGTACCACAAGCACCTCAACCACTTAGCCGCGCTAGCAAACGTCGTCGCCGTCTCGGTTAATTACCGATTAGCCCCCGAATTCCCACTCCCGATCGCGTTTGAGGATTCATGGCGCGCTCTCAAATGGAGCGCCGAGGGAAAGGACGAGTGGATCAACGAATTCGCGGATCTGAGCCGTGTCTATTTAGGCGGAGACAGCGCGGGGGCCAATATCGCCCACAACGTGGCGATGCGGGTCGGGTCGGAGAAGCCGGACGGGTTCAATTTGAGAGGGATTTTCCTCAATTGCCCCTTCTTCGGGGGCGTGGATCCGATTGGGAGCGAAACGACGGAGGTGTTCAAGGCTGGAAAGGAATTGAGTGAGAAACTGTGGCGATTTGCTTGCCCAAGCTTTAGGAACAGCGACGCAGGATGGGTGAATCCGGGTAAGGATCCGAAGATATCGGGGTTGGGTTGTGGGAAAGTGCTGGTTTACGTTGCGGAGAAAGATTTTCTTAAGGATAGAGGGTGGTATTACAAGGAGGTGGTGAGCAATTGTGGGTGGAAGGGAGAAATCGAGTGCGTTGAGGTTGCGGGTGAAGACCATGTTTTCAGTGTGATTGTTTCGGATAATGAGGCTGGAATTGATATGATTAAAAAAGTGGCTTCTTTTATTAATAACTAAATGTATTAATGTTTGATGTGTTTATGTTGAACATTGAAACTGAAATACAAATAAGGCTGTTTATTATTTTCGTCAGGTTTTGATCAAAGATCGTCGTGCTGGTGGTTGATTTATTTGTTTTTAAAATATTTGGTGTAATTTGAAAATATTTGCTCAAAGCAGTGTCATTTTCTTAGGGGCCTTTCCACTGCCATGCGGGGTGGCGGTCGGGAAGGCTCCTATTGCAGCCGCTGAGCTGTCTCGAGGAGATTGAGACCACCGAGGTGAAGGGCATGGCCGAGAGCGGGATGGCGGTGAGAAGGCGTCTATTGCGCGCCAACCGCCAAGCCGTCCTAAATTTTTCATTTTTTTAATATTTTTTATTTCAACCGTAAATATACAACTCATTTGCCTGTAAACTGATGTGATGCTTGTTTCGATCCCGAAGCTACGCACGAGAGGAAGAAACTTAGCTTGGCCCGAAGTCTTGAGTTGGATGAAACGAGATGAAGAAGTTGGGGATTACTATTATTTAGGAGTAGATAAGTCTAGTTAAATTAATTAAGATTTAATTCTATCTCAACTATAGGTTAGTTAAAGTGTATCTCCTATGATTTACGTTAGTTATAAGGAGATTTATTAGATGTCTTGTGAATATTTTATTCATTAATTTATGTTGGAGATAGATCACCTTAGTGGATATATTAGTTTTCGGCTTATTTACATATTAGAATTAGGAGTTATCTTAGATTATTTATTTATTAGTAGCTATCTCATTAGTAGGATATGTTAAGATTTTACTCTATTATTTGCCTATAAAAGGCATGTAGTGTACGAGAGTAGGGGGGAAGAGTTGTGATTAATAAAGATTGAGTTTGTTTCTTGAGTTTTTTTACTCTTGATTTTCCTATTCGAATCCTTGTAGCAAAGTGTTCGTTTTCAAATAGTTTATTGATGTATCGATTGAGCTTCCGCCCTCAATCGTGGCATCATTCATTTCATATTCACCCCATATTTCACGTCTAATCTATATCCATCCGTATTGTAAATTGTAATGTTGTAGGAATGTCATGGCAACAACGAGTTCTTGCAATTTCATCTGTATTCCAAAGTATGTTCGTGTTATAGATGTTACAAGTCGCGGGGTGCCATGTCGGAGCCCTTTTGCGACCGATATCGCGGGCTTTATGTGTGACTTGTCTAACCCAAATCATACATCAATTTGTATAATTATGTAACTTTTATTGTCTTTCGAGTATTATTATCATTATTGCAAGTGATATTATACTTTTTATAGAGTTAAAATGCATATATTGTACACATGTAGGATTAGTATTTGTAAAGTAGGGAGTACAAAATATATGTATATATGAACTTTAGAATAAAGATACATAGTAGAAAAATATAGTACATGTTTATATCATATGTACGTGTGGAATAAGAATAGCTAAATTGTAGTAGTAGGCTATATTTATACAAGTGAATGCGTGTTGATTTTAATATAATAAAAATACACTATTTTTGGCAGCACTTATATTATATATTCGAATGACTTAATATCTTATTTGATTAATATTCTAATATTTACTTTGATGACTCAGATTTAATCCTAGTTTAGATGATGTACACGTAAATGAATAGAAAGAGAATTAGAATGACACTTAGTTAGATGTGAATTCAAATTAGGAACCGACTCTCGTAGGTCGACTATATGTAGCACACACATATGTTGTTAGGGAATTTTTGGGGGACACAAAGAAAACTAAGAGGGATTCAAAAAACAAAATATCAGTTGGGAAAATATGATCCATTAGTAAAAGATGAAAAAGAAAACGAGAGAAATTAAGAGGTTTTCGGAGGAATCGAGTTTTGTGAATCAGGAGATGAAATCAGAAGTCTAATTTATTATCACGTGAGTATAAATCATACTTTTAATTTTACTCATATTATTGTTACGCAGTTAATTGCTATATGTAAGAATGGAGTGAATATTTGGATTGGGATGTGAACCTAATATAGTTATGTTTTATTTGGAATTATTTTGTGGAATGTGATATGGATATGTGATTGGTGCAATGAATATGTGAATGGATATGGTTTATGATCGGTGTAATATGATGTGGATATGTTATTTGTGCAGTTAATATGTTTATCTATAGTATTTGAATTATTGATGGAATATATGAATATGTAAGTGGTGCAATGGATATATTTGACATATGGTATTAGAATATTTGAATCATCGGATTAAAGAGTATGCGTGACAATCTTGCCTTGAGTCTGATATACAATGGCAATGGACCTACGGGTCATATACAATGACAATAGATCTACGGGTCATATACAATGATAATGGACCTACAGGTTAAAGAAAATATGCAAAGAGAGACCTTCGTGGAAAGGTCAAAAACAAAGAGGAAATTTCGTGGAAAGGTCAAAATGCAAAGAGGGGCCTTCGTGGAAATGTCAAATCAAAGAGGGACCTTCGTGGAAATGTCAAATAATTAAAAGGGACCTTCGGGTCGTATACAATGGAAATCCCGGGCAGATACCAGACTTGATTTGTCATAGAATAATATATTGAACATAGAGGCATATGCATATGGATCTCAATCTGTTTATGCTATTTGATGTTTATTTATGTGTGCGGACTTATACCATTTGTAAATAAGGCTAATAAATGGTCGGTTTTTGTAATTATAGTATATGGATGGTGCAATGATTACTATGTGATTTCTTTACTGTAATTTGTATTTGTTTTATAAATATATATGCTAGATGGGTTGGGTGTGACAATATGGTCGACGAGAGGCTAGTTTATTCGGAGAGGTGTCGCGAGGTCTTGGCGAGCCAACGAGGCTCACATCATAAACCGTGTCTATATATGCTCAAAAGTAGTGTCTTTTCCTAAAATCCTGTGCATTACCAACATTACCAAAGTATATCATTTATTATGGGACAGCAGAAAGTAAAATTTTAAGGATTATTTGCATGTAAATACTTCATCCTCCCATAGAAATGTCATATTTCCTTTTTCGTCGTCTCATAGAAATAGTCCATATTCATTTATGGTAACATTTTTCTCTTTCTATTTTACTTTATCAGTTATAGGCCCTACCATCTACTATATATTTTCAACTACTTTTTCTCTTTCTCTCTTACTTTATCAATTATACATTAAAACCCGTGTAAATCCTAAATGGAATATTTCTATAGAACGGAGGGAGTATATAATTTCTAAGTTTATTTTATCCTTCAAATATGAATACATAAGTGTTAAGAGCACAATTCTCTTAACGAAGAAATCCTGCGATTACACTCGCAACACACCAATCCGGCGCCCCGAACGTTGGGGTCGGCGGCTCAATTCGTGGCTGGCGCGGAGAACTTCCTCCGTCGGCAGTCTTCAAGGTTTGATAAGGAGTATTGCACAAGTAATGTGGGCAAATTATTTCTTCATTCAATGAATAAAAAGATAACAACCTAGCCTTATTTATAATACTAGAATACTAACTTAGGGAACAAGAAAACAAGATATGAAAATATACTATGAATCAAAAGATATGGGGAATAAAAAGATAACTAAATATTTGGGGAATCCTAAGATATAGGGGGATCGTAACAACTCCCCCACGGTTAAAATCCACATTGTCCTCAAGGTGGAAACCACGACACCACGAAGCGTCCCTCCGGGATCAAACGCACAAGACTGCCCTCTCTTTTTCAATATTTTCTTTGTGTTGCTGATTGCGGTCTTCTCGTAACCAATTTTACAGTCTTGACTCTAATCTCATCCTCAAATAACATTCTCTTCTCTTCCATTTCCTCTTCAAGGTTGTACTTTTGTATCTCAAAAGCAGCCTTGTCCTCCTCAACAAGGCTTAGACTCTCCATCCTCTCGATTTTGCTCTGCTTTTCAGGATGCATACTTAAAGTCTTTTCTTTCGACTCCAAACTAGAATCAAGAGCTTCAGGTTTCATCTCTTTCTCGATCACCCTCAGAAAAGTGTTGTTGACCTCATCTTCTCTTTTGGTAATAGAGTAATTCTCTTTCCTTATCTCTTTTTGATTCCACACATTACTAAGTACTATCAACTTCTCTTCCCTCTTCTCTTCATCATCGTGCGAATCAATTTTCCACTCCTTTTTCCTTGAGCTTGAGACACCCGCTTGCGGTTGACGAGGAAAGGCGCATAATGGAGCTTTCACGGACATCGATAGCTAGGGCTGGCAAGGGCTCGGTGCGGCGTAGGGAGGAAGCTCAATAGTCGATATTGTACTTGGCTGCTGTAGCTGACGATCTGACGGAGTCAGCTGTGGCTGATGTTCTGGCAACGGGGGAGCGCGAATCTTTCCAACACGGCGACCGGACGTTTGGGAGGGCAGATCCCAGCAAGTCTGGTTTTTCACATGCAGAAACGGCTGCTGGTGCGATTCTGACGAAGACCAACCCGAGTTCGGGCTTTGGCGAGCGCAATGCGGCTGTCGGAGTGGCCGTTCCTGCTCCGCGAACTGATCCCAAGAGGTGAAGGCGTTGCGCGGAGGCCGGTAGACATTCTGTCGGGCGGAATACCAGCTGGAAATAGAGCGTGCGTGCGGCGGCTCGTAGTAGTCGCTGAGCACTCCAGGTTGTTCCCAGTCTGAACACGAATACGGCTGCGGGCCGTACGTATCTGGCTGAAATACGATGACGGCCTAGAGGTGTATGGAGGTGTTCTAGGCCGCGACTGACTGTGGGGTGGATAGCGGCGGGTTCGCTGCGAGTACATTGGGTCTGGAGTCTGATGAGGCGGTGGCTCCGGCAGGGGAGGCGCACGAAGTTTGCCAAAGTGTCGATTGGCTGCGTCCAACCGGGTCTCCAGTTTGTCAATCGCAGCATGTATGCGATCAAACAACTTGGTTGTATAGGAGTCTTCCAAATTTGACATCTCAAAGTCTCTAATTAGGGTGAATGGATGCGGAGGGTGAGAACCGATGAAAGCACCAGTTGTTAAGAGCACAATTCTCTTAACGAAGAAATCCTGCGATTACACTCGCAACACACCAATCCGGCGCCCCGAACGTTGGGGTCGGCGGCTCAATTCGTGGCTGGCGCGGAGAACTTCCTCCGTCGGCAGTCTTCAAGGTTTGATAAGGAGTATTGCACAAGTAATGTGGGAAAATTATTTCTTCATTCAATGAATAAAAAGATAACAACCTAGCCCTATTTATAATACTAGAATACTAACTTAGGGAATAAGAAAACAAGATATGAAAATATACTATGAATCAAAAGATATGGAGAATAAAAAAATAACTAAATTTAGGGAATCCTAAGATATAGGGGGATCGTAACAATAAGCTAGTTATAATACAAGTTATAACTTCCATATCGATCTTGGTCACTGGGATAAAGTTAGATAGATTGAGAATTTCATTTAAAACAAGCCGTGACACCTTAATTTTTTGGGCAACTATCATACTATTATTTAACTAATTTTTTTGGTCTATTACAAATTCCTTTAGTTTTCACATAATTCGTGATTTTGGCTTCCATGTCCATATTTCAAGAAATTTTAGGAAAGTATAACTTGCTCTAGAGAGTACTACTCCCTTCGTCCTTAAAGAGTATGAATGTTTAGTTCGACACGAGTTTTACATAATTGGAAAAGTAAGAGAAATATAAAGAAAAAGTTTTTAAAGTATTATTAGTGGATAATGAGTTTCATCTCATTGAAGTGAAAGAAATTTTCAAAATTAGAAAGTTCATAATTTTCAGGGACAAATCAAAAAGAAAATAATTCATACTTTTCAAAGACGAAGAGAGTACTATTATTAGAGATAGCATATTACTACACAAATGAAAAACACCGCAATATTAATTTTACACTTTGTCATGAAACTTTTTTGATGAGATGACAAGAACATTAAAGGTTTAAGTAAGCTTTATGAGTTAATGATTGAATGACTGAGTTATTGGCAACTACGCTAAGGATCACCTATAACATCTCCTACTATATTTTCTACTACACACACAAGCATGAGAGCATCCCCATCCATGCTCTTGCCAAAGAGTATGGATGTGGGCCCGGACCCACTTTTATTAATTTTTTACTCTCTGCTCTTCCCCAAGAGCACAACACCCCACATCCATGCTCTTCCGCGAGGACATGCTCAAGAGTCCCACCATTCCATTATTTTATTTAAATACTTCAATTACTAAAAACATTTATACAATATAAAAATACATTAAAAATACTCGAACCACTATTACAAATTTTAAAAAGATAAAAATTACATAATTAAATCCTAAAAAATAAAAAATACATAATTAAATCCTAAAAAAAATACATAATTAAAATCCTAAAAAATAAAAAATACATAATAAAAATCCTACAAATTAAAAATTACATAATTAAAGGCTAAAAAATACCCCCGTGGAAGACTAGTTCTCCTGCCCTATCCCCAATGTTTGTCAGAGACCTCGTATCATTGCACGATGCTCTTCAAGTTGCTCGGGAGACATGTGAGACGTCTCGGCCATATTGAGTTGAGTCAATAGGGTCCACAACGAGTTGGTGGGGGGTTGAGGTGGCACAAAAAAGATTGCAGAAGCATGTCAAGGTTTGCCCTTAGCTGCCAATGTAGTTGGCGGTGTGCTTCGACGGTATAAGTCCGAAGAAGAGTGGCGCTTAATCAGTGTAAATTGTCTCTCAGACGCTGAAGGTGCTGAAAGAATAAAAAAAATACTGAAATTGAGCTTTGATTATTTGCCTTCATCATCTCTCAAGAAGTGCTTTGCGTACTGCTCAGTTTTCCCTAAAGGTCGCGGGATTATGAAGCAGAAAGTAATTGAACAGTGGATGTCAGAAGGTTTTCTTCAACCAGATGAAAGAAATGAGATGGAAGATGTGGGAAATAAGTTTTTCAATGTTCTTGTACACAATTCTCTGATGCATGTTGTGGCGCGAGATGATCATGGAAATGTGCAAGTTTGTGTGATGCACAATCTTGTGCATGATCTTGCATCTTTTGTTTTGTCGAATAGTGCTGACGGCAGCACCCCAGTTCGAGAGATTTTGTACATTTTTCAAATAGATTTTTGTTATAGGTGAAATCACATTACTTTTATTTCATTTTTTACTAAATGAGATAATCAAATTGTTAGTGATAAAGAGATTTCTTTACATGTAACATTCCTATGACATTTGCTACAAGCAAAATATCATCAACATATAAGTCTAAAATTATAAACTTGCACCCACTTATTTTTACATAGATGCATCGATGACAATGATCTCTACAAAATCATATAATATAATGATATCATTTAACTTGGTATACCATTGTCTAAAAGCTTGTTTTAGTCCATATATTGAATTTAACAATTTACATAATAAGTGTTCTTGTCCTGTTGCTAAGAATTCTTCGGGTTGGTTCATGTAAACTTCTTCTTCAATTTCTCCATTTAGAAAGGCGGTTTTCACATCCATTTGGTGTAGCTCGAGATCATAATGAGCCACCAAAGTAAAAACAATTCTTAAAGAATCATTCTTTGAAACTAGAGAGAAGGTTTCTTTATAGTCAATGTCATTCTTTTGGGTGAAGCATTTTTTAAAAAGACGAACCTTGTATCTTTCGATGTTACCTTTCAAATCACATTTGGTTTTAAAAATCCATTTAGAACCAATGGTTTAAAAACCTTTAGGCAATTCTACTAAGTCCCAAACTTTGTGGCAATCAACCACTTTTCAGAATTTTCACATTCCATGGCTTATCGGAATGAGATCAGGTCTTCATCAAGGCTTAAGTCACATTCACTTTCAACGGCGTAAACTACATAGTCATTTGAAATTGCATATCTTCTTTCCCTTACCGATCGTCTCAAAGTTTCTTGTGGTTCACTATTCTCTTCTTGAATTGTGACAGGTTCATTTACTTCATTTTCGGTTAGTGGGTTTTGCACATTATCATGTTGTTCTATTGTGTCATTTGCTTGTGAGACAATAGGAACAACAACATTCGATGCAACATGTGGATGAACCTTATCGTGGACTTCTTGAATATCCACATTTCTAGGTTCACCCTTACTAGTTTCACCATTTTCAATGAACCTAGCATTTCCCATTTCAGCTATTCTCGTACTATGGATAGGACAATAAAATATATACTCTTTTCATGTGGATGATTATACAACATTAGTTCTGTTGGGCAACTCCAAATACGAATATGGCTTAAGCTAGGTTTCCTTCCCGTCCACTGTTCAAACGGTGTTTTAGGAACTGCCTAACTAGGAACCCAATTAAGCATATACATCGCAGTCTTTAAAGCATAAATCCACAATGAAAGGGGTAAAATACAACCACTTAACATACTTTTAACCATTTCCGTTAATGTACGATTCCGCCTCTACGCTACACCATTTTGTTGCGGAGTACCAGACATTGTATATTGTGCACATATGCATCTACTTTCGAGTAACTTTGCAAATGATGGACATTATCCAAACTCGTTATATTGTCCATAAAACTTACCACCTCTATCCGATCTCACTACTTTAACTTTTTTTTATCTAACTACCTTTCCACCTCGTCAATGAATATCTTTAGTACATTCACTGAATTAGATTTTTCATGCAGTAGATATATGTATCCATAACATGAGTAATCATCAATAAATGTGATAAAGTATTACCGACCATGCCACGAAAGAGCATCAAAAGGACCACATATATCTGTATGTATTAACTCAAGAAGCTGATAGTACTTTCTGTGGTTGATTTCTTTACAATGCGTTTAGTTTGCTTCCCTTTAATGCAATCTATAAACATATTTAGGTCACTAAAGTCTAATTGAGGAATAAGTTCATTCTTACCAACCTCATAATCTTTTCTTTGGAAATATGACCTAATCTTTTTTTTTAGTTTGACCACAGGTGTTCTAAATCCACATTCAGCGGAATCGGATTAATCCTACTCGATCGGGCTTGCGGATTAAGGCCAAAAGTCTCACAGCGGGCGGTGGGGTTTGAACCCATGACCTCAAGGTCACCACAGCTCCGCGCTGCCAACTGGGCTACAACCCGTTGGTAATATGACCTAATCTTTGATGCCACAAGAAAGCGAACTTTCACTTGACGCATTACGCTTAATGTCTCGACTTTCAATATTAAATAAGGATTCACAAAATTTTACATCAAGATTGAATCTATAAAGTGAACCAAACAAAGTACCACAACCATAAAAGTAATTGTTTCGATACAAAGAGAATACACCATTTACAATTCTTAACTTTAAAACCTAAATTATCCAATCTACTTACAGAAACAAGATTTCTAGCACATTCAGGTACATAGAGACAATCTTTATGATCTACATGACATCTTGTATCCAATATCAGTCTGTGGGTCCCAATGCCAGTGCTTTCATCCTATTTCCCATGAACAAAAATCCGCGACTCTCGATGCAGCCTGAGCTTCCTCCTCCTCAGCCTTCTTTTTCACTTGGGACATTTGTGTTTGAATTATTTGGACGGTGGAGGAAATGTAGTTCATGGCTTCATGCCCTCTTCAAGCTTGGTGTCTTTGTTCAACAATTCCAATTTTAGTGTTGTTATTCTTCCTTTCTTCTCCCAATATGTTCAAAATCTTTTGGATGCACGCCTCATATTTGTCTTCAATTTTAGGCGGTTCAATGGCTCATCATCTGCTTAAATTAAATCATGTAGGAGGTTGAATGATATTGTTGTTAGCATAGGAAAGGTTAGGACGTGGGCGATTCCCAGAATAATTATTGAAATTACCGCATCCCTGGTTAAACGATAATTATTTTTATAATGTCGCTTGGGAGCCTAATTTTGAATTTACATGACATCATCAATAGAGTCATTTATAATGTCAGTTGGGAGGCCCATTTATAATGTTGGTTGGGCACAACTATTTCATCCCAGTTGGACACATTCTCTGCAGACAAACACTCATATCGTTCTTTAGCAACATCAATTAAGAAAAAGGGAAAGAGTCATACCCTTATAGCATAGTCCTCAACGCCATTGATCTTAAGTGTGTTAGCTATCTCCAAAATTTGGTGAGGTGGCGATTTACATCCGTGATGGATCCGCGAATTTTTGATGTTAGCAAATGCTGGTAGAGAATGAAAATACAGACACAAAGAATTTTACGTGGTTCGATTTACTGAGGTAAATCTACGTCCACGGGGAGAAATGGGGGCAGGTTTGTATTGCTTGATCTGCGAATTACAGCTTACAACACAGACTTGCTATATGATTATTTCTCTAGAGAGATTCTAACCTCTTCTATCAGATCTAAGTTCTATTTATAAAATGAACTCAGATCAGGGCTTGCATCACCACCCCAAGTCGTGGATGTCGTGTAGGTTATGGCCTAAGATCGTGGGTGAAGCGTAGGTCATGGCCTACGATCGTGGCCTGAACTGACATCACGTGGTAGTGGGTATGTTGGACATCCTGTATGGGTCCACTAACTCCTTGTTCGGTCGAATACCGAGACCGAACTGCTTTGGTTGCCGATCTGAGAGTAGAGCTTGATGCCGACCTGAGAGCAGAGCTTGATTGGTTGGCTTTTACCGAGCTGTAGGCTGAGGCCGAACTCTTTGGTAATGCCGAACTCCTCCGAACTCTTTGGTAATGCCGAACTCATACTCCTCCTTGGGCTTTGGGCTGATGGGCCGTCACTGCTGTTGGGCTTGTTTAGTTCGTACCCCATCACTACCCCCCCCGAAAGACGAAGTGAATCACTTCGGCGAAGCGAGTCACTTCGGCATTCTGGATAAAGGTACGGGGGAGGCTGACGTCAGGGGACGTGCCTTGCATGTGACTGCATTAAATGCGACAGTAAAATCCGGCCGTTGAATCCTGAAAAGGTGGGATTCGAAACGGTGCGACGATTTTGAAATCTTCGCCGAATCTTGATAAATATGCTCTTTCTTCCTCATTTGAACATCTTTGCTGTTGCGTCTTCTATACTCTCTCTTTCTCGAGAAATTTTCTTCCGCTTTCAAGAGCTTCTTCAGACTTTCTTCACTTTCAAAAAGTAAGAAAAATGTCTTCTTCTTCTTCTTCGGTGTCGGGTAGCGGTAGGAAAGGGGATAAGGGGTCTTCTAGCCGGAAAGAATCCGGGGAGAAGACCGTAGAGTATTTTCACAGTATCTTGAGTAAGGATACTGTGATATCCCTTCACGAGAAATATTTTTTACCTGGGGGGAAGGCGGTGGTTCCCGACGATGATCATAGGGCTAACGACCCGCCGGAGGGTTATGCCACCGTTTACGAAGCCTGCTTAGAATGCGGGCTTCGTTTTCCTCTTCCCCCACCTTTTGTAGAGCTTCTTGATTTTTTTCAACTCCCTTTAGGTCAGGTGACTCCGAACTCTTGGAGGCACTTATCGGCTTTTGCTGCCGAACTGCGTAGGCTAGATAAGGATCTGTCTCTGAGGGCAATCCTTAATTTTTTCCAGTTTAAAAGGAAGGGATCTTGGTTTTACTTGATCCCCTTACAGCCTTTTAGGGCCTTCTGCAAAACCAAGTGGCCGAAATGGCAAAACCGTTTCTTTTTTTATAATAGGACTTCGGCTCCGGGCTTTCCTTGGAGAAGGCCGAAGTCCGTGATTCCCCATCCTCGGTTAGAACCGTTGGCCGAGCTCGAGGGCGAGCTCAATAAGATTCCTATGATTAGGAAACAGTATTCGGAAACTGAGCTCGTCAAGGGCGACCTCGTGTTCAATATCTCGTCTTCGGACGAAGAGGCCGAGGGTGAGGATTTCTCTTTATCTTTATGCTCTACTGCTTTAACGAAGAAAACTAACCTTGTTTTCTTGCTTTTTGGCAGTGTTCATGCTGAATAAGGCTATCCGAAAGTCCTCCGAGCTTGAGGAGCCGGAGAAAGAGAAGGCTACCAGCTCGGCGCCTGATGCCGAGAAGAATCCGAAGAGGCAAAAGACCTCTTCGGGTCCAAAGAAGCCGGAGTCGACTTCGGCAAGTAGGAAGGGGAGGACCCAGAAGCCCCCGAGAGCGCCAGAGAAAGACGTGGTCTTGGCGCCTCCTTCGGAGCATATCTGTGAGCCATTTTTATGGCCCACGGACTTCGCCGAGGTGAATTGTCTTCTTGATTCCTTGGCTTGGCTTCTGTCTTGTATTTTTGGTGCCCTCTGTTAACTTTTTTCCTTATCCATTTTCAGAGGAACGATATGCTCTCCAAGCTCGTCGCCGTCGAACTCTCCAAAGCGTCCAATGACTATGCCGAGATGCAGAGGAAGTTGGCGGCTGCTTGTCATCGGGCCGAACAGGCTGAGGCTAAATTTGAGAAGGCCAGAGCTGCTAGGATTTCGGCCCAGGATGAAGCTCAGTTTGCCAAAAACCAGCTCGTCATCCAGCGAGAGCAGGCGAAGCGGAGCGATGCTGCTGCCGTGGTTGCCCAAGGGGAGGCTCTCCGTGTTTACACGGAGAAACTCTTTTTGAGCAGCCAGTTCTCAGCCTTTGTCGGTAGCCTGGTAAGGCTAATTGCCGATAAGGGCGAGCAGGGGGCCGACGTCGTGCTGCCTCTGTACAGCCGAGAGATAGCAGCTCGGCTTCAGAATCTGCCGCTCCTTGAGGAGCTCGCTTCATCTTCGGTCCTGCTTTCTGCAGACCGAGTCCGGAGTTGTCGAGCTGATCGGGACGAGAACCTGGAGGCTATCTTTGCCTCCGTGGGACCCGTCTCACCCGCTTCGACTTACAACGGAGAGGGTGAGGCCGAGCCGCTGGAGCGGGAGGCCGAAGTCGATCAGGCCGGGCATCCGGAGAAGGAGGCCGATCAGGAGGCGGAGGCGAGGCCGGCAGGAGGCGAGGCCGAGGCTGAGGTAGCCCAGGAGAAGGAAGCTGTACCAGACCGAGGAGCCGGAGACGAAGCAGGCGGAGTATGATTTCGTCTCCCTTCTCTTAGTCTAGTTTCTTCCTTGTAAAATGGCCTTGAAGCCCTAGTGTAAAAAATTTTCCTTGTGAATGAAAAATTCTCTACATTTGTCTTCGTATAGCTTTTCGTACTCGCCTTTATTCCTGTTGTATTTTACTATCTGCTCGGTATAGCTGCCGAACTGATATAGCTGCTTTGTACCCAAGGAGATGGAGATACTTCACTGGAAACGGCTGTACTCTTCGGCTTTGGACGAAGCTGAGAGAAGAGCTATAGCCGATCAGACGAAGAATGACGAGCTTCTGGCTCGTTTAGTGAAGCTGGAGGCCGATATCAAGGACTTAGAGTCCGATAAGAAAGATCTGGAGGCCGAGCTGAATACGGCCATTGCTGAGAGGACTGCGTATGAGGATTACATCCGTGTGCGCGGGGGAATGACCATATCAGAGGTTCAGGAACGAGTTGACGAACTGTGGGAGGAGTATAATGTACTCCGGAGGAACAATGCGCTGGAGAGCTCGGCTTGCCAACAAGTCGTGAAATCATTGCGGCGCTGGGCTTCTCGGTATGACATTGTTCTTGCCCGGCGTCCCTCAATTGAGAGATTCCTCCGGCATATCGCGCCAACAGATGCTCGCACTCCAGATCAAACCTCTGGTTCCCTTGTTCAAAATCCTACTCCCAGCCAACAACGAACTCCGGAACAGCCGGAAACGTCAAGACGAGAACGGGCTCAGGAGCAACCGGAATCGTCAAGACAGGGACGGACTGAAATTCGCCGAGGAGTTGTGACTATGAGCGAGCAAGATCAGCAGATGCTTATTGCAGAGACTCTTCATCGCCGAGGTGTTAGGACTTCTCGGGCTCGGGGAAGAGGCGTTGGGTCGAGGATAGCATCTCGTCGACCTGCTTATTCTTCATCTGCTCGGAACAACCGAACTCGGCTTCCAGAGGATTTTGCAGATAGGTGGCTTAACTTCAGCAACCCTGGACAGTAGAATAGTCCTTTGTAATAGCGTAACGCCATTTTGTAGGGTAGCGGAGTTGTATGCCGAACAAGATTTGATAAATGAAATTTTGTTTTCGCTTCTAACACTGTATTTACAGCTTAGCGAAAAAATTTCATCGTACTTGTCCTCGGTCTTATGAAGTAAACTTCTTTGACCGGACTTGGTCCTTGGTCTGATGAAATAAACATCTTTGACCGGACTCGTCTTTGGTCTGATGAAATAAACATCTTTGACCGGACTCGTCTATGGTCTGATGAAATAAACATCTTTGACCGGACTTGTCTTTGGTCTGATGAAATAAACATCTTTTGACCGGACTTGTCTATGGTCTGATGAAATAAACATCTTCGACCGGACTTGTCTTTGGTCTGATGAAATAAACATCTTTTGACCGGACTCGTCTTTGGTCTGTTCTAATTTGGCGATTTTTGTCGCTGGGATCGAACTTTCCCTTGTCCTAATTCGGCGAGTTTTATCGCGTGGATCGGACTTTCCCAGTTAACCGAAGTGGTCTTATGCAGTAAACCTCTTTGACTAGACATGGTCGTCCTCGGTCTTATGAGGTAAACTGCTTTGACCGAACTTGGTCGTCCTAATTCGGCGAGGTTTATCGCGTGGATTGGACTTTCCCTTGTCCTAATTCAGGCAAGTTTTATCGCGAGAATCGGACTTTTGTTGCAGTTCGTTTCAGACGAAGTGCTTGATTCTTAAGCAGAATTGTGGTCTTGTATCCTCTTTAGAAGCTTTGACACACAATCGTGGGCTTGTTGCAGCTCGTTTCAGACGAACTGCTTGTTTAAGCTGAATTGTGGTCTTGTATCCTCTTTAGAAGCTTTGACGCACAATCGTTGGCTTGTATGTTCTAAAAAGGGGATCAGCCTTTGAAGAACGAGATACCTCAGTTTTATTTGTAAGAGACGACACTCACATAGACAGACACAACGCACGTAGAGACAAGAACAAGTAAAAAACAAAGAAAACACATAAGACTGACTGACCGGACTGTCTCTTACAAATGGAACTTTTTGAGGTTGGAAACGTACCATGTTCGGGGTACTTGTGCTCCTGACGCGTGAGTCAATTTGTAAGACCCTTTGCCGAGGACTTCTGACACCCGATATGGACCTTCCTATGTGGGTTCGAGTTCGCCCAGCTTTTCTGCTCGGCTTACTTCGTTGTTTCTCAAGACGAGATCTCCCACTTGAAATTGCAGCTTCTTCACTCTTTGGTTGTAATACCGGGCTACTTGCTCCTTGTACTTGGCTGCTTTTAGGTAGGCCAATTCTCTTCTTTCTTCGGCAAGATCTAGTTCGGCTCTCAGTCCGTCACCATTCATTTCTGAGGAGAAATTGAGTTCGGGGACTGGATATGCCGATCTCAACCGAATCACGGCTTCAGTGCCGTACACCATCGAGTTCGGCTCCGGTGTGACTTCGGTCATTTCGCCGGCCTCTGATTCCGGCTGCTGTGATTGCTATGCTTGATGGTGCCGAACTGATTGCTCGGCACTTTTAAGCGCAATCTGCGAACACACTTGCTCTTTTTCGATCACCTCGGATGACCGCTATCTCTCCTTTAGTGGAGAAGGTGTTCGGCGAGGATGCCTCTGATCGCTATGACCGGGCTTCTTTTTGTCTTCTCTGGATGAGCTGTCTAAAGACCGTTTTCGACGGTCTGCCTCATCGGCACGAGAAAACTTGTCCGCAATGTCCCACATCTCTTGAGCTGTTTGCGGACCGCACTCCACGAGCTTTCTGTAGAGAGCTCCGGGCAGGATTCCATTTTGGAACGCCGAAATGACAAGTAGATCATTGAGATTATCTACCTGTAGGCATTCCTTATGGAATCTCGTCAGGAAGTCGCTGATCTTTTCGTCGCGACCTTGACGTATAGAAAGCAGCTGAGCCGAAGTATTTCGGGCTTCCGCTTTCTGAAAGAACCTCCTGTGGAAAGCATCCATCAGATCTCGGTAGGATCTAATGCTGCCTTGAGGAAGGCTGTCGAACCACCTTCTGGCGTTCCCGATGAGCAGCTCGGGGAACAGCTTGCACATATGGACCTCATTGAGACCTTGGTTCGCCATATTATATTGATAGCGTCCCAAGAAATCATGAGGATCCACGAGTCCGTCATAGGTTATCGACGGAGTTCGGTAGTTCTGTGGTAGGGAAGTTCGGGTAATATCGTCCGAGAACGGAGTCCTCAATGCTCCGTACATGGCGAACCCGACATTTCTTCGGTATGGAGGAGATGGAGTTCTCCTGTGATTCCGGTACCGAGGATTCTTTCTTCTGGAAGACATGCTACTACTGCGGTAGTGACTGTCTCGTATGGAGGGAGAGGGAGAATCCGCCGTTTTCGCCTCCGGCTGCTTTTGGCTTCTCTGCAGGAAGGTTAAGAATTCCTCCTGCTTTTCAGCCAAAAACAGCTTGACAGCCTCGTTCAAATCGGGCTGCTGGGAAGACTCGGTGTGACGGCTTTTGGAGCGGCTTGTTCCTTCGCCATGAGAACTGGTGGTGGATTTATCCCTAGGCTGTTTTCCAGACCTATGGGATGGATTGGCTTCCTCCTGGTTCTCACGGGCAGGAATACGGGTACTCTGCGATCTGGTATGCATTTTTTGGGTTGAAAAAACGGTCAAAAATTCGCTTTATCACAAATTTGGTTCTCTGCGTCATAATCTTCATTCTCTGTGTCGTAATTTATTTTTACGAGCATTCATTAACATCAATAATTCGCGGAATCATCAATCCGCGGTAGCTCTTTCCGTGAAGTTGTTTTGCTCAACCCTATTGATCAAGAGCATCCTCAACTCAAAGGCATCAATCTTCGGACCTGTAGGACTAGACACAACATTACCATGATTAAACATATATAATGTCAAAAGGTATGTAACTCACGTTTAATAATGTCAAAACGGCTGAACGTTTGCATGTTGTGGCCATCCTTGTTTCGAGGTACCACTAGAATTAATTCCAAATACATTACATGAAAAAATGTAGTTCCTTTTTATAGCAGTTGACCTCCTTTATTTTAAGAGTCAATTCTTACTGCTCCACCCTCGACTCATAAAACGAAGAAAAAGTTGTTAATTTCAAAACATTGTCCTTTCAACTTAACACCCTTTAGAGTGTACTAAGAATGTGGCTTCTGGTTTTAGGAAGCAGAAAGATATGTTACCTCATGTTGAATTTTAACATTTATCTTATTCACTCTTACTGGTGTCTTATTGCAGGATGAGATTTGCAGGTCCGTTTCTGATGTTGGGGGTTTAGATGTGATTCTAAGGTGCCTTGATGATAGTGGTATGCAGGGAAAACAGTGCTGCAGCAAAAGCTATGAGCTCTTTGTTGTCTAAGGTACAAATTTTACCATACATGACTATATGAGTAGTGATCAATGCTTTGGATATAGCTGTTGGGCTGGCATACTGTCCTACATACAACTGGAAATACATTAAAAACCCTAAAAAGAAAATCATGTGGCATTGTTTATGAATAGTTTTAAACAAAATATATTACAAACGCAAGGTAATCTCTACATCCTTTTAACTCCATATTAAGTAATAACTGAAGAGAATTATATGTTTCTGATACTTGGTATAAACATGCGACTATGCGAGTGCCAGAGATTTTTTATATTTATATTGCCAGTTTGCCACCCTTGTTTATTCTAACTGTTTATCTGCATTTTGTATCAGTGCACATCATGCACCAGTCTATGAATATGTTTACATTTTAGTAGGATAGCTTTAGCAACCATCAATTGTATTTGATAGTCTAGTGTTTTCTTACAGTGCTAATTCTTCATGCTTATAGTGCGGCAAATATTTCCTCTTGTTCTGTTCTCAAAGGTAGTGTTAGGCATCTCTTTTATGTACAGCATTTCAGGAAGTGATGTAAATAAGAACGTTATTGTTGAAAAGGGAGGCGCAGATAAGCTTGTTAATCTTTCAGCTAGATTCTCAGACCATCCTTTGGTGCTGCAAGAGGTAAGTATACAACTTGTTGCCATAGAAAAAAAATGCTTGAACCCCATATATCTGTAGTACCTAGTACTTTCTTTTTTGCTACTGATTGGACTGAAGCTTTTGACTACATTGTGATTAGTTATTGATTGTTCCTAGAGTAGCAACCATGCCTGGGTAGATAAGGAAATAAATTAGTCATTTCTACAATGTAGATATTATTATCTGTGTTTAAACTCCTTTTAGTAGTATAATTAATATATACTCTTTATTAAAAAATCCAACTTAAAAGCAAAGAAAGATAGTGGGAGACTCTTTTATAGATGTAACCTGAATATTAATCAACCTTTACCCTACTTCAACCCCATGGTCCCCCTCCCCAACAGAAATGAAAGAAAAGAAGGTAGAAGGATAAAAATGACAGAGCATGAAAATGAAGTGCCAACAACCAGACGTTACTTTCACTTTCTTATATGCATGCTTCAACTCTCTGTGCTTTTTGTTCACTTAATATCTGTTTATGCTTTATTTAGAATTCGACAAGCACCTAATGCATCAGAACAGGTCATGTCAATTATAACTACTCTATGTTTGAGGTCCCCAGAGAATGCAGCTCGTGCAATCGAATCTGGAGCCGGGGACCTCGATGAAAAAGTTTCATCAGCTGCAGAGGAGCTCTTGTTTTATGATCAGGGTTCGAAATGCAGAAAACAGGTACATAGTTTTTTTACTTTGATACGTGCTACTGCGATGATTACCAATGAATTTTTCTCTGAGATGCTGGCACTATGATGTGCAGAAAATTTCTGCTTAATAATGGCATTGAGCAACTAATCCGAAAGGCGAAGCAAACCCTCAAGAACTGCAAAGCTGCTGCCACCGATGCTCTTAGGGATTTAGGTTTGGACAATTACAACTCGTGACCTTTCTCACTATTATTCCCTTATCATATTTCACATTGCTTTGTTTCAGCCACTGCCCAAGAATTCCACCTCTTGTAATTTCATGCCATGATCTCATCACATCTGTTTTAATATTTTGCAAATAGATAGTATTATGTATATGCTGGTATTGTGGTTCTTTTTTAAAAAAAAAAAATAACTTTAGATTTTTTTTTTGTTAGAAATTCTGATATTAGCATCTCTGAATTGGAATCCATAGATATGCTTTTCCTTTATGGAGGAAATAGTAGTCCATAGATATAGTTGGTTTACTAGTTTGCACAAAAATATTTAAAAATGAATAAAAAGGATTCCCCCATTGGTAATGGGTACACAGAGAAGAGAGCCACGTGAAGGCTTTGTTAACATTGTTCCTATAAGGGTGTCCACTATGGGAGCGGCTCGGCGGTCGCCGAAGAGGGGTGTGGGGCGAGGCGGGAGGCGCGGCGGTCATAGTGGCTGGGGTGGCCGCCGCGCCTGAGGACGGGGGAGGGGGGCGGAAACGGCTTCGCCGCGTGCGGGGCGAGGACGCGGCTGGTGGGGGTGAGGCGCGCCTATAGGCGCGGCGGTCATAGTGACCGCAGCTTCCGGCGCGGCGGTCGACGCATGCAAAATTTTTTATTTTTAAAATGAAAATTGATTATAAAATTTGGGGGCTATTGGAGGTGTCCACTATAGTGGCGGAAATAGAATTTTGGGGCTATGGACAAAAATCCGGGGCTATGGACAAAAAACTGGGGCGGGGCTATTGGGCGTGTCCACCTTATAGTGGACACCCTAAAGTCGACTCCCAATAGGAGAAAGCGGTGAGAAAGCGGTTGTTGGGATCGACGCCGCCGCGCATAACACGGTGGCGAGAACCTGTTGGCGCGCCTCGCCGCTGCCGGTCGCTGCATATTCCTCGACAAAAGCTGCAAATTCACATGGTCAAAGTCAAACCAATCAGAGGAATCTCCATGCCTCCTCTCGTGCCTCTCACGTGACGGGCCACCATACTTATATGTACGTAATTATATTCTTACGTTAAAATTGTAAAACTAAAATTTGTACTTATTTTGGTTGTGCACAATAGTACTGAAAAATTAGAGTAATTAGTTTTTTGGGTGTGAAAAAAGTGGGACATAAGAAAAAAAATGAAAGTGCGCCACCCACTTTCTAAAAAGAGTGAGTGGCATTATTGTTTGAAAAAATTCACTTTGCCAATGAAGCCATTAGCCATTCATCACCTCTACTTTTAAATTCTTATTACTATCAAAAAAGTTGGAACAAATAACAGCTCCTTCACTTGACCCTTTTTATTTGTTAGGAGTATTAAATAAATACACTTTATTATTTATATTTTTGAGGGAGATACTGAAATACATCAAGTTATAACTAGCCATTTAAAAAAAAAACAAAAAGGGAATTAAAGATTCGAACTAACTAGTTATTAAAGGGGGTCAGTGACAAGACAAGACAATACAAAAATCATAAAAGCATGCAACTGTAGCAAAGCAAAAATGAGCTTGGCACAAATTCATTGTACTACAACTACACTGTTAAATTCTTTGCAACAATTCCCCATTTATTTCCTTCACAATCAAAAACCTTAAATCTATATATTTCTAGAGGAATGTGTACATTTTCTCAAAATTGTTATTCTTTCAATTGGATTAGCAAACTGGTCCTCATCAATTAAAGTTTTTTTTTAATGACAAATAGCACCACGAAAATATAAATTAATTCTTGCCAATAATAAATGTTGACATAATATATAACCCAATAAAAAAATTAAATTCCTTTTCCCCAATAGAGAAACAGTTTACAGTGAAAACCTTGGATTCAATTTGCAAGATTTTGATTCAATCTCTACTCATGTTGTTGTTGTTGTTGTTGTTGTTGATGTTGTTGATGGCTCTCATTACCCTCCTCCCTTCTCTCTTCCGTCGCGGCGGCGGAAGCCGCCCTGGCGCCGTCTCCTGACGAAGTGCTGACGCGGTGCTCAACGACGACCCGGGGCGGAGGCAGGTCGACCCGGCCGTCAATGCAGGAAGCGCATTTGGTCTCGACCCATCTCTCGAAATCGTACTGCGCGTGGCCCATTATGCCCCGGCCCGAACACAGCCGCCCAATCATGATTGCGATGGCGCCGAGAATCGTTATAACCGCCAGAACTCCGATTACAGGCCCCACCGACCCGTGACCCGAATGCGCGGTGTATTCTTGCTGCCCCATCTGCATCGCCGGCGGCGGCGGAGACTGTAAAGGGTCCACTACCGGAGCGGAAGTTGTCATTTTCAGAAATCTCGGTTTGTTGAAGATGAAGTGTTTGAGGATATTCCTGAGTGAAAAAGAAGTAAAAAAGAAAGGTGTAGTCTTTGGGATTAGATAAAAGCTTGGAGGAGGAAATGTGGCATCAAACGTTGTGAAACATTAGTTTTCTCAAGAATGTTGAAGTTAAAAAGAGTGGGAGAGATGTACTACTGTCTGTTTACAGGTACTTTAAATTCTCCCTTTCTCTCTCTCTCTCTTCTTTCCATTTTTTCAAAAATAAAAACCTTCAGAAATTCAAGTGTGAAAACAGGTAGGAAAAGAAGTGTTTTTTTCCTTTATTGTTGTCTCTTTAAAGACCAAGAATCAGATGAGACAATCACATAGTTTTAAAAAATCAATTTGTGAGATGAGAAAAGGTGTCTGTTTTTGCATGGAAAAATTCAAGAAAAATGTAGAGCATTTTGTGGGATTGAGAATGAGATGTGTGTAAAGGGACTAGAGAATAGATATGCAGATAGCAGCTGGCAGCAGACTATGTTGTGTTTACATCCTAATAATTTTTTAAAATTTATTATTTGTAGTAGTAATTCTTTATTTGGGACCACAGTAAAATTCTTAATTTGGTTATGGGGTTTATTGATGTTAGTTTTTGGACTTTGATTTCTGTCCAAAAATGTAAAATGGCAATGTGTGATTATGGCATATCATTTCGATCAACTATTGTAGGATATGCTTTCTTGATATTTCATGGTCCACAAAATAGAATTTTTAGACCTTATAATTTTGGGTTCCAATTATTCTTTTGTGTCTCCAGTCACAAATCGAGTACATTTAAAATATTTGTATAAGTAGAGAGCTTTTGGTTGATTTAGGATTAATTACAAATCATATCATCACATTTATTATTTTTTGTAACTGCAATATAACTTCTAAAACCTTTTGAATTTGTTGCAGTTATGATAATCCCAATTTAAACTATTTCGTCAAACATGAAATTTCTCAATTCAGGAAATTAAAACTTGGGCTTTGACGAATAAACATTTTGATATATCGATCCACGACGAGTACATAAAAATCACTAATTTTTTCGTTTGAGCAGCAAGTTTGTTCCAACGAAATTTCTTGTGTTACTTAGGAAGTAATGAGTGTTGTTTCATACGCTAAAATGGTCATACTTTTGCTTTCTTGATTTAAAGGTTCACAAACTGAGAATTTGTTGGAAAAAAAGGTTGCAAAAAGATTAGCATTATCCTGAAAAGGGTGTTGTGTGTAAATTGAGTTAAATAATGATTTAATAGTGTGTAACTAATCCTTATATTTCTGATGCAAAATGGGGTGCTTGTCTCGACAACTTTTTTGTATGTCTTTTTTAGTTTATTAAATTAACTTTAATAGCAGTATTTTTCAGTGTATGGCATCCTTGAAGCTAGCCGTTGGGGCAATGTAAATCATGCAATGATTATGTCTCGGCTTCATAGTTTATGATTTAAATTTTGAATTTCTACAAACATAATGTTAGTCCGTGGGTAAAATTTGGTGTCGGATGGTAAAAAATCGTGCGAAATTATCAATAATTATAATAAAATCATACTAATAATTTTTAATAATAACTTGATTTACTTTTCTAGCACACACTATTTATATAGGACCAGTACAAGTCATAATAGATTTTATGCTTAGAATTAGAAAGCTTTAATAATAACTTGATTTATTTTTCTAGCACACACTAATTAATTTACATGATAAAATTGCTGAGTTATCATTACCAGGGGCGATCATTGTGGAGGCGATGAAAATTGCACCTAGGGTTTGAGTTAGGCTAGGGTTTTGGTTTGGAGGAGAGCAACAACAAAGTCGAAAATCGTTTTTCTCTGGATTAATGATGGCAGGGGAGAAATGGGAGACGACTCGGGCTGAGCGGGGGAGAGGAATGAAGAGACGGAGGAGAGCGACAACGTGTGAGGTCAGGAAAGAGATGGATGGTGAGCAGCGAAGAAAAGGATTTAAAACTCGTAGAGGGATTTTAAAATGTGTTTCGCGGCATAAATATGTTGATAAACTCCTAAGCTTTTTTGTAGTGTCTTCAAATTTCAATGACTCAATAGTAGAATTAAGCATATCTACTAATAAGATATAAATTTAACATCTAATGTTTTGCATAAATTAAACTTAGCTTTAAGATATATTAATAATAATCAAAATTTTCATATCTTGCAAATTCATTGTCAAATTGAATTTAACCAAAATGGCTAGCTCTTATGCTGATGTATTGTAAGTGGAGTATTGTAAAATCACCCAAATCTCTCGTGCATGCCCTTAGTTTTGTATTGCTTGGTCCATATTTAATCTTGATTATTCGATGGTATATAGTCTGCATATATGTAGATGCTACACATATATTCACGCAGCAGAATGTGATATTTAATTTAGGAAGGACAGAAAATCTTGAATTTCAATGGATAGTACAAAGGTTTGGTCAAAATCAATCAATATTCCGAGAAAAACAGCTTCTGCTGAATGAATTATACCAACTTCTTCTTCTTGTCGCTTATCTATTGAACTCTTGTGCTTTCCTGTATTATTCTTTTCCTCTAATTAAATTTGGTAGTAATTGGTATTACCAAAATTACATGTGTATCTATAAATAATGCACAGCCAAACAGTGTTGATTATTTTCCCGGGGTGGTCAACGTACCGACATTTTTGATAACTGATTTTGAACCCCTCTTCTTTTATTTTACTAATTTTTAAAATTATTTAAATTGGTGCATGTGATTTTCGTACGTGTTTCGCGTACAAATTAAATATATTTATTAATAGTAGTACTATAATAATAATGCTAAATTTGTACTATCTATCTAGCGGCGTGCAATCTATGTACTGATAAAACACATGCACACACACTTCGAATTCGTTAGTTGTTAAGTCGAAAATACCCCATATTTTGTGTGAAGGAATCCAATTACTATATTGTAACTCTTGTATTATGATTTTCACGATACTCTATGTATATAAGAGCGAAATAGATTTGCAAATAAGTTTTGAAGAAATCGAGTTAGCTGTTTTAAAAATTGTGTTCGGATGTGAGATTATAAAATGTTGGTGATATAATTAAGATTTTCAAATAATGTAGGAGTATTTATTTGTAGATGAACCTAATATAACTGATGCAAATTTTGAAAGAACATTTAAAAAGATGTAACATTAATTGAAGGAAATTAATGATACTAAACCAAAGCAACACAGCCATAAAATCCATTCTCAATATGTATACTATTGCCCGCAAGGACAGCGCAGTTGGTTCCGGAGAGGCAGAGTTGCAACAATGTTTATATATATCAACAATGGAACGTGTCTTAGTCGGGTCCCATACCCCTTTTTTAATTTTCCATCCCTTACTTTTCCACAACTCATGGATCACTTCTTTGATAAAAGTAAAGTTCCATTTAATTTCAATTTGTGCTATTGGATTACTAAGAACTAAATAGGGATCATTTATAGAATCATGTAGTAATATTTTTTAGAACTATTTTGAGCCTTTCAATTACAAATTAAAATCTACATTGGATGTATCTCTTTATTGGATTACTGCACCACCTAAGTCCGAATCTTATGAGTGAAAATTCCGAACAATTTCATATTTAATATCATTATGAATACATTAACTCACATGCACACATGGATGCATGCAAGAACCATTACTAATTGGATCTAATAAAACTAGTTGAGCAAGCCACATTTCTTCCTAACTTGTCCAGCCTGTCCGGTTAGAACACCAATCTTTCCGAGCTTCATCATGGAAGCGGCAAAATCCTTCGCAAAGAGGTAAGGATCGGCGCTGTAGACCTTGACCATGGCTGCAGTTTTAGGGTCTGTGATGAGCGCTGTGTCGGACTCAAGGAGGCCGGAGTTGTAGACAATGTTCTTGTAATAACTGTTGTCGAATCTGGTTATGGTTTGGGCATCGAGAGGGACGAGTTTGGAGTTGGATGCGTCCGAATTAGGGCAAGATGTTTGAAGATTGGAGAGGAATGGAGTGTCAAGAGATGGATCAGCTTTGCCGGAACCTTTGAAGTTGAATAGTCTCCTCTTGAATGTGAGGCATTGAGCAAATCCAATTGTGTGAGCACCTAAATGTGACATTGAATTTAGGGTTTTAGTAAAGTGTCTTTTTTGATATTATAACCTTTTCACTGAATTGGGCACGTAAATATGTCACATATAAATATAGTACATACCTGATAGTACTACCACGTCCTTGGCATCAAGCCCCTTTGCCACAAATTTTGCAGTGATGTTTACAAGAGGCTCAAATGGTGAAGGCAACTGTTCATTTGCTGATTTCTCACTTGCTGTAAGCCCATCCAGCCTCCCTAGAGCAACGGGCCAAAACGGGCCACCTGACTGTTCGTAAACCATGAAACATAACCATCAAAAACAATTCTAAGCATATATTTTAGGTCAGATAACTTCAAGATTGAGGAGTTATCTATCTTACCAAATTGGTTGTAATTAATATTTCATCTCATATATCCACAGGCGGACACAAGTGGTAGTGGGAAATTAAGGGGCTTAATTTCCACACCCATTCCCTTTTTATGCACTATTTTATTTAGCACACTTTTTTTTCCATTTTTTATTTTGTTGGATGTGTCAAAATAGTGAGAACTATCTTTAGCTCTCACTAAGCTAGTGAAGTTCAAATTGTCAAAAATATCTTCTCTCTCTAATACTTGAAGAAGAAGAAGAAGAAGATATTTTAAAATAAGGAATGTAAAATTTGTCTTATATAAACATATTTCAAGTTTTTGGTTAGGTTAATGAGTTGGATTATTATCACGTCAATGGAGTCTCTACCAACGTTCTTTTCTGCGTCTGTCCATGCATATATCTAAGTAGGCCGAATAAAATACGAGATGAAGTGTCGTTACCAAAACAACGGCTTCTCTAGCTGCAATAGCTAATATATCGACACATGACACGACAGAAGGGCAAGAGTTTTCGACATCTGCCTTTATGCTGTCGATGAGTTCAAAACCTCTAGCCGAATTCCGGTTAGGGAAAGCATTCTTCTCTCCCTTGAAATCTTTAGTGTCATCGAGAAGCACTGAGCCTTCACATCCCTATACAATGATCAACAAATTAGTCTAATTAAACTCCAAATTTTTATGTAAGTTTACATAAGGTTAGAGAAGAGAAAGTTACATCAACGAAACAATCGTGGAAGTGGAGACGAAGGAGAGAGGCAGCTATTCTTGTGTCGTTCTTGAATGCTGCCCAAACGCCCCACCCAACTATCCTTCCCAAATAGGGACATGATTTGTCGTAGAAGTCGAAGCTGAGGGGGCCGTCTGCAGGTTTGTCGTAGCCACCGCCATAACGAAAATCCTCGGGTCGAGCATGGATGAGGCCATGACCAAACAAGATGAAGATTATGCATAGGAGATTAAGTTGGTCCATTGCTTGAATATTATGATGAGAAAGAGATAGAGAAGATGTTGATGATTATGGAGAGGTTTAGTTGCTTCTATTTATAGCAAGAGATTAACATAAGGTTGGAGAAATTTGTGAGTGGCATTGCCACTATGTTCATAGTGATCATCTAATGGCGGCCATTTCTCTGTGGAAAATTTGTTCGTGCACCTATGTATATGTTTTTTTATATACAAGATAATTAATTAATTAATGGTGGCAGCATTAGCATTAGAGCATCTTTAACCTAACAGGCCGGGCCGCAAATCGCGAGTCCCGGCCCGAGCTGGGCGTTGGAGGCTACGGAGTTCCGGCCCAGGCCGGTCCCGGGGTCCGGCCTGGCCGGCGTTAGACGTGCACTGGCCGCAAATCTCGAGTCCCGGCCCGGAGTTGCATGCTCTCCGGGCCGGGCCGCAAGTCCCCAATTTTTTTTTTCAATTTTGTGTCTATAAATACGGAACTATTCTGCACCATTCTTACGTACATTACTCATTTCAATCCTCTAGTATTCACATATTTTCGGCTTCAATGGATTGGTTTAACAGCGATGAACGTCAGATGAATGATTCGTCAACGCCAACAATTGGTACGTGCCGGCATCACCCCCATCGCAACCGACGCCTAGTCCGGGAGTGGGTAGCAACATCGACATAACATCGCCAGTTAGCATTGATGAGTACGAGATCAGTGATATGGAGCCCGCTGAAGGGCAGGGCAAGGGCAAGGTTGCGGATGATTAGGGGCCGAAGAAGTATAGTCCGCAAGAGACATTGTGGCTGGCCAAGACCTACGTCGACGTCGCCGAGAATCCTATCATCGGCAACCAGCAGAGTGGCAAGGTGTTTTGGGAGCGGATTGCTGAGAAGTACAACGCTGGGCGTCCTAAAAGGATGTTCGAGCGTAGCTACGTGAAGCTGCGCAAGCATTGGGGTTGGGTCCAGAAAGAGATGAGCAAGTGGAATGGCAAGTGGATTAACGTCGTCCGGATGTGGCCGAGCGGGCACAGCAAGAAGGACCTCGTGGAGAGGCCAAGGAGGAGTACTTCACTGACGAGAAGAAGCACTTCAAGTACTTCGACGTTTGGAATATTGTCGAGAAGAGCCCGAAGTACACCGGTAGTGCCGAACTGACGGAAAGTGGGGCACCGAAGAGAATCAAAGTTTCCGCCACCGTAAACTACTCTTCGAGCGAAGAAGGTCCGGCGATCGACCTCAACGTGGCGGACGACGACGTCTTCTTCTCATCCCCTAGAACTCAAAGTCGTCCGATGGGAACAAAGACGACAAAGAGAAAAGCGAAGGGGAAGGCAACTACGAGCTACTTCGCTATGCCGTCATCGCCGGCCAATCAGTCTCTGGACAAGATCGCCGACTCTATGTATAAGATGAGTATTACCTGGCGGATGAGCCAGCTGACGAAGTTGACATCGAGGAATACCTCGACAATGTCGGAGTTCGATCTCGAATTGCACAATGAGATGATCGTCTATCTTCGCGCCCAAATGAAGTAGTAGTTTTTCTAGAATTTGTAATTTTTTTTCTAGGACTTTTAATTTTTTTCTAGGATTTGTATTTTTTTTCTAGGATTTGTAATTTCTTTTTTCGAATGAACAATTTATTTTCTCGGTTTGAATTGGTCAACGTATTGCATTTACGAGTCGAATAGGTTGAAGTTGTGAATAGTGTCATTTATTAGTTGCGGCACAGGTTGGGGCATGCAGGGTTAGAGCAGTTGGGGCCTGAGACTCAAATTTAAGGGAATGATGACGTGGAGGGGACTTGGGGCCTGAAATTGGGTCGGGGTTAATGATGGTCTTAGCGTCCACTTAGGTAAATAATTAATTGTTTGTTTGTTTGGATTTATGCACATGAAGCCCAAATAAGCTCCTAACTGGATCACTTAGGGCATCCACAATGGGGCGCCCTTTGGCGCGCCACGTCAGCAGTTTTATCCTCCTACCCCCACCTACAATGGGGCGCCTAAGTCGCTATGCATTTTATTTTATTTGAATATTTAAATAATAAAAAATTGGGAAAAAACTTCATTTCATATATAAAAATTAATACATTACAATAGGAATTAAAAAAAACACGCAAACTCAACGACGGCGGTTACGGACCCACACTTCTTCAATCATGTCGTTCATGAGTTGCTCATGGTCTTGTTGGTTGCGCATTGAGACATGTCTAGCTAGAACCTCGTCGAAGCCAGACGGCAATCCTCTAGCGGGGGGCTCGGTCGCCGTGCTGGACGAGCTAGATGCACTGTCTTCATCGTTCCACTCGGTGATGCTCCCACCTTCATGCTCGACTATCATGTTGTGCATGATAATGCACGCATACATGACGTCGGCGATGATTTCCTTGAACCAAAGACGATCCGGCCCTCTCACAACGGCCCACCGTGATCGGAGCACACCAAATGTCCGCTCGACATCCTTCCGTGCCGACTCTTGCTTTTGCGCAAATAAAACCCTCTTCTCACCCATTGGGCAGCTGATCGTCTTCAGAAAAACAGGCCATCGTGGGTATATGCCATCGGCCAAGTAGTACCACATGTGGTATCGGCGCCTGTTGGCAGTGAACTCGATGGTCGGGTCATTGCCGTTGCATTGCTCGGCGAAGAGGATGGAGGAGTTGAGGACGTTGATGTTGTTGTTTGACCCGGCTACGCCGAAGTACGCATGTCAGATCCAGAGCCGATGGTCAGCGACGGCTTCGAGGATCAAAGTCGGGTGGCTGCCCTTGTATCCACTAGTGAATTGGCCTCTCCACGCCGTCGGATAATTCTTCCACTCCCAGTGCATACAGTTGATGCTCCCTAGCATCCCAGGAAAGCCGTGCGCCGTCTCGTGCATCTTCATCAGGCTCAGGCAATCAGCGACAGTCGGCTTGCGCAAATATGTGTCGTCGTAGGCCTCAACAACTCCCCTACAAAATCTCTTCAAGCACTCCCGGCCTGTTGTCTCCCCGACATGGAGGTACTTGTCGAAAATTTCCGCTGTGGTGCCGTATGCCAATTGACGGAGTGCAGCCGTGCACTTTTGCAACGGTGTAAGGCCGGGTCTGCCGATGCTGTCTTCCCGATACGTGAAGTATTTATCACGTGACGACAACGTCCGGACAATGCTGAGAAATAGGTAACGCGGCATTCTAAACCGCCGGCGGAAAACAATCGGTCCCCATCGTGGTTGATCGGCAAAATAGTCTTCAACCAGACGTTGGTGAGCTTCCGCGTGGTCACGTCGGACAGACGTCCAACATCGAATAGGACTGCGGATCTGTTCCGCCACCTCCTCCGCTGCTGCCGCCGCCGCCGCCGCCTCCTCACGCTGCAGTTCGAGTAAGCATTCCGTCATGGCCTCTTCAACGGCTGCATCTAAGGCTGCCGAGGTCTCCGAGTGCGAACTACCGACTCCGAGGAGCTAGAACTAGTGGTGTCATCGCCGTGGTTCATTTTGGTATGTGAGATAGGTAGAAATGTGAGAGAGGAGCGAAACGAGAGAGGCGAGATGTTCGTATGAACAAGTGAATGAGAAACGAGGTTTAAATAGAAAAAAATTCAAAAAAGCGTGGCATCGTCCGTGACCATCGTCCGCCGATCACGCAATGGAGCGCCCGATGGCGCGGACGATAGGCCATCGTCTGCGCTTCAACCGCGGACGATGCATCGGGCGTGGGCGTAGGGCGCGGACGATGGCGGGCACCCACAATGGGGCGGACAATGGCGCCCGCGGACGATGGCACGAACGGGCGTCCCATCGTGGATGTCCTTAATTTGATAATTACTAGTTTGTTTATTAATTAATGTATGCTTTTGCGAAAAAAACTAATGCAAAGTGCTTGTGTCTTTCGGTTATATGCTTCATTTCCTTTTCCTATATTTCCTCCTATTTCCTTCTTAATATCAGCCATTAGATTAGAGAAATGGACGGTCAAGATCAACATTGGGTAATTAATCCCGTGTTGCATTATTGGTCCTATTTTGTGCATTATGAGGGTACAATAGTAATCTAATAATGGCTGAAACATTAATAATGAATTGTAAACCGCTACGAATAATGCACCACATGGTAACGAGTAATGCATATAATTGACTATATAATGCACAATTTGTGAACTGCAATGCATACGAACAAGATGTGATGTGTTATGATGTTTGACACACGTTTCTTGTTTCCCCTAAGGGTTTAATAAGCTTAGGGGCTAGGGTATAGTACGTACGCATTAATAACAAATTATAAAACGATACGAATAATTCACCAAATTGTCACGAGTAATGGATGTTATTAACTATATAATGCACAATATGTTAACTGCAATGCATACGAATAAGATGTACCATGTTATGATGTTTGACACACGTTTCTTGTTTCCCCTAAGGGTTTAATAAGCTTAGGGGCTAGGGTATATAGTACGTAGACACGTATGTAATCTTCACATGGTAACGAGTAATGGATATAATTGACTATATAATGCACAATTTGTGAACTGCAATGCATACGAACAAGATGTGTTGTGTTATGAAGTTTGACACACGTTTGTTGTTTCCCCTAAGGGTTTAATAAGCTTAGGGGCTAGGGTATAGTATGTACGCATTAATAACAAATTATAAAACGATACGAATAATTCACCAAATTGTCACGAGTAATGGATGTTATTAACTATATAATGCACAATATGTTAACTGCAATGCATACGAATAAGATGTACCATGTTATGATGTTTGACACACGTTTCTTGTTTCCCCTAAGGGTTTAATAAGCTTAGGGGCTAGGGTATAGTACGTAGACATATATATATGGGTGCATTATAATGATAACCCCAATTTCCGTAATAACCCTACAACTAAATCTGGACTACACATTTTTAAAATCACGTGGTCTAGATTCAAACTTAGATTTACTTCATAAAAAAAGCGCGGGGGTAAATATGTCATTTCGCTCATGATAAAATTTACGTATCCAAATTTCGCTCATTTAATTTCTGAATTTCGCTCATTTTATCATTTTATCAGTTAGTCAAAAGTATCATTTTATCAACTCAAAGTATCATTATATCCGGTAAAACTATCATTCTATGCAATAAACCTGACATATATCATTTTATCATTTTATCAATCAGTCAAAAGTATCATTTTATCAACTCAGAGTATCATTCTATCCGGCAAAACTATCATTCTATGCAATAAACCTAACATATATCATTTTATCATTTTATCAGTCAGTCAAAAGTATCATTTTATAAACTCAGAGTATCATTCTATCCGGCAAAACTATCATTTTATGCAGTAAACCTAACATATATCATTTTATCATTTTATCAGTCAAAAGTATCATTTTATCAACTCAGAGTATCATTCTATCCGGCAAAACTATCATTCTATGCAATAAACCTATCATTTTATCATTTTATCAGTCAGTCAAAAGTATCATTTTATCAACTCAGAGTATCATTCTATCTGGCAAAACTATTATTCTATGCAATAAACCTAACATATATCATTTTATCATTTTAGCAGTTAGTCAAAAGTATCATTTTATCAACTCAGAGTATCATTCTATCCGTCAAAACTATCATTCTATGCAATAAACCTAATATAATCGGCACAATACATAATATACAAACCTACAAAGCAGTAAACGTATCATTTTATCAACTCAGAGTATCATTTTTATAAGGTTACTGTCATTTTATCCGCTTAGATTATCATTTTATCAGGTAAAAGTATCATTTTATTAAACAAAAATGTCATTTTATACACCAAAAATACCTATCATTCTATCGGCTGAAAGTATCATTCTACCCGGTAAAACTATCATTCTATCGGCTGAAAGTATCATTTTATCCGGCAAAACTATCATTTTATGCAGTAAACCTAACATTTATAAGCTAAAAGTATCATTTTATCAACTCAGAGTATCATTCTATCCGGAAAAACTATCATTCTATGCAATAAACCTAACATATATCATTTTATCATTTTATCAGTCAGTCAAAAGTATCATTTTATCAACTCAGAGTATCATTCTATCCGGCAAAACTATCATTCTATGCAATAAACCTATCATTTTATCATTTTATTATTTCATCAGTCAGTCAAAAGTATCATTTTATCAACTCAGAGTATCATTCTATCCGGCAAAACTATCATTCTATGCAATAAATCTATCATTTTATCAGTCAGTCAAAAGTATCATTTTATCAACTCAGAGTATCATTCTATCCGGCAAAACTATCATTCTATGCAATAAACATATCATTTTACGTGATATTTGGCGAAATTCAGAAATTAAATGAGGGAAACGACAGTTTTACTTCCGCGCTTTCTTTTATGAAATAAATCTAAGTTTGAATCTCAAAACTATCATTCTATGCAATAAACCTATCATTTTATCATTTTATCATTTTACGTGATATTTGGCGAAATTCAGAAATTAAATGAGGGAAATGACAGTTTTATACCGCACTTTTTTTATGAAGTAAATCTAAGTTTGAATCTCAACCGCATGATTAGAAATATGTGTGGTCCAGATTTGGTTATAGGGTTATTACGATATTTAGGGGTTATCATATGATCACGACTATATATATATATATAACTTATATTTAGAAGAAATGAAAAACTAAATTTCAGGAAAATTTGAATTAGAGTGACCGCTGATTTTGCAACTTTGGAATAGATAATAAAAAATACTTTTAAAAAATAAATGATATATTAATATGTTCTTTTAACCATATATATATATATATATATATATATATATATATATATATATAGGTGTGTGATAAAATACAAACTATACAAACTTTAATCATACTCACTTAATACAATTAATCAACGGTTAATATAAGAGATTTTTCTAATGTCAACATTTTGACATCGAAAAATCAGAATTTGGACACCCCCGTCGACAGAATTTGTACACTCCGTACATCCCCCGGTGACATAATTTGTACATTCCGTTGACATCGACCCCCGGTGACAGAATTTGTACAGTCCATTGACATAATTTGTACACTCCGGTGACAGAATTTGTACAATCCGGTGACATAGTTTGTATAGTTTGTATTTTAGAGAGTTTGTATTTGATCACACCTATATATATATATATAGAGAGAGAGTTATATATATATATATATATATATAGGTATATGGGGTATGTTAAGGTCCTTCGCAGCTTTTCAGTCCAAATTCTTTTTTAATCACAGCCCTTGGATCCTTAAATTGGATGATTGTGATGATCTGCATTATTACACTTTAATGGTACATTATTAGTCGGTGTGCATTATTCAACTAAAAATCTGCATTATTAAATGACACGTGGCATCAATCTAACCTTCGGATGACAAAATCGTGGGGCTGAGATTAAAAAGAACAATAGAACAAAAGATACAAAAAGGAAATGAATACATCCCTATATATATATAAGTTAGTGATCAAGATATAACTAATTTGAAGTGTATAACAAGAGAACAAATCTCAGCCACACAAATAAATGGAACAAATATTATTTATTTTAATAATATAAAATAGGCTAAGGGTATTTTTGGAAATTACATTATGGAAAGTACCAGAATTAAGGCGGCAATTGATAAGTAGGGAGGAGGGCGCGATCTGAAATGGGCGGAAGATGAAAATGCAGATGCGCCGCCTTCAGAGGGGCGCCGAGCAGGATTCACCGGCCGTCGCGAGACCATCATCGTTCCCAAAACTTGAGTTATTTACAGATTTTGACGTATCAACAACATGCACCGCCGCCAGCATCGGCAAGTACGCCGTCGACGGCTGCTGCGAGTTCATGCCTGCCGGTGAGGGCACCACTGTCGCCCTGAGGTGCGCCGCCGGCAACTGTCATCGGAATTTTCACAAGAAGGTGCGGCGCTAATCGATCGATGTTGATTTGATGATTTACACATCCGTGATTTTTCATTCATTCATTCGAATACTTCTTCGCGAATTGAATAATTGTATAATTGATCCGGAGAATTTTGTATTGCTTTATTGTTCATTGTTGTTAGGTCTTTTGGAATTGATGGCGGTTAATCGATCATGAAATTAACACAGATCCGTTTTGATTGAAATGTGGGATAATGATTTGTGTTGGTTGATTGGTGAGTGAATCGATAGATTGGAGAGAATTGAGATTGAAAGCATAAATTGGTTAGTTGGCGCCCGACTCAATTTTATAAAATTGGCCTATTTTATATTATTTTATACAATCAAGATATTTTAATAATTAGCATGATTTTACTTCACTGTTGTTAACAAAACACATCACTATTAGCATGATTTTACTTCACTGTTGTTAACAAAACACATCACTCTTAGCATTATTTTACTTCACTATTGTTAATAAAACACATCACTATTAGCATGATTTTACTTCACTGTTGTTAATAAAACACATCACTATTAGCATGATTTTTACTTCACTGTTGTTTACAAAAATACCCTTGGTCTATTTTAGATTATTAAAATAAATAATATTTGTTCCATTAAGATGTGTGTCTGAGATTTGTTCTCTAGTTATACACTTAAAATTAGTTATATCTTGATCACTAAAATATATATATATATATAGAGGATTGTATTCAAATCCTTTTCCCCTTATTAATCCAATCTCCTTCTTAATCTCATCCATGGATTTGTAGTGATCGGATGGTTAAAATATTTGGCTGAAATTAGTTAATTCTCTTAATATTTAACGTGTAAAGGGCTTAATAGACATTAGCATTTGGAGTTAGTTATGGAATGCTCCATGATTTCAGCGGTAGAGTATTCCAGCAGTTTAGCAAAATATTTTATGCAGATTTCGTTGAATTGTTACTCCATTCGTCCGGGTTTAATTGAAGAAGGTGAAGCAGCCGATTTCCCCCGGTGGCAAACTCGCCGAATTCCTGAACTCGCTCTTCGCCGGCGGAAACATGAAGAAGAGCAAAATCGGCGGTGACGTGTCGCCGTCGCTGAAATCCACAAACGCATCGACGTGCTCCTCCGCTTCGTCGTTCTCCCGATCCTGTCTCAGCGAAACGCCGTCGTCTAGAGGAAACCACTCCGCCGGCGCAAAGAGATCCGTGAGATTATCTCCGATCAGTGTGATTGTCGACGACGATCGACGCCACAAATCACTACAATCAGAAATCAGCAACAAATCATCACCAAATCGCGACGTTTCCACGAAGAATCACAACAACATGAACAGCATCAGAAGCGTGATCAACGAAGAGCTCATGGCGCCCGTCATGGATCAAAACCGCCGCGTCGAGGAGGTGGCGAGAGATCTGCTGAGGAATTATCAGAGGAAAAATCAAAATCCTCACGTCAAACATGAGGTTGTCGATCGAAATTTCGATGAAGACGAAGATGACGGTGCATTATATGTGATATACATAATCTACATATTGTATAGTATAATGCAGAGTGTAATTTCTGTAATGCATTATATGTGATATGCAATGAACATTTATCTTGACCCGTTTAATTTAACTTATGCCGTGTTTTGATGTTTGGCGCACGTGTCTTGTTTTCTCTAGGGGTTTAACAAGCCTAGGGGCTAGGGTGTAGTATGTTCTAAGTCTAATTAACGTTGTCCAAATACACGAGCTGCAGTAATTCATCTGGGGTTGCACATTAATAGCGCGTAGCTTTATATTGCAACATGATTGCCAGTTTTTGAATGTGGGGTTTATGGTTCATTCATTCCCCTAGGGTTGCCCAATTATGGGGGCTAGGTGTGTAGTATACTGTGAGAAACACAACCTCTACGCGGTATATGGCTAGGTTAGTAGTTTAAACCGCTACAAGTAATGCGTCAAATGTTATTAGATAATAGATGGTATTGATTATATAATGCATGATATGCGAACGGCAATGTATAGGTTTTATGAGCGGGTTTGTTTGTATATGTTATAGAATTTCATGAATAGGTCAGTCGTTAAGGGTTTAGGGTTCATTCACTCCCCTAGGGTTGCCCAATTCCGGGGGCTAGGGTGTAGTATAGTGTAAGCAACACAACCTCTACGAAAGACCGCGAGTATTAGTCCGTCCTTAAGGGTTTACATATTGTAAGCAACACATAATGCACCAACTGTTTATAGATAATGCATGGTATTGAATATATAATGCATGATATGTTAACTGTCATGTATTGATCTTCTTAGCCGTTTTGTCTGGTTTTGATTATATGGTGTCGCTGTTGTTTTTGATATAAGCAAACAAAGGATGCGGAAGGTGGACAATGTTACAACATGGTATTATGTTGTATGTAATAGCGATACAACATTATGTCTAAAAACTAATACATGATGTACTAATAAATAATGCATAGAAAAAGCCAAATAATGTACAGATTCAATCAAGTAATGAACATACAAATAATGCATTCACTCTTTGCACCATGTAGAACGGCAGTCACATAATGGTTAAACCATGATAAATAATGCATTCACTCTTTGCACCATGTAGAACAGCAGTCACATAATGGTTAAACCATGATAAATAATGCATAGAAATATCAACATTATGTACAGATTCAATCTAATAATGAACATGCAATTATTGCATTGACCCATTGACCCATGTAAAACAGCAGGTTTATAATGCCTAACACATGATAAATAATGCATAAAAAAGGTAAATAATTTACAAAAAGGTAAATCCTGCCCCGTTTCATTTAAGTTGTGCCGTGTTTCGATGTTTGGCGCACGTTTCTTGTTTTCCCTAAGGGTTTAACAAGCCCAGGGGCTAGGGTGTAGTATGTTTTAAGTCTTAAAAACTTTGTCCAAATACATGAGCTGCAGTAATTCATCTCGGGTTGCACATGCATAGCGCGTAGGTATTTTTTAAAACAGACATACATAAAGAACATTTTAGTGTAGTATAATGCGTAGTTTAGTTTCTGTCATGCATTATTAGTAATATGAAATGAATATTTATCCTGACCCGTTTAATTTAAGTTGTGTCGTGTTTCGATGTTTGGCGCACATTTCTTGTTTTCCCTAAGGGTTTAACAAGCCTAGGGGCTAGGGTCTAGTATGTACGACAACAACCACGTGATGCATAAAACATGATAAATAATGGATTCAAATAGTCAAATAATGTACAGAATCACTCAAGTAATGAACATACAAATATTGCATTCATTCTTAGAATCATGTACAACAGCAGTCTAATGATGCATAAATCAAGATAAATAATGCATAGAAATAGCTAAATAATGTACAACGGTCAGAAATTTCAATCCCTAGAAATGGACGACGTTACAACCTCGTATTATGTTGTATGCAATAGGGAAGGCAAGAAGAAGTCGAACGAGGATGACCAATTGAATGCACGAGTTTCACTTATTCATCTAGGGTTCAGATATCATCTCGGCTAGGGAGTAGTTTTTACCTATACACATAATGTACATATAATGCACCATTCACACATGTACACAAGCAGTCAATTAATGCATAATAGTTGGTAAATAATGTATAATACTTGATAAATAGTGTACAGAAGCAATCAAATAATGCACAGAGGAAAATGACTTTCACCCATTCACATATGTACACAAGCAGTCAAATAATGCATAATATTTGATACATAATTTATACTATTAGGTAAATAATGTACAAATTCAATCAGATATGCAAAAAAGGAATATTATACAAGCTGATTTGGGAATTCTGGTTTTTACTCATGCACCTATGTACACAAGCAGTCACATAATGCCTATTACTTGATAAATAATGTAACGTACTAGCTATATAATGTACAGCTTCAATCAAATAATGCACATAGGAATATTGCATTCACCCATTCACCCACGTCCCTCAGCAAGCAATCAAATAATGCCTAATAATTGATAAATAATGTATACTACTACATAAACAATGGACAGATTCAATCCAATAATGCGCACAGGAATATTGCATTCATCCAATCACCCATGTACACAAGCCGTCAAATAATGCCTAATACATGATGAATAATGTATACTACTAGATAAATAATGCACATATTCAATCAAATAATGCGCACATGAATATTGCATTCACCCAATCACTCATATACACAAGCAGTCAAATAATGGATAATACATGATAAATAATGTGTAATCATTAATTAATAATGTACCCAAACAATCAAATAATGCACACAAGAATTTTACATTCACCCTTCCACCCATTTACAAAATTTGTCGATGAATGCGCCAACGAAGACTACTTGATGTAGATCCTGGCCAATGCCATAAGCGAAGGCTCAATGATACCTCCCCTAAGCCTCAATACCAAATGCAGAGTCGGCTCTACAGAATTATTCATCACTCCGCTAATCAGAATACAGAGCGTAACAGCATAACTAAATCTAGAAATGGAGAGAGAGAATTACCTTTCTGTATGTTGTAATCAGCAATTGTTAGGCCATCTTCAAGCTGCTTTTCGGCGAAAATCAATTGCTTCTGATCCGGTGGGATTCCTATACATAATTTCAAAAGGAAATCACATCAATTTACCATCAACAATTCATCACACCCCATTTTCTTCAAATTAACATCGAACACCATAGAAACCTTCTGCAACCCTACCTTGTCGACGCCTTCAACAATTTGTTCGCGCGCTACCGGAGTGAGAGTTGGAGAGTGAAACCGACGAAAACGATCACTTTCTGGAGATACCCGACGAAAAACAGTGGCGGCTAGGGTTTGAAGAGTGGTAGAAAATGGGAAGACGAATTGCAGAGACGTAGAGAGAGGGATAGACTTTTGGAGTGAGAGAGAGAGTGAGTAGATGGAAGGTTGTATCAAAATCTCGCTGAAAATTCGCTCATTCCGTTTTGGGCGGTTTTCAATTTGGTTGTTTTACTAGTTTACCCATATAATGCACAAAATCCACCATATAATGCACAAAATCCACCATATAATGCAACACGGGATTAAAAAATGGGATTTCATCCTGTCCCTCCATCCACCAAATCCAACGACCCACATTAAGAAGGAACTTAAATCTAAGGGAGGAAAAGGAGATTAACACTACCATATATATATATATATATATACACGGTTAGATAGATTATAAGACATAGAAGTACTGTGAGCTAATTATACCTATTTCTGCGAATTATGCTTATATTTTAAATTACTTTATAAAAAGTAAATGTTCTATTAATTCGTTTGAATTACTATGTCGTGTTCTTATCTTTTAACCGAAAAAATAAATCTGCACAATAAAATACTGTGAGGTATAATTACTAATATAACGTCTTTCTTCTAATTATGTTGTATAGTATAGTACCCTAGTACTAGAAGTCAGTGACGGATAAAAAAATTAATGATAGGAGATCAAATGGTAAATATAAAATTTACATAAATAAATTACTGTAGATTTTAAACAGATTATTTTATATTGCATACTCTAATATATGAACTTAAAATAAAATGTGAGAAAAGAAAATACAAGAAAGAGGTGGAGATTCTAATTTATTTAAGAAGCAAAACTATCGGGATGAAGAAATTTTTATTACATGATCCGTAAACTCAATATCAATGCAGAATAGAAATAGAATAATATTGAAAATAATAAATATTTCATATAGGAAGATGGAAAAAAAATATAGTTTTTGTTCTTCTGCCACTTTTTTGAAGTTCTTTAACTTTATAGTAGCAAATATAAGAGGGGTGGGCTACACTTTTTAATTAATATTAAATTAGATTAACAAAATCAAAATAAGGCCCAATAATTCAAATCCATGAGAAAGAGGTACAAAGCTCTGCCTCTCTGCAGAGAAGATGTGTTGTGGTCGTAAGGAATTGGGCCCACTTCTCCTCTACCGGGCCTTAGACTTTGGTTATGTTTATCTTGTGCTGCTAATGGGCTCTGATCATGCTACTTATTCCTAATTTCATTAACTATAACTTTTGTGTTGTATAAATTAAATTCATTAAATTTATAACTATTTACATAATAATCTTTTTTTTGTCACATTTTGATAAGATATCTCATTTCAACACGCCATTACCTAATATAGAAATTCAATATTTAACAAACATTCTCACATAACTCATTCTTTACGTACTCCACGTGTCACTGCGCCCACATATTTTATACTATCTCTTACTTTATTAATTTATATTTCTTTCTCATGTTTTTAGATAAATACATCCTCAATAAAAGTTACATTCTCTCTCTAGTTTCATTATAAGTTTATAACCTTTCTTGTTTCTTAATATCTATGTTCGAACGTAAAGATCAATTGAAATAGGATTGGGGTCTGGTGAGAGTGTGGAGTAATTATATTGGAAGATCTTTCCGATTAAATAAATCTACCTTAATACTATATTCAAATGAATGGAACTTCCTGTCTTTTTTCACTCAAATTAACCTTTTCACCTAATCCTATTTTTTTGGCATTCTATAATGGAGCCATCGATGTAGGCCAATACATTATATCTTGTAATAAAGATTCTTCTCCACTATTTTTTTGTGAAAAAGGACTTTTTGTCAACATTTTTGGATAAATATCAAAGCATATTTATTTTTTTCTAAAGTGTGATTCAACCTTTTGGTATAAAGGATGGATCAACTTTAAGAGTACGTCCAATTGTTCCTTATTATCATTATTAAGTTTTTCTTTAGTGACTTGATGTGAGAGCACCAATTTGTTAAGGAAAAACTCCCTAACGTGACGCCGCGAACAAGATTAGGAGTCCCGGGAGGCGAAATCCCGTCGACCACTAGGGTTTTGCAAGAACGAAAATAAACAAGAAGAAGTAGGCGAAAATTTTCCTCCTCAGTTAATAAATTCACGCCTATTTATAATCTAAGGACCCTAGGGTTGGTTCGACTTACGGGTCGGGAAAGAACCAACAAAGAAAACCCGGCCCGGAGCTTATAAATTGCTCGGCCCAATAGTTCAATCAAAAACAATAAAAATTAAATAACAGAATTAAAATATAAGCAAAACTAATCCTACTCTATGCGCCATCTTCTCGCGCCTCATTTGGAAACGTACTCCCCGAACCTCAAGGGCGGCTTGATTCTCCTCGCCGACTTCCTCTGCTCCCTCCTCTCTCTCGGCGATGGCCTTGCTCTTTCCAACGTCTCATAAGTCATTGTCGGGGCCTGCATATCCTCTACTTCCTCCTCCCGCGTGGTGCCGGCGTCTGGCTCCGTCGGGACGTGGGGATTAACCGTATCACTTGACCTATTGAGATGCAAGAAGGTGCTCTGACCTTTAAGGTGTACATCTTCTAATCCAAAGCTTTATTATGATTTCAATGTCGTAACCAATGATGCAATGCTTATTAATTTTTTTAAAGATAAATGTATATGTGTCACAAATAAAGGGATTAAGTAGACAACTAGCCGGTGTGATTATGATTTATAGTGGAGTAATTATATTTGTCGACAGATTAGTACTCCCTCCATCCGCCATTAGGAGTCTCATTCCTTGATGTCACGGGTTTAAGAAATGTTAGGAAAAGTATGTAAAAAAAAGTTAGTGGAATAGTGGTCTCACTTGTATATATTAGTTTTAAATAAAATGTGAGTGGAATGAGTTAGTTGAATGTAGGACCCTATTACCATTTATGGTAAAAGTGAAACGGGACTCCTATTCGCGGACGGACTAAAATGGAAAAACGGGACTCCTATTCGCGAACGGAGGGAGTAACATTTTTGAATTTTCGATAGGGATACAAAAAGCAATGTTTAGTACCTATATTATGAGTACTCGAACTTCTGTTTTTAACATTAGACCTCTTCATTTTATAATATTGAGATTTATTGGCCGACTTTTTGAATGGTACGAGTATAAGTTATAACACCACATTTCGAATAATCCCTCTGTTTGCGAATATGAGTCCCGTTTTTTTCATTTTGGTCAGTCCATGAACAAGAGTCTCGGTTCATAATAGGACACATCATTTAAAATCAATATATATAAGTGAGACTCATATTCCACTAACTTTCTTTCACCTACTTTTTCTAACATTTCTTAAAACCCGTGTCGAATAGGAATGTGACTCTTATTCACGGATAGAGGGAGTAGTATTTGTTATGACAACATTCTCAGTTTTTTTTCCTATTACATTTGTCTCACATGTATATCTTATTAATAATAGTGCAAAAAGGATGATGTTTTTGGCTAAAGAAATTAGAATTTGTTAATGGTGAAAGTTTGAAAATTTTGAAATGCAACTATTAACCATGCGTTCATCATAATTATATCTTATAAACAACTTATCACGATGAGGATAGTAGTATCTTATAAACAAATTATATCATAATTTTTACAACACCATCAAAAAACAAAATTATCTTCTGTAGATGGGGATAGTAGTATTTATTTTTTACAACACCATCAAAAGGTGGTGATTGAGATCAGTGGCGGATCCAGGATCCGAAAATGGAGGGGGCGGAATATATAGTATTAGCTTGGTTTAGTGCGGACATGGCTATTTTTTTTGTTGTTCGGGGCGACGCCGGAGGCAAACGGAGGGGGCGGACATGGTAAATTTACATCCCGATAAGGGAAAAATAGTCGCACGGAGGGGGCGACCGCCCCCTCCTGCCCCCCTAGATCCGCCACTGATTGAGATTGAATTTGCTCCAAAATACTTATCCTCATAGCATGATTGCACTAGCATTAAATTTCAAACATGATAACGTGACTACATGCCGAGTAAATTTGAATTAAATGGTAGTAGTAATAATAAAGGGGAGCATGATATTCTTTGTGCTACACAAAAGCAATGTTTTTCACTTTGTCATCGTGTACCTACCTACTACAATTATCTTCACGATTCTTCCTATGATAAAAAGCGAAAAACTAATTTAAAGCATAACTTTAATAAATGGTATCACAATTTATAATGATAGAACAAATAAGTGATTCAGAAAAGCCGCTGAGGAAACCTAATCCTGCAAAAAATGTTGACGCAACTCTGCCTCATGACAATTCACATGTGTTTGTGTATTTAGGTTTATTTTACGATCAAAATCCCCCATGTATATCTCAGTATCCGCAAAATTCATGGTGGACAATTATACACCATTGCTGCCGTACGAGTGAAAGTAGCCTGCTCATCATTCGTCGTCTTCATCTTCGCCCGACACCCTCGACAAATGAAGAGGGCCTTCAGGTGAGCCAGATTGGCTGTTGCTCTGCTTCAAGGATTCCCCAAACTGTTCTTGAGATGCCCACGTACCCAAGGATTGGGAGCTGGATTTCGTCGCGACTCTTCTCATGTGCAGCCGATACTTCTGAAAGGAGCAGTAGCATCAGTTTTATCTTTCAATGCATGAATAAAATGTGATATATTTATGAGCATGAGAGATGAAAACACACTTGTAAATGACTCTTCACTTCGTCGTTGGTTAGACCGTCTACTTGCATATGCTCTCTGATCTGCTTCGGAGTAGCAACTGTAATGCATAGAACGAAATCGAATGAGGCACAATAGCAAGAACTCTAGAGGAACTAACACACAAGCTACTATTCAAAGGAAGATCATTTACAAGATCAATAATCTTTAGTAGTTACGATCATACTATGCCAAGTCATTTCGCAAGCCAACAAAAGTCAGTAGACAGTTTCCAAGATTACAAAATGATAAGAAACAAATCAAACAAATCTCTTTAGGTTGAGTTAGCAACTTTGTCCTGATAAATGCAGAGCCATACTAAATGTACCAAAACTCATAAACTCAATTAAGCTTAACAATCAAAAGTGTAATTCAGCACATTTCAATAAAATGCCAAGTTTATTGATTTTCAAACCTTGAGGGCCTCCAAGATGCTGCAGGGTATTGATAAACTGGCGATGCAGCTCAGGCGACCAGCACCTCCTTTGCTTCCTAGCATTTTGCAGCTGCCCAGGAGCCTTGCAGCTGACCGGGAGCCTTGCAGGAGAGCTTGTTCTGCTATTGCTGGACCCGATAGGATTGATCACCTCCCTTGAATTATTGATTCCAGGCGTACAAAGCGAAAGCCCGGGAACCGGCAACTCATCCATCTCCTTCTTCCCCACCTCCATCACTGGAAGATTAGGACTCCCTTTGAAAGGCACAAATCCCCTGTTCTTCCCAGTCTCAATTAAGTCATCCCTCACCGGCTGAATTATTTCATCCCCCACTTTCTATCACACAAAGACATTAGAATATCATCAATAATCATATACACTAAATCAAATTAGCACATCTTGTATCCAAAAATAAATTTCCATCTCCAATTCACCTTTGTTTTGTTGCTATCTGCATCTGTGGACAGATTTTTGCTGCTGTAATCAGTATTTTGATCATCGGGGTGCCATAACTTCACAGAACGCATCCAATGCTTTTTATCTCGGCTGCTAACGTCCTTACCTTCACTTTCCTCAGCTTTATCATCCTTATCCGTGCAAATTTTTTGTATGAACTCTTCCAATACCGGCGCAGAATTTAATTTCTTGTACTGTGCTAGCTCCTCCTGCGTCACTACGATTGCTGCAATCGAAGAAATAATCAAAACCTAAATCTCCAGATGAATTAATTAAAACGCCGTTGATTCAAATCATCCAAAATCAATCCACAACAAATGCATCTCAATTCTCAATCATTTCCGCATCACATAAAAACCAACACTAGACTCGGATAATCAAATTGACGTCAGAATCTCCGAAATAAACCTAAAACGAGAGAAAAGTGATAAACGGATCGCACCTTCGGTGATGAGAAGCATGCAAAGAGGTAGTTCGCGTTTGAAGGCGTCGATCTTCTTCATCTCGTCTAGCAGCCGATTAAGGTAATCGTCTAGCTTCAAAATCTTATCGGATACGCAGCGAATCTGCGAAACGTCGGCCAGAAACCGGCCGATTGGCTTCGGAAAGCACGGTTTGGGCGAGAATCGGGAATCCAGGGCGAGTTCCGAAAGGACTAGCGATCCCATTTTTCCACCAGATCTTCGAAATTTGTTCAATTTTTTGTTATATTTATGAATTTGTTGTCGATTATCAGTGCGAAGGGGAAGTGGGATTAATGAAGGGTGAAAGGCGGAGATTCTGCAAACAACGCCGAGTTTTGACGAACACGAAAGATATGCTTGCTGCGTTGGATTTCTGTGGAGAATATTAATTGTTTATACAAATGGAAAGAATTTGCTTAAGTCTCAAATACGAATATTTATACAAAGAAAAGTCATTTCCTAGTCGTAGCATATTTTTCTATTTTATCTTTTTTATTTTTTTCCATAGTTATTGCTATAGTCCAAAGTAGCCCTAATTTTTTCCATTTTTCTTGGGGCATCTAAAATGATGCCTCTACTCTAGCCATCCACTTCACTCTTAAGTCATTATTCCTCTACTTAGTTTTACTTTAAACTATTTATAAAATATGAAATCACTTTGTTAAAAAAATAATTCAGATTAATATTAATGAAAAAATTTGTTGTAATTTAATAAAAAAAAATAATACATAATTCAATTAAGGATAATAATAATAGTATTAAGTACAAAGGCGAGTGATCAATTGCTGACTAATCATTTAATTGTTAACTACAATTAATTTAAGATAATATGATTTCAGAAATCTTGTGGTCTACAATTTGTCATGTGTAATTTCATTTTTCATTTTTTAATATTAAAAAAATAATAGCAACTATCAAATTTAGGGTTTGGAAACACAATGTCAATAGAGTGTACGAAATACATCAACACAAAGACATGACAATGTCAATACAATTTCATATTAACATTGTACAAGCATTGTATTGACATATTATGTGTCGTATATTGATATAAAGCTATTCACGAAATTTATGAGATAATTTCATAAAGATTCTAATGAGATCTCACTTGCATATGTTCCGATGTTAAAATTTGAAAAAAAATTCGAAAATTTTCATAAATTTCGTGAATAGCTTTATATCAATATACGACACATAATATGTCAATACAATGCTTGTACAATGTTAATATGAAATTGTATTGACATTGTCATGTCTTTGTGTTGATGTATTTCATACACTGTATTGACATTGTGTTTCTAAACCCTAAATTACATTGTGTTTCTAAACCCTAAATTTGATAGTTGCTATTATCTTTTTAATATTAAAAAATGAAAAATGAAATTACACATGGCAAATTGTAGAACACAAGATTTCTAAAATCATATGTTCTTAAATTAGTAGTAGTTAGCAATTGATCACTCCCCAATAATACATAATTCAAATTGTATACAATAATAATAATAATAATAATAATAATAATAATAATAATAATAATAATAATAATAATAATAACAGCAGCAGTAATTTACAGTTGATTCATTTGGTTATTACTGAATTTATTAGGTGATTAATTCGGGTGATCTGAAGTCAAGGGATATTAAGTGATCAGAAGAAATATAGTACTGTACTAATATTTTGGATAAAAACTAAAAAAAATAAGTAGTCATTAGCTTGAGGAAGAACCTTCCCTAAATAGCCCTAATAAGATTCGTGGCTGTTAGTTACTTATTCCATTCATCAATGAGTTGTATTCAATAGTTTAAGAGAAATATACATAGATTCCCAAATGAATGGGCTGTTTAGAAGACGACATGAAACCATCTCCATCTCCATCTCCATCTCCATCTCCACTTGAATACAAATACATACTGCATTTCCTTCTTTCAATTCACGTGAGCTGCCCAAACCCAACCTCAACCTCAACCTCATTCTCCACGCCTCTTTTATCTTCTCTCTCTAAGTTTTGTCTTCATGATGTTTTCTCTCATTGAAGGGCATACTTGTGAAATCTCCAATCCCACAATGGCTTCTATCAAACCCTATCAAATGAAAACTAGTCTAATACTCCCTTTTATTTTTCACTATCTTGAAAATATTATAATAAATAGTTAAACTGAAGAAAAAGTAAAGTAAGAGAGAGAATAATATAGACGAGAGTCTTTTTCATATTATTCTCTTTTTCTTAATTTATTTTTCCTCCACTTTAACTATTTATTATGATTTATACAAAATATATGCGAAAAACGAAAGAGGTCATTAACTGGGACAGGGGGAGTATGATATTTAAATTCTCCCTAGTGAAAGTGGTTGAGATTAATATCATTACCGCTAATTCAATTTGATAAATTTAATTAATTAAAAATATTTACATAAAACTTATTCCGCATTATTACAACGCTACTAATATATTCGGAGTATACTAGTACTAGTAAAGAAAAAGATAAAGAAAAAGATAAAGATAAAAATTTTGTTTGAAGAAATTTATCCAATTGCAACCTTTAATTTTCTGGAAGAAGATGGAGACAAAATAAAAGACAGCGATAAAACAGTTCTTATCTGGCGGCCGTGGAGACATGTGGCAGCAAATGGGATTGAAATCCATTCGCCGCATATTCAACGGCTCTGCTTCATACCATTCGAAATCGAATATATTAGGTCCCACGCTACCTTATTAAAATTCTTTTATCAATTTGTATTCTTATGAAATACTTATACGAATCTACAACATTTTTTTAATTAATAAAGCAAATGCTCAAGCCATTTCAAAGCCTTTATCCCACTTTTTCATACTTTCAGTTCTAGAATCAATTGTTAGGATTTAATTCCAATTTTGTACTGAGATAACTTAATACTCTTAGGTGGCGTTCGGTTGTCATCACTAATATCATGAGACTATCCATCTAGAATTAAGTTATGAGATTATTTTAGTTAGAGGGGGAGACTATGACTAATTATCATGAGACTATCCATCTAGGATTAAGTTAAATGGTTCAATCTTATGAACCAAAAATATACATATTTAATCATGAGATTTAATTTTGTCAACCCCTTATTAGTCTTGCAAATAAATGTTTGAAATCCCAACCCGAAAGGCAGTAATTAAAATAACCTGGGAATATTATACTAGGAATACCACATTCACTTCCAACTAAGGAATTTTCATAGAATATACTCAGTATAACATTTAGTTTATCCAAAGCTAAGCAATAATATCTAGGAACACATTGCAATATCTATAATATTAATCAATCACATAACAGTTTGGCTCACACCGAATTATCTCTCTTCCACTATGTACAACTGTAGAACTTCCTGCCTAATTACATGACTACTCTTCACGACAAAACATTTTTACAATGCATTATATTATCGGGCAGGGGAGGATTAAATATGACACCCAGATAAAAAACATGGTTTCAAACAAACACAAGTCGGACACAAAAGATCCATATCGTTATAGGATATTATGTGTACCTTAATCGCCGCTTTGATCAGAAGTGTTACCATCGTCAGCATCTGAATTGCTACTAAAAGCTACGTTTTCGAGCCCGGACCTCCCTCCTACAGCCTCAAGATTCGCTTCAAGAGAATCTCTCAGATCTGCTAGCACAAAAGGTTCAGTTAGTTTCCAAAACTCAGCGGCATCAGTTCCAAGAAAACCCATCCAGAAAACTCTCCCTCTTCTTTTGACACGGCAATTCAATGACTTTGCCTTGATAGTTTTGGCAATCCGCGTAACATCCTCTTTATCAAACTTCAGCTTCAATAAAATGTCTCCAGATGAAGTCCTGTAACCCCCATACATATACCAATATGCAAGAACACGAGGTGTTAGCCACCGGTTAATTAGCTTAGGAATCACAGGTAGGCCTTGAGGCCAGAACTGGTCGGCATACAACTGAAAACAAGAGTGGGGTATGGTTGTAAACTGACATGGAATATCACCATTGCCGTCATCAACCTGCACTTTACGAGCTAACCATTCATGAAATTGGTTGTGTATATGTCTTTTCAGAAAGGAATTGATCTTGTTGTCCTCCCTAAATACAAAATCAATTGCGTAACTCCTTTTTTCATCATCTAATTTAACCCTTAAACCGCCCAATAGTAGACCTATCAGGATTTCTCTCTGCTCTTGGCTAAGCTTCAAGCTTGATGATTTTCTGGCTTCCTTCTCGCTCAAACTCAGGACATCATCTAGCTTCTCTAACAAGGAAGATTCAATTTTATATTTCTTTTGACACATCAAATCATATATCTTTCTTGCCTTAGCATGGTGCTCATAAGTTAGATAGCCCCTCAAGATGTTGTTGCATGATTTGACATCCACACCAATTGCCTCATCAGCATGCATTTGGCTGAAGATCAGTTCTGCCTTATCAAGATTGCCGGTTTGCACCAAAGAATCCAAGTACAGATAATACACTGTCTGATTGGGATGACATTCTTCCAGGCACCGGAAGAAAGTGGATTCCACTTTATCGTGCAAGCTTAAATTGGTGTACATAGTCATCATATCTATAAAAGACCGCGTCAAGGACTTCGTGCCACTATTTATGAACTCTACCATAAGTGACTCTGCTAGCCCCGTCTCTTTAGCTTTGCACAATACCTCAATGATTTTGTAGTATGACACAACATTTGGTGAAGACTGTTCTTGCATAACCCTGAATGTTTCAAGGGATCCCATTGGCTTCCCTGCCCTTGAATAGACCTCCATTAGATACACAAAAGCTTGAGGTGGAGGTTTACTATTGGAACAAAGAATCTTTGTCCAAATACTTTCAGCTTCTGCAAGATCACCATCCTTAGCACAAGCTCTTAACACTGACACGAGCACTTCTGTACTCTCTTCAATACCAGCTGATTGCATCTCCTTTCTTAATGATACAATTCTTTCTTTATCTATTATGTCTTGATAACTATGGAGCCAGATAAGTCCACCATAAATATCATTATGTACTTTTAATCCACATGTTGTCAGATTTTGATAGATAAACTCTGCTTGTTTAAGATGATGTTTAAAAGAGCCACCAGTTTTGCTCACAAGAGCCCTAAACAGGGAGTTGTGCAAGCTAAGTCGGGGCTTGTAATTTCCCAAGTGAATCATTTGATTGTAAATGCTACATGCTTCCTCCAGACAACTTGGACCAGTTGAACTAAGGTAGGCAACAATCAAGATATGAAATGTGGATTCATTAGGAACTAGACCCTGGTTAACTATATCATTATATAGCTCACGGCATTTCAAGTATTTTCGCTCCTTTCCCATGTAATCAGCTAATTTGGTTACAAGGGCAAAATCAAATCGAAACCAACGTTGCTGCACCATCCATTTATACACCTAAACAGGGAGAATCACACACGGTCAGGGAGAATCACACATAATCTAGGACTTCCCCACACTACACTACTATAGCCCCATGCACAAGCAAGAATTACTACACTGCATAGGTCAGTAAATAGTTTTTCAAAAATGTACCAACATAAGGTGAACTAGAAACAAGCAGCGTGCACACAAAAGATAATGCAGATAACAAAAGGAAGCAAATCAAATCAACATTTTTCTAAACTTAAATCAGTTCACAATTATTCATTAAACCTTTATATAAACCAGCTGCAACAATTTCATGGACATTTTGTCATTACCAATTTTCATCAAACTATAAGCTTCAACAAACTATGCAAAGATAAGAAACTAATCACTACAAATTAATCAAACCAAATATACATTCAGATGTAAGCAGAGAGGTAAAATTACCCTGAATGCCGACTCGTTTTCACGAATACGCATACAGTGGACAGCAATATAAGTGCAATCATCCTGCATAATCCACTTCCGCTGCGCATTGAGCAACCGAATGAAGGTAGGTGCCCTATGCGCCGGAAGCTCTTTGCACAGCCACGCCAATCGCGACCTCCGCCACTGGTCCGGCAGCTCCTCCAGCTCCTTTACCTCAACCACCGGAGACTGAAACCGCTTCACCTCAGCCAACTCAAACGAGCTATTGAAACCGAAATTTTCCTCTCCGTTCTCTCCATAAAAGTGGTAATCAGCTCCCTGCTCCTCTTCCGAGGTGTCATAATCGTTTAATATTTCCTCTTCTGAGATGCCGGATACTGTAGCTTCGGGGGATGCGGAGGAAGAGGCGAGAACTGGAAGGGGGAATCTCGGGTAGGGTTTCGAGGGGAGGGAGAGAGTGGAGAGGCGGCAGAGGCCGTGGTGGTGAGGGAAGGAACTGAGGGTGTGTAAAGGTGTGATTTGATGAGTGATGCAATGGAAACTTAGAAGCATTGCTGGGGCGGAGTAAGGCAACAACAACCGCTCGCCGCTGCGGGAATTGGTGGCTCCGACGGTGAATCTGTTATTCCGTTATTCCTCTGTTTGGTGTCGAATGGATAAATACACTCTATTTTATTGGATTAAATTATTCCATTTACCAAATTAAGTTTCAGGACTAACAAGAAGCCCGGCTCGGGAAATTTATAGTGGGCTCGAGCTACCTGGATTAAATTAAGCCCAGTAAAATATTCTGATTTGTCCTCTAAATTTTAAAATACAGAATCACATTTCAAAAATTTACCTTATCCGCTTAATTTATAGAGTAGAAAATTGAAGGAGATGATAAGTCTACGTGTAAAGGTCGTCCAGTGAACAAAAATCAGGGCCGGACACAGAAAATTAGTATATTAGGTAGGGGCTATATATTCTAAATTTTATATAAAATGATAATTTTACTATATTTTGTTGTTTTGATAGGGGCTTTTGCACATCATTTTATACAAAATACCAACAAAATCATAATGTTATATAACTAAAATTATAAAAAAAATTAATTGGGGAAGGGCTTAAGCCCCTCCCTAATCACATGTGCGTCTGCCCATGCAAAAATAATGTCATATTACAAATCAGAGTGAACTACGCAAATGATCCTTGAACTATGTCTTTTGCACTTCAATGGTCCCTGAACTTTAAAAATATCGTAGATAGTCCCTGAACTAAGGAATAATCACATTTTTTATATTTTTTCACTTTTCAGTCTAATTTCATACCAAAAATACCCCAAAAGCTTGGAGGGTATTTTTGTCCATATAAAAAAATTGTCATTGTCACACTTTTACTTCAGAATATGTTTACGTTCCAATTCCAAGCGTTGGGATCCTCTGCAGCAAATAAAACGACGCCGCTTTACTCTTTCATGCTTTTTTTTGTTCCTTTGTACATTTCCTTTCTACCTTTCTATATACAGTATAAAGTATAGTGATTCTTAATAACTACAGTTAATCAAATACGTTGCATTCTTTTTTATGTGTTCCTTTTCTTCCTATTTTATATTTCTGCTTCATTGATAATTAAAGTTGTGATGCTTTATTTGTTACAAGGAAATGAAAGTTTATTTAATAATATCTTCTCATGATTGTATATGTTGACAATATTAAAGTTTAACTAACCATTTTACAACATTTGTTTTTAATAGAGAAATGCAAGCTTGCAAAATATTTTTTTAATATATTAAAATACTAATCTGAAATTTAAATTTAATAAATTAAAGTCATAGAAAAAGAATTTTTAAAAATTCACTGTTCTAACATAGGGACTTCTGCTTCTATTGGTTTAACAAATTTATTTATTCTCCAAAGTGCTGTAACCAAATTAAATTAAGCGTTTAGTAAAAAAAAATATAAGTATTTCTTTGAGCAACTAATTAATTTTCTGACCAATTATAATTTGAAATATAAGTAAAGGGTGGATCCCCTAATTAGTATAATATACTAAACTAATATTAAGTGTGACAATGACTATTTTTTTTATGGACAAAAATACCCTCCAAGCTTTTGGGGGTATTTTTGGTATGAAATTAGTTTGAAAAGTGAAAATATATAAAAAATGTGATTGTCCCTTAGTTCAGGGACTATTTATGATATTTTTAAAGTTCAAGGACCATTGGCGTGCAAAAGGCATAGTTCAAGGACAATGTGCATAATTCACACTATAAACCATAAATTAGGTTGTTTGATTGAGATAAGTTTTTTTCTTTTTTTGTTTCTTTCCACCCCAAGCACAAGCGGCCATGGATGTCAAGAAAGTACTCAACTTTGAGCTTAAACTTAATGACGGTCGGGCAACAGCGACATAAGTGCGACAAGAAGGATAGAGAGAGAAGGGAGAGAATTTTTTTAACTCTCTTAGGTTCAAAACGATAATGTTTAATCGTACGTTATCATATTAATGCACACATATGTTATTATTCATTCATAACACCTAAAATTACAAGTGTGTGTCAACTTAATGTCACATCTGCCTAGAAAAAACATCATTTTTAATACTTTGTGACATGTCAGTTCATAGTTTAAAAGGCATGGGGCAAATAAAAATTTGACTAAATTGATTATTTTACGTACAATTTTCTATATATTATTATAGATTAAAACACTGTTATATCACATTGACTTAGTAATAATTATATCTCATTTATATAAGTGTAGATAGCATTTCAATGTTATGAGATCTTTTGTATAAGTGAGTAACTCATTTCTAATATTATATGTACACCTAGATTACTGTATCCAGTGGCGGATCCAGGATCCGGAAACGGAGGGGGCGGAATATATAGTATTAGCTTGATTTAGTGCGGACATGGCTATTTCTTTTGTTGTTCGGGGCGACGCCGGAGGCAAATGGAGAGGGCGAACATGGTAATTTTACATCCCGATAAGGGAAAAATAGTCGCACGGAGGGGGTGACCGCCCCCTCCTGCCCCCCTAGATCCGCCACTGACTGTATCAAATAAAGTCTTAAGTGTCTTAGTTTAACTTTTTTGATGCGTTAATAATTAATTCTTTAAATCGTGAAGTTAATATCTTTGAACTGGGAAATAAGATTTTTTTGTTTACGTTTATACTTACTTAGTCCACCAAAAATAGCTTTATGGGTGGTATTTAAACTTTACTTATTTTAATATATGTATAAATGCATTCTCTCAACTTTTTTTAAAAAAAAGAAGTGTAAATATTTTTGTAGCTCAAGATAATTTCATATTCATCATAAAAAAACAGATGTAAAAGGCTCGAAGACCCATTTAGTTTATGGAATAAAAGGCACCCGCAATGGACGAGCCATCTTGGCTCAATCTCGTCTCGCTTAGATGAGACGGGGCGAAACCACGTTGCGGATGATCATCTCGCCAAGCTTCTCGGTGTAGAGAGTTCAAAATTAAATGCACAGCCAACCAATCAAGCTACTTAACAATCGGTTGTGCAATTAAATTTTATTTCATCCGTTTCTTGTTAATTGATGCATTTATTTTTTATAATAAGTTTATGAATAAGGTGTTAAATGAAGGGTGGATAAATTAAAAAAGAATAAAATAAAGAAAATAAAGTAAAAAGGGAGTTACCTTCCGTTAAAAAAATAGAAATGCGTAATATGGAACTGCAGAAGTACTATTTTATTTTATTTTTGAAATTCTTTATTAGTTACCGACTGAAAAATTGTTTATGATCAGACTATACATGCTAGGCCCAAAAAAGGAAACTAGCCCAGAAGAGATCCATGGCGGCCCAACCACCTCATGACACGTGCCGTTAAATTAGCCCCGTCTTCCTTTTTTTAGGTGCAGCCATTTAACGCTAATGCAATGCATACGCCAGCACCGCAACAACAACGATAGCCTTTTTTTCTGAATAATAAAAAAATAATCCAAAAAATCTGTCAGCCTCACCTCTCTGTCACACTTCACGTACACAAAGCTCACTACGCACACAGACTCCACTTTATTTAAAGGCCAATAAAGTGACGTGCTTCGATCATGGAAATCCGATAAAAAAGGAGGAAACTTATGGTCATATTTTTGGTGGTGAGGTGTGAGTTGTTCACGAGGGCATGCTGCTAACCTATCTCTATCACTGCTCAACGGAACTCGTCCTTCCCTCATTCATCTCGCGCCACGTACCTTTTTCTATTTTGGGCAATTTCTCGCCTTATTTTATTGGGGTTTTTCCAAGTTTATTGGTGTTAATGCGAGCTGCTGCTTGATTGCGGCGATCGGTTAGGGGAATTAAGGGCGGGGGGAGACGAATTCGGGATGGATCGACCGCCGGGGATGGACTTGCCGATCATGCATGATAGCGATAGGTATGAGCTGGTTAGGGATATCGGGTCGGGTAATTTCGGCGTCGCCCGGTTGATGAGGGATCGCCTCACGGGTGAGCTTATTGCTGTCAAGTACATCGAGAGAGGCGAGAAGGTAACTTTATGATGTGTGTTTTTTAATTAATTTTGCAGTTTCGTTTCATGGGATTTGAAGTGTTGAGGCACTGTTTGTTTGTGTTTGATCAATTTACTGAAATAGGGGTTGAGTTGGATGTTTCTGTTTCTTTGATTAATTGAAGGGTGTAGCCGATTGTATCACACTTTTTGGGTTCTAACTCTTCTGTGAATTGTGATAGATTGATGAAAATGTGCAACGAGAAATCATCAACCACAGGTCTCTCAGGCACGCCAATATCGTCAGATTTAAAGAGGTGAATCAGTTTCAGTATCCATTTCTTGATTCTTGGTTGTGCTTGATGATAATAGGTTAATAACTCTTTGCATAAATATTTTTTTAGGTGATACTGACGCCGACGCATTTGGCTATTGTGATGGAGTATGCATCCGGTGGAGAGCTTTTCGAACGGATATGCAATGCAGGACGATTCAGTGAGGACGAGGTAGCTTCTTTTACAGCCATTATTGACGTCTTCTTGTTTTGGTAGGAAAGTGAAGATTTAATCTTTTGCTAATGGTGCGTCCCTTTTCGATGTATAGGCAAGGTTTTTCTTCCAACAACTCATATCAGGGGTCAGCTACTGCCATGCTATGGTATTTGATTAAGTTTTTCCCCCATTTTTTAAACTAGAGAGCATACTTCTCAAGTCTTACACTTTTATGTGTTTATGAAGCAAATTTGCCACCGTGATTTGAAGTTGGAGAATACGTTGCTCGATGGAAGCCCGGCTCCACGGCTGAAAATTTGTGATTTTGGGTACTCAAAGGTAATATCCAGTTATACTTGTTTGGCCTTCTTTTGGTGGAAACAGAGCTGTTGATTATGTGTATTCATTATTATTTTATTTCTAATGAGACATTTATTTCCTGTTTTAGTCGTCGGTGCTTCATTCACAGCCAAAGTCAACAGTTGGTACCCCTGCATATATTGCTCCAGAAGTGTTGCTTAAAAAGGAATATGACGGAAAGGTGAGTAGTTAGTTTGTTATGTATTTTCTATGCAACCTCAAAGTTTTCCTTTTCCCATTATTTTATTATCTTCAAACAAGTTTAATCTTCCCCAAACACATCCAAAGGGTACCAAAAGAAGAAAGCCTTGTTTCATAGTAGAGTTGACTAAGTGAAATAAAGAAATCAGTTAGGTAGTAAGTAGTTCCTAAGATCTAGAGATGGGTCTAGAAGAACGTAGAAAGATTTCCCAAAGAATAATAAAATACATTATGCCATGACATGTTCTAAGTGAAATAAAATATGAGCAGTTGAGCAGAGTGTGAAGTCAAAGACTTTTACTTTCTCGTTTGATTGACTTAGATAACTCATTTAAACCAAACAAGACTTTTACTTTCTTCTTTGATCGACTTATATACACCAACTCATTTTCCAATGATTCTTGTCACATAATACAAAACCATTTACATTGTGCACTTGCTAGTGCAAGGTAACTAATATGATGTTCTATGCATCGTTTAATTATATAGATCGCAGACGTATGGTCTTGTGGAGTAACTCTATATGTCATGTTGGTTGGTGCATACCCATTCGAGGACCCTGAGGAACCCAAAAACTTCAGAAAGACTATACAGGTAGGTTGATAGTGCATCCTACCTCGCATTGAGTCTCATTGTTTCCTCATTAGGGTATTGGCGTGTTTGGCAGCGAATCTTGAACGTTCAGTACTCCATCCCAGACTATGTTCATATATCCCCAGAATGTCGTCATCTGATCTCAAGGATCTTCGTGGCGGACCCTGCAAAGGTCAGTAGTAGTCAATCAGTTTCACAATTTCATATATCATCTTTGTCGTGACTCTGACTTGATAATGTCAACAGAGGATTTCAATCCCGGAGATCAAGAACCACGAGTGGTTTCTAAAGAACCTCCCGGCAGATCTCATGGACAACAACATGGCAAACAATCAGTTTGAAGAACCAGAACAACCTATGCAGAGTGATAGTGAGATAATGCAGATAATAACTGAGGCTACCATCCCACCTGCTGGAACCAACAGTCTTAACCAATATTTAACGGGAAGCCTCGACATCGATGATGACATGGACGAGGATCTTGAAAGCGACCCTGACCTTGACATCGATAGTAGTGGAGAAATAGTGTATGCTATGTGATTGGATGCCAATGTAGAACAAGGATGCTTTGTTTCCAGCTCCATTGCTTTTAAGCCTGCAAGCAAAGAAAGTTTGTTATCTTCTCTACAAAGAGCATTATGTATATTGCTGATGATTTTCAAATCAACTGTTTGTTGTCTTAACTGCTGGAATTTAGTAGTGTATTTGTAGAATCTATTGTTGTTGAATTATTTAGTTTAGCGTATTCCGGAATGATTGTTTCTAAAAACATGCACAACAAAGTATGAATAAAATCTTCTTTAGCTCAAGAAATTCACAATCCAAAAGATAAAAACTCTCAATTCTAAGTTAGGCTTCTAAAAGCCTGATTAAAGAATAAAATACTAGAACACATAGTAATAATAAAAAAAAAGGATGTAGTTGTAAACTTGTAATTCATATTGATCCGATATTTTAATTTCGGTGGTTATGAGAGTTTAAAGAATTTATTTTGGGGACACGTAGGGGGAAAAACTAAAGTTCATTACTTATTTATTTACTTTTTAAACGATATATTTGTGTCAAAAGATAAAAGTGGGAATTTAATCTGAACTGATAAAAAAAGGATAGAGATAAATTAAGTGAGCCTAATAATAGTACTATGATGTTAATAATGAGTTACTCATTAGGTTGTTTCATTGAATTTTTTATTTTAACTAGTGAATTATTGAAATGTGACGAGTTTATTTAATAAATAATTATTTATAATTCACATATTACTATTTTCACTCTCTCAATATCAATCTTCTTCGTTCTTCTTTCATTCATCGATACAGTTTTTACTTTGTCCCTTTGTACCAAAGATAATGAATATGGAGCAAGATCGCCAAATCATCAAGTAAAAGAGAATTTGGAGCAAAATCGCCAATGATCACTTGATATACATATATTCATATATGGGGTATGAATATGATCAATATACAAAATTTGTATATTTATTTACAGAACATACAGACACAACTACAAAATGCTAACTAATTCCGAGCATCAGTTCATCGATCAAAGGCAGAAAGAAATGGAGTTTGAGAAGCTTGCTTTCTTTCTGGGCCTTTTTCATCTGTCCTTGAGCTTGCTGCTGCTGGTGAAGAAGTTTGTGGCATCAGCTCAGACAATCTGATTCTTTCGTCTGAGATTCGCACCTAGAGAAAAATAAAAGGAATACAATATGAACATACAATATTCATAAAACAAAGATATGCAAAATCCAACCACAAGATGAAGTTTTACAAAAACCATCAGCAAAGATGGCACAAATATACCTTGAGTTTAGCATCTTCAAGTTCCATTTCAAGGGCAACAACCCTGTTTGTAAGTTTCTCAAGTGCTTCTTCAGCCACAGATATACCTATCCCAGAAGCTGGTCTAGTTATTCCAGCAGCCTGCCATTACAAGTCACAAGAACGAGGTAAATCACGCTGTTGGATTTGCTTCAGTAGTAAAAACAGAAGAGGATTTAGAACTTTAGACAAAGAAATAATCTTACCCTTAATACGGAAGTACACAATCCTAGTAACTTCTGAGCTAATTGAAGCCTCTCCTCATCAGTTTCCTGTTTCAAGAAAGGAACTGATTATTAGAATAGGCTCCATTTTATCTGTATGTGTATCTGTGTTTGCTTCATTTGAATAGAACTTTGTGTTATATGCTAACCTTCCACTTCTTGTGCAATAGCTGTTCCTCATCAAAATTAATGTAGGCATTTCTACCATTTGCTACACGGAATTGAGCTAGCTCTTCCTTCACACGTGAAAGAATAGCCTCTGACTTGTGCAGCTTGTTGCTAAGTTCTTCATTTTGACATCTTAGAGAATTGTTTTCTTCCTGTGACATTCCCAGACATTATATCCCAATACAAATGTGCAAATGTGTAAGTATATTCAGATTCTCTGTACAATTACTCGTACTTTATAAGAGAGTCAAAGAGTTCTTGCCTTAATTTTTGCATGGTGATGGATGCGCTGTTGAATATTTTGCTGGCCTGATAACTTCTTGATCTCACCCTCGAGTTCCATCCCCCTCTTCTTGTGAATAGCATTTTCTGTCTGAGAACACCACAGGCGGAATATTAAATAAACTAGCAAAATGTGGAAATAAGTAATATTACAAAACAAAGCTTCTACCTTCAACATCTCATTTTCAGTTGCAAGCCGTTGATCTTGTTGTCGTAATTTTTCCAATGCAACAAGCGCAGCCATTAGTTCAGCCTGTTTTCTCTCGATCTCCTCTAGCCATCTAAATTTTGATAAAGCAAGTGTAAGCTAGCGACAAGTGAGAATATATCTTATAAGTGATTCGACATGTCATTACCCATTACGCTCTTTAAGGAACTCATTTATCTGCTGCTTTAGACTAACAACTTCCTGGTCCTGAAAAAAGTAACTCAGTCAAGATTCTAGGCAGTTAAGTATTCATCTTATTAACATGACACTGTAACTTAAGAAAAAATTTACCTTGACATCAGCTTCAGCGTTATGATGTTGAGCATCCTCGATTAATGAGTGAATCTGCTGATTGTCCACTAAATTCTGGCAGAAACAAACATTATTAATGAGTTCACATTGTCTCAACAACTCTCCTATGCAAAATATGTTCAAATTAATCTGTGCAGAGACACATTTATCCTCTTCTTTTTGATAAGGCAGTCACACTTTGGAAACAATCAATTCATGATTGTCAGAATGCAAACTTACAGCATAGTTCTTCATATTCATTTTTACACCGAGTAAATCCCGAATCACATCATGAGTCATACTTTCTGTGGCAGCCAGTCTTGCCTTAAGCATGAATATCTGGACAGAAAGAAATGTATTTTGGGTGAGGAACACTGAGTAAAGTTGTTAGGTTTTGAGGGAGGGGGGTTTATATCCCGGGAAAGCTACCTCTTTTTGTCTGCTTGCAGCTAGACCCTCAAGTTCCTCTATTCTTTGTCTTCCCTCTTCGTCTTTCTCAGATTTGATTTGTTGAACTAAGCCCAAACCTATGCATTTAAAAGGGGATCCTGAGCCTCTAGGCTTTGAAGGAACTTTCTCCAATTTGTTTGATGATGAACTTGAGCTAGGAGCAGGAACTTCGGATTTAACTTGCTCTACCATAGCTTCCAATGCCTTGAACTGATTTGAGCATTTCATGTTAGTATCCTCTTTATGGGAAGGACATTCCTATTTCTTTTAAACAAACATGTTTTGAGAATTAGACCCACCTTTTGCTTGTATTCACTAGCCTGTGCCTCTGCATGCAAATTTAGCTCGGATATATGAGCTTTACATTGGGATATCTGTCCAAGAGAAGTATAATCAAATTAGAATTTCGAATTTAATTCAGAAATTTGGTATATAGTCATATAAAATATTATGGAAATCACCTCAGCATCTCGAGCAGCTATTTCAGTTTCAAGAAGCTGAACACGTTTATGTGCCTCCTGAAGGTTCTTCTCTTTTTCTTCTAGACATCTGAATACATTTATTTACAATACTTAGTGATGATTTAAAATAACTAGCAATTTTTACAGGCTCAAGCAAAACTTTTGGTCAAACCTTTTTACATCAGAATCATCGCTTCTGACTTTCTGCGTGTGTTCTTTAAAAGCAAGAAGCTCTAGCTCAAGTTCCTCTCTCTGCAATCGTTGCCTCTCAGCTTCTCCTTTGACAAGATCAACCTTTTGCTCGAGTACATTTATAGTACATTCTAGCTCTTCAATGGACCGTTCTAATAGTTTCACTTCTTCTTCCTTTTCCTCAGCATGTTCTTTGTGCGATTCAGCTATCTGCCATTAAAAAAACCAAAACATATCAATACATATTAGAGAAATGCACCCTGAGCAGCAGCTATTTAGACAATAGATATAAGGACAGATTTTACCTCTCGAGCCTCAGTAGCTATTGCTTCATTTTCTTCAGCAAGAGATTGCGCCATCTCAAGTTCTGTGGTCAAAGTATAAACTTTACTGTCCAATTCATCTCTCTGACTGGTGACAGTATCCAAGTTGATCTTCAATGATTCGGCATTTTTATTCAGATTGACAAGAGCCATATCCATCTCAGCAACTTCCAACTCTAAGTTCTCAATTTTGATCCTTGCCTCCACTAATTCGTTCTCCATGGAATTTCTTGCATCAATGGCATCTTGAGAAACGGCCAAGAGCTCGGCATTTTCTTGGGATAGTGAATTTATTCTCTGATTTTCTTTTTTGAGTTCCAATTCACGAGCAGATATTTTGGCTAGCTCCGCAGCAACTTCTTCCAGTTCAAGCGACCTTAATTCAAGATCTTTCTCTAAAGCCCTTAGAGAAGCAAGCAGGCCATCTTTATCGTCTTTCTCATCTTTACTGTTGGAAGCAGATTCCTGCAGCAAAGTCATGTCAAATAACAGCCCCTTGAGAATATCATCCTTTCTAGACAACTCTGTGTGAAGAGAGAGAATTTCAGAATCCAACTGTTTAGAAAGATTCTCCACATATTGGAACTGGTCGATAAATATGCTTCCCCTCTCCATTTCATGGTCTATCTTCTGAAGCATATCTTCTATCTCAACGAATTTCTTCTTAATTACATTGAGGATATTGCAGCTTACTTTTTCTACATTTTCAGCCAAATCAATATTCTGCAAACTTCTTAAATTCATAGCATGGAGGCATTCAGACTCTTTAATCTCTTTGAGGCTCAATTCACGTCTCAAACATGTGTGCTCTTCTTTCAAGGCATTGACTTCACCCAGTTGCCTTTCCAAATCCTGGATTCTAATGCACAAGTCATCTTGAACAGAATCTTGAGAAAGTTTAAGGTTTCTGATTTGCACCCTGGCCGAAGTTAGATCTTCCTCCAACTTGGCAATGGTATTCTCCAACACTGAAACATTTTCTTGTAGTCTCTGATTTGCAACTTCAGTGCTCTGGGTGTTTCTAGCTGAGGCTTCAAATTCAACCTTCCTATCCTCCAATTCCTGATGTATTACTTCATAGTCTGCCTTACAGTTGCTTAGATGAAGCAACAGGCTTTCATTCTCTTTCTCAAAGCAGCTCATTCTGCCATGTTCTTCATCTCTTCTTGCCAGCTCAATCTGGAGTCTCTGTGATTCCATATCCTGCAGACAGATATCATTCTGTAGATTTTTTATTTGCTGCTGAAGTTCAGAGATACGACTACAAGATATTTCCATAGCAAACTCCTTCATCCTAATATCTTCGGCTAATTTTTCATTCCTAGATTCCTCATCATGCAGTATCAATTCACTGGAAGAAGTATCTAAGCTCATAAATACTATTTCCTTCTTCAAATTTTCAAGGACTTCAAGGGTACTAACTAAAGCATCGTTTGCATCTTCTTTCAGAAGACACATCTGCTTTGACTCATCTGAAAGAATTAACAGTTCAAAATCTTTTGCCAACAGTTCTAGCATGAAATTTTCCTCTTGATACTGAAGTAATTCATCTTTCTCCTTCAGTAGTATTTCCTGGTCCATAATAGAAGCCAATGCTTGTTTGTTGCTGAGATCAAGCTCCTTCATTAGCAAGGTTAGTTCGGATCCAATGTCATTCGACCTTTGCAGCATCACCTCCTCCTGATACTGCAGATCCTGTATCTTCTTTTTGAAAGAGATAAGTTTAAGAGTGACTTCCCCAGTTTCATCAACTTTACTTGATATGCGATCAAAACCTGTCTTGATATCTGATAACAACTTGCCTTTCAAAACTCTGCACATTTCAAGCTCCCTTCTTGATCTAAAATTGTGCTCCCGAAGTTCTGAAATAGTGGAGTTTGATTCACATAAACCATGGTGCAGGAGACCATTTTCTGCATTTAGTCCATTCACAGTTTCCAAGAGAATTCCCATGTGGCAAAGATGCAACACGGATACGGCACAGTCCTTGGAAACAATCTCTGACCAGACCTCCTCTAGCAATTTTCTAATGGATTCAGTCGATTCATGAATTTGACACTTCATGCTGAGGAAATCTGTTGCCAAAGACATCCACTCTTCCATCGAAGTGGACTGGACTTCTAAAATAACATCCTCAAGTTCAGAAACCATCCTCTTCATGATGACAAAATCAGCATCATACTTTTTCTCCAGTTCCACATAATTTTGATCTATCAGATTATTGGACAGTTGCAGGCTGTGGATTTCTTTCTTGAGTTTCATCATCTCATCGCTAAATTCATTTTCCTTTGCTTTTGCATCATGAGCACTGAGCTTCAAGGCTTCATTAGCTATCACCAACTCATTTATCATTATGTCTGCGTCTTTCACTGTGTCCTGGACCTCTTCAAATTTCTTAAGAATGCATGAAGCTTCAATGGTTTTCTGAGCAGTAAGGAGTTTAGCATCATCAAGCTCATCTTCCAGTAACTGCAAAAATGGGATCCAATGATTTAGTGGAACTGTGGAAGAGGCTGTGAGTCCATAATATATAATCGTATATGTGGTGCCATTAGTAGAAAGACTAATTGTACTATAATAGATTTTCCCTTAAATTCAGTCAATAGACTCATAGGCACTGCAAAATTGTTACTGAATTGCTGTGAAGTTGTTAAAGTATGATGGATTGTTATATATAGATATTCACAAAGCAGAAAAAACACTAGAGAAGCATGATAATCACAGTGCATATAAACTCTGAAAACATAGACTATGAACTTTCATCCTACCTCTGTTTGCCGGAACCATGAATCAAAAGATTCTTGTACTGCTTCTTCCATTCTCCGTATCTTACCATCTACAGCACTTATTTTGAGCTCAAATACACCTTCAAAATTATTCATTGCATCTCTAAAGACAACTGTCTGATTTAGAAGAGACTCAATGCTCTTCTGATTACATCTCTCAGATGCCAAAATTTCTTCTTTTTCAGAATGCATTTTATCCATCTGAACTTGCACTTCTTTTAAACTTTTAAGGGCACATTTTATCTCTTTCTTCAAGAGAATTATAGCAGGATCTCTCCTGATTGAGCTATGCAAAGTAATTTCAGATTCAGTTTCCACACCACCATTATTACCAGACCTTACATCATTGAAATCTTGCACTATTCTTGTACCTGTCTGCAGCAATATGAAACTAGTCGGTTAGAGATAAAAAAAAAAGTTAAGGCTCTATGGGAAATTTGAATAACAGTAACATTTACATACCCGAGATTCACATGCGTCACTAGCAGAACAGATAGGCATCTCCGATTCTTTTTCTTTCTGAGGAGATCCACTCTGCATTTCATACTGATTCATCCATAACTTTAGTGATGAGACCCCAGAATGTATTTCCTGAAGTTGTTCCCTGGCTTCAGAAATTTTATGTTCTTCATTCTTTTCCAGATTTACCTCTAGATTTTCCCTCAATTTTCGTTCTTCAGAGAGTTCAAGAGTCAGTTTTGCACAATATTCCTCTGATGCTTCTAGTTTCTTTTGGAGAGAGCAAGTCAATCGATTTGCTTCATCTATTACTAAAGCCTGATTTTGGAGATATGAATCTTTTCTGGTCATGGCTTCTTCAAACTCTCGAATCTGAAGCTCCTTATCTTGCAGCGCATTGTGATAGTTAGAGTTCAACTCCGACAATCTGTTCACAATAACCAAAGCAGCTGTTGCACAAGATGACGCTGTTTTGAGCTGATCCTCTCCATGCTTAATTAAGTTCCGGAGATCTGCCACAGTGGATGCCTTATTATTTAAGTCGGATGTCAAAAAGAGAATTTCTTTATCCTTCTCGCTGCACTCTTTCTGATGAGCCTCAGTCATAACCACTGTTGCCCCTCTAAGAGACCTCAGCATGCGCTCCAAGTCATCTTTTCTGTCAACCGCATCCTTTAAAAATTGATTAAGCTCGGTAATAAGTAACTCCTTTTCAAATACATATTGTTTTATTCTTCCAAACTGTTGAGAGATCAAACTTCTTTTATGATGGAATGATCTGGAGATAAGATCAGTCTGGTCAGATGCATCATTAAGAGCTGCACTCCCATCAGCGAGAATACCTTCGATTTCACCGGTAACTAAATTCCATTCTTCAGTCAGTATTCTCAATTGCTTTTCTTTGTCTTCAAGCAATTCAGAATATTTTGCATTGTCTTCATTCCTTGAACGTAAATTTTCCTCCATAATCTGCATTTCAGTTTGAAGTTGGGCAAACCTGTCACTTGTTTCCATCTCCTTCATTTTACTCTCATGGACTTCCTGTTGAAGGCCAGAAAGTTCTTCTTGCAAGCAAACAATAACCTGTGCAGTTTCCCCCTCTACCTGCTTTCGAACTTCCTCCATTTCATCCTGATCAGACGCTTGATATGCAAGATCATTTTGATACATAGCATTCATTCTCTTAGCCATTTCAAGAGATGCATGCATCTTCTTCAACTTCAGTTCTAAAGGAGAGACATCCTTCTCTGAAGACTTATACAATGAGAGATCTTTGAGCTCTTTACAAGATGCTTGATTCTTTAAATAAGAAATTTCAAGCTCCTTCTCCTTTAACATTTCTTCAAAACGCTCATTATTGCTTCTGAGATCTTCTATCTCATTAATGGACTGAATTTGTTCAGACTCAAGAGCTTCAACAACCATTTTTGCAGTATTGAGCTCTTCCTGCAGTTTTTCATACTCTTTAGTGACTGAGGCAACCATTTCCTTTGAGAACTGAAGTTCTTGGTATAGAGATTTGGCTGTTTCCACTTGTTCTGAATGGTACAGCCTCTCCTCTTCTAGAAGGATTTTCAGAATATCCAGCTCCAGTTGTAAATCCATGATGCCTTCTGCACTCATCCGGAGACTCCGACATGTTGTTCCATCTTTCTCTCTCCCGTTGGTCCTTGTTTCCTGATCAGAAGAAAGAGGAACTTCTACTATGGATTCCTGAAATAAAGACACGTATGTTAATTAAATAACTGAAATGTAGCTTCACTACTGAGGTAGATTCATATTTGAGCAATGCCAATTAGATCACCTAATGAAACATCGATATGAAAGGAAGAGTCTTTGTTATTTCTGTTCTTTATCTTAGTTACACTAAGATTGGCATCCTGTTATAGTACCTTAATAACTTCGGTGCTGCAATCATGTTCTTGGGAATAAGTAATTTCAGCATTTGATGAAGCGCGCAACTCTTCAATTTCTCTGCAACAGATTAGCATAAGAACATGACTTAAGAAGTGAGATCATAATGGCTAGAGGAAATCTAGATATGAGTCTAATGAGTCACCTATGGAGCTTGGTATTTTCTTCCAGGATACTGTTAAGCTTGATCTTGCTTTCATTTAGGTCAGAAAGAGTTTTCTGTAACTGTAAGACAAATTTATATTAAGGAGCATGATTTATGGTAAACTTTAAAGCATAAGCTTAATGTTAGATATAAGAGAAGACAAACCTCCTCTTGAAGCAAGCCATTTTCGTTATTAGAATCCTGTTACAGAATAGAAACAACAATATTAAGGTTTCTGAAGAACTTTACTTAAAAATGGTTTTCGAAGAACCGATTCACTCAATCTTAGTTATAAACTAGCTTGGAATAGAAAACAAGATTTATAGAGAGAGGTTTGCGGTATGTCACCTTCACTTTGAGGTGATTAGATTGCTTGAGATTACCATCGAGGAAGAATGCAAGCTGTCATCAAAAATAAAATCAGTTATTAGAGGTTACTATTTGAGAAGTATAAGACATGAGACAGTTTTGTAGTAAATATACCTGATTTCGTAGTTCAGATACTTCTTTTATCAGCATTTCTCTCTCCCCTTCTCCGTAAAAATCTTGAAACCTGAATGATCCACAACAGAATTTTCATATATGAAATGAAACAAGTGTTTTAAATAACCTAATAAGACATAATGATTAGCAGCACGTACTGCCGAACTTGATCTAAAAGCCTAATATTTTCAGCTGCAAATCGTGTGACTTCAGGATTTTTGTCAAGTCTTGACTGCAGGAGCTGAATTTCTTCAGAAAGTGCATTGTTTTCTTCCCTTAAATAGTCATCTGCTGACATCAAACCACCAACAAGAGACTCCATTCTTTGAATTTTGTCTTCTCTAAACTTTAACATCATTTTTGTGCACCTAGTGTCCTCTTCCCTTTGACTAACCTGAAAAGCAATGTGTTAAATAAATTAATCAGTTTACACTCTTTTAAACGGGATGCTAGTTGAAGCACAAAAAGAGGGGTGAAATATACAAGGCGGTTCAACTGCTCAATCTCAGCTTCATATTGAGTTACTGATGTTTCTGCCATCCTTTCCCTCCTTAGGGAACCAGCAAGAGTAGTTTCCAAGGATTTTAACTGTAACAAAAATGACAAAGAGTAGGAGAGCATAAGTTATGCATAAGCGTACGCAGACTGAAGAAACAGAATCATGAGCATCAACATTGATATCTGATACTAATGTCAGAGGTTAAGGAAAAAAGAAAGCAAATTCAAAACCAACATAGTATAAAAGGTAACAAGTTCCAGACCATTGTGACAAATCTATTCAATCTAACAAGAGATATCATCTGGAGAAAGGTTGTGATGGGCATTGTTGTCTTGCATAACTCTTGAAATCAGGGATATAGAACATGATTTAGTGCGCTTAAGACATGTGAGACAAGTTAATGAGTTCACAAGAACATGTGTCAAATACAAAACTTATGCTAATTCAAATCCTTAAACTTAGTTCCGGAATTCTGAAAGGGACAATACATTCTTTTGCAAGATAGTGAGGCACTTTTAACCTGTTTACTAGATACTCTGATAACTCCCTCAGATTCATTTCCAAGCAAATTTCCCATGTGTGTCTGTGAAATTCCTCCTCCATTTGAATCATCCTCTTCATTGATTTTTGAGTCTAGATCATTGGCAGGGCTAAACAACAGTGAACGATTTACCCTTTCACGTTTGAGGGCAGACAGTTCCTCCTGTTAAATGAAAAAGTATAAGTTTAGTTGTAAAAAAATTGTCAGACTGATTTCTGTACAGTTGAAACCATATGAAGCTAGTTTGACCTTCAACAATAGTATCTGATGTTTCAAAGCAACAACATCTCCAGATAAATCTTCATTGATGATAGCCTGTATCGTGAAAAATATGCCGAAACAGCTTGTATAAGCATTATTCATTAACGTCCAAAGTGACCTACTTTTTTCTGTGGGTGCAAAGAAGCTTACATTGTTCTGAATCAGTTTTGCTCGTTGAGCGAACTTCAATGTATTCAAGGTTTCAGCTGCAGAGCTGTAGATGAATTGAGATTTAAGATTCATAGCAGACAAAAGAAAGAGACAATTGAAAATTTAAACCAACACACAAATGCTTCTCGAGATATGTAAACAAGGAAAATGGTAACTCCAGGAGGTTGATATTTTACCAGATAGATGGGCTGACATTAGCTATTATCATTGTTTTTGAGTTTCCGCCAAGAGAGTCCTGTTATTCCATTTCAGTTAAGAACCATAGGAGAATATTTTGTACACTTTGCGATAATTAGAAAATACAAACTAATTCTTCACCTGGAGGAGAAATGTCAATCTTGAATCTCTATAAGGAACATGTCTTGGTCTTCCATGTGCTACATCCACTAAGACCATAATCACGTGACTGAAAAGCAAGAAGAATATTCATCCATGTCAAAGCAAAAGGAAGACGAGAAAAAACAGAAAATGTCCTATTTTAACATGCTCAAAAACAGTATAATACCCTAGCGTTGACAATGATTTATTGATACTTGCAGCTTCTTTCAGGCGCTCTCCCTCAGCACCCGAGGACTTTTGCCTGTTGGGAATCGCAACATTAAGATGATATACAGTTTTGAGCCAGAATTCATTACTCCACCAACATTCAGTTAAAAAAAATACTTGATACCTTTCAGAACCAGCAAGATCAACGAGATTCAGCCTGGCGAAACGGAAGTTGGTCGCAGAGTCCTTCTCCCACTTACTTTCAATCACACATGTAAAAACACTATGTGAACGGCTGCTTTCTCTGTTCATGTTTGTCGCAGCAACTCTCCTATTTGATGCACCCTAAGACATAGACCAAAACTAATTCCTAATTACATGCTGCAGAAGCATTCACGAGGATGAAGGTAAAAATCCTTAAAGAAAGTTGAAACATAACAAACTAAAAGGCAAAAAAATAATACTAGGAGTATATGATTACCTGAGTCAAAAGCTGCAGAATGTCTCCGACCGTGTGGACTTCAAATTCTGATAGATTTTCAACATACACGCCTTTTTTCATATCCTCGCGTAACTTATACAAAAGAAAAAATTCATTACTGACTGCATTCGTATAATATCACACGGGGAAATCAACCAATTGGAGAGTGGAAGTACCATTAAATTTGAGGATGAAGGATCAAGAAGGTCGGTAATTTGTTCATTGTAAATCTCAAGAAAAGAGCATTTGCAAATGTACTTTAGTTGCTCATCTCTACGGCTTTCTTCTTCCTATAATGAGAAGGCATCATTTCAATTTCTTGTATCAGGAAGCAACTTTCACACACACCAAAACATCAAAACAAATAAAGTAAAACAATCATCGTTACCGCTCTAATCCTGGCAAATAAGAATTCAAATATGCGAGGCGTCATTCCCCGGTTGGTACTAGGCTTGATTTCAAGGTCATCAATCTCGCCAAGCATTGTATGAGTCTTCCCACTACCCGTCTACATGTAGAAATATTATAGTGAGAACTAATACTGAAGTAAGAGAACAATATTTGATACAGTTCAACCAGAAGCAAAGTTTGGCAGCAAATGATTCAAGAAAGTAGACAGACTCACAGACCGGACCATCAGAAACAGAAATGTGTATGTTAAAGCATTTACCTGTCCGTATGCAAACATGCAGCTATTGTACCCAGACAAGCAATTCTCTACCATGGGCAAGCCAACCATCCTAAAAAGTGTTTCCTGCATATAAAAAGCATTAGTCAACCATTTCCATCACCAAATTCATTTGTAATCAATCAATAATAAACCTGGTCTATTCCTTCACATGCTACATGATCAAACATAAACCGCGTCTCAGGCTGCCCAATCCAGGTTATGCTTTGTGCAGTCTCCTGTTTCAAGCATCTACTGAAACCAAAACTGCCTTTCTCCATGTTATTCAGTGGCCGTACACGAATCAAGACCTGAAGATTCAAATTTTTAGAGGATAATAAATCAGTAGCATGAAATTAGGCAGAATATCAATTGACAAGCATTCTTCAACAACACAACTGGAAAGAGAAGTAACTTACTTGGACATTGTGTTCCATCCAGAATGAAGGATCTTCTTTGAGCTCGAAATAAGGGACTTCGACAGTGTTAACAGCAGTTGTTGTGTTACAAGAGCTCGGGATCCCTTTAGACAATGCAGCAGAGTTACCTATCCTGGCACTCATGTTGCTGCATACTGTCCTAGAACCACTAGGAATAGAAAAACCCGGATTTGGAGGCTTGCTCACGCTCTTAGTAGGCGTGGACTGAAGAGAATTACACTCCGAATAACTCAAGGTACCTCTGGCACCTGTCCTCGTAGAACATGGAGTATTCGCATTTGATGCTACTCGGCCATCCTCCTTCAGCTCCACAACAGCATCATTTGATGGATTCTCACTCTTGTGAGCCCAATTGTACCGAGTTCTCGACATTGCCCCATATTTCTCTGGTGTGCGGAGGGGCATTGATGTATCTGAATATTTTCGTTTTGCCTTTGCTGGAGTTCGGTCAGCTCGAGTAGGCCTGTTGATATCCTGATCTGGAACGCTCTTCGGGATCCGTGTCTCCGTAATTGCATTGAAAGGGGGCCGTGAGGGTTCTGTGCTTATCTGAGGGTTCACCGAATCCCTAGAATTCGGAGGCACATTCTCGACTTCCTCTGCATTAGCGTTCTTGGCCGGATTGCGGCGCAAGAATTTGAAGTCCCTCAACATTCTACCGTAACCCCCACAGAGAAAAACGATAAAACTAGGGCAGGAAAAAGCTCTCTATATACTAAAAGCTCAAAGATTGAACATTTCAATTCAAATTAAAATTGAGCGGCGAATCCAACCTGGCAGAGGAAGTGAGGAAAAGGATTCCAGCACGGTGAAAGGTTGTTATTGTTTCTTCTGGTTGTGAGATGAGAGAGAGATGAAGAAATCTGTTTCCTGCTGAGATTAGTGATTGCTCCTAGAGAAAGTATCGATTCAAATTCACCACTACTAATTTCATCCCATTTGAATTAGATACAAACGCAGAATTCTCTCTCTCTCTCTCTCTCTCTCTCTCTCTCTCAGTGAGCGAATACTGTTGGGAAAATTCAAATTTTGTAAGGAGGAGCTAAGATGGACGGCTAAGATGAGATCGAATAGGCAAAGGGGGCAAAGATGAACGGCTGAGATGAGATCGCGCTCCGGGGTTTTGAATTTGAATTGGGGTATATTCGGAAGACGGAAAAAGGTGTGAATGTTAAATTATTTAATTGTGTTATAAACGGCTACTAATTTTAAATTTTGTCGAGCTGACCCTTTCTTTCTTGTTCGAATTTGAATTATCAATTTAAATCATATTCCCAACAATTCATAATAAAAAGTCATAAATAACTGAAAAGATGTGGAGTATGCTTTTTTATATAGTAGGAGTATTTATTTAATCCCCGGTCTATACTCTAGTTTGAAAATAAAAATATTAAGTGTAAAGAAAAATTCATTAATTTGTGTTCATCGAATAAGGGACATAATATCAGTCATTTCATAAATTAAGATACAGTAATGCCTTAGTATAGAAGTCTATTTACCCTAAACTCATTAATTATTGAAATATTAACCAATACTAGTTAATAATGGATGCAAATTCATACTTCGTACCTCGAACAGAGAAGTTCGAAAAATATACCAAAGCAATCTAAAACAAATTTGTGAGGACTTTGATTTGAATCAGATAATATCAAGCAAAAGTATAGTTAAGCCAAGGTCGAATTCAGGATGGATCCAGGATGGGCATGAAGGATCCAAAGTTGATTGTGCATGAGAATTTTCAGTGTGGTTGAGAAAGTGACCCAAAAACAAACCCTTTTTGGGTTTGATTCTGTTGGAAGGAAAGAATCTCACCACATTCTCGGCAGATCCTACATAATCAAGGCACACAAGATTAGTGATTGATTAGTATCTTTTCTATACCTTGTATGAAATTAGGAGTAGGAATTAATAGCTTACCATATTGAGGAGAATTGATGGCCAATATGAGGCGTGTAAAACCTTTGTAAATCAATCAACCAATAATGAAATTATTCCCTCAAAAACCTATATTCAACATGGCTTCAGAGCAGATTATGAATTAGGGCTCAGAAAAATCTCATCACAGCCCCATACCAATCCCGACCAAAAAAACCAAGAAGCAAGTGAGAAAACCAAATCCCAATCCAAAATGGCCGACGATAAACCAACCACAGAATCATCAAGCAGCAAGATATGATCAAGCAAGAATGTAACTGTTGCATTCAAACTCAACGGAGGAAATTACCCGTTGTGGTCGCGACTGATGAAAGTAGCAATCGGGAGTAGGGGAGGCTACTCCCACATAACTGGAAAACCAGCCCCACCAGCGCCGGACAGCAAGGAGTACGAAGATTGGGAGGAGACCGATCTCATCGTCTTATCCTGGATCGTGGACAACATCGAGAACAATATAATCGCGGATTTTGCCCACCACCAATCTGCCCAAGCACTCTGGGAGAGTCTAGCCACCACCTATGAAAGTGAGGCGGACCTCTACCTCGTGTACGACCTGGAGGACAAGGCGAACACGATTAAACAGGGAGATATGGACCTCGAGACTTACTATCGAAAAATCCATGGGATGTGGATCAATATCGATCGGTGCCAAAAGCAACCGATCGACTGCTGTGACAAAGGGGTAAGCCAATTCCGAGCATACTCAAACACCAAGCGAGTGCTTCGATTTCTCGCTGGACTGAATGAGGAATACGAGGGTGTTCGTCGCGACATCCTCAAAGAGGTGACACCACCTCCAATCGAAGCCGCGTACAGCTGGGTGAAGAAGGAGGCGGCCCGACGGAGAATCGGACCACCAATGTCCCTCAACAACACCACTGACAACAGCCATGGAGGAACCGATCTAGCATCTGGAGGAATTGGCCACGGCCTTGCAGCACAAGGACAGAGACAACCTCATCGGGCTGGAACTCACGACCAACGGCCACCACACACCGCCCGGGAAGCAAACCGGTGGACAAGTCCAAATTGTGGTGCTCTCACTGCGGAATGCAGAAGCACACGCGAGAAAATTGCTTCCAATTGGTGGGATATCCCGATTGGTGGGAAGAGAAGCAGACGGGAAGGGCCAAAATGGCCGTCGGCTTAACCGTCGGGAATGAGACGAGAAAGTCGAACTCTGAGAAATGGGAAGCACCACCAAATGGGCGAGGGAAGCAGAAGGAAGGGGTACCAGAAGCCTCCAGCGGAGGCGGAGGCGGAGGCGTCGTCGGAGCCGGTAATTTCGCCAAGAGGCGGAACTGGAACGAGAGAGGGAACGGCGCCTCGTCAAATGGAGGTAAAGGGTTGGGGATTCACAACCCTAACCCTAGTAATTTGTGTTTATTACAAAGTCCCCCCACCACTTTCCAAAAAATATACAAGGAACCCCACACTTTGCACAAAACCCCCCAAATTTATGATGACCTGCATAGTGACCCACAACTTATAGAATTTTGTGAAAAGCCCCCTGACATTTCCGAAAAATTCGAAATATGCCCTATTTACCTTAAAAACTGATTTGAGCCTCTAAACCGAATTTCCGCTGCATATATCGTGAACCGTGGGATTGAGGGCGAGAAAAAGGGATGTATTTTTTATTGTGGGGCCACCGATACCATGACCCCAAATAAGAATGATTTTATCAGTTTTAGTGATATTACTAAGACATATATAAAGACTGCTAGTGAGGAATTAATCACTGTAGCCGGGGCGGGCACTATTGAAATATCCCCGACATTGAGACTTTCAAATTGCCTCTATGTTCCTACCTTGTCCCAGAGATTACTGTCTATAAGTCATGTGACGAAGGAATTAAACTGCACGTTACTGATGCATCCCGACTTTTGTATCTTGCAGGATATTCGGACGAGGAGGATACTTGGGCGTAGCACTGAGAGCTAAGGACTCTACTACGTGGATGAGATAGCTCAACAAGGAAGTGCGTTGCTGGCTCACGGGTCCACGAAAAGAGAGGTTTGACTTTGGCACCAACGACTGGGACACCTCTCTCCTGGTTATTTTAGTTTACTTTTTCCTGAGATTTCGATTCCAAAAGATTTTAGTTGTGAGACTTGTGTTTTGGCCAAAAGCCACAGACAATCATTTAAACCTACGAACACTCGTATGAATTCCATTTTCTCTCTTGTGCATGCTGATGTTTGGGGTCCTGCACCTGTTGTGGGGGGGAATGGTTTTAGATACTTTGTCATATTTGTTGATGATTGCACTAAGATGACATGGATATATTTTTTAAAACACAAATCCGAAGTGCCGGACAAATTCATTCTTTTCTTTAAACTCATTCAAACCCAATTCCATACCACCATCAAAACTCTTCGGTCCGACAATGGGAGAGAATTCGTTAACCAAAAAATGCTAGATTTCTTTATCGAAAAGGGCCTCATCCACCAAACATCTTGCCCCTATACCCCCGAGCAGAATGGGGTAGCCGAGCGAAAAAACCGAGTCATCCTTGAAACCACCCGAGCCTTGATGATTGAGTCCAAAGTCCCTAAATCCTTTTGGCCAGAAGCAGTTGCCACCTCGATCTTTCTTATAAATCGACTTCCGACCAAGATTCTAAACAAAAAGACACCCCTTGATACTTTGACCAAACTCACCAAAATTCCCGAACATCTGAACCTTCAACCTAAAGTCTTTGGATGTACAGTGTATATCCATATCCCAAAACACGAGCGAACCAAATTGTCACCCTGTGCCACCAAATGCGTCTTTGTGGGTTACGGGGTTAATCAACGAGGGTACAGATGCTATGATCCAAACACACGAAAAGTCGTAACCACAATGAACTGTAATTTTTTAGAAACCGAATTCTTCTACCACACCAACTTTAGTAGTCAGGGGGAGAGTGAGTCAGAAAATACTTTTGACTACCTAAGTTGGTTTGTGCCTCGGTCAAACCACTCCAACGAGGACTCAACAGAGAAAGTTAGCACGGCCACCGAGCACGTCTCAAACACCGAGTCCTCTCAGCCACCACCTGATGATCCTCCTCAACCGATATCCGAGGTAACTTCTGATGATCCTCAAACAATTTCGATCCCTAACCAAATTGATACAGAGACTGTTCTGGATGAGAGTACTGGGAGGTACATCCTTCCACCCCGGAGCACTCGGGGAGTTCCACCGAAAAGATACTCCCCAGAGAAGATAGGAAGGCGGAGTCAGTATGCGGTTGCAAACTTCGCCCAAGCAAACCTAACCAAAATGGCGAGAGCCTTTGAGGCTGCACTCTATGAAGAGGAAGAAATCCCTTATACGGCAGGGGAAGCTTGGCAGAAGAAACAGTGGATAGATGCAATGCTAGTAGAGATGGATGCACTAATGAAGAATAAAACTTGGGAAATTAGCAAACTTCCCAAAGGAGCAGCAACTGTGGGGTGTATATGGGTGTTCACCATAAAAAGGAGGCCAGATGGGTCTATCGATCGATACAAGGCAAGGCTAGTAGCAAAAGGGTACACTCAGACTTACGGTGTGGACTATGCCGAAACATTCTCACCAGTAGCCAAAATCAACACAGTAAGAGTACTATTTTCAATCGCAGCCAATAGAGACTGGCCTCTTCACCAATTTGATGTGACGAATGCCTTCCTACACGGTGAACTGACCAAGCCAGTCTACATGGAACCTCCTCCAGGCTTCGAAGGAGATTTTTTGGATGGAGATGTTTGCAAACTCAAGAAGACCTTGTATGGTTTGAAGCGATCCCCGAGAGCTTGGTTTGGCAGGTTCACTGAAGTGATGAAAAAGTAGGAATACCAACAAAGCAACTCGGACCACACATTGTTCCTTAAGAAGAGAAAGGGTAAGCTCACTTGCCTTATTATTTATATCGATGACATGATTATCACCGGGGATGATGAAGAAGAGATAAGTCAACTGAAGAAGAATTTATTAAAGATTTTGAGATGAAGGACCTTGGTGCCTTGAAATACTTCTTAGGCATCGAGGTGAAAAGGTCGAAACAAGGTATATTCATCAATCAACGAAAATATGTACTTGATATCCTTGCAGAAACAGGAATGGTCGACTGTAAGCCAGCAGACACTCCTATGGTTCAGAATCATGGATTACAAATCCGTGAAGGAGCTAAACGGGCTGATCGGGGAAAATATCAGAGACTAGTGGGAAAGCTCATTTATCTATCCCATACTCGGCCGGATTTGGCCTATGCTGTTGGAGTAGTAAGCCAGTTCATGCATGCACCCCAGGAAGAACATTGGGAGGTCGTCCTAAGAATAGTACGGTACTTGAAGGGCACGCCAGGACATGGAGTATTATTCAAGAAGCACAATCACTTAGAGATACATGGATATACGGATGCAGATTGGGCAGGAAACCCAAATGATCGAAAGTCAACAGCCGGGTACTTCACCTTTGTAGGAGGGAATCTCGTGACATGGAGAAGCAAGAAGCAGAAAGTAGTAGCTCTGTCGAGTGCTGAAGCAGAGTTCCGAGGAATCAAGAGTGGATTAACCGAAGTGTTATGGCTTAGGAGACTTATGACTGAGTTGGGACTCAAATCGGAACAAGCATGTCGATTATTGTGTGATAATAAGGCTGCTATTAGTATCTCCGAGAATCCGGTTCAACATGATCGAACCAAGCATGTGGAGGTGGATAGACACTTTATAAAAGACACAATTGATGCAAAGATCGTGGAATTACCATATGTCAGGTCGGAAGATCAACTGGCCGATATCTTGACCAAGGCTGTGAACTCTCAATCTTTTCATGGAGTATTGGACAAGTTAAGCATCGGTAATCCCGTCACTTAACTTGAGGGGGAGTGTTGGAAGGAAAGAATCTCACCACATTCTCGGCAGATCCTACACAATCAAGGCACACAAGATTAGTGATTGATTAGTATCTTTTCTATACCTTGTATGAAATTAGGAGTAGGAATTAATAGCTTACCATATTGAGGAGAATTGATGGCCTATATGAGGCGTGTAAAACCTTTGTAAATCAATCAACCAATAATGAAATTATTCCCTCAAAAACCTATATTCAACAGATTCAAAAGCAGACAATATCAAATTAAAGTGTTGCGACATATCCTAACAAAAAATATTTTTATTAACTAAGAAATTAAAAATAAGAATTAAATAAAATAAAACAAAACAAAACAAATAAAATAAAATAACCCATCCAATAAAATTAGGACACTTTCCTTTTTCTATTTGTCCATAAAAATACCTCATTTCCATTCATGAAAAGGTCTTCCAAATCTTTACTCATATACATCAATTTATTTATAACTTATATCATTAGAGCTGCAATTAAACAATAATAGTAATCTGGATCTCACTATCCACTGACATTATTGTAACTATCATTCTCCTCTTATATCTTACTTTACCAATTATGTGTTAATTCTCATATCGTCCCAAATGTTCTATTTTTATGGGACGGAGGGAGTACGAGAATAAGTCAACAAAGGCGAGAATTATAAGAAATTGATTTTACTTTTAATCTTTAAAGAATTAAGTATTATTATGATATTTTATCTCGACTCAAGGAATTACAAAGAAGATCACTAATACTAGTATATGCTAAATCTCCTTTTGGACAACTTTAGATTGGTTGATTACACTCAATTGCCGGTTAAGGAGTAACTCTCAATTAAATGACCTCATGATCTCAAGCGTCCTCACTAATTAATTTTAAGCATTTCAATCTTATTATCTATTGTGTTATCTATTCTATCTAGCATTCTATTCTTTCGATTTTATAGCATACCACTAAACCATCCAACAATTTGTCAAAAAATCAGGCACATTGTCATATAGTAATAGATACAATAAATTCAAGGTCTTGATATAAAAAACCTAACGTGTTATCCCTGAATAACTATTAAGAAATCCTAGAATTCTAAAGTTTAGTAAGCCAAGGACAAGCAAACAAAAATATTAATTAATAAACACAACTAGATAAAACTTGACGATTGAATCTTGGTGTCTTCAGTCTTCTTCTTCTACGTCTTTACATGCAACATCTTGCTTCTATACAAAAAGTGCCTCTTTTGAGTTTGGTTGGGCAAGAAAATAACTTTACGAACGTCGGTCATCCTGCATATATAGATGTCATCAGCGAGATATTACCCCTTACTTTTAACGACATCCATTTATTGTAAATGTATCGTCGAAGCTCTAGCTTATATAACGTCTTTTAAGATGTTCGAGTGATTAGGGATGTTTACGCCGCATCGATTAACTTAATAGTACTAATGAACCGAATTGATAGAGTTCTTATATTTGGGCCTGTGGGCCAGCACCGTGAGGATTTTATGTCAATATTGTCCTAATTTAGAATATGTCTATTGATGTTGGAAGATTAAAATTTGATTAATAAACTCCCATTACATTATACAAATCACAAAAGTGCAACAGGCTTAGTTATTTTATTTGCAACTATGATCAAATGACAATCATGACAAGCAAAGATTCGAATCAATTTAAATTAAAGACTCCATTTACGTTCTCCAATAGGATTGCCCTAAGCATGCTTGCTTGAAATGAAATACAGTTGTATATTTTTGTGTTATAGTGAAGAAAGCAATTTTTGTTTCCTATGATCCCAATCATGTTTTTTTTTAATATTATATACCAGCTAGATCATAAATGGATAAGATCCATATTTAAAAAATCCACGATATATTTGTGTATAAGCAATAATTGTATCATGACAATGACATACAAACCTGTCTTGAATGGTCCTAACTCTTAATGTAACACTTTAGTGAATTAAGTAATTTAAATCGAACCACTTTTACTATTGATCGGGCAATGGTTCCTTTCACTCTACCATTTGTTAAAGCGTTCTTTTTCAAGTAGTGATTACGAATAAAAGAATAAAATATATCGATTAGGTTTGAATCAACCATGCAAATAATCGTACTATAATTTAATTTATTTTTGGTCTTTAAAATAGTAGTACTACTAGTTTGATTTCAGTAGTACATTCAAACTAAACGTATCAATAACACTAGTATTATTTTTTGTTGCTAACAACATTTATTGGCAAAGGATGTTCTATGATAAATAAAAATGAAATTTTAAAATCAAATTACTGGCAAATTAGTAAAGATAGTCCAATTTCACCTTTTTATATTAAAACTCTTGTTCATAAAAATAATCATATTTTTCTATTTTGATCGTTCCGCCAAAACTAGTCTTTATCCATTCAAGATTAAAAAATTAATGGATTTATCTCATTTTTTATTAATGATATTTTAATTATTTTAATTATTTTTCCTATTTCTTTTATTTTATTAATTTTATATTAGTAGTATTAATTTCATGTTGTGTGCTATCAAAATTATTTTTTAAAAGGAGAATACATTTTGATGTAAATGAGTAATAGTTGTGGGTAAATTAAGGAAACATAACACATCATCTTTGGAGAGGTATAGTTATATAACTATCATATTTACCTTTTTCATGAAAAATTATTTTCCAATGGGGGAGGTATTTGAGAAGATATTATACCTTTTCCTATTTTGAAGAGGTATCTTTAGTAAAATCTTATAACTACCATATTTGCCTTCTTTTCATAAAAAATCATTCTCCAAGGAGAAAAGTATTTGAGAAGGTATTGCACTTTTTATGTTTTTAATGCATTTTTTACTATTATTTTATTTTAAAAAATTATTTATCTTTCTATATACCTTTTTTCCTTGGAATGTACTACCTCCGTCCCGCAATAACTGTCATATTTATTTTTTGCACTCGTTTTGTAAAAATGATAATAAATAGTTAAATTGGAAAAATAGTCAAGTAAGAGAGAGAATAATGTAAAGAAGACTCTTCTCTACCTTATTCTCTCTCTTATTTTACTATTTCTCGACTTTAACTATTTATTATTATTTTTATAAAACGAGTGCAGAAAAGCAAATGTGACTGTTAATGCGGGACGGAGGTAGTATTACTTTTTGGAAGGATATATTTCACTTTATGAGAAGGTAAATAGACGATATACCTCTTTAATTTATCCTTCCTTGTTGGAGACACTCCTATCATAGGTTATACTAATATTTTTTTTCTTTTTAAATTTTTTTTTAAAAGAGGATTAATAATGATTCAGCTAGTTTCACGGTGGTATTATCATTTTATCGTATAGTGCCTTAAGTCTTGATTGATAAATTAGTAAAATTCACATTGTTATTTTTAGAATTATTTCATATTTATAGCTAAACGTCTATATTCACAAATAATATATATTTATTTCAGCAATAAGATAATTGGAATTAAGAAAGTGTGCATGTATGGTAGGAAATGGATTACTTTGCCTAACTCTTCATTTACAATCGCACGATCACAATTAGACAATTCTGATAGAAACCATCCGCATGTATGAACAAGAAATAAAATAATCTATGTATTTTAATTAAATATATGACCAAAGTTAATGTTCACATCTAATATTGCATTTTATATATACTTCATCTTTCATGGTGACACGTTTTATGTATTACGATATTAACACTCAGAAAACACGGTCTAGAATTTTCTAAGATATTTAGGTTATCTTTTTCCTGCATTAATTACATATACATATCACGATTTTAAAAATTATCAATTCTATTTCAACCTAAAATTGATACAAACTGAAAACACTGAGCTAAAATTGATAAATTGAAAAAACAGATATAATTGACAGAATTATAAATAAATCGTTAAACTTCAAAGGACGTGATAAAATCAGTTAATGGGGATAAATTCGAAGGTTAACCAAACAAAAAATATATAATATTAATAGTAGTAGTCTTATCTAGTCAGCTTGAATATATATAGATCTCATTTGTGATTGACATATTTTCATATTTGATCATAACAAAAAATAATGATCCATGCAATGTTCCCTGTCTATTAAATAACACAATAAGCCAAGTTGGCAGTATGACTCTTTCAATTTGTTCCTTGGTGTCTCGAAAAGCCACATAAACACAACGCTTTATTTCTAATCTCAGCCACTCCGAACAACCTATAACTACATCATTTATTCATGTTGAGAGAATGAAAAAGTAGGATCACAAAACAAAAAAAACAATACTCCAAGTAAAAATTCTTACAACAATGGTTATGAAGAGGCTGGAAATATGCTTTGGATTGCTGAAGTCGATGGCGCAGTTTATGTTCGATTTTGTGTATTCGGTTAGCTTTGTCGTAAAGCAAACCAATTCTTCGCTTCTTACAAACGGCGAATACTCAATCACCTCAGTTCCATATGTCGGTATTCTTGCTTAATTTTGTCGTCTCAACGCAACACACAGAACAAAACTACTTGTATAGTTCATTGGAATTTCATTGCCCTTTTTTTTTGTCCATCATAAAAGTTTTGTAGTGAGAATTTTTGTTTTGATTATGAATAATAGTACAAGAATTATTCATTTCTGTAGCTCGATCAGATTTGTACCCTGTGTTTTGATGAATGGACTCCTTTTTTCATATAAATTACTACTAGCTCGAGTGCGAGTTTTATCGGGTAAAGTTTGGGTCGGGGAGCCACGAGTCTGACTTATTATCAAAGGCTCGGGGTTGGTGAATTGAACCAACAAATTTGAGTTTTTTGGAATCATATAGTCCCTTAATATTGTGGATTCATTCTATCTAACATAGGTAGGACTATTGTATAAAATCTGGAGTTTCTTTTTTGTCGTTATCGTGGGAAATCATCTATGAGTCAAGTAATAGGTTATGATAGCTGATTGCACATTAATTTGATGTTGTAATTACACTAATTTGTTTTTGGGTCATTGCTAAAAGACCCGGTTTTGAATATATTGATGCTTAAATTAATGACATGATAATATAGCGAACTTCCAAGAAAACTACTCTTACCCAAACTAATAATTGAATTGGAGCCAATAATCTCACAAGATAACAATTTGATGAGTTATGGAAGGTTTTGAATAATTCAGTGTATGATGATCTGGTTTCAAGAAATTCATTTTGGAAGTGGTATATTTTGCATATTCTCAGAATCATTGAGTAACATATAGGCTGCTGTCTATGCCAAAACATTAATCGATACTTTAATCTGAAAATAGTTAAAAGTGATTCATTGATCTTGGTGGTGAATATCAATCCATTTTCTGATAGGAGGAAGTGCAACATATATTCAAATTCTTGCTAAGCATACATGCATAGATATGCAAAATCACTCTGAAAGATTCTACACAAAGCACAACTTCTTCAATGAGAAAAACACACAAACTGATAAGGTTGAGATACGCCTCTCCTAAACCTTGAAATATGTTCTCTGAGGTAAGCTTTTTGAAGTTGCTAAGCTTCCGCGTCGCGTAAAACTTCCCCCAGCTGTAGCCCTTGTACTTGGAAGGATTTTCCTCATCTACCAACTCATGCAGTGGCTCCACCCATACATAATGTGAAGGATTCAAGAAGAATGGAACCGAAAACCTCTCCTTCTCAGAGTTCACAGTCACTCTATGCTCCACACTCTCATACTTATCATTGCTCCAAACCTGCCATATCACAAACAAACATATATACGCATAATATAATCCAACTTCATTGATGTGCAGAGATAGGGTACCTGGATTGGGTCTCCCACGTTTACAATATAAGCATCAGGGATAGGTTTGACGAAGATCCACTCTCCATCTGTCTTCCTCTTCACCTCAAGCCCTCCAACGTCGTCTTGAGCCAGAACTGTCATGGCACTGGCATCCTTGTGCCTCCCGAGCCATAGTGCTAGTTGAGGAGCAGGGCAGGAGGGGTAGTAGTTCAGCCTCATGAAGCTAGTCTGCTCTTTAAAGAAGCCATGGAATCGATCTTTTTCCAAACCTAGACTCAGTGCTATTAGCTCTAGTAGCTTGTGAGTTAGCTTCTGCATTTCTGCAGCATACTCTTGGCATATCTCCCTGCATCAGGAAATGCATGTTGAGGTAATCATTCATCTTTTTGTTTATTGTTCGACACAAGAAAGAAAGAAGCTGAGTTTTGAAGTTGCCTTAAATCTGGAGGAGACTGAGGCCATTGACTGGTCAGCTCTCTGAGCTCCTTGTCATCCGGCTCGTCTGAGGCATATATGACCGTAGGATTCTCTATTGTGCAGTCGAAGATCTCCTTCCAGTCGCGGACGCTCTTGGTGATCTCCAAGTCTGAATAGCCAAAAATGTTGGCCTCATCTCTGCTGGTCTTCTTCTTCTCCTCCTTGGGGAGAGCAAAGAACTCTTTTGATGCTGTCTCGATTCTTTGTCGGACTTGTGAAGGAACCCCGTGGTTGATGACCTGAAAGAAGCCCCATGTTTTGCAGGCATCACCTATCTCAGACACTAGATGATCGAGGGCAGATGATGCATCAGGTTCTTTGGAGTTCAATGGGGAGAGATCGATGAATGGGATGCCTTCGGCTTCAAGAGTCCCCGGCTTAGGCTGGTGTTCGAGGGGTTGGATGAAGTCAGGATCCACTTCTCCCATGGCTGAGATTGTATGTTTAATGAATGTTTCTGTTTTGCTAACTCATTTATGGAAGTCTTGGCTGCAGAGTGTCTTCTTTGTTGCAGTAAAGTATGGTACAAGTAACTAAGTAGTGCAAGTTTTTGTACTAAAATTCAACACCTAGCATCTACTTCTGTGAAATTGATGAATTTTCTCACTTTCTTGTAGTTTGTTTTTGTCCATTTCATTTTCATCACCTAACAAAGTTCAAGCATTGTGATCAATAATAGAAAAGATGAGAAAGAACAGAGAAATTAACCCTTTTGTTGACTGCAACAAGATAACTAGTACATAAACAATCTTGGCCATATATCATAGTCATTTATCACTTATGGTTAGGTGATTCAATCCCAAGAATTTAATTGCAAAAATGTCACAATCTGATAAGTCTATTTTCCATCATGGACCATAATTTCTTCACAAGGGTCAAGGGATATTCATGAATCATGACCAGCTAATGGTTAAATCAAGACTCATATTCACCTTAAGATTTGAACTTAAGAAACATATTTTCACCATCAATCCACACAGATTTGAACTTAAGAAACAGAAAGGAAACTACTAATTTTTATTATGGTATGACTAATTGAGAGGAAGAAACCACTCTTTCCAAGCAAAATACATATAAGCAAACCACCAAATGGAAAGAGAAACTTTATTAGTTCTTGAAATGGTATATCTGAACATTCTCAACATCAAGCTTCTTGAAATTACTGAGCTTCCTTGTGGCAAAAAACTCCCCCCAACAATAGGCTCTGTACTTTGCAGCATTCCGCGAGCTCAGCAGCTCGTCCAGTGGCTCCACCTTGGTATCATGAGTAGGATTCATGAAATATGGAATCGAAAACCTCTCCCTCTCTGCGTTCACCTTCACCCTATGTTCCACACTCTCATACTTATCATTGCTCCAAACCTGCACCAATATTCACAAACCATAGTCATAATCCTAGACTCTCTACTAGTTCATTCTCCATTATTTCCATGTTGTGGGAAACTATACACCTGTATTATATCACCAACATTCACAATATACGCATTAGGCGTAGGATGGACAAGAATCCACTCCCCATCACTTTTCCTCTTAACCTGTAACCCTCCAACCTCATCCTGAGCAAGTACCGTGAGTGCTCCAGCATCCTTGTGCCGGCCAACTCCCAGAGCCAGATCAGGACCCGGGCAGGGCGGGTAGTGGTTAAGCCGGATGAAGCAGGTTGTCCCACCCTCGAAGAAGCCCCTAAACCGGTCTCTCTCCAAACCTAAGCTCAATGCTATTAGCTCTAACAACTTGTGCCCCAGTTTTTCCATCTCAGCACCATACTGCTGGCACACCTCCCTACATCACATCACATCATTCATCAAAATATCAACGAAGATGGTTCATATCAGAACTTTTCTTAAAGTCAGAACACAGAACTATATCAATTCATAAACATATTAATATTATTAGTTGACATCATAAAACATATCAATTTCTGACTCAATATTAGCTCGCTGATTCATGAATATCAATTTCTATTGAAGAACTGCAAACTGAATATACATAAGAGTGCATACTTCATCTGAGGAGGATTGTGAGGAGGCCACTGATTCCACATCTCTCTGTGCTCGTGATCATGCGGTATGATCATGGGCTCTTGCAGTGTGAAATCGAAGACTTCCTTCCAATCTCTCACGTTTTTTGTGTGCTCGGTGTCATAGTATCCCAGAGGCTTCACCTCGTCTCTCGCTACCTTCTTCTTCTCCTCTTTCTGCATAGCAAAGAATTGTTTTGAAACGAGCTCCATCCTTTCCCTGAGATGCAACGCCACGCCATGGTTGATCACTTGGAAAAAACCCCAGTCCTTGCAGGCCTGGCCGATTTGTGCCACTAGACTCTCGAGGGCGCCCGGGTCAGGCTCCCGGGAGCTTAACGGGGAGAGGTCGATCAACGGGACGTTGTTGGCCTGCACGGATTCGGGTTTAGGCCTGTGCTCCGGGGCCTGGATGAAGACAGGATCTATCACTTCTAGTTCTCCCATGGTTAACTACGATGACGATCAGCTTAATTGGTAAGAGTGGTTTAAAAGGTAACGAGTTGATGACAAAGAGTAACGGAAGATTTAATGAGATGCATTGAACCTAGACAAGATGTGGCATTGTGGCCACATAGTATTTTGTTTTCGAGTTTGATTCTTTGGCTGCAGAATTTACTGCAAGAATTGACTGCTTGAATCTTCTCCAATGAGAAAGAAAAATGTGGTGGAATCGAGTTTTGAAATATAGGGGAATCTAGTGTTTTGCTAGTATATCAGTATATTCTGAATATGTACTATTGTTTAAATGTAGCTAGGCATTGATGATTGAATAGTACTTCCTCCGTTTCTTTACAGTTGAGTCATTTTTCTATTTCGGAAAGTTTCTTCATAGTTGAGTCATTTCCATATATAGTAATTATTTGATCTTTCTTACTTTACTCTCTCTTACGTTTTTCTCTCTACTTTATTCACTTTCTACTTTATTTTCTTCACATTTTTCTCTTTCTTACTTATTTTATCTATTCATTTAACACATTCAACATCCCTTTCTTAAACTCCGTGTCAAAAAGTTTCGCCTCAACTATGGTGAAACGGAGGGAGTACTAGTTGTTTCGTGGATAGCAACATTATAACAACCACAACAATGGTCCATAAATCATTACTATAATGAAACATAAGAAAATGACACAAATTAGCAACAAGATAGCATTATTTCATCTCGCAACAAAAGGAATAGTGAGGATGGTTGATAATAAAAATAAGAATATAATAATAATAATAATAATAATAATAATAATAATAATAATAATAATAATATACTATAGTCTTGATTAAGTATTGTTGAGAAAAGAGATCATTAAGTCCAAGAAGATGCATGAGTTCCAAGAGTATTGGGAAATAAGAATAGCATTTATTATGATGTATGGTTCCTAGATACATTTATGTCTAGACTCCTATTTATATCCATGTAATGAATTCAGTTATTCAACCCAATATCCAATATGGTATCAAGAGCAGAAAAAAAAAATCGATCCTTGAACCAATTCAAAATTAGTTCTTTGGAACTCAGATTTTTCCTCATCACTGTTCCATACCCTTCCCAAACCAATCAGCCAAGATCAGGCAACAAATCATCCCTATCCAATCTCAGAAAAAACCATACAGCAGCCCCTGTTGCAATAAAAACCAAGATCAAGTGAGTACCACATCCTCAATGGCCAACAAAACAATTGAAACAGTTTCAAGGGAGGGGATTTGGAAACCAGCCACCCAAACCCTAGATTCGGGAATAGGCGGCGGGTTCGGTGCGAGACAACCACCACCACAACTCCAATTCCGAGGAATCCAGTTGCCTCCCCAAAGCTCATCGATGCTACCACCGCGAGGGAACTCCAACAATCGAAAGGGAGTTGACAAATCAAAACTCTACTGCACATGCTGTGGGATGACCAAGCACACCAAGGAGACGTGCTTCAAACTTGTCGGCTTCCCGAAATGGTGGGAAGATGGTCACAAATCAAACAAGAACAACACCGGCAAGGGAAGAATCGCCGTCGGGCGAGAAGGAGCAGATGAGAGCTTTTTCCCAGCGGGCGACTAGACGGCAGCCAGCGCTGGGAACGATGGCAGTCGTCCGATTGAGAGCTCAACAACGGGTAGCTGGTGGGGATCTGGTGGAGGAAGCGGAAAAGAAGAAGAATCGGCTAAGGCTTCGTATACACGTTCAATTGAAGGTAAAGGGTTTGGGGCTTTGCCACAAACCCTTGTTTTTCTCCCTCTCTCAATTTGCACCCCAAGAAAAATGGTTTATTAGGAAAAGAACCCCAAGTCACCCCAAAATTGCAAAACATGCCCTTGATTCATGCTGGTATTCCAAAAACACCCCATATAGAATGTAGGAATCGTTTTTCAATCCTAAATAATGATTTCGATATTTCCGTGGCTTGTAAAGTAAAAAAATCAGAAGTTAGGGATGAAAGGGAGTGGATATTTGATTGTGGAGCAACGGATACTATGTCATACGATAGGGCCGATTTTGGGGAATTAACAAAGTAAAAAAGAATAAATATCGAGACAGCGGGATGGGATCTTGTTCCGGTTAAAGGGGCAGGGACTATTCAAATATCTCCAACATTGAAAATTGCTAATTGTCTTTATGTTCCCACGTTATCACAAAAATTGATGTATGTCTCCCATGTAACACGAGAATTCAACTGCAGACTCCTAATGCAACCAGATTGTTGTTTTCTACATGATATTCGAACGGGGATGACGATTGGGTGTGGCACTGAATACCATGGGTTATATTATGTGGACGAGGTAGCTCAAACTGGAAGAGGGATGTTGGCTCACAGACCTACGGAACGAGAAATGTGGTTATGGCATAAGCGGTTAGGACATCCGTCCTTGAGTTATTTAAATATTTTATTTCCGAATTCTCCTAAAAGCTTCACTTTTGAATGTTAGACATGTGTTTTGGCAAAAAGCCACAGACAATCTTTTAAATCGAGTAAACCTCAGGTTGATTCTGTTTTTTCTTTAATACACTCTGATGTTTGGGGTCCTTCGCCAGTAGTTGGGGGTAATGGATTTCGATATTTCGTTCTTTTTATTGATGATTGCACTCGCATGACATGGGTATATTTTCTTAAAAATAAATCTGATGTTTTTTCAAAATTCTCTGATTTTTATACTATGATTCTTACCCAATTTCAAACCAAAATCAAGGTCCTTAGATCCGATAATGGGGGAGAGTATGTCAACACTAAAATGAAAGATTTTTGTGCTGAAAAAGGTCTTATCCATCAAACTTGGCCACGAAATTCGAGATGAAAGATCTAGGGGCACTTAAGTACTTTCTCGGGGTCGAGGTCTTGAGATGAAAGGAAGGGATCTTCATAAATCAGAAAAAAATACACTTTGGATCTTCTGGCAGAAACTGGCATAATGGAATGTAAACCTGCAGACACACCAATTGCAGTTAATCATGGGCTTCAAATCACAGAAGGAGCTCAACTAGCCGATAGAGAAAGGTATCAAAGGTTAGTTGGAAAATTGATTTATCTTTCACACACCAGACCGGACATAGCATATGCAGTAAGCGTGATAAGTCAATTTATGCACCGACCCCAAAACGATCACCTTGAAGCAGCACTGAGACTTGTTCGGTATCTCAAAGGTACCTTTGATCATGGAATAATGTTCAGACGAAGTGAGCATCTGGAAATCCATGGATATACAGACGCCGATTGGGCTGGAAATCCAGTTGACAGAAGATCCACTTCGGGGTACTTCACATTTGTTGGAGGGAACCTTGTTACATGGAAGAGCAAGAAGCAAAAGGTCATAGCACTATCAAGTGCAGATGTAGAATTTAGAGGGATCAAAAATGGATTAACTGAGGTACTGTGGCTGAGGAGATTGTTGGGCAAACTAGGTTTTTTTATCACAGAAGACGTGTCAAATTTTTTTATCCCGTTAACCAACTTGAGGGGGGGTGTTGAGAAAAGAGATCATTAAGTCCCAAGAAGATGCATGAGTTCCAAGAGTATTGGGAAATAAGAATAGCATTTATTGTGATGTATGGTTCCTAGATACATTTATGTCTAGACTCCTATTTATACCATGTATAATGTATCAAAAATCATTCAATGAATTCAGTTATTCAATCCAATATCCAATAAGTATGTCCACCTTTATCATGTAGAGGTGGACGGTTTTAACCCGATACGGACAGTAACTATTAGTGGAACTGGAACCAAAATCGGTGGTTATGGTTCAACCATTTGACTTGGTTCTTTAATCGTGGGCACATCTACTTGTCTAGTACCATATGAACGCATACGAAGACAATCGAAAATCTAGTCACTAATGAATATTGCGATAAGATATCAAAATATATTACATAAATTAATCATAATTCATAATAGGAAGTCTATCAAAATATAAATTGTGACAGATCTCCATCAAATATTAATTGTGATTTTAAACTAACGATGTAATGTTGTTGATAAAAAAAATTATAATGCAGGAGTACATACCAAAATGCTACACGGGAGTCAAATTAGTGTGGTTAATTCAATTAATTTATGGTGATGGAACGATAAACCCCTACTCCCTTCATCCCTCAAAAATATAAACTTTTTCCTTTTTAGTCCATACCTAAAAAGTACTATAAACATTCTAATTTTGAAAACTTTTTTTTCTCTAATAATGTGAGACCCATTCTATACTGAAACTACTTTAAATAATATTTCTATATATAATTCTCTTATTTTATCAATTATGCATTAAAACCCGTGAAAAACCAAATGTTCATGCTTTTTAGAGACGGAAAAAGTATTTACATATACGTTTGGAAGATAATCTTAAATTGGATTTCCTTTCGGCTTTCACAATGGTTATGAAAGATAAAATTAAGTTGAGAGAGTGAAACTAGCGTAATTAGAGTGATGCTAATGGTACGGGAGTAAGTTAATAATGAGGAGAGATAGGAATGAATTAATTTCCAAACGTGGAAAATAAACATATTAAGTGAGACGAAATGAGTAGGTATTAAGCTGTGGAAATTGATTTGCGTTATTCATCTTGTATTAATTTTGGTAATTAATTCTGGTAATTAATTTTTTTTACAAAAGTAAATATACACCACTCCATAAACCAACCGAGCACAACAAGACCTAAACATCACACCTGCAATTTGCCGCTCAATCAGAGTTCTAAAAGGTGGGGATAAATAATCACTCTTTTGTTCTTCAACTTTTGTGTAAGCTTTCTTATTGATGATTATCGTCAATTGAATTCCTCCCCCTTCTATTTATACTTTCTAGAATTTTCAGTTCTGCTCCTCTGTTTTTACTTGAAACGTTTTACTGATTTTGCGCGCCATTTTATCATTTTCCTCCGGATAATTGGTTTTGTTTTACAACTGGGAACTGAATATTATTCCGACATAAATTTCATATAGTTTGTATTACGGTGAGTTTGTTATTGTTCAATTTGGTGCAGGACTTAGTCTGAAAGTGTCTTGCGGCCTAATTACAACAAATAATGAGAAATTAAGATGTGAAATTAGAGGGAATTTTAAAGTTGGCATTTTAGTTTATCAGCAATTTGTATTGGTATGATTTCTTGATAAAGAAATGGGTTCATTTCTTACAAAAGGAAGAAAATTTGGTACCTTGAGTTGATGGCTGGGCAATGAATCTCTTCTCGGTGGTAAAACTTTGCCAAGATTATTTATGTGGTCACAAATTCTTGGTAGAAGACCAGTATAATGGGCTAAGATATTGTTATTGTTGCAGCAGCGACATTTTTATCAACATAGATGCTCGAGTATTAGCATTTCAGTTGTGTCTTAGGTATCTAGTTTTTAGTTTTGCATTCTTTATTATTATGAAAGAGATTTTCTGGCCAAAGGCTGGGGCTTTGCACTTCTTCGAGCTTGGTGAACTTACGTATCTGGATTCTGGCCTCATACAATGTAACTTTGAAAATTATTATGTTTGTTGAGATCAACTTGAAAGTATACTCGATTCTTGCTTTGCAGATGGCTAGATGGGATGAGATTCTCTCCCTTCCCGTGCAGAATCCTCCAACGTTGGAGTTCTCTGCCACTGATCTTGTGTGGTCCAAGGTGGAAGGTTGGCGTGATGCCATAGATAGAGTCTCTCTGATACCATTTGGCCGAGTTGATGATTTTGTTAGGGGAGAGTCAAATAATAAAGAGTGTCCAACTAGATTCCATGTTGAGGCAAGGAGGAGGAGAACTGCAAAGACGACTTATAAACCTAAAGTTGATGGAGTACTTGAGTATATATTGTATGTTTCATTCTATCTTTCCTAACTATTACTACATCTTACCCTGTGTAATTTAAATGCTATTCATGGTCACTGTATGATTGATATTATCCTTAACATGATGTTTTTGCTTTCAATAGGTACTGGTGCTCCTTTGGTCCGGACGACGGTAGAATAGGTGGTATTGTACGTCCTAGTAGGAGTACCTATGTTGCGAAAAATAAATCTGTTGGCCGACCAAATACTAAAAGGGGATGTACCTGCCATTTTATTGTTAAACGCTTAATTGCAGAGCCTTCTGTGGCACTTATTTTATATAATAAAGATAAGCATGTTGATAAGAATGGATTGCCGTGCCATGGTCCACAAGACAAGAAAGCTGCAGGTACTCGTGCAATGTATGCCCCATATATTTCAGAAGAACTCCGCCTCCGGGTCTTGTCTCTCCTCCATGTTGGGGTCTCTGTGGAAACCATTATGCAGAGACACAATCAGTCGGTAGAGAAACAAGGAGGTCCATGTAATAGGGATGACCTTTTGACCCATAGATATGTTCGGAGGCAAGAGAGGAATATTCGACGATCTACATATGAGCTTGATGAAGATGATGCAGTCAGCACTAGCATGTGGGTTGAAAGCCACCGGAGTGATGTTTTCTTTTACGAAGACTTCTCTGATTCTGCTCCATTTACCCTTGGAATTCAAACAGAGTGGCAGTTGCAACAAATGATCCAATTTGGAAATTCCCGCCTTTTAGTTTATGATTCAAGATTTGGTTCAAACAAGTTGAAGGTCCGGTCTTTCTTCCTTTACCATCCTTCTATGTAGCAGTCTGATTATCATTCAGTAGGTCAAATAATTTGAATCTAACTTCGTTTTCCTATTGCATACAATTCAGTATCCTATACATAGCCTTGTTGTTTTCAATTCAGAAAACAAGGCTATCCCGGTGGCTTGGATTATTAGTCCCAGATTTGCAAGCAGTGATACATACAGATGGATGCGAGCCCTCCACAATAGAGTTCTTGCAAAAGATCCTATGTGGAAGTTAGCTGGGTTTATTGTTGATGAGCCTGCTGCTGACATCATAGCAATTAGGTATGCCTGGAGGTCTTTATCTCTCAAGTCACTTTTCATCATAATAGTATATTTTCAAGTCTCAAATCTGATTATTTCGATCTTTTCTGTATTCCGGAAGCTTGTAGCTCTTAACTTTGTTGCTTTTTGTCAGTTTCTTTATTTAGTTGCTTCTTATGACATCTAGCAGTAGATTTACTTATAAGGGTTACAAAATCAGCTTTTTGGTGGTGGGGAAATTATTGCATGTATCATTCAGTGATGTTTCTTCACCATCTTATTATACGTTTCGTGCTCAGTTCAAAAGTTGTTTTGGAAAACTTTGGTTTAATTAGTTTAATGATTTTTTTGGGATAATATCATTCTACTAACGGATGGACAGGGGTTATCTGCCTTCCTTTTTTTCTTGTTTATTTATTTACCTACCTTTCTTCTTCATGTGTTTGATACTTTGGACATTTTGTTTGTAGGGAAATTTTTCAGTGCTCAGTACTGATATGCTTCTGGCGTGTTCGCCATGCATGGCATAAAAATTTGATAAAGAGATGCTCAGATATGGAAACATGTGCTGAAATATCAAAAATGCTCAGCCAAGCTGTTGACAAAATATGCAAAGGAACCGATACTGCTAATGCATTTATAGATTTCATGGATGGCTTTGTGGATGCTGAAGAGTTCATGGACTACTTCATGGCAACTTGGAATCCGAGAATAGGTAATTTTCTCTTGACCCATCTAAAGATTTGGGAATGCAATCTTTAAGTATAGATGTTATGAAACATGTAGCTATGGAATGGTAGCTCAATCCGGATAATTACCCAAATAAATCTCAAACTCTGTTGTTCTCAGCCATCGAAAAAATGATTCTACTTCATTCTCATAGAACTGTTTTGACTAGGTACTTGGACGCATGCTCTGAAAACTCTTCCTCTTGCCAGCCAAGAGACGTGTGCAGCGATGGAGTTTTATCACAAGCAGTTGAAGCTTAGGTTATTGAATGAAAAGGACCAAAGTGTATATCAACGTGTTGATTGGCTGATAAATAAGCTAGGGACAAAAGTGCATTCCTTTTTCTGGCTTGATGAGTTCTCAAGTAAAGATGATTTTGCACGATATTGGAAGGATGAGTGGATGAGTGGCCCGACAGCATGGAGGAATTCTTTAAGGATTCCGGATGCCAATGTTGTCGTTGATGGTAAATGTGCTAAAGTTATCGGGCTGAATGATCAGAATACAGCTCAATTAGTATTGAACCCTGGTTCAGAGTATGCAATTTGTGACTGTAGTTGGGCAATGGCGGGGAACTTGTGTGAGCATGTTTTCAAAATGATAAAATTCTGTCGCAATAAGGGGTCTGTTGCCCCATCCACGAGTATGTTCCAGTACAGTCAGGCCTTGATTAAGATACTACGCTGTCAACCTTTTGATTCTTTAGTTCGCGATCGTGCTGCTTTGTTGTCCATCTGGGCAGGGATGCAATTGGATACACAGATTGGTCGGGAAAGCGCGCAGGACAAAGGAAACGATACAGAGCAGCAAACTCCGGAGCCCTCTGGGGATAAATCTCCACATAATGTCGATCATTGCCCTGATCAGGCTGCGGTGAAGCGAAGGCGAACAGGCTGTGAAGCTGGGGATCTCGGTGAAAGCCTCAACCATAATGGAAGTCACATTGAGAGTCCTGGTGCTGACATTGAAGTCGATTAATCATCCATCACCACTTCACCATCTCCATTGTTTTCTTCTAACTAGAGTGAGAAAATCGGGTTTATAGGCTACTTTGCCACTAAAATAACGAAAATGTACCCATTTTGTTATCTCTTCCATAAATGGGAAAACGCCACCATAGTTGGCGTGTCTATAAGTAAAAACGCCAATATAGTTGGCGTTTTATAATGTCGTCGTATTTTAGTCGTATTTTCTCCAAATACAGATAAGTTAAATCATGCCAACTTGAAAAAACGCCAACCATGTTGGCGTTTTATACTTTGCTCTTTCCTTCAATTTTTTGCCGATGAAAACACTCATTCTGTATTGACTCGCCCACCCGATTGACGTTTTTATAAGAGACGCCCACCTGATTGGCGTTTTTACTGAAAAACGCCACCCTCGCTGGCGTCTTTTCTGAAACACGCCACCTTCATTGGCGTTTTTATGGAGAAATTCAGTTATGGAGAAGCAAAAAAGCTTCTCTGTGAAACCCATCAAGTTCTTGGTCTCCTCCTCTTCACGATTAATCATCTCCGTCATCTTCTGCTTCACCCCGCTTCCATTCATTTGGGCGCCCAGAATCTCGGCGTGGAGAGCTCCGAAGCATTCAGCAACGCTTCTTCGGATATGATAAATTCAATCTCAATGGATGAAAGCTATGTGGGCGGTGGCAATTCTTCTTCTTCTTCATCTCCAGCTGTTGCTGCTGACGTGGCGGCGGAGAGCGAAGGTAGTTTGCTAACTGCAAATTCTAGCTCCACCCCTTTTGGTAATAGCAAGAATTTGTTTATTGATGGTGTTAATGTTTCAGATAGTACCAACTGTGGGAAGTTGTGAATTTTGATGAGAAAGTTGGAGAATTGAGTGGTGTGGTGGTGGAGGGAGTTTCTAGTAAGAGAGAGGATAGTTCAAATTCTAGCTCCACCCCTTTTGGTGAAAACAAGAATTTGTTTGTTGATGGTGTTAATTCTTCAGATAGTACTAATCCAACAAGGAAGTTGTGAATGTTGATGGGAAAGTTGGAGAATTGAGTGGTGTGGTGGTGGAGGGGGTTTCTAGTAAGAGAGGGGATAGTTCAATCAGAAGTAATGTTGGTGATGGGAAGAGCAAAGTATAAAACGCAGGTGTTTTTTTTGAAAAGCAAAGTATATAACACGCCAACATAGTTGGCGTTTTTTCACGTAACACGCCAACTTGGTTGGCGTGTTATAACTTAACTGTATTTGGAAAAAATACGACTAAAATACGACGACATTATAAAACGCCAACTATGTTGGCGTTTTTACTTATAGACACGCCAACCATGGTGGCGTTTTTCCCATTTATGGAAGAGATAACAAAATGAGTATATTTTCGTTATTTTAGTGGCAAAGTAGCCTATAAACCCGATTTTCTCAACTAGAGTTGTAAGTAACCCTACGTTATTTTTTTGATGTAAATTGAAAAATTAACTTGAACTGTTATGTCCTTTGTTCTCTGTGGTAAATACGTAGTACTATTAATTTTGTATCTTATTTACTGTTCAAAATTTATACTGTAATGTACTAGTAGTTAGTTTTACATTTAATGATTTATTTTCTTAAACTTCATTATATGTGTTTTGTTTCTCTCCATCTCCTCAGTGACACATTCTCGTTTTCACCAATATTTGTTGTGAAGTTGCGGAAATTTGTCTGAATTTTTACCATTAAGAGCCAAAACTACATTTTCAAGAAACAATAATATGATCAAAAGGTGAAAACCTTGAAAATCTGTACAGGATATCCAGTGGTCAGATTCATCGTTGAAGACGATGGAACATTCTGGATAATGCAGATTCTATCATCCGGCTGTGTGGTATGACCCGAGAACAGGGTGTCGGACTTGCCTAATGATCAGATACGGAGAGGGGGGCTCGGAGTGTATTGGGTCATCTGCATTACTATGAGCTGAGTAGTTACGATCCCACTTTGAGAGTGCGGGTGGTGATGAATCATGTGATAGGGCATGGCCACTTTTGGTCGAGTGACAAGCAAAGGTGAAATGTACAGTGGAAAACATAACATACTAAAGAGAGAGCTTCCACGACAATTGAGCTTTAAGCATTTTTCAAACCTTTGACTACTAAAAAAGTCGAGTATTCAAAACATTTCATTTACAATAACAAATTGTACTTGGGCATCATCGAACATGGTATTTTATTTTCTTCCCTTGAATAAAACAGCGGGAGTTGAGATATAGCTAAAGAACATATTTGTGAAATGAAGTTACTACATAATGGGGCAGGCAAATCGAACTAAGATTTAGAGACTATTTACAAATGGAAGTGGAACGCATTTTGCAAGTAGTAATTTTTCCGACTTTCACACAGCAGCAGGTATTGAGGTAGCGATAACCAAGTAAGTCAAATACTGAAGTCCATCCTGCATTTTACCCACAGCTGTGCTATGATCAGTTCGAAGATTCTCAGTGAACAAATTCGCCTTTTCCTCAATCGACTTCTCAGGAAGACCTTGTGACTCAGCAGCACTTTTCATGGCTGCTGTGTACGATTCTGTTACGTCTGATATGCCTGAGCAGAACGGTATTATTACTTCAGATTGTTTCATGGAATTATATTTTCTTTGATATTGATGAAGTGGCAAACCAAGGCAAGGAAATCAGAGTGAGTTAATATTTTACCAGTAATGAAACCATTGAAGACAGCTTCCATATTCTCTATTACTGATTGTGCCTTTGTTCTGATAATCTTGGCTCTTTCAACAGAATCCTCAGGCCAATCAATTTTCAATGTTTCCTCCTCAATCTCTTGATGTTGGAGTTTGTTTGCATTGGATATGATGGACTTCCCGAGCATCAGAAGTTGAGTTACCGCAAAACAGCAAATTTCAGAAAGCCTCTGTAAAGACGAACACAAGGGTTTAATTAAGTATCAACGAATACAAAATCAACTTTTTAATCATTCAGTGGACTACCACTCGAGAACCTAAATCGGTAATTAAAACAACTCGTCTACATACATGAACACCCTCTGAGTGAATAGTATCGAGCCTTCCGGAAGTTCTCTGAATGATGTCATTTGGAGCCAGTCCAGCCAAAGCACTTGCAAAACTGCAAAATATTAGAATGTTTACAAACCCCTAGAATTACAAAAAAACTGCATGCAGGATGCTGCTGAATAAGGAAAAAGAACAAGAATATGTTTGATACTCTGTAATGACATGGTATCATCACAATAATAGAAACAAACATATTCCAAACAAAAATATCAGCAGACTCCCTTAACCTCATCCAAGTTTTAAACCATAATACAACATGTTCTAAACCTAAATAGAAAGTAATAACAATTCTAAATATAATAGATAATGGTCAAAGGATATTCACCCAGCAGCCAATTCAGCAGCCTTGCGAACACTTGAATCATGCAATTTTTTCAACTCATTCATGCTTTCATCATTTCCAGCCTCTTTTTCCTTCCCTTTCTCTGAATATGTAACACTGCCATCAAGTTCAGAGCCTAAGTCAAATATGCTTTGGACTTCTTTCAACTTCCCATCATAAAGTGAATTTTCTTCCGAAGATAGTTTAGCCTTTCTTCGGTTGTATAACAATGCATAGTGGTTGGATAGTGCCTCCAATTCCTATAGGAAAGATAACATAAATATTTTATGACAATCAATTTGCACAAAATTTATAACAAATGGATATGTAAGAGCTAGAGGATACCTCCAACTGTTCAGGACCTCCATAAATATAGAAGCACCTATCAAATGAAATTTCTTCAAATAATTGATCTTCATCTCCATTACCATCGGATTTATTGTCAACTAGGATCCCAGTTTCTGAAATTATAAGATCCATAGTATCTTTCCCAACTTGCTCTAGCACATGCATACCCTTAGCTGTAAAAGCTTTTCCAGTCTGGATTAACATAAGCAAAACTGAGAAAACAGAAAATAAACTCTGGAATTTTAGAAGGAAACGAGGCACTAAACAAACCTCTAATAAGGATGGTGCAACTGGACCAGTTGAGCCAGGTAAACTGCCATGCTGAATTGAATCAGCTAAATTTGTAGCTGAATTCTCAAGCCTAGGAGATATAAAAAATAATCAAGGGGTCAGCAACTGGTAGAAATTCATTATTTCATCATCTCCAAAACCACTTTTATGATGTATCAAGCAAATAATATATCATGTAGAAAAAGGAACCTCAAAGGAACCAAAGACTACCATGAACATCATTAACTATTACCATAAGTGTAAAGATAAGATAAAACTAAAGAAAGCCCTCTAAGGATCAAGAAGTGTATTAAGACAAGTGTGTGTGTGTTGGCCTAGTGGTAGAGTGGTTAATGCCCGAGGCCAAAGATCTCGAGTTTGAGTCCACCATGACGCGGTCTTTAAAATTTCTGTTTATTTTTTTGAAAAAAGAAGTGTAACAAGAAAACCTATTAATTATGTTATATCAGCTAGACATAAGTCAAACAACAGACTTGTTATTTTACACCAATCAAGAAATAGAACATGGTTTCCATAATTCTCCTTGACTCGGTAGTGTAAAATAATCTCCTATCAAAAGCATCTTTGTTGTACATTTTTTATATTAAAATCTTCTGCAGGCTCAGTAGTGTAGAATAATGTTAAATACAAGCCTCGAGAAATGTTATTATTTAAAGTTAATTTAACATACGATTCTAGAAACATGAGTGTATGAAATATATTCACAAATTACAAAGTAAAGTGATATGTTAGGATTCAAGTCTTAAGATCATAATTACTGAATGACCTTGGATAGAGCGGGCTTTTACCACTCATTCAAAAGTATTTCACATACAAAATTGCAAACCATGTCAAAATAATTTCCCACTATCCTGAAGTGCTCATAAGCTAGAGTTGCTCACCCTTTCCATGCAGTTCCAAGAGCTTGCCAAGCTCCTGAGGCAAAGGTTTCCACAGATGTATCAATAACCTTCAAACCCTGACACAATTGCATATGAAATATCAGAGCTAGCATTTGCAAACAATAAATGGATATATTTTATCAATACTTCCTGAAAGTCATATAAGATCTTGAGCAGATGGTCAAGTCATGTTAAGAGAAAGAAAATGACGAGAAACAGAAAAAAGGTCAAATAAAAATTTATATATATCAATCTGTATACATATTTTTCACATGACCTACTTGACTAAGGAAGGAATCCTCGCTAGCTTTCTCTAATTTAGCCAGAGCTTCTTTCCGCTGCTTATCATGCTCATCATCAGTTTCCTCTTCTGCAGCAGACACTTCTGTGTTATCCTCCTTGGAAGATTCTGAATCTTCATCCACTGTCTCTGAAATACTCTTTGCTGCTGTCCTGGCAGCCTCAACAGCCTGCATTACAATGGCATAAAACCGAACTAAAGTCAATGAGAAGTCGTATGAACTGACTAGAGTGTCAATACCAAAACTTAAAAGTGGGCCATGCATTGTTCGTCAGATTACTGTTATACAAGTATATAAGCAAAGAAAAAAGTAGCTCCAATAAAATTTTGGTGTATTGAAAAGTACTACTTTTCTTGACCATAAGTCTCATAGCTTAGTGAGTTCTCCTTCATACTGCCAGAGTCTACCATCATTCCTTAAAGCTGTCCCAACGGGTCATCTCCTATATTATTCTTTACCATTGGGTCAAGCCAACAGAGAAGTTTATGAACTTGGAATAAATTTTGGACATATCCATATTTTCACAAACGAAGGCCCTAAAGAAGCAGTCTACTCCAGACAAAATATACTATTAATACACAAGCTCAACAAACGTAGTAGTATATAAAAAGAGCTGTTGCTAAACGAGCTAATTTGAAGCCAATTAAACACAGCACTCAATGAACATTAACAGCTCAGATAATAAGCCCTCTAAATATCAGTACTAGCTTTAGATCCAGATAACTTCTCATTTGGAACAACAAATTTCCCCATTGAATGAAAAACAAAAAAAAAATAGACACCTTCACCGTTTTAAGCAAACCAATCTCACACAAACTACACTTTCAACTAAATCAGAACCATTATCCATAATCTATATTTCAAATATAAGCAAGCAAAGCACAAACCTAACCAGAACAAGTGCCAGTATAACTCTTAGAAGAGAAAATCCTGAAAGAAACTATTGGCTACGAACGCAAAAACACATACATTGCGAGAGATCTCTTCAGCGACCTCAGCGGCAGCTTTCTGAAGATCCGAGAGATACGAAAGAGAAAATCCCCATCCGCCCCATCCGCCGCCGCCACCGGCAGCCTCTTTGGCCGGAGATAACTTCTGTGCATCGGCGGCGGCACTTTCTTCGGTTTCGGGCTTCACTTCAGATTCGCATTTCTTCGAGTCGTCAGCCATGAAGACTAAATATATAAAAACTGAGTATTAATATGATTTATTCGAGCAATAACTTTTCGACAAACTGAATTGAGAACTCGAATTAACTTGGGGGAATCGCTTATTTTTATGGCTCTGTTTTGAATTGAAATGGTGTCCGCTATCAGGAAACTACTTCAACGTGTTCTTGAAGACAACGAAGATTGAAACTGCGCCGTTTTGAGTCTACCCACTATACGTCGTCGTTTACACCAAGCAGAAATGCTTGTAAGGGTATCCACAGTGGTGATAGCCCAGCCATAGCCCAGCCACAAACTCCTCCTGCCACATCATCAATACTAAAAATCCTCCTGCCACATCAGAAATAGCTCAGCCATAGCCTAGTCATATCATAAATAGCCCAGCCACATCACTAATAACACAATATACGGAATTTAATTTACGAGACATATACGGGAAACATTAATAATACTATTTTAATTTTAAAAAAAGTACAATAAATTAAAAAAGTACAATAAATTTTAAAAAGTACTAAAATTTTAAAAAAATACATTAATAATAAAAATTACATTTAAAAAAAATACATTACTTAAAAAAAATCACTCGGTGGCTCCCTCGATTCCGTCGTACAAACCCGAAATTTTTTTTTTAAAAAAACAAAAAAACAGCTGGGCGATGCGCTGGGCGATCCCGACACTGCAATGGCGCCGAGCGGATAGCCCAGCGCCCGTCGACCGCCTAGCGCTAGGCGATTTTTAATTCCGAAAAACCGCTCGGCGGTTTTCGAAAGCTGCAATGGTTCGCCTAGCGACCGCCTAGCGCCGGTGCTCGGCTAGGCGGTGCGCTAGGCGCCATTGTGGATAGCCTAAAAGAATACTACATTTCAAGTCTATCAAATTAGCTCATCCTACATCCATCACTTAAAAATCGAAACTATTTCTATTTTAGGTTGTCCATTAAAAATAAAAACTTTTAAATATTTTTATTTTAGGACATGGACTCCACCGTCCATTAACATTATTTATACTATTTTTGCTCTCTTATTTTACCTATTTTTCTTTTCATCTTTCTTACTTTAAAAAATTTCTATTTTTCGAGTACGGAAGTAGTACAAATTTTGTTTGAAATTCCATTAGGGTGAACACCCAAACACTACATTAGTACTCTACTACAAATTTTGTTTGAAATTCCCTATTGTTAGGGATGCTAACGCGAACTCCACATTAGCATGATGATATTAATTATTTTCTCCGATATGAGATATGGTTTGCATCCCAACAAACCTTTCCTCAAACCAAGATCACAAGACCAAGACCATACATGTCACTGGCGGACTTAGGATTTTGAATCTTGATACTGGGGGATCAAAATTACTACCTCTTGGCCTACAAGAAAATCGTCATATCTTTCCATTTTCGTCCGTCCACAAAAAATAGTCTAATCTTTCCATTTTTCATCCATCTACAAAAAATAGTCTTATCTTTTCATTTCCGTTCATCCATCAAAATGGAAAGTCACTCTCAAATTACTATTCACTTTCGTATGATATTTTCTGGTTTGGGCAAAGTCTTCATGATTTTGCTCTTGGAGTGCTCCCCAAAAAATCTCATACTAATGGATAGCCCATTGATATGCTTATAACTCTTACTTATTCTCCAATGTGAAATATGGTTTGCATCTCAACACCTATTAGAAGGAATATCGATGTTAGTATGTTCAATTACGATTATAAGAGGGAAGGAAGATAAATAAATTTATTGGGATATGATATGAAGTTACATTTTATAAGGTACGTGTATAGACAATGAGATTGTTTAGTGATCAACCACTATCTTCATTCAAAACTGAATCAACTTACTCCTTCAGTCCCCGCAAAAGTTATAACACTTATTGTTGAATGACATGAGATTCTAGAAAGTTTTGTTTTGTGTAGTGAAGAAAGAAATAATAATTTTTATATCAACGGTTAAATATTTAGGGTTTAGTGAACGGGAGAAGTATTAAATAAAAATGGTTAAATATTGGTCGTTCAACATATTCTTCGTTACATGATTATGTCAGATCTTGATTTGCATTATAGACTCTAGGTATATATTTATAAACTATTTAATGTTGTCCCGAAGTCATTATCATAATATTTGTTACTATTACGTATATGTAAGGTTATATTGTTTGTGTTGCGTCTATGCATGAATGCAGTAATCTAAAATGAAAGAAAAAGGAAAAAGGAAAAAGGAAAAAGGAAAAAGGAAAAAGGAAAGATGGCAGAACTTAAGAAAGTGAGTTCGTTTTGTATATTAATGTTACAACAGGACATGAATTACATAGATTTGATGACATTGCAAAGCTTCTAGTAGCCCATGAACACTGGTGGAGGAGGAGATTGGTAATGGGCGCCCAAGTTCTTCGGCAATTCGATTGGAGTGAAAGTAGGCGATGCTGGTGGTGGTGGAGACTGGACCGGTGGTGGTGGAGACTGGAACACCACTGGCGGCGGTGGAGACTGGACGGGTGGTGGCGGAGACTGGAACACCACTGGTGGCGGTGGGGAGTGGACTGGTGGTGGAGGAGATTGCACTGGTGGAGGTGGGGAGAAGACGGGCGGCGGCGGTGGGGATTGGACTGGTGGTGGTGGAGAGTGCACTGGCGGTGGTGGGGAATGGACAGGTGGTGGTGGAGAATGGACTGGAGGTGGTGGGGAGTTTACTGGTGGTGGGGGAGAATGGATTGGCGGCGGTGGGGAGTGGACGGGTGGTGGTGGGGAGTGGACAGGTGGTGGTGGGGAGTTGACAACTGGCGGTGATGGAAAGTGCACTCGCGGGGAAGGAGACGGCGACTGAATTGGTTTGGAAGAAGGTGGTTTTGACTCACCGTGAGGCGGAGGTGATAGTTCAACTGATGGAGTTAGCTCCGGTTTCAATGGCGCGGGACTCTCCGGCTTTTGAGATGGAGAGGGAGCCTTATATTGTGGCTTGGATGGCGGGGAGAGCGTCTTAGATCTCGGTGAAGAGGGCGTCGTCCTCTGCTTAGGCTTAGATGCCGTAGAAGGCGTCTTAGATTTTGGCGTAGAGGGCGTCTTCTGCTCAGGCTTGGACGACGATGAACGTCTCTCCGATTGTGGCGGTGACTCCACCATACCCTTTGGAGACTCTCCATATCCCGACCCACGGCACCCTTGAGCTTTACAATCCACCTTCTTGTTCAACGCCTCGTGGCACACCTTCTCCGACCTCTGCTGCTCCTTCTCCCCAGCGATGCAGTTCTCCTCGCCAACGAATGTCACTTCCGGGATGGCTTCATGGTCGCAGCTTGCGTCCTTGGCATCGAAATAATTGTGGGAGTAGGTTAAGTTCTTCAAGTTTGGCAAGCTGCAGACGGTATCAGGCATGTTGCTCCTGAACTCGTTCCTAGCGATGTTGACAACCTCCAAGCTCTGCATGTATTCCATCCCCTCCGGCAAGTCCCCGACGAACTTGTTCACGCTCACATCGAACACCACCGTCGAGTTCAACAGGGTCACCTCCTCTGGCATGCATCCCGATAGTTTATTATTCGACAGGATCAGTTCGTCTAAGTAGCCGGCCATCTTGCCAATGCTTTGGGGAATGCACCCCATGAGGTGGTTATTAGACAACACTATCACAGAAGCAGGAGAGTTCCCCAAATTCTCAGGGATGGCGGACCTGAATCTGTTGTTGTTCATAAAGATGGCGTCAAGCTCCTTATCGAACAGTTCCTTTGGGAGCTCGCCTTCGAAGTCGTTAAACCTAAGATCGAGGTACTTGAGCTCTGGCAGCTCAAGGACAACCTTAGGGAAAGGCCCGACGAAGCGGTTGTTGCTCACATCCAACTCGAAAAGGAGATTTAGCTTCTTGATGCTCTTGGGGATGATCCCGCAGAACCTGTTAGAATTCAAGTGGAGGAGGCTGAGGTCGGCCAAGTCGCCGATCTCGTCGGGGAGGTGACCAGCTATGTCGGCGTGGTTGAGGTCGACTCCCGCCACAACGGTGAGGGAGGGGTCGTCAAAGGCCTGGGCGCAAACGATGCCGTTGTAGGAGCAGACGTCAGGGCCAACCCAGTTAGCAGTGAAATTCATCGGATCGGAATAGATAGCCTGCTTCCACGCCTCAAAGGCGTGGCGCGCTTGCTTCAGCCTGTTATTTGGTACGAACTCTTTATTTTTGGTTTGTACACCATGTGCGGATGCTCGAGAGCATGATAAGGAGAGGAAGAAGAAGATGATGCAGACGATGAGGAAACATCCATAAGCATTCATTCTTCGAGGGTTCTCCATTCTTACCCCCTAGGCAAGCCTAAGGCCGTTTATTGTGTATTACAATAACAAAACCAAAAACCGTTTTATGCCTCCTAAGAAATCTATTCTATTGAACCACCATTTTCCTCTCATCACCACAAGATTTGAGAGGTCTTTCTCCATTCCACTCTATTTTTTTACCCTTATTATCGTATTACCAATCACATATTTGTGCATGAAAACAAACTCAAATTACTATTATAAACCTTGCCTTACATATATTAGAAAGGATAATAATCTCACCATCACACTATATACAATCAAACCACGAACTAACCATATATAATTTCATTACTATATTAAGCTATAACCTCTATACAAAAGAAACACAAAATATAGGGTCAATGTGTCTCGTGCTCGGGTGGTTGGGAGTACCAAGCAGCGCATCTTCCTCTGGCTCGGAGCAGTCTGGTGAAAGGCGAGTCAGGCATTCGAGCTTTCTCTTCTTCCTCGAGCTCCTCTGAGGTCTTGGGCAATCCATCCGGGATCGGACAGGGATAGGCTTCTGCTTTCACAACGCTTGTTGACTTCCGCAGCTCACCACATTCCTTCTTAGCTTTGTGAATGCCTGCAACTCCGTGCACACAGCTGATGAGTGATTTCACTCCACCTGCTTCCACTATCAGCCTCTCCACCTCTTCCTTGGGTGACTCTTTCTGGATCATGTCACCAAAAAGTGGAAGGATATTAGACCATTTCTTAATTGAAACTGAATCAACTCATACCATTTCAGCTACTTAGAAAATGAATCAGGTGAGATTTAGAGACCTATATTATGATATCCAAACCCAAAAAAGTATCCAGTCATTTTTATATGTCGCGAGGATTTCTGAAGCAGATTACAGAATTTCAATTTATTCCAATAATCAATACAAAAAAATACAATTCACCAATTCAACAACTTACTTCAAGATCTTTGAGTTCAAAATAGGCCTGCCAGCAGCTATAGGACTCATCTCCTTCGAGCGTCACGCAATAATCTGAATATCAATCAAGATAACAAATCTTTAACTAATCACTTCATTTTGTACTGAATAAAGAGCTAAACCATATATCTGCAGACAAAGCTAAAAAAACTAGAAGCATAGATAGAATCTTCTCTTTTTTTATACAAACAGACAAATCTAATGAATGAATCTACAATATACGCATAGACGGTGAAACGCACAAGCACCAACACATTCACATTGACGATCCAAACTAGATTCAAAACCTAATTTAGCATCTAAAACGGCTTTAAAGTTGTAGTGATCGCTGAAAAGACGCAGAAATTTGGAATAAAATCGATAAACTACGAAGCGGAGAAGAAAACCTGCCTGCGATTTGATTCTCAGCTTTCTGAATCAAAGGAGGCTCTCTAACGGCTCTATCGATCTTGTTTCTGGTGAACGGCTCCAGCTTGGGTATGTAAGCACCGGTTCTCGAATTGGAAGAGCAAACGACAGGGGTCCAAGAGCCGCTTCTCGATTGCGAACACTGCCGCGAACCATTAGATTGGACACCGAAAGCGTTTACCGCGTAATTCAAAGGCACAGTCTGCATATTCATCTTCCTTTCCTTCAAACGATCAGATTTCGTGAGATGGTTGTGTGTGTGTGTATGGTGCGTGCTTTTTAAGAAGGGGTTTAATGAGAGTTTATTATGGATAGATACTTTTTTTTGGAGTCGGATAAGGATGAGATACTTTTAATTGATTTTCGTTTCAGGGGATTGTAGGGGAGACATGGCGGTTATGGTGTGGACAGTGACGGTTAATATGGACCGTCGATGGGATGCCATCGGGTGCGGGTGATGGAGTCTGCAACTCCGGCTGCCGTAGATTTGGATTTGAAACAATGGGCGCTTTTCTACGGCAGAAGATAAATTAGAATAAGTGGTGTGGGGTCCGCCTAATTGAAAAGTGCACTTGTATGCTAATAGCATCAGCAACGGCGGCCGTCCAGGCTGACGTCCGACCGGTGTGCCGAAAGTCTGCGAGAGACATCCACCATTAGGCAGCAGAGAGGCGGATGCGGACGTGCGTTGCGGACCCCGGAGTTCTCCGGCATTCTAGGGACGTCCGTCATGATGTCCGTCATTGCGGTGTCACGACGGACGTCCCGATTTTTTACTTTTTAATTAAAAAAACTCTATATATGGCTCGTTGAACTTCATTTCATTCGCACTACTTGTTTTAACGAGTAGTGAGACGGAGGTCGTATTTGTCGAAGCTTGAGGTTGTTTTTTTTTAAATAATTATGTATGTTTTTTTGTTTTAAATAAAGTGGTTGCATTTTTTCCGTATACGTGTCGAAATTTTAATTCCGTAAATTGTTTAATTTGGTGAATTTGTGAATTTTTATAATTGTGGATGTCCGTCGGAATGTCCTTGGGGATGTCCGTCATTGTGCAGTGAGATGTCCTTATGACGTGGCAGTGCAGTGGGATGTCCTAATAACGTGGCAGGAGGTGTTTTTGGGAAGTCCGTCGGGATGTCCGCCGGGACATCCGTTCCACTATGGATGCTCTAATGTATAGACAATATTAATAGAGTCATAACAAATAAAAATAAGATTAAATCACTATTACATTTTATATTATTATTTGATAAATAAAATAGAAGTAAGATTATTTTAGTGCAATGTTTCATAAGGCCATAAAATATAATCTTATTTGACTGTAGGAGTTTTAATAAGAAAAATTATACCACATTCGTTACTAAAGAAAATGCATTTTCGATTTAGCAAAATTGGTAAAGTAAAAAGTGAATTTTAATGTAAAATTAGTAAAGTAAGAAAAATGTATAGATATATAGTAATTAAAGTATTGTTAGTTGAGAATAAGTTCAACTTTATTAGAGAGAAAAGAATTTTCAAATTGAAAAAGTGTATATTCCTTTGGGACGGATTAAAAAGGAAAGAATAAATATTCTTGAAAGAGAAGTATATAGAGAAGTGAGATTAATTTTGGTTTTCGGTTATTCAACCTACATCCACGCGAAGATCTCTCTTCTTCAATCAGCACGACAAGATTTGGCTATAATATGAGTATAACTAATAGTACAACTTGCATGTGTTAATTATAATATCCACACCTTTCCAAGAAACGTTGAGACATAGTATATCCAAAATTCAAAGACTATACTTCAATAATTCATCACCCACTCCAAGATTGAAATATAAAAAGCTTCTAAAAAATGACTTAGCTCCATATTGCTATATTTTTTGTTCATATGAATCAATGGCTGCCTACTCTGCCGTTACTGTTTTCCGGCACACACTGGAGCAGCTGCTTGATTCCGACCAGTTTTCTCCTCATATTTCTAAGACTCAAATCATATCCCTTCATGAAAAAGTCTGCTCCTTGCAATCGTCTCTTGACAAAATCTCCTTCGTTCCTAAACTAAAAAGAGACAAAATGAAGGATCTGCAAAACAGAATTAGAGATGCCATCTACGCAGCTCAAGACGCGGTTGATTATTGGAACAGAGGCCATTCACCGCAAGGATCCGGTGAAAAAACCATGAAGAAGCTCGAAGAGGACATAAAACTCGTAGAAGAAGATGCTGTGGTGCTGGAGAAGGAGATCAGAAATGACCCTAAAGCTGAAAATCTGTTCTTGGCTCAGCCCTCGTTCAATTTCAGCGGAAAGGATAAGATCGTAGGGCAGGAGGAAGACTTCAAAAATGTGGTGGAGATATTGGTAGATGATAAACATATGCTTCAAGTGATTCCCATCACCGGGCTGCCTGGCATCGGTAAAACAACTCTTGCTAGAAGTATCTACGACGACAAACGAATAAGGAACAGTTTCAGACTCAGTATTCATTCTTGGGTTACTGTATCACAAGACGTCAACTACCAAGAGTTATTATCAAAGATCTTAAGTAGCATGGAGAGCAGAGGCTCTCAAGCAGGGGACCACGCCACCCAGGGTGACGAGGACCAATTGCGCGTCAACCTGCATCAGACATTGTACCATAACAAGTACCTGATCGTGCTGGATGATGTCTGGGATATCATGGTTTGGGATCAGGTGAGATTGTCATTACCGGATAACAAGAACGGCAGTCGAATTCTTCTCTCCACCAGGATTTCCATTTTGGCTGAAACAGTCAGAAACTCTAATTTTATGCATGAGATGAAGCCGCTGGGGCTGAAACACAGTTGGGAGTTGCTGTGTTAAAGGGTATTTGGTGATAAACTTGAAGACTACAAGGATGATATTACCAATGCCTGCCTTGCTCACTTGAAGGATACTGGAAGGAGAATCGCTGACAACTGTAAGGGTCTTCCTCTCTCAATTACGGTCATCGGTGGCCTACTCTCTCGGGAGAGATTGGACCCCGACTACTGGAAACGGATTGAACAAGATACTGCTGGTTTTGCTGCAATTGGTGACGACTCTTACATGGAGATCTTGTCCCTCAGTTACAATAACTTGCCTGCTTATCTCAAAGGGTGCTTCCTTTACATGGGAGCATTCCCTGAAGATGCTGGGACACGTGTCTCTAAACTCATCAAACTTTGTGTTGCTGAAGGCTTCTTCCCAAAACCATCACTGCCCACACAAACCATGGAACTTGTGGCACACAAAGCATTGGAGAATCTTATAGGCAGAAATCTCATCGCAATTAGCGAGAAAAGCTCCAACGGCAATTGGCAGAGATAGAATCCGGAAAAGAGAAGTTCTTCCATTGCAGGAAGAAGTATAATCAGAAACTAGAAGAAGGCATGAAGAAACAGAGGCGCGTGTCCGTTCACATAAACCTTCTCATGAGCCTCGAAGAAGTTTACGAGGCCACAAAAACAATCACATCTGCACGCACTCTTCTCTACCTAGGACCCCATCACCACCACCCCTTGCCTTACTGTTTAACTTTTGATCTTCTCAGAGTGTTGGATGCCTTCACAGTCTACTTTGTTGAGTTTCCTGATGAATTTCTTCAACTTGTTCATTTGACATACTTTTCCCTTACCTACAATGACGAACTTCCCCCAGAGATATCCTTACTCAAGAAACTCCAAGTCCTCATGGTTGGTCGAAAACCCAAGCTCATATTCATTGGTGTATCTTTCTTGCCAGATGAAATATGGGAGATGCCTGAGTTGAGGCATCTCTGGTTTACAGAAACTGATTTTCCTGCTCTTCCATCAAACCTTCCTCAAAACAAAGCTTTGCTTCTAAACCTTCAAACTCTTTCATACATCAATGCTGCTTCTTGCACCAGGGATGTTCTTAGAAGCATGCCTAGTTTGAAAAAACTAAGTATGTGGGCCAAAGCACCGGATGTTATAGGCCTTTATCTAGACGAACTCCAGCAGCTCGAAGCATTCAAGTTCACTGTCTTGCATCCCATCCCTAACAAACAAGTTGAATTTGAGCCTGAAATTTCATTCCCTCAAACATTGAGGAAGCTGAGTTTAAGTGGTTGTGGGCTTCCTTGGGATGCAATGGAAGTTGTTGCTGCACTGCCGAATCTTGAAGTCTTGAAACTGCGAGAGCTTGCTTTCAATGGCGAAGAATGGTGCCTGGAAAACCACTGTGTGTTTGAGAAGCTCAAGTTCTTGCTGATTGAATACCTCAATTTCAAGAGGTGGATTGCTGATGAGTCCCACTTTCCGTGTCTCGAGCGACTGTATCTAAGGCATTGCTATGAGTTGGAGGAGATCCCTTCGGCTATTGGGTTCATAGGACCCCTTGAGCTGATCGAACTGGTTGACTGCAGTTATCAAGCCGTGGGATCGGCTGAGGTAATCAAGCAAGAACAGGAGGACTATGAGAAACTGGGCTTTCAAGTTCGTATATATTGTTCTTATATGTAGATTATCACTTTCCCGCTTTGAGCAACATATCCTAGTCTAGGTAAGCTGTATCAAATAGTATAAAAAATAGTTCAATCATCTCTCTTGGTGGAAACGGAAAATCCGGGAACCAACCACGCACCCATGTACTCATATGTCACAAAAGTCTTCCTTCTCCAACTCTCAATTAGATTTGAGACCATGAACCGTCATATTATTTCGTAAATCTGAATAGAGTAGAAGATAATGTAGAACATGGAGGTCCAAATTTTCATAACAACCTTATAAAAGTATACTCTATCGATCATAGCAATAGTATCATAAGTTTGACGAGATCAAGCAGCTGAACAAGAGATGGTTGATCATTTCTGGTTCCTCCTGACAATTACACCGATAGTCTGCAATGTCACAAACTAAAACAAGAAAGTGAAAAAGATGCACTTGTTTTTGGATGCTCAATCATTTATGAAGATATCACCGATCCTCAATCCACCTTGATCCAATGGTTTTTGGATTTTTATCTCGGGCAATCAGATTTCCACTCCTTTTTTCTTGCCCCAAAAGAATCGTCTCCAAAGCTGAATTCAGAAGTCTGAAATTTGAGTTAGGAACTGTTAAGTGATTGGCCACAGTTATTAAAGATGATTTTGATATAGATTTATCATTTATTACAACTTAGTGCTGCCCAAATGGTGCTGAGAAAATTGCTACAAATAGATAAATATCTCAGTAGATAAATCATGAATCTTGATATTGCTACAAACGGATATTGCATCTCATTCAATCGCACGAGTAGAATGATGAAGATTTGATAAGACTCGTACATTGAATTTAGCATAGCAAGGTTCTATTCATTGGAAAACTGCATCTTCATGAATTCTATCTCCATCTCCAAATCACACCTCTTCTTCCTCTGATTCTCCACCTCCATCCTCAGATTCACAATCTCCTGCATCAGCTGTTCCTCCCTCGTTGCCTCGACCGGTTGTTGTTCGCCTCTGAGGAATGCAATAATCTGCCCCACCCTCTGCCTCTGATCATCCAAACTATCCCTCAAAGCCAACATTGTCTGCAGGACAGTCACCACTGCACCACCACCACCATCACTGCCTTCGACACCTCTTGCATTACTGCTCTCATTCTCCCCATCACCCTCCTCTTCAATTACATCTTGTTTGGCAGCCGCATCATCAGCTGGAAAAACAGGATCCAATTCAAACCCTTCCTCGTTGAAGTTCCACCCACTAATCCTCCTGTGCTTCACAATTTGCCCATCGGCCTCATCATCATCGTCGTCTTCACTACTTCTGCTCAAAGATCCGAGACGATGAATCTCCGCCCCCTTGAACCTCTGCTCAACTGCAGGAACTCCATGCAGAACATTCTTGACCAAGAAATTAGGTCCCTTGCAATTCTTGAAAAACGAATGCTTCAACAATTTCTCCGCGGTTGGCCTCTTCAAGGGGTCGTGATCGAGGCACAAACCAACCATATCCTTGAAAGACTTTGAAAATCTCTTACTCATGCTGGCCTTCGTCTTGTCATAGTGATCAGAGAAACGGAATTTCTTGGTTATTTTCATCATCATCGATTTGGATGGAGGGAGATGAGACAGAGGAGGCCTCCCATGGGCTAATTCCAAAGCAGTAATACCAAAGGACCATATGTCAGCCTTGATACCGTACCCTGTGTGAGAATGAATCACCTCCGGCGCCATCCAATATGGTGTTCCGGTGACATCGGTAAGCAGCATCCTAGACATTGAAGATGAGGATCCAGCCCAACCACAAGACAGACTCGACTCGTAAACTGAAGCTGAGACACCAAAATCGGCAAGCTTCACCATGCCGTTGGAGTCTATAAGAATATTTCCGGCCTTGATATCCCTGTGGAGATGGCCCTGGTCGTGAAGATAGGACAGAGCACTCAAGATTTCTTTGAGAACTGCGGCGATGCATGGCTCCGGTAGACCGTCTGGATATGACGAAGCAATGATGGATTGCAGAGAGCCACCGGACATGAAGGGCATGACCACCCAAAGAGAGCTTTTCACGGTGAAGGAGCAGTGGGCTCGGAGGATGCTAGGGTGGCACAGAAGCGTCATGATCTTGGCCTCACGTCTCACATTTTCAAAATCCATCTTCGACTTCTCAAGATCGATCGCTTTGATCGCTACCACAGAGGATTCCATCGGAATGCAGACGGCCTTATACACAATGGCGCTCATTCCTCTGCCGATTTCATCAAGAATCTGGTAGCAGTTTGAGTTGAGAGGATAGTGATCGCTCATCGCCTTTCTGAGAGAATCTTCTTCTCTACCTTCGCAAGCCATGAAAGACCAGCTTCTCGAATGGTTTCTTGTAGAGACAGAAAGTAAGAAATTTAAAGGTGATAGCTGCGTATGCAAGAGGTTTTTATTTTGTAACATGAGAGGTGGAAATTGAAAAGCAGATTTCTTGTGAAACGGAGATTCGTGCAGCGGTGAAAAGTGAAAGGATTCATGTGAGTTCAACTGCTACTTGATTAAATTTGATCAGAATATCTAAAACTTACTTTTAACTGGCAGGCAGATATATTCATCTCTATATACATTACCAGAAAAGCTAATTTAGCATAACTATTCATCTAGCTAGACATGAATATATACACTATCAAAAAGGCTTCACCTGCTCAAAGCATTTGACCTTGGGCTTTCTTCTGCTGCAACATGAACTCGTGACATCTCTCCGCTTTTCGCCTCATATCAGCGAGCATCTCTTCCTTCTCAGCAATGATTTGTTGAGGTTCGTATACCGCCAAGAAATCGAGCCATTCGCCCAACGTCATCTTCTCCAAATCCGCAACCATCTTAACATTTTCTTCTATTCCAATGTTTTTAAGCTCACAAGCTCCAATTTCTGATCTTTCTTTCTCTTCTTCCCGCTCCGGGTCTGGTTCTTCCTTCTCTGCTTCTTCACAAATTGTCTCCACAAATAGCTTCTTCGTGCCCCTTCCTCCACCTCTCGTCGACCTTTTGCCATCGACTAGACTCAAATCGACTACAATTTCTTCGACATTGTCTTCCTTTTTTGAGCTCCTCGTCCTCCTAGTGCTTACGCCTCTCGTTACTTGATTCCACTTGTCCCCAAATCTTTATTCTCTTCAACATTCAAATCATTGGCCGAATTCTCATTTCTCGCCGAATTTCTAGTCCTCCTAGGGCTCACGTTCCTCCCATGATTCGCCTCAACTTCGGTTTTCCCCACATCAGCATTATTATGTAACCCTAGCTCTTCAAACTCGTCAATTACCCCCAAATCGACGACCTGCTCTCTTACGCGCCGCCGGTTGCTCCTCCTCACCCCAGAACCGACTTCAGTATCCGCCCCGCTAACGATCCCCACCCTAATCGACGTTTTCTCGCCGATTTTGATAACGTCACCGTGGGACAGAGCAGCCGTTTCGAACGGCTCTAGCTGCGCGTCGTTCAGAATGCTGCCGTTGGAGGAATCGAGGTCGGAGACGGTCCAGCGCCGGTCGGCCGGCTCCGGCGTTTCTTCAGCTTGGATGAGCAGGTGTTGGAGGAGATTCCAGCGTCCTTGATAGCTAGCGTGTTGCCGCGTACAAGGCGGCCGATCTTCACCGCGGTTCCCGCCCTGAACTCTCTTGTGTTGCCCGATAAAGGTCCCTTTTCTATGATTAGCTTCAGCGTCGGTCCTTGGTCCCCTCCGCCGGCGGCAGACCTTCTGGGAGGCATTTGTTTTGGTTTCGTTGAATTTTTGAATAGGGTTAGTGATTTGGGGGAGAGTAGAGGGAAGGAGTTTTCGTTAACATATCTTTTTTTTGTTTGCTGAAAAGTTTGAATTCGATTTGAGCGCGATGCTGAAATTAGATACCAATAGGGGTGTGGCAACTTCTAAAGACTAATTGGACATTGAAATTTAGGGCTGACAATTTTCGACACGACACGATAATCTGACAAGAATTCGCACGAAATTATTGGGTTGGGGTCAAGTCTTATTGGATCCGTGTCCTTATCGGGTTGACCCATTAAGAACCCGATAATTTCGGGTTGGGTTCGGGTCGGATGCGGGTCGGATACGGGTAACCCATTAAGAAATAATATTATTATTTTTATAATTATTTAAAAATATATATATTAATTTAATTTTGTAATTTCTTATAAATTAGGTTTAAATAGTATAAAATGAATTTTAATGGTGTAAATTAGGTTAAAATTAAGGTTTAATCGTGTAATATTAGGTTTTAATAGTGTAATATCGGGTTCGGGTTGTTATCGTGTCGTGTCAACCCATATTATATCGTGTCGATAACGGATTCGTGTCGGGTGCGGGTCGTGTTCGGATTTGAAGGTAGCAGGTCGGGTTCGTGTTCGAATTTACAGTTTTCTTAACAGGTCGGGTTCAGGTTAGACCTTATTGGGTTGGGTCATTATCAGGTTGACCCGATAATGACTCAATCCGCACGATTTGTCAACCCTAGAAATTTACACTGCCAAACCGAAACCGAAATCGAAACCGAAACCAAAATAGTCCGCTATAATTTTGAAATTGGATTCGTTGAAAAGGTCTACGGGCAGGTTACAGTTCCGCCATCGGGTAATCGTACTCATCAGTTCGAAATTGGAATTGTTTCGAAACCAAATGCAATTATGCAACACAACTTGCAACTCCCTTTCAACTCAGTCTAATTTTATTTTTAATAAATTCTCTCTCATGCACGCATACAATCTCAATTGAATACAATTTATATGTCTATAAAGTAAATCGCACGTAATTCACATTATTTGTATTTAAAATAGTTTAGGTCCAACACCTTAAAACATGTTTCGTGTTTGTCACAGTACAGTTGAATGGTTACCATTTTTGGGGCTAGAACCCTAATTTTGAAAATTTGAGATTTCAAAATTATTTCAATTTTCTCTAGGAATACAAAATTAAAAGGTAAATTAATGTTTAGTGTAATAAAACAACACTTCCCCATTCGTGATTACACGTTTCATTTTGTCATTATTTATCTTAAATTACTTTAACTATGTATAGTAGTAAATTGGTCGTATTTCATCAATTAGTCTATTCACATTTTTGTTTCATCCTCTCGTGCATGATAGCTTCGAAATCTGCCTAGTAGGCAGTCACAGTAGAAGTTTGACAAATCTTAACCAAATTATTGTACTCCCTCCGTCCCGCACTACTTGCACCTATTTCCTTTCTGAGCGTCCAAGTTATTTGCACTCTTTTCATTTTTAGTAACAATTTATACCTACAGTCGTAATTGTTGACTTTGTCTATCACTCATTCCTTAATCTACGTGCCCAAAAGGAAATGTGCGAGTAGTGCGGGACGGAGGGAGTAATAATTTGATGTAAAGAAGTACTAGTATCTGACAATGATCAAGAATTCCTATAATGAGTTGTCTATATCATTTTATTGACCATAACGGAACATATCAGATGTTAGATGTCAGGTGAACAATCAGACATTATCATCACAGAAAGACGACAGCATCAATAGTAATAAAGTGATTGAAAAAATTTTAAACTCGAAAAAATCCAACCTTATGCGTCGTCCCCATTGAAGCGAGGGCTTCAAGAGATACGTGGGGTCAAGTCCAAGGAATTTGTGATTGTGTTGGTAGTTTGTGCGCACGAGTAGAATGCGGACCTATTAGTTTCCCTGCCTGAACCATTGATAGTGTAGCACGACTGCACAAGCAACATGCTCCCGACGTTGAGGGTCAGTAGTCGACTGACTCATGACTTCTTGATTAAATTTGGTGGCCATCACAACTTCGCTCTGAGCATGAAAACCCTTGCTTAAATGACCCATCATGACTCATATAGTCATATTCATGACAACGAGAAGGAAATTAAGACAGCTGGAGAAACCGAAGAAGAGCGAAATGTAGAAAAGGAGGACAGTAGTTTGAAGAGTGAGATGAAGGTCAATTCGTCGGGGATTATGAGCAGCGAAGCTTTTGATGCGCTGCCGATATCACAACCCTCCATGGATGCCGTCATAGATATGAAATTTGAGTACATGACTCAGGTAAATTAAAAGTTCTTTCTTGGAATAATTCGTAATGTTATCAATGTGTTCCAGATGAAGAGTAGTATGATTTTATCTTGAATTGCTGATAAAGATTCAAGCTAGATCAATTCCACCACTATTGGAAGGGAAAGATGTTCTAGGAGCTGCAAGGACAGGTTCTGGAAAAACGCTTGCCTTTTTGGTTCCAGCTATTGAATTGTTGTTCAACATACGTTTTACACCTCGAAATGGGACTGGTGTTATTATCATTTGTCCAACCAGGGAGTTGGCTATACAGGTACATGCTTTTCTTTCCCTTTTTCAATTATTGACATCATTTGGTTGCAGATAGATACTTTAATTTGAGTGTTCCTGTTTGAAGACATAACTTTAGCTAAATGATGCAGACACATGCTGTAGCTAAGGACCTTCTCAAGTATCACTCACAGACACTGGGATTGGGGATTGGGGGTGCAGCGCGAAGAGGAGAAGCAGAGCGGATTGTCAAGGGAGTTAACCTTTTGGTAGCAACACCTGGTCGACTTCTTGACCATCTCCAAAATACAAAGGGCTTTATATATAAAAATCTGAAGGTATGACTGCATCAGCTTCCATGTCCCAGCTAGGTTCTTATTTGCTTTGATTTAAATAAGTACTTGCTGCAATAAGCATTTCCATCATAGTATTGTTCTGTATTGAGGAAGCTTCTTTTTACATACCTAAAGAAGGATGCTCCTGATGAGCCTTGCCTATGCTGTAACCTACTTGCTGCATAGTATATCTTTCTAGTTCCTGCTACAGATCACTTCATCATTGTTGCAAAGTTTTAAATTCCGAGCTTCCCAAGACAATACGTCCTTGCTTGTCTAGTCTGTTTTTGTTGTCAGACGACTATTGGCTTACTTGTATGCTCATTTTTTGGAATATGCAGTGCCTTGTGATTGATGAAGCTGATAGGATTCTGGAAGCTAATTTCGAAGAAGAAATGAAGCAAATTATTAAAATTTTACCCAAGGTACATACCACTAGAGCTAAGTCGATTATTGAATGTCATTGCAATTGCTTTCATCTCGGTATTTCCTTCCAAGTATTCTAGTAAAATGACAATATTTGGATATTCTTGTGGTGTTTCTTATGGCAAAGAGTCTGCATGTCCTTGGTTGACTTATTTTGGATCATATTCTGTTTTAATGCCATTGGAATAATTGGTTTATATGCTTTGTGGTAATTCATATCTGACATTTTTAATATGCTCCCTTGTGTAGGAGAGGCAAACAGCTCTTTTCTCAGCTACACAAACAAAGAAGGTACATCTTTTTTTTGCAAGAGAAAGTCTTGGTGTTTCTTTGAAAAGAAACTAATAAACTGATAGGAGTCGAACATAAAAAATTGAAATGGTAATACTGAATTATCTCATGTCTGGTCTGCCAATGGTTTGGCCCAAAAATTAAGTTATCATATTTCACTGGAAATAAAAACAAAAGTGGAGCTTTCAGCTTATGGGATTTTGATGTATTGATTTGCTCTTTGACAATAAACTCAAGGAAACTGCATAAACTCATTTCAGGTTGAGGACCTTGCACGGATATCATTTCAGACAAAGCCAGTTTATATTGATGTGGATGATGGAAGGAAGAGGGTGCGGATGTTGTTTACTTTCTCTTTTGTTTATAAGGTAAAATATTCAACTAGTAAAACTAACTTAATATTGAATGGTGTAGGTCACCAATGAAGGACTGCAGCAAGGTTATTGTGTTGTCCCTTGTGCCAAGAGATTTAATCTTCTCTATTCCTTCTTGAAGAAAAATCTGACAAAGGAAGTCATGGTTTTCTTCTCATCTTGCAATTCTGTCAAGTTCCATTCAGAACTTCTTAGATACATTCAGATTGATTGCCAAGATATCCATGGAAAGCAAAAACAGCAGAAAAGAACGTCTACGTTTTTTGATTTCTGCAAAGCTGAAAAGGGTATCTTATTGTGTACGGATCTCGCTGCACGTGGGATTGATATTCCTGCAGTGGTATGATTTTTTACTTAAGGCGAGCCAGTCCTTATTTCAGAGACAATTTATATGCTGTTTGTGGTAATGCTGTATGCTGTATATCCGTAAAGTTTTTAGTCTTATGCTCATGACCACCCCTTCCTAACTTGTGATGTGAATGCCTTCAGGAATATATCCATAGAGTTGGTCGAACAGCTCGTGGTGCAGGTGCAAAAGGGAATGCTTTGCTTTTCTTGATTCCAGAAGAGCTTAGTTTTCTAAAATACCTCAAGGTAGGAGTCCTATGTGATTCCATGGAATATTACAATGACATTTAAATTGGCCACAGTAGAAATAATCAGATACACTCATTGGTGAACTGTGACCTTAATCTAGCTCTGTTGCTGGAGTCCTGGGCATTACCATTTTTAAATGAGTAGCTTCAACCAAATGCTAAACAGGAGTTGTTTGCTTAGTTAGTTAAAGTCCTTTCAGTTGATTAACATATGGAACTAAAGCTTCCTGTTCCTCTATCCTTGGACGTTCTTAAGGACACTGATGGCTGAAGATCTCTTTTACGTCTATAGTCATTCAGACCATTTTGTCTTGTTTTTTTAATTATTCTCTGAAAATGTGATTACTGGAATATCAGGCTGTAAAAGTGCCACTCAAAGAGTATGAGTATGATGAGAAGAAAATAGTGAATGCGCAATCTAAGTTGGTATGTTCTTGTTCATAAGGCTTTAGTTTCATTGTTTCTTAGAAAGTGCACTCCCTCTCTATCCTGTTTTGCTGAACACAGTCGTCGATATGCTTGTGATACAGATAAACATAATATCTGAAAACTATCATTTGAACAAGTCAGCCAAAGACGCCTACAGATCTTACATTCTTGCGTACAATTCACACTCTATGAAGGACATCTTTAATGTTCACAGGCTTGATCTAGAGGTATTTCATATCCTTCTAACTGAAACATTTGTCATGCATATACCCAAATAAATGTGTTATGGAACTTTTAAAATTTACGGTAACAAGGTACGTATACGAATGATTTCTCAGACAAAATTTTACTGTGATATCCCCAATAGGATTTGGCAGAAAACAATTAAGGGTGCGTAGTCTTAGTTATTAGTTCCTCGTATACTTCACATCTAGTTGATTTGGTCTACTAAACTTAATATCAATTTTTTGTGCATAGGCATATAAAGTTATGTTAAGGGCATCCACTACACTGTCCCCCATCATCCCTTAACCGTCCCTTAAACTACTATTTGAGGGCCCCACTGTACTTTATTCCTCCATCCCTTAACTAAGGGACGAAACCTGCAACGCTCCGTCCCTTAAATTACTATTCATTCAATTTCAGTTTTTTATTTTTTTTCCAACAAATTCAATTAAAAAAACAAACTTCATTAAATAAAATAAAATTACAACTTAAAATCCTAAAAAAATACATAATTAAATTCGTGCCAAAATAAATAAAAAAGACATAATTTAACTTTGTATAATTTGATGCTCTAAATTCAATTAAAAAAACAAGCTTCATTAAAATTAAAACAACATTAAAATTAAAAAAAATAGAAAAAAGACATAATTAAAATCCAAAAAAATTAAAATGACATAATTTAATTTTCTCCGTCAAAGTTTTCCCAAATGTGCTCAATTAGCCTCTTGGAGTTGGGCGTGGGCGCTAGAGTCGCGTGTCCTTGCCCAAATAGACAACCGTTCTTGTATTGACGGATGCGCTCCACTTCGCGGCGGACTACTTGTCTCATCAGCGAAAGAAATCACCGGAGCTCATCCAGATATCAATCAGTTTTGCAACCAGGTTTGTTGAATCAATTCCCCCACAGAGTACTTCTGTAACACAATTTTGGAGCTCCAGTTCATGTTTAATCGGTAGATGCTACAACTAAGAGCATCTGCAACGGTGGACGGACGGTGTCTGTCCGTCCGTGCCGCTAGTAAGGACGAGCTCCGCCGCCGCTGGCACGGCGCTGCTCGATGCATCGAGCACGTCCGTGCCAGCGAGCAGCTGACGTGGCGCGCAGCGATTGGGCAATGACATAGCAGTTGCCTTTGAATTTTTTTTAATTAAAAATCGGTTTTTAATTAAAAAAAATGATTAAAAAATAAGGAAAAAATATTTTTCCACTTCCCCAAAAAAATATATCCATTTTTTACTGTTTTTTTACCACTTTTTATTTTATTTTTTTCTCCAAAAAATACACATTTTTATCTATAAATACCCCCACTTTCACACCCAAAAATTCACACCACACTACACAATTCTGATCTTCATTCTCACATATCCATTCTGATCTTCATTCTCACATATTCATTCTGATCTTCATTCTCACATATCCATTCTCAATCTTTCTTCCACTCCTACAACATAACAATGTCCGGCCAAGGCAATAACCCCCGAGCTCCCACGGTTGGAACCCCGAATGGTTCTCTTCACAACCGTTTCCTAGTCCAGAAATGGAATATTCGGCCCCTCCTCAAACCCAAAGTTCGGGCGTTCCGGGTGACTACCGGCCATACCCAATCGACGACCAAAATGCCCCCGAAGGGCAATACGGATGGACACCTGAGCCTAGGCCGACCGCCCCATCCCAAACTCCGACTCCTCCTACTCGCGGTGTCCGCAGCGGAGATGGATAAATTGTTCGCGGAGTACTTGGAAATTTTCGAAGATCCGGTGGTTGGCACGAACCAATCCGACGATCACTTTTGGCGGCGCATTGCTCGCCGGTACAATGAAAACCGGCCGCCGGGAACAATCGAGCGCAACGAGAGTATGGTGCGCAACGTCATCTACCGAGCCAACGAAGAAATTAGCAAGTTCAATGGTTATTTCCTCCAGGAAGAGCGGCCGGAGCGAGGTCGACATCATCACTGCCGCGATGAGCACCTACCAATCCATGAACTACAAGCCATTTAAGTACCTTAACGTTTGGCAGGAGACGCGGAAATCCCTATCAGACGCCGGCTCCAAAGAAGTGGCTAGCCAACTCGCCGGAGCTAACTTGGGTAGCCCCGACGCCGGCCCGAGCGGTTCCCAACGCCGACCGCAAGGAAGGAAGAAGGCGGCGGCCAACCACCGTCGCGCCGCGGCTGCAACCGCCAATGCTCCTGAACCCACTCCCGTTCCCGTTCCATATGCGCCACCTCCACCCAACCAACTCGTTGTGGACCTCTTGGCCCAACTCAATATGGCCGATAGGTCAACTATGACCCCTCGCGACTTCGATCGCATGATGTCATGATATTGGGCCTCCAAAGACAATTGGGGGTAGTGCAGCCGGATGAGTAGTCTTCCACGGGGGTATTTTTAGCTTTTAATTATGTAATTTTTAATTATTTGGAGTTTAATTATGTACTATTTAATTTTTAGGATTTTAATTATGTCGTTTTTATTTTATTTGTCATTTGTAATATTATTTAGGTTTTTTAATGAATTTTAATATTATGAAAATGTTCTTGTTTAATTTAATCTTAAATTGAATTGTGTTCTTCCTTGCGGAAGAGCAAGGAAGAGCACAGCTGTGGGTGTTGTGCTCTTGCCAGAGAGCAGACAGAAAAAGTGGGGTCGGGCCCACAACCGTCTTCAGCAAGGAAGAGCACAGCTGTGAGTGTTGTGCTCTTGCCAGAGAGAGCAAGGAAGAGCACAGTTGTGGGTGTTGTGCTCTTGCCAGAGAGCAGACAGAAAAAGTGGGTCCGGGCACGGTTGTGGGTGCTCTAATGTATGAGCAACAATTTCTTGACTTTTCATTGAATTATTATCGTCTTGTTCTAGATGCCTTTTGCATTTATTCGTAGAATTAACCATATGTTCTTTCATCAAAGTGAATGAACAGGAGATAGTGTAGCCTAGAGTTGGAATTTGGAAAGTTGGAAGATGTATGTTTAGTTGGATCACTGGAAATATTCTGACTACAGTAATCAGTGTGTACTAGTACTACAAATTGTACCATTGTCATTTTTCGTTTCAATACAATTGACACTTGTTTGTCTCTAACCCATAAATCTTTACATTAAACAAAATTATATAAGAATAGGGGAAATGGCCAAGCCAACCAAACAGGCTTTCAGAAGCTAAGCAAATTGGAGAAAACCAACCAAATCAGAAGCTAAGCAACTTGGAGAAAACCAACCAAACAATAATTGAAATCAGAAAACACAATTATCAGAATGTGGGAAGAGAATTATAGCTGCCTATCAGAGAAGGTTCAAAGATGAAGTGACTGATACTGGAAAATAATCATTTCCAGAGCCCTCTTTTCTTATTTTCATGTTCTTCACAAGAACCATGACCAGAGGGTTGCAGTTAGCTATCTCGATGGTTTCGAGAGTTAGGATGTTTTCAATCTGCAATGGCATCTCCTTCATTCTGTAGCAGTGCCTCATGATTAGGCGCTGAAGGCGGGGGAAGCAGTTTTCATCACCACTTGTCCAGTGCACAAGATCAATATCTTCAAGTAGTAGAAATTTGAGACTCCGGAACTCTCCAACTTCTGTTTTCCATTGCGGTCCGCGAAAGGCTAAACATCTTAGCTTGAGCACTTGAAGATTTGGCAAAGAACCAATTGCACTCATGTACTCCCAAGAATGTCCTAAGCCAGACAAGCTCAACTTTTTGAGACTCATAGGGAAACTTGAAGTGGGATTAACAACTTTAAACCGAGGCCGAGGATTCACAACCACACATTTGAGAGACTCCAGCTTATTAAGAATCGAAATATGCTCCAAGCAGCTTAGGATTTCTCTAGAACGAGGCTGTAACTCAATATTGATGGCGAGTTTCTTCAATTTAGGGATGCTTCTGAATGTATCCTCGGTACAACTATGGCCTTTCACATGAAGCGTCAATAGCTTTGGTAGCTCTTCTCCATCACTTGGGTCTGGCAGATTGCTCCCCATGATCCAAAGATGCCTCAGTTCTTGCATATCCCATATATCCTTAGGCAAACAAGTCGGATCCCTCACAGATGTGATGCTTTGATGCTCATTGATGATCAAACTCTGCAGATTTTGGAGCTTCGATAAGAAAGAAGGGAGGTTCCCATCATGAGTCAGGGCAAGGTACTGTAAGTGCAACAGTTTGCGAATCTCACTCGGGAACTCATAAAAGCGGACTGAAAGAGCATCCAACACCTTGAGGAACATCACATCAAAACATAATGGTACTGGATATTGAAGGTATTCACCAGTACAAAGGAGAGAACGCGTTGTTGATGCAGCTGCTATTGAGTCATACACCTCCTTTATGCCAAATAAAATGTTGTTTTGGACTGAAACTCTGCGTTGGCTTTGCATGCAGTCTTCATCAAAATCACTCAATTTGTTGAAGACATGCAAAAACTGGTTCTTGGCAGCTTCTTTATTGCACAAGGACCAATAGGCTGAGTGAAGTTTGCAGGATTTGATTCCGTTGTTGGAGCTGCGCTTGCAGATGATAACCAGACTTCTGTGGACAAGCTCCTTGAGACATTTCAAAGCAAAATCTTCACAAATCTGGCTTGGTTCAAGAAAATCCTCAGCAGTCCACAAGTTAATGAGCTTTGTGAGAGGAATCTCACAATTCTGAGGGAAAACTCCCATATACAGAAAGCATGCTTTTAAATCTTGTGGCAAGTACTCGTAGCTCGAAGATAGTACCTTTGAAATTGTTTCATATGCATCTGCAAAAGTACTATCATTTCTTTTGTGTAGTACATCTTCCCAATACACTGGATCACGGTTTGCGGATTCACTTAGAGTGTGGGCCATTGCGAGGATTAGAAGAGGAAGACCTTCACAATTCTCCGCGATGTTCCTTCCAACTTTCTCGAGGTCTGGCGGGGAATAGTCCTCGCCAAACACATTCTGGCGAAGCAAACTCCAACTATGTTCCTTATTCAAGAGGCGCATATTGTGAGCAACATAAATTGTATCGACGGGAGAAGGTACTTTCTGTAGCCTGGTTGCTAGTAAGAGACGGCTTCCATTATCATTCCCAGGGAAGAAATTCATCAAGTAGCCCCACTCCTTCGGGCTCCATATATCATCCAATACTACAAAGTATTTCCGACCATACAAAATTGTGTACAAACAGTCGGCCAATGTATGCTTATCTTCATCATCCGCATACGAAGCTGTGGGATCTATCTGAGAAAGAACATCCACCAGAACATCTTCTATTCTGCGGGTTGGGCCTAGGCTCACCCATGCTGTCAAATCGAAGAGGTGGGTTAGATCTCGGTGAACTTCTCTAGCAAGAACAGTCTTGCCGATTCCTGCCATTCCAACAATTGACACAATCTTGCATTTTGTCTCAGGATCTAGAAGCTTATCTTGGATTTCTTCACATTGATCTGATAACCCAACCACTGTTGACTTAAAATCGGGAATGGTGGAAACATGGCCATCGGCATCTTCATTATTGTCTAACTCTCTGTTATACTCCTCTCCCAACTTCTTCGCGATTTTCATAAATGAATCAATCTCTTCCTTTACGCGCTCATCGCTGGGGCTGTCGGAAGATGGGAGAGAGAGAGACGAGCCATATGATTGAATAACGTCTTCTAGTTTCCACACCGCCTCTCTTATTTTTGTATCTAAATCCTCAAACACGGACCTTTTGGTGCTGCTGGTGGTGCTGCGATCCAATCTTTGGAGGACATGCTCTAAGAACTCCAGCTCCTCAGCTGCAGATTTTGTGATTTGGGGATCAATTGTGGGATTTATGAGGCGCTCGATGGAATGCCTGAGAGAAATCACGGCAGCATAAGCCATGATTCTGTTTTGATCGCTTAGGTTTACGTTGACAAACAAGTGTTTAGCACCCAGAAAATAAAAAGAAAAAGTGGAGAAGAGAGGCGTGAGATTCTCACTCTTCGTTCAACATTATTTTTTAGACATTGTTGGTGTGTATACCACTTCCGCTCCTTCGTCAGTATTTTCCCGGTTTAATTTGACAATTTTAAGAAATATAAAAAATATTTAATAAAATTAGTAAAATTAGGTCTCGTATTTATATATTAGTTTTATAATAAAATGTGAGTGTAATAAAATAATGAAAAAGTAAGGATCATTTATTAAAAATGAAAAAAAATAAAATAAACAATATTTTGTGAATGGGCTAAAAAATAGTAAAACAAGACAACATTTTGGAGAGAGGAAGGAGTAATAAAAAGGCATATTTTGAGCTACTTTGGAGTTTGGAGAATATAATTTGCCTTTATTTTTGTTTTGTTTTGAGCAATTGAGCCGTAATTATAATTTGATAATGTAAGATTATCTTTCTAGTGATTGGTGGATAGATCATCTATAATCTATCGCAAGTGTACGATTCAATTACAATATAGCTAGAGACCTAGAGTAAGCAATAATTTTGTATCGACAAAGACTATGATGCTCAAAATACTGCAATTAACCTCTTATACTCATATTATTACAGTAAGATAGAGTTTATTAACTTACAAAACTAAGAAATGATAATTAAGCAATTAAAGCTTATGAGGTAAATCAATCAAACGAGAAATCCTAGGCACTAATTTTAATAAATATTTTACGGAGTAAATAAAAATATATGGAATAGCAAATAAAATAGGGATTTAGAGCTGGGCGCCATATCCTCTTCCACAATGGGGCGCCCTCTATCTTCCGCCACATCAACATTTTATCCTCATACCCTTCCACCTGTAGTGAGATGCCTTATCATCTGCCTTATAGTTTTTATAATTCTATTTTGTATTTAATTTTTATGTTTGCAAATATGTCAACCAAAATAAATAAAAAGCACCACAATTTAAAGGCAAATTCTACATTTACTTAATTAAAAAAAAGTTATAAAAGTGGAAATAAAAAACAAGTGCAATACAAATAAAGAGACTAGTCTAAAGCATTCCTAACTGGCGCCGGAGATTCTCGATCATCTGCTTGAGGTATTCGGCTTCAGCCGGGTCGTTCGTCTGTCTGAGGGCGTTGTGCGTGTCCAACAACGACCTCTGGTTGGCGGCCCTCACCAATTCCCCGTCGGCACTATTCGGATTTGGGAACTCACCCATATTCATATTGAAAATATGGGAAGTGAAGAGTGAAGATAGAGTGAAATATAGGAGAGTGAAAATGGAAATGTTGAATTGTTATATATATATATATATATATATATATTTGGGAAGGAATAAAATTTAAAAAAATAGAAAACGTGTTCTATCGTCCGCGGTATCGTCAGCGTGACCCACAATGGTGCGGACGATACGTGTCGAGAGGCCTATCGTCCGCAGAAGATGCATTATGCATCGTCCACATAGCTACAGTGGCGGACGATAGCACGCCTGATGCATTGGGCGGACTATCGGTATAAAACCATCCAAGTATATGCTTTCTTTGTTAGTGCTTTCGATAGAAGATACTCCATCAGGGCATTAGCAATGGGGCGCCCTAAGGCGCGCCCTAAGGCGCGCCCTATGGCGCGCCACGTCAGCAGTTTTATCCTCCTACCTCCCCACCTGCAGTGGGGCGCCCTAAGGCGCGCCCTAAGGCGCGCCCTATGGCGCGCCACATCATCATTTTATTTATTTGTTTAATTGATTTAAATGTTTTCAACTAACAATTAATAACGAGTAAATAAAAAGGTCGAAATAACAAACGGGGACACATTAATAAAAAAAGAAGTTACACCGTTCAACTTACAAAAAAAAAAACTAAGTCGGTGCAATTCCCAACTTCCGACGCAGTTCATCTATCAATGCCCGGAGGTATTCGGCTTCGTCGGGGTCGGTACACTTCTTGAGGGCCTTGTGCGTCTCCAACAACGTCCTCGCCATCGACGCTGTCGCCAACGACGAATACACTTCGGCTGCCTGGGGCGGGAGCATTTCCGGGAGCGGAGGTGGGGTTGCAGCGGTCGAGGATGAGGTCGCGGCCGCCTTCCCTTTGGCCTTCGCAGCCTTGACGCCGGGAGGACGTCGGGAGGACATCGGTGTGCCGGAACCGCTGTCGTCCACGTACAACCGGTTGAGGTCAACCGGTTGATTGCCGCTGCCGCTGCTCGTGTAACCACCAACTTCGGTGGTCTTCATCCTCTTTGGCGCACTAGTGTGCAGAATTCCACCTTGGAATTTCTGCTTGTCCCTCAAAAGCGTCCAGATGGCCTCGTGCTTGAACTCGCCGAACATCGACCGGTACGACAATATCGCTTTAGCACGCACGTCTTCCCAGCCATCGACCGGGAGGGGGCGACTGGTCGGGTTGGAGACGGCTCCATGTCCGACAACCCATACGAGTCCGTACTGAAATCGGGATCGTATTGGGCGTTGGTGTCGAACGAACGATATTGGCCGGGTTCTGTACCCGGCCAACGCGCATCTCCACTAAACATAGGACTATTTGGACTTGAAGCCATTTCGTAGTAATTATGTAAATGTAAGTTTCGAAAGTGAAATTGTGAAATGAAATGTAAAACGAATGAACTCTATTTATAAAACAACCAAACCGCGTGCCATCGTCCGCGACCTATCGTCCGTGTACGCCACAATGGGGAGGACGATGGCGCGCCCGATGCCTATCGTCCGCAGCCATCGTCCGTGTACGCCACAATGGGGCGGACGATGGCGCGGACGATAGGCATCGGGCGCGCCATCCTCCGCGCCCTTAGTATCGGCCGCGACGATCGTCCGCGACCTATCGTCCGTATCCGCAATGGGCGCGGACGATCGATGGCGCGGACGATGCGCGCCATCGGGCGTGCCATCGTCCGCCCATTGCGGATGGCCTCAGTTTTATAAAAGTAAAAATTCTTTTCGTTTTATACTGTTTTTTAAAAATAGAAAATATTTATTTTAGGAAACTTCCGTCTTTATACAAGTGAGATCCATTTTTCATTAATATACCTTTTTCTTTCTATCTCTCTTGCTTACTAATTTTGTATTAAAACTTGTGTCGTTTCAAAAGTTCCTATTTTTATAAAACGGAGGGAGTACTACTAAAAGACGTAATTTAGAATATTACTCCTACTATTTTTTATTTACTTTATGAATATATTAAGTTTATAGCATATTGTTTCTTAAACTATAATTACTAGAATACAATGACATATGTAATATGTCTAAGTCAAAACTATAGGCAGAGGAGAAGATTACAGCACTAAAATTAATGAAAAGAACATTTCTCTTAACATGTTAAAGAAAATCAAATATAGATACTTCAATTAATTCAACATCTAAATTTTATAGTACTATGTTTTAATTATTACTCCAAACTATTAAACATATCGAATTGTAGAATCATAAATAGCTAAAAAAATTAGCCAGTTATTTCCAATTAGTAAATTATGGTTTCTATGAATGTAAGCAGAGAGAGGGAGACCCTGAACCCTAAATTAGGGAGGGAGTGTTTAGGGAGGGAGGGAGTGTTTAGGGAGGGAGGGAGGGTTCTATTGTTAACTCAATACTTAATTACTAACTATAATTAAATAATAGCTATTAGATATTCAAATCAAGGGCCTAGATCATCAGCCCCCAGAATGTCAATACGATCAACAAAAAACGTCAATAAGGGTATTAAGGTCAATTTACGACAAATTAGTTATAACTAACTTTTGGAAAATATCTCATAACTTTAAAACACAATACAACTTTCTCGATTTAAATTATGTTTTCGCACAACATATATCAAATTAAAAATAATTTCATAAGAATTCTAACGAGATCTCACTTGCATATGTTCCGATGTCAAAATTTGAAAAAAAATTCAAAATTTTTTAATTTTTTCGTACATCAACAAATGTCAACATAGTATATAAAATATGTCAATATAAGCAATGTGTTAACATTCTCAAAGCATTATATTGACATTCTCAAAGCATTGTGTTGATATTTTTGAAACACTATAGTGTCATTTTCATCCAAAACCCTAATTTGATAGTTTTTTTTTCTTTTTCAATTTAATTAATAAAAATGAAAATTACACATGGCAAATTTTAGACCACAAGATTTCTAAAACTCTATGATCTTAAATTAGTTATAGTTAATAATTAAATGATGAGTTAGTAATTGATCGCTCCTCTATACAGAGAGTAGTATTAATCTACACTCAAGTGACAAACAACACATATTCACGAATAATAGATAAAATATCGTATGTAAGTACAGTAACGGAGTAGTACTCCATTCATTCATGATTCACAATCTTAACAAATTATCATCATAAATTCACTGTCTAAGTTTTCCTTTTAGCTAAATATGCATTAGAAATCTGGATATTACCATAAATAACATTATAATAGCACACATATCAATCATTACAGACGAGAATTTGAAGCCAAGCCAAAGAAATTCACAAATTCATCACTGTCAAGAGCAATGAAGGAGACTAGTCATTTGTAAACTACACCGACAAATTACAACCATAGCATCTTTGGTTTCCAATGTTTATGGAGATTTGAAGTTAGATGACTTCTCACATCCAAGTTACACTACTTGATACAAGCCTGGTTCATCGATCTATCAAAAGACCAATTCACTGCTATAATGCAGAATTCTCTTCCCGAATCACAACCTACGAAGGAAAATAACATTTTTGTGAGTGTAAAAATGCAGTTGAAAACTATGCAATCAAATGGTAAAAGATTGAATATTTGATTCACGTCATTGAAGACTTCAATGATGGCTTATGCTGCTGTGCTTTTTCTCTTATACAAACAATAAACCTCATCCTAAAAACTCTTCTCATATTATTTTCTAATTCTTAGAACTCACATACAAGACCATCATCACATCACTATAACAAGTGGTAAAATAATCCATACAAGACCATCACCCTAAAGGTAATGAAATTGGTGCATTCTAGAGTTTGCCAAGACAGCTAGAGATTGAGCAATAGGCTTATTTAAGCTCTGTTAAATATATAAAATAGAGTAGCATCATCTTGATGTATACGATTGAGAAGATTTTAAAGCTTACCTAGACAACGAAACCGGGAAGGGTATAATCTATTCATAAGAACAATATATACGAACTTGAAAGCCCTGTCTCCCACCGTCGACCTCCTGTTCTTGCTTGATTACCTCTGCTGATTCCACAGCTTGAGGACTGCAGTCAACCAGTTCGATCAGCCCAAGGGTTCCTATGAACCCAATATCCGAAGGGATCTCCTCCAACTCATAGCAATGCCTTAGATACAGTCGCTCGAGCCCCGGAAAGTGGGTATGATCAGCACTCCACCTCTTAAAATTGAGGTATTCAATCAGCATGAACTTGAGCTTCTCAAACACACAGTGGTTTTCCAGGCACCATTCTTCGCCATTGAAAGCAAGCTCTCGCAGTTTCAAGACTTCAAGATTCGGCAGTGCAGCAACAACTTCCATTGCATCCCAACGAAGTCCACAACCACTTAAACTCAGCTTCCTCAATGTTTGAGGAAATGAAATTTCAGGCTCAAATTCAACTTGTTTGTTAGGGCTGGGATGCAAGACAGTGAACTTGAAAGCTTCGAGCTGCTCCAGTTCGTCTAAATAAAGGCCTATAACACCTGGTGCTTCGGCCCACACACTTAATTTTTTCAAACTAGGCATTCTTCTAAGAACATCCCTAGTGCAAGAAGCAGCATTGATGTATGAAAGAGTTTGAAGATTTAAAAGCAAGGCTTTGTTTTGAGGAATGTTTTGTGGTAGAGCAGGAAAATCAATTTCTGTAAACCAGAGATGCCTCAACTCCGGCATCTCCCAGATTTCATCCGGCAAGAAAGATACCCCAATGAATATGAGCTTGGGTTTCCGACGAACCATGAGGACCTGGAGTTTCTGGAGTAGGGATATCTCTGGAGGAAGTTCGTCATTGTAGGTAAGGGAAAGGTATGTCAAATGAACAAGTTGAAAAAATTCATCAGGAAACTCAACAAAGTAGACTGTGAAGGCATCCAACACTTTGAGAAGATCGAATGTTAAACAGTAAGGCAATGGGTGGTGGTGATGGGGTCCTAGGTAGAGAAGAGTGCGTGCAGATGTGATTGTTTTTGTGGCCTCGTAAACTTCTTCGAGGCTCATGAGAAGGTTTATGTGAACGGACACCCGCCTCTGTTTCTTCATGCCTTCTTCTAGTATCTGATTATACTTCTTCCTGCAATGGAAGAACTTCTCTTTTCCGGATTCTATCTCTGCCAATTGCCGTAAACTATTTTGCATCCTGCAAACTTTGATTCCACCATTGGAGCTTTTCTCGCTAATTGCGATGAGATTTCTGCCTATAAGATCCTCCAATGCTTTGTGTGCCACGAGTTCCATGGTTTGTGTGGGCAGTGATGGTTTTGGGAAGAAGCCTTCAGCAACCCAAAGTTTGATGAGTTTAGAGACACGTATCTCAGCATCTTCAGGGAATGCTCCCATGTAAAGGAAGCACCCTTTGAGATAAGCAGGCAAGTTATTGTAACTGAGAGACAAGATCTCCATGTAAGAGACGTCACCAGTTGCAGCAAAACCAGCAGTATCTTGTTCAATCCGTTTCCAGTAGTCGGGGTCCAATCTCTCCCGAGAGAGTAGGCCACCGATCACCGTAATTGAGAGAGGAAGACCCTTACAGTTGTCAGCGATTCTCCTTCCAGTATCCTTCAAGTGAGCAGGGCAGGCTTTGGTAATTTCATCCTTGTAGTCTTCAAGTTTATCACCAAATACCCTATAACACAGCAACTCCCAACTGTGTTCCAGCCCCAGCGGCTTCATCTCATGAACAAAACTAGAGGTTTTAACTGTTGCAGCCACAGTGGAAAACCTGGTGGTGAGAAGAATTCGACTGCCGTTCTTGTTATCCGGGAACGCCGATCTCACCTGATCCCAAAATATTGAATCCCAGACATCATCCAGCACGATCAGGTACTTCTTACCGTACAATGTCTCATACAGTTTAAGGAGCAATTTGTCCTTGTCGTCTTCATAGCCTCTGATGATGTTTATGCTACTTAAGATCTTTAATAATAACGTTTGGTAGTCGACGCCTTGTGATACATGGGCCCAAGCTTGAATCATGAAACTTTCCCTTATTCGTTTGTCACTGTAGATACTCCTAGCAAGAGTCGTTTTACCGATGCCAGGCAGCCCAATGATGGGAATCACTACAAGCGCATCTACTTCAGACTGCACACAATCTATCACCGTTTTGAAGTCTTCCTCGTGCCCCACGATCTTATCTCTGCCGCTGATTTTGAACGAATCACTCACCAAGACAGGATCCTCGGCTAACACATCCTGAGCGTCTCTGGTCTCCTGCTCCATATCGGCAGCATCTTTTTCTACTAGTTGTATATCGACTTCAAGCTTCTTCATAGTCATTTCATGTGGCGAATGGCCTCTGACCCAATAGTCAACCTCGTCTTGAGCTGCGTAGATGGCTTCTCTGATTCTAGTTTGCAAATCCTTCATTTTCTCTCCTTTTGACTTGGGAACTAAGGGGATTTTTTCGAGAGAGGATTGCAAGGAGCAGACGTTCTCATGGAGGAATGTGATTTGACTCTTAGAAACGTGAGGAGGAAACTGCTCGGAACCCAGCAGCTGCTCCAGAGTATGCCGGAAGACAGCGACGGCGGAATAGGCAGCCATTGTTTGATAAGATTGAAAAATAAAATGTGGTTTTTAGACCACGTCCAAAAACCTAAAGACAGAATCCGACGTAGATGGGGAAAGAGAGAGAGAGAGAGATTGATGGAAAATGAGTAGGGGTGAATCAAGGGTGACAATGGCGAGAAAGGATCTTGCCGAGAGAGAGAGGGCGCTGGTGAGAAGTCAAAAGATAGAAAGCTATGGCATGCGAGGGAGAAGAAACATGGACCCTTCTGCCTTTTCTTTTCTAGTTGGGTCCAGACTTGGCCGGGTGAAAAGTAAAGTTGCCGGAGGAATAAAGAACTAAACAAAAGTTAATTTAATTGGGACATTCCAGTCAAGAATAGAGTACTACTCCCTCTATCCGCAAATAGGACTTCTATTTTTCCATTTTAGTCCGTCCGCCAATAGAAGTTCCGGTTCACTTTTACCATAAATGGCAATAGGGCATCACCTTCCACTAACTCATTCCACTCACATTTCATTTAAAATTAATATATACAAGCGGCACCCCTATTCCACTAACTTTTTTCTCACTTTTCTTAACATTTCTTAAAACCCGTGCCGCCCATAAATGAGACTCCTAATGACGGACGGATGGAGTATTTTTCGGAGGGAGTACTTTTCTTTGTACATCCTCTGTTCTCATATTTTGCTTTTTTGTTTGTCACGTGAAAAAATATAAATTTTTTAAATGTTCTTTTCACATTAATATAATATAGTAAGTACTTTTCTTTTTTCGATTAATACATAAAACATCTCCTAAAATTTCATATCATCTTTCTCTCCTCTCTCTCTAGTACGTTAAATGAACAAGTTGAAGAAATTCATCAAGGAAGTGTTCGAAGTAGACTGTTACGGACGTACTCCGCAACGTATCGGGGAGGCTATCTTCTCGTGATTTGTGTGATTGCCGGCGGCCTTGAGGGCTCGTCGAATTAGTTCGAAAACTTGCTGGCGCGGGGGATTCCCATCGGCAGCTTAGGTTTGCACAAGGATGACTTGATTTGCAAGAACGGTTTGGGCAAAATATTTCATTGATAAAAGTGTTCAACAAAATAGCCCTATTTATAAGACTAAAAACCCTAAGGTTGGTTTGACCTATCCTAATAATTCAGGAAAGAACCAACAAAGAAAACCCGAACATGGCCTTATAGTTTGGCCCGCCCGATGCAATAAAATATAAAATAGTTTCAAAACATAAAAAAGGAAAAAGATAAAGAAATTGCCAAAAATAACATTAAAGCTTGTCGCCTCTACTTGGCGACATAATCTCCTAAGCGCTCCGGCGCTTTGATCCCTTCCCGCGGCCTCAACTTTCTCTTTGTCATCTCTCTTTCTTCATCAACTCCCTTCGATCCCTCCGCTGGATCGAGCTCTGCTTCTCTCTCCTCATTCGACTCCGAAACTTTATTTGTGTCTTCATTAGCTCCTTGTCATCTGTAGTCTTTGGTGTGTCTGTTGTGCTCCTAACAACTCCCTCTCGTAAGAATCCACCTTGTCCTCAAGGGGAAGATCCGGAAAACACTCTAAGAGTGGAGCAGTGGTTCCCATGACATTGAATCAGAACCATCTGACAAGCAAGACATGTTTAGTCTCTTCCCCATCATGCCAAACCACCTTCAAATCGACGATCCGCACTGGAGTAGCGATTGGGCGATCGCCCAAAAACTGCTCCGGAAGTCCCACACCCTCTGGCGGTCTGTCGCCTGCAACGAATTCCTTTAGTAAGCTCACATGAAACACGTTGTGAATACGACTTCCCTCCCCGGCAAACGTAGACGATATGCCACTGGTCCCACTCTCTGGAGGACCTCGAAAGGACCATAAAATCTCATTCCCAACTTCGCCGACAGCGGTTTGGCTACCGAATGTTGACGATATGGTTGCAACTTCAACCACACCAAATCACCCTCTTCAAACTCCACATGTCTCATATGCTGATTTGCCGAGTCAGCCATGATCTGCCTCGCGCGTTCCAAATTGCGCCGCAGCTGGACAAGAAGTTCCCCTCTTTGTCGAATAATCTCCGCAACCGTCGGGGGTGTTTTAGCAGACGGCGGAGACACCACTAGGGACGGGGGGTCTCTACCATAAAGAGCACAATAAGGAGATGTGCCCAAAGCTGCATGATGGAAACAATTCAGTGCCAGTTCAACCCATGGTAAAAAGTTCGACCATGGCTGTTCCGCACCACCGTGGATATTCTTATGCCATTTGCACTGGCTAGGCTTACATAAACTGTATAATATAGATATAAATATAAACTACAATAATAGTAAATGTTTAAAATTTTGGGGGCCAAGGGCCCCCTTGGGCCACATGTAGCTTCGTCCCTCAATGTGATTACATCTTTGTTTATGGACTATCCATGATATTTTTAAAGTTTAGGAACTGTGTGCATGCGAAACGCATAGTTTAAAGACCATTTGCGTAGTTGACTCAAACATTTTTTTTAGTAAAAACTAGCCATTTTTTGCATGTTTTTTTATATTTTTTTTTATATTTCCACAATTACTATAAATACACATTTTTCTCACACCAAAACACTCTCTACATCTTTACCTCCTTCATTTTTCTCCACATCGTCGTCTCTATCATTGTGCAAAAATATTCGGTAAAGGAAGCCAAGGAGAGATTAAGAAAGTGGCTGGAGCTGTAGGAAGGGAACAAGGTGAATCAAGTCAGACGACCCCCACTCAAGTGCCAGACAAAAGTTTAATTGCCATGTTCTTCGTAGCCATGATTGCCGACACTTCTCGCATGATGCCATAGCACATTTTGAAGCACTAGAGAATCTTAGCGTTCAATTGGGATTTCCGCCACAGCTGCTGACAGAGTAGTTATTTCAGATAAAAATATGTACTTCCTCCGTCCCATTCAAGATGCCCACCACTTTTATTCGTAAAGTAAAATATATTGTTAAATCCGAACCAGTCAACTATGTACATTTAATCATGGACAGAGTATTTCGATATACACATGATAATTTCGTTTCATTTGTTGATAATATCAAATTAGTACTATTAGAAATCATTTAGAGCATCCACAACGGTGCTCTTGGCAAGAGCACGAGCAGCCGACTTGGCATGCTCTGGTTGGTCGTTGGTTTATCATTTTGTATTATTATTTAAATTGCAATTTTTATTGTGCAAACATCACTGACTATGATAGAGTGTTCTATGATATGTCACCGATTATGGGTTACATGAAATATTTCCATGTAATTTATGGATATTATGATGCAAATTAGATATCTGATCCAAAAGAATCATTTTCAACAAATGGGCAGTGTTCAACGTGGGGAGTCAACAAAATAAGATGTATATTCCAATGCACTATGAAATACTACCTCCGTCCCCCAAAATTTGACAAACTTGTAAATGACACGAGTTTTAATATGCAATTTGCAAGGTAAGAGAAATGAGAAAAAGTAAGAGAGAGAGAAGAAAAATGTAATGGAATGAGTGTTAGTGGATTAGGAGTCCACACTATAAATAATGTATAGGATTATTATTTGTTGAAAACTTTCCATGTTTAGATTTTGTTTAATGTAAGAGGATGGCCTAAAATGGTAAAATTAGTCTAGTCTTTGGAGACGAAAGGAGTACTTGTTAATTATCGGTTTGTATAAACCATGGGAGGAAGTCAGGTGGTTTAGAAATTCCTAAAAGATATACTAGTACATGCCATATTGGACGAAGTCAATGCAAACAGTAGTAATACCAGATGATAGTCAAACGACTATATGGAGAGCGCATAGTAGCTTATATAATGGTAAATCTAGACACATAAAACTATCAACAAACACAATACCATGAAGCATTTTATTACAAATGGTGTTATATGAGATGACTGTGTAAGGTCAATATAACTTGAATGATCCGTTAACAAACGGTTATTCATGATAAAATGCTTAATTTGCTAGAATGAATTACATTGACAACACATTATAAATGATGATTATAGTTGTAACTCAACTATACACTCTGAGATCTCATGGGAAATAAGATGGCAATTAGTATATGAGAAAACAAACCTAATCTGATATGACAAGATCAAACAAGTTGAAATTGAAAGGCGTATTATCAAAGAAAAGATGCAAGCTGAAATTGTAGAGTTTCCGTTCATACGGTCAGAATATAGATTAGCTGAATATTTGACCAAGGTTGTAGTAGGCTCTAGGAACTTTTTGAATGTTTTTAAAGTTATGTATCATAAACTGTTAAGAGCACAATTCTCTTAACGAAGATTCCTGCCTTCTACGTACACAACACGACCAATCCGGCGCCCCGAACGATGGGGTCGGCGGCTGATTCACGAGCTGGCGCGGAGAGTCTCTCCGTCGGCAGCGTAAGTTTCAATTGAGTGTTGCACAAGTTTGTGGGCAAAATAATTCTTCATTAATTGGGGAACGATAATTAATGAATAGCCCTATTTATAAGACTAAAACCCTAGGGTTGGTTCGACCTAATCCTAAACATCGGGAAAGAACCAACAAAGAAAACCCGATGGAGCTTTTAACGCTCGACGCAAAAATAATCCGAAATAAGGAAAGTCAAAAAATACAATAAAATAATTAACTAAAATAACAAATAAAACTCGGGCTCTTTCAGGCAATCTGTCGAACAGCTGGTGAGCTATTTGGAGACGAAGTCCTGATAGCGCTCCGGCTGCTTGATTGCTCTCCTTGGCCTCAGCTTCCTCACCGTGTCCACCTCCGACTGATTCTCCAGCTCGTCGACGGGCGCTGGTTCTTCCTCACTCTGAATTGTCTCTGTCGTGGGTGTTGGGCATGGCTCAGCCATGTCTCCATTGATGTCGTGCTCTGTTACCTGTGATTCTGGTGCAGCCGTAACAACTCCCCCCTCCTTAGAAACCTCCTTGTCCTCAAGGGAGAGTGTAGGGTACCGTTTCAGCATTACCTCCAACGGCTCCCAAGACGGTGAATCCGACCCGTCCGACCATCGAACCAAGACGTGTTCCACTGCTGCTCCCTGATGCCATAATATTCTAGAGTCAAGTATCGCCACTGGATGGGCGACGGGTCTATTGCCGACAAACTTCTCTGGGAGAGGGACGATCGGATCGTCCTTCACGAATGCGCGAAGGAGACTCACGTGGAATACGTCGTGAATGCGACTCCCCTCAGGCAAACGAAGCTTGTACGCGACTGGACCTATCCGCTTCACCACCTCGAATGGTCCGTAGAAACGTTTAGCAAGTTTAGCGGATATGGGTTTCGCGACGGAATGTTGGCGATATGGCTGCAATTTCAACCACACAAAATCCCCTACTTCATATTCAACGTGGCGCCTATGCTTATTTGCTGCCTCAGTCATCCGTTGCTGCGCGCGAGCTAGATTGTTACGCAACTCAATGAGTAGCTCCCCCCTCTGCTTAATCAATTCTACTACATTGGGGGGAGTGTTTGCTGACGGAGCAGCTGCCACCAACAATGGGGGCTCCCGTCCATACAACGCCTTAAAAGGGGAGGTGCCGAGGCCAGCGTGGTGGAAGCAATTGAGAGCTAACTCCGCCCAAGGGAGAAAATTCGACCAAGTAGACGGTCTATCCGAAGTGAATGCTCGTAGATATTGCTCCAGGCCTTTGTTGCGAATCTCCGTTTGGCCATCCGACTGGGGGTGATAGGCGGTGGTGAAATTCAATTTTGTCCCACTAAGTCGCAGAATCTCCTCCCAAATTGCATTAAGAAATACCGAGTCCCTGTCTGAGACCAATGTCTTTGGAAAACCATGGTGGCGAACCACCGTGTTCACGAACAAATGGGCCACTCGGAGGGCGTCGAATCGCGTAGGAAGGGCCGCGAAGTGGCCGTACTTCGAAAGTCTGTCAATCACCACCATAATCGTTGTGTATCCGCGTGACTGTGGGAGACCCGTGATAAAGTCCATTGATACATCGTCCCAAACCTGCGATGGTACGGGCAACGGTTGTAGAAGGCCTGCAGGTTTCTGCGTCGAATACTTAGTGGACTGACACACCGCGCACGCCTTAACAAAGTCTCGGACTTCCTTCCTCATCTTAGTCCAATAAAATCCTGCTGACAATAGTCGGAAGGTGCGCTCGTGCCCGGGGTGGCCCGCCATGGGCGTACAATGATGCTCCTCCAGCAATACTCGTTTCAATTTGGAGGACCGGCTCACAACTAATCTTCTGTTAAAATATATAAAACCATCCACGAAAGAGAATTGAGCAGGTGCTTTCCCAGATTTAATTTCTGCCGTGAGATCCACCAAGTCAGGTAGGGAACCTGTTTCATGTCTCAAGGTCTCCATCAGCTTCGGGATAGGGTGGGCGATCGCGGTTAGACACGCTGCATCCGCCAACGGATCCCCCTCGTCCTCGGACAACTCGTCCCTCGCAACCGGATCCTGTCGCGGCTGCTCCGTGTCCTCGCGTCGAGACAGCGCATCCGCTGCTCGGTTCAATGCTCCCTTCTTATACTCGATACGGAAATTGTACCCCATCAACTTCCGTACATACAATTGTTGATTTGGAGTTTGGACAACTTGTTGAAGTAGCTCCTTTAAACTCTTCTGATCGCTTCGAATAACAAATTCCCTGCCCAATAGATACTGCCTCCATTTCTGGACAGCCTCCACGATAGCATAGAGCTCCTTATGGTAAGTCGAGGCGACTCTGCGACGCGGGCCCAACTTGCGACTGAAATAGGCAATTGGGTGGCCCTCCTGAATCAATACCGCTCCGATCCCCACATCCGAGGCATCCGTTTCGACATAAAAAGTTTTGGTGAAGTCCGGGAGTCGTAACACCGGGGTCGATGTCATGGCTGATTTTAACGCTATGAATGCTTCGGTCGCTGCCTGGGTCCACACAAAGGCATCTTTCTTAAGTAATTCCGTAAGCGGAGCCGCGATCATGGCATAGTTTGCGACGAATCGTCTGTAGTAACCTGTTAACCCCAAGAATCCGCGGAGTTGTTTAACATTCCGTGGATGTGGCCAAGCAGTCATTGCTTCTATCTTTCGAGGGTCAGCCTTCAAGGTGCCGCCTGTAATCAAGTGCCCCAAGTACTCAACAGTAGTGCAGCAAAACGAACACTTAGACAATTTGACATAAAAATGATTTGCGCTAAGGATCGATAGTACCATGGACAAGTGTTCGCAGTGGGACTCCAACGTGGGGCTGTAGATCAAGATGTCATCAAAGAACACAATGACGTATCGTCGCAGAAGAGGTTGGAAAATATTGTTCATCGCCGCTTGGAAAGTAGACGGGGCATTTGTAAGCCCGAATGGCATCACCAAAAACTCAAAATGCCCGTCATGAGTACGGAAAGCTGTTTTAAAAATATCGTCCGCATGCATTCTGATTTGATGGTAGCCTGATCGTAAGTCCAGCTTGGTGAAGAACTTCGCCCTTCCCAATTCATCAAAGAGTTCGTCCGCGGTGGGGATAGGGAATTGATCAGGGACCGTTGCCAAATTAACGGCTCGGTAATCAATGCAGAACCGAAAAGAACCATCCTTTTTTCGAATTAGCAGCACCGGTGAGGAGAAAGGACTCTGACTTCTCTGGATTATGCCTTGGGACAACATTTCCTTCACTTGCCGCTCGATTTCATTCTTTTGGAAGTACGGATAGCGGTACGGTCTAACATTGACCGGCTTCGTGCCCGGGAGTAGGTGTATTCGGTGGTCGAATTGCCTAGGTGGAGGCATACCGATTGGTAGATCAAACACACCCTTATGGGTTTCAAGAACCTGGCGACAATCAACCGGGATATCCGAGGGAAAGTCTGGTTCAGTGGCTGATCCGGAAGACGTCGCGTCGGCCGGGTCCAAGGCGACGATTTCATAGAATTCATGGGTCGATGAAAACGACGCTAGCTGGGCCAAGGAATGCAGCGATATCTGTCGTGGGCTCGGTCTACGACCCTGTATGAGGACCGACCTGTTATCTCGTTGGAATTCCAGTGTCTTGCCGACGAAGTCCGCAGATATCCGGCCTAGCGACTCCAGCCAGTCCATGCCGAGTATCACATCCCAACCATGAACATCGAGGATATGCAAATCCGTCAAGAATTCAGTCCCCTGTATTGACAATTTCGTCCGCCTAGAGATGTGGGAACAAATGAGTGAAGCCCCATTCCCTACGTACACCCGGAAAGGCCGGATGCGCGATAATTGCAGCTGTAGATTCTCTGCGAAGCGGGAGTGGAGAAAATTGTGCGTGCTCCCTGTGTCGATCAAAATTCGCACTTCTGTGACCCCGAGTTCCCCGACCACCTGGAAAGGGATCGAGCGATTTCCTCCCGTAAGAGAATGAAGGTGGGAGATATCTTCTGTAATTAATTCCTCATCTTGCGGCTGGTCGTCATGTCCCTGACCCGATTCCTCCCATTCATCATCCCCCACATAACACAACAATCTGGCCGCACACACGTGGCCAGGCGTGTACTTCTCCGGACAATGCCAACATAATCCCTTCCGCGAACGCTCCGATTTCTCAGCATTAGACACACGGATCGGAGTAAAGCGAGGATGCTCCTTCTCCAAGGGTTGTTGGCTCGTTTTCTGCACCTGGGAGGAGCTGCCAGTCGGCGCAGATGAAGGTAGCGTCGGCTGACGAGTATCTTTGGAAGGCCACTGTCGTTTCTGCGACGACGACTGTTGGTATCGATGTTCCTGATTTGCGGCCAAACGCAAGGCCAGCGCCATGGCCTCGGCCAACGACTGCGGTTGCTGCAGCTCTACTTTCTCCTGAATGGGCATTTTAAGGCCCTCGATGAACACGGGAAGTAAGATGTAATCCGGGACTCCCTCCACCCGATTCAAATACTTCTCAAATGTGTCGTGATACTCTGCCACGGTTCCCGTCTGCACCAGTTTGGCCAACGGGCCAATATAATTCCGGAAACTCTGCGGATCAAACCTGTGGCGGACATCCTCCAAAAATTCGCCCCAAGTAACGTATCGGTTGTTGTTTCTGTAATTGAATATCCATTCCGCAGCCGGTGGATCGAATAACATTACCACGTAGTGGAGGCGATCCTCGTCAGGCATCATGATGTGCTCAAAATAATACTCCACTCGAGAAATCCAGTTTGTGGCGTCTGATCCGTCAAAGTGTGGTGCTCGCATTTTGACCCCGTGATGCGAGTCTGATCCGTATTGATATTGTGGACGATCCCTAGTAATCGGGGGATCCCAACAAGATGTGCGGCGACGATTATCGCGCCACCCCTCCTGTCGTGCCGCTGGTGGGTCCCAATTTGAGGGTCGTCGAGGTTGATACGGCACGAGTCTAGTATCACCAACTCCTTCGCTGGGCCATTCACCCCGTCTCCTCCAATCCTCTCGACGCGAGGCTCCACCCCGTCGCCCACCCCTCGCACCTCTCCTGTCACGAAACCCTAGTGGGCGGTGCCGAGGGTTCGAGACACGCGGTCTCCCATCGTCGTCCCTGTACTCCGCGTATTCATGATCATCTGAATCGTAATCCTCATCATGATGTTCGGCATCGCGATACGATGGAAACTCCAGGCTCCCTACGCGGACCTCCAACTGATCAAACCTGGCCATGATCCGATCGAAACCCTGAGTGAGCGGATCGATCGCGCCCGTGGCTGGACCCTGAGGCGCGTCGGCAGGCGGATCCCCCCTCGGCGGAGGGCGAGGGCGTCCGCCAGGGTCACGGCGGTATTCTACTTGCTGTCGTCGCTGTGGCCCCAATGATAGTTCTTGCGCGTTCCCCCCGGTCAAGAACGGTGGGGAGCGCTGTCCTCCTTCAATTGAATCCATGAGTTCGAGATGAAGCACCAGTTGTTAAGAGCACAATTCTCTTAACGAAGATTCCTGCCTTCTACGTACACAACACGACCAATCCGGCGCCCCGAACGATGGGGTCGGCGGCTGATTCACGAGCTGGCGCGGAGAGTCTCTCCGTCGGCAGCGTAAGTTTCAATTGAGTGTTGCACAAGTTTGTGGGCAAAATAATTCTTCATTAATTGGGGAACGATAATTAATGAATAGCCCTATTTATAAGACTAAAACCCTAGGGTTGGTTCGACCTAATCCTAAACATCGGGAAAGAACCAACAAAGAAAACCCGATGGAGCTTTTAACGCTCGACGCAAAAATAATCCGAAATAAGGAAAGTCAAAAAATACAATAAAATAATTAACTAAAATAACAAATAAAACTCGGGCTCTTTCAGGCAATCTGTCGAACAGCTGGTGAGCTATTTGGAGACGAAGTCCTGATAGCGCTCCGGCTGCTTGATTGCTCTCCTTGGCCTCAGCTTCCTCACCGTGTCCACCTCCGACTGATTCTCCAGCTCGTCGACGGGCGCTGGTTCTTCCTCACTCTGAATTGTCTCTGTCGTGGGTGTTGGGCATGGCTCAGCCATGTCTCCATTGATGTCGTGCTCTGTTACCTGTGATTCTGGTGCAGCCGTAACATAAACCTTGTTACTTTAACTTGAGGGAGTGTTCAAAGGGATATTCACCAATCAATCATGTTCAAATTTAATTAATTTTTTCCATATTTATTTATCTAGTCTAAAGTTCTTGTACATAACATCAACGAAATTATGTTATCTTCTTTCTCAAATATATTTTCGATGCATTACAACCTCTAATTCTCTTTTTTTTTTGGTAAAGAATCAATCAGAAGTATTTAAGAGTGAACACTGCTGCACGTAGAACTCAAACACACACAATCCAGATAATTAAAACATAATATAGGAAGCTGCATAATAGTATTTATTCCCATGAAGAAAAGATGCGACCTTCAAAGCCATTGTTCCCGAAGTTTTTCTGCTCATCAATAATCTGCTCTGCAGAATCCACAGCTTGAGGGCTGCAGTCCACCAGCTCCATCATCTCAAGGGCTCCAACATATCCAATATCTTGAGGAATCTCCTCCAACTCATAGCAATGTCTCACAATGAGCCGTTGCAGGCGCGGAAAAATCTCATATGTGGCTTCCCAGGTTTTGAAATGCAAGTATTCAATCAATAGGTACTTCAATTGCTTAAACTCATAGTCGGGGCACCACTCGTCTCCATGGAAAGCCACCTCCTTGAGCTTCAGCACTTGAAGATCCTTCAATTCCTTAGCCAAGAATTCCATGTATTCCCATGGAAGTCCAGTGCCACTCAGAGTCACTCTTTTAAGTGTTCTGGGGAAGAAGTTCTCTGCCTCAACTTCGATCCCTTTTCCAGGGATCGGTTTAAGCACGATGAGCTTGAAATGCTCGAGCTTACTCAGCTTGGCAACATTGAAACCGATCTTATCCGGCACTTCAATCCACATTGCCAATTTCCTCAAGTTAGGTATGTTGCCAAGGATTTCATCAGTAAAATAAGCAGCATTGACACTTGCAAGAGTTTGGAGGTTGAAAAGCATATATATGTCGCCTCGAGGAGCAGATGGAAGAGGTGGAAAATCAGTCTCCGTAAACCACAGATGCCTCAACTCCGGCATCTCCCAGATTTCATCAGGCAAGAACGATACACCCACGAATATGAGCTTGGGTTTTCGTTGGACCATGAGAACTTGGAGTTTCTGGAGTAGGGATATCTCTGGAGGAATTTCGTCATTGTAGGTAAGAGAAAGATATGTCAAATGAACAAGTTGAAGAAATTCATCAGGAAACTCAACAAAGTAGACTGTGAAGGCATCCAACACTCTGAGAAGATCGAAAGTTAAACAGAAAGGCAAGGGGTGGTGGTGATGGGGCCCTACGTAGAGAAGAGTGCGTGCAGATGTGATTGTTTTTGTGGTCTCGTAAACATCTTCGAGGCTCATGAGAAGGTTTTTGTGAACGGACACGCGCCTCTGGAACTTGGTACCTTCTTCTAGTCCCTGATCATACTTCTTCCTGCAATGGAAAAACTTCTCTTTTCTGGCTTCTATCTCAGCCATTTCCCGTAAAATATCGTGCATCCAACAAACTTTGATTCCACCATTGGAACTTTTCTCGCTAATTGAAATGAGATTTCTGTCTATAAGATCCTCCAAGGCTTTGTGCGCCACAAGTTCCATGGTTTGTGTGGGAAGTGATGGTTTTGGAAAGAAGCCTTCAGCAACCCAAAGTTTGATGAGTTTAGAGACACGTATCCCAGCTTCTTCTGGGAATGCTACCATGTATAGGAAACAGGGTTTGAGATAAGCAGGCATGTTATTGTAACTGAGGGATAAGATCTCCATGTAAGAATCATCACCAACTGCAGCAGCACCAACAGTATCTTCTTCAATCCTTTTCCAGTACTCTAAGTTTGCTCTCTCCTGAAGGAGGAGTCCCCCAACCACCATAATTGACAGAGGAAGACCATTACACTTCTCTGCGATTCTCCTTCCAATATCCTTTAAATGAGCAGGGCAGGCTTTTGTAATGTCATCCTCATAGTCTTCAAGTTTATCACCAAATACCCTATAACACAGCAACTCCCAGCTGTGTTCCGGACCCAGTGGCTTCATATGATGAATAAATCCATATCTACTGACTGAACGAGCCACCTCCAGAATCCTGGTTGTGAGAAGAATCCGACTCCCGTTTTTGTTATCAGGAAAGGCCATCTCCAGCCGACCCCAAACATTAGTGTCCCAGACATCATCCACGACGATTAGAAACCTGAGATTGGAAAGCTCCTGATACAGGCGTAGGAGCAAGATCTGCTCGTCGGCCACAAAGGCGTAGTGCCCTGCTCGGTAGTTCTTGCTCTCCATAGAGCTCAAGATATTGGAGAACATCTCTTGGTAGTTGACATCTTGTGACACTGTAATCCAAGCTCGAATATTGAACTGCTTCCTCGTCTCTATATCGTCGTAGATACTTCTGACAAGAGCAGTTTTACCGATGCCAGGCAGCCCGGTGATGGGAATCACTACACGCGCTTTCTCGCCCGACTCCAACCGCTCGCTCACCACTTTGAAGTCTTCCTCCTGTCCCACGATCTTGTCTTTGCTGCTGAAATTGAACCGAGGCTGAGGGGAACTCTCTCGGAACAGATCCCCGTCGTTTCTAGTCTCCCGCTCCATCTCCACCGCATCTTTTTCCACCAGTTTTATGTCTTCTTCGAGCTTCTTCATGGTGTTTTCATCGGATCCATGTGGCGAATTGCCTCTGATCCAATAGTCAACCTCGTCTTGAGCTGCGTAGATGGCTTCTCTGATTCTGTTTTGCAGATCCTTCATTTTCTCTCTCTTTACTTTAGGAGCGAAGGGGATTTTATCGAGAGAGGATTGCAAGGAGCAGACGTTTTCATGGAGGGATACGATTTGAGTCTTAGAAACATGAGGAGGAAACTGGTCGGAATCCAGCAGCTGCTCCAGTGTCTGCCGGAAAACAGTCACGGCAGAGTAGGCAGCCATTGTTTCATGTGATCCAAAAATTAAATATGGTTTTTACTATTTAGAAGGTTATGGGAAATGAATTTTTGAAGTACTACGATCTTCGAATTTTCGATAAGAAATATGTCTGCTGTTTGGCTTTGGATGAGATTATTTAAAACATACGTTATTAAATTAAACAAGATGAAAGGCTCCCAACTTTTAAGAAATTGTTTAGTGTTTGTTTGGATCGAGATGAAAGGTTTTATTATTCTATTATTTGGAAAAATTAATAATGAGGAGAGAGAAAATATAATTAAGTATAGTAATTCATGTTTATTTTTTTTGAAATACTAGAAAATATGATATCTTTTTGGAATAAATAAAAAGTGAAATTTGAAAATATGATAGCTATTTTAGCAAGTTGGAGTATTACAACCCATTAGGCCATCCGCAATGGGGAGGAGTGACTAGGGCTGGGGAAAAATACCGAAATATCGAAATACCGGCCTTATCGTACCGAAAAAATATCGAAAATACCGAATTTTTGGTATACCGTGACTTTCGGTACGGTATGATACCTTACCGAAAAATTTCGGTAAGGTAACGGTATGGATTTTCAAATACCGCGGTATACCGCTGTATACCGAAATTCGGTCTATACCGTAAATTAAGGTATATACCGTAAACTAAGGTATATACCACAAAAATATAAACACAATTATATATAAAATATATTTTTTATATTTTTAAATTATAAAATCTATTGTGAAATATAAATATAATTATGAATAAATTATATTTAATTTATTTTTTAAATTATAAAATATAAATAATATTCTAAAAACTCTAATTTTCTATTTTAATTGATGTTGAAAGTCAGGTATACCGAACTTCGGTATGATATACCGAAAATGAGGTACGGTATCAGTATGGAAATTCGTCATACCGAAAATAAGGTATACCGAAGTTCGGTATACCGAAAACTTTGGTAAGGTAAAGGTATGATTTTTTCGCATACCGTATTTAAGGTAAGGTATACGGTATGGTGGTTTCGGTAAGGTATACCGTACCTACCCACCCCTAGGGAGGACGATGGCAAGCCCGATGGCGCGCATCGTCCGCGCCCGCCATCGTCCGCCCCATTGCGGGTGCGTGACATAGGCCGCGGACGATCGTCGCGCCCTTAGTAGGACGCGGAGTATAGAGCGGACGATGCCCATCGTCTGTGCCATCGTCCGCCCCATTGCGGCCTACGCGGATGATGGCCGCGGACGATAGGCCATCGTCCGCGCCATCGTCCGGCCCACTGTGGGCTATGCAGACGATCGACGCGGACGATGGCACGCGGTTTCGTTTTTTTATAAATAGAGTTCATTTGTAATTTCATTTCACGATTTTACTTTCGAAACTTATTACATTTACATAATTACTACGAAATGTATTCAAGTCCCAATAGTCCTATATTTAGCGGAGAGGCGCGTTGGCCGGGTACAGAACCCGGCGAATATCGTTCGTTCGACGCCGACACCCAGTACGATCCCGATTTCAGTACGGAATCGTACGGGTTGTCTGACATAGAGCCGTCTCCAAACCGACCAAGCGCTCCCTCCCGCCGTGACGCCGCAGCGGCCGATCCCAAACCCGCCGCGACCGCTTCCGCCCCAGCCAAAAAGAAGCGGAAGCGGCAGCGGGCGCAGAAGTTGCCGCCTCCCGGAAATTGCGATGAGTACGCCTCCGGCCGTACGAACTACACCGACGACGAAACCCTCATTTTGGCCCGGTGTTGGGTAGATATATCGGAAGATCCGATTTTCGCGAACAACCACGGGCAGGTCGCGTACTGGGAGCGCATCGCCGGCCTCTACAATGAGGCCAAGCCTCCGACCGCGTACAGACACAAACGTGAGCAACTCCGCAAGCACTGGGATCAAGTGAAGAAGCAAGTGAACTTGTACGCGGCGGAGTTCGAGAAGTTCACGCGGGCACAGGGGAGCGGCGAGAGCTTGAGCGACGTGCGCGCTAAAGCGCTGTTGTCGTACCGGTCGATGTACGGCGACTTCAAGCACGAGGCCATCTGGGCGCTCTTGAGGGACAAGCAGAAGTTCCAAGGTGGAATTCTGCACACTGGTGCGCCGAAGAGGACGAAGACCACCGAAGCTGGTGATTACACGAGCAGCGGCAGCGGCAATCACCCGGTTGACCTCAACCGGACGTACGTGGATGAAGGGAGTTCCGGCACACCGGTGTCCTCCCGGCATCAAGGCTGCGAAGGCCAAGGGGAAGGCGGCCGCGACCTCATCCTCGACCGCTACAAACCCATCTCCGTTCCCGGAAACGCTCCCGACCTAGACGGCCACCGCGTTTGAGTCGTTGGCAACAGCGTCGATGGCGAGGACGTTATTGCACACGCACAAGGCCCTCAAGAAGTGTACCGACCCTGACGAAGCCGAATATCTCCGGGCCTTAATCGATGAGCTGCGTCGGAAGTTGGGAATTGCACCGACTTAGTTGTTTTTTTTTGTAAGTTGAATGGTGTAATTTTTTTTAATTAATGCGTCGCTATTTGTTATTTAGACGTTTTTTATTTACTCGTTACTTGTTATTTGAAAACATTTAAATTAATTAAACAAAACAATAAAATGATGATGTGGCGCGCCATAGGGCGCTTTAGGGCGCCCCACTGCAGGTGGGGGGGAAGGAGGATAAAACTGATGACGTGGCGCGCCTTAGGGCCCGCCTTAGGGCGCCCCACTGCTGATGCCCTTAACCACTCCAAAAAAAAAAGAACCCACTCCGCTAAAACCAAACAAATAAAATCAAGAGAAAGAGAAAGAGAAAGAGAAAGAGAGATAATCGAGAAGTAATGGCATCCATAATTACAATTCAAAAATCAACACTAATTTTTTTTAATCAAAGACATTTAGTATGGGTAGGGGTTTAGTCAGACCCCTAACTCATGAATAAATTAAAAATATAACGTTCAAAAACATGATCCCAACCTAAAAGTGACTAGGATCTAAGACAAGAATAAGAAACGACAAACTGAAGGTCTCAAAAGTCGGGATCCTCCATGCTATCAAAACTAATTTAGAATCTAAATGAACAAAAGGAAGAGATAAATGCAAAATATTGAGAACTATCCTAAAACCAAAATCAATCCACATCTCTGCGTAGAAAGCGAAAGTTAGGATATCCCAGCTGGTCAATTTCAGGTATGATTCATTTCAGGGTGTTTGCAATTTAAAGTTTCATTTATCTTTTTATTTTATTTTAAGTAATTGGACCTCATCATTCACCTAAATCTTTACACACACATTTATTATAAAATCATTATATAAAATTGAATCCATATTCCACTAACTCATTTTCTCATTTTTCTTCACAAAATTAAATAATTTCTTAAAACTCATTTCGATTCAAAATGGAACTATAAATAATAGATGGAGGTAGTACAATTTTGTTATCATTTACTACCCCCGTCCTACAATAAGTGACACATTTTTCTATTTCGGCCCGTCCCACAATAAGAATCACATTTCACTTTAACCATAAATGATAAGTAGACCCCACGTTCCACCAACCAATTCTACTCATAATCTACTAACTTATTTAAATAAAGAGTAAATGCCAAAATTGGTCCTGAACATATGCCCATTTTATCATTTTGGTCCTAAACTTTATCTTTTGAATTTTTTGGTCCTGGACATTTCAAATCGGATCACAATTGGTCCTCCGTCAACAATTCCGTTAATATTTAACGGTCAACGATTTTAATCACAATTTTGACCAACTTAAACAATTTTTAATTATTTAATCATAAAAATTATTTTTTTAAATAAAATCATAAATTATTTATTAGAAATAATTAAATAATTTTTAAATAATTAAATTATTTATTACAACTTAAACAATTTTTAAATAATTAAATTATTTATGATTTTATTTAAAAAAAATAATTTTGATGATTAAATAATAAAAAATTATTTAAGTTGGTCAAAATTGTGTTTATCATAAAAAAATCATAAATTATTTATTACAACTTAAATAATTTTTAAATAATTAAATTATTTATGATTTTATTTAAAAATAATAATTTTGATGATTAAATACTTAAAAATTGTTTAAGTTGGTCAAATTTGTGATTAAAATCGTTGACCGTTAAATATTAACGGAATTGTTAACGGAGGACCAATTGTGATCCGATTTGAAATGTCCAGGACCAAAAAATTCAAAAGATAATGTTTAGGACCAAAATGATAAAATATGCATATGTTCGGGGCCAATTTTGGCCATTACTCTTAAATAAATTTATAAAAAAAATCTATTTATGAGATTTGGTGAATCGATTTAATTTGAACTTAGAACACGTACAATTTACAAATATGCAGAAAACACATATGAATATGTAGATTGAGCATTTAATATACATATATATTAAAAATAGGAAATTAAACCTTATTCTTATTTAGATGATTTTTGAAAGAATAAGTGACCTATTTATGAGATTAAGTGAATTGATTCAATTTGAACTTAGAAGACGTACAAATATGCAGAAAACACATATGAATATGTAGATTGAGCATTTAAAAATAGGAAATTAAACCTGATTTAGATGATTCTTCAAAGAATAAGTGACTTATTTTATTTCTCCAAGTAAGAAACACTAGAAATATTAAAATTAAGAAGTTGTTGATATTAGGGCCAATATTTATTAATTTAACTAATCTTAGATAAAGTAAATAATTAAGGAAGATGCGAAGCACTCCATGTTATTGACTCCTAAATAATTAATGGTGCTCATCGATTTTTTAACAATCACAGTAGTAGTAATGAAATATCAGAAAGCAAGAGAATAGCTGAGAGAGTTGGAGCGATGGCGGACGCAGCAGTTGAATTGTTGCTAGAAAAGCTGAAGCAGCTGCTGGTCCAACACACCCATCTGATTGAGGGCGCCGCCAATCTGGTGGACAAGCTGGAGAAGCATCTCCTCCTCTTCAAAGCTATTCCCAGTGATGCCCTAAAGCTGAGGCGGAACGACGAGACGCTTAAGGAGCTGATCCGCCAAATTCGCTACGCCGTTTATAAAACGGAAGATATCATCGACAATTGCGTCATCCGCCCCAACATCGTCAACATCGTCCACGATCTCCTCAAAAAGATCCGTGCTATCTACAAAGAAAATAGCAGGACCAAATTTCACGCTGAAGAGGTAATTCATTAATTCCTTCTTCTAATTCTTTATTTATTTATTTATTTGATTATTTGATTTACTAATTGTTCTTATACAAGTTAGATTTGTTGGATTAGATTAGACATTTTTTTCTCAAAGTACTTGTGGATTAGGCAAAAGTTTAGTTTCATTATATGTTGTTGGATTGGGATAACTCGATCTTGTACTTGATTTTAGCGTTTAGGTACTTCATCTTGGGACACAGTCTACACCGTTAAAATTAATCAATATGGCTAAACGAAAATTGGTTGTAATGGTTTTCATGTTTACTTAGTCTATTTTCAGGAAGAAATGTAAATAGTTAGTGTATTTTCTCTATGTTAGAATTTTGAATCATTGCAACCTATTTGTATAAACTAATTCCAAAAGTAAAGAATTGAAATTTGAATCCTAACATTATGATGTAGCAATCTTAACAAATTGTAGGAAAGTTCCCTTTCAAAAAAAATGTAGGAGAAGTATGATAGTATCATGTAATCACAAGTGACAAATAGAGTACTGATGATTGAAACTTAAATACTACAGTATTACTTATTAGTATTCATTATCATAATTGGACACCGTGATAATTTTGGTTCTGAATAAGTATTTAAATAATGAGGAGCCTCTTTTTAGAAAAGTGGAAAACTAAATCCTAATACTCCTATTAAATTTTGTATGAATCTAATATTTTTCGTGCATTGCACGGAAAGGAAAATCAAGGTATATGGAAATGAAGTGTAATGCGATATAAATATTGTGAAGGCGAGACAATTGATTTATTAAAACTTTTACGTCTCCATCTCAACTATGTAGCATAGTGAAACTGAAAATTTTACATGTACAACATGTATGGAAATTAAAAGTATTTTAAACTCAAATATGGTTATTATTGTTGATTAAGCTGTTAATATGATATTTTTGTCTTCTTGACAAAATTAGCATAACTGCATAACGTACTGCAATTTGTGTATACATCATGGATCCATTTACGTCCGAATATTCATTTTTATCTTGAAAACAAAGATGCACATACCTCTTCACAATTATGGTAGATGTTAATTTTCATACGCTGAAATTGTCCTTTCACTTTTTGGTTATGGTATATACTTAACGAGAAGTATTGCGTATATTGTGGACAGAAACTAGTATTTGAAACAAAGGCACTTGTTTGGCTTTCTAACTTTGAGAATCCATCAATCAGGAAAGCCCTATAAAGGAAACGAATGTGGTGTTGGGTTTAGAAAAAGAGACAGAAAAATTGAGGGGATATCTCGCAGAAGAATCTAAAGAGGTTGAAGTGATTTCCATTGTTGGAGTGGCCGGCCTTGGCAAAACGATATTGGCAGGGAAGATTTTTCATGATCCAAAGATCCGGTCTATGTTCCCTACACGCATATGGGTTTATGCTTCTCAAGAGTTCACTGAGAAGGAGATCTTCCTTGAGATTCTAAAAGAGTTCACCATTCTCACTGAGGATATGAAAAGCAAAACCAGCGAAGCGTTAGCATACTTAGTGGCTGGTTATCTGGAGAAGGAGAAGTTCTTGCTAGTCGTGGATGATATATGGACATGTCAGGATTGGGAAAAACTCCGAGTTGCATTGCCCAAGACCACCAAAATGGGTAAAGTCTTGATTACAAGCCGCTTCAGAGATGTTGGTGCATATGTTTGTCTAGGGAAATATCTCCATTTCATGCGTTTCTTAAATCAAAAGGACAGCTATTCGCTTCTCCAGTTGGAAGCTTTCCGTGGGCAAGAGTTCCCTCCAGAGCTGGAATTTGAAGGAAGACTAATTTCAGAGAGATGTGATGGACATCCGCTTGCAATAGTGTTAATAGGAGGCATTCTTGTTAAACAGCTTTCAACTGATAAGGATGCGATGAAAACTGCCTGGAGAAAAATTTGGTATGGCTTGGACATCATTGGTAATCAAGATCCAGTGGAACGTCTGGTAAGAATCATAGTGTTGAGTTATGAGAATTTGCCTTATCACTTGCGAGAGTGTTTTCTTTATTTTGGAATGTTTCCGGAGGACTTTGAGATTTCTGTTTGGAAATTGATTCGACTGTGGATAGCAGAAGGGTTTATACAAAAAAAGATTGGTGTCAGCCCAGAGGAAACTGCAGAAAACTATTTAGAAGAGCTCATTGAGAGGAAATTGGTTAGAGCTGAAAAGTTTAAGCTCGATGGTAAAGTTAAAACTTGCATCATTCATGACATGATTCGTGACTTTTGTACAAGTGAAGCTAGAAGGGAAGGTTTCTCAAAACAAATTGTGATGTCTAGTGATGGAGGCTTTCAACCTCCAGTCTATGAGGAACTCAAGTTTCGGCGTCTATGCATTCATTCCAATGCCTTAGATTTCTTTTCTAGGAGATCTCATGGTCCAAGTGTCCGTTCGTTTGTTTGCTCCTCTAGAGATGAAATGGAGATGCCTAAGAAAGATCTTTCATCCATTTCCAAAGGTTTCAAGCTACTCAGAGTTTTAGACGTTGAGCCCATCAATTTCACTAATAAACTTCCTCGTAATCTATTCAAGCTGAATCATTTGAAGTATGTGGTCCTATCTTTCAAATTGGAGGTTCTTCCTTCAGCTTTTTCCCAGCTTCGGAACATAGAGACTCTATTAGTTGACACAAGTTCTCGAACCCTTGAGGTTAGAGCAGACATTTTCAGTATGATTCAATTAAGGCATTTTAAGACAAAGGCTTCAGCTGCTTTGCCCAAGTCTAGTACAGATTGTGTCACAGCTGGTGCAAAGATTCACACACTTGGAACTCTTTCACCTGAAAGCTGCACTAAGGAGGTTTTAGATAGTGTCCGTGATTTGAAGAAACTAGGCATTCGTGGGAAGATAGGCTTGCTTCTTGATGGCAAGAACGGATCATTGGACAGTATGCGGAAGCTGTACAATCTTGAGAAGCTGAAACTACTAAATGATGTGTTTTCAATTCCAGCTTCAGAAATCCAGCTGTGTAGCCTTCCTCCACCCACTAAATTTCCTCCTTATTTGAAGGTCCTAACATTGTCGAGGACTTCTCTTGATTGGTGCCATATGTCTGTCTTAGGATCGCTTGAAAGGCTGGAGGTGTTAAAGCTGAAAGATAAAGCCTTCATGGGAGAGGTATGGGAGGTTACTGATGGAGGATTTGGCCGCCTTAAAGTGTTGCATATTGGACGTACAAATTTGAAGACTTGGTTAGCTTCTGGCCATCACTTCCCCGTACTCAGACACCTTCAGCTTATGCACTGTCAAAGTCTTGAACAAATTCCATCTGAGCTCGCTGATGTGCCGAGTTTTCTGAAGTTGGAGTTATTTCATTGTAAACAAGCAGCTGAGTCGGCCATGGAAATACAAGAAAAGATAGAGCTGCTTGGCAATGTTGTGGGTCGATTCAAGCTTTCCATTTTACCGCATGAGGAATAATATCACCTTTGTTCTTGCTAAAAAGGTCTGGAATTCTTTCAACTTAATTTTGAATTCTCTAGAGGCATTTCTTGCAAATTGTTCCAGAGAGGTCAAAGAGAGCATACTTGAATGCCTATGGATGAAGATTGCTTGATTCGTCTTTTTATTGTGTTAAAACTCCAGAGTTGTAATACTTATACAGTAACCATTTGTTTTATATTCCCGAGCTGTCTTTTTTTTTGTAAATCTATTTTCATTGTAAAAACTAAGAATATTTACTGTCATAAAAAGAGTCTCAAGAGAATGCAATATCCTACAGAAACTTAGGACAAGAACTTTCACTACTGACTACACCCCTAATCTCCCTTTCTGTTGTCTCTCTCTATATTCCCTCGTACAAAAATGAATGAAATTACTATACACCTTGTTATGTAAAGAGTGATCAGGCCTAGCTATTTTTATATTCATAACCACCAAGCTAACTAAAAAACCCTCAAGTAGAAAATCTGCATCAGCTCACTGAACTTCAGTAGTACTCCCTGCTGCCCTAACACCAACAACACCACTACTGATTCATCCATTACTGATCGAAATTTGTTGACATACATCACAGTACCGATGACAATAGAGTCACAAAAGAAAAGGGCAAGGCGTGTGATCATAAAACCAAAGCGATATCTGACATTCAAGAGAAGTGGTCTATTACAATTTCACAAACATAACACACGTACACTTCTTAGAAACACATACAAATAAGATGCGATAAATTGATAAGGAAGGGGGGGGGGGGGGAAGACATTCCACCATAGAGAGTGCAACTAATACAAACTTCTCTTCTTTCAGAAAATCATCATCATGAGACTGAAAATGACTCTTGGCGTTGGCGGTTGTTGAAGAATGGTTCACATTACTTTGTCTTGTTTACTGCACAATATCTGCAACAACAAATAATCTTCAGTCTCTGCTCAAGGACTCAGAGACTGGCTGTGTAATAAAAGGAGTGCTCATTCAGTTGTAAGAAGAAGAAGAAGAAAGAAGAGGAGTTAAAGGCTGAAGAAGAGAAGAAGAAGCATTGAGAAACTAGCCGTTGGAAGTTAGTTAGTTTGTTAGATAGAGCAGTTGACAACTCTTGGTTCTTGTTTCTTGTTTTCATTCGGTTAATAGCAGTTGCTACTCATTGTATGAGCTTTAAATAGCTCGGTTACTCATGTATGTAGATTAAGAGAGAGAGTGTTAAAAACCAATAAAAGAGAATCAGTTTTTCTCCAAGAAACCATCTTCACTACTAATTCTAGTGTGTTCTCTGCAATGAGGTGTGAGTTTTTCATATTGCTGTGAGTGTGTGTGATCAACTCAAGTGTGTGCAAGTCTTGTGTGCTAATCATAACAAGTGGCGCCGTCTGTGGGAAGACGAGACCAAGTAGAGAGAAGCTCAAAACAGTCTCCAAGATGGCAGCAAGGCTAGATGCAGAGAAGTTCATAGGCAAGAATGATTATGGCCTGTGGAAAATGAAGATGAAGGCAGTTCCGATCCAGCAAGGCTTGGCTGCAGTCCTTGCACCTCCACCTGAGAAGGGAAAGGCTCCTGTTGATGACAAATCCCAGGCAAAGCTGGAGGAGATGCAACTCAAGGCACATTCTGCAGTGATCCTGTGCCTTGGAGACAAGGTGTTGAGGGATGTTCAAGAAGCCAAGACTGCAGTGGAAATCTTGGAGAAATTGGATGAAGTTTACTTGGCCAAATCTCTGGCTAACAGGCTGTATCTGAAGAAGAGGCTATATGCCTATAGTTTTTCTGGAGAAAGGTCAATCATAGAGCAACTAGAGGAGTTCATCAAGATCATTGATGATCTGGGCTCTGTAGATGTCAAGGTTTCTGATGAAGACAAGGCAATTCTTACATTAAATGCCTTGCCTAGTTCTTATGATCAGTTGAGTGATGCGATCATCTATGGCAGGGACAAGCCAATAACCTATGCAGAGGTGTACTCAGCCTTGATGGCCAAAGAGCTCCAGAAAACAACTAGCAGAGGCTCTGCAAGCTCTAATGTTCAAGCTGCAGAGGCCTTGAATGTCAAGAAGTTCAAGAAGTAGAAATTCAAAAAGAAGTTTGAGGATTCAAAGCCCTCAAGCTCTGATGCTCAGTAGGAAACCAGATCTTGCCATTGGTGCAAGAAACCAGGGCACTTGAAGAAGGATTGCTATGCATAGAAGAGGAAGCAGACATCTGAGGGCCAAAACACCCCTGATTGTGTGGAGAGTGCAGACCCTCCAGCCCAACTCATGAATGTCAGTGACATAGGGGTCAGTCAAAGGTGGATTATGGACTCAGGGTGCAGTTTCCATATGTGCCCTAACAAAGGCTGGTTCCATGATCTTCAAGAAGCATCAGGCATTGTGCTTCTAGGCAACAACCATGTTTGCCAGATCAGAGGGATAGGGAAGGTGAAGCTATACCTACAAGATGGCTCTATGAAGATCCTGACTGGAGTGAGGTTTATTCCTGAAGTAAAAAGGAATCTCATATCACTGGGAATGCTGGAGCAGAAAGGGTTCACCATATTGCTAAGTCAGGGAAAGCTATTTGTGAAATCTGGGAGTGTAGTGATGATGGAGGCTGACAGAGAGCATGTTCTTTACTATTTAAATGCAAAGGCTGTTGATGGAGAGAGCAATGCGGTTTCAGAAGAGTCCTTGAGGTTGTGGCACATGAGGCTGGGCCATCCAGCTGAAGGGAGTATGAAAGAACTTATCAAGAAAGGCCTAATTCCTGGAGAATTCAACAAAATGGATCCATTTGAGCAGTGAATCCTTGGAAAGGCAAAGAAAACTCCCTATGCAACAGGTATTCACTCATCCACAGCCCCTCTAGACTATATACATAGTGATCTCTGGGGCCTTTCACCTATAAGTTCAATTGGTGGTGGGAGATACTTTCTATCAGATACTTTCTATCATTGTTGATTACACTAGAAAATTGTGGGTATATATACTGAAAGAGAAATCAGAGACATTCACAAAATTCAAGATATGGTGCAAAGAGGTGGAGCTAGAGAAGGGAAGGAGTGTAAAATGCCGTTGGAAGTTAGTTAGTTTGTTAGATAGAGCAGTTGACAGCTCTTGGTTCTTGTTTCTTGTTTTCATTCAGTTAGTAGCATTTGCTACTCATTGTATGAGCTTTAAATAGCTCGGTTACTCATGTATGTAGATTAAGAGAGAAAGAGTGTTAAAAATCAATAAAAGAGAATCAGTTTTTCTCCAAGAAACCATCTTCTTCACTACTTCTAATTCTAGTGTGTTCTCTGCAACAAGGTGTGAGTTTTTCATATTGCTGTGAGTGTGTGTGATCGACTCAAGTGTGTGTAAGTCTTGTGCGCTAATCATAACAGGCTGCGATTCAAAACAAAGAAGGCTATCTGATTTCACTTGCTTTTGCAATATTAATCAAACTGAAGGAAAACGTACCTTTCAAGGATCTGGCAGCCATTTTGCTGACCAGGCAGTGTTCAAAGTTTCCATGATGAACTGATCATAACTTGAAGATAAAAATTTCCATATTCCTCTTCTTTCTCTTTTATTTGCAGGGCAGAAGCCACAAGTGAAGGGCTGCAGTCAACTACCTCTATCGTTTTCAAAACATCAATATATCCAACTTGAGAAGGTATCACCTTCAATTTGTAGCAGTTCCGAATGATTAGGCGCTGCAGACACGGCAGCCACTCATCATCATCATCAGTCCTCCAGTGCACCAGATCAATATCTTCAAGTAACAGAAATTCGAGTCTTGGGAATTCTTCAACTTTTGTTTTCCATTCTGGACCTTGAAAGGCAGAGCATTGCACCTTGAGCACTTCAAGTTGTGGCAACGAACCAATTACACTCATGGACTCCCAACAATATCCTAAGCCATTCAAGCTCAACTTTTTTAGACATTGAGGCAAATATGAGAGCTCAACTTGAGACCTTAGTTGAGGATTTGCAACAACACATTTAAGTGACTCCAATTCATCGAGAATGGAGATATGCTCTAAGCAATTCAAGGTTTCAACAGCATCAGGCTCTAACTCGATTTTCATTCTAAGTTTCTTCAGTTTAGAGATGCCTCTGAAAACATCCTTGGTACAACAATGAGCATCAGCATGGAATGTCAAGAGGTTTTGTAGCTTTGCCCCGTCACTTGGATCTGGTAGTTTGCTTCCCATGATCCAAAGATGCCTCAGTTCTTGCATATCCCAGATCTCCATTGGCAAACCCGTGAAATTTCTAGAGGGTTGGATGCTCTGATGTTCTTGCACAGAGTCTTTCTCCTCAGGAAATCGACTGGAATTTGTTAGCACCTTGATATTATGATAGCGACGGACAATCAAGTTCTGAATGTTCTGAAGATTGGATAAAAAAGGAGGGAGTTCCCCATGCACTGTCAGGGCAAGGTACCGTAACTCGATCAGTTTCAGCACCTCTGTTGGGAACTCATAGTAACGGATTGTAAGAGCATCCAACACCTTGAGCAACATCAAATTCAAACACACCGGAACTTGATATTGATGATCTTCACCGGTACACAAGAGAGAACGAGTTTTCCAAGTGGCTGCCATAGAGCCACACACTTCTTTTATGGCAAACAAAATGTTATTTTGGACGCACAAGCGACGGTGGTTTTCGACATGATTCCCATCTTCCCCCTTATTTAAGACATGGAAAAACATGGTCTTCCTAGCTTCTTTAACAGCCACGTGCCAATACGCAGAGTGGAGCTTGCAAGATTTGATTCCGTAGCTAATACTCTGACTGCAGATGATAATAAGACTTAGGGAGACAAGCCTCTTGAGACATTCCTTAGCAAAATCTTCTAAATTTTGAGACGGTTCAATAAAATCCTCTACAGCCCACAAGTTAATGAGCTTGGCAACATGAACTTTGAAATATTGTGGGAAAACAGCTATATATAGAAAACATGCTTTCAAATATTGGGGCAAGTACTCATAGCTCAGTAATAGCTGCTTTGAAATGCTATCATATGCATCCAGAAAAACAGGAGTTTTTTTGTTTACTACCTCGTTCCAGAACTGCTCTGTCTTGTCATGGCCACGAAGGATTCTGGCCACTGCGAGGATGAGAAGAGGAAGACCTTCACAATTCTCCGCAATCTTCCTTCCAGCTTCCTCGAGCTCATCAGGGAAACATCCATTATCAAAGACATTCTTCCAAAGCAACTCCCAACTCTCTTCATTGTTCAAAAAACGCAACTGGTAAACGTTGCTAGATGAAGTGGGATATTTAGCTACTTCCTCTAGCCTCGTTGTCAGCAAGATTCGACTACCATTTTGCTCGATTGGAAAGAGACTCTTCAAGTGATCCCAGGCACCCGTGCTCCATATATCATCCAAGACAATGAAATACCTCTGACCGGACAATTTTTTATATACGAGATCGGCTAATGTATTCTTATCTTCTTCCATGTATACATTTCTAGGATTATTACCAATAACTTGAGCAGCGATGTCCGCCAAAATCTTCTTGATATAAAATTTTGGACCTATGCTTGCCCATACTCGTACATCGTATTCTCCAGTAATTCTTCCATCCTCATAAATTTTGCTAGCAAGATGAGTCTTCCCAATGCCAGCCATTCCAAATATGGACACGATTTTGAGCCTCGACTGCAAATCAAGAAACTCAATGATGATTTTTTCGAGTTGGTCGGATAAATAGACAGTCGTTGACTCTTTGCAATCAACATCTTCTTTTGGCAGAACGGCGTTGTCTTCTTCTTCAATAGGCAACGGGATATCTAGGACTCTGTTGTAATTATCTCCCAAATTCTTCGCGCTCTTCACAAACGAAAGGATCTCTTGCTCCACGCCCTTCAAGTCAACCAGGGGTATCTGAAGGCGAGCCTCGACGCTGTCGCTGTGATAAGATTCAAGCGCAACTTCTAGTTTACAAGCTGCATCTCTTATTTGAGCATCCAATTCATTAATCGCACGCCTATTAATGTTGCTGTTGCAGTTATCATCCAGTTTTCTGAGGGTGGACTCTAACAGTATCAGCTCCTCATATGGTGATTTTGTGATTGGCAGATCTGTAAAGCGCTGAATCGTATGCTTTAGAGAAATCAATGCAGCATAAGCCATGTCTCTCTATTTTCTCTCTCAATCATTTCAACAAACAAGTCTTCGGCTTGAGTATTTGTTGAAATTTGGAGACTGGATCGCTCGAGTGGTCCGGTCCGGTCCGGTCCGGTCCGGCGGGTGGGGAGAAGAGTTGAGTCCACTTAAATTTTACTCATTAATTGAGTCATATCTTTTCGAGAAAGACTTTAATAATAGTGCGTTAAATGAAGATTGAAAAAGTAAGAAAAAAATAAAATAAGTGAGATGAAGAGAAAATAAAGTACTAGAAAGAATTATTTTTTGCCAAAAATAAAAATTACTCAATTAACTTGTACCTTTCTAAAATAGAAAAATGACTCTATTACCATGGACGGAGGGGAGGGAGTACAGTTTTTATAGTACTTTTTTTATTGCAATTGATTCGTTTTATTATCATAGATTTTACAGTTTTGAGTTTGACTTTTTTATGGCAATTGATTCGTTTTATTATGATTCTATATGAAAATCAAATAAACGATAACAAAAAAAATTCATTTGAATCTCTGGCCATAAGTTCCACCATTGTATTGTTTAATTTTTCAGAAACAGTTTGCACATATTCCTTCCGTTCTCTCATAGTTGAGTCATTCCTATATTTCATAATACTTTTTCTCATTATTATTTTACTTTTTCTTACTTTATTCACTTTCTACTTTTTTATCTCTATTTTTTTTCTCTCTCTCTCTCTCATACTTTTTTATCTATTTATTTAACACACTAAACATTCATTTCTTAAATTTTTGTGCCGAAAATTTTGTCTCAAGTACGAGGGAACATTGGGAGTAACATCTTTTCTAGATGCGATTTAGTGAACTGTTTTTCTAAATACGATTTATGTTAAAGTGAATTGCGAAAAAATTTCTCCGACAATGGTGTTCCAATTTTTTGTATTATCTTTAGATTATTTTGCCATTTTCCAATATTTTAAAAATTGTTTTAGTCCATCTAAATTATTAATCCTTCTTCCTTTATTATTTCTCTTTCCCCTCTCTTCTCCATTATTTTAACATCACGTATACAAAAATAAAATAGTAGTAGTAGCAATTTTTGTCAATCACAAGGTTCTTTTTAGGTTGAATAATGAAATGAATGATGTCTTACACTATTAATTTGTTTTATTTAGCCTGATTAATGATTTGATAACTATGTTAAGTATATATATTTAACATTTCCCTATATATTTAAGTATAATTATTTATTACCCCTACTATTTTTTCAAAGAAAATAAATAATTTGCGACAATCTATAAATATTTTACAATATTTTTACAGGAGAGAAAAAAATGAAGTAAGAAAGTGCAAAAATAGTGCAAAAACATATCAATGAAAAAGTCTTCTTCCAAAAGCTAGAAGTAATATTTAGTATATTTTACTCTCTAGTAATACACAGAACAATAGAGTTCAAAACTTGCATTCATTGGCTTACTGTGAAACTGCACAATGATAGGAGGGATTCTTTGCATATTCCATGCCCTATTTGCTTCTGTATTACTCACCTAATAAAAAAAATCCCCATAGTCTATGTCATTATTTTTTCCAACATTATACCTATATCTTCCCCCTTTCGCTTGTCTCCTATTGAAGTCGAGAGGACATTTATTTACTTTTTTCTTTCTCCTCTCTTCTAACCAACTAAAATACTAGTGCTAATGCTGGAAAAAAAAAACAGATATAAGGTGTTTTCAGGAAGACATGCAAAAGGAGAGCTAAAAGAGTATGAGGGATCAGCAAAGTACCCAATGATTATTGAGGAACTCCACTCATCCAGAGCAAAATGTCAACTGTTTAGACAGATCTCTAAACCGAACATTCACAAAAAAATATGAAAACCAGTTCTCAGTTGTCGCCAAACTATCGACCTTTTCACTTGTCAAATTCGTAGATCACACCTCCATCTTCTGTAACAACATTAAAACAACACAAAGTTGCACTCAACTTGGCAAAATATGAAATTCTAAATGTACCTATGCGTATATGTTTTGCAATCCAAACAACCAATAAGGGCATTCAGGTGATAAACTGAGGGGGATCTATTACCTGCGACTTTCTTATTAATCCATTTTTCAACGAGCATGCCAGCACCAATCCCACCAGCGATACACGCTCCATAGAATGTCAGGTTAAATAAAAGAGATCTGCGGGGAAGGAAATAAAACTCAGGAATCTCCCTCATCTTTTTTGGGACCCTTTTCTGTGCTGAAACTCCTTTAGGATCACTGGCAAGATCCCTGGCAACTGGCTCTTGCAAATATTTCCACTCCAATTTTGATGGATCACTTTCTTCCTTTGCCATCAGTCTAGATATGGAATTCTGTTGCAAGTTCAATAATGTAATGATTTAATAGTGCGTAATGCAACAAAAAAACACAGTCAAAGTGTCAAAATATATAAAAAGAGCAGCAAAACATGCAAACAACACCACTTCCCTGCATACTTAAACAAGCGCGATAAAAAACCTAGGACTCGATGTCTCGATCAATGACAGGATACGTGAGCAAATAACAGCATCCTAAGCAATGGTAGTTTTCTATTCCAATCAAATTTTGGTGCATCATCATCTTCCTCTGTCATCAATCTACCTTGGATTTCAGTTGCAAGTTCAATCATGCAACAACTAGACACACACAAACAAAGACATTCCCCTGCATACCTAGTGTGGAAAAATGACCATTATCAATGAATAGCAAACTCAGATCAATGATGCCACACTCGAGCAAAGAAAAACAAACTAAGAAATTAAAGTTTTTGCTGCATAGAAGCTTGAAGATATGGAAATAAGTCAATTCCTGAGATACAGATAGCAGAAAATCACACAGCATTTTGACTTGAATTCGCCAAATCATGAGATGAAAGGCAGGTTTTCAGAAATCAATCCCCTGTTCATTATTCGGAATCACCTCTTGCATCCAGAACAAAGATCAAATCAACAGAAATGCAACGCATCAGCAATTGCTTACAACAGATAATTCAGCTATGTATGCTAAAAATCCAAAAATTGGGGAAGATCTCAATGTTCAAGGCATACAATTTTTGAAAGATCTATCCACTCTCATTTAATTGACATATTCACCCTTCTATCCTTGCACAACCCTAGTGTAATTGTCATTGAAGAGGCGCGAAGTGAAAGTGAAAAGAGAAGCTGCCGCATTTTCCATTCTGCAAGGTATGGTGGCTACACTGTACATATTCGTGCCATTTTCTAATAATCATTCTTATAGCTCATCGTTGATTCAAATTCTTCCGATTTATAAGATTTGGTTAAGCAGCAGGCGCTGAGTATGTGTACCAACTCCAAATTGATCAAACAACAAGAAATCTTATAAACAACCACCTATTCGAAACTAATCGACTACCAGAGAATCCCAAATAAATTTATCTACTCATACCTCGTGATTGTAAACAAATATTCAGAAAATTTGTATAGCATCTACTACTAACCTTTTCCGAGTTCCTGCGCTAATTTCAATTTTCAAACCTGGACAAAAATCTCATACTCGTTTAGAAGATAGAGGACTAATGGTAAATTAGTTCCACTACAATTAACTTGGGCTATAAGTATCAAATGTACAAGCATAACTAGGGGTGGTACGGTACAGTATACCGCACCGAGGATGTCATACTGCATACCGTATCGCAAATTGCAGGATGAGAAAATGTCATACCTATACCTTACCGGTATATTGCATTGCGGTATACCAAATATTCGGTATGATTATTTCCGATATCGTTACCATACCGTCTATGCGGTATACCATATTGTATTGCGGTATACTGTACTTTTACATTATACCAAAATAAAATATGGCATATCGAGTATGGTATACCAAAATAAGGTATGTCATACCGAGTATGGTATACCAAAATAAGATATGACATACCGTTATACTTGTGTTTCATACCAAAAAAATTCTATTATAGCCAAATATTTAAACTAAAATTTCACCTATTTAAATAATGTCCAAAAGATTAAAACTAAACCACAATCAAATCTATACAGTAGACTTGATTTGCATCTCTACGTGAGTGTGTTTGGGGTTGGAGGCGGCTGAACTAAAATATGAAAGTAGGGTCAGGTAGTTTAACATATTAACTATTTTTTATATGAATTTTAAATACAACATATATATCGAATTTTTGGCAAATATCGTAAATGCGGTATATTGCAGTATAGGAATATCTATACTTTTACCGTACCGAAGTCTATAGGTATCATACCGTACCGCAACTTGCGGTATACTGCAAATTCTGTATTTTCGGTACGATAAGTGCGGTATTTCGGTATATTTAGTCAGCCCTAAGCATAACACAAAGTAATACCATGATATGCGACTTTTATCTTTGAATTACTGACAAAGGAAACGAGCCCATCATAAAAAAATCGAAAGATAAATTTAAGTTATTTTGGTAAAGTAAGCAATTATTTTATACTATATTGGTTTTTTGACAATTTGTATGTTATCGTGTCAAGGATGAGAGGTCATAAAGGTATGGATATTTTGGTTTGTAACAATGATTATTGTAGTTGTGATTCCTGAATCATGAAGCAAGTCGGGAATGCTTGAGATTTTGGTTGGTAACGACGATAAGTCGATAATGGTAGCTATGATTCTATTGTTAACATTATTTAATTTATGATGTAAGGTGTTATGATAATCAAATTTAATAATTTTAATACATTTGGTATATAATTATTATTTTTGCATTACACAACCATAAATGTTTTCGGGTTATGGTTTGAAATGATGGTGGTGGTATTTTGAATGTTAATGTTGTTACAAAAATGGTTATCTTAAATTTTGATTATAATTATTAGTTATGGTTTTATTTTATGGTATTTTCATACATACATTATTGTTATGTCCATAAATATATGTGGTGTGTTATATTGGTAACTATTTAAGTTGATAACTCTGTTAACTTATCAATGCAGTATATTAAAAATGTCAACACAGTGGCATTAAAATATCGACACATAATATCAACCCATTATAACAAAGTTCAACAAAATTATGTATTGATATTTTAATGTCATTGACATTTTTAATACACTATGTTGATGAGTTAACAAGTAAGCAACTTGAGAAATTTAGCGATTGATCACACCCCATATATTTATATTATAATTTGGACAATCAAATTATGTTGCTCATTGAAAATTGCTTATTTTCAAATTCCCGTCCCTTTACGAGGCGCATGCTATTATGAGTTGGATGAGATTCTTAAATTCATTGCAATGCATGTTGTCTTTCAAGAAATAGTTGAAAATTAAGGAGATTTCCTATAATTAATTGAATGAAAATAATCACATAAACGATCATTATTAGCAGTGTTCAATCACACAGGACAGATCCAAATAAGCAAATCAATGTGATAAACATTCCAATGTTTGTCATCTTCAACTAACAACAACACTGGCAAGAAGGGCTCGATACATAAGATAAGACCTCTCCGTTGTTTTATTCCAACCTTCCCTGCACAGATCAAGAGAAGCTATTGCCAGTGAAACATAGAGAAAGAGACAGAGAGAAACCATATGTAAAAGCAAAGTGTGATCTCTTTGATTGTAAATTTATCATAAATCACATATTTTCACACACTAGAGAAGTTGCAACTTACCAAACAGCTCGATCAAATAATCAGCTTCTCACACACTGGACACTGCTTGAAAACGAATGGAACCGCAAACTTGCCTTTGCCTTGCAGTTTCCCATCCTTTTCTCTGCTAATTTTCCTAGCAGACTCGACAGCTGTTTTGCCAAGACACTCTATATCCAGCTTGTTGAGGTGCTTTCCCACACACTCTGGAATTTCAATGAGCCCTTCACATCTCTTAAGCACAAGAAATCTCAGACTGGAAAAAGAATCAGGTGAGGCCTCCCAGAGAACCAAATCTGTGTTTGCGATGACCAAGAGTTGGAGATTCGGGAATTTGTGATAAGAAGCATTCCAAGACAATCCAACGAACGCATTGTCTTTCAATTTGAGGACCTCCAGGCTTCTTATCATTGCCAAGGTGGACATGTGCTGCCAACCCAGTGAGGTTTTCTTTAATGTCAGCCTCTTGAGATGTGGCGGGAAACAATTCAACTGAGGAGGATACAACAGATCTACAGATGTCGGCTCAAAATCCAGATTGTTCTCCAACTTCAACTTTTCAAGATGATGCAATTCATTTAAATTTTTGTTTTCAAAGAACTTGACTAGATTCCCAGATATCCCCAAGGTCTTGAGGTTTTTGGCCCTTTTGTAGACTGCTTCCGTGCAAGATTCAGGTGACAATCTATCCAGCGTTTGAAGATTTTGCCCTGCTTCACCTTCAAAATCAGTCTTGAGTTTGATAGCTGCTTTTGTGTTGAGGTGTCTGAGCCCAATCATCTTCCAAATATTTGCATCCATTGTGATGAAACGCAACTTGGTCTCAACTACAAGAGCTTGTAGGTTCCACAGCTGTGAGATTTGCTTTGGAAGAGAATCAAGGGTGTCAACATGCAATGTGAGGTACCTTAAATGAATGAGCCTGGGAACTTTTTTCGGAAATTGGTGGAATTTGACAGACTTGGACTCTAGAATTCTAAGCTTAGGGAAGAAGTGTTCCGAGAGTATAACTGATAGATATTCTTTTTCTAACTCCACAGATTCCTTGTAGAAACACAAAAACGAACGGACGTGTGGACCATTCGGGTTTTCAGAGAGAAACTTGGAGAGATCAGATTGGAAGCAAAGACGATGTAAGTTTTTTACCTCAGAAACCGGAGGTTCGAGTACACCTGTTTGCTTGTTGAGTTTGATCTGTTGAAATAAGTTCTGGTCTTTGGATTTGCTTATGCAGAATGCACGTATCATATCATGAACACGGCATGTTTTAACTCCGCCCATGTGATTCCTTTTGTCAACGTTCAACAAATTCCTGCATATCAGATCATCCACATTCTCTTCCGCGATTTGCTCCAAGCTTTTTCCCTCTTTAGGATGTATGAATCCTTCCGCGATCCATAGCCTCGACAACAACTTAACCGGAATCTCATAATCTTCAGGAAATACACCTATATAAACAAAACAATCTCTTAGGTCATTTGACAACCTCTCGTAACTCAATGCCACAACATCTCTTATCCGCTGCTCATTCTCCAAGGCGTTGCTCAAGTTCTCCGCCATTGTTTCCCATTTCTTTATCGCCCCCATTGACGACATCGAGGACGCGAGTTGGTCGACCAGAACACCTCCGATGACGATTATTGTGAGTGGCACTCCATCACACTTTTTGGCTAAATATTTCCCCATGCCCCTCAAATCGTTGGGGCAGTCTTCCTCATTCCCAAACACCTCCAGCTGAAGCAGCGTCCAGCTCTCATTCTCGTCGAGAGGCTTGAGCTCGTGTGGTTTAACAGTAGCGGAATGAGCGCCAACTTTCAGATCTCGACTGGTGATGAGGACTTTTCCCTTCCCGTTGTTACGCGGAAAAATCTCTTTGATCTCGTTCCATGCGTCAACGCTCCAAACATCATCAAGGACCAGCAGGAACTTGTCTTTCTCCAGACACAATCTAACCGTTTCTACTAACGTAAAGTTGTCCAATTTCGAATTATATTTATTGGGGGTGAATGATTGGAGGATCTGGAGATACACATCCCTTCTGTTGAACTTCTGACTGATGTAAACCCATATGCGGTTCGGGAAATTGTTACATACAATCTCGTTCTGATAAACCTTCCACGCCAACGTTGTCTTCCCCTGTCCAGGTGTACCGATGATGGGGATCACTTCAAGGCTCTGTTTTTCTGTCATCAGATACCCAGTTATGGTCTCCTCCTGCATATTGAAACCTACTACTCTGTGTTGCCTGATTGGATTTTCCTGTGCAACGTAAACATGAAACTATTTAAGTAGGAGACGGTTCATAAACTTTTCAAGTTAGAAATATAGAACCGTATCAGTAATATTTGTTATCTATTTATAAATATGTATTACTCCATCAGTCCCTTAATAGGAGTACTATTTGGTTTGGACACAAATTTTAAGAAATGCAAAAAAATGGATTAGATAAGTTAGTGAAATGGGGTTTTGATTTATACAAAACTATGTCTAAATACAAAAATCTCGAACAAAATCATACGTAGAACAATGTTAGGTCATTGTTAATATATTTTTAGGTCATTTTAATAAATGAGGACTTAAAATGATTAAAAAATGACATCAAACTTAAAATTTATAAAATGACCTAAAACTGATTAATAATGACCTTCTGTATTTTTAGTTAATATTGACCATTAGATCATTGACAAACTCATATTTTCATAGGTGTAGTTGGTATGTTGAAGTGCTAAATGTCAATTTTATCACTCGAAATTGACTTCGTCTAACCGATTATTATACATTTGGAGTTCTATGTGTTTTGTTGAGTGTTCTAGGAAAGATAGCTGAAAAGAGGAGAAAATGGAGCATAAAGTGTTCAGAGGCAGCAGGGGCACGAAAAGAAGGACCCGGCCGGGTGGATTTACAGTGCAATAATCCGACCCGGCCGGGTAGAGCCAGAGTCCAGCAACGGTCCTAAAATGGGGACCCGGCCGGGTTAATTTATAGTTCAAAAATACAACCCGGCCGGGTAGGAATGTCTTACGCATCTGAAAGCTGAAAACGCGATTTTTGAAGAGAATAAAAGAAAGAGAAAGCCTAGGGTTCGAGAGATTCTGCACCTACAGCCTTCTACATTCACACACACCCCAAGAACACTTTTGAGAGAGAGATTTGAAGATTGAAGAGTCCACATCGGAAGATTGAAGCTTCATTCCATAAATCGATCTCGCAGGAGTACTTAGTATCTTTATTTCATGTTTTTGTTGAATTCCTATGTGTTGAACATGGTTTTTGTCATGAGCATGAGTAGCTAAACATTTCTTGTAGAATTCTTGGTGATGATGCACTAATTTCATAATTTTTATTCGATTGATTTTGTTCTTGCCTTGCTCTTGTAGTTATTTGATTATTCTTGGGTTTATTCCTTTCAATTGCTTGATCACCACTTGATTGTGTAGGATTAAATAGATTAATCGGGAGATGAAATAGTTAATCCGGAAAGAAGAATAACTCACACCTTAATACAATAGAACTCGGGAGAGTTGAGGTTTTGAGTGAGGTCATTAACCTAATCAAACTATTGGGAGTTAGAGGTTTTATGATTAGAAGGGGACTTCAATTCTAGCATCTAATCTACATGTTTCTCACCTCGGGAGGGGGTTTAATATATAATCGTGGTTGACTTAGTAACTCTAGAGACACCAAAAGGTAAGGCGAATCAATTGGATAAGAGCTTGGAATTGTGCATCGGATCCTTGAGTTCTACAATTTCTCCATATTATCTTTCATATCATTATCACACCGTGTTTTCTTGTTCTTAAATGTTACTTGCCTATTATGTGCTTTTAGTAATTGTTAGAACAAACCAAACTGCACTTGATATTCTAGATAGTCGTTGATCTTTGTTCGTGGTAGTTAAGTTGATACAAAATTGTCTCTGTGGGATACGATACTCTTACTTACTGATTGCTACACTAGCCCCGTACACTTGCGGATATTACTTGTGTTAAAATAAGTAGAGTCAAGTTTTTGGCGCCATTGCCGGGGACAATTGTGTGTCATTATAGCTTAATATCGTGATAATAATTGAGATTACTAGTTTAGATTTTACTTGCTTTATTTTTTAATTTTTATTTTGAGTTTTCTAATAAATGTGTTTCCTTGTTCAGGGTGTATGCACACGCGTTCTAAAGGTCCACCTCTAGAGCCTATCGATCCCGAGATCGAAGCATCCAACAGAAGGAGGAACGCGCAGAGAAGGTTAAACCAAAGGATTCGGGTTTCTTCACCCGCTCACAGGCGTCTACCTTCTCCTATCCAGAGAACTCCATCACCCAGTCCATCTCCACCTCCATCACCTATCCAGTACGAGCCTCATTCTCCAATTCTAATGGAGAACGAAGGGGAGAACAACAATGAGGATCCTGTCATTCATCAACTCTGTGTGCAGCTGGCTGCCATGCAGAGGCAATTGGATGAGCAGAACGTGAGGCCAGTGCCCGTACAAAATCAATTTGCCTACAGACAGGTTACCAATCCACCAGTCAATAATGCGGGGATAGCGGCCAACAGTTTTGAATTGAGACCGGGGTTGATAGATAGAGCAGAAGCAAACGCATTTGGTGGGACAGGATCAGAAGATGCCAACAAGCACCTCACCAAGTTCATACAGATCAGCAACACAGTGAAGGCGAATGGGGTCACAGATGAGCAAGTCCGCCTCCGATTATTTCCATTCTCTTTGAAAGACGAGGCGAGGGACTGGTATGACAGCATGGGTCCTAATTCTGTGCCCACATGGGATGCAATGGTGGAGCTGTTCTTGGAGAAATACTATCCACCTAGTGAGGCACTCAAACGCCAAGCTGAGGTCATTCAATACAAGATGCACCCTCAGGAGAATATCATGGAGGCTTGGAAAAGGTTCAAGCAGCTGATGAGAAGATGCCCCAATCACGGGCTAACTCCGGGACAACAGATCTTAACCTTCTACAGGGGAGGCACGCTGGAAGCAATGCGTGAACTAAACATGAGCGCCGGAGGATCTCTCTTGAAATTGGGGGAAGCTGAAGCACTTGAAGTGATTGGGAGGGTGGCTTCAAATGATGATGGATGGAGAAACGACAGAGGCAAATCTTATAGGGTGGCATCCACCTCCGATAACGATAGGATGGATGCAATATCCAAGCAGCTGGAATTCATAACTGACAAGCTTGGGTATATGGGAACGAGTCAGGTTGGGACTGAGATGCAACAAGGAGTAGAAGATGTGAACTATGTTCATCAAGGTGGCAACAACAGAAATTTCAACAATTACCGCCCCAACCAAGGAGGAGGCAATTACAACCACTATGGGAACAAGGTGCATCCCAACTTGTCCTACGGGAACCCGAATAATGCCCTGCAACCACCACCCGGATTCCAGGTTTCAAATGGCCAAATCGTAGAACCGAAGAAGGATGAATTGAAAGATGTGCTAATGGCCTTTATGAAGCAAACGGGAGAGTGCATGAAGGACTCCAACAAACGGCTAGTGCAGGTTGAAGCTAATGTGAATGACCTGAATATTCACATGAAGAGCATCGATAACCAGATGAGCCAGATTTCACAGGCCGTGGCTATTCAGCATCAACCGGGCCAATTTCCATCACAAACGGTTGTAAATCCTAAAGACTTTAAGGATTGCAAAGCCATCAATCTTAGGAGTGGAAAGAGCTATGAGGGCCCAACCATGCCTACAGAGAAGGAGGGGATCTCTAAAGAAGAGAGAGTTGTAGAAGAAGTGGTGAAAGAAGAAGAAGCAGTGGAAGAGGTGCCGCCTCCTAAGGCGAGTACCGTGATACCTGCACCCCCTGTTGAGATCAAGATCCCTTTTCCACAGCGCGTGCAGAAGAAGAAACTAGATGATCACTTCTCTAGGTTTCTTGACATATTCAGAAAGGTGCACATCAACATTCCGTTGGTAGAGGCGTTACAGCAAATGCCTAGCTATGCAAAATTTTTGAAGGAAGTGATCTCCAAGAAGCGGAGGTGGGTGGAGCACGAGACCGTCAACCTGACAGAGAGCTGCAGTGCTATTATCCAGAAGAAATTGCCCGCTAAGATGAAAGACCCTGGAAGCTTCACTATATCATGCATCATGGGGGATAGCCAAGTGGGCAAGGCTCTATGTGATTTGGGAGCGAGCATTAACCTTATGCCTTTCTCAATCTTTCAGAAGTTGAAGATTGGGACACTGAGGCCCACTACCATCACACTCCAGATGGCCGACCGATCTGTGTCGTATCCTAGGGGGATTGTTGAAGATATACTCGTCAAAGTCAATAATTTCATATTCCCCGTGGATTTTGTGGTGCTTGATATGGAGGAAGACCGGCATGTCCCTCTCATCCTGGGAAGACCTTTCCTCGCTACAGGGAATGCAATGATTGATGTGCAGAAGGGAGAGCTCACACTCCGACTTAATGATGAAAGCGTCACATTCTCTATCTACAATGCGATGCAAAGACATGATGAAGAGGATGCAAAGAGAGTGGAGCACTGCAACATGGTTGAAGTGGTCGATGACTGTGTGAGAGGGATGGCCCGAACCATCTCTCCACAAGACCAATTGGAGCGATCCCTATCGCAATCTATCTTTTCTCCTTATTATACTGATGTTATTGAGCCTAATGATGAATTATTGAATTTTGTAGGAGCTCTTAACTCGGCAGAGGAAGTCCCAAGGTTTCAACAGAAATTTCAGCCATTAAGGGACCCAAATGAGGAGGAGAAGAAAGAGGAGCTTAAGTCGTTGCCATCACACCTTAAGTATGCATTTCTCGGGGAGAATGCTACTTATCCGGTAATTGTATCATCCTCACTCAATACTAATGAACTTGATAAATTGCTAAGAGTACTTAGGAAGCATAGGGGTGCAATTGGGTGGTCTATCTCGGACCTTAAGGGGATGAGTCCTACGGTTTGTATGCATAGAATTCTCCTAGAAGAGGGGTCTAAACCCAAAGCTCAAAACCAAAAGAGACTTAACCCAATAATGCGAGAGGTTGTTAGGAAGGAGGTGTTGAAGTGGTTAGATGCCGGGAATGTTTATGCTATATCGGACAGTGATTGGGTAAGTCCTACCCAAGTGGTAGCTAAGAAAGGGGGAATGACAATAGTGAAAGGGGGAGATGATGAAATGATAGCCACTAGGTTGGTGACCGGGTGGAGAGTATGCATAGATTATAGAGCCCTCAATGCTGCGACTAGGAAAGACCATTTTCCCCTCCCATTCATTGACCAGATGTTAGATAGGTTGGCGGGGTATGAGTATTATTGCTTTTTAGATGGCTACTCCGGATATAATCAGATCTTGATTGCCCCAGAGGATCAATATAAATCTGCTTTTATTTGTCCTTATGGTGTTTATGCTTTCAGGAGAATGTCATTTGGCCTTTGCAATGCCCCCGCCACCTTTCAGAGGTGTATGATGTCCATCTTTCACGACATGGTGGAAGATATTATGGAAGTATTTATGGACGACTTCTCCGTCTATGGTAGCTCCTTTGATCATTGTTTAGAAAATCTAACCCGTGTTTTACAGAGGTGTGAAGAAACAAACTTGGTGCTCAATTGGGAGAAGTGCCATTTTATGGTGAGAGACGGTATTGTGCTTGGGCACAAGATCTCTGCAGGAGGACTCGAGGTGGACAGGGCCAAGATAGTGGCTATTGAGCAGTTGCCACCACCATCCAATGAGAAAGCTGTGAGGAGTTTCCTTGGACACGCCGGGTTCTACAGGCATTTTATTAAGGATTTTTCTAAGATAGCAAGGCCTTTATGTCATTTACTTGCTAAGGATGTAAAGTTTGAATTTTCTCGTGAATGTTTGCAGGCATTAGAGACATTAAAGAAGGCACTTGTGAGTGCACCCGTGCTCATCTCACCGGATTGGTCACAGCCGTTCGAGATAATGTGTGATGCTAGTGATATAGCCGTGGGATCGGCTTTGGGGCAGAAAAGAGACAAGCTATTCAGGGTGATCTACTATGCAAGCCGGACACTGGATCCAGCACAGGCAAATTATACTACTACAGAAAAGGAGATGTTGGCGGTTGTATACTCGTTCGACAAGTTCCGTCCCTACCTCATCGGGGCGAAGACTATTGTGTTCACAGACCATGCCGCCATCCGCCACATATTTGCCAAGGTGGATGCCAAGCCGAGGTTGATAAGATGGGTCCTTTTACTGCAGGAATTTGATTTAGAGATCCGAGACCGGAAGGGATGCGAGAATGTGGTGGCTGACCACTTATCAAGATTGGAGCACTGTTTTGAAGGTGAAAATCTGAAGATGCCCATCAATGAAGAATTTCCCGATGAGCATCTGTTCTTTGCTCAAGGCTCATCTCCGTGGTACGCAGATATTGTGAACTTTTTAGTGGCAAGAGTCGTCCCCGAAGAGTACAAGGCATATCAAAAGAAGAAGTTCTTCCACGACGTCAAGTTCTACTTTTGGGACGAGCCGTTCTTGTTTAGGCGATGTGCCGACATGGTGATAAGAAGATGCATTCCCGAAGATGAATGGGAACTTGTGATGAGGAAATGTCACTCTAGTCCTAGTGGAGGACATTTTGGAGCCAACCGAACGGCGATGAAAGTGCTCCAATGCGGTCTTTATTGGCCAAGTATATATGGGGATTGTCAAACATTTGTGCTTCATTGCAATGAATGTCAAAGGACAGGGGGAGTTTCAAAGAAGAAAGAGATGCATTTGACTACTATTGTGGAGGTGGAGCTTTTTGATGTATGGGGGATCGACTTTATGGGTCCCTTTCCACCTTCATCCGGGCATCAATACATACTCTTGGCGATTGACTATGTCTCAAGGTGGGTAGAGGCTATCCCCAGTAGGGCTGGCAATTTTTGATCCGACACGATAATCCGACACGAATCCGCACGAAATTAACCCAACACGAACACGCACGTTTAGGATTTGGGTCCTTATAGGGTCGACCCAATAAGAACACGGAAATTTTGGGTTGGGTTGGGTTGGGTTTGGGTCGGGTTGGGTTATCCGTTAAGAAAAAAAATTTTATTTTGATTATTTTTATTAATAAAAATAATATGTTAAATTTTAATTTTTAATTGTTTTTATTAATTAAAAAAATATTATAGTTTTAATTTTATTAGTAAGAATGTGATTAATACTATTATCAATTATTTTTTATGATAAAAAAATATTACTGCATACTTAAATTTTATTAAAAATAATTATTTTAACTTTATTAGTTAGATTTAATTTTAATATACTTTAATTTTATTATTTGGATTTAAAAATTATTTAAATTAATTATTATAATTTTGTAATATCTTATTTTATCGTGTAATATCAAAATATTTAATTATGATAAATTTGATATATATGCTTAAACTCAATCATAAATATGATCAAATACTAACATTTGAGATGTTTCGTGAAATTTTAATGCATATTTTAGAAATTTAAGTATTCTTTTAGTGAGTTTAATTTATTTAATAATTATTATATTAATAAAAATTCAATATATAATAGAAATTACTCAATGAAGTGTCGAATTAAGAGTAAAAAATATGACCAATATTTTTTGGATAACACGAAATCCGCACGAATCCGACCCGACCTATATTTTTTTGGATGACACGAAATCCGCACGAATCCGACACGAATCTGTTTGGGTTGAACCCGATAAGAACACGATGATTTGGGTTGGGTTGGGTTGGGACCCGATAAGGTTGGGTCGATATTGGGTTGACCCGATAGCGACCCAATCCGCACGATTTGCCAGCCCTAATCCCCACCCACGCCAATTCCTCCAAGGTCGTGATTACCTTTGTGCAAAAGAACATCTTCACAAGATTCGGGGCTCCAAGAGCTTTGATTAGCGATGGAGGGTCCCACTTCAAGAATAGGTGGCTCGAGCTCGTGTTACAAAAATTTGGTGTCAAGCACCGAATTACTACCCCCTATCACCCTCAAGCAAATGGTCAAACGGAGCTAGCTAATAGAGAGATAAGGGGGATACTTGAGAAGACGGTGAATGCTAATAGGAAAGATTGGTCTATGAAGCTCGATGATGCTCTTTGGGCATATAGGACAGCGTACAAGATGCCGATTGGCATGTCACCATATCAATTGGTGTTTGGCAAATCTTGCCATCTTCCCGTGGAGCTAGAACATAAGTCTTATTGGGCGGTGAAGCAATTCAATGCCGATTACTACAAGGCGGGGAAGGAGAGACAACTCCACCTTAACCTTCTCGACGAGTTTAGAAATGAGGCATTTGAGAACTCTTCAATCTATAAGGAGCGTCTCAAAAACTATCAGGACAAGATGATCGAGAAGAGGGAGTTCTTCCCGGGGGATTCCGTGCTACTCTTCAATGCTCGAATGAAGCTCTTCCCCGGAAAACTCAAATCCAAGTGGTCCGGACCGTTCAAGGTGAAGAGGGTGATGAAGAATGGAGCCATAGAGCTTCAAGGAGATGATGGAAGAATTTTCACAGCCAATGGCCAAAACCTAAAGAAGTTCCATAGCTATGAGCAAAAGGAGGAGGTGTTTGTGCTTACCATGGAACACTCCCAATGAGCTTGCAAAACGTCGAGCATGCGACGTTAAAAAGTTGCGCTATAGGGGAGGCAACCCCTAATAGGTAATTTTATTGCTTTTGTGTGTGGTTGTGGTTTTTTTTTTTTTTGGCTTGTTTGCTTTTTGTTCTTTTTCTTTGGTGTGTTTGTTTCTTCCTTCATCTAGTATTAGATCTTTCTAACTCTCAGTCGGAGTGGCTTCCTCTTGGAATTTTGGAATTGGGACTTGTGGTGTTTGAGTTTGGTGCAGGGCTTGGAAAGGAAAAGAAGCATTAGGCGGCAGAAACCTCCCAAAAATTGCAACCCGGCCGGGTTAATTTTCAGTGCAAAAATTCGACCCGGCCGGGTCTGGTTTGCAAATCGTCTGAAGTCAGGAAGGGGTCAAAAATTGCAACCCGGCCGGGTTAATTTCCAGTTTAAAATTCCGACCCGGCCGGGTAGGAGTGTCGCGTCAGAGAAGAATCCAAAAGTGCAACCTGGTCGGGTTAATTTTTAGTTTAAAAATTCGACCCGGCCGGGTCCGTATGCGCGAGCCCTATCTGTTTAAGGTACGAATTCTTTTTCTCTTCCTTCCATACCAGCCGCTTCTCTCTCTCAACAATCTTCTCACCCACAATCTTCTATCTAAACCCTCTCACCCACAATCTTCTCTCAATCCCACACAATTCCCTCCGCCAATCTCTTATACTTGTGATTTGGAAGAGTTTCACCGATTAATTTGCGGATTTTGGCAAATTGCACAAGAATTTCAACAATTTTCTCCTTCTAAACAACCAAGGTATGTTTTCTCTTTTCCACCCCTCTAGTTCACGAAATTATTGCTACGCATTTAGTTGGGTTTGAAGTTTATGGAACATTTGAGTTAAATTTGATAAGTATGGTGCTTGAGATGTGAAATATGCCTATAATTGTTGAATTGCTTGTGGGTATAGCCTTCAATTAGGAATGGGTATGGTTGAATCGTTGAATTGCCTGTTGAATTGCTTGAGATTTAATTTGTTGAAATATACCAATATGCTTGGTTTCGAATTATAACTTGATCATGTGAGCTTTGGCGTAGGGATTGAGTCTATCTCTCTAATTCATGTTAACTATTTTATTTGAATTTTAGAGATTGAGTCTATCTTTCTAAAGTTCATCTTCTTTGTTGCCCTATATGATTGAGATATCAATATGATTGAGATTGGAAATTGGTTTGTTGGGTGCTTGATGAAAGGTATAGGGATCGAGTCTATCTCCATAATTTTGATGTTATAGCTTTTGATCTTAGGAATTGAGTCTATCTTCCTAATTCACCTTGTTTTTGTTTATAAACCTTTAATTGTGGACTAAAGTTTGGGGGAGTTGGCTCCTTGTTGTGGTTGATTTCAGGTACAATTTCAGATGGCCAACTTTGCTAACCCTCGAGCTTTGAATGTGAACTTAAGAAACAGAGATGAGAAGAACAGATGGGCAGCATTGGCACTTTTGGATAGTATGCCGTCCCGGTACCCGGTGGTTGACTTACTCACCGATATGGGCATTCAGGAATCTTGGGAAACGCTCAGGGAAGCAGGCCACCTTAACTTTCTCTTTGCACACCGCTATGGATCTTACAAGGCCTTAACTTTGGAGTTCCTATCCACTCTCCAAGTGAATTACATCAACAGAGTATTGGTCTCCATCACTTTTCGCTTGGACAATGTCGCCCACACTCTCACTTTGGCGGAGTTCAACTCTATCTTTGAGTTACTCGATGACAATGAGGAAGGGTATACTGAAGAGCCTCAGGATTATGACAGGCACGACTTCTGGGGTCGCATTACATTAGATGAGGCTACGTCTAGCCAGGGCCCTACTTTTACCCCATCCCGTGCCAAAATCAACTCCATTCGGAACCCGGTGTTGAGATACATGGCCAAGGCTTTGGTTTGTTTCCCGTTAGCACATAAGGAACTGGGAAGCATTTCCCAAGATATACTCTTCATGCTATGGGGCATGTTGGCCCATCGAAGAATCAATACTGGATACTATATGATCAAACATTTGGAGAGACATGCGAAGAAGAAAAGTGGGAAATTATGCTGTGGAGGTGTGATCACCCGCTTGGCCCTCCATTTTGAAGTTGACATAGAGGAGCGTCACCCAGATTCGGGGAGCATGTCAATCGATTGGGACATTCTGAAGAAATCAGGCATAATCACTGTGGACAGCAGGGGCGCCGGGTACTTTGTTATAGACCCGAATACGTTCTTCAGATTCCCCTCCCCTCAGCTAACCGCGGTTGGAGGGTGGACCTATCAGGCCAACTGGAGGATGAACTCCGAGGATCATATGGCGAGAATTGCAAGTGACCCCCCACAGGGCGAAGGATTTACAGGTCAGCGGCCAATGCGTGTGGGCACACATCACTTCCCACGCCCACAGATACCCAACGAGCCCCTACCCGTTCAGGAAGATAATACATCCACGGAAGAAGATGAAGAAGAGGCCGAGTCCAGCCAGCCAAAGAGGAGACGTCCGGTTGGACGACCATCCAGGGAAAGCCGATTGGCGGAGATAGTTGAAGGGATTCGAGGCATACATCTTGAACAACAACGGTTGAGGGATGAGAACCAAATCTGGAGGGCCCAGCAGGAGTCCCGACTAGATTCCTTTGGGGAGCGGATAGACCACCTACAAGCTCAAGGTGACGCTAGGTGGGCGGAGGAGCAGTCCTTCTACCGTGCTTACTACGCGAGATTTCCTCCACCTTCCGACTAGAGGTATCCCATCCCATCCACTTCTTTTCAAACTTATTCATTCCTTCGTATTGAATAAGTTTGGGGGAGTCTGACGTGGATTGGTGGTGCTCCCCTTCCTTCCCCGCTATCTCCGTGGATGATTGTTGAACTCTTTTGTGCTTTAGTTTTTTTTATTTTTTTTATTTTCTATTTGATTTGTGTACGTCTCTCCTGTGGGACTTAAATATGGGCATGTACTGATCGCATAATCATTCATACTATGAGGTGTTTATTTTGGGCGCTTATGACGATTTCTTGTGAAAATGCTTTGTGAAAATAGTGGGGATATGCGTTATTGGTTATGATTTGCTTTTGAGTGAATTGCTTGTTTGCTTGTTCAATGCCGATACCCAGTGAGATTTGAGCCGAACCTTTATTTCAGTGTGATATTATCATATACTTGTTGTTGTTTCTAGAACTTGCTCCCGATCATATTAAGTCTACATAGTGAATGTGAGTTTAGGAGATGACGTTAGGCCATCCTTCTTAAGCCACGTTATACGTCCAAATCTATGACCTTATTCAAAATATTTTTCCCTAGCTAGCCACTTTGAGCCTTTAAAGCCTTTTTCCTTGGAAGCTAAAACATAAAAAAAATATTTTGTGAAAAGAGTTAGAGAGATAAGGTAGAAGGAAAATTAGTGGGCTTACTTGTGAAAAGTGCATAATCATGATAATAGGTTGTGCATATATATATAAAAAAAAGAGATGAAAAATGAAAAAAAAAGGAAAAGAAGAAAAGGGAAGAGAAAAGAGGTTAGAAAAAAAATATGGAGGTATAAGCTAGACGAAGTCTAGAGGGTCATTGGTTGGGTTCCTAAATAAAGGGGGACAGGAGGGTAGGAAGAAGTTTGACACTAGTCGTGTTTTTCTGAGATGCGTTTTGGGAATTAGTTTTTTGTTGGTAACCATAAGTTGGGGTGGGGGGTACTTGTGCTTCCTATTCTTTTAGTCACTTGAGCCAAAATATCCCCTACCGTCCAAAGAGCCACGTTACAACCTTAATAAAGTCCTCTCTGATCTCAAACTCACATTCACAATCTAGTAGAGGAGATACTTGATTTTGAGCAAGCCTATGGTAAACACTGCTTGTATTTTGATTTGAGAGATTATTATTGAATTCCTATACACTTGAGAGTGAGTGAGACATAAAATATATATATATATATATATATATATATATATATATATATATAGGGGTGTGATAAACTACAAACTCCCTAAGATGCAAACTCAGCAAACTCTAATCCTACACAATTATAAGATATAATCTACGGTTACTATTGATTGTAAATCTAATGTCAACATTACCTATATAATTGTTCACCAAGGGTAATTTAGAGATCTAAATAAGCTGCCCAAATAATAAGGATTGTAGTTGTGATTATAATCCCGTAGGTCACGCCACATCACCATTCACTCCTAATTGACTTTCTTCTCGCCCCCTTTCCTCTACCCGTAGCTCTCGTCGGTTTTCAATTCTCGATTGCCGAACTTCAAGGATCCCAGCCCACCTGAATTCGTCGTCAGCGTTGACGCGGCAACAGCTCCGGTGACATGAGTTCTACAAGGCGAGCGGGTCAAGCGGCAGGAGAGTCTTCCGGGGGTAAGGTTTCCGGTTGAAAATTAGGGTTTTGAGCCGGTGACATTCTGAGCCTTTGGGCTTTTTGCGTAGATTGTGTCAGGCTCTAGATTTTCGCTTTATTTTTTTCCTGGATTGCGAGGTTCAACATGAGGCATGTAGTGAAGCGATTTAAATTCGAGTCCATGTTGTCTGATTTTTTGTTTGTCACTCTGGTATTGACATTTTGTGTAGTATAAGAGCATCTGTGTCGGCTGGCTAATCTTTTTTGGCTTGGTGGCTGAAGGTGGAGGCCAGATTTCCGGCTGGTGACATTGTCGACTGTTTTTTCGATTTGGGTATTTGCTGTTGACATTGTTCTCCGTCATTGTGTTTATCAAACTGGTGGATAGGTTTTAATGTTTGAGTGACATATTGTATATTTTGGTTGTCTTCATCAGCTGACCGTTGCTTTTATAGGGGTTTTTATGTAATGACCATGGTCATACTATGCAAGTCTGGGTATTGATGTGCGTTCTTGCTTTGTGTTTAAAGGGGTTCATTTTTCTATATGTTCATTTACGTCACTGACTTATGTTGACCAAGTTATGGAATAGTTGGAGAGAAATGTGGGTTTTTTGTAACAGCCGAATGATTCACATTCCATATACACCCTTAGTGACTTGATTTATGTTAATCGTTGACATTAACATAAGTATTTTATCATGAACCGTAGATTATATCTTATAATGGTGTAGGATTAGAGTTTGCATAGTTTGCATCTTAGGGAGTTTGCATTTGATCACACCTCTATATATATATATATATATATATTACACTTCATAAACCTGCGAGGGCATTGAGACCAAGTGATACACGAGCCAGTAGCTCAAGGTAATGTTTGATTGATTTTGCAGGATTCCATGCCGTTGTTTTAAATATGAATCTGAAGCAAAGCCCAATTTCACCTTTTGTATGAGTTTATTCTTTTTGCGATATTCTTTTGTATAACGTGGCTTAAGAAGGATGGCCTAACGTCATCTCCTAAACTCACATTCACTATGTAGACTTAATATGATCGGGAGCAAGTTCTAGAAACAACAACAAGTATTTGATAATATCACACTGAAATAAAGGTTCGGCTCAAATCTCACTGGGTATCGGCATTGAACAAGCAAACAAGCAATTCACTCAAAAGCAAATCATAACCAATAACGCATATCCCCACCATTTTCACAAAGCATTTTCACAAGAAATCGTCATAAGCGCCCAAAATAAACACCTCATAGTATGAATGATTATGCGATCAGTACATGCCCATATTTAAGTCCCACATGAGAGACGTACACAAATCAAATAGAAAATCAAAAAAATAAAAAAAACTAAAGCACAAAAGAGTTCAACAATCATCCACGGAGATAGCGGGGAAGGAAGGGGAGCACCACCAATCCACGTCAGACTCCCCCAAACTTATTCAATACGAAGGAATGAATAAGTTTGAAAAGAAGTGGATGGGGTGGGATACCTCTAGTCGGAAGGTGGAGGAAATCTCGCGTAGTAAGCACGGTAGAAGGACTGCTCCTCCGCCCACCTAGCGTCACCTTGAGCTTGTAGGTGGTCTATCCGCTCCCCAAAGGAATCTAGTCGGGACTCCTGCTGGGCCCTCCAGATTTGGTTCTCATCCCTCAACCGTTTTTGTTCAAGATGTATGCCTCGAATCCCTTCAACTATCTCCGCCAATCGGCTGTCCCTGGATGGTCGTCCAACCGGACGTATCCTCTTTGGCTGGTTGGACTCGGCCTCCTCTTCATCTTTTTCCGTGGATGGATTATCTTCCTGAACGGGTAGGGGCTCGTCGGGTATCTGTGGGCGTGGGAAGTGATGTGTGCCCACACGCATTGGCCGCTGACCTGTAAATCCTTCGCCCTGTGGGGGGTCACTTGCAATTCTCGCCATATGATCCTTGGAGTTCATCCTCCAGTTGGCCTGATAGGTCCACCCTCCAACCGCGGTTAGCTGAGGGGAGGGGAATCTGAAGAACGTATTCGGGTCTATAACAAAGTACCCGGCGCCCCTGCTGTCCACAGTGATTATGCCTGATTTCTTCAGAATGTCCCAATCGATTGACATGCTCCCCGAATCTGGGTGACGCTCCTCTATGTCAACTTCAAAATGGAGGGCCAAGCGGGTGATTACACCTCCACAGCATAATTTCCCACTTTTCTTCTTCGCATGTCTCTCCAAATGTTTGATCATATAGTATCCAGTATTGATTCTTCGATGGGCCAACATGCCCCATAGCATGAAGAGGATATCTTGGGAAATGCTTCCCAGTTCCTTATGTGCTAACGGGAAACAAACCAAAGCCTTGGCCATGTATCTCAACACCGGGTTCCGAATGGAGTTGATTTTGGCACGGGATGGGGTAAAAGTAGGGCCCTGGCTAGACGTAGCCTCATCTAATGTAATGCGACCCCAGAAGTCGTGTCTGTCATAATCCTGAGGCTCTTCAGTATACCCTTCCTCATTGTCATCGAGTAACTCAAAGATAGAGTTGAACTCCGCCAAAGTGAGAGTGTGGGCGACATTGTCCAAGTGAAAAGTGATGGAGACCAATACTCTGTTGATGTAATTCACTTGGAGAGTGGATAGGAACTCCAAAGTTAAGGCCATGTAAGATTCATAGCGGTGTGCAAAGAGAAAGTTAAGGTGGAGACCCCAACAACGACCACTGGAGCATAGGAGTTTGAGGAGAACCAGCCGGAGACCGTGGAAGAGGAAGCACCGCCGGAGACAGAAGCACCGAGGGAGAAAGATCAGGAGAAAGACACGGCGGTCAGGAAGCTCTGGCCAAGGGAACAGATCAAGCAGCCAGAGCGGTTTCGGGACTACAAAGCCAAATAGGCGTGTACTCCCTCAACTTTCTTAGATGGAGCTATTTAATTATTTTATTATTTAGATTATGTTTTATTTTTAAACATTTTGTTTTATTTTTAAACATTATTTCAGTTGAGTGTATTATAAGCTCCGTTCGAGTTTTTTTTGTGGATTCTTTCCCGGATGAATAGATTAGGTCGAAACAACTCTAGGGTCCTTAGTCTATAAATAGGAAATAGGGCTATTCATTAATCGTCAATTAATTAATGAAGAATTATTTTGCCCATTTGGCTTGTGTCTCAAGTTTCACACTAAACCCTAATACTGCTGACGGGAATTCACCTGCGCCAGTCGTGTTTTTATTGCCGCCGTTCCTCTCGAGGACGCCGGTTCGTTGTGAAGTTTGTGCAGGAGTGTGGAGATTTCGGTTGAGAGGAGAAACCCTCTAAACAAGTGGTGCTTTCATCCCGAATTCATGGCTCGCAATGAATCTATTGTTCCGTCGAGGGTGGTCCCTACCGGCGGCAACGCGCAAGAATTGTTGGTCGGCACATCTCGTCGCCAGCCCAATCAGCAAGTTGAGGAGACTGTCGTCGACCCCTTAACTCAAGGGTTCGACTGAATTATGGCCTGCTTTGACAGCTTGGAAACTCGGATCGAGAATCTAGAGTCAAAGGATGATTTGGATCCTGATCCTCCATATGATGATGATGATGACCCTGATGAGGAAGAGTACCGGGCTTATCGGGGATCCCTCAGCCCGGCGTCGCGCCGTAATAGACGACCTGGGTTTAGAGAAAGCCGATTATGTCTGGATGAGTCGGGAGGGAATTTCCGTGGTCACGATAATTATCGCAGAAGAGGGCGCGCGTGGAGACAGACGGCAGCACGGTCGCCCAAGGGCTGCTACGTGTTGGGACCCTCCTGCAGCCCGTAACTCGACATGGCAGGACCGACGACAGCCGTCGTGCTGGGATCCGCCATATCCGCGCGGGCAGTCCTACAACGACTCCAAGAGGGGGGTCAAGATGTCCGCCCCACACTTCGATGGAGAAGATGCCTCGAACTGGATTTATCGGGTGCAATATTACTTCGACCACTTGCCGATGGCTGACGAGGATCGACTGCACTATGTGGTCATGTTGTTTGACCCCCCGGCAGCGGAATGGATTTTCAACTATTGCGCCAATAATAGTTTCGTCACCTGGGATGAGTTTTTGGAGGATGTGCGACATGTGTTAGTAAGTTCACCGGGATGTCTTGAGTTCGATTCCTATCAAGGCCGAAATTTTAAAAAAAATTGAAAAGCATTTGAACCGGTTTCCGGTTCCCGGTCAGACTGGTCCGGCTGGCCGGTTTCGGCGGTTCATGGCGGTTAAACATGTCACTGGTTTTATAGGGCTAACCGGACCGGACCACTTACCGGATCGCGGCCGAACCGGTCGAACCGGTTTTTAAAACATTGATCTTGACTAACCTTCATCCTTGGCATCGGATCACGCCCCTAGTCTAATTTTGGCGGACACTAGACTATGATTTTCAGATTTAAGAGTTCTCAGTTTAACAAAGTTAGTCAACGTCAATCGCGAGGGATCCACCCACTTTTTTGCCATCGTCACTGATCTTTTTTATGTTTAAAGTAAATATTGAAGCAAGCAAGAATGACATGAAGAGAAGAAGTTACCGTCTTTAATTTAGTCCGTTGATCTTGGACGCCATCGGCAATCTGCATCCCAGCAAAGTTGAGCTTGGCTTGGTCAAACAAGGGCTTCACTTTATTCTCTCTAATGGACTTGACCTTTTTGGCGAGGCCGTAATGCGTTGAGCCAAAATACTTGAACATGGACATGGGGAAACCTTTGACTTCGATGGCTCTAGTCAAGCATGCATCAATGGTGTCTTCGACCTCGTAGACCACTTCTCTTATCTGCCTCTCCAGTTCCTTCAACTGACTATCCTCCCTGTAGTACCTCTGCACGTCACCCTTGAGGAAAGCCTTGAGTTGCCTGAGTTCGTTGTTCAGCTGCCCGAACTCATTTTCTGCTCCGGATATCACATCCTTGTAATCCTTCATCACTTCCTTCACTAGATCCAGCAAGAACGCCAACGCAGGCTCCCCCATCCTCTCTCTCTCTCTCTTAATGGAAACAGAGAGACTGTTTTTTTTTGCCTTGGATGTGTAAGAGAGAGAGTGTGTGTGTGTGTGTGTGTTGTGTTATTCAAAGGGAAGGGAGATGAACTAAATTTCGGATCAGAGGCTAGGTAGAGTTAGTTATTGCGAAATCAAGATAAATACAATTATTGTACTGTATCATTTTCTCACCTCACAGAGAACGAATTCCATGGATCAGGTATACAAATGTAAATCTTAATTGGTATGTCCTATCTTTCATATTTTGACGTGTGGAATTTTATAAAAAAAATCCCTTTCAGCTACATGGACACACACAATATGATATTTATGGAAAATTTCTTGCATCCTATTTACAATAATTTTCGACCATATATACACACTCAATACATGTAAGTATATATTTGCAATGAGAAGCTCCATCTTTTATGTAAAATTTTTTGAGTAGTACTTTTTTTATAGGATTAAACTTTTTTATTGGTGACCCTAGTAGTTTTATGTTTTTTAATTTAATTGTCATTTTCTAATTTTATCTACCGTGTTTTGTTTCAAGAGAATTTTAGTAGTAGTTTTTATGTTTTTTTATCATTTACTGTATTTTATTTTCTAATAATTTCCATTTTTAGTAGTTTTATTTTTTTATTAAATTTAATTCTCATTTTCTAATTTCCAAATCATCTTGTTAGTATTAACTAGTACCTTTGTATTTTAACATAATTAAAATTATTATATAATTAATGTGTATAGTAAAATTAAACAAGAATTATATTAGTATATACTGTAGTAATTATTTATTTATGTGCAATATAGCTATCAGTACAAAGGGAAAGCAGTCTCATCATATAAATTGAAAATGTAATATGATAGTAAATTTGTTTCAGTAACAATGTGAAAATCTCATATTTTTAGATAATACTATGTACTAGTGTATATTATGCCCAAATTTGATTATAATATAATTACCTAGAAGTATGAGATTCTTTCCAAATTACTCAGGATATTTATTGCATTTACCATATTTACCAAACTTTGCGTGGACATCTAATTGGAAGGTGATTTTTATACCATTCCACATGTCAAAAAATAATTGATAGGACATACCAAGTAAGATTGCCATTTTGGTATACCTAGCTTATGGAATTTTTTTCTCATCTAAAATATTTCACTACCAATATTCCACAAACTTAAGATTATTGTGAAAAGTTTGTTACTGCGTTGGGAGTTGGTAAAATGTGAAAGAAAAAGGGCTCAAGATTCCAATCATATGCACAAAATGAATACTCCTACTGCATTAAAATTAAAAGTTTGGACCACATAAGTACAGCCTTTTCTTTTAGACGAAACAAACAATAATCTTAAACGTTAGCTGGAAAAGCTGAAATCTGCAATATTTCAGATCATTTGGAAACCGGATCATTGAATTGCAAAGTCTTTGTATAAAGTAAAAAACCTTTTTTCAAGTATGGTCATTTTTTATTTTTAGAGTCAATTTTTAAGCCACTTTTTTTATGCATATCTTGGTTGATTTCCACAATGCAAATTTTATTCTATGAATTTGATTAACTTAGGTAAAATAATACTCTGTTTTATAAAAAATAAAAACTTTAGAAATGATACGATTTTTAATATAAATTAGTAAAATAAGAGAAGGTAAGAAAAAAATTTGATAAAGTAAGAAAGATTAAGAGAAAAAAGTACTGAAATTATTATTACTTTTTAGTTGCATATGACAACGAAATTATATAATATAGGGAGAAAATGTGTAAGTAGCGTAATGTGTCTCTTTTCAATTGAGAAGATAATGTGCAGAGATATAAAAAGCTTAATTTGGCGAGAGAAAGATGGTATTAAAATATATTTAAAAAAGTTGACGTTTTTGACACGTGTATGTCGCGCAAATAAGGCGCTCATATTTATTTTTCGGTTTTTCAGTTTTTTAATTTTTTTTCATATAATTTGGGTTTAGTTCTATTTTTTAAGTTCGGTTTTTGGTTTTTCAATTTTTCAGGTTCGGTTCGGTTTGAGTTTTGAACTAAATTCAATTTTTCGGGTTTGGTTCAGTTTGGGCAAAAAAAACAAACCAAAATCCGAATGCTAACCCCTAAGCACAAGCACTTGCTCATTGAAAATTGAGTAGTTTCAGATTCCCAACCCTACGAGTTGGATGAGATTCTTAAATTCATAGCAACGCATATTCTTACACGAAACAAGTGCAAATAAGTAGATTCCCAATTAATTAAATGCGAAACCATCACACAAACGATCATTATTAGTGGTGTTCAATCACCATAGGAAATACACAAATCTCATAAACATTCCAAAGTTTATAATCTTCAACTTACGAAAAAAAGTGCGACACAGAAAGAAGGGGTGGGTACATTAGTTTTATTCCAACCTGCAAAGATCAAGAGAATCCATATTAAAACGCATTTAATGGACTAACGTATATTCTTTTTTATTGTAAATTTATCATGAAAAATAAGAATAGACGAATTAGACTGAGAATGAGGGAAAATTAACTGTCCAGTAGCCTGAGAAAAATTATCTATCCTACAAAACATTTGAATATTTATGTATTTCACCATTTTCCAAAATGAAGAGAAGTTGCAACTTACCAAACAAGTTGTTGCGGTGGATCACATATTCTCACACACTGGGCACTGCTCGAAAACGAACGGAAGCGCAAACTTGCCTTGCGGTTTCCCATCTTTTTCATCGCGAATTTTCCTGGCAGACTCGACTGCAGTTTTGCGAAGACGCTCTATAGCAAGCTTCTCGAGGTGTTTTCCCACACAATGTGGGATTTCAATGAGGCTTTCACAGCTCTTAAGCACAACAACTCTAAGGTCGGGGAAAGAATCAGGCGAGGCATCCCAGAGAACCAAATCTGTGTTTGCGATGACCAAGAGTTGGAGATTCGGGAATTTGTAATCAGAAGCATTCCAAGACAATCCAACAAACGCATTGTCTTTCAATTTGAGGACCTCCAGGCTTCTTATCATTGCCAAGGTGGACATGTGCTGCCAATCTAGGGAGGTTTTCATTAACGTCAGCATCTTGAGACATGGCGGGAAACAATTCAACGGAAGATGCAAAACATCATCAGATGTTGCCTCAAAAGTTACATTGTTCACCAACTTCAACTTTTCAAGATGATTCAGTCGTGTTAGGAAGTTTTTCCCGAATAAGTTGGCTAAATTCCCAGAGATCCCCAAGGTCTTGAGGTTTTTGGCCCTTTTGTAGACGGCTTCTGTGCAAGATTCAGGCGACAATCTCTCCAGAGTTTGAAGGTTTTGCCCTGCTTCACCATCCCAATTACTCTCGAGTTTGATAGATGCCTTTGTCTTGACGTGCCTCAGCCAAATCATCTTCCACATATTGGCTTCCATTGTGATGACACGCGACTTGGTCTCAACTACAAGAACTTGTAGGTTCCATAGCTGTGAGATTAGCTTTGGAAGTTTTCCAAGGTTATCAATGTGCAAAGTGAGGTACCTCAGATGAATGAGTTTCGGTACTTTCCCAGGAAACTCAGGGAATTTGACTGACTTCGACTCTAGAATTCTTAGCTTAGGGAAGCCGTCAGGTATAACTGTTAGATGTTTTTTATCTATCTCCACAGATTGCTCATAGAAACACAGAAACGAACGGATGTGAGCACCAGTAGGGTTTTCAGACAGGAACTTGGAGAGATCAGACTGGAAACAAAGACGATGTAATTTTTCTACATCAGAAACCGGAGGTTCCAGTTGGTGTGTTTGCTTGTTGACTTTGACATGTTGAAATAAGTTCTGGTCTTTGGATTTGCTTATGCAGAATGCACGTATCATATCATGAACACGGCATGTTTTAACTTTGCCCATGTGATTCGTTTTATCAACCTTCAATAAATTCCTGCATATTAGATCATCCACATTCTCTTCCGCGATTTGCTCCAAGCTTTTTCCATCCTTGGGAAGTATGAATCCTTCTGCAATCCAAAGCCCCGACAACAATCTAACCGGAATCTCATAATCTTCAGGAAACACACCAATATAAACAAAACAGTCTCTCAGGTCATTCGACAACCTCTCGTAACTCAAAGCCACAACATCTGTTATCCGCTGCTCATTCTCCAAGGTGTTGCTCAAGTTATCCGCCATTGTTTTCCATTTCTCTCTCGTCACTGCTGTTGACTTATAAGACGCGAGTTGGTCGACCAGAACACCTCCGATGACAATTATTGTCAGCGGCACTCCATCACACTTGTTGGCTAAATGCTGGCCTATGCCCCTCAACTCGCTGGGGCATTCTTCCTCATTTCCATATACCTCCAACTGAAGCAGCGTCCAGCTTTCAGCCTCGTTTAGAAACTTCAGCTTGTGCGGTATAACAGTAGCAGAACGAGCGCCCACTTTCACATCTCGACTGGTGATGATGACTTTGCCCTTCCCGTTGTTAGGAGGCAAAACTCCTTTGATCTCCTCCCATGCGTCGACATTCCAGACATCGTCAAGGACTAGAAGGAACTTTTCTTTCTCCAGACAAGATCGAACTGTTTGAACTAGATCATCGTACTCCATTTTAGATGTGTCTGTACTGGGGGCGAATGTTTTGAGGATGTGGAGAAACACATCCCTGATGTTGAACTTCTGAGAGATGTAAACCCAAATGCGAATAGGGAAATCGTAACATACGGTCTCGTTCTGATAAACTTTCCATGCCAACGTTGTCTTTCCCTGACCAGGTATGCCGATGATTGGGATCACTTCAAGGCTCAGCTTTTCTTCCTTTAGATACCCAATTATGGTTGCCTCCTCCTCATCGAAACCTATTACTCTGTGTTCCCTGATCGGCTTATCCTGTTTTGCCAAAATATAACAAAATTTTCACTTCTTCAATATTTACTCCAATTTCTAATTTCCATTGCTGGAACTGAAATTTATACCTTTACATGGAAAACTATCAATACTTGAAAGCAGGGACACAGATCCAGGAATTATATATAAGTGGAGCAAACATTTTACGGATTTGAATATAAATGAATTTTTTTGAGTCAGCAAGAATATGCATGTTTCTTAATAGTGATTAATCAGTAAGCACAAAGTTTTGCGAATTAATGATAGATATGGTGCTAGATCCAGGAAAATATGCACAATATCTCTATAAGCGATCAAAGTTTGAACTTTGAACCAAGTTTCCTAGAAGAAATATGAATGATTTTGAAGAAACTTATTCCACCAACCAAAGTCTACAGCTCATTTCCTAATACAGTATCACTAATAAATAATCAAACAAACAATCCATAAACATTACAATAATGATGAAAATTAAGATATTGATTTGTAGTAGAGATGGAGAGTGAAATGAGTTAAATCTGGGTTGAGAAGATGTTACCCTCTTCAATTTAGTCCGTTGATCTTGGAGGGAAATGGATCGATCGGCAGTCTGCATCGTAGCAATCTGGAGCTTGGCTCCGTCAAGCAAGGGCTTGATTTTATTGTCTCTAAGCGAAATGACCTCTTTGGCGAGGCTGAAACCGGATGAGCTCGGAAGCTTGAACCTGGACGAGATTCTTTTGGCCTTGGCTTTGGCTTTGGCTTCGATGGCTTTAGTCAAGCAAGTGTCGATTGTGTCTTCGACCTCGTAGACCACGTCTCTTATCTGCCTCTCCAGCACCTTGAAGGGACCATCATCCTGGGAGTTGGAGTAATCCTTGGCTACCTTATTCAGCAAACCCTTGAGTTCTTTCAGATCGTTGTTCAGATGCTCGAACTCAATTTCTGCTCCGGATATCACATCCTTGTACTCCTTCACTACCTCCTTCACTAGCTCCAGCAAAAACGCCAACGCAGGCTCCCCCATCCTCTCTCTCTCTCTAAACGTAAACAGACAGACTTTTTGCCTTGGATGTGTAACAGAGAGAGGGGTGTGTTATTGAAACAAATATGGGGAGATGAACTAAATTTAACACCATCCAATACGCTGTCTCTATATCGTCTCTTAACTACTATTTGACCACTATTTGAGGGCCATACTGTCCTTTTTTCCTCCATCCCCTAACTAAGGGACGGAACCTGCAACGCTCCGTCCCTTAACCGTCCCTTATTCCGTCCCTTAATTACTATTCATTCAATTTCATTTTTTATTTTTTTTACAACCCAATTCAATTTAAACAAACACAATTCATTAAAATTAAAACAACATTACAACTTAAACTTTAAAAAAAAAAAGACATAATTAAAATTCTAAAAAAATAATTTAATCTTCTCCGCCAAAGTTTTCCCACATGTGCTCAATTAGATCCTCTTTGAGTTGGGTGTGGGCGCTAGAGTCGCGTGTCCTTGCCCGAATAGCCAACCGTTCTTGTATAGACGGATGCGTTCCACTTCGCGGCGGACTACTTGCGGTTGAGCTTCCGGAGGATTCGGGGTCGAATCAATTTCTCGCATCGGGTCCTTCGTCTCGGACAATCATGTTGTGCAAGATTATGCACGTATACATGATGTCGACCATGCTCTCCATGAACCACGAACGAGCCGGGGCTTTGATGATGTTGAAGCGCGCTTGGAGAACCCCGAACGCCCTCTCCACATCCTTGCGCGCAGCCTCCTGCTTCTGCGCAAAAAGAGCCTGTTTTGGGTTCGCAGGCCTGCTCACGTCTTCACGAAGGTCGGCCACTTCGGGTAGATGCCGTCGGTGAGATAGTACCGCATTTTATACAGCCGGTTGTTGGCGACGAAGTTGATGGCCGGCGCTTTACCATCCAAAACTTCGGTAAAGAGGTCGGACTGGTGGAGCACGTTTACGTCGTTGTTCGAGCCAGGGACCCCGAAGTACGAGTGCCAGATCCAAAGCCGGTAGTCGGCAACGGCCTCGAGTACAACGGTTGGGTGGGTGCCTTTGTGGCCGCTCGTGTAGGACCCCTCCAAGCCACCGGGCAATTCTTCCATTGCCAGTGCATGCAATCGACACTGCCAAGCATCCCGGGGAATCCGTGCACTTGTTCGTGCAGGTTGAGGAGGAACTGACAATCGTCCGTGCTTGGCCTCCGGAGAAATTCGTCACTGAAGGCTGCCCGGACGCCTCTGCAGAAGTTGAGCAAGCACATGCGCCCAGTGGTGTCTCCGATGTGGAGGTATTCGTCGAATATGTCGGTCGTTTGTCCAGTCGCAAGCTGACGGATGGCTGCAGTACATTTCTGCAGCGTCGTGTGGCTGGGACGGCCGACCGCGTCGAACCCTTCTCGGAAGAACTCTTCCCGGGCCGCTAAAGTATTCGCTATGTGGAGAAATAGCGGTTTACTCATGCGGAAACGGCGACGAAAGTAGGTATCTCCCCAAATCAGGTTATCGCAGAAGTAGTCGCGCACTAACCGTGTGGCGGCTTCCTCCCGGTTCCGATTGATGTACTTCCGGGAACGTCGTGGGGGTGGTGCGGCTTCCTCCGCCTCTCGTCGTCGATCTTCTTCAAGTGATTGTTCCATTAATTGACGCATTTGCTCAAAATGATCCATTTGTTTGAGTTGATTTAAGATGGAAATTGGAGTGATAGAGAGGATTTGAGAGGAATAGATGTGTGTTTGTGTGTGAAATGAGTATGAAATAGGATTATTTATAGAGTAAATAAATATAAAAAAATAAAATAAAAAATTAACGGTAACATTACCGTTTGAAAAATAATTTTTTATATTAAAATTCGATTTTTTTTTTTAAAAATGAATTATTGCGTCATCCGTGACGACGTCCACTCGCGGGCCAGCGAGTGGGCGTCACGCATGCATCGGGGCGCGCCACGTCGCCCGCGCGCGTGACGGGCCGGCGCGTCCCTTGTCTCGCGGATACGGGCTACGGGACGGGACGAACGTTGCAACGCGTCCCGTGGTGGAACCGCGGGACGGAACGCGAGCCGCGCTCAGGACGCGTAGTGGATGCTTACCTACTTGGAATACCTGCAAGGCTGTAATCCTATTTAGCACTCCATGTCGCGTCAATAAATTTTTGACATATAGAAATATATATTATATTGCCTTAATTTCAAATGGAATATCAAGTGCAATCCTATTTAATACTTCACACCAATAAATTTTTAACATATAAAAATATATATGGTCTCAATTCCAATTAAATAAATAAATTATAAAAACACTCTAAATATAAGGGCATCCACGATGGGACGCCCGATGGCACGTCCGCAGGCGCCATCGTCCGACCCATTGTGGGTGCCCGCCATCGTCCGCGCCCTACGCCCACGCTCGATGCATCGTCCGCGGTTAAAGCGCGGACGATGGCATATCGTCTGTGCCATCGTCCGCACCATTGTGGGCTCGGCGGACGATGGGCTATCGTCCGCGCCATCGGGCGCCCCATTGCGTGATCGGCGGACGATGTTACGCGTTTTTTTATTTTTGTATAAATACTCCTACCCCACCTTCATTTGTAACCTTTCATTTTCACGATTTCACTTTCGAAACTCACATTTTTATTATTTCGACAAAATGGAAGCAAGTCCCAATAGTCCGATGTTTGGGGAGGCGTGTTGGCCGAGTACAGAACCCGACGAATATCGGTCGTTCGACGCCAACGCACAGTAGGATGCCGAATTCAGCACGGAATCGTACGGTTTGTTTGACATGGAGCCATCACCAAACCGACCCGTCGCCCCCTCCCGACGCGCCGCCGCCGCCGCCGACACCCCATCCGCCTCCGCCGACGCCACCCCATCCGCTTCCGCCCCAGCGAAAAAGAAACGGAACCGGCAGCGCCCGTAGAAGTTGCCACCTCCAGGAGTATGTGAAGAGTACGCCCTCGGCCGTACAAACTGCCAGCCGGATGAAACCCTCGTATTGGTGAGGTGTTGGGTGGATATATCGGAGGACCCGATATTCGCGAACAACCAGAGGCAGCAGGCGTACTGGGAGCGCATCGCCGAGCGCGTACAAGCGCCAACGAGAGCAGCTCCGCAAGCACTGGGACTAGGTGAAGAGACAAATCAACCTGTTCTCGTCGAAGTACGAGAAGTGCGCGAGGGAGCAGGGGAGCGGCGAGAGCTTGAGCGACGTGCGCGCTAAAGCGCTGTTGTCGCACCAGTCCCTGTACGGCGACTTCAAGCACGAGGCCATCTGGGCGCTCTTGAGGGACAAGCAGAAGTTCTAAGGCGGGATTTTACACACCGGGGCGACAAAGAGGACGAAGACCACCGAAACTGGTGGTTACACGAGCAGCGAAAGCGGAACTCGTCCGGTGGACCTCAACCGGACGTACATGGAGGACGATAGTACCGGCACACCGATGTCCTCCCTGCGTCCCATAGGCGTCAAGGCTGCGAAGGCCAAGGGGAAGGCGTCGACGACATAATCCTCGACCGCTGCCGCGCCATCGCCGATCCCGGCCCCGAGCACGACGGATCATACCTGATACAAGTAATGATAAAATTGGTTCATATAATACAATTTATGTGCGATAATGAAATAAATCAAAGCTAATATTTTGAATCTTTGGTTTTGTTAAAAAAAAATATTTATAGTATTCATATAATTCTTGATTTATTTATCATTAAACTGACACATTAATTATATGAATATTATATACTTAAATTATTGAAATAGTTAATAATAATAATAATAATAATAATAATAATAATAATAATAATATGATAATCTAAAAACCACTGGTACTAGTATTTTATTCCGTTAATCCTTTTTTTTCTTGGTAAAATGTATCATGTAAAAACTTTGTAAACAAAATACGACATATGATTATTGTTTGAAATAGCAATTAAATTTGAAATTATAATAATAAAAAATTAATACTATGATATAAGTCATTGTGATCCTGACTCAACTGTAGCACAAAGAAAACAAGAGTATCATATCCCACAGAGACAAATTGTATAAACTCAAGTACCACGGACCGATGTTAACTACTATCTAGACAAAGCAAAGGTTTGGTTTTGGTATGTAACTATTAAATATAAACAAAGTAAAACAAGAGACAAAAGATAAAGTTTCAAATAAGAGAACGAGGTAGAGCTTTGGATCCGACTACAATACCCACAATGTAAATAACTCAACAACTCTGATTACCCGTTGAAGTCTCTAGGATTAGTAGGAAAATCGCTAGTCTAGGCTAAGCCCCCTCTCGAGTGCACTCAACCCGTTGATTAACTATTAATATTGAAGTCTCCTTCTAATACTTCACAATTAACTCCTTTAAACAAAAGATCCAAGCCCTCGCTCTAGAATTCCTTGTCTCAAATGCAAATTATCTAGACGTTGTTCATTCTTTTATCAATCCTAAACCGGTATCTCTCGATTACACAAATCTAGGTCAACATATCCAATTGGTAGCTAAGCAATTGAATTGAAGATGACATAAGAATGAAACAAAATAATCTCAAGAGCATAGGTAATCAAAAGCTATCGAATTAATCACAATTATTCATTGTAGTCTTCACCAAAACTCTACAAAAGATTTAGCCACTCATATCCAACTCAAAAACACAAGAATAATCCATAAACATTGAATTGAACATGAAAACCAATGAAAATACTCCCAATGATGGATTGAATGGCAATTTGTCTTCGTCTTCAACCTTGTTGAGGATTGTGACTCATTGTCTCTCAAATCCGTTCTCCAAACTTTAAAAAACTATTGCTAGGCGTGTGTTGTGTCTCTTGGCGTCGAAAACCTAGGTCCCTTTTATACACGGGGCGGAAATAAAAGCAATTGTAACTTCCCGCACAAAACACCCCGACCGGGTGATTTGCAAGTGGCAAAACACCCGACCGAGTTTTCTCTCTGGACCCCGACTGCTTATTCAAAACACCCGACCGGGTGATTTGGAAATTGGGAAACACCATACCGGGTGATTTGGAAATTGGGAAACACCATACCGGGTGAACCTACTGGACTTTTCCTCGAAATCTGTCTCGGCTCGTTCAATCTGTTTTCATCCGTTTCAACCTGTTTTCATCACAAAACTACGACAAAACTCATTAACTCACTAATTAGTGCAAGTTTGGGGAAAAACCTATATTAAACACCTTAAATCATCAAAGTCACCATCTAATTACCCACAAAACCATCTTAAACTATGAGTTTGTCAGATCCCCAATCAAAAATTTTAAATAAAATAAAACATGTAATAATTCTAATTAAAAGGTTTAAAAAAAACTCTCTTCCAAACAATAATAAAATACTCCATATATTATGTGTTTAAACTCTCTTCAAAACAGTAATAAAATATATATTTTATGTTTATAAAATATATGACGTAATAGTTCTAATTAGTTCTAACAGTATTATTTTCACATCAAAAATAAGTAATTGTTCTAGTAAAATAAAATAAAACAAGTAGCAGTAAACATTAATTTAAATTTTATTACTGTACTTTAGTTGTATGAATCAATTTTATCATTGCACATATGAACGTTGGGTTTTGATCTATGTAAAACTAGATTTAAATACAGAAACGCAGAACAATGTCATACGTAGGGCACTTTTAGGTAATAGTTAGTTAATATTTAGGTCATGCTAACAAAGCATGACCTAAAATGATCTTAGCATGACTTTAAACCCAAATATTATAATATGACCTAAAATCGCTTAATTATGACCTTCCGTGTTTTTGGTTAATTATTAACCATTAGATCATCTAATCCTAGGACCAAGATTTGAGTTGCATTTCTGGATTTAAATGCATTTTTATTTTGATCATCTCCCTATGAACGTGGGTTTTGATTTATGCAAAACTAGATTTAAATACAGAAACGCAGAATAATATCATACGTAGGGTATATATGTGTATATTTGTAGTGCATGTATTATTTATTGAATATGCATAAACTTTTCATATAATTAAAAAATGTGGGATTATATTTAGAGTGTTTACATAATTTATTGATTTAGATGGAATTGGAGCAATATATATTTTTAAGTGTCAAAATACTATTTGTAGGGTATACATCATATGCTTTCCATTGTTGTATAGTGAGACAGCTAAATCTTATCACCTAAATTTCAGATCAGAAGCAAAATAGAGTTAGTTATTGCGAAATCAATATAAAATGCAATTATTGTAGTGTATCATTCACATTGATATGGCGGATAGGTGGTATCAATAAGTTCAATACAGTACATAGTAGTATTTCACAAACTTAGGGCTATTGTGAAAAGTTCGTTACTGCGTAGGTAAAATGTGAAAGAAAGAAGGGCTCAAGATTCCAATCTAATGCCCAAAATGAATACTCCTACTACATTAAAATTAAAAGTTTGGACCACATTATTTTTAATTGAAAATTTGTAAATCAAAATTTTCACTAAAAAATCTACGTTATTTACAAATTTTCCACTAAAAAATCTACCGTTAGATATGTGAATAATTTTGGTGAATAAGTACACAAATTTAAATGGACGAAACAAACAAAAATCTTAGACCTTAGCTGGAAAAGCTGTAAACTACAATATTTAAGATAGTATATTGTAAGATAGTTAAATCTTAATAAAATTTAATTATACAATCCGGACACAATTGGTTGGCCTATTGGTACAAACTACAACCCCATCCCCCATTTTTTTCCATGACTTTTGCAATTTTCATTTCTCCCATATTTATTGTTCACTTTCATTTTTTTATCATAAATAGTAAGTAGATCTCACTATCTATTAACTCATTTCATTACTTATAATAAAAATAGGAATCACATTCCACTAGTCTTTCAATTCACTTTTCTCTATATTTTATAAAATCCGTACCCAACACAAAGTGGTTTTAAAATGAGGGACGGAAGGAGTAATATAATACTCATAGGTGGTGTTCGGTTTCCTAGATAAAATAATACTACCAAGATACAATCTAGTTGTGAGATTATTTTAGTCATAGAGACTAATTATCCGATAATTATCCATTTAGGATTGAATTATGAAATTGAATCTCATGAACCAAACACACTACATATTTAATATGAGATACAAGCTTGTAAAACGAACCCCACATAGTAATAGTAGTAAGAAATGCGAATGAAACTGGAACAAAATTAGATACGATACGAAATGACTTTTGTGCCTGTATTACCATTTCAATTGCATTTATCTTACCTTGCTTTGATAATGAATAATCCATTTAACTATTGAGTAATAGCTTAATTTAGTTACGGAAACAACTAGCCAAATTAATTACTCCAATTTAAGTCAATTATCATAAAATTGTCGGATTAATTAATTTGAGAACTTGCTATACTATTTAATTACTCCATTATGCTATTAATTTGTGGAGTAATTATGGCACCCGCAACGCTGTGCCGTTGCGGTTCCTATGCCGTTCCGGCAGAACGGTTCCGCGGCGGCACGCGTTGCAGGCTCCGTTCCGTCGCCATTCCGTGCCCATGCCGTTCCTATACCGTGTCGCGTTCCGTTCCGGAGGAACGCGGAACGAAACGTTCCGCCACGCACCGAGGCGACGTGGCGGCCTCCCATTGGACGAGTGAAGCCCACTCGCTGCCCCGCGAGTGGGCTTCGTCCCGGTGACGCAATAATTCAATTTTTTTAAAAAAAATTCGAATTTAATAAAAAAAAATTGCAACGGTAATGTGACCGTTTTTTATATCCGTTTTGTATTTTTTTTTATTTTTTATTTATTTATTTATTTACTCTATAAATACTCCTATTTCATACTCATTTCAATCACAAACACACATTTATTCCTCTCTATTTCCACCCCAATTTTCATCTCTAATCAACTCTGCTTTCCTTCTCCCAAATTTAATCAAACTAATGGATCCTTTTGAACAAATGCGTCAAATATTGCAACAATCACTTGAAGAAGATCGTCGAAGGGAGGCCGAAGAAGCCGCGCCGCCCCAACGACGCTCCCGTACGTACATCCATCGTAACCGGGAGGAAGCCGCTGCAAGGTTAGTACGCGACTACTTCTGCGATAACCGGGATCATTTTTAATTGAATTTAGTTGGAAATAAAAAAAATGAAATTGAATGAATAGTAATTTAAGGAACGGTTAAGGAACGGAGGGTTGCAGGTTCCGTTCCTTAGTTAAGGAATGAAGTAAAAAAGTACAGTGGGGCCCTCAAATAGTGGTTTAAGGAACGGTATAGGAACGGTATAGGAACAGCGTTGTGGATGGCCTTAAGATGTTTGAGATTCAATACTTAGTTATTTCATTCATTAATTAAAAATGAATCTCTGGCCTCAATCATTAATTAATTAAAGAAGAATGCATGCGTTTTTTACTTCGAAAACAAACCCCGGAATCCACTCCGGCGTCCATAAATGAAGAATCAAAACCCAGAACTGACAAGAAGCAAAAAATCGAAAACAAATCTAAATCTGGTTAGTATGCCTTAAATCTGTTGTTTGCTGCTAGCCAAACGGGGTAGAAGTAGGGCGCATAACTCTGTAATCTGAAAATACTCTTAATACAATTTGTTCTCCTCTTCTGCTTGTGGATATAGCCAACACAACGTTGGTGAACCACGTAAATTCTGTGTCTTTTTTACGTTTCTGTTTATCTCGATTACACAATTGCTCTATTCTGTCACAACAAATCTAAACCGTTTTAGAGCATCCCCATCCATGCTCTTACCAAAGAGCATGGATGTGGGCCCGGACACTTTTAATCATTTTTTACTCAATATCTTCCGCAAGAGCACAACACCCACATCCATGCTCTTCCGCAAGAGCATGCTCAAGGGTCTCACCATTCTATTATTCAATTTAAATAAAAACATTTCCACATTATTAAAATGCATTAGGAAACTTCTTCGATTTCCTTCTCAAACCCTAGGGTTCGGTCTTCATTTTGTGACCTACCCTGTTGTGCTTGGAGTGTTGTGCGAGGGTTTCTTGTGTGTGAGATTGTGTTCTGAGAGGTTCGTGTGGATTCGCGGTTGAGTAGGCTTGTGTTGGTGGTAGCCGGTGAAACTGATGTTTCTGGTGCCTTTGTTCAACAGTGTCTCTCTTGTGACGGTTGGTTGAAGCTGTGGGGAGGTTCTTGGCCCGGTGTAGTCGCTTGTTGCGACCTGAGCCATATTCCAGTGCTTGTGACCTTGTCTTTACGAGTTATGTTCTATTTTGATCCTTAGGGATCTTATCTCCGTTACTGATTCATTTACTAAGTGTGCAGGTATTGTTGGAAGAGATGGAGTCTCAAGTCCAGTGGTGTACTTGAGATTAGCCTAGGGTTTCCGACTGTAAATCTTGTTCTTAGTTAACTTGTAATCTTGGAGTTGCATATGTAACTTGCCTGTATCTCTGAGATTAGCCATCTCAGATCTCAATCAATAAAATAGGTCCCGGTAATTAGTGAATCCCGAATAGTCCGATCCCTACAACTAATTTTTTAGTCATAGGGGGTTAAATGAATAATTATCCCATGATTATCCATCTAATATTGAATTATGAGATTGAATCTCATGAACCAAACACACTAAAAATTTAATCCTGAATACAACTTGCAAACCGAATACCAAACCTGAATACAATCTTGCAAACCGAATACCCCGTAATATACGATATATCTCATCCTTCCACAATCAATAGTCTTTTATTATTATTATTATTATTATTATTTGATTCGTATATAAAAATTAATATGTTATTTTGGTAAAATGGTCCACCCTCCTTTCACACTCTTTCCTTTTATTCTTTTTTTCTCTTGTTATTCCTCCACTTTCAATTTAACTAATAATACTTTAATATTTTTTTCATTCTTTAATAATTAATTAATTTTATACTACTACATATACACACATCCCATGTAATTTGAACCTTATAAATAGTTCGTTGAACTGTAACATGTCTTCGGAAAAAAAAAGCATGTTATAGTTCGTTGAGTCTTAGTATATTGATTGAAGTTGGGCATCTTACCAACTAAATTGTGTTTTACCAACATCTTTATAAATTTATGAGGTAAAAACATAATTAATAGAATTGATTTCATCAACAATAATAGCGAACTACTACTATGTTAGTATTCCAGAGATACTATTTTCCCTCCGTCTCACAATAATTGTCACTCTTATTGTGAGTACGAGTTTAAAGAAATGTAAGAGCATCTTCAATGGCAGACGTCCGGTCGGACGTCCGCGACGGGCGACCGGGACGTCCGCCATTGTGGCGTCGAAGGTCGGATACGGACGTCCCGTGAGGACGTCGAGTGTCCTTGGACGTGCGGGCGACGGGCGGGCGGACGTCCGCCATTGTGGAGTGGGTCGGACGTCCGGGTCGGACGTCCGGTAATTAATTAATTTTTTTTAAACTCTAGTGGGAAGGGCGATGGGAAGGGCGGATTGTGCAGGGGATGTCCTAGTGACGTGGCAGTGGGATGTGAAATCCTAGTGACGTGGCAGGAGGTGTTTTTGGGATGTCCTAGTGGATGTCCGAGTGGGACATCCGCCCACTGGAGATGCTCTAAAGAAAAGTTGGTTAGAAAAGTTAGTGGAATGTGTAATCTACTTTTTTATATCGGTTTTATAATAAAATGAGAGTGAAGTGAGTTAGTGGAATATGAGCCCTACTTATAATTTATGGTAAAAATGATGTGTGACAATTATTGTGGGACGGACAAAAATGGAAAAAAGGATTATTGTGGGACGGAGTGAGAATTTCATATGCATACCATTAACTATCACATATTTTCTAACTTTACGTCGGTCATAAAATGTGTACTTTTTTATTTTATAAATAGATTTTATATTCCATAAAGCATATCACTCATATAGTATTAATAAAAATGGATGTCACATTTCATCAATTTTTTTTAAAAAAATTATACTATTTTTTAGAATTATTTGTTTATATATACGCGAACTTTCATCTTTTTAGATTTTTCTCCCAAACTTTCATCAATTTCTTAAATTTGTATCTAATGTACATTTTAGCTGTTGCTAATAGTTGTATGCAATAAAAAGCAAGTGTTTTAATTATTTTTAATAAACTAATTTAGAATCATTTAATAACATAACCATTTAAATTATAATATATTTTTAGAAACAATTATTTAAATTTTATATTTTAGTATCTTGTCTGATTTCATGCTTATTAATTCAGGAATTTCCCAATAAAAAAATAAAGTAAGCATGTTTAATTTTTTGATGAATAGATGAAAAATTAAGGACCCACGTCGGCCGGCCGATTGGGCGCTTCTTATTGTGAACGCTCTTAATCATAGACTTTACCATCGGGACGCGGGCCCCCTTGTACAATGCTCCAGCACAAACTTATCAAATAACGTAATAATAATTGTTAAATTTTTGAGAAGTCAATTTAGAATGGATTTATTATAAGTTTTGTATTTTTCATTACAAACCAGAGCCTAATAATTTAATATACATAAATAATACTACTAGGAACAAGTAGATGCTTGCGCATGTGACAATAATGTGCCAGCCACCTGATAATTTTGTTAATTTCTAGGCAATGGAAGGTATTTTTCAATGACTCAAAAGTCACTGGTTGATTGGTTCCACATTTGCTGTCTCCTTCTACCACTAGTACAAAACAACAAGTGAGATGAGACATTTTTCTGAAAGCATATAATAAAAGACCTCCCACCTTATTTAATATAGAAATTTACTATTCCAACCATGTGACTGGGTTTTTATTGCAGCAAAAGGCGATTTTGTCGCCTTGGCGGCCCCCACACTCCGGCCCGACATCATGTGAGGGGGTTCAATCAGGGTACGCAGTAGCCCGTTAAGGGGAGACCCTAACCCACTGGCTGCCAGAAGCCCATCTCCCAAGGCCTCACACTTGTGCCTGAGAGATGGAAGCAACTACACGACAATAGTGGGATTCGAACCCAGGCTCATTGCAGCAAGATCTGCCCCTCCGTTGTCAACTACGCTACGCCCCTGCGGACTGTGACTGAGTTTTTATTGATATATGGCCAGGATACATACGATATTAATTACAAAGCCAACAACTAACTTGTCTCCCCAGTCAACTTCTCACAGTTTAAAATTCGAGGCATCTAAATAATTAAGCAAATGGCATCAATGAAGGCCCAATTGTATTGTACATGTGAAATGGGCGAAAGATTAAAGCCCAAATGCAATTATTTGTCGTAGTGGCCCATTTTAACATTCGGGATTTTACTTCATGAGTCACAGCATCTACAATAGAAATGGTGGATAATTTGTGAGCATCTATAATTTTAAATTCAACTTTAAATGCCTGATTTTTCAAACTCTGTTTATAGGTACTTTTCCCTCTCGTGGCTTCAAAATAACTAGCCAACAAAAACTTAACTACTACTCCTACTTTTAAATACATGCACTTCATCAGTGTCTTCAGATTATTGGATAGTGAAATATATTGCTCGTGGAAAAGACTTATAAATGCGTACACACAAAATTATTCTCACTCTGGTTCGATGTTTATACTCTATTTTTATATTATGCTATTTTTTTATAATCATGTCAATTTAATCACACTACACTACACTGCACTATGCATAAGTGCATGCCACACATAGGCGAGAGCGAGACTATTACACCACATGCAAGCAAAGTTGAAAGCGTTATCGGAATGTCTGTTCCACTTTTTACATTAATTTTATGATAAAGTTTACATGGTTGAATGAAATAATTACTTATAGATTATTGTTAAATGAAATGAGATTCAACGGACTAAAATAACAAAAAAACTAGTTATTATTCGATGGCGGGAGTAGTATTTTTCTTTCAGTTTACAAACTATTCTATAAAACAAAATTTACGTATGTCTTGTAAGATGTGTCTCTTTTATAAGACTGGCAAATTGGTAGGTGTGAGTATAAAATCATATAGTATAAAATTGGCCAAATCATATAAAATGCGTAACATGATATGTAACACAACGCTCTGACCTATATAGTGTACATTAAATAAGTTTTTGTGTTCATTAGTTATGTTTGGACTTGTAGAGAGATGCTGATCATAATTTTATCTGGCACCTTTCGCTTCGTGCAATTGATGAGACATATTCTTCAATTTCTTATTAAGAATAAATGTCATATCTATCACATTATGTGTTAAGGAAGAAGTTCCTCAACAATAGATTCCGCGTCGAACGTCGCGGGAGCTTTTGCCCATCGATCAATCCGGCGTCGAAAATTAGGGTTTGTGCGCTTTGTGCACGTTGAAAAGAAGAAGATGGAGAGAAAATATTTTATTTCTTGAGATGGGAAATAAAATGCACTCCTATTTATAGCTATGGACCCTAGGGTTGATTTGATCTCGATTCGGGAAAGAATCAACAAAGAAAACCCGAAAAGGAGCTTAACGAGAGCTCAACGAATAAACTAATAAAACTAAAATATTCTTAAGTAATTACCATAAATAAATGACTCTAAATAAATAATAATCTCTACTTAACGAGAGACAAAGTCTCCATAACGCCCCGGGCACCTTGACTCCCGCCGCACCCGCCTGTCCCACCGCACCGACTCCGGCCGCTGCTCTGTCGCCGGCACCCTTGTGTCGGCGTTGAATTCCTCTTCCGGCAGCAGCTCGCGCTCCTTCAGCTTGGCCGACGGAGGACCCGTAACAACTCCCCCTAGAACGCTCCTTGTCCTCAAGGAGAGTAGGAAATTTCTTTTGCACCACCTCCACTCACCTCCACTGGTTCCCACGTCGGATTCTCCCCTGAATCATCAGACCAACCCAGCTGCACCTCATCCAAAGCCGCTCCATCCGCTCCATTACGCCAACCGTTCGGCGATCCAAAATCCGGACCGGCCACCGGCTTCCCCCGTGCGAACAACGCTGGAAGCTCCGTTTGAACCCAACGAACGTTCTCCACAAACGGCTTCAATAGACCCACTTGGAACACGATATGGACACGACTCCCCTCCGGCAAGTGCAAACGATAAGCCACCTGGCCAATTCTCTCCAACACCTCGAAAGGCCCATAAAAGCGTCGCGATAATTTCGACGACAGAGGCTTCGCTACTGAATGTTGCCTGTATTGCTGCAGCTTGAGTAACACCATGTCCCCCACACTGAACTCCACGTCGCGAAGATGCTTATTTGTCGACTTCCGCATCCGATGTTGCGCTTTCTCCAAGTTCTGGCGAAGCAGCACAATCGTTTCCCCTCACTGTTGTATCAGAGACGCCACATCCGGAGGCGTCGAAGCCGAAGGGGGCGCCGCGATCAAGGGCGGGGGTCCCGTCCGTACAGAGCCTCGAATGGCGAAGTCCCTAACCCTTCATGATGGAAACAGTTTAAGGCCAGCTCCACCCATGGCAAAAAATTCAACCATCTAGTCGGTCTATCTGCAGTAAAGGCTCGCAGGTATTGCTCTGAGCCCCGATTCCTGACCTCTGTTTGTCCATCCGTTTGGGGGTGATAAGTTGTCGAAAAATGAAGTTTATGTAAAAATCATGGATTAAATATGCCCGGTCAATGGATTTTGACCAAATAATAAATGTGACGAGACATTTAATTTTGTGAAATTAAATGACATAGCGTCGATCTACATTTTACGTAGGTAAATGTAGTATATTCACTTTCTCAAATCCGATTTCCGGTGAGTGAGAAATAGTGGATTAAAGTTGGGCATAATTAGCTTTTAATTAAAGCTTGGAGATGGAGCTTAGGGAATAATTAACTAGTGTTAATTATCCCACATTGGAGGATTAACACATCTTTAATGTGTATAAATTAAGTGACTTTATGTTACTTAATAATTATAGTGGACCAAGATGGGTGAAAGAGCCCACACGCGCGCACACGCGCGCGCCGCCGCCGCCGCCCGCCCGCCCGAGCCCGAGCCCGTGCCCGTGCACGTGCTCGTGCTCGTGCTCGCGCTCGCGGCCTCGGGCCCGAGCCCGATCTCGATCTCGATCTCGATCTTGATCTTGGACTTGGACTTGGACTTGGACTTGGACTTGGATCTTGGCAATTGGATCTTGGCAATTGGTCTTTGGGCTTGGTGCTTGGCCCAAACTATTCTTTTTGGACCACCGCCGAGTCAGCAATCCAAGTGGCTTGACACGTCGTCAAGCGAGGCACAGTCACGGTTGCCACGTGAGAAATCCACACGCTCCACACACGGGTGGCACATTACAGCCACACGCCTGTAACCGACGTCGGTTACGTTTTTGCCATGATGAGCCTTCAATGGCTGGTTGACCCTGCATGGTGGTTGGCCTATAAATAGGCTAGCCATACCACTGCATTAGGACACACATCTACAAGCATCTGCATAAGCTCTCTCCCTCTCTCTGCATTGTCCTTCTGTCGAAGCTCTGCCCTCTCCTTCATCCAGTTCGCCGGAGCTCTACTGATTGCGGTGCTGCATCAATAGAGACGTAGCCGTTTTACCTTTGGGGACGACACGCCAAACCGAAGAGCACTACCGGGGCGTATCTCGTCTTGCGGGAAGAGGCCTCCTCGACTCGGCTTTCATACTGGTTTAGTTGTTTCGATTTCTATTGTAATTTCTTTAGTTCAGTTTCTCCTTTTCTTTCTTTTGGGTTGTATTACGCCCGGTTTTGTTATCTTGTAATCCCAGAAACCAACAATCGCAAGACGAGATAGCTTGCCTTTGAAGGAATTTGAACTTCTAAACTGAACTAAAACTTCCGAAACATTAACACCTTTTGCTGGAGATGTCGACGGAATCCAACACTGCTGCTGCCAACGCCACCGCCGCCATTCCCTCCACCATGGCGACCACTGGACCGGTCAACACTTCATCGATTCCCTCGATGATGCCAACTCCTGGCTTCCCAGCCGCTTCATCCACCGTCCCTTGGGTTTGGGACAACCCCTTCGGGGCGTCCACTGGTTCCACCTTTGGTGGTTCGGTTGGTTCCACTTTTAGTGGTTCCTTCGGATCCTTTAATGGATCGAGTGTTGGTGCCTTCGGGCTCAATACTAGTGTTGGATCTTTCGGGATCAACACGAATGCTGGGGCCTTCGGGTCTCATGCGGGTGCTAGTCCCTTCGGGGCTGGTACGACCATGGCGGGCTCTATGCCCAACATGAATGGTGGGGGCTCTATGCCCAACCATGTTGTTGGCTCCTTCGGGGGCAATGGAATTGGTTCCTTCCAAGGACCAAGCGCGGCACCTTTGGCACCAAGAATGATGCCACCTGCCGAGAAGCCACCAAAGTTTGGAGGATCTGACTTCAAGCGGCGGTACCAGAAGATGTTGTTCTACTTGACAACATTGGGCGTCGCCAACTTCCTCACGGAGAACGAGCCGCCCGCACCAAGCGACCAAGAGACTAGGCTCGAAGTCATGGCAGATTATGAAGCTTGGAGGAAAGGAGATTACCTTTGTAAAAATTTCATTCTAAGTGCTTTAGATGATAGTTTGTACAATGTATACTCCAATGTAACCACATCTAAACAAATGTGGGAAAACCTAGAAAAGAAGTATAGCATAGATAATGCTGCAGGGACGGAACAAGTTGTAGCATCCAAGTTTATGGACTACAAAATGGTCGACTCTCGACCCGTCATGGAGCAAGTCCAAGAGCTCCAAATGATCATCCACTCATTAGTGGCTGAAGGGATGACCTTGCCCGATAAATTCCTAAGGTGCACGATCATTGACAAGCTCCCTCCAAGTTGGAAGGACTTCAAGAGTTATCTCAAGCACAAGCGAAAGCAGATGACCCTTGAAGACTTGATCGTGAAGTTGCGCATTGAGGCCGACGTGCGCAAAAGTGATCAGAAGGCTAAAGGCTTCACCCCAAATGAAGCCAAAGCCAACCTGTTGGAGCGGGGCGGTCCCTCCAACAAACGCCCTCGCCCAAACCGTCCAAATGACAAAGGGAAGGGAAAGCAGCCTTCAAGGAAGTTTGAAGGCGACTGCTACAAATGTGGCAAACCGGGCCACTTTGCCAAAGACTGCCGCAGCAAGAAGAAGAAGCCGGCAGCCCACGTCGTTGAGAAGGAGTTCAAGGACTGGGATGAGAACGACCTCATTGCAGTGGTCACTGAAGAGGTTAACCTTGTTGATAACAAGGGAGGCTGGTACATCGACACCGGCGCTACTGCTCATGTTTGCTCCGACAGGAGCAAGTTTGCCTCCTACACTGCTGTTGAAGGGAGGAAGATCAACATGGGGAATCAAGCATCGTCCGAAGTCCTCGGCGTTGGCAACGTGATTCTCATGATGACGTCTGGCCTAACTATCACTTTGAAGGATGTGCTGCATGTCCCGGACATCCGCAAGAACCTAGTGTCAGGATCAATACTAGTTAATAAAGGGTTTAAACTTGTATTTGAGTCCGATAGGTTTGTCTTGTATAAGTTTGGAAAATCCATCGGAAAAGGTTATGTAACCGATGGGCTTTTCAAGCTTAGTGTAGCAACTCGAAGTGTTGCGAAGCCATTGGCCAATAAGAATAAAGCATCTACTTCCTCTTATTTGATTGAGTCTTCAAATTTGTGGCATTGTAGATTGGGACATGTAAATTCAAAAGCCATTAAAAGATTAGTAAATTTAGATTTACTAAAGGCTAATGAATTGGATATCCAAGATAAATGTGAAATTTGTCTTGAAGCAAAAATGACTAAGTTGCCGTTTCACTCGGTTGAACGAAGCACAAAACCCCTTGAATTAATTCACACGGATGTATGTGATTTAAAGATGTTGCAAACTAGAGGTGGTAAAAAGTACTTTATCACTTTCATAGATGATTGCACAAGATATTGCTACATTTATCTTTTAAGAAGCAAAGATGAAGCAATAGAGGCGTTCAAAAATTATAAGAACGAAGTTGAGAATCAACTTGGTTGTAAAATCAAAATGATTCGAAGCGATAGAGGAGGCGAATATGTAGCCCCGTTTGAGGAGTTATGCAACGCAAGTGGTATAATTCATCAAACAACTGCTCCATATTCACCACAATCTAATGGTGTTGCAGAACGCAAGAATCGAACTCTAAAAGAGATGATGAATGCACTGCTACTCAGTTCAGGATTACCACATAACATGTGGGGGGAAGCTGTTTTGACAGCAAACTATATCTTGAATAAAATCCCTCTCAAAGAAAAAGATGTTACTCCTTATGAGTTGTGGAAGGGAAGGAAGTCATCCTACAAATACCTCAAAGTGTGGGGGTGTTTGGCAAAGGTGATGGTTCCTCCGCCCAAAGAAGTTACGATCGGACCTAAGACGGTTGATTGCATCTTCATTGGATATGCACTTAACAGTAGTGCATATCGATTTGTTGTTCACAAGTCTGAAATATCGACTATCAAAGTAGGAACAACAATTGAGTCGAGGAATGCTGTATTTCTCGAAAATACATTTCCTTGCAAAGACAAGGAAAAAGTCTCAACCAATTCTGAGACAAGAATTGAAGAAGCCACTAGTTCCAAACAAGTGGAAGAAGAAGCCACTAGTTCTAAATCAGCGGATGCGGAACCTGAATCGCGCAAGCGTGCAAGGCCCGATCCAAAAGATACAGTACTAAGACGTGGTAATAGAGTCAAAACACCAAAAACTTTTGGTCCTGACTACATTGCTTTCATGTTGGATGAAGAACCAACATCGATAAAAGTAGCCTTTGCTGGCCCCGACGGGCTGCATTGGAGAGAAGCTGTTCAAAGCGAAATTGATTCAATTTTGCTAAACCACACATGGGTGTTGGTTGATTTGCCCGAATGTGCTAAACCTTTAGGATGCAAATGGGTCCTTAAAAGAAAGTTTAAGGCCGATGGAACAATTGATAAGTATAAAGCCCGATTAGTAGTAAAGGGTTTTAAACAAAAAGAAGGACATGACTTCTTCGATACCTATTCACCTGTAACAAGGATTACATCTATCCGGGTGCTTCTCGCTATTGCTGCATTGCACAATCTCGAGATTCATCAAATGGATGTAAAGACCGCGTTTCTGAATGGTGAACTAGAAGACGAAATCTACATGGAACAACCCGAAGGGTTTGTAGTACCTGGATAAGAGAAAAAGGTATGCAAGCTCGTGAAATCCCTATATGGATTGAAACAAGCGCCATTGCAATGGCACTTGAAGTTTGATAATGTGATGTTATCAAATGGGTTTAAAATCAACGAGTGCGACAAATGTGTCTACATCAAGAGCACTAATAACGGTCATGTTATAGTGTGTCTCTACGTTGATGATATGTTAATCTTGGGTAGCAACACTCAAGTAATTAACGATACAAAGGCCATGTTAAAGAGAAACTTTGACATGAAAGACATGGGTCTAGCCGATGTAATTCTTGGAATGAAGATTCTAAGAACGAATGATGGAATCATCTTAACACAATCACATTATGTTGAGAAGATATTGAATAAATTCAAAGCCTATGATGGCGCGCCGGTTAAGACTCCAATTGAACTCGACGTTCACTTGAGCAAAAACAAAGGCGAGCCCGTTGCACAAGAAGAGTATGCACGGGTCATCGGGTGCATTATGTACTTGACTAATTGCACTCGACCTGACATTGCTTGTGCCGTGAACAAGTTGAGTCGTTACACGAGCAATCCAAGCAAAGAGCATTGGAGAGCTCTTGTGAGGGTTTTGAGATATTTAAAACACACTCAAAATCTTGGGCTACACTTCTCGAGATACCCCCCGGTACTCGAAGGGTACTGTGATGCCAATTGGATATCTGATAATAGAGACTCACTTTCAACAAGTGGATATGTCTTTACTATTGGGGGTGGTGCTGTATCGTGGAAATCCACAAAACAGACCTGTATAGCCCGATCAACAATGGAATCGGAGTTCATTGCCTTGGATAAGGCTGGTGAGGAAGCCGAGTGGCTTAAGAACTTCCTTGAAGACATTCCATGTTGGTCTAAGCCAGTGCCACCAGTGCTGATTCACTGCGATAGCCAAGCGGCTATTGGAAGGGCAAACAATGGTTTCTATAACGGTAAGTCTCGACATATACGTCGACGACATAACACCGTGAGACATTTGATCACAACAGGGGTGATTACAATTGACTATGTGAAGTCAATAGATAATCTAGCGGATCCGCTAACCAAAGGGTTAAACCGTGATCAAATGAATAAGTTGCTAGAGGGAATGGGTTTGAAATCCACAAACTAAAGAATTGTCATAGTGGTAACCCAACCATGATGACTGGAGATCCCAAGAACTTGGTTCAAAGGGACAACTAAGCTATGAGAGTTCATGGAAAAACACTCAAACTATATCTATTCCCTAGAGAGCAATAGAGTGTTGGAGAACTTGCCTCGTGGTAAAGGCTAAGTCTATGACTTTTAATGGTTCTTAAGGATCTCAAAGAGATGGAATTCTCAAAGAGACCAAGTATGGCAAGGTACTTGACTAAGAATCACCTACGTAAGTGCGAAGTGTGGTCGCTTCATAAAAAACGCACTTATGAATCCAAAGTGGTGTCCAAGACCGCAATGGACACAAAACGTGAGAACGGATGAGGTTGAGGTGTTTAAGCGTTAACACCATTGTCTCGGTGCACGCCGTGGGGGATTAGTTCAAAGCATCGCGCTACTAAGCCGCCTGTGTATCCGATGGTGTCGACTATGGAGGGTTCAAAGTCAACAACTACCTATCCTTATGCTTATATACCTCGCGAGGGTTGAGCTTGTGTCTGCATGCATATGCATTCGGCTATTTCCACTCATGTGGGGGATTGTAAAAATCATGGATTAAATATGCCCGGTCAATGGATTTTGACCAAATAATAAATGTGACGAGACATTTAATTTTGTGAAATTAAATGACATAGCGTCGATCTACATTTTACGTAGGTAAATGTAGTATATTCACTTTCTCAAATCCGATTTCCGGTGAGTGAGAAATAGTGGATTAAAGTTGGGCATAATTAGCTTTTAATTAAAGCTTGGAGATGGAGCTTAGGGAATAATTAACTAGTGTTAATTATCCCACATTGGAGGATTAACACATCTTTAATGTGTATAAATTAAGTGACTTTATGTTACTTAATAATTATAGTGGACCAAGATGGGTGAAAGAGCCCACACGCGCGCACACGCGCGCGCCGCCGCCGCCCGCCCGCCCGAGCCCGAGCCCGTGCCCGTGCACGTGCTCGTGCTCGTGCTCGCGCTCGCAGCCGCGGGCCGCGGGCCTCGGGCCTCGGGCCCGAGCCCGATCTCGATCTCGATCTTGATCTTGATCTTGGACTTGGACTTGGACTTGGACTTGGACTTGGATCTTGGCAATTGGTCTTTGGGTGGTCTTTGGGCTTGGTGCTTGGCCCAAACTATTCTTTTTGGACCACCGCCGAGTCAGCAATCCAAGTGGCTTGACACGTCGTCAAGCGAGGCACAGTCACGGTTGCCACGTGAGAAATCCACACGCTCCACACACGGGTGGCACATTACAGCCACACGCCTGTAACCGACGTCGGTTACGTTTTTGCCATGATGAGCCTTCAATGGCTGGTTGACCCTGCATGGTGGTTGGCCTATAAATAGGCTAGCCATACCACTGCATTAGGACACACATCTACAAGCATCTGCATAAGCTCTCTCCCTCTCTCTGCATTGTCCTTCTGTCGAAGCTCTGCCCTCTCCTTCATCCAGTTCGCCGGAGCTCTACTGATTGCGGTGCTGCATCAATAGAGACGTAGCCGTTTTACCTTTGGGGACGACACGCCAAACCGAAGAGCACTACCGGGGCGTATCTCGTCTTGCGGGAAGAGGCCTCCTCGACTCGGCTTTCATACTGGTTTAGTTGTTTCGATTTCTATTGTAATTTCTTTAGTTCAGTTTCTCCTTTTCTTTCTTTTGGGTTGTATTACGCCCGGTTTTGTTATCTTGTAATCCCAGAAACCAACAGTTTAGTACCACTTAATAAGTTTGTGCTGGAGCATAGTACAAGGGAGCCCGAGTCCCGACGGCAAAGTCTATGATTAAGAGCGTTCACAATAAGGAGCGCCCGATCGGCCGACGTGCGTCCTTTATTTTTCATCTATTCATCAAAAAATTAAACATGCTATATTGGGAAATTCCTGAATTAATAAGCATGAAATCCGACAAGATACTAATATATAAAATTTAAATAATTATTTCTAAAAAATATATTATAATTTAAATGGTTATGTTATTAAACGATTCAAAATTAGTTAAAACACTTGCTTTTTATTGCATAAAACTATTAGCAACAGCTAAAATGTACATTAGATACAAATTTAAGAAAGTTTGGGAGAAAAATCTAAAAAGACTATTCTGAGCCTTGATTTGATCTTATTTTTTCTATCTGGTTTGCTTTGAAAGTCGGTTTTTGTTCCAATAAAAAGGCAGCGTTTTAGAGTCGCTGGTGCATTGTATTTTAATAGTGTTTTCAGCGCTCCGATAGTAAAATCACAGGGTGCTGAGATTCTGGCATTGGCTTATTTACCCTTGAGGTTTTGCATTCAGATAGATGCGCCTACAATTAATGTTATCCCCAATTATTTAATCCTGTTTATTTCATCGATTGTTTGATGAGTTGAGTGTAGTTTGTTTTGGATATTAGAGAGCCGTGATGCTAAAATAAAATGAAAGGCTTGTTTCTCAAAACATTCGCAGTCGCCGCCGCATATGTTGCCTTTTTCCTTCCTTGGATGTCTGAGCTGCTCTCTCTCAATGTTTTTTTTCATTTTCTATATTTCATTTCAATTACTATAACCCAAAATTTACATTCAATTGAAAAATATAAACCCTAAACTCAACTAATGTTTTGTCACATTAGTATTCAATGACTATTTGTGCATTTTACAAAAAATCAGCCTCAGTTTAATTTTTCAACTATCATTTTAGTTTTTTAAATATTGAATTTTAATTAATTGATATTAAAAAATAATTGAAAATTGCAATAATTTAAATAGTGAAGAATTTACAAAAATTGAATAGTGGTACTAAAAATCTAAACATTAAATATTTGATTGGATTTTTTTCAAGTTGTTTGTGAGTCGTTATGCATAATTGTCGTCCATCAACTTTCTAATACTCTTACGATTGTTGTTACGTTCAAAATGATCAATAAACTAATCCTATCTTGATCAAATTAATTGTAGAACAATAAAGTTACACCCGTACCTAAGTTTTTGTGCTCGTTAGAAATGCAAATTCTTTACTTTCTGAATTGCTGTGTAATAGTTAGGGGCAAAGATGTAAAACTATACACGTTCTTGGTATGCTGCTTCCTTTGAGATTTAACAGAAAAAATAATTATTCGGAAAAGATTTACTATTGGTAGTACGGATTAAAATGAGTGATATGATTAGGAGTGGGCGTGTCAACTCAATGCGGTTTCCACATAGATCATATATTTGCATTGCACTCCACTACATAGAGGTACTAATTTTTGTGTGAGGGCATTTTGGATTTTAAATACTAGTATAACTTTAGTTACTTAAAAGAGTTTATTGACATTATGTATTTAAAAATAAATACAACTTAAAATAGTTTAAATATACTTTATTTATTTTTAAAATTAAATATTATTTATTATTGAAGGATTTGACAATATCCTTGTGATTTGTCTTCCTTATTTATCATATGTCCATTTCCTTAACGTATATTCTGTCAAATTATCCTTTGTAATTAGCTCCATAATTAGTGGGAATTGCTGTAGGCTGTAGCATTAAGTTGCATATAATTGTGCTCCCTTCAGCACAAAGACATGAGAGAAAATAATAATCAAACCTAGTTGTGCCCATCGTTTCTTTCATGGCACCAGAGCAGGTTAAAGATCAACCAGCTTCCGCATATTGATCATCCTTATATCCAATACACTGATATACCTTTTTCTCCTTCTCTCATCCTCTTCAACCATGACAAAAGGGGAAGAAACCTCTGGGGAAAAACACTGGATCTACCGTGGTTGACGTAATGTCACCATTTTTTAATCTCCGGTTCCGATAACCCCAATATTGTTTTCACGAGTGATCTCCTCCGTGATGGCAATTATACAGATTGGGCTGATGAAATAAGTAATGCCCTCTTTGCAAAAAATAAATTTGGCTTCGCTGATGGGTCAATCCCTATTCCAGAAGAAGGCTCACCAGAGTTATTATTGTGGAAACGATGCAACGCAATGGTTCGAGGTTGGTTGCATAGTTCAACGGACAAAGAAATTCGCAACAACGTCAAACATGCGAAGACGGCATGTGAGGTGTGGGAAGATTTACAGGAGCGTTTTGGAAGTGAAAGTGCGCCTAGAGCGTATGAACTAAAACATATCTTGTCTCTCACTCGACAAGAAAAGATGTCTGTTTCAGCATATTACACCAAACTCAAGGGATTGTGGGATGAAATTCAGGCAATATCACCCCTTCCTAAATGCAAGTGTGGCGGATGTACTTGTGATATTAACAAGCAACTTATAGCAATGAAGGAGAAGGAATGTCTCTATGAGTTTTTAATGGGTTTGGATGGTTTCCCTTGGAGCCTCTTTTCATCTTGTGTCTGAAGACGAGAGACAAAAACAGATTTATGCTACTAGAAAAACAAGTGTTGAGGCAGCAACTTTTCAGACTCAAGTTGCTCGTCTTAATGACAAGAATTGGAGGGCACCCAAAAAAATAGGCGTGACACATTGTGGGAAACTCTATCACTCAGTTGAAGAATGTTATGAAATTGTTGGCTATCCAAAACAAGGGGAGAGGGGTGGACGAAACAGTGGCAAGAAGGAGGATTCACGCTACAAACTAAGAGGCGCCAACAAATCAGCACACATGGCAGCAGGCAGTAGCCCTCTTTCGGGGATAACAATTGAACAATATTCCAAGCTTGTGGAACATTTTAGCAAAAGTGGAGACACCTCGCAGGTAGCACGTGAAGAAAATCCTACATCCGCGAACATGGCTGGTAAGATAAATAATTTGAACTCATGGATAATTGATTCAGGGGCAACTGAACACATAACATGTGATAGCATGTTACTTGAGAACCAAACAAGCTGTGGAACTGAAATACCTGTCAAGATTCCGAACGGAGAAACTGTTTCAGTCAAGAGTATTGGGAATGCAAATCTACCCAATGGATTAAAACTAAACCAAGTTTTGAATATACATGCCTTCAAGTGCAACCTGCTTTCCGTCAGCAAATTGACAAGAAATTTGAATTGTGCTCTCACATTCTTTCCAGATTTTTGTGTTATGCAAGACTTACCTTCGAGGAATCTGATTGGGATGGGTAGGCATTGCGATGGTCTCTACCTCCTAGAACTGACTATCAAGAAAGGTACTGCTCTCTCAGTCAAAGTAGACTCGAAAACTTGGCACAAGAGATTGGGGCATGCTTCGAGTTTAAAAATACAGCAGTTAGACGGTTCTTTTGGTAGTTTTGGAAAGAATAATGAACATTGTGACTCTTGTTTGCGAGCCAAATTGACTAGGCTTCCGTTTCCTATCAGTAGCATACAAACCGCTTCATGTTTTGAACTCATTCATTGTGACATTTGGGGTGGTTATTGTACTCCTTCGCTTTCAGGTGCTCATTATTTTTTTACTATAGTTGATGATTTTAGTAGAGGTGTGTGGGTGTTCCTTATAAAGCATAAGTCTGATGTGAGTCATTTTTTTTATCTCCTTTTGCAATATGGTGCACAAACAATTTGGTAAATGTGTCAAAAGGATTAGATCAGATAATGGGGTTGAGTTTCAATCTAAAAGCATGACTGATTATTATGGAGATAATGGAATTATCCTTGAAACGTCTTGTACTAATACTCCACAACAAAATGGGATAGTCGAACGAAAACATAGGCACATTCTAGAAATTGCCAGGGCATTACGTTTTGAAGCTGAGTTACCCATAGAGTTTTGGGGGGAATGTGTATTTACGGATACTTACATAATCAATCGATTGCCCTCTAAAGTCCTAAAGCACGAAACACCTTATGAAATTTTGTTTGGAAAAGCACCATCTTGCCACCACCTTCGTATATTTGGCTATTTAGTTTATGCCAAAGATAACAAGAAAGGGGGAGATAAGTTTGGAGAAAGGGGGAGACGTATTTTTGTTGGGTACCCATACTCTCAAAAGGGCAATCGAGTTTTTGACCTTAAAACAAAAAAAAATTCACATCCCGTGATGTTAAATTTGTTGAAAACATCCTTCCTTTCAAAGAATATGGGGCCGAAGGTGTCATTATCAGTGATGTTAACAAGAAAAGACAAATAGAATGGGGAGAAGAGGATGAGTTACTGACTGGAGTTGGAAGAAGTGCAATGGATGATTCGAATGGATCTAATTCTGTAGATAGCACGCCTATGGAAGACATTAGAAATCAGCCGACCCAAGTCGTTGCAAGTGACAGTCAGCGAGATAGTGAGGGCACACGGAAAAGTGACCGGATTAAGTACCAGCCCAAACGACTTGAAAACTATGTCACGGATTTGCCAAAGTCCATTGACCATTCGCAGCCCATCGCCAATTCAGAAACCTCTAAGGTATATCCTTTAGCACATTTTGTCTCTTATGATAGATTTTCTAACAATCATAAGGCTTACCTTGCTGCCATCACCTCTCATGATGAGCCAAAGTTCTTTTATAAGGCCGTAAAAAATCCACGATGGTGCGATGCAATGACAAAGGAAATAAAAGCCTTGGAAGAAAATGGTACATGGATATTAGTATCAATACCACCTGGAAAGAAGGCTATTGACTCAAAATGGGTTTACAAAATCAAATATAAACCCAACAGAGAAATTGAGCGCTACAAGGCGCGATTGGTGGCGAAGGGATTCAAACAAATTGAGGTGATAGATTTCCATGAGACATTTGCGCCAGTCGCAAAACTTGTCACCATGAGAAGCCTACTTGCCATTGCCTCCAAGAAAAATTGGGTGATACATCAATTGGATGTTAACAACGCCTTTCTACATGGTGATCTAGTGGAAGATGTATACATGAAGATTCCACAAGGGTTTGCAAAGGAAGGAGATACCTGAGTCTGCAAATTACAAAAGTCACTTTATGGTTTGCGTCAAGCCTCGAGAAATTGGTACCATAAGTTCACCCGAGCCTTGGTCGATATTGGCTTTCGTCAATCAAGAGTCAATCAAGAGCTGACCATTCATTATTCATTTTTAAGAGAAATGGAGTTTATGTGGCTGCACTTATATATGTTGACGATGTCATATTAGTTGGAAATGATGCTCGCAAGATCGATGATGTAAAAGAGTATCTGGACAAGTTGTTTAGCATAAAAGACTTGGGGCCCTTAAAATATTTCCTTGGGATTGAGGTGGCACGATCTGCTGAAGGGATTGTTCTAAGTCAGAGGAAGTATACACTCGACATTCTTGAAGACATCGGATTGCAGGGTAGTCGTCCAAGCGAATTTCCCATGCAACAAAATTTACTTTGAGCAATGAAGACAATAGCCCACAGGTGGATTCTCTCTTTTATCGAAGATTAATTGGTCGACTTCTTTATTTGACAGTTACGAGACCTGATATTCAGTTTGCGGTGAACTATTTAAGCCAATTTATTACAGCTCCACGTCAAAGTCATATGGATGCCGTTGTCCGCATTTTACGATTCCTCAAAGCAACAGCGGGGCAAGGATTTTTTCTTCCAGCAAATAAGGACTTCAAGCTTGAAGCATATTGTGATGCTGATTGGGGGGCTGCTCCATGACAAGGCGTTCCTGTACAGGTTATTTCATTTCCTTGGGAGGATCGCCTATATCTTGGCGCACCAAGAAACAATCTGTTGTCTCACGCTCCTCCGCGGAGGCCGAATATAGAGCTTTGGCAACCATTGTTAGTGAAATCTTATGGTTACGGTGGTTGCTCAAGGATATTGAAGCAATACAAACAAGGGCGACACCACTCCATTGCGATAATCAGGCTGCTTGCCACATTGCCAATAATCCCATTTTCCATGAGCAGACAAAGCATGTTGAGATGGATTGTTATTTTATTCGAGAACGGGTTGAGTCCAAAGACATCGAGCCGCGAAAGATTTCCACATATCATCAAGTTGCGGATTTGTTCACCAAAGCCTTAGGAGCTTCTCGTTTTCGCTATCTTGCTAGCATGCTGGGCTTTCGTGATCTTCATGCTCCAACTTGAGGGGGAGTGAAGGATTTGACAATATCCTTGTGATTTGTCTTCCTTATTTATCATATGTATATTTCCTTAACGTATATTTTGTCAAATTATCCTTTGTAATTAGCTCCATAATTAGTGGAATTTGCTGTAGCATTGAGTTGTATATAATTGTGCTCCCTTCAGCACAGAGACATGAGAGAAAATAATAATCAAACCTAATTGTGCCCATCGTTTCTTTCAATTATAAAACTCAATCTATACGAAAAAAAAATTTAAATCTAATAGTAACTTCTTTTAATAAAAATACTAAAGTGAACTATAGAAAATTCTTTTTGTATGTGCGATTTGTTTTTGCTTAAAAAATTTAATTAAATTTTTTACATTTGAGAAGAAAAAATATTATAATGAACTATAGTAATTTATACTTAAAAAATGTTACTTAAATATTTAAATGTTACTATACTTAAGTGAAATAAATATTTTAATTACGTTAATTAAAATATAGTAAAGTAAAAAAATATTTTCTAAATATAATAATTAAAATTTAAGTGAAATTATATCTAACGTAAATTAAAACGAACTCTTGCAAGTAACATTTTTAATAAAATTATTAAAGTAAACGAAAGCAACTTTTTATTGTAAAGCTCAATTTATACGTTATTCAAGTAATTATTGAAAAAATTTAAGTGAATTATAATTCAAAAGAAAATGTTTATGTTGTAAAAATATAAATTAACTAGTAGTACTAGAAATGTTAATTTTTTTACCTGAAAATGTCCAAAAAAAATTACAAAATTGAAGAGGTACCAAAACTGTGATTTTTTCCTAAGACCAAAAATGACCTCCATAACATTTAGGGGATTTTTCAAATGCAGAAAGGTATAAAAGACCAACAGGTACTAAAAATGTACTGTAATTTTTAGTGACCAAAAAGGGTATAAAATATTTTCATGGATTATTGGTGCATTTTTCGATAAGATTAGAGAGTATTAGAGTAGTTCAGTCTTAAATATAGTTGTGTTTGTGGTAGAGCTCAATAGCTCAGTTTTTATTTTTCAATGGACATGCATAACGCGAAGCGTCATGAGCTGAGTCGGTAGCCTAGATACAATAAGCATCATAATGTCGACTATTGCATACTACTCTTGGTGACGCTTGATCTCAAACACCTTGGCTAAAATATCTTCAATATCCTGCATCGCAATTAATTAAACAATTTATAATCATGATGTATAGCAATAAGATAAGTACTCCTCCTCCTACTATATATAGTACTAATTAATGAGTGAGTGAATAATACCTTATCCGGAGTTGAAGCACCAGCAGTAATGGCAATGGTGATCGGACCCTTTGGCACCCACTCCTCCTTCTCCACCAACTCCCCGTGCTACACACACACCACATTAACTACTCAATTAAATAAAAAAGATGCAGAAATAAAAGTACCATTAGCTTGTGAGTGATTCTGTTTCCAGGACCAATCCTCTTCTCTGAATCAATCCAATAGGAAGAAACTCCACGCTCCTCCGCAATCACTTGAAGGGATGAAGTGTTGCTGGAGTTCCATCCTCCAATCACCAGCATCAGATCTACCTCCTTGTCGTCCACCAGTTTCAGAGTTGCATCTTGCCGCGCCTAAACATTATGTTTCAATACATCATACATGTATATTGTCTGTCTTAAGCGATTATGAGAATAATAATAATTATTATTATTATGTACTTGGGCTGCGTCGCATGTAGTTTTGGCACTTATAAAGTGGTTGCTGATGTTTTCCACGCCGTATCTGCGCATCATGCTGTTCTCAACTAATTTTCCTGTACAAATGTTTGATATATATGTCGATCCAGATATTTAAAAAAAAATAGAAAGAGGGAGAGAGAAGTTGCAATTGGTTACCAATATCCTCTGTGTTAGAAGATACACGAAGATACCCGAAGATTACACGGAATCAAGGAATTAATGCGGGAATATATTATGCCACAAATATATCCTAGCCATTATTGTAAATTAGTTTTTCCTTATTTGTAGAGTTTGTAGCCTATTTAACTATGTATTCTCTATGTCAATAATACAATGAAAGATACACCAAATTCCCTTACCACCCGGCTGAACATGGCATCAGAGCCAAAGCGATCGTGGCTCAGAAAAGTATCATCATAGCCAATACCTTTTCTCGACCCTTTTCCGACCAAAATCACGAACAGAACCTACACCAAAATGTCAGACAATACCGACGATACAAAGGATACGAAGGGGGCAGAAACAAGCCTCAGGAACAGCAAAAGCATCACAATACCGTTCAAACTGGATGGTAGAAACTACCCACTATGGGCTCGGCTGATCAAAGTGAAGATTGGAGGCAGGGGTGCCTACGGACACATCAAAAATGATCCCCCAGAACCGGGGAGCAAAGGATACGACGAATGGGAAGAGAATGATCTCGTGGTATTCTCATGGATAGTCGACAATATTGAGAACGACATCATCGCGGATTTCGCCCATCACCAGACCTCGAAGGCCCTGTGGGACAATCTCGCGGTGACATTCGAAAGCAAGGCCGATCGATACCTCATTTACGACCTGGAGGAAAAGGCAATCAATATCAAACAAGGCAATATGGATCTCGAAACCTACTACAGAAAGATTCACGGTTTATGGATCAATATAGACAGGAGTCAGAAACAACCGATCAGCTGCTGTGATAAAGGGATCGACCAGTTCCGGAATTACTCCAATTCCAAACGGCTCATCAAATTCTTAACCGGATTGAACCAAGAATATGACTCAATCCGGAGAGAGATTCTGAAGGAAGAGCCGGTGCCATCAGTGGAGGCGGCGTATGGGTGGGTGAAGACGGAGGCAGCTAGACGTCGTATCATGCCACCGGCGTCGTCCTCACCCACCGACGAAGCCAACGGTGGAACCGAATCATCATTTGGCGGAGGAATCGGGCAAGGATTTGTCGTGCAGAACCAACGGCCACCACAGAGGAACCACGCACCACCGCCGCGCCCCGTAGCCACCAGCCGGCCGGGAAACAGAGTCGATACATCAAAATTATGGTGCTCTCACTGCGGCAAACAGAAACACACTTGGGAGAACTGTTTCAAGCGGGTTGGTTACCCGGATTGGTGGGAGGAACGACAGAAATCGAGAAATCCAGCTCAAGCCCAGGCGAAAATTGCAATCGGCGTGAACGAAGAAGGAACTCAGAGGAGAGGGGAGGCTGGAAATCATGGGGATTCAACCCAACCTGGACCAGGGATGCGACGGGAGTCTCCGTCGGCCGGCGGCAACGTGAGGGGCGCCGGCAACCTTGCGGAGTGGACCGAAACGGGGGGCGGCGCAAATGGAGGAGGTAAAGGGTTTGGATATAATCCAAACCCTAACTCTATTTTCGTTAATTTATGTTCTCCCCCCATGAAGTTTAGAAAATGTGATAATAGACCCCATGAGCCCCTAAATTTTCGAAAATTTAGAAAAGTACCCCAGCCATGAAGAAATTCGAAAACTGCCCCAATTTTATATCCAAAAACCCATTTACACCCCTACGAGACTCTTCCGCTGCATTTCATGTTTATACCGATAGTAAATCAAAGGGTTGGATATTTGATTGTGGGGCGACCGACACGATGACTCCGGATAGAAATGATTTTGTTACTTTTAGTGAAGACACTGATAGATCATATATTTGAACTGCAAATGGGGAATTAATTACTGTTGTGGGTTCGGGTACAATTGAAATATCACCTACACTCCGACTTAAGAACTGTCTTTATGTCCCTACACTGTCTCAGAGATTAATGTCTATAAGCCATGTGACGAAGGAGTTGAATTGCACACTCCTAATGCACCCTGATTTTTGTATTCTGCAGGATATCCAGACGAGGAGGATTCTTGGGCGTGGCACTGAGAAGCAAGGGCTCTATTACGTGAATGAGATAGCTCAAACTGGAAGTGCGATGCTGGCTCACGGATCCACAAAACAGGAAACTTGGCTCTGGCACCGAAGACTAGGACACCCATCTCCTGGTTACTTTAAACTGCTTTACTCGAACCTTTCTATTACTTCTGATTTTACTTGTGAAACTTGTGTTTTGGCCAAGAGCCACAGACAGACTTTTAAACCTACAAACACTCGTATGCAATCTATGTTTTCTCTAGTACATTCTGATGTGTGGGGCCCCGCGCCTTTTGTTGGTGGTAATGGTTTTAGATACTTTGTGATTTTTGTGGATGATTGTACTAGGATGACGTGGATTTATTTTTTGAAACACAAGTCAGATGTCTTTGCTAGATTTGTCTCTTTCTTTAAACTTATCCAGACACAGTTCCATACCACTAGGGATGTCAATCGGGCCAGCCCACCGGGTTTCGGGCCAACCCTATTCGGGTTGCGGGTCAATCGGGTGCGGGCTAATCGGGTTGTTATTTTTTCGGGTTATAAAAGTTCAGCCCTAACCCTAAAAGCTCGGGTTTCGGGCTAGCCCATCGGGTTAATCGGGTTGCTACCGATAAAATTAACATGCGATCAATCCAATAAATAATGGTGAAAATTAGTTATATTTATAAAATGTAAAATATTTAATTATGATAAATTTGAGATATATGCGTAAACTCAAATATTAACATGATCAAATACTAATATTTGAGATTTATGCCACATAAAACATAAACATCAAGAAATTTTAAAGCATGTTTAGAAATTTAAATATATATTTTTAGTGAATTTGAAGTTTCTAATTCATTTATCTATTATTATATTAATAAAAACTTGATATATAATTTATATATTTAATATATAAAATGGAAAGTTATTTTTTCAGTAATCTGTATTATAAAATAATCAATGAAGTGTCAAATTAGAGTCAAACAAATAGAACAATATAAATTTTTATCGGGTTTCCGGGCCAGCCCATCGGGTTTTCGGGTCTGGCCCTAACGGGTTGCGGGTTAATCGGGTGCGGGCTAATCGGGCTGTAATTTTATCGGGCTGGAAATTTTCAGCCCTAACCCTATAAATTTGGCGGGCTATTCGGGTCAGCCCACGGGTTGCGGGCTAAATTGACATCCCTACATACCACTATACAAACCCTTAGATCAGATAACGGGAGGGAATTTGTTAACACTGATATGGCCCAATTTTGCAATGATAGGGGGATAGTTCACCAGACTTCTTGTGCCTATACACCTGAACAAAATGGGGTAGCGGAAAGAAAGAATAGGGTAATCCTAGAAATGACTCGAGCCCTTATGATTGAATCCAAAGTTCCCAAACATTTCTGGCCCGAAGCCGTCGCTACATCCATATATCTCATCAACCGTCTCCCATCCAAAACCTTGAATATGAAAACTCCTCTTGATATCTTATCCAAACAAGCCCGAATTCCAGAATACCTCAGCCTTTCCCCAAAAATCTTCGGTTGCACTGTTTACACTCACGTCCCTAAACATGAAAGAACGAAATTTTCTCCGTGTGCAATAAAGTCTGTCTTTGTGGGATATGGAGTGAACCAAAAGGGGTACAGGTGCTATGATCCCAACACCCGAAAAATCACTACCACTATGAATTGTAATTTTTTGGAAACAGAATTCTTCTACCACACCCACCTTAGTAGTCAGGGGGAGAGTGATCCAGATAGAACTACAGACTATCTAAGTTGGGTTGTGCCAGTTCCAAGTTTCCCGGTTGAGGAACCAACAGATCCAGCTGTCACTTCTGCCGAGAAAGTCTCACCACAAGAGTCCTCTCAACCCCCCAGCAATCCTTCTCTGACGGTATCCGAGGTAATATCTGACCCAAGTATAGTTGAGAATCCAGTTACCTCTGACTCTGCTGAAACAGAAACTCAAGACAACACAGTTGATGGAGACACAGGGAGGTATGTACTCCCGCATCGAAGTACCAGGGGAATACCACCAAAACGATACTCCCCAGAGAAGATCGGAAGAAAGAGCCGATATGCTGTAGCAAACTTCGTCCAAGGAAATCTGACCAAAATGGCTCGAGCGTTTGAGGCAGCACTATATGAAGAAGAAGTTCCACAGACGGCCGAAGAAGCAATGAAGCATGATCGATGGAAGGAAGCAATGATAGTTGAGATGAAGGCGCTGATGAAGAACAATACTTGGGTACGGAGCGAGCTACCCAAAGGAGTAAGGACAGTTGGATGCCGATGGGTATTCACGATAAAGAGGAAACCGGATGGCACAATAGACAGGTATAAAGCTCGTCTCGTAGCCAAGGGGTACACCCAAACTTACGGTGTGGATTATGATGAGACCTTCTCACCAGTGGCAAAAATCAACACTGTCAGAGTACTGTTCTCGGTCGCTGCAAATAAGGAATGGCCACTTCATCAGTTTGATGTGACCAATGCATTTCTACACGGAGAGTTACCAAAACCAGTGTACATGGAGCCTCCGCCAGGTTTTTCTGATGATTTTTTGGATGGGGAAGTATGCCAGCTAAAGAAGACATTGTATGGGCTGAAGCAATCTCCAAGAGCATGGTTTGGAAGATTTACGGAAGTCATGAAGAAATACGGCTATGAGCAGAGCAACTCAGACCATACGCTATTCATCAAGAAAAAGGGCTGCAAAATCACCTGCTTAATTATATACGTGGACGATATGATTATTACCGGTGATGATGAAGAAGAAATAGCCGAGCTAAGGAAGAATCTATTCCGTGAGTTTGAGATGAAAGATCTTGGCCTTCTTAAATATTTCTTGGGGATTGAAGTGCTAAGGTCAAAGAAGGGGATCTTCATAAATCAGAAGAAGTATATACTTGATCTTTTGGCAGAAGTTGGGATGCTCGACTGCAAACCCGTGGACACCCCGATGGTGCAAAATCACGGACTACAGATAAGGGAAGGGGCGAAACTGACCGACAGGGGGAGATACCAAAGGTTAGTGGGTAAGCTTATTTATTTGTCCCACACTAGACCGGATATTGCTTATGCAGTAGGAGTAGTGAGTCAATTCATGCATGCACCACAAGAAGAACATTGGGAAGCAGTCTTGAGGATTGTTCGATACTTGAAGGGAACTACAGATCATGGACTGATATTCGAGAAACACGGACACATGGAGATACATGGCTTCACTGATGCGGATTGGGCAGGAAACCCAAATGACAGAAAGTCTACTGCGGGGTATTTTACCTTTGTAGGGGGAAATCTAGTAACATGGAGAAGTAAGAAGCAGAAAGTGGTAGCTTTATCCAGCGCAGAGGCAGAATTCAGAGGGATCAAGAGTGGATTGACAGAGATACTATGGCTACGGAAACTGATGACGGAATTGGATCTTCGGCCGACTCTCCCGTGTAGATTGTTTTGTGATAATAAGGCGGCCATAAGTATTTCTGGAAATCCGGTACAGCATGATAGAACCAAACATGTGGAGGTGGATAGACACTTTATCAAGGAAAATATTGAAGCTAAGGTGGTAGAAATGCCGTATGTCAAGTCTGAAGATCAACTGGCAGATATCCTGACAAAGGCAGTGAACTCGAAGTCGTTTAGGGAAGTACTTGGCAAGCTAAGTATTGGAAACCCCACTACCTCGCTTGAGGGGGAGTGTTAGAAGATACACGAAGATACCCGAAGATTACACGGAATCAAGGAATTAATGCGGGAATATATTATGCCACAAATATATCCTAGCCATTATTGTAAATTAGTTTTTCCTTATTTGTAGAGTTTGTAGCCTATTTAACTATGTATTCTCTATGTCAATAATACAATGAAAGATACACCAAATTCCCTTACCACCCGGCTGAACACTCTGTTTCTCCCTTCAACATAGTAGTCTGATTCGCGATACCAACTCTCTCCAAATCTTTGTCTGGATCAAACCCCTCTGATACTGCAAATTTGAATTTCTGTACAACAAAAATTCAAAAACTTAGAACAATCCTCTCTCTCTCTATATATATATATATATATATATATATATTTTATGTATATGCAGTATAATAAACCTCGAGAAAGGCTTCTTTGGTGGAGCTGGATCCATCAAGTGCACCACCTAAAATGTAATCACAAAGGTATGTTGCCTGCAACCATGGATCATGTTTAATATTGATAATTGCAGATGAAATAAAAGGTGGTAGAGTACCTCTTTGATGTTCTTGACAATTAAATAGGTGCCAGCAAATGAAGCAGTAGCAATAGTCTCCTCATGCGCATATTTACCGTGGATTATCGACGCGTATTCTGCCTTCTTGTGTTTTTCCACGCTATGCCAAACCTTGGCAACCCATGGACAAGTTGTATCCACAATCTCCACATTCTTCTGAGTCAGCAGCATCATCTCCTGCACCGGAGCTCCGAACGCAGACAGCACCACCACGTCGCCCTTCGCTACCAGATCGTATTGTTTCTTCCCTTCCTTCACTGGGATAATCTTCACTCCCATCTCCCCCAGCGTCTGTTAAACATTAATTGCAAGCTTAGTTAATAAACACATCTATATATAGAGAGAGAGAGATTAAGAAGCAAACCTGATTAACAGTGGGATTGTGAATGATTTCATCAGTGAGCCAATTGGTGCGATCCGGAAACTGATGTCGAGCTTCGTAAGCAATTCTGACAGAGCGCTCAACGCCCCAGCAGAATCCGTAATCTTCTCCCAGCTTCAACGTCACATCTCCCCACCTGTACTCTTTCCCGTTCTCCTTCAATTTCTGCATCAAATTATCACCTGACATTCATCCCAAAACATGATATGATCATCATTAGTAATAGCTTACTTGATTTTGAAAATGCAACAAAAGCTTACTTGCATACTTGTCGCCCATTCGCTTAAGACTTTGGTCCTTATGGCCATACCCCGTGCGGTTGTAGTCTTTTCTTCTCATAAAATTGTGACGAAAAACTTTGGCGTCAAACTCCGATTCTCCACACCGGATGAGGGAGGAAGGCCGTATCTGCGGCAGCCGCGCTGGGATGAGAGAGAATTGCAGATGCAGAGAGATCGCCATAAGTAAACTCAGCGCGCACGTTAGAGGAAAGGGCTAAGCAGTTTGCATTGCGCTTGCGTCGCATGCCCACTTTATAGAAGTCTTTCTTCTTTTGTGCTTAAAAAGTAATGGAATTCCAATTTAATGAAGGAGAATAGATTCATTCTAATTGAGGGAGTGACGCATAATGGTTGTGCGTCGTTCTTAATGAAACGCACAACCCTTATGTGTCGTTCTTTAATGACGCACAAGGATTATGCGTCGCTTAACGACGCATAAGGGTTATGCGTCATTAAAGAACGACGCATAATGGTTATGCGTCGTTAAGGCGGCTTTTAACCCCTACAGGCAGACGCAGCTCACAGAACGCACTTTCACACACTTTCATTTCCTATCTCGGCGTTTTCAGGCGATTTCTCCATAAGATCCGGTAATTTGTTAATCAATTTAGCTACATTCAGCATTATTCATGTTTATTGTGCTTTCATTTGTTAGTTTTACCCAATTTATACAAATTAGGGCTTGTAGGAAAAATGTCCCTAATTGTCGTTGTTTTAAATGTTTTTTATGCAGAAATCATGCAAGTATTTGTGAGTTTGTATTGGGGTGGTAGAGTAGTTCAACTACCACATATGGGTATTGGTTATGAACCACCTCGTGCGAGGAGTTCCATCATATTAAATTCAGGTGTTTCCTATTCTGGGTTGGTAGCAATGATCTGTGATGCGATGGGAATAAATATGAACCAACACACAATTGAATTATTATGGAGACAATGTATATTCTATGCTTCCGGTATGAGTTATACATGTTCTGTGATTTGCAATGATGAAAGTGTAATGTTTATGTTCAACAATGCTCAAAATTCAAGTTGGTGTATTGAATTATTTGTTGAGTATTCACCGGTGAGGAGTGCAGAAATCCCACCAGTTGTTGATTATGGTATTGGAGCATCTGCGAGGTTTGAACAAATGAGTTTTGACTGTAGTATTGGATCATCTGCGAGGGTGGATCAAATGAGCTTTGATCGTAGTATGAATGAGCAGAGAGATGTTGTAGATGTTGTAGATGTTGCTGATGTTGGTGTTGGATTGAATGATGAGGTAGATGTTGCAGATGATCTTGATGAGCCAAGGCCACTATCTGAGACAGAGCCAGACCCCGATGTCAGTGATGGTGCTGATGATGTCGGTGCTAGTTCTGATGATGAGATAGTACCATGTAAACCTGTTATGCAAGGTGAACAACCACTTCCGGAATACAATCCTAGTGGGTTTAGATTCTTTCGTGAATTACCAAGTCGTCCTTCTGGAGTATCGGATGATTTGGGTGGTAATGAACACAGCCTTTTGTATTGGAATGAGAATGAGCCGCATCGGATTGTGTTGGGAACAAAATTTGATTCCAAGCTACACGTGAAGACTGCTATAACTATGTGGAGTTTGTGGAATGAAAAACAGTTTAAGGTTGTCGAGAGCAAATTAAGAAGGTGGCATGCTGTATGCAAATTTTCAGCAGGAACGACAGTAACAGGGGCAGGCATCATCAGCACCACCGACGCTGAAAAGGCGAGGGAATGTAAGTGGGAGGTTTCAGTTACACAAAGGTCGCATGACGATATGTGGGAAGTTAGGAAGTGGAAGGATCGACATACTTGTATAGGCCATCGGGCTAATAGAGATCATGCTAACTTTTCATCCCCAATGATAGCTCTGTTGATTCGACATCATGTGCGACAATGTGCCGATTTCAAGGTCTTCTCAATAATAGCTGATGTTCAAGACACCGGGTGAATTTCATCACGCACTATTCAGTCCAGAAACTTCGCCCGGTCGGGCGATTTTATTTTTCTAAAACGCCCGGTCGGGCAATTTTATGTAAATTTATAACGAGTCCAGCCACTTCACCCGGTGTGGTCGTATGTTGATTTTTGAAACATGTTTCGGGCATATGACGATATTTGTTTATATTTGTTTATCAAAATCATAATATTGTTCATTCCACCATAGAAAACATTCCGAAGTATTTATGTTTCATCATATCAAAAATGTTCAAAAATCAACTTACGATCACAACCTGTTTCAATAGACACAAATACCAACATATGACCGAAATCTATCTAGATGGAGGCGTGAACTTTGTCGGAGCTTTCCCTTTGTTCTTCCTTGTTGAAAATCCCCTGAATACATTCTGCATAGCCCTCCCAATCGTAATTGATGGTCGTGAGGATCCCGCGGTCGGTGGTCGGAATATTACTTCGTCATGTTCCTCCCCGCCCTCTTCTTCCCCGCTCTCTTCTTCCCCGACCTCTTCTTCCCCGCCCTCTTCTTCCGGACCCTCTTCTTCCTGACCCTCTTCTTCCCCCACAGGATCCATAAATTGATAATTCTGAAAGTACGTATCACGTCCTGGTTGAGCTGCATCCCAATCAGACACACCGCCAAAGAATGAATCACATGACGCGCGTGCTCCCCATCGCGAGGGCTCGTGGCTTGCACCACTCAGCTGAGACCATCCTGGTGGATCGTACTCCGGACTCAAGGGCTCTGGTACCGCATACTCAGGTTGCGGTTGCTGCTGCTGCGACAACCTATGCTGTCGCGTAATCCCGTGCCCACCCGTCCGGACACCCGGCAGTCCATGACGAAGAGAAGTTGGTGGGCGTGGCGGCATGACCACATTTCGCCGTTGAGAAGATGGATACTCCATCGCATCAGCATGGTTCATCGCACGAAGTGCCGAAGCAGCCATTTCTCGAATCTGCCGTAACCGAGGGTCTGTGTAATGTTCAGAGGTCAAATGCCATATCCCCTGAAGGGTCTCAACCTAGATAACACAAATACAAATGACATCATACCACGGTGAGCAATACAAACTTTAAACTAAAGACATTTTTATATACAAAAACATCACATACCGCCAATAAATTAGAAGGGGCTGCCTCGTTCATCCCTTCAGTTGGCTGTGTCCCAGGTTGAACTAGGTACGACACGGTGATCCTATTGTACCACGCCATATAGCCCGGATTAATGCGACCATCCATTGTCGCCGTTGCATGGTCAAAAGTTGCTTGGAACCTGTCGTGGCGCAAGTCCCATTCATCAATGAAGAACTTATGTACCTTAGCCCAATCAGCGCCCTTCCTCCCACGGCGGTGACTTTTACTCAAATGGTCGGAGCTATGTAGCATCCTATCACAGTACTGAGGAATACGCTGATAGCGGTTAAATTGTCGGGAAACGCGTCCAGCCTCGTGTGCCTCGACAAATGACCAGCACACCAAATAAGTATCGCACAAGTAGGATGCAGTCGAATCAATGCAGTACTCAGGGATGACACAGTCTGCATAGGGTGTCCACATAAACTACAAACAAATAAAATAAAATAAAAAACAAAATTAATTTCATACTATAGTAAGTAAATTCATTAACTAAGACAACACAAATAAATTTCACCTGGCCAGGACGAATCAGTGTAACTGATCACGATAATGAGCTACTGAATGTCGGGGAGCATTTCCAATTTCAGTAACTCCGTGCCACCTATACATAATATTAATGTCAAAAGTTATCAACAAAATACATAATTATGTGAGTTAATTTAAACAAAAACATTACTTGGCTCCACACGGGGTATACGGCATGTGCATAGGCGATATCAAGAAGGTTGGCCTCAATGTAGGCATTCTTTCCCAGGCCCACAGCTGCAAGAGAACCATAGGTCCACCCACATCTCTTCTTTGTCTGCCTATAGAAGCCTCGCACAAATAATGATACAGGTATGCTAAAGCAGCACTACCCAAACTGATATTAGCCACATCTTCCGGATCGTCTAAGGCATTTAACCATATAAAGGGGACCTTGCACCCTATGGTGTCCGGTAAAATAAGCCCCCCTGACAAGATCAGAGCATGTATACGTGCTCTTTGAATGTATGCATACTCAGGCAGCCCATCACCCAACGGCTTCGTCACTTGGTGGATCAGAGACATCATCAACAAACCACCGTGCTTCGTTTCGATTTCTGCGTCAGGTATCCATCCCAACAAATCTCTACACTTGCTGGACCAATCTTCAAATCCAACAGGGTAGTCACGGCCAGTGAAAACACGACCGTCTGCTCTCAAACCCCACAGGCTTTGCACATCCTGTAAGGTTACAGTAACTTCACCAACTGGAAGGTGGAAACAGTGTGTCTCAGGCCTCCAGCGCTCGGTCAAGGCCGTTATTAGCTCATTGTCCATCCTCTTCGGCCTTCCACATTCAACCACGCTCTGAACCCCCATACATCTAGCCAATACATCACATTTTCATGTATTGGCAATGCCCACACCTTACTCTCCGTCCTACGACTTCTCAACACATTTGCTGTGCCATTCGCCAACAAGGAGCCTGAAATATGTTCGTTCTGATGAAACAGTAGTGATGGATCCTCAGGTCCATAGAATAACTGTTGTTCGGAACTTGCAGATGCCATCTACTTCAAAACATTCACCCATGATTCAATTTTTTTCATAACAACTCAACAAGCTAACTAAATTGCAACTTAGGGGCGCAATATATGCATATGAAATACCCAAATTATATAATGAACGACGCACAATGGTTATGCGTCAATATCTAACGACGCATAACCCTTATGCGTCGTTTATTAGCGACGCATAACGATTATGCGTCAATAACTAACGACGCATAATTATTATGCGTCTTTCTGTTACTGACGCATAACTCTTATGCGTCTTTCTGTTAGTGACGCATAACTCTTATGCGTCACTCCCTGAGGCAGAATACAAGTAATGCTCTTCATTAAAATGGAATTCAATTAAAGTCCTTTACCAAAAAAAGAATTGATCCCCACTTTATATAGTCTATCCACTCTCATATTATACCTATAAATTAAAAACAAAACCATAAATAACCAAGTACCACATTTGACGGCGCGGAGCTGTGGTGATCTTGATATTACAGGTTCGAGCAAGATGGGTCGAATTTCATCAAAAACGGGTATGGAACACTTGTTGTATAGGTCGAGTTCAAACTATTGAACCCAAATCATGACATAATCTGTCCAACGTTACTAAATCGTATACTTGTGAAATAACCAATCCTAATTACAATTATTAACCTTTAAATTAAACCTTGACTAATCCGTAATTAACCACTCAAAATTTACCCTTGAAATATCAAGTCTTCAGTCTTACGTAGAGACGCACTAGCTAAGTGGTACTAGTAGTAGTAATTTATTTACGTTTATTAGCGTTTGAGTTTTGGGAAATAAATTAATATTCAAGGGCCGTGGGAAAAGGAAATCTAATTCAGTCCCATAAATTAATTGGTATTGAAATATGAATATATTTGGTAGATTAGTATTTCAGTTGCAACCTGCAGCAACTTGTAATAAATCAAGGTCGTCTCAAGTTGGCCGATAACTTAAGATTAGAAAATTGGTTGAAGGGGATATAATTTGGCCACTACTGCAATTTGTAGTTTATTAAACTTATACATAATTTTTTTAAAAAACGAGCTGGTCTTCCTAATGTGAATTTAAAATCCAGGCGGCTGGGAAAAAAATTTCATGGACTGAACAAATGTTTTAGAAATCTGATTAGTAAATAAACTGATGAAACTACTCATTTACTATGATTTAACTGATCAGAAATCAAGCTCAATTATTGTAGTAAATATATATATGTGGTCGGCTTTAATGAAATCATCTCCTTATATGCACTAAAAAGTGAATCTGGGTCGCTTGAACTAGGACACACATGGAAGTGATTAATTTTCAGATGTTAGCGAGAATCAATATGTTGATTCATTTGGAGCGATAATTTTATTCGACACATAATTTTATTCTCTCTCCTAAATCTCGTAAAATCAGCATACATACTTATATGCTGATCCATACTGATTTATAGGGGTCCCGTAATTTATATATGAAACTATAAAAATACAATTAGCATATAGTATTACTATACTATTATGATCAATTGCTAACTAATTAGCAATCACAAATTAAGATCAAATCTTAGTCATTTGATTAGGAGATCTAATGGTTGAAATAATGCTACATGGATTATATTTTAAATTAAAAAAATTGTAAATAAACTTAAAGAATATTAATGGCAATTCTCGCTCATCAAAATCATGTTAAAACTTTAAATTTACGTACTTCTCTCGATTTAAATTATTTTTTCGCCAAAAATATATCAAATTAAAGATAATTTTATAAGTTTTCAACGAGATCTAATTGCATATGTTCCAACGATGTTCGGGTGATGAAATTTGATAAATTATATTTCAATTTTCGTACATGTTGATAAGCAGATTTTATCAATAAATGTAAAAAAAATCTCAATATAGTGTATGCAAAATCTCAATATAATATAGGTAAAATATCAATAAAACTGTGTTGATATTTTCTTGTACTTGTGTTGATTTTCTCATGTCATATTGTTGATATTTGTAATACACTATGTTGATATAAAAAAAACTAACGAAAATTATCATATGATAACATAATGACGATATTATTTGTGCAACTATATCAGTTTTGGTATTTTTCATTACAAACCAGAGCCTAATTATTTAATATACATAAATAATACTACTAGGAACAAGTAGATGCATGCGCATGTGACAATAAGAGCATCCACAATGGCGGCGAGCGGACCGGCTAGCCGATTCCTGGCGCTGGCCGGTCCGCTCGCCGAACCATTGCAGCCGGCGAATGGCAAATCGGCGAGAAAAATGGGGAGCGCACGCCGATTTTCGGGCGCTGGCCGATGCACTCGCCGATCGGCTGGCCGCCATTGCAGGCTCCCGATCGGCGAGCGATCGGCTAGCCGATTTTTTGTTTTTTTATTTTTAGTTTTCGAAACACTATATATACACGATTTGCACGTCATTTTCATTCGCACCACTTGTTTTAACGAGTTTTCTCTCTATCTTAATTTATGTACAAGAGCAACAACGCGAAATGGAGCACAACAACGAGTCTACTCCAGTGACGAGAGGGTCTCAAACTCCCACGGTACCCGTGGAAAGTGGATGGGGTCCGATGGCCGGGTACTACAACATGTACCCTTGGCAGCAGATGATGCCCGGGATGACATACAGGGGTAGTATGCCGAGATGGCAGGGGATGCCGGGGGGCAGGGGGTACCGGGGATGCAACCCAGGATGCAGATGATGCCGGGGTGGGCACCCGGGATGCAGATGATGTCGGGGTGGCAGCCGGGGATGCAGGGGACTCCGGGGGGACAAAGTCTATCGTCCCAGATTTGATTTTTTGATTGCTTCTTCGCACACATCGACCCCATCGGAGACGCAGTTCACTGGGTCTGATACTTTCTCCTTAGAGGAGTTAGGTATAGATCTCGGGGATGCGGACACTCCCGTTCAAACGAGGGGAGTAGGGCGGGGTCGGGGCGCGCCAAAGAAGAAGAAGGGCAAGAGGGTGGTCGGCGAGTCGTCGCAGCCGGCTGATGACGACATCCCAGCACGAAGGAAGTGGACGGATGCGGAGAACGTCGCGCTGTCCAAGGCGTGGGTGAGTGTTTGCGATGATCCCCTCGATTCGAACAATCAGAGGATCGTCAACTTGTGGGCTAAAATATCAGCAGCCTACAAGGCATTTTGCCCGGAGGGGAGGCCACACAGCGGGGAGGAGTGTCGAAAGGGATGGGACCGAATCAGGGCTGCGGTCTCCCGATTTTCGGGCTTGTACACCAACGCCCTCCGCATGCAGACCAGTGGCCAAACTGACGAGGACTGCAGGAGGATAGCGGAGAAAGCCTTCCCCGTGCCCGGGCTTTATAAGGAGTTCACCTACTGGAACTGCTATGATGTGCTGATGGACTCCGAGAAGTTTCGGGCAGGTGTCGATGCTGGCTGGCCGAAGAAGCAGCGACTGAACTATACCGGTTATTACAGCGACGGCAGAAGCGGCGGTTCCCACGACCTCCCCGAGGATGTTCAGGAGTTCCCGTCCCCTCCCGCGTTTACTCACCGCACTCGCCCGGCTGGTCAAAGGCGGGCGCAACGGGCTCGCCAGGGGTCCCAGGAGGTCCAGTTGGCATCCCCTTGTTGGCAAGTCGACAGCCGAACTCGCCTTCTTCGCGCGTCAACAAACGCGGGCTCAGATGTACAAGATCTTAGCTGACTGGAAGACGGCAACTGACCCCGTGGAGAAGAGGTTTCTTCACTCAATGCTCGAGAGTATGCGGGTCGATTTGGATGCCGCCGCGGCACAGTTGGGGGGCTCAGACGCGGGCGGCGACAACGGCGACAACGGCGGCGACGACGGCGACGACGAGTGAGGCGGAGGCGGGGGCTAGTGCGTGGAAGAGGGGTTTTTTTAAAAAAAATTAATGTAATTTTTTTTAATTAATGTATTTTTTATAATTTAAATGTTATTATTGAATTTTCCCGTATCTGTGTCGTAAATTTAATTCCGTATTTTGTGTGATTGATAATTATTTATTTTTTATAATTTTGTTTATTGTGACTAGCCTATTGCTTATCCAGTTGTTTGTCCTGATGATGTGGCAGGAAGAGTTGTGGCTAGCCTACGGCTGGCCTGACTTGTCCAAAACTATTGGAGTAATGTGCCAGCCACCTGATAATGTTGTTAATTTCTGGGCGGTGGAATGTATTTTTGAATGACTCAAAAGTCACTGGTTGATTGGTTCCACTTCCACATTTGCTGTCTCCTTCTACGACTAGTACAAAACAACAAGAGAGATGAGATATTTTTAATCTGAAAGCATATAATAAAAGGCCTCCCACCTTATTTAATATAGAAAGATACTATTCCAATCATGTGACTGGGTAAATTATGCGAAAATTGCGCCCACTTAATAAGTTTTTATAGATATATGGTCAGGATACATACGATATTAATTACAGAGCTAACAACAAACTTGTCTCCCCGGTTTAAAATTCGGAAGCAAGAAGAGGCATCTAAATATTTAAGCAAATGGCATCAATGAAGGCCCAATTGTATTGTACATGTGAAATGGGCGAAAGATTAAAGCCCAAATGCAATTATTTGTCTTAGTGGCCCAATTTAACATTTGGGAATTTTACTTCACGAGTTAGAGCATCTACAATAGAAATGATATCCTGCGGACTAGCACTAGGACTAGCTAAAAACAACTCCTGTCACGTCACTAGCACTAGCCACTGCACCGCCACATCACTAGGTCATCCCATTGCACAATAGTGGACAAGCACCGGAACTAACACTAGGACATCCTAACAAGTAACAAACAAAATAAAAAATTCACAAATACAGAATTAAAATTTCGACACGAATACCGAGAAAATGCAACCATTTTATATAAATTAAAAAAAACATACATAATTAAAAAAAATACATAGTTCACGAAAAAAAATTATGTGCAACGAGCCATATATCTAGAATTTTGAAAAACAAAAATCGACAAAACTACTAGTTCGTCCGTTCGTCCGTCAGGAGCCCACAATAGCGGACTAGCCTACGGACTAGCGCGTTATCCGACGGACAAGAGGTTGTCCGTTGGGCTCATCCATCACCCGTTAGCTGGTCGCAGTAGTGGACTAGCGGGCGGACTAGTCGTGTGGATGCTTTTACATTTGGAGTCGTTTTCTCCTACATTGGGTATTAATAATTCATCTAGAATTGCATTATCTTTACATGATTGGCATAACTGGTTTTGTTTTTAGCACTCACCAACCGATTCTAACTCTCGTTGGGGCACTTTGTCAACCATAAGAACTCTGATCTTAGGAAAGGATTCGGTTGTGGTCTTCAAAATATTAAATCTGTATTGAGAATTAGCAAGAGTTAGAGATTATGAAAGTTGTCGTCACCACGACAATCCAGCACATGCGTTTTCCTTCAACTTAAGGCTCTCGATCATAACCAACATGGACATGACATGTTCCAATCTACAAATGTACATTAATCAAATGGAGAAGAAGATGATGATAGTGTTGAGCCTGATTTTCCTCATAATCTCACCAAATATGATGGCAGTAAACACTGACTTTCAACTCGATGCAATTATAGTTTTCACTCCCCCTTCCCTCCGCCATTAAATGTCTCATTTTTTCAAATCCGCGTTCTACTTGATTAGTTCATTATTGATATGGTTAACATAAGATAGTGAATTATTCATTAAAATTTAACGATATTAAATTATTTCAACATATAATTTAAATAAAGATAAATTATTAACAGCAAAGCAGCCTCTCCATGCCATCTTCTCCCACAGCGATCCAAACCAAAACAAACAAAAGAAATAGACATAAAAACTCCATTCCATCCCATGGGTTGAGAAATCACTACAAATTTTTAAAAGAGCAGCAACAACAAATCATTGAATACTCGATCTGCAAAACAGAAAAGGTTAATAAAAATTTACAAGAATACAGCTAGCTGAGTGCATAGATCTAACAGAATTCAGAACTCCAACATCAACTCAGCTAATTAAATTAAATGGCAAAACATTCCCGATGGTTGAAATGGGTGGAATGAGTAAGACGGCTCAGATCTTGATAAATTAAATTATTTAGAGTTGAGCTGTCTTACCAAAAACACCCATCACAACAATTGGGAAAACATAAGCACGATCTTGATAATTAGCAGTGTATATATAGGGTGCCGACTGAGGCAGTAGGGTTTGAGATGTTAATGGGCTAAATTTATTACTATGAGTCCAAGATTAGAAATGGGCTTCTTGTGTAGCCGTTATGACTTTATATCTATTTTATCCTATTTATATAATCTCTTTGTCCTAATAAGACTGAATTTTAAGAGAAGTTGTTAGATAGAATAAATATAGAGAAAAAATATAATTTAAATATTTTAATAAAGAGATAAATTTATTTTTAAATATAAAAAATAAATATATTTATTGAGATAGACTAAAAAGGAAATATAGACATCTTTAATGGTACGAAAAAGTATAACAATATTCTACTTAAGAGTCGACTCTCTCGACACCATGATCAATAACATTAACAAATTCTATGAAAGTGGTAGGCTAAATTTAGAAATTTAGATTAACAATGTTTTGTTTTTCAAATAAAATGTGCAATTCACAAATTAGATTAAATTGTATTCACAGAAATATCTTTTGTATAAATAGTTATTCCAAATATCTATTATAAAAGTAACACTATCAATGGTAAAATTCTGAATTAAAAAGTGAAATAAAATGTGTTAAATTTTTAGAGTATTTATAAAAGTAACACTGAATTATACATTTTAGACGTAGAATTAGTATATTAACTTTCTAATTCTATTTTATTAAAACATTAATTTTCACAGAATTTCCACTCCAACTCTCAATGTACAGCTTAGAATTGGAAAAGAAAATCCAATTTCGGAATACCAGAAAAAGATTAGAGATTTAATTTTAAGATTTGATACAAATTTAGATCCAGCAACATAAATCAATTAATAGAGTGGGTCAAATCTGAGATCTTAAACCAATAATCCAATCATGAAACAACGAAACAAAATTGAGCTAAAATACAAGATTCGGTAACAAAAAACATAATCAACGAAGACATCAACTCAACCATGGGTATGGGAGGCATCGGTAAGACTAACTCAAACTGAAATCGCGAGATTTCAATTTGCAAAAATTAGCAAAAATTAATCTTGCCGACGCATCCCATCCACTGAGTGAGACAATATGCAATACGCAGAGAAAAGAGATCTGGTGGTAGAATAGGAAATGTAGATGACGTGATGTTTTAGGTTGAAGGACCGTTTTATATAGAGGGAGTTTGTGCGGCGGTGATGGTCTATGGCAAAAGAGGTTAGTGGGCTAAATGTAGTCGGACTACGCTAGATAAGGCCCAATGGGCCAGCAATAATCCTATTTTTATCAATAATGACCATTTTTTCGAAATAAGAAATTGTAGAAATATTAAATACTATAGCTGACCACTAAAAATAAATTAAGTTGTAAATAGTAGTTTTAATTTTTAATGTATATATTTGGTAAAGTAAAAGAGATAGATAAAGTTGATGGAGGGAGCACTAGTAGATTATTGGGTCCATATTATGATTTAATTAAGTTAAACTTTTCATATTTAGAAATTGGTCTAATTTTTGTGGATGATTCAAAATGGTAAAATTAATCTATTATTGGTGGACGAAGATAGTATTATAATACTCCCTCGGTCCCATAGTAGATGTCACACTTTTCTTTTTAGTTTGTCCCACAAAAGATGTCACATTTTCTTTTATGGAAAAAGCTTACTCTCACATTAATATAAACTAGTGTCAACACCCGTGCATAGCAAAAAGAAAAAGAATATGTGATTAAAGAAAAAGGATAATAAAAATATAATAAGATTTATGATAAAGAATATGTGTTAACTACATTAAGTATTCATAACATTATAAATAATTAATAACATCATAAATAATAATAAAAAGAAAAATATACTCCTCCCAACCCAATCTAAATGAACATTTCATATTCGGCATACATTTTCTATATTTTTTAGTTTATGAACTAAGTGGAGTATATATAAAAAGAGATGGACAAAAAAAACTAAGTGGAGTAAAATAAAATAAAAATAAATGAACCATATATTACCAATGCTATGCACGGGACATAAGAAATCTGACCCGAACTCGACCCGAAATCTTCGAGTTCTTATTGGGTCGACCCTATAAAGGTCCCAAACCCTATACGTACGTGTCTGTATCGATTAACTTCGCGCAGATTCGTGTCGGATAAAAAAATTGTCGGCCTTACTTTCTTTGACCCCTCTTCTTTCATTAATTTAAATATTCAAAGTCAGTCATTTATTCTAGAAAACATATAAACAATATATTATATCTCGTAAATATCTAGATGTATAAATATTCATTACGATAATTTAATTACACCACAATAAATTTAATGTACCAATCAATAAAATAAAATAAAATAAAAACCTTTAAAGTCGAAATTGTAGTAAGTATATTTATTATAATGACTCAACTACTTTGACATAACCCGAAAGGAATAAAAATTATTCGTTAGTTTGGTTTGTTGACATGAATTTATTTTGAGTTTTATTATAATTAAAATAAAAAAGTAAAAATAATAATATTAATAAAATAATAAAATGTATGATTATATTAAAAAGATTGATGAAAGCATAATAAATATACCTAAAAGTATAAATTATAAGTATTTATTATAATAATTTTTTAACAAACTAATTTTTTCAGTAAAGATTAAAATGTGTACTATAATTATTATAATTAAATATAATTAGTGTCATAGACCTTACTATAAATTAGTTCTCGAATAATTACAAATTATCTACATGTATACTACACCGAAATAAATATCAAAATTTACAATAATTAAAAACGTATTACTTCTGAAATTTTAGGTTTGGTATTTGTATATAATTAAAGTTGTAACTTCTCTAACAGAATATAATTAGTAATATAGTGGAATTTACTATAATTAATTTCTACAATGAATTGGGAACTAACTCCATAAATACATCAAGTGAAGATTCAAATCTCACTATAATTATAAGCAGATAACTTTGACATTTTAGGTTTGGTATTTTAGTTATTTCAATTTTAATATATTATTCTTTATTTAATTATAATAAATTAAGTTTTTTTTACTTAAAGTTTTACAAAAACGTAGTAGCAATAAATTAGAATAAATTCTTAACTATCAACAATCTTTAAATCTTATTCTAAAAAATTATTATTTTATAATAATTGACTTTTTTGTTACAATTCGAAACATTTCATAATTAAATTATGTACTTTATTTTAATATTACCTTTATTTTCACAAAAATAATATTAGTGTGTGATATTAATTGAGAAATTGTCTAAGTTTATCACTCCCTCCGTCTCTGCTCATTCCTACTAACATTTTATTATAAAGCTAATATATAAAAGTAGGACCACGTTCCACTAACTTTTTCAACTAACTTTTTATTAGATTTTTTAAAACTCATGCCCGGTCAAAATGAGATAAACTTTGAGGGACGGAGGAAGTATTATTCCATACAAAACAAATTATTGTTCCATAGTAATATTTTATTAATAATTATTTTTGGCCATGGATATTGTTTAATTTATTTAAACTTTGATAAATAAAAAATAAATTAATCGTCCCAACATCCAAATTAAATCCCCATTTAGTTAAAAAGAGTATCAATTAGTATAAAACTGTTATATTGCTGTTTTCATTTATTATAGAAAATACATAAAACAAGCCTGAAACAAAGCCCAAATATTTTACTACATAAATTAATAATATTTAATCAAACCCTAAGGGTATCCACAATAGGAGCGACGCGCCGGCCGCCTCGGAGTTGCCGCAAGCGCGCCTGCCTATTGTGCAGGAAACGTCCGCCCCGGCTTAGCCGGGTGAGAGGCTGCGGAAAGGCCATCGCCAAGTATTCGGCAAGGACGTGGCAGGGTGGGGAGCGGGAGCGGCGCGGCGGTCTACTGTGCAGCGATGGCACCGCGGCCGTAGACAAATTTTTTTTTTCATTTTTTAAAATTTATTTTAATTGCCTATAAATACACCCCATTCCCCTCATTATTTTCACACCATTCCAACTCTTTATTCCTACTCTGTCTCCCTAAAATTTGTGGATTCCATTGCTATTAAAAATGGATGATTTGTGGAATGACTCGTGGGATTCTCTGATTCAAGAGGTGTAGAGGGAAGCCGACGAGGAGGATGCGGCGGAATTGGCGGCGGCGGCGCTCCCTCATGCGATTCATCATCGTCGGACAATCCGACGAGACCATATCGGAGCGCACCAGCGGCTGATGACAAACTACTTTGGAGATAATACCCACCAGAGCTTTTCCGTCGACGTTTCAGAATGTCGCAACAACTCTTCACCCGTATAGCGATGACATTGGCGGCGCGGTACAGGTGCTTCACCCTCCGGAGTGATTGCACTGGCCCGATCTCCTTTTCAGAAATGCACCGCTGCAATTAGGCAGCTTGCCTATGCCAGACCGGCTGATATATTCGACGAATACCTAGAGATGCGTGAGACGACTAGCCTAGAGGTGCTCTGCCAGAGCCTGCTAGATATGCACGGTTCGGTGCACAGTTTCCCAGGGATGATAGGCAGCATCGATTGCATGCATTGGGAGTGGAAAAACTGCCCGGTGGCGTGGAAAGGCCAGTTCACTACTGGTTTCAAAAGCAAACATCCATCGATGATTCTGGAAGCCGTTGCTGACTACCGTTTGCGGATCTGGCATGCGTATTTCGGTGTTGCAGGTTCGAACAACGACATCAACGTTCTGCAAACATCGTATCTCTTCAATGATGAGTGTTGGGGGAAGGGTCCAGAAATCAGATTCGTAGCCAACGGCACGCAGTACCACAGGGGATACTATTTGGCAGATGGGATACACCCTCGTTGGCCCGTATTCGTCAAGACAATTCGCCAACCGGTTGGGGCGAAGAAACAATATTTTGCACGAAAACAAGAGGCTGCTAGGAAGGATGTTGAGCGAGCTTTTGGTGTGTTCCAAGCGCGATGAGCCATTATATGGTGCCCGGTACGAGTTTGGCACGAAGATGATGTCACAAATATTATATTAGCATGTATCATATTGCACAATATGATAATAAAAGTTGAAGGATTTGCTACAGAGCGTTGGGCACCGGAAGATGGTGTAAGTACAAGTCACAGTGTTGTCTCCGCGCCGATACAGATGGGTGTACCACGTAGTAATGAATATATGCTCCAACGTTTCACTGATATGCGCAGGAACACAGTACATACCCAACTCCAGACCGATTTGATTGAAGAGGTCTGGGCACGTAGGGGAGGGGGCGCAGCGTGAAGAACATGTGTGATTTTCCATAGATGAAATTTTCGTTGTATAATTTTCCCCTTACTTTAATACGACTAAAATTTAGTTATCAATTTAAATTTATTTAATTAGCCGTTTTTTCTAATTATGTGTAGTCCGATAATTTTAATCTTCATTGAATTAAAATATACAAAGAATAAAATAAAGTGAAATGTGGCCAAAAAAGTGTCCACTATTGCTGTGGAAACTTTTTTTTTTGTGGTTGTGGACAAATCAGAAGTGGCTGAGGACAAAAAGAAGTGGCTTGTCCAGGGAAGTGTCCTCTCTATTGTGGATACTCTAATACTTCTTCACACGCAGGAGGCAGCGCCCCTATTTCCCTCTCCCTATCTCTCTTCTCTCTTTATGTTCCCAATCGGAGCTGCTACTCGCCGCCACTCCTTCCGCCTGACTCTCCGCTCCCTCCCGCCCGACTCGCCGCCGCTCCTTCCGCCCGACTCGCCGCCCGTCCAACCGCTCCAGCGCCCTGCATCACCGGTTCTTCCGCCATTGTGTCATATCTCTCTCGGTTTCACGCTCCACCCCAGTTGTTGCCGCCCCGGCCCCGACAGCCATTGCATTCGGTGGCCGCCGTCACCCTTTGTTCTTTCATGCTAGCGTTGCCCTTGTTCCCAGTGAGATATCTCTCTCTTAATTTTTTTTTCATGTTTTCAAAATTTGTAAAATAAACTCAATATTTTGGTGTTCGAATTTTCAGAAAATGGTAGATCGAAAAATACTACCTTTGTTTGTCGTCGGAGAGGTCATCGGTTTCCGGGCTGAATATCCCCATGAGTAGGCATGCACAAGGGTCGAAAACCGCCGGTTCAGGGTCATGAACCGGCGGTTCAAGGGTCGGGGAATGTATGAACCTGAACCGGCCCGCCTAGCTCCCGGCGGTTCCGGTTCCGGTTCAAAAAACCGGCGGGTTACGGGGCGGTTCAAAACCGCCGGTTCCGGGCCGGTTCGACGGTTCGACGAATTTTTATTTTTTTTTTTTTGCATTTTTCAACTTTTCAATTTTAATCAACTTACATTACACTTTTCAAGTTTTTTTTTATGAAATGTGAGTAAATAAAATTGAAAAAAATACGGATAAAGTTGCAATTTTATTGAAATTGCATGTTTACAAATTACACGTTACAAGTTACAACAATTACAAATTGAAAACATATGGCGGTCTTGAAGTCTTAAACAAAATTTAAATACAAATGAGACTACTAGTGAAGAACTAATTACAAATGACAAGAAACGATGTTGAAGTTCTTAAACGTATAAGTGTATTATATATATACTCTTAACCGGCGAAGAAGATCTTTCTACATAACTAAATTAAGGACACCTTTAGCAATTCAACTTTAAATGTTGAGTTTCGTCTAACAATCAACAAATATAGTAGAATTGTCAAAAGTTTCCCTCATTTAGCCGTATAGAGAAATATACTTCATCGACTAGAGTATATACAAATACAATTATGTAATTGTTTTTGCATATACAAAAACATATGGCGGTTCAACCCTAAACCGGCGGGTTGTCCACGGTTTCCGTCAGAAAACCACCGGTTTCTGACCGGTTTTGCAGGCCTACACACTGACCCTACGGCCTAGCCTCTGAAAAGTTGCCGGAACCGTCAGAAACCGGCTCCCGAACCGGCGGTTTACCCCGCGAACCGCCGGTTCCAACGGCTATACTAAACCCCTACGCGAACCCTACGAACCCCTAACCTACGAAACATTCTTTAACCCTTTGAACCGGCGGTTCGAACCGCCGAACCGCCGGTTTTGAACCGCCGGTTCAGGTTCAATATATTGCCGAACCTGAACCGGCCCTTCCGACCCTTCAACCCTTCTGCCGGTTCAACCCGCCGGTTCCGGGCCCGGTTCCGGTTCATGAACCGGCGGGCCCGAACCGGCGGTTAACCGCCGGGCCGGGTCGGTTTGTGCATGCCTACCCATGAGATTAGCATTGCAATCAAAAAATTAGTTTACATTAGTTCATGAATGAATAAATGAATTCTCAATCAATTCTACATCTCTTTATCATTATTTCAAAACTTGTTAATACATTTGATTGGACCATTAATTTGTCCATGCTTTTTTTTTCATTTTTCTATTTGTATACATATAGAAAATGAAAATTCCAGTGCAACAACACAACTTTCAAGAATTCTTTTTCTCTTATGTAAATAAAGTAAATAAGTAAATAAATAAATGACACATCATTTATTACACATCACTTTTCATTTTCTCTCTAAAAAAGATATTAAGTTCTTTTTATCCAACTACCATTTTTAAATAGTATAGATATATTATTTTTTTTTCCACCTAACAAACAAAACAACATCCCCTAAAATCATGTGCCATTTTCTAAGTGTGTCATTTATTATGGGATTGAGGGAGTAGTATTATTGATGACCAACTAGCAACCATTTACTAAAATGCCTTATTAAAGGGGAAAAAATACGGTCAATATATCTAAAAATTAATAATAGAACACCATTAATTTTCTATTTCAGATTTCAACCTTTTCACGTACATGAGTTACATCCAATTGCAGGTCTACATTTGTCACTAACTCACTATCATAGTTAGGGCTGCTTTTTCTTTTTAGTAGGAGTAGTAATTTGTTGACTAAGTTTGGAACCTCATTTAGGGCCCGTTTGGTTTCCATGTTAGGCATAGATACACCTCTCTATCTACCCTATTTTTTGTGTTTGGTTTCCATGTTAGCTATCTTCACAACCCGGTTGTTGCATCTCATTACCCGATTCAGGAGGAGTTATGTAGTTCGAAAATGGTGATAACTCCATCCCTCGTTCACCATGCGAGATAGGGAGCTGCAATTACAGGTGAATAATTCAAATTTCACCCAATTGTCTTGATTACCCCTCTATTTACTCATCTCCATCCATATTTACACCAAACTCAACCACCAATTGCTACTGAGTTTTCGAGAATTTGGGGTTTTTTCAACGAAAATCGTAGTTGCCGTAGGTGCTTGTGTTGTTTACAAGGTCGTATGGGCTGAGGCAATTGCGTATTCTCACCACGTTTCGCTACTATTTGTAGGTTGCAATTTAATTTTCTGGGAAATACTTGCGCCGACGATTCATGGAGAATAACGACGCTGCTAACCAGGTAAGTTCCTCACTTTAACTACTATGATGTCAAATTCGTTTCATATTGAGTGGAAGTGGCCTTGACGATTCGTGAGTCGGTGCTCGAAATTTGTTGCTTTAATTTTGTAGCTCGACATTGACAAAAGTTGCAGCTTTGTATCGGATGGTATAGATGGCTTGGCCTTCACAATTTGTGTCAATTGCCTGACCTAATGTTCTCTGATATTTGTGAAATGTTTTGGGGGGGTCATTATGTGAATGTTGTTGCAAATAATAGTCGACGATTAGATGATGTGTCAACTATCTCTTAATGCCTAATGATTTATGCATCCGTTGCATAGGGGTGTTGAAGATTCATCATTAGGTTTTTATGTCCATTGTTCTGAGGTTGTGGTGTATAAAGCAATCTGTGGAGCCTTAGCTGGTATTTGTTCATGTAGGTTGCTATAAATGAACCAACCGAACTATTGATCTTACTTGAGGAAATACTAAGGAATCATCGGATAAACATGATTCTTGTTACCATGCTTATCAATCTAGCCAGATCCAATGCATACAAAAGGAAACGGGGGGAGGGGGCAGATTAACCCCAGAGGTAATGATTGAATCCATCCCGACTCATGTGAAGCAGCTAGATAGGCTGGTCCGGGTTTCTGATCGGTCCTGTGTAGACAACTTGCGGATGGATAAAAATACTTTTGGAAGATTGTGTCGCATTCTACGTGACCGGGCAGGATTAGTAGGCCAAAAATTTGTCACCGTTGAGGAACATGTTGCCATGTTTTTGTCCATTTTAGCTCACCACAAAAAGACTCGGGTTGTAGGCCACGATTTCATGCTTTCTTCTGAAACGGTTTCTAAGTACACACATATGGTGCTCCGGGGGGTGCTTACTTTGCATGATGTATTTTTAGTGAAACTGGAACCGGTAGGTGATGACTGCACGGACTCAAGATGGAAGTGGATTAAGGTATGCATAATCTAATGTCTTTCTTATTATAATTTATACGAAACGTAGTTCAGATGTCTCAACCAACTAATGTTTGTAGGGTTGTCTTGGAGCTTTAGATGGAACCTACATACACGTACGCGTGCCCGTAGCTGACGCTCCACGTTATCGTAATAGAAAGGGGCAAATATCGACCAATACACTAGCAGTGTGTGATCGCCAACTTCGGTTCGTGTATGTGCTCCCAGGATGGGAGGGTTCAGCTGGTGATTCGCGAATTTTACGCGATGCCATTAGCCGGCCTCTCGGGCTGAAAGTACCCAAAGGTAAAACATATTGATAGTTACTTTACTAAAGTGGATTTGCTGGATGTTAACACCTTCACATTTGTTCTCATTTGTAGATTGTTATTACCTTTGCGATAATGCATATGCCAACAGCGAGGGATTCATCACCCCATACAAAGGCATTCGGTACCATTTGAAGGAGTGAGGTCATGGAACTCAGGCACCGCAAACGGCCGAAGAATTGTTCAACTTGAAGCATTCTAAAGCTCGGAATGTTATTGAACGTTCATTCGCCGTTCTCAAAATGCATTGGGGAATACTCCGCAGTCCAAGCTTCTATCCTATTGAGGTCCAAACGGGATTGATAATTGTCTGTTTCTTGCTCCACAATTTTATACGCACTAACATGGAGGTGGATCCGTATGATGAATTGGTAGGAGAACATGATGAAGACGGGTATGGAAGCGATCACGATGATCCGGTCGGGCCAACTATAACTACGGTCGCGCCAACACCATTGTGGACGAAGAAAAGGGATGACATTGCTTCCGCAATGTGGGCTAATAGGACAAACGCGTGACCGATGCAGCTATGATTGTTAGTACCGCATCATATGGGAGTGTAGTATCTGTATTGAAAGGTGTAAAAGCATATTTTTTAGAAAATTTTGTTTTAACTTATTAGCATTTGTTGTTCATGTATCCAGACATTGGTTGAGCTTACATGCCTTGTTGGGCACTATAAATCATCCTAATAAAGGATTCATTAACATCGCATTTAATATGCAAAACATACAGCCAAACCCCATCAGTGCAGTCTCCACTGTAATATCGCGGAACAAATAACATACCTAAAACCGCTCATTCAACCATAGATTCTTCATTCCACGTATTACAACAACATATTACTATGTAGACAAAAGTGTTCGAGACTGTTCGGGGGCCAAAAAGTAAGTACTTAATTCGCGGATTTGCGCGATGGGCCTGCAGGACTCCATGACGCGCAAGATGAGCCTTTCACCGATGAGCCTGCAGGACCCATAAGTCCAACAAGACCTCCGGCAATGCTTGGTGAGCCTTGTTCGAGGTTGGTCCATTCCTCATCAAAAAGCTTTCGGCGTACCATTGTAGATGGATGAACAAACGGCGAATTGACTTCGTCGGGGTCAGCTGGCGAAGGAACATGCTTCGCACGAGTAGGGGCATTTGGTGCGGGGGAATCGGTTATCACAATAACCTCCGTTGTGTCGGAGATGGCTATCACCGCTTGCGACGTCTCCTTCTTCTCATGCCGCATACCAAACATGGTCGTCAGGCGGATATATTCCACCTCGTCTCGGTAATAGTAAGCGCCGGCGAGGGGGTTTGTCTACACAAAAAATAAATAAAGTGTTAAAACCGGTAAGCTGGTTAAACGACATGATAAAAACACTATGACAACACATTGTCAATATGGAATGTACGGTATACCCAAAATATAAACTTCCAGGATTCGTTGTCTGCAACAAACCATTTCTCATCGAGGTCCCAGCGGACTCCCGGCGTGCTAACTACTTCGTTGAAAGTCTGGAGGCGAACTCGGAGTAGCTCCAACCGACTGACAATATCAGCACAAGTAATTGCAGTAGGAAATCGAAGATTGATTACCTTACATGCCTCGTTGAGCACCGAATTCGTCACACCGTCATCGCAAGATGCGCTGCTATTTCGCAGCGTGATCACAGTAGATAGTAGTAACGTATCCATTGCTGCGTTCTACTTGCCCATGTAGAAGAAGGTCGCTTGATTTGGGATTAGTGGGTTCATGTCGAGGGACCTGAATGGCTGTGTAATTCAAAATTTTATTGTGTGGATATGCACTCAAACTAGGGTAGTTTATGTAGTTGCTAAATGTAAGCACCCATATGTAGGTCGAATACAGTTGTTTTTGTAGGCTTATTAACTGAAGTTAGATAAAGGTCCTTTCAATTTATACTTGACTTCCATAGGCAACTTTGCATGTTCATTTGTATGGGTTAAAAGCGCATGTTCTCCACCTTTTTTACCGCATTCATTTTCTTACCCACCCATATGATGGACGAATTTAATATAGCTCGTATTATAAATTGAATCCCCAACCACCATAAAGTTAGAGGCAGAAGTTGTGCCTAGCTCGTTTCACACGCCATCCCTGGTTGGTCAAACACATAGTCAGAGAAAATAAAGTTTCACCACCTTCCTAACCCCTTCTCTTTAATGCATTAGGTTTAGGGTTCCGTAAAATAATATATAGGAACTAGCTTCTCAGACAGCTACACACACCTCCATAGCTACTCGAGTACAACGGCAAAATCGCTTCACGCACAACTGAAAAATGGAAGCTCCTGGTTCTAACTCCGTCTCGAACTTCATCCCGGACTACCAACGACTCCCTGCATTAATGACGGTTTTCCACCGAGGGCGATACTATGATGACATGGTATGTGGTAGTACCGATTCATCCGAAGAGTACGTGCCTTCGGGGACTGAATCTGAAACAACAATGGACGAAGGCTATGTGGACGATAGCGGGGCACTAAACATGGACGGTATCCCTACATTCGCAGTTACCCTCACCTCGAGTAACATTAATCGGAGCCTTGAAATCCCCTACGGCTTTTGGCGGCGCCATATCCCTATGGGGGCAATACAAGCAGGGGTAAACCTGGTTACACACCGAGGGATGTGGACATGTTCTCTCGAACACAACTCGAGTAGGATATGGGTGAACCATGGTTGGCGCCGCTTCAAACACGACCACAATATTGTGATAGGGGTACGTTGCCATTTCAAGCTCGTTGATGCATTTGTGCCACAATTCCGAGTGTTGTTTGATCGTCCCTAAGTTCGTTGAAACTAGTCGTATTATATGTATGCACTACTTAGTATGGTCCCGTTTTCAAGTAGATTTCTTCTAGTATCCATGTGTATGCGGTAAGGCAGTTTGTGTACATTCTTCATGGCAAATTTTCAAGTGGATTGCTATGATTGTGAAAATGAATTGATGTAATTTGTGGTCTTTTTTGTGGGCGTAGGCAATTTAGACCCATTCGCCATATACACTTGTGCTTATTTGAACGTGGCAACCCCGTAACGAAATCGAGAAAAATAACAATCCATCCAAATGAGTCGAGTATGGCATGAATTTTATTTCGTAGCATACCACATACTAATGAATAACGTACCTTGAATTATCGCCTCAAACACGATGGCTCACTTTATGTTAAATTAACGCATAAGTGCATCCACACACATTGTATACCCACTGAAACATTTAATTAATGTGAATACATTAATATCATGCAAACCAACCCCTCCTAATTTCTTGCAGCCTTTGCATATTGAAGTGGCTTGTCATAATAGTAAATGGAGTGGTGTTGATATAGGAACAAGGCTAATAAATTTGCTTGCCAATTCCTCACCATTTTCAACTGCTTGAAAGCTAGCTATGGCGGATGAAGATTCATACGCCGCATACCACAGGAGTCCGTCGTTCATCAAAGTGTTTTCCGGTCATCGCAACAAAGAGGAGTTGGTATGCTTCTATTTACATGTTCGTGTTCATACATTCCCCAAATATAATGGGTTACTTATACATTTACTTGGATTGCTTACGTGTAGCGTCTACCTCCACAATGGGTTGCGGAGTATGGAAATGACCTGCCGGTCGATTGTCAACTCGTGATGCCGAATGGAACCCGCTGGGAGGTCCGGCTGGTGCAAATAGCCAGCGGATGCCATTTCTCCGTTGGTTGGTCGGACTTCCGGCGTGGGAATAATGTCTCACATGGTGAGAAACTAACCTTCACCTTAGTCGATGTGGGAATTTTCCACGTAAAAAGATACAAGTCAGGGACCGGTTGCCCGCCACGCTCTGATATCGACAGTGAGTAACTTGTTTAAAAGCTCCGTTTTTCTAATTTCAGTTTCAGATAATAGTCCAATGATTTGGCCATACTCGTATGTGTGAATTAGGACTGACGGAAGAGGAAGAGGACAATGAGGTCTACACCCCTGACATTGAATCTTCGGACGATCATCCCCCATCCGGTGTAGAATCCGATTCGGCAGACGGCAGTCAGTCATCCGATGATAGGGGTGCCCCTGATGAAGACGAGTATCCCACATGGACGCTGAAACTGACGAGGTCACACATCAAGCGAACTATAGAACTCCCTCACGAGTTCTGGCAACTACATTTGTGTGCCGCCCCACAGCAAAATGTCGTGCATTTTCTAGTGGATGGGCAAACATGGCGAGTCCTACTCAAGCATAGCCCGGGCAAGATATGGGAGAAGCATGGTTGGCGCGGCTTCAAAGATGCAAACGCTTTGTTCCCTGGGGTGCGTTGCCACTTTAAGCTCGTCGATGCACAAGACATCCAGTTCTATGTATGGTTTGATCGTCCGTAATAAGCGTGTGTTTTTACGTTGGGCTGAAGCGTGTTGTTGTTGATATGGTTTGATGTACGTTTATGTTTTTGAACAATGTGTTGTGCCAAGTTTCCTTTGTGTAATAACATAACCACCTAGTTATATAACTTAATTGCAATGTTTTGGAAAATTGCAAACAAAAGTTGTTCACCTGGAATGTTATTCCCGACGGGAACTCAACAAGGCAATCTAAAGTAATCTTTTTGATTAGCAAAGCTGAAAGCAAATCCACCAATCAACACATTCAACACTGCGTTTACAATTTCAGCAAACCATAATCGCAATAACACAACAAAGCAACAATTGTCAGTGTACCCCCATGTTAGCCGCAAAAAATAGGATGCAACATTACAGCTTGGATCAAGGTTTTAGCCATGATATGTTATAAAATAACAAAAATAGATACAGACAACCATTTTCAAAACATCCCATCCGTTTCTAGGAGGTCGAACACAAACGCGGCTCGATCCAAGTCATCCAAACCCCTGAACAGATCCATAAGCTCAAGCTCATTCACTAACTTTTTTGCGACATAAAATTGTTGCTTGATGGTAAGACCGGGCATCCCTTTCAGCTAATTGAAGACTTCAGTTCTCTTTGTGCTTAGATCAAATTCATAACCAATTCGGGTAGAGATGTCCTTCAACCGCTCATTCGTGTCTTCGTGGATGCGAGTCATCAACTCTAGTACGCTGTCCATCTTGTCCTCAGTCTTCCTCTTCTTCGGTGCTTTGCTTTGTACCCTCGAATTTGCACGAACAAGAGCCGGTGTGGAGGTGCTCTCATCAACCATCTCTGGCAGAACACCGTTCGGAAAAACTTCATCAGGGAAAAGTTCCTCTAATGTGATTGGGGAAGACTTCGCTGAACTATCACCTACGTTCACCTTTGAACCGAAGACTTAGCTGAACTATCACCTGCGTTCACCTTTGAACCATAAATCTTATGCACCGCCTCGCCAGTGTCCATGCCTTTAAGCCTCTCTGCACGGTCCTTGCCGAAAATCTCCTTCCAGTCATTGAGCATAGGCCACGACTTATTCCTCATATACCGGGCATTGCTATCTTTCTGCCACATATTGTAACACAAACACAAATTAGAGATTGCACACCACCAATGAAGCATAAGCAAAAGTAGATGTCTTATATTTGTATTTTTAACAATTCGGTAAATGATTTAAACACATACACAAACACCTACAGCTTAGCATATGTGAACAATATTACCTGCATGACTTGTGACCATTGTTCATCGTCGATATCGAGCTTGTACTCACCATCCGCATTGAAACCAACTCCACTTCGGTCAAGTATTTGCATTAGCGAATAGTAATTCTTCTTCCAAGTAGTGATTTTCGACTTTATGTGAGGGTGGACAACAATATCAGTTTTTGGAAATTCACGTTTCAGGGCTTCCAGAGCACGGGTTAGATACCCTGAACGGAAACCATTATCCGACTTCCAGCCGGTGGCAGCCAACTCCTTCATAGCCGCCAAAAGGATGGCCTCCTCGCGTTCTGTCCAAACCCTTCTAGCGTCGGGTGCTACCACTCCTCTGTTCGTGATCATATCAGAGCAACCTTCACATAAAAAATGGTTAACTACCACGTGTGTACCAAGAACAAACAATAGGGGGGTAAGGCGAAGGCAATACCCTCTGGTAATGGGCTGCCGTCGGTGTCATTACCGCTGTTATGTTGAGACGCCATAATAGAATATTGTAGCTGCGACAAGATCGTCGTATGTCTTGCAACAAATAAACCAATTAAACCAAAATGTACTCGTTTAACTATATGTTGCTGCAAATTCGACTTCAAACATCAATCACAAAACTACCGAATAATTGGCAGCAAAACAAGTAAGTAATGCTTGAAATAAACCTATTGCTCTAATCTAAACCATCAAGTTTGCTTCCGATTCAACACTTTCGCGTTTCGGACAGAATCTGCCCATCAGCGGGACCTTCAGTACAGTAAGGCCATATACGGCTAACCCGACGAATAATACCTGGTATCCTTCTGCGGATGGAACTCCAGGCGAGCGAAGAAGCTTCAAGACGCCGGTCACCACCACGAGTGTTGATTTGCTATGAAATTGGGGATCGGGCATTAGGGTTAGAGATGAAATCGGTTTTCAGCGCCAAAACTTTGACTAAGGGCAATATTGGAATTTTGAAATTTGTCTGAGGATAAATCCGAGAATGAACATTTGTATCTCTATTTCTGAATCGGTTACCAAACGGCCATATCAAAGGGGTGAGGATACGTATCTGTACAACCAAACACCTGCCCGAGATTATTAACACAATCTCCAATCCAGCTATTGGAGGTTACAATCTCCTAACATATGTTGGCCCAACATGGAAACCAAACGGGCCCTTAAAGTTTTGCATACCATTTTTTTTTTCCGAGATTTTTTTGTCGTTGGTTTACTTAAAGGGTTTTTCTCCATAAATGTCTTGATATTTTCTACTTTCTTTTTCCCTTACAAATTTATCACCTAGGGTAAAATATCGTATTTAACCTTTACATATTGCATATGAACAATTCACATCATTATTAGCATGGACTTTTGGCGTGCTAAATCAGCTCTTGACAATGGAAAAAGAATTGCTCAAGGTATATTTGAAAAGGAGATAGTATGATTATCAAGTGCATTTATGATTATGATTTTGTTGTGTATGACAATAAAAAAATGAAGAATAGAGATAGAATTCATCGTGGATATCATGTTGTTGAAAAAAAAATGACAGAAAAAATTGTTGAATTACTGATGGCGGATATCATGTTGACAGAAAAAATTGACGAAAAAAAATTGTTGAATTAATCAACATTAATATCGACGGACCTCGTTTACCGATGGACACTGGTGATGCTTGTTTATTAATTTGACATTTATTACTTTCCACTTTCTGCCTTTGAAATCCAGCAACTTGTGATTAGATTATTATTAACATTTAACACTATACTATAACAATTAATCTAGCTAAATTAGACCCATTCAATCTCGTCATTGATGAGACAGAGGTTAGAGCTTTGACAAATTTGAACGGACAAGGGTATTCAACTGCCACCGAGCTGCAGCTTCTCACTTGCCTTTTGCTTTAACATTCCAGCTTAGGCCTTTGTTTTCTTAATTTTCAAATTAGTGATATCAAGAATAAATTCATATTAGGGATATCAAAACTAAATCAATTAATCTATCTGTATTATTTAGCTATTAACTAATTCAACTTACTTTTCAAACTTTCTTACAGTATATAGCTATAATATCACATGGCATTAATCAATTAAACCTATGGTTGAATTACTTCCTACATTTTTTTGCTTTATTTGGTCTAATTGGACGACTTTCTTTTTCATGAAAAGTAACGTGTGATGTCTGCGGTTATATTTTTCAGTTTTAGGTAATTATTAATTAAAATTTATTCATTTCATTTATAACTAATTAAGGTGGATGAATTAATTATGCACCCAGATGTCTTCTTTCTTTTATTATTAATAGTATTTGTTTGCTTAATTAGAGATACATACGAGAGAGTTAGACAGTGAATACATCTTGCACAATAATTGTCTTTATTTGCAAATGTTCGTATAGTACTCATCAAATAACAACACATAAACCAGCTTCAACATTTGCAAGCATATCTGAGTTCTTCAAATAAACTAATTTATTTATCTAACCTCTTGCAATTTAATTATGATGGACTCATGGACCCAAATTCCATATATGGAGGGAAAGTATTTTGATAGTATCAACTACAAAAAAAGTACAAAATGAGTATCATGATTCTTTACAGCAAGTATCACACACACCTCCAGTTCATAACCAACCAAAACAAGAATGTAGTATTAATAAGCCAAGTCAACTACACATAGGAAAACAGTCACACGCATATATCTCTTGAATATACCTTCGGGCCACCCTCACAATAAAATAAATGAAAAACATCATCATCATCATCCATTTTTTCTTCATCAGTTCTTGTTAATCACTACCACTAACACATATATTCAAGTTGGATTATAGTGTTTGACTTTTTTGAGGGTTAAGTTTGATTTGAATGTGAAAAGATATTTATATATACCCAGCCTTTTCCCATCTATATAAACCAATCCATTCTTTATCTTCAACTCCTCACAATCAGCCTCCAACCTCCTCTGCAACATCACTTTCTTCAAATGGAGATCAACAGAGCTATCGTTGCAACCATCTTGCTTTCGTGCTTGGCCGCCTCTTGCTACGCCATCACCTTCTCTTCTCTCAAGAGAACCCTTGACCTCGACGCTTCAGTCAAAGCCGGCCAAGGTAAATCTCCTAATTAGTCTGAGGTCTTTTTCAAAACAAATCCATGCAGACATGTCTTAAAGGGGACAATATCAAACTAATATGCAGTCGATGATCTTAACAATTATGTTACCATGATTATGCAGTACTGAAGGCGGGAGAAGCCAAGATAACGGTGTCGTGGAAAGTGAACACGACGTATCCCGCGGGGACAGAGTCGAGCTACAAGACGGTGAAGGTGCAGCTGTGCTACGCTCCGATCAGCCAGAAGGACCGTGGGTGGAGGAAGACGGTGGACCTCTTGAAGAAGGACAAGACGTGCCAGCACACCATCGTGGAGAGGCCATACTCCGCCTCCGACAACTCCGTCACCTACACCGTCAAGAGGGACGTGCCCACCGCCACCTACTTCATCAGGGCTTACGTCTACAACGCTGCCGGCGAGCAGGTCGGCTACGGCCAAACCACCAACGCCGAGAAGTCCGCCAACCTCTTCTCCATCGAGGGTGTCACGGGCCGCCACGTGTCACTCGACATCGCCGCGGTTTGCTTCTCCGCCTTCTCGGTTGTGTCGCTCTTTGGATTCTTCTTCATGGAGAAGAGGAAGGCTAAGGCCTCCAACTGATTTTATTTTATTTTATTTAACTTTTATTTTCAATTTGTATAATGTGGGGGAAGGAAAGAGGTGTGGCTTAGTGATTTGTGTATGGTAAGAGTGATTCTTGGGAGATAGAATCATTGTGTGATGCATAAAAGTTGAATTTTAAGACGTTTGTGATGTTGAATTTTAATTTATTTTCTTGGTTTTTTTTGCACTTTTTTCGTTCCCATGCTATGGCATTTTGTCTTGGACTTGGATTCTTGATGGTAGATACTTGATGGGATTGATTTTGATTTTAATTAATTAGTGTTGTTTTTATTTTGGCTTCATCTTTGTTGTGAACATTATAACGAGGCTTGGTCCAAAATTTTAGGAGATGTTTTCCGAGTTTTTATGTTCATTTTTTTTCTTGAATAAAATCTTATATCAATATAAAGGAGTGGAGTAGATTGTAGTGTACACGACATGATATTTTAGCTAGTAGGAGTATTCAATCTCGATTATCTAAAATTGTCAACGAAATTGTTAAAAATATTTCATTGCACGTACTTTTTTTAAGTAGGCCATATGGATATATACTAATGTACACATATTCTTCGTACACCCTTGAATATAGGAAGGAACGTGGCAATTTCCGAAAGTCAATGACGATGAGAATGCCAATTCGACTACTATAAATTTTGATGCAATATTTATTTACGTATTTGACAAAAAAGGATTAGTGATAGGCCTGAGAATATATTTTCTAAATTTTATTTGAAAATATATTTGTAAAGTGATTACAACTATTAATTTTAACCACTAAAAGAAAAAAAGTTGTAAAAAGGTAAAATTGCCAAAGAGGCTTCAACCTTTCAAGTGAATCTCATGCGTTATTTGTGAGAGAGTATTTCTTCTTTATGAATTTATTTAATTTTTTACACAAAATAGTTTTGTGATCACGAATCATGTGAATCGCGAATTAGAATATTCAGTTGCTGATATAATTATGATAAAACAAATCTAATAGAATATGCAAAGTCAAGTGCATAGCACTAAGGATGATGGAGATGCAGTACTTCTACACGCAATAAGATAAAATATGCTGTGATTGATTTTTTACTTTACTTGGAAATCTTTTCTTCATTTACAAAGCTATACACAAATCATGAGAAACAAGCGTATCCTGAATATTACTCAAATATTGGCAAAAATAGCAACAAAATTCAAGTTCATCAACACTCAAATACAAGAAATCAATAGCCTTGGAGGCCCTTTCCATTAGAATACATCACAAAAACAGAGAAAAGGTTAAGCTTCAAACTGTGCACAAAGAGAGCGTTTAGAAATGGTCTTAAGTAAAGACTAGACTATCAACAGCACTATTCGAGAAGAAATCAAGAATCATGTATATTCACATGGATCAATCACAAATCATCAGTCCTCAAACAACGCAACATAAGACAAAAAAAACATCAGGGTGTGATCAACTAGCAGCGACTGTAAACAATCTCTTGAGTCTCCATTCTATCAGTACCTGACAGCAGCAAACCATTGGGGTACAGATCAATGTGCCCGAAAGCATTGGTCCCCGGGGGGCACTCCAACGCGGCCTCGAGGATCCGGTGGTGGACCCCATGGGAGTCCACCGAGTAACCCCCCTTGTGATCATGCCCTGAAAGGCAAACTTTCACGCAATCGTACCGGTGTATCAAGTCCATCACCTCGTTGTAGTTCCAAAGCAACGCCTCATTAGACGAAGCGTTGGGATCCAAAGGCAGATGGGAGCAGATCACCACCTTCTGGTTCAAGCTCGTTGCATCTTGAAGGACTCCATCCAGCCACTCAAGCTGCTCTTTCCCTACTGCCCCGTTGAACATGAGGAACCTCCTGTCCCTTCCAAGAAGTCCATTAGGGCTATTCTTGTCCGAATTCGGATTTCTCTCCAAAAGAAAATCGACTGCCTTCACTGCATTTGGATGATCCTCAGGCCAACCAATGCCACTGATGTCATAGCCATCAAGAACCACAAATCTGTACTCTGGAACAGGGGAGAAGTCGTAATAGGCATGAAGATCACTTGGAGGGATGTTAAGCATAGGTAGCAATGTGTCGCGTGGGAGATTGTACAGACAGTGGTTGCCTATCAAGTGATATACTGGGCCATTGAAGAGGCTGAATTCATTGACAATATCCTTGACAGCAGCTAGAGATTGATCTTTGGGGCAGTATCCATCAACCATGTCCCCAAAATTGATCACAAAGTCCACCTTCTCTTTGTTCCATTTCTTGACTGCTCTCTGCAGCACGTTGATGCTGTGCCTGTAGTAGCGGGGGACACCAAGAAACGAGACGCCATCTGGGATGTCAGCATACTGAACATCAGTTATTACCCCAAAGGAAGCCAGAGGCTCTTCTCCTTCTAACGTGATAAGCTCTTCTGCATAACCCATTGAGCAGCAAAAAATAGTGCCTTGAAAAATGAAACATATAGTGATTTGGTGATGTTATCTTGAAAATAAGCAACAAACTCAACTTCACAACTACGTAATACATATAGAGATGGAAGCATGATTACATGTTCAAATTTTGAACATTTTTACATAGAGTGTATTCCTACAGAATCCCTACACCTTTGGCACAAACTATTCTTGATCTCATCAGATACACAGGAAAATAGACAGCATTTGAAGTAGTCAATTATGATATTAATTCAATAAGAATTTCCAACCAAAAGGGGACCATTGCTATAATTATAGATTATTTTGCATCAGAACAGAAGTACCTATGATTGGATCCACATTCTAAAATAGAAAAGAAAAACGAAAACAATGTAACAAAAATGTAAGGCTTGAAGAGAAAATTGGCTAATATTGATTTGATTACCATTATTTTCCTCAATCTATGATTCTAGAGCTCATAATGTTGAATGCAGCAGTTTTCAATTCAACAGATATTAGAAAATGAGGGCACAAAAGGGGGAATAATATAAATAAAGAAACAAACAAACAATTGTTAATAAACCAACAAATATATCACATCATTAATTCCTCCCCTCAACAACATAAAAATTCAATGTACAATTCATCAAATTCCTTCACCAAAAGCTTGAAATCATCATGAAAAAAAAAAATCAAAAGCAGCATTGTCCCAAACACAAAACAGGCAAGAATAGGGAGAGATAAAAAAACCGAAATAATGCATGAAAATCAAATCGAAGGGGAAAAAACGCACCCTTCTCCAGAAATCAAAGCTGGAACTGCTGAGATTGAAGAGAGGGGGGGAAGACAAGGTGGCAGCGTCGGAATATATATAATATATGTATGTATATGTGAAGGCGTCGAACGACGTTGATCCCTCAATATATGCCGCGTGCTGTGGTCGGTTACCTACATTTGATTTCAATGGAATGATATACAGATTTATAGTAGTAAACGATTTGGATAATATTTATGAATTTGAGTTGAGCCCAACTCCCATTAGATCTAACAATATGGTTTCATTTATTAAGCTACATAATAAATTGCGTATCACGAGTTTAGGCAAATATAAAGTTATTCTGTTTGCGTATTACCATATCAATTTCAGCATTTTTTTTAAGTGCTATTGTTGATTGGATATATTAACATGACATGAGCTATATATATCCAATCTAGTTTAATTAAATTATACACTAATGAGCCGAATAAGGGTAGACTGCTTAACTGCTTTATGTTGAGGAGTTTACTAGATAAATTTGAAAATCTAGAAAAAAAAAAATTAACTTGATTATTTGTTTTTTAAATCGTTTGATACAATGATTCAATTTAGTTAAATTTATGGGTGAGGAAACAATTCGAAATCTGTCGAACCAAATCAAAATATAATATTCGATTCCTTTAGTTCGGATTGGAATCTAATTAATTACTACTATAAATTTTGGATGTTCGGATCACATTTTAAAATCAAAAGTAATATGAAATCCAAAATATATTTATATATCACAATTGCTAACTCATTATTTAATTGCTAACTACAACTAATTTAAGACCATAGAATTTTAGGAATATTGTGGTCTAAAATTTGGCACATGTAATTTTTGTTTTTATTAATTAAATTGAAAAAGATAAAAAAAACTACAAAATTAGGAGTTTGGATGAAAATGTCAATATAGTGTTTCGAAAATATTAACACAATGATTTGAGAATGTCAACACAATGCAATATTGACATATTTTATATACTATGTTGACATTTATTGCTGTACGAAAAAATTAAAATTTTTTGAATTTTTTCAAATTTTGACATCGGAACATATGCAAGTGAGATCTCATTAGAATCCTTATGAAATTATCTTTAATTTGATATATATTGTGCGAAAACATAATTTAAATCAAGAAAGTTATATGCGTTTTAAAGTTATGAGATATTTTTCAAAAGTTAGTTATAACTAATTTGTGGTAAATTGACCTTAATACCCTTATTGACATTTTTTTATCGTATTAATATTACGGAGCTGATGATCTAGGCTCTTGATTTGAATATCTAATGACTATTATTTAATTGTAGTTAGCAATTGAGTTAGCATATATAACACACCCCTCATTACATATATAAGAAAAATATATTACAATTATAAACCTAGCAAATGTAAAATCTTAATGAACAATATAATGGTATTTGATACATTAGATTTTCAAAATCTGGTTTTGGATATTCATTTTTTCGGATTTTTTATAGAATATATTTTTACACAATTTTGGATTTTTTTGGATCGGATCAGATTTCATAATTAAAATTTGGTTGGACAATTCGTATTGGATTGGATTTATTTTCTTAAAATTTCAGAATTTTGGGCCGGATCTAGCAAAAATCCAATCTAAAATCCGAATATTCACCGCTAGCCAAACCCAATGTTGTGAAATTTTAATTTGAGACTCAAGTTAAGCATAAGTTGATTCAGTACACCATTTAAATCTCACTGAACTTATTCGAAACCAATCGACTTTTTAAGTATTGATTTGAAGTTAAATGCATCCTATTCTTTACAACTATTACTTATATAAAAATTAGTAACCTACAAACCGGTCAAGACTCTTAAGTCACTTTAGGTGCATATGAGTGACTTGCTGATTCAAGTCCTTTAGGTGCATATGAGTTAATTGCAGATTCAAGTCCCTTTAGGTGCATATATGTGAATTGCGCCTCAACATGATTAAGATACAATTACTACCACTTTAATATCAAATTAGTCATTTTATATTGCATCTAATCCATTTACTTCAGTGAACTGGTAGAAGTTACATTCATGATTCACTAAAACTATTTACCTAAAGATCAATCGTGATTCATGGTTCATAACACTTGACATAAAAACACACAAGACAAAACTTGTTAACTGAAACCGTGATTTGTAAACTTCTTTTATTGGGATACAGATAGACCATAGCCAGACAGTTAGTTAAATCTATCTCTATAGTTAAAAGAATTCAACATCGCATGCGAGTCAGATTAAAAAATAAAAAATCACAACCAGCCAAAAGCCTATTACAAGACAAGGGAGATGGAAGGGGAGATTCAAGGCCTTAACCACTCCCCCCAATGTGGATCTATATACAAGGGTGCTGTCATCATTAGAGCACCACATCCCATCCATGCATAGTGCTTCACCTTGACGGCTTGACCTGACGCACGTCAATCAGCTCCCACCTCTTCCATTTCATGCAAGAATTTTAGTATCTCCTCAGATGGTCCCTTGTAAAGAAAGGGTGCCGTAGGGCCTCCTCGGCTGACAATCTTTCGGAGGGTTCATACTTCAATAGCCCTTGTAATAGGTTAATTAGATCTCCAGCTGAGTGATCTACATGTTGCATGATCAAATTCTGAAGCCTAGGCAACTTCAATACGGATTTGATACTCTCTCTGGATGCTGCTCCCTCTGGCCAATCTAACCTACCCCTCCTAACATACTTCTCAGTATGTCGGCTGGAAAACAATTTACCAAACAAGATATTAGCAACACTTGCTTTTATATTAATCACCACCACGAGGAGTATGCATGAGCTTACTCTGCTTTCTTTAGCATATGCTGGGGCAGTGGTCCAAGAACTCTTTCCATCATTGCAAGGTGCTCCAAATTTTCATGGGTTTGGAACAATGCTTCACCCTACAAGCAGTAAAAGGGTAACGGTTAAGAAGTTGCATAAAATTAATAGCAACATAAGCTGGTAGGATGAAATAATGACAGCATATACCGAGCAGAGTTCCACCAGGATACATCCTACACTCCATACATCACAAGGGTAAGACCATCCCAAACCTACAGACAAAAATCAAATAAAAGAGTTCAGAAACTAATGCACAAAGGCAAAATATTAGTAAATGAGGAAATCCAAATAAAGAGATTATTTACTTAATCCAATACCTAGGATAACCTCAGGAGCTCGGTAATGTCGAGTAGAAACAATGTATGACTGGTCCTGCCTGTCATATGTCGTGCTACCAAAATCTATTACCTTGATAGCACTAGACTTTGGAATTCTCTTGTAATATGAACTGTCCTTGGGTGATGACCTCGACAGACCCTGATTACAGAAGTTAAAACACAATGAAAAAAATATCATTGAGGAAACTAAATCTAGCAAATAGAGCAAATAAATATCCACTTCAAAGCATACTCAATGAAAGCTCACACACGCTACCTTGTAATCAGGAACCTTTATGTAATCTGGTGAGACTAGAAGAATATTTTCAGGCTTCAGGTCCGTGTGGATGAGGTGCAAATCATGCATAACTGAGGTGATAGAAAAAGATTCAACACAAAAGGACAACACCAAATAAGAATGATTATACCTATCATGATAAAGTGAGAAAATCATAACTAATGCAGAGGGTGATTCATCCATGCAGTAAATATGTAAGACTAAAGTGTTACTAATGGGAGAAACTATTTACACACATGCTACACAATCCAACAGTTGTCTTCCAATCTCACGGACAAGATCAATGGGAAATGAGCGATAATTGTTTTTGCGTAGGAAATCGTATAAGCTTGGTCCAAGCTTCTCAAAGACCTGTTGAAACCATTTAAGCCCATGGACAACTTTAACTCCCATAATATTTGTTAGGTTGGGGAAATGAATCCACCAAATCAATTATATACTTACAATACAGATATGGTTACGATAGTCAAACCAGTTCCGTATTTGAACACAACTGCAAGGAATAAACTTGTTCAACCTCTGCAATCATTCACAAAAGGCCAAAAGAGTGGCAAAGTCATTATAAAGTGCAAAATAATAACTCACCGGTTGCCACCTTTGTCCTGTCTACCAAGTTGTTGAAGCACGTCAATCTCAATCATTGCTGCTTCACGGTACTTCTTAATTCCACGAACAATTTTAACAGCTACCATTTCCTTTTTTTCCCTATCCCAGCATTCCAAAACCTGGCCAAAGGTACCTGAATTGAACATTATTAATTAGAAAAGGCAACTGCAAAACATGAATAGAAACTCAATAAATGAATTGAAGTAACTTACCTTCACCCATCTTGCTGTGAATCTTATCTGCAAAAATTGATATGAAACAACATCAGCACAAAGATAAAGCATTATGTAAGCACGTGCATGATGCAACAGCTATATAAAAATTGAAAAAAATCACAATATCTTTTAATTCATCAATACAAAGAAATTATTCCCATCTTTTGAGACTAAATTATGCTTACATACAAACACTAATCTAAATTGGAATTTCATCTATTCAAAATAAAATCCCAATCCACACTTTAAAGTTAAGGCAAACATCAATTAATCCACACAGGCACAAGAAAACAACAAAAGCAAAGACGAGTAATATATTCTTATGGTAGTGAAGGTAGTTACAGCGAGAAGTTAGATTTTCTCCAATAGCAAACATATAATGCCCATCTTTGTCATCTTCTCGCAACGGGGGAGAACCATTTTGAGCCAAGCCCTTAACAAACAGAGAACTGGATTGGTCCCAGATGGCTCTTGAAGGTGCATAGCTTGTCACGTTTCCAATCTCTTGTCCAGGAAATAATCCTAGCTGAGCCTACACACAGCCATCCATTCACATTTTCCTCATCATCAAAAATAACTTATTTTGTTTACCTCTTCCTTACCACAAGTACCATACCAACACAATCTCCCACACAACAAACCAAGAACTAAAAGAAGGATATATATTTATAAGAGTTATTCATCTTAAAATTAAAAATTCAATAAGATTATGAAAAACCTTGGTGAAAAAATGGAAATCGGCAGACTTTTATACATAGCCATTAAAATCGACAGCAGTTCGATTTATAACTATAACTCGTAAAACAGACAAAGAAAATTAATCGATCTGGATTAAAACATTTAATTAAACAATTAAACCATTCGAAATCATAGAAATGAAAAAAATTGGCATAAATCACAAAACTCGAGACCAAATTAACATACATACAAGAATATGCATCCAGGAACCACGATTTATAGAAAAAAACAATCAATTCATACCTGATCCCATAAAAATCACAAAAACCAGAAAACTCATGAACAAATTAACTGACATACTAGAATATGCATCCGGGAACCACGAATTATAGATAAAACAATCAATTCATACCTGATCCCATAAAAATCACAATTTTCCATCAGATCTACAAAAAAATCAACAAGACAACGGCGACAAAAGGAAAAGGAATACACAGATCTGATCGAAATAATTACCTGAGGACCTTGAGGAAGAACATCCCAGCCCAAACGAGGCCTCTTTCTCGGTCGGCGATCCATGGTCAGTTCAGTCACGCGTTCCGTTTCCATCACCAAAAACAAGACGAAATTCTGGAAAGAGAATAATTTTTGAGAGAAAAAAGTCTAGGGTTTGAAGAGAGAGAAAACTGGACGGATAATAAAAAGATGCGTGAAGATGCCACCTAATATTGACCTAACAATGCGTGCCGAGCCAATTTCATTGAAATCGGACCGTACACGTGGCGCGCTCACACGGCTTCTGCTTTATTGCTGATGATTCCTCTCTTATCTTTAAAGAAAAAAATACAAAATCTGGGCCACATCTTATGGGCTGTATTGAATAAATTAAGTTCGGTTTTACGGCCCAGTGAAGCTATATTATTCAATGTGGAAAATACCTGCATTAAAATAAATTTACCAAAAAAATCAATAAATTTACTACTAAAGGAACGCCCGTACACACGCGTCCTGTCAAACCAAACCCGATCCCGATGCGGGTTTGGGATGAGAGTTAGTACTTTAAGTGTATGCACGAAGGAGGATATCTTGAAAAATAAAAAACAAATAAGTACTCCCTTCGTTCCCTTATAGTTGAGGTGAAACTTTTCGATACGAAGTTTAAGAAAAAAATGTTGAATGTGTTAAATAAATAGATTAAAAAAATAAGAAAGAGAAAAAAAGGTAGAGATAATAATGTAAAAAGTGAATAACGTAGAGAGAATGAAGTAAGAGAGAGTAAAGTAAGAAAGAGAAAAAAGTTACTATATATAGAAATGACTCAACTATGAGGGAAATTCCTGAAATGGAAAAATAACTCAACTATGAGGGAACGGATGGAGTAATAGACAAGGAGCGCTCCTGCAACTATCACTACTAAAAAAAAGGTCTTTCATGGCACTCAAAAGTGCAAGTATAAATGCACTTTTTTGACATTTTACTTGTTATGGCACTTGATAAAAGTGAATTAATGTAATGTATATTAATAAATTTAGTGACAGGATATACCTTCTATTGATTCACCTAAAAGTGTCAGGAAAAATCCTTGCGTAGTGGCATTAGAAAGTACCACAATATGAGTTTTACAACTACACCTACGTCTAGAATAAAAAATTTACAAAACGCCACTTATAAATATTTAAAATTATAATTTCATCCTACATTTTATGGAATTTACATTTTCTACCACCAAATTTCTATAATTTATATTTTGTTCCTTCAAATATTTATAAATTACAGTTTCATCATTTAAATAATTTTATAAATATTCAAAATTACAATTCCCCCTGTATTTTATGGAATTTACGTTTTCCACCAACATATTTCTATAATTTATTTTTTGATCCTTCGAATATTTATAAATTACAGTTGTATCATTAAAATACTTTAAATTTACATGTTCCTTTTCAATATACAAAATTTATAAGCATCCAACAAAATTTTTAAAAGCACTTTCGGAATAAAACGTCAAAATGAATATATATCAAAATTTTAATATGTCAAAAGAACATAACATATTTGTAGGTACATTGGTTCTACTTCAATTACATAAAACATCATTAGTACTAAAATTATAATATTCTAATCCATCCAAAAGAGCATGGTATATGTGTAGGTACATAGATTGTCTTGTGCTTCTTCTATCATGTGAACAATCTGCAGCCTGTAACAATGAAATTTCATAATTTTAAGAAAGCACTAGAGAAAAATGTAAAAAGAAAACAACTGTCTTAACTTATACAAATCCCAAATTCTAGCTACGTATATGAAATATCAAAAACACATTAAAACGACAAAAGTAGTGAATGCATAAACAAACTATTTATAACTCCAATATAGCATTTTCCATCATGAACAAAGAAAAGTATAGAAAATACAAGACTAGAAACACTACAAATTAGAATGATTGGCCACAAGTATAAGCTCAACAACAATTTACTTAAGTATACAAGTAACAATTTTTTCAGCTCAAATTCAGAAATTTCCAGAATTTTGACACCAATTTGAAAAATCATTCTAAACTTATACAATGTCCAAAATTAGTAAAACCAGTGGCAAATTAAATCTATACTTGTCTATAGGGATGTCAATGTAGCCCGCAACCCGTGGGCTGACCCGAATAGCCCGCCAAATTTATAGGGTTAGGGCTGGAAATTTCTAGCCCGATAAAATTAAAACCCGATTAACCCGCGACCCGTTAGGGCTAGACCCGAAAACCCGATAGGTTGGCCCGAAAACCCGATAAAATTTCTATTATTCTATTTTTTACTCATAATTCGACATTTTATTGATTAATTTTATAATATAGATAACTAAAAAACAACTTTCAATTTAATATTAAATATACAAATTATATATTGAATTTTTATTAATATAATAATTGATAAATAAATTAAAAACTTCAAATTCACTTAAAAAATATTTAAATTTCTACAACATGCATTAAAATTTCTCGAAATATCTCAAATATTAGTATTTGATCATGTTTATGATTGAGTTTGACCATATATCTCAAATGTATCATAATTAAATATTTTACATTTTATGAATATAACTAATTTTCATCGTTATTTATTGGATTGATTGCATGTTAATCTTATCGGTAGCAACCCGATTAACCCGCTGGGCTAACCCGAAACCCGAGCTTTTAGGGTTAGGGTTGAACTTTACAACCCGAAAGAATTCACAGCCCGATTAGCCCGCACCCGATTGACCCGCAACCCGAGTAGGGCCGGCCCGAAACCCGATGGGCCGGCCCGATTGACATCCCTAGTTGTCTATGTTATAAAGTTTAAATTTCAAAATCCAAATCATCACCTTGGAGAGGTTATCCATGCTTTAGTGAAAGACAATTATTCTAGTAGTGTATATATAGAAGGCGGTGGAGGGAGGATTGGTTCGTGGATCTGATGCAGGTCTTCTACGGGCCTTCTGTTCTCCGGTTGCTGCATCATCGAGCTTTGAAGCGGAGCTTTTGGCTCTGATTCGGGGTTTAGGGATGGCTATGGAGCTTTCTACTAACATTTGGATAGAGTTGGACTCAGCGGCTCTGGTTAGTTTATTGTCAGCTGGACATCTTGGCTCCGCAGATTTTAGACATCATATGGCTTTGATCCGGAGCATGACATCTCAATGGCACGTTCGCTTCTCACACATCTACAAGGAAGGGAACCGGGCTGCCGACTTTCTGGCAGGTAGGGGGTCCAGACCCCTGCCCTTACATACTTTGATCCAATCTTTGCGCCTCGGTACCTGAAGGCACTAGTTAGGATGGACTAGCTGGGATATCCTAACTTCCGCTTCTGACGTAGAGATGTGGATTGATCTTGAGCTCATGATGGTTTACCTTTCTTTATATTTATCGCTTCCTTTTGTTTATTTGGCACTTCTTTTCATCTTGATAGCATGGAGGATCTCAGCTTGTGGGACCTCTGGTTTATATTTTCATGTTCTTATTTTGGATCTTAGTCACTTTTGGGCTAAGATCATGCTGTCGAAACATTATATTTTGATCTTATTTACGGGTTGGGGGTCTGCCTAAACCCCCGCCCACAAAGGGCGTCTTTGATTTTAAAAAAAACTATATATAGAAATCACTCAACTATGAGGGAACTTCTTGAAATGGAAAAATAACTCAACTATGAGGGAACGGAAGGAGTAATAGACAAGGAGAGCTCTTGCACACGCATATAATGTGCGTCAATCCAGGTGCGAGTTTGACCCGACTAGAGAGAAAGGGAATGACATGGTCTATAGGAAGAGTAGGGAGAACAAAACAGTGGAGGTAGGATGCACCTCTTCAATATGGTGGCAGTATCCGTGACATGGCGAGAATGAGGTAGGTGTGGATGAGGATGGTGAGAATACTAGAGGAATTGGAGAGGCGAAAGTGGAGGCGAAGGTAGAGGAAGACGGTGAGAGTGATGGAGGAGAATGGGAAGTGCACACTTTCAGCGTTTGCCATAAAACATATTCTCTTTGTCCCATTAAATATGAAAATTTGATTTTTAGCACATGATTATATGTAGCATTGTTTTGTAAGTTAATTAGAGAAAGAATAAAATACTAATAGAGGAAAATACTATATTGTTTCTATTTTTAAGAAATTGAACAATAAAGGAAAAAGTTGACCGATTGCACAACTAAATGGTGGATGACATAGCATGAATTAACACTATTAGGGCCTGTTTGATAAGCATGTAATGCCAAGATAAAGAATTATATCATACATTTCTATTTGTTTGATATTAAACAAAAGCTTAACTTAAAGCCCAATAAAAGACCGAGGCACTCCTCGGCCAGGCCAAAAGTACCTTGTTTTGCATAGTTATGTAACCCACAAATTTAGTGGGATATGTATCTGTTCCCTCATGATTTCCGATGCTAACCTCCCTCAAATGATTTTCTTTCTCCCCCAAAATCCCCTTCCTCGTCCCTCTTCTTGCCGATTAAGTAAATACCACCGACAAGACCACCCATTTCCTCTATCACGGCGACCGTCCAGATACTCCAGTGGCGACATTAACTCCGACGATATTGTTTATGATCTCGCTGGCCTTCAAATTTTGGATTGTGTTTCACTCTGCGGCATCGGTCGGATCACAACCACCGGAGCATCGATGTAGATTCATGGCTGGGTTTCTATCGTGGTTGACCGATTCTTCTATATGCTAAAATGAATATTCGTCTAAAATCTAATGTGTTTTCTTTTTCAATCTATTGAAAAATATGACAAAGATGAACATGTGGTTAGATATTTTTTCTCTTTGATTTTTTCAAATTCAGATGGTTCAATCGGTTCTTCCTTCGCTTTGCCTCTTCAAGGCCGTGATGATCGTGGTTTATTTGAGTGTATTTGATTTTCTAAAAATAAATTGTTTGAATTGGTGGAAGATATATTATTTGTTATTCTTAAAATGATTCTGGAGTGTCAATTTTTGGGGAGGATTGATTTGTTCTTCGATGAAGGAATTTTTTATTCTCTGATGGAGGTAATAATGTACATGATTTGACTGGTATAATAGCTAATTGCGTTATTAAATTAGTTTATTTAAAGACTTTGCACCACTAATAGTTAAAAAAAAATATACACACATTTCAAAATAAAGACAATTACTCATTTCATTTATTATCTAATACACAAATCAAGATTATTTATAGCATAACAAATAACTATAGAAAAATTTTATCTACACATATCTCGAGCATTTCTAACCTTACTTTACATATCTTTTTATATCCCACATTCCTTACCAAATGAGCCCTTAGCATGTACTACCATTTTTACATTCTACTAGTTAAAATGATATTGTGTGCAATATTTATTGCAGAATGGAAATTATTTGGTTAGACTTATAAGCTGATAAGTAGCTATGTAGCTTATAAAATGCAAAGAGGAAACTATAACATTCATAAGTTCCCAAAAGAAGTAGTTCATCATCTTCGACTTATTTTTCGTAATGTTCATTTTGTTAATTCAATTCTTATACTCCCTCCGTTCCATAGTAATGGAGACATTTCTTTTCGGCTGGGAGATTAAGAAAAATTGTGTTATGTGAGTTAAGTAATGGAGAATAAAGTGGAAAATGAAAAAGTAGAGAGATGAAGGGAGGAAAATGTAAGAGAGAGTAAAGTAGGTGTGGAAAAATATGTTGACTTTTACTAAAAAAGGAAATAACCCTATTACTATGGAACGTACTAAAATAGCAAATTGACTCTATTACTATGGAATGGAGGGAGTATATTTTATTATTTTAAATATATACTAGTCATTCCAAATTACTACTATATCTCTACATCACAATTCTCTTCCGAACTTATAAGTAGGGGTGGGTCGGTACGGTATACCGTACCGACCGTGCCATACCGCATACCGTACCGGAAAGTACGGTATGAAAAAATTCAATACCGATACCGTACCGAATTATCGGTATACCGAAATTCCGGTATACCGGAAATTCGGTATGATATTTTTTGATACCGGTTACCATACCGTTATTACGGTATACCGTACCGTGTTTCGGTATACCATTTTTAACGGTATACCGAAACACGGTACGGTACGGTATACCGTAATAACAGTATGGTAACGGTAACGGTATACCGTAATTCGTCCATCATTCTATTTAATTTTATATTTTGGTTGGCATGTTATCAAGTATCATATTATATTTGTTGTTGCCGATGATGTTGATCTTTAGGTATCTTTTAATATATATTTATGGATTATTTTGATTACATATATTTTTATTTAATAATGATAGTTTTAGATATTTTGGATGATAAATGATACTTTTGCATCATAAAATGATAATTTGAGGGGATAAAATGATAGTTTCAAATTATAAAATGATACTTTTGTTTAATAATGATAGTTTTAGATTTTTTGGATGATAAAATGATACTTTTGCATCATAAAATGATAGTTTGAGGGGATAAAATGATAGTTTCAAATGATAAAATGATACTTTTGTTTAATAATGATAGCTTTAGATTTTTTGGATGGTAAAATGATACTTTTGCATCATAAAATGATAGTTTGAGGGGATAAAATGATAGTTTCAAATGATAAAATGATACTTTTATTTAATAATGATAGTTTTAGATTTTTTGGATGATAATTGATACTTTTGCATCATAAAATGATAGTTTGAGGGGATAAAATGATAGTTTCAAATGATAAAATGATACTTTTGTTTAATAATGATAGTTTAGATTTTTTGGATGAAATGATACTTTTGCATCATAAAATGATAGTTTGAGGGGATAAAATGATAGTTTCAAATGATAAAATGATACTTTTGTTTAATAATGATAGTTTTAGATTTTTTGGATGATAAAATGATATTTTTTCATCATAAAGTAGGGGTTATCATATGATCACAACCATATATATATATATATATATATATATATATATATATATCGGTATACCGATATACCACGGTATACCGGTATACCGTGGATTCGGTATACCAATACCGTGGATTCGGTATACCGCGGTATACCAATGTATAGAAAAAATGATATCGTTACCGTACCGAAACACTGCGGTACGGTATCATACCGTACCGGAAACTGCGGTATACCGAAAAATCGGTATTTTCGGAATTTTTTCGGTACGGTAAGTCCGGTATTACGGTATTTCGGTATAATTTCTCACCCCAACTTATAAGTTGTATTGTACTACTATTGTTCAAATAATTTAATACTTAACTAATAAATTCATATAGCATGGCGTCTTATAAACTTTTCAAATACTATCAGTGTAATTTATTTAAATTTATAAACTTTCTAAAATAAAATAACTCAAACAGTCCCCGAGAAATAAAATTATTTTGAGCTCATTGATATGGGCCACTTACTTGGTCAACGTCATTACTGCACAGAGGCTTTTGGTTTTGGATATTCGTATGGAATATCCATGGCCATTTTTGTCTTTTCATTTTCAGTTATACTACTAGTATTTTGATAGTAAAATGTAATTTCTCGTGAACACATTTAGAGCATCCATGATAGAACGGATTAGCCAGCGGACCAGCACTATGACTAGCCAAAAACATCTCCTGTCACGTCATTAGGACTAGCCACTGCACTGTCACATCACTAGGACATCCCACTGCACAATAATGGACTAGCACTAGGACATCCCAACAAACAAAATCATAAATTCACAAATACGGAATTAAAATTTCGACACAAATTCTATATAAAATGCAATGAGCCATATATATAGAGTTTTGAAAAAAAATCGAAAAATCGCTAGTCCGTGCGCTAGTCCGTCGGGAGCCCACAATAGCGGACTAGCGCCATATCCGACGGACGAGAGGTCGTCCGTCGCGCTAGTTCATCAACCGCTAGCCGGTCGCAATAGCGGACTAGCGGCTAGTCCGCACACTAGTCTACTATTATGGATGCTGATTTGGTAGTACTATTATTTAATTTAGGAGATATGCAATTATTACTTTCATTGCGTATTGGATAAACAGTAAAGATCAATAATTTGGTAGGTCGAATTATAAACACTCTTTTATTTTAACTATGTTTACCAACTACACAGGAGACATAAAATACGTGATAAATTTTTAAGATATTGTTTTAATTACATTGTTTTTATACTTTTACATTTGCACATTAGTAGCTAAACTTATCTATAGTATTTTATGGTGTAAATACATAGTAGAGTACTATTTCTGATAGTTTTATCTCTTATGTTTTCTTATACTTGGCTTATTTGGCTGATTTTATGATTCTTGATCCTTTGTATTTAATTAAATGGCTATCTACTGGATAAATCTAGGTTTTGTATAATATTGAGACATGAGTATTTTATGTTTGAAACAAGAAATTTTGAGTCAAATGAAAATGTAAACAGATATCTTCACGTCAAAGAAAAAAAAAGTACAAACAAAGACATGCAAATTAAAGAATAAAAAGCAAATAGGGACATTCAGATTCGACGAAAAGAACTAAATATCAGTTTTGATTTGTTTCAGAATAATAAAAAGAAGCATAGAGGCGTACGAAATATATACATATGTTTGATATTTGTATGCAGCGAAATTAATGACATCGATTTATATATACTGAGGTGCGGTTCATATAAAACACTAATATTTTTCAGAAATAAAATACAAGCTACAACTTACCTAAGTTTGTCGGCTAGCACATTTGACAAAACCTTTTTTTCTTTATTATTTTGCATGTGCATAAATATAAAGTACATACAGACTAGTAAGAGGATCTCACTACAATCCATAATATTTTTAATATCTATATGATTTTTAAAAGTATAGGTGTTTTACGTATTTGGCATATTATTTATTTGGTTTAAATTTGTAGCAACTACAGTAGTACTATATAATATGCCAAATAGGATTTAAAACTGGGTGTGACATTTTGCATATCCGAGCGAGGCTACATAGTTGGCCCAAGCTGATTGGGCCAATAAGCTAACCAAACAGGCCCAATCTGAATACGGATAATAAAGGGATTACATCCCTCATTATGAGGGCTTGAAACGTAATACTTCCACAAAAAATAGACTAGTTTTACTATTTTGGGGTGTTCACCAAAATTAGACTAAGCTTAAAAATGAAAAATTCGTGTCATTAAAATGAAAAATCCCTCATTAAATGTAATCCACTAACATTTATTCCACTGCCTTTTACCTCCCTCTCTCTTACTTTACAATTATACATTAAGACCACCTCCATCACTGACATTCCACCCAATGTCACACATAAAAGACAAAAAAAGCATAAATAAAAATAATCCTAAAATAATTTTAATCCAACCGCCCCTCACTCTCGGTATCACCCTGCAGCCACTAGAAAAAGGGAGGGTCACATGCCACATGTCTTATTATAATTGGCTGAATATAGAAATATATTTTATTTTTATTTTTTCACTTTTTATTATAGATTTATTTTATTACTTGATTATTGGAGTACATGTATGTTGTAATAAATTTGCACAATAACAATATAATTCTACATCACATTTTCAATCTCGAAAATTTTGCACTACATCAAATTTTGATTGTTTTATTAATTATTAATTTATTTTATTCAATGATTATTACATTTATCTCTATATATCTTTTCAAATATCTTGTGCATTATTCTTTCAAAAAAATCATGTGAACCACTCTTCCAAAAAATGATGTGAACTACTTCATTTTTTATTATTTGCTACTACATTGTGATTAAATTTGGCACAAACAATTAAATATGTACTAATGTTTATCTTGTTTAAGCTAGCTTTTTTTCACTCTTCATTTGTATTTTGATTTGTTTATTTCTATTATCGCCTTGTATTTTTTAATGTGTGTAATTTGTTATTATATTGTGCTTTAATTATTTGAATATCTAATATTTTATGTTTTAAATTTGAATCATATATTTTTTTATTATAATTTTTAGACATTATTTAATATATCTAAATTAACTATAGATTAAAATATTAATATAAAATATATGAAAAAGAAAATATTTAATTGGGTTGGGGTCACTGATGGAAGTAAAAAAGTTGATGGGGGTTGAATTGAGGGAGAGTTGTATATGTGGAGGATAGAGAAATTAATATTTTATTAAAAAGTTGATTGGGGTTGGGTTGGGTGAGTGTCACGGATGGAGATAGTCTAAAACCCGTGTCATTCACAATCTAGTCTATTTTTTTGGACGGAGTGAGTATAAAATAAATGTGCAATTTATTAAGATGCAATCATGCAAATGCAATGGAGTATATATATACTTTTAGGATCCCAAATATCTATGTCGCATGCATAGAAATCCGTTTCGAGTGACTGATAAGCAAATATGAATAAATTAATGTGAAATTAAACTTCTTTCTCTAACGTTGTTCTTACTTACCAAACAAGGCAACCACATAGAAACCCAATACTAGTTGTAATTAGGCATGCACAAACCGACCCGGCCCGGCGGTTAACCGGCGGTTCGGAACCGCCGGTTCATGAACCGGAACCGGGCCCGGAACCGGCGGATTGAACCGGCAGAAGGGTTGCAGGGTCGGAAGGGCCGGTTCAGGTTCGGCAATATATTGAACCTGAACCGGCGGTTTGGCGGTTCGAACCGCCGGTTCAAAGGGTCGAACGACATAGGGTTCGTAGGGGTTCAAAGTAGGGATTGGTATGAACCGGCGGTTCGCCGGTTTTGGGCGAAAACCGCCGGTTTGAACCGGCGGTTCCGACCGGTTTCCGCCGGTTCCGGAAGCTTTTCAGGCGTAGGGGCTAGGTGAGGTCAGAAACCGGCGGTTTGTGTCGGAAAACCGTGGACCAACCCGCCGGTTTTGTGGAAAAACCGCCGGTTTTGTGGTTGAACCGCCGGTTCAGGCGGTAAACCGGCGGTTCGGCCGAAAATTTGAAAATTTGAAATTTGAATTTTTTTTTATTTCTATAAATACCCCACTTCTCCTTCATATTTCCTTACCCTATTCTTGTGTTAACAAGGATTTCATTCTCAATCTCCATTTCTCTATTCTCTCCTCATTCTCTCTAATTGCGCAAGTTTAATTCTACACTTTCTGCTCACTACTATATTTGTTGTGCTCATAATTTACCACTTCTTTTATACTTTATACATATTTCATTCCAAGTCAATATTACTTTTCATTTATCAATATATTCAATATGTCTTCTTCTCGTGGTGGATCGGGACGTGGTGATCGGGGCAAGGGAATAGCCCAAGATCAAAGCACTACGCGTCCCTCAAAATCTCGACGACCTAGTCGTCGAGATGTTATGGAAGAGGTTTCCCGATTGGCAGCCGAACGCATGCAAGTAAGTAATGAAAAATTTGTTTTCCAATTCACATGCACAAAATTTCATTAATTTTTTTTTTTTGCGTTCATACTTTTAACTTCTACGTACATAATATTTGTAGATGGAAGAAGATCATAGGACCGCCATGCTACTTGCTGAAATGCAACAAGGTGGGGGTAGGGGAGGTCGTTCCCAACAAGATGAGGAGTTCGACGTTACTATATCGTCGGACTCGGACAACAACGAGGATAGATCGCATTCTCGTATTCCTTCTAGCACCGGCGGAAATGAGGAGATGCCTCCCCCTGCACCCGCTAACACGGCAAAAGCTTTGAAATCGGACATTTTTATCAAACACTACAAGAAGGTGGCGGTGGTGATTCCAAGTTCTCACGATCCGAACTCTCAAGAAGAGACTTCGGACTTTCATGTTTACTGCAACTATTGCGATAAAGTGTACAAATGGTCCGCCGGTGGTGGATATGGCACCCTCCGTCGCCATTTAGTGGCAAAGCATCCGGTAGAATGCGGCACTGCCTCTACCCAAAGCCAACTAAACTTCCAACCCGCCGGCTCGGGTTCGTCAGGTGCGCCTCTATTTAAATATGATAAAAAGAATTTTGATGATACAATGACTAGATGGGCGGCTATGAAGCATATGCCCTTTAATGTTTTTGATGACAAAAGTTTTGAGGTTACTATGCAAAGTGGGTTGAATGTAGCAATCAAAAGAATAGGTCGAATGACCGTGCAACGATCTACCGTTCGGCAGTGCTTGGAGAAAAAGGTAGAATTATCACGTTATTTAGTTAACATGGGCCACAGGGTGAACATTTGCTCAGATGTTTGGACGGATTGTTTTAACCGTCATTCATACATGGGTATTACGGTTCACTTTGTGGACAACAGTTGGACTTTGAACAAGCGTTTAATTGGTTTTAGAGAATTTGAAAGTCCACACACTGCACCCGAAATTGCTTCTTTGATTATACAAGTGTTGAATGAGTTTCAGTTATGCAACAAGATATTTTCTATTGGTTTTGATAATGCAACTGCCAACACCGCAAGTATTGCCGATTTGATTGCGGCTTGTACACCGGTAATTGGAGGTAAGTATTTTCATCAAAGATGCATTTGCCATATTTTAAATTTATGTGTACAGGATGCGCTTGAATTATGGCAAAAGCATGTCTCTCATATTAGAAATGCAGTTAGATTAATCCATCAAAAGCCAGCTATTGGCAAAGCATGGAAGAAATATTGCCATCAAAAGAATGTCAGGTACACGAATTTTACTATGGATGTGTCTCATAGATGGAATTCGACATATGATTGTCTGAATTCTACCTTGACACATAAAGATGCTTTATGTGATTTTTATAGAACTAACCCCTACCGTGATTTATATCTTTCGCATAGTTGTTGGGATAACAGTTTGGCTTTATTTAAATTGTTCAAATATTTCAAAAATGCTACTGTTGAATTGTCGGGTGTTTATTATTGCACTGCTGTTCGTGTTTTGGAGCATTGCATGTACATATCCCTTGGTTTTAAAACTGCAATGAAAAATGCTTCCTCTTCTCCCGAGTTAATGTGCGTTTTGTATTATATGATTGAAAAATGGCTCAAGTATTTCAGTGAGATTCCTAACGTGTTTTTGATTGCAAAGGTATTGGATCCAAAATGGAAATTAGCAGGTACCTCTAGAATTTTAGATTTTTATTATAACAATTTGAGTTCAATTGATCTTGGTCCCCTTCAAGCAATCCAATCGGATACCAGTGACGAATTTGGAGTCGACCTCTCAGAAACCTTTCAAATAAACCTCCCGGACCGGTCAGTTGTGCAACAAAACCTCGAGTATAACTTGCGCTCTCTCTACACCGAATATGAAACCAAGTATAACACCACTCACCAAGTCAGAAGACCACCTCCTCCACAACATAACTATGGCTTTGCATTTCAAGCCGATTATGATGACCCCGACGCGCAATCCCAACTAGCCGACCTATACAACTATAGCACCGGCGGAAGGTCCTCAGGTATGGTCAGTGAATTAGATTTATATTTTGAATCACTCTTTTTCTTTGGTGATGAAGGTCCTACTCCTCCCGCCCAAATCGACGTCCTCGATTGGTGGGGAACCCACGACAAAGATTTTCCCATCCTTGCTTCAATGGCCAAGGAGATTTTTTCTGTTCCGGCTTCCACCGTCGCCGTCGAGTCCGCTTTTAGTGTTGGCTCGCGCGTTTTGGATGAATCACGAAGTAAGCTCTCGGCGAAAAATATGGAAGCCGTGATGTTACTTGATGATTGGGCCAAAGCTGACGTCCGAGAACAAGAAAATGATTGGAATGATCGTCAAGAGGGATCACAAGATGAATTCACCGGGGATGAAGATTAGGCCAACCATCAACCGCCGCCGGCCAAGCCAAATAGGTAAGTAAGGTAAGAGAACTACGTGGACTTTGATTCCCTAATGCAAATGAGCAATTGGGATACGTAGGCACCTCAACTTAAATTTTTTAATTTAAGTTGAGCTCAAGTCCTTTTTCTTTTATTTCTTTTTTTTCCCATTAATTCCTACTTTAAAAATATGCAAATACAATTACATAATTGTATTTGTATATACTCTAGTCGATGAAGTATATTTCTCTATACGGCTAAATGAGGGAAACTTTTGACAATTCTACTATAATTGTTGATTGTTAGACGAAACTCAACATTTAAAGTTGAATTGCTAAAGGTGTCCTTAATTTAGTTATGTAGAAAGTTCTTCTTCGCCGGTTAAGAGTATATATATAATACACTTATACGTTTAAGAACTTCAACGTCATTTCTTATCATTTGTAATTAGTTCTTCACTAGTAGTCTCATTTGTATTTAAATTTTGTTTAAGACTTCAAGACCGCCATATGTTTTCAATTTGTAATTGTTGTAACTTGTCACGTGTAATTTGTAAACATGCAATTTCAATAAAATTGCAACTTTAGCCGTATTTTTTTCAATTTTATTTACTCACATTGCATACAAAAACAAACTTGAAAAGTGTAAATTAATTTGATTAAAATTGAAAAGTTGAAAAATGCAAAAAAAAAATAATAAAATAAAAATTCGTCGAACCACCGAACCGGCCCGGAACCGGCGGTTCAAGCCGAAAACCGGCGGTTTTGAACCGCCGCGTAACCCGCCGGTTTTTTGAACCTGAACCGGAACCGCCGGGAGCTAGGAGGGCCGGTTCAGGTTCGGCATTTTCTCGACCCTTGAACCGCCGGTTCGGGTCCGGAACCGGCGGTTTACGACCCTTGTGCATGCCTAGTTGTAATAGTTGTCCTGATAAGCAGAGGAGTGCAAAAATGTAAATTCATTTATATGGATAATTACTATGCATATGCACCTTTACGACCAATAATATTTAAAACTGAGTTGAAATGAAAAACAACTATTGAGCTAGAAGTAGAAAGTCTATGGTATTGAGTATTGATAGTAGGTATAAGTTATTACATAAGGGAAATTAAAATAAACAAATTAAACCTTAAAATTAACTTTAAATATTTATTTAGTATCTTTAATCTACTATCTATAACTCTGTTAATGATATTGTCCTTAGTACTATGTTTTATAGTAAATGCTCGTTTCCTTCATGGTAATCATGCGAATCCTCGATACATCTTTAACTAAAATGTCTTGTAGTATTGCTTTATTTCATTAGATCCTTTTACATTTTTATTTTATTTTATATACTGCTTATACTAATACATTTTGATTTAAGACTTTTTTATATTTTTATTTTAAATTTAATTAAATATTTATGCAACGGATTTTAGAATTTAATTAACTTTCTCATGTTAATTAAATTTATTTAATTTTCATTCTTGCTTCTATATTTATTTTAAAATTAATTTAGCTGCAATATCAACTCGAGAATCACCTGAAAAATAAATTTTTTTAATATTTCTCATAATCAACTTATAATTTATTCAATTTTTTCAATGATGTTGAGTTGATATTACAACGGAAATAATTTCAAAATAAATAATAAAAAAACAAAAATAAATAAATTTAATTAGCATAAGAAAATTTAATTAAATTCTGATGTCCGTTAAGTTAAGATCTAACCAAAAAACCTCTTAAACCGAATGTATTAATGTAAAGATCTAATAAAACAAAAAATTATAAAATGGCCTAATGAAACAAAAATTTATAAAAAGACCCAATGAAACAAAATATACTTAGTACAAAGAGTTTTAGATGTGTTTTGCCGTTAATTTATACTCCATCCGTCCCATAAAAATAATGGCTTTTATCATCTTGGTCTGTCTGATAAAATTAATCCACTTGTCTATATACATACTCTAATAATTTTTTCTTTTCACATCTTATATTACCAATTTATAAATTAAAATTGTGAACTACACTCATTACACGTTATCACAATTCACACAAATAATCTTTCTCAACATCTCATGGTATTGGGAGAGATAGCTAGCTAACTACATATATAGAATGGGCATTAGTCAGCAACTCATAACTTAGTTAGGTAGATAATTTAATTACCATTACTAAACCACAATTGATCCATAAATGGGACTATTCAACTGAAAACTATACCTAAGAAATGGATGAAACTAAGTTGCATCCCTTCATACTCACCATTCTCATATCATTACCTCTTCTATGGCTCCTTACAAAACGCCTCTATCAATCTTCTGCTACCCAAAACCTCCCACCATCGCCGCGAAAGCTGCCAATACTCGGAAACCTACATCAGGTGGGCTTACTTCCCCACCGGAATCTCCACTCACTAGCTACTAAACACGCCCCCCTCATGCTTCTTCACTTTGGCTCTATCCCCGTCTTGATAGTCTCCACCGCAGAAGCAGCCCATGCTGTCCTCAAAACTCATGATCTAACTTTCTCAAGCAGGCCTCAGCATTTTAGGGCTGTGAAGAAATTCATTCGCGATGGAAGGAACGTAGGGTTTGCCCCTTATGGCGAATACTGGAGGCGGATGAGGGGCATTTCTGTCCACCACCTGCTGAGCAGCAAAAGGGTTCAGTCTTTCCGGTTTATAAGGGAAGAAGAAACTGCTTTTTTTATGAAGAGGGTTAGAGAGTCTTCTTCGGGGGTTGTTGATTTGAGTAAGATGTTTGCGGAGTTCACCAACGATGTGATTTGTAGGTCATGTTTTGGAAGGAAATATAGTGACTCGGAGAATGGGAAGAAGTTTGTGGTGTTGCTGAGAGAAGCTATGGAGGTGTTGGGAACTGTTTGTGTTGGAGATTTTGTTCCGTGGCTTGGTTGGGTTAGTGGAGTGAATGGTTTTGACAAGAAGGTTGATAAGGTTTCGAAAGAGATGGATGAGTTTTTGGAGGGTGTGATTGTAGAACACATGGAGTCTTCAAAGAGAAAGGGTGGAAATGGAGAAAGCTTTGTTGGTATATTGCTTGATCTTCAAAATGAAAAAGATGGTGATGTCTTCATTGACAGAGAGAGCATCAAAGCATTACTTGTGGTAACTACTTAACTCATGTTATTCATTATGAATCTTCTATGACATTATTTATCTTGATTTGGACAACCTATAATTCTAATTTTACTTGTTATGCAGGATCTACTTGGAGCTGGGACGGATACCTTAACCACACTACTAATATGGACAATGGCTGAGCTTCTACAACACCCTATAGTGATGCAAAAGCTACAATTAGAAGTGAGAGAAGTTGTCAATGACAAGCAAGACATATCAGATAATGACTTGGTAAAAATGCATTATCTGAGAGCTGTGATAAAAGAAGCATTGCGGTGCCACCCTCCGGTCCCATTACTAATACCTAGAGTAGCAAGCAGCGATGTGAAGATAAATGGATACAACGTTCCGGCAGGAACAGTGCTAATGACTAATGCTTGGGCAATAGGCAGGGACCCTACATCTTGGGATGAACCAGACAAATTTGAGCCAGCCAGATTCTTGAACTCTTCGGTAGACTATAATGGCCTCGATTTTGAGTTTATCCCGTTTGGGGCAGGGAGAAGGGGATGCCCGGGAATTGGGTTTTCTGCTGCTAATGTTGAGTTTGTGTTAGCAAATCTTGTGTGGAAGTTTGATTGGGAGGTGCCTGATGGAGGGAAGAGTGTGGACATGGCTGAATCTCCTGCTGCTACACTCCATAAAGCTGTTCCTCTTCTTGCAGTTGCTAATGAATGCTCATAATTTGGTGCACTGTTTGCGAAGAATTTGTACATTACTACAAGTTTAGACTATGGGTTTCGCCTTAAATGAAAATAAGTATTGCAATGCTACAGATAAGTTGACTAAATATGCTACTTGTAAACTTTTTTTCCCTTCATGCATGTTTAATAGGAGTACTATACCGGGCTTATTTTAACTAAAAATGCATGTTTAATATAGGGCTTATTTTAACTAAAAACCAAACCTTTTGGACCAGAGATTTCCAATGATAGGGATTTCTTTTTGACACAGAGTTTAAAAATAGTGTGTTAAATGAATAGTAAATAAAGTAAAAGAGAATAAAATAAGAGAAATAAAGAAAGAATAAAGTAAAAGAGGAAGTTACTTTTTGCCAAATAAAAATGACTCAATTAATTTCGAACTTCCAAAAATAGTAAAATAACTCTATTAACATGGAACAAAAGGATTACTAATTTCAAACTCAAACAATACAACGCCGTCTTTAAATATTGGTGAAAAATTAAGCATGTTCAAAATTTTCGAGGATCATATTTTGATGTGATGGCTTGTTTAGAACTTAACGCATATATTGAAGCTCTAAATGAGATGATGCATGAAACTTATGATGTTTTCGAACTAAATAAGCTTGATTAAGAAATAAAAATGATTATATTAATTACAACAGATTATTAAAAAACCCTTGTTTAGTTTGCTTAACATGATATGACAAGTTAAAATATTGTATACTAGTAGTATATTTTATATATAGACTATAAATGATCAATAATGTGAGGTTGGTGGAACGCCGTGAACATATATACGGTGGGGTTCGTAGTTCGTACAGTTATCGACTTATTCAACTGTTGACAACTTAATTAATTAAGTTAATCGTTTTGCAAAATGAACTCAAATAATGGATATACTTAATTACATAATACAATCACAATGAAAACATAGTATTATTTATTCATAAAGTATGAACTTCCAATGTATAAATAACAAGAGCAGAATGGTTCTAAATCCCATACATGAACCCTAATGAATAAAATCTGTCTTTCGTAAGTGTGTCAATACGTTGAATAGACTCATCACTAAGATAGTTTTTATAATCTCCGATTTTTCCTTTTCTAAAGAATGAATTGTACGGTGATGATGGAAACCATGTTGGAGATTTCTCAGACTTGTTGACATCAAGACTACTTAGCACCTCGATGCTACAATTCTTCACAATCTCATCCACTTCATCTTCTTTTCCGAATGGACATCCTAAGAAATCACCCAATTTTTTGACATAGCCATGAGGATCTTCTTGTATCTCCTCGTAAGTCACAAACATCACGTTCTCCGGCTTTTTAAGACTCAACTCTTTATACCCAAGCACATGATCATAGTAGGGCCCGTATGGGGTAACCCCACGACAAAACCTGTCCGTTGCCTCATCGAGAGACCATGACTGATGTGGATTCTCCTTGTTCCACTTATTCACAAAATGCCAAAAAGACACTAGGGTGTCCTTGGGGTTACGCGTCAAGTAAACAACCTTACAATCACTAGACTCTAGGGTTTTGGTTAGGAGCTGATAAGGTATGTGTGTGGCAAATAATCGTGGCTCATTCGATGGGGCAGCTAGAACCAACGGCTCATCAGCCTCTGCAAACACTTGCAACTCCAAGAAGGGAATGAGTTCGTGGGGGTGTTCGGCAACCAACTTATGTTTGGATGATCGATTGAGGATGGAGTAGAGGAGAGATTTGAGCCATGTGGTTCCTGTTTTAGGAAAAGTAACCAAGATCACATCACTAGGAAAAGGATTGTAATGATTGATCACTCTTTTGATTGGCTTTACGCGTTGAGGTCCAAACCAAAATCCTTCAAGGTGGACAAGATATTCATCCCCCCACCATTTTTCTCTTGGGAGGGATGATAAATCCATGTTGGAATCCATGAAAGAAGAATGAAGGTTTAGAAAGAGAGAATTAGAGAGGGTGGATGATAATGACGATGATGATCAAATGCAGTCATCATATGCTCTACTTATATTGGTGGATGAGCACTGAGCTATGGTCAGCAAACCACTCCCTTCTCCAAAATTAAGTCAAAATAATATTAAGTACTATAAATGATCGGTTTATGACATTATATCATTACATAAAATTTACTCTTTTAAAAATATAAAAATAGATATGCAATTATTTGCGTTGGAAATTTTAAAAAATATCCACAGTTTAGGACAAATATAAATATAGATGCACAATTACTTGCGATGGAAAATTTGAAAAAGTATCCACAATTTAGGATGCAAGTTAAACCGCCACTAAGTTAATGATAAATTATCTTAATCTTTTGCTTTTAGATGCTTCAACATGCATTCCCTAATTTTAATTAGAACACTAAGAATGATGACCACTTTTTTTGATGCGTCTATGACATAGTTAAAAATACAAATTAGCATATTTAGTTGTATTAAAAAATGTTTTTTGTCGTCCTTTTATATGCATGTACGAGAAGTACAGCTAGCACCACAAGACTAGTTATGTTTAATGACATGAGTTTTTAAAGAAAATGGAATTCAAACCACCATTATTTACAACGAAATCAAATACATCAAGGTGTTTTATGACAAATTTGAGAAATTATGTTTATTTTGTGATTATTGTAATTTATAATGGTACACAATATATATTTCTACTATAGTCAATGCGATAATTTCGAAGTATGAGAGGTGGCCTAGCAAGAGCCGTTATTATTTAAAAGCCTATGGCAATTGGCATTATCATTAATTGTATAGGAACATAGAATTGTGTTCAATCTATTTGAATTTATTCTGCTGTTTAACTCTGCCACAACAACTGTTTAATATAATCGAAACAGAATATATTTATTTTATTTATTATTTTAATTTATAACTACACAAAATATAGTATATTTCTAATATAGACAATATGATAATTTCTTCTTCTCTGCATCCCAAGTTACTTGACACATAGTCTATTTCGAGTTGGACCACAATATTTAAGTTATTTCTTACGATAATAAAAATTATTCCGTTCATACTTTACTTTCTCTTCTCTCTTCTACCTTATTTATTCTCTATTATATTATATTATTTAATTAACTACTAAACATTTTCCTATATCCTCTGGACATATAAACTACTCAAATAACTTGGGGTGGGTAGAATAGTAGTAGTATATAAAAAGTGGCCTAACAAGTTAGATTTTGGAGCCATAATTATTTAGAAGGTAATTGTAATTGCTATAATTATTATTTCTCTGAATTCAGAGGAAATAAATATTGAATGGAGATATAGTCAGTCAATTTATACATTACAAAATCTAGCCTCTGCGGGCGGATCGTACCCCGACAATTCATTTTTTTCTCTTTCTAAAAAAGCAGTCATTTCTAAAAAATTAACAGTTACTTTTATAATAATCACTTTTAAATAAAAAGATGTCACTTTCTAACAAGCCGAAATTATAAGTATTAAGATTAAATTAGCATAGAAAATCAGTAAAAAATAAATACAGTAATAGTTATCATTTTGATCATGTGTTAAATGTTAACTGTAAATTAGGAACACAGTTAATTCGAGATAGAGAGTGGGGGCTTATCCATCCTTATTTATTGATTGGGCTATTTATAGTATTGGGCAACTATAGACTGAGTTAAGCTATAAGCTATTAAGCCCAAACTCAGAGTGATTTAAGCTATAACTATTAAACCTAACTATAAAGTGATTTAAGCTACAAGCTATTAAGCCGAACTATTTAAACCCAATCTAGGGTTAGACAATTTTTACAGTACACAAAAATCTACACGTATTTCACAAAGTTAATGGGTTTGGATCAAACCCTTTAATAATGAGTTAACTTGTTTATGTGAATAATGCGTAAAAAATTCTTAAATAGATGATACAACATCAAATACTTGCAACTTAATCAAATTAATAATTTTTTCGAAATGTATAACGATGATAAGTTGTTTGCAAAATGATCTCAAAGAATGAATGGACAAATTACGTAATCAAGAAGATAAGTGTTATATATAGAATGCAATAACTACGACAACAAATTACATATTCAGACATATGAACTTTCATAGGAATACAATAAAAGCAAGAGGTTGCTAAATGCCTTAATCCCATACATGAACCCTAATGAATGGAATCTCTCTTTTGTAAGAGTGTCGATACATTGAACATACTCATTACTAAGATAGTTTTCATAATCTCCAACTTTCCCTTTTCTGAAGAATGAATTGTACGGCGTTGGAAAACCATGTTGTAGATTCCTTAGACTTATTGACATCATAACTACTTAGCACCTCAAAGCTGCAATTCTTCACAATATCATCAACTTCTTCCTCCTCCTCCTCAAATGGACATCCTAAGAAATCACCCAATTTTTTGACATAGCCATGAGGATCTTCTAACATCCCCTCGAAAGTCACGAACATCACGTTCTTCGGCCTTTTCAAACTCAACTCTCTATAACCAAGCACATGATCATAGTAAGGCTCATACGGGATAATCCCATCACAAAAGTCACAGCAATGGTGAGGATTAATCTGATAGTTGCAGGCTTTACTACCGGACTAAGAGTCTCACTGAAGTCAAAACTAGGCTGCTATGAAAAACCTTGTGCAACAAGTCTAGCTTTATGTCTAGCAATTTCCCCAGATAGATGGAGCTTCAGCTTGAATATCCAGGTGCATCCCACAAGATATTTGCCAGGAGGCAGAGTAGTCAAGATCCAAGTCTTATTCTTAAGGAGAGCAACAAATTCAGCATGCATAGCTGCCTTCCAAGCTGATATGAGCAGTGCTTCAAGAGCAGATTTAGGAGTTGAGTGTGAAGAAAGAAAGAGATTATAAAGTTTGGGCTTAAAAATCCTTGATTTGGACCTTGTGGTCATATGATGTCTACTAGAAGCATGATCATCATCAAAAGAAGCTTTAGGAATATCAATAGAAGATTGAGCAGTAGAAACTGGGTCAGAGGCAGAGGGTGAGTGTTGAGTATTTCTGTTAGGGAATGAATTATGAGGAGGAGAATACTGAGAAAAATCATCAGAGTGAGCAACAGGAGCATGTGGAGATGGATGAATGACAGTGAATACATCAGTTTGAGCTGATGGAATTAAAACTGTTGGAGAAAAAATGGAGTTGTCTGTGATATCAGAAGGGAAAAGTGATGGATAAGGAAAGACTTGCTCATCAAAAACATCTGTAGATACTATTACTCTTCCATCTGGAAGAAGAGCCTTGTATCCCTTATGAGATCCACTGTATCCCAAAAATACTGACTTCACAGACCTGCTTTCCAACTTATGCTTATTGTATGGTCTGATCAGAGGATAACACAAGCATCCAAAAACTCTCAAGGCTGAGTAATCAGGTCTCTTGGAATACAATTTCTGAAATGGAGAGACATTATCAATGATCTTGGATGGCATCCTATTGATCAGAAACACAGCAGAAACAAAAAGCATCATCCCTGAATTGATTTGGAAGTGAAGATTAAGCTAAGAGAGTAAGTCCAGTCTCTACTATATGCCTATGTTTCCTTTCTGCTAAACCATTTTGTTGAGGAGTATATGGACAGGAGATCCTGTGAGATATACCATTCTCCTTGAGAAATGAAGTTAAGCTTTGAAACTCCCCTCCCCAGTCAGACTGAAAGCACTTAATCTTTGTTTGTAAAAGATTCTCTGATAATGATTTGAAAAGCTTAAAAACCTCAGCAACATCACTCTTGTTCTTTAACAAATATATCCATGTAAACCTTGTAAAATGATCCACAAAGGAGACATAATATCTGTAACCATTTCTTGAAACAACTGGAGATGGACCCCAGATTCAAAGGCATTATATGGCAGTGTATGAGCTTTAGATATGCAACAAGAGTGACAAAGTTGAGAATCATTCATTGAATTAAAAGAGATGTTACAGCTCTTGAGAACACTTTTGACAATGTCTAGAGTAGGGTGTCCTAGTCTATTATGCCATAAGGCTAAATCAAGACTAACATCATGGCTTGAACTAGCACTAGCTGCTGGAATGGCTGAGCTAACAGAGTGTATGGCTGGGCTGCCTTGATTGAATGGAACAGGAAAGGAGATGGTGGAGCTAGAGCTTCTCTTGATTGGTGAATGGTCTACTAGGAAGCGGTACAATCCCTTGTCAAAAGATCCCTTGAGCACGATTTCCCGGGTTCCCAGATCCTTGACAAAACAAAAGTCAGGATGAAACTCAAAGAAGACAGAGTTATCTCTAGCAAACTTTGATACACTGAGAAGGTTTTTAGTTATGCTAGGTACATGTAGGAGGTTCTTTAATGTAAGATTTCTGAAATAACTAGAGTGAGGTTTCAATTCTGATTCTCCAATATTGGAAATAACTATTGCAGAACCATTTCCAAGTAAGAAACTCTTACCTCCAATGTATTCTGAGCTAGTGTTGAGAGTGCTCAAATCGCCAGAGACATGATGAGTGGCCACAGAGTTTGGATACCAGCTAGTTGATGCACTCGATTCAAAACCAAAATCTGAGGTTGGAGCAGAATTTGGAGATGAAGGAGGTCTTGCTGTAGCTATGTGGACAAGGTGTGCTGAGGGATTAAAGAATCCTTGATGCTGATTTGGAGCACTCCCTCTGAACTGAGGCTGTGGTTGTGGATGAGCATAGTTCTGCTCAAATCTGTGCCAACATTTGGTTGCAGTATGTCCTGGCTTATCACACAATAGGCACACCACTTTGTTGTTTCCTCTGCCAAAGCCTCTTCCACCTCTTCCTCATCTCTGATTTCTCGATCCTCCTCTTCCATTTCCTGGATCAAATCTAGAGTTGTATGGGTTGAAATCTCTTTTCTGATTTGGCTGCTGCATCAAGTTCAGCACATGCTGTGAGCCTTCTGGACTGGAGGAATGGGACCTCATAGTCTCCATTCTTGATTCAAAAGTGAGTAGACAAGCAGTAGCATCTCCCAAACTCCATGAATCTGACCTTGAGCTTATAGCACACACTGCAGGATCATACTCTTGTCCAAGTCCTCCAAGAATGTGCATGACTTGCTCATCTTCTGATACTCTGTAACCCACTGATCCTAGTAGATCAAAATAGTTTCTCATTTTTCCAACATGCTCACTCATAGTTAGTGAGTCTTTCTTTAGATTTTGCATCTGTTGCCTATACTGCATTATCTTTGCAGCAGATTGATAAGGCTCGTTTCATGCATCTATTTTATATATAAATTCTGTATTTTCTATGGTGCTACCATGCATTTATAAGTCCAGGTGAGTAATTTATCTGTCAGACCCAAGAACAAAGAACAGTTACTAGGGCAGAGGAATAGAAGAGAAAAAGTGAAGAAAAATGAGCGAAATCCTCGAGGGCACAATCGTCAAATCAAGAAGACCGTTGCCCTAGGGATCCGAGCCACGCCTATAAATATCAGGAAGATTGTGTAAAGAAAAAAGGCACTTAGTTATAAATTTTCCTTGGTTATTTCGGTTCACTCTCGAAATTCACTCACTTAGCTAAGAGCACTTAGTTAGAAATTTTCCTTGGTTATTTCGGTCCACTCTCGAAATTCACTCACTTAGCTCACGCACTTGGTTCAATGGGAGATATGGGGTAGTTAGTTGATGTTTTTTGTTTTGTTCATTTGGAAGGTGTAACACCACTCCGAGAAGGAGTGAAGAAACAATTTATTTTTTCTGCACGTACTCTTATCTCGCCGATTTCCTTGCCGAAAATTTGGCGATTGTTTGTGACTCGTTTACAGTTTATGGTTAATCTAGTTTCATTTTCAGTTTTTGTTTGATTCTGATGCTTACTGCTCTGATTTACTGTGTTGGATACTTTTCGTAATTGATTTGTTGATCGGAGTTGAGATCGGTGTTGGTCGGAGTTGATCTACTGAATTGAGATTGAATCGGAGTTGGAATGATGTTGAAGGTTGTGGATCTGGTTTGTTTGGTGATGATTCTGGTGAATCCAGCTTTGATTTCTGTTAATTGTTCGAATCTGAAGTACGTGAGTTTGGATCTGCATGGAAAACTCTGTTGCTGCTTATTTACTTAGTCTAGTAGATTAGATCTGATAGCTGGTAGTTTAATTGAAGTGTTTATCGTTCCATCTGAAGTATGCTCTGTTTTCATGTTTTGTTATGTTTATTTTCGTGCTTGCTTGTTGGAGAAGATGAAGTTGATCGGTAGTTATAGTCGAGACGCTTTAGTTTGTTAATTGCAGCTTTCTGTCAGTAGCTAAATAGAGAAATCTGATCTTGTCGTTTACTTTGCGTGTTGTGTGTCTAACTGTTTTAGGAAACTCTTTTACTTGACCCTGGAATTTGGTGAATACTCTCGAGTTGCTTTTGGATACGAAACATGCATGTATTTATGTTTTACGTACTTTCAGTTCTCCAGATCTGATATTTAGAATAGACTAGATTTCTATTCTCAGGCCTAGTAGTTAAAACTCAATCCTCGTGTTGCGTGGCAGCAGCCAACCATCCAAAAGTTCTCTCAATGCATTCTAACGCTTCCATCCTCGTGGATTCAATCCCGACTTCCCTATACTAGTCAATAGTGTAGAGGGTTGAGGTTTTGAAGCGGGATTTGCTGTGACAACGACTGCATTATGAAAGTTCACGATCTCCTAGACCCTGTGCTCTAGCGAATCCTCTGGACCTAAGAATTTGCATTAAAAAAAGAGCTCTTAAAACACACATCCAAATCTAGCCGCTCCATAGATCTGCTGGCAAAATTGGTTTCAAGGGCACTCCAGATGTCCCTTGCAGACCTCAGCCCTACAACCAGACCTAGAGCTCCTTCTGAGAGAGAAGAGCGCAGCCAAGCAACTACTCTCTTATCCAGCCTCTGCCATGATATGAAGTCTTCATTTGTAGTAATAGATCCTCCTCCTCCTTCTGCAATGAAAATTGTCTGAGGTGGAGGCTTCTTCTCACCATTTAGGTAGCCTTCTAGCCCATATCCATAGGCAGTGACATTCACTTGCTGTTGCCACATCAGGAAGTTTGCATCAGTCAACTTCACTGAAATTGGGGGCAGTTGTGCATAAAGGGGCTGAGTTCCTTGCCTTCTAGCCCATATCCATATTCTGATATGATTACTAAACTAAACAACCATTAAGAAGACTAATGCTAACAAACTGCTGTCTACTTTAATCCTTGCATCAACACCTCTTTGAACGTACGAAGGTGGTCCCTTGAGCTATGAGCTGCAGCTGGCAGTGGCACTGATCCAGTGCTCACACCTTGAACTCCAACTCGTGGACTCTTCTTTCCAGCTGTGCATGAAACCATGTCAGCACTAGCATTGCCATGTTCTTTATGCACATCTTCAACCTCATGCATCTCTTCAATCTTGATACTTCTAACACAAAACTTGTCGGTTGCCTCATCGAGAGACCACGACTGATCTGGTTTCTCCATGTTCCACTTATTCACAAAATGCCAAATAGAGACGAGGAGATCCTTGGGGTTCCGTGTCAAGTAAATAACCTTACATTTGACTAGAATCAAGGGTTTTGGTCAGGTGTTGATAAGGTAAGTGTGTGGCAAATAATCGAGGGCCATCCGATGGGGCTGCTAGAGCTGGCGGTTCATCAGACTCTGCAAACACTGCCTCCAAGAAGGGAACGAGGTCGTGGGGATGTTCGACAACCAACTTACGTCTGGATGATCGGTTTAAGATGGAGTAGAGGAGAGATTTGAGCCATGTGGTGCCTGATTTAGGAAAAGTAACCAAGATCACATCATTAGGAACTGGATTATAATTATAAATCACTCTTTTGTTTTGTTTCAAGAATTGAGGTAAAAACCAAAAGCCTCCAAGTTGGACGAGATAATCATCTCCCAACCATTTTTCTCTTGGGAGAGATGATAAATCCATGTTTGAATCCATGAAAGGAGAACAAACGATTAGAAAGAGAGAATTAGAGAGGGTGTTTGATGATGATGTATTTTTGCAACCATTGTATGCACTACTTATATTGGTGGATGAACATGGAGATAGTGTCATCAGATACACTCCCTTGTGAAATTAAGTCAAAATAATTTATGAACGACCACTTTATGACCAATATCTATTACTAGAAGTAAACCTACTACCATCATAATATTACTAGCTATATTCCATGACAAAATTTGTAATGGCACGCGATATTTCTACTGTAGTCAACTATAATTTCAGAGTATATGAGAGGTGGCGGCTAACAAGTAGGTTTTGGTCTTTTGGAGCCGTAATTATTTATAAGCTCTATGGAATTGGCATCATCATTAATTGTAGAAACGTGGAAATGTGTTCAATCTACTTGCATTTATTTTGGTATGTCAAACTCTAGCAATTTACACCAAAAGTATAGTCATATCAAAATAATTTACACCAAATTCTAGCAAACTCTAGCAATTTACACCAAATTGTTTTGAGTATAGTCATATCAAAATAATTTTATGCCAACCATTCCATTTTATACCAAATTCAAGATTTACATCATTTTTTAATATATGTCTCTCAAAATTTTTGTAGTAGACCCATACTTGATATTGTTGTTTTGTGAAACAACACGAAATTGAGTTTGAGTTTGCAGTATGGTTGACGAAGTTTTCTAGCCAAGATTATTCAAATAACTTGCATCCACTGAACTATGACAAAATTACATTGACATCTCAAAAGCATTACACACAACACTATTATCAGTGACGAAGCCAGAATTTTACGGTTGGGGGGTCCAAATAAAAAATTCAAATAATAAAATGAAACATAAATAATATTACATAATATAAATATAATGTTGTAAAAACATAGTTCCATACAATGATATTATAACACTCCTCTTCTACTTTTCATCTTCTGAAACCGCTGCATAATAGCTTCATTAGTTACATTAACAAACACATCCTTCTCAATATAAGGAACTAAGCAATCATTCAATAGCTGGTCTCCCATACGATTCCGCAGAGAAGTCTTAACGAGCTTCATTGCTGAAAAAGCTCTTTCTACTGAAGCAGTGGCAACGGGTAAGAGCAATGACAACTTAATTAACAAATAAACCAACGGAAAATTCTCATGTTTCCTTGTAGAAACCATATTCTGAGCAAGACCTGTAATTCCCGATACTTTTGAAAACCTTTCATCTGTGCGCACATCAAAAATAAAGTTATCAAGCTGACTTTCAAGCTCATACAAAGTAACTTCAGAAAATTCAGATGGATAATACTTGGCAAGACGAAGCAGCTTCTCTGAATCAAATGTAGAAAATGAGTCTCTATGATCAAAACATGTCATACACAGAAGTAAATCTGTGTTGACTTCATTAAAACGGTGATTCAACTCTTGAGTTTGCATATCAATGACTGAATAAAATAACTCAACTCGATAATGGTGGAGATTTTTTATTTTCTCAATTTTACGCCTTCCTCTTCCTCTAACTACACACTCATCTTCCATATCAAGCACATCAATCTCATTTGTTTTACAAAACTTTGTAACTTCAGTAAGCAACACCTTCCAACCTTTTTTCCTCATTACTTGTAAACGTGTTTTTGCTACTTTGACAAGATTCATAGCATTAACAATGTCTTGATCCTTCTTTTGTAGAACTTGAGAGAGATCATGTGTGATTCCCAAGAGTTTACTCATAAGATGTAACACAAAGATAAACTCAAAATGATTTAGAATTTCTTGCACATCCAAAGCTTCAGCCCTATGTGCATCCTCATAACCATTCTCCCCAACATACTCAAGAACATCATTAATAGAAGAAAATAAATTCATCAAGTTGATGAGAGTACCGTAATGCGAACTCCAACGAGTATCTCCGGGTCGTGTCAATGACTTCTCTTGATTTAATCCTCTTCCGGTATTAATTTCATCACTTGCAATCCCTTCAACAACCTTCGCTCTTTAACTCTCTCGTAGCAGATCTCTGTGCTTACATGAACTTCCAACAATATTACACAAACGGGTGACAGAATTAAAAAAAGACCCAATACTTGTATGTTTTTTAGCAACGGCAATAATTGTGAGTTGAAGCTGATGTGCAAAACAATGCACATAATAAGCACTAGGATTTCTCTTAAGAATCAAACTTTTCAACCCATTGAATTCTCCTCTCATGTTGCTTGCACCATCATATCCTTGACCTCTCAAACTTGATACACTTAAACCATGAGTCGATAACAAAGAATCAAGTGCCTTCTCAAGTGTGGTTGCAACCGTATCACTGACATGCACAATACCAAGAAGACGTTCATTGAGACATCCATTCTTATCCACATATCGTACCGCAACACCCATTTGTTCTTTGACGGACACATCTCGGCACTCATCGACTAATATGGAGAAAGAGTTGTCTCCTATATCATCTACAATAAGTTTTGTTGTCTCAACAGAAGCTGCATTAATGATGTCTTTCTGAATATCCGCTGATGTCAGTTTGAGGTTTGCAGGAGCATTTTTCAGTACAACATTATCTATCTCTTCACTGCAAGAAGCAACAACTTTCAAAAGCTCAAGAAAGTTACCTTGATTCAAGGATTCGTCGTACTCATCATTTCCTTGAAAGGGTAATCCTTGCTTGATAAGATAGCGAAGACACAAAACAGTTGCACCTAATCTGCGACGGTACTCAAGCTTAGATTTTGTTGATTGTTTAGATATACACACTTCGATGTGTTGGGCTTGATTCATCAAATCTCGACATGCTAATCTACACTTATTATGATCACTTGTATGATCCCCGACATGATCTCTCAACCTTTCTTTCTTGCGCCAGGCTGTAAATCCTCCAGATACAAAAGCTTCATGTCCATTTCCATGGAGTCTAGAGAAGAGATAACAATATAAACAATATGCTGCATCCTTTTTAATACTATACTCCAACCAATCTTTGAATTCATCAAACCAATGCGCGACAAATTTACGTTGTCGCTTTCCATCAGTTCTTGGAGGAAATTCATGTTCGCGCGGTTGACATGGACCTTTAAGTAAGTAAGCTCTACGCACCCGTTCTATTGAGTTTGACGGATATCTCATTATATCAGGTCGTTTCCCTGGATCACTTGGAATATTTTCTGGATCAGCTTCAAGTTTATCTTCATTCAATGACTCTTGAGGTTGAAGAAGTGTAGGTCCATTAACAGACGAAGATGAAACATCAACACTAGGAGAAAGTTTCTTAAAATATCGATCCATTTTCAATTTTCAACAAATACCTGCATTCAAAAGCTTTTGACGATAAGCAAATACATCTATATTATGGAGTAAACTTAAAATTAGGGAAATTAATTTGCAAATGTATGAACTAACCAAAGCTTTTGACGATAAATTTCGGAATTAATAAAATTATTGAGACTCGATCACTATAAACACGTGGATTATTGAAGGTAACCGCAGATAAGAAATTATCCACACTTCATCATCAATCCATAAATCTCTTCATTGCAATATAGCTACAGACTCGTAAGAGCTGATTTGTCGACAGAATATGCAATGTAAAGGAGAATTCCTAAAATAAGTATTCCAAAATTAATTATCATACTAGAAAGGAAAACATTCAAGCTCGAAATTTACCTGCGAAATACAGCCTCTTGGTGTTGTGGTGAGTCGCCATTACTCACGTAGGTAAATAGATAGCAGCGGAATAGTGGTTGGGCCTGATTTTTTCGGCCTGCAGAATAGTGTTAGGGCCTGATTTTTTTTTGTTGCTGGGCCTCTTCAATTGTCCATATGGACTAGGAATTAATTAAAATAGATATTTTTATTAATTTAAATTAATAATTATGAAACTACTAAAATACCCCTGTGATTTTTCATAATTATTGAGGTGCCCCTGGGCCCCCTAGGCCCTATTGTCCCTTCGTCCCTGACTATTATATATGGTAATGGATTACCTTTGAATATGTTGTCGAAAGATCCATTTTCTTGTGGAATAGTAAATATTATTCTGATCACATTTCGTACATTGATCAGTAAATTATGAGCCAACTGCTTGCAACTTAATTAAGCTAACCTTTTTTCACAAAATGAATAACGATGATAAGTTATTTGCAAAATGAACTTAAAGAATTACATAACTGATGGGGTACGTACTAAACAAGCCCAAAAGCAGTGACAGCTCAGCTAGCCCAAGAAAGAGTTCAGTTCGGCACAACCAAAGAGTTCGGCCAAGAGTTCAGTTCGGCACAACCAAAGAGTTCGGCCTCAGCCTGCAGCTCGGTAAAAGCCGACCAATCAAGCTCTGCCCTCAGGTCGGCATCAAGCTCTACTCTCAGATCGGTAAAAGCTGATCTGAGACCAAAGCAGTTCGGTCTCAGTATTCGACCGAACTAGGAGTTAGTGGACTCGTGAAAGGCCTCCACAACTTCCAATGCACCCACGATCTATTTAGTGGTGTCAACTCAGGCCACGATCTTAGGCCATGACCTACACTACATCCACGACCTAGAGTGATGATGTAAGCCACGATCTTAGTTCAATGTATAAATAGAACTAAGATCAGATAGACAAAGGGTTAGAATCTCTCTATATAGAAAAAACCATATAGCAAGTCTGTATTGTAAGCTGTAATCCCAGATCAAGCAATACAATCTTGCCCTCCCTTCTTCCCGTGGACGTAGATTTACTTCAGTAAATCGAACCACGTAAATCTCTGTGTCGTGATCTGCATTTTCATTCTCTACTAGCATTTCACAAACATCAGAAATTCGCGGACTCATCACTGGCGCCGTCTGTGGGAAACAGAGAACCAAATTTGTGATAAAGCGAATTTTTGACCCTTTTTCCACCCCAAAAAAAAATGCATACCAGATCACACACTACCCGTAATACCGTTCGTGAAAACCATGAGGAAGCTAGTCCAGCCCGCAGGTCCGGAAAACAGCCTCGGGAGACACCTACTTCCAGTTTTCACGATGAAGGAACAAGCCGCTCAAAAGGTCCACACACCGAGTCTTCCCAGCAGCCTGATTTGAATGAGGCTGTCAAGCTGTTCTTGGCTGAGAAGCAGGATGAGTTCTTAGCCTTCCTGCAAAAGAGCCAAGAGCCGGAGACGAAAACGGCGGATTCTCCCTCTCCCTCCATACGAGACAGTCACTACCGCAGTAGTGTCATGTCTTCCAGGAGAAAGAATCCTCGGTACCGGAATCACAGGAGAACTCCATCTCCTCCATACCGAAGAAATGTCGGGTTCGCCATGTACGGAGCATTGAGGACTCCGTTCTCGGACGATATTACCCGAACTCCCCTACCACAGAACTACCGAACTCCGTCGATAACCTATGACGGACTCGTGGATCCTCATGACTTCTTGGGACGCTATCAATATAACATGGCGAACCAGGGTCTCAACGAGGTCCACATGTGCAAGCTGTTCCCCGAGCTGCTTATCGGGAACGCGAGAAGGGGGTTCTTTCAGAAAGCGGAAGCCCGGATCACTTCGGCTCAGCTGCTTTCTATACGTCAAGGTCGCGACGAAAAGATCAGCGACTTCATGACGAGATTCCACAAGGAATGCCTACAAGTAGATCTCAATGATCTACTTGTCATTTCGGCATTCCAAAATGGAATCCTGCCCGGAGCTCTCTACAGAAAGCTCGTGGAATGCAGTCCGCAAACAGCTCAAGAGATGTGGGACATTGCGGACCAGTTCTCCCGAGCCGATGAGGCAGACCGTCGAAAACGGTCTTTAGACAGCTCATCTAGAGGAGACGAAAAGAAGCCCGATCATAGCGATCAGAGGCTTCCTCGCCGAACACCTTCCCCACCAAAGGAGGGATAGCGGTCATCCGAGGTGATCGAAAAAGAGCAAGTGTGTTCGCAGATTGCGCTTAAAAGTGCCGAGCAATCAGTTCGGCACCATCAAGCATAGCAATCACAGCAGCCGGAGTCAGAGGCCGGCGAAATGACCGAAGTCACACCGGAGCCGAACTCGATGGTGTACGGCACTGAAGCCGTGATTCCGGTTTAGATCGGCATACCCAGTCCCCGAACTCAATTTCTCCTCAGAAATGAATGGTGACGGACTGAGAGCCGAACTAGATCTTGCCGAAGAAAGAAGAGAATCGGCCTGCATAAAAGCAGCCAAGTACAAGGAGCAAGTAGCCCGGTATTATAACCAAAGGGTGAAAAAGCTGCAATTTCAAGTGGGAGATCTCGTCTTGAGAAACAACGAAGTAAGCCGAGCAGAAAAGCTGGGCGAACTCTAACCCACCATCAAAAATTTCCATATCGGGTGTCAGAAGTCCTCGGCAAAGGGTCTTATAAATTGACTCTCAAGTCAGGAGAATAAACGCCCCGAGCATGGCATATTTCCAACCTCAAAAAGTTCCATTTGTAAGAGACAGTTCAGTCAGTCTTATGTGTTTTCTTTGTTTTTTACTTGTTCTTGTCTCTACGTGCGTTGTGTCTGTCTATGTGAGTGTCGTCTCTTACAAATATAACTGAGGTATCTCGTTCTTCAAAGGCTAATCCCCTTTTTAGAACATACAAGCCAACGATTGTGTCTCAAAGCTTCTAAAGAAGATACAAGACCTCAATTCAGCTTAAACAAGCAGTTCGTCTGAAACGAGCTGCAACAAGCCAACGATTGCGAGTCAAAGCTTCTACAGAAGATACAAGACCACAATTCAGCTTAAACAAGCAGTTCGTCTGAAACGAGCTGCAATAAGCCAACGATTGTGAAGTCCAAGCTTCTAAAGAGGATACAAGACCACAATTCTGCTTAAGAATCAAGCACTTCGTCTGAAACGAACTGCAACAAAAGTCCGATTCTCGCGATAAAACTTGCCTGAATTAGGACAAGGGAAAGTCCAATCCACGCGATAAAACTCGCCGAATTAGGACGACCAAGTTCGGTCAAAGCAGTTTACCTCATAAGACCGAGGACGACCATGTCTAGTCAAAGAGGTTTACTGCATAAGACCACTTCGGTTAACTGGGAAAGTCCGATCCACGCGATAAAACTCGCCGAATTAGGACAAGGGAAAGTTCGATCCCGGCGACAAAAATCGCCAAATTAGAACACAAACCAAGTCCGGTCAAAGATGTTTATTTCATCAGACCAAAGACGAGCCCGGTCAAAGATGTTTATTTCATCAGACCAAAGACGAGTCCGGTCAAAGATATTTATTTTATCAGACCAAAAACGAGTCCGGTCAAAGATGTTTATTTCATCAGACCAAAGACGAGTCCGGTCAAAGATTTTTATTTCATCAGACCAAAGACGAGTCCGGTCAAAGATGTTTATTTCATCAGACCAAAGACGAGTCCGGTCAAAGATGTTTATTTCATCAGACCAAAGACGAGTCCGGTCAAAGATGTTTATTTCATCAGGCCCAAGACGAGTCCGGTCAAAGATGTTTATTTCATCAAACCAAAGACGAGTCCGGTCAAAGATGTTTATTTCATCAGACCAAAGACGAGTCCGGTCAAAGATGTTTATTTCATCAGACCAGGGACCAAGTCCGGTCAAAGAAGTTTACTTCATAAGACCGAGGACAAGTACGATGAAATTTTTCGCTAAGCTGTAAATACAGTGTTAGAAGCGAAAACAAAATTTCATTTTTCAAATCTTGTTCGGCACACAACTCCGCTACCCTACGAGATGGCGTTACGCTATTACAAAGGACTATTCTACTGTCCAGGGTTGCTAAAGTTGAGCCATCTATTCACAAAATCCTCGTGAAGCTGAGTTCGGGCGTTCCAGGCAGCCGCAGAATAAGCAGGTCGACGAGATGCTCTAATCGACCTGCCACCTCTTCTCTGAGCCCGGGAAGCCCTAGCACCTCGGCGGCGAAGAGTCTCTTCACGAAGCATTTGCCGATCTCGCTCACTCATAACCACAGCTCCTCTGCGAACTTCAGTCCGTCCTCGACTTGACGTCTCCGGTTGTCCCTGAGTTCGTTGCTGACTTGGAGTAGGGTTTTGAGCAAGTGAATCAGAGGTTTGAGCTGGAGTACTAGCATCTGTTGGCGGGAAATGCCGGAGGAATCTCTCAATTGAGGGACGCCGGGCAAGAACTATGTCGTACCGAGAGGCCCAGCGCCGCAATGATGTCACGACTTGTTGGCAAGCCGAGCTCTCCAGCGCATTGTTCCTCCGGAGTACATTATATTCCTCCCACAGTTCGTCAACTCGACTCTGAACATCTGATATGGTCATTCCCCCGCGCACACGGATGTAATCCTCGTACGCTGTCCTCTCAGCAATGGTCGTATTCAGCTCGGCCTCCAGATCATTCTTATCGGACTCTAAGTCCTTATTATCGGCATCCAGCTTCACTAAACGAGCCAGAAGCTCGTCATTCTTCGTCTGATCGGCTATAGCTCTTTTCTCAGCTTCGTCTAAAGCCGAAGAGTACAGCCGTTTCCAGTGAAGTATCTCCAGCTCCTTGAGAGTTAAGAATACAAAGCAGCTACGTCAGTTCGGCATTTCAGCTTACCGAGCAGGTAGTAAACCACAGCAGGAGTAAGAGAGTACGAAAGGCTAAACGAAGACACAAGAGCAGAAAGAAGAATTTTTTCATTCATAAGAAAATTTTTTTTTTTTTTTTTCTATACAAGGAGGGCTTCAAGGCCATTTTACATAAAGGAAGAAACTAAACTAAGAGAAAGGAGACGAAATCATACTTCGCTAGCTTCGTCTCCGCCTTCTCGGTGAGGTTCAGCTTCCTTCTCCTTATCTGCTTCAGCTTCAGCCTCTGCCTCCTTGCTCTCCCCAGCCTGCTCGGCGCCACAGTAGCCGATCTGCTGCGCCTCCTGATCGGCCTGCTTATCGCCGACCTCCTGCTCCAGCGGCTCGGCCTCACCCTCTCCGTTGTAAGTCGAAGCGGGTGAAACGGGTCCCACGGAGGCAAAGATAGCCTCCAGGTTCTCGTCCCGATCAGCTCGACAACTCCGGACTCGGTCTGCAGAAAGCAGGACCGAGGACGAAGCGAGCTCCTCAAGGAGCGGCAGATTCTGAAGCCGAGCTGCTATCTCTCGGCTGTACAGAGGCAGCACGACGTCGGCCCCCTGCTCGCCCTTATCGGCAATTAGCCTTACCAGACTACCGACAAAAGCCGAGAACTGGCTGCTCAAAAAAGAGTTTCTCCGTGTAAACACGGAGAGCCTCCCCCTGGGCAACTACGGCGGCAGCATCACTCCGTTTCGTCTGCTCTCGCTGGATGACGAGCTGGTTTTTGGCAAACTGAGCTTCATCCTGGGCCGAAATCCTAGCAGCTCTGGCTTTCTCAAAGTTTGCCTCAGCCTGCTCGGCCCGGTGACAAGCAGCCGCCAATTTCCTCTGCATCTCAGCATAGTCGTTGGACGCTTTGGAGAGTTCGACGGCGACGAGCTTGGAGAGCATATCGTTCCTCTGAAAATGGATAAGGAAAAAAGTCAACAGAGGGCACCAAAAATACAGGACAGAAGCCAAGCCAAAGAATCAAGAAGACAATTCACCTCGGCGAAGTCCGTGGGCCATAAAAATGGCTCACAGATATGCTCCGAAGGAGGCGCCAAGACCACGTCTTTCTCTGGCGCTCTCGGGGGCTTCTGGGTCTTCCCCTTCCTACTTGCCGAAGTCGACTCCGGCTTCTTTGGACCCGAAGAGGTCTTTTGCCTCTTCGGATTCTTCTCGGCATCAGGCGCCGAGCTGGTAGCCTTCTCTCTCTCCGGCTCCTTGGACTCCGAAGATTTTCGGGTAGCCTTGTTCAGCATGTACACTGCCAAAAAGCAAGAAAGCAAGGTTAGTTTTCTTCGTTAAAGCAGTAGAGCATAAAGATAAAGAGAAATCCTCACCCTCGGCCTCTTCGTCCGAAGACGAGATGTCGAACACGACGTCGCCCTTGACGAGCTCAGACTCCGTGTATTGTTTCCTAACTATGGGAATCTTATTGAGCTCGCCATCGAGCTCGTCCAACGGTTCAGGCCGAGGATGACGGATAACGGACTTCGGCCCTCTCCAGGGAAAACTAGGAGCCGCAGTCCTATCATAAAAAAAGAAGCGATTTTGCCATTTCGGCCATTTGGTTTTACAAAAGGCCCTAAAAGGCTGTAAAGGGACCAAGTAAAACCAAGATCCCTTCCTTTTAAACTGGAAAAAATTAAGGATTGCCCTCAGAGACAGATCCTTATCTAGCCTACGCAGTTCGGCAGCAAAAGCCGATAAGTGCCTCCAAGAGTTCGGAGTCACCTGACCTAAAGGGAGTTGAAAAAAATCTAGCAACTCTACAAAGGCAAGGGGAAGAGGGAAACGAAGCCCGCATTCTAAGCTGGCTTCGTAGACGGTGGCGTAACCTTCCGGCGGCGAGTCCGCCCTATAAAGGTCGTCGGGAATCGCAACCTTCCCCCCAGGAAAAGAGTATTTTTCGTGAAGGGATATCACAGTATCCTTACTCAAGATACTGTGAAAATACTCTACGGTCTTCTCCCCGGATTCTTTCCGGCTAGAAGACCCCTTACCCCCTTCACCACCGCTACCAGACTCAGACGAAGAAGAAGCAGACATGGTCCTTACTCTTTGCAAAATCTGAGGAAATTTTTGAAAGCGGAAGAAAATCTTTCACGCAAAAGATGGAGAGTGCAGAAGAAGCCAATAACAAAGGTGTTCAAACGATGAAGAAAGGCGGTATTTATCAGATTTGGAAAAGATTTCAAATCATCGCACCGTTTCATATCCCACCTTTTCAGGATTCGACGGCCGGATTTTACTGTCGCATTTAATGCCGCATTTAATGCAGTCACGCGCAAGGCACGTCCCCTGACTTCAGCCTCCCCCGTACCCTTATCCGGAATGCCGAAGTGACTCGCTTCGCCGAAGTGATTCACTTCGCTTTTCGGGGGGGGTAGTGATGGGGTACGTACTAAACAAGCCCAAAAGCAGTGACAGCTCAGCTAGCCCAAGAAAGAGTTCAGTTCGGCACAACCAAAGAGTTCGGCCAAGAGTTCAGTTCGGCACAACCAAAGAGTTCGGCCTCAGCCTGCAGCTCGGTAAAAGCCGACCAATCAAGCTCTGCCCTCAGGTCGGCATCAAGCTCTACTCTCAGATCGGTAAAAGCTGATCTGAGACCAAAGCAGTTCGGTCTCAGTATTCGACCGAACTAGGAGTTAGTGGACTCGTGAAAGGCCTCCACAACTTCCAATGCACCCACGATCTATTTAGTGGTGTCAACTCAGGCCACGATCTTAGGCCATGACCTACACTACATCCACGACCTAGAGTGATGATGTAAGCCACGATCTTAGTTCAATGTATAAATAGAACTAAGATCAGATAGACAAAGGGTTAGAATCTCTCTATATAGAAAAAACCATATAGCAAGTCTGTATTGTAAGCTGTAATCCCAGATCAAGCAATACAATCTTGCCCTCCCTTCTTCCCGTGGACGTAGATTTACTTCAGTAAATCGAACCACGTAAATCTCTGTGTCGTGATCTGCATTTTCATTCTCTACTAGCATTTCACAAACATCAGAAATTCGCGGACTCATCAATAACCAAGAAGACAGAAGTATATAATATAGAATACAATAAGCCAATAACAGTGAAAATTACAGAAGTATTTAGAAAGTTTGAAATTCCACAGGCAAATAACAAGTGCATGAGGGTGCTAAACCCCATACATGAAGCCTAATGAATGAAATCTCTCTTTCGTAAGTGTGTCAATACGCTGAATAGACTCATCATTGAGATAATTTTTATAATCTCCAATTTTTCCTTTTCTAAAGAATGAATTATATGGCAATGAAAACCATGCTGGAGATTCTTCAGACTTATTGACATCATGACTACTTAGTACCTCGATGCTGCAATTCTTCACAACCTCATTCACTTCATCTTCTTCTTTAAATGGACATCCTAAGAAATCACCCAATTTTTTGACATAATCATGAGGATCTTTTAGCATCTCTTCGAATGTCACGAACATCACGTTCTCTGGCCTTTTCAGACTCAGCTCTTTATACCCAATCACATGGTCATAGTAAGGCCCATATAGACTAACCCCACGACAAAACCTGTCCGTTGCCTCATCGAGAGACCATGACTGATGTGGATTCTCCTTGTTCCACTTATTCACAAAATGCCACAAGGAGACAAGGGTGTCCTTGGGGTTCCGCGTCAAGTAAACAACTTTACATGGACTAGAATGTAGGGTTTTTGACAGGAGCTGATAAGGTATGTGTGTGGCGAATAATCGAGGCCCATCTGATGGGGCCGCGAGAACTGGCGGCTCATCAGCCTCTGCAAACACTTGTATCTCCAAGAAGGGAACAAGTTCGTGGGGGTGTTCGACAACCAACTTATTTTTGGATGGTCGATTGAGGATGGAGTAAATGAGAGATTTGAGCCATGTGGTGCCTGTTTTAGGAAAGTAACCAAAACCACGTCGCTAGGAAGAGGATTGTAATGGTTGATCACTCTTTTGATTGAGTTAACGAATTGAGGTAATACCCAAAAGCCTCCAAGTTGGACGAGATAATCATCTCCCAACCATTTTTCTTTTGGGAGAGATGATAAATCCATGGAAAGAGAATATATGTTTAGAAAGAGAGAATTAGAGAGGGTGGATGATGATCAAATGCAGCTATTGTATGTACTACTTATATTGGAGGATGGCATTGGCACTAACATATGCTCCATGTAGACATCCCCATTATCTACAAGTTTGCACATAATCGTATCTCAACCACTATAATGTGTATCACGATTTCAATCATTTATCATTTGTGATGATGATAACCGAAATATCTCAATCATAATATAATAAAAAAAAAATTATTGCACCAATTATTGTTCTATTACTGTTTAAAAATAATATATTGGTTAAACCACTTATACACTAAATGATCTCACCTACTCATGCATGGCCTACAACTGGCTTTAAGGTCTCAATATATAGCATTCCACATGAATAAGTTAACCATATTATACCATATATACTCCCTCTGTCCACAAGAATATGCACTCTTTCATTTTTAGTTTGTCCCACGAGAATATGCACTTTTCAATTTTGGAAACTCTTTCTCTCTAATGAGTTGAGACCCATTTTCTACTAATAATACTTTAATTAATATTTCCCTTTACATCTCTCTTACTTCACCAATTTTGCATTAAAATTCATATTGAACCCAAAATGCATATTTTTTGAGGACGAATGGAGTATATAACATGATATGGTTAGTTACATATGTATATCAATATTAATTTTCTTTTAGCTTCCCCGCTTTTTTCATTATCATCTTATTTCAAATGTATATTACTACATTATTTATGCAGGTATCTATAATAAAATTTGCACTGTATATATGAGTGCGGTAAAATCTAAATATCTAATGAGTCACCCAACAACAGCAAACTAAATCGCATAGCTTTCATATATAGCTACTTAATTCCTACACATAAATTTGTAATTTTGTAACCGATATTAATTCATTGATGACTGGTTTGCTAAAATCGAATTACCGATTAATTAATGAGCACAAGGAGTGCACGCTATTAGTCTCGTCGTTAATTTGCTAGTTTTAGTAGAGTTCCACTTACCGTCGACTTGTGATTTTGAAGACACTTGCAAGTTACTGTACAAAATAAAGTACTCCCTCAGTCCGTCCCATTGTAGATGACATATATATAGTTGAAGAATGACATGAGATATTATGAGACGTTGTTTTGTGTGTTAGATGGAAAGAGAAAATAATAGTATATTTATATTAATGTGAGAGAGAATTTTTTTCAAAAAGAGAAATGTGACATCTTTTGTAGAAAAACTAAAAATAAAAGTGTAACGTGACGAGAGAGTACTCCATTATAGAATAAGTGCAGTGCTAGTTAATTCTGGTATAATTAAGTTTTAATGTTTAAATTATCGAGTAACTACACGCTCGTTATACTTTAATGAACATTATTTCATAAATACTTTTAACGGACGAGTGAGCTCAATAAATTCTTTGCTGCCGGAAAAACCTCTGTCCGATGAGAAGCCCGCCGACGCTGTCGTCCAAGTTTCCGGCGACGCGAGCGTCTCCTTTGTTGTCATTCACACGTCCCTTCTATTTATCCTCCCTCGTTCGATTCACTTTGGGAGTGGAAATTTTAAGCTTGTAAGCCTAATAAATTCGAATCTGTTCGAAATGAAGGTATGAATTCGATTACATCTTCGATTGTTACGCTTCTTAGGCTGGAATTTAGATTGGATTGAATAAATTTCAACGCTAACTAGAGGAATTAAAAGCACTGAAAATTCCTCCCCTCTTGAATTTAATGGGTTTTGCCTGATTGCTTAAATCGAATCGTTTTGTTTGATTTGTTTAGTTGCTTGAGAATGTGAAAGCTACAGGTTGAGACCTTGGTTTAATTACTTGAATTAAAGTTTGATGTAATTTGACATGATTCAAGTACGAATTTACATTACAATCACAATCCAGTGACAATTTCTACAGAGATAGAATTTGGGTATTTGTTTTTGGAACTGTAGTCTTTATTCGATTAACTTGAGAATTATGTTTTTGGAAAATGGGGAAAATGGCATATAATTCTTGTGTATTCATGTTATAATAATAATAATTAATTTGCATTGAGTATTTATATATATAATGTTATAAGGTGATTAAGCCCCAAGTAGAAGCTGAGGAAATGATTAAGTGCAGTACTGAAAAGACCATTGTAGTGAGGTTTTTGGACTAAATATTTCTGCTAAAATCATGGCATTAAGTAGATTACTGAATAATATCTATTGCTTGTAATCGTTTCAAAAGAAAAGAGAACTATATTTTTAATGGATGCTTGATGCATCAACTGGTACTAGTAACCAATAAAATTATTATGCATCTTTAAAGATCAATTCTATATAAAGGTATATTCCTAAATATGCAGCCACCAGGGTGATACCATTCTTGCTTGCCTTTGGATCAAGACAAGGTTCATCTTAAGTTGATGATCTTCCTCGTCTTCTGATCTTCTTTTTGAGTTGCAAACGACCTTCATGATATTGGAAATCTGGTAAAAATGCATAACCCAGTGCAAGTCCAACAACTATTCCACTTGCATAACCTGATCCTGCAAATCTCCAATCGAATAAGCTCTCTTTGCTTGAGTCGTCACCCTGTGATGGAGGTTGCAGTGTAGATCCAGTAGGCTCCGAGCAACTTCTTGACAGTGGCTCTCCACACAATCCAGGGTTCCCAAGATAGGAGTCATTTGTGTAGGTATTGAACTGGTATCCTTTTGGTATAAGCCCTGTCAAATTGTTGTTTGATACATTAAGAAAGGAGAGGAAAGTTAGGCTGGTAAGCTGCTGAGGAATTACTCCGGAGAGTTTATTGGTTGAGAGGTCTAAGGATTCAAGCTCGACCAAGTCCCCAAGCGATGAAGGGATTCTTCCATCAAAACCATTTCTTGACAAGTTGAGGACAACCAGTGATTTCAGGTTCCCAATCTCACCGGCCATCTTGCCATGGAACCTGTTGTTGGACAAATCAAGAGATACGAAAATGGTCAGTATCCGCACAAGCACCATCTCATTTCCTTTACTCATGATTGTCACTGAATCTTGATAGTACTCCTATTGCCCTATCGTTTTCAGGTTTGCAGACTTGATTTCTGTGTTCATCAGCATCTCATCCAGGCTGCTGAGGAATTCTCCTGGAAAATCTCCAGTGAACTGGTTTGAGGATAGGTCGATTATCCCCAGTTTTGGGAGAGAGAAGTTTCTCCTTGGAAGTTGTATTTGACCGTGGAGATTGTTGTTCCTCAAGACCAGAACTCTCAAGTTGGGAAGCTTCTCTAGCCAGAAGGGAAACACATCTGTGATCATGGTTTTCCCAAGATCCAACACCTCGGGCATTTTGCAGTTTTCTAATGACCGCGGCAGTTTCCCTTCCAAGAGATTGTTGTTGATATTCAGAGACCTCAGGCTGCTGGCTAATGCAAACTCCGGTTGGATTTGCCGGTATTTGTTCTCCTCCAATCTGTGAAAATTGATTCGTTTTCCGCTCTATCTCCTCCGTTATATGAAATTGAACGTTCTATCTCCCTCAATCTGTGAAAATTGTTCCATTCTATCTCTTATGCAAGCCACAAGTGACAGCCTTCAACTGCGAGGAAGGAGAGAGAGGGTCGTTTTTTCCCATACTGATTTCGTTCCGTCGCGCTATCGCTTGCCTAGGTAATCTCTCTCTTCTTTTCTGCGGTTTGCATTTAGAAATCAGAATTCTCCACATTTTAGTGTTGGTATGCATTTGCCTATTCTGTATATGCAACTATACATGTACCATATAGTTTGTTGCATTTGTTTTTGTAGTTCAAAATTAGTGTTGATTAAGGGTTAAACTATATTTGGTCCTGAGAATCATCACTATTAGGTTGGTGAAGATACATGGACGTTTAAAATATGGAAGAAAGTTGCAATTTAAGGTGGTGGTCAAACTAATAGAAGAGGCTATGGAAATTATTTCACGTGGATGTGACTCTCATTTGGCTATATGTCTCATCCTTTGATTTGTGGATGGCGGAGAAACTTCTCAGTGGGAAGCAAAAGAGCCATATTTGTATGACCTTCATGTTCTAAAGATCTCTGTATGTAGCATTGCTTTGGCTAGGTCTTAGAAATTGTGGTGTTTGCATTCATTCTCAGAGAAACATGTCTTGAAACCCCAGCCGAATCAGAACTATAGTCCTACAAACTAACAATAAACTAGAGTCCTACAAACCTCTTCCTCATTGACAATCTATAGGAATGTGTCTCTAATTACTTGTTTGTACACATATTAAATTTATTTGTGTATATATTGTTTTGTCTGTACTCGGTAAATAACTTAACATATGTTCTGAGAGAAACAAAAGATTCGTATTGATGTTTCTAGTTTCATGCTTTGATAAATAAACTCATTCTGTACTATTGATTATTTTATTGTTGCTAATCATTTACTTCAGTTATGTTGGCAGATATTCTTTCAATCTTTTTGGTTGAATATCAGAATCAGAGACTGAAAGTTAAAGCAATTATAAGCTTTAATGCTTTAAATGACCAATATTCTTGCAATCTGTTACTTTGCCTCATACACTATGATTTCTGTTTGGTTGCTTAAAATCAAAGTTTTGGTCATCATATATTATATTACACAATCTTAGTGTGTATCTCATATGTAGGCTCCAAACTAACTGTAAACTCAACTCATCAAAGTTATCTTTTTTTTCCCTTCGTTATTAGGCAATTGTTTTTTTATTGTTGAGCTGAAATACTTTGACCATTTTCTTGTTCTGGACTAGTTCTCAGGTGTGGTTATTGTCTCTGTTTTTCTTCATCTGATTTTTTTAATTCTTGAATGAGTTTGGTTTGATTTGGTGTTGTGATTTATTGAAATAGGATTGATGTTTTTGCTCCTCTTGGATTTCCTGATCACCCACATAAAAGTTTGTTCATCATTTTCCCCTTTTTCTTTGATAATTGTTTTTTTTATTATGGTGATTGGTTGTGATTTATCTTTGTTTTAATGGTATTATAGGATTTGAGACTGTCACCTACATGCTGCAGGTATAGTGCTTTGCTGACTTTTTTTTTTGTTTTATAATGTGTATATTTGACATCATAGTTTTGACTTCCAAAAAATTTTCTACAGCTGCTCTATCTTTGTGTATTGTTCATGTTTTAAAATAATCTTTGTTGTCTGAATGCTAATAAAATCATACTCCTACAACAATAGCATAAGTAAGCAACAATAAATAATTCGGAGTTTGACCATGTCTTGATTGCCATAATGTATGGCTGGGAAAGCTGATCTTCAAGTGGATGTGATTGCGAAGAAAGCAACATTGATCATTTGTTTAAGTTGACAAATTAAATAATTAAATTACTTAAATTGGACTTATAAGTTGGCTAATGCTTGCTTTTATTTGAACTCTTTGATGCAGCGAAGAATGAATGAGGAGAAAATGACAGCTGCTTGATCAAACAGAGATGGTCAATTCTTTGAGTTCTTTTGATTTTGGTGTTCCAGATTAGACTCCGGGTAAATGCTTGTTGCCTAAACAGTCAAATGGTGAGTGAGAAAATTTTAATTGTTTTTAATTTGATCCTCCATCTTTAGACCCTGTATCATGATCAATCTTTGCAAGTGTTTATTTGGATTGGTTATGTCATGATCTCCATGAACGTGAGTCTACTCATTTTGATATTTTTTTGTTATGGCAGATTTTGAGGGGTTCTTTGCAAAGCTGCTAGAATAGGTAGAATCTAATACATATACCTGGTCTATTTCCTATTTGTCATAACTTGAGATTTTAGTGATGTTTGTCAAATGTACCTGATTATTGGTTGATTTGTCAAACGCTAAGTGATCATTCTTCTTTCTTACTTATTCTAATTTGAGTTGAAAGAATAAAAAGGCAATCCGAACTATTAGTTGATATGTGTTCAAGAATTACAATATATGCTATGTACGTTCAAGAATTATTGGGAAAAATTAGTGTTCTGTACGATTTGTTCATAAAAGAGATAGTGAAACTACCTCTTAATTTGTTTTCTGATTTATCTTCTGTTATGTAAAAAAATATTAATATGGTGTTATGCAGGTTGAGAAGCCGTCGCAAGTTTTATGCTGAACAAGTCTGTCCCTTTTCTCTCAGACTGTAAGTTGTAACTTTGGTATGATATTTTTTATGACATTCCCTTGCTCCAATATACAAAGAGAGATAAGAAATTGAAATCACGTATGATGGTAATTATTTATACATTAGTATAATGTTGTTTATTTTGAGATTTAAGTCATACATATTTTGGTTTTAGTTCAAAGAAAACTGCCAAATAAATCAGGAATTATTACTCATTTGATAATTTCATCATCATTTTTAGAAGTTGGCAATTAAATATAGAATCTACTTCAGGAGATATGAGTGTTGTTTTGGTAACTATTCTTTATTTGACTTATTGTTTTTGCCAATTAGCATGAAATATTTCAAAGGAGCTTAACTTTCACAAATCTGTTGACTTGCAGCTTTGAATACGAGATGAACTCCGCCAAGAATTGTGGCGCGAAATGCATCAAGAACTACGCGACCAAAAACGGGAGATGGAAGAAATAATGAAGTAGTTTATGATGTCCAAGCAACCCAACAATCAAGTCACAATCCTGATTATGACGATGAGAGTTGATATATCTCATGAACTCATTTTGAAAACTCAGACACTTTATGTTTATTTTGGCTTCGTATGTTGGATTGTATATTTTGATTAATACTTTTGAGGTTTATCAATGATGATTTTCACTTTGGTCATTATTTATTTGTTATTGATTTTATGGTGTAGCTAGAACATGATATTGTTTATACAGGTTCAGAGAAAAAAATATAAAATGGTGCTAATACAGATTTTGAATGATTAACAGACGGAGAAATGCCGTCGGAAAATACCCAAAACCCTCAAAGACAATTACCAACGGATTTGCCGTTGGGAAATTTACCCACGGCTAATATCCCTTGGTAAAAATATTTGCGTCTAGGGGTGGCAAATCGTGCGTGTCGGGTCGTTATCGTGTCGACACGATAACTACACGAACACGATAACAGCAAACACGAACACGACCCGTTAAGAAAACCTCAAACACGAACACGAACACGACACGAAATCCTCAGACACGAACACGACACGAACACGACACGAACCCATTAACGACACGAACCAATTCGGGTCAACACGACACGATAACAACACGTACACGAGATGACACGATAACGACTCGATAACAACACGACCTGATAACGGTTAAACCTATTAAAAATGAAAATAATAATAATTAATAATATTAAAATATTATTTGTTAACGGATAACACGAACACGACACGAATACGTATTGTTAACGGATAACACGAATACGACACGAACACGACACGAACACGACACGAACACGACACGAAATTTTCGTGTCCTTAACGGGTCGACCCGATAAGGACACGAACCCAATAAGCTCTGACCCAAACCCATTATTTTCGTGCCGGTTCGTGTCGTGTCAAAAATTGCCAGCCCTATTTGCGTCGAGGCTTTACCTAGGTATACTATCCCTTGGTAATACCATTTTCCAACGGATAAATTATTTTACCCACGGATTTTTCCGTTGGTAATTTTCTTGTTTTTTTGTAGTGTTAAATTATATAGTTATACATACGACGTGTAGTATCACCCATTGAATTAGTAATTCTACCGAAATTGAATATTAGCTAATTATGATTTGATGCTCAATGAAAAGGAAAGATTCGGAAGAGTTAAATGTTTTCACTGAAGAATATGGAAAATATTTCTTTGAATGAAAATGAGTGTGGAAAAATAAAACAATGTGAAAGAACGGAGTAGTCCTCTAATCTCGCATACGAATTTCCAAAGCAATTAATTTTGTGGAAATCAGAGCTCTTTGAGCGTTGAAGAACCCCAGAGAACTATATATGAAAAATGTAATATTAAATAATTTTATTTGATTTTTATTTTCCTTAGTATAACTCATCAATTAAACTAGCTCAAGTAGTCGTCCAACTAACAAATGGAAGTGGATTTATAGGTAATTTTTAATTAATCATAAATACTTACATAAATTAAATTATAATGCTCAGAAAAATAAAAGTTCATGTAAGATTATTAAAAAAAATTCTAAAAAAGTAGCCATCTAAAGTCTAAACTTCACATTTTACAAAATAAAAAGTACTTCAATGCTTGTTTGGGCTTCTATGTTAGAGCCCACACCAACCTTGGGGTTGGCCCAATGGACCCAAGGAAAAATCTGGATTTCAACTATCAACCCAGTTTGATGGTGGTATTTAGTCTCTATTTTTTTTACCAATCCTAGTCCTAAATCGACTTGATTTGATCATGTTATTTCTAATTATTTCCATAAACTTTAATTGATAAAATCATAAAACCTTTAATACATGTGTTAATTTTCTATGACATGTGTTTTCAACCATGAATCAACATTACATGCCATTTCGACTACCAACTCCAATTTGGTTGTGGTACGCAAGTTCAATTTACAGTTTCTAATTTCTGAACCGGTCCTAGTCTAAATCAGCTAGGTTAGATCATGCCATTTCTGATTTTTTTTCAAACTTAAAAATTAGTTGATAATATCATAACCTTTAATGAATTACATTAATTTTCTAGTGAAGATTTTTTCGGCCATGAAACAATATTATGTGTCATATTAATAATCCTTTTGTGGCTAGATTAGATATTTAGACTGGTCGATCTAATGGATTCGACAAGAAGTGTGACTCAAAGTGTGAATCTAAAATAGAGATCTTTGCTCCAAATCTATAACGATAACACTATTAATAGTTTAATTTAATACCGTGGGAGTATTCTCTCTCTAGTCATTCATCCCTATACATTTTTTTTTGTTTTATTCATTGTTTTTCTTTCCTAACTAAATTTTGATTTTGCAAATAAATATTATCATTAATTATCGTGTTAAATTTGTAAAATTAGTTTTAAAGTCAAATTTTTATTATATCAAACTAATTTAAATCTTTGATTTTGACATTTTTGGTGGAACATTGGTGACGATCAATCTCCTCAATCTATATGATATATCTATATGTGACAAATGGAGATATTGGTGATATCGGAAAAGATATTGTTCTTCAATTTTATATGGCATTATTTATTAAGATGAAGACAATTTTATTGATTGGAACCTAAATTATTTTGTCCTAATTCCTTCACTAATTTTATAGGAACAATTTGTGGTGTCAGTGGTGGATCCAGGTGGGGTCGGGAAGCTCCTTTCATCGGCCTCCGACCCTACAACATTCGCATCTCCGACCCAGTGTGAGATGATGAGACTGAGCAGAGAGAAAGGAAGAAAATGAGGGAGGACGACGTCCGGAAAACGGATGCGGCAGGAGGATGTAGTCGAGAAAGAAGAGATGGAGTAAATTGAGAAGAGAGGGAGATGGAAATGGGTTAGTGGCGCATTGGGCGAAGAGAGAAAACTAAAATTTGAAAAGTTTTCTGTATTATCTTCCCTATATTTAAATAAATTAAAAGGCATCAAGAAAGATGTTAGATTAAATTGAGTTATCTAATTGTAGAATGGGCATTCAACTTTTCTTTCTTTCTTAATTAGTACTCCCTCCGTCCCGGGCTACTCGCTCATTTCCTTTTCGGTTCGGAGATTAAGGAATGAGTGTATAGGAAAGTAAAAAATGACGGCTGTAGGTGAAATTTTTTACTAAAAATAGAAAGAGTGCAAGTAACTTGGGACGCCCAAAAAGGAAATAAGTGCGAGTAGTGCGGGACGGAGGGAGTATTAGTTCTCGAAAGTCATTTAAATATATATTCAAATCTAAAATTTCAATTAATGTTAAATACGAGTACTAGTATATTTTCTTATATATCTAAAAATCAACTTATTTAAAATAAGCACATAATACTTTAATAAATATAATATAAAATAAATATTTCTCAATTTCATCTAATTTTAGTTTATATTCTCCCCGTCCTATAAGAATATGCATTATTTCCTTTTAATATGTCCCACAAGAATATGCACTTCCAATTTTGAAAACTTTTTCTCTCTAATGAGGTGAGACTCATTTTCCACTAATAATATTTTAATTACATTTTCTCTCTGCTCTCTTACTTTACCAATTTTGCATTAAAATCCGTGTCGAACCCAAAGTTTATATTCTTTTAGGACGGAAGGAGTAATTAAGTTTTCAACCTTATTATTCATATTAAAATTAGTTTTGAAATTTCAAAATTGGGGATGTTACGAATAAATTATACACTCTTCGTCCCATTAACACATTTTGGGATGGCATGAGATTTTTAATGCACAATTAGTAAAATAGAAGAGATATAAAAATAAAAAGTGATTTAAATATTGTTTGTGGAAAATAAGGCCTACCTCAAAAAAGAGAAAAATAGTTAAAAAAAATAGAAGTGTCTATTTATAGAGCGAACTCTGGCAAAATAGTCTATTTTTATGTGATAGGGTGAATATTTGTCTTAGAATATCGATACTAGTATGAGTTACAGTATTTAAATTAAAATATATTTTTATATAAATAATTATATTAAATATTTCCTATAGGTTCAACCCCATAATATTTAGTTCTTGGATCCGTCATTGTATGGTGTCACATGAAGTTCCATACAGTACGTGATTCTCGTGGACTGGTCGTGCGACTTTGTGCAGTTTAATTATACTTAATTTGGATTTTCTTCGTGGCCACAGTATCAGCCTTTGACTATCGATTTTTAATCTATTTAATAAGTAGTTATCAAATTATTTAATAATCTATATACAAGTATACTCAAATTAGTCAATGCGATAATTTCGAAGTATGAGAGGTGGCCTAGCAAGAGCCGTTATTATTTAAAAGCCTGTGGCAATTGGCATTATCATTCATTGTACAGGAACATATAGAAATGTGTTCAATCTATTTGAATATTTTCTGCTCTTTAACTCTGCCATAACAACCCGTTTAATATGATCGGAACAGAATATATTTATTTTATTTATTATTATTTATAACTACATAGTATATATCTAATATAGACAATACGACAATTTCATATTCTCTGCATCTCAAGTTATTTGACACATAGTCTATTTTGAGTTGTACCACGATACTTAAGTTATCTCTTACGATAATAAAAACTATTCCATTCATCCCAAGTTATTTGACACATAGTCTATTTCGAGTATATTATATTATTTATTTAACTATTAAACATTTTCCTATATGTTTAATCAAATTAATAATTTTTTCGAAATGTATAACGATGATAAGTTGTTTGCAAAATGATCTCAAAGAATGAATGGACAAATTACGTAATCAAGAAGATAAGTGTTATATATAGAATGCAATAACTATGACAACAAATTACATATTCAGAAATATGAACTTTCATAGGAATACAATAAAAGCAAGAGGTTGCTAAATGCCTAAATCCCATACATGAACCCTAATGAATGGAATCTCTCTTTTGTAAGAGTGTCGATACGTTGAATAGACTCATTACTAAGATAGTTTTCATAATCTCCAACTTTCCCTTTTCTGAAGAATGAATTGTACGGCGTTGGAAACCATGTTGTAGATTCCTTAGACTTATTGACATCATAACTGCTTAGCATCTCAAAGCTGCAATTCTTCACAATATCATCAACTTCTTCCTCCTCCTCAAATGGACATCCTAAGAAATCACCCAATTTTTTGACATAGCCATGAGGATCTTCTGACATCCCCTCGAATGTCACAAACATCACGTTTCTTTGGCCTTTTCAAACTCAACTCTCTATAACCAAGCACATGATCATAGTAAGGTCCATTGGGGATAACCCCATCACAAAACTTGTCGGTTGCCTCATCGAGAGACCACGACTGATCTGGTTTCTCCATGTTCCACTTATTCACAAAATGCCAAAAAGAGACGAGGAGATCCTTGGGGTTCCGTGTCAAGTAAATAACCTTACATTGACTGGAATCAAGGGTTTTGGTAAGGTATTGATAAGGTAAGTGTGTGGCAAATAATCGAGGGCCATCCGATGGGGCTGCTAGAGCTGGCGGTTCATCAACCTCTGCAAACAGTTGTGCCTCCAAGAAGGGAACGAGGTCGTGGGGATGTTCGACAGCCAACTTATGTCTGGATGATCGGTTTAGGATGGAGTAGAGGAGAGATTTGAGCCATGTGGTGCCTGATTTAGGATATGTAACCAAGATCACATCATTAGGAAGTGGATTATAATTATTAATCACTCTTTCGTTTTTTTTCACGAATTGAGGTAAAAACCAAAAGCCTCCAATTTGGACGAGATAATCATCTCCCATCCATTTTTCTCTTGGGAGAGATGATAAATCCATGTTTGAATCCATGAAAGGAGAACAAACGATTAGAAAGAGAGAATTAGAGAGGTTGATTGATGATGATGTATTTTTGCAACTATTGTATGCACTATTTATATTGGTGGATGAACATGGAGATAGTATCATCATATACACTCCCTCGAAATCGTATAAAAATTTGTTATAAAATTTCCATATCACTATTTTTCCAATAATATTACTAATAACAAAACTTATTTGTAATATAATATAATTAAATTTTAAATTTAGAGGTAATACGTATATGTATAATTTATATACATTTATCTTTATTCACTCAAATAAAATTTAATATCCGTAACAACAAAATTTTACAAATATTATAATTTTACATAAACATCGTATAAAAACACCTTGCAAAAAGCTTTATTGAATTCAAGTTCCACATAAGACTTTTTGGAATACTTAGACTATCTTCAACCATACTCCAAAAATGAGTTTTGGTGTAGAAATCTTCTCCAACCATACACCAAACTTAAACCCATTTTTATTTTTTTTGTGAAACAACACCAAATATGGTGTTACTACAAAAATTTTGTGAAACAAAAACTAAAAAATGGTGTAAATTTTGAATTTTGTGTAAATGGTTGGAGTAAAACAACTTTTTAGTGTGACGTATACTAAAAAATGGATTTGAGTTTGGTGTAAATGGTTGGTGATAATATAGATGCTGGAATAATAAGTTATACAATCAAGTTTTTGTGAGTTTATTGCTTACATCCCACATCCCACATCGAATGCATGTAAGAAGTGGAGAAACTATGTGGTCTATACAAGGACAAGTGGTCCATGTAGGAAAAAAGTGTGATCAATTTGAATTTTTTGAGTTGGTCCATGTAAGAAGTGGAGAAACTATGATGATCAAATGCAGCCTTTGCATGTACTACTTATATTGGAGGATGATGGCATCGACACTAACTTTTGTTTCACGTACAAAGCTAAGCTATGGGACATCCCATTATCCACAAGTTTGCACATAATCGTATCCCAACCAATAATAATGTGCATCACGATTTCAATAACTTTTTGTTGTGAAACAAAATATTATCATCAATATTTTTGCAATAACTTATCGATGTATTTTTGCAACCATTGTATGCACTACTTATATTGGTGGATGAACATGGAGATAGTATCATCAAATATACTCCCTCGAAATCGTATAAAATTTTGTTATAAAATTTCCATATCACTATTTTTCCAATAATATTACTAATAACAAAACTTATTTGTAATATAATACAATTAAATTTTAAATTTAGAGGTACTATGTACATGTATAATTTTTATATACATTTATCTTTATTCACTCATAAAATTTTATATCCGTAACAACATAATTTTACGAATATAATTTTACATAAACATTGTATAAAAACACCTTGCAAAGAGCTTTATTGAATTAAAGTTCCACATAAGGCTGTTTGGAATACTTAGACTATCTCCAGCCATATTCCAAAATTGAGTTTTGGTGTAGAAATTTTTTTCAACCATACACCAAACTCAAACCCATTTTTGATATTTTTTGTGAAACAACACTAAATATGGTGTTAATGCAAAAATTTTGTGAAAAAAAAAAATTCAAAAATGGTGTAAATTTTGAATTTGGTGTAAATGGTTGGAGTAAAACTAATTTTTGGTGTGACATATACTCAAAAATGGATTTGAGTTTGGTGTAAATGGTTAGAGATGGACATCTGGTTTTAATTGGATGTTGGAATAATAAGTTATACAATCAAAATTTTGTGAGTTTATTGCTTACATCCCACATCCCACATCCCACATGAATGCATGTAAGAAGTGGAGAAACTATGTGGTCAATACAAGGACAAGTGGTCCACGCTATGAAAAATGTGTGATCAATTTGAATTTTTTGAGTTGGTCCATCTAAGAAGTGGAGAAACTATGATGATCAAATGCAACCATTGCATGTACTACTTATATTGGAGGATGATGGCATTGACACTAACATATGTTTCACGTACAAAGCTAAGCTATTGGACATCCCATTATCCACAAGTTTGCACATAATCGTATCTAGGACTGGGTAAAAATACCGAAATACCAAAATACCGCACTTATCGTATCGAAAAAATACCGAAAATACCGGATTTTCGGTATACCGCAATTTTCGATAAGGTATCATACCTTACCGATTTATTTCGGTACGGTAACGGTATGAATTTTCATATACCGAGGTATACCGGGGTATACCGAAAATACGGTATATACCGTAATTTTAGGTATATACCGAAAATATGATATATACCATAATTTTCGGTATATACCGATATCAATATATGCCAAATTATATCAAGTAAATTCATACTTTTACCAAACAAATAAATATTTACATGTAGAAATCAAAGCTTGCCTCATTATAGTTGTCGGGTAATCATGTAAATATAAAATCAAATAAACTCAATTAGGAAAACTTGATATCGTTGAATAAATTAGTTTCAAACAAATATAAGATTTTAGTTAAATTAGTTCCAAACAAATATCGTTGAACGTTATGTGCTTGCATGGAGTTTAATTGTTGCAGTTTTTTATTGAATATGTTTGAGTTTGATTAAATTTCATATTTTTTAACATCCCTGGTGAGGAATGAGTGATCGAGTGATTCTAACAATTGGGAAGTCAAAAGGCTATCTTGACGAACTGACAACTTGACTAGACAGAAGAAGGGAGGGGGAGGAATCTGAGGCTGTAAACGCTTGGATTGACCTTAAACTTGTGGGGATGGCTGCTAGGAAAATACCAGTTTATGCGCTTATGTGTTTTCTTTTCTTTTGTGATTTTTATGTGTTTCGTGTTGTAGTTGTCTAGGTCTAGGAGCCTGTTTTGTTTGTGGAATAGTACTTGGGGGGACCGTGCATTGAAATTCGCCTTATTTCTTTTTCTTGTCTTTCATACTTGAGGACAAGCATGGTTTAAGTGTGAGCAGTTTGATAAGGCTAATTTCATGCATGGGTCTAGGGATTTAATTCGTGATTTTACTGGGGCTAACCCACGTTTTAAGCCAGGTGTGTAAAGGAATTCGCCAGGTCCAAGAAAGAAGACCAAAAAATCACAAGGTCGAGGAACTGGCGATTTAGTGAACGATTATGAAGAGAATTGCTCGACGGAGGAAGCTCTAGAGTTGAAGGGTAGAATAGGGATTTCTACGAAGACTCAAGGGCTATGTCCGCATCTATAAAAGGCAGAAGCATGCAAGCTGGAGGGATCTTCTCGGTGGAAACCTCACCACAGCTTGTTGCCTAGTTCACTTTCCCACACACACACTTGATACTAGTTTGAGGAGATCTCAGTTCACACGTTCGGGTTTCATCTTAGCTTCCGATATGGTGTAACACCGCTCTTGTTAGGAGCGAAGAAACAATTTATTTTCCGCTTTCCGTATTTTACTTACTCTGCCGAGCTTCGTTGTTCGAAGCTCGGTTCTCTGTTTTCACCAAATAGTTTCTGGTTTAAATGCAAGTTTGATTTTCCGTTATGGTGATTGTGTTGATTTCTAGTTTGATTGCTTCGTTTATTGAGATTTTGGTGTTTAAAATTGTCTGAGTTGGATGCGTTTCGCAGCTGTTTTCTGAGTTATTATAGGTTAATGGTCAGATCTGGGAAGTTGGAGTTGGATTGTGGAAGAACTTTGGTTGGATTTGCTGGATTTGTTGGTTGTTGGGTTCGGATGTCTTGGATCCGGAGTGGATCAAGTATTCTGACGTGAATCTGAGTAGTTTCGATCTGATTTTCATGCTTAGTTTACGAGTTTTTCTTTCATTCCGTCTAGTGTACGCAGATCTGATGTGTTTCCGTTTTGTGGCAAGTTTCCGACGACCAAATTTCTATATTCTGTTCGAATCTCGCTTTGTGCTCTGTTTTGTTCATCTGCAAGTTTAATTCGGTTGAGAGGATACATTTCGCTGCGAGCTAGCGTCAGAGTTTGTTATCTGCAGTTTTTTTTCCGTACTTGCCACTTTTGGAATTATGGTCCCCACTTTCAGTTATCTTCTGTTTAGCTAGATTAGGTAGTTGTTTACACTGTCTAGGAAGTGGTTATGTTTCTTGCTGTTGAAGTCTGAATTTACAAGTTTAATATGTCCTAGGTCTAGCATTTACATTTCCTGCTTAGGTCTAGAGTTAGTTTAAAATTCTCAACCCTTTTGCGTGGCAGCAGCCATTTGTTTGTCCAAAGCCTCTGAGCACTACTTTGCGAGTCCATCTCTGTGGGATCGACCCCACTTCCCTATACTAATTCATAGTATTCGGGTTGAGGGATTTATATTATTTTTTGAAAGGGGAGTTGAGAGTGCCCAACGACTGAAGCACTGTATGTTCTCTTGAGTTCCTGGACCCTGTGCTCCAGTGGACTTAAGAAGCATGGTGTCTTGACCGAGCGCTTGCATTGATCAATTTCTGTGCATACGTACGAAAGAGCATCTCTGTTACTTTCATACGCTTTCAAATGGCGCCGTTGCCGGGGATGGATGGCGTACTTTGTGTTAGTGCTTAGAGTAGTTGGTACGAATAATTTTAATTTACTGTTTTTTTTTTCGTTTTCTTTGTAGTGCATGAGCAGGAGCTTCTACCGGAGTAACTCGTCTGGTTGGAAACACGGTCAGTCCGTTTGGAAGATCAAGGATACAGCCTCCACCGTAACTACCAGATCAGGGTTCACGACGGGAGATCCGTTCCCGACTGAGTTTTTGAGTGACGAATCCTGGGAATCTTCAGGACGAAAGGATCCGGAGTCCCCACCAGAATCAGAAACAGAGTCGGAAACAGGGGAGGAAGAGGAAGTTGAGATGGCGCACGTAGCAGACCCAGATCCAGAAATAGGGTCACTAACGGCTCATCTCGATGGAGAGCCAGCGCATGCAATAGTGATGAACCCACGTCAGAAATCTATTGAGATCAAAACGAATGTGTTAGGCGTCTTGCCAACATTTTCTGGGCGAAGGAGTGAATGCCCGTACGAGTTTTTGAACGAGTTTAGCAAGTTGTGTGGCATTCAAAAGAGGCCTAATGATGCGACAGAGGAGGACTATCGCTTGCGCGCGATTCCTTTCACTCTAAAGGGGGAGGCAAATACATGGTTGTTGAGATTACCCCCTGATTCTATCCGCACCTGGAGGGACTTTAAATTGGAATTCCTAGATTACTTCTTTCCATCCAACAAGACGAACGCTCTGAAGAAGGAGATAGTGGAATGCAAGCAGGATTACGATGAGTCATTGAGCCAATACTGGTCAAGGTTCAAGGGATTGCTGGACGCGTGCCCGAATCATCGGATGATAGAGGCGGAGACATACTCTCTGTTTTATGAAGGGGCAACTCCCGAGTCTAAGGATTTGATGAACTCCTCGAGCGGGGGGAATTTTACAAGGAAGAGAGGAAGCGAGGCAAGAGAGATTTTGGGAAGATTAATCGACGCCAAGAAGGCGTATGACAGCACGAGGAATGCTGTGAGAAGAGGCTCTGCGAATGCATTGAGGGAGCTGGAGGATGACAAAGTTGAAGCAAGGATTGATAGGCTGGAGAAAGCCTTGCTGAATGCTATCGAAAGGACTAATACAGCCGCACTAAAGGAAACGGCTAAGATGTTAGGTCCAGGAGATAATCAACTCCAGCAATATTACGGACCTCAGGAAGGTGGTTACCAGGCCCAGGCGAACGCGATGGGAAGTTGGAATCCTGATGGAAGTTGGAACCAAGGAAGACAAAGAGATGCACCCTGGAGAAATCACCCGAACTTTAGATGGTCTGAAAATGAGCAAAGCCAGCCAGCACCCCAATTGAGTATACAGTCCGCACCGCAGCCCGAGAGGCAGGGTAACTGGAGAAATCATGAGGGGCAAGGAAATTGGAATAACCGTAACCAAGGAGATCACTCGACCTGGGGAGACAAGAATCAGAATTATCAAGGGAACTCTTATGTACCACCACATCAAAGGAATGCCAAAGCACCTTATCCAGGTCAAGGAAGTAATTTCAACAACAATCCAGGAGGTCAAGGGCACATTCGCCCAGGCCAAGGAAGTGGAACAATCCAGAATATAGGGCCAGGTCCCAGTCAGCCAAGCTCTAGACCAAGGAACCTTGATGAGATGGTTCACGACCTCGTCAGTTCCCAGCAGCACATTCAGAACAATTTACAGTCGAACAATGATGTGGTCCACAAGCTTCAGGATGCGCAGCAAGAACAGAAGGCAGCAATGGATATGTTGGCCAAACAGTTGTCTCAAATAGCTACTTCCTTGAGTGATATGCGGAGAAACGAGGGCAAGATTCCTGCATCAGTAAGACCACCTGACAGAGCCAATATTAGCCAGATCACACTAAGATCTGGGAAGGAGTACGAAGGGCCGGTCATGAGGTACAGAGAGGTCACGACCCCCATTAAGGATAAGGGAATAGAGGATACAACCACTGAATCAAGGGACTCGGTTGAGAGCAACCCTGCGGTTAGAGATGAACTTCGGGCAGGAGATTTAGAGAAACAGTTGCCCAGGACAATCGAACCCTTTTTCCTAGATCCAGAGCCGGAATTGGTAGAGAACAGAGGAGTTGATAAATCTTCAGCAGGTGAATGTTCCGGAACCGGGAAACGACCAAAACCTTTCCCGAACCGAGGAGAGGCAAAGAAAAAGAGGGATGAGCCAGTGGATCTTATGGATATTTTCGGGAAACTGGAGATAAATCTACCCTTCTTACATGCTTTGAAAATGCCAATTTTCAGCAAATTCATCAAGGAGTTTATAGCTGGGAAGGCTCGACCTAGTGGAAAAATCTTGATATGCGAGAATGTGTCCGCGGTGATTCAGAAGCGGAGGATGCCCTCGAAGTGCAATGACCCGGGTATGTTCACTTTGCCCATTTCTATCGGCGATGTAAAAATTGAGCATGCTATGTGTGACTTGGGAGCATCCATAAATGTGTTACCCCTGTCCATATACAAGAGGTTAGTGGGAGTAGGTATGGTGGATACGAAGGTTGTGATCCAATTGGCGGACAGGTCATGCATCTGCCCTGAATGAGTGCTCGAGAACGTAATAGTCAAGGTACACGACTTCCTGTACCCGGCTGACTTCCATGTGATTAAGATGAGCGATAATGAGTCTGAAGAGTCTGGCGGAGTATTATTGGGGAGACCTTTCTTGCGAACCGCTAAGACTATCATTGATGTCTTTGATGGTACTATCTGTCTCGATTACAATGGGGATAAATATACATTCAGCATAGATGAGGCAATGAAGAAGCCACTTGATGTTGAAAATTTGCATTCCGTAGATGTCATTAACCCCTTGGTCCAGGAATACCTCGAGACTGAATTAATGCAGGGACAGATTGAGAACTCAGAGATGAGTCATGCTGTTGATAGGGAAGTGGCCAGTTGGTGCCAAGCAATGAATACGAGCAAGTTGTCGGATGAAGAGCTAGCAGAAGCAATTCTGGAGTTTTGCACCAAGCCCGAGCTAACCAGATCGAGGGAGACACTTTATGGGGCAAGCAAGGAAGATCTTCCTGGATCGACTAAGGGGACGACGACTGGAGCAGCAGAAAAGAACCCCTTGCCTCAGGAAAAAGATGTTCCCAAGAAGGAGTTGAAAACACTTCCGCCAGGCCTAAAGTATGCTTACCTTGAGGCGAATGAGACTTTTCCGGTGATTATCAACAGCAACTTGATCAAGGAACAGGAAGAGGAGCTGCTGAAAGTCATCCGAAGGAACAAGAACGCTATTGGTTGGACACTTTCTGACTTGGTGGGGATTAGCCCTGATCTGTGCATGCATCACATTCGACTAAATGAAGGAGCGAAACCCTGCAGAGACCCTCAACGCAAATTGAATCCCAATATGAGGGAAGAGGTATTGAAGGAAGTATTGAAGCTGCTATCCCTAGGAATCATTTATTCCATACCAGACAGTGAATGGGTTAGCCAGTACATATGGTACCCAAAAAGTCGGGAATCCAGGTTGTTAGGAATGACAAGAATGAGTTGGTACCGACCAGGCTAGTCACCGGTTGGAGGATGTGCATTGACTACAGAAAATTGAACGAGGCAACCAAGAAAGACCATTTTCCCCTTCCGTTCATCGACCAGATGCTGGAGAGATTAGCAGGCAAGTAATATTTCTGTTTCTTGGACGGATACAGTGGGTATTTCCAAATTTACGTGGACCCCGAGGACCAGGAGAAGACAACTTTCACGTGTCCGTTCGGAACGTATGCATATCGGAGAATGCCGTTTGGCCTTTGCAATGCACCAGGCACTTTTCAACGGTGTATGATGAGTATTTTCTCAGACCTGCTGGAAGATTGCATTGAAATCTTTATGGATGACTTCACTGTATACGGGGATTCATTTGATTCATGTCTGGCGAGCTTGGATGTAGTACTGAAAAGATGTCAAGAGAAGCACTTGGTCTTGAATTTCGAGAAATGCCACTTCATGGTCCCTGAAGGAATTGTCCTAGGGCATGTAGTATCGGAAAAGGGCATACAGGTGGACCAAGCAAAAGTGGACGTGATATCAAAACTGCCCCACCCGACAAATCAAAAGGAGGTAAGAGGATTCCTAGGTCACGCAGGATTCTACAGGAGATTCATAAAGGATTTTGCCAAAATTGCTCAGCCACTCACTCATCTGTTGCACAACGATGTTGAGTTTGTTTTTAATGAGGAGTGCATTAAGGCTTTTCAGCTGCTGAAGGACAGATTAGTATCTGCCCCCATCATCAGAGCACCTGATTGGGGTTTGCCGTTTGAAATCATGTGCGATGCGAGTGACTATGCAGTAGGGGCGGTGCTAGGTCAAAGAGTTGACGGAAAAAGTTACGTGATTTTCTATGCGTCAAAAACGCTAAATTAAGCCCAGAAAAATTATGACACCACGTAGAAGGAAATGTTGGCAGTCGTGTACTCTTTTGAAAAATTCCGACCATATCTGCTCGGGTCAAGGGTGATAGTCTTCACAGATCACGCTGCGATAAAGTACTTACTGGCAAAGAAGGAGTCTAAGCCAAGGTTGATCCGTTGGGTGTTACTGTTACAGGAGTTTAACGGGAAAGTCAGAGACAAGAAGGGAACGGAGAACAAGGTGGCTGATCACTTGAGTCGCATTCACCAAGGTGAGACGGATGAAGCAATACCTGATGCGTTCCCGGAAGAACATCTTTATTATCTTAACGATTCTCCTAGACCTATCGATTTTGAAGAAGTAATGGCAGCGACAGGTCCAGGAGGTGCTGAAAAAGGGAAATGCCAGACGAATGCAGAACCATGGTTCGCTGACCTAGCAAATTACTTGGTCACTAAAGAAGTGCCCAGCTCCGACGAAATTTCCCGGGCCCAGAAGATGAAATTAAAAAGTGAAGCCAAATACTACTTTTGGGACGATCCGTATTTGTGGAAAATGGGAGCTGACCAGGTAATTAGGAGATGCATTCCGGAGTGGGAGCAAAGGGATGTGCTGAATCATTGCCATGCTCTAGCTTGTGGGGGTCACTTTGGACCTAGGAAGACTGCAAGGAAGGTTTTAGACAGTGGTTTCTACTGGCCGACATTACACAAGGATGCATTCGAATTCTGCCAGAATTGCGAAAGGTGTCAGCAGACCGGAGGAATTTCTAGAAGGGACGAAATGCCACAAGTCCCGGTGATTGTTTGTGAGATTTTCGATGTTTGGGGTATGGACTTTATGGGTCCATTTCCATCTTCATATGGGAATACATACATACTTGTGGCGGTGGACTACGTTTCGAAATGGATAGAGGCAAAAGCTACGACCTCCTGCGAAGCTGTAGAAGTAGCCAAATTTCTGCGATCTAACATTTTCAACAGGTACGGAATCCCTAGGGCTGTCATCTCAGACCAAGGAACCCATTTTAAGAACCGTACAATAGAGGCTCTCATGAAGAAATACGGAGTCCACCATAGGTTGTCTACACCTTATCATCCTCAGTCCAACGGCCAGGCAGAAATATCAAATAGGGAGATAAAGGCCATTCTCGAAAAAACGGTGAACCCGTCTAGGAAGGATTGGAGTAAGAGACTGGATGATGCATTATGGGCTTATAGGACAGCTTATAAGACACCTATTGGTATGTCACCATATAGGTTGGTATTCGGAAAAATGTGCCACTTGCCCGTGGGAATCGAACACAGAGCATACTGGGCGGTCAAAGAGATCAACATGAACCCGCAGGCTTGTGAAGAAGAGAGAAAGATGCAGCTCCAGGAACTGGAAGAGTTACGGCTTGAGTCTTATGAATCTGCCATGTGGTATAAGGAAAAAACTAAGCTTTGGCATGATAAAAATCTCCGGGGCAAGGAACTCAGGGTAGGACAGAAAGTCCTTTTGTTTCAATCCAAGCTCAAGTTGATGCCTGGAAAGTTAAAGTCTAAATGGATTGGGCCTTACATCATCGTGGGACTTCGAGCAAACGGAGCAGTTGAAATCCAGGGAAGTGCACCAAATTCCATACCCTTTCTTGTCAATGGACATAGGATAAAGGTCTTTAGGGATAGCTCGGAGTTGTGTGTAGTGGACGAAGTGCCACTACGCGCACTCTTTGATATCACCTAACCAGTCTAGGAAGGAAGTGTTCTTAGAATATCTCCTGGGTCTAGCACTTAAAAGTTTGACCATACCCTGATCCAGAAAATTTTGAGAACACTTAAAAACAAATTTTGTAAATATTTAATTGCTTTCTTTTAAAAAAAAAAAAATTTTCAAAAATATTTTCGAAACACCAGACCCATCGGGAATGATTTTGATGCTGTCATATCCTAGGCCCGGGGAGTTTGGCGTTTCATTCTTTTTAGTTTGATGTTTTCTTTTAGTGTGTTTTGGCAGTAGGGATTTACTTGAGCAAGGAATTGTGGGGTAAAGGAGTTTTGGAGGGAATTGGCACCGGTTCGGATTTCACATGGCACTTTATGGGGAGGCGTACGGTCGCTAGCGTCACCACCTGCCACCGCCTGCAAAAGAAAGATGTCCTCTCCCATGCCTACACTATAATCGGTTTTGGCATTCTTATCTTCTCTTTACTCATTCTCTCTCCAAATATTCTCTCTCTCAAATCAAAAAACCCCAAATTTCGCTCTCTCTCTTTCTAACCCTAATCTGCAATTTTCGCACAAATTTCTTTTCAAAAATTTCTGCAGAATACCATGGATAACAAACAAGAAGCTAGCAGCGCCTCTGGATCCGCCGAGAAGAGTGCGGCGGAGTTTATGAATGAACTATTTCAGAAGTTCGGAGGGGCCGATAAAGCGATGCAGGCGTTCGCGATGTTCGCAATGGGACAAACCATGCCAGCCGGTCCAACAACCACCGTGACACAACCGGAAGCTGTCGAGACACCGCCCACTGCTGTACAAGAAACCGCACCGGAGGCTGCTACCATTATTCCAGAAGAAACCACCTCTGCACAGGACACAGTCCCAGAAACCACCACCAGGCCGGAGGACATTACAGTACCCGCCGTTCCAGAACCTTCCATTGCGGAAATTCGCGAAGTAGAGACAGATCTGGCCGCGGGACTGAATTTATTGGCCGTAAGTGAACCCAGGTTAGTTTCTGCTTCTCAGAGGGAAATCCCCTTTTTAAAGGATGGAGGTGATGATATTTCTGCTGTGGGCTTAGTGGAGAGTGTTGTTGAGGGGGTAAATGTTCTTGTGGCGGTAGTTGAGGACACCGCTATCACTGTTAGTAAGGATGTTGAGGGGGGAACCCCTGTTCTGGAGGCGTCTGTTGAGAAAGATGCCGTTGTTGATGGTGATGATGTTCAAGTGGGCGAAGCCGCCCTAATTTCTGAGAAGGATGTGGAAGGGGAAACCCTAGAAGTAGTTGAGGGCGATGAAGCCCAAATTGCTGAGGAAGATGTTGTTGCGGGAAGGACTCCCGACAAGTCTGTGGGCACTGATGCCCAACCTGAAGGAAATCTTAAGGGGTTGGAAACCCCTGTTTATATCGCGGGGGCAACCCCATTATTAGCAGAGGAAGGTGGAGCACTCGATTCTGAGGATGCTCAAGAAACTGTTGATGCAGGACTCAACATGATAGTGGATCTAACTGAGGTCCCTGAGGAGGCCGATTCGCAGCTAAATCTAAGGGGAACAAGGAGACGGACACGTCGAAGTATACTTGATGACATTGACGAATCCGCACAACAAAAGGATAAGGAAACGCTGGACCTAGCGACAGCCGTGTCTGAGCAGGAAGACTCTCCCAGACCGAGTGGTAGGGAGAGTGAAGAGGAAGGGCGCCGCGCGACGGCTAAGAAGAGGAAAGGGAAACAAATTGCTTTCTCCTCGACCAAGAAGGCGAGGGGGAAATCTACTGAATCTCCACTTCCTCCACCCGCCAAGGTACCATACGCCACAGAGCCCGAGAGTCCTGCCAGGTCCAGTGATTCAGAGGAGGAGCAAGAAGAAGATGTTCTGAACTTTGAGCCGACGGAAATTTGGGTTACAAGGGAGCTGCTAGACGATATGAGAAAATTTGACGATCCAAAACGTGTGGCCGTATACAAGGAAAAGAGTGAGGGAAAGGTTGCGAAGTCCAGTAAGATGTACCACCCGGCGGAGCTCAAACATATTAGCTCTAACGATGAGTTCAGGGGGTTTATAGATGCAATCGGTTTTGATTGGTTACTAAAGCACAGCACTTTCGAAGTTCCAGTCGACGCGGCCCGTGAATTCTTTTCCACATTCCGGTTCAAATCCACTGCCGACTTGGATACGGAATCCATAACTTTCAGGCTTTTTAATGAAAAACATAGGATGAGTATCCGGGAGTGGACCTTGCGGATGGGCTTGCTAACGAGAACAGAAGATGATGAGGGCCTGTGGAACGACAGAATGGTTGGTCCGCCGTAGTTGACGCCAGGATTTCAGGCACAAGGCGCGTGGGAGTTCTTGACTCACTCAAGAGTGGGTCAATTTAAAACAAGTTTTTCGAAGGCACACCATATAGAGAATCGGGTCCTGCGATTCGCCCAAACTTTTGTCAGCTACAACTTGATGGGCACTGCCAACAACGCCCTGACGACCGCCGACCTATATTTTACGTGGTGCATGGCTACAGGAGTACGAGTTCATCTGGGTTATTGGTTAGCCCAGGCCTGCCATCAAGTCACCTCCAACCCGTCCAGGCATCTGTACACGTGCCATCTTCTCGGGGCCTATTTGCAGCACAACGTTGTAATCAAAATCAGCAAGGCCTGCCGTGAAGTAAAAATGTGCTCAGCTCCGGAAGTCTTCAATTTCGACTTCTTTTTCAACAAGGGGTTGTTGATCGCCCGAGGGAAGGAGGTGTGTTTTTATGAGGTCGGTAAGTCAGAGGCACAAATTAAGCAGGAACCCGATGGTGTGGAGGTAAAGGATCAAGCCGCTGAGGACGAAGTCAGGCTAATGGTTCAGGGAGTGCAGAAAGAAGTTGAGGAGGTAAGGAAAGGAATCGACGGGGTACGCAAGGAAATGACCGAGATCCGAAGGGAATTCGGAAGAAGCAATGGCGGAGGCCTCACACCACCCCCTCTTCTGCTAGACCCGTGATCCTGAGAACAGCCATACCCCGACCCACTGATGACAGACCAGAGAAGCCGGAGATGCCGGCCAGTAAGAAAGCAAAGGTGACCCAGCCGACGGTGCCACCAAAGTTTGGCTCCCGCGGGGGCCAAACACCGAATTGAATTTCCCCTCAAACCCAAGTAACTTTTTCTTTTCTTTTCTTTCAAAGTGCTTTCGTTTTTATTTCTGTTTATACCTGCCAGCATGCTAGGTTCTGTATATACGTGTTGAACCCTTCCACACTTAGCCCAATCTTTGGTCTAAGTGTGAGAAGGGGTTGTATGTCACAACATGTTTCGTGTTGTATGTTGTCCCTTCTCCCACTCAGCCCAATGCTTGGTCTGAGTGTGAGAAGTTTGTGTTTTGTTGTGTTCGTTTCATGTCGCCACTAACTGTCCTGTTTTCCACTTCATTGGGATTGCTTGGGGTCAAGCATGGATGAAGTGGGAGGGGGGGAAACAGTTAGTGTAGTTAGTGTCTTGTACATATTCTGTTAGGCCTAGGAGTTTGCAGTTTTTTTTTTTAGGTTCTGTGTTTGCATAACTGGTATAATAAATAGCAAAAGCCCCTTAGGAGAGTAATTGAAGAGAAAATACATGCTAATTTGTGAATCCTTTTCTCTTAATAAATCAAAGTCAGTTGGATGAAGTAAGAACGATAGAGGATGCCTTAGATAACCTAGTTGTGCAGCCCTACTATAAAAGTGAGTTATAAGCCAAAACACTTTGAGCTAACATGTATAAAAAGGGGGCCGCCACTGGATGTTTAGGGAGAAGAGTCCGAAGGAGAAAAAATTGGGAATAGGGTTCTGGAGGTATAAGCTGGACGAAGTCCAGGAAAAGGAGGTATAAGCTGGACGAAGTCCAGGAAAAGGAGGTATAAGCTGGACGAAGTCCAGAGAAAAAAAAAAAAAAAAAAAAATTTAAGGGGCAGGAAGCAGTAGTAACCTGACCCAGGAAATAAAAGTAAAAGGAGGATTGTAGGAAGGAGAAACTCTCATAACCCGACGCATCAGTGGTGTAACTTTAACTTAAGAGCGAATCGATCCTAACATCCCTGGTGAGGAATGAGTGATCGAGTGATTCTAACAATTGGGAAGTCAAAAGGCTATCTTGACGAACTGACAACTTGACTAGACAGAAGAAGGGAGGGGGAGGAATCTGAGGCTGTAAACGCTTGGATTGACCTTAAACTTGTGGGGATGGCTGCTAGGAAAATACCAGTTTATGCGCTTATGTGTTTTCTTTTCTTTTGTGATTTTTATGTGTTTCGTGTTGTAGTTGTCTAGGTCTAGGAGCCTGTTTTGTTTGTGGAATAGTACTTGGGGGGACCGTGCATTGAAATTCGCCTTATTTCTTTTTCTTGTCTTTCATACTTGAGGACAAGCATGGTTTAAGTGTGAGCAGTTTGATAAGGCTAATTTCATGCATGGGTCTAGGGATTTAATTCGTGATTTTACTGGGGCTAACCCACGTTTTAAGCCAGGTGTGTAAAGGAATTCGCCAGGTCCAAGAAAGAAGACCAAAAAATCACAAGGTCGAGGAACTGGCGATTTAGTGAACGATTATGAAGAGAATTGCTCGACGGAGGAAGCTCTAGAGTTGAAGGGTAGAATAGGGATTTCTACGAAGACTCAAGGGCTATGTCCGCATCTATAAAAGGCAGAAGCATGCAAGCTGGAGGGATCTTCTCGGTGGAAACCTCACCACAGCTTGTTGCCTAGTTCACTTTCCCACACACACACTTGATACTAGTTTGAGGAGATCTCAGTTCACACGTTCGGGTTTCATCTTAGCTTCCGATATGGTGTAACACCGCTCTTGTTAGGAGCGAAGAAACAATTTATTTCCGCTTTCCGTATTTTACTTACTCTGCCGAGCTTCGTTGTTCGAAGCTCGGTTCTCTGTTTTCACCAAATAGTTTCTGGTTTAAATGCAAGTTTGATTTTCCGTTATGGTGATTGTGTTGATTTCTAGTTTGATTGCTTCGTTTATTGAGATTTTGGTGTTTAAAATTGTCTGAGTTGGATGCGTTTCGCAGCTGTTTTCTGAGTTATTATAGGTTAATGGTCAGATCTGGGAAGTTGGAGTTGGATTGTGGAAGAACTTTGGTTGGATTTGCTGGATTTGTTGGTTGTTGGGTTCGGATGTCTTGGATCCGGAGTGGATCAAGTATTCTGACGTGAATCTGAGTAGTTTCGATCTGATTTTCATGCTTAGTTTACGAGTTTTTCTTTCATTCCGTCTAGTGTACGCAGATCTGATGTGTTTCCGTTTTGTGGCAAGTTTCCGACGACCAAATTTCTATATTCTGTTCGAATCTCGCTTTGTGCTCTGTTTTGTTCATCTGCAAGTTTAATTCGGTTGAGAGGATACATTTCGCTGCGAGCTAGCGTCAGAGTTTGTTATCTGCAGTTTTTTTTTCCGTACTTGCCACTTTTGGAATTATGGTCCCCACTTTCAGTTATCTTCTGTTTAGCTAGATTAGGTAGTTGTTTACACTGTCTAGGAAGTGGTTATGTTTCTTGCTGTTGAAGTCTGAATTTACAAGTTTAATATGTCCTAGGTCTAGCATTTACATTTCCTGCCTAGGTCTAGAGTTAGTTTAAAATTCTCAACCCTTTTGCGTGGCAGCAACCATTTGTTTGTCCAAAGCCTCTGAGCACTACTTTGCGAGTCCATCTCTGTGGGATCGACCCCACTTCCCTATACTAATTCATAGTATTCGGGTTGAGGGATTTATATTATTTTTTGAAAGGGGAGTTGAGAGTGCCCAACGACTGAAGCACTGTATGTTCTCTTGAGTTCCTGGACCCTGTGCTCCAGTGGACTTAAGAAGCATGGTGTCTTGACCGAGCGCTTGCATTGATCAATTTCTGTGCATACGTACGAAAGAGCATCTCTGTTACTTTCATACGCTTTCAGTATAACACTATTAATTTTCATTTAAAAACCCCCCTTTTGACCGTTTTTTTAAAAATCTTACTTCACATGTATATCACGAAATTACTGATGCAGGCATCTGATCTTTATATTATTATTATTTATAGTAAATATTTTTTAAAAAAATATTGCACTATGTTGATATGAGTGCGATAAAATCCAATGAGTCACCCAACAAGAACAAACTAAATTGCATTGTTTTAATATATATGATTGTGTAGCTAATTTAAGTCCAATATACTACATAAATATGTATTAATTCATCGATGACTAGTTTGCTAAAACAATTATTATTATTATTATTATTATTATTATTATTATTATTATTATTATTATTATTATTATTATTATTATTATTATTATTATTATTATTATTATTATTATTATTATTATTATTATTATTATTATTATTATTATTATTATTATTATTATTATTATTATTATTATTATTATTATTTTGTTTTGTTTTTTTATTGTAAATTACCGAACAATTAATGAGAACAAGGAGTGCTCGCTATTAGTCTCGTCGCTAATTTGTTGGCGCTGCTAACTTGTTTTTTGAAGACAACTTACAAATATTAGTACTTACTATAGAATATTGTAGTGCTCGGTAATGATATGTAAGTTTTTATTAAATAAATCCCCCAGCACTTCCATACTCGTTATTACTCTTATTGAACTAATAATTAATGGAGATACTTAGGTAAATTTTTGGCCCAAAAATAAGTGGTAAAATTTAACATAATAACTTACCGATTGTGCGGGCGATTTAATATTTTTTATAAATAATTCGTTAATAAGCAATTTGTGCTATTTATTTAACTCTTGTTCTTGGTAAAATCAACTTACCTTGCAAATATATTTTTACGTTAAAATTATTTTGTATTTAATTATACTATTAATTTATGTTATTTACTATAACTGAAAGCGTGGTAAACATTCAAATAATTATTTATCTAAAATATTAGATCTATCTATTCTGTCCACATCTACACTACAAATCTCGCGCGCAAAATTCTAGTCCTATGCGTGCGGATCGAACCAGGAATAACCTATGTCCGATGAGAAGACCGCCTCCGCCGTCGTCCAAATTTATACTTTCCTCCGGCTGTATCTGCAGAGAGAACTTTCGATGAGAATGGTGGTAGTTGTGGGGAAAAAAATTGTGGGAAGATTCAAATTTATAGTTTCCTTTGGCGTCTGTTCAGTTTCCCCCTAAAAATCATTTCCCCCCCTTTTTACCGGCACGTGCCGGTTTCCCGTTTTTTACCTTTATTAAAAAAATTTACTAGAAACTGCTAATTAAAATTTGAACCCCAAACTAAATGGATCAAGCGGGTAGTGTTACTCCAGAATTTCCTCACAGAATGGCTCCACCCAGTCAGTTTGCTAATTCGAAAATATTTTTGAGATTAGAATTTTTTTCTGTGTTTTGGATTTTCTTTAAGAACGGTTTAACAAAAACTATATTTACACATATTTACAAAACCTGCAAACATCCTAGGGATTCACTTGATCCGTTCGTTGATCAACATACTCATTCTGACTGATCAAGCAGATCTCTCAGGATATTTATCAACTGATCCGTTTAGGCAAGAACACAGAATTTGCACAATGGAATTTCTGCCACTGTGCATAATTCCGAATCGTCCCTAAAAAGCTTTACTCGATGACCATTAACCAAGAAAGAGTTAGAGTTTGAGTCGCTTCCCTGAAGTTCCACAACTCCATTTACTCGGATGGCAACAATGGTGTATGGGCCGACCCATTTGGACTTGAGCTTCCCTGGCATTAACTTCAATCTGGATTGGAAAAGTAGTACTTTCTGCCCCACTCGTAACTCCTTGGTCCACAGTTTTTTATCGTTCCAAAATTTGGTTCTCTCTTTGTACCACATGACTGAATCAAAGGAGTCCACATGGCTTCCTTCCCTATTCACAATCCTTGGCCTTCATATTCATCTATTTTACAACCCAGTAAGCTTTGTGCTCAACTTCGACCGGTAGGTAACACATATTTCCAAAAACCAGCCTGTAGGGCGACATCCCAATTGGTGTCTTGTAAGCAGTCTTGTATGCCCAGAGAGTGTCCTCTAACCTCTTACTCCAATCTGTCCTCGATGGATTCAATGTCTTCTCCAAAATGCTCTTGATTCTCGGTTTGATATCTCAGCTTGCCTATTGCTCTACGGATGATATGGGGTGGACAGGCGATGGTGAACTCCATATTTTCTCATGAGAGCCTCCATGGTGCGATTGCAGAAGTGGGTCCCCTGGTCAGAGATGATCGCTCTGGGAACCCCGTACCTGCTGAAGATATTAGATTTCAAAAACTTTGTAACTTCCTTTGCATCGCATGTGGTGGTTGCCTTTGCTTCAATCCACTTTGACACATAGTCCACAACAACCAAAATGTAAGAGTTCCCATATGACGACGGAAAAGGCCCATAAAATCCATCCTCCATACATCAAACATTTCGCAGACCACTATGGGTACTTGCGGCATCTCATCTCGAGCAGAATTTCCTCCAGTCAGCTGGCAGCGGCTGCACCTCATACAGAACTCGTAGGCATCCTTATGTAGAGTCTTCTAATAGTAACCGTTGTCCAATACTTTTCGGGCTGTCTTCTTCGGGCCAAAGTTCCTTCCGCATGCAAGAGAGTGACAATGAATCAACACATTCTCCTACTCCCATTCTGGAATGCATCGTCGAATAACCTGATCTGTCCCCATCTTCCAGAGGTATGGTTCATCCCAGAAATAGTACTTCGCCTCACTTTTAATTCTCAACCTCTGAGCTCGAGTGACATCTGGAGAAGACGGTAATTCTCCCGTCACTAAGTAATTTGCAAAAATCAGCGAACCACGACTCACTTTTTAACCACTTCATTCGCAAACTGATCAAGTCAGCCGATGCCAAGATACAATACAAGTGCTCTTCAGGAAAGGCATCCGGGATAGCCTCCTCATCCTCCCCTTTGGCTATCCTGCTCAAGTGATCTGCGACCTTGTTTTCCGTTCCTGCTTTATCATTTGCCTCGCAATTGAACTCCTGTAGCTATAATACCCAACAGATCAACCTGGGTTTAGACTCCTTCTTCGCGAACAAGTACTTGATAGTTGCGTGGTCAGTAAAAACAATGACCTTCGACTCAAGGAGGTAAGGACGGAATTTCTCAAAGGAGTAAACAATGGCAAGCATATTTTTCTCGGTTGTATCGTAATTCTTTTGGGCCTGGTTTAGAGTTTTTGAGGCATAGAATATAACATAACTCTTTCCATCAATCCTCTGGCCCAAAACAGCTCCTACTACAAAGTCGCTTGCATCACACATCACCTCGAAGGGGTGATTCCAGTTAGGTGCTCGTATAATCAGGGCAGATATCGGCCTGTCCTTGAGTAACTGAAAAGCTTCCTTGCATTTGTCATCAAACTCGAAATCAACATCATTTTTGAGAAGTCTTGTCAAAGGTTGGGCAATCTTGGCGAAATCCCTTATGAACCTTCTATAGAAATCGGCGTGACCAAGAAATCCTAATATTTCCTTCTGATTTGTCAGAAATGGGAGCTTGGAAATCACATCCACCTTCGCTTGATCTACCTCGATGCCCCTCTCTGATACCACATGTCCAAGAACAATCCCCTCTGTGACCATGAAGTGGCAGTTTTCGAAGTTAAGAACCAAGTTCTTTTTCTGGCATATCTCCAACACAACGTCTAAATGATGCAAACATGATTCAAAAGAATCACCGTATACCGTGAAGTCATCCATAAATATCTCGATGCACTCTTCTAGTAGATCTGAAAATATACTCATCATACACCTTTGAAAGGTGTCCGGAGCATTACACAATCTGAATGGCATTCTTCGGTAAGCATACGTGCCAAACGGGAATAAAGGTCGTCTTGTCCTGATCTTCTAGGTCAACATATATCTGGAAATAACCACTGTACCCATCTAGGAAATAAAAATACTGTTTCCCAACTAACCTTTCCAGCATTTGATCAATGAACGAGAGAGGGAAATGATCCTTGCGTGTAGCAGTGTTGAGCTTATGCACATTCGCCACCCGGTCACCAATCTTGTAGGCACCAGATCGTTCCTGTCATTTGTAACCACTTGAATCCCTGATTTCTTTAGGACCATGTGCAATGGACTCACCCACTCACTATCTGGGATCGAGTATATAATTCCTAGGGACAGTAGCTTAAGAACTTCCATTAGTACTTTTTCTCGAATGTTTGGATTCAGTTTCCTCTGCGGATCTCTATGTGCTTTGGCACCTTCTTCCGAACGTATGTGGTGCATGTACAGATCTGGACTTACTCCCACCAAATCTGATAGAGTCCATCCGATAGCTTTCTTATTTCTTCCCAAGACTTCCAGTAATTTCTCCTCTTGCCCCTTGGTCAGACTACTATTGATAATCACAGACAATGTCTCCTATTCTCCCATGTAAGCATACTTCAGACATGGGGGTAATGTCTTCAACTCCTTCTTGGGTGGGCTTGCTTCCAGAGGCAATGGGTTCTTTTCCGTATCCTTCGCAGCCAGATCTCCTTGTTCCGGTAACTTTTCCAAACTGGCCAGTTGGGCAGAGCCACTTGATCTAGCAGATCTCGGTTTCTGGCAAAACTCCATTATGGCCTCATTAATCTCATGATCAGTACAACCTTGCACCACCCAATGACTTCTTTCTCAACCGAGTTGCTCAATTCCGATTCTACAATCTGTTCCTACAGTAGTTCTGTCTCAAGATATTCTTAGACTAAAGGGTTAATTACATCCAAGGAATGCAGATTTTAAATATCCATAGGCTTCCTCATGGCTTCGTCAATATTAAAGGTAAACTTCTCCCCGTGGTTGTCCAAGTGGATTGTGCCATCACACACATCAATGATGATTTTGGTCGTCCTAAAAAATGGCCTTCCAAGTAATACACCACTTGACTCCGCAGATTCATATTCATTCATAAGAATTACATGAAAATCTGCAAGCTAGAGAAAGTCATGCACCTTGACGATCACATTTTCTAGCACTCCCTCTGGACTAATGCATGATCTATCTGCCAACTGGATCACCACTTTTGTCTCCACCAATCTGGCCCTAGTCAATCTCTTGTACACCAAAAATGGTAGCACATTGATCGAGGCTCCCAAGTCACACATTGCATGTTCGATCCTTACATCTCCAATAACGATTGGTAGGGTGAACATCCCTGGGTCAGTTCTTTTAGAAGGTATCTTCCTCTTTTGGATCACGACTGTGACATTCTCGCCAATCACTATCTTCCCGTTAGCCTTAGCTTTTCCAGCTATAAAGTCTTTGATAAATCGGCTGAACGGGGGAAGCTTTAATGCTTGCAGAAAAGGCAAATTAATCTCTAGCTTGCCAAAGATCTCCATGAAGTCTATTGAATCCTCTTTCTTCTTTCTCGCTTCCTCTCGGTAAGGGAACGGTTTCACTAGTTTGACTGGATCAATGGGGACTTCGTTGGAAGCTTCCCCTGCATCTTCCTTCTTTTTCTCAACCATCTCCCCAGCCTCTGGATCATGATAAAATGGTTCGACCATTTGGGGCACTGGATTTCTCAGGTCGTCCAGAGGAATTTCTTCTTTCCTCACTGCTCTATCATTCCCTTAGATCAGTTTGCCCCTCTCTTCGTTTGCCTTCTGGGATGGTCCACTATAATCTCTCCCAGACCTCAGAGTGATCTGACTGATGTTTGCCTTATCCAACATCCTGACTGTAGCTGGGAGTTTCCCGTCATTCCCACGCATCTCATTCAACATCGTGGCTAATTGGGACAGTCGCTTTGTCAGCATGTCCATGATGCCTTTTTGTTCTTGCTGAGCATCTTGCAGTCGGTGCACCACATCATTGTTGGCTTGCGTGTTACCTTGGAGATGCTGCTGAGAGTTGAGCAGATCTCCGACTAAATCATCGATGTGCTTCGGATGCCTAGAGAACGACTGATTGGAGTTTGACCCTAGATACTGATTAGATCTCGAATCTTGGTATTGGTTGGATCCTGATCCTTGGTTAGAATTGAAATTCCTTTGTGGCCCCTGGTTGGGATTATGGTGGTTGCTTGGTCCTTGATTCCCATGATGCTAGTTCTGCGGGCAGAAGTTATTCCCCTGGTATCCACGCTGGTGTGGGGGAACGTATGAAACCGCTTGATTGTTCTGATTCTTGTTCTGCCAATTCTGCTGGTTCCCTTGATTTCTGTTGTTCCAGTTGTTCGGCCCATCTTGATTCCTATTCTGTCACGATGGTTGCGCCTTCGGTTGCTGCTGATAACTTGGTGGCTGTTGAGGTGGAAGATTCAGGTTGGTGTCAATCCACCTAAAATTGGGGTGATCTCTCCATGGAGCATCCCTCTGCTTCCCGGGATTCCAATTACCATTTTGATTCCAGCTTCCTACCGCATTCACCTGAACGAGATACCATAGTACGGGTAGATTTCCGCGGGCCCCGCCACTACTTTAGCTTTCTCAACAGGAGCGGGCTGGTTATTCTTCTCCAATGCATTCAAGATCGCCTTTTCCAGTTTATCAATTCAGGCCTCCATTTTATCCTCACTTTGTTGTTCGTTAGTTGCATTGGTCGGCACCCGTCTAAGTATCGTTGTGCGCGGATTGTCATAGGCTTTCTTGGCTTTAATTAATATGTCCACAATCTTCTTGGTCTCGCTCACCCGCAGTTTAGAAAAATCCCCACCACTTGAGGAATTCACCAGATCTTTGCTCTCGAGTGTCCTTCCCTCATAGAAGTTGTTGTAAATTTCTGCCTCCACCATATGATTATTCAGGCAGGCATCCAGCATTCCTTTAAATCTACTCCAATACTGGCTCAGTGTCTCGTCACTCTCCTGATGGGCTCCTTGTATCTCCCTTTTCAGCGCATTCGTCTTTATGGCTGGAAAGAAATAGTCCAGGAATGCAGATCTGAAGTTAGCCCATGATCTGATGGAGTTAGGGGGCAACCTCATAAACCATGTATTTGTCTCCCCTTTCAGTGCGAACGACAGAGCTCGCAAGCGGTATTCCTCCTCGCTTGATCTATTTGGTCGCTTCTGTATCCAGCAGAGCTTGCAAAACTCGTGCAAGAACTCGTAGGGGTTGTCAATCTTCCTCCCGTAGAAATGGGGCATGACGACCAACACATTATTCTTCACCTCAATTCCGGACTGTCCTGGAGTTACCACAATTGCTTGGGCTGGCTCACCATTCAAATGAGCATTTAAGGATCCAATTTCGGGGTCATCATCCTGTATGGCAGCCATCATCATTGGTTTTTCCTCTGTAGAGAATTCTTCTTTGCACTCAGCTAGTGAGGCTTGATCTTCCTCACTTTCTGAACTCGAACGAGATGGTCCTACTGTAGTCAACCCTGATCTAGTGGTGACAGGGTTTGCTGCTTCCCTGATCCGCCAGTTAGACTCGGTGTCCCTCCAGTTGATAGGACTATTCCAGCGTCCAAACTTTGAGCCTCTGATCATAAACTGCAAAAAAAATAAAATAGAAAGAAATTAAAACTATATACACCAAGATATCTCAAACACATGCATATAAAACGCCATTCATTCCCGGCAACAGCGCCATTTGAAAGCTCGTGATTGGATTGTTTTCTCGTCACTAGTATGTACGCAATACAAAATGATCAAGTTGAAACAAACACAAACTGAGCCAGAGAGAATCGGCAAACTGATCCAGACGACCCCTAGAGACTATCTACGTGCCGTTGGTTGCGCTAACCAGAACGAGAACTACTTTCAAAGAACCTTAACCCGCGATACTATGAATTAGTAAAGGAAAGTAAGGTGATCCCACAGAGAAGAAGGTGTCTCGGCACGTGTGGTTGACATTTTGGAATGGCTGCTGGTCTGCTGCCACGCTTTAAAACTGGGTTAAGTTTTATCTACTTGACTGAATGAACGAAAGAGAACCAAATGTAACTGATCAACTGGATTAAACTAAAAAATAACATGATAGAACTATTACTACTTCTAATTGATGTCAAACCTCAACCCTTCTGACGTATATTCTTATAGTAAATAAATTCATAAATTTAAAAACTTTAACCGACAGGTCAAAAAACACTAATATCAAATACATTAAAAAAATAACATATATCTATATCATTGATATCTTGCTCCTGAAAAATACTAGTGGTTTATATGAGCCACAACTCAGTGTATAAATTTCACCTTTAATTTCACATTACAATTATCAAACAAATTCTCTAACCAACACATATAACCATAAGCATTAAATATCATAAATAATTTCACATCCATATGCATATGTCTATCTGTCTAGTTTATTATTTTATGACAAATCAAGCCAGGTATCTGTCCGAGATTTTCAATATGCCAATATGATTTGACCCACTGTGATTGAACGGTAGATCCCAATATGAATTGACCCGAAGGTCCCACAGTGATTGACACGAAGGTCTCAATATGTCCATTGTTTTGGTTAAATTACTTGCACACCAAATGATCTAACCTTCCCGGAGCGGCACGACTCCCCTTCCTACCTCCGTTGTAACTTGCAAATGCTCTTAAGGTCTTGAACATAATATATCACCCCACATGAATAATTTTATCATCTATACCCTGATTTGGTTAATTAAATCTATAACACTATTAATTTTAATTTAAAATCCCTCCTTTTTACCGTTTTTTTTATTTTACTTCATATGTATTTCACGAAATTACTAATGCTGGCATCTTATTATTATTATTATTATTATTATTATTATTATTATTATTATTATTATTATTAGTAAATATTTTTGTAATGAATATTGCACTATGTTGATATGACTGCGTTAAAATCGAATGTCTCACCCAACAAGAACAAACTAAATTGCGTTGTTTTCATTATATATGATGATGCTCATAGCTAATTTAAGTCCTATATACATATGTATTAATTCTTTGATGACTAGTCTGCTAAAATCGAATTACCCAACATTTATTATTATTATTATTATTATTATTATTAATTCTTTGATTTGTTTTTTTTTTAATTTTAAATTACCAAACAATTAATGAGAACAAGGAGTGCTCGCTATTAGTCTCGTCGCTAATTTGTTAGTGCTGCTAACTTATTTTTTTTAAAGACAACTTAATAGTACTTACAATAGAATATTGTGGTGCTCGGTAATTATATGTAAGTTTTTATTAAATAAATATCCGAGCACTTCCATACTCGTTATTACTTTATTGAACTAATTCTTAGGTAAATTTGTGGCAAAAAATAAGTGGTAAAATTTAATACTCCTTCCGTTGCATAGTAATTGTCACTCTTTTTCATTTCGGTCCGTCCCACAATAATTATCACACTTTATTTTTACCATAAATGGTAAGTAGGCCCCACATTCCACTAACTAACTCATTTCACTCACATTTCATTATAAAACCAATATAAAAAATGGGTTCCACATTCCATTAACTTTTCCAACCAACTTTTCTTTACATTATTAAAATACGTGCCCACAATAAAAGTGACAATTATTATGGGACGAGAGAGTATAATAACTTACCGAATGTGCAGGAGATTTAATACTTTTTTTTAGAAATAATTCGTTAATAAGCAATTTGTGCTATCTGAGTGAAATTATTTACTCCCTTCCGTTCGCGAAATGTTTTCCACATTTGTCTTAGCGCAAATTTTAAGAAATGTGAAAAAATGAGTATAAAAAGTTAGTGGGAAGTGAATTCCACTTTTATATATTAATCTATAATAGAATGTAAATGTAATGAATTAGTGAAAAATGAGCTACATTTACCAAAAATGGAAAAATAACAAGGTGGATAACATTTCACGGACGGACTAAAATGACAAAATTGAACAAAGTTTATGGACGGAGGGAGTAACACCTTGTTCTTGGTAAAATCAACTTACCTTGCAAATATATTTTTACTTTAAATTTATTTTGTACTTAATTATACTATTAATTTATGTTATTTACTATAACTGAATGCGTGGTAAACATCCAAATAATTATTTATCTAAAATATTAGATCTATCTATTCTGTCCACGTCTACACTACAAATCTCGCGCGCAAAAATCTAGTCCTATGCGCGCGGATCAAAAATATTAGAAGACCGCCTCCGCCGTCGTCCTAGTTTCCGGCGCCGGCCACCGTCTCCTCTGTTGTCACCCACACTGTGAAAGTGTGTCCATGCAAACTACTGATTTGATCGAGTGGTGGAGCCGAGCTGCAGCTCAAAGAAGAGATCAAGAAATGAAGCTCGGCTTTGAGCTAGCTCGGCTAGAAAGGAGTTCGGCTAGAAAGGAGTTCGGCTAGAAAGGAGTTCGGTGAAAGGAGTTCGGTAAGCTCGGCTTACCGAGCTGGAACTAGCCGAGAAGAAGAAGGCAGAAGAAGGAAGCTCGGCTTTGAGCTGGAACTAGCCGAGAAGGAAGAGTTCGGTTTTGAGCCGAGTAGCGGTTATAACTAACTTTGGGAAATAGAGTTAGTTGGATTTTATTTCTTGATTGCATCTTGTATAAATAGCTCGATAGAGCTCAGTAGTGAAGTAGCAGAATTACACCATATACACACACACCCAGAGAGATTAATTCTCAAGATAGCGAGCGGTTGTGAGCGGTAGAGTGTGAGTGTGAGTTCATTGTAATTGTAAAGAGTTCATCAATAAGATTCCGGTCATCTTCTCCGTGGACGTAGGTGGTTTATCACCGAACCACGTTATATCGTTTGCGTGCTTTATTTTCTCGATTACGTGTGTGAGATCAGCGGCAACGCAACCCAACAGGTGGCGCCGTCTGTGGGAATTTCCCAAAGGAGTTCTTGATTGCTTTCTGGGATAGTTAGGGTCCAAGAATTCCGGTACTTGAGCTGATCTTGGCGATTGCCCACCGTCTGTTTGAGAAATGTCTACAGCTAAGTTTGAGGTGGAGAAGTTCACCGGGAAAAATGACTTTGGGCTGTGGAGGTTGAAGATAAAGGCCATCTTGATGCAGCAGGGCCTATGGAATATCTTGAAGAATGAAGTCGATGCCGAGAAAGAAGCGGAGGTCGATGAAAAAGAGAAAGGAAAGCTTCAGGATATGCAGTATAGAGCCTACAGCACCCTAATCTTGAATTTGTCAGATAGGGTTCTGAGGGAAGTCTCCAAAGAGGAGACAGCTGCGGGAGTATGGACAAAACTTGAGTCATTGTACATGACCAAGTCCATTACAAATCGTTTACACCTGAAGCAGAAGCTCCTTGCATTCAGATTCTCAGATGCGAGAGGAATTACAGAGCAACTTGAAGAATTTGGTAAGTGTGTAGATGATTTGGAAAATATCGATGAAATGATCAAGGATGAAGATAATGCCTTGATGCTGCTGAATTCGCTTCCTAAGAGTTTTGAACACTTCAAGGATGCGGTGTTACTTGGAAGAGAGTCCAAGGTTACATATGAAGAAATTCATTCTGCTCTGAAAATGAAGGAATCGCATAAGAATGATTATTCCACTTCTACTAGACAAAATGATCCAGTGGCTGAGAGTCTTTTCTTGAAGAAGGGTCAGAACAAGAAAGTTTTCAACAAGAAGAAACAAAACAAAGATAAGGCTGAGGGAGAGAGGGAGACTAGAAGCTGCTACTATTGCAGAAAGCCGGGTCACTTGAAGAAGGCATGTTTTGCTTGGAAAAGGAAGCAAGAACAAGCGATCAATGCAGGTTCAAATACTGCAGATCTTGCTCAGGAAGTGGAGGCCAATGAGGCCTTGAATATACTCTCAGGGGCAAGAATTGAAGAATGTTGGATCATGGACTCGGGTTGCTCCTTTCATATATGCTCCCACAGATCCTGGTTTCAAAAGTTGACAGCACACACAGGATCAGTAATGTTGGGGAATGATCAGACATGTGATGTTAGAGGGATTGGAGAAATCAAGCTGAAGGTGAGTGATGGTAGTGTAAAAACTCTCATAGAAGTGAGGTTCATACCTCAGATCAAGAGAAACTTGATTTCTTTAGGGCTGCTGGAGTCCAAGGGCTACAGGTTTGAGTCCAGTAACGGAGTGCTCAGGGTGACAAAGGGTCCCAGAATAGTCATGGAGGCCAAAAGAAAGAATAGCCTGTATTACTTGGTGGGTGAAACCGTGATCAATGCAGCAAATGTTACTCAGTCAGAGAGCCTGGATCTGTGGCATGCTAGACTTGGGCATGTGGGGGAAAAAGGCATCAAGGAGCTTGCTAAGCTGGGTGTAATGAGGCTGGGGACATCAGAGAGGCTCAACAAATGTGAGTCTTGTATTCTTGGAAAGGCAAAAAGGCTACCATTCTCTGGTGGAAAGCACACTACAACAGCTCCCTTTGTATATGCTCACAGTGACTTATGGGGGCCTTCTCCAGCAGAATCCATAGGTGGAGGTAAGTATTTCATATCTATTATAGATGACTATTCAAGAAAGGTGTGGGTTTACATCCTCAAAGAGAAGTCTCAAGCATTTGAGAGATTTAGAGAATGGCATACTAGATATGAAAATGAGAAAGGGTCAGTGCTGAAGTACTTAAGAACTGATAATGGGATGGAGTTCTTATCTACTGAGTTTGATAGCTTCTGTAAAATGAAAGGGATAAGAAGGCATAGGACCGTGCCAAGGAACCCTCAACAGAACGGGCTGGCAGAGAGGATGAACAGGACGTTGCTAGAAAGAGTGAGATGCATGTTGTTCTACTCTGGAATGCCAAAGAAATTTTGGGCAGAGGCTGTTTCTACTGCAGCTGATCTGATTAACAAATGCCCCTCTTCATCAATTTCTAATGAGACTCCTGATCAGAGATGGTATGGAACTTTGGGAGACTACTCAGGCTTGAAGATTTTTGGGTGTGCGGCTTATGCACATATCAAGCAGAATAAGTTGGAACCAAGAGCAAGAAAATGTGTGATGTTGGGATACCAAGATGGAGTGAAGGGGTATAGGTTATGGAATATGGATGAAGGGGGTCAGAATATCATTGTGAGTAGAGATGTAGTGTTCGATGAAGGAGAAATGCCATTCAAGAAAAGTAGAGCACCCCCTGGTGGTGACAGTAGCTCTAGCATACAAGAGTTTGAGTTTGATGAGAAATCTGCTTGGTCTGATGCTGATGAGGATGTTGAAATCTCTGAACACCAAGAAGAAGGTGGAGCTTCCAGTTCTCAGTCAGATGAAAACACAAGAGGTGGAGATCCATCAAATCAAGGAAACAGAAGAAATCCAAGAAGGAATGCAGGCTTGCCCAGCAGGTTTTCAGATTATGATATGAGCTTCTTTGCTCTTTGTGTAGCAGAGGTGCTCATGTTCTCAGAGCCTTCAACCTATGAAGAAGCCATAAAATGCAAGGAAAGTCAGAAGTGGATCAGAGCCATGGAAGAAGAAATAGAGTCCTTGTTGAGAAATGGGACTTGGATTTTGGTGAATGACCCAGGGACTCAGAAACTCATAAGTTGCAAGTGGCTATTTAAGAAGAAGGTTGAAGTTGGGGAAGTTGAAAGCATACGTTTTAAGGCAAGGTTGGTAGCTAGAGGATTCACACAAGTAGAAGGTATTGACTACACTGAGGGAAAATGGCTACAAGGAATCTTACAAGATCTGGGGATAGAGCTGGGAGCAGTAATGATTAATTGTGACAGCAATTCAGCCATATGCTTAGCCAAGCACCAAATGTTCCATGAGAGATCTAAACATATCGATGTAAGGAGGCACTTCATCAGAGACGAAATTCAGAGTGGGAAGATCAATGTGGTGAAGGTTCCCATTGAAGAAAATGCCTCAGACATGTTAACCAAGTCACTGCCAACTTTGAAGTTCAAGCATTGCTTGAAGTTGGTGGAAATTGTGGAATGTTGAAGTATGGAACAGGATTGAGAAGGGAATCTAGATATTGATGGAGTTTTGCAAGGACAAGGTGGAGATTTGTGAAAGTGTGTCCATGCAAACTACTGATTTGATCGAGTGGTGGAGCCGAGCTGCAGCTCAAAGAAGAGATCAAGAAATGAAGCTCGGCTTTGAGCTAGCTCGGCTAGAAAGGAGTTCGGCTAGAAAGGAGTTCGGTGAAAGGAGTTCGGTAAGCTCGGCTTACCGAGCTGGAACTAGCCTGGAACTAGCCGAGAAGAAGAAGGCAGAAGAAGGAAGCTCGGCTTTGAGCTGGAACTAGCCGAGAAGGAAGAGTTCGGTTTTGAGCCGAGTAGCGGTTATAACTAACTTTGGGAAATAGAGTTAGTTGGATTTTATTTCTTGATTGCATCTTGTATAAATAGCTCGATAGAGCTCAGTAGTGAAGTAGCAGAATTACACCATATACACACACACCCAGAGAGATTAATTCTCAAGATAGCGAGCGGTTGTGAGCGGTAGAGTGTGAGTGTGAGTTCATTGTAATTGTAAAGAGTTCATCAATAAGATTCCGGTCATCTTCTCCGTGGACGTAGGTGGTTTATCACCGAACCACGTTATATCGTTTGCGTGCTTTATTTTCTCGATTACGTGTGTGAGATCAGCGGCAACGCAACCCAACACACACTTCCCTTCTTTTTACCCTCCCTCTTTCGATTCATTTTACGAGGGGAAATTTAAGCTTGGAGGCTTCAAAATTCGAATTTTTTCGAAATGAAGGTATCAATTCGATTACATCTTGTTCAAAATACTTCTTAGACTGGAATTAGTGGTTGGATTGAAGAAAACTTGAAGAATTAATAGCACTGAATAATCCTCCCATCTTAAATTTGATGGGTTTTGTCTAATCGCTTACATTGAATAGTCATGTTTGATTTATTTAGTTGCTTGAGAATATAAGGCTAGTTGAGACCTTGGTTTAATTACTATAAATTAAATTTAGGTGTAATTTGACATGATTCAATTAGCAATAGAATCACAATCCACTAATATTTTTATAGAGATAGAATTTAGGCCTTCGTTTTACGAACTTTAGTCTTGTTTTTTTAGATTAACTTGATAATTATGTTTTGATGGATTTGATTATGATTAATCTAGAACTTTAAATTCTGTTAGAAACTTAATTATGGTCTAAATACCAAGAGCTGAAAAGTTTTAGGAAATGGTGAAAATGGAATATAATTCTTGTATATTCATGTTATACTAATAATTGATTTGTATTGAGTATTTATATGTGATGTTATAAGTTGATTAAGCCCCAAATAGTAGCCGAGGAAAAGATAAAGTGCAGGACTGAAAAGACCTTAGTACTGAGGTTTTGGGACTTAATTATTTTCTACTAAAACCATGGCATTAAGTAGATCACTGCATAATATCTATTGCTTGTAATCTTTTTAAAAGAAAAGAGAACTATATTTTTAGTGGCTGCTTGATGTATCAACTGCTACTAGTAACTGATACAATTATATGCATCTCTTAAGATCAATTCTATATAAAGGTATATTCCTAAATATGCAGCCACCAGGGTGATTCCTTTCTTGCTTGCCTGTGGATCAAGACAAGCTTCATTTTAAGTTAATGACCTTTCTCGTCTTCTGATCTTCTTTTTGAGTTGCAAACGGCCTTCATGATATTGGAAATCTGGTAAAAATGCATAACCGAGTGCAAGTCCAGCAACTATTCCACTTGCATAACCTGATCCTGCGAATCTCCAATCAAATAAGCTCTCTTTTCTTGACTCGTCACCCTGTGATGGAGGTTGCAGCGCGGATCCAGTAGGCTCCGAGCAACTTCTTGACAGTGGCTCTCCACACAATCCAGTGTTCCCGAGATATGAGTCATTTGTGTAGGTATTGAACTGGTATCCTTTTGGTACAAGCCCTGTCAAATTGTTGTTCGATACATTAAGAAAGGAAAGGAAAGTTAGGCTGGTAAGCTGCTGAGGAATTACTCCGGAGAGTTTATTGGTTGAGAGGTCTAACTTCTAAGGACTCAAGCTCTACCAAGTCCCCAAGCGATGAAGGGATTCTTCCATCAAAACCATTTCTTGACAAGTTGAGGACAACCAGTGATTTCAGGTTCCCAATCTCGCCGGGGATCTTGCAATGGAACCTGTTGTTGGACAAATCAAGAGATACGAAAATGGTCAGTATCCGCACAAGCACCATCTGTTTTCCTTTACTCGTGATTGTCACTGAATCTTGATAGTACTTATATTGCCCTATCGTTTTCAGGTTTGCTGACTTGATTTCTCTGTTCATCAGCATCTCATCCAGGCTGCTGATGAATTCTCCTGGCAAATCTCCAGTGAACTGGTTGAAGGATAGGTCGATTATCCCCAGTTTCGGGAGAGAGAAATTTCTCCTTGGAAGTTGTATTTGACCGTGGAGATTGTTGTTCCTCAAGACCAGAACTCTCAAGTTGGGAAGTTTCTCTAACCAGAAGGGAAACACATCTGTGATCATGTTTTTCCCAAGATCCAACACCTCGAGCATTTTGCAGTTTTCTAATGACCGCGGCAGTTTCCCTTCCAAGAGATTGTTGTTGATATTCAGAGACCTCAGGCTGCTGGCTAATGCAAACTCCGGTGGGATTTTCCGGTATTTGTTCCCCTGCAGGTTTAAGACAGTTAGGTTGGACATCAAGCCTAGACATTCGGGGATCAATCCACTTAGGTGATTCTGAGAAGCATCAAGAATGGAGAGGCTGCTCATATTGCAGATCCCACTCGGAAGTGATCCCTGAAGCAGATTGCTTCGAAGATCAAGGGTCGTCAATGAAGTCAAGGAGACATTGGGGAGGAACTCTTCCATAGATTCAAGACTGTTACGTGAAAGGAGGACGTATTGAAGTGTGCTCTTCCAAATCCAGTTGGGTACTTGTCCCTTTATTTTGTTTCGGGAGAGGTCGAGGTACCATAGGCCATCTAGCAGCTGCAGAAACTTCGGAAACTTGAAAACAGAGCAGGATCTCATCGCCAGTATACCTAATGATAGAGAAAATGTGGTGTTTACTTGACTAGATTCCCTCGGAAAGTCAACCTCGTTGTCTGAAAGATCCAGCTCATTTAGATAGCCAGTCCACAACCAGTCAGGAATATGCCCTTGGATTCGGTTGTTTGAAAGATTCAGAGTCCTCAGCTGTTCCTGTTTCTTGAGGAAAATTGGGAACTCCGTCAAGTTGCATCTGCTCAACTTTAGTTCATCCAGGCTTGGAAATATCAAATCTGGATCATCGTTTTTGATGTTTAAGCTATTGAAAGAAAGGTCGAGGCTCGTTAAGTTGCTGAGATGCTTGAAAGCCTCCAGCTTCACGGAGCCGGTGAATCTGTTACTGGCAAGTGAAAGATAAGTGAGACTTGTTATCTCACTCATTGACGTTGGTATTTCACCAATCAGATTGTTGCCATTCAGATACACCTTCTCTAGTACTGAAGAGGAGGATGAAAATTCCCCCAGTTCTCCACACAAACGGTTATCGTTCAAGTACAGAACTTTCAGGGATGGAAGTGTGAAAGTATGAGGATCAATGGAGCCAGTGAGGCGATTGAAAGATAAACGGGGGTGTTGAAGTTTTTGGAGACTGCTAGACCTGAAACTCGGGATTGGGCCCTCGATGCTATTAAAGCTTATGTCTACTTCAGTTGCACTGGTGAGGTTTGCAAATGATGGTGGGATCAGACCGGAAAAGTTGCAGGTGTAGAGAAGCAAATCTGTCAGACTCCAAATTGCCAATCGAATCTGGCAATTTTCCACGGAAGCTTGTCTCGTACAGAGAAACCAATTTCAATGAACTCTTCAAAGGAAACTCAGGTAGTTCACCTGAAAGGGAAGGATTTCTGCTCACATCAATGGCTTCTAATCTTGGTAGCAGGAAAACATTGGGAGAAAAGTTCCCATAAAGTTGGGTTGAAGCGAGATTCAACACTCGCAAATCCCAAAAACTGACTAGAAAATGGGGCACCTCAGAGGAGAGATTGTTGCTGTGAAGCTTGAGAGTGTTTAAAGACTTGAGATTTTGAAAATAGGTGTGGATGGGACCCGAGAGCTTGCAGTTTGACAAACTCAAGAATTTGAGGTTAGGAAGCACAGACAGCGCTTGAGACCAGCTCGAGCCTTGAGCTGAAAGATCAACATAATCAAGGTTGAGCTCTGTTAGTGCGCTCATGTTTCTAACAAAGGACTCAAGATTTGGTTTCTCGAGCCTCAGCCTACGTTTCTCCTCAAAAGCAAATATGTGGTTGTAGTCCGGATCATTGAAAGTCGGGGGCAGCTCACAGAAGAAGACCGTGGAGAGATCAAGGGATTCAAGCCTCACTAAACTGGAAATCCCGGCTGGAACTTGATCAGAGAAGCAGGAAAAGGAGAGATTCAGGTGAGTTAAGTTCGAGAGCCTCTCGAAACCTGAAGGAATTGGAGTAAGCTGGAAGTTGTTGCCAGCCAGATTGAGACGCTGGAGGTGGCGAAGATTGAATATGGCATCGATGTCACCTGAGAGGCTGCTGTAGCTGAGGTTGAGGCCAACGACATAGCCAGAGTGGTCACATGTGACGCCATCCTACGAGCAGCAGTCGGTTTCGTTGTCCCATTTTGTCACCTTCATCGATGAGTTATCATCAGACGTGACAGTGGAGGAGTTGTGGCTGAGGACATCCTTCTGCAGCTGCAGCAGTGATGCTGCCTGATCGTTGAGGCACCGGTGCGTGCTGCTGCTGCGTCCGTGTGAATATTGTGAGGCAAAGGCTAGAAAGATGAGGAAGAGCAAAGAGTTATACTTGCATGTGAGAGCCATTGTTTCTGGTTATTTTGTGAATGGTTTATGGTTGGAACCTTGGTAGATTTATATAGAATGCAGGTCCAGTCAATTTGCTTAAGATTAAGCAAGGTAGATATTTCTTCTCTTTTCTCTTGTCCAAAATGCGTGTTGTCTTGGTCCGCAAAGGGTTAGGGCAAGCTGGGTATTTTCTAGTCCAAAAAAGTAGGAAATGAAAAAGGCAGAGAGATGAAGAGAGAATAAAATAAGAGAAAGTAAAGTAGATGAGAAGAGGAAATAACTCTACTACTATGAAACGTACCAAAATAGCAAAATAGCACTACTACTATGGAACGGAGAGAGTAATATTTATTCACATTTGCTAATATCGGAACAAGATCATACATGCCTTGTCACTCCTAACCATACATTTGGCTCAATATCGGCCAACTCCGTGTTGATATCTGAACATGATCGGACATGCTTCATCATCTATTGATGCACATCTAGCTCGAACATTGGTATGCTTTGATACAATTTAAGACTTTTACGGGAGCTAAGTATAAACTCATTTATTGAAGCATAGTCGATACGTGAAGTGGAGATCAACCAAATCTTGGTAAGTTGATTTTATTCCAACTTGTAAGTTTGATGTGGTACCGTTCATATTCTAAATATCAGTGTTTATTTACATGATTTATAACAATTTAGAAAATGTTAGTAGAATTCCAACTCTTAATTTTGGACGACAGAAATCAATCAACCAACAAGCCTAGCTTCCGTGACAGCTTGACATTTTTGTCATGTACTTGTAGACTCCACTAAAGATTGAATTACGACAGTTATGAGTGTTGTTCACTCCTTTTAGAGAAATAACTTTCATGCTTCAACGAGAGTATTTATTGGAAGTGGATTTGGAAATCTACTTTGAAATTTCTTTGATATCAAATAATGCGTATTTATGTATTTTCAACTATTCATTGTTAGCTTCATGTGTGGGCTATTCATTTGCAAACCTTTTCTCATATTTTCAAGTTAAATCTTGGCATCTTGCAAATTGCAATAAACAGTAACATACTAAGATCCAGATCCAGATCCAGATCCAGATCCAGATAATAAAGGAGACATAAAAATGCTATTCTCATCTTAGTCAAGGTGAAGTCTTCTTCTATCACATCTTTAAGGAAATTAACGTTATCTCTTCACACAAGTGAAACCCGTGTGCGTCCAATTGAATCAATAATAGTTCAAAATGTTGCAAATACTGTTAAATTCTTATATTACCTTTGTCCATAAAAAAATAGTTTCGATTGTGAACAATACGAGTTTTAATGCAAAATTAGTAAAGTGTAGATGAAAAGAAAAATATAGTGGAAGTTTTGTTAGTGAAAAATGAAATTCATCTTATTAGTGAGAAAAAAAAACTTGAAATAATAGGAGGCTAGGAGATAATTTTTGTGGATAATCGAAAATGAAAAATATGACTATTTTTTTACATGAAGATCATAAGATTGTCAATTGTCATAAAAACATTGACATAAATGAACCATTAACATACAAAAATATTAATGTAATAGAATACGATTTTCAGTTAACACAAAGGCACGATTATTATAGAATATATATTAATAACTAAATTTTATAGTAATACATACGACGTGTAGTATCACCCATTGAATTAGTAATTCTACCGAAATTGAATATTAGCTAATTATGATTTGATGCTCAATGAAAAGGAAAGATTCGGAAGAGTTAAATGTTTTCACTGAAGAATATGGAAAATATTTCTTTGAAATTGAATGAAAATGAGTGTAGAAAAAATAAAACAATGTGAAAAAGAGTAGTCCTCTAATCTCGCATACGAATTTCAAAAGCAATTAATTTTGTGGAAATCAGGCTCTTTGAGCTTTGAAGAACCCCAGAGAACTATATATGAAAAATGTAATATTAAATAATTTTATTTGATTTTTATTTTACTTAGTATAACTCATCAATTAAACTAGCTCAATTAGTCGTCCAACTAACAAAAGGAAGTGGATTTATAGGTAATTTTTAATTAATCATGAATAGTTACATAAATTAAATTATAATGCTCAGAAAAATAAAAGTTCATGTACGATTATTAAAAAAATTCTTAAAAAGTAAAGGCCATCTAAAGTCTAAACTTCACATTTTACAAAATAAAAAGCACTTCAATGCTTGCTTGGGCTTTTATGTTAGAGCCCACACCAACCTTAGGGTTGGCCCAATGGACCCAAGGCAAAATCTGGATATCAATGTCACGACTGCATTTTCCAAGGATAGAAAACACGGTTGATCGCGATTAGGGGGAGGATTAAAGAAGCGGGAAAGAAAGGAGAAAAAGGGTAAAAGGGCACAACTCGACCATAGCTCGAAATAAAAGGCATAACTCGAATAAAATCAAAGTATTATCTCAACAATCAACAACTCGAAAAGAATATTATCTCAACAATACTTGAACTTAAAAGAAATACTGTTTAGCGGAAGCATTCGAGAGTAGAATAATGTCATGTATGAAGACACAACATATTCCGAACATTTGACAGACATCTTCTTCTCTTTTATGCTCAACACCCACCGCGCTCGTCACAGCACAACCTGCACATAGGGGAAACACATGCATGGCTAAGTACTTGATGTAATCAGTGAACAAATGCCAAAACAATTTTATAAAAACAGTTATGTCATGCCGGCATTGAGTGACCCAGGGTTTTAACTAGCCCGAGACACTAAAAAGATCTCAAACACAAACTTTCAATTCATCCTCAAATCCTTTTCGCATCGTTTCAAAAACACAGCCATTTCTACTTTAGTTATTTAAGAAACTGCCATATCTGTTCTTTAGGGTGCCGTGTAAGGTGGCCACTTTCCACGAGCACGAAAACCGGCCAACCCATTCGATGACTCACAGTCCTCATCGTGTACACTAGTCCGAGTAGGGACGCACCCTTGCTAGGACCCGAATTCGATTAAACTCATAGTAGGGACTCACTTCCCACTAAGCAATCATCAGCATCATCATCTCAACAACCTCAACATCAACAACCTCAACAACATGTGCAACGAGAATATGCCATAAACTCGATCATCGGACAGGCCGTCCCAAAAGACGACTCACGATCCCCAATGTTGTACACTAGCCTGAGTAGGGACTCACTCCCTAATCAGACCCGAATTCGATTTCAATAGGTCTAGTAGGGACCACTCCCTTGCTAAATAAACAGATAGACATTTCTCAAAACAAAAACTTGGCATGACATACCCTTTGCAAACTCCATTTTTCTCATAAAACGTATTTGAAACATAAATCATTTTTCTCTCAAGGTCGAGCATCACATCATATCAACAAAATCGAGCATTTCACAACCACTCAAAAAGCTATACTTCGCAACAAATCTCAATTACTTTCACTTTAAGCATATATCACATCATCACGGAATAAAATTATAATTGCAATCACAGGCATTTCGTCACATAAAATGATGCTCGAATCGATATATTAAAACTAAAGCTCTTGAAAGTATTTAGTTCGAAAGCCCACCTCGTTCGTTTAAAGCCTTAACTTGTGTTCCATTCCGTTCTCGAAAAGCGTGCGTGAAGTCACCCATTGATTTAAAGTACTCCGGCCCAATCTTCCATTCAATTAATTTGTCTCAACCCAAATCAATTCCAACTCCTTATCAAAACAGTTAGCCCAAATATTTAAATTAATTCATTAGGCCCAAAATATTAAATAAATAAAACCCAACTTTCGTCTTTTCCTCACCATACGTGAAATTCGGATTTGAAGCGCTCAAAATCAGAACTCAACACAGTATCGCATCTCCCTTCACGCCTTCACGCAGTGCTCCTATCTTTCTCACCTTCCCCCTCCGTTTAAAACTCTAAACATCGCCACCCATCTTCTCCCTCTCTCGGTCCTTTTGGTATTGAAAGAAAAATCTGACTTTGCTAAACTCTAATCTCTATTTCTATAATTTCTAACTCTCGATTTTGTTGGAACTGGTTGAACTGAAGAAAAACGGGGAATCATTGGGAGATATGTATGTGCAGATAACTGATTTCATGAGAGGTAGAAACCGATTTGTTCTCTTCATTGGCTTGTTAATGTCGGATTTTGTGGAACAAAAATTGGGTGAGAGAAATCTCACGTTAAAATTCTTGCATATGCAAAGTGGGGTGAAAATTTAATAAATCATTTGGGCTCATAACAATTGGATTTCAAATTGGCTAAAAAGAATAATTGTACTAGGCCAAAATGAAGTTGAAAAGAACTTCCAGAAGTTGGTTACTAAGAATTGGGCTTCATACAAATAAAGAAACCGATCCTAGCCCAAATTCAATAATAAAAATTCTAGCCCATTCCATCAACATCGAAAAGAATTTAAGGTAAAATTTTCAGCTACACAAACAACGTCCGTTCAAGAATAAATAAAAAGATAAAAAAAGTCGGGTGTTACAATCAACTATCAACCCAGTTTGATGGTGGTATTCGGTCTCTAGTTTTTGTACCAGTCCTAGTCCTAAATCGACTTGATTTGATCATGTTATTTCTAATTTTTTTTTATCATAAACTTGAATTGATAAAATCATAAAACCTTTAATACATTGTGTTATTTTTCTATGACAAGTTTTTCAACCATGAATCAACATTACATATCATTTCGACTACCAACTCCAATTTGGTTGTGGTACGCCGGTTCAATTTACCATCTCTATTTTCTGAACCAGTCCTAATATAAATTAACTAGGTTAGATCATGTAAAATCTGATTTTTTTTCAAACTTCAAAATTAGTTAATAATATTATAACCTTTAGGCCCCTCTTGGTATAATGGAATGGAATGGGGGAATGGAATTACATTCCTACCTCCATTTCATTCCTTTGTTTGGTAAATATTTTTTTTAGGAATCACTATTCCTATTGGAATGACCATTCTATTCCACATGGGAATACCCATTCCATCCATTTAGCTAATGAATGACCATTCCATTTTCCTTTTTTCTTATTTTAAATTTTAACAAAATTATATAAATTTTATTTTATATTATATTTAAATTTAATATCATCACAATTTTATAATAAATTTAAAATTTTTTAATTATTGAAAAATCCACACACACACACTACACACATTTCACACACTACACACACTTCACACGCTACACACATTTCACACACTACACGCATTTCACACACTAGACACATTTCACATATTTTAATAATTGAAAAATTCACACACTACACACATTACACACATTTCACATACTATACACACTTCACACACAACACATATTTGACACACTACACACATTGTGAAGTGTGTGAAATATATGTAGTGTGTGAAATGTGTGTAGTGTGTGAAGTGTGTATAGTGTGTGTAGTGTATGAAAAGTGCATGTAGTGTGTAGTGCGTGTAGTGTGTGAAATGTGTGTAATGCTTTTTTTTTGTAGAATCAACATATTAATTATTCATATTTAATTCCATTCCATTTCTATATTAATTTGTAGTTATCAAACATATGAATGAAATCAATCAAGAAATAACAATTTCATTCCTCTTGCATTCCTTGGGCTTACCAAGCACAAGAATAGAATGAAATTGTCATTCAATTCCCACCTTCATTCCATTCCCTCCTCATTCCATTCCATCTTACTAAAAAGCTCCTTAATGGATTACGTTTATTTTGTAGTGAAGATTTTTCGGCCATGAATCGATATTAGGTGTCATATTAATAATCCTTTTGTGGCTAGATTAGATATTTAGATTGGTAGATCTAATGGATTCGAGAAGAAGTATGACTCAAAGTGTAAATCTAAAATGGAGATCTTTTGCTCCAAATATATAACCTAACACTATTAATAGTTTAATTTAATACCGTGGCAGCATTTCTCTCTAGTCATCCATCCCTGTGCATTTTTTTTTCATTTGTCGTTGTTTTATTCATTGTTTTTCTTTCCTAACTAAATTTTAATATTTTTGCAAATATATATTATCATTAAGTATCTTGTTGAATTAGTAAAATTAATTTTAAAGTCAAATGTGTATTTATCAAACTAATTTAAATCTTTGATTTCGACATTTTTGGTGGAACATTGGTGACGATCAATGCGTCTGTGCTATAGGGAGAGCCTTCTCTATCTATGTGATATATATATCTATATGTGACAAATGAAGATATTGGTGATATCACAAAAGATATTGATCTTCAATATTATATGGCATTATTTGATTAAGATGAAGACAATTTTATTGATTGGAACCTAAATTATTTTCCTATTTCCTTCACTATTTTCATAGGAACAATTGTGGTGTCACATGAAGTTCTATACAATACATGATTCTCGTGGTCTGCGACTTTAAGCAGTTTAATTATTTTTAATTTGGACTTTCTTTGTGGTCACAGTATCATATCAGCCTTTGACTTTTGTTTTTTAATCTATATAAAAGTATACTCCTCTCTTCATCCAACAAAGTGTACCCATTTATTTTCGATAAGTATTTAGATGTATTCATCGTGATAAATTTTTTTTAATTTGAAAACAAAAAAATAAACTTTCATATTCAGATTTTATTTTAGCAAATTTCTAACTTTTAAATTTCTTATAGTGTCAATTCGAAATCACTTCATATCAAGTATGAGTTTCCGAACCGGAACCAACGGTTCGTGAGCTCCGGCATCATCTCTATCAGTCTATCACAATCCCATATTTTATTATATTTGATTATTTTGTTTGCTTATATTAAAAGCCCGCGAACATTATTCAGACAAACAACTAGTACTCCATTTAAATAGCCTCATCTAAATCATCTCAGTTCGTGACACACCTGAGACATGGAAGAAATCCAACAAAACCCCTTTATTCCCATGGCTCTTCTCTCCCTCCTCTTGCTATTATCCATCACCCGAATCTTCCTCAAATCATCAAGCAAGAAAAAACTGCCCCCTTCACCACCAAAGCTCCCCATAATCGGAAACCTACACCAACTCGGATCATCCCTTCCCCACCGCAGTCTCCACTCCTTAGCCAAAAAACACGGCCCTCTCATGCTCCTCCACTTCGGCAGCGTCCCCGTCCTCATCGTCTCCTCCGCTGAATTCGCCCGTGAAATCATGGTGACTCACGACACCACCTTCGCCAACCGCCCCCGCTTCAAGGCCATGATGAAGCTTGTCTACGGATGCAGAGACGTCGCGTTCTTGCCCTATGGCGAATACTGGCGTCGCCTTCGAAGCATCGTTGTTCTCCAGCTGCTGAGCAATAAAAGGGTTCAATCATACAGAGCGATTCGCGAAGAAGAAGCGGCACTTATTGTGAAGAAGGTTCTAGAAACTTCTGGTAACACTGCGGTGGACTTGAGTGCGATGTTTGAGAGCTTTAGCAATGATGTGATCGGAAGGTCGGCCTTCGGTGGGAAGCTGAGCGATTCGGAGAATGGGAAGAAGTTTTTAGAGGCCATGGCGGATTTGATGAAGCTTTTAGGGATTATTGATATAGGTGATTTTATAGCGTGGCTTGGTTGGATTGGGCGTGTTAATGGTTTTGATAGGAGACTTGATGACACTGCTAAAAGGATTGATCTTGTTTTGGAGAGTGTGATTCAAGAACGGATGCTGGAGAAGAAGGGTGTCAAGGAAGAAAGTGGTGAACATTTTGTGGATATTTTGCTTGATATCTATAATCATACAACTCTTGATGTCTCTATTGATCGAGATAGCCTCAAAGCAATAATTTTGGTAATCATCTCTCTCTTTGTGGCTTGTGCATACTTTATATTTTATACCACTTTTTTCTAATTCAAAATTTCAATATTTTGAGATTTATCATATCCCATAGTACTTATTTTTCAACACTTAATGATTTTAATTTATTATTCAATTTGTTGTGATAATTTTTAGTGGATTTGTATGGTTTGATTATTCATGTAGTTTTGTAAAAGTTTTTGTTTTAGTAGGGGTTAATTGTCACGAAATTTGGTCAATTATAGTCTTTTTCGCAACCTATAATATTTGAATTGGCAAACACGTACTCCCTCCATCAAAATATTCATCTTTCCCTTTAAGTTTGTCTCACTCAAGATGTCCACTTTTTATATTTATAAATAAATCCCCCTCTCATCTATCCTTATTAAAATATTCAATCATATTTTCCACTCTATTTTATCACACACTTATTCCACCTAAAAATCTTATGCTACTAAAAAACGTGGACATCTTGAGTGAAACTGAGGAAGTATAAAGTTTGGATGATGTAATGAATAATGACACATATGTACAGTTAGAAATGACATAGTTTTGAGCCAATTTATTCGTATCTCTCTCACCTACTGCCCACTTCGTTTATATACTTAAGTCATTTTAGTAATAAGTGTGGATAAGTCCATTATATTATACAGTGTTTTTGTTTTTTTACTTATGTACAATTAATCATTTTGCAGGATGTATTCGTTGGTGGAACTGATACAATATCCACAACTATGGAATGGACAATGTCAGAAATCTTACGACACCCGAAAGTGATGAAAAAATTGCAGCAAGAAGTAAGAGGTATTCTCAAGCAGAAACCAGAGATAACCGATGATGATCTACAAAAAATGCATTACTTGAAGGCTGTAATCAAAGAAGCTATGCGTTTACATCCACCACTCCCACTACTTTTGCCTAGGCTTGCAAGCAAAGATGTACAAGTGAAAGGGTTCGACATTTCTGCAGGAACAATCGTTATGATCAACGCGTGGGCTATAGGGAGAGACCTCGTCTCATGGGACAAACCAGAAACGTTCATGCCCGAGAGATTCTTGAATTCTTCTATAGACTTTAAGGGCTTAGATTTTGAGCTGATTCCGTTTGGGGGTGGACGAAGAGGCTGTCCTGGGATCACTTTGGCTTCTGCCGGGATGGAGCTTCTTTTAGCTGATCTGCTTCGGAAATTCGACTGGAAATTGGCTAATGGTGTTGAACCGAAAGATTTGGACATGAGTGAGAGTCCCGGGATGACAGTCCATAGAGCTGTTCCTCTTCTTGCACTTGCATCTCCCGCTACATGATTTGGAACACTATATATTATTGGACATTGGTTGTTGTTGCAATGAAGTTTCCATCAATACAGCATGCATATATATATATATATATATATATATATATATAGAGTAGTGATCAATGTATAACTAATCTTAAGTGTATAACTAGAGAACAAATCTCAGCCACACATCTTAATGGAACAAATATTATTTATTTTAATTATAGAAAATATGCTGAGGGTAATTTTGGAAATTGCTTTCTTAATTTAAATCTGCGATCAAACATGCAAATCTGCGATCAAATTACTCCATAATCTGCGATCTTTTCTTTCCTTCCAAACTTGCGATCCGATTTTTTTCCAAATTTCGTTCCAAATCTTATTACTTCATTCAAATCGCGATTGAATTCAATTCGACGCGATTCAATTTGTTATTCAATCCGTTCATCGCGATTCAAATCAATCATCGTGATTCAAATCAATGGATTCAATTATGAGGTCGGACGAAGATTATTTCGATTCCGATTCATCAGCTTCGGGCGAGGAAGCTGAGACTTCTAAAGGTAATCATTATTCGTTCAATTCTATAACAATTACTTCACTCTTGTTCAATTCTATAACAATTCCTACTATTTATTAATATACAATATTTTCGTGTATTGTGATTATGAAAACTGTAGTTTTTGTGATTAGATTTATAGTTGTTTCACTGATGTTAAGTGATTATGAAAATCGTATGGTCTTTGTATTATGTTTACATGGTTAGATTTACAGTTGTTTTGCAAATAAGAATGAAGTGAAATCAGAATAAGAGTGATGTGTTTTGTGAACAAGAGTGATGTGTTTTGTGAACAAGAGTGATGTGTTTTGTTAACATGAGTGATGTGTTTTGTGAACAAGAGTGATGTGTTTTGTGAACAAGAGTGATGTGTTTTGTTAACATGAGTGATGCCCTCAGAATAAGAGTGATGTGTTTACATCACTCTTATTCTGATTTTACTTCACTCTTGTTCACAAAACACTTCACTCTTGTTCAGAAAACACTTCACTCTTGTTCACAAACCACTTCACTCTTATTCTCATTTTACTTCACTCTTGATCACAAAACACATCACTCTTATTCTGATTTTACTTCACTCTTGTTCAGAAAACACTTCACTCTTGTTCACAAAACACATCACTCTTATTCTGATTTTACTTCACTCTTGTTCACAAACCACTTCACTCTTATTCTCATTTTACTTCACTCTTGTTCACAAAACACTTCACTCTTGTTCACAAAACACTTCACTCTTGTCAGTAACATCAAAGCATTATGAAGAATATGGGAAAACCAATAACATAGATGTGGAAAAAATGATTGTAAACTTCAAGCGTTCATGAACTATTGTAGAAAACTTCATCAGTGAATTAACAAGTACTTATTTTACATTAATATCTTGTTTACTATTTAATTCACTGTTGTGTTTTGTAAACCACTAAATGATGTGTTTCGTGAAGAAGAGTGAAGTAAAATCAGAATAAGAGTGAAGTGTTTTCTGAACAAGAGTGAAGTAAAATCAGAATAAGAGTGATGTGTTTTGCAAATAAGAGTGAAGTAAAATCAGAATAAGAGTGATGTGTTTTGTGAACAAGAGTGAAGTGTTTTGTGAACAAGAGTGAAGTGTTTTGTGAACAAGAGTGAAGTAAAATGAGAATAAGAGTGATTTGTTTTGTAAACAAGAGTGAAGTAAAATCAGAATAAGAGTGATGTGTATTGTGAACAAGAGTGAAGTCTTTTTCTGAACAAGAGTGCAGTAATCTCATTATTAGAGTGCTGTGTTTTTTACAGTGGTTTGCGTACCAAAATGCCCAGATGAATTGAAACCAAAAATTGGACAAAGTTTCATGACCCTTGATCGTGCATTGGACTTCTACAATAATTATGCTCGATATGTTGGATTTGACACCCGTAAAAAGGGATCGAAAAAGGAAAAAGATGTCACTACTTGGATTTACGTGGTGTGTAGCCGAGAAGGTACAAAGCAAAGAAACAGTAAACAATCTGAGGTGAAACGAAAGCGTTCTTCTATTAAGTGCTATTGTAATGCTAAAGTGTCTTGGAAGTATATTATGGGTGTTGGTTATGTTATACAAAGTTTCGTTGAAGACCATAATCATGAGATGGTTGAGGAACGCCATAAGCGTTTTATGAATTTGAACCGTAATTTGGATTTAGTCCATCAGAAATTCATCCTCGATTGTGCTAATGCAAATATTGGTCCAACTTTAAGTTTTAGCTTACTTAAAGAAGTGCTTGGTGGATTAGATTATGTAGGGTGTACTGTTTTAGAAGTGCGCAACTATAGACGTGACCTTAGAGCTTATGTAGAAGGAGCTGATGCACAAATGTTATTGAATGAGTTGCGAAGGAAGAAGGAGTTGTGTAGTGCATTTACATATGAGTATGAGGTCAACTCAAAGGATAGGATGACACGATTGTTTTGGTGTGATCCTACTGCCAGAAGAAACTACCATTTGTATGGAGATATTGTTTCGTTTGATACGACATACTCCACAAACAGGTATGTGCACACTAATTACTCTTTTGTTAAATTGTTTTCTGAAATCATAACATGAGTGATGTGTTTCTGAAAAAGAGTGAAGTGTTTTGTGAACAAGAGTGAAGTGTTTTCTTAACAAGAGTAATGTGTTTTGTGAAAAAGAGTGATGTATTTTTCTGCATGCTTATATTGATGTGTTTTCTGAAATCATAACAAGAGTGAAGTGTTTTGTGAAAAAGAGTGAAGTATTGTCTGAACAAGAGTGACGTGTTTTGTGAAAAAGAGTGATGTATTTTTCTGCATGCTTATATTGATGTGTTTTCTGAAATCATAACAAGAGTGAAGTGTTTTGTGAAAAAGAGTGAAGTATTGACTGAACAAGAGTGACGTATTTTGTGAAAAAGAGTGATGTGTTTTCTGCATGCTTATAGTGAATTGTTTTTCATTTCAGATACTGTATGATATTTGCTCCTTTTACGGGCAAGGATAATCATGGTCGCCCTGTGACATTTGCTGCTGGCCTTTTGTCCAAGGAAAATGCCAACTCCTTTTCATGGTTATTTAACCAATTTGTAAAGTGTATGGGTGTGGCTCCCAAACTCATTGTAACCGACCAAGACTTAGGAATGAAAGTTGTTGTTGAGGAGGTCCTTGTCAATACAAGACACCGGTGGTGTATGTGGCACGTTATGAATAAAGTTGCTGACAAATTGCCAAAGAACATGCTTGGTAGTGAACAATTAAAGAAGGAACTGAATGCATGTGTATGGTCAGAGTTGATAGAACCTGATGCATTTGAGGAAACTTGGCATGCTATAATGGAAAGATATGGGCTGACCAATAATGTCTGGTTTTCATCAATGTTTGCATCCAGAAAATTTTGGGTTCCAGCCTTTTTCCGTGATTTTTCGATGAGTTCGTTGATAAAGACAACTTCTATATCTGAATCACAGAATAACTTCTTCAAAAGGTACTCAAAGTCTCGGGCTAACCTTATGCAATTTTATATGAACTATAATCATGCTCTGGAGACTCAAAGAAGTAATAGTGCAAAGCTTGAATACTATGATTCAACAAAAGTACCTATTTTGCGAACAGGATTGGAAATCGAGAAACATGCATCGACGATATATAGTGGTAGTGCTTATACTGAAATTCAAGAAGAGATAGTATATGCATGTTTCTCTTTGTCTTGTGCAACTCTAGGAGTGTCTACCAATACAGATATTGAAGTATATGACATAAAGGACAATGATTCAAACTCATGGACAGTGACTTACTCCATTGGTGATGACACCTATTTGTGTGGATGCAAAAAATTTGAAAGACTTGGTCTATTGTGCAGCCATATATTTTGTGTGTTGAAACATAATTTTGTTAAGTTGATACCCGAGAAGTTGCATGGAGGAAGATGGTTGAAGTCACAGTTTGTGAAGCCAATACATGGAGGTTTTTGTGATGATCAAGAAATACACCTTGCTGTGGACAAGAAGAAGATTGCATTTAAAAACTTGTACGGATTATTCATTGAAACAGCACAAAGCATTGAAGGGAACATTGATCAAATCAATGCATTCGCTGCAATTATTGAAGAAGGTAGGAAGCAGCTTCTTGGCGAAGATGTTGTTCTGTCTTCCACACAGAAGAGAGCAATGATTGAGAACTTCTATGGCTCACATGTCCCGAACAATATTGAAGTTCATCCTCCTGAGGTTGTTAGTACAAAGGGAAGTGGAAGTAGGAAGAAATCGAAGAGGGAGTCAGCAATAAAGTTAGCAATGAAACCAGGCCGAAAGTGTGGAAACTGTCATGAGATTGGACACCATGATTCTAGGAACTGCAAAAAGGTTAATGAGAAGTCAAATCAGAGGCAATGAGGATTTGTATAGAAATAGTTCACATTGTAGTATTTTTAGAGTACTAATGATTCATTTTATTACACTTTTGAGTGAATTTTATCTCAATGCGAATTTTTAGAGTACTAATGCTCAAGTGCCAGTAAGTTCATCACTCTTGTTCACAGAACGCATCACTCTTACTGTCATTTTACTTCACTCTTGTTCACAAAACACATCACTCTTACTTTGATTTTACTTCACTCTTGTTCACAAAACACATCACTCTTACTCTGATTTTACTTCACTCTTGTTCACAAAACACATCACTCTTACTTTGATTTTACTTCACTCTTGTTCATTAAACACCTCACTCTTACTCTGATTTTACTTCACTCTTGTTCACAAACGCATCACTCTTACTGTCATTTTACTTTAGTCTTGTTCACAAACGCATCACTCTTACTGTCATTTTACTTCACTCTAGTTCACAAAACACATCACTCTTACTCTGATTTTACTTCACTCGTGTTCACAAGACACATCACTCTTATTCTGATTTTGTTACACTCTTGTTCACAAAACACATCACTCTTATTCTGATTTTACTTCACTCTTCTTCACGAAAGACTTCACTCTTATTCTGAGTTTACTTCACTCTTCTTCACGAAACACATCATTTAGTGGTTTACAAAACACAACAGTGAATTAAATAGTAAACAAGATATTAATGTAAAATAAGTACTTGTTAATTCACTGATGAAGTTTTCTACAATAGTTCTCAATCATAACATCACTCTTACTTTGATTTTACTTCACTCTTTTTCACAAAACACATCACTCTTACTCTGAATTTACTTCACTCTTGTTCACAAAACACATCACTCTTACTCTGATTTTACTTCACTCTTGTTCATTGAACACCTCACTCTTACTCTGATTTTACTTCACTCTTGTTCACAAACGCATCACTCTTACTGTCATTTTACTTTAGTCTTGTTCACAAACGCATCACTCTTACTGTCATTTTACTTCACTCTAGTTCACAAAACACATCACTCTTACTCTGATTTTACTTCACTCGTGTTCACAAAACACATCACTCTTATTCTGATTTTGTTACACTCTTGTTCACAAAACACATCACTCTTATTCTGATTTTACTTCACTCTTCTTCACGAAAGACTTCACTCTTATTCTGAGTTTACTTCACTCTTCTTCACAAAACACATCATTTAGTGGTTTACAAAACACAACAGTGAATTAAATAGTAAACAAGATATTAATGTAAAATAAGTACTTGTTAATTCACTTATGAAGTTTTCTACAATAGTTCATGAACGCTTGAAGTTTACAATCATTTTTTCCACATCTATGTTATTGGTTTTCCCATATTCTTCATAATGCTTTGATGTTACTGACAACATATTCAGTGACTGATGGTTTTTTTCCGACAATAATAATGCGCTGCAATACTTTGCTCTCAGTCTTTGGAGTATTCCTTTGCTTCTTGTAGTTAATCCACACTTCCAATCTTATTCGCGCTCACCATGATAACATTCCAAATGTCGCATCAAAAAAACTCCGCAATCTTCTACATTTGATGTTGTTCTCCAAGGCATTTTGAGCCTTATTATACTCACATCCTTTATTGATTTGGTTTGGTTGTGATGCCCCATTTTTGTCAAATAATGACAAAAATATAATTTCTGCAATATATCATCATGAATATCAGATGTAGTTCACTATAAAGAGAACTATAATTCATTGTAATCACAAAAATACTGCACTGTATATCGTGTATACTTACCACATTTTCAGGTATGCCACCATATTTGACTGTTATGTCCACATCGTCAGCATTCTTTGAATTGTCAATCAGCACTATACTGTTAGTACTAAATCTGAAGCATATGGTATAGTAATGTTCCGCAGCACAAATTGGAAAGAACACCTACATAGATAATAATAATAATTTCAGAATAAAAACAACTAGATAATATAATAAAGAATCAATTGTGTTCAGTATTTACCAAATCTACGTCGGCCCATTTGAAATACGGAATTTGTTCAACCTCAGTTTGTAAATTGTCACAGAATCTATCAATTATGGTCATGAGGTCGACCCCATCAGGCCGGTGAACAACTGTATACAGCTGAAAAATGAGACAAGTTAAATCTGGATTGAAATAATTCACTTTGTTTTACTTCACCCTTGTTCACAAAACACATCACTCTTACTCTGAATTTACTTCACTCTTGTTCACAAAACACATCACTCTTACTTTGATTTTACTTCACTCTTGTTCACAAAACGCATCACTCTTACTCTGAATTTACTTCACTCTTGTTCACAAAACACATCACTCTTACTTTGATTTTACTTCACTCTTGTTCACAAAACACTTCACTCGTAAATCTAACCATGTAAACATAATACAAAGGCCATACGGTTTTCATAATCACTTAAAATCAATGAAACAACTATAAATCTTACCACAGAAACTGCGGTTTTCATAATCACAATACTGTTCAAAATTTATTCTATTCTTACCGTTGGGTATGTTGTGAAAAAGAGGCGCCTCGATGAAGATAGGGACCTGTATTCTTCCATGTTATTTAAATAAGAAGCCCATGCACTTATCACACCCACTTCTATTAGCGTATGTGGCAACAGTGAACAGAATTCTCTTTTTGTTACCATTATGACATCATCATCATACACTATGGTGTCCCTGTTCAAACATGTGTGTGTGTTAGCACATCTTTTGTATGTTTTTTTTCTAAATCAGAACTATAATATAAATCTTACTCATTTAATTCATTTGTTGTCATAATCCACAAAAAGACTTGTGACTCTTTCAAGGTAAACTTGGTTTTAGCCTTAACCACTCTTTCATGGAATGGAGATTTCAATGCAGCTGATATTTTCTTCTCAGCTTTTGAGCGTATCTCCATTTGTTCAATCCTAGCAGTTTCCTGTCAGGGCAAGAATGATATGAAAACATCACTATATAAGACATATAGTTCACTTGATGTTTGTTAAAAGTGTTGGTGAATGGATGAGATATATCATTGTTTAACACTTACAATGTCTGGATTGTAAACTACTATTTCGGTTGAAGGATTTTTGCCAGATACATTTAACTCTGATTGAACACAATCATCATCAGCATATATCTCCATGCATGCTTCTATTGCAGATGCAATTTGGGCATCCACAATGTCGTCCTATTTTCATAATAAGAAATGAAAACACATCACTATCAACACGATTTTTACTTCACACTTGTTTACAAAACACATCACTCTTATTGATATTTCACTTCACTCTTGTTCACAAAACACTTCACTCTTGTTCACAAAACACATCACTCTTGTTCAGAAATCACTTCACTCTTGTTCATAACACACATCATTCTTACTTCGATTTTACTTCACTCTTGTTCATAAAACAAATCAATATTATTCTTATTTCACTTCACTCTTGTTAACAAATCACATCACTCTTATTCAGAAAACACTTCACTCTTGTTCACAAAACACATCACTCTTTTCAGAAAACACTTCACTCTTGTTCACAAAACACATCACTCTTATTCTGAATTCACTTCACTCTTGTTAACAAACACATCACTATACACATGCAACACAGAAACCTCACTTAACAATGGAACACATCACTCGAAGCACTTTTTTATACCTTCATCTGTGTGTTTTGTGATGTTGCTTTAGCTACATCTTCATAAAATTCATTTGTCTCCTGCAAATAGTGAAATGCGATATAACATAAGAATAAAAAGTCAAAAAAGTAAATAAATATTATGCATTAGTACAGAACATAATACAAATTGTTTTTAGTTCACTCTGAATCAAATGTCAAGTGTTAAAGTTCAACAGACCACAATCAAATTGTTTAAAATATCCATGGTTTCTATTCCAAATCTTGAACTTACTGGTTTCTTTCACAAGTTAATATCAGGGAAAATTGTTGTGCCTTCATTCACTAATTTGCATTTTTCATCATGGATTTCCATCAGTTTTTCCACAAGCTGAATCCATTCTGGATCATCTTCTTGATCCTCTTCCATAGCTTGTGTCATGTTTTCAATTGGCTTAGAAACAGCTTGGTCCCCTTGATCAACCTCCACACCAACCATCTTTAGTGCATTTATAGCTGCAACTTTGAAGCAATTGATGTCATTGGTATTTGCTGGAGCAACCTTTATATACCTCATCATTTTACTAATTGCATCTGCAGCCTCCCTAATTGAACTTTTAATTTCATCAGACGAAGGAACTTGATCAGTTGAAGGGGGGGCTTCAACACGTAAAGTTGCTTCATCAGTTGAAGGGACAGAGGTAGTGACAGTTATTGAATCCTTGTTGGCATATAAAGATTCAATGGAGACAGGATCAATGATACTTTCTATGCTTCCTCTTCCAATGGTGCCTCCATTATCAAATTCCATCTGTCCTCTCTCCTTAAGAATGAATTCTGTCCAGTTACGGACAGTTGGGAATCTTCTAACCACCAGTCTTGTTCTGTAGACAACCCTATCTACATAGCATGCCTGCAAAAACAGATCAATAATAAAATGCATTACAAGGACTTCACTCTTATTCTGATTTTACTTCACTCTTGTTTACAAAACACTTCACTCTTATTCTCATTTTACTTCACTCTTGTTCACAAAAAACTTCACTCTTATTCTCATTTTACTTCACTCTTGTTCACAAAACACTTCACTCTTGTTCACAAAACACTTCACTCTTGTTCTGATTTTACTTCACTCTTGTTCACAAAACACTTCACTCTTATTCACATTTTACTTCACTCTTGTTTACAAAACACATCACTCTTATTCTGATTTTACTTCACTCTTGTTTACAAAACACTTCACTCTTATTCTCATTTACTTCACTCTTGTTCACAAAACACATCACTCTTATTCTCATTTTACTTCACTCTTGTTCACAAAACACATCACTCTTGTTCACAAAACACTTCACTCTTGTTCTGATTTTACTTCACTCTTGTTCACAAAACACTTCACTCTTATTCACATTTTACTTCACTCTTGTTTACAAAACACATCACTCTTATTCTGATTTCACTCATGTATAAAAAACACATCACTCTAACCATGCATTTACTACTTAACCGTGAAAAACATCACTCTAAATTTGATTTTACTTCACTCTAAGCATGTTTTTACTTCACTATAAAGGAGTGGTTAAAATAGAAAACTCACCAAGAGGAAAGTGATTGGTCCAGTGAATGGGGTGGATTTGTTCTTGAGTTTCCAGCTATCATGTGCTGTGATTAGCGTATCCAACACGTAGCTGCACCAATTGTACTGCCTCACATTTGAAATGTTGCCAATATCGTCCAAGATACGGCCAAGACATTTTCCGTTGGCAGTTGGTGAGATCAGAACAATGTCCAACAGAATAAGAAATATTTTCTTAAACCACTCACCACCTTCTAGATCACTATCAAGCTGCTCTTGCAAATCAGCTAGGGTTATTGCTTTGTTCTTCTTAGCATTGACAATGGTCTTCATCACATCATTCATTTCATGCTTCTTTTCTCTTTTAATCATCAACTCTCCTCTTGGCAGTCCCAACGTAGCATACACATCCTCCTCAGTGATGTGTAATGGTTGATCATCAACAAGTTTTATTCTGGAGCAGTTGTCATGATTAAAATTTTCAAGTAGTGAAAGTGCCATGTCAGCAGGAATACATCGTATCTTCAAATGCACAAGTTGTCCGAAACCCATCTCTTCCAGAGCAGCTTTTTGTTTGGAGTTCATTTTCTCAATGGCATCAACCAAAACTTTCACCCCTATCTTAATGACCAATTTAGGTCTTCTGATTTTACAAGTAATAGCTTTGTCACTCTTTGCTTTAGCCTGTTTCTTTCTGGCAGGCATTTCTGGTTTGTCGATGCATTGTGACCTCCCACGCTTTGAGGCTAAATACATACAAGATTTTTGATCAAATTCGTGAATACACACTTAATATAGGTCAAAATTATACATTAATAACTATGCCCAATACATAAATAATTACATAACTCACTCTCTGGTTTCTGCATATCATTTTTCTTTTTTGACCTTATTTCGGCAGAAGTTGTTGTTCGAAGAACATCCTGTTGATTTATTGTGCTTATTTCAGTTGTACGTGCAGCACTTTGTTGCAGTCTATCTTCACGCATCTTAGACCTTTTTTCGGCTGCAGCAACTTCATGGATATGAGGAAAAAAATCAATATAGCAAAAAATCAGACACATCACACTTGTTCACAAAACACATCACTCTTATTCTGATTTCACTTCACTTTTGTTCATAAAACACTTCACTCTTGTTCACAAAACACTTCACTCTTGTTCAGAAAACGCATCATTCTTGTTTACAAAAGGCATCACTCTTGTTCAGAAAAGACTACACTCTTGTTCAGGAAAAACTTCACTATTGTTCAGAAAACACATCACTCTTGTTACAAAAACACATCACTCTTATTCTGATTTCACTTCACTTTTGTTCATAAAACACTTCACTCTTGTTCACAAAACACATCACTCTTGTTCAGAAAACACTTCACTCTTGTTCAGGAAACACTTCACTCTTTTTTGCAGAACAACTATAAATCTAACCATGTTACACTCTTGTTCAGGAAAAACTTCACTATTGTTCAGAAAACACATCACTCTTGTTACAAAAACACATCACTCTTATTCTGATTTCACTTCACTTTTGTTCATAAAACACTTCACTCTTGTTCACAAAACACATCACTCTTGTTCAGAAAACACTTCACTCTTGTTCAGGAAACACTTCACTCTTTTTTGCAGAACAACTATAAATCTAACCATGTAAACGTAATACAAAGGCCATATGGTTTTCATAATCACTAAACATCAGTGAAACAACTATAAATCTTACTACAGAAACTACGGTTTTCATAATCACTTAACATCAGTGAAACAACTATAAATCTAAACACAAAAACTACGGTTTTCATATTCACAGCAAACGAAGATATTGTATATTAAAATTAATAAATAGTAGGAATGACTCACGGTTCGAGCCTGAGTGAAGTGAAACGGAACTTCCGGTTGTTTTTTTCTTTGTTCGTTCGAAAGCTACAAAGAATACAAATCTAAATCAGATCTAAAATAAAACCTAGAAATGATTGTTAATCAGTAGGAAACTTACTTTTCGAAAAATCCTTTTGATTTGTATCCATTTGTTTGACAAAGTAGATGATGCTGACGAGTTGAATTCGGTTTAATCGGCGACGGCGACGGCGACGGCTTGAATGCGGTTGAGTCGGCGATTCGGATTGAACAGAGGAGAACGAGAGAGACGAACTGAATCGGCGCGAATTTCTGAATGACTAACACAATTTTGGATTTAATTCGATGGTGTAATGACAATAATACCCCTGACTTGTTATTATGGAGTAAATTTGTGATTGAGGGAGCTAATATCTCATTAAATTCGAAAATTAATATTAGCCCTTGATTTTTTTGATCTTGTGGCTATTATTTGTTCTCTAGTTATATGGTTAAGAGGTGTTTGCCATAGATCACTACTCTATATATATATATATATATATATGAAAATGATCAATACAAAACTTGACCTCAATACAAAATCCAGATCAAATCTTGACCATTAGATTTGACAATCCAATGGTCAATAATTAAACAAAAACACGGAGGGTCATTGTAAAGCAGTTTTAGGTCATATTATAAACTTTGGGTTTGAGGTCATGTTAAGATCATTTCATGTCATCCTTACTATAATGACGTAAAAATAAGCTTACAATGACCTAAAAATGACTTTTGTATGCTTGGTTCTGCATTTTTGTATTAAGAATGGTTTTACATGGATCAAAACCCTATATATATATATATATATATATATATATATGTGTGTGTGTGTGTGTGTGTGTGTGTACATATCAAGTATTCACAAGTTTTATGTGTTGTTTTTGTCAAGGGCATGCAATGGTGCAATGTTTTTAAGTTATATAATAAAAGTACTATTGACATATGTTTCCCTTCAATTTATATTTGGCTTTTTCCTATAATTAAATGGAGTATGAATGATGTTTGCCAACAAGGGCGTAGTAAGTAATTTATTTTGGAAGATATAAAAATATAGGAAAATTTTATGAATTTGAGATAGGAAGTATAGTTTATACTTATATGGATATATGTAATTGGAAATTTATATTCGCAACAATACATGAATCAGTATTATGTAATGGATAAATCTGTATCATACTGCTCCATATTTTTCTCTCCTATTTTAAAATATTCAACAATTTTTTTTTTCTTTTTACTTTATTCATTTAAAATATTCAATAACTTTTTTCTCTCTTAACTTAAATTTTTTCAAAGAGTATAAAACCTCGAGGAAGGGATCAATTTCTTAACATAAGAGTAAGCCCAATGGAACAAGGCAAAATATTGATTTTCAATACCAATCTCAATTTGGTGTTGTACACACCTGATCAATTTGCAGTTTCTATTTTTATACCAATCCTCCTAAATCGATTGGATTAGTGAAGGTCTATCACATATCTAAGGAAATTAACGTTCTCTCTTTACACAAGAGTGAAACCCGTGTGGGTCCAATTCAATCAATAGTTCAAATGTTCCAAATACTGTTAAATTTTGTATTACCTCCGTCCATAGAGAAAAAGTTTTGGTTGTAGTCAATCTGAGTTTTAATACCACAAAATTAGTAAAGTAAAGATGAAAGGAAAAATATAGATGTGATAGAAATCCATGGGTTCCATCCTAAAATCAATTGGTGATAGGAGGAGTGGTCCATGGAATTTATATACTAGTTTCAGTTTTCTTTAAATATCGATGTGAGACAGTTATATGTTATTTTTCTAGTTTCAATTGCCAACACCCTCCCTCAAACCCTTCAAGGTGAACTTGGAGGGGTTGGACTTTTTTCTGATCGATTGGACAACTGGCCCAATTTTTTTCCGATCGGTTGGACCACTGGCCCAAATTTTAAGCCCAAATATACTGTTGGGTCAGTCATTTTTTCGGTTTTAGCCCAGATATACTGCTGGGTCAGTTAAGTTTGACCTACAGTCGGCGACACGCTCTGATACCATGATAGAAATTCATGGGTTCCATCCTAAAACCAATTGGTGATAGCATGAGTGGCCCATGAGATTTATATACTAGTTTCAGCTTTCTTTTAGCACCGATGTGAGACAGTTATACATTATTTTTCTAGTTTCAATTGCCAACAAGTTGAAGTGTTGATAGTGAAAAATGAAATTCATCTCCTTTGTGAGAAAAAAAAACTTGAAATAGTAGGAGACTAGGAGGTAATTTTAATGGACACGATAAATGGAAAATATGACTACTTTTTGTGGATGAAGATCATAAAATTGTCTATTAAAATTGTCTATTGTCATAAAAAAATTGACACAAAATAATCATTAACTTACAAAAATATTAATGTAACAGTAATAGAATACGATTTTCAGTTAACACAAAAAAGACACGATTATTATGGAAGTATATATGGTAACTAAATTATATTGTTATACATACGACGTGTAGCATCACCCATGGAAATAGTAATCCTACTGAAATTGAATACTATTCCCCTGTCCCATAATAATTGTCACTCTTTTCCATTTCGGTCCGTTCCCTAATAATTGTCACACTTCATTTTTATCATAAATGGTAAGTATGCCTCACATTCCACTAACTCACTCCACACACATTTTATTATAAAATCAATATAAAAAAGTGAGTCTCACGTTCCACTAATTTTTCCAACCAACTTTTCTTTACATTTCTTAAAACTCGTGCCCACAATAAGAGTGACAATTATTGTAGAATCGGAGGGAGTAGTAGTTAAAGTCTTAAAGACAAGTATGATTTGACTCTCGATGAAAAGGAAAGAGTCGGAAGAGTTAAATGTTTTCATTGAAGAATATGGAAAATATTTCCTTGAATGAAAATGAATGTGGAAACAGAAAACAATGAGAAGGAGAGTAGTACTCGTCTAATCTCGCATACGAATTCCAAAGCAATTAATTGTGTGGAAATCAGATCTCTTTAAGCTTGTCTTTAATCTCGCACGACATATGAAAATCAGTATCATCAAAATGTAAATTAAATAATTTTATTTGATTATTATTTTTCGGTAGTATAACTCATCAATTCAATTAGTCGTCCAACTAACAAAGTGGAAGTGGATTTATAGTGTAATTTTTAATTAAACATAAATACTTACATAAATTTAATGATAATGCTCAGAAAATAAAAGTTCATGTACGATTATTAAAAAGAATTAAAAAAAGTATAGGCAATCTAAAGTCTAAACTTTCACATTTACAAAATAAAATGCTTGCTTGGGTTTCTATTTAGAGCCCACACCAACCTTGGGGTTGGCAAAATCTGGATTTCAGCTATCAACCTTGTTTGATGATGGTATTCAGTCTCTATTTTTTGTATCAAGGCCCAGTCCTAAATCGACTTGATTTGATCATGTTATTTTTAATTTTTTTCATAAACTTTAATTGATAAAATCATAAAACCTTTAATACATGTGTTGATTTTTTATGACAGGTTTTTCAATCATGAAATGAACATTACATGTCATTTCGACTACCAACTCGGTACGCCTGATCAATTTACCGTTTCTATTTTCTAAATCAGTCCTAAGCTAAATCAACTAGGTTAGATCATGCAATTTCAGATTTTTTTTCTACCTTAAAAATTAGTTGATAATATCATAACATTTAATGAATTACATTAATTTTCTAGTGAAGATTTTTCGGCCATGAAACAATTTAGATGTCATATTAATAATCCTTTTGTGGCTAGATTAGATATTTAGACTGGTCGATCTAATGGATTCGACAAGAAGCATGACTCAAAGTGTGAATCTAAAATGGAGATTTTTGCTCCAAATCTATAACGATAACACTATTAATAGTTTAATTTAATACCATGGCAGCATTCTCTCTCCAGTCATCCATCCCTATACATTTTTTTTCATTTGTCGTTGTTTTAGTTATTGTTTTTCTTTATGCAAATAAATATTATCATTATTAATTAACTTGTTACATGTAGGGATCATATCATTCAGGATTCACTAATTACCCGGACCTCTTTTTATTGATTGCGATCTGAGATGGCTAATCTCAGAGGTACAAGCGCCAAGATACAAAAGAGAAATGCAAGATTACAAGATTACTTGGTACAATCTAAACAAATCAGAAACCCTAGCTACTAATCAGTCCTCAACTTAGACTGATTCTCAAGCTCCATCTGATTTTACGTTGCACACTAAGTAAAGATGTCTGTAACACTAAGCACTCGATCCCACAGGATCTAAAACAATCTAGAACACAAAGACAAGGTCAAATTCAACATAATATGGATCAGGTCTCAACAGCGACTACACCGGGCCAAGGACCTCCCCACAACTTCAACCAATAGCCACAAGCGAAGCACCGTTGAACACAATGGCTAGAAACCTAAGTTTCATGGACTACCGCCAACAGAAGCCTACTCAACACACGGATCAACACGAATCCCTTGGAACACCGCTTCACAACACAAGAACACTCAATCACAACTAGATCCAACACAAGAGTTAGACCTAACCCTAGATTTGAGAAGGACACCGAAGAAGTCGCCTAACTCAAGATCTAAACCGATGAACCTCTCTAGAACCGAGAATCATCGGTGGAACAAAGAGATCAAAGAGGATGGCCGGCAAACAAGGCCGAAAAACCAAAGAGAGAGTAGAGAGAAGGCGAAGAGATATCGCAAGAGAGAGAGTAGAATGAACAGAATGAGTGAGATGAGGAGTCGATTCCTCACTTAACTCACACAACAAATACACTCATCAATCCAACGGCCTAGAAGCTTGATCCGTGTGGAGCTGCTACGTGGCAGCCATCGGGAGTATCAGGTAAGTAGCGGGTCAGTCAAGAATGGGCTGCCCTCACAAAAGTTTAGGCTCAATCATATTAATTAAATCAGGCCAGCCCAATTAATTAATATATGAGTCCATCAACAATGGGTCCACCAAATATTCAACATTAAATTTGCAAAATTAGTATTAAAGTCAAATTTGTATATATCAAACTAAAACTAATTTAGATATTTGATTTTGACATTTTGGTGGAACATTGGTGACGATCAATGCGTGTGCCGGTGTGGGCTATATGGATGTCACGCCCGCCCACCCCGGGGGTGTTACAAACGAGGCGATCGTGACCAAGGGACAAACATTAAGAATAGCATTTAAGGATAACAGTTCATAAGAAAGGCTCAATTAGCTTAAAAGAATAATATATATCAGAGTGTATGATACACAGAGTGCAAACTCGACTTTAGCTCCTAACAAATGGGGAAAGCTCGAATAAAATCAGAGTGTCTTTTCAACAATCAGCAACTCGAGATAAAATTATCTAAACAATACTTGGCGGAAGCATTCGAGAGTAGAATACTATTATGTATGAAGACATAATATATTCAGAAAGTTTTATTTACAATCTTCTTCACTATCATGCTCAACACCCACCGCGCTCGTCACCGCTCAACCTGCACATAGAGAAAACATATGCAGGGCTGAGTACTTGGTGTACTCAGTGGACACGTGCCAAAATATATTTTATAAAAACAGATTTTGTCAAGCCACTCTTTGAGTGAACTTGGGATTTTAGGAAAAGTCCGAGAACACTAAACATTTTTCTTTTCCTTTTTCAAAAGCGATCTTTCGATCTATTTTCCTGGAACATATGTCGTATCTGACAAACCCGATTTCACTATCTCTTGTTCATTCATCAGTCATTCATCGTTCCTTTCATCATTCATCATATCTTAACATTCAAGTACCGGGGAAGTGGTTACCTCCCACGGTCTCCCATCAATCCATTCCATTCATCGTTGCAGTCAGATAGGCATAGTTCCAAAACAAAATATGGCTTGACATAATCTTTTCAACTTTATTTTCCTCAAAACGTTTTTGAAACATAAATCATTTTTTTGTTCCGTCAAGATCAAGCATCATCTCATATCACATCAACAAGTCGAGCAAATCACTCGATAAATCAACACATATATCACATAACATCACTTTCACCTTAATTATTTCACTTTAAGCACATAATCACATCAACATCGAATAAAAATTAATAATACTCGCAATCTCAGTTAAAAGGAATTTCGTCACATAAAATGATGCTCAAATCAAAATATTAAAACTAAAGCTCTTGAAAGCACTTTAGTTCGAAAGCCCACGTAAAATACTTTTCGTAAAAACTGTAACTTTAACAGAAAGCCTACGAAAAACTTAGTTAGAAAGCCTTACGAAAAACTTAGTTAGAAAGCCCTACCTCGTTCGGTTAAAGCCTTCACGCCGTGCTCCTCTCTTTTTCCTCTCGGTCGAAGGTAAGGCTGCACTTCCCTCGATCAAAACGCAGCGCCGCCACCGCTGCGGGTCCGCCGTCGTCGCGGATCCGCCTCAGCCACCGTCGCCGAGGATCTCCCCCAGCCGCCGACGCCGTTCCCGACAGGTAGGTGGTCGGAAATTCGTTCCTCCATCCCCTCTCTCTTCTCTCTCTCGGATTTCTCAATTCTTTGGTAAGTAAATGATTTGAAGTGGAGGGAGGTTGTATTTATAGAAATTTTTTTTTCATAAAAGACAAAAATTCACGTCTTTTCGTTTTGATGCGACGAGTAATTAATGTTGCCGTCGTTGGAAAACGTGCCTGATGCGACGTGGTTCTTATCCAACTTTTCGTCTTGATGTGACGTAGTTCTTATCCAACTTTTCGTCTTGATTTGTTGTCGAAAGTGTATTTGATACGTGGTCTATTCTTTCGTGTAGGTATCATTTTGGGCTCGTAACAATTGGGTTTCAAATTGGGCTAGGAAAGATAATTGTTTGGCCCCAAAAGTGAAATACTTCTCTCGATAAAAGAAACAAGGTCGAAAAAATTTTCAAGTGCACAAACGACGGTCCTTTCAAGAATACAAAATAAAAAGGTAGAAAAAGTCGGGGTGTCACAATGGATCAGAGAGAGACCTCAATCTATATCTATATGTGACAAATGATCATCAGAAAAGATATTGATCTTCAATAATATATGCCATTATTTAAGATGAAGACAATTTTATTGATTGGAACCTAAAATAATTTGTCCTAATTCCTTCACTATTTTTATAGGAACAATTTGTGGTGTCATGAAGTTCTATACATTACGTGATTGTCGTGGTCTGGTGTGACTTTGTGCAGTTTAATTATTTTTAATTTGGATTTTCTTCGTGGCTACTGTATCAGCCTTTGACTCTCGATTTTTAATCTGATAGTTATCAAATTATTTAATAATATCTATAAGGCTTCATCCTACAAAGTGGACCCATTTATTTTCGATAAGTATTTAGATGTATTCATCGTGATAATTTTTTTAATTTCAAAACAAAAGATAAAATTTGATATTCAGATTTTATTTTTAGCATATTTGCTAAATTTTTTAATTTGTTTTTTACTTAGTTTGTTAGACTGTTTTTTTTATAAAAACATATAGAAATTTTCAGAATGTTTTTCATGTACATTTTTTAAAATTAGTGAAGCCTCCAAACATATATAACTTTTATGTTTGGTTGCCAGGATTCTGTTTGGGAAAGTAATCTAATTCCTTATATTTTAAATTCATGTGTTTGTTTTGCTTTTTAATTAAACTGAGAAAGTAATCAGAATCCCGAGAATAAGGAAAGTTGGTACAACTTTCCAGGATTCTGAATCCCAACTTTTCTTAGGTATTCTTTTTCCCAGTTTTAGGATTCTTACGCATTTAATGCAATACAATATAGTTTTATTATTATTATTATTATTATTATTATTATTATTATTGTTGTTGTTGTTGTTGTTGTTATTACTATTATTATGAATTGAAATGTTTTAAAAATATTATTATAATAATTATATATAATTGTTAATGTTATTATTATAATTAATAATTTATTACATAATTAAAATATAATTATATAATATAAATCATATAATAATAAATAATAATTATTATTTTATAAATGAATAATTAATCAATAAATTCTAGTGAAATTTTAAAGTATAAAATTTATTCAATTATAATTTTCATAATAATAATAATAATAATATTTATTATGATTATTATATATTACGATGAATAATCCATATTTAAACTATCCATCGTAATATAATAATATAATTATTGTCATTTGTAATTAATAATTTATTAATAATTCTATATTATTATTATTTTTTATAAATAAAAAAATAATAAGTAGTATATTTTTCGGATGCTGTTTAATTCAAATATAAATTTAAAATCTTGATATTTTCTAAATATAGGAAACTAAAGTTATTAGGAATCATATACATATAATTCATTTTCTCAGGAATCATTTTCCTTGACAACTTTACTTTTCCATCAACCAAACATGGCCTTAGAATATTTTTCATATGCCTCCAACTCAATGAAACGGCAAATCAGAATTCATTAACTATCTCATTAAAAGCCAAAACAACGTTATAATGTTATAGGAAAATAGCGGCAAGAATAGAAGGGTTCTCAGTTGAAATAATTGAACGAACGAAAAAATGGCTTATGATTTCATGTTTCGTGCTATTTTGTCGTAATTTTGTATGCTGACATGCAGAGAAATTATATTTTGTGGGGCTTTGTATTTTTGTAAATCCTTATCTCCCCAAATATTTATGAGAAAAGTTATTTTGGACTTTTAGAATTATAATTGGTATATATAATAGGTAAATACTCCTTTGATTCTATATAGTTGAGAGCAGTATTCCGTCTTGATTGTCAAACTGTAGTTGAGTTATTTTTTTTAACAAAAAGCAAACAACTACTCCATTTTAATAGCCTCATCTCAGTTCGTGACACACCTTAGACATGGAAGAAATCCAAGTAAATCCCTTTATTCCCATGGCTCTTCTCTCCCTCCTCTTGCTATTATCCATCACCCGAATCTTCCTCAAATCATCAAGCAAGAAAAAACTGCCCCCTTCACCACCAAAGCTCCCCATAATCGGAAACCTACACCAACTCGGATCATCCCTTCCCCACCGCAGTCTCCACTCCTTAGCCAAAAAACACGGCCCTCTCATGCTCCTCCACTTCGGCAGCGTCCCCGTCCTCATCGTCTCTGATACGAACCTCTATTATTATTATTTAGTTTAGATATTATAGGGATTTAGCATATCTTTTTCTATATCTTTGTTTTCTTGTTCATTAAGTCAGTAGCATTATAAATAGGATAGACTGTTATCTTTTTTATTCATTCAATCAATTAATGAAATATTTTCTCTCCCAAATATAACGTGTGTTTTCCAATCCTAATTTTGGATTCCCTCCGCCGATCCTAATTGGACGCCGGAGTATTCTATCAATCGCCGAGTTATCTGCCCGACGGGAGCGACTCCCGCGCACAGAAACTCTGCAATCGTCCGCCGAGCCTATTGGCCGCCGGAAATTTATCTCCACCGCCGAGCGAAACTCGCCGCCGGTGCTTGTTAAGGGAAACGTCCTTAACAACTGGTGCTTTCATTGAGAGCTCAGCATCCTCCGTCTGCGTTCATCCATATCCCCAAATAAATCACCACCATTTCTACCACAACCACGATTCAGTCCGTCGACATGTCATACGACTACGCCAGCTATTGCCATCGTAAATACAATTTCCCTCAACTCGTGCAGCCGTTTCACCCTTGCCATACCCGACAGCCCACTTGCTGGGACCCACCATGGACCCGTCGGACCACTGCATATCAACATTCTTCATCCTACGAGCTAGATATGTACTCGCCATCACCGCCCAAGCGCCGACCTACCTGTTGGGACCCACCGGCGCAACAGCAGGACCGCGGCTACCCGACCGTTGACCGGCCCCGACGCTCGGAGACGTGCTGGGACCGACCTCGCCCTCGGGAGGAGGTGAGAGCGCGAGTCCAGCCCGCCTCCCACCAGCCCCGCTACTCCACCGAAAAGCCAATGCGAGACCTGTACAGTCAGCCCGCACGTGTGACCAGTCAAACTCCGGAGCAGCCATGCCTGCCTCTAATACGGGTCTCCCAGGCGGAGAAGTCAGAACGGTCCAGGTTGGGTCTCTGCTGGCACTGTCCCGAGAAATGGGTGATGAGACATGTGTGTAAACAACGCATTCTCTGTTATGCGGATGATGGGGATGAGTTTGAGGAGAACATTCAAGATGAGAATTTAGCCGAAGAGAAAACTGATAATACTCCCACTATAGTATTCGGTGATGATGTTCCCAATGACATTACCGACGCTCCTCTTGATGTTCCAAACAACGAGTCCCCTAGAGAGTTCCTCAAGAACAAAGGGATTGTCAAGAACGACAATGAGCCACCGCAAGTGCTCGTTGGGGTATCTGATGAGAAGATTGGTGAAAATGAGGAGACAATGCTAGAAGATAAAGAGGAGGATGGTTCTATTGGTGAAGTGGAGAAGATAATCGCCTCACTCAATGTTGTTCAAGTGTCATCCCAAAATGTTGTTGGAAATTGTTTGGGCAAGAAAGGAGATGGTGCTTACACCGAATTGCCCGTAATTGCTTGTGTCAATGTGGATTTGAATGTCGGTGATGTTCCAAGTATGAATCATCGATCAACATCGCTCGACAAAGATGCAAGGTTGATCCCTCCGAGTAATGACATGCCATGCTTGGGCATTCTGGGAGGCGTGGACAAGCTTTTCGATTTGGCAAGGAATTTTTCCGCCAAAGTTGGGTCTCCTTTGTTGATTTTTTATGGAAGTGAAGAAGGGAGACGTTCAACTGTTCGGTGTGTATTTGATCCCGGAGGAGATAAATCGCCGAAGCTTCTGCTTTCAACTCTCCTTTTTGCTTCGTGGTTCCCACCTTGAGGACAAGGTGGATTTTAACCGTGGGGGAGTTGATACGAACCTCTATTATTATTATTTAGTTTAGATATTATAGGGATTTAGCATATCTTTTTCTATATCTTTGTTTTCTTGTTCATTAAGTCAGTAGCATTATAAATAGGATAGACTGTTATCTTTTTTATTCATTCAATCAATTAATGAAATATTTTCTCTCCCAAATATAACGTGTGTTTTCCAATCCTAATTTTGGATTCCCTCCGCCGATCCTAATTGGACGCCGGAGTATTCTATCAATCGCCGAGTTATCTGCCCGACGGGAGCGACTCCCGCGCACAGAAACTCTGCAATCGTCCGCCGAGCCTATTGGCCGCCGGAAATTTATCTCCACCGCCGAGCGAAACTCGCCGCCGGTGCTTGTTAAGGGAAACGTCCTTAACAGTCTCCTCCGCTGAATTCGCCCGTGAAATCATGGTGACTCACGACACCACCTTCGCCAACCGCCCCCGCTTCAAGGCCATGATGAAGCTTGTCTACGGATGCAGAGACGTCGCGTTCTTGCCCTATGGCGAATACTGGCGTCGCCTTCGAAGCATCGTTGTTCTCCAGCTGCTGAGCAATAAAAGGGTTCAATCATACAGCGCGATTCGCGAAGAAGAAGCGGCACTTATTGTGAAGAAGGTTCTAGAAACTTCTGGTAACACTGCGGTGGACTTGAGTGCGATGTTTGAGAGCTTTAGCAATGATGTGATCGGAAGGTCGGCCTTCGGTGGGAAGCTGAGCGATTCGGAGAATGGGAAGAAGTTTTTAGAGGCCATGGCGGATTTGATGAAGCTTTTAGGGATTATTGATATAGGTGATTTTATAGCGTGGCTTGGTTGGATTGGGCGTGTTAATGGTTTTGATAGGAGACTTGATGACACTGCTAAAAGGATTGATCTTGTTTTGGAGAGTGTGATTCAAGAACGGATGCTGGAGAAGAAGGGTGTCAAGGAAGAAAGTGGTGAACATTTTGTGGATATTTTGCTTGATATCTATAATCATACAACTCTTGATGTCTCTATTGATCGAGATAGCCTCAAAGCAATAATTTTGGTAATCATCTCTCTCTTTGTGCATACTTCTATATCTCACTTTTTTTTTAAATAAAATTTCAATTTCTTGTGATTTATAAATATTAAGAGTTTATCATATCCCATGCTTATTTTTTAACACTTATTACTGATTTTTAATTTATTATTCAATTTGTTGTTGTTGGGATTTACGCACACAAGGCTTTCACACACTCAAGAAGATCACACACACACTCACTGTTGTATAAGATCACACACTGCAGAAACACACACACTCACACTTTGAGTATTGAAGATGATAATCTTGGAGAGAAACTGGAAAACTCTTTATTGATAAAACTACTCTAAACTACATACACGGATTTGAGCTATTTAAAGCTCTACAAACAAGTAGCAACTGCTACTAACTAACTACAACAAGAATCAAGAAAACAAGAAGAATAACCGCTACACCTCGGCTAACTAACTGCTTCTTCCTTCTCGGCTCAGACCGAACTGGTTGCTTCTTCCTTCTCGGCTCAATACCGAACTCCCTTCTCGGCTCAAGACCGAACTCTCTTCTCGGCTCATTCCAGCTCAAAGCCGAGCTTCCTTACCGAGCTCCCTTCTAGCTGAGCTTACCGAACTCCTTTCTAGCCGAGCTTACCGAACTCCTGCCTTCCTCTTCCAACTGAAATGAGCACTCCATTATTACAATTCTCCACCTGAGGGCTCATCTCAGTTCTTGCACAAACATTGATCAACTTCTTGCAATGATCAAACTTGTCTCTACCTAGAGACTTTGTTAGCATGTCAGCCGGATTGTGCAAGGTGTTAATCTTAATCACCTTCACTCTCCCCTTTTCGATCTCATCTCGAATAAAATGCAACTTTATGTCTATGTGCTTGCTCCTTTCCTGAAAACCCGGATGTTTAGCCAAGCACATAGCTGAGCTGCTGTCACAATGAATCACCATTGTCTTTTGGTCAAAACCAAAGTCAGAAATCACTCCCTGAATCCAAAAGCTCTCCTGTACAGCTGCAGTGAGAGCTATATACTCTGATTCTGTTGTTGAGAGAGCAACAACACTTTGCAACCCTGATTTCCAGCTGATTACAGTTCCAAACATGGTGAAAAGATAACCTGTTTGGGACTTCCTGTTGTCCAGGTTTGCAGCATAGTCTGCATCACAATAGCCCTGCACAACCTCCTCAGATTCACCTTCCCAGCCATTGAACACAATCCCCCAGTCCTTAGTTGACTTCATGTACCTCAATATCCACTTAAGAGCATTCCAATGCTCCTTCCCCGGGTCTGCCATGTATCTGCTAGTCACTGAGATAGCATGAGCAAGATCTGGTCTTGTACAAATCATAGTATACATAACACTTCCAACCACACTAGCATAAGGGATAGCCTCCATCTCATCAGCCTCTTGCTTAGTTTTAGGGGCCTGCTCCTTTGAAAGCTTAAAACTCTGGGACAGAGGAGTTGATGCAGCTTTTGCATTTTCCATTTTGAATCTCTGCAAAACTTTCTCAATATAGTCAGTTTGCAGCATCCACAGCTTCTTGCAGCCTCTATCTCTCTGAATATGTATGCCTAGGATCTTCCTTGACTCTCCTAGATCCTTCATTTCAAAGCTTGACTTCAGATCTTGTTTAACTTTCTGAATTTCTGTCATAGAAGGCCCTGCAAGTAGCATATCATCCACATAGAGTAATAGGTAGGCAATGGGAGTCTTGCCTGCCTTCTTGATGTAAATGCAATCATCATATTCTGACTTGGAGAAGCCAATCTTCTTCATCTGTGCATCAAACTTCTTATTCCACTGTCTAGGACTTTGCTTAAGTCCATAAAGACTTTTCTGTAACAGGCACACCTTGCCTTCTTCTCCAATCTTCACATAGCCCTCTGGCTGTTCCATGAAGATAGTTTCCTCTAGATCTCCATTTAGGAAGGCTGTCTTCACATCAAGCTGTTGTAGCTCCCAGTCAAGCTGATTCACCACAGCCAATAGGATCCTAATTGAAGTGTGCTTCACAACAGGTGCAAACACTTCATTGAAATCGATTCCCTCCTGCTGTGTAAAGCCTCTAGCCACCAGCCTTGCCTTGAACCTGACTCTATCCTTATCAGTGGTCTCAATCTTTCTTTTAAACAACCACTTACAGCTTACCAGCCTCCTTTCCTTACCATCTGTACTCAGCTTGGATTTGTCCACCAAAATCCATGTTTTGTTCTTGAGTAAAGACTCTATTTCCTCATTCATGGCTTCAATCCATCTTTCTCTATCTTTACTCTGCATAGCTTCTTTATATGTGAGTGGATCTGCGCCATCAATACTTTCAGCTGCACACAGAGCATAATACACAACATCAGAGAACTTTGTTGGTGGCCTTGTTTCTCTTCTAACTCTGTCCCTTGCAAGCTGATAGTCTCTGATAGAGTCTGATATAGACTCACCAGCCTGGTTGCCCTGAGTTGGAGCCTCTTCTTTATCTGAATCAGACTCACTCCCTGAGTCAATAACTCCACCTGCTCCTAGGCCAACCCCTACAGGCTCCACCTTGAAGAAATCACCCTCATCTTCACTGGAGTCCAGCTTATCTTTCAGGTATGGCATCTGATCCTCCAAGAACACCACATCCCTACTCACCAAGACCTTCTGCTTACCGGGCTCAATACACCAGAGCCTATACCCCTTAACACCCCTCTGATACCCCAACATAATACATTTCAAAGCCCTAGCTTCAAGCTTGCTTTGCCTAGCATGAGCATAGGCCACACACCCAAACACCTTGTACTTTGAGTAGTCACTATGAGCTCCATACCACATGTAATCAGGAGTTTCAGATTTCAGGGCAGTAGATGGGCATTTATTGATGAGATAGGCTGCTGTATACACAGCCTCACCCCAGAACCTGCTGCTCAAACCAGAACCAAGAAGTAGGCACCTCACCCTCTCTAGGATTGTCCTATTCATCCTCTCCACAACACCATTTTGCTGAGGATTACCAGGAACAGTCCTATGCCTCTTCATACCCTTCTCTTTACAAAACAGATCAAACTCCGCAGACAAGAACTCTAGGCCATTGTCTGTTCTTAAGCATTTAACACTTCTACCCTTCTCTAGCTCAACCTCCTTACACCATATCTTGAACTTTGTGAGTGTTTCAGATTTTTCTTTAAGAATATATACCCACAACTTCCTTGTATAGTCATCAATGATAGCTAGATAATACTTTCCTCCACCAATTGAACACACCGGTGAAGGCCCCCAAAGATCACTATGTATGTAGTCTAAAGGGGCTGTAGAAGAGTGAATACCTGTAGGATAGGGTGCCTTCTTAGCCTTTCCAAGTATACACTGCTCACAGGGGTTCATCTTGTTGAAATCTCCAGAGATCAGACCCTTCTTGATGAGTTCTTTCAAGCTTCCTTCAGCTGGGTGGCCCAATCTCTTGTGCCATAACATTATGGAATCATCTGACACTGCATTGCTTTCTCCATCAACAGCCTTAGCCTTCAGATAATAGAGAATATGCTCTCTGTCAGCCTCCATCATCACTGCATCTCCAGATTTAACAAACAATTTTCCTTGACTCATCAATATGGTGAACCCTTTCTGCTCCAGCATTCCCAATGAGATGAGATTCCTCTTCACTTCTGGAATATACCTCACCCCAGTTAGGATCTTTATAGAGCCATCTTGTAGGCTTAGCTTTACCTTCCCTATTCCTCTGATCTGACAAATGTGATTATTACCCAGCACCACAGTGCCGGCTGCTTCTTGAAGGTCATGAAACCAGCTCCTATTTGGGCACATATGGAAGCTGCACCCTGAGTCCATAATCCACCTATGACTGACCCCACTGTCACTAATATTCATAAGTTGAGCCGGGGGATCAGCACTCTCCACACAATCAGATTGGTTGTGTCCCTCAGAGGCCATCTTTCTCTTCCATGCATGACAATCTTTCTTCAAATGTCCAGGTTTCTTGCACCAATAGCAAGCTCTGGTTTCCTTCTGAGCATCAGAACTTGAGGGTTTAGGGCCCTCAAACTTCTTCTTGAAGTTCTGCTTCTTGAACTTCTTCACATTCAAGGCCTCTGCAGCTTGAACATTGGAGCTTGCAGAGCCTCTGTTGGCTGTCTTCTGGAGTTCTTTGGCCATCAAGGCTGAATAGACTTCTGCATAGGTGATAGGTTTATCTCTTCCATAGATAATGGCATCACTTAACTGGTCATACGAGCTGGGCAAGGCATTCAATGTGAGAATGGCCTTATCCTCATCTGAAATCTTGACATCAACAGATCCCAGGTCATCAATGATCTTGTTGAACTCCTCTAGCTGCTCAATGATAGACCTATCTCCAGAAAAACTATAGGCATACAGCCTCTTCTTGAGATACAACCGGTTAGCCAAGGATTTGGCCAAGTAAACTTCATCTAACTTGTCCAAGATCTCCACCGCAGTCTTGGCTTCTTGAACTTCCCTCAAGACCTTATCTCCAAGGCACAGAATCACTGCAGAATGTGCCTTGAGCTGCATCTCCTCCATCTTTGCCTGAGCTTTATCATCAAGCACTGGAGCCTTTCCTTTCTCCTCTGGTTTTGCAAGAACTGCGGCCAAGCCTTGTTGAATCAAAACCGCCTTCATCTTCATCTTCCACAGGCTATAATCATTCTTGCCTGTGAATTTTTCTGCATCAAGCCTTGCTGCCATCTCTGAAACCGTTTGATCCTCTGCAAATCAGCTTCAATATCCCTTTCCCACAGACGGCGCCACTTGTTGGGATTTACGCACACAAGGCTTTCACACACTCAAGAAGATCACACACACACTCACTGTTGTATAAGATCACACACTGCAGAAACACACACACTCACACTTTGAGTATTGAAGATGATAATCTTGGAGAGAAACTGGAAAACTCTTTATTGATAAAACTACTCTAAACTACATACACGGATTTGAGCTATTTAAAGCTCTACAAACAAGTAGCAACTGCTACTAACTAACTACAACAAGAATCAAGAAAACAAGAAGAATAACCGCTACACCTCGGCTAACTAACTGCTTCTTCCTTCTCGGCTCAGACCGAACTGGTTGCTTCTTCCTTCTCGGCTCAATACCGAACTCCCTTCTCGGCTCAAGACCGAACTCTCTTCTCGGCTCATTCCAGCTCAAAGCCGAGCTTCCTTACCGAGCTTCCTTACCGAGCTCCCTTCTAGCTGAGCTTACCGAACTCCTTTCTAGCCGAGCTTACCGAACTCCTGCCTTCTTCTTCCAACTGAAATGAGCACTCCATTATTACAGTTGTGATAATTTTTAGTGGATTTGTATGGTTTGATTATTCATGTAGTTTTCTAAAAGTTTTTTGTTTTAGTAAGGGTTAATTGTCACGAAATTTGGTCAATTATAGTCTTTTCTGCATCGTTTAAAATTTGAATGACGACAAATAATGAAGTTTTAGAAATAGCAATTATCTAACGATGATTTTTTTGGGGAGATAAGATCCTGAGTTAGCAAACGCGGGTAAAATTTGGATGATGTGAATGAATAATGACACTTAGGCGCTAACTTATTCATATCTCTCTCACCTACGTGACACTTATGCACAATTAATCATTTCGCAGGATGTATTCGTCGGTGGAACTGATACAATATCCACAGCTATGGAATGGACAATGTCAGAACTCTTACGACACCCCATAGTGATGGAGAAGTTGCAGCTAGAAGTAAGAGGAATTGTGAAGCAAAACCTAGAGATAACCGATGATGATCTACAAAAAATGCATTACTTAAAGGCTGTGATCAAGGAAGCTATGCGTTTACATCCACCAGTCCCGCTACTTGTACCTAGGCTTGCAAGCAAAGATGTGCAAGTGAAAGGTTTCGACATTTCTGCAGGAACAATTGTGATGATAAATGCGTGGGCTATAGGGAGGGATCCCGTCTCATGGGGCGAACCAGAAACGTTTATGCCCGAGAGATTCTTGAATTCTTCTATAGACTTCAAGGGCCTAGATTTCGAGCTAATTCCATTTGGGGGTGGACGAAGAGGCTGCCCTGGGATCACATTGGCTTCTGCCGGGATGGAGCTTCTTTTAGCTGATCTGCTTCAGAAATTCGACTGGAATTTGGCTAAAGGTGTTGAACCAAAAGATTTGGACATGAGTGAGAGTCCCGGGATGACGGTCCATAGAGTCGTTCCTCTTGTTGCACTTGCATCTCCTGCTACATGATTTGGAACTATCATTGGTTGTAGTTGCAATGAAGTTTCAAATAATACTGCATATATATATATATATATGTAGATTTTAAGTATTCACAAGTTTTATGTGGTTTTTGTTGAGGGCATGCGATGTTTGTAAGTTAAAGAATAAAAGCACTGTATGAGATATATTTGGCTTTTTCCTCTATGAATTATGACTGCTAACAAGGGTTTAGCTAGGATTTTATTTTAGAAGACACAAAATTATAGGAAAATTTTATGTATTTGAGATAGGAAGTAACTATACATGAATAAGTATTTAGTTTTGCTAGTTTATATGGAGTACGTATATAACTGGATTTTTATATTCGCAACAATACATGAATGAGTATTATGTAGTGGATAAATCTGTATCATACTGCCCATACAGAACAATCAAGGAATATTACTACTAGTCACCACAAAATATAATCATATTTAGTTTAGACTAAAGTCCCAAAATGGTTCTTAACATATTGCGTTTTTTTTTTATTTTGGTCCAAAACATTATCTTTGAATTATTCGGTCCCTCACATTTGAAATCGGATCACATTTGGTCCATTTTGGACGGTCCCGTCAAATTTTTTACGATTTTAATTACCGGGTCACAAATCCGTCACTAACTGGGAGAAACTGATCCGTCACAAATCCGTCACTTATACGCGCGAGAACACGGTGCGGCCGTTGTGGTTGAGGTAATTCCACAGTAGGATTTCTTGGAGGGCGATGCGTTTAGGCTACGAGAGGCTCGTCACGCTGGCGGATGAGGAAACATTGCTTGCCCTTTCAATGCATGCACTCTAATTTCTTTGTTTGCTTATATTGCTTGATTTGTTCATCTGTTTTGTTTAATCAATTAGTAATTAGTTTCTAGAAGAGCACCTCATGTCTCATGATTCGTAATCACAAATTAAACCACTATTTGATGTCGTTATTTTCCAAGTTTTCATCAGTGTGCAGTAAGAAGCGGGAGGAGCGGCTAATCCCTCAAATCACAAGAATTAATTAGTATAACTTACGTACATAAAAGGGGACAACTGGCAAGTGTAGATTAAAAATGAAAATTGGGGATCACTAAAGTTGTACTCCTACAACAAATTATTTGGATGGTATGTAAAGATTGTTGGAATTAGAAAAGTCTGGATAATCCTAATAAATTTTATTTTTATTATTAAAATAATAATTTAAATGTGCTACATTAGATGCAACACTTGCTCTCATCGGATAAAGTTTGCATGACACTCACGAGACAAAACAAAAATAAATAAACAAGTAGGAGTAGTAACAAAAAAGTAAACGATGGATTTAGAAGATCATGTCGTGAAAATGGATTTAGAAGTGAAATTTGAGCTTCCAGTTGCTCCAAAAGCTCGTCTGGCAGGAAGGAGCATTGTAAATCGGCCACGGTTCAACAACAGGAGCAGGAGACTAGCTTCATCCCGTTTTCACAGTGTGTGCCATTGCCAACACCGCCCGCATAGGTACCACTTTCTCCCGGGGGGTCGCGAGGGTAATCTTCTCAGAGACTCCCCCGGCATGATTTGAAGTCGCTTCCGTTCACATTACGAACTCCCACAGCATACTTGAAAGCTGAACAAATAACAAAATATTACTCCCTCCCTCCCTCCCTTCAATGTTTAGTTGTATGTAAATGCTACATGACAATATAAATTTCAAAATAGCATGACTGATTATTTTATTGTTAGGAAATACTAGTACATGCGAGTAATCATGATTTTAGTGACGGATTTAGTGACGGATCAGTTTCTCCCAGTTAGTGACGGATTTGTGACCCAGTAATTACAACCGTCAAAAACCGTCCAAAATGGACCAAATGTGATCCGATTTCAAATGTGAGGGACGGAATAATTCAAAAGATAATGTTTTGGACCAAAAAAAAAACGCAATATGTTAAGAACCATTTTGAGACTTTAGTCTTTAGTTTATCCAATTTCCAAATAGAATCCCTCTACAATTACAACACATCTAAGAGAAAAGATATATCAATCTTCTTGGAACTCACCTAATCATATGCATATTATAAGTACTCCCTCATCCACGAAAAATATGACCCATTGTGAATTACACAAGTTTTAATGCAGAATTGATAAAGTAAAAGAGAAGCGAAAAAAATAAGACAGAAGTAGTGTTAGTGGAATGTGGGGTCCATATTATTAGTAAGAGAGAAGAGAGAAGTAGTGTTAGTGGAATGTGGGGTTCATATTATTAGTAAGAGAGAATGGAAAAAAGTAAAAGAGAATTTGTTGAAAACTTTCCTTTTTTAAATGTGCTCTATTTTTCGTGGACAACAAAAAATGGCTAATGTGCTCTATTTTTCGTGGACGGAGGGAGTATATAATACTATGAAATTATTAATCTCTTTATTTTATTTAAGCAAAACAATATTTTTTGGCATGAAATTTTACATACCACTGTTAATTTCTTAAGTATAAAGAAAATAAAGTACTATTTTTTTAGAAATGTATTTCTTTAAATAAAATATTTTAAAAAAATGTGTTGGAAACTAATGGAGAGTAAATGCCAAAACTGATCCTGAACATATGTCCATTTTACGATTTTGGTCCTAGACATTATCTTTTTAAAATTTTTGGATCCGAAACATTTCAACTCGGATCACAATCGGTCCAAAGTTAACTTTTCCGTCAAAGTTTAACAGTCAACGTTTTTAATCCCGATTTTGACCAAATTAGCTGTTAAATATGATTACTAACTCCCTAATTATATCTTTAATTATTTTAAGATGGAACATCTTTTTTGGTCCATGAACTTTGTCAAAGTATCATTTTAGGTCCGTGAACTTTGAAAATGTCATTTGAGGTCCGTCACCTACGAGTTAATATAAATCGAAGTACTTTTTTACTATTTTCATGTTTTTTCAGACGAAAATACCCTCAATACCTTTAACGGTACATATTTTTAATAAACTTGCCACATACTCATATTTTTTATAAATATTTTTACAATATAGTTTTGACGAATTTTCTAAACATAATTTGACCTTCAATATTATTACTTAATTTTGTGACATGCAAGAAAAGTTCCTTCTTCATATAATTAAAGACCTTCTTCATATAATTAAAGACTTTTAAAATATTTTTAAGATATGGATATTCGTAAAAAATAATGTCACAATCAATAGACGATACTTGAATATTGATAAATATCTTTACTATATATTTTTTACAATATATCAATATTCAAGTATCGTCTATTGACGGTGACATTAATTTTTACGAGTATCCATATCTCAAAAATATTTTAAAATTCTTTAATTATAAAAAGTTGTAGAATGAACTTTTCTTGCACATCACAAAAGTAAGTGATAATATTAAAGGTCAAATTATATTTAGAAAATTCGTCAAAAAAATATATAGTAAAGACATTTATAAAAAAATATGAGCATGTGATAAGTTTATTAAAAATATGTACCCTTAAAGGTATTGAGGGCATTTTCATCCAAAAAAACTTGGAAATAGTAAAAAAGTACTTCGACTGATATTAACTCATAGTTGACGGACCTCAAATGATATTTTCAAAGTTTGCGGATCTAAAATGATACTTTAACAAAGTTCGTGGATAAAAAAAGATGTTCCTCTTATTTTAAAAAGTTATCATTTAAAATACAAAATAAACAATATTAAAAAAGAAAATGAGAAATTCAAAACAACAACATCAATCGCTGAGGGGAATTTCCACCATCGCTCCGCCGCATTTCCACCATCGGTGAAATTTTCCGTCCCATGGGAATTTCTCGAATTTGATCGTCAATCGGTGGTCGTGCCACAACAACAACAGGAAGACGTCTCCCCAATCCGACAAGAGAAAATCTAACGAAACAAAAGGAGCGACCTACGGCAGCGATGTGCGGCGGAAGGAAGGCGGCGGGGTGAGGATTCTGCGGAGGGACCAATCGCTGAGCTGCATAGCTGCCAAATTGAACGGCGGCGATGCGAGGTCTATTTTTCCGCTAGCGGCAGATGATATGATGGTGGGATGGATGAGGCCGGAAAGGATGTCGCTGCCGCTTCTTGACGTTTATGCCGGATCTGCTTTTATCAACTCGCAATGTGAGTTGTTTTGAATTTCTCATTTTCTTTTTTAATATTATTTATTTTGTATTTTAAATGATAATTTATTAAAATAATTTAGGATATAATTAGGGAGTTAGTAATCGTATTTAATAGCTTAATTTGGTCAAAATCGGGATTAAGAACGTCGACCGTTAAAATTTGACGGAAAAGTTAACTTTTGACCAATTGTGATCCAAGTTGAAATGTTTGGGATCCAAAAATTCAAAAGATAATGTCTAGGACCAAAATCGTAAAATGAACATATATTCAGGACCAGTTTTGGCCTTTACTCACTAATGGACGTCAAAAGTCTAAATGTTCCATGTGTCCTGCATCTACATTCCTTTTTCGTTTGCACCAACAAAATTAAAACTATATACTTATTTAGGAAATAATTTAAATATTTAAATTAACTTTTTTTCTTATTTTTTTCTTTTATCCTACTTTAAAATATATAATATTTTTTTCTTTTAATTAATTTATTTTTTCTACTTTGAAATTTCAACTTTTTTTTTAAAAAAATGTATAAATTGTCTTGGTGCCTAAAAAACCGACCAACTTCTTAAAATAAGAGTACTAAAAGATTAATGACATGTATCTATGTACTTGGGCTTCTTTTTTAAGAGCCCACACCAACCTTATATCCAATAGACCGGGGTTGGCCCAATGGACCCACCTAAATTGACAAGATTAGATTATGTTAATATTAAAAAGTGATATTGGTTCCTAAAACCATGACCTTTGGCCAAATTTTGGTATTTTTCACGAACTTTAAAATTAGTCTACAATATAATAAACTTTGCATTTTATTTGTTATTTCTCATCTCAACTCAAATAAAATATCTTCGGAGAAAAACTAATTCTACGAGGGCAACCGTGAAATATTCACAATATTTTAGACCACTTTTTAAGCTCTTGGTAAGTATGATAAAAGTCACGTAAAAAATCACGTTTATCTAGTAGTGCCAAGTAGGATATAAAATGCGTTTAAGTTAGTCGGATATGATGATTTAACTGCATGAGAAATACTCCCTCCGTCCGCGAATAGGAGTCCAGTTTTTTCATTTTAATTCGTCCGCGAATAGGAGTCCCGGTTCACTTTTACCATAAATGGTAATAGGGTCTCACCTTCCACTAACTCATTACACTCACATTTCATTTAAAACTAATATATACAAGTGAGACACATATTCCACTAACTTTTTTCCACCCACTTTTCTTAATATTTCTTAAAACTCGTGCCGCCCATAAATGAGACTCCTAATGACGGACGGAGGGAGTAACAAACAAAATGTAAAGTTTGTGATATTGTAGACCAATTTTAAAGTTTAGTGAAAATACCAAAATTTGATCAAAGTTTATGATTTTACGAACCAATATCCCTATTAACAATTTTAATTCAGCTATATAATGCCCCCCCATCATATCTATATCTCATATGCAAATAGTCGCCAATATCATAAACTAAGGTATTTTCTATATTTTTTTTATAAACTTCAAAATTGATTGCTAAAATCATACTCCTAACATTTAACTGATTGTGTTATTTTTTACAGCTCATTTTTCAGCTATGAATCAATACTACCTGTCATTTTAATAATCCTATGTGGATTTGAGTCGATGCTAGATATTCCATGGCTAGATTAGATTGTCGTACTTTTATTTATTGTTTTTCTTTCCTAACTACGTTTAGATTTTGCAAATAAATATTATCATTATTTAAAGTTAAGTTTGTACTTGCTCCAATCTTATTAAATGTCTCATATTTTCTTAGTCGTGATCCTAATAAATACTTCATTCCACTTTTATCATTTTAACAAATATTATACCTACATTCCACTAATTTATTATACTCATATGTATTATATAACTAATAAAATATATAAATGTATGGCTCAGAATTCACAAATGTGTTCCACTCAATTTTTTTAACAAAGTCAAATAATATTTTGAAAACCGCAAACTGATTTGTATAGGAAGGAAGGAGTATATATCAAACAGATTTATATCTCTTAATTTCAACATTTGTCCAGGACAATCGATGCGTGTGGGCTATCGGGATTGACCTCCTCAATCTATATGTCACAAATGAAGATATTGTTTACATTAGAGTAGTATATTGCACAATACAATATGGCATTATTTGAGATGACAATTTTATGGATTGGAACCAAAATTATTTGTTTCATTATTCCTTGACTATTTTTGTATGAAGAATTTGTGGTGACACTCGACATATATTATAAAGTACGTGATTCTCGTGGTAGGGTGGCGACTTTGTGCAGTTTATTTATACTATATTTTAATCGGTATCTTCTTCGTGGCCACACAATCAGTTTTACTTTCACTTTTCAATCTTTCTAATAGTTATCAATAATATTCCATGTAAAGTACACTCCTCTCTTCAATCCAACAAAGTTGATGCATATATTTTCGATAAGTACACAAATGTATTAATTAATTTTACTAATATTTAATAATTTCTAACAATATCAAAATAAGAAATTAAAATTTAATACTCCCTCCGCCTCGTAATAGATGCACATTTTCCTTTTTAATTTGTCTAATAAAAGATGTCACATTTCTTTTTTTACCAAAATTTTTCTCTCTCATTAATATAAATATAGTATTATTTTCTCTCTTCACTTAACATACAAAATCATAGTACTCATAAAAATTACGTACCATTACCCTAGTGTGTCATCTACTATGGAATGGAGGGAGTACTACTAAGATTTTATTTTAGTATTTTTTTTACTTCATTTGTTAGACAGTTTTTTATTACTCCTGTAATGTTGTTTTTATAAAATACTTATACAAATTTTTGAAGTGTTTTTTATCTACTTTTTTTTCCCAGCGATGCCTCAAAGAAGCGGAAAATCAGAATTCTTTGTAAACAGCGGTCCAATATTACTATATTAGGTGATCAATAATCACGACTCTTATCTGTATTAACTATATTCGTACACTCCACACTACTTTTCAAACTAATTTTTACTACATCTCTTAATATAGAAACAACATTTTTGCAACCCTTCATATTTTAATTATCTCTTCTTTTAACTATTTATGATTCCCAATATTTTTCAATTATAGTAGACGGGATGATAGACTCATGATTATAAAAGATTTTTCGGTCGATTATTTCTTCAAAGAATGTAAAAATTGACAACTTAGATAGTGTGAACTACTCCTTTCGTCCTGCCTAAGATAACACGTTTTCTTTTTTAGTTTGTCCCAACTAATATTGGCACATTTCCTTTTTTTGGGAACTTTCTCTTTCCAATTAATACACCTAGCCAATTTTTCTCACTTTTATTAAAATATTAATCTTTCTTTCTCTCTCTATTTTAATACTTACATTCACATTTTCTCTTTCTAATTAAACTTTTTTAACCAATAACTTGTAATACCCACCCCTTTTATTATCTTTTTCATTAACGTTAAGGTCGAACTAGTAAAACCTAGCTCTCTTGATTTGTGCTTTGGAATGAAATTTATTACCGTTTGTGAATGCTTAGAGCATCCCCATCCGTGTTCTTGCCAAAGAGCACGAATGTGGGTGCGGACCCACTTTTATTACTTTTTTACTCCCTGCTCTTAGGCAAGAGCACAACACCCACATCCATGCTCTTCCGCAAGGACATGCTCAAGGGTCTCACCATTCTATTATTCAATTTAAATAAAAACATTTCCACAATATTAAAATGCATTAAAAATATCCGGAATACTATTACAAATTACAAAAATACTAAAAATTACATAATTAAAATACTAAAAATTTAAAATTACATAATTAAAATATTAAAAAATAAAAAATACATAATTAAAGACTAAAAATACCCCGTGGAAGACTATTCCTCTGGCCCTATCCCCAATGTTCTTCGGAGACCTCGTATCATTGCCAATTGTGAATCAAGTTGCTCGGGGGACATATTTGACTTATCGGCCAAATTGAGTTGGGCTAAAAGGGTCCACAACGAGTTGGTGGTTGGTTGAGGTGGCACAAAGAGAGCGGGAGCGGGGGCGGATGGAGTCGCGGCGCGACGTCGGTTGGTCGTCTCCTTCTTCCTTCCTTGCGGTCGGCGTTGGGAACTGCTCAGGGCTACCCAAATTAGTGCTGGCGAGCTGGCAAGCCACCTCATCCTCGCCGGCGTCGGATAGGGATACCGACCTCGACCGTTTGCCGGAGGAGCTGGAGGAGGATGATACGCCTCCCCTATACTTCGGATGCACACGCACCTCCTGCCAGGCGCTGAGGTACTTGAACGGTTTGTAATTTATGGATTGGTAGGTCGCCAAGGCAGCACTGATGATGTCGAGCTCACTTCTACCGCTCCCCGCTGACCGCTCTTCTTGGAGGTAAACCCCTGGAACTTTTAGATTTCTTCGTTGGCTCTGAATATGGCATTGCTCACCATACTCTCATTGCGCTCGATGGTTCCAGCCGAGCGGTTTTCATTGTACTGGCGAGAGACGCGCCACCAAAACCTATCCCCGCTTTGGTTCGTGCCTATCTCCGGATCTTCGGAGATAATCAAATAGGCTTTGAATAACTGATCCATCTCCGCCGGAGTGTACGGGGTGCGGACACCACGAGGAGTAGGAGTAGGAGTGGGAAGAGAAAGAGTTTGAGAGCCGCCGCCGCCGCTCCCTCCCGATCTGGGTTCGGGTGCCCACCCGTATCATCCACCGGGTAAGGCCGGTAGCCACCTGGAACTTGAGAACCTTGGGTTTGAGGAGGGGCCGAAAATTGCATTTCCGGACTAGGAAATGGTTGTGAGCCGAACCATTCGTGGTTCCAACCGCAGGAGTCGAATGGGTGATCGCCGGAGCCGGACTTTTTTTTTGTAAGTAAGAGTGAAAGATTGAGAATTGATAAGAGAAGATGAGAGAATTTAGATGAGAATTGTGTAGTGTGGTGTGAAATTTTTGGTGTGGAAATTGGGGTATTTATAGATGAAAATGTGAATTTCGGGAAAAAATTTGAAAAATAAATTAAAAGTAGGGAGAAAACGGATATAATTTATTGGGAAGTGGGAAAATATTTTTTTATTTAATTTGGATTTTTTAAATTAAATCTGATTTTTTAAAAAAAAGAAAAAATGAAATCGTCAACGGCATTGCAGTTGGCCAATTAGGCGCCGCCACGTCAGCTGCTCAGCGGCACGGACGTGCTCGATGTATCGAGTAGCGTCGTGGCAGCGGCAAGAGCACAGCGGCGAGCAGGGGTCAGCCGCGCCAGCGGCACAGACGCCGTCCTTGCCAGCGAGCACCACTGCGGATGCTCATAGTGTTGTTAGCTCACGAAATAAAAGTTAAAATGATACTCGAACGAACTAAAACGAATTAGTGTTTTTATTCCTCTAATTAAACAAAGTACACTAATATAAGAGAATACTACGAGTTAAGACTATGGCTTTAATACTATTACATGTACTTAAGTAACTATGTTTACAAATGTGAGGGTATACAAATAAGTAAACGTGGGCCTCTCTTTTCGAGCCCAAGCCACACCTTCACGGCCCGTGTCCGAAGCAGCCCGTAGGGACGAGAGCTACAAGCCCGCTTGGCAGTTTATCTCTCTCCAAAGTCTACATTATGCAAACAAGTTAATTAAAGCAATTGAAGTACAAAAAGCTAGCAAGCAAGATCAAATAAAAACCTTAGAGGTACTAAAACTACATGTTTCCAAAGTAGAGGAAAGGGGCAGCAAAACCTTTCAAGAGTAATTGAAAAGACTTGCCCAAAAGGGGCCGCCTGCAGCAACTGCAACTCTGTACTCTCATCTCCAACAAACCTCTGCATCACCACCATGTACATTTGCAAAACCAACGAATAACACGAATGCAAGAGGCCTTATCTCCTAGCACACCACCAATTGGTAGTTAGAGTTGCTGCAGGAGTATAAGAAAAGAGGATTTGCTGCAGGCAAAGAACAAGTAATACAACAACTCTATTTATAACACCAAGAGTACCCACCATGTACTACAGATAAAAGCCATCAAGTCCTCAACAAAAAAACATGAGGATGCAGGTTTCAGTTTTGACCATATCCCCACCAGATTCCAATATATATGAACCCATAATACCTCCTTTCAGTTTCACACTTTTTCCTTTCACCACTTCCAATCAGTTCCAAAGAGAAACCAAGTGAGAGGGTCCGGGGAAGTTGCTGTGAATTTCTTTTAACAACAGAGGAAGCATCAAGGTAAACCCTTTCACCACAATTTCTCATCAAGCATGTTTAGAAAACCAACATTTCATGTACACAACATACTAGAAATAAATTGATAGAACAATGGAACCTTTAATTCTAATACTTTTCCTTCCAAACAAAATGCCCAGTAATCTGGTGATAAGATCAATAGTTGTAGCCATAGCTCAACAATTTCAGTTTTAATATTCATTCATGGTTAGAACTTCAAATAGTTCACAAATCACAGTAGCTTTGGTTTGAAAACATCCAACTAAAGGAATTGACCCGTAAATCACCAAATCCACACACAAATAAGACTCATGTTTTTCAATTAAATCAAGCTGTAAAGAGCAACTATTTCTAGCGAAAATATGAGAAGGAAGTTAGGAGAACTCATCTCTATACATCGACGGTCTCGAGCTTCTCATCGGAGTAGTAGTAAACAGCGACGGGCGGAGCTGTCACAACAGCGACCGCAACGGCGAGTCTCCTGGAGCGGCACCGCTGCTCGGCTGGACTGCGACAGTTGGACAGCCGCTGGATGTTGGCTGCCAAGGCTAGCGTAGGCGAAGAAGAGAGCCGGAGGGAGTTCATACAGCCGTGAGAGTGGGACAGCCACCGCAAGGTGTCGCATCCCTATCGGAGCTCCGCCGGAGTGAGAGAGCTCAGCGGAGGGAGCTCGACTGAGGAGATGCCGAAAAAGAGGAAGAAGAAACGAGCTCCGACGACCAATTAATGGCGCCGAACGGAGTAGTTACCGGGGATGGTGAGAAAGGCGGCGACCGGAGTAACATGTTTGTCATGCCGTATTTTGCTTTTATGATTACCTATCTGCTTGGCTATGCCAATCATGTTAAATAGAATTCTAGTCCTAGTAGGGCCGCAAACCCTACTCGGACTAGTGTACACCTATGGGGACCGTGTGCTAGCTTTCGAGTTGGCCGGTCCAGTGACCGTCGTGCAATGTGGCCACATTCCCGATTCACATACGTTCAGATATGGTATCTATATTTATGTGATTGCGGAATCAATTTTATGAAATGAAAGGAATTTAGTGACTTGGGTCTTCTAAAATGAAAACCCCGTTTGGCACTATGCGCATTGAGTATATCAAGTACTCAGCCCTTCATGTTTCTTTTCTAACGTGCAGGTTGAACGTGAACGAGGAGGCGAAGGTGTTGGGAAATGATTATTAATAAGTAGTTAGGTAGCCCAAAGTAGTATGTCTTCATACATACTATTTTGTCTTGAACTCTTCCGTTGCAATATGACTATGTACTAGGAATTATGAACCCAGTTATTATACTCTGATTTTATTTTGACCGCCTTCAGATGTAATGTTTTGAGTTTGACTTGTCCTTTATGTTGATCCTTTTTATTTGAGACTGATAGGCTAATTTTCGTCACTTGAATTGGATCACTTTTTGCATTCTTTAGTTGAATATTTGCATGAGAAGGTGTATGTTTTGGCAGGAAATGAATGGAGTGGTCCGACGAGCATGCTAATGGAATGGATTCTGGATTACATGCCAAAGTAGAGGAAAATTGGATGCAAATTCAGTGGTTTGAGATAGAAGGAATCCACAAGACACAAACTGCCCAGTTTGATGGATTGGCCAGTGTCCGAGCAATGTTGACAGCTCCTCAAAGTCGCATTTCAAAGCTAAGTTGACGAGTCTTTGTGCTACCAATGCCCACAAGCGACACTTTTGAAGGCAAAAGAAGCCAACTACCATCATTGGGAGTGGAGAAGACTTCCACATCAGATTGGTTGGAAGAAGTGTAACAAAATCAACAAAACTTACCTTTTGGAACAACTTGGAAAAAAAAACCACTCTTTAGCTATCTTTAGTTAGTTTTAGTTTCTCTCTCTAAGCTTAGTTTTCTCTCATCCTTGAAGCAAATTTCGAACCATAGGCAGCCATTGCCACTTTTGCTCACCATGGGGTGAAGCTTGTAGTTGTGTAGTGTTTTAATGCTTTGAATGACCTAGTTCCTTATTGTACTCATTTTCCAACATCTTAACTCTCTAGTTAAGGTTGTTGGGCTGATATTAAAAAGCTTTTGGTGCATTTAAATCTCTAGGTGTTTAGCATTTATGTTTGGTTGTTGGTGTTCTTGAGCTTTTAGTTTAAATTCCTTGCATTGATTTACTTTTTTTCGTTCCTTAGCTAGCCTTTGTCTTTGTTGATTTCTTTGTTTGTTTATTTGAAGTTTGTATGCTTTTAAAAGGGTCTTGTAGGGGCTGATTCTACTTGAAACTTTTGATGGAAGAAAAGAAGTAAAAAATAGTGGTTGTTGCTAGTTTGGTTTTACTTGCTTAGCTTGTTTAGATTTTTCTTTTGCATCTTATTTCTTTGATCTTTCCTAAGTGTTTAGTTCAGCTAGTTAATCTTTTTTTTTTCCCATCCCTTTAATTTCGAAAATCAGTAAAAAAAGAAGAGAAAACAATGTGTTTTAAGTTGTAATTTGTATGGTGATTTCCCCTTGCTTAGTAGTTTGGTTCTTGTATGCTAGTGTGTTTTAGTTTCTGTAATTTCTTTAGTTATTTCTATCCTCCATTGTTGAATGTTCTTAAGATTTGTTTATCTTCTCCAAGTTGTTAATTTTCAGCTTTTTATTTGGTGTTTTCAAGGCATAATTAGGTAGCTAACTTGTTGATTTGGTGTTTCTCTAGCATAGTTAAGTGTGTAGCAGCCATTTAGTCATTTCTTTACTCATGTTTTCGTGCCTTAGTGTATTTAGGAACCCCAAAATCTGATTACAAAGTGTTAATCCTTTTATCCCTTGTTTAGTTTAGTTTTCTACTACTTTTGACCATTGGATAATAGCCATTAGCAAGCAACTAGTACAATTCCTTTTCACTCTTTGACATGGAGCCTTCAAAATCAGTTTTAAACTCTCTCTCTCATGCTTTTTATGTCAGCTTAGTCACTTTAGGAAGTCTCCAAATTAGCTAGTTAAGTAGGCTTTTAGATTCCACCTTTTAAGTGTCTCTTTCCTAGTAAATTAGTTTCTCTAGCTTTCAATTAGGTGTGAACACTTGGAATTTAGTTAGCAGCCTTCTACTTAGTTCCTTTTGCTTCTTTTACTTAGTATTTTTCGTGACAAAAGCTGGTTTCTCTCCCCTGTTCCTTTATTTCCCGAAAGTGCTATTTCACAAGGTGTTGTCATTATTCTGCTTTTATTTTCCTGCCAAACTGCCCAGTTTATTAGCTTGCCCAGTTTACGTTCCAGTGTATATGCTTTCTTCATATTGAATTTTATTTGCACTCTTAGTTCCCACATTAGTTTAAGTCTTGTTTATATTTCGTAGTTTAATTCCAAACCCCAAATTAAAGCGTGGCGGCATCGCCAAACTCTTAAGTGTTGAAATACATAACGGATACGACCGTTCCTCGTGGGATCGACATCCGACTTACCACATACTAATTAATAGTATTTTGGGAAGTGGGAACGTATAAGTATTGTTGAATAGGAAGAACACGCGCCTGCGACACGCGTGCGTAACTCGTCCTTTCAGAGACTATTTTAGTCACGTTATAGCTGCGATCACTATCACTAGGGAGTTGTGGTCGTGACATAACTCCTAAAATCCCGTGCCGGCCAAGAAATGTGTCTTCTTAGCCAGGACGGAGGGAGTACCTGTTAAAAAAGATTGTAATGTCATTAAATCTTGGATGCCTTAGAGCATGAATAATGCTACGGGCCGGGCCGCAAATCGCGAGTCCCGGCCCATCCCACGCGTTAGACGGGCGAGCGGCACGGCCTGGGCCGGTCCCGGGGCCGCATTCCCGGCCTGGTGACCGTCCCGTGGCCCGGCCTGGGACGGAGTTACGCGGCTCGGGACGTGACGCAACGCGGCCCAGCCCAGGGTTATTTGTGTTCGGGCCGGGCCGCAACCGATTTTTATTTTTTATATTTTTAAATTTGAATTTTTTTATAAATACTACTCCATTTTCATACACATTCAACTTCACATTCAACTTCAAATCTCTTCCTATAATTCGAAAAAATGTCTGTCCCGGGTGTTAGCAGAGGCGCTACCGGCAATCCAAGAAGAAATCAACAACGAAGTTGAACGCTACCAAGCTGCTATTCAAGCTTGGAACGAACAACAAACCCGGGTGCCACGTACCCGGATGTATATTCACCGAGACTGTGAACAAGCTGTCTTGCGGCTTTTCACGGATTATTTCTCTAGAGATCCGCGATGGAGTGATCAGATGTTCTGTCGCCGGTTCCGGATGCGGAGGCATTTGTTCCTACGCATCGTCAACGCAGTTGTAGCTCATGACATGTATTTCAACCAAACTACCGATGCTGTGGGCCGGCAAAGTATATCGACATTGCAGAAATGCACGTCTGCCATTCGTCAACTCGCTTACGGAACTACATCAGATATGTTCGATGAGTATCTCCATGTAAGCGAGCCTACTGGACGGGAGTGTCTCGCTAGATTCTGTCGGGCAGTCATCGAAGCATTCAAGGATACGTACTTGAGAAAGCCAACGACCGACGACGTTAGGAAGTTGGTCGACATGCACGAGCGGGCCCACGGCTTCCCGGGGATGCTTGGAAGCATCGAGTATATGCACTGGCAGTGGAAGAATTGTCCAACGGCTTGGAGAGGACAATACACTAGCGGGCACAAGGGTACACATCCCACGATTGTGTTGGAGGCCGTTGCCGATTGCAGATTGTGGATCTGACATGCCTACTTTGGTGTCGCATGGTCCAACAACGACCTCAATGTGTTGAACGAGTCTCCATTGTTCAACGACTTGTGTGCCGGGCGAGCACCGAACGTAGAGTTCACGGCCAACCACTGTCGGTATAGTATGGGGTATTATCTGGCAGACGGGATCTACCCTCGATGGCCCGTGTTCGTGAAGACTATCACAGCTCCGACAACCGATCGGAGGGCAAGGTTTGCCAAAAGGCAAGAGGTGGCTCGGAAAGATGTCGAGCATGCATTCGGAGTCCTCCAAGCACGGTGGGCTATCGTGAAGGGAGCGGCTCGTGGTTGGCAGCGGTCACAAATCGCCGACATCATGTATGCATGTATCATAATGCATAACATGATCGTTGAGGACGAGCAAGATAACGTCACTTTGTGGAGCGACGATCCGCTCGCCAGCACCAGGAGTGACTACGTTGTCACCGAGCCGCCCGTGCAGGGCCTTCCGCCCGTTCAGCTGCGATGCGCCAAGAAGAACAACACACTCGCCTCCAAGCCGATCTAATCGAAGAAATTTGGACTCGCACCAACGTTTTCCAGCATTGATGATATTTTATTTTATTTTATTTTCAGTTATAAAATTTCTATGTTATAATTTTGCAGTATTCGGCGAAACTAAATTTTTCGTGTTATAAATTTTCGGCGTTTTTTATTTTACGTTTAAAATAGGTTGGAGTTGTGAATAGTGTCATTTATTAGTTGCGGCCTGCAGGGTTAGAGGAGTTGGGGCCTGAGCCGCAACTGTAGAGGAATGATGACGTGGAGGGGACTTGGGGCCGGAAATGGGGACGAGGTTATTCATGCCCTTAGGTCAATGACTGTATAATAGGGACTTTACGGTCCTATCTACGGATCACGAACAACCAAGTTAGTACTGCCATATTTTTGTGATAATTATTTTGTTTGCGTAAATTAAAATCACCATTGGTCTACGGCGGAACTCTATATATATACACAAAACACCCATTTTAAAAGCCTCATCTCAATTTATTGACACACCTTACACATGGAGGAATTTCAACTAAATCTCTTTATTCCCATGGCTCTTCTCTCCCTCTTCTTGCTATGCTCCATTACCCGAATCTCCTTCAAATCCTCAAGCAAAAGAAAACTGCCCCCTTCACCACTAAAGCTACCCATAATCGGAAACCTACACCAACTCGGATCATCCCTTCCCCACCGCAGTCTCCACTCCTTAGCCAAAAAACACGGCCCTCTCATGCTCCTCCACTTCGGCAGCATCCCCGTCCTCATCGTCTCCTCCGCCGAATTCGCCCGTGAAATCATGGTGACTCACGACACCACCTTCGCCAACCGGCCCCGTTTCAAGGCAATGATGAAGCTGACCTACGGATGCAGAGACGTCTTGCTTTCGCCCTATGGCGAATACTGGAGGCGGCTGAGGAGCATCGTTGTTCTCCAGCTGCTGAGCAATACAAGGGTTCAATCTTACAGCGCGATCCGCGAAGAGGAAGCGTCAATTATTGTGAACAAGATTCGAGAATCTTCTGGCATTTCTCCGGTGGACTTGAGTGCGATGTTCGAGGGTTTTAGCAATGATGTGATCGGAAGGTCGGCTTTCGGAAGGAAGTTGAGCGATTCAGAAAATGGGAAGAAATTCTTGGATGCCATGGCGGATTTGGTGGAGCTTTTAGGGATGATTAATATAGGAGATTTTATAACGTGGCTTGGTTGGGTTGGGCGTGTTAATGGTGTTGATAAGAGACTTGAGGAGACTGCTGAAAAGATTGATCAAGTTATAGAAAGTGTGATTAAAGAATGGCTGCATGAGAAGGGTGTCAAGGAACAAAGTGGACAACATTTTTTGGAAATTTTGCTCGATATCTCTAAGGATGTCTCTATTGACCGAGATAGTCTCAAAGCGATAATTTTGGTAATATTTCTATCTTGTGCATTCTTCGATTCTCAATCTCACATTTTTTTTTTGCATTTACAAATTCAATTTCTTGTGATTTATTATATTTTAACACTATTATGACTGATCACTTTGTTGCGTTAAGTTTTAAAATTAACAGTGTATTTTTCATTATAATTTTTATTGCACCATTAACTTTGAATGACAAATCATAACTTTCAGAAATCACCACTATTTCACTATGATTTTTTCGAGAAAAGCTATATTGAGTTAGCATATATGTAAAATTTGGATAATATGGATGAATAGTGATACATATATGTACTAATATGACTATGTTTACGATTGAACGACGTAGTTTTGAGCCAACTTGCTCATCTTGACTCTCTCTCCACTTATTCATATCTTTCTCACCTACACGTTGGCACTTCTTGGTGTAAACTTTTCCGTTCGTCAACTCATCTGCAAATGACCCCAAATTTTGTTTTGAATAAAATAATTGAGAAGTTTTTGAATCTTCAAGGTTTATTGAAAACGCGGAAGAAGTATAAATGGCATATTCTTCGTGAGTTTATATATATACAATTAGTCATTTTAATAATAAGTGTTGATAGGTCCATTACATTATAGTGTTTCTTATAATTACTCATTATAGTAACAGTTGTTGATATGTCATTTTAGTAATAAGTGTTGATAGGTACATTATATTATAAATGTTTTTATAATTAGTCATTTTAGTAATAAGTGTTGATAGGTCTATTATTTTATAGTGTATGTCTATTATTTTATAGTGTATTTTTATTTTTATAATAATATAATAATTAATCATTTCGCAGGATGTATTTGTCGGTGGAACTGATACAATATCCACAGCTATGGAATGGACAATGTCAGAACTCTTACGACACCCCACAGTTATGAAAAAGTTGCAGCAGGAAGTAAGAGGCATACTCAAGCAGAAACAAGAGATAACAAATGATGATCTACAAAAAATGCATTACTTGAAGACTGTAATCAAGGAAGCTATGCGTTTACATCCACCACTCCCACTACTTGTGCCTAGGCTTGCAAGCAAAGATGTACAAGTGAAAGGTTTCGACATTTCTGCAGGAACACTCGTTATGATCAACACGTGGGCTATAGGAAGGGACCTCGTCTCATGGGACGAACCAGAAACGTTTAAGCCTGAGAGATTCTTGAATTCTTCTATAGACTTTAAGGGCCTAGATTTCGAGCTGATTCCGTTTGGGGGTGGACGAAGAGGATGCCCTGGGATCGCATTGGCTTCTGCTGGGATGGAGCTTCTTTTAGCTGATTTGGTTTGGAAATTCAACTGGAAATTGGCTAATGGTGTTGAACCGAAAGATTTGGACATGAGGGAGAGTCCCGGGATGACAGTTCATAGAGCTGTTCCACTTCTTGCACTTGCATCTCCCGCTACATGATTTGGAACACTATAGTAGTATATCATTGGCTGTTGTTGCAATGAAGTTTCAATCAATACAAGCATATATATGTAGATTTTAAGTATTCACAAGTTTTATGTGTGGTTTTTGTCAGAGGGCATGCAATGTTTGTAAGTTACAGAATAAAATTAGTACTATTGACGTGTGTTTCTCTTCTATATATGATTGGCTTTTTCCCATCTATATGAATGATGCTTCCTAACAAGGGCGTAGCTAGGAATTTATATTTTAAGTGACAAATATATAGTACTAGTATATAGGAAAATTTTACTATGTGGTAGTATTATTTATGAAGGGACATGTACTATTAGTTTGTATATATAACTGGAAATTATATTCACAGCAATAAATGATCAGAATGATCAGTATTATGTAGTGGATAAATCTGTATCATACTGCTCCACAATCTGTTTTGGAATACTTGAAATGATTATCTTAAAACTGATCAACAGATTACAGCTATGCTGCATACATGTTTGCATATTACTAGTTCATAACTATATTAGTACTCCGTTTTACGTATTATGTGTACAGTGATTACCATAATTCTTCATAAAAATTCTCGCTATACTGTCTACATATTGCAAATATTATAAGAATATAATGCATTATGCATATCAATGCCTTTCAGTATATAGCATTTGTTAAATATGTATAAGTACAATGATTTAAACGTCAATCTTCAGATCGCCATCTTCCTCATGATTAAATATCAAAAACTATTGCAGAAATCGACATCTTTCAAAACGAAAACAAGTAGAAAATCAAGCATATTGCATCAAATCAAATTGAAATAGAACATAAAATCAAGCAGATCGCATATCACCTTCACTGTCGTGTTCTAATAAATAGAATCTGATTTCAAAGATTTGCAAATTTCACATGAGAGAAATAATCAGATTTCTAGCGTCAAATGTGGATACAAAAATTTGAGAGAAGAGTATTCACGAAAGAGAGCAAAAACCTGTCTAGGTTAGTTTTTAGACACGAGTCAAAACCGTGAACAGAAAATTGAAGAACTCCTTGAAATGAGTCTAAACTTTCAATGATGATTGAAGAGCTCCTCGAAACGAGCCTAAACTTAATAAAGAAAAAACAACTCCTTGGTACTAATCTAAACTATCAATGATAAATTGAATAAGCTCTATGATACGAGCATAAACTGTCAATGAAAATTGAGGACTCCTGAATACGAGTATAACTATTTTATCAAAGTGAAGATCGTGCATGTTAAGTGTTGAAAAAAACTCGATACTCAACTTGAGGGGGGTGTTGGAACGGAGAAATCTATAAATTGGGGAAGAGGAAATCAAGAGATGAAGTTATAGCAAGAATAATGGAGGAAGTCAACTAAAGATTATGAAAAATTAAATCAAGATGATACTTGTAGAATTAGAATATATTTTCCATGTATAGCTAGAATTGGAGTCTATAAAAGGTTGTATAATCATTGAGAGAATTTATTCAAGTTTAATATAATGTAGTTGATAAAGCTTTCGTTTCTTTTATTTTCCGCATTTTACTTTTTAACGGGTATTCTATTATGGTTTGGGTCGAGACAGTCACCGATCTCAGAGATGGACGCTGCTCTCTAATATCATGTTAAATTAGAAAATATGGGTAAAATAAATATATTTTCATTGCTTGATGATTCTTATTACTGATAAAGTCCCCTTTAAATGGGATTTATAAAATAGTAATTATACAAGGAAAAAGAAAAAATCCATTATTGGAGTATCATAGAAATATTCTAATGAGATATGTTTCCTTTTCTACAATCATCAGTTAACAAAGTATACCGAATCCTGAAACGATCTAACAACGGCAACACTTCGTCTTCTGTAATGGACTTGATCTCTCCGGAGAGGCTGAAACGCATTATGATCGGCATGCACTTGGAAATGCGGGAATTTTTTGTGTCGATAGCCTTAATAATGCTAGTGTCAATGCTGCCTCGAACATTGTCGAGAGCCTCCTTTGACAGTCTCTCTACTTCCTTGAAGAGATTATCCTTTCTCTTTGACTTCCCAATGCCCTTCACCATGGTCTCGAGAGAATCTAGTGCCTCAACCATCTTCTCAATCTCAATTTTACATCGAGGTGAGAAGAGATCCTTATGCCCTTCCACCATCCCCTTCATTTTCCTGATAAATGTTGCCAAGTCAGCCTCTTCCCGTTGAAGATGGCTTGATCAACCAAGCCTTGTTGCATGAGAAAAGTGAAGATGTGCATGTGAAGAGTTTGCATGAAAGTCGTGCACGAGAAAAAGCAAGTGACAGCTCCCAACAAGCTGTCATCGCACGAGCCAACACCTCAAGAGCTCAGCTCGTGACTGTACCCATGCTCACAACTAAGATGCGGGACCATGAATGTACTTGGAGAGACGTGGTGCTAAAGGGATTAAAGAAGGAAGTAGATTAGCAGAGTTTGTTATGATTAACTTTGTAATCTTGCTTTAACTTGTACTAGATGTATTAGTGTAGAATTCTAGATGTTTCCTGTGCTACACATATGTAACAGCTCTTTGAGCATTTTGAGATCAAGGAATGAAACAGTGAAAACTTTCACTCGAATATGTTTAATCATACAACTCAGAGAACTTCCTTCTTCTATATGCATTTTATCGCTTTATTTCACTTCCATCTGATTACCGGATGTATGAGAGTGATACGAGTATTCTATCGTTATTAATTAGTTTAGATATATTAGGGATTTGCATATCTTTTCTTATATTTGTTTCTTGTTCCATAAGCTAATATTCTAGTATTATAAATAGGGATAGGTTGTTATCATTTTATTCAGTCAATCAATATATGAAATTATCATTCTTTTGGCTCAATTGAGTAGCAAACAAGAAACATCTCCTAAGGTTGCCGACGAGGCTGATCTCGCGCTCAACCGCCCCTTTTTGCCGTCCAAGTCACGACCCAACGTTGGGCGCTCGACAACGACGACATCTCGTTTCTTGATTTTGTGTGGAAATCGACGTTACGGATTTAGGTCCTTAACAACTGGTGCTTTCATCCAGAGCTCACCATGACTGGATCGGATGAACGTATACCGCCGACGGGGCTCCTCACCAGAGGCAACACGCATGTCCTCATCAGAGACTCTTCGCGCCGCGCGTCCACAAGCGCACGCGGCGACGATCGACCGCGATATCGGCGGCGCGATTTCCAGGCGGCCGCCGAGGCACTGCACGATGTGGCAGGAACAGCCGCGATTTCCTCCACCGGGTTGGAGAAGATCTTGGCGCGATTTGACATAATGGAACTCAGGCTGGAGAAGTTGGAAGCGCCGCTCATTCCCGAACCTGATCCCCCCGATTTCTCGGACGAACTTGATGACGGGGGGTATCACTCCCCGCGCGACGCTTGGGTGGCAGACGACGGTGTCCACCGGCCTTTCATCCACGGTCGTCGACGAGGCGCTGCCCATGCATTACATAGGCGCGACGACCATTTTCCGCAGCGGACCTTTCATCGGGCGCCGTACCGCGATCGCCCCGAGCCTCGGCACCGCATGTGTTGGGACAGGCCGCGGGACCGATATCTGGGGGATGTCAACACGAGTTTTCGGGGGTACCGCCACCCGACGTCTTGGGACTCACCCCTTCCTCGGCAAGATCACGGTACCCGTAGGACGGAGAGACCGAAAGAGCTTTCCATGAAGGCTCCTCACTTCGACGGATCGGAATCGACGAATTGGATTTCGAGGGTCGATTATTATTTCGACCACCTGGGGATGGCCGAGTCCGAACGCCTATACTATGTGGTCATGCTGTTTCGACCTCCGGCTGCAGAATGGATATTCAATTATCGTGAGAATAACCCAGTGGTGACGTGGAGGGAATTTTTGGAGGACGTGCGCCACAGATTTGATCCGCCAAAAAAGTGCATTCAGTTGCAAGTGTCAGATTACAAGCCACGGCCCCCGACCGGATGGCCTCTGCGACAACAACTGCCGCCCTTGCATCAGCCCACCTGTTGGGACCCACCGAAACAACAGGAATATTCATCACATGAGCCACCAACACATGTGGATCCCCTTGACCGTGGGTTTGTAAAATTCGGACCTTTGCCGCAGCCACCACTGCCGGATCGCTTTCGGAGTGAGGTAGATGAAGGCAGATGTTATGGAGAGGTCATTACGCACACGCATTCTCCAACACGAGACGGCGACGGGGAGCTGTGGGATTCAGAGGACTCCCAATTAGATGCAGAGCTTTGTGATTCAGAGAACTCCATATTAGAGGCACTAGCAAAGAAGCTCATGGATCGTGGCTTGCCTAGTGAGAATTGGGGATCTAGGGAAGGTAGAGATGGCAGACTTGAAGATCAACAAGTTCCATCTTTTGATGAAATCGACCAACCGTGCAGCCCCGATATGAGTAAAGAGACGGAGGAAGAGGCATTATTAGACGATGTAGAGGAGGTTGATTCCATTGAGGAAGTGAAGAAGGCTGTCGTTGCTCGAATGACGTCCCAAGATGTTATTGAGAATTGTTTGGGTGAAAAGGGATAGTTGCATGATAGTGATGTTGCAAGAATGTTTCAGCGACCGACATTGCTTGCCATCGATGCACGGATGGTCCCGCCACGAAATTACTCGGCATGTTTGGGAGTTCGTGGACGTGTTAACAAGCTTCACGTTTTAGCGCTGAATTTTGACGATTGTTTTGATCCTACCTTGATGATTTTTGATGGAGAAGGTGAAGTGACATGTCCAACTATTCGGTATGCGTTTGATCCAGGAGGAGACACCTCGCCAAGCTTTTGCTTTCAACTCTCGTCTTTGGTTCGTGGTTCCCACCTTGAGGACAAGGTGGATTTTAACCGTGTGGGAGTTGATACGAGTATTCTATCGTTATTAATTAGTTTAGATATATTAGGGATTTGCATATCTTTTCTTATATTTGTTTCTTGTTCCATAAGCTAATATTCTAGTATTATAAATAGGGATAGGTTGTTATCATTTTATTCAGTCAATCAATATATGAAATTATCATTCTTTTGGCTCAATTGAGTAGTAAACAAGAAACATCTCCTAAGGTTGCCGACGAGGCTGATCTCGCGCTCAACCGCCCCTTTTTGCCGTCCAAGTCACGACCCAACGTTGGGCGCTCGACAACGACGACATCTCGTTTCTTGATTTTGTGTGGAAATCGACGTTACGGATTTAGGTCCTTAACAGAGAGAGATAAAAAATGTTGTGTTGGTATTTATATATGTAGCTCTAAAACGAGATTTTGGGGTTGAGATGTTGTATTAGACAATATTTTGTGAATTATAAATCGATATATAATCGAGTTACAATGATCGATAATCGAGTTGCAATGAGATTTTGGAGTTTGAATACTAATTACACAATATTTGAGTTATAAATCGATTATTGAGTTACAATGAGATTTTAAAGTCTATTAGACAATATTCTGTTATTATAAATTGATTATCGATTTACAATGAAATTTTGGAGCTCGAATACTCTATTAAGACAATATTTTGTGTGTTATATGTATTAATAATAGAGCTACATTGAGATTTTGGATCAGATACACTATTCGACAGCATAATGTGCGTTATGCATGGATAATAGAGTTACAATAACATTTTATGGTGCGGATGTTGTGTTTAGAAAATATTTGATCACAATGAGATTTTGTGGTTCAGTTCAGATACATGTATTTATAAAATATTTTATGTGTTATGCTTCTATAATAGAGTTACAATAATATTATGGGGAGATCAGGGCATAGGTAATGGGGGAGATGGGGGTGCCATTCCATAAGGATCTCAATCGGGTCAGTCCAACGGGATGTCAATCGGGTCAGTTCAAAGGGTTTCAACTTTCAAGGCATACCACCTTGGATTGCCCTAACTTTAAACATTTGAGTGTTAGGATACTTCAATGTTGATTCAATACTAATTTCAAACCTTTTGTTTTAGAATTTTCTAATTTAGTAATCCCTCCGTCCCTATGTAGATAAGTCGTATTCCTTTTTTAGTTGTTTCACTATAACCAATTTATTTATTTTTTTTGTGCAAAAAACAACCTATTTCTTCTCTGTTACCTTATTCTTCTCTTCATATCTCTACTTTTTTTTCCTTTCATACTTTATTCTCTCTTCACTTAACTCATTTTGAACATAATTTCTTAATCTCGTACTGAAAAGAAACGTCTCTACTACAAAAGGATGGAGGAAGTATCTATTATTATATTAATAAAATCTAACATAAATATTAAATATAAAATGGAAGGTTAAAGTTTTTTATATTTATACTAGGGAAGTGATCAATTGCTAACTCATCATTTAATTGCTAACTGCAACTAATTTAAACCATATGATTTTAGAAATCTTGTGGTCTACAATTTGCCATGTGTAATTTCGTTTTTCATTTTTTTAATATTAAAAAGATAATAGCAACTATTAAATTTAGGGTTTAGAAACACAATGTCAATACAGTGTATGAAATACATCAACACAAAGACAATGACAATGTCAATACAATTTCATATTGGCATTGTACAAGCATTGTATTGACATATTATGTGATGTGTATTGATATAAAGCTGTTAATGAAATTTATGAAAATTTTGTCAAATTTTGACATCGAAACATATGCATGTTGGATCTCGTTGGAATCCTTATAAAATTATCTTTAATTTGATATATGTTATACTAAAAAATAATTTAAATCGAGATAGCTATATGCATTTAAAGTTTTAGGATATTTTTCAAAAGTTAGTTATTACTAATTCATTGTTAATTGACATCAATACCCTTCATTGTTAATTGACATTAATACCCTAATTGATACTTCCTATGTCCCATTAGAAATGTAACGTTTTCCTTTTTGGTCTGTCCCATTAAAAATGAAACGTTTCTAAAAATGGAAACAATACTCTCTCTACTTTTTTTCTCTTTTACTTTACTCTCTCTTCATTAACTCACAAAACAACACTACATAAAATTCCGTGCCGAAAAGCAATTGTTGCATATTTAATGGGACGGGGGGAGTATTTTTTGTGCATGATATTGATACTCAAGGGTTGAATGATCTTGACCTTTAATTTGAAAATATAATGGCTATCATTTAATTGTAGTTAGCAATTTAAATATGAGTTAGCAATATAAAATAACCCATACTATTTATATATAAAAAAAATATTAATGATATATCGAAATAGTTGCCACACAAGATGGAACAATAGATATTTTTACACCTAGTTCCAACCCCATCGGGCCAGATCATTGGTTTCAGGTCCGCCTACTCGGGATTGCAGGATATTTTTTTAATTATCAACCAATTTATAAAATAAAAAATAAAATAACATTATAAATAACAAAATGACTTCATTAAAATTCTTAAAAATTATGTTAATCAAAATGACGAACTTCAATACTGGAATATGTTGGTGCGCGTTCAAACTTCTTCAATGGCTTGGAGCGGACACATGTTTGTTCTTCTCCCAACAAAGCAGGGGTGTCATACACCACGTAGAGAGGTGCAGCTCGCACCCCATGCCTAGCCTGAATAGCCATCTAAATTTAAAGGATTAGAGTTGGTAATTTCTATACCGATAAAATTAAAAACTGTCTAAAATGACTCCTAGATACGAGCAAAAAAGACTGTCTAATACGAGCAAAAATTATTTAAGATGGCTTCTAGATACGAGCAAAAACTGTCTAAGATGGCTCCTAGATACGAGCAAAAACTATTTAAGATGACTTCTAGATACAAGCAAAAACTATCTAAGGTGTGTTTGGGAACACGAAATTGGAGGTGTGGAATTGAAATTGGAGCCTTCAATTCTAAATCCAATGTTTGACACCACAAAAATGTTTGGATTTGGAATTGAATTACAATTCCACAATTTGAATTTCATATCAAAGGTAGAAAATTGGAATTCCAAATAGTCATAAAATTAGATAAATTAACTATATAGGATTTTGATCAAAACAAGTATCCCATTAAATCAAGAAATACAGACTGCATTTAGACCATTGGATTAGGCGAGTTAATCTTATGATTAGAAGATGTTATGGCTTTAATTATTTTTCAAGTATTATTATTTTAATCACTTCAAATACTAGAGGTTACTCTTCCATCCGGCTGTTATTGCAATCCCTATAATCATGCACATTTCTCTTCCAACAAATGTTAGCGTGATTTTGGAGTTAACATTCATCATCTTCAACTCCTGCGTATTTTCCATCTTCTTCAACCGATCTCCCATTAATATTCCAGTATACTTCTTTTCATGAAGATTTATTATATTCAATCAATTAGTTTTCTGATTAATCGGTGTTGTTAATATCGTTGTACACTCCGTCGGTGTTTCTTTCATCGGTAATTTCTGTTTTTATCATTCTCTCATTTCGTAATTAACTTCCTCAGTCGTTTATCATTGTTAAATCTGTAAATTCACTTTCTTAATTTCCTCTAATTATGTTTCATGATTTTGTAACTTCATTTGTTGGTTTTTTTCCCATAGATTTTTGTAAATCTATTAAATTCACTTTCTTAATGGAAACCGTAACGCATACTACTTCACTTGGTTACAATTAATCATCCTCCTATGATGTTTTAGAGAATATAGGTTATGTTTTTAATTATTTTCGTTATAGTTTTCGTCCTTTCTGTCGGGCTTTGTTGGGAATTGCGACAAATTCAAAGAGAAAGAAAAGCGACCGTCTAGAAGAAATTCTGAAGTTTGATACCATGTATTCTCTTTTTTGAAGTAACATCATTTTAAGTTTTTTATTGGACTCCACTCTATTTGCATTGTCAGGTTGTTTGAAACTCAGTTCGTTCAGATTTGTATGAGGCATCCTGGTACTCGGTAGTTTTATGTAATGACTCGAATATCGGATTATTATGACCCAATTTACCCATAAGTTTACATGACCCAAATATTCGTTTAGTATGACCCAAAGAATGGATGATGTTTGGGTTATTGTTTGTGTATTCTTCGGCCGTATTAATATTGGGTTTTTTAATATGTCAAAAACACGAGAATAATCTTGTATTTTACTTCAGTTTGTTTGATACGAACATTTCGATCAGATTTGTGTGACGCATTCTGGTACTCCTTAGTGTTATATAATGACCCAAATGTTTATTTATTATGACACAAATTAGCCATACGATGCTATGACCCAAATATTCATTTATTATGACCCAATGTATGAATTCTCAGATACTATTATTTTTTTGCCTGATTATGCTCATAATGACTCTTACATGCATATATTATGACATGAACTGCTAATTTACATAATCATTTTTTTCTCACAAGTTGCTTAGTTACTGTACAAAAATTCCCACAGCAAATTAATAATTTTATTTTTATCTTTTTTGCTCAAAATGACTCTAACATGTATGAAGTATGACATAGAGTCATCTTATACAGTGTTTTTACTTTTCAGAAGAGATCAAACAACCATCATAATTTACCTTGGTCATAGAGTCAGAAAAATAATTCATATTAAAATCTAATTTGAAGAAACAATAAAATCCAATGTCATTTTAAAGTATCACCCATTGATGAAATAAAATGTTTGAAAATCCATACGATAAATACGCACATAATTATATCAATGAAACATACTTTAAATCCAAAATTTATGACATGGCCATTACAGAAGCTCTTAAGCTTGCTATCATCTTTTTAACGTCGATCTTCATCTTCTTGTTGTCCGTTGCATAATGTTTGGCTGTCGATGTTTTATTGGAAATGGACCTGTGATTATTTTTGGTCAACTTCAACACAATAGTTTTTGCTCTTAAATACTGAAGCACACCCTTATATGTAGTCGATAGTCCACAATTCCAATGGCCTTCTCTCACCCATGTTGACTTCCATCTGAGAAAATAAACGCTGCAGACATTTATGACTTAAAAGTGATACAAACATGACCTAATTCATATATTTCACTTATGACATAAAAGTGATACAAACATGACCTAATTCATATATTGCTACTACATAACCCATAAAACTATTCCAATGCTAATCAGTGACCATTACATTTATTTTAGGTGAATCCAAATTGAATGCAACTTATAGAAACAATAACAATTTGTAAACATGACACAAAACTGTTACATATATGACCTAATACGTTTCTTGTATATGAAATGAAATTCTGAGAGACATTCTTAGTTTTTTTCTGTAAATCTATTACCTTTTAAAGTATTGGATCCATCAATTGTGGGAGCCTTAATAGATTTCTTTCCGATTTCTGGTGTTGCCATTTCCTTTCTGACTGTGTTGTAGATTAAATGCCAGCAGTTATTAATAAAAATTATTTTTCCAAGAAATTTAACTAAACCCACATTTAAGGTCATGTTACCCATTTCCAACAAAAAATATTAAAGTTCAGTAAGTACCTTTTTCAGGACCATTCATATTTGTTTAGGCCTCGCCATTGCCATCAATGATTCCCTCTGAATTGTTCTTCAAAGTTCGCCAACCAGATTGAGCGGCTATTCGAAACACAACCAAGGTTAGAAAATTAGGGCAAAATTTAAAATCCCAAATCTAGGCGGCCAAATACCATTTTTCGGAGGTTGGTTTTGTGATTCTTTCTAGCTCACCTTCATCCTTTCATAAACTTGTGGATAGCGAATAAAAATGCCAGAAATCGTGAATCAATTTTGACCCAAAAAATAAAAATATAAGTTATTAGAAAGTTTTATTAACCTTTACCATCCACGATCCCTGCTCCGGCAGAGCGAGTGGTCGTCGATGCTAAAGAAGCGTCGCTGTTGAGAGATATCGCCGATTTCGCTGAAGCGTGTGAAATAAATTACTAGGGTTTTTTTGGTTTAGGAGTGAATGATTTTGTGATGTTTGCTTTGAAGAAATGATAAACCTTTTCTATCTCTCATCTAATATCTAGCGTAGGAAATGAAAATGCATTTTGCTGTCAATATTAATAAATCCCATAAAATCTGCCCACTAAAACGGTAGTTGACGGTTCCATTGATTTGTTGTACCGAAAATGCCCTCTTTATGACCGAAATTTCGTTTGTCATGACACAAACGAAATGAATTATACAATAAATCGTGGCCCTTAATTACTAAATCCGATGGTTGATATTTGGGTTGTATGTTGTTACTTAGAGGGATTTTTTTATAGATTAAAACCATATATATCCACAACACACACTATACACATTTCACACACTTCGCACACTACACCCACTACACAAATTTCACACATTTTACACACTTCACACACTAAACTCATTTCATACACTTCACACACTAAACCCACTACACACATTTCACACCCTTCGCACACTACACCCACTACACATGTTTCACACATTTTACACACTTCACACACTACACTCATTTCACACACTTAACACACTAAACCCACTACATAAATTTCACACATTACATATACTTCATACACTACACGCACTTCACATATTTCACACACACTACACACGCTTCACACACTGCACACATTTCACACAATACACACAATACATGCATTTCACACACTACACACATTTCACACACTACACACATTTCACACATTTCACACACTACACACAATACATGCACTACACACAATACATACATTTCACACAATACACACACTTCACACACTACACACATTTCACATACTACACACAATACACAACACACATTTCACACACTACACACAATACACAACACACATTTCACACACTACACATATTTCACACATTTCACACACTATACACAATACATGCACTACATACACTACACATATTTCACACATTTCACACACTACACACACTATACACAATACATGCACTACATACACTACACACATTTCACACAATACACACACTTCACACACTACACACAATTCACACACTACACACAATACATGCACTGCACACACTACACATATTTCACACAGTACTACACACATTTTACACACTACACACAATGTGTGCAGTTTGTGTGTGTTGTGTATAATGTGTGTATTTTGTGTATATTGTATAATGTGTGTATTTTGTGTATATTGTATAAAGTGTGTGTATTTTGAGTACTGTGTGAAATATGTGTAGTATGTGTAGTATGTGTAGTGTGCGTAGTGCGTGAAATGTGTGTAGTGTGCGTAGTGCATGTATTGTGTGTAGTGTGTGTAGTTTGTGAAATGGTGTGTGAAGTATGTGAGGTGTGTGCAGTGCGTGAATTGGGTGTTGTGTGTGTACTGTGTGAAGTGCGTGTAGTGTGTGAAATTTTTGTTTAGTGTGTGTATGTTGTGTATAGTGTGTGTGTGTGTGTGTATTTTGTGTGTAGTGTGTGTGCACAAATTCTTCAAATTCAATTCCATATCAGTTACTTCATTTTACCAAACATAGGATTTGGAATTGAATTAGAATCTAATTCCTTCCAATTCAATTCCATAGAATTCCAATTCCAATTCTGTGAACCAAACGGAGTCTAAGATCTTTCCTGAATACGAGCTAAAACTGTTTAAGATGGCTCCTTAATAAAAGTGCTCTATGGGATATATTTGGTTTTTTCGTCCTCACAGAAATGACCTATTACTTATTTAGAAAATAATTCCGATATCTAATTATCTTTTCTCTCTTTTATTTTATTTTTTTCTCTTATTTTAGAATATTCAATTATGTCTCTCTTACTTTATTTATCTTTTTATTTTAAATTACAAAAAATATTTTCTCTTTTAACTTAATTTTTTTTAAATAAGAATGCATAAAATCTAGTAGCAACTTAGAAGGGGATTAAGTTCTTAAAATAAGAGTACTTAAAGATTAACGGCATGCATTTGAGTTCCTATTTTAGATACCACACCAACCTTTTATATCCAGTAGAGTGGGCTTGGCCCAATGGACCCAAGGCAAAGTCTTGTTTTCGAATACCAGTCCCAACTTGGTTTTGGACACCAGAACAATTTGCGGCCTCTGTTTTTTACCAATCCTCCTAAATTAACTGGATTAGATCATGTTAAAATTTGACAATTTTAATTCAGCAATAGTATAATGCAATAATAGAAAATTAATTAGAATTACCCCAATTATATCTATATCTTATATGCAAATAGCTGCCAAAATCACAAATTAAGGTAGTAGGATTATTTTCTAATTTTTTTTACATAAACTTAAAATTGATTGCAAAAATCATACTCAATGAATTGTGTTACTTTCTATATCACGTTTCTCAGCTATGAATCAATATTAATTACGTGTCATTTTGATTATCCTGTGTGGACTTGAGTCGATGCTAGATGTACCATTGTTAGATTAGATTGTCGTTGTTTTATTTATCGTTTTTCTTTTCTAACTGCATTTTTGCAAATAAATATTAGTATCATTAATTAAAGTCAAGTTTGTACTCTCTCCGGTCTCTATTAAATGCCAAATAATTTCTTAATTGTACAGATCCTAATAAATGTCTTATTACCCTTTCACAAATTTTTATAAGTAGAGCCTATATTCTATAAAATCATTTTACTCATAATTATTACTATAAAACTAATATTATGTTTCACATTTCACTTATTTTTTTTCTACTCATTTTATTTAACAAAATTGAATCATTTTTAAAAATCCGTACGAGTCAGTATGAGACTTTTATGGGGGCGGAGGGATAAAGTATATATCAAATTGATTTATATCTTTTGATTTCGACATTTCTGCATGACAATCTGGTCTATAGGGACAAATGAAGATATTGTTAACATCAGAAAATATATTACTCAATATAATATGACATTATTTAAGATGATTACAATTTTACTGATGATTTGTTTTATAATTCCTTGACTATTTTTACAGGAAGAATTTGAGGTGTCACACGATATAGTTAATAAAGTACGTGATTCTCGTGGTAGGGTAGCGAGTAGCGATTCTCTGCAGTTTATTTATTTTTTAATCTGAATTAATTTCATTTTTTAATCTTTCTACTAGTTATCAAAGTATTTAATAATATTCCATATTAAAGTATACTCCTCTCTTCAATCCAACGAAGTCGATGTGTATATTTTCGGTAAGGACATAAATGTATTGACCGTGATATTTATTAGTAGTAATTTTTAATGATATCAAAATAAGAAATTTGAATTATAATACTAAGACTTTTTCGCAAAATTGTTTTTTACTTCTTTTGGTTAGACAGTTTTTATCACTCCCGCAATTCCATTAAAAATGACTTACTTTCCTTTTTGATTTATCACAACCAATATGATCCATTATTAAAAGTAGAAACATCATTATCTTTACTTTGTTCTCTTTCTCTTACTTTATTTATTATATCAGCTAGACACACAAAACTCTGGCATCACTAATCACTATCACACTCCCACATTTTATGATAATTGCATAAATTAAAATCATCTTTGGTCTACGGCGGAGCTATATATCCCAAACACACATTATATACTCAGACAAACAACTACTCCATTTTAAAAGCCTCATCTCAATTCGTGACACACCTTACACATGGAGGAATTTCAACTAAATCCCTTAATTCCCATGGCTCTTCTCTCCCTCTTCTTGCTATACTCCATTACCCGAATCTCCTTCAAATCCTCAAGCAAAAGAAAACTGCCCCCTTCACCACTAAAGCTACCCATAATCGGAAACCTACACCAACTCGGATCATCCCTTCCCCACCGCAGTCTCCACTCCTTAGCCAAAAAACACGGCCCTCTCATGCTCCTCCACTTCGGCAGCGTCCCCGTCCTCATCGTCTCCTCCGCCGAATTCGCCCGTGAAATCATGATCACTCACGACACCACCTTCGCCAACCGCCCCCGCTTCAAGGCCATGATGAAGCTGACCTACGGATGCAGAGACGTCTTGCTTTCGCCCTATGGCGAATACTGGAGGCGGCTGAGGAGCATCGTTGTTCTCCAGCTGCTGAGCAACAAAAGGGTTCAATCTTACAGCGCGATCCGCGAAGAGGAAGCGTCAATTATTGTGAACAAGATTCGAGAATCTTCTGGTATTTCTCCGGTGGACTTGAGTGCGATGTTCGAGGGTTTTAGCAATGATGTGATCGGAAGGTCGGCTTTCGGAAGGAAGTTGAGCGATTCAGAAAATGGGAAGAATTTCTTGGATGCCATGGCGGATTTGGCGGAGCTTTTAGGGATGATTAATATAGGAGATTTTATACCGTGGCTTGGTTGGATTGGGCGTGTTAATGGTGCTGATAAGAGACTTGAGGAGACTGCTGAAAAGATTGATCAAGTTATAGAAAGTGTGATTAAAGAATGGCTGCATGAGAAGGGTCTCGAGGAACAAAGTGGACAACATTTTTTGGATATTTTGCTCGATATCTCTAAGGATGTCTCTATTGACCGAGATAGTCTCAAAGCGATAATTTTGGTAATATTTCTATCTTGTGCATTCTTCGATTCTCAATCTCACTTTTTTTTTTTGCATTTACAAATTCAATTTCTTGTGATTTATTATATTTTAACACTATTATGACTGATCACTTTGTTGTGTTAATTTTTTAAATTAACGGTGGATTTTTCATTATCATCTTTACTGCATAATTCAAAATTTGAATGACAAATCATGAACATTTAGAAATCGCCACTATCTCACTATGATTTATTTCGAGAAAAGTGATATTGAGTTAGCGTATATTTAAAATTTGGATAATACTGATGAATAGTGATATAGAGGTGTGATCAATTGCTAATTTTCTTAAGTTGCTAACTCTGCCAACTCACCAACGCAGTGTATTAAAAACGTCAACACGATGACATTAAAATGTCAACATATAAAATTTTTGACATTTCAATATATTGTGTTGATAATTTAATGTCATCGTGTTGACATTTTTAATACACTCTGTTGATGAGTTAGCAGAGTTAGGAACTTAAAAAGTTAGCAATATAACGCAGCGCGAGTGATACATATACGTACTAATAAGACGATGTGTAAGATGTAACGATGTCGTTTTGAGCCAACTTGCTCATCTTGACTCTCTCTCCACTTATTCATATCTTTCTCACCTACACGTTGGCACTTCTTGGTGTAAACTTTTCTGTTCGTCAACTCATCTGCAAATGACCCCAAATTTTGTTTTGAATAAAATAATTGAGAAGTTTTGAATCTTCAAGGTTTATTAAAAATGCGGAAGAAGTATAAATGACGTATTCTTCGTGAGTTTGTATATATACAATTAGTCATTTTAATAATAAGTGTTGATAGGTCCATTACATTATAGTGTCTCTTATAATTACCCATTATAGTAATAGTTGTTGATATGTCATTTTAGTAATAAGTGTTGATAGGTACATTATATTATAAATGCTTTTTATAATTAGCCATTTTAATAATTAATCATTTCGCAGGATGTATTCGTCGGTGGAACTGATACAATATCCACAGCTATGGAATGGACAATGTCAGAACTCTTACAAAACCCCGCAGTTATGAAAAAGTTGCAGCACGAAGTAAGAGGTATACTCAAGCAGAAACAAGAGATAACAAATGATGATCTACAAAAAATGCATTACTTGAAGGTTGTGATCAAGGAAGCTATGCGTTTACATCCACCACTCCCACTACTTGTGCCTAGGCTTGCAATCAAAGATGTACAAGTGAAAGGTTTCGACATTTCTGCAGGAACAATCGTTATGATCAACGCGTGGGCTATAGGAAGGGACCTCGTCTCATGGGACGAACCAGAAACGTTTAAGCCTGAGAGATTCTTGAATTCTTCTATAGACTTTAAGGGCCTAGATTTCGAGCTGATTCCGTTTGGGGGTGGACGAAGAGGATGCCCTGGGATCGCATTGGCTTCTGCTGGGATGGAGCTTCTTTTAGCTGATCTGGTTCGGAAATTCGATTGGAAATTGGCTAATGGTGTTGAACCGAAAGATTTGGACATGAGGGAGAGTCCCGGGATGACAGTCCATAGAGCTGTTCCTCTTCTTGCACTTGCATCTCCCGCTACATGATTTGGAACACAATATATATCATTGGCTTTTGTTACAATGAAGTTTCAATCAATACATCATAATTATATATGTAGAGTTTGAGTATTCACAAGTGTTACTTGTGGTTTTTATGATGTGTGTTAGATACAGAATTAAAGTGGAGTACTATTTACATAGTACTCCTTCCGTCCTCTATTAAGTGTCCTATTGGTTTTAGCACATGTATTAAGAAATGTAAAGAAAATTTAATTGAATAAGTTAGTGTAATATTTGTCAATACATATGCATAAATTAGTTTTATAATAAAAAGTGAGTGGAATAAGTTGGTGGAATATCAATTTGTACTCGTTAGAGGATTTGAGTTTAACCAATTGCTTCACGAGATCCAAAACTTCAACTTTACTTCCCAAGTTTCAGACACGAAGACTACCTCAAGCGCGGATACACTGCCCTCAATGGTAATTCTTGGTTGAATTTTGAAAAAGAAAATAAATTTATTTCATTTCTAGATTTATTGTTTAATTATTAATCAAGCATGCTATGTGCTATATTTTTAATTTTTGGGAGAGTGTGAGATAAGAACTTAATAGTGAAATCACGAAAAATAGAAATCCAACAATAGACGCCGACAACGACATGTGTCATAATGACTTGAAATTTGCTGGTAGTGTAGACCAAGTCTCGTTCCATTATAATTAAAGCAAATATATGGATGATGATTCGGCTGAGGTATCTCAAGATTACAGCAGCTATTGTCCTAGACAAAAAATACAAAGACAAAGAAGGGCAGAACCTCCCTAAGTTAGATAGATTGGTGCGCCAGAATTTTGCACAGAGGTCGTGGGTATCATAACATCTCCCATTAATGCCCCATTCAAGCTATTAAACTTTGCTACCTTTCGATTACTGCGATGGTACACTGGCCAAGGCTTTGGCTGGTAAGTTTTAGGGGTATCACATCTGAAGTTAAGTTGTAGAGGCTTCCCTCAAGAATTGTTTCCAGTCATATCTCAAGTGGATGGCACTTGAAGATGTGAGTTCAAGTAGTAGAGTACGACGAAAACGAGCCGAAAACAGTATTTATGTCAGAATAACTTGAAATTTGCATGGTGCTTGTGAATAGAACGCTTAGGTAACAAAGCCATAAAACCCATACGTCCGTCGTTTCTTTGAGGAGTACTCCTTAACAAAATCCTTCTGCATTTATATGTTGCTAGGCTTTAGTGATTCTTGATGTGTGTGCATTTTGCAAGCACAGAGGTTCAGTCAATAAGCACAAAAATGAATGGTCATTTGACCAATTTAATTGTTTAGAGAGGAAAAGTGAAGGATTGGAATGAGAACAAAGATGATACAAGTTTTCTGGTTACCCTCAAGTGAAGACTCCATCATTTTGAATAGAAGTTCCTCCTTAGCTTTATTAATGCAGAAGTCACGCATTAGAGCCTCAACCTGGCATATTTTCACTTGTTCGAGTATCATCTTTTCGCAATTAACATACCCTTATTGATACGACCATGGAAGCCGTGCAACTGCAGCTGGCTTCAACCAGTATTCGTCCTATCTAGATGACGTCCAAAAGCTCTGAAACTGCTACAATGTCTTCACTTTTGAAAGAGCTTCGCATGGGTATCTCACATGCCTCAATCGGAGTCCGGTGGAGGGAGTTATGGCTGTTTTACGGAAGGCGCGCAGTGCAGAAACAGTCACCCGGGCGGGTGACTTTCGGCCACCAAAGGCAACCCGGACGGGTGACAAGGCCAAGGCAGAAGCGAACCAGGGGACTTCCACCCGGACGGGTGGATCAAGGACACTGAGTCCACCTGGGCGGGTGATTCACGCAGAGGCTAATTTTGTGGGCATTTTCTTAGAATTTGGGCCTAAACTATAAATAGCCATTTTTCTCATTTTATTAGCAGTTGATTGTTGAATTTGTGGCTTGTGAGCTTTGTTCTCTCTTGAGAGAGTTTCCCCTTTGGGGGTTTTATCTAATTCCTAGTTTTCTAGGTTGCTTGTTCCTCAATTGCTAGTTCAAGTATGGTTTCCAGCAATTGCTAGTTCAAGTATGATCAAGTATAGGTATGCATCAAAGGGCTTGTGAATTCCTTTGAGTAGTGGAGCCATTAGTTAAATCTAGTATGTTGAAGATTGCTTAGAGTGTTTTCTCTATCAATGGATTTAGCTAATATCAAATTCAATTTTCTTCGTCTCTTGTCTCCCATCAAATCCTTTTGGATCTAGTTTTTGAAGGCTAGTTCCACCCTATCCTTTATTGTTTTTGTGTAGCAATTGAAGATCAAACATCATCAAGGGTATAAATCTTGGGTTAATAGATCATAATCAATATGGATCCTTATCCCTTATCGACCAAATGATTTACAATTTTCTTAGCTCATTGGCTCGTTCGGGGGTATGAACTATTTTGAAATCCATAGTGGCTTAATGTTGAAGTTGGAATGCCATAATCTTTAGGAAACAATCCTATATATAGCAAACACATTTTCTGATGATACATATTATTTCAGATTCTCTCGTCTCCAAAAAAGAAAAAATGAGTACTCAAAAAGAATGAAAAGCTTATTAAGAACGAGAGCATCACCCGGCAAGAAAAAGGAAGTGGCCGTCTTAGATTAACAAACCCTTAGCCCATTTATTTTGAGAACGAATGCTGCATTTTTGCCCTTTTTCGTTTCTCAAATACCTCTGGCGGACTGGAACTCATTCCTATAAACATTGGCCAAGTTACCGTAAATCCCCAACTTCTTAAGGTTTTTAGCCTTTTTGGAGACGACCTTTGTGCAAGATTCCGGCGCCAATCTCTCTAATGTATGATGCTTCTCCCCTGCCTTGCCTTTCCATTTATTGTCTAGGACAATATCTGCTTTAGTCTTGAGATACCTTAGCCGAATCATCATCCATATATTTGGTTTCATTATAATGGAACCAGCCCTGGTCTCCACTACAAGAGATTGTAGGTTCCATAGCTGCACGAGTGGTTCCAGAAGAATTTTGAGAGATTCGATATACAAGGTGAGGTAATCTAAGATGAAGTAGCTCAGTGACCTTTCTTGGAAATTTGTCGAATATGATGGACTTGGAGGGAAGTTGTCCACTGGCATTTTTGTGGCTCCAGATTGAGAGGTTCCTCGCTGAAACACAACAGCGAGCGGATGTTGGGGTTTTCAGGGAGGAGCTCAGAGGGATCAAACTGAAAGCAAAGACGATTAATCAATGCTCCTGTTGGCTTCGATTCTTTTATCTCTGGATATAAGTTCAGCTCCACTGACTTGGTTATGCAGAAAGCACGTCTTAACTTCACCACTGAAAACTATTTTGTCAGCCATCACTAAGAACCTGCCAATAAGATCGTTCAGCTTCTGGGAAGCGGTTTCCTTCATGCTCTTTCCTTCGGTAGGGAGTATAAACCCTTCAGCAGTCCACTAAAAGGTAAGACTCCCAACCCAGATCTCCTGCTCTTCTATGAATTATGATCATAAAGAATGCTTTTTTTAATTTAAGATTATAAAATAATTCTTTGATTCCATAAATATTTTAAAATATTATATAATATTAATAAAATCAATTTTAATGTGATATCCTTTGTTATAAATATCTATAATAGAAATAATTCTTTGATAATAAATATGAAAATATATCATACTCTCTCTGTCTCATTATAAGTGAAGCGTATTCCTTTTTAGGCTGTCCCACTATAAGCGAGACATTTCCTTTCATAGCAAAAAAAAAACACTCTATCTACTCTCTTACTTTATCATCTCTCATACTTTTTCTCTCTATTTTTTTCACTCCTAAAAACTTGTGCCCAAAAGAAATATCTCATATGTAATGAGATGGAAGGAATATAATATTAATTAAATATGTGCTATACTCTAAAAAATCTATTCAATAATTAATTTTTCTCATCATCCATTTCTTACGTGTTGCTTAATATATTGCTCGCGTTCGAGCTATTTCCGTGTCATTAGCACTGAAGACTGAACACACTCCAACACATTTAGTTTTGAGCCCCCAACTGTTAATATTCTGGCTCCGCCAGTGAATATCACGCAATTATTCAAAGTATTAATTTTTCCATGACCATCAAAGTTGGTAAATAATCAATGAAAATGATTTTATCATTCGAAATCTAACTGGTTAAAATTTATTCTAGTATTGTTTCAAAATTTTAGCACTCTTTGAAAATAAATTAATCGAGTATAATAACTACTGAATATGGAATATTTTAAATATATGCAATAAATTAAATTAAAATTATGGGTAATCTCAATTTGCATGAGGTATTAATTATGATAGTATCACTAATTAATAGGGATGTCCGAAACCCGTGAAGGATTGGGATTGAAATTTTCTTACCCGATAAAATCTCCAATCCGATTAACATATACTAGTTTTTTATTTTATGCAATTATATCTTTGGAACATAAAAATTTGAAATACTGATGTAACAAATTAGATAGTAGTAGTAGTAGTGAGATATGATAAGATTAGAACGCAAGCATCCTTAATTAACAAGAAACCATCGCATAATCATTTCTTTTGTTTCTTGGAACGACAAGAAGATGGGCCAGTCCATGAGCAGCAGTCGTTCACGAACCAGTTCTAGAGCATGAAGAGCCAGGGGAGGTGGGGCTGGACGATCTAACCGACTTGGCTTTTTTGGGGGAGCTAGAGCCCTCAACCGATTCAGTGGATCCATTGTCCAATTTCTCTTCCTCTATTGCTCTCATTCGTTCATCGTTGGCGATTGATTTGGCTGACTTTGGTTTAATCTGAGTTATTTTGGATTAAATTTCTGATTTGCTCATTTTGTTTGTATCATGGTTTGGTCTAATACCATGTTGAATTATAAAATATGGATAAAATAAATGCATTTTATTGTTGATCGATGATTCTTATTACTGATAAAGTCTCCTTTAAATGGGATTACAAAATACTTGTACAAGAGAAAAGAATAAATTTATTATAGGAGTATCAAATATTCTAATGAGTTTTTTTTTTTGTTTTCCCCGCAACCCTTTCGCTGCTACCAAAGTATACCGAGTCTTGGCATGTTGTAACAACGGCAACACTTTGCCTTGTTTAATGGACTTGATCTCTTTGGAGAGGCTGAAACACTTGGTGATCGACATGAACTTGGACATGCGAGAATTGGTGGCCTTGGTAATGCTACTGTCGATTCTGCATCCAACCTTGCGGAGGAGAGCCTCCATCTGATCACCGGATGTATATGATGACGATGACGATGACTGACAAATGTTGTGTTGGTATTTATATGATTGTAAAATGAGATTTTGGAGTTCAGAAGCTGTATAATTAGACACTATTTGTGAGTTATAATGAGATTTTGGAGTTCGAATACTTAAGTTGATAATATTTTTTGAATTATAATTCCATGATCGAGTAACAATAAGATTTTGATGTTCGAATACCCTATTAGACAATATTTTGTGATTAAAAATTGATAATCGATTTACAATGAGATTTGGAGCTCGAATACTCTATATTGGTATTAATAATAGAGCTGCATTGAGATTTTGTGGATCAGATACACTATTAGACAATATAATGTGCGTTATGCATTGATAATAGAGTTACAATAACATTTTATAGTTCAAATGTTATTTTTAGAGAATAGTTAATCGCAATGAGATGTCATGGATCGGGTCAATTCATAGGGCTTCAGGTTATCCCTACTTGGATTGCACTAACTCTAAACATTCGAGGTACTTCCGACGTGATTAAATATTAATTTTAAATTTGTTTTAGAATTTTAAAATTTTGAATTACAAAGTTATAATTTAGCATCCATTTATATTAATAAAAATCTAACATAAATATATAGTAGAGTATTAAATATTAAATGGAAGATTAAGTTTTTTGTATTATTTTATTATTTATATTATAAAAAACACCAACGAAATGTCAAAATAGTTTTCAAACAAGACGGAACAACAAATATTTATTACACCTAGGTCAACCTACCGGGTCAGTCCGTCCTGTTTCAAGTTAGCTTTACTTGGGTGAAGGTTAATTTTTTTTAAATTATCAACCAATTTATAAAATTAAAATAAATAACTGTAAATTACAAAATGATTTCATCAAAATTCTTAAAAATTATAATTCATCCTCTTCTTAAAAATAGAAACTCTTTCCTTTTGGTCAATTTCTTAAAAATAGAATCTTTCCATTTTAGAAAACTCATTTTCTTCTCTAAAGAGATGTTCTACTAGCACACTTTTTTCTCTCTATCTCTTTCTTACTTTACCAAAAGTCGACACGCTTTTAAAATTGGTAAGTAATATGACGAAATCTAACAACCTTCATGTTGGTAAATTTTCAATGAAAATGGTTTTACCATACGAAATCTAACTAGTAAGAATTTATTCCTGTTTAATAAGTTTTGTTTCAAAACCACTCTTGGAAATGAAATTAATTAAGTAAATTAATTAATAAATATGGTATATTTTAACTATAATGTAATAAATTAGATAATAGTAGTAAGAGGGGAGTGATCAATTGCTAACTACAACTAATTTAAGACCATATGATTTTAGAAATCGTGTGGTCTAAAATTTGCCACGTGTAATTTTCATTTTTATTAATTAAATCGAAAAAGATAAAAAAAACTACCAAATTAGGGTTTTGGATGAAAATGTCAATATAGTGTTTCGAAAATATCAACCCAATGCTTTGAGAATGTTAACACATTGTTTATATTGACATTCTTCATGTATTATATTGGCATATTTTATATACTATGTTGACATTTGTTGTTGTACGAAAAAATTGAAAATTTTTGAAAAAAAATTCAAATTTTGACATCGGAACACATGCAAGTGAGATCTCGTTAGAATCCTTATGAAATTGTCTTTAATTTGATATATGTTGTGCAAAAATATAATTTAAATCGAGAAAGTTATATACATTTAAAGTTATAGGATATTTTTCAAAAGTTAGTTATAATTAATTTGTTGTAAATTGACCTTAATACCCTTATTGACATTTTTTGTTGATCGTATTGATATTCTGAGGCTGATGATCTAGACCCTTGATTTGAATATCTAATGGCTATTATTTAATTATAGTTAGCAATTAAGTATTGAGTTAGCAATATAACACTCCACAGTACTAAGATATGATAAGATAAGAATACAATAATCATATCTTTTGTTTCTTGAAACGACCCTGTCCAAGAGCAGCAGTCGTTGGGGAGCCAGTTTTAGAGCAAGAAGAGTCAGGGGAGGGGGGACTGGACGACCTAACAGACTTGGCCTTTTTTGGGTTGATGGGTTGTGTTACTGATTGTGAAGAGGTCGGTGAGGCGTTGGGCGAAGAGTTGTCGAAGCTCGAGGGCATGGTGAATTCGGTGAATTCATTGCTTGCGGAGGGTTTGTTTACTGATGGTGAAGAGTATGCGGAATCAAAGAGTGACGCTGGCACGGTTATTGTCCGCTCGCTCTGGGACGTGTTGCCTACAATGTCAATGGACACGGAGGAGTTGGCAGAGGTAGACTCGGTGTCGGTGGTAGAGTCACTGTCCGTGGAGCTAGAGTCAACGGTGTTGTCTGACATGTTGGAGTGAGGGTCCGCGCAGGGTGTTACTGGTGGGGTAGCCAGAGTGACAAAGAAGTGGAGTAAGAGTAAAAATTTAATGGTCAAATTAACATATTGACTGGTGTGTCCAACCAATTATTATTATATTTGCAAAAAAAACGTTAAAATTGAGGGGTCAAAATCGTATTATCTTGAAAAGAAGAAAAACATCCACGTACTTACATACCCTTAAATTTCACTTTTCTTTTGGGTATACGACTCTACTTTTTCATTCATTATTCAACGCTCGCGAAAAGCATGCCAATCTTACTTAATATCTATTCATATTCTTACTACTATCATTTAGCATATTTTTATATACATAGCATATAATTTCAGTTACTTATATATCTTAAATTCACACGTGAATATTCATAAATGGGTCATATGCCTTAATTTTACACTCAGTTCCACATCCTTTCTCACATACTCTTTTTTGGCAATACAAGCTCTTTTGGGCGTAGATGTAAGAACAACAAATTGTGCGAGTTGAGTTATTATAATGTCAACCTGATATCAATCTAACTAACAAGTTCAAACCTAAACCCGACTCGTTAAGGACAATCTCAATTTGAAAACAAGCATGACCCTATACCTTCAACCTTGAACACCTCCCGCACACAAACTAAGTCATTAGCGACATGGTTCTGTTTGGGTTGACATGACATGAAAATAACATGATAGCGTCACGAACTTGACATGACACAACAACCACACAATAACAACATGAAAACGATTGAAACACCAATTCCGTGATTAAAATTTAAATGATTCATCTTATGATTAGTGATCTCAAACTTACAACCGAAGCAGTGGGAATGAGAGGTTGCTTGACTGGAGATGGGGTTGGAGATGACTGAATAGACTCCGACGGTATAGACTATGGTTTCCGACTTTGTCTTTTGGGATCATATATGGTGTACGAGTCTATTCAGTGTAGATTTATATAATATCATTATCTCTTTTACATAATATACACAATATCCTTCGTAATATCGTTTTCTCTTACATAATATCATTTTCTTTTTTTTAAAACTATCATTATCTTTCTTAACACCGCAGAAAATAATATTTTGATGTTAAGAAAATATTGTTGTGATTTGATGAAGAATATTGTGAATGATATTTTGATTGACCAATTAATGACTAGAATTTGTCATCTAAGATGGTGTTTTTAATCAAATAATAACTAGAATTTAGATAATAAAATTTACCAATAAATGACGAATAAGTCTAAAGATCTAACATCTTTTAATAATGGCACGTGGATTTTCGATGATGATATTGTGATATGAATAATAACCTGCATGCGCCAAATGTTTTGTGTTTTGTCAATTCAAAGCATTTTGGTCCAATGCATTTCACTTTATTCATGTTTTTTTTTATCATTATAACTTGTCGATTGTGTTCCTAATATATGTTGAATTCAAGTATTTATAGGAGGGAACACTCATCTCCAATATCCAAATTATTCTCATTTGACAACTACATTATCAATTTTTTTCCTTTTTTCTTTTCTTAATTTGAGAGTGAAGGAATGATGAAAACTGAATTCTACCTCTAGCGTCTCCAAAAAGGCCATTGTTTTTCTATTTCTAAATTTTATCTTCTCATTTTGATGTATAGTTTTTCCACATCGACTAAAGTTCAATCTTCATGTGCCAAACTAAAATTTTTACTTCTTTTTTGCTGATATTGTACAACTCTTATGGAAGATAAATAAAATAAAGCCTACAGAAAAAAAATTGGATTTTGACATAGCATAAAACATTATCTTACCTCTTTGGGCTTACTCAAACCGGCCCAACTCATAAAGAATCAAAAACATGGAAATATCAAAGTCCAACTATCGCAAATGATATTTTTAAAATTCAAAAATAACATGTGTACAACCGCCAAACGCCAATGACCATTTTTGTAGTTCACTCGAGAAATGGATAAGTTGACTAACTTTCCTGATATTATTAAACAAAATTATTTAGTGCTAATTCCTTATTACATATATCCGTCACATATATAAACAGCACATACTTAAAACAACAAATTACAAACATAGTGTAAGCAAATAAATCAAATCCCAATTTCCAGTCAAACTTTTGCACCAGAGAAGCTAACACAAACTCAATTGTAGCAACAGCAAATGCAGCTCCAGGGCAGGCCCTTCTACCCATCCCAAACGGGACGAGCTCGAAATTCAAGCCCTTGAAGTCTATTGAAGAGTTCAAGAATATCTCAGGCTTAAACTCCTCTGGTTCATTCCATGAGACGCTGTCTCTCCCTATAGCCCATGCGTTGATCATCACCACATTTCCAGCTGCCACGTCGTATCCTTTGATCTTCACATCTTTGCTTGCTACTCTTGGTACTAGCAGCGGGACTGGCGGGTGATAACGAAGTGTTTCTTTGATCACGGCTTTCAGATAATGCATTCTTTCTAAGTCATACTCTGTTATGTTTGAGCTGTCTTTGGCTATCTCTCTTACTTCATTTTGAAGGTTTTGCATAACTGTAGGGTTTCGTAAGAGTTCTGTCATGGCCCATTCCAGAAACACCGAGGTAGTATCTGTTCCGGCTGCAAATACATCCTGCAAAATCAATAGAATTTCAAAAAGAGACTTGCATAATAAAAATGAGTATCCTGCAAAATCAATAGAATTTCAAAAAAAGAGACTTACATAATAAAAATGAGTATTTGCTTGACGAGGATTTGAATAACTTTGCAGAAGATCTCAAACAAGAAGGAAAAATAGCGCCAGATGAGCCAGCTGTGCTTCCTCCATTACCTTTAGTCCCTAAAGGTGAAAAACGCAAGCCACCATTTGGAACACCTCAATCGAAGAGGCTTGATTACAAGGAGAGAGATTGGGATAGGGAGCGAGACAGAGATTTTGAGCTTATGCCTCCTCCTGGAAGCCTCAAGAAAAACTTTACTGTGTCTGCCATCAGGTATCTTTTGGAGATATGATTGCATGCGACAATGAAAACTGCCAAGGAGGTGAATGGTTTCATTATGCATGTGTTGGGCTTACTCCTGAGACTAGATTTAAGGGAAAGTGGTATTGCCCGACGTGCTGACAGAGCCAGCAGCTGTTTCATGCACAACGATGGTACCTTGATGAATAAAGATTGCGCCGCAGCCCAGCCGCCGTCAAGAGAAGAAAACAGCGGAGTCCTCGGTTTGTCCAGCCGAGGGGGAGAATAAGTATCCGACCGAACAATCTCTCTCCAAATCTATGTAGGCTGAGAAAACGCAACACAAAAGAACGTCCGTCCGTCAATGACGGAGGAACAAGGAAGAAGAAAGGTCAAGAGTCGCATTGTGGCTGATGCATAATTGAATGGGGAGCTATTGAACCTAGCCAATTAAGTAAGCAACAAAGAATCTTGAGGTGTAATCAAGAAAGAATATTAGCCGGAGAAGAAGGACCTATGGAGCAGAGAGGCTCCACAGAGTTCGACGATTACTCGTCGGAATTGGCGTCGCTGAACAGGTTGTCGCAAAGAAGACAAAATTCAGAAAGGTGAATGAGCTCCTCGACACGAGTAAAAACTGTCAGTCAGAAAAAATGAAGTGGCTCCTAGATACGAGCAAAAACTGTCTAGATTAGCTCCTCGACAAGAGTCAAAACTGTCTGAATTAGCTCCTCGACCAGAGTCAAAACTGTCTAAGATGGCTCCTAGATATGAGCAAAAACTGTCTAAGATAGCTCCCGGATAAGAGCTAAAACTATCTAAGATAGCTCCTAAATATGAGTAAAAACTTTTTAGACAAGCTCCTGAACACGAGTTAAAACTGTCTAGATTGGCTCCTTGACACGAGTTAGACCGTCAACAAAAAAATTGAAGAACTCTACGAAATGAGTCTAAACTTTCAATGAAAAATGAAGAAGCTCCTTGATAAGAGCCTAAACTTTCAATGAAGAAAAATGAAGAAGCTCCTTGAAACGAGTCTAAACTTTCAATGAAGAAAAAATAACTCCATGATATGAGTATAAACTATCATTGATGAATTGAAGAAGCTCTATGATACGAGCATAAACTATCAATGAAAATTGAAGAACTCTTAAATATAAGTATAAACTATTTATCAAAGTGAAGATCGTGCAAGTTAAGTGTCGAAAAACTCGATACTTAACTTGAGGGGGAGTGTTGGAATGGAGAAATCAATTAATTGGAGAACAAGAAATCAAGAGATGAAATTATGGCAAGAATATTGAAGGAAAATCAATTAAAGATTATGGAAAATCAAATAAAAGGATATTAGTATAATGTTAAGGACCTAAATCACTAATGATCCGATAAAACGAACAATAATGAGATAAAGATAATCCGGCACCCGTGAGGGTCGGCGGAGATAAAGATCTGGGCGGCTGTGCGCGGGTTCCAACTCGTCGGGCAACGGCTACAGATCAGATATACGTTCCGGCTGTGCGCGGAGACCTTCCGTCGGGCAGCAGGTAGCGTAGGGAATTACGGATTCAAAGCATAACTCGAGGCATTTGGCCAAAATAATATATTCATTGATTCATTGTTGGATGCCTAAATATGATAACAACATCTCCTATTTATAATACTAGAATACTACCTTAACTTGTTGAATAAGAAAACTAAGATATGGAAAAGATTTGGGGAATAAAAGATAACTAAATAATTGTGATTTCCTAAGATATGGAATAGTATCAACTCCCCCACGGTTGAAATCCGTCTTGTCCTCAAGGTGGAAACCACGAAGCAACGACGATAGTCGTAAGCAAAAGCTTTGGTGAGGCGTCTCCTCCTGGATCAAACACATACTGAATAGTTGAATGTATCCCTCGATCACTTCCATAAAAAATCAACCAAGGAGACCTAATGTGGCCGCCAAAATTCCGTGCCAAAATGAAAAACCTGTTCACACCTCCAACAATGCTCAAGCATGGCGTGTCATTGCGCGGAGGGATCAACCTTGCATCGGTGTCGAGCGATGTTGATCGATGATTCATACTTGGAACATCACCGACATTCAAATCCACATAGACACAAGCAAGTGCATGCGAACCGGAGTGAGCATCCCCTGTCTTACCCAATTCTTCTGCGTTTAATTTAAGCTCATCCTCACACAACCTTCGCTTCTCCTCCATTTCCTCTTGATTGTCCTGTTTTTTCATATCAAATCCAGGCAGGATGTCATTAACAAGGCTCTGATTCTCCATGCTCTCTCTCGCTCGGCTTCTCCATCAACACACTAAAATCTTTCTCGTTCGGCTCTAAACTAGATCGAAGGGCTTCGGCTTTATTTTCTTTCTCTAGCAAAGTCTTTGTATCTTCTCTCATCTCCAATTCCTTATGTGTTGGGACACTAAGATCATCCATCTTCTCATCAGATGCCCCGACGAGCACTTGTCGCGGCGTATTGCCGGTCTTGACGATCTCTTCTAGGGACTCGCCGATTGGAACATCAACATCAGGATCAGCGTCCCCATTGTGAGCGGTGTTGTTCAGCGTCCCCATTGTGAGCGGTGTTGTTCAGCGTCCCCATTGTGAGCGGTGTTGTTGGGAACAACCTCAACTAGATTTTCGTCATCTATATTTTCCTCAAACGTTGCATTCAACTCAGCGAGGAGGGAGGAATGCTTCAATCTATAACTACACAACTTCTCGTTGTAATCACTTACTGCAGCTAGGTGGGCTGGGTAAGGAGAACAAACCTTGAGACTGGAAATATTGGGCAGACCATGCTGCTTCCCCGAATCAATAAACCTGCTGGACTGTTGAGGCGGGTGCGTGGCAACGGCAGACAACGGAGCTGTGCAGTGACTCAGCAGTCGGTCATACTTCGTAGGCTGCAAGGTCTGCGGGCAGCGATTGTCGGGCGGATCCCAACGACTAGGCGGACCCAGTGGTGGCTGATCATAATCCGAATATCCTCACGATGGTTCCCAACAAGAGGGCTGCCACGACTGTGGTGGGTCGTAACAAGTGGCTGGCCGATTAAACTGCTGATCATACCCACCTATTTGTTGACGATTGTTGATATCTTGGTGGGTCCCAACATGAACCCCTGTGATTTCTCCCCTCGCGATGATATCGATCTCTCTGCGGGCTGTCACGCCTCTCCCAATTACGTCTCCGTCTTGCCCCGTCACCATCAGAATCGTCGCCGTCATACCATGTTCGCTGATCATACCTACGGTAGGGGTCTGGTTCAAGATTATCGAACCGGCGATCCCATTCATCCCTCCAAGAATCCCATCTGTCGAGTCTATCTATCAAGCAATCCAATTTATAATCCACGGAATCATCGTGGTTCGCATCCTCCGTTGGGCGACCCTCGCGATCCCCCTCGTCGGTCTTCTGTCGGTTGAAACCGACGTTGTCTCGGTGGCCAATCGCGTTATCACGACGCGACGAGCCATTCGGAAAGTAGTCGGGTCGGTTTACGCACCAACCTTGCCTACCGTTGTTGTCGTATCGTCTCATGAGTACACAGATGAAAGCACCAGTTGTTAAGGATCTAAATCCCTAACGATCCGATAAAACGGACAATAACGAGATAAAGATAATCCGGCGCCCTTGAGGGTCAGCGGAGATAAAGATCTGGGCGGCTGTGCGCGGAGACCTTCCGTCGGATAGCAGGTAGCGTAGGGAATTACGGATTCAAAGCATAACTCGAGGCATTTGGCCAAAATAATATATTCATTGATTCATTGTTGGATGCCTAAATATGATAACAATCTCTCCTATTTATAATACTAGAATACTACCCTAACTTATTGAATAAGAAAACTAAGATATGGAAAAGATTTGGGGAATAAAAGATAACTAAATAATTGTGATTTCCTAAGATATGGGATCGTATCATATAATTAGAATATATTTTCCATGTATAGCTAGAATTAGAGCCTATAAAAGATGTGTAACCATTTTGAGAATTAATTCAAGTCATTCACAACGTAATCTTTAAAGTTCTCCCCATCTTTCACTTTCCGCAATAATCTTTTATTTTCCACATTGTATTTTCTAACAGAAAACTTCCTCCCACTCTCCGAATCACTATATTTCCTCCCAAAGGCCGATCTTTTATTTTCCGCATTGTATTTTCTAACATAAAACTTCCTCCCACTCTCCGAATCACTATATTTCCTCCCAAAGGCCGATCTACAAATACCATCGTTAGTGAACTCCGAAAACATCTCACTCAAATTCACTGGCCCCGAACATTCTAGAATCCTCTTCACCAAAAGAGCCGTTTCTTCTTCCCTTATCAAGCGGTAAGATTGAACCCTTTTCCCGCTCAGCAGCTGCAGCATGAGTACGCTCTTCGCTCTCCGCCAGTACTCACCGTAAGGCGCGAAAACGACGTCTCTTCCGTTGTAGGAGAGTTTCTGGCCTACCTTGTTGAGGGGGCGGCTGGCGAAGATGAGGTCGTGGGTTTTTGTGATCTCGCGGGCTGCGTCGGCTGAGGAGGCGTTGAGGACGGGGACAGGGCCGAGGTGGAGGAGCTTGATCGGGCCGTGTTTTCGGGCAAAGGATTAGAGGTTTTTGTGGGGTAAGGAGCCGAGTTGGTGGAGGTTTCCGATTAGTGGGAGTTTTGGGGGTGATGGCGGTGGATTCTTGTTTGTGTGTGGCTTTGGGAATAGATTCTTGATTGTTATCCATAGCTAGAATAGGAAGATGAGAGATGGGAATCAATTGCGAATCTAGAAAATGAAGCCAATGGATCGGATATTGTTAAAAATTTAATAATAAATATAATATTTAAATAATTATTTAAAAATATTACTCCCTCCGTCTATGAAATATTGTCCAAGTTTGACTCGGCACGAGTTTTAAGAAATGTGAAAAAAAGTGAGTTGAAAAAATTAGTGGAATGAGAATCCCACATTTATATATAAGTTTTACTCTATAATAGAATGCGAACGTAAAAATTTAGTGGAAAGTGGAGTCCATTTACCAACAGTAGAATAAAAGCAAAGTCAACAATTTTTCATGGACGGACCAAAATGGCAAAATTGGACAACATTTCGCGGACGGAGGGAATATAATTTAAATAGTCCTTTTCTGTGAGGGATAGTTAATTTTTCAGAATATCCGCATGTAAGAGTGTAAAACAGCGATTTTAAAATTGTTAGCACCAAACATTTTTATAGTAATAGTTTTAAAATATTAGTAAATAAAATATAAATATAATGAAACTTGAAACGAAAATAATAAAAATAGTTAATACTTAATAAATCCACAATGAGCCAAGTCTATTTAATTAGTTGCCCACTAACATTTTAGTTGGCCCAATTTATTTGCACAAAATAGGCCTAAATTATTTCAATCATTTAACATTTTAGATCATGTCATCCTTCCAACATCAGTTTTCTGCAACCCCTCTCTATACCTCTCATCTCTCTTATTTTTATAAAATAGGCAGAAGGTTTCGGGTGGATTTGAAGCTGTCGTGGGGTCGGAGACGGAGCTGGGCTGGGTCAAAGGTCAAAAATGAAGTATTCCGGCAGCACTCAGTGGACCGCCGGTGGGGTCGATCGACCCCACGCGACCCCACCTGGGTCCGCCGCTGATGGGAATATGAATTGGATTTGAGTTTCATCCATTTTGTAGTTGCATGAGAAGTTGATAGCTTGTTTTTGGAGGTTATATATATATATATATATATATATATATATAGTAGTAGCTTGGAATTCTAATTTAGGGCTATTGATTGAGGAGGTGAACAAACCGCATAAATTGCGTAATATATATCCTTATCGCATTTACAATGATTATCAGAAGAATTTTTAATTTAATAACAAAGTTATATTAATTTCTATAAAAAGAAATTCGTTAGAAGGAATAGCTTTTTCTCTATTTTTAATAATAGGAAGAGGTTTCTTTTAAAACATTTGGTTTCTACTTTCTATTATGTGCTTATTTTTAAAAATAAGGTAAGAGTCCTATTGTTTTGTGCTTCTTGTTTATATTCGTTCATGTCTAGATTCATAGAGTATCATAATTTGGTTGCAATCACAATTGCTTTCAAGAAATCATCATGTCATTTGCTTCTAGAGTCTTAATTCTCTAAAATTCCATGAATCATTTCTTCATGCATTTCCCATGAATCATTTCCATTTGGACTATAGTAATACAGAACTGTTCAACCTTTTCAAATTGGAGAACACGGAAAAGTCCAGAAGTTTCGATACCATGCGAGCCAGCTTCTGTCATGAAGCAGGTAGAATATCCTACATATCTAAAAGAAACCATAACGCCCATCAAACATAAATAAAAATACCAGAGAGGGTGAAGGTTTTGAAATAGTACTATAAGCTAACATAAGACAAGGCAGAATTATATTGAGGCTCTCTTTTTATAGATCTCACACCTTAAAAGGCAGTTGGGTAGGATGAATCCGATCGTCCATATGATAAGCACAAAGCGGCTGCTCAGAAGTAGCTATCAGATATTTGTCTTCTCCTTCTCCAGTAACCTGTTAGACACACAAAAGCCAAGATGTTTATGCATGCGAAGTTCAGACATTCATTCAGGTGCACACTAAAATGCACAAGGTTTCCAATGCTTCCTAATTTAAGCCGTAATGCTGTTTCGGCCTCCTTCACCTCGACCACCTTCTGTGCAGTCAGTTCTTTGTTTTCATCTAAAATGCGTTTAAGTTCATTTGCATCTCTTCCGGACTTGCAATAAAAACATATAGAACGCAGTTACATCATTGTTTAGACTTTAATAAGTTCTTTTTCACTTTTGCAACATTCAAAAGGAAACACGGCAGTAATGCAATTAGAAAGCCATCCCAATCTCATATTGGTTGGCATTTTCTCTTCTTCTGTTTTTTTTTTGGGAAATGCTATGTAGCCACATTATGGCTGGCCATAAAATGGCATTTTAGTAAATTTAGATAGTATGACTATTAATGTTTCAAATAAGTCATTTATTGCTCAAATAATTTTACACTATTACCCTTTTACTTAATTCTAGTTGTTTTTTATTTCATTTCTCTAATCCAAATTTTACACTTTTATACGTATTTCTTTTATTAGATTCATTCATTTTTTTAATTTTATGTTTACAATAATTTATTTTTACACTATTTTTTAATTTAAGATTAAAATTTTGTCCTTTTAAAAATGTTTTCCTATTATACCAAGTTGGAATCAATAAAGTTTTGTATTCGTTATGAAATAAATTTATTTGGAACTAATTTGATACTTGCTCTATAGTTTAGTGATCATTTATAATATCAACCCATGATTATTAATATAAATAAGTATATTGATCAAAGCTCAATTTTACTTATTTGTAAATATACAAACATTTAGAGCATTTTAAGTAAATATGAAAAATAAAAGTATTACCACGATGCGTTGGTATTATAAATATAGGAAAGAATTAAATTAATTATCATGTAACCTTAATAAATATTAATTTTTATTTATATAAATTTCATGCAACATGAGTTAACTAATGATCCAATTGTATAAATTCTAGTCTCTTCATATTTATATTTGATAACTAAGGGTATAATTGTACAAATAAAATTGATACTTTTTAGAAGTATTGATTTCAATGAAATGACATTAAATACACTATCTTTTATTATTTTTTAATTTTTATGGCTGGCCATAATGTGGCCATTTAGCACTACTCTTTTTTTTTTTGCATATTTTTGATGATTGCAAAATCACAATAAACTTAAACAGGAAACTCACGATTTTGATCTCGTTGCTCATCTTGTTCCTACAGGCATTCAAACCATCCAACTCAAATTGGCCTACATCACCATTAATTAAGTTTAATAAAATCCACAAAAAGACTAGTAACGTAATACAAAATTAAAATGAGATAAACAAGAACTAGAAACTGACGCTTCCTCCAAGCTTTGTCAAGCTCAATAACCTCATCAACAATTTCAACGTTCGCAAAACGACGGCGCTGAGACTCCCTGCAATTTTAATCTGCAATTTTGGATACTACCGAAAGACGGGCTGAAGGGAGGAGAGGCGTTAATCATGATCGTGGTGGTGATATTTTGATTTTGACTCCACAGTCAATTGTTTTTATTGTATATATAAATAAAGAATAAAGGAATAAATTTGTGAAATACTACGCTATAATCTTAATCAAATCACCTGAATCTTTTTATATACTCCCTCTTTGTCGTATCTTTTAAAATATTTCCTATAATACTTATATCACCCAACTAGTCACAGATTAGAGATTACTTATATATGTGAAAATGCCTCAGAATGCGTAGTATCCATATGTACAATAAAAACAAAATGGCTCATTTATGGAATTGATTTTCCATATCAACCCATTTTCAAAACTTTGCCCTCAAGTCATTGCTATAATTATAAAATTCCAAAAATAGAAAAATCAAACGTACCAATCAAAACTTTGCCCTCAAGTCATTGCTAAAATTCGTTTATATGTCACGTGCGTCAAATACATATCAAGTATATTGGATTCAATAATAATCTTATTTAGAAAATATACCATACTCCCTCCGTCTACGAAAAATAGAGCACATTTGTCATTTTTTGTTGTCTACGAAAAATAAAGCACATTTAAAAAGGGAAAGTTTTCAACAATTTATCTATTTTTTTTTTTCTCTTCTCTCTTACTAATAATATGAATCTCACGTTTCACTAACACTACTTCTCTTTTACTTTTTTCCTCCCCTCTTACTTTTTTCCTTCCCTCTTACTAATAATATGGACCTCACATTCCACTAGTACTGCTTCTCTTAGTATTTTTTTCCTTCTCTCTTACTTTACCAATTCCTCATTGAAACCCGTCTCATTCACAATGTGTCCTATTTTTTGTGGACGGAGGGAGTATTAATAACATTATGCCTGAAATTATTCTTTTTCCTGATGCGTTCAATAAAATTGAAGGGTACACAAAAGCCATTGTAGGGGATGTAGCTCAGATGGTAGAGCGCTCGCTTAGCATGCGAGAGGTACGGGGATCGATACCCCGCATCTCCATTTTTTTTATGTTAATCCTCCGTATTTTTATTTCTAAGTTAATATTGCATGTATACAATTAACGGTACATGTAACGCAAGAGAAACTCAAACGTTAAATTTATAGTACAAAAAAAAATCAACATACACGATATAAAAGTTTCGGTTTGATAGATGATTATTTCCAGGAGGTTAGCTTTGTATGAGTTTCCCTCAGCCAAAATTAAATTCCTATTTTAAAGCGGGATTTCACCATGCACCATCATAATCCTCTTGCGCCACGAACATTGCATGATCCGAAAATTTCCCACTATATAACTCCCCCCACCATCAAATTATTATGTAAAAAGCCTAATCCATCATGGAAGAATTGTACAAAGCAGCATTAGCCATTGCCTATCTGCTGCTCCACAGTTCCTACATCGCCGGAGCAGCGTTACTCGCCGCCTCGCCCTCGCCCTCCCCCACCCCCTCCCCCACCGCTTTGTCCTCAGCCTCCGTGGCCAGCCCGCCTGGCCAATGGAAGCTTCTTCGAAACAACACCGGAGTGGTGGCCATGCACATGGCCCTCACCCACTACAACACCGTCCTCATGTTCGACCAGACCAGCTCCGGCCCCTCCAACTACCACCTCCGTCACCGCTACGACGGCCGCCGCTGCGAGAGGGACCGACAGGATTTGCTCGACCCCTCGTGCTATGCCCACTCAGTCGAGTATAGCATTTCCACCAATACCATCAGGCCCCTCTTCATCCAGCCCGACCCCTGGGCATCGTCAGGCTCGTTCTTGAGCAACGGCACGTTGCTCGAGACCGGCGGATTTGGGCTCGGCGCAAAGCGGGTCCGCTACTTCAGGCCGTGTAAAAACGGCAACTGCGATTGGACCCAGGGCCGTAAGCATCTCTCTGCACAGAGATGGTATGCTTCCAGCCTCAGGCTACCTGACCACGACGACCGCGTAGTCGTCGTGGGCGGGTACAACGTCACCTCCTATGAATTCGTGCCCAAGAGATTCCCAAATGAGGAATGCTTCAACCTACCATTCTTGAAAAAGACTTATGATAGCAGTGAAGGAGGCAACAACATGTACCCAATTCTACACCTCTCTCCAGATGGCCATTTATTCATCTTCGCCAACACCGATTCGATCCTCTTCAACTACAAACGCAACCAAGTAGTGAAATCATTCCCTAGAATCCCGGGGAAAGGCTCGCGGACTTATCCGAGCTCGGGTTCGTCAGTGCTCCTCCCGCTCGACCTCAATGACCACTTTCTAAAAGCAGAGGTCATGATATGCGGGGGAGCAGCCGCAGGGGCGGTCCCCTCGGCCGAACGAGGCCAGTTTCTCAGAGGCCTGGGCTCGTGCGGCCGGATGACCATCACCGGCAACAACAACAGGTGGAAGATGGAAACGATGCCCGCCGCTAGGCTGATGCACAACATGATCATCCTCCCAAACGGCAACGTTTTGATCATCAACGGCGTTGAAAGCGGCAGCGCCGGCACGAACAGCGCTGCGCGCCCGGCGCTTCAGCCGTACCTTTACAAGCCGAAGAAGCAGCTCGGCCTCCGTTTCTCTCTATTAAGGCCGTCGAATGTCGCGAGGATGTATCACTCCTCGGCAGTTCTTTTACCCAACGGGAAGGTTCTCGTCGGCGGCAGCAACCCGAACAGCCGCTACGCCTTCAGCAACGTGGCGCACCCGACCGAGCTCCGGCTGCAGGCGTTCACGCCTCCGAACATGGAGGCGGCGTTCGACGACAGGAGGCCGAGAAATGTGACGGTGGAACAGGACGGGGGAGTGGTGTACGGCGCGACGTTTACGGTGAGGTTTATGATGAGGAAGAAGGCGTGGCACTCGGCGCACGACGTCGTTTTCACGGCCTATGCGTCGCCGTTCAACACGCATTCTCTCTCCATGGATCAGAGGCTGCTGGTGCTGAGGTCGGAGAAGGTTACGGTGGAGACGGCTAAAGGTATGGTGGGGAAGCGGTTGGTGAGTGCGGTGGTGGAAGCTCCGCCTTCGGCGATGGTGGCGCCGGCTGGTTATTATATGATCAGTGTTATTTATAATGGGATTCCAAGTGAGTCTCAGTGGGTTAGGTTCATGCACAAGTGAGAGAAGAAGAGCAACACGCACTAAATAAATCCTTATGATAGATGGTTTTCCTCTTTTTTTCTCTTTATTCTGATGTTAGGATTTTATGTAATACGGTTGACGATTATCACATGTCCAACTTTGCTCTTTTAGTTGGACGATAATTATCCAATATGTAATGTTTTTCTATTTCTATTGAATTGGGGGTTTTCTTGAAGTGTCTCATGTCATATTTTAGTTACTAGCTTTTTTCCCTACATATTTTGCATTGAACTATTGACGGATTTAGAAAATAGAAATCGTGGGATGAGATACAATGAAGGTTATGGTCGACATTGTATATCGTTGCCAGCTGAAGAAACCTTTCATTTTTTTAGTTATATCAAGTCTGATGACTCTGATCTGAAGCTTTTATTGGTGCTGGTAAAACCCGATATCAAATTGAGGAACCTCCGAAAATGATGCCGAAGATGTTGAATTAGGCAACCGGCAGTATCTTAAAAACCGGTCCGACTGCGAACCGATTTACCTATTTAAACTAGTGTGAGGTTGAGCCGCTCCAAACCGTTTGAACCGGCCGATCGGAAACCGGTTTTTACTTTTTGTGTTCAAAATTGAGGAACATCCAAAAATGATGCCGAAGATGTGGAATCAGGCAACCGCCGGCAGTGTCTTAAAAACCGATCCGACCGTGAACCGATTTACCAGTGTCTTAAAAACCGATCCGACCGTGAAGCGATTTACCCATTTAAACCAGTGTGAGGTTGAGCCGCTCCGAACCGTTTGAACCGGCCGATCGGAAACTGGTTTTTACTTTTTGTGTTCAAAATTTTAAAAACTTGTTATTGGAAGGACTTGAACTCATGACCTCCACTCCAATTAACAAGAGCTTAATCACTCCACCACAAGCCCCACATGAAAAAATAAGAACATTAAATATTTTTATACATAGAATATCAATATTTTTATTTAAACAAACTAATAATTCATTTATTTTATATTTTTTATGTAATTATTTATTATGATACATATGATTATCATCCTTTAAATTTAATCTATACTTTACTAGTTACTAACATATTATTATTATCGTTATATTATAAGGTTCAATTTTTTGATATATTTATTTATTATAGTTTATTATTTATTAAATATGTATTTTTATAGTATATATTTAATTTATATGGCCTAACTATTGATATTAAAGTATATTTTTGTTTAAACTAATTAATAATTTGTATTCGTTATAATATTATTCCACCACTTCATTTTTTTGAATTAATATAAACTTTATTTATTTTTATATGTAAAATATTAAATTTTTATCCACACTAACTAACAATTCATATATTTTATTATATTCACTAAATTTTAATGTTTTGTATATATACTACTTATTTCTAAGATGAATGTTTTTGTGATACATTATTGATCTTATTTTATCATTTACTAAATTGGACACTATATTTTGCATTATATATTAATTATATATATTTGTAACATTAAAACGGTTCGACCAGTGATTAAACCGGTCCGACCGGTTGAATCATGAACCAGTAACTTTATCGATTCGCTTACTGGTTCGATTTTTAAAACATTGGGGCAACCCTATATATTCGCCCATGTCCTGGGTTAGAGCCGTTGAGGGATGTTGTTTCTCGAGATCTGGATCAACAATGAAGTTTGTACCCATTAACAAAATGTACATTTTTTGTATGTTTTGAATGAAGAAAGATAACTACACTAATCAAATTTTAAGTGTTACTACCTACGTCCCACATTAAGTGTCACATATAATGTGGGCACGGGTTTTAAGAAATGTAAAGAAAAGTAGGTTGAATAAGTTAGTGGATTCTGAGTTTCACTTATATATATTAGTTTTATAATAAAATGTAAGTATAATTGGTTGGTGGAATGTGAGGTCTACTTATCATTTATGTTAAAAGTGAAATGTGACTCTTATTGTGGAACAGACAGAAATCATAAAATGTGACACTTATTGTGAGACGGAGGTAGTAGGTTATCCCAAAAAGAAAGATAAGTGAGACTATAGCTGATTGAAAAAATTACTACTCCTATAATACTACTCCCCTCATTTCTAAGATGAATGTTTTTGTGATACATTATTGATCTTATTTTATCATTTACTAAATTGGACACTATATTTTGCATTATATATTAATTATATATATTTGTAACATTAAAACGGTTCGACCAGTGATTAAACCGGTCCGACCGGTTGAATCATGAACCAGTAACTTTATCGATTCGCTTACTGGTTCGATTTTTAAAACATTGGGGCAACCCTATATATTCGCCCATGTCCTGGGTTAGAGCCGTTGAGGGATGTTGTTTCTCGAGATCTGGATCAACAATGAAGTTTGTACCCATTAACAAAATGTACATTTTTTGTATGTTTTGAATGAAGAAAGATAACTACACTAATCAAATTTTAAGTGTTACTACCTACGTCCCACATTAAGTGTCACATATAATGTGGGCACGAGTTTTAAGAAATGTAAAGAAAAGTAGGTTGAATAAGTTAGTGGATTCTGAGTTTCACTTATATATATTAGTTTTATAATAAAATGTAAGTATAATTGGTTGGTGGAATGTGAGGTCTACTTATCATTTATGTTAAAAGTGAAATGTGACTCTTATTGTGGAACAGACAGAAATCATAAAATGTGACACTTATTGTGAGACGGAGGTAGTAGGTTATCCCAAAAAGAAAGATAAGTGAGACTATAGCTGATTGAAAAAATTACTACTCCTATAATACTACTCCCCTCATTTCCATTTTTAGTAAAAGTCAACACATTTCTCATCACTTACTTTACTCTCTCTTACTTTATACTCTCTTCATCTATCTACCTTTTTCACTTCCTACTTTATTCTTAATTTATTTAACTCACTTAACACAATTGTTCTTCAATCGTGTGCCAAAAATAAACGCCGCCTTCACTACTATGGAATAGAGAGAGTACTACTTAGTTACTTTTTATAAATAAACGAATTATTAGGTCATCTACAACCATTTATATCAAACTCAAATCCATTTTTGAGTAAATGTCACACTAAAAAGTAGTTTTACTTAACTATTTACACCAAATTCAAAATTTACACCATTTTTGAGTTTTTGTCTCACAAAATATTTGCAGTAACGTCATATTTGATGTTGTTTCACAAAAAACATAAAAAATGATTTTGCGTTTGGGATATGATTGGAGAAATTTCTACACCAAAACTAATTTTTGGGTATGGTCGGAGATTGTCTTAGAAGACATAAATAAGCGGACAAAGTATGTCGTTATGCAATTATAATAATAATAGTATTAATTTTAAATCAATATATTGCTAGTGAAATTCCATTTATTGACAATTTAAGAGCATCCGCAGCGGTGAGCATCGCCCGTCCGTGCCGCTGGCGCGGCAGATGCTGTCCGCCGCTGCGCTCTCGCAGCTGGTACGGCGCTGCTCAATGCATCGAGCACGTCCGTGCCAGCGAGCAGCTGACGTGGCGCGTTCTGATTGGCCAACGGATTTATTCGTTGGAAATTCAATTTTTTTTAAAAAAATAAAAAATAATACAAAAAATTTAAAAATATATATTTTTAGATTCCCAAAAATAAGGCAGTTTTATTATCGTTTTTTGGATTTTTTTTTAAAATTTTATTCCCTAAATCATCTATAAATACACACATTCATCATCCATTTTTCACATCAAATCATCTCTCATTCATATTTTTTCGGCCACGAGTAGTGGGTTTTTTTTTTTTTAAGATATTAATTATGCAATTTTTAATTTTTAGGATCTTAATTATGTAATTTTTAATTTTTAGGATTTTAATTATGTAATTTTTAATTTTTTTGTAATTTGTAATATTATTTCGGTTATTTTTAATGAATTTTAATATTGTGAAAATGTTTTTATTTAAATTGAATAATATAATGGTGGGACCCTTGAGCTAGTCCTTGCGGAAGAGCACGGATGTGGTGAGTTAAAATGGGTCTTGGCTCACATCCGTGCTCGTTGGCAAGAGCACCGATAGGGATGCTCTAAATCGGAACGAATTCGATCGCCGGTTGTTTTTTAAACAATGTGGAAAACGTTTTTTTTCTTTATTTTGTCAAAACAAAATCTAATACCCCTCCACCGGTCAGTTCCCAATCGCCACTCCTCAGTCTCCGAGCATACTGTTCCTCCACCGCCCGCCGCCGCCGTTATCTCCGGATAACTTAAAACCCTAACTTCTGGTGTAAGCGCCTGAAATTTACTAGACTCGCCTAAATTCATGGAAGGTCGGTATGTGGTAAACTCAAGAGCAAATTCCTCCGCCTTATTTTCAGCTCATAAATTTCATGCTCATCCGCTCTTACCCCCAAAAATCACATATTTAAGGTTTATGCCGCAGACCCACATGCTGAATCACTCTCCTCACAAGCAATTTTCAATTAAATCTCAAATGGTAAATTTATTCTAGGAATTTTCGTTTTCCTTTTTTCTCTGGGGATGCACAATTTGTTGTTCTTTGTATTAACTTGCCATTCTTGTTTATTAGTCATTTTGGAGTTTGTGGGATTTGATGGTCTGCTTTGTTAGTTGAAAGTTGCAATCTTTATTGGATTTCCAAGTAATTGTAGAACTTTTGTTTTTCGGATTTGATTGGTGCAATATTTTTGATTGAAAAAAATATTATTAGGGGTTTTCTGTTGTTGGTTTGATATTCACAATGACGTCTCTCTCTGTATGTATAAAAGTAACTGCAAATGAAAGAAATGTTAGAATGGTATATGAAGAGAAAATGTTGCATAGGGGCGTGAGATCTCACTTTGAGTTTCTTGAGGTAAACTAAGTTTATATCTTATTATGTTAGGTTGAAATAAATGCTGGATTGGCTTCAATGTCTAATCCTACAATTTCTAATGAAGATTTGCTTAAAGTTAAAGAGTGGGAAATTGGGATGTTGCAAGGTGAACTTGCTGCTAGTCAAGGCATCAGTATCAGGAGGCGACCTCCAACTGGACCACCTCCTCACTACGCAGGCCCTTTTGAATATCACTTGCAAAACGAGGGAAAGACTCCTTGTAATATTCTTGAAGAAATTATATGGTACAAGGATGTGGAAGTCTCTGAGGTACTTTTATCTTTGGTACAGTGCATAGTCTTTCGTTTCATGTGAATTCATCATTCGTTGAATATACAACAATTGAATGTAGATGAAAAAGAGGAAACCGCTTTCAATGTTGAAAATGTTGCTTGATAATGCACCGCCTGCTAGAGATTTTGTTGGAGCTCTTAAAGCTGCAAATTCGCGGACTGGCGTTCCTGGTTTAATTGCTGAAGTTAAGAAGGCCTCACCTAGTCGAGGGGTTATGAGAGAAGATTTTGATCCTGTAAGTCATCCATTTCTTCTTCCTATATTACTGCTTTGCGCAAACACACGCCTAACTGAAGTTCGTCAAGAATGTTCTAATGCCACATGAAATGTGACAATGAAGATGGGGTGACAAAATTAGTAAGTACGCGCTTTTCTGCTACATATGACAACCATTTAAAGAATTTATGATACTGGTATCTGTTAAAGTTTGTAGTGAATGTGATTCCTCTGACAAGAATGTATATGATTTAGTTAGCAGATATTCATATTGTTACCAGAATAGGTCATGTAAGCATCAAGAATCCAAGTATTTGAGTTTGTTTATTAGGTCTTTCAACCAACTAGATCTGGAATTTAATATTTAACCTTAGCTGCTAGTTCAACAAATACATCTCTGATGTCATCCACTTCTCTAGAATTGCAATTACCAAATCCATCGGAGAATAAGAGAAGAATAAAATTGAAACATTATACAGAGTTGATCTGACGAAACATATTCGAAATTCATTACCCTGTTGGATTTCCTTTGATATTACCGAAGGTGGAAACACTCCCTAAAACAAATTTCTCAAATCTCTATCGACTATATGCATACATAACAGTCAAATGTTACAATGGACCGACTATTTCATGGTTTTCATGACAGGTTCTGATTGCTAAAGCCTATGAAAAAGGCGGAGCACCTTGCCTTAGTGTTTTGACAGATGAGAAGTTTTTCCAGGTTTCACCCGACTTTATCTTTCTGTTGGCTTTGTCACAAGATACGTGTTCGTTTACATGATTCTCATCTGGAAAGTATTAATTGCTGGGATTAATATAGGGAAGCTTCGAGAACTTGGAGGCAATAAGGAATTCTGGGGTTCAGGTAGACATCCATAGTGTTTTCTCAGTTGGATATAATAATGCCCTAAATACTTCTTTCCCTATCACAATCACTGATAAATTTTTGAACTCTATCAATTTAGTGCCCTCTGTTGTGTAAAGAGTTTATAATAGATGCTTGGCAAATCTACTATGCTCGAGTTAAAGGTGCAGATGCGATTCTGTTGATTGCGGCTGTTTTACCCGATTTAGACATCAAGTACATGGTTAAGATATGCAAGTTACTAGGCTTAGCCGCGCTGGTGGAGGTTCGTTCTTCTTTCCTTTTTTAAGTCATCACGCCATCAAATTACTCACATGTATCAACTTGCATTGGTTGGCGTACATCTAGTACTTATAAATTTCCCAGCTCTCTTGTTTTCTGTTATTTTTTTAGGTCAGCAAAATCGAGCCAAACCAAACAAACAAATTGTTGAATCAAGTTTGATTTTTCCGGATTTTCGGTTTGGTTGGTTCGGAAATTTTGGAATATTTGATTTTGATTTTTTTTTATTGCAAATTCGTTTCCGTTTTGGCAAAAAGCCGAACGAAATCTGAATACTCACTTTAGATGCTCTCTGTTTTGGTCCTCTGTATTCTAGGTACACAACGAGAGAGAGATGGATCGTGTTTTAGCATTAGAGGGCATTGAGCTAGTTGGCATCAATAACCGCGACCTAGGTATTTCCCTCACAGGCATTATTCAAAGTTTTATGTTCAGTTCAATCTTAAAATTTGGTCACTTCTACTCTTCTTAGGAACATTCAAGGTTGATATTAGCAACACTAAGACCCTTCTAGAAGGCGAGCGTGGAGAAAGGATACGTGAGAGGGGCATCATTGTAAGTATCTCACGATCGTTTTATCCCTCCAATTTTTCTCAGTTCACTATGTGTGCTAATTTTTCCATGCACGCGAAAATCTTCAGGTCGTTGGGGAATCAGGACTTTTTACTCCTGCTGACATTGCTTACGTTCAAGGAGCCGGTGTAAAAGCAGTAAGTGTCATTGCTTGCCTTGTCTATTGAATTTGTTGCTTAAAATAGTTGAACTCGAGAAATATACACCCTTGAATAAGCATGTTGATGCGTTCTTACTTGTCTTCAACCTCAACAGGTATTGGTTGGTGAATCGATCGTTAAACAGAAAGACCCTACTGCTGGAATAGTTGGTCTGTTTGGTAAAAATATCGCTTCGTGAGTGTATTAGTTAGCTTTTGTGATGCTGTTGCTGGTGAGGTATGAAAATTTAATCTGCCCTAAACCATTTTTGTTCGAGGTTTGCAAGCCATGTGTGATGCATGAGTTAGTGTTATCCCGTTGTTTGGTTGGTCTAATGGTCGGAGTGGATAAGAATTAGTGGCCAAAAAGGTCGCGTGTTTGGATATACCAATGTCGTTTTTGTGGGATTTGCAGTTATTGAACAAGATTATGGCTTATCTAAAGTGCTAAACAAAATTGCCAGGCTCATAGAAGGATAATGTTTTAAATTATGAAGTTTAGTCAAATTCTATTAAGTTTAATAAGGTTTGAAAATGAAAGTTTTTTTCTGGCAATTGTATAATTCGTCTATAAAATGACGTCTTTTGGCCATGCTTGAAATGACGTTGCATTATTAAATAAATAATTTTTTTTCTTATTTAACTGACTACTGTCCTTACCATGTAGTACTGAATAGTTTACAACCACTTAAGTGGCCTTTAAACCAACGCCATCTATAAATTCATATGCTTACATTATCTTCTCTCTCTCTCTCTAAATTGTTTGATAACATTTCTCTCTAGCAAAAAAAAATCTTGAGTGCATATATTCAGTCGATGGAGAATGATGAGTTAGATATCGATTTAGCATCTCTCCCTAAACAAAAATGGGTGGGAGATGATCATCTCCTCCAATTTGGAGGCTTTTGGTTTGTGCCTCAACACATCAACCTAATAAAAAAGGTGATAAACCATTTCAATCCTCTCCCAACCGATGTTATCTTGGCTAGCTCTCCCAAAACAGGCACAACCTGGCTCAAATCTCTTCTATACTCCATCCTCAACCGATCCTCTAAACATAAGTTGGCCTTCAAACACCCGCACGAACTTGTTCCCTTCTTGGAAGGACCGGTTCTCATGCAATCCAATGAGCTTCCATTTTCGACTGCTTTGTCAAACACATGTCGGTTATTCAGCACACACATCTCGTACCAGCTCCTAGCCAAAACCCTAGATTCGTGTGAGTGTAGGATTGTATACGTTACACGTAACCCCAAGGATACTCTTGTGTCCTTGTGGCACTTCATGAACAAGAGGAGGGGACATCAACCATGGACCATCAATGAGGCTGTTGATGCGTTCTGCTATGGTGTCACCCCGTACGGTCCCTACTATGATCATGTGATCGGGTATAGAGCGTTGTACCTAAAGAGGCCGAAGAATGTTATGTTCGTGACGTATGAGGAGATGAAAGAAGATCCACATGGCCATGTCAAGAAATTGGGTGATTTCTTAGGATGTCCATTTGATGGGGAAGAAGAGGTGGACGAGATCGTGAAGAATTGTAGCTTCGAGGTACTAAGTAGTCATGAAGTTAACAAATCCGAGCAATCTCTGATAAAGAATTTATTTCCTTACAATTCGTTCTTTAGAAAAGGAATAACCGGAGACCATGAAAACTATCTCAGCAATGAGGTCATTCAACGCATTGACACTCTTACTAAACACAGATTTCATTCCTTAGGCTTCATGTATGGGATTTAACTCTTATCTCTACCCTCCGAACTAATCTCGAGGAAAATGGTAGAAAAAATATATTTCCATTTTTACCATTTTCCCACCCTTTTCACATGTTTTGCAGGGTAAATAATGAGAGAAAATTACCTTTTTCGTCTCTTGTTAAGAGCATCTCCAATGGCGGACGTCCGGTCGGACATCCGGTCGGACGTCGCGACGGGCGACCGGGACGTCCGCCATTGTGGCGTTTAGGGTCGGATACGGACGTCCCGTGAGGACGTCGGGTGTCCTCGGACGTCGGCGCGATGGGCGGGCGGACGTCCGCCATTGTGGCGTCCAGTCGGATGTCCGGTCGGACGTCCCGTTTTTAAATTTTTTTTTTTAAACTCTATATATACGGCTCGTCGAATTTTATTTCATTCGCACCACTTGTGTTAACAAGTTGCTCTCTCTACATCTCTAATTTCAAGTATATCTAGAATGTCTAGTGAAAGTGATATCATCGAAGAGGTTTGGACTCGGAGGGGTTGACGTGATAATGTATGAAGTTTTTTTTTTATTAGTATGCAATTTTTTTTTTTCGAATCATGTATGTTTTTTCCGATGAAGTTGTTAATTTTTCCGATGAAGTTGTTAATTTTTCCCGTAATTTTTTCGAATAATGTATGAGGTTTGGACTCGGAGGGGTTGACGTCAAATTTGATTTCCGTAAATGTAAATTGTTTTATTTGTAAATGAATGATTTTTTTTTTATTGCGGGATGTCCTAGTGGGAAGGGCGGACATAGGAGGGGATGTCCTAGTGACGTGGCAGTGGGATGGGAAGTCCTAGTGACGTGGCAGAAGGTGTTTTTGGGATGTCCTAGTGGGATGTCCGCCCACTGGAGATGCTCTAAGCCATTCGTATTTCACTTGAAGATGTCTCGTGTTCGTTTAATGATACATCTATATGAACACTTTTAATGTCAATTATTTTATTCTCTCTTATACTTTATTTTCATTTCTACTTTATTTTTTTACTCCATAAACCTAATTTTCTTAAATAATAAAAAAATGTCTAACTTAATAAGGGACATGATATTATTTGATAAAAGCGTCCACACACCCTTTCATAAAAGTGGCCATGATCTCTCTCTCTCACACACAAATAATACAGTATTTTGGAGATGACTAATGTGGCTGCCAACTTGGAAGCTTTTGCATATGATTGATGATTCCATCAACTTCGCCATTTTTTTGTTTTTTTCTTATGAGGGATGATATATAAGCCCATATCTAACTCTATCTAACCTTCATAATCTAATTAATACTCCTATCTGAGACTATGATATATTCCTAACCTTCATAATCTAATTAAGTGAGAAAGAAGAGAAATTACAGCAAAATATACACCCATTTTATGTTTACGTAGATTTCTTCCTAGATATAATTAAAGTATTTGAAGTTCAAATTTATGAAGGAATGTGCATGTTGCATGCTTATTGTTCATGAATTGCTCAATCCGTGTAGTTTGATTATAGAACATTTTGCTGATTAAGTAGCTCAATCAATGTAATATTGTTTGAGCTACTTTTCATTGTTTTGAACTTTTTGGACGAAAATACCCTCAAGCCCATGAAGGACATGACAGTCTATTTACTCTCTAATTCTTCTTTCCCCTTTCTTCTTTTTTCTCTCTTCTTTCCCATTTTTTCATCCTCTTCTTATCCGTTGTCTCATTCTCTCTTCATTTGAAGTAATAATATAAATATACACGAATGAATGTGTAACTAATTTGAACGGCCTTCTAAGATGCCTGAAATGTCTTCCGTGGGCTTAAGGGTATTTTCATCCAAAAAAAGTTCAAACCAGTGAAAAAGTAGCTCAAATGATATTATTTCAACGTTAATGGACCTCGGAAGATATTTTCAAATGTTACGGACCAAAATTGATACCTTGGCAAAGTTCGCAGACCAAAAAAATGTTCCCTCCTTTAAATTTTAATTTAGTCTAGCTAGGTGACACATTGCATTTTATCGCTTCATCTGGTTCAATATTCATTATATAAAAATATTATATAACGTAGTCAGATGCCATGATTAATAACACTGAAATGAAATAATGATGATAAAAAAGGTAAAATTAAATAATTCAATTGAATAGCCTTCTCTATATAAATCCGATGAGATCAAGAAATTATCAAGAAGTCGTGATGCACATTTATAGTGGTTAGGATACGATGATAGAATGAATAGAGTCGTGATGCACGTTTATAGTGGTTGGGATGCGATTATGTGCAAACTTATGGACAAAGAGTTATCTAATAGGTTAATTTTACATATGAAACATATGTTGAGTGCCATCCATATAATTAGTGCACACAATGGCTTCGTTTGATATTTATCATATTCATCTCTTTCTAAACTTTTCTTCACCCTTCATGGAGAAGTTTAATCCAAACATGGATTTGTCGTCTCTTCCAAGAGAAAAATGGTGGGGGGATGAATATCTCGTCCAACTTGAAGGATTTTGGTTTAGACCTCAACGCGTAAAGCCAATCAAAAGAGTGATCAATCATTACAATCCACTTCCTAGTGATGTGATCTTGGTTACTTCTCCTAAGACCGGTACCACATGGCTCAAATCTGTCCTTTACTCCATCCTCAATCGATCCTCCAAACATAAGTTGGCCGTCAAACACCCTCATGAACTTGTTCCCTTCTTGGAGGTACAAGTCTTTGCAGAGGCCGATGAGCCGCCAATTCTACCGGCCCCATCAGATGGGCCTCGATTATTTGCCACACACATTCCATACCAACTCCTTACCAAAACCCTAGATTATAGTCAATGTAAGGTTGTTTACTTGACAAGGAATCCAAAGGACACCCTCGTCTCTTTGTGGCATTTTGTGAATAAGTGGAACATGGAGAAGGTTGATCAGCCATGGTCTCTCGACGAGGCAACTGACAAGTTTTGTCGTGGGATTAGCCTATATGGGCCTTACTATGATCATGTGCTTGGGTATAGAGAGTTGAGTCTGAAAAGGCCGGAGAACGTGTTGTTCGTGACATTTGAGGATATGCTAGAAGATCCTCATGGTTATGTCAAAAAATTGGGTGAGTTCTTAGGATGTCCGTTTGAAAAAGATGAAGAAGATGAAGTGGAGGAGATTGTGAAGAATTGCAGCATTGAGGTGCTAAGTAGCCATGATGTTAATAAGTCTGAAGAATCTACAACATGGTTTCCATTGCCGTGCAATTCATTCTTTAGAAAAGGAAAAACTGGGGATTATAAAAACTATCTTAGTAATGAGTCTATTCAACGCATTGACACACTTACAAAAGAAAGATTTCATTCCTTAGGCTTCATGTATGGGATTTAGCTCTCCCTATTGCTTTTGTTATTTTTCTATGGAAGTCCATGCTTACCGAGTGTGTAATTTGCTTTCAATACTATTGTATTCCATATCACATTACATGTTTGGCGAGATTAATCATATTCATAAGTTTCCTATATATGGAAGTCCAGATTTCGAGTTTTAGGGAGTGGGGCTCTCAACACCATGGCCAAATAACATTCCATCTCGAGTAATGTGAGTAAAGAAAATTTCTTGCTATAAGACTACTTACTGTACTTGAATTTTAAAATATTTAAACCAATATAAATGATACGAGAAAAATATATAATTATATCGGGCATGCGTCGAACATAGGGGTGGGTCGATACGATATATCGTATCGAAAACGTTGTATCGTATATCGTATCGAAAATATCGATATGAAAGAATTTCATATCGTTATCGTATCGAAAGTTTCGATATATCGAATTTCGATATATCGAACTTTCGATATGGAGGATATCTATATCGTTATCGTATCGATATTTCGATATATCGTACCGAAATTCGATATATCGAAAATATCGATATATATCGTATATTCGATATATATCGTATATTCGATATAAACGATATATCATACCGAAATTCGATATATCGAAAATATCGATATATATCGTATATTTGATATATATCGTATACTCGATATAAAACGATATATCGAAAATATCGATATATATCGTATATTCGATATAAAACGATATATCGTGATATAAGGAAATTCATATCGTTATCGTATCGAAAACTTACGATACGATATCGTTTCGTATCGAAAATTACGATATATCGAAAATCCGATAATTTTTCGATATTTTTCAATACGATACGAGCGATATATCATTTTTTCGATATTTTTCCCCAGCCCTAGTCGAACAAGCCCATCTCAGAGCCTATCTTCCTGCAATGAGAGCCCATCCCATAGCCTACTCCGAGCCCATCTCATTTCCACATCATCACTATTTTATTTCAATGTCTAAATATTTTAAATTAAAATATATATATAATAATTAATTTTTCGGTGTATTACAATATTGAGAAGATGGATACAACGAGAAGCAAATTTCAACAAAAGTAAAAAAAATAAAATAAAATATCCTACATTAAAAAAATTTAAAAAAAAACAAGAGAGAAGTAAAAGTGAGATTGAGATTGGAGTGAGATGAATGTGAATTGATGGGGAATGAGGTCTATATAGTGGATAAAAGATGAATTAAATTAAAAAAATGAAAAGGGGGAGATCGGCCGAGCCGTTCCATCTGCCTTTGGGAGGAGCCCATGGTGAGTAGCCATCGGCCCTTTCTCCACAATGGAGACCTTCGAGTGATCGACCCTCATTTCTAATGCTCTTAGGAGGAGTTATTAGGTGAAGTAAGTAGAGAGAAAAAAAATATTTGAATATTTTAATTAAAGAGGATAGAGAGATTTATTTTCAAATATAGAAAATGGACATCTTGAGTGAGACAAACTAAAACGGAAAAGTAAACATTTTGAGTGCGACGGAGGTAGTACTAAGAGCATCCACCATAGCGCCTAGCGCACCGCCTAGCCGAGCGCCGGCGCTAGGCGGTGCGCTAGGCGATCTATTGCAACCGCCTAGCGGATTTCGCGATAAAATACCGCCTAGCGCTCGGCGGTTCCGCGGCGCTAGGCGGTGCGCTAGGCGATCCGCTAGGCGCTATTGCAGCGTCCGGATCGCCTAGCGCACCGCCTAGCGCGAATTTTTATTTTTATTTTTATTTTTATTCCGAAACACTATATATACGCGACTTGCCTGTCATTTTCATTCGCACCACTTGTATTAACGAGTACTCTATCTATCTAAATTTCTGTACAAGATCAACAACGGTAAATGGATCTCAACAACGAGCCTACTTCAGGGAGTAGCGGATCTCAAACTCCCCCAATCCCCGTGGGAGGTGGATGGAGTCAGATGCACCCGAGTCAGATGCACCCATACTACAACATGAACCCGTGGCAGCAGATGATGCCCGGGATACCAGCGGGGGGGAGTCTGCCGGGGGCGTTTCCGGCGATGTCGGGGTGGGCACCCAGTGTCCAAATGCCGGGGTGGGCACCCGGAATGCAGATGATGCCCGGGGGGGTACCGGCGACGCAAGGGACGCCGGGGGACGTCTATCGCCCCAGTTTTGATTTTTCAACTGGTTCGTCGCACACATCGACGCCAACGGAGGCTGCGCCTCCGGCCCAGTTTGACACTTTCTCCTTCGATGACTTGGGGATAGATCTTTCCGGTATTCCGGATGCTCCCGTTCAAACAGGGGGCGCAGGGCGGGGTCGGGGCGCCCCAAAGAAGAAAGGCAAGGGGAAAAGGGTCGGCGAGTCCTCGCAGCCGGGTGAGGACGACAACGCGGTACGGAGGAGGTGGACGGACGCGAAGAACGTCGCGCTGTCCAAGGCGTGGGTGAGTGTTTGCGACGATCCTCTCGTTTCGAACAACCAGAGGATCGTCAACTTGTGGGGCAAGATAACAGCAGCCTACCAGAGGTTTTGCCCGGAGGGGAGGCCACGCAATGGGGAGGATTGCCGGAAGGCGTGGGACCGAATCAGGGTTGCGGTCTCCCGATTTTCGGGCTTGTACACCAACGCCCTCCGCATGATGAGCAGTGAGTAAACTGAGGACGACTGCAGGAGGATAGCGGGGAAAGCCTTCCCCCTGAAGGGGGTGTACAAGGACTTCACCTACTGGAACTGCTATCTTGTGCTGAACGACTCCGAGAAGTTCCGAGTAGGTGTCGACTCTGGCTGGCCGAAGAAGCAACGGCTGAACTATTCCGGTTATTTCAGCGGCAGTAGCGGTGGTTCCCACGACCTCCCTGAGACGGCCCAGGAGGTCCCGACGCCTCGTTCGTTTGCTCGCCGTACTCGCCCGGTTGGGCACAGGCGGGCTCAACGGGAGGCGATGGGGGTCGCCGGGGGTTCACAGGAGGTCCAGTCGGCATCCCCCCTTGGCCAATCCACAGCGGATCTCAAATTCTTCGCGCGTCAACAAACGCGCGCTCAGATGGTCAAGACGATGGCCGAATGGCGGGCGGCGGTGGACCCCGTGGAGAAGAGTTTGCTTCAAACATTGCTCCTGAGCATGCAGGAGGATTTGGAGGCGGCACGGAGGGAAGCTGCCGGGAGTAGAGGCGGCGGCGACGGAGGCGGAGGCGATGGTGGCGACAGCGACGGAGGAGACGACGACGGCGACGAGGAGTGAATTATTGTACTTTTTAAAAAATTATTGTACTTTTTTTTATTTATTGTAATATTTTTAAATTATTGTACTTTTTAAATTTTTAATAGTATTATTAATGTTTCCCGTATATGTCTCGTAAATTAAATTCCGTATATTGTGTGATTGTTAATTATTTCATTTTATATAATTGTTATTAGTGATGTGGTTATTGATGTGGCTGGGCTATTTATGATGTGGCTAGGCTATGGCTGAGCTATTTATGATGTGGCAGGAGGATTTTTAGTGCTGATGATGTGGCAGTGGCTAGGCTATGGCTGAGCTATTGTTGGACTATTCCTATTGTGGATGGCCTAAGTATAACGAAGAAAATTGCTCAAAGATAAAAAATTGACTTCAAAAATGTAAATTGAACGCACTTGTAAATAATAAAAAATTAGTAGCCCTATTTACATTATGTTAAAGGAGTTTTCAAGTCAATGGGCAGTTACCAAGTCAATTTAATGGTCTTTTCGTCCACAGAAATAGTTGTACCTCCATTCACACTCGTCCAAGGCAAATATTGTATCTGTCTGTTTAGAGAGAGAGAGAGAGAGATGGGGGAGGCTGCGTTGGGGTTCCTGTTGGAGATAGTGAAGGATGTGATATCCGGAGCAGAAAACGAGTTCCAGCAGCTCAACAACGAACTCAAACAACTCAAGGGTTTCCTCAGCGAAGGAGCCAAGAAGTACTCCAAGGAGGATGGCCTCTTCAAGGAGCTGGAGAGGCAGATAAGAGACGCGGTCTACGAGATCGAAGATGCCATCGATACTTGCTTCACTAAAGCCATCGAAGCCGAAGTCAAAGCCAAAGCCAAAGCCAAAGCCAAAGCCAAAGCCAAAGCCAAAGCCAGACCCAAAAAAATCCCCAAGTTTACGAGCTCAACGGGTTTCAGCCTTGCCAAAGAGATCAGTTCGCTTAGAGTTGATAAAGTCAAGCCCTTGCTTGATGGAGCCAAGCACAAGTTTGGTACCATGCAGAATACCGATCGATCCCCACCCCTCCAAGATCAACGGACTATATTGAAAAGGGTAAGGGTAATATCTTCGTAAAACCTTTTGTTTACTGATTAAGAAAGATGCATGTGCATATTCTTGTTGCTTACGTTCAAGTATTCCTATTTTTCTGTGTAAACGTACTAGCAAATTTAGCATTTAAAAAAAAAACTTCTATAAGGAAATTACAAATAAACTCACTTCATACAATAATGTCTAAGCTCGCTCTAGACTACTAGCAAATTTAGCTTATACTATAAACTACTGAGAAAACGTTCTTATACTTTGGCAAAATAGGATAAGCCGATCAGGGAACACAGAGCAATAGGTTTCGATGAGGAGGAGGCAAGTATTATTGGGTATCTCAGGGAAGAAAAGCAGAGCCTTGAAGTGATCCCAATCATAGGCATACCTGGTCAGGGAAAGACAACGTTGGCATGGAAGGTTTATCAGAACGAGGCCGTACGTTACGATTTCCCAATTCGAATTTGGGTTAACATCTCTCAGAAGTTCAACAGCAGGGATGTGTTCCTCCACATCCTCAAAACATTCGCCCCCAGTACAGACACATCTAAAATGGAGTACGATGATTTAGTTCAAGCAGTTCGATCTTGTCTGGAGAAAGACAAGTTCTTCCTCGTCCTTGATGATGTTTGGAGCGTCGTCGCATGGGAAGAGATCAAAGGAGCTTTGCCACTTAACAACGGGAAGGGCAAAGTCCTCATCACCAGTCGAGAAGACAAAGTGGGCTTTCGTTCTGCTATTGTTAAACCGCACAAGCTCAAGTTTCTAGACAAGGCTGAAAGCTGGATGCTGCTTCAGTTGGAGGTATATGGAAATAAGGAAGAATGCCCCGACGATTTTAGGGGCATAGGCCAGCATATAGCCGACAAATGTGATGGAGTGCCACTGAAACTAATTGTCATCGGAGGTGTTCTGGTCGACCAACTCGCATCCAACAATGGTGGCGAGAAAGAAATGGGAGACAATGGCTGATAACTTGAGCAACGCCTTGGAGAATGAGAAGCAGATAACAAATGTTGTGGCGTTGAGTTACGAGAGGTTGTCGAATGACCTGAGAGACTGTTTTGTTTGTATAGGTGTGTTTCCTGAAGATTATGAGATTCCAGTTAAATTGTTGTCAGGGCTGTTGATAGGGACCCCGAGATAGCAGACATGCAGACCAACGAACCATTGCCGAGCCATGCTGCGAATGACGTAGAAGACAAGGGACGTAAGAGCAGAGGAAGGACGCGCGAAACGGCAAGGAAGGAGAGGCCACAAAGAGTGAGGTCCAGACCCGCGAAATTCAGAGATTTCATATCTCTGTGAAGATGGGAGTGAATCTTTTATTTTAGTCATTTAGTTACGTTTTTTCCATATTATAACATTCTATTGTTTAGAGTTATTTTATGTAATCTTTTCGGGTTTTCTTCTTGATTCTTTCCCGAATCGTAGAGTCGAATCAAGCAGGGTTGCGATCCTATATATTATAGGATCCATTAGAGAGTCAAAATCATCATTGAGAATAAGAAATAAAAACTCTTTTCTCGTGAGAAAAAACCTACTTCTTCCGCAGCTTTCATCCCATTCAATACTTTCATTCTCAAAACAGGTGCTCGAGCGTTTAAGATAGGATTCGAAGCCTATCATCTGGTGCTTCATTGAGCTCTCTTCCTCCACCAACCCTCGCCCATCACCATCATGCCGGAGATCGCCGCAGAGACGTCGGGCGAGACCGAATCCCCCACAACCGTGTACTCCAACGCGGAACTGACTCAATTGCTCTTTGATTTGAAGATTCATTATGCGGGGTACGATAAGAAGTTACATCACAACCAGTTCAACCTCGAGTCGTTCACACGCCGACAAGAAGTAACGAACAAGAAACTCGAGGAGGGTATAGCTCTCTTGCTGGACGCCAACCACCGGCACAAACCGGTTGTGCCCGACGACCTGGGGCCTGGTCCACCGAGATGGAAACTCCCTCCGTCAATTCTTGCTCCCCCGGAAGGAATGCAAGCAGAGCAACTCCCTAGAGTTAAACCAGAGGCACCCCGGTTCGACGGCACCAACGCCTCGGAATGGATCCGAAAAATTCAGCGGTACTACAATCATTATTACACTCCGTTAGGTGATCGGGTTTATCTGACATCCTATTTGTTTGACCACCCGGCATCTAGTTGGTTAACCTTCTGGGAGGACAACTGCAGCCACAAATCTTGGGATCAGTTTTTGATTGCAGTTAAGAACCGATTCGATCCCGAATTATATGTTGATCATGTGGGATGCCTTGCTGCACTTCATCAGACCACCACCGTCGAGGCTTACCAATCAGAGTTCGAAGAGGTGATGCAGAAAACGGCGAACGTAGGCGAGGAAAACCTTATTTCCTTGTTTATCGCCGGGCTGCAGGAACCTATGAAGCATGAATTATTGACTCGTCGTCCCCCCACGCTCGCAGACACATTTATCTTGGCTCAGAGATCAGCAGCTTGCCACAAGCTCACCATGGCTGCGAAACCGACTACACGTCCACCATGGACTGGTCGCGACAACCGTCCTCGGCCATCATCCTCTCCTATTTCACAGGCAGCGACAGGTCCGCCTGTGTCGGGTTCACAGCAGCGGCAGCCTACACATGGGCAACCCCGAGAGGGCGTGCCTCTTCTTCGTATATCTAAAGCAGAACGTGATGAACGGACCCGCAGGGGGTTATGTTGGCATTGCCCAGAGAAGTATACGCGTGAGCATGTGTGTACTACGAAATACTATGCCCTCTTTGCAGACGAGGATGTGGATGACATATTGGACGAGGAGGATCTGAATGCCTCACCCGAAGCTGAAACATTGGTGATTTCGGGCGATGTCTCCAGCATACATGTTATTGGACCACGCCTTAAGCCTCGCTCACTTCGCTTGACAGGATTGATCAATGGTTCCGAGGTAGCAGTACTGATTGATGGTGGCAGTACACACAACTTCATCAAGCCAACCATCGCTGAACAGCTAAGTCTCCCTGTGCATTCTGTTAATCCGTTTCGGGTTTTTGTCGGTAACGGCGCTTCATTACGTTGTGATTACGTCTGCCTGCACACACCTATTTCTCTGCACGCCACTATCTTCTACATTGATCTCTTCATATTACAGGTTGAGGGACCAGATATCATCCTCGGTGTTCAATGGCTGCAGGATCTTGGGGATGTTACCCAAAATTTTCGTAACAGGACGATGAAGTTCGACTGGGCTGATCAGACAGTATTCCTCAAGGGGGAGGACGCCCAACCACGCCGGATTTCTTATAACAACCTGTTCGCTCTCGTGGATCAAGAACCGGATTGCGAGATTTTTAAGCTCATCACTGCTCATGCTGAGACCGCGACCTCCCCCATCGACGTCGATCGGCCGCGGCCTGACCCTGCTATTTCCACGGTCATCGATTCCTTTGATTCGGTCTTCTCTGTACCGACGACGCTGCCCCCACCACGCAAATGGGATCATCGAATTCATCTGCCGGAAGGTACACGTCCCATTAATGTTAAACCTTATAGGTATCCATATTTTCAGAAGGCAGAGATAGAGCGTCAGGTCAAGGAAATGCTCGCTCAGGGTGTTATTCAGACTAGTACCAGCCCCTTCTCTTCACCGGTACTGCTTGTCAGAAAGAAGGATGGGACGTTTCGATTTTGTGTTGATTACAGGGCACTGAACGCTGCCACTACCCCGGATCACTTCCCGATCCCTACTGCTGATGAATTGTTCGATTAATTGAACAAAGCCAGGGTCTTCTCTAAGTTGGATTTGAGATCCGGTTATCATCAGATCCGAATGCAAATAGCGGACATCCACAAAACAGCATTCCGGACACATGAAGGGCACTATGAATTTTTGGTGATGCCTTTCGGGTTGACGAATGCCCCGTCGACGTTCCAGGCGGCAATGAACAGTATTTTCCAGCCCTTCCTTCGTCGATTCGTGATTGTTTTTTTTGATGATATTCTTGTGTACAGTGCTTCGTTGACTGATCACGTCTCACATCTCGAACAAGTCCTTCATATTCTCCAAATTAATTGTTTCTATGTCAAGCCCTCGAAGTGCTCGTTCGGGGTAGAAACTATTGATTATTTGGGGCATATTATATCGGCGGGTGAGCTTCGTGCAGACCCCTCTAAGATAGAGGCAATGACGGCATGGCCGACACCGACTACGGTGAAACAATTGCGCGGCTTCCTTGGCTTGACCGGGTATTATCGGAGATTTGTGAAGAATTACTCTATCATCGCAGCACCCCTCACCGATCTACTGAAAAAGGAGTCCTTTATTTGGACGCCTTCGGCTGACACCAGTTTCGCGGAGTTGAAACAAGCAATGACGGAGGCACCAGTACTTCACCTGCCAGATTTTGATAGTTCGTTCACCATTGAGACAGACGCGTCGGACTTTGGGATTGGGGCTGTGTTGCTTCAGAATGGTCACCCCCTGGCCTTCTTTAGCAAGAAACTCGGTCCTAAGCGACGAGTGGCGTCCACTTATCATAAGGAGCTTTATGCCATCGTTGAGGCGGTGCAAAAGTGGCGCCAGTATTTGTTGGGACGAGAGTTTATTATTCACAGTGATCAACGCAGTTTGAAGGATTTACTGTCGCAAATAGTTCAGACTCCTGACCAACAATTCTACATCAGAAAACTCATGGGATTCAAGTTCAAGATCGAGTACAAGTCGGGGGCCTCGAACCGAGTTGCTGATGCCCTTTCACGAATTGAGCATGGAGCGTGCGATGAGGCACCGCAGCTTCTGGCTCTTTTCGCTCGCCCGGTTCCGGCTATATTAGAGATAATCCGCGACGACAATCGAGAGTTGCCTGACTTAATCTCACTGCACAGGGAGGTCACGGCTGGGACTGCCCCAGCTCATGTCTCCGTCGCCGACGATCTGTTGTTCTTTAAACATAGACTATATCTCAGCCGAGACTCCTCCGCGATTCCAGATATCCTTGCAGATGCTCACAACTCCAAGATGGCAGGTCATCCGGGCGACAAGAGGACATTCGCCCGTGTATCTGCCTCCTTCTTCTGGCCGGGTATGAAGACAGATATACGCCGGTTCGTCGCGGCATGTTCAGTGTGTCAAGCAACAAAGTATGTGACAGATAGACCTTCTGGGCTTCTTCAACCGCTACCCATTCCGGATTCTGTATGGTCGGCAGCCTCCATGGATTTCATTGTTGGGCTTCCTCCGTCGCATGGGTACACCGCAATTATGGTGGTCGTGGATCGCCTCTCCAAATACGCCCACTTTGGGGCTCTGAAACCAGGCTTCGATGCGAAGAAAGTTGCTACTCTATTTGTTAACACCGTTGTTAAGCTCCATGGCTTTCCGGATAAATTGCTTTCTGACCGGGATGCTATATTTATGAGCGAATTTTGGAGTGAATTGATGGCCTTGAGTGGGACGAAGCTGCAATTTACGACAGCTTATCATCCGCAGACGGATGGCCAATCGGAGGTGACGAATAGAGGACTCGAGCAATACTTGCGGGCCTTTACGTATGAGCAGCCGGGTAGGTGGTTCGAATTTCTCCCATGGGCTGAATTAGCGATGAATTGCAGTGTCAACGTGAGTATTGGGATGTCCCCTTTCCGTGCTCTTTATGGCAGAGACCCACCAAACATATTTCGTACGCCAGCCGCCCCGGCGAATAACGCAGCTGTCGCTGCCCACTTGGGTGACCGAACCGCCTTGCTTCGGGTTTTGAAAATCAATCTTGCGACTGCTCAGCGGAGAATGGCAGATGCAGCTAATAAACGGCGCCGTCATGTCGAGTTTGCAGTTGGCGATAAGGTGTTACTCCGTCTCCAACCTTACCGCCAGGTATCGGTCGACCGCCCGATTTCGACGAAATTAGGCAAGAGATACTATGGTCCTTATGAAATTATTGAGAGGATCGGAGCAGTTGCTTATAGGCTGCGATTACCGATTGGAAGCCGCATACACAATGTATTTCACGTCTCATTGTTGAAACCATTTGTTCAGCCGCTGTCAGAGTCCACATCCCAGCAACTGTCGTCAGATTTTGTACGGAGTCGACCTATTGACGTTCCGGTCAGTGCATTGGAGGAACGTGTAGTGATTGTTGAGGGCCTTCCTCAGTGCCAATGGCTCGTCAGTTGGGCATCTGATCCGGCCAACCGGACTTGGGAGTCGAAGGATAAGCTGCTACAGCATTTTCCTACTTTGGACCTTGAGGGCAAGGTCGTTCTTAACGGGGAGGGAGTTGATAGGGACCCCGAGATAGCAGACATGCAGACCAACGAACCATTGCCGAGCCATGCTGCGAATGACGTAGAAGACAAGGGACGTAAGAGCAGAGGAAGGACGCGCGAAACGGCAAGGAAGGAGAGGCCACAAAGAGTGAGGTCCAGACCCGCGAAATTCAGAGATTTCATATCTCTGTGAAGATGGGAGTGAATCTTTTATTTTAGTCATTTAGTTACGTTTTTTCCATATTATAACATTCTATTGTTTAGAGTTATTTTATGTAATCTTTTCGGGTTTTCTTCTTGATTCTTTCCCGAATCGTAGAGTCGAATCAAGCAGGGTTGCGATCCTATATATTATAGGATCCATTAGAGAGTCAAAATCATCATTGAGAATAAGAAATAAAAACTCTTTTCTCGTGAGAAAAAACCTACTTCTTCCGCAGCTTTCATCCCATTCAATACTTTCATTCTCAAAACAGGTGCTCGAGCGTTTAAGATAGGATTCGAAGCCTATCAGCTGTGGATCGCAGAAGGATTCATACATCCCAAGGAGGGAAAAAGCTTGGAGCAAATCGCAGAAGAGAATGTGGATGATCTAATATGCAGGAATTTGTTGAAAGTTGACAAAACGAATCACATGGGCGAAGTTAAAACATGCCGCCGTGTTCATGATATGATACGTGCATTCTGCATAAGCAAATCCAAAGAGCATAACTTATTTCAGCAGATCAAGGTCAACTTGAACCTCCAGTTTCTGATGTAGAAAAATTACGCCGTCTTTGTTTCCAGTCTGATCTCTCCAAGTTCCTGTCTGAAAACCCGAGTGGTGCACACGTCCGTTCGTTTTTATGTTTCTACGAAAAATCTGTGGAGTTAGAAGACAAGCATCTAACAATTATACCTGAGGGCTTCCCTAAGCTTAGAATCCTAGAATCCAAGTCTGTAAAATTCCTACAGTTTCCTGGGAAAGTACCCAAACTCATTCATCTGAGGTACCTCAGTTTGCACGTTGACAACCTCGAAAAACTTCCAAAGCCAATCTATGGAACATCTTATCACAATGGAAGCAAATATGTGGAAGATGATTTGGTTGAGGCACGTCAAGACAAAGGCAGCTATCAAACTTGGGAGTAATTGGGAAGGTGAAGCAGGGGAAAACCTTCAAACCCTGGAGAGATTGTCGCCTGAATCTTGGGAGTATATGGTTTATTTCTTAGTGAATTAGGGGTATTTTTTTAGGCCGAAGATGGATGTAAATTAAATTAAAGAGTATTAACACAAGCAACATAGTGTGCAACACACCGGTACTGCAGACCTGCGTAACACCCCGTGTTACACGCTAAGGCGTGCTTTTGCACAACGCGTCACGACACGCACCCAGCCGTGTCGCCCGATTATAAATAAAGTTTGATAGTTCATTCAATTAAAGATTTGATAGTTTATATGCCAAAAATATGCATTGTAGACTAGTAGTTAAAGCACGCCCAAATATGAATAGAATAGTAGTACTAATTTTAATACTGCGAGAATATAGTAAAATTGACGACATGTTATAAATTTGATTCATATATACTAAGTAGTGCAGTTCAAGAATCAATTCCTTTCGTGCCTTATATGTTAAAAATTATTATCAGCATCAACATAAATCACGCACAAATATGAATAGAATCATACCTTAATTTTTTTAGTGCGAGAATAATAATATTGACCACATGTTACAGATAATATAATGCATATATCTATACTAATGTCTAATACTGCAGTCCAAGAATCAATTCGTTTCAATCCTTTTATGTTAAAAATCATCATCAACATTAATCATGCACAAATTATATAATGAGAAAAATGCAAGGCTCTAGCTTTCTCAAGTGAATAATATCCACTATGTGGAATTTCTTTATTTTATGTAGTATTTTATAGATAGTTCGTCAATCATGATTAATAAATAGATTGCATTCCTTTCTGAGACCTTCTAAGTTATATGAGTTTGTTTTTTACCACATATACCGAACCCGTCTTTAGCGGAATCCGACTAATCCTGCTCGATCGAGTTTGCGGATTAAGGCCGAAAGTTTATACCTTGATCATAATAATTTTTCTTCTACTTTGTTTTCTTATATTTTATACTATTTTTTTACTTATTTATTTTATTCTTTCTCATAATTTACTTTATATATATTTAACTTATTAAACATCATTAAATTAAATGGGCTGATAAGAATTGGATTCCAACAAGCAAGGCTGTTACAATCCCATATTCTCATTTAAGTGTTAAGACTAAAACGAAAAAAGAAATATTCTTCATAATTAGACCGAAACAAATTGTATTCGAAACGTATTTTAAAATATTGATCGCATACAACTATTGTAAAATTAAATTTCAGGACCTTATCTTGGCAATCAAAGTCGATGTTGTCTAATAAACTATGATAACCCAATGTATTTATCCAAAAAATTCCAAACCTAGTTAAGCTATAAAACATCGGCGAAGTAAAAACTACTATAATTAATTAATTTAAATGGATATAATTGTCAGTTGACAACCGTTTTTTTCGAGAAAACATGTCATCATCAGTTCGGCCATTACCAAGCCAATATAATACTGTACTAACTAATTACTCATTATCCATAAAATATATGATTAACAAACAGAATATTACATCAATGATTTTCTACCTTTGTTTTGTTTGTATGATTTGGAATTTACAAGAGAGTCCAAAAAGTAAAAGTTTGCGAATTGTATGTCATTCCAACGAAAGTAGTGCTATTTATGGTGTCAGTGATAACTTCTCCAAGTAAATAAGGAAACATATCAATTATAAAAAAATATTTAATTCAAATATATTTGCATATGAGAAATAAGTAGGTAGGAAAGACAACTACCAAGTAGATTAGGTGAGGCATATAAAATGAGACACTAAACAATTAATTCCATTAACTAACATAATATCTACACAGAAAAACAGTTAAAATATCACATTCTAAACAAAAGTTTATTTAATTTTTCAGAAATAGACCATATTTGTATACCAATAAACACGTTTATTGGTCTGAGAAGTTATATTTTTTTCAGCAAATTATTAAAATGAAGTTTCATTATCCCTTGCTGATGGGGTACGTACTAAACAAGCCCAATAGCAGTGACGGCCCATCAGCCCAAAGCCCAAGGAAGAGTATCAGTTCGGCATTACCAAAGAGTTCGGCCCCAGCCTACAGCTCGGTAAAAACCGACCAATCAAGCTCTACTCTCAGATCGGCAAAAGCTGCTCGGCAATAGTTCAGCAGTTCGGTCTCAGTATTCGACCGAACTGGGAGATAGTGGACTCATGCAGAACCTCCACGATAGTGGACTCATGCAGAACCTCCACGACCTCCACTACACGATCTATTTAGTGGTGTCAACTCATGCAGGATCTCATGCAGGATAGCGGACCAAACAAAGAGATAGTGGACCCATGCAGGATCTCATGACCTCCACGACATCCACGACCTAGTTAGTGGTGATGCAAGCCACGATCTTAGTTCAATGTATAAATAGAACTTAGATCAGACAGACTAAGGGGGAAAAAAGCTCTCTAGACATCAAATATCATATAGCAAGTCTGTATTTGTAAGCTGTAAACCAGATCAAGCAATACAATCTTGCCCTCCTTTCTTCCCGTGGACGTAGATTTACCTCAGTAAATCGAACCACGTAATTCCTTGTGTCGTGATCTATATTTTTTACCTGCATTTATTACCATCAAAAATTCGTCCAACCATCACTGGCGCCGTCTGTGGGAAACAGAGAACCAAATTTGTGATAAAGCGAATTTTTGACCCTTTTTTCCACCCCAAAAAAAAAAAAAAAAATGCATACCAGATCACGTAACACCCATAATACCGTTCGTGATAACCATGAGGAAGCTAGTCCAGCCCGCAGGTCTGGAAAACAGCCTCGGGAGAAATCTACTTCCAGTTCTCACGGAGAAGGAACAAGCCGCTCAAAGACTCATCGCACCGAGTCTTCCCAGCAGCCCGATTTGAACGAGGCTGTCAAGTTGTTTTTGGCCGAGAAGCAGGAAGAGTTCTTAATTTTCCTGCAAAAGGGCCAAAAGCCGGAGACGAAAACGGTAGATTCTCCCTCCTCATCCAGACATGAAAGTCACTACCGCAGTAGTGCCGTGTCTTCCAGGAAGAAGAATCCTCAACCCCGACATGTTCCTGTTCCTCCTCGGTACCGGAATCACAGGAGAACTCCATCTCCTCCATACCGAAGAGATGTCGGGTTCGCCATGTACGGAGCATTGAAGACTCCGTTCTCGGACGATATCACCCGAACTCCCTTGCCACAGAACTACCGAACTCCGTCGATGACTTATGACGGGTTAGTGAATCCTCATGACTTCCTGGGACGCTATCAGTATAACATGGCGAACCAGGGTCTCAATGAGGTCCATATGTGCAAGCTGTTTCCCGAGCTGCTTATCGGGAACGCAAGAAGGTGGTTCGATAGCCTCCCCCAAGGCAGCATTAGATCTTACCGAGATCTAATGGATGCTTTCCACAGGAGGTTCTTTCAGAAAGCGGAAGCCCGAATCACTTCGGCTCAGCTGCTTTCTATACGTCAAGGTCGCGACGAAAAGATCAGCGACTTTATGACGAGATTCCACAAGGAATGCCTACAAGTAGATGATCTCAATGATCTACTTGTCATTTCGGCATTCCAAAATGGAATCCTGCCCGGAGCTCTCTACAGAAAGCTCGTGGAATGCAGTCCGCAAACAGCTCAAGAGATGTGGGACATTGCGGACCAGTTCTCCCGTGCCGATGAGGCAGACCGTCGCAAACGGTCTTTAGACAGCTCATCCCGAGGAGACACGAGGAAGCCCGATCATAGCGATCAGGGACATCCTCGCCGAACTCCTTTTGGCGATCAGGGACATCCTCGCCGAACTCCTTTTGAAAGGATTCAAAGGACTCCGGTGCAAGACCGATTGGGGCCACGTCTCAATCCTGAGAAGCCGCCCGCTTAGTTCGTACCATTGAACAAGTCGAGAGCGGAAATTTTCGAACTGCATTCCGATATGTTCGAAAAGCCAAAGCGGATGACGAAATCGGCCGCGCGCCGAAGTCAGGATAATTATTGCTCCTTCCATCAAGACCACGGTCACGATACCGAGGAGTGCCGACATTTGGCTGCAGGTATTGATGTTCTTGTGAAAGCAGGGACGTTAAAAAAAATACCAAAGCAAGCAGCCGAAAAAGAACAAGAAGCAGAGAGGTGCGAACTGCGCTCCTCAGGATCCGAAAAGGCAACAGGATCCCGAAGACGATGACGAGCCGCAATATGATGGAGTAATCCAGACTATTGACGCTCTCCCAGCCGGGAAGACTAAATCGTCCCTGAAGTCAGAACGCAGAGGCTTCAATCGAGAGGAGCCAACGCATAAAAGGCTGAAGCAGGACGAAGTGATTACATTTTCAGATGCCGATCCCGTCCCGGCCATCTCTCCTCATCAAGACGCCATTGTCATTCAAGCCGGAGTGGCAAACAAACTGATCCACAGAGTGTTCGTGGATACAGGAGCGTCAGTTAGCATTCTTTTTAAAGAATGTTTCGATAAACTGGAAGTGAATCCAGCTCGGCTCAGTCCGGCTCCGCTTCCTCTGAAAAGTTTCGCCCAGGAGGACACCCGCCCTGAAGGTATTATCAGCCTTCCGATTACGGTGGGAAGAGCGCCTACAAGCTCCAGTACGATGATCGAGTTCTTTGTGGTAAAAGCTCGGTCCCCGTACAACATTATACTGGGAAGAGACTGGCTCAACACAGTTCGGGCCATTTGCTCTACTTATCACCTCACCATCAAGATCCCCACTAAAGGAGGGATAGCGGTCATCCGAGGTGATCAAAAGAGAGCAAAAGAGTGTTTGTAGATTGCGCTTAAAAGTGCCGAGCAATCAGATCGGCACCATCAAGCATAGCAATCACAGCAGCCGGAGTCAGAGGCAGGCGAAATGACCGAAGTCACACCGGAGCCGAACTCGATGGTGTACGGCACTGAAACCGTGATTCCGGTTGAGATCGGCGTACCCAGTCCCCGAACTCTTAATTTCTCAGCAGAACTGAATGAGGACGGACTGAGAGCCGAACTAGATCTTGCCGAAGAAAGAAGAGAATTGGCCTGCATAAAAGCAGCCAAGTACAAGGAGCAAGTAGCCCGGTATTATAACCAAAGGGTGAAAAAGCTGCAATTTCAAGTGGGAGATCTCGTCTTGAGAAACAATGAAGTAAGCCGAGCAGAAAAGCTGGGCAAACTCGAACCCACATGGGAAGGTCCATATCGGGTGTCAGAAGCCCTCGGCAAAGGGTCTTATAAATTGACCCACATGTCAGGAGAACAAGTACCCCGAACATGGCACATTTCCAACCTCAAGAAGTTCCATTTGTAAGAGACAGTCCGGTCAGTCAGTCTTGTGTCTAGTTCGGTCCTAGGGGTATGTGTTTTCTTTGTTTTTTACTTGTTTTTCGTCTTTTTTATTTGTCTTTATGTGCGTTGTCCCTCTATGTGCGTGTCGTCTCTTACAAATGTTACTGAGGTATCTTGTTCTTTAAAGGCTGATCCCCTTTTTAGAACATGTATTAAAGACAATTGTGAGTCCAAGCTTCTCAGGAAGATACAAGACTCCACAATTCAGCTTAAGAAACAAGCAGTTCGTCTGAAACGAACTGCAAAAAGGGAAAGTCCGATCCGAGCGATAAAACTCGCCAAATTAGGACAAAGGGAAAGTCCGATCCGAGCGATAAAACTCGCCAAATTAGGACAAAGGGAAAGTCCGATCCGAGCGATAAAACTCGCCAAATTAGGACACAAACCAAGTCCGGTCAAAGAAGTTTACTTCATAAGACCAAAGACGAGTCCGGTCAAAGAAGTTTATTTCATAAGACCGAGGACTAAGTCCGGTCAAAGAAGTTTACTTCATAAGACCAAAGACGAGTCCGGTCAAAGAAGTTTACTTCATAAGACCGAGGACGAGTCCGGTCAAAGAAGTTTACTTCATAAGACCGAGGACGAGCACGATGAAATTTTTTCGCTGAGCTGTAAATACGCAGTGATAGAAGCGAAATGAAGATTTCATTTATTAAATCTTGTTCGGCATATAATTCTGCTGCCCTACGAGAAGGCGTTACGCCATTACAAAGGACTATTCTACTGTCCATGGTTGTTAAAGTTGAGCCATCTATTCACAAAATCCTCGTGAAGCCGAGTTCGGCCATTCCGGGCAGCTGAAGAATAAGCAGGTCGACGAGATGCTCTAATCGACCTACCGCCTCTTCCCTGAGCCCGGGAAGCTCTAGCACCTCGGCGGCGAAGAGCCTCTTCACGAATCATTTGCCGATCTTGCTCACTCATAGTCACCGCTCCTCTGCGAACTTCAGTCCGTCCTCGTCTTGACGTCTCCGGTTGTTCCTGAGTTCGTTGCTGACTTGAAGTAGGGTTTTGAGCAAGTGAATCAGAGGTTTGAGCTGGAGTGCGAGCATCTGTTGGCGGGAAATGCCTAAGGAATCTCTCGATTGAGGGACGCCGGGAAAGAATGATGTCGTACCGAGAAGCCCAGCGCCGCAATGATTTCACGACTTGTTGGCAAGCCGAGCTCTCCAGCGCATTGTTCCTCCGGAGTACATGATATTCCTCCCACAGTTCGTCAACTCGTTCCTGAACTTCAGAGATGGTCATTCCCCCGCGCCTGCAGATGAAATCCTCATACGCAGTCCTCTCAGCGACGGCAGTATTCAGCTCGGCCTCCAGATCTTTCTTTTCGGACTCTAAGTCCTTATTGTCGGCCCCCAGCTTCACTAAACAAGCCAAGAGTTCGTCATTCTTCATCTGGTCAGCTATGGCTTTTTTCTCAGCTTCGTCTAAAGCGGAAGAGTACAGCCGCTTCCAGTGAAGTACCTCCAGCTCCTTAAGAGTTAAGAATGCAAAGCAGCTATGTCAGTTCGGCATTTCAGTTTACTGAGCAGGTAGTAAACCACAACAGGAGTAAAAGAGAGTACGAAAAGCTATACGAAGACACAAGTGTACAAAGAAGAATTTTTTCATTCATAAGAAAAAAAATTTTTACACAAGGAGGGCTTCAAGGCCATTTTACAACAAGGAAGAAACTAAACTAAGAGAAGGGAGACGAAATCATACTCCGCCAGCTTCGTCTCCGGCTCCTCGGTGAGGTTCAGCTTCCTTCTCCTTGTCTGCCTCAGCTTCAGCCTCGGCCTCCCTGCTCCCCCCAGCCTGCTCGGTGCCCCCATCACCGATCAGCAGCACCTCTTGCTCGGCCTGCCCGTCTCCGGTCTGCTGATCAAGCTGCTCGGTCTCACCCTCTCCGTGGAAAATTGGAGCGGGTGAAACTGGCCCTAAGGAGGCAAAGATAGCCTCCATATTCTCGTCCCGGTCAGCTCGGCAACTACGAACTCGGTCAGCAGAAAGCAGGACCGAGGACGAAGCAAGCTCCTCAAGGAGCGGCAGACTCTGGAGACGAGCTGCTATCTCTCGGCCGTACAGCGGCAGGACGACTTCGGGCCCCTGCTCGGCATTATCGGTCATCAGTTTCAGCAGATCATCGACAAAGGCCGAAAATTGATTGCTCAGAAAGAGTTTCTCCGCGAAAGCACGGAGAACCTCCCCTTGGGCAACCACGGCGGCAGCATCCCTCCGTTTCGTCTGCTCTCGCTGGATGATGAGCTGGTTTTTGGCAAACTGGGCTTCATCCTGGGCCGAGATCCTAGCAGCTCTGGCCTTCTCAAAGTCTGCCTTAGCCTGTTCGGCCTGGTGACGAGCAGCCGCCAACTTCCTCTGCATCTCAGCATAGTCGCTGGACGCTTTAGAGAGTTCGACTGCGACGAGCTTGCTGAGCATGCTATTCCTCTGAAAATGGAAAAAGGAAAGAGTCAACAGAGGGGTCACCAAAAAAACATAGGAAAGAAGCAAAGCCAAAGAATCAAGAAGAGAAGTTACCTCGGCAAAATCCGTTGGCCATGCAAAAGGCTCACAGACATGCTCCGAAGGGGGCGCCAAGACGATGTCTCTCTCCGGCGCTCTTGGGGGCTTCTGGGTCTTCCCCTTCCCCTTTGCCGAAGTGGACTCCGGCTTTTTTGGATCCGAAGAAGAGGTCTTCTGCCTCTTCGGATTCTTCTCGGTATCAGGCGCCGAGCTGGTAGCCTTCTGTTTCTCCGGCTCCTTAAGCTCGGAGGATTTGCGGCTAATCTTATTTAGCAAGTTCACTGCCAAAAAGCAAGAAAGCAAGGTTAGTTTTCGCCACAAAAGCAGTAAGGCACAAAAAAGAATTCCTCACCCTCAGTCTCTTCGTCCGAAGACGAGGAGTCGAACACGAAGTCGCCCTTGACGAGCTCAGACTCCAGGTACTGCTTCCTAATCATAGGAATCTTATTGAGCTCGCCCTCGAGCTCGTCCAACGGTTCTAACCGAGGATGAGGAATCACGGACTTCGGCCCTCTCCAGGGAAAGCCCGGAGCCGCTGTCCTATTATAAAAAAAGAAGCGATGTTGCCACTTTGGCCACTTGGTTTTGCAGAAGGCCCTAAAAGGCTGTAAAGGGATCAAGTAAAACCAAGATCCTTTTCTCTTAAACTGGAAAAAATTAAGGATTGCCCTCAGAGACAGATCCTTATCTAGCCTACGCAGTTCGGTAGCAAAGGCCGATAAGTGCCTCCAAGAGTTCGGAGTCACCTGACCTAAAGGGAGTTGAAAAAAATCAAGCAGCTCTACAAAGGCAGGGGGAAGAGGGAAACGAAGCCCGCATTCCAAGCCGGCTTCATAAACGGTGGCGTAACCCTCCGGCGGCGAGTCAGCCCTATGAAGGTCGTCGGGAATCGCAACCTTCCCCCCAGGAAAAAAATATTTTTCGTGTAGGGATATCACAGTATCCTTACTCAAGATGCTGTGAAAATACTCTACGGTCTTCTCCCCGGATTCTTTCCGGCTAGAAGACCCCTTACCCCCTTTCCTACCACTACCTGACTCAGAAGAAGAAGAAGAAGACATGGTTCTTACTCTTTGAAAGTCTGAAGAAATTCTGAAGAAATTCTTGAAAGCGGAAGGAAATTTTTACGCAAAAGAGAGAGAATGCAGAAGAAGCAATAGCAAAAGTGTTCAAATGATGAAGAAAGGACGTATTTATCAGATTCGGAGAAGATTTCAAAATCATCGCACCGTTTCGAATCCCACCTTTTCAGGATTCAACGGCCGGATTTTACTGTCGCATTTAATGCAGTCACGCGCAAGGCACGTCCCCTGACGTCAGCCTCCCCCGTACCTTTATCCAGAATGCCGAAGTGACTCGCTTCGCCGAAGTGATTCACTTCGCTTTTCGGGGGGGTAGTGATGGGGTACGTACTAAACAAGCCCAATAGCAGTGACGACCCATCAGCCCAAAGCCCAAGGAAGAGTATCAGTTCGGCATTACCAAAGAGTTCGGCCCCAGCCTACAGCTCGGTAAAAACCGACCAATCAAGCTCTACTCTCAGATCGGCAAAAGCTGCTCGGCAATAGTTCAGCAGTTCGGTCTCAGTATTCGACCGAACTGGGAGATAGTGGACTCATGCAGAACCTCCACGATAGTGGACTCATGCAGAACCTCCACGACCTCCACTACACGATCTATTTAGTGGTGTCAACTCATGCAGGATCTCATGCAGGATAGCGGACCAAACAAAGAGATAGTGGACCCATGCAGGATCTCATGACCTCCACGACATCCACGACCTAGTTAGTGGTGATGCAAGCCACGATCTTAGTTCAATGTATAAATAGAACTTAGATCAGACAGACTAAGGGGGAAAAAAGCTCTCTAGACATCAAATATCATATAGCAAGTCTGTATTTGTAAGCTGTAAACCAGATCAAGCAATACAATCTTGCCCTCCTTTCTTCCCGTGGACGTAGATTTACCTCAGTAAATCGAACCACGTAATTCCTTGTGTCGTGATCTATATTTTTTACCTGCATTTATTACCATCAAAAATTCGTCCAACCATCACTTGCAAACTACTAGTAGCTAGTACTAAAATAATTCCACCAAATTACATATACTCCATTAGTGCAATGATAAAATACAAACTATAAATATTGTACAAATTTCAAATTATGATCTGGACCGTTAAAAAATGTCAACAGATGACAAAATAACAGCAACAGGAAATATCAACGCAGTGTCAACACAATATCAACACAACATCAACCGTTGACACTGTGTTGACATTTTCTGTTGCTATTATTTTGTCATTTATTGACAATTTCCAATTGTCCAGATTATAATTTGAAGTTTGTACAATATTTACTATTTGCATTTGATTACATTCCTACTCCGTTATTCGGTATTTCAAAGCTCATTCAATAATTTTAAAATACATTGATTTTATCAAAGTTTATCGCACAGACATCATTTCCCACGAGCGATGCATTAATGACTGGACTTTAAGTCAGAACTAACAATTGACGCAATAACAATAATAATTAGGGTTAAGCATGTGATTAATGACCACATCTTGTTGGCTAGTCAACTTTATAATTTTCCGATTATGACCCCACGCAACCAATAGTATATTTGTCATTTTACTAAAATTAAAAGACATGTTTTATGTATTTTTTGAATAATAGACACCTATGGCACCAATAAAAATAACGTTGATGTGACTTTTTTTTTCCGTTATAGCATTCAAATTTACATCAGTTTTTTTTGTATGCAAGGAAGAAATTTCATGACACGGAATTCTATCGAAACCAAAAAATATTGGTTTAAATATGTCTAAAATCAAATTTTAGGTGAAAGTTGGTGATTTTTTAAACAATTTTAACCAAAAAATAAATGTATACAGTAAAAGTATTAATCACAAATGGGGTCTAGATTTGTTCTTAGGTAGAACTAGCTATTAGATGAACTCATGGGGTGAAAATTTCATGTTTTGCTAGTAGATTTGTTCAAGTTCAAATTGCATAAACATTGTATGTTGAACTAGATATTATTACTGTAAAATTTTCAAATCTAGAAATTATTTTTGGTCGTATATATGACCAAAACAAAAATATAATATTAGAAAAAGAAAATATACAACCACAAAATTTTGACATAAAGTTTCAATATCTAACCATAATTTATAATGATACGACGACTTCACTAAAACTTAGTCAAATGAAATATAAAATGTAGCTTTCAGAACCCCAAAACTATAACTGGTAGGTACGTAATTAAATACCTTGTGATTAAATGTTTCAAAAAGAAAAACATGGCACATATATATAACCATTTTCAGTGTTTCTACTGCTTTTATAGCTTATCTAATTTTATTTATTTATTCTGATTTGGTAAGATGCCATTGATCCAGGACGACCAATTGTTTCAAAGAATCTTGTAAAATCAACTTGATGGATCCGCGAATTTCTGATGTTCGTAAATGCTGGTAGAGAATGAAGATTATGACACAAAGAATTTACGTGGTTCGATTTACTGAAGTAAATCTACGTCCACGGGAAAAAGGGAGGGCAAGATTGTATTGCTTGATCTGTTTTCTACAGCTTGCAAATACAAACTTGCTATTTGCTATATGGTGTTTTATCTCTAGAGAGCTTCCCCTTCTCATATCAGATCTAAGTTCTATTTATATCTTGGACTAAGATCGTGGCTTGCATCACCACCCTAAGTCGTGGATGTCGTGTAGGTCATGGCCTAAGATCGTGGATGTAGCGTAGGTCATGGCCTACGATCGTGGCCTGAGTTGACACCACGTGGTAGTGGGTGTGTTGGACATCCTGTATGGGTCCACTAACTCCTTGTTCGGTCGAATACTGAGACCGAACTGCTTTGGTTGCTGATCTGAGAGTAGAGCTTGATGCCGACCTGAGAGCAGAGCTTGATTGGTTGGCTTTTACCGAGCTGTAGGCTGAGGCCGAACTCTTTGGTAATGCCGAACTCATACTCCTGCTTGGGCTTTGGGCTGATGGGCCGTCATTGCTGTTGGGCTTGTTTAGTACGCACCCCATCACTACCCCCCCCGAAAAGCGAAGTGAATCACTTCGGCGAAGCGAGTCACTTCGGCATTCTGGAAAAGGGTACGGGGGAGGCTGAAGTCAGGGGACGTGCCCTGCGCGTGACCGCATTAAATGCGGCATTAAATGCGACAGTAAAATCCGGCCGTCGAATCCTGAAAAGGTGGGATATGAAACGGTGCGATGATTTGAAATCTTTTCCAAATCTGATAAATACCGCCTTTCTTCATCATTTGAACACCTTTGCTATTGGCTTCTTCTGCACTCTCTATCTTTTGCGTGAAAAATTTCCTTCCGCTTTCAAAAATTTCCTCAGGATTTCTTCAAACTTTCAAAGAGTAAGAACCATGTCTGCTTCTTCTTCGTCTGAGTCTGGTAGCGGTAGAAAAGGGGGTAAGGGGTCTTCTAGCCGGAAAGAATCCGGGGAGAAGACCGTAGAGTATTTTCACAGTATCTTGAGTAAGGATACTGTGATATCCCTTTACGAAAAATACTCTTTTCCTGGGGGGAAGGCGGTGGTTCCCGACGATGATCATAGGGCTAACGACCCGCCGGAGGGTTATGCCACCGTTTACGAAGCCTGCTTAGAATGCGGGCTTCGTTTCCCTCTTCCCCCACCTTTTGTAGAGCTTCTTGATTTTTTTCAACTCCCTTTAGGTCAGGTGACTCCGAATTCTTGGAGGCACTTGTCGGCTTTTGCTGCCGAACTCCGTAGGTTAGATAAGGATCTGTCTCTGCGGGCAATCCTTAATTTTTTCCAATTTAAAAGGAAGGGATCTTGGTTTTACTTGATCCCCTTACAGCCTTTTAGGGCATTCTGCAAAACCAAGTGGCCGAAATGGCAAAACCGCTTCTTTTTTTATAATAGGACAGCGGCTCCGGGCTTCCCCTGGAGAGGGCCGAAGTCCGTGATTCCTCACCCTCGGTTAGAACCATTGGCCGAGCTCGATGACGAGCTCAACAAGATTCCCATAGTTAGGAAACAATACACGGAGTCTGAGCTCGTCAAGGGCGACGTCGTGTTCGACATCTCGTCTTCGGACGAAGAGGCCGAGGGTGAGGATTTCTCTTTACCTTTATGTTCTACTGCTTTAACGAAGAAAACTAACCTTGCTTCCTTGCTTTTTGGCAGTGTTCATGCTGAACAAGGCTACCCGAAAATCTTCGGAGTCCAAGGAGCCGGAGAGGCCGAAAACCACCAGCTCGGCGTCTGATGCCGAGAGGACTCCGAAAAGGCAAAAAACCTCTTCGGATCCGAAGAAGCCGGAGTCAACTTCGGCAAAGGGGAGGGGGAAGGCCCAGAAGCCCCCGAGAGCGCCAGAGAAAGACGTGGTCTTGGCGCCTCCTTCGGAACATATCTGTGAGCCGTTTTTATGGCCCACGGACTTCGCCGAGGTGAATTCTCTTCTTGATTTTCTGGCCTTGCTTTTTTTCTGTATTTTTTGTGGTCCCTTTGTTGACTTTTTTCTTTATTCATTTTCAGAGGAACGATATGCTCTCCAAGCTCGTCGCCGTCGAACTCTCCAAAGCGTCCAATGACTATGCCGAGATGCAGAGGAAGTTGGCGGCTGCTTGTTATCGGGCCGAACAGGCTGAGGCTAACTTTGAGAAGGCCAGAGCTGCTAGGATTTCGGCCCAGGATGAAGCTCAGTTTGCCAAAAACCAGCTCGTCATCCAGCGAGAGCAGGCGAAGCGGAGCGATGCTGCCGCCGTGGTTGCCCAAGGAGAGGGTCTCCGTGTTTACACGGAGAAACTCTTTTTGAGCAGCCAGTTCTCAGCCTTTGTCGGTAGCCTGGTAAGGCTAATTGCCGATAAGGGCGAGCAGGGGGCCGACGTCGTGCTGCCTCTGTACAGCCGAGAGATAGCAGCTCGGCTTCAGAATCTGCCGCTCCTTGAGGAGCTCGCTTCATCTTCGGTCCTGCTTTCTGCAGACCGAGTCCGGAGTTGTCGAGCTGATCGGGACGAGAACCTGGAGGCTATCTTTGCCTCCGTGGGACCCGTTTCACCCGCTTCGACTTACAACGGAGAGGGTGAGGCCGAGCCGCTGGAGCGGGAGGCCGAAGTCGATCAGGCCGGGCATCCGGAGAAGGAGGCCGATCAGGAGGCGGAGGCGAGGCCGGCAGGAGGCGAGGCCGAGGCTGAGGTAGCCCAGGAGAAGGAAGCTGTACCAGACCGAGGAGCCGGAGACGAAGCAGGCGGAGTATGATTTCGTCTCCCTTCTCTTAGTCTAGTTTCTTCCTTGTAAAATGGCCTTGAAGCCCTAGTGTAAAAAATTTTCCTTGTGAATGAAAAATTCTCTACCTTTGTCTTCGTATAGCTTTTCGTACTCGCCTTTATTCCTGTTGTATTTTACTATCTGCTCGGTACAGCTGCCGAACTAATATAGCTGCTTTGTACCCAAGGAGATGGAGATACTTCACTGGAAACGGCTGTGCTCTTCGGCTTTGGACGAAGCTGAGAGAAGAGCTATAGCCGATCAGACGAAGAATGACGAGCTTCTGGCTCGTTTAGTGAAGCTGGAGGCCGATATCAAGGACTTAGAGTCCGATAAGAAAGATCTGGAGGCCGAGCTGAATACGGCCATTGCTGAGAGGACTGCGTATGAGGATTACATCCGTGTGCGCGGGGGAATGACCATATCAGATGTTCAGAGTCGAGTTGACGAACTGTGGGAGGAATATCATGTACTCCGTATGAACAATGTGCTGGAGAGCCCGGCTTGCCAACAAGTTGTGACATCACTGCGGCGTTGGGCTTCTCGGTACAACATTGTTCTTTCTCGGCGCCCCTCCATAGAAAGATTCCTTCGGCATATCGCGCCAACAGATGCTCGCACTCCAGATCAAACCTCTGGTTCCCTTGTTCAAAATCCTACTCCCAGCCAACAACGAACTCCGGAACAGCCGGAAACGTCAAGACGAGAACGGGCTCAGGAGCAACCGGAATCGTCAAGACAGGGACGGACTGAAATTCGCCGAGGAGTTGTGACTATGAGCGAGCAAGATCAGCAGATGCTTATTGCAGAGACTCTTCATCGCCGAGGTGTTAGGACTTCTCGGGCTCGGGGAAGAGGCGTTGGGTCGAGGATAGCATCTCGTCGACCTGCTTATTCTTCATCTGCTCGGAACAACCGAACTCGGCTTCCAGAGGATTTTGCGGATAGGTGGCTTAACTTCAGCAACCCTGGATAGTAGAATAGTCCTTTGTAATAGCGTAACGCCATTTTGTAGGGTAGCGGAGTTGTATGCCGAACAAGATTTGAAAAATGAAATTTTGTTTTCGCCTCTAACACTGTATTTACAGCTTAGCGAAAAAACTTCATCGTACTTGTCCTCGGTCTTATGAAGTAAACTTCTTTGACCGGACTCGTCTTTGGTCTGATGAAATAAACATCTTTGACCGGACTCGTCTTTGGTCTGATGAAACAAACATCTTTGACCGGACTCGTCTTTGGTCTGATGAAATAAACATCTTTGACCGGACTCGTCTTTGGTCCGATGAAATAAACATCTTTGACCGGACTCGTCTTTGGTCTGATGAAATAAACATCTTTGACCGGACTTGGTTTGTGTTCTAATTTGGCGATTTTTGTCGCCGGGATCGAACTTTCCCTTGTCCTAATTCGGCGAGTTTTATCGCGTGGATCGGACTTTCCCAGTTAACCGAAGTGGTCTTATGCAGTAAACCTCTTTGACTAGACGTGGTCGTCCCCGGTCTTATGAGGTAAACTTCTTTGACCGAACTTGGTCGTCCTAATTCGGCGAGGTTTATCGCGTGGATCGGACTTTCCCTTATTGCAGTTCGTTTCAGACGAAGTGCTTATTAAGCTGAATTGTGGTCTTGTATCCTCCTTGGAAGCTTGGACTCACAATCGTTGGCTTATTGCAGTTCGTTTCAGACGGACTGCTTGTTAAGCTGAATTGTGGTCTTATATCCTCCTTAGAAGCTTGGACTCACAATAGTCTTTAATAATCGATCTAAAAAGGGGATCAGTCTTTAAAGAACGATATACCTTGGTACCATTTGTAAGAGACGACAAGCACATAGAGACAAAACACATAGGGAAAAAATGAAAAAGACGAAGGAAAAAAACTTTAAACCTTTTTTTAAAACGACAAGTAAAAGGTACAAGTAAAAAACAAACAAATAAAAACACATACCCCTATGACCGAACTAGACACGAGACGGACTGACCGGACTTTGTCTCTTACAAGTGGAACTTCTTGAGGTTGGAGACGTGCCATGTTCGGGGTACTTGTTCTCCTGACATGTGAGTCAATTTATAAGACCCTTTGCCGAGGACTTCGGACACCCGATATGGACCCTCCCATGTGGGTTCGAGTTTGCCCAGCTTTTCTGCTCGGCTTACTTCGTTGTTTCTCAAGACGAGATCTCCCACTTGAAATTGAAGCTTTTTCACCCTTTGGTTATAATACCGGGCTACTTGCTCCTTATACTTGGCTGCTTTTATGCACGCCAATTCTCTTCTTTCTTCGGCGAGATCTAGTTCTGCTCTCAGTCCGTCGTCATTCATTTCTGAGGAGAAATTTAGAGTTCGGGGACTGGGTACGCCGATCTCCACCGGAATTACGGCTTCAGTGCCGTACACCAGGCTATACGGAGTTTCACCGTTGGAGGTTTTGGGTGTAGTTCGGTAGGACCATAGGACTTGAGGGAGATTTTCTACCCATTGTCCTTTGGCTTGTTCTAACCGAGCTTTTAACCCTTTCACCAGAATCCGGTTCGTTACTTCCGTTTGTCCGTTTGCTTGGGGATGGGAGACCGAAGTGAACCGCTGTTGAATGTTCAGCTCTTGGCACCAATTCTTGAACGTCTTGTCGGTGAACTGAGTCCCATTATCCGAGATGAGGATGTGGGGTATGCCAAATCGGCACACTATGTTCTTCCAGACGAAGTCCAATGCCTTTGAGCTCGTTATCGTAGCTAATGGTTCAGCCTCCACCCACTTCGTGAAGTAGTCCACGGCAACGATAAGGAATTTCATTTGCCGAGGAGCTTGAGGAAGTGGTCCCACTATGTCTATGCCCCATTGCATGAAAGGCCAAGGGCTTTGCATAGTGTATAGATCGGTCTGCGGCATCCTTGGGACATTTGCATGAATTTGGCACTTCGTACACTTCTTGACGAGCTGCACTGCCTCTTGTACCATGGTTGGCCAATAATATCCCCATCTCAGAACTTTTTTAGCTAAAGCTCTGGCTCCGATGTGGCTACCGCACGATCCTTCATGAACTTCTCTGAGGATGTAGTCCGTCTCTTCTGGTCCTACGCACCGCAATAACGGCTGGAGGTAAGACTTTCTAAAGAGGACTCCTTCATGAAGTTCGTACCGAAGTGCTCGACACGTGATCTTCCGAGCTTCTCTCTTATCCTCGGGCAATTGTCCTTGATCCAGATACTGCAAGATCGGCGTCATCCAGTTCGGCGAGCTGGATACTGAATGTACCTCGGCTTCATCAATGCTTCGATGCATTAATTCTTCCGCCTTTGAGCTCGGATCTGAGGCCAACTTACTTAAGGTATCTGCTCGGCTATTTTCCGCTCTAGGAATGCGGATTATCCGAAAATAGGAGAAACTTCGGCTGATGCTTCGCGCTTTGTCCAAATACTTCTTCATTCTCTCGTCACGAGCTTCACTTGTACCCAACATGTGATTTACTATGACTTGTGAATCACAATGGACTTTGAGAGATTTGACGAGCAGACTTTGCGCTAACAGGAGTCCGGCCAGGAGGGCTTCGTACTCGGCTTCATTATTAGTAGTGGGGAATAGGAAACGAAGTGAGTAGGTTACCTCGTGTCCGTCGGGAGCGACAAGTAAAATACCAGCTCCACTTCCCATCTTGTTTGAAGCTCCATCTACGAATCCGCTCCAGCAGTCCGGCGGCTCTACTTCGGATTCCAAGGGCTGTGCTAGTTCGGCATTGGCAGAATTCTTCTGTTCGGCAATAATAGGAATTGCTTGATCGAACTTCGCTTCTGCAAGAAAATCTGCCAAGGCTTGTCCCTTGATGGCTTTCCGAGGTAGATATTCAATTGTGTGCTCTCCCAACTCTATAGCCCACTTGGCGATTCTGCCTGATGCTCCTGGTTTGGTCAACACTTGCCGAAGTGGCAGATCAGTTAAGACGCATACCTTGTGAGCATAGAAGTATGGCCGCAGTCTCCTTGCTGCATTTACTAATGCCAGAGCAATCTTTTCCAGTGGTTGATACCTGGTTTCTGGACCTCTTAATGCTCGGCTTGTAAAGTAGATGGGAAGCTGCTTTAGGCCTTCTTCTCGAACAAGTACCGCGCTGATGGTTTGATCCGATGCCGCTAAGTATAAGAATATTACTTCGGCTTCGGTTGGAGCAGAGAGAATAGGAAGCTCGGCTAGATAACTTTTGAGCTCGTCAAAGGCCTTTTTCTGCTCGGCTCCCCACTCGAACTTTGGTGCCTTTTTCAACACCTTGAAGAACGGTAGTTGCTTTTCGGCTGCTTGGGAAAGGAATCGACTCAGTGCGGCTAGACATCCGGTTAGCCTTTGCACGTCATGTATGGACTTCGGCATTGCCATGTTCTGAACGACTTGAACTTTTGAGGGGTTTGCCTTGAGTCCGTCTTTTGAAACCCAACAACCCAGAAACTTTCCCGAATCTACCAAAAAGGTACACTTTTGGGGATTAAGTTTGAGGTTGGCTTTCTTGAGCACGTTGAGAGTGGACTTGAGGTTGTGCTCGTACTCCGAGGTGCTTTTGCTCTTGACGACTATATCGTCAACATATACTTCGACTTCCTTTCCAATCAGGTGCCGAAAAAGCTTGTCTACCATCCTTTGATAAGTGGCTCCGGCATTCTTTAAACCGAATGGCATCTTTTTATAAGCGAAAATGCCGAAATCAGTAATGAAGGCCGTTTTTGAAGCGTCAATCTCATCCATTAAAACCTGATGGTATCCTTTGTATAGATCAAGAAAACAAAAAATTTCAAAGCCTATCAGAGCTTCTACTTTTTTATCTATGTTCGGAAGGGGATAGCAATCTTTGGGACAGTGCTTATTTAGATCGGTGAAATCTATGCACATCCGCCATCCTCCTTCCTTTTTCTTGATCATGACAGGATTGGCCACCCACGAAGGATACTTCACTTCGAATAACACATCCGCCTTCAATAATTAACGGACTTCGTCATGGATGACTTGACTTCGTTCTGCCGCAAAGAGTCTTTGCTTCTGTTTTATCGGCCGGACCGAAGGATCAATATTTAAACGATGAGTGATTACCTCGGGGGGCACTCCGGTCATGTCCAACGGAGACCATGCAAAGACGTCTTTGTACTCCTTGAGGAGCTGGATGGTTTTTTCCCGAAGTAGAGGCGTTCCCGCGAAGCCGATCTTAACCGTTCTGGATGGATCGTCTTCGTACAGCTGAACTGTCATCGAGTTCGGCTCATGTATGACTTCGGTCATCGCCTCTGACTCCGGCTGCTGTGATTGCTATGCTTGGTGGTGCCGATATGACTGCTCGGCACTTCTAAGCGCAATTTGCAGACATTCCTTTGCTCTCTTTTGGTCACCTCGGATGACCGCTATCCCTCCTTTAGTAGGGATCTTGATGGTGAGGTGATAAGTGGAGCAAATGGCCCGAACTGTGTTGAGCCAGTCTCTTCCCAGGATGACGTTGTACGGGGACCGAGCTTTCACCATGAAAAACTCAATCATCGTACTGGAGCTAGTAGGCGCTTTCCCCACCGTGATCGGAAGGCTGATAATACCTTCAGGGCGGGTGTCCTCCTGGGCGAAGCTCTTCAGGGGAAGCGGAGCCGGGCTGAGCCGAGCTGGGTCCACTTCTAGTTTGTCGAAGCACTCTTTAAAAAGAATGCTGACTGACGCTCCTGTATCCACAAACACCCTGTGGATCAGTTTGTTTGCCACTCCGGCTTGGATGACAATGGCGTCTTGGTGAGGAGAGATGGCCGGGACGGGATCAGCATCCGAGAACGTAATCACTTCGTCCTGCTTCAGCCTTTTATGCGTTGGCTCCTCTCGATTGGAGCCTCTGCGCTCTGACTTCAGGGACGACTTGGTCTTCCCGGCAGGGAGAGCGTCAATAGTCAGGATTACTCCATCATATTGCGGCTCGTCATCGTCCTCGGGATCCGGCTGCTTTTTCGGATCCTGAGGGGCGCAGTTCGCACCTCTCTGCTTCTTATTCTTCTTTGACTGCTTGCTTTGGTATTTTTTCAATGTCCCTGCCCTCACAAGAACATCGATACCTGCAGCCAAGTTTCTGCACTCCTCGGTATCGTGACCGTGGTCTTGATGGTAGGAGCAGTAGTTATCCTGGGGTCGGCGCGCGGCTGATTTCGTCATCCGCTTTGGCTTTTCGAACAGGTCAGAGTGCAGTTCGAAAATTTCCGCTCTTGGCTTGTTCAGCGGTACGAACTGAGCGGGCGGCTTCTCGGGATTGAGACGGGGTCCCAATCTGTCTTGCACCGGAGTCCTTTGAATCCTTTCAAAAGGAGTTCGGCGAGGATGTCCCTGATCGCCAAAAGGAGTTCGGCGAGGATGTCCCTGATCGCTATGATCGGGCTTCCTCCTGTCTCCTCGGGACGATGAGCTGTCTAACGACCGTTTGCGACGGTCTGCCTCATCGGCCCGGGAGTACTGGTCCGCAATGTCCCACATTTCCTGAGTTGTCTGCGGACCGCACTCGACGAGCTTCCTGTAGAGCGCTCCGGGCAGGATTCCATTTTGGAATGCCGAGATGACAAGCAGATCGTTGAGATCGTCTACTTGCAAGCATTCCTTGTGGAATCTTGTCATAAAGTCGCTGATTTTTTCGTCGCGACCTTGACGAATGGAAAGCAGCTGAGCCGAAGTGATTCGGGCTTCCGCTTTCTGAAAGAACCTCCTGTGGAAGGCATCCATTAGATCTCGGTAAGATCTGATGCTGCCCTGGGGGAGGCTATCGAACCACCTTCTCGCGTTCCCGATGAGCAGCTCGGGAAACAGCTTGCACATGTGGACCTCGTTGAGACCCTGGTTCGCCATGTTATACTGATAGCGCCCCAAGAAATCGTGAGGGTCCACGAGCCCGTCGTAAGTCATCGACGGAGTTCGGTAGTTCTGTGGTAGGGGAGTTCGGGTGATGTCGTCCGAGAACGGAGTCTTCAGTGCTCCGTACACGGCGAATCCGATATCTCGTCGGTATGGAGGAGATTGAGTTCTCCTGTGATTCCGGTACCGAGGAAGAGCAGGAATATGTCGGGGTTGAGGATTCTTCTTCCTGGAAGACACGGCACTACTGCGGTAGTGACTTTCATGTCTGGATGAGGAAGGAGAATCCTCCGCTTTCGTCTTCGGCTCTTGGCTCTTTTGCAGGAAGGCTAAGAACTCATCCTGCTTCTCAGCCAAGAACAGCTTGACAGCCTCATTCAAATCAGGCTGCTGGGAAGACTCAGTGGGACGATTTTTGGAGCGGCCTGTTCCTTCGCCATGAGAACTGGTGGTGGATTTATCCCTAGGCTGTTTTCCAGACCTATGGGATGGATTGGCTTCCTCCTGGTTCTCACGAGCAGGAATACGGGTACTCTGCGATCTGGTATGCATTTTTTGGGTGGAAAAAATGGATCAAAAATTCGCTTTATCACAAATTTTGTTCTTCGTTTCCCACAGACGGCGCCAGTGATGGATCCGCGAATTTCTGATGTTCGTAAATGCTGGTAGAGAATGAAGATTATGACACAAAGAATTTACGTGGTTCGATTTACTGAAGTAAATCTACGTCCACGGGAAAAAGGGAGGGCAAGATTGTATTGCTTGATCTGTTTTCTACAGCTTGCAAATACAAACTTGCTATTTGCTATATGGTGTTTTATCTCTAGAGAGCTTCCCCTTCTCATATCAGATCTAAGTTCTATTTATATCTTGGACTAAGATCGTGGCTTGCATCACCACCCTAAGTCGTGGATGTCGTGTAGGTCATGGCCTAAGATCGTGGATGTAGCGTAGGTCATGGCCTACGATCGTGGCCTGAGTTGACACCACGTGGTAGTGGGTGTGTTGGACATCCTGTATGGGTCCACTAACTCCTTGTTCGGTCGAATACTGAGACCGAACTGCTTTGGTTGCCGATCTGAGAGTAGAGCTTGATGCCGACCTGAGAGCAGAGCTTGATTGGTTGGCTTTTACCGAGCTGTAGGCTGAGGCCGAACTCTTTGGTAATGCCGAACTCATACTCCTGCTTGGGCTTTGGGCTGATGGGCCGTCATTGCTGTTGGGCTTGTTTAGTACGCACCCCATCACAACTTATTCGGAGACATAAGCTCGTATTTACTTTTTCTCTATCTCTCTCATTTTTGTTCATGAGATGGCTGTTTCAAAATGAGACTAGTGAAGTATGGAGTCAACTGTGGAAAGGTTGAACTTGGCTTATAAATATGCTTTATTAATATGAAATAAACATATAACAAATGCTGACTCATTTCCATGTCAGTTATGCTTGGACTGGCCCCAGGCATCATCAACAAAAATCTTATTCATTTCAACACTTCCACATTACAACAAATTCCAATCTCTTAAAATAATTTCTATTGGTCGTCGATGCCTATGGTATTCCTTAAGTATGTTTTGGATGCTTATGCCTAGATTTTACTATAAAACCACCCCATTTGGGTCTTTCTCTCTCACTTCTCTTACATTTTGTAAGTTTGTTACAAAAGTTAGGTAACATTTTGACATCCCATTGACTTATTTTCATGCATTGTGTTATGCGTGTGTACATTTTCATGGCGATTTTCTTGTTTTCTTGCAGTTAGAAGAGAGAAACAACGTAGAATCCTTTGTGAAAAATGACGATAACAGCAGTTCCAGTCGTTAAGAATGGCTGCCTCATGGTGAGAGGCAAGGTTGTCCTCACTGGAGTGCCAGACAGCGTTGTCGTCTCACCAGCAAGCTCGGGTGCAGCCTTTGTGGGGGCCAAGGCCCCCATCTCAAGCTCTTGCCATGTCATCAATCTTGGGATTCTTGAGTGAGTTTCATGATCTTATAGTTTCATGCTATGATCGACATTTCTAGGATATGATGGGGATTAACTTCTTGTTCTTTTCTTGTTGTTTTTTCATCAATAGGGATTGCAAGTTTATGTGCTTGTTTATAGCCAAGATTTGGTGGATGATACCGCGAGTTGGGAGATCAGCGAGTGAGATTCCACTGGAGACTCAGATGCTTCTGTTGGAGGTGGGGGAGGATTCAGTGCTAGGCGTGGTGGAGGACGAAGCTCCTGCAACGGGGCAGAGATTCTACGTGCTCGTGTTGGCTGTGTTGGACGGAGCCTTTAGGACTACTTTGCAGGGGACTGCATTGAATGAGCTTCAGTTCTGCTACCAAAGTGGTTGGTTTCGTCTCAAGAAAGTGCATTATTTATTCTGTTCCATTCGAGTAGTGGCTGATGTTTTGTTCTGATTTTTTTTCCGATTTTCTATTGCTCTTTCAAAGGTGATGCTGGTGTTGAAACTGCACAAGCAATGGAAGGAGTGTTTGTTAACTCAGGGGATAATCCTTTTGAATTGATCAAGGATTCAATCAAGTATGTTTTGCTTCTTCATCAAGATTTTGGTATTAGACATCAGGCATCAGATTCCTTGACTTTGTGAAACTATTCATCTCTTTTTAGGATTCTGTCCAAACACAAGGGTACATTCACTCATCTAGAAAACAAGAAGGTATGTTATATATTAGTCCATCTAGACAAACACACACACAGTATGATCTGAGATTGAACTGGCATTCGAATTTAGGTTCCCGCACATTTGGATTGGTTTGGCTGGTGCACTTGGGATGCATTCTATACAGAAGTCAGCCCAAAAGGCATCAAAGATGGCCTTGAGAGGTTCGATCACTTAAACACGAGGCCTTTTTCACACTTGATGTATGAATGGGATCCTATTTTACTGAATAAACTGTATGAAACTTTTGTGTTTTTCACAGCTTCAAAGAAGGAGGGATTTCTCCGAAGTTCTTGATCATAGATGACGGGTGGCAGGAAACAGTCAACGAGTTCCACAAAGAAGGAGAACCTCGGATTGAAGGAACACAGTAAGTCCCATGACCATAACTTAGTTAACTTGGATGAGATTATAGCTCAAATGTGGTGTGTTTGTTTGTGTAGGTTTGCAACAAGATTGGCAGATATAAAAGAGAACAACAAATTCTGTTCAGAAGCAGATGGTTCGAGCACGAACTTGAAAGAACTGATTCATTACATCAAAGAGAATTATGGACTAAAGTAAGCTCCAATATCATCAAATTCTTTTCTGAAACAAGCCAAAAGAACAACCTCAAAATCCTTAAATAGTTATGTTGTATATTTTTTTTGTTCTTGATTTAGGTATGTGTACATGTGGCATGCCTTAGCCGGTTACTGGGGTGGAGTTCTTGAATCATCTGAGGCTCTGAAAAAGTACAACCCTAAGCTCGAATACCCAGTTCTGTCTCAGGGAAACATCGGTAACATAAGAGACATAGCCCTCGACAGCTTGGAGAAGTACGGTGTGGGAGTGATCGATCCCCACAAGGTTTTCGACTTCTACAATGATATGCACAGCTACCTTGCCAGTAGTGGTGTGGATGGTGTCAAGGTTGATGTTCAGAATTTGTTGGAGACATTAGGATCTGGATATGGTGGCCGTGTCTCAATCACTAAACGGTATCATGAAGCTCTCGATGAGTCCATAGACAGAAACTTCACAGAGAATAATCTGATCTGCTGCATGTGCCACAATTCAGACTCCATTTTCAGGTATATTTCTTGATTGCACCCTATTTGGCCCTACATTGTCTTTGTCATGTCTAGAAGTAACGACCACGGTGTGCTTGGATCGATGTTTCAGCTCTAAGAGGAGTGCCACAGCTAGAGCATCTGAGGATTTCATGCCTAATGAGCCAACTTTTCAGACATTACACATTGCATCAGTCTCTTTCAACAGCCTTCTACTTGGAGAGATTGTAGTTCCTGATTGGGATATGTTTCATGTGAGCATTTCTTGCATCATTTTAGGCTAACACATTTCAACAAATCAATCTTGTTAAGATGTAAAATTTGTCTAAATATGATGGATGCAGAGCAACCATAGCACAGCTGAGTTCCACGGTGCAGCAAGGGCGATAGGGGGCTGCCCGGTGTATGTTAGGTAAGAACCTCGTCTCACGTGATCAATAAACTCATGAAAACCATTAGAAACTCGATGTTTTTAAAGTCACTGATTTTATCGAATGATGCAGTGATAAGCCGGGAAAGCACAATTTCAAGATCCTGAGGAAGCTCGTTCTGCCTGATGGATCCGTGCTTCGGGCTAGATATGCAGGCAGGCCTACCCGGGACTGCCTGTTTGTGGACCCTGTCATGGATGGGAAGAGGTAATAAATTTTTTTTTGTGTTTTTGTAACTTAGATGAACAATACTAATGATATTCCCAAACTCATCACAGCCTTCTCAAGATATGGAACTTGAACAAGGTGACTGGAGTTGTAGGTGCTTTCAACTGCCAAGGAGCCGGGTCTTGGCCTATGAAAGCGTCTGAATCGGTCGAGACATCTGCCCCCACGGCCACTTCTATCTCCGGCCGTGTGAGTCCAAGCGATGTAGAGTTTCTTGAAGAAATTGCTGGGGAAAACTGGATAGGAGACTCAGTTGTGTATGCATTTAACTCAGGAACAATTTCTAGAGTGGCAAAGGGTGAAACTATTGAAGTGTCATTAGGCCTATTACAATGTGAAATCTTCACCACCTCACCAATAAAGGTCAGTAATAAAATAAGCTTGTTTAGGCTCACCTAAGTTAAATTTTGTACATTCAAAAGCACTAACACAGACATTATATTGTATACAGACACTCAAAGGTAGCATTGAGTTTGCTCCCATTGGCTTGATCAACATGTACAACTCCGGTGGAGCAATCGAAGAATGTGCGGTCGTTGGTGACCGAGAAAGAATAATGATCAAAGCAAGAGGATGTGGAGTATTTGGAGGGTATTGCAGCATCAAACCAAGTTCTTGCAAGGTTAACAAGAATGAGGAGGAGTTCACATACAACTCTGAGAATGGACTATTCACGGTCTATCTTCATAGTGATGGCAGTTTCAAGGAGATTGAAATTGTATTTTAACACCATCATATGTGATCCAATTTGTTACGAATTTAGTGACATTTTTATACAAGTATCAACAAGGCTTCTTTTTTCTTTTCTAAATAACAAATTAGAAACAATGTTTCGAAGTGCCAATGAGTTACTACCAAGCAATTAAGATAACCTAGAAAGTCTCAAACTTTCTTGTGTACTCAACAAGGATATGGGTCCAATAAAATATGACCCAAACTTATTCATTTCTGACATTTATTTCGTCAACGTAAACATTTCGTCTGATACTACTTTTATTTTAGTAGTAACTCAGAAATTTTTTATTGGGCCATCAAATTTACAAATTCCATGAAAATGCAAAATAAATAAGGCACAAAACTAAGGATTATTATTTCTAGAAAAGAATATTTTGGGCCTCTCTTTATTTCGTTTACTGCTGTGACGACACAGGTGAATCCAAATTCTAACTAATTAAACATAGCCTCAAATAGATTCTTTTACTAAAAATAAAATCGAAGGCATACTTAATCAAATCTACTCAAGTTGTAATAATCTACTCAGTTAAGTTAGTTAAAATTGTTTTATTTTCATCTGTTTGATTGTAATAAAAGAAAGAAGCAAGAAGATAATTAAATATCTACATTATATAAATAGAAAGAATGGCACCTTATCCTCGTATTGAAAGCAATACTTGTGCAACCATTTTCACCACAAACCCTTCTAAACCCCTTCCCTTCACCACTCTATCCCTAGAAATTCTGCAAATACAATGGCTTTTGCAGCTACTACAGCGTTGATATCAAGCCCTACGCCCTTCACTCCATCCAAAATCTCATGCTGTCGCCCCTGTCTCTCAATTCCGTACAAACCCGCGAATTCCCAGCTATGCTCCAAGCCCTTATCCTCGCTTTCACTCACTTCTTTATTCTGTCTCACAAGGAAGGAGAAAAGCTTTTTGTCAGCTCTAGGTGAGGATGTTCCGGCAGTTCTTGAAGAAATTGATGGGAAGTTGGACTGGGATGAGGCTGCCGATGATGAAAGTGTGGCCGAAGGAGAAGGGGGCGAGGGGGTTTTCTTCGTCCAGCCGCCGGAGGGGGCGAAAGTGTATGTAGGGAATTTGCCTTTTGATGTTGATGGTGAGAGATTGGGTGAGCTCTTTGAGCAGGCTGGAGTTGTTGAGGTTTCTGAGGTATAATTGGTTTTATTTTTTTTTATCTGCGAGTTTGATGGAATCGACTGTAATGAATAAAGGTTGAATCTTGATTGGTCGAGTTTGTTGTTTTTTCTATATGAAGATTTTTTTTATTCCATAATTTTGTTGGGTGTGGATTGTGATGCAGAATGGATGAATTTGATACATGGGATGTGTTTTTTATGTGAAATAGGATGAGTTTGTTATGTTTAGATTTCGTTGATTGTTTGTTGTGATGCAGAAATGGATTAATTTCAAGCGTTTATTATGTGAAATGGCGGGATGAGTTTACTCTGTTTGATATGCTTGGATGATTTTGTTTAATGTTTGAGTGGGGAAATTGGATTTGTTTTAGCATGGGATGTGATTGAGATGATAAATTTGATGAGTTTTCTATGTATAACGATGAGGTGAGTAAGTTTGTTGTGTTAATTTTGTAGTTTCTTTGTGCAGGTTATCTGCGATAGGATATCTGGTAACAGCCGCGGGTTTGGTTTCGTGACAATGAGCACTGTGGAAGAGGCCGAAAAGGCCGTGGAGTTGTTCAGCCGTTATGTAAGTTTCATAGACTGCATTACATTACGCCGGTGGCATAGATTTTGTGAATCAGTATCTCTGTTTCTTTATACCAGTTTCTTGATTAATTGGTCGTTTCAAAGTTTCTAGACTTGCAATTAGCGATCAATATCATTCACGCGTCTACTACGTGTATCTTTAAACGTGCAACTCATGTAAATATCCTTGATGGTTTTCCGGTAGGGTTTACCTTTCGTTCTTTCCCCCTTCTTGAACAGGATTTGGACGGCCGATTCTTGACTGTCAACATTGCTGCTCCCAAAGGATCACGGCCAGAGCGTGCTCCTAGAGAGGCCGGTCATAGAATATATGTTGGCAACCTTCCATGGAGTGTGGATAGCGGCCGCCTTGAGGAGATTTTCAGTGAGCACGGTGCGGTTGTTAGTGCCCAGGTAGTGTCCGACAGGGAAACTGGAAGGTCGCGTGGTTTTGGCTTTGTAGAGATGTCAACCGAGTCTGAGATGAACGATGCCATTTCCAGCCTTGATGGAGAGGTAAATCCCTTTGCTCCCTCCCAATTAATATAGTCTGTCTGTGTATCCAAATTGGAAATAATGTATTTATTGGTGCAGACTTTGGATGGGAGACCGATCAGAGTGAATGCTGCCTTAGAAAGACAAACCCGCGGCCGATTTTGATTGCTAAGCAACTACTAGTTATTATTGTATTATTACATGTCTTGTTTTGTGATGGGATTTTGAGTTCATTATATTCGTCTAATAGGTTCCAACTTCCAATCTTGAATATTAACAATAGAGTCCCCCATCTATGATAATATTGTCATGCATTGTTCAACACATTTATTGGACTAAATTTCAATGACTCAATGCTCATATACCAAATCAAATCTACGATGAAATAAACACTTTACTATTAAAAAATCGGAAGCTAGTCCTCTTAATTCATAGAATATACAAGACATCAACATTACGCGGAGTCTCTAGAAAATAACGATGCGTTACTTACAGTGCAACATAACTCTTATACCTAATATTGTGGACCTCGGATCTGAGCTTCTCGGCTTGTCAATGGAACGTAACGCACAGAGGTTTCGCTCCGGACACTTAGGCTGCCATCCTCATTCTTGTCCACGACTTGCAGATCCTGGAAGACATTCCCCACGGGGATCACCAATCTGCCACCTGGCTTCAGTTGCTCGATGAGCGCTGGAGGGATTTCCAATGCAGCTGCTCCAACGTGAATAGCATCATAGGGCGCATGCTCCGGCCAGCCCTGCCTTCCATCTGTTATTACGCAGTGGCGCGAGTGATTATTGTAGATGAATGTGGTGATGATTTGAAAATGTACAAAGAAACGAAGAAATACCTGCAGCATGGATTGAGAGGGACCCTTCTTTGAGTAGGGGAGCTGCAGCACTCTTTTGGATACTTTTGATAGAAGACTCGACTAGCTCTGGAATATGTTCGACTCCAACTGCATGCCCTTCTGGTCCAACCATGACGGCAAGGCAAGCGGTCAAATACCCAGTCCCTACAATATGAGGCTCGACGAATTTGTAAATTTCGAAATAAATAAGTAAAAGCTTACATCAAAGATACAAGCTTCTCACCAACATTGAGTTACCATAACTAAAAAAGTGGCCAAAATGACCTCTACTGTAGTATAAGAAACCTCATATAATTTAAGCAAATGCAACAATATATATTTACCCGAACCAACATCCAGTGCGCACATGCCAGGCTTCAAATGGTTCTCCAACAACTCAAGGCACATTGCATGCATATGAGGAGCAGAAATCGTAGCATTGTGGCCTATTGGCAAAGGACTATCAAGATAGGGTTGTGCACCCGGCGGCACAAACAAAGCCCTGTCAATTGTTTCCATTACTTCTGCTACTTTCTTCGATCTTATCACTCCTGAGCTCTGCAAATCAGACACCATATCTTGGTTCCTACCAATACCACTTCCAGCCCAGAACCGCTGTTGGGAAACATAAAACAGTATGGATGTAAGACTTAACACACAGATCTGTCTCATAACCTGTCACAAAATCATGAAAAGAGAAAGAACAAAAAGAGCAATATCAATGTATCAAATAAAGTAAATTTGATTTTCTAGTAAATCTACATTGTTCTGCAGCTACTTTCTTATCGGGAAGGTTTACGCATAAACATCTCAAACGTGTCGGCTTATTGCAGAACAGGCATCTTTACCTACCAAGTACCAAGTACCAACAGCAACACAAAGCACTTCTTTTAAATGCATTTATATCATCTAAATCTTCGCGGATTGAACAGATTATCTCTTAGTCTGGGGTAAACTAGCAGCACAATCTAAATCAACACAGTGAAAATCATAAGTTCATAGCCTTTAATAAATGCCTTATTTCATAGCTTCTACGAGCCCGAACAATAATCAAACAACATGATCCCTATCATATTCAGCTACTCCAGCACAACTAGAGTGCTGGAGTGCCAACGAAGTTTCATTCTTCAACTAAACATGCTCCAAATCGAACGCTAAAGAGCTTCAAATTGTATTTTATCCAAAACAATCACATGTTTTAGCATCATATTGTATTCATACAGAACTTAGACATCTTCACAACCATAGAAACCTCAATACACACATTTATCAGATGCCTGATACAATCATTTCAAGATAACGACTTACAAGTCAATCCACAGCCCATTTATAACTAATTCTGCCACTTCGTTACATAACTCGATAAAAAAACACAATTCTCAAATTTCATCCATCAGAATCCAATAGGAACACGCAGAGAGAATGAAGAGAGTGCGTGTTGGTTGGCGTACCTCCATGCGGGAAAAGAGAGCGTTTCCCGTGAGGAGATACGGGTAGGCGCGGCAGCGGCGGTAGGAGAAGGCGGTGATGGCGGCGGCCAGCTTCGGCGGGGGGCGGTGGCGGAAGCGGATCAGAGTGAGATGTAAATAGGATGAGTGAAGAGGAATACGATGTCCCAAGCGGGTGGCGATTGCAGAAAGTGAAGAATAATTGGAGGAGGAATGCATTTTTTTAATATAATCCTCGAAATTTCTGCATTTTTCTGTACCTCTGCTCTCTTCCCCCTTGTCGACACCTCCATCACCATTCTCCCTATCCAACCACTTTGGACTGGGCTTTTTAATACTTTTAAGCCTATTTGAGGTCCGGCCCATATATTTGTTGTAGACTAATTTGCTTGGGCCTAGTTTCAATTACACTACGATTTCATATGGGTACACCGGTTGAGGCCTTCGCGATTGTAGATGACCGTAGAATTGGAGTAGAGTTGTCAATTGGGTCAGACAGACCCAGCCCAACACAGCTCATGCCCTATGGGCCGACCAGGAAGATTCTATCGCGAAATGGAGCAGGCCTAAGGCGACTCATTGGTTGAAATAGGCTCAAATTGGGCCATTTTCAAACTTAGACCCAGCCCACTTTTAACGCTAGGCTGAGCCCCAAGTTGCATGGCCTATGGTAGGTCTGGGCTTGGCTGGCCAGACCCATTAATTTGAATACGACTTTTCTCGAATCAATTTGTTATTCCAGTACTTTTGTATTTAAAGTTAACTTTCATTTTTGTTATATTTAAGTTTAATCTTTAATTGATAATTTGGTTCATCGTCTCCACTTAGAGACTAAGACTATCTAATACTACCTCCGTCCCACTAAAGATAACTCTTTTTTTTTTTCCAACCAAGATAACTCATTACTAAATTTGAAAATCTTTTTATCTCTACTTTATTCTCTCTTACTTTACTTTCTCTACTTAATACCCAAAATAAAGTTGCATAAAATTCCGTGCCGCCCAAGGAAGGGGTCATCTTCCTTTGGAGGGAGTATAATCTTTAATTAATTTCTCAATTTGTGTTTAATAAATCATTATTACGGTTTACTATTTCATACTTATGATGTGTATATATGGTTTTTAGTAGTATGTTTTTTATGTTATTACCATTGATGATAAATTTTAAATTTATGCATCGGCAATTCGTCCTCCTCGTCCAATTCGGATTCGGGTTTGGGGCTAAGGTTTTGGAGATATCACGCCAGAGATCGAGGAAGTAATCGCCAATCAAATCTTTCTTCGGAATTTCGATCTGCAAAGTAGCTTCATCGCTCGGAATTGGGTAAACAAGATCGCATTTATTATAAATGGGTCACTCACCCCTTAAAAAGGGGTTATAAGGGGGAGGATTATCTACACTTATATAGAGATGCTAGGATCATCACCAAGTCGATGTGAGACAAGATTTAAGAGTTTTAACATCATTGAATGACCAAATTTGGGGATTTACTTAACTGGACATTGTCGTTTTATTTTATTCAATAAATTGTACTCCCTTCGTCCCATCACAAGTGATGAATTTCTTTTGGGCATGAGATTTAAGAAAATTATATATATTCAGTTAAAGTGGAAAGACTAAAGTATGAGAGGGGAAAAAGTAAGCGAGATAAAGAGGGAATAAAGTAAGGAGGGGAGAAAGTAAAAGAGAAGGATTAAAGTAACATAGAGTTAAAGTTTTGTCTTTTGTTGAAAAAGGAAATTAATCACTTGTGGTGGGACAACCTAAAATGGAAAGTTGATCACTTGTGATGGGACAAATAAAAAATATCTCATTTTCATGTATGGAAAGTTTTTCCAAACTCATTGCCCATATACAATCAATTTATTTCCAATTTATTTTTTTTATAAATTACTAGTATTATTTTATACTATAACTGTGTTATCATTATAACAATTATACTACTCCCTCCGTCCCGCACTACTCGCACTTATTTCCTTTTTGGGCGTCACAAGTTACTTGCACTCTTTCCATTTTTAGTAAAAAATTTCACCTACAGCCATCATTTTTTACTTTCCTATACACTCATTTCTTAATCTCCGAGCCGAAAAGGAAATGAGCGAGTAGCCCGGGACGGAGGGAGTATTATTTACAAAATAAAAAAGATTAAGTAGTTCAATTACATTATTATGTAAAATAGTGGAAATAAATTCTAAGTTTTAATTAAACAAAAATTGGAACCAGGTATTATTGAACAAACTTCCTAAAATCGAACTTAATTGGAACAAAGTATTGTTGAATAAACTTCTTATGATCGAACTTAATTGGAAGTTGTCGTTTTATTTTTTTCAATAAATTGTACAAAGTCTCCTCTCCGTGGTCCCCGCATTCCTCGCCTCCCAAACAATACACGTTTTATATGTATAGTTTTAGTTTATTTATATCCAACTTTGATTCCCACTATTCTAGACTTTTTCTTCGTTACAACTCTATAATATCCACGAAGAATCCCATCGCAAGCCATTGTACTTTTTTAAATAAATAAATTACTAAGTAGTAGTAGTATTGAATATGCATTTTAAGCACTCATCTCACGCGGGTTGGCAATTGAAACATAAAAATAAATATAATAATATCTCGCATCGGTGTACACAAAGAGCTTAATTCACTATATAAGTCACATGGGCCGCTCCTCCTATCACCAATTGATTTTAGGATGGAACCCATGAATTTCTATCATGGTATCAGAGCGGGTCGCCGACTGTGGGTCATATTTAACTGACCCAGCAGTATGTCTGGACTAAAATCGAAAAAAAATGACTGACCTAATATCCCACATCGGTGTACACAAAGAGCTTAATCCACTATATGAGTCTCATGGGTCTCTCCTCTGTTGGCAATTGAAACATAATATCCCACATCGGTGTACACAAAGAGCTTAATCCATTATATAAGTCTCATGGGCCTCTCCTCCTATCACCAATTGGTTTTAGATGTACACAAAGAGTTTAATCCACTATATAAGTCTCATGGGCCTCTCCTCCTATCACCAATTGGCACTATATAAGTCTCATGGGGTTTTAGGTGTACACATCCTCCTATCACCAATTGGTTTTAGGTGTACACAAAGAGCTTAATACACTGATTTTAGGTGTACACAAAGAGCTTAATACACTCTATAAGTCTCATGGGTCTCTCCTCCTATCATCTCATGGGGTTTTAGGTGTACACATCCTCCTATCACCAATTGGTTTTAGGTGTACACAAAGAGCTTAATACACTGGTTTTAGGTGTACACAAAGAGCTTAATACACTCTATAAGTCTCATGGGTCTCTCCTCCTATCATCTCATGGGGTATCATCTCATGGGGTCCAATTGGCACTATATAAATCTCATGGGGTTTTAGGTGTACACATCCTCTTATCACTAATTGGTTTTAAGTGTACACAAAGAGCTTAATCCACTCTATAAGTCTCATGGGTCTCTCCTCCTATCACCAATTGCACTATATAAGTCTCATGGGGTTTTAGGTGTACACAAAGAGCTTAATCCGCTATATGATTTTAGGATGGAACCCATGAATTTCCATGTGAACTTAATATATAATATATAATTTAATGATTGTTATTTTAAAGCATGCATACCACGCTATTCAACTTACTTGCCTTTTTTTTATTTAAAAAAAACATTTCGTTTTGCATAGGTGTTGGAGTGTTTCAAGAACGAGAAGGGTGAGTTCAAGGCGAACCTTGTGGACAGACACCAGAGGATTGTTGCAGCTCTATGAAGCCTCTTTCCTGTTGACAGAAGGTGAAAGCACACTCGAGTCAGCTAGAGAATTCGCTGCCAAATATTTGCAGGAAAAAGTCGATGGTGAAATTGATGAGAGCCTCTCGACATGGATACAATATTCTTTGGACTTCCCAATTCACTGGAGGATCCAAAGGGCAAACGCGGGCATGTGGATTGACGCGTATAAGAAGAGACCTGACATGAATCCAATAGTGTTGGAGCTTGCCATGTTGGACCTAAATGTTGTCGAAGCACAATTCCAAGATGAACTCAAACAAGACTTAAGAGCATCCACAACGGTGGCGTCCGTCGCCACGGCGGTCCGCGCCGCTGGCACGGACGCCACCCGCCGCCGCTGCGCTCGCGCCGCTGGCAAGGCGCTGCTCGATGCATCGAGCAGCGCCGTGCCAGCGAGCAGCTGACGTGGCGCGCCCTCATTCGTCAACGGCATAGCCGTTGTGTTTAAAAAAAAAATTTTTTAAATCGGTTTTTAATTAAAAAAACCGATAAAAAATTTTTAAAAAAAATCACTTCCCAAAAAAATTATATCCGTTTATAACCGTTTTTTCTCACTTTTTAATTTTTTTTACCCCAAAAATACACACTTTCATCTATAAATACCCTCAATTTCACTCCCAAAAATTCACATCAAACTACACAATTCTCATCATCATTCTCTCATCTCCATTCTCATCTTCAATCTACCATATCCATTTTCATCTTCATTCTCTCACACCCTACAACACCACTATGTCCGGTCACGACGATAACCCAAGCGGCTCCCACGGTTGGAACCCCGAATGGTTCGGTTCACAACCGTTTCCTAGTCCGGAAACGGACTATTCGGCCCCTCCTCTCACCCAAGATTCGGGCGTTCCGGGTGGCTACCTTCCATACCCGGTCGACGACCAAGGTGGCTCCGATGGGCGATATGGGTGGACACCGGAGCCTAGGCCTCCCGTCCCTTCCCAAACTCCGACTCCTCCATCTCGCGCCGGTGTCCGCACACCGTACTCACCGGCGGAGATGGATAGATTGTTCAAGGCGTACTTGGAAATATCCGAATATGCGGTGGTTGGCACGAACCAATCCGGCGATCACTTTTGGTGGCGCGTCTCTCGGCGGTACAATGCAAACCGGCCGCCGGGAACGATCGAGCGCAACGAGAGTATGGTGCGCAACTGCATCGGCCGAGCTAACGACGAAATTGGCAAGTTCAATGGCTATTTCCTCCAGGAGTCGCGGAATGCCGGGAGTGGCCGGAGCGAGGTCGACATCATCACTGCCGCGCTGAGCACCTACCAATCCATGAACGGTAAGTCGTTCAAGTACCTAAATGTTTGGCAGGAAACGAGGACGCACCCGAAGTATCTGGGAGGCGTAACATCCTCCTCTAGCGGCTCCTCCAAACGGTCACGGTCGGCATCCCTATCTGACGCCGCTGAAGAAGTGGCTAGCCAACTCGCCGAAGCTAACTTGGGTAGCCCCGACGCCAGACCAAGCGTTTCCCGACGCCTACCGCAAAGAAGGAAGAAGGCGGCGGCCGAACGCCGTCGCGCCGCGACTTCATCTGCCCCCGCTCCCGAACCCGCACCCTATGTTCCACCTCCACCCCCGAACAACTCGTTGTGGGCCCTTTTGGCCCAACTCAATATGGCTGATAGGTCATCTATGACCCCCACGCAACTTCAAACGCACGAGACCATGATATTGGGTCTCCAAAAACAATTGGGGTTGGTGCCGCCGGATGCGTAGTCTTCCTCGGGTAATATTAGCCAATAATTGTGTAATTTTTAATTTTTAGGATTTTAATTATGTAATTTTTAATTTTTAGTATTTTAATTATGTAATTTTTAATTTTTAGTATTTTAATTATGTAATTTTTAATTTTTAGGATTTTAATTATGTCTTTTTTATTTTATTTGTAATTTGTAATAATTATTATGGTTTTTTAATGAATTTTAGTATTATGGAAATGTTTTTGTGTAATTGAATTTTAAATTAATTGTGCTCGTCCTCGCGGAAGAGCACAGCTGTGGGTGTTGTGCTCTTGCCAGAGAGCAGGCAGAAAAAGTGGGGTCGGGCCCACAACCGTGCCGCTGGCAAGTGCACGGTTGTGGATGCTCTAAGGTAAACTATATTGATTTTGCAATTCAATAATTATACTTATCTTGAGCTAATTCCAAATTTGATACAAATATAGGTGGTGGAGGAATACAAGCATGGTTGAAAAGCTTCCATTCGCGAGGGACAGGCTCATGGAATGCTACTTTTGGAAGACTGGGATCGTGCAGCCGCGTCAACATGCGGATGCAAGGGTCACAGTCGGTAAAGTCAATGCTCTTATTGTTAGAAAAGGAAATATTGCGATTAGAATCAATTACTCCAATTAGATGATTGACATAATATTTTGTAATTAAGGATCTTACCATGTACATTGCTTCCTACACCCTATTTAAAGGGTCCTCTATACAATGGAAAAAATCATCTCATTCAATACAATCAATAGTGTTCTATAATGTTCTCTCCTCCCCAATATGTCGATAGAACACTATTGATTGTATTAAATGAGATGATTTTTCCATTGTATAGAGGACCCTTTAAATAGGGTGTAGGAAGAAATGTACATGGTAAGATCCTTAATTACAAAATATTCTGTCAATCATCTAATTGGAGTAATATCTATCATCTAATTGGAGTAATTGATTCTAATCACAATCTTTCTTTTTCTAACACTTATAACAACCATAGATGATGTTTATGATGTCTATGGCACCTTAGAAGAACTCGAGCAGTTCACAGAGGCCATTCGAAGGTTCGTATATTGTACCTAGTAAATATTAGAATTACTTTTTCTTTCTGTCTCTCACAAAATCAATGACACGGTATATGTTGCAAAATCACAGATGGGATATTAGTGCAATCAACCAACTTCCTAGCTATATGCAACTGTGCTTTCTTGCACTCGACAACTTTGTCAACGACACTGCCTACGACATTCTCAAGGAGCAAGGCTTCAACGCCATCCCTTATTTGCGCAAATCGGTAATTTTACCCTTAATTTTTTCAATTTACTTTAGGTTTGAGGTTGTGGTAGAAGTCTATATACAAGGTCTCATACTAAAACCAATTACTCCCTCCGTCCCAACTAAGTTGAGTCGTATTCCTTTTTGGGATGTCTCAACTAAGTTGAGTCATTTCTTTTTTTAACAAAAAACAAAATATCCAATCACTCTTACTTTATTCCACCATCTACTTTACTCTCTCTTTATCTTTCATACTATATTCCTCTCTCCTATTTTTCAACACAATTTCTTAATCTTCGTGTCCAAAAGTTATGTCTCAACTTAGTTGGGACGGAGGGAGTACTAATTAAAGAAGTGACACGTGAGACTTAATTAATACTATATCAGTTGCAGTTGTCTCTATACTGACGTGTGATATTAATACTATTATTATTGTTTCATTTGCTAATGGCTCTAATACACATTTTTTTCAACCAGTGGAGGGATTTGGTAGAGGCATATCTGATAGAGGCAAAATGGTACCACAGTGGACACAAACCAAATTTAGAAGAATATCTCAACACCTCATGGATCTCCATCGGGGCCGCGGTCATACTGACGCACGCATTCTTCCGAGCAACGCCTACTCTCACGAAAGAGGCTTGCGACAGTTTGTACGGATACCACGAACATAGTCCGTTGGTGGTCGTCCATCATTCTGCAGCTTGCAGACGACCTAGGGACCTCGGTGGACGAGGTGAACAGAGGGGACGTGCCGAAGTCAATCCAGTGCTACATGAACGACAACAATGCCTCGGAAGAGGAGGCGCGGGAGCACGTGGAAGAAGATGAATGAGGACAGAGTGGCGAAGGATTCTCTGTTTTGCAAGGATTTTGTGGGATGTGCGGTGGATTTGGGGAGAATGGCGCAGTATATGTATCACTATGGGGATGGGCATGGCACACAACATCCCATCATACATCAACAGATGACAGACTGTTTGTTCAACCATTTTCTCTGATATCTCCATAGAAACCTAAGTGAAGTTCATGTTTGAACCAATTCAGAAAGTTATACTCCTCAGTTGTAATTTTTGTACGAGTTTATTCGTAATTAAGTTTGATTATCTTTTAGAGTAGTAGGCTAGTAGTAGGGAAAATCGGGTTTATGGGGGAGTTTACACTAAATATTACGTAAATGTACCCATTTTGTTATCTATTCCACAAATGGGAAAAACGCCAACCACATTGGCGTTTTTATTAGTAAATACGCCAACGTCATTGGCGTGTTTTAAGGTAAATACGCCAACGATGATGGCGTTTTATACTTGTGCCGTATTTTGGGTGTATGCTCTCGGATTGTAATTACGATTAAACACGCCAACTTGGTTGGCGTGTATAAATAAAAAAACGCATTTGTAAATGGCGTGTTTTCTTTGTTGAAACGCCGAACATATTGACGTTTTGTAAAAGACGCCAACCGGAGTGGCGTATTTACTTAATCATGAAAAACGCCATTCTGAGTGGCGTGTTTAATCAGACTGATATACCAGGCGTTCCTCCCCCAAATCGCGAAAACCTCACAACACACAGCCTTCGCGATTTCTCCAGCTGCGCGCCTTCTCTCCGTGATTTCGGCCTACATTCATCAATCGGTGCTATTCTCCCCCAAATTCATCTATTTTATTCGGTTAGTATGCTTACCTTTTACATAATTATAGTAATTGGTGGATAGCTAGGGTTTGTAATGGGTTGTGAATTGAGTAGAAATATTATGCATTTTGGATTGGTTGAATGATATTATTGTTGATTATTATGTTGGATTGTGTTGGGTTTAAGTTAATTTGTGTATAAATTTGATTATAAGCCTAAACCCTAGGGTTTTTATAGCTAAAAAATTGGGCAAATTGTTTTGATTTATGTGGGTTTTGGTTGATTAGTTTAGATTGTTAAATTTGTTTAGGTTAGGCAAAATTGAAATTGGTAGGTTGGGCGAATTGTTAATTGAAATTGTTAATTTTGTGTAGGTGAATTGGTTTATGATTTTGAATGTGCAATGTTGTGTAACTTGCTTATTTGATGTTGGTGTTCAATTTTGTGATATTGGATTAAATTGTATCTAATTATTGAAATGGTTTATGGTTGGTTATTGTTGAATTTGGTTTATGAAATTGGATTAAATGTTATGGTTGGTTATTGTTGAATTTGAATTATGTAGGTAAATTATGGCATCATCTTCAACCTCTCGTCGTCGGCTTGCATGTGGTCCTGCGGATCCATCTGTATTATATTTTCAGAGACAACACGTCTCTAACAACATATGGGCAGGAGTTCCATCCGAAGATGTACGCTGCCGACGATTTGAAGGAAAAATTTGGGATGTTCCCATCCAGCAACATGTCTTGACAATAGTGGACCAGATGGGGTTTGGGGGTATGTTAAGGTATGGTAAACCAAAAGAAATTGACCACCATCTTATCACAGCTCTGATTGAACGTTGGAGGCCAGAGACTCACACGTTTCACTTTCCAGTCGGTGAAGCGATTGTGACACTGGAAGACGTGGAGGTCTTATGGGGCCTGAAAGTTGATGGAGAGGCTCTGACAACTTACATCCCCCCGACGGACGCGGGATATTGGACGGACAGGTGTATGGATTTTCTAGGATTCATACCGGAAGCATCCGAGTTGAAGGAAATGGCTTTTAAGCAGACGAGCGTATCGCGCCAATTGAGGATTGAGCTGTCTAATGACCACGAACACTACATATATGCTCAGCGGGCTCGTATCTATTGTCTGCTATTACTTGGTGGTCTGATGATCCCCAACGCCACCGGAAATAAAATTCCGTTCTTCTACCTACACTTTTTCATGGATATAGAACGGTGTTCTACATATAGCTGGGGTGGGGCGACGCTTGCTTGCTTGTACCACAATTTGTGTGAAGCGGCCGTTGGTCAGAGGACGGATGTAGGGGGAGCCTTAACTCTATTACAACTTTGGGCTTGGGAGAGAATCCCAAATATTAGACCGAGGATGCTAGATCCCGTGCATACAGACTATCTACCATGTGCAAGCGCGTAAGTTGTTCATTAATTGCGTTTTTAAACTTAATGTTCATCAATTTTCGTGTTCTTCGCTCATAATTTAAATTTTTTAGATGGAATGGCCCGGCGTCATATGTAAAAGCACCCGGACATTGTGTTGAAAATTTCCGAGATCAGTTCTCCATGATGCATCCTAATCAGGTACTTCATATATTTATAAAATGTTTTTGGTTTTTTGTTTTTTGTTTTTATGGAAATTATTTTGAAAAATTTGTATCACATGTAGTTTATTTGGAGGCCTTATCTCCACCGGGAGTTGCCGGAAAGTTGTGATGCCGGTCGTCCTATATGGATGTCGATCACAACGCTTATTTGTTGGAATCTGGCTGAGCCACACCTGCCACACCGAGTGTTGCGCCAATTCGGGATTGTCCAACCGTATATCCCGGATCTCCCCCGGTTCCACGGTTCTGATTTTTTGAAACAGGATCGCCGTGGAAAAGCTGGTCGGAATTGGGTTCAATGGCACGCCAATTATATACAGGAGTGGGACAACAGACACTTTACGATATGGACTGATCTGGAGGACAGTACTGAGCCTGTTGCAACGGAAGAATATATGAATTGGTTTCGCCAGATCACTGTGGTGTATTTAACCAAACCCGGCGTGCATGCTGAAGAGGGATTCCACGAAACCGCATCTTCTCATAACTTTACGGTACATTATTTATACTTAACTAAACCCTGATTACTTATTCAAATTCATATTATGATATGTACTTAACTTTGAAAAATTGTAGGTGGAGACGCTTCACAAAATACGTCACTATCTAAGTGGCCGAGCTGCGACAGGACATTTCTGTCCGGATATGGAAACCATTTCGAGGATGGTTGAAGAAGGACTGCAGATATCCGGGGAGCCTCAGCTGATGGACTACCCTCCTTCGCAGCGCTCTGCAATGGACGTGGACGTACCCATAAGGCAAAAGGCAAAACGACGAACCAAGCAGAAAACCGTCCGCGGAGAGTCGTCATCTCAGTTCGTACACGACTCCGATGACGATTTTGAGGACCCACCTCCACCGAGCTCTGCACTTCGAGGCCGTCATTCTATTAGCCATACCGGTGGCACCGGAGAAGATATTGGCCTCAGTGATGTCCCCGCTCCTCCACCGCGGTCGTCTGTGCAAGAGGATCTTGAGAACGCTGTTGTTCAAGATACTCCTCCCTCAAGGATCCCTAGATCTACATCTACTATTGGGAAGGGGATACGGCGTCTGTTTATGCGGAAACGTCGTGACGATTGAACTAATTTGAACTCTTGATATTACTGTAATTTGATATTGATGTTTTTTCATTTGATTTGAACTCATTGATTTTAAGTCTTTATGATTAAGTATTTGGATGTCTGAATTATTATTTCCTAGTAGAAATGAAAATGAAAACAGGCAAATAAAGAGATATTGGCATTTTTGTGAATGTAAGTCTTTGTGAAAAACGCCAATGCTATTGGCGTTTTTAAGTTAGTTTATATTTTGCCCGTTTTTTCTACAACGAATGCGGACATTCTGAACAAACACGCCATTCCCGTTGGCGTTTTTAATAAGACGCCATTCCCGTTGGCGTGTTATTTAAAAACGCCAACGCTATTGGCGTTTTTAAGTTAGTTTATATTTTGCCCGTTTTTTCTACGACGAATGCGGACATTCTGAACAAACACGCCATTCCCGTTGGCGTGTTATTTAAAAACGCCAACGCCATTGGCGTTTTTAAGTTAGTTTTTTCGTTGCTCGTTTTTTCTACGCCGAAAGCGGACATTCTGAACAAACACGCCAGTCCCGTTGGCGTGTTTCAGCAATAACACGCCATTCACGTTGGCGTTTTAAAGTGAAAAGACGCCAATTAAGTAGGCGTCTCTTTAAACACGCCACTCACATCGGCGTGTCCTATAAAAAAACGCTCCCACAGTTAAGAGTTTTTAATCATTTCATCATTATTCAATATATAAGTACATACAAATATTACCCTATACATTAGTCCAAATCTTGCTAAATACAGAAATCCAATATTACACAATGCATACGTTCAATTGTCTCGCCTTTTCCGCGTAAAAAAGCTACGGATCCCCTTCCCGATTCTGGCGGTTGAGAGTCTAGACGGAGGAGTCTCTCGCACAACGACATTCTCTAAATCAACCCCAAAATATTCGTCTCGCACAGAAGACCGAGGTGGAGAATGTGGGACATCACTGAGACCGATGTGTTCGCCTGTACCACCAGTGTGGCTGACAGAGTGACGACCTCGAACTGCAGATCTTGGTGGAGGTGGAGGCATAAAATCGTGATCGACATCATCAGTGTGACTGACAGAATGACGACCTCGAACTGCATATCTTGGTGGAGGTGGAGGCAAAGAATCGTCAGCGGCATCATCTATCAACTGAGTATCCATCCTTGGTGGAGGTGGATGCAAAAAATCGTCAGCGGCATCATCTACCAACTGAGTATCCATCCTTGAATGAGCATTCGGGCAGTTGCGCCTGTCGTGACCTGGTTGACGGCAATGTTTACATCGGCGTCGGGCTCGTGGCTGGTCAGCTTCACGGACATCCATCTGATTAGGAATCCTAGTAGTACGGTATCGACCGCGACTTTTAGGCATTAACTGAGCTCGTGAACATTGCAAAGTCCATTCAGGCACGGCCCAATAATCTTGGTGTCTGGGTGGATTGAACACCGTAGAATATTGGTGTACCCAAACACTTGTGCGGTATACGGGATCAACAAGCGACAGCATGTTGTCGTTTCTAAAACGCGCAACTGCCGCTGCATGTGAACATGGAAGTCTCCACATCTGCCACTTTTGACATTTGCAGTGCGAGTCCAAGTACTTTACCTTCCACTTATTAGCGCCCTTTCCACCAATTCGACGCTTTGTTCGAACCACATAATGCCCTGCAATTGTGTTGGGTGCTCTCACATTATGCAATTGACCTTTTGCATCATTTTTGCACACCTTTTCATGCGCCCACGGGGTAAGTGGTGTGGCACACTGTGTTGATGCAATTGACCGGTCATTGAACCATTCTATTGTCCTCCAGAATATCATATCAATGCAAGCTTTAATTGGGAGTTGTCTTGCGCCTCTCAACACATTGTTGTAAGATTCCACCATATTAGTGGAAACCTCACCCCATCTTTTGTGTTTGTCATACGCCAGATTCCATTTTTCTAACTCCACGGCATCAAGGTACTGCAAAGCCTCGTTGTTGACGTTTCGAAGTAAACGACGTCTGATCTTAAACTTGCGCTTCTTGGTAGCAATACCAATTTTCCAAACAAGTCTTTTGACCATGATACCTTTGTGATTCTGCAAAACATTCTTTCTAACATGTACCAAGCAAAATCTGTGATGACCCACATTGGGTTCTTCTTTCCATATGGGAGAATTCATTGCATCTATGATTCCCACATGCCTATCAGATATGACACATATTTCATGCTTTGCTACATGAAGTCTAATGCGTTCCATAAACCAATTCCAACTTTCTTTGGTTTCCTCATCAACAATGGCATATGCAACAGGCAAACATTTCTTATTAGCATCAAATCCAACGGCAATAAGAATTTTACCTCGACATCGTCCACGTAGATGAGTTCCATCAACCGTTAAAACTGGTTTGCATAGTTGAAAAGCCTCCACAGCTGGTCCAAAAGCCCAGAATACGTACTTGAATACCTTGTTCATACCATTGCTTAATATGTCATCGTGCATCCATTCCACAATTGTGCCAGGATTTTGTCTTTGCACTTCATTCAAATAAGCTGGTAAAACTTTGAACGACCACTCCCATCCACCGTATACAAGCTCAATCGCTGTCCTCCGAGCATACCATGCTTTCTTGTAACTAACTTTGACATGAAATCTATTTTCAATATCCGCCACAATTGCTTTTACCTTGTAGCAAGGATCGTTTTCTATCTGATGGCGATCACTCAACGCTATCATACCCGACGAAAGATTAGCGTGGCCATTATAGTTACGATCCCTCATGCAAGTATGAGCAGTGCTGAACACTCTAATTTGCCAGTGTTCATCATGCTTCCTCAGTGTTGCTCGGCACTCCCACAAACATTTAGGTAAGGACGTATCTTTCGGATTTCCCTGTGGCCACTTACAAACTGCATGCCATCTCTTTCCTTTACTTTCAACAACTGTATATTGTCGGATTTTTTCCAAATGCCAATGAGTCACAGCTGCCTTCAATTCCAACTTCGTTCTAAATTTAGTATGCAAACCGACATTGGTAGGATCCTTTTCACTCCAATAATGCACACTGGGATCATCACGCTCAAAGTTTCTGGGATCAAAACTATCATATGGACCTGGTAAGGTGCGAAAGTAGTTGATTCCAGGCTGTGGGAACTGTGGAACTACTCTTCCTCCAACTGCCCTTCCACCAACTGATGTTACTCCAACTGCTGTTTCTCCAAGTGGAATGGATGGTCTTGAAGCAACAAATTGTTCATCATCCGACGGATCACCATCTGAGTCTGTACTAACCGTGTCGGAATCTTCAGAATTATAAGGTGATTGTGGATCAAGAAAGTCGGCTTTATCAGGACCTATTATGTCCTCCACCACATCACAATTGTCACGATCCCCTAAATGCACGCCTCCAGCTTCAAAATCTTGTGTTGCAGCTAAATATGGTTCTTCGGCTCTCGTAGACGTACCAACATCAAAATCTTGTGTTGCAGCAAAATATGGTTCTTGGGCTCTCGTTGACGTACCAGCATCATAACTTATGACATGATGACTATGATGTTGAGTAATTGCCGAATACTCAACATATAATTCAATTACACCTCCAATAACCATACTCTCACTAAACATTAGTTGCATGCATACTTCTTCTAGTTGAACACCTATAAACGTGACTCCGGATCCAAAGCATATAGTACGTTTCCATATTATTTGAATATTGTTTTCATATATGCTTATCCCCATCCTTTCACAAATTTTTTCCACAAGGTCATCGTACGAAATTGTTTCATCCAACATAATGAATCCTTTAGCAAAAGGAGGATCATACGAAATAACTGCTCCGGGAATTATCTTTCCACCCCAATATAAATTGACACACCACGTCATACTATCTGCAATAATGTAAAACACAAATAAATATGTATTATTTTTACATTCATCATTATGTAGAGTCAGCCAAAAAATTGACAAAATAATTCTATTAAATACACTACAATATGTATTATCATAACAATCCATAAAATATACTATAACATATAATAGCATAACAATTGGTCAAAATATTTCCATTAAAATATATACTATCATAATAATCCATCAAAATATTAGTGTACCCATAATAATTGGTCAAACTATTATATTAATTACACTACAATATATATTATCACAACAATCAATCAAATATTGGAAGACTAATGTTTAGAAGAATGAGTCTAAAATTTGATATACTAACCGATTAGAAGGACTAATGGTTGAAAGAATTAGCCAAATTCAAAATATCCACGCTTAAATCCACCACCGGGTCGACCCGAGCGAAAGGTTTTTATGCGTTTGGGAAGGGTTTTCGCGTTTTGGGGAGGGAAAGTGTTTAGGGTCGCGATGTTGGGGGAGATCTGATAAGGATATGGTTCAACAGAAACACGCCGCTCAAATTGGCGTTTTTAAGCATAACACGCCAACCTCAGTGGCGTTTTTATTAATTAAACACGCCAACTACATTGGCGTTTTACCTTAAAACACGCTAACTTCATTGGCGTTTTTTCCCGCCGCTGTATTTGGCGAAAATACACCTCCAATACGACGCGAAGATAAACGCCAATGAGGTTGGCGTTTTTACTAATAGAAACGCCAATGTGGTTGGCGTTTTTCCCATTTTTGGAATAGATAACAAAATGGGTACATTTACGTAATCTTTAGTGTAAAGTGCCCCATAAACCCGATTTTCCCGCTAGTAGTAGTTGTAGTTTAAAAGGTGAGTCAAGCGGGACAACTGTTAATACGTTATAAATTCTATTTATTGTAAGTTTGTCAGTCATCCACCCAATCACTAATCTCAGATTCTTAATCAAGAAATTGACTGACTTTGTTGTCATTAAATGTTGACTTGGACAAATCACAAAATTAGAAGGGAAGACTTGTGTGGGCCAACTTATTAACTAAGTTGGAAAATAGTGGTAAATTCTCAAGAATAAAATAGTCAAGTGTAATTAAAATTATTAACGTAAAACCTATACTCGGAATTAATCTTAATTTCTAGTCATAAAATACACTAATAAACAGTCGGCCACTAATTAAAAACTAAATTGCAGTTCGGTTGGCATGATTAGTTTTGATTAAAGACCATAATAAATTTATTTCTTGTTCGATTGTAATTTTTGAAAAGCTCTAACTCATGACAATGTAACTTGGCCCGCCTTCATAATGCCAAGATTATATTGTACTCCCTCCGTCTCTGAAATTGTGTCACATTTCATTTTCTGCACCCGTTTTAGAAAAATGATAATAAATAACTAAAGTGGAGAGGCGATAAAGAAAGAGAGAGAATAACGTAGATGAGAATCTTATCTACATTATTCTCTCTATTATTTTACCCCTTTCTCCACTTTAACTATTTATTATCATTTTTCTAAAACGAGTGCAGAAAAAGAAATGTGACAAAATTTCAGGGACGAAGGGAGTATCTCATAATTCAATTATATGATTAATTTAATCTTTAGGTGTCATTTGATTATTATGACTCATTATTATATGATTATTCATCTATGATTAAGATGTGAGATTGTTTTAGTAGAAGAGGATACATATAACTTACTATTGTTAAATGGTATAGACAACATATTTAGAGAAGAAAGCAATGAGAGAAGATTATTGTATTTTGATTGAATGATGAAATGGTACTCAACACCCATATATTTATAGGGATGTTGGTGACTTTTGAGATCCTACAATAAATATATATTCATAGAACTACACTACTATTGGAACAATGCATGCACATCTTCAATGCTTCTTGGAACTCTATTCTTCTTTAATGCTTGTTGATACTTCCCCTTTTCTCAACACTCCCCCTCAAATTGAGTGGTGGGATCTCCAAAACTCAATTTGGAAAGCACATCTTCAAAGCTCCTTGAGTTGACTGCTTTAGTTAGGATGTCGGCAAGTTGATCCTCAGAGCGAACAAAAGGGAGTTCGACAATCCCATTCTCAATGTTTTCTTTGATGAAGTGTCTGTCAACCTCCACATGCTTCGTTCGATCATGTTGTACTGGATTTTATGAGATGCTTATAGCGGCTTTGTTATCACAATACAACTGGCACTTGCTTGGAGGGAGATTAATCTCTTTCATCAATCTCCTTAACCATAAAATCTCGGTCAACCCACTTTTAATCCCACGAAATTCTGCTTCGGCACTCGAAAGAGCCACCACCTTCTGCTTCTTACTTCTCCATGTTACCAAATTACCTCCAACAAAGGTAAAGTAGCCTGCTGTAGACTTCCTATCGTTTGGGTTCCCTGCCCAGTCAGCATCTGTATAACCATGAATCTCAAGATGCCCATTTTTAGCGAACAACACTCCATGCCCTGGAGTTCCCTTGAAATACCGACAAATCCTAAGTGCTGCCTCCATGTGATCTGTCTGCGGCTTATGCATGAACTGACTTACGACCCCAACTGCATAGGCAATATCTGGCCTAGTGTGCGAGAGATATATGAGTTTTCCGACTAGTCGCTGATATCGACTACGGTCAGCCAACTTGGCTCCTTCTCTGATTTGTAATCCGTGATTAACCGCCAGAGGAGTGTCTGCTGGTTTACATTCCAGTAGGCCAGTCTCTGCTAGGATGTCCAAGATATACTTCCTTTGTCGCAGAAAAATTCCTTTGGTTGACCTTAGCACTTCAATCCCAAGAAAGTACTTGAGATTCCCCAAGTCCTTCATCTCAAATTCCTGAAAAAGATTTTTCTTTAATTCCTCAATCTCTTCTAGGTCGTCACCTGTAATAATCATGTCATCAACATATATGATTAAACATGTGATCTTGTCACCCTGCTTCTTAAAAAATAGCGTATGGTCTGAATTGCTCTGTGTATATCCATAGCTAATCATTGCCCCAGCAAACTTCCCAAACCATACTCTTGGAGATTGCTTCAATCCATACAAGGTCTTCCTCAATCGGCACCCTTCACCTGCTTTAAAATCTGTTGCAAAACCTGGGGGTGCCTCCATGTAAACTTCTTCTTCCTTCTTCAACTCTCCATGTAGGAAGGCATTCGTTACATCAAACTGGTGTAATGGCCAGTCCCTATTAGCAGCAATGGATAACAACACCCGAATTGTGTTCATCTTAGCTACTGGAGAGAAGGTCTCAGAATAGTCAACTCCATATGTCTGAGTATAGCCTTTTGCGACAAGTCGTGCCTTGTACCTTTCTATCGAGCCATCAGGTCTTCTTTTGATAGTGAAGACCCATCGACAACCCACTGGTCGTTTCCCTTCTGGTAGAGCACATTTCTCCCATGTGTGGTTTCGAATCAGTGCATCAATCTCTTTCTTCATTGCTTCCCTCCAATGCTTGAATTTCATAGCTTCTTCCCATGTCTGTGGTATTTCTTCTTCCTCATATAGTGCATTCTCGAAAGCCCGAGCCATCTCTGATAAATGGCCTTTGGCTAGGTTCACAACAGAGTACCGCTTTTTCTTGTCAATCCTCTCTGGCGTATACCTTTTGGGTGGAACTCCTCTGTTTGACCTTGGTGGAAGTATGTACCTCCCAGTGTCAGGGTCAACTCCTTCGACCTCGACTTCCTCAATTTCCCTTTCTTCGGCCTCAATTGAATTTTCTTCTGCACTCACAGTGTTAGCCAAACAATTATCTGTATCCACAGGATTACTTACATTGGATAACCTTAACGGAGAAATATTTGAGGCGATGCCACTTTCTACGATGGACTCTACCACATCAGAGACTTGCTCAGCGGAATTGCTTACTGTTTTCTCTGATAGATCCGCATCAGGATTGCTTGGCGTTGGCAGTGGCATTGAGATCCAACTTAGCGGGTCCGTATCATTGTTATCCCTAACATTACTCTCCCCCTGACCGCTAAGATGGGTAAAGAAGTACTCAGTTTCAAGAAAGTTGCAGTTCATTGTAACAAACATCCGATTGGACTTTGGATCGAAACACCTATACCCCTTTTGATTTACCCCATATCCTACAAAAACGCATTTGATAGCGCAAGGGGATAGTTTAGTTCTTTCATGTTTAGGAATGTGGACAAAAACGGAGCATCCGAAGACGCGAGGTTCAAGAGTCAAGGGCGGAGGAATTTTTGTGAAGGTGGACAAGACTTGTAGAGGAGTTTTGTGTTTGAGAATACTTGTGGGCAATCGGTTTAAGAGATAGGCTGAGGTGGCAATGGCTTCTGGCCAGAAGTGTTTCGGGGCTTTTGACTCTATAAGCATAGAACGAGTCATTTCGAGGAGAGATCGATTTTTCCTTTCAGCCACACCGTTTTGTTCGGGAGTATGAGCACATGTGGTTTGGTGTATAAGACCTTTGTTTTGGAAGAGTTGTTTCATGGTAGAATTAACGAACTCCCCCCCATTATCTGACCGAAGGACCTGAATGGTTTTGTGAAACTGAGTTTGGATAAGGTTATAGAAATGGGTAAAGTGTGACAAAACTTCAGATTTTTGTTTCATGAAATATATCCAGGTCATGCGAGTGCAATCATCCACAAAAACTAAGAAATATCGAAAACCTTGCCCCCCAATAACTGGTGCGGGCCCCCAAACATCAGAGTGTACTAAGGCAAATGGGGTTTCAACACGAGTATTACTTAATGGGTAAGAGTTCCGATGACTTTTGGATAAAAGACAAGTTTCACAGTACATGTCATGCTTAGGAATAATACTAGGAAATAACAATTTTAAGTAACCGATAGATGGATGACCCAAGCGCCGATGCCAAAGCCAAGCTTTCCGGTCAGCTGATCCGTGAGTTAACATGGCAGTCCCTTTTTGAGCTATCTCATCCACATAGTAAAGCCCATCACGTTCAGTGCCACGTCCAATTATCTCTCCGGTTCGGATATCCTGCAACAGACAAAATTGTGGCTGCATTAGTAACGTACAATTCAATTCCTTTGTGACATGACTAATGGATAATAACTTATGAGACATCGAAGGAATATATAGACAATTTGATAACTGCAAAGTTGGGGAAATGTTAACGGTTCCAGCCCCCTCAACCACCGTAAATTCCCCATTGGCAGTTTGGATATGAGATTTTAGAGGTTTCTGAAGGTTGGTAAGGTCTGAGGCATCATATGTTATGGTATCGGTTGCCCCACAGTCAAAAATCCATTTATCATTTTTCTCATGGCCATTAGATACTGCACACACAACTCCAAGCTTCTCGAGAGGCTGAAATCGATTTTGGCAAGTGGTTTGGGAAATTATGGAATTTTCAGGAGATTTGGGGGCTAATTGTGACTGAGAATTTTGGTGGGGTAAAACCTGCAATTTTCCAAAGATTTGGGGGCTTCCAATAAAAGAGCCCCCTAACCCTAATCTACCTGAATCAGGCGCCGCCTCTCCCCTCATCAATTCTTCACTCCAATCGTGAATTACACTCCCACTTCCGCTGGCAACGAAGTTTGCTGCCCCGGTTGTGTTCGCCGGCCGAGCAGCTTCATTTCTGGTCCTTCCTCCTGGCTGGACAGCACCGGCGGTTTGCACGACCCCCTGCACGGCGTTGCCTCCGTCGCCTCCAACTGCTGCGGCGGCGTGCCCGCCACGGTTCCAGGGTGTTTGCGGTTGCGGCGGCTTGCCGTGCTTCTCTTCCCACCAATCTGGATATCCAACTAGTTCAAAGCATGAATCTTTTGTGTGTCTTTTCCGTTTGCAGTAGGAACACACCAATTTTGACTTGTCTTCTTCATCACTTCGCCGATTTCTATCATTGCCACTGCCGCGACCACCACTGTTGCTTGCCGCGACCACCACCGTTGCTGCCGCGACCGCCACCCCGAGAGCCGCCGGTAGGGTTCTGCCACCCTCGGATGGCGAGGCCAGTTCCAATTCCATCCATGGCAGCTGCTCCGCCGGTGTTTGCCTGTTGTAGCACTCGGAGTCGTGTCTCCTCCTGCTGAATCAGGTTGTACGCATAGTCGACGGAGGGAAGCGGGTCCATTTTCAGTATCTCCCTCTTAGTTGTTTCATATTTGCTATCAATTGCATAGAGAAACTGACATACTCTCTGATCTTGTATGAATTTGTTATGAATCTCCATATCCTCTGGACATTTCATTGGGTTCGTCTGTTTTTGGTCGATTGAAATCCAGATCTCTCCCAACCGGCTCCATATTTCTTCTAATGAACTGCTTCCTTGTCTCAGTGTGGTTGCTTTGAACTGAAGATCATACACCTGGATTTTATCTCTTCCGCTCCCATATGTGACGGCCAACGCATCCCATATATGCTTTGCCGTCGGATGTTGTGAAACTCGACTGACCAGTCGAGGCTCAATGTTTTGTACTAACCAAGTGATCACACAGTGATCGGCTTGTTCCCATTGTATGAAGGCTGGATCGGTTCGCGGTGGGGAATGAGGCACTCCGGTGACGTGAGATACCATTCCCCGACCGCTTATTGCCGTCTTCATCAATACGGACCAAAGGGCGTAATTTTCTCCATTCAACTTATTCCCACCAATGTGGAGGGGCTGCGTGTCAATTCTGAATGGCATGGCAGCTGTTTCTGGTGGATTTGATTGGTTCATCGCAAAACTATTGCGCATAAAGTTGGCAAATTGCCGGGCAAATTCATCTGCCATAGATGAATCTGAGGTTTCGGTTACTATATAGTTGTCATTTGACATTTTGGCTTATGGTTATAGGTACAGCGGAAAAAGGAAAAACAAAAAAAACGGGAAGGGGCCGAGAAAGGTATCAAGGACGATGATGATACCTTATCTGAGTCCAAACCCGCTCTGATACCATGTTAAATGGTATAGACAACATATTTAGAGAAGAAAGCAATGGGAGAAGATTATTGTATTTTGATTGAATGATGAAATGGTACTCAACACCCATATATTTATAGGGATGTTGGTGACTTTTGAGATCCTACAATAAATATATATTCATGGAACTACACTACTATTGGAACAATGCATGCACATCTTCAATGCTTCTTGGAACTCTATTCTTCTTTAATGCTTGTTGATACTTCCCCTTTTCTCAACAACTATCATAGTATATGATTATCTATCTAGAATTAAGTTATTAGATTCAAACGCATTAATTCATATAATCTTTCAAATCAAACAAATTTTAATTAGACAAATAATATTATATATTTTACTACTATTAACTTAGAACCCCACCTAAAGGGATATAATAAATCAAAGTAAAGATGGTACTATAAACAATTTTGATAGAAAACAAAAGAAAAAATTAAATACTACTACTTGTAAATGACAGTCAAGGATAAATATATAGTGAGTGAAACAACTATATATTCCTAGACTCGTGAATGTCAGTCTAACATGTGTATCGTTTTTTCAATCATTTTCTTCTCGTTTTTGTTCTTTTGTTTATTTTGATCTTTGGCTCGTCATGTGATCATGTATAGAGTAGGCATGCACACACGTCGGAAACCGCCGGTTCCGGTTCATGAACCGACGGTTCACGGTTCATCATTACCATAAACCGAAACCGGCCAGCCAAGGGTCCCGGTGGTTCCGGTTCCGGTTCAAAAAACGACGGTTCACAAGGAGGTTCAAAACCGCCGGTTCCGGACCGGTTCGGCGGTTCGTAAATTTTTTTTTTTTGCATTTTTTATTTGTTTATCCATGAAATGTGCGTAAATAAAATTTAAAAAAACACGATGAAAATTGCAATTTTATTGAGATTACAAGTTACAACAATTACAAATCACAAAAAACTTGAAGTCTTGAAGTCTTAAACAAAAATTTAAATACAACGAGACTACTAATCTACAACTACAACGAAGCTAATTACAAATTGTTGGTTTCTGGGATTACAAGATAACAAAACCGGGCGTAATACAACCCAAAAGAAGGAATACAAAAAAGAACTGAAGTTACAACGAAAATGAAACAACTAAACCAGTATGCTATGACAGCCGAGTCGAGGAGGCCTCTTCCCGCAAGACGAGATACGCCCCGGTAGTGCTCTCGGTTTGGCGTGTCGTCCCCAAAGGTAAAACGGCTACGTCTCTTCTGATGCAGCACCGCAATCAGCAGAGCTCCGGCGAACGGGATGGAGGAGAGGGCAGAGCTTCGACAGAAAGACAATGCAGGGAGAGGGAGAGAGCTTATGCAGAGAATGCTTGTAGGTGTGTGTCCTAATGCAGTGGTATGGCTAGCCTATTTATAGGCCAACCACCATGCAGGGTCAACCAGCCATTGAAGGCTCATCATGGCAAAAACGTAACCGACGTCGGTTACAGGCGTGTGGCTGTAATGTGCCACCCGTGTGTGGAGCGTGTGGATTTCTCACGTGGCAACCGTGACTGTGCCTCGCTTGACGACGTGTCAAGCCACTTGGATTGCTGACTCGGCGGTGGTCCAAAAAGAATAGTTTGGGCCAAGCACCAAGCCCAAAGACCACCCAAAGACCAATTGCCAAGATCCAAGATCCAAGTCCAAGTCCAAGATCAAGATCAAGATCGAGATCGAGATCGAGATCGAGATCGAGATCGGGCTCGGGCCCGCGACCGCGAGCGCGAGCACGTGCACGGGCACGGGCTCGGGCTCGGGCGGGCGGGCGGCGGCGGCGGCGCGCGCGTGTGCGCGCGTGTGGGCTCTTTCACCCATCTTGGTCCACTATAATTATTAAGTAACATAAAGTCACTTAATTTATACACATTAAAGATGTGTTAATCCTCCAATGTGGGATAATTAACACTAGTTAATTATTCCCTAAGCTCCATCTCCAAGCTTTAATTAAAAGCTAATTATGCCCAACTTTAATCCACTATTTCTCACTCACCGGAAATCGGATTTGAGAAAGTGAATACACTACATTTACCTACGTAAAATGTAGATCGACGCTATGTCATTTAATTTCACAAAATTAAATGTCTCGTCACATTTATTATTTGGTCAAAATCCATTGACCGGGCATATTTAATCCATGATTTTTACAATCCCCCACATGAGTGGAAATAGCCGAATGCATATGCATGCAGACACAAGCTCAACCCTCGCGAGGTATATAAGCATAAGGATAGGTAGTTGTTGACTTTGAACCCTCCATAGTCGACACCATCGGATACACAGGCGGCTTAGTAGCGCGATGCTTTGAACTAATCCCCCACGGCGTGCACCGAGACAATGGTGTTAACACTTAAACACCTCAACCTCATCCGTTCTCACGTTTTGTGTCCATTGCGGTCTTGGACACCACTTTGGATTCATAAGTGCGTTTTTTATGAAGCGACCACACTTCGCACTTACGTAGGTGATTCTTAGTCAAGTACCTTGCCATACTTGGTCTCTTTGAGAATTCCATCTCTTTGAGATCCTTAAGAACCACTAAAAGTCATAGACTTAGCCTTTACCACGAGGCAAGTTCTCCAACACTCTATTGCTCTCTAGGGAATAGATATAGTTTGAGTGTTTTTCCATGAACTCTCATAGCTTAGTTGTCCCTTTGAACCAAGTTCTTGGGATCTCCAGTCATCATGGTTGGGTTACCACTATGACAATTCTTTAGTTTGTGGATTTCAAACCCATTCCCTCTAGCAACTTATTCATTTGATCACGGTTTAACCCTTTGGTTAGCGGATCCGCTAGATTATCTATTGACTTCACATAGTCAATTGTAATCACCCCTGTTGTGATCAAATGTCTCACGGTGTTATGTCGTCGACGTATATGTCGAGACTTACCGTTATAGAAACCATTGTTTGCCCTTCCAATAGCCGCTTGGCTATCGCAGTGAATCAGCACTGGTGGCACTGGCTTAGACCAACATGGAATGTCTTCAAGGAAGTTCTTAAGCCACTCGGCTTCCTCACCAGCCTTATCCAAGGCAATGAACTCCGATTCCATTGTTGATCGGGCTATACAGGTCTGTTTTGTGGATTTCCACGATACAGCACCACCCCCAATAGTAAAGACATATCCACTTGTTGAAAGTGAGTCTCTATTATCGGATATCCAATTGGCATCACAGTACCCTTCAAGCACCGGGGGGTATCTCGAGAAGTGTAGCCCAAGATTTTGAGTGTGTTTTAAATATCTCAAAACCCTCACAAGAGCTCTCCAATGCTCTTTGCTTGGATTGCTCGTGTAACGACTTAACTTGTTCACGGCACAAGCAATGTCAGGTCGAGTGCAATTAGTCAAGTACATAATGCACCCGATGACCCGTGCATACTCTTCTTGTGCAACGGGCTCGCCTTTGTTTTTGCTCAAGTGAACGTCGAGTTCAATTGGAGTCTTAACCGGCGCGCCATCATAGGCTTTGAATTTATTCAATATCTTCTCAACATAATGTGATTGTGTTAAGATGATTCCATCATTCGTTCTTAGAATCTTCATTCCAAGAATTACATCGGCTAGACCCATGTCTTTCATGTCAAAGTTTCTCTTTAACATGGCCTTTGTATCGTTAATTACTTGAGTGTTGCTACCCAAGATTAACATATCATCAACGTAGAGACACACTATAACATGACCGTTATTAGTGCTCTTGATGTAGACACATTTGTCGCACTCGTTGATTTTAAACCCATTTGATAACATCACATTATCAAACTTCAAGTGCCATTGCAATGGCGCTTGTTTCAATCCATATAGGGATTTCACGAGCTTGCATACCTTTTTCTCTTGTCCAGGTACTACAAACCCTTCGGGTTGTTCCATGTAGATTTCGTCTTCTAGTTCACCATTCAGAAACGCGGTCTTTACATCCATTTGATGAATCTCGAGATTGTGCAATGCAGCAATAGCGAGAAGCACCCGGATAGATGTAATCCTTGTTACAGGTGAATAGGTATCGAAGAAGTCATGTCCTTCTTTTTGTTTAAAACCCTTTACTACTAATCGGGCTTTATACTTATCAACTGTTCCATCGGCCTTAAACTTTCTTTTAAGAACCCATTTGCATCCTAAAGGTTTAGCACCTTCGGGCAAATCAACCAACACCCATGTGTGGTTCAGCAAAATTGAATCAATTTCGCTTTGAACAGCTTCTCTCCAATGCAGCCCGTCTGGGCCAGCAAAGGCTACTTTTATCGATGTTGGTTCTTCATCCAACATGAAAGCAATGTAGTCAGGACCAAAAGTTTTTGGTGTTCTGACTCTATTACCACGTCTTAGTACTGTATCTTTTGGATCGGGCCTTGCACGCTTGCGCGATTCAGGTTCCGCATCTGTTGATTTAGAACTAGTGGCTTCTTCTTCCACTTGTTTAGAACTAGTGGCTTCTTCAATTCTTGTCTCAGAATTGGTTGATACCTTTTCCTTATCTTTGCAAGGAAAGGTATTTTCGAGAAATACAGCATTCCTCGACTCAATTGTTGTTCCTACTGTGATAGTCGATATTTCAGACTTGTGAACAACAAATCGATATGCACTACTGTTAAGTGCATATCCAATGAAGATGCAATCAACCGTCTTAGGTCCGATTGTAACTTCTTTGGGCGGAGGAACCATCACCTTTGCCAAACACCCCCACACTTTGAGGTATTTGTAGGATGGCTTCCTTCCCTTCCACAACTCATAAGGAGTAACATCTTTTCCTTTGAGAGGGATTTTATTCAAGATATAGTTTGCTGTCAAAACAGCTTCCCCCCACATGTGGTAATCCTGAACTGAGTAGCAGTGCATTCATCATCTCTTTTAGAGTTCGATTCTTGCGTTCTGCAACACCATTAGATTGTGGTGAATATGGAGCAGTTGTTTGATGAATTATACCACTTGCGTTGCATAACTCCTCAAACGGGGCTACATATTCGCCTCCTCTATCGCTTCGAATCATTTTGATTTTACAACCAAGTTGATTCTCAACTTCGTTCTTATAATTTTTGAACGCCTCTATTGCTTCATCTTTGCTTCTTAAAAGATAAATGTAGCAATATCTTGTGCAATCATCTATGAAAGTGATAAAGTACTTTTTACGACCTCTAGTTTGCAACATCTTTAAATCACATACATCCGTGTGAATTAATTCAAGGGGTTTTGTGCTTCGTTCAACCGAGTGAAACGGCAACTTAGTCATTTTTGCTTCAAGACAAATTTCACATTTATCTTGGATATCCAATTCATTAGCCTTTAGTAAATCTAAATTTACTAATCTTTTAATGGCTTTTGAATTTACATGTCCCAATCTACAATGCCACAAATTTGAAGACTCAATCAAATAAGAGGAAGTAGATGCTTTATTCTTATTGGCCAATGGCTTCGCAACACTTCGAGTTGCTACACTAAGCTTGAAAAGCCCATCGGTTACATAACCTTTTCCGATGGATTTTCCAAACTTATACAAGACAAACCTATCGGACTCAAATACAAGTTTAAACCCTTTATTAACTAGTATTGATCCTGACACTAGGTTCTTGCGGATGTCCGGGACATGCAGCACATCCTTCAAAGTGATAGTTAGGCCAGACGTCATCATGAGAATCACGTTGCCAACGCCGAGGACTTCGGACGATGCTTGATTCCCCATGTTGATCTTCCTCCCTTCAACAGCAGTGTAGGAGGCAAACTTGCTCCTGTCGGAGCAAACATGAGCAGTAGCGCCGGTGTCGATGTACCAGCCTCCCTTGTTATCAACAAGGTTAACCTCTTCAGTGACCACTGCAATGAGGTCGTTCTCATCCCAGTCCTTGAACTCCTTCTCAACGACGTGGGCTGCCGGCTTCTTCTTCTTGCTGCGGCAGTCTTTGGCAAAGTGGCCCGGTTTGCCACATTTGTAGCAGTCGCCTTCAAACTTCTTTGAAGGCTGCTTTCCCTTCCCTTTGTCGTTTGGACGGTTTGGGCGAGGGCGTTTGTTGGAGGGACCGCCCCGCTCCAACAGGTTGGCTTTGGCTTCATTTGGGGTGAAGCCTTTAGCCTTCTGATCACTTTTGCGCACGTCGGCCTCAATGCGCAACTTCACGATCAAGTCTTCAAGGGTCATCTGCTTTCGCTTGTGCTTGAGATAACTCTTGAAGTCCTTCCAACTTGGAGGGAGCTTATCAATGATCGTGCACCTTAGGAATTTATCGGGCAAGGTCATCCCTTCAGCCACTAATGAGTGGATGATCATTTGGAGCTCTTGGACTTGCTCCATGACGGGTCGAGAGTCGACCATTTTGTAGTCCATAAACTTGGATGCTACAACTTGTTCTGTCCCTGCAGCATTATCTATGCTATACTTCTTTTCTAGGTTTTCCCACATTTGTTTAGATGTGGTTACATTGGAGTATACATTGTACAAACTATCATCTAAAGCACTTAGAATGAAATTTTTACAAAGGTAATCTCCTTTCCTCCAAGCTTCATAATCTGCCATGACTTCGAGCCTAGTCTCTTGGTCGCTTGGTGCGGGCGGCTCGTTCTCCGTGAGGAAGTTGGCGACGCCCAATGTTGTCAAGTAGAACAACATCTTCTGGTACCACCGCTTGAAGTCAGATCCTCCAAACTTTGGTGGCTTCTCGGCAGGTGGCATCATTCTTGGTGCCAAAGGTGCCGCAGTTGGTCCTTGGAAGGAACCAATTCCGTTGCCCCCGAAGGAGCCAACAACTTGGTTGGGCATAGAGCCCCCACCATTCATGTTGGGCATAGAGCCCGCCATGGTCGTACCAGCCCCGAAGGGACTAGCACCCGCATGAGACCCGAAGGCCCCAGCATTCGTGTTGATCCCGAAAGATCCAACACTAGTATTGAGCCCGAAGGCACCAACACTCGATCCATTAAAGGATCCGAAGGAACCACTAAAAGTGGAACCAACCGAACCACCAAAGGTGGAACCAGTGGACGCCCCGAAGGGGTTGTCCCAAACCCAAGGGACGGTGGATGAAGCGGCTGGGAAGCCAGGAGTTGGCATCATCGAGGGAATCGATGAAGTGTTGACCGGTCCAGTGGTCGCCATGGTGGAGGAAATGGCGGCGGTGGCGTTGGCAGCAGCAGTGTTGGATTCCGTCGACATCTCCAGCAAAAGGTGTTAAATATTTCGAAAGTTTTAGTTCAGTTTAGAAGTCCAAATTCCTTCAAAGGCAAGTTATCTCGTCTTGCGATTGTTGGTTTCTGGGATTACAAGATAACAAAACCGGGCGTAATACAACCCAAAAGAAGGAATACAAAAAAGAACTGAAGTTACAACGAAAATGAAACAACTAAACCAGTATGCTATGACAGCCGAGTCGAGGAGGCCTCTTCCCGCAAGACGAGATACGCCCCGGTAGTGCTCTCGGTTTGGCGTGTCGTCCCCAAAGGTAAAACGGCTACGTCTCTTCTGATGCAGCACCGCAATCAGCAGAGCTCCGGCGAACGGGATGGAGGAGAGGGCAGAGCTTCGACAGAAAGACAATGCAGGGAGAGGGAGAGAGCTTATGCAGAGAATGCTTGTAGGTGTGTGTCCTAATGCAGTGGTATGGCTAGCCTATTTATAGGCCAACCACCATGCAGGGTCAACCAGCCATTGAAGGCTCATCATGGCAAAAACGTAACCGACGTCGGTTACAGGCGTGTGGCTGTAATGTGCCACCCGTGTGTGGAGCGTGTGGATTTCTCACGTGGCAACCGTGACTGTGCCTCGCTTGACGACGTGTCAAGCCACTTGGATTGCTGACTCGGCGGTGGTCCAAAAAGAATAGTTTGGGCCAAGCACCAAGCCCAAAGACCACCCAAAGACCAATTGCCAAGTCCAAGATCCAAGTCCAAGTCCAAGTCCAAGTCCAAGTCCAAGTCCAAGTCCAAGTCCAAGATCAAGATCGAGATCGAGATCGAGATCGAGATCGAGATCGGGCTCGGGCCCGAGGCCCGCGGCCCGCGGCCCGCGACCGCGAGCGCGAGCACGTGCACGGGCACGGGCACGGGCTCGGGCTCGGGCGGGCGGGCGGCGGCGGCGGCGCGCGCGTGTGCGCGCGTGTGGGCTCTTTCACCCATCTTGGTCCACTATAATTATTAAGTAACATAAAGTCACTTAATTTATACACATTAAAGATGTGTTAATCCTCCAATGTGGGATAATTAACACTAGTTAATTATTCCCTAAGCTCCATCTCCAAGCTTTAATTAAAAGCTAATTATGCCCAACTTTAATCCACTATTTCTCACTCACCGGAAATCGGATTTGAGAAAGTGAATATACTACATTTACCTACGTAAAATGTAGATCGACGCTATGTCATTTAATTTCACAAAATTAAATGTCTCGTCACATTTATTATTTGGTCAAAATCCATTGACCGGGCATATTTAATCCATGATTTTTACACAAATTACAAAAAAAACTTGAAGTTCTTAACAATAAATTTATAAGTATATATACTCTTAGTCGGTGAAAGAGATCTTTCTACATAACTAAATTGATGACACATTTAGCAATTTAACCTTAAATGTTGAGTTTAGTCTAACAATCAACAATTATAGTAGAATTGTCAAAAGTTTCCTGAATTTAGCCTTATAGATAAATCTACTCCATCGACTAGAGTATATACAAATATAATTATTTAATTGTATTTGCATATTTTTAAACTAGAAACAAATGAGAAAAAAAAATAAAGGAAAAAGAACTTGAGCTCAACTTAAATTTAAAATTTAAGTTGAGGTGCCTACGTATACCCAATGCTCATTTGCATTAGGGAATCAAAGCCCACACAGTTCTCTTACTTTACTTACCTATTTGGCTTGGTCGGTGGTCCTACGATTCATCCCCAATGAATTCTTCTTGTGATCCCTCCTGACGATCATCCCAATCATTTTCTTGTTCTCTGACATCAGCTTTGACCCAATCATCAAGTAACATCACGGCTTCCATATTTTTCACGGAGAGCTTACTTCTTGATTCATCCAACACACGTGAACCAACACTAAAAGCGGACTCGGAGGTGACTGTGGAAGCTGGAACAGAAAAAATCTCCTTGGTCATTGACGCAAGTATGGGAAAATCTTTCTCGTGTGTTCCCACCAATCGAGGACGTCGATTTGGGCGGGAGGGGTAGGACCTTCATCGCCAAAGGAAAAGAGTGAATTGAAATATAAATCTAACTCACTTACCATACCTGACGTCGACCTTCCGCCGGTGCTGTAGGTGTATAGGTCGGCTAATTGGGATTGCGCGTCGGGGTCATCATAATCGGCTTGAAATGTGAAGCCAAAGTTATGTTGTTGAGGAGGGGGGTCTTCTGACTTGGTGAGTACTGTTATACTTGGTTTCATATTCGGTGTAGAGAGAACGCAAGTTAAACTCAAAGGTTTGTTGGATAATTGATCGGTCCGAGAGGTTTGTTTGAAATCTTTCTAAGAGGTCTACTCCGAATTCGTCACTAGTATCCGATTGCAATGCTTTAAGTGGATCAAGATTAATAGAACTCAAATTGTTATAATAAAAATCTAAAATCATGGAGGTACCGGCTAATTTCCATTTTGGATCCAAGACCTTTGGAATCTCAGTGAAATACTTAAGCTATTTCTCAATCATATAATATAAAACACACATAAATTAAGGTGAAGAGTAAGCATTTTCCATCGCAGTTTTAAAACAAAGTGATATATACATGCAATGCTCTAAAACACGAACAACGATGCAATAATAAACACCCGATAATTCAACAGTTGCATTTTTGAAATATTTGAATAATTTAAATAAAGCCACGCTATGATCCCAACAACTATGCGAAAGATATAAATCAGAAATGGGATAGGTTCTAAAAAAATCACACAAAGAATCTTTATGCGTCAAAGTAGAATTCAAACAATCATATGTCGAATTCCATCTATGAGACACATCCATGGTAAAATTCGTATATTTTACATTCTTTTGATGGCAATACTTCTTTCAAGCTTTGCCAATAGGTGGATTTTGATGGATTAATCTAACTACAGTTCTAATAGGACTAACATGCTTTTGCCATAATTCAAGCGCATCTTGTACACATAAATTCAAAATATGACATATGCATCTTTGATGAAAATACTTACCTCCAATAATCGGAGCACAAGCAGCAATCAAGTCATTAATACTTGCAGTGTTAGCAGTTGCATTATCAAAACCAACAGAAAATATCTTATTGCATAATTGAAATTCATTCAAAACTTAAATAATTAAAAAAGCAATTTCGGGTGAAGTGTGTGGTGTCTCAAATTCTCTAAAACCAATTAAACGTTTGTTCAAAGTCCAACTATTGTCCACAAAGTGAACCGTAATGCCCATGTATGAATGCCGGTTAAAACAATCAGTTCATACATCTGAGCAAATGTTCACTTTGTGTCCCAAAGTTTAGTAAATAACGTGATAATTCAACTTTTTTCTCCAAACATTGTCTAACGGTAGATCGTTGAACGGTCATTCGACCTACTCTTTTTATAGCTACGTTCATACCACTTTGCATAGTAACCTCAAAGTTTTTGTCATCATAAACATTAAAAGGAAAATGCTTCATTGCAGCCCATCTAGTCATAACGTCAGCGAAAAATTTTTGATCATATTTAAAAAGAGGCGTACCTGACGAGCCTGAGCCACCGGGTTGGAAGTTTAGTTGGGTTTGGGTAGAGGTAGTGCCACATTCTACCGGATGCTTTGTCACCAAATGACGACGAAGGGTGTCATATCCCCCACCACTCGCAAATTTTTAGACTTTATCACAATAGTTACAATATGCATGAAACGCCGATGTCTCTTCTTGAGAGTGCGGATCATGAGGACTTAGAATCACCACCGGACCTTCTTGTAGTGTTTAACAAAAATATCAGATTTCAAAGCTTTTGTAGTGTTAGTGGGTAGAGGGGGAGGAGGCATGTCCTCATTTCCGCCGGTGCTAGACGGAATACGAGAATGAGATCTATCATCATTGTTGTCCGAGTCCGACGATATAGACACTTCGTACTCGTCATCTTGTTGGGAACCACCGCCCCCGCCCCCGCCCCCACCTTGATGCATTTCAGCTAGTAGCATGGCGATTCTATGATCTTCTTCTATCTATAAATATTATATAAGTTGAAGTTTAATTAGGAACACAAAAAAAATTAAAAAACTCAATCTTATGAAATTATGAATTGTAAAAATAATTTTATTTTTTAGAACTTACTTGCATGCGTTCAGCCGCCACTCGGGAAACCTCTTCCATAACTTCTCGACGACTAGGTCGCCTTGATTTTTTGAGGGACGACTACTTTGATCTTGGGCAATTCCTTTGCCCCGATCACCACGTCCCGGTCCACCACGAGAAGAAGACATAGTGCAAAATGAAAGTAGTATGGAATATGGAGTATTGAATAAATGGTAAATTACGAACACAACAACAAATATAGTAGTAACTAGTAAACAACTTGAGCAATTAGAGAGAATGAGGAGAGAATAGAGAAATTGAGATTGAGAGAAGGAAATCCTTGTTAACACAAGAATGGGGTGAGTAAAAATGAGGGGGAAGTAGGGTATTTATAGGAGTAAAATTGGAAGAAATTTTTTTTTCAAATTTCAAATTCGATCGGTTTACCGCCTGAACCGGCGGTTCAGTCCACGGTTTCTGACGGAAACCGGTGGTTTCTAACCGATTTTCAGGCCTATACACTGCCACCTATGTTCTACCACCTGAAAAAACACCTGAACCGTCGGAGACCGGTGGTTCAAACCGGCGGTTTACGTTAGAAACCGGCGGTTTACGTCAGAAACCGGCGGTTTTCATCAGAAACCGCCTGTTTTTGTGCACACCTAGCCGGAATCTCATCGTTGCAACCGTTGAACCGCCGGTTATCGTTCACGATATTCCCGAACCTGAACCGGCCCGCTTGAACCGCCGAACCGTCAGCCGGTTTGAACCGCCTGTGCCGGTTCCGGTTCATGAACCGATGGTTCTGAACCGCCGGTTAACTGACGGTCCGATTCGGTTTGTGCATGTCTATGTATAGAGTAAACAAGTCGAGAGCATGTTTCTGTCCTCTTCAAATTTGGTTAGTTCATTTTTGAGTCAAGACGAACTTTCAAACTTCATATTTACGTTTAAAATACTAAATCTCTCCATCGGCCAATATTTTGCTTAAGTTGAGTCGCTTATAAGGTTTAAGCAAATGTAGAAAAAAATTAATGGAACTTTTTTTAATAGAACGTGAGCCTTATTTATATATATTATTTTACAATAAAATATTTTAAATGAATTAATAGAATCTGAATCTTATTTTTATATATTACTCCTAGATTATAATAAAAATAGTTCAGGACGGAAAGTATTTGTGAAAAGACTATAAAGTAAACTTAAGATTATTTTTGAATTTTTTATAAGAAATATCTAAGTAAGGATAATAACTCAGAAAAAAGCACGCCAAATATGAGGTCGCAAAGTTTCATAGATTTTGATAATATTACAATTTACAACATTATCTACTACTACTCCCTCCGTCCCGCTTTAGCAGTCCCGGTTGATCAATTTCGGGTGTCCCGCTTTAGGAGTCCCGGTTGAACTCGGTGCATAAAAATTGATGTCCACTACATCAATTTATTTATTACATCATTTAAAAGTGGGACCCAACCTCCACTACATCATTTGTTTATTACACACTTAAAAGTAAAAAAGTTGTTTAAAAGTGGGACCCAACCTCCACTATATCATTTATTTATTACACACTTAAATACCCCTTAAAACATGTGCCCGACTCAACCGGGACTGCTAAAGCGGGACGGAGGGAGTACTATTTTAGAATGTCCAGTCAACAATAAGTTGAGAAAAAAGTCTGCTTGTTGGAACACCCATACTCCACGTAATTAATAAAAACACAATTCAATAAAACTCATAGGGTTATTTTAGGTAATTTCAAAGTCAACTAATGACAAAGAAATGATGGCCAAAGATTGGCCAATCTTCACAAATTTTTCCACACGGCAAAAATGAAGCTTTATATAAAGTCAACATAAGCCTGCCAGACTATACCAAAACGGCAAAACCAGCCACCATTCACACTACCCACCTCCTCCTCCTCCGCCACCTCCTCCTCTTACTGGCCGCCATATGGCGCGACCTCGCCATGATTCCTCTCTCTTTCTCATCTGTTTCTTCACATTAACCATCATTGCTCAATCAAAACTCAGTCTTCTCCCCTCTGACCATGAGGCCCTCTTGCACATCCACAATGACTTGGGCATCAAGCCTACTCCGGCTGTCGATCTCTGTGACTCCAGCAGAGTTCTCTGCGAACGACGAATCATGAACGATTCCTACGTTCTTAGAGTTGTCGGGATTGTCATCGAATCCCAACAGCTCAATGGAAAAATATCTACAGCCGTTGGCCAGCTCTCTGAGCTAAAAGAACTTTCATTGCCAAACAACCAGATTTCTAACCAAATCCCACCTCATATCATCCACTGCCAGAAACTCCAGGTGCTTAACCTCGGAAACAATCTGTTATCTGGAAACGTCCCGGCCGGATTCTCTTCGTTGATTCGCCTCCGAATCCTGGATCTATCCTCGAACAAGTTTGCAGGGGACTTGAAATTCTTGAAGCACTTCCCCAATCTGGAAAAGCTCAACCTTGCAAACAATAAGTTTGCAGGGAAAGTGCCGGTTTCAATGAGAGGGTTTCGGAACCTCAGGTTCATCAACGTCTCCGGCAACAGCTTGCTCGAGGATCCAATTCAGTCGACGAATGTTCAGCTTGATCAGTACCTGTCCATGGATTTGGCTGAGGAGGAGAAAAGCCCGAAGCGGTATGTGTTTGCGGAGACCTCGGAGAGAAACCAATCCAATCCGGCCATGGCGCCTTCTTCTTCGAGCATGGCTAATGCTCAAGCCCCATCACCATCAGCAACAACTGCAAATAATAAGCGAAAGAACAACAACAAGAAGAAAGTGACAGACTGGGTTCTTGGATTCATGGCTGGGATTCTAGCAGGCTGTGTGTCTGGATTGGTATTCTCCACGGTTTTCAAGCTGTTGATGCGCTTAATCCGAGCAAATAAAAAAGACACGAGCTTGAAGATATACAGCTCGATGATCAAGAAGCCCGAGGACTTGGCATTTCTGGAAAAAGAAGATGGACTGCAATCACTTGAAGTTATAGGGAGAGGTGGCTGTGGGGAAGTTTATAGAGCTGCTTTACCTGGAAGCGACGGGAAAGAAATCGCGGTCAAGAAGATAATTCAACTGCCTACAGACGCAGAGGGGGGCGTGAATGAAGAAGACAGCAAGCTCTTAACCAAAAAGATCCGACAGATTAGGTCTGAGATTCAAACCATGGGCCAAATCAGGCACCGCAATTTGCTCTCCCTGCTAGCTTATCTGCCACGGCCCAATTGCCATTACCTGGTGTATGAATACATGAGGAATGGCAGCCTGCAAGATTACATGAAATTAGTATCAGAAGGAAAAAGAGAATTAGATTGGCCAGCACGATATAGGATCGCAGTAGGGGTGGCAGCAGGGCTGGAGTACCTTCATCTGCATCAAAACCCACGCATAATCCACAGAGACTTGAAACCCGCAAACGTGCTGCTGGACGATGAGATGGAAGCCCGAATTGCAGATTTCGGGCTGGCAAAAGCTGTCCCTGAAGCTCACGCTCATGTCTCAACCTCAAATGTAGCAGGAACAGTGGGGTATATAGCTCCTGAGTATTACCAAACTTTCAAGTTCACGGAGAAGTGTGACATTTACAGCTTCGGCGTGCTGCTTGGCGGGCTGGTCATTGGAAAGATGCCATCTGATGAGTTCTTCCAGCACACAGACGAGACGGGATTGGTGCAATGGATGAGGAACGTGATGGCCTCTGAAGACCCAAAGAGGGCGATCGATCCAAACCTCCTAGGAAATGGCTTTGAGGAGCAGATGCTCTTAGTTCTCAAGGTTGCCTGCTTCTGCACTCTGGATAATCCTAAGGAGAGGCCAGACAGTAAGGATGCTCGATGCATGCTATCGCAGATTAAGAGTGATTGATGTGAGACAAACCAAATTATCTGCCAGTTTATCCACACAGATGCATATTAAGAAGATTTCAATTTTGTCCAGTGTAAGATGTGTGAAAGTCTTTTCTAGGTTCAGTTTATCAGTATAGTTCGACATGCTCATGTACTATGATGGTCAAGTCCTTTATCTAAGCAATTTATGGGTAACATGTTACAAATCTGATGTATCAAATTCTGTTCAGTCGCAATGCACATTCTATTACATAAACTCCAGTAATGACTAAAGACATGCACGATTCAGAATTAGGTTATTTTCAAACATCATAGGAAGTAAAACAAGCTTCAAGGGCATCACTGCACTGCATATATGTATCAGGAAAAGTTTGCATAGTTTATTTAACAGACAATTTGATTTGAAAGTTATATAGCAAAATCACAATCAGAATACAAATACAAACAGTACAATTCACTACGAGATCAGGCTGCTCACGGAAGATGCATTTCCCACATTCTACAGCTACCTCTTATCTCTTTCGCTAAGAGGTCCTAGAGATCTAACCCGACTAATAAAGTTTTTCCAACAATTTCATACCACAGAAGACAAGTTGTCACATGAATTAGGGACTCAGACCGACTTTTTACAAGCACAAACAGTAAAGTAACCATGAAATAATTCTAAGTACCAAGAAATTTTAGTGGTAAAAAAGTGAAAAAATTGTCTTTGAGGAGAAATAATCATGTTTAATGCAAGACTTTGCAACTCGACTGAAAATCAAAGCTCAAAGGCCTCAACAATCTAAAAGTAATTGAGGAAGTATCCTCTCTAGATGAGCTGCTTTTATTTTCAACGAGCCATCTGCAGCAGCATGCTGGATAGCCTCTAGAACATCATACACAGAGGAGAAACAGTACCATATGTCATTCAACAATGCAAAATATTGCAGAAGATGGCAAGTAATTGTATAGTATAAAACTATAAAAATAGTGGCTTTTTCTTCAACAGTTGAAAACAGAGATGCCTGGGTTTCTAATTCTTACCTGCCACAAAAATTTGGAGGAGATCACAGCTCAGCTTCAATACATTCACGTTGGATGCATTTGACAAAGAACTAAAACGTTATTCCTGTTCCAAGTAAGTGTGATGTAGAGTCAACAAGCTCGTTCATATAATATAATTCGAAAGATTGATTCTCAAACAGGAAACTCAGCTAACAGAACTATATGGGGGAGGCGAGCACTCGAATCAGTACAGGAATTGGTACTTATTAAACACAACTAAACAAACTCTGCTTCAGTCTAAGACCCCATAACAAAATTTCAAAATTCAATGCAATCTTGCACAAGCAGTTTGGATATGGGAGATTGTACTACCACTTTTAGTAAAACAAATATCTCCAAAACACAGATCACTTCAACTACGGGGCAAAACATGCACGATACAAATAAAGAATACTTATCAAGAAGTGCAAGGTCAAATTCATTCTATCCCACAAGGTTGACTAAATGTAACCTTCTGGGAAAAAGGTTAGAAGAGGACATTTTGTATATGGCTTGCTGATATTCGAACAATTTATCGCTTTTGAGTTGAATGGCCAACTTATAAAACTAAATACCAGTTAATTCAACCATTCTACATATCAATCTGTTGCCTCACTCACACTGGAACAGTATCAAATAGTATCTAATTCTAAAGCAAATATCGGTTAGCATAATCAGAACAACAGAATTATCACCAGTAGTTAGCTGGATTCGGATCCTCTGCTGTGGCTTAAACACAGCACAGCCTAGTGTGGACACAAACGACGGAGGTTTGTTTGATGTCCATCTCCTTGATGGCACATACTAACCGTAGTTAGCACCAGAGGATCCAAATCCGTAATTAGCCTACAGATATATCAAATTTACAGAAAATTAAGTGTTTCATCAAATAAAAACTGAAATAGTTATCGCATTCAACATAGGCATTTCATACAAGTTCAAGTTTCTTCAGTAGCTCATCACAAAAAATACCAAATACTCTGCAGTTGGGAAAACGAAATTGAACAGAAAAAGGAAACTTTTTTCCCACAAATGCAACTAAAATTGAACCTCGGCTTCATTTTCTGAGAGCTGATTGTTCTCCGTTCTGTCAGCAAACACAAGTTGCTGAAAATTAATTCGAGTTTTGTAAAGTTATCAAAAATAAGAAGAAAACATGGTATACCTGCACATCCAATTTTCCCGATCGAGTCTGAAAATGGCGCGAATTAAAACCTGTGCCATGAACACCAGCGAAAATTGATTGAAAATCGCAAGGGAATTCGAAAAACAGCATGCGATGGAAAATATAAAAAAGAAAAATAAGGAATTTTTAGTTACAGGATCAAAAGTATTTAACTCATATTGACGGTTGAAGATTAAGCTGAAGTCAGCAACAGAGAGCATCCACACCCGTTCTCTTGCCAACGAGCACGGTTGTGAGTCCGGCCCCACTTTTTCTACCTGCTCTTAAACAAGAGCACAACACCCACAGCCGTGCTCTTCCGCAAGGACGAGCACAGGGCCCCACCATTCTATTATTCAATTTGAATAAAAACATTTCCACAAAATTAAAATGCATTAAAAATATCCAGAATAATATTACAAATTACAAATAAAATAAAAATTACATAATTAAAATCCTAAAAAATAAAAATTACATAATTAAAATCCTAAAATTTAAAAAGTACGTAATTAAAATCCTAAAAATTAAAAATTACATAATTAAATTCATAAATAACCGAATTTCGTCCAAATGGAGGATGAATGTGTGTATTTATAGATGGTTTTGGGATTAAATTTTTTTAAAAAAATTTCAAAAAAATGTCAAAAAAAACGGTAATAAAACGGCTATATTTTTTGGAATCCAAAAATATATTTTTTAAAATTTTTGGTATTATTTTCGATTTAAAAAAAATGTCAACGGCCAATAGAAACACGTCACGTCGCCCTGCTCGCTGGCACTGACGTGCTCTTAGCTAAGAGCACGTCCGTGCCAGCGGCAAGAGCGCAGCGGCGGATAGCGTGTCCTTGCCAGCGGCAAGGATGGACGGAGAGCTTGTGCTCACCATTGCAGATGCTCTAATAATCAGGGAATTGGGAGAAAGTAATTATGCAATTTCTGGTTGAAAACATGATTTAATATTTTAATATTTAAATAACTGTAAACTATCATCACTTGTCAATTACTCCACTACTTTTTTGGTAATTATGATAGTACCCCAAATAGATGTCATATTATACGTTAACCTCAGAATAATCAAAATAAAGTCAAATTTACTCCAGTGAATAAAATTATTGTAGAATTCTTATAGTCATTCAAAATTATGATTGCCGATCATATATAAATGCATAGTATATGCATTGTATCCACCAATATTGAGGGCAGTAATTTCGTTGTAACCAGTTATCTCGTAGAAAGAGAAAAAAAATTACTCACTTCGTTCCCATAGTGGATGTCACACTTTCCTTTTTAGTTTGTCCCACAAATAAGTCACATTCTTTTTTTAGAAAAAGTTTTCTCTCACGTTAATATAAATATATTATTTTCACTTTCCACTTAACACACAAAACATCACCCCCTAAAATCTCGTGTCAATTCCTAAGTGTGACATCTACTATGGGACGAAGGGACGGAGGGAGTACTTAAAATTTGTTTCTGTATTTTAGTTTTGGACGATTCACGTAAAATTGTCATAGATAACAATTAAGCAGATCTAGTTAAGAAGATTATGCTCAGGATGATATGAGCACTTCAACGCTATAAAATTATGTGGGCCATAACCCAATTATATTAGCCCAAGTTTCAATTCTATTCAATCCATAAAATTAAGAGCATTAGCAATGACGCTCGTCCCGGCGGAATTCCGACCGGCGTGCCGGACGTCCGCTATTGTGCAAGGGAGGCACCGATACGGACATCCGCTGCGGACACCAAAGTTCTGGGGCATTCCGCGGATATCCGTCGCGACGTCTGTGCGGACGTCCGCCATTGCGTTGACTCCCACTTACGTCCCGATTATTGCATTAATTTCTTTTTATTGTGGGAAGTCCGTCAGGATGTCTTTGGGGATGTCCGCCACTGTGCAGTGGGATGTCCGTATGACGTGGCATCCGCAGTGGGATGTTCGTATGACGTGGCAGGAGGTGTTTTTGGGATGTCCGCGGGGATGTCTGCAGGGACATCCGCACCACTGTTAATGCTCTAAGGGCTCGTTCAGTTATCCCTATTTAGAAAGGTAAGAGACAAATGTTGACTTAAATAAATATGGACGGGCCCACCAACCACTCCGGCATTCAGTGGCGGATTAGTTAAGTACAAAGGGATACAAATGTACCCTCAAAGTAGCTTACTGGTAAGACACTCATATTTCACAGCGTCAACCAGGGTTCAAATCACCTCTAGTGCGATTTTTTACAAATCTTCTCTCATTTGTTTTATACCCAATAAAGAATTGTACAATTTAATTTATTCTTTATTATTCATGGTTTCTATTTTTCCTCATCATATTTATTAGTAGTATATAGAAAATACAATATGTTTTGTTTTAGTTTAAATATTTAGAACTTTCTCCAAACTAAAATAAACTCCTTGTTATATAAACATCTAAGAATTATACCATTTTATAAAATGAAATATTTTCAAGTATAAACACTAAAAATAATATTTTTTATACACAAATATTACAGATTCATTGCAAAAAAAAATTGAGATAACGGAAGAAATAAAATTGATTGAATTTTAAATTTCTTAAGTCATTGTAATTATTTATCGTACCCCCAATATGAAATTCCTGGATCCGCCACTGCGTGTTTTTTGTTGCATAAACGGGGTTGACGAAATGGGAGCTTACGTGCTGTCAGACAAAAATGTCCTCACCCACTTCATCGAATTCCTTTTCTACCCCTCGACCCAAATTTAAGCCGGGAAACCACACTTAAATGTTCAAATGTCCCTCCAAATAATTTTCATTCTTCGCGGTTAAAATGGCTTTTAAATACACGTTAATCCTCCACCACAAAGCATGCAGTCCTAGTACAGTGGGTCGGTGGAGCTAACAACTAAAATGCACATCCAAAAATGAAAGTGGAAACCAAAATTATGAGGGGGCACTTTGGTAATCTCCTCACCATTTCTTCATCACAGTGCGGGCCGGGGGCTTTTTCGATGGCCATGCGTGTTCAGTTATTGAACACTGAACCATCATTAATGTACTGATTTGACACCGATTCTGGCCAATTAGTCATCACCAAACGAGCCCTGAAGTGAACACGTCCTAAGTTTTTTGATGGTTGTGGATATGCGTTATTTTCAAATTCATGTGTAGTTAGGAGGAGACGATCGAAAAACACTATGGGATCGATGGCCCATCGTTTTCCTTATATTTCCTCTCTAGTTATCTAACGCAATAGGTGAAGACGTTGGCAGTTCGCTTGCCTAAAGACCGTGACCCAAATATCGTACCTTCTTCGTCCTTCCTCGACCGGCCGGTCATGCAATAGCAACAAACATCCAGGGAATATGTCGTACTAATTCCATTGGTGGCGGCAGAATTGGGAGAATTTGGGGATTTTTGAATTTTTCGAACTTATTCCTTTATTTATTTAGGGTTTATTTGCATGTGTGATAATTAAGATCCATGAACAATCCAAACTTCGCTGAAAGAAATAAAAGAAAAACAATAGTTTATGATAAACCTTTTAACTACCATTTTCAGTAATCAAAATCCAACACTAGAAGCATCATTAGAAAATTACAATCAAAACTCAAGAGCTTTTCAAAAGTATTTTTGAACTGGGAATAAATCAAAATATTTCATCTATAGACCAATGTAATTCGTGTCAAATTCTCAAAATAATAATAAAAAAAACTTATAAGTATATTTTTCAACAATAAAAATTGATGCATAATTCGTATGATTATAAGGACTGCTATTAAATATATACATATACTAATTTAAATATGGGTTGAAAATGTAAAATATGGAAAATGATTGCGGCACATTGGAACCCGACAAGCCCAAGTTGAAGCCTGCAGCGGAAGCAGGGCTAAGCCTGCTGGGGCGAAACACACGTGAAACATATAAAGTTAAAGCATATTTGGCCCACAATTTGTACATCCCTTTGCAAATAAGTATTGTTGCTTTCATTAAAAAGAAAAAATTCCTCTTTAACAACCTAAATTTTGAAAATAAATTTAAATATATACAAAAGAAAGTGAACGTGGTCCAAGAATATTCACCGATCCCTATAAAATCACATGCCCATCTGTTATTTATGTCTCACGTAGAATCGAAAATCTTGATAGGTTGCCATCAAGATTGATATTCCTTCTTATTGTTATATTGTCTTGTTTTTTTAGTTATCGACAGTCATTGATCAATTTATTCGACCTACAAAGTGTTAGTTGATAACTAAACACATTAACTAATAATTCTCCATTCCTCTAATTAAGTGTAATTTTATGGTTTAGAAAAAAGATTAATACTAATTATTTCATAATTTCATAGGAAAAATGATAACAAGCTACCAAGAAGCAAGAATGAATATATATACCCATTTTCTTACTACAAAGTGACATCTCATCCCAAGTGAAAGATTCAAAATTACAAAGCTAGGGAACTTTGGGATTGGGCATATTGGAATTGGACAACGAAAACAGCTCATTCATAGTGTTTCCAACTCAAATCAACAAGATACGAAGCTTCCAATTCTACTATAATTCCCATCTTAAAACAAATCAACAAATTAAAATTTGTTAACTTGTAGTATTAAAATAAAGAGTAAATCCAGCAGGAGACATGTGGGGTATTTTTCTTCATATGAGGGGAGTGTCTTCAATTTGAGAAGCACATTCTCCCACTTTTGGTACTCTTAAAATACAAAAGTTGGTTCATGGAAACATAAATTTATACACATGTGAAGTTGGCATCCCCACAAAGGGGTGATGGTTTTATTCATAATTTTTTTTTGTTTGTGTATATTTGTAGGTTTGCTTACTTAATTTAACAAGTTTTAAAAAAGATTAGTAGTTAATTCTTGTTTATGAACACAATCGATAGTACTTGTATAACTTTTTTCACATAGTATTAATTAACTTTCTAAGTCAAAACTAGACAATTAGGAATTATCTAAGAATTTAAACAAATAGTTTGTCAAATTTATTATACCTATTCAAGATATATTTTAGAGCATTATCCAAATCTTTTCACCATTGTGCATGAGACCTAATTGAAAGGTATTAGAGAAAACATAAATGCCACCAAAAGAAAGGTTATGCATAATAAATTAGGGTGGGGTGGCCAATGTAAAATCATTAGAGTCACTTTGTGGGGTCCAAATATTATGTGCATGGTTTTATTAATCTTGAATACACATTCATTGAGAGTTGAGCTTTTAGTAGAAGTATGTAATATTCATCTTATTTTGATAGAAACAAGAACAAATATTCTAAGTAGACAAACATGTGAAGCCACATTCATTTTCCGCAAATCCCACAACTGGAAACCAGCTCATTAATCTTGAATTATATAGTGATTTTGACCATTTTAAGGAGTTAAAATCTTAATAATTAGCCTATCTTTCTGGTGTAAAAGTGTCAAAATATAATCATTCTTCGGGAATATGATCATGGGTTAGTAAATCCCTATTCAACCACGCCAAGGCATGTTTAGGAGTTAGGATCGAAACAAAATTAAGATGCATAGTTACTTATATTTGAGATATTAATCATATATAGGCACTTTTATTTTTTCTTTATTAAGTTGTTAATTTTATTTAGGGATATTGATCTCTAAAATTATGAATTTTGGCCAAATTTTGGTATTTCTCACTAACTTTAAAATAGGTCTAAAATATCACATATTTTGCATGTTGTTTGTTACTCCATTTCCCAACCCAGCCCAAATAAGATATCTTCGCAAAAAACTTATTATACGTGTGCAACCATGAAATATTTATGATAGTTTAGATTATTTTTTAAGTTTGTGACAAGAAGTATAAAAAGCTACATAGAAAATCATATTGATTTAGTAGTGCCAGGTAGGATAAAAAAAAATGCACGGAAGTTGGTCGGATATGGTGATTGACCTGCCATGAAAAATAACAAATAAAATGTAAAGTTTGTGATATTTTAGATTAATTTTAAAATTAGTATGAAATACCAAATTTGGGCCAAAATTTATAATTTTAAAGACCAATATCCCTTTTATTTATTACTAAACATAATTAAATTTCAAATATATTTGAGAAATTATTACTGCAGCTGGACATTGCGAAAAAGATTAGCAATATAAGTATATAGCTAATATTTTTAGAAAATTGAATATTGTAACTTAACTAGTGTTGCTTTATTTCTGAGAAAAATATATAGCTAATATTGGAGTACTACTCCTATTTTAAAAACTAGAGAAACCCCTAATAATTAAATGTGCGTGTGATCTATTTGAATATACTCATTCCCTCATCTGTATGAAATTTTACTTTATATTCCCTTGAATTGGTACAATTTTGATATTTAGTAGTATTTCCTTATTTATTAGTACAATTTGATATTTAGGAGTAGTATAAAGATTATTAGTAACATGAAATAAAATTTATACTAATACTAATATCAAAAGGCACGAAAGCATAAATTGAGAAGTACTCGCTTCGTTTCATAATAATAGTCATATTTAGTTATGGAAGAGTTTTTAAAAATGTAAAGAAAAATAGTTGAATAATTGAATTAAATATAAGCCTTACTTTTATATATATATATATATATAAAAGTAAAAATATATATATATGACTATATATATATATATATATTAGTTTTATAGTAATAAAATGTGCGTATAATAAATTGATGGAATGTGAACCCTACTTATGGCAAAAGTGAAAAATGACACTGATTTAGGAACCGACAAACATGATAAACATGATTCTTATTCAAGGACATAGGGAGTTGCACGTAGTAGGAGTATAATTTTTTACTCCCTCTGTCCGCGAATAGGAGTCCCGTTTTGCCATTTTAATCCGTCCGTGAATAGGAGTCATAGTTCACTTTTACCATAAAATGGTAATAGGGTCTCACCTTCCACTAACCCATTCCACTCACATTTCATTTAAAACTAATATATACAAGTGGGACCCCTATTCCACTAACTTTTTTTCCACTCACTTTTCTTAACATTTCTTAAAACTCGTGCCATCAATAAATGAGACTCCTAATGACGGACGGATGGGTACTAAATTATACATGGGCTGCTCTCTCATAGTAGCGTAGCCATGTAATTTGCTCTGAGAATTATGTTTAGTTGTTTACACTTTTAAAAGGGCAATAAAACAAGAAAAAGCAAAAAATAAGGTCATAGGAAATTCAAAAAACAATAAAAAATAAGAAAAAGTCCCTCCAAAAAATAGGAAAAAGCAAAGAAAAATTATATATGTGGCCATGCTTTGATGAATAGTAAACATCACAGCTGGTCACAGTATCATAATCACTCTCTTCAATCCCAACTCCAAATTACCTTTCCCTTTCTCTCTCTATCTCTCTTCTCTCTACTGTTCCGTTCAGTTTCTATATTTTCCATTCAATTCTCCCTCTCATTCTCCTCTCCTCTCCTCTCCTCACAGTCATACAGTTGCAGACTGTTCTGACAACAGGGAATAGATTTTAGACTTGCAAAAGGGGATGGGAGGGGTGACGTCTTCTATGGCAGCAAAGCTGGCGTTTTTCCCACCGACGCCGCCGAGTTACAAGCTGGTGACTGACCAGGCGACGGGGCTGCAGCTGCTGCATCCCTTCCCGCACCGCGAAAACGTCGACGTATTGAGGCTCCCCACTCGTCGCGGCACGGAAATCGTTGCGGTCTACGTGCGGTACCCCATGGCTAGCTCCACTCTACTCTACTCGCACGGTAACGCGGCTGATATAGGGCAGATGTACGAGCTTTTTATTGAGCTGAGCATTCATCTCAGAGTCAATATTTTGGGGTAATTTTTCGAATTCAATTTCAGCTTTCGTGGATTTTGAGTATTTCCGTTTTTGCCGGTGGTGAATTGTTAGGGTTTTGTTGGGGATTGATGCGTGCCATCGTGTTTTCGCAGATAAATTTCATTTGATTGCTCTTCTAGGTGTCGATTTTGGTGAATTTTGATTCTCTGAGGTTATTGGTGTGAAAATGTAGCTGTTTTGATTTCGATATTCGTATGACTTATTTACCATCTGTGCTATTTTTTACTTTAGAACTCATATAAATGAAATTTGTTATTTTATAGTAGTAGATGATTACAAGTGCTCTGAGTGGGTGAGTTGTTAGGTTAGTTGGATCAGATGGGGATGTATTTTTGTGACTTTTTGCAATATTTGTTTTGTTAGAAATTGTGTTTGCTGTGCAAAATTGGGCCAGTTTCGGAAACAAAACATTTTTTGTTTTAAAAAAATTATTTAGCTATTGAGATGAGCTTGGGAGTGAGTGAGGGTGCTAAATGTCGACTCTTGAAAAGTGGTTGGAGATTTTCTTTCTCTATTGGTAATTTGGGAAGTGATTCATAACTTATTATGCAGTTGGTGCTGTTGAAGACTTGAAGTCATTTACTGTTTTAGATGTTTATCTCACTAACTGCCATAGGCCATTTAGGTGAGGGAGGAAGAGAGAGATTTGATAATGGTGGTTGTTGGCTTGACTAAATCTTATTGGAACAATTTTGTAAAGTTGAACAGCCATTGACTACCAACAACTATGATGAATATCAATTTAATTTTCTTTACAAAAACCATTCTAGTTGGAAAGTCTAGTATTGGTATAAAACGGGATATTGATCAATCATCAATGTAACCTTTAAGTGATATACTTAGGGAGGATGACGAGTTTATTTGGTTGACCGGGCAGAGTGACTTATCGGCTTCGATCTGTTGGCTAAAAATATCAATTTGGGCCTGCATGTTTGGTCTGATGTTCATTTGTAGATCAGCGAAGAAACTTTGCTGACAACCTTCTTTTGAGAAGTCAATCACATTTTCATTACAATCTAGTGAGTTGGTGTAATCTCCTTAAAAAGATTTCAGACTACTAACATATTGTTATTTGTTAGACTATACTAGTAGTTATCAATTATCATACGACGCATGGATCCTTAGATGTTATCTGGTTCTGTGAATCAAGTGAAGCAACTCATTTGACTAATTGATATTTTTTCAATATACTATTATGTGTTTGATCTGAAAACTGGATCGACCTTTCGAATGCATCTATTCCCAAACTAATGGTAAAAAGTGAGATGGCATGATAAAATATAAAAAGTGTTTGATCAGTGAATATTTGATATTCCTCATGGCTGGTTGTTGACGGTTCTGCTTTAGATTATAATCAGACACAAGCTGTCCTTTTATTTTGATGCTTTCATGGATTTGCCACTTACTTGTGGAGGAGCTTTTTCTCATTAGCATCTTTTGTGCATTATGTCTGCAGGTATGACTACTCAGGCTATGGGCAGTCAACTGGGAAGGTTTAAGCCAATTACTTCTTTTAGACGATTCTGTTTCTTGTATTAGTAAGTGAGTATCGCCTATTAAACTTTGCGGCTCGTCTATGTTGCAGCCGAGCGAGCATAACACTTATGCGGATATTGAAGCTGCATACAAGTGTCTTGAAGAGAGCTATGGGGTTAAGCAAGAAGACGTTATCCTATATGGCCAATCTGTTGGTAGTGGCCCCACTGTAGATCTTGCAGCTCGTTTGCCTCGCTTGAAAGCCGTTATTTTGCATAGTCCTATTTCATCAGGCTTAAGAGTTATGTACCCAGTGAAGCGCACATATTGGTTTGACATCTACAAGGTTAGTTCTTGGTCACATATCTTCTTAATTCGGTCATGCTTTTGATATAATCGTATGAATATAATCAAGACCATATGATGATTTTTGCAGAACATCGACAAAATTACCTTGGTGAAGTGCCCTGTTCTGGTCATACATGTAAGTGAACACAGTTGTGCAATTTCCTTTATACAGTACATGTTTCTGCTCATGTTTTTTGAAGGAGTAGATGAGATTCTGCGCAAAATAAGCTGTGGAAAATGGTGTGTTCCCGATGTGTGAAAACAATTTCCATATATGAATTTTAATCCGAACCAACTATGTGCTGTGAACTTTGTCAAAGAAGCCTAAAACTGATTAAGATTTGCATAGATTCATTCAAGTATTTGTTGTCAGTCACACCCTTAATTGTTCTTGCTAAAACTTTGATGCATGCTGGCAAAAACTTGTAGTAGTTCGGAGCACATGAATCTAGCTTCTTCTGAGGTATGTGGTGTGGTTGACATGCCTTCCGTGTCATGCAGGGAACTGCTGACGATGTTGTCGACTGCTCTCACGGAAAACAGCTCTATGAACTATGTCAAGAGAAGTACGAACCGTTGTGGATCAAAGGGGGCAACCACTGTGATCTGGAGCTATATCCCGAGTATATTAAGCACCTGAAGAAGTTTGTATCTTATGTAGAAAAACCTCTCTCCCAATGGCACTCGTCGAGGAGGAGTATTGACCGACCTGAACATTCCCGGAAGAGTACCGACTGTATTGATGCTCCAAGGAAGAGCACTGACCGGCGGGAGAAACCTAGGCAGAGCACTGACCGACATGAGAAACTAAAGCCGTTCGAATACAAGTTCCACAACGATGAGAGGCTGTCAAAGTTGAAAGTCACTTTCGACCAAATGGAAAGATCTAGAAGAAGCGTTGAATACCATGAGAAGTCTCGGAGGAGTATCGACGTACAGCTGGAGAAAGGTCGGAAGAGTGTGGACTGGCTGGATAGGATCCGGGCGACTTGACTACATCGAGTGCGGTGCTGTAAATTTGTGCTTGGTTGAAGACAAGTGAAAGAGTGATAGGAAAAGAAGATTTGTTTAAATTATGATGAAATGGGGTGTGTAAACTGTTATGAAATTTGTGAGACGATACTCTTCCAATTTTATTGTCTGTTATGAAGAAAAATGATAGTGTGGGGGGTATAGTTCCATATAAGTCATTCCTCATTTGGAAATGTTGTTTCAAATAGTGCTGTGTAAAAGGGATTGCTTCTTACATAACTTTTTCTTTAAATATTTCTCTCCCCATTTTTTTCTCTTTGAAACTCATCTTCTTTGTAAATTGTAGTGGGCCTTATCTAGACTGATAAGGGGCGGAGTTTAAAAATTGTTCAAATTGAGCTCGTTTCAATGGATAAGTCAGCCCTAACCCACAGTAGGGTTGGGCCTAGGTCACCGTGAAATCCGTTGTTGTTCAGGTTTAAAATATAGAGATTTAGAAGTTTTTGAATTGAATCATAAATCGAACCATCAAAATTATTATTCTCAAGATTTATCATCTTTAAAGACAACAAACTGCCAATTTCATTTAAATTTGTTGGGACTCAATCCAACTCCTTGAGAAAAACCAATCTCGATAACGAATTGGAGGTATTTTTTAGAGAGATGTGATCAAGAGTTAAGAATTTAAGCTTGGCAACAAAGTTCCATGAATTATGGAAAGCAGAAGTGAGATTTACTGAAGAGCAAGAGAGGATGGAGAGAAAAGCTCACAAGAATCGAACGGAATTAAAGCTCAGACAAAAAATGATATTTAAGTAAAGTTTGTGGACCAAACAAGATATTCTGTCTATATTTTAATGAAGAAGAGAGTAAATAGACAGAATTGCCTTTTATGGTCTTGAGAATATTTTCGCCCAAAAATATTAGAAATAGTGAAAAAGTAACTCAAATAATATTAAATCAAAGTCTCAGCAAATATTTTCGAATAAATCAAAATTAATAAAAAATAACTTGACAAAGTTCCCGGATCCAAAAATAAATGTTGTCTCAAAATTTAAAATTAAATTTTAATCAAAATGGTGTTAAACTTCAAAATCAGTAATCAAACTTTGCAGAATTGCAGCTATAAATAATTCACGGACGATCCCAACTGTCTTTTTGTTTTCCGAATCCTTCGTCATCCAAACCCTCAAATTTGATTTCTAGTTGCCGTACACGAAACCCTAAATCCCCAGTTACTCAATGTAATTCTTCGAATTATCAGTTGAAATAACCTTAAGCATAATGTTTCTGATTATTTGCTTCAATCTAGGTTTTTTGTGTTTGATTATTTCTTCGTTTGTAGTTGATGGCGATTCGTCTCTTATATTTCTAAATCAGGGCACAAGGAGATGCTGCAATGGATGCAATAAAGCATGCTCTAAAAGCTCTGAGAAAGCGGCATTTAGTGGAAGAGGGGGCACATTCACCTGCTTTTATTGCGCTATCTCGCCCAATTGTGTCTCAGGTTGTTTGAACTTGATTCTTTTGGTTTCAATTTAGTGTTTTTATAGTTGACTTTAGTATGACAAAGTTACTGTAGCCTTGGGAAATGTTGTTGAATTAGTAATTGCTAGTTCTGTTGTGGAAATGTTTTTGAATATGTGAATGTGGTTGATCTTGAGCTTACAGTATGTTTAAGCTGTCTTTTTGCTTAAAAAGTTATCACCTTGTGTAAAAATAGGAGATTGCAAATTTTGTATTCTACTGGTGGCTGTGTAGTATGCGAAGTTGCTAGCTGATACTGAGATACAGACTACAGAGCAAAAGTACAAGAAATATGGGCATATTTCAGCAGTTGATTAGTGTTTGTGGTGCATATTGACATCTTAAGATCCATTGTCATGATTAAGCACTAGAAAACTGAGCTAGTTATAGCATAGGGCGAGATTTGGTTGGAGCTGATGCTACGGTTGTGCTGTAACAAATCATTGGTTCCACTAGCTAATTAGGGAAATAATCTTGCTTATAATGGTTGGATTGAAGGAGTTGCAGACTTGCAGTATCAACTACATCAGGAAACATTGAACTTTGAAGCATCAAGCATGCCAGTCTTGATTGGATCGTTCAACATGTGTAGCTTCTTGTAAGTTTGTCTGAGGAAGAGAGGAAATGACATATGGATAACCTGATACTTGCTAGCTAGCATGATACCTTTCTGCTTGATATAAAATAATTTCTTGAATAAAGGAGTATGATGATTTTAGCTGGTTACGGTGATAGAGACCATTCAGTTCTTTGAATGAAGGAAATGTTTAAAATTTGGTTAGACAATGTAGGGCCATCACTTTTCCTATTTCCTTTTGGTGAATGTTTTAATTATTTGACTTTTGCTCAACTTCGTTAATTTTTTTTCTCTTTGAGCTGTTTTGGTTGGTTTCACCTATGTAATCATTTCTTCATTTTTATCTATCGACTTAACTGTATTAACAATGCTATCTGTAAAAGGGGTCGGAGTGGAAAGAGAAAGCTGAAAATCTTGAATTGGAGCTCCAACAATGTTACAAAGCTCAGTCTAGATTATCTGAACAACTTGTGGTGGAAGTGGCCGAATCCAGAACTTCAAAAGCATTAATGCAAGAGAAAGAAACTATGATATCCGAGTTGCAAAATGAGCTTAGTCAAGCAAGGTGTCATCTTTGAATCTGTCTCCTCTCCTCCTGTCTCTCCTACATCAGTAGAGCCTCCACCTTGTAGAGATGGATCATGATAGCCCTTTCATCAGTGAACTTAACTCTAGTGCACTAATTTGCAGGGATGAATGCTCCCATTTAGCTGCACTGTTGGAGGAAAAGACTAAGGCTCTGGACTTGTTGATAAGTGAGCACCAAGAAGTTAAAGGACAACTTGAGGCGACCATTCTGAGAGCTGACAATGCAGAAGCAGAAAACAAGATGCTAATTGACCGTTGGATGCTGGAAAAAATGAAGGATGCTGAGCGTCTAAATGAGGTAGCTTAATAATTAATGAAGTTCTCTTTTGGTATATGAATTAATAGAGCTCCCACCTTTTATTTTAATTGTCACTCATTTTGTAAAATTATTATTTATTTTTCATGTATGAGCGTTTATACCTGTTATTGTTGATAATGAATGCTTCCTTAATAGGCAAATGCTCTTTATGAAGATATGGTGAATCGTCTCAAAGGAACCAGCATGGAAAATCTCGCCCACCAACAAGTTGATGGCGTAGTCCGCCGATGTGAAGAGGGTGCGGAGTATTATGTCGAGTCAACCGTCCCCTCTACATGCAGGCAAAGGATCCCTGCTCATGACGGTGGCTGCGCCTCCATATTGTTCGAGCATAACTCCTCTAGATTGGTCAGTGGAGGACAAGACAAAGCAGTTAAAATGTGGGATACAAACACTGGATCATCAACTCGCACACTTTATGGGTGTCTGGGCACAGTTTTTGATCTCTGCATCACCCACGACAACAAATCGATTATTGCAGCCAGCAGTTCAAATACTTTGTATGTATGGGACGTAAGCTCAGGTCGTGTACGGCATACCCTTACTGGTCACACGGACAAGGTTAGTGCCGTGGATGTCAGCAAGGTGTCTAACCGCAATGTTGTCAGTGCGGCTTATGATCGAACCATAAAAGTTTGGGATCTTCAGAAAGGCTACTGCGTCAACACTCTTCTATGCTACAGCAACTGTAATGCTCTCTGTTTTAGTATGGATGGGCAGACCATTTGCTCCGGCCATGTAAATGGGAATCTCCGACTATGGGATATTCAGACAGGGAAACTTCTCAGTGAGATCGCAGCACATTCCTCTTCTGCAGTAACGTCATTATCACTGTCCAGAAACGGGAATATGTTGCTGTCGAGTGGAAGGGACAACTTGCACAATCTATTCGACATGCGCACTCTTGAAATCTGTGCAAATTTGAGAGGGAATGGGAGAGTGGCGTCTAACTGGAGTAGGTCTTGTTTGAGTCCTGACGACGGTTATGTCGCTGCTGGATCTGATGATGGGTCCGTGGAAATCTGGTCTGTTGGGAACGCCAAAATAGTGAGCACGCTGAAGGAGCATACATCTCCTGTGTTGAGCTGCGCGTGGAGTGAGCTCGGTAAGCCTTTAGCAACTTGTGATAAGAATGGCAACATTTGCATTTGGTCTTGATGTGGTAGCGGCTGTAGGTTTCTCTTGATCACAGTATAGAAAAAAGAAACAAAAAATGACACCAAAAAAGTATTATAATTATAGAATATCCGCTGGAGAATCTGGTTATTATTTGTTCATTTAGGAAGTAAGTTTGGTTTTAAGATTAGTTCATGCAAGCTACTGGGAGATGTACATATTACTTGTTGATATTTTGTGAATGCTTATGTTTCCTCGATCAATGTTTGAAGGTTATGAAGAAAAAAACTTGTCCAAGAACTGTTCATTATTTGTTCATTTAGATTAGATAGTGCTCAAGTAAATTAATATACTACTACCTTTAAAAGAGTTTAAAGAGCTTCATCTGCTCCAAGTTTGTATATACTCAACAGAATTCTAATTAAACAAACTACAAAGCCCAAGCATGTAACACTTCTTACTGTCAGCATAAACAATAACACCATAATATACTAGATTTCTCATTGTCAACAAAAAAATCGAAACAAACTTATTGACAATATGAAATTTGAATCTGGGAATCATTCACTCCACTTTGCCTTGACTGCTATCTTGTGGCTGCGATCTGTATTAAAGCTAGATACATCACAACGAAGAAGTTAGAAGACTTGACCGTAGTTTGTGTCCCAAACTTTTAGCATTTTACAGAACTGTGAGCCATGTTGAAAATCACCCTAGCTTGTTCTTGTCGTCATTTCCACGAATAATTGGTCTTAACCCTTTCGGTACCATACTTTTGCTTTGCGCAAGTCTCAACTAAGGGGTTGCAGTCTATAAGTTCAATAACTATATAAGGCGATAGTAGAGCTTCCATATCAGATTCAAATAGGGGGATCTCTTCTATATTGTAGCAGTTTTTCATAGTCAGGCACCTAAGCCTTGGGAAGCTTCCATCACCTGCTGTCCATTGCACAAGATCTGTATCTTCAAGGAAGAGATATTTAAGATTTGAAAATCCACTTTCTTTCGCTTCCCACTTCTCCCCTTGAAAGGCATAGTTCCGTAATTTGAGCACTGCAAGAAACGGCAATCCACCAATCTTGCTCATCTCTCCCCACGGATATCCAGAGCCGCTCAGACTCAATTTCTTAAGACTCCCTATGGAAACCGGGAGAGGCGGAGGCGGGACTATAGGCTCATACAACACTTCAGGGGGCACGATAACACACTGGATTGATTTTAGTTCTTCGAGACACGAGATATGATTAAACAAGCTCCAGGTTTGAGTATAGTCGGGTTCTAACTCAATTTGAAGCCTCAGTTTTCTCAAATCTGGAATACATTCAAGAACCTCCTTTCCACAACTATGAGCACCAACATCTAAAAGCCTTCTGAGGCTGGGTAAGACTGCGCCAGGAGTAGGATTAGGTAGGTTTCTTCCAATGACTTCAAGATGCTCCAACTCTTGCATATCCCATATCTGTACAGGCAAATACGACTCATCTACGGTCCATTTGATGCTCAGGTGTCGATGAACAATGAGATAACTAAGTTTCCAAAGTCTTGATATGGAAGGAGGGAGGTTTGCATCACAAGTGAGGCCTAGATAAGTTAACTGAATTAGCTTCACTACCTCATGCGGGAACTCATAGAAACGGATTGTAAGAGCATCGAGCACCCTAAGCAGCTTCCAATCTAAGCATATTGGCACTTGATATTTATGATACGGTCCCATACATAGAACAGAACGCACAGTTGATACTGATGCCAACAAGTCATGGACCTCTTTGATGGCGAACAAGACATTGTTGTGGATGGAAAAACGACATTGTTTTTCCACACATTCAATCGAACAATCTGCATAACTACTCAAGACACAGAAGAACTTGTTGCTCTCAGCTTCTCTTCTACACATATACCAATAGGCAGGATGGAGGCGGAAAGCATGAGCTCGGGCTCTGACCAAGCATATTTGGCAAACCAAAACCAGATTATAGGAAGCAAATTTGTCAATCGCGTGATTACCAGAACGTTCTAGAATCCCCTCTGCTCCCCACAGTGTGACGATCCTAGAGCGCCGAACTATATGATTCTGAGTAAAAGCTGCTATATAAAGAAAACACAGTTTCAAATACTGACGCATGAACTGATAACTTTGTAGCAATATATCCGATAATTGATCACAAGCATCCTCAAAAACTGAATTCTTCTTCTCCGCTACCTCGTTCCAGAACTCTAGATTGTTCTTGTCTCCGGACAAGAGTTTAGCAGCTACAACGAGGATCAAAAGAGGAAGACCTTCACAATTCTTAGCAATCTTCTTCCCAGCTTTCATGAACCGATATGGAAACACTTCCTCACCAAACACCTTCCACTTGAGAAGATCCCAACTCTCCTCTTCATCAAGAAAAGGCATTGTGAAAGAATAGCCATTTTTTACACCGGGTTCAACGGTTCGAGTTTTCCTGCTAATGACCAAGATTCGACTGCCATTATCCTCATTTGGCAGTGCACATTTAAGACCAAGGAAGAAACTGAGGTCCCAAGTATCATCTAGCATGATAAGATATCTTCTACCACTCAAAATTCTCTTCAAATACTCTTCAAAATCCTCACTTTCTCCCATGATCATTTCATCGATATCAAGACATACTTGAGCTATAATAGCTCGCAAGATTTCCTCTAACTTATACTTTCTTCCCACAGTAACAAATGTCATACATTCAAAGTTTTCTTTGATTAAAGGATCGTGAAAAAGCTTTTTAGCAAGCGTAGTCTTACCAATACCTGCCATGCCACTGATGCATATGGTAGTTCGTTTACTCGCATTTGCAATAAGCAGGTTTCTGATTTTGAGAAAGAAATCAGATAATCCAACCATTTCGCACTCGTTTCCACTGGAATCAATCCCTAGTGAAGCAACAACAGCAGCGGCAGAAGCAGAATCTTCTTCTCCTTCTTCAGTTGATGGCTTGTGCAATTCCTCCACGTATTCCTCTTCCATTTTGTCAGCTGTTTCTGCAAAGCAATTGATATTTTCATTCAATTCTTCGATGGTGAGAGAGAGAGTGGGCGGGCAGCGGTCATAGCATTGAGATTGCGAATGAATCTGAGCTGAAATGTGGAATTCAATAGCATCTTCTAATCCGCGCGCTTCGTCTCTGATCCGCGCTTCCGAAGCCTTGACTCCTCTGCTGTTGTTTCTGATTTCGTCGAATTGCCTGAGTGTTGCCTGTAGCGATTTGACGCGATCCAATGCGAAGTCTAGGGTTTGTGAAGTGGAAGAGACGAATGAAATGCGATTGGAATTTAAAAGGTGGTCGATTGTGTAGAGAAGAGAATTCACGGCAGCATAAGCCATGTCAGCTGCCCGAGATGGATGAATTAAGAGAAGTGAAACCAAAACCAGAGATAGTCTTCTTCAGCTGCACCAGTCGAGAATCCAGATGAAGAAGAGGAGAGAAAGAGTGCTGATCAAGTGAAAGAGAAACAGAGCTCGGCGGCGTGGAAACGTCAAAGCAGAAAGAAAAAGTAGTCAACAACGTGGACTTTACACTTCACCTCATTGTGAAAAGAATTTGTGTATATATCGGGTCCATGTCATATGCGGGTCGTGTTCAGGTAACAAATCGGATTTGTTTTTGAATGAGATTTTTTTAACTGATCGGGTTTAGATCAAATCTTATCAGATTAAATCACTATCATGTTGATTCCCAACCCGCACAATTTGCTAGTCCTGAATGGGCGCATATAAAAATTGCTAATATTTTAACTTTATATATATATACATCCCGGGTTTTGATCCATGCAAAACCATTCTTAATACAAAAATGCAGAATCAAGCATACAAAAGTCATTTTTAGGTCATTGTAAGCTTATTTTTACGTCATTATAGAAAGAATGACATGAAATGATCTTAACATGACCTCAAATCCAAAGTTTATAATATGACCTAAAACTGCTTTACAATGACCCTCCGTGTTTTTGTTTAATTATTGACCATTGGATTGTCAAATCTCATGGTCAGGATTTGATCTGGATTTTGTATTGAGATCAAGTTTTGTATTGATCATTTTCCTATACATCCCTCCCTATATATATATATATATACACACGATTGAACATGGTGTAGTACAAAGAAAAATACATAATACATCAACTGACAATGCAACAAGATTATTGCAAGTATAACTAAAATATAGTACAGATTCATATTAAGTCTCAAACAACAGATTAATTAGCTTTCCTGAATAATCCTTTGCTTGCCAAGCAGATGCAGTATCTGATTTGCTATTCATATGGTTCGAACAACAAGCTTCTGAGCTGTTTGTTAACCAACGAGTGCTGCATTCCAAATCCATCAGATTCCTTCTGGTATATAAACTGTGCCATTCTGCTCAGATTAGCACAAACTTCTGCAAAATACACTGAAAATGGAGAATCCATCATTTCCTTATTCATCGTCTTCCACGTCTGCTCTATCAGTGATCGAACATGTTTTCGCGCCTCTTCTTCCGAAGCATTGTTCTCATTCATGTAACACTGAACTGATTTTGGGACGTCGCCTCTCTCCACCTCATCCTATATTTAACAAAACCTCATATCAATTATGAGTAATTCACAGTTCGAAATTTATGTATAACGTGTAACGTCACATACCAGAGATGTTCCCATGTCGTCAGCGAGCCTTAGAATCGTACATGATGCACGAACAATATCATGGTATTTATGCACGCTCTCGGCAGCCTCCTCATCTATCGAATCAGTTAGCTGGAAAAAAAGATGGGATAGAATGGGGACACCTCCAATTGATATCCAAGCATTGTTGATATATTCTTCCAAACTAGGTTTATGCCCCTTGTGGTACCAATTTGCCTCTATCAAATATGTCTCAACCAAATCAACCCACTGCAAAAAAAATTCATCAATATTATCCTAATTAGCAAATGTACATCTATAAATGTAGTAAAAATATACAAAAGGCTATTATTGTTACCGTTTTCCGCAGAAAGGGGATGGAGTTGAAGCCTTTATCCTTGAGAGTATAGTAACCCATCTCATTCACAAAGTTGTATAGTGCAAGATAACATACTTTCATGTAAGGGGGCAGTTGGTCAATTGATTCAGTATCCCATCTGATCAAAATATATACACAATTAATATGTACTTATAATTAATAAAATGTATGATTATTGTTGTAATTAAACTAACCTTCGAATAGCCTCTGTGAATAGTTCGAGCTCTTCAAGAGTGCCATAAATATCATAGATATCATCTATAGTTGTAACAAGAGCATTTATTTTGGTGAGCATTATTCTTTCAAATCCATGTTCACGACGTTCAACAACTCCGGTCGTCCAATAGTAGCATTCCACTATTCTATCTCTGATGAATGGAAGTTCTTGAACAAGCCCAGTATTCTCCCACCATCTGTTTATAATTAACACACATGAAGAATAAGCATTATTTCAATATAAAAATTGAATTGATTATGAATATAATTTGTGTACCTAGAGGTCTCTTTGAGTTCTTGTAGAAATTGTGCTTGAACATTGTTGATGTCCAATATGGCAAGCTCTAGCACAATTGGGCTCATGTCTTGTCTCTTCTTGTAAGCATCGACGAACGATGTTGCATTTGGCATTTGAACCATCCAGCGAGAAGGGAACTCCAACGCAGCTTCGACAGATGATAAGAGATCATCAATTTCATGATCAACTACTATTTTCTCCAGAGATTTAGTAGCAAATTCTCTTGCCAGTTGGAGTGTCTCTTCGCCATGTTGTGATAAGAACGAAGCTTCGTAGAGTTGTAACAATCCTTTGGTATCCTCACATAGGCTTGGCTCAAAATCAGTACCATATTCATTCTTGAAACAATCAAACACTTCTGCATTCATATTTCATATAATTAGTTTCATCTTCAACATAAATACATAAATTCTTGCAAGCATGGATTGTGTAAGAAGGTAGACCTTGAGAGACGATGAAGCCGTATTGTCTGAGAAGTCTGAATCTGAGAGCTGTGGAGTACAAATCCTTCTCATCTGTCTCATTCTTGTTCAAATATTTTGAGTTTAATATTTGAGCGATTTCGTGGCGAAAATGACAAGAAATACCCAATTTTTGCAAGTCATCAATCAGCTCCAAACGCTGTTCCCGTTGAAGCAACATCTTCACTTGCTCAATCAGAGTAGCCACCATTTCTGGCTGCTTTTCTTCCTACAAGAATTTATATAATGAGATGAGATGTAATTAATATAATATGTCATACTTATATGTACTAATGAGAATCAATCGTATGTTCAGTTACCTTATTATACGCAAAGTCGAACGATTGAATAGAGTTGAAGTCCCAAAGACTAGGCTGGTAGCCTCCTGTTCGTCGTTCAGTTTGGATCACAGTACCCAATTGCAACGAGCAACGGGCCAGCTGGCTTCTGCGAGAAGTGGCAGTGGCTGCAGTAGTGAAACAACGTCGTTTTGAAGATGCGATAAAATGAGTGTTGCTAAGAATCGCAGATTGCAACGTGATACTAGACATCTTCTCGTTAATTGATTGGTATTCAGTGTGTTGCTTTAATCTATTTTGTGTTATCTTGCGTGTATTTATAGGTCTGAACTTACAAGGTGCAAGTTATTGTTTTACTCCCTTATTTAATTAAATCATTATTATAATATGTAATAGTACTACTTGTTTATCGCGTTTATGATTTACAAAATTAAATTATGTTTAACATCAACTTCAAACCCTCAACCAAGTGATAAAGGTCCACGATAAGCAACCCATTAACTTTCAAATTTTTTTATTATCATGTTTTGGACATTAATTCCTCAAGATTTGCATGTTTTTAAACCCTCAACCAAGTGATAAAGGTCCACGATAAGCAATCCATTAACTTTCAAATTTTTTTATTATCATGTTTTGGACATTAATTCCTCAAGATTTGCATGTTTTTAAGGCCACCCGCAACGCGTCTCGCGGGTGGCTCGTATCTCGTCCCGCCAAGATGAGACGGCGGTGAGACACGTTGCAGCGCCCTGTCTCGTCCCGGTCTCTCCAAGACGCCCGTCCCACCGAGACACCTCGCGGGCTGTCTCGCCACGCGCTTGCGTGACGCCCACTCGCCGGCCCGCGAGTGGGCTTTGTCACGCTGACGCAATAAATCATTTTTTAAAAAAAATCAAATTTAATTAAAATAAATAGATAATCGAAAACGGTAATATTACCGTTTTTCGACCGTTTTTCTTTTTTTTTACTCTATAAATACTCCTATTTCATCCTCATTTCACAAACAAATGCACATCAAATCATCCAAATTACCTTCATTTCCTCCCCAATTTTCATCTAACCTCTCATCACAAAATATCCGGCGACGGAAACTCTGGCGGTGGCTGCTCCGGCGAGTTTGACATCAATGCGTTTGGCGACTGGGGGAGGCATGTACAACGTGTTGGGTGGTTCCGGTTCCGGTTCGTCTACGTCGGGCACCCAGGGCTCGTCGACGCCGGGGGTACCAACCACCCCATTTGATGTGGATGCATTGCATACGCTCGTCCCTCTGCACCAAGGTATTCGCAGGGATTATCCCAAATTCGGGAGGATTATCCGGATGAACCCCATCCGGAAGGAGGACAAGGCGGTGGAAGCTCCAGGGCATTCGACGCAGTGGAGGAAGAGGCGGAGGCGGCCGAGGAGGATGAGGATGTAGGTCGGCATCCGTACAGCCGCAAGGACACGATGGCCGTGTACAACGCCTGGATCAGCGTCTCGTACGATCCCATCGCCGGGAATCAACAATCCCGGAAGTGTTTCTAGGAAAAGGTCACCGAGGCCTACAACGAGATCAAGCCAAGAGGGTCCCGCCCCGCACATTGAAGATGCTCCGCGCTCACTTTGACCGAGTCGACATGGAGGTCAAAAAATTCTGCGGCATCTACAAGAACGAAGCGGCTCATTACCAAAGCGGAGCCACGGGAGCCGACATTATGAGATCGGCTTTGCGAGTCTACTTCGACGACACCTGCAAAGAATTCAGACATGTCGATGTCTGGGAGGCCGTCAAAGACGAGGAAAGGTGGGCCGGCGGTGAACGCTCGAGCTCGGGCTCGACCTCGAAGAGCACGAAGCACACGGCGGGTGGCCAATACTCGTCTAGTGGGGTCGGTTCGGGCAGTGCCGCACAAGAGGCTGCCTCGCAAGAGGTTGGGGGCACGACAGACGATGCCAGGGGTTCCTCTCGTGTGCGCCGTCGGCCGCAAGGGACCAAGGCGGCGAAGGCGGCTAGAGGGAGGAGGGGCCGAGGCGAATCAAGTCAGGCGGGCTCGGGCTCGAACACCCTATTGTCCATGTACTTGACCGCCACGATGGCGGACACTTCCCGCATGACGCCTCCACCATACCAAGCCCATCTTGCCGGAATTGAGTATATGTCAAGACAAATGTTGATTCCCGACGATGGGATCGTACAAGACGCTGATCCAGACATTGTACACCGCCAGCGTTTCTTTGGGGCTGTACGGATGCCGGCCTAGATTCTCCTCCTCCTCCTCGTCCGCCTCCGCCTCAGCCCTGGAGCTTCCACCGCCTCGGCCTTCTTCCGGAGTGGGTTCAATGGAATAATCCTCCCGAATCTGGGATAATCCCTGCGAATACCTTGGGGCGGAGGGACGGACGTATGCATCCACATCAAAATGGGGTTGTTGGTACCCCCCGGAGTCGACGAACCCTGGGTGCCCGGCGTCGACGAACCGGAACCACCACCCAAGACATTGTACATGCCCCCTAGTCACCGAACACGTTGATGTCGAACCCGCCGGAGCCGTCGCCGGACATTTTGTGATGAGAGGTTAGATGAAAATTGGAGAGGAAATGGAGATGATTTGGGAAGAATAGATATGTATTTGTGTGTGAAATGAGGATGAATTAGGAGTATTCATAGAGTAAAAAAAATAAAAAATAAAAAAAGAAAAAGAAAAAACAGTAATATTAACGATAATATTACCGTTTTTTGTTTTTAAAATTTTTTTTAATTCGATTTTTAAAAAAATAATTTATTGCGTCAGCGTGACGATGCCCACTCGCGGGCCGGTGAGTGGGCGTCATGCATGGCGCCGAAGCGCGCCACGTCGCGCTGGCGCGTGGCGAGACGTCTCGCTATCCGTCTCGGCGGGCTGGGGACGAGACGGAGCGCTGCAACTCGTCACGCTGTTGTCTCATCCCGGTGTGACGGATTACGGGCCACCCGCGTGACGCGTTACGGGTGGCCTAAGAAACAGTCCACGTGAAACCATTTTTCAAATATTAGGAAGAAGTAAGTCATGATAACGAATAAATTATCATGATTGCTCACACCCACATAGTTTTGAAAAAAGGAAACAAAAATAAAAATTACTCCCCCGTTCCACTTTAGGAGTCCCGATTGGAATATTTCATATATGGTACTCCTTCCGTCCACTTAAGATGACACGTTTTTCTTTTTAGTTTGTCCCAACTAAGATGACGCATTTACTTTTGTTGGTAATTTTCTCTCTCTAATTAATACACCCAACTACTTTTTCTCACTTATATTTAAATATTCATTTTTCTTTCTCTCTCTATTTTAATACTTACACTCACCTTTCCCCTCTTCAATTAAATACATTACACAATAACTCCTAAAATTCCGTGTCGACTAAGAATTGTGTCATCTTAGCCGGACGGAGGGAATAATAGTCTCTACATTCCACTAACTTTTTTCCACTCACATTTTATTATAAAACTAATAAAAAAAGTAGGACCCACATTTACTATCTTTTTTCACCAATTTTCCTTTATATTTCTTAAAACTCGTGCCGAACTCAAATGAGACTTCTAAAGTGGGACGGATGGAGTAAAATACTTTATTTTTTAAAAAAATGTTAATTTTTTGAAATAACATTTAAAACTATATATTTTTAATTATTTATAATAAACTATCAAAAATAGAGCAACAATAATACTTTTTCCTTGTAAATAATTTTGGATGGAATAATTCATTAATTGTATAATGTACTACCCATTTCGGCGACAACAGTAATGGGGATATACACTCATCAAATCAAGATTATTTGAATTATTTTTGGAATGTGGGGCACTGATTTGAACGAAATGAGGCACTGATTTTGACCCATTGGGCGTGTAACTTGTTTTCTCGATTAAGTTAGTGTAAAATAATGTTTGTTTTTAAATGATGATTATTATAATTGCAAGCAGGATTAGCTACCCAATCAACGGTAAAGGCCGGTTGCGATTGAAATGTCCTTAGCCAAACACATGGCATTCCGCATTAGCAAGACTTAATTCTTTAAACAAGATGTAGCCTTCAGATAACGCACGACAAAATTATTGACATGAATTAATTAACAATATACAATTTTTAAATTAACAGACATCACAGTTAAATGAATATTAAATTATATTCAAAACATTTAAATCATCATCTGTCCATCTACTATCAATGCAAAATTAATTGTAGGGTTCATCACCATGGATTCACTATTAAACTATATTCACGTAGTTTCCTTTTTAAATCCGTCCCCGGATATTTGTTACACTTACTTTTTATTACTTTTGATAATGAACTCCACATTCCACTAATTATTTAACTCACATTTTATTATAAAACTAATAGTCTTATATAAAAGTGGTCTCACATTCCATTAACTTTTCAATCTACTTTTTATTACATTTCTTAAAACTCGAGTCGGTTAACTTGTGTCAAGTATCGGCGGACGGAAGGAGTATAAATAAAATATTTACATAGATTAAATAAAAAAACATGTTTTTTAAGAGCTTGAGCCCATAGACCTTCTTATGTATGTCCGCCTATGTTTATCGAGACCTCTTTTGTATTAAGTTGAGATACGGTCAATCTCTTAAAGCAACAGATCAAGATACAAGCCAATACACGATCGACTACAAGTACAAGATACAATCGAAAGCCTAACTACACTTGAGTCTTCACCAACTCAAATCCTAGTTGTCCAACTTATACCACCTGCACACTAGGTAAACCGTCAATGATACTTGAACAACAAATCCTAAAGGATCTATACAATCGTAGTAACAATCAACAAAAACATAAATAACACTACTAACCACTCATTTCACAATATTTTTCAGCATTTGAATTTTGCATAATCTCGTGGTTATTGCCAATTCGAAGAGGAATTAGTCGTCGATCTTAATTTCTCATATGCTTTCTGTACTTCTATGGATGAAAGAGTTGTGCAAAATAACTATGTACATCATCAAATTGATGGACTTGTTTTGCCACTAATTGAAAAAAGACTAGATAAGTTTTTATAAAAATTTCCAATATTTATGATATAATTAGGTCACACTTTTTCTTTTTTTTTTCTTTTGTATAGTAATAAAGCAACATCACTAATATACACTTATAAATGTACCGGATGTCCTACAAATTACAAGACAACACATCAACCCTAATCAAGCAACTATACAATAAACATTGTTTCTTCTCATCAAACCAAACACGATATTGAGGAAACCTCCTTCCTCAAAGCAGTCAAGACATCCAACATCGAAGGCCGATGGGCCGGGGAATCACTAAGGCACGTGGCCGCCACCTCAGCCACTGCCTTAGCCTCTTCCCAGTCAAAATCCCCGCGGCTTTTCAGCCGCGGGTCAACTATCTCAACCACCTTCTCCATATCTCGAAGAGCGGGGCCTGCCCTCGCGGTCAGCCTCTCCCCGCTCAACGGGTCGAGGGCTTCCATCCCGGACACGAGCTCCAATAGGATCACTCCAAAGCTGTACACGTCGCTCTTCTTGGAGGCGAGCCCGGTCCTCATGTAGTGAGGATCGGTGTAGCCAGGAGAGCCAAGCATTGCAGCTCGGCTCTTCGAGTTTGAAGAGACTACTAGTGAAGCGAAGCCCATTTTCGATGAGCCGAAATCGCAGAGCTTGCAGTTGAGCTGGTCGTCGAGTAAGATGTTGGAAGATTTGATGTCGCAGTGGATGATGCAGTTTTGGTGGAGATAGTCTACGGCGGTGGCGAGCTGGAAGGCTATGGCCACCCTTCTCCTCCATGAGAGTGATACGGGTAGTGAAGCAGAGATCCCTCTCAACCACGATGAACCATCCGTCGTCGTCAGCGGGGAAGAGGAGCCGGAGGAGCAGCAGGTCTCGGATCTGAACTACGAGACAGTGGAGCAGGGGAGACCATCGCCGAGAGAGAGGAAGGAGCAGAGGAGGTCGACCCGGAGGCCCAAGGCGCCGACGAGGCTCGGGGATTACGTGGCCAAATAAAGTGCATGAAAGGCTGCGTAGATTAGGATCTTTTAATTTATTTTCTAGACTTTATTCTTTGTTTTAGTATTATTTTTTGAACAATTGGGTCGAGCAATTTATAAGCTCCGTGTCGGGTTTTCTTTGTTGGTTCTTTCCCGGCCCGTAGAGTCGAACCAACCCTAGGGTCCTTAGATTATAAATAGGCGCTGAAATCAATAAGAAAGACAGAGAAATTTCGCCTATTTTTTTATCTTTTATTTTTCGTTCTTGCAAACCCTAGTTGTCGACGGGATTTCGCCTCCCGGGACTCCTAATCTCTATCGCGGCATCACGTTAGGGAGATCATCCTTAACAAATTGGTGCTTTCACTGAACTCATGGAGTTTACCGAATCGGATGCCGCCCGCACCGCGGGATTACCGGTGAATCGGTTCGCCGCCCCACCGATCAGCGTGGGATTGCCGGTCGGAAATTCTGCACCAAGAACAGACCCGGTGGCCACGATGTTCGAGCATGTACTGGCCTCTTTAGCGCGTTTCGAATCGCGAATGGATGATTTCGACCGTCGACTGGTGCCCCCCAGATCGGAGCCGACGCACACCGGTGGTCTTCCCGCGCACTGGTTCGCAGATTCCATGCTGCGTTCGGTCCAGCCTTCCCTCCCGACTCAGGCGGTCGTAACTTCTATACCGACGACGCACACTCTTCGCTCAGGAGCGCAGACTTGGGTGCCATCGGGGACGGGTCCTATTGCTTCTCCTATCAATTCGCTGCCAAACCCTAGCGCGTCGCCGGCTCAGGTGGACGTTGTGGGCTTTGCGCCGCAGGCAGGATCGGGTTTGGCGTCTGCTTGGGAGCCACCAGGGGCCCGCCAGGGGCTCACTCTCCCGACGCTTCGTCAGGCCACATCGTGGGATAACCCGGCGTGGCATAATCACGGCGGCCACCGTGCTTGGGACGAACCGCGGGACGTCAAGATGAAACCACCGCGCTTCAACGGCTCGGATGCGGTGAATTGGATTGCGAGAATTCAATATTATTTTGATCATCTGATGATGCCAGAGGCGTATCGTCTCCACTATGTCGTCATGCTCTTCGACAATCAGGCAGCAGAGTGGGTTTTTAATTATCGTGCTAGCAACCCGGTGGTTCTCTGGGGCGATTTTTTGGAGGATGTGCGACGTCGATTTGATCCGCAGTGTTTTGAAGATTATCTTGGTTTGATTGCTAAGCTGGTTCAGACAGGATCGCTCGCGGAGTACAATGCAACCTTTGAATCAATGCGGAATCGGATCCCTAATGTTCCTGAATCAACATTCTTACCTATCTACGTGGCGGGTCTGCAACAACCAGTCCGTAGTCAGGTCAAACACCAACACCCGAGAACGGTAGCGGCCGCGATGGCCCTGGCCATCGAGTTTGACAGCAGCAACACTCCGCCTGTGCCTCAGCCGGGACCCCAGCGTCGTCCATGGCAGCCCAGGGATCAGAAGGGTCCGGCGTTGGCCGCCCCTCAACACCAACATCAACCACAGCCGGCCACCAAACCAGTGTACGCAAGGGGTCCGGAATATTCGAAGCTCCCAGTCATCCACTTGACAACGGCCCAACGGGCAGAACGTACCCGCCGCGGGGTATGCATTTATTGCGAGGAGAAGTGGGGGCCGTCTCATGCTTGCAAGCGCCCTTTCTTGGCCTTTATGGGGGCCGATATGGATGAGGAGGTCGAGGATTTGGATACATCAGCTGAGCAACAAGAACCTCCGGAGGTAATAACGGCCGATCTCTCACACATTTATGCCCTTGACGGCAGGCAACGCCCGGAGGCGCTGGAGCTGCGCGGGTCAATCGGAGCTGACCCGGTGGTAATTCTAGTCGATACAGGCAGCTCGCATGATTTCTTGCATCCCAGAGTAGCGCAGAGGCTCGCACTTCCGTTGACGGCAATCAAGCCCTTCCGAGTCTATGTGGGAAACGGGGCTTCATTGGTATGTTCGCATGCTAGCTTGCAAACCAGAGTGGTGATTCAGTCGCACGTGTTCGTCATTGACTTACATATCCTCCCAATACACGGACCGGATGTTATTCTCGGCTTGGCTTGGCTCAAATCTATGCGCCGCGTTACGAATGATTTTGTAGAGGGCACTTTGGAATTTGTGCGTAATGGGGAGCCAATCTGTTTAAAAGTAGCGTCACCAATGGCACAGGAGGTCTCGCTCAAAACCTTCGCCACCCTCCTGTCATTCAGCGGCGAGGCTGAGGTGTTCGAATTGGTGGCAGTTCCCGGCACTGACGAGCCGGAGGGGCACGGCGATCAACCCAAATTTCCGGCGGACTTGGACCCTATGATTCTGGCAGTTTTGCGGTCACATGCGGAGGTATTTCACACTCCGACGGGAATGCCTCCGGCCAGGCCCTTCGACCACCGCATTCACCTCCTGCCGAACGTAAAGCCGGTCAACGTGCGTCCATACAGATACCCATATTTCCAGAAGACTGAAATCGAACGCCAAGTGAAGGAAATGTTGGCTTCGGGCGTCATCCGGCCCAGTCAGAGCCCGTTTTCGTCCCCAGTGTTGCTTATTCGAAAAAAGGATGGGACGTTTCGATTCTGCATTGACTACAGGGCCCTGAACACTGCAACGGTGCCTGATCACTTCCCTATTCCGACATCGGACGAGTTGTTCGACGAATTGGGCTCAGCACGGTTTTTCACCAAACTGGATCTCCGTTCGGGGTATCATCAGATTCGGATGCACACGGATGATGTCTTCAAGACGGCCTTCCGAACCCACGACGGCCACTTTGAATTCCGGGTCATGCCATTCGGATTGACGAATGCACCTTCCACATTCCAGGCGGCCATGAATTCTATTTTTCGACCACTCCTGCGCACTTTCGTGATCGTCTTCTTTGATGATATACTGATCTACAGTCCAACACTGGAATCTCATGTGCGACACCTGCACGAGGTACTTACCATTCTGAAGGGTAATCATTTTTTTGTTAAATTGTCCAAGTGTGCTTTCGGCAGTACTACGGTGGAGTATCTGGGCCACTTGATTACGGGGGGGCGATTGATGGCTGACCCGGAGAAAATCAAGGCAATGGTTGCATGGCCAGTGCCAACCTCCATTAAACAGCTGCGGGGTTTTTTGGGTCTTACAGGTTATTATCGGAGATTTATTGCGCATTACGCAACTTTGGCCGGCCCTTTGACGGAACTACTGAAAAAGGACGCCTTCGCGTGGACCCCCGCAGCGGAGGAGAGCTTTGTCGCCCTCAAGGAGGCTATGACGTCCGCTCCTGTGTTACACCTACCGGATTTTTCTAAAGTGTTTTGTATCGAGACGGACGCGTCGGATTTCGGAGTGGGAGCGGTCCTTCTTCAGGAGGGACATCCTTTGGCCTACTTTAGTAAGAAATTGGGGCCCCGGCGTCGGGTGTCGTCAACTTATCATAAGGAGTTGTACGCCATCGTTGAAGCAGTCCAGAAGTGGCGCCAGTACTTATTGGGGCGCGAATTCGTGATCCGAAGCGATCAAAGGAGTCTAAAGGAATTATTGCAGCAGATTATTCAGACTCCGGATCAACAATTCTACGCAAGGAAATTGATGGGGTATAAATTTAGAATTGAATACAAACCAGGGGCTTCCAATAGGGTCGCGGACGCCCTATCACGCCGCGATATGGATCCCGGAGACGGCGAGACGGAGCGGGCCCAGTGTGAAGCCGCGCTTCTGTCCCTGGCCGCACACCCGGTCCCCGATATCCTGGAATTATTACGGGCAGAAGTGGATTCCTTGACAGATTTGAAGGAGTTGCGGGCAGTAATCGCCAAGGGTGAGGCGGCTGCCCATTTGTCGTTTGTGGACGGCCTCATCTACCATAACCGCCGACTTTATGTGGGCGACAGATCAGCGGCAAAGTTGCCTTTGATTGCAGAACATCACTCCACTCCGCAGGCAGGTCACCCTGGAGTTGACAGGACCTTCCGTCGCCTTGCCGCACAGTTTTATTGGAAGGGAATGCGGAACGAGGTGAAGGCGTTTGTGGAGGCTTGTGTGGAGTGTCAAACGACGAAGTATTCGACACAAAAGCCTGCAGGGTTACTTCAGCCGTTACCTATTCCCTCGCAGGTTTGGGAGGATGTCTCGATGGACTTTGTGACGTGCCTACCCCAGTCTCGAGGTTTCACCACCATCATGGTGGTGGTTGATAGGCTTTCTAAGTATGCGCACTTTGCACCGTTACCGCCACACTTCAATGCTCTGCGAGTGGCGAACCTTTTTATTGAAACGGTGGTGAAGCACCACGGGTTCCCTAAAACCTTGGTGTCGGACAGGGACTCGGTATTCTTAAATGATGTGTGGGAGGAGATGCTGCGTTTGAGTGGTACTAAACTGCATTTCACGACGGCATACCATCCGCAATCGGATGGACAAACGGAGGTCAGGAATCGCGGTCTGGAGCAGTATTTACGGGCATTCGTGGCGGATAAACCAAACAAGTGGGTCAACTTCTTGCCTTGGGCAGAATTATCATTGAATTGCTTCTTTCACGAGGGGCTAGGAACGTCGCCGTTCAAGGCCTTGTACGGTCGAGAACCCCCTCCCTTGGTGGCAGCAGAACCATCGCACTTCACCCCGTCTGATGTGGCCTCATTGATTCGCCAGAGGGGCGAGCTGATCGTGTCGCTGCGGGCAAATCTGGAGAGAGCACAGCAGCGGATGCGATCTGCAGCAAATAAACATCGAAGACATGTGGAGTTTGAGGTTGGCGAGCAGGTCTTACTGAAGTTGCAGCAATACCGGCAATATTCCGTCGCCAAGCCTCTCTCGACTAAATTGGCGCGAAGGTTCTTTGGTCCGTATGAGATTCTAGAACGAATTGGGCAGGTAGCGTATCGTCTTCGGTTGCCGGAGGGCAGTCGGGCGCACAACGTGTTTCACGTTAGCCTGCTGCGGCCGTTCGTACTCGGAGAGTCTACGGGAGCGGTGGAATTACCGCCCTTGTTCGCACGAGGTCGCCCGGTTTCGAGACCGCTTAAATGGGTGGGGAGCCGCACGGTTTGGCGGGACGGAGCGGCGACAGAGGAAGCGCTGATCCAGTGGGATGACGATGGGGGAGAGAACCCGTCGTGGGAGCCTATGGAGATTGTGCGTAGACGCTTTCCGAACCTCAGCCTTGAGGACAAGGCTGGTCTTATCGGGGGGGGAGTTGATACGGGTAGTGAAGCAGAGATCCCTCTCAACCACGATGAACCATCCGTCGTCGTCAGCGGGGAAGAGGAGCCGGAGGAGCAGCAGGTCTCGGATCTGAACTACGAGACAGTGGAGCAGGGGAGACCATCGCCGAGAGAGAGGAAGGAGCAGAGGAGGTCGACCCGGAGGCCCAAGGCGCCGACGAGGCTCGGGGATTACGTGGCCAAATAAAGTGCATGAAAGGCTGCGTAGATTAGGATCTTTTAATTTATTTTCTAGACTTTATTCTTTGTTTTAGTATTATTTTTTGAACAATTGGGTCGAGCAATTTATAAGCTCCGTGTCGGGTTTTCTTTGTTGGTTCTTTCCCGGCCCGTAGAGTCGAACCAACCCTAGGGTCCTTAGATTATAAATAGGCGCTGAAATCAATAAGAAAGACAGAGAAATTTCGCCTATTTTTTTATCTTTTATTTTTCGTTCTTGCAAACCCTAGTTGTCGACGGGATTTCGCCTCCCGGGACTCCTAATCTCTATCGCGGCATCACGTTAGGGAGATCATCCTTAACAGAGAGGCTTGAGAGTGAATTATGTAGCTTTTCATGAAGATTGCCGTTCACTGCGTGCTCCAATATTAATGTGCCTTCTTCTGCAAATTTATTAAACATAAATCATTACCAATTTGGAAACAAAAATGAAGTACTACTATACTTGTTGAGGTTATTGGAATTTTATTTTATTTTTTTCTCTATTCCAATAGTATGACTAGCTAGGTACAAATATGTTTGTATGAGCTCACAAAATAATACTCATAATTTTTAATTTTTGTATTCATTTTTTGTCACCTAAATGTAGTTGGATTATTTTTCTTTATTAAATGAAATTCACTTATTATATGTTCATTCTTTTTAAAGATGCTAGTATATTTTTACTTTTGTTATATTTAGGTCTGTTTAGTGGATAACTTATTTATCTTGCAATTATCAGATTTAAAATAATCTAGAATATGTGTTCTTATGGTGTTTTGTCTTATTTATCTTCTCTCATCAAACGACCCCCTTAAATCATGTACGGAGTACTTTAGCAAATGAAAAATATAGCAATCCCATATACAAAGAAACCTATACCTCAAATATGAATTTATTTAATTTTTCTAATAATTACTACTTTATTACTGTACCTCTATCTTCACCACAATAGCCAAGCAATTTGACAATATAAGGGTGGTTGATTCGCAGCAAAATCTCCAATTCCTGCTTGTAAGCTTCATTCAAACGCTGTGTGCAGCGAAACTGGATCTTCACCGCCGCCGTCGACGAATCGGAGAGTTTAGCAAGATAAACAGTACTAAAACCTCCATATCCGATCACACTTGCGAAATCCATCGTAAATTTCCTAATCTCTTCCCACGCATACAAAATCGCCCCTTCACCTTCGGACTTGCAGAAAATCGCATCTCCGACGTTTCCTTCTCCGCCAATATCAACGGCCGCGACCCTCTCCGCCGCCCTCCTCCCCCTCACCTTGAGACGGAGGAACTTCAAAAACTTCACAAATCCCATTGAATATAATATGCTACTATTCACTTTGCTTAATTAGTAGCAATATTAATATATATATATCGGTTTGGTTTAGGGAAATTTCTCGGAAATCGTTAGAAAACGAGCACAAGGGTGAAACGAGGAAGGAGGCGAAGCCCCCCACAGACAAGAAATTGTGTGTGGATTCCTGCAAATCACGTTTGCTTAAATTATCAGTGTTGGAAGGTGAGGGGCTCATGAATCCTACATATAAATTTATTTTAGTGTTAGTTGCTAACAACCACTGATTTTGACCGATTGAGCATGTCAGAGAATTAGAGCTGAAAAAGAATTATTTTAATGAGATGTGGGATTAATTTATGTGTGAACATTGGTGTGTTCAAAGAATATGAGTGGTTTTGTTGGTTTAAGTTAATGTGGGAAAATTGAAGCTTGTTTTAAAATGAGGATTATTGAAGCTACCCAATCAAGGGTGGGGTCGAGTTGCGGTTGGAATGTCTCTAGCCAAAGACATTGTATTAACACGCCTTCATTAATTAAACTAGATTCGCCATCTAATTAAATTGCTCTTCGTGCACGGTGAAACTATTGACTTGAGTAAATAATAAATAAATACTCCATATTAAATACTACAATAATTGTTTATAAAGTTTTTAAAATATATCCTCTATGTACTACTCAAAACGACATATTATCGTTTTTATGTTTCTCTCATTCAAAGTATTACATTTTATAACTAACATTCTCTATAATTTAATCTCTTATTTGAGATTGACAAGTTATTTATTAAAAATTGTAATAGTATTGTCAGTAAAAATAGTCGCTTAATATCAATAATAGTATAGAATAAATTGTGACTGAAACACGTGTACTTTTACGTGCACCAATACGTACGTTTCTACGTAAACCTGTTCTCGGTATAGCTTTTGCCATTATTGTATCATCTCATAAATATGAGTCAGAAATATATGGATATATCCATTTCATGTCAAAACAGATTCTTTATTTGTACGCTGAGCCCTTATAGTGAGTCTGATTATCCCTTTATCCTTGTCTTTGTTTATGTCTCGGGTTGGAACAAATTCAGAAATATATGGATATATCCATTTCATGTCAAAACAGATTCTTTATTTGTACGCTGAGCCCTTATAGTGAGTCTGATTATCCCTTTATCCTTGTCTTTGTTTATGTCTCAAGTTAGAATAAATTCAGAAATATATTGATATATACATTTCATGTCAAAACAGATTCTTTATTTGTACGCCGAACCCTTATAGTTAGTCTGATTATCCCTTTGTATGTCTCAGGTTAGAACAAATTACCTTGTCTACGAATCAGTTGACATTTTTCACAAATTATCATGCAAATCAATTTATAATTAATTCTAAATTGAAAATTCTTCATCACATATTTATTGGAGTTGCTCTGTTTGTGCTTTTCGGCATGGGGATTAGCGTGTGCAGTTATTGACTATTCATTAGCCTCAATGTTTTGCTAACTATTGATTTGTTTTATGTTTTTTAGCATTATTGAGGATTAGTTTTTGGGAGTATTGTTTAATTACTGAAATTTAAGTTGGTATTTTAAGAAATGACAGCGGAGATTTGGGACAGGACACATCCAACATGGTCGAGTAGACCACATACAGAATGTTGGTACCCAAAGCTACTGTGAACTTTCTTTACTAATTTACACTATTTATTATTATCCACAATGGCTACTTATAATTTATTAATCATTATTAATATTATTATCCAGTTTTGGCTAATTTTCCATTAATGAGAGGAGACATGAACCAAAAATTAAAGTGATCCACTTTTGGTGTGTAGTCAAAACACTTTGGTGGACATAGAGAATTAATTAAATAATCAACGAGAAGATTGTATATATAATAAACAAAATCTGATTTATTAATCGTATTAATTTTTTTTGGTAGCTAAAGGACAAATGAATTATTTAAGCTCTAATTTTATAATTCGTAAATTTGATAATTCTAATCACAATTTATGAGATATAGGGGAAAAAACTATTCCATTTCTCCGCCTCGAAATGCCACATCTGTTTTAAGCAAGAGGTATTAATTTATTAATGGATAAGTATGTTATTAGAGCGTAAACTGTATTAGCCCAAATGTATTTTTAAAGAAATAGAAAATTAGAGGCAATTACATAACTAATTACACAACTAAAAGTTCTTATTGTATAGAAAATAGGCATGAGACAGATAAAAGAATAAAATAAAACAATTACACATCAACGATATTCATTATACATATGATCTCATAAATATAAATGTAGCGATCACATGCGGTGCTCGCAAAATTTAGTGAGCACTGTTTGCTCGCCAATATTGCTCAAAAATTACTTTAATTAAAGTGTAGAAACAACCAATTATATGATTCAAAAGTCAAAATAATTATTCCAAATGATGAATGCGAGGTGAGAGTTTGGAGAAGCCGTGACCTAGAGTAAGAGAGATTGACTTATTTATATAAGTTTACAGAAAGGTAACGTAGTAAGTTGTAATTAGTAAATAAATTAGCTCAGCTCTTGAAGCCCAAATGGCTAAACTTAATTTTAAAAAATGCTTTAAATAATAAATTGGATATTCGGGTAATACCCAATATCCATTCGGGTTACCCAATACCCAATTTATCTTAAATTTCAATATTCAATCTCATACCCAATCCATAAAATTGGATATTGAGTATCCAATACCCGGTGGATATCGGGTTGGGTACGGGTAAACCCAATACCCGACATCCATATTTCCACACCTATTTACTTATGATCGTTTAGTTGTCGAGTACTTGTTTTTCTCGTCAATTTTAGTGACAAATGGACTACCCAAGCTTAAAGGTAAATTTATTATTATCGTAACTTTGATGCTTGCTATTTGACTTTTTTTTAGTGTACAGTAATTATTAAAGAATATGGAAACAGAATGTTAATTGATGGCTTTATTATCTAAACATATGATTATGTTGATATTCGATTTATGTGACGATGTGTCCTTGACATCAATTAAAATTTAATTGCTAATTAGTTCTAGATGACGTGGTCTCTTTTTAATGTATTATGTGTTTGCACAATCATAGAAATATATTAAACAAATATAAACAAACAGAGTAATTGAGAAGAATAAATAAAAAAAGAAATTCTCATAGCTGATTCGGTGTTGATGTTTGAATTATAGATTATTAAGGTGAGTATCTTTTAGTATTTGTTAATTTTGAATAAATCCATTTCCCCTTGTTTGAATAAAAGATTAATAAAGTGTGTATCTTTCAGTTGTTAACATACATATATTGTTTTGAATAATTCCATTTCTTCCTTCTTAACTACTCCGCTGCATGACTTTTATCAATAACTATTTAAAATATTTTGGGTAAAAATAATACAGCTGATAAAATAACATCGTTTATTTGCAAGCCAAGTTAAATTTCTAGTACTATCACCTAATCTATTGATATATGTAGTAGGTCTATTTCAATCTATATCATCTTTTAATATAATCATTCTTTGTGATTCATCATACAAGTATTGATCTGATATAATTATATACATCTACCCAAAGTTGGCAAGTTATTGAATTTAGAGTGTACCGCTTCCTTCACTCTTTTCATCATATTTAGTTTATTGATGAAACTAGTAATCATAATAAATTTGAAGGGAAATTAGAAAATAGAGAATTTGATTAATGTCTTTTATAGTACTAATTCTTTTTGTGCTCTTTTGTGTGTTAGTTTTACATTTAATAGATTGGCTAAGATTAGAAAATAACTACATGTTTGAATATATTGTTTTAATTTTTTTTATTTGGATAATAAGTAATGAAAAGAAAAGGAGTAACAATAATAAAAATTGATAATAAAGGTAATAGTATTACTTTGTTCTCTTTAAAAACCCTAAACCCTCTCCGGTTATCCCTCTCAGCGCTCTCCAGCAACCACTCTCCGGCGGCGAGTTAAGCTGTAAGTTTCTCATCTTCCCCTCTTTGCTCTAAGCTTATTCCTCTCCATCTTCTCCGACCTCCATTGACAGATTACAAGGTTAAAGCTTTGTTTACCCAAACTTATTTCTTGCAATTTAAGATAAAAATTGAACTCCTCTTTAATTATCTCACTTCCTAAGTTATATTTGTGCTTTTGGTTGTGTGTGAAAGTGAGAATTTTTAGCACTCAATCTAAAATTGGGGATGTCATATTATTATGCTTTTTGTGGCTATTAATTAGTTGTTGGGAGTGAATTTGTATAAGTGGTTGTAGCTATGAAACTAATTGCAAACATGAATATCTGAAATGAGTTGCTACTGTACTGATCTGTTTCGGCCACCTTAACATCAGGAATATATGTTCTAAAAATTTTATGCATACTATCAGGTCTTGGGAAGATCTCTTCAAAATTTTAAGCCATTACATTAACATTTGCTATTTTAAAAAGGTCTTAGAAAACACTCGCCAGAAACTGTAATGAACTGGCAGCCTGTTTTGAAACAGTCATAACTCCCTAATCCCTTGGAATTTTGAGGATCACCCTTTTTATAAATAAGCTAGATACCTAGAGGTTTCATTTGGGGTAAGGCCCGACCCCTAGTTATCTCCGAGCTAAATCAGTTTATTACGTGAAGATGATGTATTGCAATCGATTTTTTTTAAGCTTAAAAGGTTGAGAATAGAGGTTTTAAGCTAAAGGGAGGATTTATCTCTTTTCTTTTTTCTACATCATGAAATGAGTATCATACAATGTGTTATTTTTTTATTTATTTATGTTGGTATATGCTTTGTTTGATTTGCTTGTTAATTTGACTTGTGGGTTGTAAGTTAATGGAATTGGATAGACTCTATAGATGATAGAGATTATGGTTGTAAGTAATGATTAAAGAAGATTATGGTTTCTAGTTTGTTTGGGTTCATTGTTATGTTTTTTGTTAGTTTATGTTAAAATGAAAGCTTTAAGTTTCTAAAGTTATAATTAGTTCAAATTTTCAAGTTTAAAAACTAAGATAAATTGCTTAAGTGCTAGGAGTGGCACATCCAAGGTTCAACGACAGACAACCAAACCAAGCGTGAAGAGGTTATTTTGGATTGCAGCTTTCGAGGTGGGGTTTACTTTATCTGTAAGTGGAGTTGTTACATGGTTATAATCATTGTTGTGTAATTCGTCTTATGGTTCTTGAATATTTTCTTCAGCCATTTCTGTTTCTAGTTTGGGTGGGGGGCTATTTATACAGATTTTTTTGATTCATTTCAGCTCCATTATAAAGATGAATACTTAATTTGGCTTTCAGAACCTTTTCACTTCCACTTCCTAATTTTTTAGAACTACAAAAATCTACTACTTTCCTATATTACCCTAATTTAACCAATAAATTATTTGGCAGGTATGCTCTTCACTACGTGCTTTGTTAAATTGAACAGATATTCCGTTAGGTAATGGAATCTGTATAAATGTATGGAAAACTGAATCTGTACAGAAGCTGCATAGATCATTTGCTTCGGAACAAATTTGCCTAAAAGTATTTGATGTGATTTTTCCCAAGAAAACTTGATTTGCATAGTTAATGTAGAAAACCAGAATCATACTTCAATAATGATATGATAATGGACACCCACTTTTACAATAACCACACTCATTCTTCAAAACACTGCGGTGACCAGAAAATACATGTCATTCAGAGGAAGAGGGGGCGGCCGTGGCCGTGGAGGGCCACCTAGAGCCAAGCAAATGCCCTTCGATCTCTTTCCGGTAACGCCACGGATCCTACTTTGCTGTTTATAAATGCAGTTTAGTTATCTGGCGTAGTTTTGATCTGGAGGAGAATTTGATTGATTGATTGATTAATTAATAGGAAGTTGCGATAGGTGTAGTGAAGTATTCTGTGGAAGAAGTAAAGAAGTATTCTCCGTTTGTGTCCTGGTCACAGAATCTGCAGACCTTTTTCGAGACATCTCCTTACCATTACCAAGATAGAAGGCTAACCCTACAGAGTACGTTTCCCCCTTTTTAATTTCCGATCAATTTTGCCACTTTGCTCTCTGCTGATGGACAGTTCTGCCATGATCCGATTTCAAATTAGGGGAGTTTGTATGATACTTTGAAAGGCAGGTATAGCTGGAATGAGAATTTGTGTTCATCCCATTGTTTCTAATCTGATTTACATGACTAATGCTTATTAATCATGTATTATGAGACCTGATTTGAGTTTCTATTTATTTAAACTTTAGCAAAAGATATAATCAATTCAATGCAGACTTATTGTTTAGTGTAACCACGTGCTTAGAAATTACAGGCAAAAGTAAGACACAAAATTTCATCTGTTTTGACTGAGTATCCTACTGTTTGGATATGCTGTGGCAGATATTGTGTATGATGCTTTAGGCTTTATGGAGAAAAGCTTGCTATAAAAATTGAAATGATGAATGGCAAAGCTATACCTCATCTGAATATGCCGTCCTGCCTTGTTATTAATGAACTTGCAATGCAGTCGAATTGCTACTAATAATTGTGTCTTTTGAGTTTTTATTTCATGCAGTTGCTTGCGTTCAGTTGGTCTGATATGTCTATGAATTATTGCAGAAATGCAAAAACTAGACATAGAGAGGTACTCGGATAAGAAATTGCAGGCAACAACTGTTAAGCAACCACTCCATCACTTAATAATGATGGACAAAGATCATATGCCTGCAGAACTAGTCAGAGGTCGATGTTCTGTTTGTATATTAAACAGCTGTCTTAGTTTGTAGCATCAATTTTCAGATTGCCCCATGAATTTTCTTGGTCTCATGTATCTCATATATTCTTTCACGTAACAGGTGGACGGCCGACTGTCAAGAGAATCAAGTGGGGCAATGAAATAGGTAATAAGTTTGTACGAATTAATATTCTTATTTGTTGGTGATCATCATAATCATGGATGTCATTTAAATATGCCCTATTTGTGAGCACTTTATTTGAATTTTCTTTTCAAAATGTGCTGCTATTGAATGAAAATTGAATGGATTATAACAGACTTGAACAAACTTGATCAGTTTGAGAAGCTTGAGGAGAAGCATAAGGTAAATTTTCCATATCTCAACTGAAATTCTTTTTAGCGTTTACTTCATCTGAGTTACTCACAGCAATGTCTTACTTTTTGTGCTTTTACTATGTCATTTTGATCATTATTTCCGTCTTTTTTTTTGTCTATGGAAAATGTGCTTTTAGGGAACTGAAGAAGAAAACCAAGAAGAGGAAGTAGAAGAGGAGGAAAATGAAGAAAATGAAGAAAATGAAGAATATAGTGATGACAATGATTATACGAAGGTATATTGCTGACCTCGTGCATCTCACTCAACTTACATAATTTTCACCGTAAACCTTATTTTTCTGCTATATTCAACATCTGACAATCTTGTGAATGCTTGTTTTTCAAATTATTCACTCATTTAAGTTTCTGTTGATTTGTTTGAGATATATTCCCCTGGATGAGAATTATACGAACTGTAGCTAATACATCTGCAATTTACAGGGTGAATACGTTGATGACGATGAAGATGACTTTAACATGGATGACGAGGCGAACGAGGATGGTATACTTGATCTTGCTCATGGCTTTTGCTTTTCAGCTAATGTTTCCTTTGATCTCCACTTATGAATTTCTGATATTTGCAGATGCAGGGATTTTTTGAGTTAGCATCACATTGATCATCAACCTGGCTACATGTGCTCTAATTTAGCCGGTGTTATAGTATGTATGTATAGTTTTTTTTTATGTTGATCAATTTTTCTAGTGGTGTTCCAGTGATAGTAGAGTAGTATTTACATATTATAAGCTGCGCAACGAAATAAACTTTTTGGTCTTTGGTTTATTCTTTATGTGGTATTACTAATATTCTTTATGTTTGATTTGGATTGATCGATGATTTTAATTCTTGCTTATATTATAAACAATTCTAAAATAGGACCCTCTTTATAATCACTATACAGACAATTCTAGATTTGTTAAAACTCATATATAAAGAAGTATTTATATTTTATATTTTTTATTTTTATAGGATAGAGGGAATATATGCAATTTAATCTAAATTTTGATCCATTTTACAATGAGTGCAACAGCAAGTGTGTATATACAACTATTACAAAAAGATGTATAATTTCAATCTCAACTTTGAGGCAACAGCCAGTGGCTTGAAACTAGATTGCCAGTAGTTAAAAAAAATATTTATATAAAAAATAATCAACATCAAATTTGTTTCTGTAACCCTTCAATATCCATATACACTTTATACAGAAAAAAACTTAGCAACATCTTAACATAGAAAACTGTCCTACACAAAATGGCTCCTATTCGAGCAAAGTATACTCAAACGTGCTATCAAACAGGGCCGAGAAGATAAGAAACCCACGAGCCAAGCAGTTCGTGCAACTCTGGGTCGAACAGAAGCTCCTTTCAATTGGCTAGAATCCGTTAGAAGAACATGAATGTATCTTGTAGAACCTAGAGTAAGTCTATTTACGCCTGCTTCTAGTCCGATATGACAAGTTGTGCGGTGACCTTGAGGAACCTACTTGACTTGAATCAACTCGATTTGTTTGCTTCCTTCTGTGTCTCCACGCTAGTTGGATTCGTCTAGCTGCAATTCCACGCCAATGAGGTGAGTCATACCTGCAACAAGAGAATCAACGGTTGAATTTATGGGAGATGTCGAAGGAGGCAACAATATGACTACAAATAAAAAGTTACCTTATGGCGCCCTGAACGAGTGGATTCTTCAAGAACCTTGTGAAGAGACCCGCCACTTCTTCAAAATCAGCAGCTCGTAATACAAAGGCTTCGACGTTTGTTAAGCAAGTTACATGCCTGTCGCTCAACAGCCCATGTCGTGGAAGTCTAATACTCTTTCCATCTGAAGATTATGAATAAACAAAAACGACGTATGATGAGTGAAATATAAGATGTGAAGTGAAAATACGAGAGATAAAGCTAGCTAACTAAAAAGAAGTGGAAAATGGGTGCCACAAAAAAGTGGGTGGCTTGAGATTTTACCTTGACTGACGGAAGAATGTTCGAGGCACCAGGTAAGTAGTTCTTCTCCGCAAACATCGCCTTCAGACAGGATAGAATCGTTGCCATCTTCTCCCGTGCTCTTCATCTCTCCACGAATTATAAATACTATTTTATCAACTAGACCACCCGGATATAGGATCTTAGTGTTTCTGATGTAGGATCTTGTCTTCAGCTTCTCTTGTATAGCATCAATGACAGGTTCATCGAGAAGTTGAAAAATCCGTACCTATTAATGGCGTTTGATATTACTGATAACTAAGAAATCTCTGATAAATATGTAGTTTAGGTGTTGAGAATTTACTTTCTTGACGAACTTAAAGAGATGGCGCCTAATTTCTCGTTGAAGGTCCTCTGGCAAGTTCTCTATCAGCGTGTCTTCGTTTACACCCCTAGTTGCTGACCAGTTGAAGCGTTCTGCAGCTCGGACTTGCCTGCAAGGGAACAAACACATACACATCTGGTCATGCATTTAGTTTCAAGCTCCTATTGTGATTTCATAATTGGAATAATTAGAAGCTTTACAATAAACTACTGCAGTTTGTTGTCAAGTTGTTCAAGATACACTTAAGAACCCAGATGTAACCTATTGCTAATGCAACTCGGAAAATACGACGGTCACTAGTTGCAATAAATATGAGGTTAAAAGGTAAATAACGAAGGGTAAAAAACCAAAAAAAAAATGAAACAATCAGCAATGATCATAAGAGAGAGAAAGAATATGGAACCTTCGAAGATTTTTAGGTAAGCGACGATGGCTCATCCATTGTTCAACATCGCGGCCTCTTAAAGACTTTTCTAACCTCCTGAAGGAAAAAAAAAATAATGTCATTACTTAGTCCCATAGATTTTTCTTCTACGAGCACTTGAATGATTAACTCCACTTAAGCACAAAGTGACTGGGAAACAAGAGAATAGAGATACGAAATCCGTATATTATACAATTATCATGTCCTTTCAGCGAGTGTGCACCTGCGTCCAAGTGCCTGCAGAAAGTTCTGCATATTCCCAATCAGAAGAGCGAAAAGCAGCAGACCTATCCCTATTATGAACATGGTGAAAATAACTTCGAGAGGCATGTAGCTCGGCTCCTGATTCCCAGCTAGCGTACTAATTTGCTTCATAAACAATCACAACACGGATTTTTTATTGGCAGTGAAGTCAGATTATTAAAGAAACAGCATAAACAAAAAAATGTGTAGAACTAAGTTACCTGGAACCCCCAAAAGAGTGAATACAAGTATCTATCAAAAATTTCCTTGTGGGTGGTCAGATTGACAGCAGCTTCACATATACCGAAGTCAAAACCGTCTTTCGTAAAACAAGCACTTGCATTTTCATTATTTTTCCAGTCTATCCAGTCCGGAATGTCTGCAAACCTCTGTTCATAATTATGACTACAGCTGATGAGTGTCGTACAGTTACTGGTTTTGTTCCCGTCACATGCATTTTCAAGGCATTTATTGACTCTCTGCATGAGTAAATCGACAGAAATCGGGTGAGAAATGTTTTCAAAATGAGGGATAGCGCTCTGAAATGAAAGAACGAACCTGTATGCTAAGAAGATACCAGCATGAGCCAACCACATGGCTCGCCAAAATGTACGTGAGAAGATTCATGAGGAAATTCGCCCAGGCTGACTCAAAAATGAAGCCAGTTGGGGAAAAACCAGCAACCAAAGGTAAGAATCTGCTCAGCCTTGGTATATACTGAACGAGAATTGCCGATGGAAGGACAAATTTTATAATTTCGTTTCCAGGTGACGAGGCAGAGTGTGGTAAGACAAATATTAATATAATCTACAGGAATGCAGATGAGTCGTTTTAGTAGACATCAAGCTTGAGAGGTGCTTGCAAAGTAGTACATGTAATTCATGGAATACGAGAACAATAGAAGAGACTCTCTGTTCCATAATGGCACTCCATAGTAGAGCTGGTTGAAAGTAAAATGATGGAAGAAAAGGTAAAAATCCAACACAGATGGCAAAGACACACCTGTGGCATGGGAAGTACAACAAGTAGATCAACAGGAAAGTATGTCGTGAAATAATTCCAAGCAATTTTCTTAGGATCATCAACTAAATCGCCTGACCCTGCAACTCTTGTTTCAGGAGCAACATAAGCTAGCCTGAACTGCAAAATGACAACGCACCTTCACTTGTAAAACATGTTCAGAAAAAAGCACCAGAAATCACATTGAAGTGCGATTTCGATAATATGTGTGCATGGATCATACTAAAGGTAGAAGCAAGTGCCCTAACAGTCGATGTGATTGTTCGAATACCAACCCTACTTCAGCTAGTCAGCATTTAGATGGACAACTGGCTTATTCTAAAATGAGGGAAAGATAAAAATCATCACATGCATTATATAAGTACCACTCAAAATGAAAGACACCTTTTTCTGCATTTTTTATAAAAAAAATAATTGGTATACATTTGAAAAGGCAAGAAGAAATGCTTCAACGCAGGGTGACATTGAGCCTTATACCTGAAGGAGGATATGCATGAAATAAACGCAGTCGGTAATGGTCCTTAAGATGAGAAATTCTCGAGTCTTAGGCATAATTAATTCGACGCATTTGTAATCCTGCAGGATGATGGTCAAATTAAGTCAATTGTAACTGAGTTTGTTACATTCTTTATTGATACATAAAACAATCAATAAGAATTGTATTATGTAAAACATATAGGGGTGATAGTATTTACAAGGAGATCACAACCACAAAAAAATGGAAACATGAACAACAAACTTAGAAGCATACCTTGCGCACAAACAATAGGAAAAAGAAAAATGGATCGAGAAATGACGCGACAATGCAAAAGATAACGAAGAACTTGTTCCACCACTGAACGAGTTTTGCATGAGGATTAATAACCCCGGGAATATAAGAAAGAAAACGCGAACTCATTCTCTTTGCCCAACTTTGTGCATCGCCATAGAGCATGTTGTGATACTGCAAAAGAGGGCCACACACTATGAGGGCAATGCCTGAACTTGTTAGCAGAAATAGATAAAGCACATAGAAAATATCAACAAATTTGCCACGAAAACACCAAAAACTTGTAAATGAGACTTTTTGACCATTATGGAGAACGCAAAATTTATAAGACTTAGCAGTTCGCTACCGAAAGAAATGCCATGAAAACCATTTTACGGAGATAAACCTACTCAAAACAAAAATAATGACTGGAACAATCTCAGTACCAATCATGTGTCTGAAATTGCATTGAAGCACCATAACTGAAGGGAATGTGAGCAAACACAGCAGCACAAGACATATCTCTTTGTTTTAGTCATTTCGAAGCTAAAATTGATATCATGTAAGCAAGGAAATCATTGACCTTAATAACACAATTCAATAAAAGAATAGTTAAAAGCTAAAATTGCACAAGGCCAGGATACAAAAAATGACACCATATTAAAAGATTTCTGATGCAGACCTCTGTGAATTCATCACTCACCACTCAATCATTACTAACACCTTCATAAACCAAGCATTCACATATACTCTCCACAAACTGATAAGTACAAAAAGGCCATGAATGCAGTAAACAGTAATACCTTAGCATCAATCATCGCTGTTGTCCTTGACGGCTTCTGCTGCCCCTTAGCATCATAGAACATGGGACAAGCTGTGCAGTAGGGATCACTGCATTTCCCGAGCTGCCCAGACCTCCAGAGGTGCTCATTCTTCCCCACGTAGTCCCCATCACCATTCCTGGCCCGATTCTCAGGCTCAGCAGCTGTCTGAGGAGGCCTAAAGACGACCTCGTTGTTCCGGTTAGGATGTAATGGACCACTCATCTGTACTTGAGGATTTCGCTTCACAGCCCTCAAAGGGCCAGTTAAACCAACTAGATTTTGCTGGTATTCGGATGGATGTGGAGACTCCGTAGCAAAAGACATTGACACACTCCTCGTCCTACCAGAAATCCCTGTTCTTGCAGAGGAGACGCCATTATCGGACTGTAAATGTGAAGCTGGCAGCATAGGTGCTTCATCTCTCGATGAAGCATCCATTGCTTCAAATACACCTGCAACCAGAAATTACTCTTATTCTTTCCTTTCTGTTTTCTAATTCTCCATCAATCTTTCCCAAAATCTACAAATTCCATCCACAAATAGCAACATGACCAGGGACGGAGCCAGAAATTTTTAGCAAGAGAGGCAAAAACATACATGAAAATAATTTACATTCTAGAAGGGGCAATTAATAGAAGATTAATACAAAAAATGCTATATCAAGTTATATTTATATATATGTAGTTATATATGAGCATGGGCATTTGCCCCATCTATCAATAAGCTAGATCCGTCCCTGAACATGACAGAAAGAGAATATATTACCTTTCCTAGAGACTTTTCAAAGAAATAGACCTCCCAACCAAAATTGACACACAACAGTAAAACAACAACAACAACAAATGCAATAAGTTTTCAGTTAATCAAAAAACCTATGACCAAGAATTCAACAACCAGCCTCTCAAAAAATCAAAAATCAGAGGCCCATAATTTCATAGATATATTAGAAGCTAAATAAACAAAATCCACCCACAAATTGCAACATAAGAGAGAGAAAGAGATGGGGGGAGCATAGATTACCTTTGTCGGATACTATCCAAATTCCAAAACAATACCCTTCCCCACCAATTAAAATTCACACAAACAAGTACTAACAAAGAGCCAACAAATGAAGTAACTTTTCAGTTCATGAAAAATGATGCGAGCAAGAATTCAACAATTAATTTCACACACATATGTCAGGTAGCTAAATCAATCCCACTTTCCAAAATATAATCTTAGAATAAAACATGCAAGGAAAAAGCAGAGAAAGACCAGCCTTTTTTCCCACGTCCATCAAAGGAAATTGAAGGGAAACAACAACGAAAGATAAAACCTTACTTTAGCACTTTCAGCTCAGTGATCTTGAAAGGTGACTAATAAAAATAAAATACTCCATGTCCTTCTAGAAAAGATTGTTTAGCAAATTCAACATGGCAATTGTTTAGTAATTGCAAGCAAATGGGAAAGCCGAGACTGAATGTAGAAGAAAAGAATTGTATTTATGCGTAGACGAAGAAACTTAAACGCTCAAGAAACTTTCAAGAAATTGACTTAACTAGCCGACTTAGTCGTGTTTCATCTTCATGTTGTCGCCCGCCTGCCACATACACATACTGCCTTCGGCCTTCCTTCCAACAAAGATGCCCTCTTGACTAATCATATTTTAGTTACAGAATATAATTTCGAAAAAATTTATGGACCCTTTAATCGAAACTAAAGAATGATGAGTGGATTTATAAAATATTCATTTTGATATGGTAAATATAGAAATTAGTGACTATGGACTAACATAAAACTTATAAAATGTTTTAAATCTTTATTTACGATTAATTAGATTTAGTAGCAATTTTTTTATACTATTAATATACTCTCTTCGTCCCATAGAAATATGTCATTTAAGGTTGACACGAGTTTAATGCGTAATTTGGTAAATTAAGAAAAAAGGAGAAAAAGTAATTGAAATTGTATAGTGGATGGTGGGACCCATAAAAGATAAAGTAAAAGAGAATGAGAAAAAAGTTGTTATAAATGGATATGGATCATTTCTATGGTACGGACGAAAAAGGAAATATGGTCTATTTTTATGGGACGGACAGAGTAAGTTTGATCGTAAGCTGCCCACAACCATGATTAAGTTTGATTAAAAATCCTACTCTGTTTTTATGGTGACAGTCATATTTTTTTTAGTCAGAATTTAAGTCTGGTCGTGTATAATTAGTGTTGAATTCATAAAATTAATGAGACATATGTCCAATTTTTATATATAGAAGTTTTATAATTGAGAATATTAATTATTTAATGGAGTATAAGATTCACTTATTAAAAATGAAAAATAAAAATAAAAATAAAACTTTATACGTGATATTTCTGAATAACAAAATTGAACATTATTTTGCTCACAAAAGGCAGTATATTTATCTTCTTTTGAAGTCATAATAACTATATCATCTTTACATTATCAAATGGCCATATTGATATATGAACTCAAACAATAATATGGTTATTATAAGCTCGAACACTAATATAGGATAAGTAATAGGGTAATGCGGTGCAGCCATAATGTGGTCAGCCACACAATGACATTTTCGTAAATAATTATAAAAGTTAATGCAATAAATTAATAGTAATAGTTAGTGCTAAGATGTTTTTACGTAACAGCCATTTTCTCACTATTTCAAAAGATAATGAATGTTTTTTGACTTTCCAATTTATATATACATCATTCTCTCACCATTACGTAACATGCTCTGTAGTTTAGTGGTCGTTTATAATATTAACTCATGATTATTAATATAAATAAGTATATTGATCAAAGCTCAATTTTACTTATTTTTAAATATACAAACATTTAGAGTATTTTAAGTAAATATGAAAAATAAAAGTATTACCACGATGCGTTGGTATTATAAATATAAGAAAGAATTAAATTAATTATCATGTAACCTTAATAAATATTGAATGATCCAATTGAATAAATTATAGTCTTTTCATATTTATATTTCATAACTAAGGGTACAATTGTACAAATAAAATTGATACTTTTTAGAAGCATTGATTTCAGTGAAAAGACATTAAATACACTATCTGTTATTAATTTTTTATTTTTATGGCTGGCCATAATATGACCATTTAGTACTCCTCTAAGTACTACTACTCGTTAAATTGTTGTTATCGCACGTCAGGTGTATTTAACAAAATATGTAACAATTTTCTAATAATCATATGGGTTTCGACTTTCGACTATACATCTACAAGATCGGACTTTGAGACTCGTGAAACACTGGATCCATGATTATGTCCACTTCCACTTGTATCCAATTAAGATTCCTGCAATATTTAACAAGAATATACTATAATCAAAGACTATGAGTGGAGTTTGTCATTTTCTTCTTTGTCCTTGATGACGCAAAAGTTTATTCCTGGCGTTTAATCATTGGGATCCTTATTTCTAACCGTCTTTAAATGCTTATAGGCTAATTAATTGTGAATTGAAGTTCACCTATCACCGAAATTAAATGAATGCTCAAAATTTAGATATGTGATGTTTGAAACTTGAAAGAAGATATGATTGTTCAAAAGACAGACGACGATGATAAAGAAAATGTAGCTTTTTGGTAAATTAATAGTATATAGAATATGGGTCATGTTCTTGAATTAATGAACTGCATTAAACTTTTTCGGGGCATCAAATATATTAACTTGAGAGACATAAAGAGTTCCATTTTTTTAAATGTAGATTTCATGATTTTAAGCCTCTCAATTTTTGATAGTTCACTTCTCTTGGCTCCTCTTCTCGCTTCCTCATTATAGCTTTGGCCAATGCTACCTTCCTCACAAGCAATCTCCATAGCTCATCACTTTCTCCCCCATTCCGCACCTCCTTCGACTTGAACTTTCTGTGAAAACATGTGTTATGCACAGTCGATATTTAACAAGAACAAAGACAAACATAAAAATGAAGTTCATTCCACATTCTATGTATGATGTGAGAGAACTGGTCCTAATTTTTGGTCAAGTCTTGAAACGAGCACGAATGAGCATCAACATCCAAAGGATGGCCTAGCGCGACCCTAACATCTTTCCTAGGGTAAGAGGTCCTGCCCTAGTTGGTACGTCGCTGGTCAAGGATAAAAGTATCGAGCTAAGCCATCACGAATCAAAAAATGACTCGTCGCTGCCATTACTTTGGAAGAAAGGCACACTTTAGGAGACAAAATATGACAATTAACCCTACATTTATGTCTTTATTCATCATAGCTTTTGTGATTGAGAAGAAAGGTAATGACCATAAGTTTTCGAGGGGCAAATGGCAACAGCCAAGTATATGGGACCATGTCTGGTTCTGGTACCAAATAATAGATCTAGCAATATTTCAAGATATACACATAAATTTCTACTACTACTATTTATGAAAGAAAAATCTCAATGATAATAAATTGTGAAGGAAGTAATAAGTAAGTATATATTACCTGCATAGAGGGACTCTGCATTCATCATGATGGTCACAAATGGAGGAATGCAGCCTAAAGAGCTGCCACATCCGTTTACAGCACAAACACCCTCCGTTAACCCTTTTCTCGCAGCCACCAATTACGTGCTTGATCAGAAGCTGGAGGCCGTGGCAAGTCGAGAACTTGCTACAAGGCCCCTTTACTTTGCTCCTATCCATATCACGTGGGCCAACACCAGTGCACCCCTCGGAGCATATATGTTCGAGGCAGGACATAGCCTCACTTAGCTCCTTATACAAACTCCGCTCCTTTCTTCGCCTCCTTGTCCTCTTCTTCATCTATTCCATGAGACAAAAACATATTTAGACCAGTTTTTGATAAAGAGATGTATTCATAGGGTAGGGTGTGTACCGACTCAGATTCATCGATGGACTGCAAGATCTGGAGCTCGAGAAAGGGGTCGTGGTTTTGTACGAACTTCCAGCCTTCGGTCTCCTGAAGTGCATTGAAGTTTTTGAAGAGCATGCTCATGCACTTAAGGTGAAGGTCGGGGGCGTCGCATAGTCTTGCTAGTTGAAGCACATCCACCACATTCTCAATGGTGAGATGCTCAGCCAACGCCCTTGTACACCTCTGCTTTAGCTGTGGCACCAAGTATACATGTGACAATGCTAGCAAATGAATTGCATACTTCTTCAGCTGCTCTTCGTCACATCTGAAAATCAAAATTGAAGTCCCTCGTTTACATGAGATCAGATTTTTCCTATGTTATTAGGCAATACTACTAATTAGGGGCTAAATAAATATCCCCAAACTGAGGCATTTGTCCTTAGAAATTTGGACAATTAAATTTGGATCAATAATTTTAAGAGAAAATAACCGTACAAATCATGAAATTATATCAAATTCCGGTCTCATAACTTTAAAATTCTATCAAAAAATATGAAGTTTGAACCTGTTCACACAAAAAATGTTAGTATCTGATATCGCGGTCGATAAATTATGTGGATGTCATTATGGATGGGTGAAACGATGTCGTTTATCAAAAAAGAAAACAGCGTCGTTTAGTTGAAATGCATCAATAATATACTATTACACATTGACGACCAAATATTTTTGCAGTAAAATATTGTGAACAAATTCACACTGCATGCTCTTTTTCAACTAACCAAAATTTGACCAATACTTATCGTTTTTCCATTAATTTGCCATATTTTACAACTAAATTAAATTCAAATTCAAATTATAAATATGTGTGCGTGTGTCAGTGAGTGTTTATTTCACTTGAATAATTTAATTTCCTAACTAACTTCTACCCGGAACATATTTGTCATTATTTTAAAAAAAATGATACCCCTATGAAAAATAGAATGAATAAATTATTTTAATTAACATACAATCAAAAATAACAAAGAAATTCAGTTTTGGATTCGATTTTAAAATTTCATGCAGTTCGTCTTGATTATTTTTTATACTACTATTAAGAAAGCAAATCTAATAAAAAATTAAAGCGTCTGTATCAAAATACTAGTATGATAAAGTAGACGAGCATGTGATTGATGATCAACTACCAATGTAGGTAATCGAACGAAAATTAATTCTATCTTAATTAGTCAAAGTCAACTCCAATAGTGCCAGTAAATAATAGGAGTAAAAATTAAAAAGTATACTATAGTACTAGTAGTAATATTATTGAAGTTGTTCCAAGTCTATTGGGATTTCAATCAAGAGATATGTCAAAACTATAAATAATTAAGATTAAAGAATCTCAATTAAGAAAAAAAAAGAATCTCAATTAAGAAATGAATAAATAATGACTGGCCACGTTTTGCATATGACCGAAACTCACCTGTATGAATAAAGAAACTGAATGAACACGGAAACGGCGTCGTCTGGCACGCCAAGTATGGGAATTTTCCGTTCGGAGCTCCGCCGCTTCTGCGGCCGATAAACCATGCTCTCCAGCGCCGGCGACGCAGCAGCCTGCAAAATTTCGTATAAATTACCAATTATTAGCATATTTTATCAATCCTTTTATCCAGAATCCAAATGCATCCCGATTTAGGAGATCAACTATTGTGAAATAAAAAAGTTCTTCAAATTTTGACGATTTACGAGTCTAGCTAGAGAGAGAGAGAGAGAGAGAGAGAGAGAGAGAGAGAGAGACACAGAGAGAGAGACACAGAGAGAGAGTACCAGAAATTTAGAGTGTGCGGAAATGAGTAAACCAGTGGAGGTAACGACATGGACATCGGGTTCCGGCATTTCGGTAGCGCCACCGTGAACCGGAGGAGTTGAATGCAGCTCCATTTTTCCGGAAATGTGAGTTTAATTCAATCGTATTTGTTGAAGGTCGTGTAAATTTGTAGTGCAATGATTCGATGCGAGCTTGAAAACTTGAAGGCTTGAAATTTGAATGATTTGTTGTTTGTTTGAGAACAGAGAAAAAAGATCTGTGAAATGAAATTTTGAAATGAAGCGTGTATTTATGGGAAAAGAGAAAAAATAGAATATGTAAATAAATACTTATATAAGGCCATCGACATCCCAAAAACATATCCTGCCGCGTTATACGAACTCCCCACTGCGGATGCCACATCATACGGACATCCCACTGCACAGTGGCGGACATCCCAAGGACATCCCGGCGGACTTCCCACATTAATAAAAATTCACAAATTAAACAATTTACGGATTTAAACAATTTACGAAATTAAAAATTCGACGCAAATACGGAGATCTTACAACCACTTTATTAAAAAAAAGATACATAATTATAAAAAAACATACATAGTAATTTAAAAAAATTACATAGATAAAAAAAACCGTCGGCACACTCCTCAAGATTCCCCGCCGCCAGTACCCTCATCGTCGCTGCCGCCGCCACCCCCTCGTCGTCGCTGCCGCCGCCATGTCTCCGAACCCCAAATCGCGCCGCATACTGTTGATGAGGGGTTTAAGCGACCGCTTGTAATGGGGGTCGGTCGATTGGCGTCATTCAATCATCGCACGTAACAAGGTTTCTTGTGCTGCGATGCGGGCGAAGGAGGGGTTCTCGGGATTGTTTTGGGTGGGCGCTGCCGATTGGGCCTCGGCGGATCCGCTTGCGCTTCCCCTCGCAGTCCGCGCCGCCGCCTTTTGCCCAACTGGGCGACGGCGGCGGTTCGACGATATGGGTGTCGGGAATTCTGCCTCGGCGGGGGGGAGTTCGTGCGAACCAGCACTGCTACTGTACTCCCCGGAGGCGCTGATCTTCGTCCGCTTCAGCCAGCCAGATTCAACGCCCGCAGTGAACTTGGGTGAAGACTACACCACAAGATAGACCTCCCAATATTTGAATTCCCCGAACCCCTTTTCACTGCCGGGGAACGGCTGGTGCGCCAGAAGCTTCACATCCTCGGAAGACATGCCGCTGGTTGCCGAGCGGAGGTTGTTTGTGTAAATGCCGACAAATCGGTTGAGCTGCCTCCTCAGCCGCTCCCACTATTTCTGGCATTGCTCTCCGTTGTGAGACTTCCCCCCTGGCTGTTTGAACTGGAGGTAGCTTTGGCTAATGCGCCACCACATCTTGTCGATGTGCTGGTTCGCCCCGACGTAGGGATCCTCCACTACACAGATCCACGCATTCGACAGCGCAATGCACTCCTTCATGCTCCAGACGGTCCTCTTGTTCCCGCTGGACCCCTCCCCCGCCTCACCACCGTACATCGGGACGGGCGAGGTATTGCCCCGTCCCCTGCCCCTCACTCTCTCTGTCCTCCCCCTCCTCCCTATCACCATTGGTGCGTCTGTGGTTGAATCTCGGATCGGAGATAGCCCCAACTCCTCCATCGAGAACGTGTTGATGCCAGTGAACTGAGTCTCGAGAGGAGTACTCGGGGGGTTTTCCGTCGACAGTAAATCCATATAGGGCCGGTAGACGTTGTCCACCGGTGATTGGGGGACCCCCTGCCTACTCCCCCCCGCAGCCGCCGGCGACCCCTGCATCATCCCCGACATCATCATACCGGGCATTTGGGGCATCTAGGGCATCATCCCCGGCATTCCAAGTATTATTCCCGGTATTCCGGCCATCATCCCTGGCATTTGGGGCATTCCGGCACTCGCCCCGGGCATCTGGGACATTTGGGGCATCATATTATACCACTGCGGGTACATGTTGTAGTACTCGGGCATCATCCCCGTCGCCATTTGAGGTTGGGGCATCATCCCCGGCATTTGGGGAATCGCGGCGGACACCGGCGTACTCCCGCCGTCGGGAAAATAAGGTGACTGTGACTCGCTCGTAGCGGGGGAATCGCTATCGTGATGCTCCATTGTTCTTCGAAAGAAAAGTATTTTAGAGAGAGATACTCGTTAATACAAGTGGTTCGAATGAAATGAAGTGCAACGAGACGTATTTATAGAATTTTTTTAAAAAAATTAATGCAATAATCGGGACGTCCGCGCTGACGTCCGTGAGAGTCAACGCAATGGCGGACGTCCGCAAGGACGTCGCGACGGACGTCAGCGGAAGGCCGCGGAACTGCGGTGTCCGCAGCTAATGTCCGTATCCGCGTCACATGCACACAATGGCGGACGTCCCGCACGGACGTTTGGCACGCCAGTCTGACGTCCGCCACTGCGGATGCTCTTAATATCAATATCTCACCTCTGAATCTTCCAATTTAAGTAGGTGCAACACTGTTAATAAAGTATGGTTTTTGATATGCATGTAATTAGGTAGAGAGAGAGGGAGGGGAATGGGGGGTTGTGGTTAAGGATGTCAATCGGGTCGGCCCGTTGGGTTTCGGGCCAACCCTACCGGATTGCGTGTTAATCGGGTGCGGGCTAATCGGGTTGTGATTTCTTTCGAGTTATAAAAGTTTAGCCCTAATCCTAAAAGCTCGGGTTTTGGGCTAGCCCAACGGGTTAATCGAGTCGCTGTCGATAAAATTAACATGTGATCAATCCAATAAAAAAATAGTGAAAATTAGTTATATTAAAAATATATAAAATATTTAATTATGATAAATTTGAGATATATGCTTAAGCTTAATCATAAACATGATCAAATACTAATATTTGAGATATTTCGTGAAATTTTAATGCATGATTTAAATTTTTTAGTGAATTTGACGTTTTTAATTTATTTATCAATTATTATATTAATAAAATTCAATATATAATTTGTATATTCAATATAAAATTGAAAGTTGTTTTTTTAGTTTTCTATATTATAAAATTAATCAATGAAGTGTCGAATTAGGAGTAAAAAAATAGAATAATAGAAATTTTATCGGGTTTTCGGGTCTGGCCCTAACGGGTTGCGGGTTAATCGGGTGCGAGCTAATCGAGTTTTGATTTTATCGGGCTAAAAATTTTCAACCCTAACCCTATAAATTTAGTGGGCTATTCGAGCCATCCCACGAATTACGGGCTACACTGACATCCCTAGCGGTGGTATTAATTAATAGGCAGTTTCAACGAGTCAAGAAATTAATATGAACGTGGAAATGGAGGCCACTGTGGAACGTGATCTTCTAGTACCAATTTTGTTTGCTTGCCCCTCTCGGAGAAATTTTTTCTCTTTTTTCTTTGAAACATAGCTAGGGTTCAGGGCTAGTTAGGGTAATTCATTTATACGAGGTATGTGTAAGAATAATTAATATCTAGGCTTATTGTAGCACTTAATTCGACTCATCTCAAATTATTATTTTTTATTTATTTAAATGAAGAATTTTGTCCAACTTAAATACCTAATTTGGTTATATACCCATAAATTCACCTAACTTTCAATATTTTTATCGAACTTTTTGAATCCATATGCCCAACTCTTCGTTTGTCTTATTTTTCTCAGGAGGTGGCAACGATCAGAGAGAAATGGAGAGAGGTAGAAGAATTTTGTTTTTTTTTTAATTATTATTTTATAAAATTTTAATACTGACGTTTTATTTATATGCCCAATATCGATTGTGATTTTATTTATATGCCCAATATCGATTGTGATTTTATTTATATAAGGTGGATTTGAGAAATTGGTAATTTGGTAGCAAGAAATATATTTATAGACATGTAGGAAAAGAGAAAAATGGAATATGTTTAAATTAATAGTACTAGTTATATAAACAAATTACCGAATTAAATTACATAGACTGCTCTATCGATTGGAACAATTCGATTGGGATTTTAATTATATAAGTTGATTTGAGAAATTAGTAATTTGGTAGCAAGAAATAATGAAGATTTTCATCCCAGCTAAAATGTAAGAGTATCCAAAATGGGGACAAATGTCCCGGCGGACACCAAAAAACACCTCTTACCACTTCATAAGTACATCACACTGCACAATAGCGGACATCCCCAAAGACATCCCGACGGACATCTACAATAATAAAAATTCACAAATTCACAAATATGCAATTTACGGAATTAAAATTTCGCCTCGAATACGGCGGGAGAATCACTGTCGTGCTCCATTTATCTTCAAAAGAAATGAAAGTAGAGAGACAAACTCGTTACACAAGTGGTGCGAATGAAATGAAGTTCAACGAGCCGTATATATAGAGTTTTAAAAAAATTGAAAATCGGGACGTCCGTCATGGCACCGCAATGGCGGACGTCCGCCGGCGACCGCTGATACCTCACGTCCGCCTCTCCCGACCTAATGGAGGACGTCCCGCGCGGACGACAGGCGAGCCAGTCCGATGTTCGCTTCCCGCCATTGCGGATGCTCTAAAAAAACCTCTTAAAACCGAGCTATGGTAAAATTCTTGAATTAACTTTAAATGTCAACCATTGATTTTATGTGTCACAATCCCATGAGATGCACGACCGATTTTGTATTATTCACACTAATTTTAAATTAAATTAATTAACTATAAATTTTTCACTTCTCCGAATTTATTAAAAGAACTATAATGATATTCTTGTTAATATAAAATGAATTTCAATTCCACTTCCCCTGATCATCACAAAAATAAATAAAACATTTTAACTTTCTTAAAAAATTTATAATGATACTCTTATTTTTTTTTCTAAAACTCCCATTTAATATATAGATTTGGCGAAATCATAAGTTGCATAATATATTAATATATTCCTAAGTTATTAATTTAAATTAAAAATTGTAAAGTTTTACTTTAACTCTTATTTCAATCACTCTAAACTGAAATACAAAAATTTAAAGCATGTGGACAAAAATGGGGTCGGACAACTTAAAGTCTTAAACTATAATGGTTGGTAAGATACGAGACCACATTTTTTAATTATAATATTTTGTTATTTTACCTTTCAGTTCTTATTCTTCTATTATTAAATAGATAAACAAAGAGGAACTTTTAAAGAACATGTTATGATGGACTCCAACATTAAACAATTCTATCATTAGAATAACACATCTTTGTTCTTCTTTTTCTATGTGCAAATAGATAGAAATTTAAATAGCATGATGGGACTCGAGTCGACTTTTGTTCTCAAATAGTATTAACCATTTACCACTAGGTCACCCACTATATAGACCGCAATATTTTTCAATGAATTTCTTTTTTTTTCCCCTAAAATCTAAACGAGTCTTTATCGACTGGATTAGAGTCCACATAATTTGTGGCGGTATTTAAATTATGATATTGTCACATTTTTCAGGATTTTTACAATGAACAATGATGTGACTTATATCTAACTCGTAAGCTACCTTTCTTATCCAGTTTTTTTAATAGAGGACGCAATATTATTGAGGCTGATAATTAGAGCCCCTGAATGAATTACCCAACAAATAGGCTGAAAAAATAAAAAAGATGTGAAGGATTTTCAATTGAAAAGGTGCAGACTTTTTTGTAGGCCGCAGCTATTTATCAACTTGCTATGTGCTTTTCAATTTAATTTTCTCTTTAAGTATGTGGTAATATCTGACCTACTTTATACAAAAATCGGAACCATCTTTTTATATTTCATGCGAGTATAATATGTTAGTAGTAGTATAGATTATATGAGAATCAAATCATATTAGTTAAGACTTAGCTTACTCTAGCACCGTACCATAACGCCTAGCAAATTTATCACTCCGGCATGTTGTTTAATTCGTTGACCTTTCGAGATTATTGGAACGCAAAAATAGGAAAGTCAATCCAACTCAAAACCCGTGGGTCGGCCCGAATAGACCGGTTAAATTAGGACTATAATTTTGTACTCCCTCCGTCCGCTATTAGGAGTCTCATTTCTTGGCGGCACGAGTTTTAAGAAATGTTAAGAAAAGTGGGTGGAAAAAAGTTAGTGGAATAGAAGTCTCACTTGTATATATTAGTTTTAAATGAAATGTGAGTGGAATGAGTTAGTGGAATGAGAGACCCTATTACCATTTATGGTAAAAGTAAACCGGGACTCCTATTCGCGGACGAACTAAAATGGAAAAATTGGACTCCTATTCGCGGACAGAAGGAGTAATTCAAATACAAAACGGGCTAAACGGGTTAGCCGAATGGGTTGGCGGGTTAAGCGGGTTGGCCTGAACGGGTTGCGGGTCGGCCCGACGGGGTGCAACTTTTAATTAAAAAATAGTATTAAGTTTTAGGAGTTTTTTGTATTTTTTTTAATTTCGTGTGGCACAATCCTTAGTCATCTTTAATCTTCGTTCTACACTTTTACACTTGATCCACGCTATCAATTTCAGTTCCACCTCGACTTATTATTCCATCGTCCCATCATCCGCTACTACTGTCTTACCACCACCAAAGCCAATCAAGACATGAGAACTAACCTATTGAAATCTCAATATATTTATCATTTTAATAACGATTAATGTAAGATATGATTTTATTTTCATAAAGAACTAATTATGAACAATACCAAAATAATGACACGAACACAAGATTTAATTCAAATTAATTGATTTAAATTTGATTTATCTTTGTTTATGTTGATCGAGACGAAAGACGGAATTCAACTATTATTGAAGAAAACTATGAAAATTTGAAGATTTTATATGATTCTAAAACTAAGAAGAAGAAAATATCTAAAATTTAATACTCCTCCCGTCCACGAAAAATAGAACACATTGTGAATGGCACGAGTTTTAATGTGAAATTGGTAAAGTAAGAGAGAAGGGAAAAAAGTAAGAGAGAAATAATGTTAGTAGAATGTGAGATCCATATTATTAGTAAGAGAGAAGGGAAAAAATTAAGAGAGAAGTGTTGAAAACTTTCCTTTTCTAAACATGTTTATTTTTCGTGGACAACCAAAAATGATAAATGTGGTCTATTTTTCGTGGACGGAGAGAGTATCATTTTATAAAAAAAATTAGATACAAGAGATTATTTTCAATTTTATAAAAAAAAAATAGATACAAGAGATTATTTTCAAAAGTCTTTAGGCCTGAATAGCCCGATGGGTTAGCCCGAAACCTGACGGGTTAGGGTTAGGGTTAAGGTTGAAAATTTATGACCCGAAATATTCATAACCTGAATAGCTCGCACCTAAATAGCCAGACAACCCGAGTGGATTGGCCTGAACCCGAACATGTTAACCCGATTGACATCCCTATGCAGAAACATATATGTGTATGATTGTTTTCAGTATTTATTAGGTCTAAATTTAAAGGGATAATTTTGTCAATTGATAAATATTGAAAGATGAATAAATAAAAGAAGAAAAAAAGAAAAAAGCAAAAAACTCTTATTCTGAAAAATTCGCATGCCTCAATCCCATATTTCGAAAGGTCAACAAATTCAATTCCAAATCTCAAAAAGTTAGCAAATTGAAACTCATATTCTGAAATTTCTCTTAATCTAGCTAAGCGATTGACTTAATAATCCTAGATAATTCTAGAGACATCTAAAGATAATAATAATTAATTGAACAAGAGCTTGGAATTGTACATCGAATTCTCGAATTCTACATTTCTCCACATTACCGCATCTCATAATTGTTTATTTATTTTAATCTAGTTGCATGTGTTTAGTAGAAATAGAACCAAAAACTCATTTTTTATTGTCTAAATAGTGGTTGAAATTGATTTATGGTAGTTAATTTGATACATTTAGTCTCTGCAGAATACGATACTCGTACTCATCAATGCAATAATCTCATACACTCGTGGGTAGTTGTTGTAGTAAATAAAGCGAGTCACCGAGATTGCTTGCAAGTAGTGCGGTCATCTTGAGGAACCTACTCGACTTGAATCAACTTGATTTGTTTGCTTCCTTCTGTGTCTCCACGCTGCTTGGATTTGGCTAGCTGCGACTCCTCGCCAATAAGATGATTCATACCTGCAACAAGAGAATAAACAGTTGAATTTATGGGAGATATTGAAGGAGGAAGCAAGAAGCACTATGTGATGTGCCTTTAAACTGTATTTCCGTTCGATTCCAATATGTTATCGACTCCCGGACAACTTGCGTACAGCCCCCTTGAATGCAAGACGAGAACGATTGAACTTATATATAAGGAGCTTAGGTCGTTTAGAGTTTCCACGACCTTACGCTTGAGCTTCTATAGCTGTTGAGCTAAAGCTAGAGGAATAACCTTTTGAAAGTAGCGTTGGAATTGCAAAATGGGTTATAGTTGGTGATTTATTTGTCTGTTTTTCACTTGCAAAAAAAATCTCTTTTCATACTGAGATCAGAATCAGAAGGCTTGTTTATTCCTCCATTCATTTATAGACCCATTTTTAGACTTTTTCTTGGAAGGGCTACAAATAAAAGTTACCTTATGACGCTCTGAATGCGTGGATTCTTCAAGAATCTTGTGAAGAGACCCGCCACTTCTTCAAAATCAGCAGCTCGTAATACAAAGGCTTCGACGTTTGTTAAGCAAGTTACATGCATGTCGCTTAACAGCCTGTGTCGTGGAAATTTAATACTCGTTCCATCTGAAGATTATGAATAAACAAACACGACGTATTTTGAGTGAAATATAAGTGGAAAATGGGTGCTACAAAAAGAGTCGGTGATTTGAGTTTTTACCTTTACTAAAAGAAGAATGTTCGAGGCACCAGGTAAGTAGTTCTCCGCAAACATCGCCTTCAGACAGGAAAGAATCGTTGCCATCTTGTTAAGGACCTAAATCCTTAACGTCGATTTTCACATAAAATCAAGAAACGAGATGTCGTCGTTGTCGAGCGCCCAACGTTGGGTCGTGACTTGGACGGTAAAAAAAGGGGCGGTTGAGCGCGAGATCAGCCTCGTCGGCAATCTTAGGAGATGTTTCTTGTTTGCTACTCAATTGAGCCAAAAGAATGATAATTTCATATATTGATTGACTGAATAAAGTGATAACAATAACTCCTATTTATAATGCTACTGACTTAATGAACAAGAAAACAAAGATATAGAAAAAGATATGCAAATCCCTAATATATCTAAACTAAATAATAATAGTAGTATAAGACTCGTATCAACTCCCCCATGATTAAAATCCACCTTGTCCTCAAGGTGAGAACCACGAACCAAGGACGAGAATTGAAAGAAAAAGCTTTAGCTAGCCATCTCTTCATGGATCAAACACATATCGAACAACTGAATGTCTCCCTTTATTACCTCCATGATATGGCGTATCATTGCACGGAGGGATGAATCGTGTATCGACGTCGAGTGATGTCGAACGATGAACAATACTTGGGACATTGCCATTAAAGAAATCCACGTAGAAATAGGCAGTTATCCTTACCCCAGTGCAAACACTTCCTCTCTTAAACCAACAATTCGTAACCTCCGTCGATGACATTTGAGCAACATTGAATGATGCGATTATCTTCTCCACTTCACCAATAGAACCATCCTTCTCTTTATCTTCTAGCAATGTCTCCTCCTTTTCACCAATCTTCTCATCATATACCCCAACGAGCACTTGCGGTGACTTATTGTCGTTAATGACAATCCCTTTGTTCTTGACGAACTCTCCAGGGGACTCGTTGTTTGGAACATCAAGAGGGGCGCCATCATTGTGAACATCAGTAATGTCATTGGGAACATCATCACCGAATACTATCATGGGAGTATTATCAGTTTTCTCTTCGGCTAAATTCTCATCTTGAATGTTCTCCTCAAACTCCTCCCCATCATCCACATAACAGAGAATGCGTTGTTTACACACATGTCCCATCACCCATTTCTCGGGACAGTGCCAGCAGAGACCCAACCTGGACCGTTCTGACTTCTCCGCCTGGGAGACCCGTATTAGCGGCAGGCGTGGCTGCTCCGGAGTTTGACTTGTCACACGTGCGGGCTGACTGTACAGGTCCCGCGTTGGCTTTTCGGTGAAGTAGCGGGGCTGGTGGGAGGCGGGCTGGACTCGCGCTCTTACCTCCTCCCGAGGGCGAGGTCGGTCCCAGCACATCTCCGAGCGTCGGGCCCGGTCAACGGTCGGGTAGCCGCGGTCCTGCTGTTGCGCTGGTGGGTCCCAACAAGTTGGGCGGTGCCGCTGCGTTGCGGTTGTCGGGTAGCGATCAAACCCTAATTGGGTCTGATGATCTCCGCGATCAGATAGGTGGCCACCGCCCTCGACGTAGCCACCGCGGTGTCGGAGCCAAGCGTCTTGCGCGCGATCGCGGCACCCGATGGCCTGGTATCTCGGCCGTGGGCGACGATCAGGTGGATCCAAGTGGTGTGAGACGTAGGGTGATTCTGGATCATGCCACGACGGCGGGCAGAGTACTTCCACCCGGCTGCTCGGAGGGTCCCAACTGGTTACACGGCGAGGTTGGGCCGGCTGGTAGGGAAGGAATGACTGTGTGGCATGAGGGAAGTCGTATTGACGGCGGCGATAGCCGGCGTAGTCGTATGACATGTTGACGGACTGAATCGTGGTTGCGGTAGAAATGGTGGTGATTTATTTGGGGATATGGATGAATGTAGACGGAGGATGCTGAGCTCTCAATGAAAGCACCAGTTGTTAAGGACCTAAATCCTTAACGTCGATTTCCACATAAAATCAAGAAACGAGATGTCGTCGTTGTCGAGCGCTCAACGTTGGGTCGTGACTTGGACGGTAAAAAAAGGGGCGGTTGAGCGCGAGATCAGCCTCGTCGGCAACCTTAGGAGATGTTTCTTGTTTGCTACTCAATTGAGCCAAAAGAATGATAATTTCATATATTGATTGACTGAATAAAGTGATAACAATAACTCCTATTTATAATGCTACTGACTTAATGAACAAGAAAACAAAGATATAGAAAAAGATATGCAAATCCCTAATATATCTAAACTAAATAATAATAGTAGTATAAGACTTGTATCACATCTTCTCCCGTGCTCTTCATCTTTCCACGAATTATAAATACTGTTTTATCAACTAGACCACCTGGATATAATATCTCACTGCCTCTAATGTAGGATGTTGTTTTCAGCTTCTCTTGTATAGCATCAATGACAGGTTCATCGAGAAGTTGAAAAATCCGTAGCTGTAAATGGCGTATCATATCAATGATAACTAAGAAATCTCTGTTAAATATGTAGTTAAGGTGTTGAGAATTTACTTTCTTGACTAACTTAAAAAGATGGCGCCTAATATTTCGTTGAAGGTCCTCTGGAAAGTTCTCTATCATCGCGTCTTTGTTTACACCCCTACCTGTTGCCCAGTTGAAGCGTTCTGCAGCTCGGACTTGACTGCAAGGGAACAAACACATACACATCTGGTCAATTAGGTCATACATATAGTTTCTAACTCCTATTCAAGAGACTACTGCAGTTTGTTGCCAAGTTGTTCAATATACGCTTAAGAAACCTTGATGTAACCTACTGCTAATGCAACTCGGAAATACGACATTACTACTTGCAATAAGCATGAGACTAAAAGGTAAACTAGGAAGGGTAAAAAAACCAAAGAAATGAAACAATCAGCAATAATTATAAGAAAGAAAGATAAAGAATATGGAACCTTTGAAGATTATTAGGTAAGCGAAGATGTTTCATCCATTGTTCAACTTTGCGGCCTCTCAAAGACTTTTCTAACCTCCTGAAGGAATAAAAGTAATGTCATTACTTAGTCTTAAAGATTTTTCTTTTACGAGCACTTGAAAGAAACTAGCTGGGAAGTGATTAACTCCACTTAAACATAAAGTGACTGGGAAACTAGAGAATTGAGATACGAAATCCAGTATATATACAGTTATCATGTCATTCAGTCGAGTGTGCACCTGCGTCCAAGTTCCTGCAGAATGGTCTGCATATTCCCAATCAGAAGAGCGAAAAGCAGCAGACCTATCCCTATTATGAACATGGTGAAAACAACTTCGAGAGGCACGTAGCTCGGCTCCTGATTCCCAGCTAGCGTACTAATTTGCTTCATAAACAATCAAAACACAGATTTGTATTGATTGTGAAGTCAGATTATTAAAGAATAAATGGCATAAACCAAAAACGTGTATAACTAAGTTACCTGGAACCCCCAAAAGAGTGAATACAAGTATCTATCGAAAATGTCGCTGTTGGTGGTCAGATTGACAGCAGCTACAAATATCCCGAAGTCAAAACTGTCTTTCATAAAACAAACATTTGCATTTTCATTATTTTTCGAGTCATTCCAGTCCGGCATGGGTGTAAACCTCTTCTCATATCCATGATTACAGCTGATGAATTTTGTACAGTTACTGATTTTGTTCCCGCCATGGCATGCATCTTCAAAGCATTTATTGACCCTCTGCGCATGTAAACAACAGAAATCAGGTGGGAAATTGAGGGGTTGCGCTCTGATATGCAAGAACGAACCTGTATGCTAAGAAAATACCAGCATGAGCCAACCACATGGCTCGCTAAAATGTACATGAGAAGATTCATGAGGAAATTTGCCCAGTCTGACTCAAACATGAAGCCAGTTGGGGAAAAACCAGCAACAGAAGGTAAGAATCTGCACAGCCTTGGTATATACTGAACGAGAATAGCCAATGGAAGGACAAATTTTATAATTCCGATTCCAGGTGACGAGGCAGAGTGTGGTAAGACAAATATTAATATAATCTACAGGAAAGCAGATGAGTCGATTTTAGTAGACATCAAGCTTGAGAGGTGCTTGCAAAGTAGTACATGTAATTCGTGGATACGAGAAAAATAGAAGACATTCTCTGTTCCATAATGCAAGATGATGGAAGAAAAGATAAAAATCCAGCATGGGTGTAGAGACACACCTGTGGCAAGGGAAGTACAACAACTAGATCGACAAGAAAGTATGTCGTGAAATAATTCCAGGCTATCATCTTAGGATCATCAACTAAATCGCCAGACCCTGCAACTCTTGTTTCAGGAGCAACATAAGCTAGCCTAAACTGCAAAATGACAACGCACCTTCACTTGTAAAACATGTTCAGAAAAAAGCACCAGAAATCACATTGAAGTGCGATCTTGATTTTACTTTGCTAATCCAGAACGATTTCCAACATGTGTGCATGAATCATATTAAAGGTGGAAGCGAGTGCCCGTTTTTGTAACCATCAATTGATTGTTCGAATACTAACCTTACTTCAGCTAGTCAGCATTTAGATGGACAGAGTGGCTTATTCTCAAATGAGGGAAAGATAAAAATCATCACATGCATTATATAAGTACAACTCAGAATAAAAGACAACTTTTTCTGCATTAGAAAAGGCAAGAGGAAATGCTTCAACGCAGTGTGACATTGAGACTTATACCTGAAGGAGGATATGCATGAAATAAACGCAGTCGATAATGGTCCTCAAGATGAGAAATTCTCGTGTCTTAGGCCAAATTAATTCGACGCAGTTGTAATCCTGCAGGACGATGGTCAAATCAAGCCAATTGCAACTGAGATTGTTCACATTCTTTAATCATACATAAAACATTTAATAAAATTTATAGTATTACGTAAAACATATAGGGGTGATAGTATTGACAAGGAGACCACAACCACAAAAAACAGGGAAATGTGAACAACAAACCCTAAGAAGCATACCTTGTTCACAAAAAATAGGAAAAAGAAAAATGGATCGAGAAATGACGCAACAATGCAACAGATAACGAAGAACTTTTTCCACCATTGAACGAGTTTTGCATGAGGATTAATAACCCCAGGAATGTAAGAAAGGAAATGCGAACGCATTCTCTTTGCCCAACTTTGTGCATCGCCATAGAGCATATTGCGATACTGCAAAAAAGGGTCACACACTATGAGGGCAATGCCTGAACTTGTTAGCAGAAATAGATAAAGCAAGTAGAAAATATCAACAAATTTGCCACGAAAAACACCAAAACTCATAAATGAGACTTTTCGAACATCATGAAGAACGCAAAATTTATGAGACTTAGTAGTTCGCTACCGAAAGAAATGCCAAGAAAAATATTTTACAAAAATAAGTCTACTCGAAACAAAAATAATGATTGGAACAATCTCAGTACCAATCCCGTCTCTGAGATCACATTGAAGCGCCATATTGAGAGGGATGTGAGCAAACACAGCAGGATAAGACATCTCTTTGTTTTAGTCATTTCAAAGCTAAAATGATGTCACGTAAGCAAGGAAATCATTGACTTCAATAACGCAATTCAATAAAAGAATTGTTAAAAACTAAAACTGCACAAGGCCAGGATACAAAAAATGACACTAAATTAAAAGATTTGGCATCTAATTTGAATATTCAATACAATTTCTCAATCTATTCTGATGCAGACATCTCTGTAAATTCGTCACTCACCACTCAATCATTACTAACACCCTCATAAATCAAGCATTCACATATACTCTCCACAAACTGATAAATACAAAAAGGCCATGAATGCAATAAACAGTAATACCTTAGCATCAATCATCTCTGTGGTCCTTAACGGCTTCTGCTGAACATAATAGATGGGACAAGCTGTGCAGTAGGGATCACTGCACTTCCCGAGCTGCCCAGAGCTCAAGAGGTTCTCATTCTTCCCCACGTAGTCCCCATCACCATTCCTGGCCTGATTCTCAGGCTCAGCAGCTGTCTGAGGAGGCCTAAAGATGACCTCGTTGTTCCGGTTAGGATGTAATGGACCACTCATCTGTACTTGAGAATTTTGCCTCAAAGGGCCAGTTAAACCAACTAGATTTTGCTGGTATTCGGATGGATGTGGAGACTCCATAGCGAAAGACATTGACACACTCCTCGTCTTACCAGAAATCCCTCTTCTTGCAGAGGAGACACCATCATCGGACTGTAAATGTGAAGCTGGCAGCATAGGTGCTTCATCTCTCGATGAAGCATCCATTGCTTCAAATACACCTGCCAACAGAAATTACTCTTATTCTTTCCTTTCTGATTTCTAATTCTGCATCAATCTTTCCCAAAATTAACAAATTTCATCCACTAATAGCAACATGAGAGAGAGAGAAGAAAATATTACCTTTCCTATAAATTTTTCAAAGAAATAGACCTTCCAATCAAAATTGACACACAATAGTTAAAAAAGAGCAGCAACAAATGCAGTAACTTTTCAGTTAATGAAAAAAATCTGTGAGCAAGAATTCCACAACCATCCTCTCAAAAAAAATCAACAATCAGAGGCTCATAATTTCCTACACATATATAGAAGATAAATAAACAAACTCCACCCACAAATCGCAACATGAGAGAGAGAAAGAGAGGAAGGAGCATAGATTACCTTTGTCAGATACCATCCAAAGCAATACACTTCCCACCAATTAAAATTCACACAAACAAGTAACAAAGAGCCAACAAATGAAGTAACTTTTCAGTTAATGAAAAATAACGCAAGCAAGAATTTAACAATTATTTTCACACACATACGTCAAGAAGCTAAATCAACCCCACTTTCCAAAATGGAGTATAATCTTAGGATAAACCAAGCGAGGAAAAAGCAGAGAAAGACCAGCCATTTTCTCACGTCCATCAAAGGAACTGAAGGGAAACAATGACGAAAGATAAAACCTTAATTTAGCACTTTCAGCTCAGTGATCTCAAAAGGTGACAATAAAATAATGTCCTTCTAGAAAAGATTGTTTAGCAAATTCAACATGCCAATTGTTTAGTAATTGCAAGCAAATGGGAATGCCGGGACTGAATGTAGTAGAAAATAGTAGTTGTATTTATGCGTAGAAGAAGAAAAAAACATCAAGCTAAGCCATCAAGATTCTAAAAATGACTCGTCGCTACCATTACTTTTGAAGAAAGGCACACTTTAGGAGACAAAAGGTGACAATGACCCTATATGTATGTCTTTATTCATCATAGCTTTTTTGATTGAGAAGAAAGTTAATGACCATAAGTTTTCGAGGGGTAAATGGCAACAGTCAAGAGTATGGGACCGGGGCTAGTTGTGGTGCCAAATAATAAATCTAACAAGATTTCAAAATATACACATAGATTTCTACACATGAAAGAAAAAGCTCAATGATAATAAACTGAACAATGAGTGTCTATTGAAGATACCAAATATTACCTGCATAGAGGAACTCTGCATTCATCATAATGGTCACAAATGGAGGAATGCAGCCTAAAGAGCTGCCACATCCGTTTACAGCGCAAACACCCTCCGTTAACCCTTTTTCTTGCAGCCACCAACGTGCTTGATCAGAAGCTGAAGGCCATGGCAAGTCGAGAACTTGCTGCAAGGGCCCTTTTCTTTGCTCGGATCCATATCACGTGGGCCAACACCAGTGCACCCCTCGGAGTATATATGTTTGAGGCAGTACATAGCCTCACTTAGCTCTATATACAAACTCTGCTCCTTTCTTCGCCTCCTTGTCCTCTTCTTCATCTATTCCATGAGACAAAAACATATTTTTACAAGTTTTTGATAAAAGAGATGTATTGATAGGGTAGGAGCAGTACGGAGTTATTTAAGCTGTTCCACGATTGTTGGGGTTTCATTCAATCAAGAGAAATGTTATTAATTAAGTAATCTTAAATTCTTAATTAATGCTCCTAGTAATGAATAAATAACTTTAGGAGTCATTTTAAGAAATATTAAAGAAATTTGATGAATAAAGATAATGAAATATGAGTCTCACTTTTATACACGGAGTATTAGTTCTATAATAATATGTGAGGGAAAAAGGTTAGTGAAATTGTAGTGTCTATTACTCCCTCCGCCCTAAAAAATATACATTCTTTCCTTTTTATTATGTCTCATACGAATATGCACTTTTTAATTTTGGAAACTCTTTTACGAAGTGAGACTCATTCGACACTTTAATTACTTTTTCTCTATATCTCTCTTATTTTACAAATTTTACATTAAAACTCGGATCGAATCCAAAATACATAAAGACTCTAAAGTGAGACACGAAATATGGTTAACTGCAACTTTGAGACTTCTAAAGTGAGACAACCAAATATTGTTTACTGGAAAGAAGTCTTCAAGTGGAACAAAGGGAGTAACTGGCCACGTTTTGCGTGACTGAAGCTGACCTGTACGAATAAAGAAACTGGATGAACACGGAAACGGTGTCGTCTGGCACGCCAAGTATGGGAATTTTCCCTCGGAGCTCCGCCGCTTCTGCGACCGATTAATCATGCTCTCCAGCGCCGGCGACGCAGCGGCCTGCAATTTTCGTACTAGAAACTACCAATCATTAGCATATTTTATCAAATCCTTTTGTAGCTCCGGCATTTCGGTAGCGCCGCCGTGGACCGGAGGAGTTGAATGCAGCTCCATTTTGCCGGAATGTATGAGTTCAATTCAATCGTATTTGTTGTAGGTCGTGTAAATTTGTAGTGCGGTGGTTCGATTCGAGCTTGAAAACTAGGCTTAAAATTTACTAAATGATTTGTATAAATACTCAGTACTATCTCCATATTTTAAAATAGAAACATTTTGAACTAAAGAATTTTAATGCATAATAATTAGTAAAATAAGAAATAAGAAAGAGAAAAATTGATAAAATAAGAAAGATGTGGAGAAAAGCTAAATGGATCTCCTATTCCAATCCTACTCCAATACTCACACACAATAAAATAATGTTATAAACATGTAAATGATGGTGGAATTTTATAACATTCTTTTATTATGTCGTGAGTGTTGGAGTGGGAATGGAGTAGGAGTGTTAGAGCACGAGATCCACATTGAGAGAAAAGTTGATATAGTAAAAAAAATAATGTAATTAATGTTAGTGGAGTGTGTGGTCCACTTTATTAGTGATGTATACTGGTTTACAGATTTCCTAAAATAAAAAGTTTGGAAGTTTCTATTTTTAAATGACAGACTAAGATGGAAAGAGTTGTTATTTTTAAAATACGGAGATAATATCAGCTAGTAGAATAGTACTCCATGCGTCTTAATTAAGTTGCACAAAATTTTTGGGCTTGAAAATTAAGAAATTGTGTTAAATAGATGAAATGAAAATAAAATAAAATAGAAAAGAGAAAAACGTAGGAGAAACAAAAAGATAGTAAGAGCATCCACAGTGGTTATAGCCCAGCCATAGCCTAGCCACAAACTCCTCCTGCCACATCATCAATACTAAAAATCCTCCTGCCACATCAGAAATAGCCCAGCCATAGCCTAGCCATATCATAAATAGCCCAGCCACATCAATAGCCACATCACTAATAACACAATATACGGAATTTAATTTACGAGACATATACGGGAAACATTAATAATACTATTTTAATTTTTTAAAAAAGTACAATAAATTAAAAAAATTACAAAATTTTTTAAAAAGTACATTAATAAAAAAAATTACATTCAAAATTGAAAAAGTACATTACTTAAAAAAAATCACTCGCCGGCTCCCTCACCTCCGCCGTCGCAGTCGCCACCGCCACCGCCGCCTCCGTCGCCACTGTCACCGCCGCCTCCGCTGCCACCGCCGTTGCCGCCTCCACGCAGATCGTCATTCATGCTCTCGAGCAATGTGAAGAGAAATCTCTTCTCCTGGGGGTCCGTCGCCGCTCGCCATTCGGCTAACGTCTTTACCATCATCTGGTGCGTTTGTTGACGCGCGAAGTACTTGAGATCCTCTGTAGACTGGCGGTCAAAGGGGGATGCCGACTGGACCTCCTGGGAACCCCCGGCGACCCCACTCGCCTCCCGTTGCGCCAGCTTTTGCCCAGTGGGGCGAGGTCGGCGGCCGAACGAACGAGGGTTGGGGAGCCCTGGTCCGTCTCGGGGAGGTCGTGGGAACCACCGATGCTGCCGCTGTAATCCCCGGTATAGTTCAACCGTTGCTTCTTCGGCCAGCCAGCGTCGACACCTACTCGGAATTTCTCGGAGTCGTTCTGCACAAGATAGCAGTTCCAGCAGGTGAAGTCCTTATACAACCCGGGCTGAGGGAAGGCTTTCTCCGCTATCCTCCTGCAGTCGTCCTCCGTTTGGCCACTACTCTGCATGCGGAGGGCGTTGGCGTACAAACCCGAAAATCGGGAGACGGCAGACCCGATTCGGTTCCACGCCTTCCGGTAATCCTCCCCGTTGTGTGGCCTCCCTTCCGGGCAAAATAGCTGGTAGGCTGCTGCTACCTTGCCCCACACGTTGGCGATCCTCTGGTTATTAGAAACAAGAGGATCGTCGCAAACACTCACCCACGCCTTTGACAGCGCAACATTCTCCTCGTCCGTCCATCTTCTCCGTACCGTGGGGTCATCCCCACCCGGCTGCGACGACTCCCCGACCTTCTTTCCATTGCCATTCTTCTTTGGGGCGCCACTACCCTGCACTGCTCCCCTCGTTTGAACGGGAGTTTCCGGAACTCCGAGACTATCAAACCCCAAATCCGACAACGCAAAATCATCAAAACCGCTCGGCGTGAACTGCGCATCCGTTGGGGTCGATGTGTGCGACGAAGCAGTCAAAAAATCAAAACTGGGGCGATAGACGTCCCCCCGCGTCACCTGCGTCGCCGGTACGCCCCCCGGCGTCCCCTGCGTCGCCGAACCTCCCCCGGGTATCATCTACATATTGGGTGCCCACCCCGGCATCATCTGTATATTGGGTGCCCAACCCCGCATCGCCGGGAACCCCCCCGGCGGACTCCCTCCGGTCGGCATCCCGGGTAGCATTTGCTGCCACGGGTACATGTTGTAGTACCCGGGCATCTGATTCCATCCGCCTCCAACGGGGATTGGGGGAGTTTGAGAACCGCTCGTCCCTGAACTTGGCTCGTTGTTCAGATCCATTTCTCGGTATTGATCTTGTACAGAAATTAAGATAGAGAGAGTACTCGTTAATACAAGTGGTGCGAATGAAAATGAAGTGCAAATCGCGTATATATAGTGTTTCGAAAATTAAAAATAAAAAATAAAAAATCCGCTGGGCTATGCGCTGGGCGATCCGGGCGCTGCAATGGAGCCGAGCCGATCGCCTAGCGCTATGCGAAATTGATTTCCGGAAAACTGCTCGGCGGTTTTCGGATCCTCCAATGGTTCTCCTAGCGACCGCCTAGCGCCGGCGCTCGGCTAGGCTGTGCGCTAGGCGCCATTGTGGATGCTCTAAAGTAGATGATAAAATAAAGTAAGAATGATTGAATATTTTATTTTTAATAAAAAAATGAAAATGACTTAAATGTATTGGAATGTTTCAAAAAATAATTTGTTGGAATGTTTCAAAAATTGGGATGGAGAGATACTTAATGTGATTTATAGTTAATACGTAAGCAACCTTTCTTATTCAGTTTTACGTAAAAGAGGACGCAATATTATTGAGGCTGACAATTTGAGTCCATGAATTACCCAATAAATAGTTTGAGAAAAGGTGCAGACTTTTTTGTAGGCCAAAGCCATATATCAACTTGCTATGTGTTTTTCAATTTAATTTTCTCTTTTAAGTACAGTATGGAGTAATATCTGACCTACTTTATAAAAAAATCGCAACCATCTTTTTATATTTCATGCGTGTATAATAGGTTAGTAAGTAGTATAAATTATATTCCCTCCGTTCTATAGTAGTGGATGCAGTGGATAAGCCACGTTGGAGCCGGGAGTCCCTGGTCTCCCATCAATTTGGCTTTTAACTATATGTATTATATGTAAACAAAAGGTTTATGTGAAGGCTATAACGCGGGTGGCTTGGGGATGTGTCTCCTTTCCATCGGGTCTTGGGATTGAATCCCATATGCGTTGTTTTCTTTTACACCACTAATTATGTTAATTTTCACTCTTTCTTCCATCATTATATTAATACTAATAAAAAATTAAAAATAATTATTGTATTCTATTTGTTACTTAAACATTAGTATAAAAAACTCGTTTCCATCCATTATACTTAAGGAAAATATTGATTCTTTTGAGCTTCTGACGCACGAACATCGAAAAAATTTTATGACTATTAACAGTAATTTGAGCCCCAATCGTACAACTTCTGACTTCGCCACTGAGTGGATGCATTTCATTTCGGCACGGAGATTAAGAAAAATTGTGTTAAATGAGTTAAATAAATGAAGAATAAAGTAGTAAATAAAAAAGGTAGAGAGATAATGAAAGAATAAAGTAAAAGAGAGTAAAGTATTTGAGAATAAATGTATTGACTTTTATTTAAAAAAAGGAAATGACCTATTACTATGGAACGTACTAAAATGATAAAATGAATCCAATGTAGGGGGAGAGTATATGAGAATCAAATCATATAAGTTAAGACTTAGTTTACTCTAGAGTCTAGCCACCGAACAAATCTTAAATTTTATGGGTATCACTTATCAGCATATACTATTATATTTAATGCATTGATTATATGGTTGTGTGACATGTCCATAGTCCAAACACGTATGACTTGTGTGAATCAAGAATCTGCATGCATACCATAATTAAATAATTTAAATGGTGATTGTGTGATAATATAATAGGCACTCAGTCTTACTCAATGTCTTATACTCCAAATTTTGATTTTAATAAATTTTAATGTTTTGGTGGGGTTGGATGTAATTAATTAAAATTAATGATTGAATTCATGCTTAATATTTTATTAAGACTACTTAATTTTCATTCACACTGTTGTTTTATCAATTAATATGTAAGAATGCATTATTTTAACTGTTATTCTTAATCTAGAATCAATAACGAGAGTATAACAATTAAAAGATTGGTGACTTTAAAATTTATTTTATTTGCTTAAGTAATCTTGAGCCTATTAATCAATCTCATTCACGTTAGGCAAATTTGTAGAGTTTTTAGTGATTTGATAGAGGCCCATTAAATAGTTATGATGGATTTTATTCATAGAATTATCCAACATCAGAGCCCACACGTAAATGGGCCAATATATGTCCATTTATTACACTCGTACTTAATTATTGAATTGGTGAATTTGTGAATGGTTGGACTAATGAAGAAATATTGAAGTACTGTACTAAAATTGCATTACTTTGGTACAAAATCGTACAAAGTGGTGGAATTAATTAGTTTGAAGTTTGAACTGCAGGTGTTTAATTCAACACTAAAAAAAATTAATAAATCCATGCATACGTCCGAAATCAATAAATTAGATATAATAAATGATAATTAGGGCTAAATTAGATTTTATTCATGCAAAATTGGAGCTTATTGATTTACAAGTAGAATACAAGTCAAAATTTTAGAACTATAATATAATTAAACTCTAAAAAGGAACATTACATGTCCATGCCGGCACTGCGTTAATTATATTGACGAGCATTAATTACATCTATATATATTGATGAAAATTGTTAAAGTACATTTGGTAAATTCTGCATGCTTAATAAAAATAATAATATGAATAAAGATAGCTAAAAGAATATAGTAAATAAATACTCCTAATACACTATATTTTGTCGGACTTGAGATCGTACTACTATTACTAATAATTAAAACCGAGAATAGAGATTGCAGGTAGCTAGATAAAAGAATAAATAAATGATTTTGATTCAATAGAAACTCAATTAATGCCTGATAATTAGGTAAGTCAATTAAAGTCTTTAAAAACTAGAAAGCGTCTTGAATTTAAGATACACAGTAATTTGTCAAAGCTTTGTAGAAGCTATAATGAATAAAAGCAACCCCACATAAAAAGAAACCATGTGCCTTTGCTTAATTTTTCCTAACAAAGCTCGAATATTCTTCCAAAATGTCACAGATAATTAATTTCAGTCGACATTTATAGTGGTTGCTGCCTTATCTAAAAATGCACCTCTCTTCACTAAATTACAATTTCAAAATAAATTGAGTGTCGGTACTGACATCATTAAACAACTTAATTGTTTTTGAATTTTTAAAAGAAGTTTCAACCAAACAAGTGAATACTGAATATATACATCCATATATTCTTACATTTTAGCACTTAATTTGTTACCAAATTAGTTTTATTACAAATCTCATTGGACTTTCAAGATTTATAGTATTCAAGTATATTTGTCTCTACCACGAGAAGAAACTTAATTATGGTCGCTATTGATATGTATACTATGCTTCAATTTTCAGTTCAAATACGTGACTAATACACTATAATAGCTAGACAATAAATTAACATGATATAGTAAAATATTAACAAATTAATTTCCCGATAAAAGAAACATCTTTAATTAGGATTTTACATCAAAAGAGAGACATAATATACATTCGAATTCTTATATGTACATCAACAATGCATTAGTTGCTTTTATTTTAGATACATTTCAAATTTAAAACAAAAAAAAGTGGAAGACCAATCAAATATGTGGTGTTCTTCAACCCACATGCAGTCTTCTTGTGCCGCACTCCCACATTGCATGTAATAGTGAGTTTGTGCATAAATATACTACATATTCATACTTATATAGATATATATGCACACACTTTTAGCAGTGAGAGCCCTTCCGGCAGACGAGAGCACCGGCACCGGAGGTGATGGGTCCCACTAGGCTTGATGGCCGAGCACCTAAGCTCGACGCCTTAGCATAACTCGACGAGGCCCCCACACCCGAAGCTACAAAAAATGCACCATTTAGCATTAGGTCTCCCTCCGATCTCCAATTCCAGTTCTTCCACTGGCTTTCGGGTGCGTCCTCGTGTTTTGTAACCTATTAGTACATGTTAATTAAATATCTATTAAAACTTTGTAACATAAAACCATGTGAAACATAATGTAATCCTGCACATTTTATAATATAATTAATTAAATTTGAAGTATAATAAAGTATACATATTTAACCTGTTTGTTAAATCTGTCATTAGGGGCAAGAAATCTATTGCCTTGGCTATTAATTGTGGGGTCAGCACTCCCTCCAATAGCATACATCTCCCAATGAGTGTAGTCATTGTTCACCACATGAAAGTAGCCATGTCTACATCTGCATGCAACAGTATATGTTACTATAATTAAATTTCATGTCCTCCTAGATATTTTCATTTGTACATACAATCAGTAGTGTGGTAGAGTAGTTAATATCCGACAATAAAAATCTTAGATTGAATCAATAGTGATGCAAACTTAAATACTCTTTTTATCTGATAAAAAATTAGTAACAATTTAATTACCTTGGCATTCTTTGTACAAGCCCTTCTCCAAAGTGATTGAATGCAATGGTGACTTGCATGCCCTTATCTTGCATATATGTATCACTATGCCCTAAAAGCATGACCTTATTATGATGAGTCATATAATTATTAGAGATTGTAATACCCGTGGCCCCATGGATTGCATCAATGAGCCCATCATTGCAGTTAGACAAGGAACAATGATCAACCCACACGTGGCTCCCGCCAAAGATCGACACCCCATCACCGTCGGATAAGGTCCTCCACCCGAAGTGCTGTGGGGAGTCCCGCACCTTAGCGTTCCCGCCTTGCTTACAGTCATGTATATGAACACCATGGATGATGATGTTGGTCACATATTGTATGGTGATGCATGGACCGTTTGCAATGTGCACACTAGCGCCCCTACCATCAATGGTCTTAAATGAGTTCATGATCAATTCCTCCTTCAATTGAATGACCATGTCACGCTCGAATATGATCCACAATGGCTCGTCTTGGATCACAGCATGGCGGAGCGTCCCTGGCTTAGGGTTCACGGGATCATCGTCTTTTGAGTCTGTCACAATGTAGATCTTCCCATCCCTTCCGCCGATAGCGTTCTTACCAAAACCTATGGCACAATCAGCTAGCTTCTGGCGATTCTGCTCCCAGTTGGGGTCACACCGCCAGCAGTCATCGATTGGGTTACCAGTGTTGCATGATAAGAATCCCAACCTTCTTCTAGAAGCATTTAGTTTCCTAAATGTAATTTTAAAAATTAAAATAAGATAAAAATATTACTCCTATCATTTCTAGTTCAAAATATGAGACAATGATTATTCACTAGTACTAAGTGCAATCTTGGTTGTACATACCTATGTACTTCATGGACTACAAGCTCAGGGTCTTGTAGGGTTGGCATGGCGGCAATGAGTGATGTGAATAGGAAAAATGATATTAGGATAAGTAGGGATTGGATTGGTGAAGAGAGTGCCATTTTCTTGAGAGTGAAGAAATAGAGTAGATGTGAATAAGAGTAAGAGTTGAATGGGGATTATAAAGGGGATAAAGCAGGACACGTGTAGGTGATTGCTGGTGGGATTCATCATAATATAACTATGTATATCAAACAATTTTTTTTTAATAATAGTGGGATATCAAAATTAAAAATATAAAATAAAAGAATACTGTGCATATGTTGGTACTTGGTAGTTAGTGTGTCGTTGTACTAGTGTAACGGGCCATGGCTATATTTTTCTTTTTAAGGTAAAAACTTTACAAGAACTTATTTTCAAATATTAAGAAAGAAACAATTTGTCACAGTTTCAATTTACAAATCCTTCACAATTTTGGCAATATATATTCATGGATTGAGCACAAATCTCAGGGTGAGCAGAGGCATGAGTCCACAGCACGTCGCAAACGGAATGAATAAGCATTCGATAAATCATGGATGGAATAATTAATACCACAAACAAGTGTTAAGGTTTGTTTAATAAGTCAGATAAAAGTATCATATAACATGCTCATTTTTCAGATGTCAAACTGCAAAAATTGACAACAATAGAGATCAATTAAGACAATGAGAAAACATCTTAATTAATTTTTAGTTTCGATGTTGAATAGATGTCTAATTGTCAACTCAAAAATCGTTGAATTCAAGTGGCATAGATTAATACTCCACAAAACCAAACAAACATCAGCAAAATTTATATGCAGCTAACTTTTAATTTCATATGATATTCTGATTAAATCGTCATAAAAATAATCTCCATCACCAAATCAGTAAAAACTAACTTAGTCAAAATTTTGAACTGAAGAAAAAATTCAACGCCGCGCACCTGTTTACTTTTCTGCATCCTTAGGGCATCCACAGAGGTGCGGATGTCCCGGTGGAATTCCCCGCGGAATTCTCAAAGACACCTCATACCACGTCATAAGGACTTCCCACTGCTCTGCCACGTAAGACTCATATCATTTCTCGTTATAGAATATATATAGTAATATAGAAAGAAAAACAAATCTATGATAGAATCCATATAAGTGATAAATATTGGAATCTGCATCTTCAAAGATAAATTTGGAGGTGAGCTGTTAAATTCACAAGTTAAATGTCTAGCTATTTTCTAATTTAACTTAGTTTGCCAAAACAATAGTAATATAATTAATTATTTTATAAGTGAAAAGTAAGAATCATGTGTATGTTTATATACGGTTATGACATAAAAGCACATAGAGCCCGAATAATGGCGGAGATGGCAACAGGCAACAGCACATGTTTCGGCTCCAAGAATCATTGTCCAAAATGTCACCAACAATCTATAGAAATAATACTCTTGTCTTAGAAAAAAAAATAGAATATTACGGATTTTAATATACAAATATTCGTAAAATATAAGAGAAACACAAAGAAAAAATAAATTAAATATTATCAATAAAGAATAAGACTCACCTAATTAGTGAAGTAAAAGTTATAAAAATAGAAGTTGATTATTTTAATGGGATGATCAAAATAGAATGGAGGGAGTAAATTGCAAAATTATATCTATACTAGTATAAAATATTTTAACTGAAGATGAATAAGTTATTTAGTTTCTTCTGACGTAGATTTTCCATTATCCATTCTTAATAGTATTATATTGTAATTCAAGTGGCTATAGGTATACAAATATGCATTTCCTAGCTATATTATACTCTTACCATTAATATTTATTTAGTTTTCAATTTAATATACGTCCTCGCTTTCAAAGTACTATCAATTCCAATAATTTCATATATACAAGACATTTAAAATTTTTAAATAAATTCAGTTGATTTTTTTTTCGATTATTATTATTATTATTATCCAAAAGTCGATTGAAAAGACAAATCGACGACCTCTCAATAATGATAATATATAAATGCTACCTTTATATTGGTTGATCTAAGCTACTACTAGATACTAAGTCGTTTTCTAGTATATTCTTGAAAAAAATCATAAATAATACTCCTTCCGTCTCCCAAATATTGTCCCACTTTGACTCGTCACGGATTTTAAGAAATGTAATTAAAAGTGAGTTGAAAAAGTTAGTGGAATGCGAGTCTTACTTTATATATTAGTTTTATAATAAAATGCGAGTAGAAATGTGTTAGTGGAATATGAGTTCCACTACTAAAAATGGTAAAAAGTGAAATGAGATCAATTTTGTGGGACGGACGGAAATGAAAAAATGGGACAAACTTTCAGGGACGGGAAGGTAAACTCCATAACTAATGCTACTGGTGTATATTTGTACCGAATAATTTAGACATGCTACAATATTTAGAGCCAAAACTAATGTATTTGTGTATATTTGTACATTATACCGCATATTTTAGACAATTTATCAACATTTTCTTTAGAATTATATAGGTCATTTATAAAATCCTACATTATTTATAAATTGATCACGTAAATATGCATGAATACTGGATTTGATTGGATCTGAAATTCCTTGAAATTAGAGCCACACAAAAATTGCTAGAAATTTCCCCAAATTACAATAAAACACAATTGCAAAAGCAGAACTCTTTGTCATTTCTAACTATTTGTATAATTTAAAGAAACAAATTAAGTGTTGATAGAGGCTTCCTTGGCCATTACATTTATTTTTGGGGACAAAAGTAACGTGAAGGGCCATGGTATGGAGGTTGAGCAATAGTATCAATAAAATGCATAGACATGAGCCATGTTAATAAAATTATTAGAAGAGCTTTCAACCTTGAATAAATGGGGTTATGGATTGTGACTACCTTTAGTGAGTGAGTGTTACGTGTGAACCTCCCATATCTGTTTATCTATCTATTAGTTTTCATTAAAATTAACAAACACAAGCACATATGTGCAAGTTCAGTTATAAGTGTTGAAACAAGAAGCATAAATAATTGCACTTTATTTTTCGTTTTCACTAACTTTGGATTATGTTATGATTTTAATAATTGTGGATAATATTGTATATGAAATATTCCATCCGTCCCATTTTATGAGTTCCGATTTTTCATTTTAGTCCATGTCATATTAGAAGTCTCAGTTAAAATATTCCATAAATGTTAATAGGCTCTACATTCCACTAACTTCATTTCATTGGCATTTTATTATATGAAAAATATAGAATGACTCAGCAACGACAACTATGCTCACAGCTCTCAACCGTAAGGGCACCCACGACTATGCTCACAGCTCTCAACCGTAAGAGTGTCCACAATAGAGTGTCACAGCCACAAAAACTCTTCCACAGCCACAAAAACTTGTTCAGTCCAATATTGGTCACGCCACAACCACAAATCACATTATTTTATCAATTACTGGTATATTTTAATTGGACCGGAACAAGATTAATTGGACAAAAATAAACAGAATGGGATGTAATGAAAAAATGATCTGGAAATAGATATTTTATAGATAAAAATTTTAAAAATAAAAAAATAAAAAATTGGACTCGGACACCGCCGCGGTTTTCTCCGGCGTGCAATAGGCGCCGCGGCGGTCGCCACGCCAAGGACCCCACCGCCCCTTCCTTGCCGCAGATGCGGCGACCTCCTTTCCTCCCCATCCTGCCGCGGCGCCCTCGTCCCCAGCTATAGCACGCCGCGGCGCCGTGTTAAGGAATTGCTTCCTCAACGTGTATATTTCAGTCTCGATCAAGAAACGAAGCCGACGTTGTCGAGCGCCCAATGCGTTTGGGTCGGCGACTAGTCCGGCGAAGTGGCGGCTGAGCGCGAGAATCTCTCGTCGGCAGCCTAGGGGTTGTTTCTTGAAGAACAATTAATTGAGCCAAAGTATTATTTCATATATTCATTGACTGAATATTATGGAAGACTCCACACATATTTATAATATGTGTGGATACAAAAAATATATGCTAAATCCATATAATATCTAAACAAAATAATAAAAGAAGATATGCTAAACTAGATAAGGCTCGTATCAACTCCCCCACGGTTAAAATTCACTTTGTCCTCAAGGTGGGAACCACGAACCATTGACGAGAGTTGAAAGCAAAAGCTTTAGCAAGGCGTCTCCTCCTAGATCAAACACGTATCGAACAGCTGAATGTCTCCCTTTATCACCTTTGTCAAAAATCAACAAAGGAGACCCAATGTTGTTGGCAAAATTCTATGCCAAAACGAAAAGCTTGTTCACGCCTCTCAGAATGCTCAAACATGGCGTGTCATTGCGCGGAGGAATCAACCTTGCATCGACGTCGAGCGATGGTAATCGAGGATTCATGCTTGCAATATCACTGACATTCACATCCACACAGACACAAGCAAGTGCTTGCAAACTGGTGTGAGCCCCTCCTTTCGTAACCAATTCTTCCGTTTTTATTGGATGCCCATCCTCAAACAACCTTCGCTTCTCTTCCGTTTCTACTTGATTGTCCTGCTGTTTTATCTCAAACCCAACCTTGTGCTCATCAACAAGGCTCTGAATCTCCATGCTCTCTCTTTTGCCTGCAGTCAACACACTGAAATCTATTTCTTTCGCCTCTAAACTAGATTGGTGAGGTTCATCCTTTTCCTCTTTCTCGAGCAGCCCCGAAATTTTTTTGTTGATCTCTTCTTCTCTGATCTTTAGGTTGAAATTAAGCAACTCTGTTCTCTTATGTTCAAGAGCAAAGTCACCATCTTGTTGCCTAGATAACCCATTAAGATCGAACAACTTCTCATCTCGCTCATTACTATATCTCCTATAATGGCAAGGTCGCTTTTCACCTTCATATTCATCAGAGTCCCAATAATCATCACGTTAAAATACGGAATCACCCCCTCCGTCACCGATAGTTGCAAAATCAGAAATCGGATCATTTAATTCCAATGGACCTGATGTGGGGTGTTGTTGATCATATGCTTGGCATCCTTGTTGCTCGCGATAGTCCCAACAGGTAGGTGGTCCGTAAGTTGGCGCCCCGTAGGGTGTGGCTGATTCCCGCTGCGGCTGCCACCTTCTCGGCGGATCCCAGCAACTAGGCAGTGGCTGTTCATATGCCGAGTACCCACGGAAAGTGCGTTGTCCCTGTGTTTCCCGGCAGGTAGGCTGATTGGATGCACATGTGTTGTGTTGTCGTCGACAGGGTTCCGGCTGTTCATAGGGGGAAATCTCATTGGATTTCGGCGACCAGGGTGGTGCGACATCTGGAGAGCAGGTAGCGGCTCATATGCGGCCTGACCGAATTATTGCCGATGGCCCGGAGGGTCCCAGGGAGGCAGCGAATAGTACGACAGGTCATGAGCCGGCTGTGGCGGTGGATCCGACAGCGGACGGGTGCGAATCTCTCTGCGGGAATCGTAGCACGCCTGTTGTGCATACGTTGCTTTAGACGCAAGCAAGTTTGTCCTATGCCGTTCGATTTTGTCACAACTTGTTTCCAACCTGGAGATAGCGGCATCCAAATGATCGAATAGTTGTTCATAACGCCCCACTTCGGTGTAGTTGGGTAACATGATGACGTTGAACGGTGGCGGTGAAGCTCGACAGTGGGAGGTGATCGGGCAAGTGCTGTGACTGAATTTTTTTTTATATGTTGGTGATGTATTTGGGGAATATGGATGACGAAGACGGAGGATGAGCTCTCAATGAAAGCACCAGTTGTTAAGGAATCGCTTCCTCAACGTGTATACTTCAGTCTCGATCAAGAAACGAAGCCGACGTTGTCGAGCGCCCAATGCGTTTGGGTCGGCGACTAGTCCGGCGAAGTGGCGGCTGAGCGCGAGGTTCTTGAAGAACAATTAATTGAGCCAAAGTATTATTTAATATATTCATTGGCGGAATATTATGGAAGACTCCACACGTATTTATAATACGTGTGGATAAAAAAAAAGATATGTTAAATCCTTATAATATCTAAACAACATAATAAAAGAAGATATGCTAAACTAGATAAGGCTCGTATCACGCAGTCGCTGCTCTTGTATTGGAGACACTCTAATAACATTGCATTACTGTATTAAAAAAATTAACTACATGGAAAAAAAGTTTAAATCATTGTTTCTTCTCTTTTCTTTCTTAGCGTCTTTTAATATCACCTAAAATGATCATTATATATTCTCTATAACTATTTAAATTTCCAAGGTCATTTAATGTATTTACGCATTTACATATCTTAGTTCACATATGATATGCATTTTAATGTAGTACATTTAATGTACTATTTGACAAACTTAATACGGAGTACTATGCTTTTAATGCATTTACGTATTTTGGTTTGTAGTTTATTTTATAAAATTATGATACTATTATTCGTAATTATTTGATTTTAGGGGCGCGTGATGTAATTATGTGGTTTTAATAATTCAATTTACATTTGTATTAGTGTAGTTCTGCACATATATTTTACGATTTCATAAAAACATTTGAGAGGAATTATTTTTGTGTTTAAAAAATGATTAATCTTAACGGATCTCTTTCCCGACAGAGTCTTCGTTAATGTTTTGGTTTTCAGGGAATAATTCATTTTGTGAATTTCTTTTTTTATTCTCATTTTACAGTAAACTGTTTTATTTGCTACTTACCAGAACCACCAAAGACGAAATCAAATTAAGAAGGCCACTCATATTCTAATTCGAAAATAAAACTTTTATTAATTTTTTTAATTCCCAAATTATAATTTCATGTGCAAAAATTAAACTTCCGGAGTATCTTCTTCCACTAATCACTGTAATAAAGGAGACAACAAGAAGAATATCTTTGACAAATTACTCATGGACCATTAAAAGATCATAAAAACTCCGAAATAATGCTATACTGAGTAAATATAGTCCAATTGCAAATATCGAGCGATAAATAAAATATTAATGTTAAAGCAAGTCAGAAAAATTGGTGTGTGTGAATTAGTGTTAAAAACTCTGGATCCATCTCCCACTCTACCTCCAAGCCCAATCACGGCCTCGATAAGCCCAGCCACCACCACTAAAAGCCCAACACTGATAGGCCCATACTTGCTGTCTTAGGCACGGCTCTAGTCTCTGCTTCGTTGCAATATCAGACCCCAATACGTTTCACTAATAAATCTGCACTATCTTTATCTTTTTTTTATTAGTATGTATTTCATCCGTCTCATAATACATCTCACGCTTTTCATTTTAGTTTTTACTATGAAACATGTTACATTTTCTCTTTTGAAAAAAACTCTCTCTCATATTAATATAAATATACTATTTTCTTTTTCTCACCTAATTAACAAAACAACATCACCTAAAATCTCGTTACAATTCACAAGTGTGCCATCTATTAGGGACGGAAGAAGTAATATGTAATTTATCTCGAACATTGAATCGAACGAAATTGTAAATTTATATTTAAATTTTTTAATTGGTTCTTTTCCAAATTGCAAAAGAGAGTTAAAAATCACAAGGTCTCTAGATAGATCTACAAATATACAATTATTAGAGTTACTGTAGAAATATTATTATTAAAATTTCCTCAACCCCATCTCAGCCTTCTTTCCTTTTTGTTCCAAATTTACGTGGAATCCTAGTTCTTCAACTGGATTTCCTATTGCCTCCATACAAAGTCAATGTTTAGAGCATCCGCAGCGGTGACGTACGTCCGTCCGTCCGTGCCGCTGGCAAGGACATCACTGTCCGCTGTTGCGCTTTTGCCGCTGGCACGGCGCTGCTCGATGCATCGAGCACGTCCGTGCCGCTGAGCTGGGCGATGTGGCGCGTTTCTATTGGCCGTTGACATTTTTTTAAAAAAATCGAAAATAATACCAAACTAAAAATAAATTCGGATTCCCAAAAATATGGCCGTTTTATTACCGTTTTTTTAATTTTTTTTGAATTTTTTAAAAAAAATTTAATCCCAAAATCATCTATAAATACACACATTCATCGTCTATTTGGACGAAATTCGGCCACTTATGAATTTAATTATGTAATTTTTAATTTTTAGTATTTAAATTATGTAATTTTTAAGACTTTAATTATGAAATTTTTAATTTTTAGAATTTTAATTATGTAATTTTTAATTTTTTAGTAATTAGTAATAGTATTTTGGGTATTTTTAATGTATTTTAATATTGTGAAAATATTTTTATTTAAATTGAATAATAGAATGATGAGACCTTTGAGCATGTCTTTGCGGTAGAGCACGGATATGAGTGTTGTGCTCTTGCCTAATAGCAGTGAGTAAAAGTGGATCCGGGCCCACATCCATGCTCGTTGGCAAAAGCACGGATGGGGACGCTCTTAGTCGTTTTTGTTATAATGTTAATAAAAATGCTTTAGTATAACGGGTTAAAACGGACTTGCTACGTCCTTCGACCATAATTACCTATTTTTATTATTCTCAACGTGTTCTCCAAAAACACGCTGAGAGTAAGCGATCTAAGGGCAAAAGCAAGACAACTTTGTCAACACATTTGGTCGCCAATTATGATTTATGTGAGTTGTGATTTTTTTTATTTACTTCACTCGTGTAGTATCTTTATTTTGATTATATAAATTTTGTTTGTTTTATTTATTAAAATTTCAAAATATTGCAATCTAATTAATTAAGGACGAAATAAGAGATTAACACTACAAAATTAAAAAGAATGTCAAATTAAAAAACTACTGTAGTTATTGAGATCATCACCGGCGCGTCTTCCCAACGCTCCACCGCCGAGCGTCACATCTCCAGCCACCACCTACGAAATTCCGATACTAACCCTCGAAACCAGCAAAGCTCTGTGCAAAAACTCTGCTGAGAAAACAACTCCTCAATAGGACCAGCATAGAAATATATAAGGTGTCAGAATTCTACCAGTCCCCCCGTTTTCTGATTAAAAAGTCTTTCACTTTATATCATCTCAACCAGAGTAAATAACCAAGATATTTACTGCCATTTATTGACATGTCACGCACATCTCACCCGCTCATTTATTGCGTTTGCTGCTTTTTACCGCTTCGCCACCTCCAAGGACATGTCTTGACGCTGTTTTGGGAGGCTCCGAGCTGTATGCACAGACGTAGCTGCACAAGAAATAGTAAAACAATTCCCATCTGTTTCTTGTGGGGCTTCCGGAATTCTCGCCCTCGTTTGAGAATTTCTCTTGCAGACTTCAATGACTATACGACAACGTTTTGTGACTGTTTGTTCATCATTTTGAAGGTATTGAGACTCCTTGTTTTCTTCCAAGTTTTCCTTTTTCAAGAGTTGTCGTTTTTCACTTGCCTTGATATTATCAATTTTAGTTTTTTTGAGTTGAATAAGTAACTTCTTCGTGTAGCATGTGGTTTCAGAATTCAAGATTTTTTGCGTGATTGAATTTTTTAGGTGAAAATGGGGATCATGGATGTGATCGACATTTGCAGCATTATCTTCTGAGGAAAGGTGATTGTATTTGTTTTTTTTTTGCTACCCTTTTGGTGAATTTTGTGTATGGAAATGCAGAAGCAATAAAGATGCATTTTTTACCATCTCAGGTTGAAAAAAGTTGAAGGACCACATTTTTTTCTCTTCTTTCCTTTTTCCTGTCGCCAATAAACTCCAATGTCTAAGGCAGGAGTTGATAATATGCATATTTGGTTAGTTTTTGGATTGTAGTTCCTTTTCTGGTCAGCTTGTTCATAGGTTTGAATATTTATGTTTGAAATTGCAGCCTTTAAATGGCATAATATGCTTTTGGAGGATTTTCCTTTTTTGTGTGGGGACACAGAGTTAAGTTAATTCGCTCACCCCTTTTTTTTGTTTGGTTGAATTTCAGGCTGGTGTTGTTTGTAATTTATTTGGTGCTTCCATAGTAATCAAATGTTACATGCTCTGTTCCTGTGTTGATACTTGATCTTGTTGTTGCATTGATGGATGGGAGGCGGCATTCCATTGATTTACCGATTTCAAGAACGTTGTTTGCGCTTAGGCGAGTGAGGTCCCTCCGGGATCCATCCACCAACTCGATGAGCAGATTGTCTGCTTTGGTTGACAATCTGAATTGGGAGACAAAATCAAGTAGTGCAATTGTCTTAGGATTTGAGAGTGGCTGCAGTGGAGACAGCGATGATGACAACAATTTTGAGTCGAAAAGCTCGAGATTGTTCATTGCAGATGAGGAGAAACGTCTGTGTGAGCATGAGCTGGATCCTGACTCGTGGAACCAGGAAACAGTGTGTGTGAAAGAAGAGAGTAGAATGCAGTGCAAGGAGAATGGGGGCGATGTATTGCAAACTGACTCCCTTGGGTCATTGGGTGACTATGTTCGCAATAGGGGTCCGTGTGCTCGACCAAAGAGAAGACTGAAGCAAGTGGAGAAGGTGTGTCGTGGAAAATCAAAATGTAGCAGTTGGAATAGGAAGCATAACAGATTGTCTAGAGTTAGAGCTGGTAATGCTTTGAGCTCTGATGTCAGCTCATGTTATTCTGCAAGTGATGCTTCGATGGATGGCTTGAGTGGTGGTGTGCAGTTTTATACAAGTGCAGACGTTGGCCTTATGGGGTTGAGGATGAGAAACTGCTGGCCAGGAACTTCGAAACCTATAGAGCCTAAACCCCAAGCTGATTTGGAAGAACGGCCTCTCCTGTTAACGGAAGAGAGGATGGGCTGCCTGCAAAATCACGTTGGAATCGATTCTTGTTTGGAAACTCCTAGAAGCCTATGCCAGAAGTTTATGCCGAAGTCATTTAAAGAGTTGGTGGGGCAAAACGTAGTTGTGAAATCTCTTTTGAGTGCAGTTTCTAGTGGGAGGATAGCTTCTTTGTATCTCTTTCACGGTCCACGGGGAACGGGAAAAACATCTGCTGCTAGAGTGTTTGCGGCAGCATTGAACTGTCTCTCTCCTGATATTGAAAAACCGTGTGGCTTGTGCCGGGATTGCATCCTGTTCTTCTCAGGTAGGAGTGGTGATGTGAAGGAAGTTGATTTAGTTGAAATCAACAAGATGAGTAGCTTCAGATCACTTATTAAGAATGTTGATGTTCCTCCGATTTTCTCGAGGTTTAAGGTCTACATTGTCGATGACTGCCACTTGTTGCATAGGGAAACGTGGGTGGCTTTGAGCGACAAGATGGAGGAGCTTCCGCCACATGTGGTTTTCATTGCAGTCACCCCTGATCTCGACAAGCTACCAAGCAGCATCGTGTCAAAGGCACAGAGATACAATTTTCAGATAGTAAAAGTTGCTGACATTGCCAGCAGGTTGCACTTGATATGTAAAGAAGAAGGTGTTGAAATTGATGAGGATGCTTTGAATTTTGTAGCGAGTAAATCCAATGGATCAGTTAGGGATGCAGAGACGATGCTCGACCAGTTGAGTCTGCTCGCAAAGAAGATCACTATGTCATTGGTTTACGAAGTTGTGAGTGTGTTACTATTGTTTTATTTCTGCTTTTTTGCGCGATAAGGTTCTAACTCGATGTCTTGTGTTGCAGAAAGGAGTCGTCTCTGATGCTGAAATGCTCGATTTACTTCACCTAGCATTGTCTTCTGATGCCTCAAACACAATAAAAAAGGTCAGGGAGTTGATAGCATCTAGAATAGATCCTTTGCAACTTATATCGCAATTGGCCAGTCTCATAACGGACATTCTAGCTGGAAAATGTGATGGTGAGATTGATAGGAAGCTTTTCGGAGTTCAGAAATGTATGTTCTTCGACTCTTCCTCCTTCCCTCACTAGCCAACTTGCTTGATGATCGACATGAATACTATTGCTTTTTCCTCATTTAGTGTCAATCTTTCGTGAATATCCAATCTTTTTTTAGCTTGAGTTGCGAATCCAAAAAACATTCTTGCTCGATTCTACCATACGATGAATGTAGGTTGCTTTTTGTGGACGATAGATAGACCATGTGGTTTGAGAAACCTTTCCTGCTGCATGAATTGTTTGGCATAGGTTTCATTTGGCCCGTTAAGGGCTCTAATTTTGGTTAAAGAATATGTTCCTGTCCACCAGTTAAGTAATTATCAAAACGAAGAAATCTTGTTCTTTCGGTAATGGTAAATTCTTTCATGTGAATAGCCGGTGCTGAACTAGAGCAACTCAGACACGCGCTAAAGATACTCTACGAGACAGATAAGCAATTGAGAACGTCGAAGAATCAGACAATGTGGCTCACTGTAGCTCTTCTGCAGCTCAGCTCAGCAGGAGCTTCACACGATGAGGATGCTCCGAGGCTAAGCACGAAAGTATTGCATGCTCAAGGTAAATATGGAAAAGAAATTACTCTTTACTGGTTTTTCTTTCACATTAGACGCATAGTCATCTTTTGCTGTTGCAGAGGGCGAATCTCATCGTATGTCAACTGACGAATGTTGGAAGCATCCTGTGACAAGTTCATGTGAAAATGTTAATCAATATGAAGTCGAAACTTTGGAGTTGATTTGGATTAGAGCAACCAGAATATGCGAATCCAGTTCTGTCAAAAATTTCCTTAAAAAACGAGGGAAGTTGGTGTCCGTTCGTCTAATCCAAGGTAATCTTAACATGATCCACTCGACTCATATTTTGGAGTTCACTCAAGTTAGTCTGTACATTGGAATGTTCTAAGATGGCTCACCACATTGTATTTATTCATGCTCTACGCATTTCAGGTGTGGCAGTGGCTGATCTCGAGTTTGATCACCCTGATCACGTCTCTAGAGCTGAGGAGTCGTGGAAAGTGATTGCAGGCGTGCTTCAACGTATCCTAGGCTACAATGTCGAACTAAGAATTAATCTAGCAAACAGCACCTCAAAGTTGAAGAAGCCCTCTCTCAACTTGTTCAGCTGCTCGCGTAGAGTGCATCTCCAGTCGCATTTCTGTGCAGAATGCGGCAGTAGTGCTTCAGAGTACTCGATTCACGCCCCCACAGCATTCCTGACCAGGGATAGGCACCTGCAAACACGGTCCCTCGACCGTGAGCCCCAAATCCTCCATACGTGCTGCCATGGCAACGAGGTGGTTTCTAGCATCCGGAATAGTGATGGAAATGCTTTAAGCATTGGAGTCAGAACTCCCCAGAAATCAGTGGTTGATAGCATGGATAGAGAGGTTCCCCCTGGAGCGGATACTTTTTGCAACGGGATCGAAAATTTAGCATACATCAAGCGTGAAAGTCGATCAAGGTACACACTGCTCAGTAGGTATTTTTACAGTGAAGTACATGTATGAATTGGAAATATGAGATTTTTTTCATGTTTCATTTCTCGTTGCAGAAGAAGCGAGTCGTGGAAGCTGTGCTGTTGGAGAACCGTCATATTTCCTTTTCGGAAGGTAAAATCTAACTCCATCTGTCCCAAGTTAATTGAGTCATCGTGTTCCCTATTGGACAAAAATCAACCTGGGTAATCTCACTTATTTTATTCTTCCCACTCTATACTGCTTAGTATTTTTAATGCTTGGCATTTTATTGGGAAATTGCAGGCTCAAACCATTTTATCGAAGAAACTATGCTAACGAAGGATTGTTTTTGTATGAAGTTGGGTAGGCTGACATAGGGATCAAACTTTTCATTTGTAATTGTCTTGTTTGATGGCCATTTTATTCTACTAGGAAGAATTTCAACATTTTTATGGCTATCTGTTCCTAAGTTAATTTGGCAGTATTGTAAATTAGGAGCAATTGAAAGTATTCGACTCTTGCGAAAGTAATTTGATTACGAATTTATAAAATTTCTATATATGATTGAATTTTTTTTTATCTAAGAAGCTAAATAGTAAATATTCAGAAAATAACAAAAAAGAGTAGTCAATTTTTGAGGAACTTTAATCCTTAGCTTTTTTTTGTAAAGAAGTAGGAGTATAATTTTTATCCTAATTTTATGATTATTACTTAATAGGGGAGTGATAAAATGCAAACTCATATATTGTACAAACTCTAAACTTTTCAACACAGTGTCAACGCAACTTCAATACAATGTCAACACCGTAAAATTTTAAGATTTTGATGTCAACACAATGTCAATATAATATCAACACAATGGCAACACGGTGTCAACCGTTGACACTGTGTTGATATTTTTTGTTGCTATTATTTTATAATTTGTTGATATTTTTTAACGGTCCAGATCATAGTTTGAGTTTGTACAGTATTTATAGTTTGCATTTGATTACATTCCTATTTACATAACTTTATATTTGTAGTAATTTATCTGCGATATTTTGCTTCGTAATATGGCCTCCAAATTTAAGATAAATTTCTTTTCGTAATTTAGAATCTTATTTTAAACCAACTTTTTTTGTGACAAAATCAGTAATTCACAAATATTTTCAAAGCTTTTGGCTTGAATTCTTATTTTGCTATTCTTTGTCCATTTAGAGGGTGTTCGGTTGTCAAGATTAAAATCTCATGATTAAATATGTATCATGTTTGGTTCATAAGATTGAACCCTTCAACTTAATCCTAGATAGATAGTCTCATGATAATTAGTCATAACCTCCCCCTCCAACTAAAATAATCCCACAACTTAATCCTAGATGGATAGTCTCATGATATTAGTCTTGACAACCGAACGCCACCTTAATGTTCTGTCCATTTTCCATTTCCAAGTTCGAATCTAAACTGGTTAGGATCGTCGATAGAAAAACGGGATTCCTATTTTCAAACGGAGGGATTAAGATAGCAAAGACTTAAATGGGTTGAAGAAACACAAAATATAAATTAAAACATAAATAAATAGAAGAATATATACGTCCCATAAAAATAGAGAGTCTTTCTATTTTGGTCCGTTCGATATAAATAAATAATCCACTTCTATTTTTGTTAACTTCTTTCTCGGCCTCATTTTCTACTAACATATTTCAATACTTTTTTCTTTTTATCTCTTTTATACTTACCAATTATGCATTAAAAACCAGTACATCCCAAATTTTTTAGTTTTATGGTAAGCAAGGAGTATTAAAATTGAATTGCTAAATTATTATGAGTGTTCGTTTTGATTATCTATTTTGAACCTTTCCGATTTATGTTGATGTTACAACAAAAAATTGAATTGATTATTCTAATTCTGATTTATGTTACTGTTACATTAATATGGGTTAAAAATTAAAATGACCATCAGAAATTGGGTTAAAAACTTAAAATTGCAATAACCCTTTTTTTAACTCGTGCGAGTCCAATGAAGTAGCAAGTGGTAAACACTGATTCAGGTTATTATTCACTTCGACGGTGCGACCCCATATTTTCATAGATGGGCACTCAGAGCTTCGCCGGAATCCGGATTCTTTGCCGCAATCTGTTGCTTTTGAGGGAAGGATCCGGCGTCCAATGGCTGATCGGCTCGCCCTTCTTCCCTTTGCCAACCATCGTCTCCACCGTCCGCTGCCTCCACACTCTTCCCTCCAATCCCCTCTTTCCTGACCTAGCTAAGGAATTAGGTAATCTCGATTCTACGTTACAAACCTTGAATTGGTTTTGTAGCTCAATGATGATGCTGAATTAGGACCAAATTCTAGTTAAATCCGCAAATTTAGCGTTTTGGTGTGTGTATGTTGAACGCTTATTATAGACATAAATTACATTTTTAATTTTAATTCTTAACTACTGGTGTTGGAGCAATCGAGATGATCGAATTGTTCGTGCCTTTGTATCATTTCCCCCTTTTTGTAACTAAAATGATGCTTAAATTGGTGATGGTGGGTTTAAAATTTCTACATTTGCAATGCTTAAAATTTGTGGCATATGTTGTGGTGTTGACTTACAGATGATATCAGAAGCCTGATTCCGAGGGGCTTTGAAGTGATCGGAGCATTGGTTGTTCACGATAAGGATGGAACGAAGGCAGAAAAGGTAGCAGGTGATGCTATTTCAGCTGTTGGGAGTTTTAGGAAAGCCCAGTATGGTAATGACCGTGAAGATCCAGTTTTGATTGGAGCTGTACTGGATCTCAATAGTAGCAATAGCGAGCGTGATCTTCAGTTTTTCATATCTAGCACAGGAACTTCATATAAGTTGGAAAAAGTTAGCAGTGTCGTTTATGTGGATCAGCCCGAGAAGGAAGTCTGGGAGAGAGGTTGTTTAGTTTGTTGCGAACTTCCTCTGAAATTGCCCTTGTATTATGTGTCAGACAATGCAAATGGTGAAGCTCTAGCTCTCTCTCTATATCTCTCCCTCAGCAATGCATTTGGTATTGCAACAAAATTATCTTTAAAATTCAATTGAATATGTACCTAAAAATCTTACATTAGATAGTAAAAACATGGCATTTAATTATTGCCTGTCTTCATAGTGGTGTGTGATTCAGGGATCTTTCTATTTTGTTGATAACCTTAAATTTGCAAATTGCTTTATCCTTAGTTTTTCCTATTTGATAAGAGTTGAGCTCACATTCTTTCATTCCATCTTGCCAAATATCCTTCCTTATTCATAGCTGCGGAGGGTGCATATGCACAAGCTATTACAGCCGTGGAAAGAAAACTTCTAGACCCACAAGTTGCATACATCATTGAAGCCCAAGATAGATCTTCATCTGGTGGACCTCAGCCTGTCATTCTTCATGGTTTCGAGTTGGATCCTGCAGCTGAGGATCTCCCTGAAAATGCCGTTAATGCTGTTATACTGGAATCAGATGAAGACTCCTTCGCAAAGTCTCGTACCTGCTCATACTTTTTATCAGAAACTAAGGATATCACATCCTTTAACTCTGTGGAGGAGGTATTTGTCTTTTCATTGTTATTAATTTACTGATCATCTGGAATTTGATTATCTGCCCTTTATGAATATCTATTGAGTTGTTTTCCTGCTTAGAATGCAGATAAAATTATAGTCAGCGTCATGTTTAATGGATCTAAAAGTAATGTCGAACCTGCTGCTCCGATTGCTGAATACTTTCCAGGTAAAAGAATCGTAGTTTAAATATATTTGAGTGTCACTTAGCAGCACATAGGGTAAGAATATTGGAGATCTTCTTAATCATGTCTTACTTTGATAATAGGGATGTTTTGATCTTTAGGAATCGATTTTAATTGTTTTGAAAACTATTCTGCTTTCCAGCACTTGGAGAAGCTAAACTGCTGGTTGTAAATCATAAACTAGAAGTGTTATCCTACTGTACAAAGGATCTGCGGTTGGCAGATATTATCTCAAAGTTAATTATCCCTGGATTAGTTGATCAGCTACACTCATTAAAGAACAAGATATTGCCAGATCTCCTAACACAGCAGCTACAGGTAGGATGATCACATACTATACCAATCTCATGTTCTCGCCTTCTCGGAATACTTGATCTACTGAAAGTGGATACAGGGTGTTGTCTTTAGTACTTACAGATGCATGTATGCATTTCTTCACTTTTGGACATGTTTCAAACAAACAAACACCGTACACCGAGCCATGCCCCCCCCCAACACCCTGACTTGCAAGAACCTGGAGAGTATTGTGTGTTGTAGGCAATCGTTGTGCATTTCATGTTTAAGTTTACAAATATCTTTTGTTCTCCTAAAGTTATATGCTAGTGAAAGGGCTTTGTGTGTCTGCAGCTAAGGCCATACCACTTCATGCCTCCCGCCTTTCTACATCCAATCACTGTTGTGTACGAGCTCAGCTATGGGGAGACAGAAATGAAGCAAGGTAGCCCTTAACTTCTGAAGGACAGTGTGTCCGGGAAGAAATCTATGATATATCCCAAATCTTCCAGTTTATCTTATTAACTATCAAAATTATCACATGCATTCTTTCTGCATTTCATGGGTTGACATGGTTAAAAGTGATCATATGACTTCCCATTTTACCTTCTATGAATTGTAAATGTGCAAGATGGAATGGTTGAGTGAAAATAGTATAGGATGTTCTCGTCTTATCATTTAAGAGTGCTTTGCTCTGGCACATATTTTGTCAATAAGTGCAAAACAATCTTTACCAGTCTAGCTTAGATATGCTAGGTGCTATTCGAATGTCAAAAACCTTGTCACTGAATTTACTAAATTCATTTGATCCAGTTGATGTCAGATTTGATAGTATTGACTCTGACTACATCACATATTGCAGTTGAAGCTCGAAGATCCCTTCACTTGAGGCTAGGGTTGCCATTTGATCGCCCTCTTTTGAGGATTGCTAATGCAATAAATTTATCGTCAATAAAGGACAACACTAGGGGCAAATCAAATCCAAAGGGTATACATAATTTCATCATATAACTTTAAGGACTCTTGGTGAGGCTTTTCTTTAACATCAATATTATTGTTATAGTGGGCTCCTCTTTGCTTAAAGATGTTCATCATGGTATTCCAAGCAGCGGAGGTAAAATTTTAGGAACCTTACATTTGCTCGTTGCGTTTCTATCCATCGCTTGATTATGATTCCCCATTTGCTCTGCCTTCTTGGTGCTGACGTGCCTTAATCACAATGAACATGCAGTATCTGGTGGCCATGTCTCTTTAATCCAGGGTTCCTATGAATATTATCATTACCTTCAAGATGGGTTTGATGATTCGGTAACACATCTTCACGCTTGTTACTATTTTTTGCTTATTATTGCTGTTGAATGGGGTATTCATTACTAAATAACATCAAAGTTGTTAACATATTAAGGCATAATGAAGATTATTTAGACACCATAAAATATTGAACAGGGAACAATTTAGCCCTTATTTCAAATTTATGGTTTGTGGAGATTCTTGAACTATTGAAATTGGGGCAAATGAGGTTGTTAATGACCGTTAACTATGTTTCCTTTTACCCATAAAATGGAATTATTTAATATATGCTCTATCTATAGTTCATTGTAAGGCAACCATGTTCTTTAACTGTTAGTGCTCCAAACAACTAACCGGTTGAAGGTGAAACTATGGCCTTTGTATGATTTTGGTCACTTTCAAATGGATTCGTTGACTTATCTCAGATTATTATTCTGCTTAATACATTCATTTTGATTAGCAATAGTAATTAACATTGGCAGGGCTGGGGTTGTGCTTACCGCTCTCTGCAAACAATTGTTTCATGGTTCAAGCAACAACACTATACTTCCATTGATGTCCCCTCACATAGGTACTTTCGCATGGTACTCTTTAACTCATATACAGTGCTCATATGGTAACACTCATGTTCTTTAGCTCAACTTGGATAATTGGTGTAGACTTCATATACACTCCAAGTTGTTTATATATTCCTGTCTCCAAAACCTCGTTCTGCAGCAAGTTACTCACTAAGGTTTTTTTGGTTATATGTTTCTTTATGACTATGAAGAGAACCCATCTACGGATGTTTCATCGAGGAAAAGAGCAGGATTGTACGAATCTTTAAACGGATTATAAAAAAAACAGAATTATTTGTGGTTGCAAGTATTTCATACCTGGTTTAGTGAATGAGTTGAATGATGCCATATTTTCTCCATAACTTCTGTTAAGGAAAACACAAAGAATCGTGCTCATATATATACCTCACCTAGCATATCAAAGTTCTGATTTATCTCATAAATAAAATTTCAGAGAAATACAGCAGTCACTAGTCGAGATTGGTGATAAGGACCCTTCCTTCATTGGGTCACGTGAATGGATTGGCGCCATCGAGTTAAGTTTTGTTTTGGACAAGCTACTTGGAGTAAGTATTCATCTTTCTTTTCCTTCTTTGTCCATTTCAACAAGAAACTTTGACTTGTACAATGTTGTTCCCTGAACTATTTTTGGACCTTGTTACACTTTCATTACAAGGCATTTGCTTATTCATTGATCGGTTTGTAAACGCAAACTATGAAATTCCATTCTTAACAGGCCAGTTGCAAAGTTATCAACGTGAGGTCCGGATCTGAGCTCCCGGAGAAATGCAGGGAGCTCGCCTTGCATTTTGAGACGCAAGGCACACCCATCATGATCGGTTAGAAATTAATGTCACAAACCAAGTATTTTTGTTACAAGAATACGGCTCTAATCTATTACCGTATCTGCAGGAGGAGGTGTTCTGGCTTATACGCTATTGGGGGTCGACTACAATGAAACAAGTGGAGATTGTGCGTTTCTCATACTCGACCCTCACTACACAGGCAATGAGGACCTGAAGAAGATAGTGAATGGCGGGTGGTGTGGATGGAAGAAGTCGGTCGATAACAAAGGGAAGCATTTCTTCTTGCACGATAAGTTCTACAATCTTTTGCTTCCCCAAAGACCTGACATGGTATAACCGGGTTACTACGGCTACTTGCTACTTTTTCTTTCTATAACTTCAAAATCGGAATTCTCTTCTACAATTGGTTGATGAATCCTTCTCTGGAAAACGTAGTTTTTGTATCAAACTTTCCTAGAAAATTACTTACGTTTCTTATAATTGTGAAACATCGTATTTGTCTTTTCTTTTCATTTTCTTTTTGTGAAAATGATACAGAGTATAATTATATTTTGGAAAATAGGTACTTATAATTTAATCTTGTGTGTTAAGTGGAGAGAGTAGAGTAAGAGAAAGTGAATAAACTAGAAATAAATTAAGGTGTTTTCGTTTTTAATAATGAGTCATCTTGATTAGAACAAACTAAAAAGGAAAGTGTCATCTTCAGTGGAACGGATGGAGTAGTAAATAGTTAAAATGGGGTAGAGTAAAGTAAAAGAGAGAATAAGGTGTAGAAGAGTCTTTACTAAATTATTCCCTCTCTTAATTTACTCTCTCTATACTTTAATTATTTATTATTATTTTGGAGAGGAAAGGAACGGAAGTTCGATACGTATGAGAAAAGAAATTATTTTATTTTTTCGTAAATTAAAAAGACAGTCAAGATAATACTCCCTCCATTTCGCGGTAGTTGAGTCATTTAATTTTATGCACTCGTTTTGAAAAAAATGATAATAAATAGTTAAAGTGGAGAAATTAAAGTAAGTGACTAAGTGAGAGAATAATGTAAATAATAGTCTTATCTACATTATTCTCTCACTTACTTTACTATTTATTATCATTTTTCTAAAACGAGTGCAGAAAATGAAATGAATCAACTATCGCGGAACGGAGGGAGCATAAAGTAAAGGTGAGCAATACAAAGCAGGGCAGACGAGACGTCCCACGGTCGCTGCTCATGATGGCAGATCTTGTGTTGGGCCTGGGCTGGCCGTGTGTTCATGTTGAGGCTCGGCTATGTCCAAGCCATTTTTGGGTTGGAGTGGGCTCTCATATCAGATAAATATAACTCCTTGTAATCCCTGTCTGGAACGTTGCATGATGACAAATGTGATAGAAATCCATGAGTTCCATCCTAAAACCAATTGGTGATAGGAGGAGAGGCCCATGAGACTTATATAGTGGATTAAGCTCTTTATGTACACCGATGTGGGATATTTTTTATGTTCATTTTATGTTTCAATTGCCAACACCCCTCCCTCAAACCCTTCAAGGTGAATCTTGGAGGGGTTGGACTTTTTTTATGATCGATTGGACAATCGGCCCAATTTTGTTTTTTCGATCGGTTGGACCACTGGCCCAAATTTTCAGCCCAGTTATACTGCTGGGTCAGTCATTTTTTTCGGTTTCAGCCCAGATATACTGCTGGGTCAGTCAATTTTAGCCCACAATCGGTGACCTGCTCTGATACCATGATAGAAATCCATGGGTTCCATCCTAAAACCAATTGGTGATAGGAGGAGAGGCCCATGAGACTTATGTAGTGGATTAAGCTCTTTATGTACACCGATGTGAGATATTTTTTATGTTCATTTTATGTTTCAATTGCCAACAACTGTTAAACGGTACAGAAGAAGACATAGAAGATTGTTGTGAAAAGGATGATTATTCCATTGAATATTACTCCCTTTAAATAGGGGCTAGAACACAATATACATGGTAAGTCTTGCACAAGAGAAAAGAATAATTCTATTCTATGAAACTTATTCTGTCAATTATGTGATTGAGGTAATTGATCACAATTGTGATCTTTCCTTTCTTAACACTCCCCCTCAAATTGAGTAGTGGGATTTCCAAAACTCAATTTGCCAAGAACATCTTCAAAACTTCTAGCATTGACAGCCTTTGTCAGTATATCGGCAAGCTGAGCTTCTGAACGAACAAATGGAAACTCAACAATTCCTTCTTCAATTTTTTCCTTGATAAAATGTCTATCCACCTCCACATGTTTTGTTCGATCGTGTTGAACTGGGTTTTCTGAAATGCTTATAGCCGCCTTGTTGTCACAGTACAACTGACACTTCTTTTTGGAAGCGAGGTTAAGTTCCTTCATCAATCTTCTTAGCCATAATATCTCAGTGAGCCCGCTTTTAATCCCACGAAATTCAGCTTCCGCACTTGAGAGGGCTACTACCTTCTGCTTTTTACTTTTCCACGTCACTAAGTTACCTCCAACAAAGGTAAAGTAGCCTGCTGTGGATCTCCTATCGTTCGGATTTCCTGCCCAGTCAGCATCTGTGTATCCATGAATGTCAAGGTTTCCATTCTTGGAAAACAATATTCCATGCCCAGTTGTTCCCTTCAGATAGCGACAAATTCTGAGTGCTGCTTCCATATGGTCCGCCTGTGGCTTATGCATGAATTGACTCACAATTCCTACTGCATATGCAATATCAGGTCTAGTATGTGAGAGATAGATGAGTTTCCCTACCAGTCGTTGATATCGACTCCGATCGGTCAACGCAACTTCATCACTAATCTTTAATCCATGGTTGACGGCCATAGGTGTATCTGCCGGCTTACATTCCAGGAGACCTGTTTCTGCCAAAATATAGAGGATATATTTCCTCTGTCTCAAAAAGATTCCTCCTTGTGATCTCAGCACTTCAATCCCAAGAAAGTACTTGAGATCTCCCAAGTTCTTCATCTCAAATTCCTGAAACAGATTTCTCTTCAAGTTCTCGATCTCCTCAAGGTCATCACCTGTGATAATCATATCATCGACATAGATTATTAAGCAAGTAATTTTATCTCCTTGCTTCTTTAGAAACAGAGTATGATCGGAGTTGCTCTGTGTATATCCGTAGCTAATCATTGCTCCAGCAAACTTTCCAAACCACACTCTTGGGGACTGTTTTAGCCCATATAAGGTCTTTCTAAGCTTACATCCTTCACCTTCCCTGAATTCTGCTGCAAAGCCTGGTGGTACCTCCATATACACATCTTCTTCCTTTTTTAACTCACCATGAAGGAAGGCGTTAGTTACATCGAATTGGTGGAGTGGCCAATCCTTGTTTGCTGCCACAGATAGTAGAACTCGGATTGTATTCATTTTGGCTACTGGGGAGAAAGTTTCTGAATAATCAACTCCATATGTCTGGGTATAACCCTTCGCAACTAATCTACCTTTGTACCTTTCTATCGATCCATCTGGTCTTCTCTTGATGGTGAAGACCCACCGACATCCCACTGGTCTCTTCCCTCCAGGTATAACACATTTTTCCCACGTGTTGTTTCGAATGAGGGCATCTATTTCTTTCTTCATTGCTTCTTTCCAATGTTTGTGCCTCATAGCTTCCTCCCAAGATTGTGGAATATCCTCTTCCTCATACAACGCCTTCTCGAATGCCTGAGCCATCTCTGATAGATGACTTGTGACTAAGCATGCAATGGAGTAGCGGGCTTTCCTATTGATCTTTTCAGGCGTATATCTTTTCGGTGGAATACCCCTGTTCGACCTCGGTGGAAGAATATATCTCCCTGTATCTGAGTCAATCCCTTCTATTTCTTCCACTCCCCCAGAATTTCCATCTGTGTTTTCCACAACAGAATCTAATACTTCTTCTGCACTCACGTCATTAGTAGGACAAATATCAGATGAAACAGGGCCATGAGTACTTACATCGGATATCCTCAACGGGGATCCAACTGGGTGAGTGTTCCCTTCGACGATAGACCTTCCTACTTCAGAGGCTTGCTCAGCGGAACTGCGTACTGCCGTCTCTGTTAGGTCCACTCTAGGATTACTTGGGGTTGGCATCGGCGGTATCGATATCCAACTTAGCGGGTCCTCAATATTATTATCCCTATTATTCTCCCCCTGACCGCTAAGATGGGTATAGAAATATTCAGTTCAAGGAAGTTGCAATTCATTGTGATGAACATTCGGTTGGTTTTAGGGTCAAAGCACCTATACCCCTTTTGATTCACCCCATATCCAACAAAAACGCATTTAATTGCACATGGGGAAAGTTTGGTTCTTTCATGTTTGGGGGTATGGACAAAAACAGAACACCCAAAGATACGAGGTTCAAGAGTTAAAGGTGGAGAAATTTTGATAAAGGTGGATAAGGCTTGGAGTGGTGTTTGATGTTTGAGGATACTTGTGGGCAGTCGATTTAAAAGATAGGCTGAGGTGGCAATGGCTTCTGGCTAAAAGTGTTTTGGGGTTTTTGATTCTATGAGCATAGAGCGGGTCATGTCTAAGAGAGAGCGGTTTTTCCTTTCAGCAACACCGTTTTGTTCAGGAGTATGGGCACAAGAGGTTTGGTGTATTAGGCCTTTTTCTTGAAAGAATTGTTTCATGTTGGTAAAAAACTCCCCCCAATTATCTGATCTCAGGATTTTGATAGTTTGCTGAAACTGGGTTTGGATAAGATTGAAAAAATGGGAGAAATGTGCAAAGACTTCAGATTTGTGTTTCATAAAATATACCCATGTCATACGGGTACAATCATCGACAAATATTAAGTAGTATCTAAAGCCTTGCCCCCCGATAACTGGTGCGGGCCCCCAAACATCCGAATGTATTAAGGAAAAAGGAGAATCAACACGAGTATTATTTAAAGGATAAGAAGTTCGATGGCTTTTGGCTAAAAAACAAATCTCGCAATACATATCATGCTTAGGAATAAACTCAGGAAATAATAATTTTAAGTAACCGATAGAGGGATGTCCCAAACGTCGATGCCAAAGCCAAGCTTTCCGATCTGCAGACCCGTGAGTTAGCATGACAGTCCCTTTTTGAGCTATCTCGTCTACGTAGTAGAGCCCATCGCGTTCAGTATCACGTCCAATTATTTCCCCGGTTTGGATATCCTGCAACAGACAGAAGTGCGGTTGCATTAGTAAAGTACAATTCAACTCATTTGTAACATGGCTGATAGACAATAGTTTATGAGACATTGACGGAATATATAGACAGTTTGATAACTGTAGGGTAGACGATATCTTCACAGTTCCTGCCCCTTCAACTGTTGTAAATTCACCATTAGCAGTCTGAATATAAGATTTCTTTGGTTTGTGGATATTCTCAAGATCCGAAGCATCATAAGTAATTGTGTCGGTAGCACCACAATAAAAAATCCATCGATCATTTTTCTCAACAGCATTAGATATTTTACATGCAGTTCCAAGGTTTTCTAAGGGCTTAAATCGATTTTCACACAAAATTTGGGCATTTTTTGGTATATTTCGGAATTGAGGGCTTAATTTAGGTGAAACAGGAATACAAGGGTCAATTTGCAAGGAATGGGGTCTTTTATGCAAATCTGGTAAGTTATGGGGTGAATTATATGATTTTCGGGAAATATGGGGATCCAAACTTAAAACATCCCCAAACCCTAAACCTAACTTACCTGGTTCCGCCGCTTCCTCATTCTCGATCAATTCCGACTCCGCCCAATTCGTAATCACGGTCCCGCCGGCAAAATTGGCCGCTCCGGTCTGATTCGCCGCTTGAAATACTCCGTGCGTGCCTCCTCCATTGCCGCCCCGAGTTTGAGCGGCCTCTCGGTTGCCCTCGGTGGTGGCGATTCGTCCTCCATCTCCAGCACGATCCTGTTCTCCGACGGCAGCGGCAGCTTGGCCGCCGCGGTTCCATGGTGTTGTGCGAGCAGGCGGCGGTGTATTGGATGGTTTACCGTGTTTCTCTATCCACCAATCGGGGTACCCGACTAACTCAAAACAAGACTCTTTGGTGTGTTTCTTTTTCTTGCAGTATGAGCATACCAATCTGGATTTGTCCTCGTCGTCATTCCGCCGGTTCCATCCAGTTCCGCCGCCGCTGCCTCCGCCGCCGCGACCGCCGCCCCGCGAGCCGTTCGGTACCCAGCCGTTGGGCTGATTCTGCCTTCCTCGAACGGCTAGTCCAGCGCCTACACCATCTGAAACAACTCCATTGTTGGAGTTACTGGGCTGCAATACTTGGAATCGCGTTTCCTCACGCTGGACCAGATTGTAGGCTTGATCCACAGAGGGAAGTGGCTCCATCTTCACTATCTCCCTCTTGGTAGCTTCATACTTACTGTCAATTGCAATTAAGAATTGATAAAGCCTCAGTTCTTGGATGAATTGATCGTGTATCTCGATATCTTCGGGATACTTCATCCGAGTTGTTTGTTTTTGATCTATTGATAACCACATATCTTGTAGGGTACTCCAAGTTTCCTCCAACGATTGGTTTCCCTGTTTCACCATGCTTGCTTTTGTGTACAGGTCGTATACCTGGAGTTTGTCTCCTCCGCTTCCGTATGTGACGGCCAACGCATCCCAGATGTGTTTGGCCGTCGGTTGCTTCGAAACCCGGTTGACCAACCGTGGTTCGATGTTCTGTATGAGCCATGTAAATACGCAATGGTCGGCTTGCTGCCATTGCGGGAAGGTTGGATCTGTTCGTGGCGGGGAGGGCCGCACTCCAGTTATGTGAGAAACCATCCCCCCTGCCACTTATCGCCGTTTGCATCAGTATGACCCATGTGGAGTAATTCTCCCCATTCAATTTGTTTCCTCCGATGTGGAGAGGTTGAATATTGATTTTGTAGGTTATTGGTGATTCTGGTGGGTTGTTTGTATCTTCTGGTTTGGTTGTTGTTGGTGGCATCATCATGGCAAAACTTTTGCTCATGATTTCGGCGATTTGCCGAGCGATTTCATCCGACTGGGATGAGACCACTGTTTTATCATCTTCTGACATGGTTGGGTAGTTTTCTGCAGGTTTTGGCTATGGGGTCGAGAAAGGTTAGGGACGATGATGATACGTTTCTGAGTCCGGCTCTGATGCCATGTTAAACGGTACAGAAGAAGACATAGAAGATTGTTGTGAAAAGGATGATTATTCCATTGAATATTGCTCCCTTTAAATAGGGGCTAAAACACAATATATATGGTAAGTCTTGCACAAGAGAAAAGAATAATTCTATTTTATGAAACTTATTCTGTCAATTATGTGATTGAGGTAATTGATCACAATTGTGATATTTCCTTTCTTAACAAAATGTTACTAAATGTCAACGGATGGCTCATATTCCATTTGTCAACTGTCTACATCCACACCTTTGAATAATATTTAAATGGAATGGCTGAAAGAATGTTAAATTAACCCCACATAACTACTATACTCTCAAACAAATTCTAACAACTTTTTATAATCTTTAACTTGTAACAACCACGTTTTATATAGAAAATTTATTTTAACAACCATGTCAAATTAAATAAATACTCAATGGTAGAAAAGACAAACTAAGTCTTAGTCTTTTACTATATACTTTTAGTTAAATTTATTGTCTTTAAATCAAGTCCTAATATTATCATGCTGTGAGTATCAATACAGTCTAAAAAAATAGTAGTATTAATTGTGATATTAATGTCAATTATTTTAAAAAATGTTTCAAAATTTAAATGTCTCTAACTATCTAAATTTAAATTATTTTTTCACACAACATATATCAAATTAAACGTAATTTTATAGGGATTTAAACGAGATCTCACGCATATGCTACGAGGTCAAAATTTTGAAATTAAATCTTGAATTTTAATATTTTTCAAGAAGTAGTTTAATATAAACATATATACCATAATATGTCAACGTAATACATATACAATGTTAATTCTTAGTTGTGTTGATATACTCAAGACATCGTATTGATATGTTTAATACACTATATTTACAGTTCGATCGAAAACCCTAAATTTAGTAGTTCTTTTCATCATTTTAAATTTAAATAAATAATAATAATACGAATTACATATTCCAAGAGATTGCACTTCACATTATTTAGTATCAAGAGACCACAATGGTTTGTAGGAATTATGTTTTAACTGGAAAATTTCAAAAATTTTAAATAATTTGTCAACTAAAAGGGAAAAAAAATCAGCCCAGACAAGTTTAAAATGAGGCCAACCCAAACTAATTAACTAAAGCAAAATCAAATTAATCCTCTTCTTTGTTCCAAGACCAATTGACCAAGCAATCTAATAGGCCCTAGAGCATGCAATTAATATGCAATTAAGTTTAAAATCAACCCAACCTAACTAGAGTCCCTGGCCTCTCTGCTGGAACATCAAGTGGTGCATCCATATATATCTGAGATCTCTCCTATCAGGAACGTTGTCTCATGAATCTGGTGAAATTTTGGGTTTTCGTAGATGTTATCTCAAGATTCTCAACAACTTCAAATTTTTGTTGACGTTGTGAGGTGACTGCATTTGTTGAAAAAGTGTTTTCTGCTACGAAAGGTGTCAAGAAGAAACAAAGAAATAAGATGAGAGATGACGGTTGAACGAAAAATTTGGTGACATTCATTTAAAGGCCCATCTTCACTACGGCTCCAAATGAAAGAATTTTGAAGCGTTTTCATGGATGGAATGATCGTACAAATCAGTTGTCGCGATCAACAAATACTAGTGATATTTGAATTGTATTATTATTATTATTATTATTATTATTATTATTATTATTATTATTATTATTATTCTTATTAAAATGTTTTGAAGTACTCTTATACTTATAATTTTATCGTGTCATTCCACTCCATTTTTCTTGATTCCAATGTAAACATTGGAATAGAATTAATTAAAATGGGGAGATGCTTTTGCATTGCTCTTTCTTAAAGTTGAAATAAAAGATATTTTCACCATCTCATTATATTAAATACTTATTAATGTCGCCTCCATCCAATTAATCTAGCTATAGTTTTGTGTTAGTTTGACTTTCTGAATTTATTCTTTTCTCGTATTCTTTAGATCAGAGTAGTGAGCACGAATCACTTTACACACTCATCGTCGACTCCTAACATAATATTTTTGGGTGACATTCGTTGTTACTACTTATTAGTATTACGCTTAATCTCATTCCATCATAAAATAGATTCATTTATTAAATTTGTTGTGGAGCATAACTAGTTTGGGATACCAAAACACCAGGGTAAAAATTATCATAATATCAAATTATTTTTATGATTCCCAAATAGTAATTAAATTGGAAATCAGAATGAACTTACTCTTTTCCATTTTTTATTTATAAACTAAACATATATCAATATGAATATTAGCAACTTGTCCAGGTCAACTTGCCATATAGTACTACGCACTCGCTTAATTACAGCTAACCCTAAATTAAATTAGTGACACGGAAACCTATTTACCAATCTGAACACATTTATTTCAGGTTTTGATGTTTTTTAATATGATAAAAATCGCATGCATAAACCGGTCTTAGAATAAAAAGTTTCGAAGCATCGAAGTCAACCCTAAAAATCTGATGTCAATCAATACTGCTGTGATTTTATCGCCGAAAATTCTAAAATAACATTAATTATATTATTAAAATTAAATAAAAATCACAATTAAGAAATCAAGTATTGGAGACAATCAAGTACGTGAGGACCATGAATTAATAATTTGGTCCCAAGAACTATCAAGACGTACCACATTTTATTTGTGCATGGAATTTATAAAATTAATGCCAAGTTGACGCATTTTATAAAAGAGCAGTACTACACTTCCTATCTTTTGTCAGAGCATTCACAATAACATTCCACTATCTTTAGTTAGAGCATTCACAATAGCATTCCACTATCTTTTGTTAGAGCATTCACAATAACATTCCACTATCTTTAGTTAGAGCATTCACAATAGCATTCCACTATCTTTTGTTAGAGCATTCACAATAGCATTCCACTCATCTTTAGCCAATCTCAAATTTCCCCATGCTAAGTCAGCAGTTTATCTCAACCTATTTCACTATCTCAATATAATTCATTTTAATGTTGGTGTTTATTATCAAATATTTAAAAAATAAATATAAAATAAAATGGAGAAAAAAAACATAGAAAAACGTTAAAAATAGATTAAGAAAAATAGAAAATGGAGATTGACATGCGCAATAGGCGCGATCTTGCCCAGATCTCGGCGCCCATGGAGACTCGGGCGGCGGCGAATCGACGCCCCTATTGCGAATGCTCTTAGGTACGAGACATTGTCACTCACTGGATTCTACTAATACCTTTTAGGTAATATTATTGTAACTCCAATAGTGATTCTACTAATACCTTTTAGGTAATATTATTGTAACTCCAATACGAAAATATTTCAGAAGGTATTTGGCATCACTGAAGAATGACATATTGAATTTAAAAATATTTTCTGATGCACTATAGAATTTCTTAAAAAATACCAGTACTCTAAATTAACTAGTAACTACCCATTATACCTTTTTTCTTTATCTTCCCATTTATTTGCAGTAAAAATCAACAATAGGACACATTCACTCTATCTTCCATGACCTACATGCATATTCTTACAAAAAAAGTTAAGACTATTTTTTGATCATTAATCATTGTCTAACTTGTCGTAATACATAAATAACATTTACTTATTTGTAGTAAATCTAAATAAATTCAGAAATACTAACATGATTGTACATTCGATGCCCGTGATAAAAGTAATACTATATTCAAACAGTGAATATAGATATAAAGAACACATAAATATTATAATAGTAGTACATAATAACTTTGAAGAACTTTTGAAACAAATACTAGATAGTTACGGAATAGGAGTAGTATTGAATACTCCCTCTATCTCTTAAATTTTGTCACATTTTTTCATTTGCGTCCGTCCTATCAAATTTGTCACATTTTACTTTTTATCATTTTTTATAGTGAACCTCATATTCCACAAACTCATTTTCACCCACATTTATTGTAAAACTAATATATAAGAGTAGGACCCTTCTACTAATTTTTCAACTCACTTTATAATATATTTTTTAAAACATGTGCCCGGTCAAAGTGTGACAAAATTTATGTGTTCGGGTTCATCGGTGCTCACCCGAACTCCACATTAGTATGATATTGTTCGCTTTGGGCAAAGTCATCACGGTTTTGCTCTTGAGGTACTCCCCAAAAGGCCTCATACTAATTGAGTTGGGGTAGCCTATATATATGCTTGCAATTCTTACTCATTCTCCAATATGTGATATTGTTTGCCCCTCAAAATATATTGAAAATTTAGCCAAGTAAAAAATTGTAAGAAATGTACGATCAATGAATAGCTAAACAAAATACAGGTATATCATATCAATTAATATAAATACAGATTTAACTTAAATGATATGCAACCAAATTTAAAAATAAAAATGGAGAAAGAGTGGTGCTAAATTACCATGTTATGGCTACAGAAGATTAGATTAGTAAGTAGTAAATATTATGAAAGATGTGTAGACAGACTGCGAGAGTTTGTAACGTTGGTGTACAGAAGGAATATAACTTAATGGATGAGAGTGGAGAAATTGAAAAAAAGCGATATTCAATAGTAGAACAAAAACACTCCACAGATAAAAAACTAAAAGTTGAATCGAAATAAAAAGAAAAATGGATTATTTTTGTGGACGTGCCTAGTGTGAGCCTTGCACTACTACTATAATAAGCCATTCACCACATCAAACACAAAACAATCTCACAACGTCTCATTGAATCATAAGCCCATGGCCCTCTTCCAAACCCTAAAGCCTCTGCTTTCTTCAGCAGCCATAGCCCTGTTCGTCATTCTGGCAATGACGAACAAGGCCTACTCTCAGAGCGATTCAACTTCCTTCACATACAACTTCAACGGCAACCCACCCACAACCCTAACCTACCAAGGCGACGCCTTCTTCCCACCTGACTCAACCTTCCTCCACCTCACAAAGACCGACGGCTCGGGGGTCCCGCAAACTAGCACTATCGGCCGAGCCCTGTACACGAACCCGATACTGTTCCGCGCACAAGGGGCAGTAGCGTCATTTGAGACCACCATAAACTTCCAGATCACCTCTAAGTCGGGCGACAACAACCCGGCCGACGGGCTCGTGTTCTTCATAGCCCCCGTGGGCTCCACCATCCCTGCTGGCGGCGGCGGGAGCAACTTCGGCGTGTACAGCACTTCGGGGCTGGCTCCCAACGTGTTCGCCGTGGAATTCGACGTGTACGTGAACTCGGAGTGGGACCCGAACTTCCGCCACATTGGGATCAACCTCGGCTCGAGGACTTCTAGAAATTTGACGTCGTTTGAGGGCACCGACGGGCAGCGGGTGAGTGCCCGGATAAACTACGAGGCGGCGACTAGAGTGATCACCGTCGACGCCTCCGCAGCAGCGGGCAATTTCGGGGTCAGCTTGGTGTCCGACTTGGGCGCTTTGCTCCCCGAGCAAGTTCAAGTCGGGCTCGCTGCCTCGAGCGGGCTGCTCGTCGCCGTCCACGACGTCGTTTCGTGGTCTTTCAGCTCCACCATCGTCCGTTAATGACGTGAGGGCGGGGCTCCAATAAAAGTAAATTGTAATTGTGTAATTTGCCCGCAGGGGCGTAGCGCAGTTGGCAACGGAGGGGTAGATCTTGCTGCAATGTAATTGTGTAATTTCGTGTGTCGTTTATGTATAATGTATGTGTGTGACATAAATAAGGACTCGAGGTCGAACTTATAAGTCCGATGTTCGAGATGGAAATGAAATTTCTTAAAGATGTATAGTACTCCTATTTAATTCCTTTAGTGTTTTTTTACATCATGCGATCTTAGATTTAGAATTAGTGTTCGATATAGAAAATGAATTTCATTTGCATATAATAGAATCAACAGAAATAAAATGTGAACCTCATGACAAAAACATAAATTTAACATTTTAGTAACATTTTATTGATGAACATTTACTAAATCTACCTCCGTCCATAAAAAATAGATCAATTTTACTATTTTGGACCGTCCACCAAAACATTATATTAATGTGGAAAGTTTTAAATGTGGAAAATTTAAATATTTAAATATAGAGTATAATAATGTGGATTCCACAATTCACTAATATTAGGAGTACTTCTCTCTTACTTTTTTTTTCTATTCTCTTTTATTTTATCAATTATATATTAGTAAAACTTAAAACATGATACACAACTATGCTTGTTTTTTGGTGGACGGAGATAGTTACACATCTTAATTATGAAATACTCATAAACACTGGTGGTGATTTATCAACCAAAACTACAATTGAGAGACTATAAGAAAATGCTATTAGATACTCTTATTTGAAATGATCAACGGAATTATCAAGAAGGGATTAAATTGAAAAAAAAAGAAAGAATCTAGGTGATACTCAAGTTGAATGGAAAATTGAATCGACAAATATACACAGATCTTGTTGCTAGCAATACAAGCGAGTCCAGGCCTTGAAACATTAGGAACCCAACCCAGAGTCCAGACTCATGTGAAAAACCAGCCCAGCTCAAACCTCAAATAGCTACGAATCTTATATTACTCCTAAATATATCTTCTAATCTCAATATAATTTAATTCTATTCATTCTACATTTTATATCAATTTATATATTTTTTAAAATTTTCTTTTTACATTTGAATTTTCTCTTTAAATAATTGCAATAAATAAATTTTGATATAAATCTATATTTAATAAAAAAGTATACCCGTCCACCAATACAAGACCAATTTGATCCCGAGTTTTAAGAAATATGGTAGAAAGTGAATGGAAAAGGTTAGTGGAAGGTGGGTCCCACTTTTATATATTAGTGAAATTTAAGTGAAATAAAGTTAGTGAAATGTAGGTCTCATTATCGAAAGATAGTGGTGGCAAATCGTGCGTGTTGTGTCGTTATCGTGTCGATACGATAACGACACGACACAATATCAACAAACACGAACACAACCTGTTAAGAAAACTCCAAACACGAACACTAACACTAACACTATCTGGTACCCTCAGACACGAACACGACACGAACCACTTCGTGTCAACACGGCACGATAACAAAACATATATGACACGACACAATAACGACACTATAATAATAATATTAAATTTTATATTTTAATTTTAAAGTTTTAAAATTTAAAATAAATAAATATAATAATATTATAATATATTAATATTATTTCTTAACATGTAACACGAACCTGACACGAAGTTTTTGTGTCGTTATCGTGTCGATACGATAAGGACACTGTTAAGGGTTTACTCCTTAACGACTGAATTCCACGTCGAACTTCGCGGGTACTTTGCCCGTCGATCAGATTCGTCGTCGGAAACAGTAGGGTTTTGTGCGTGAGACGCAAGAAAGAGAGAGATAGCGTGAGGATATTTTATTTTCTTGAGGTGGGAAATAAAATACACACGTATTTATACTAAGGACCCTAGGGTTGATTCGACCTACGATCCGGGAAAGAATCAACAAAGAAAACCCGGAAAGGAACTTAACGTACGCTCAACGAATAATTAACGAAAATAGAATATTCTAAACTATTACATTATTTAAATGACTCAAATAATTAAATAAAGACTCAACGAACTAAATAAAGCCTTCGTCTTCAACCAGGCACAAAGTCCCCATAACGCGCCGGTCTTTTCACGACCCGTCTCTCCGATCTAGCACGAAGCGCCTGCTCTGGCTGCTGCACCTCCGCCGATACGCCAGTGTCGGCGTCGAGTTCTGCTTCCGGCTGCACCTCCCGTTCCTTCAGCCTAGCCGACCGAGGACCCGTAACAACTCCCCCCTTCGAACGCTCCTTGTCCTCAAGGAGAGCTGGAAATTTCTTGCGCACTAAATCCGCCGACTCCCACGTCGGGTTCAGCCCCGAGTCGTCTGACCAGCCCAGCCGAACCTCCGCCACAGCTGCCCCATCACGCCAGACAGTCCTTCGATCCAATATCTGGGTCGGATATGCCACCGGCTTGCCTCTCGTAAAACGCGCTGGCAGCTCCGTAGAAGCCATATTAGTGTTCTCCACAAATGGCTTCAACAGTCCCACGTGAAACACATTATGCACCCGGCTCCCCTCCGGCAATTTCAATCGGTAAGCCACCTGGCCAATTCTCTCAAGCACCTCAAAAGGTCCATAGAAACGGCGAGATAATTTCGACGACAAAGGCTTCGCCACCGAATGTTGCCTGTATTGTTGTAGCTTGAGGAGGACTTTGTCTCCCACACAAAACTCCAACTCACGGCGATGCTTATTTACCGTCTTCCGCATCCTTTGCTGGGCCCGCTCCAAATTGTCGCGAAGCAACCTAATAGTCTCCCCACGTTGACGAATCAAGGCTGCCACATCAGGGGGAGTCGACAACGAGGGTGGCGCCGCGATCAGAGGTGGCGGTTCTCGCCCATACAACGCCTCAAATGGCGAGATCCCAAGCCCCTCATGGTGGAAGCAATTCGAAGCGAGCTTCGCCCAAGGTAAAAAATTATCCCATTTAGTCGGCCTATCCGCCGTGAATGCCCGCAAATACTGCTCAAGACCGCGGTTCCGGACCTCCGTCTGGCCATCTGTTTGCGGGTGATAGGCGGTGGAAAAATGAAGCTTAGTACCACTCAAACGCAACATATCCTCCTACACATCGTTCAAGAACACCAGATCCCTATCCGATACCAAGGTCTTGGGAAACCATGGTGTTTCACCACCGTTTCAATAAATAAGTTCGCAATCTTCAAAGCATTGTAGCGAACCGGTAGCAAGGCGAAATGCGCATATTTCAACAAACGATCCACCACCACCATCACTCCTGTGAATCCCCGAGAAGACGGTAGGCTCGTGATGAAATCCATTGAAACGTCCTCCCACACCCGGGAGGGAATAGGAAGCGGTTGTAACAGCCCCGCTGGCTTCTGGGTCGAGTATTTGGTCGTCTGACATTCATAGCAAGACTCGACAAAGTTCTTAACATCTTTCCGCATTCCCTTCCAGTAAAATGACGCAGCTAAGCGTCGAAACGTCCTTTCCACACCTGGATGCCCCGCCACAAGGGACGAGTGATGCTCATAAAAGAGTGACGCCTTCGCCTCCGAATCCTTGCTCACATAAACTCGCCTTTTATAGTATAATAACCCGTCCACCAAGGACACCGCCGGGTCGGCCTTCCCGTGTTGCAGCGCCGCTTGTAATTCAATCAACTCAGGAGTGGAATTTGTCTCGAGCTTCAGTAACTCCCAGATATCCGGAACTGGATGGGCAGCCGCCATCAGGGCCAGGGCTACCTCCTCTGTTGCCGTTGCGGACTCCTCCGACGGCCCGCCCTCCGCAGATCCGTCGGCAGGCTTCTCGGGGAGCGACTCACCGTCCGCCACCTCCATGTCCCTTCACGTTAGCGCATCCGCCGCCTTATTGGAGGCTCCGTTTTATATTCGATGCGGAACTTATAACCCATTAGTTTTCTGGCGTAGAACTGTTAGTCCGGTGTCTGAATGATCTGCTGTAACAATTCCTTCAGGCTTTTCTGATCACTGCGGATGACGAATTCCGGACCCAGTAAATACTGGCGCCATTTCTTCACCGCTTCGACAATTGCGTACAACTCTTTGTGGTACGTGGATGACACTCGTCACCTCGGGCCCAATTTCTTACTAAAGAATGCCAACGGGTGGCCATCTTGGAGTAACACAGCCCCAATTCCAAAGTCCGACGCGTCTGTCTTAAGATAAAAAGTCCGGCCAAAGTCTGGGAGACGGAGAACCGGAGCAGACGTCATTGCCTACTTTAAGGCGTTAAAGTTTTCCGTCGCAGCGGGCGACCACGTGAAGCTATCCTTCTTCAATAATTCTGTCAATGGGCCGGCGATGGAAGCATAGTGCTCGATAAACCGCCGATAGTACCCTGTGAGGCCCAGGAAGCCGCGTAGCTGTTTCACGGTTGACGGCACCGGCCATGCAACCATAGCCTCGATCTTCGCCGGGTCTGCCTTTAGGCGGCCCTCTGAAATGAAGTGACCCAAATATTCTACCGTCGAGCACGCAAAGGTGCACTTTGACAGCTTCACGAAGAAGTGGTGGGCCTTGAGGATTGATAAAATTTCGTGAATATGCCGGATGTGCGACATGAAAGTCGGGCTGTAGATGAGGATGTCATCGAAGAATACTATCACCCACTGCCGCAGGGCAGGCCTGAAGATGGCGTTCATAGCCGCTTGAAATGTCGAGGGCGCATTCGTCAAGCCAAACGGCATAACCAGGAACTCAAAGTGCCCGTCGTGAGTCCTAAATGCAGTCTTGAATATGTCTTCCTCCCTCATTCGGATCTGGTGATAACCCGGGCGTAAGTCCAACTTCGTAAAGAATCGTGCCGCTCCCAGCTCGTCAAACAACTCATCGGTCGTTGGAATCGGAAAATTATCAGGGACGGTGACCGCATTCAAAGCTCTGTAGTCAATGCAAAAATGGAAAGAGACGTCCTTCTTCCTGATAAGTAGCACCGGCGAAGAGAATGGACTCTGGCTCGGTCGAATGAGGCCTGATTCTAACATGTCTTTCACCTGCTTCTCGATCTTATTTTTCTGGAAGTACGGGTATCTGTAGGGCCGCACATTGACCGGCTTCGCATTCGGCAACTGGTGAATCTTGTGGTCGAATTTCCGTATAGGAGGGACTTCCGACGGCAGCCCGAAAACCTCCTTGTGGGATTCAAGCACACTACGGATCTCGTCCGGTAGATCCTGCGGAAAAACCAACGCCTCCTCCGCCGACTGCTCTCGGGATTTTGCCGCCGGGAGCTGGATCAATTCAAACAACTCCGCCTGACCCTGGAGTGTGAGGAGGGTTGCAAACGTTTTCAGCGACACATCCTCTGCAGAAGGTGGAACGAGCTTAAGGCAGACTTGTCGGCCATTTCGCAAGAATTCCAACGTCCCCTCGATATAATCACTGGTCACTCTGCGCATCTGCTTAAGCAAAACCCTTCCCAATATCATCTGCTTTTGAATTACGACCCTAGTTTGTATGGACGCATGAGTACAAAGTAATGACGCACCGTTACCGACGTACACGCGAAAGGGTCGAATCTGTTGCAGTGGCAAAGCTAATTTTTCTGCCACCTTAGGATGCAAGAAGTTATGGGAACTCCCTGTATCCACTAGAATGCGCACAGGCAAGTCGCCACTTAGACCCCTCAGCTCAATATCCCCCTCTCGCTATATGCCATCTAGGGCGTAAATGTGGGATAGATCCACAGAGATAACCGGCGTCTCTCCCTGCCCGTCCTGATCATCATCATCATCCTCGTCTGAATCCATATCAGCTCCCATGTACACCAGAAACCTGCCTCGACAAGAGTGGCCCGCAACCCACTTCTCCGGGCACCACCAACACAACCCCAACTTAGAGCGCTCCGCGCGCTTTGCTGCTGTCAGCCGCACCACCGGCATCTTGGAGTATTACTTCCCTTTCAACTGGTTTGGGCGATTCAGAGGTGGCGCCGACAACGCCAGCGGCTGTTGCTGGGTTGTCATCTGCCGCTGGTCGCGGTTCTGCCTGGCACGGCGCTGCCCTCCTGCCGGTGCCGTCGGCCGCTCCACACTTGCGTCATACTCAGTTACCAATGCCATCGCCGCCGCCACGGAGGGCGGATTCTGGTGTTTGACCTGGATCTTCACTGGCTGCTGAAGTCCCTCCACATAAATAGGTAGCAAAATATATTCCGGAACCCCACGGACACGATTCATCATCGTCTCAAACGTCGTGTCGTACTCAGCCAGCGTTCCTAACTGGCACAACTTCACAATCAGCCCGATGAAATTATGAAAATACTGAGGATCGAAACGCCGACGCACATCCTCCAAAAATTACCATAATATCGAATTATTTTTATGATTCCCAAATCGTAATTAAATTGGAAATCAGAATGAACTTACTCTTTTCCATTTTTTATTTATAAACTAAACATATATCAATATGAATATTAGCAACTTGTCCAGGTCAACTTGCCATATAGTACTACGCACTCGCGTAATTACAGCTAACCCTAAATTAAATTAGTGACACGGAAACCTATTTACCAATCTGAACACATTTATTTCATGTTTTGATGTTTTTTAATATGATAAAAATCGCATGCATAAACCGGTCTTAGAATAAAAAATTTCGAAGCATCGAAGTCAACCCTAAAAATCTGATGTCAATCAATACTGCTGTGATTTTATCACCGAAAATTCTAAAATAACATTAATTATATTATTAAAATTAAATTAAAAACTCAATAATCACATTAAAGAAATCAAGTATTGGAGACAATTAAGTATTCAGAAAATAATCGATGGACAGAAATTAAATCCAAATACCATAATTATACAATTTAATCTTTGGTGACATATATTAAACACGATGAGAGCAGTATAATTATTCAAATATATATGCAAAATAAAAAAATTCTGAACACAAACTATATCTAGTACTAGTATATCTTGCTTATGTGATGTTTTAACACTTTGGTAGGTTTATGAATGACTGCAATTGTAAAAAAACAAAGAACTGTATGGAATAAAATCGACGATAAACTAAAGTAATTTGCTTTGAAAGTGTTAAAATCTTCTCATATCCACATGTGAAGATTCTATCTAATCTATATAAGCGTCTATATAAGTGTGGATAACCTTTACCTCTTATGAGGCCATTTCAAGGGGCCAATGACACATTTCTAATATGGTATGATTAGAGTAGATCCAAGTCTATGATGAATTTTATATCTTGGCTTGCCTACCCACGTGATGGAAGTTTGATGTGTCATTCCGGCCTACAAATGTGAGGGCATGTTAAAATCTCTTAAATTTTGTCCCACATCGACTTGGTGCCTACAAGTTGATGTGTCATTCCGGCCCATACGTGTGGGGATGTGTTAAAATCTCTTTAATTTTGTCTCACATCAACTTGGTAAAGATCATATCTAATCTATTTAAGTGTAGATAATCCTCCCACCTTATGAAGACTTTTGAAGTGGCGAGTGACCCATTTCTAATAAACAGGTCCTTAATAATGCAAATATTTTTTTTAATGGATAAATTCGGACATTGTGATAGTAGTCTGAATGAAAAGGACTTGATTTCAACAAGAAGTAACTCATCTAGTCAAATGAATTTCTTCATGGTGCCATCTGTTTTAGTAGAACTGATTTAATTAAAAAAATTTAACTCTTAGCACAAAGTAAGTTATTTTAGAAAGCAAGTTATGAGCAATTCTTAGATAACATTAACAACACTGAAGTCCATATTATGACTTTTTCGGCATTGATAAATTATTTGATACCCATTGTCCGTATGAAATGAAAATACAACAATAGAAAACATACTATTATTGGTGACATAGGATGTCACGTATATTTTCTTAATGACATCCGCATTTTACAAATACATTACGAAACAAGTAAAATTTTGAGATACGAAACATTACATTTTATATCATTCCAGACTTATTTAGAGCATACTCCATCACTTAACCTTATGTGTAACTCAAACTAAAACAGTAAAATGTCTCAATTATGTTTCTTGCGCCCCATGGAGGAAGTAAAAGACCAAGAGATGAGGTCGTGAATAGCGGATAATCCTCCGGTGGCGCCGGAGATCCCGACCTGAACCTGCTCAGGAAGAAACGAGCTCAAATCATACACATAGCTCACCTCAAAGGCCTTTCCACCGGCGCTGCCACGAACGCTTATCAAGTTGGTGGCTGCATCGTAGTTGATGGTGGCAGTCACCGCCTGACCGACGATCGCGTCGTCGACGGCGGTAGTGGCGCTGGATACCTGCGATTGGATGTCGATCCCCACGTGGCGATAGTTTGGATCGAAATCTTTATTGATGAAGATGTCGAATTCCACTGCGAAAACCAAGGGGTTTTTGCCGGATTGATCAAAGACTCCGAAGCTGCCACCGGGCTCGTTTACGGTGGAGTTGAGGGCCGTTATGAAGAAAACGAGGCCGTCGGCCGGTGGGTACTCGTAGTTGGTGTTGGGCGTGACGATGAATTTCACGGTGGATTCGAAGTTTGCTTTCGCCCATTTACTCCAAAATGGCACGGGCTTGGTGTGCAAGACTCGGCCGACGCTGAGCTCCACTGCGTTGCCGGAATAGTCGGTTTTGGTTAGGCGGAGGTAAGAGTCTTGGGATGGGAAATTGGCGTCGCCTTGTAAGGTTACGCCAGTTGGTTGCACACCGTGGAAGTCGTATGAGAAGGAGACCGTCCCCTTGGGGGGCGGACGCTTCGCGGTTGCCACGGTGAGGATTAGGGCTGTGGCGGAAAGAAGAGAAATTAGGGTTTGGAGGGAAGTGGCCATTGCTTTTGATTAGGGTTTTGCTTTTAGTGTGGTGGTGTTATGTATTGTGGTGGCACCTATTTATAGTTGGTTTTTGTCATGCATGAAAGTCAACAATAATAAAAGTATATAGTTACTTGCCTCGTAGATCAAGTTTGAGGTGATGAACCTCGAGATCTGTATAACCTAGTGGGTGTATTATATAGTTTTACTCGATTGTGTTTGGTTGGATTTAAGGATTCTGTTGTTTCCGTAAGTTTGGGTAGGCTTCTGACATAAAACCTGTGGGAACAAAATTTATCTTGCGAGGGTTTTCCTTGCCTCAACTTATAATTAATTTATTTTGTTCTATTATTTTCGTACAAATTTCATATGCATTATGTTCTGATCCTTTTAATTTTGTTGAGTATGGACCATATACGGACCATGGGCGGAGCTACTTGAGGAGCACGAGAGGCAAAATGCTCACCCTCAATAAATATATTTTATTTATACCATTTTGTTATTCAATTTTTTTTTTCGAATTTTCAAATTTCCTTCATAAATGCACGCCCCATTTTAAATTCTTAAAATTTCTGTCCCATAATAAATTTCATATTTGGGTGATGATATGATATTTTAGGAGATGTTGTTTTGAGTGTTGAGTGGTGAGAGAAAATATAGTTTTATATATTAATGTGAGAGAGAACTTTTTTCTGAAAAATAAAATATAGTAGTAACATCTTTTATAGGACAAACTATAAAGAAGAGTGTGACATCTACTTTGGAACGGACAGAAGGAGTACTATTTTTCGCTCTTCTACCCATGTACATATCTAATAATGCAAATCCTTAATTTATTTTGCGGAAGGACCCCGGCATGGTAATGCCCACACACACAATCTCATTTTTTCTTGCTTTTTGTATTTTATGCCCATTTACTCCAAAATGGCACGGGCTTGGTGTGCAAGACTCGGCCGACGCTGAGCTCCACTGCGTTGCCGGAATAGTCGGTTTTGGTTAGGCGGAGGTAAGAGTCTTGGGATGGGAAATTGGCGTCGCCTTGTAAGGTTACGCCAGTTGGTTGCACACCGTGGAAGTCGTACGAGAAGGAGACCGTCCCCTTGGGGGGCGGACGCTTCGCGGTTGCCACGGTGAGGATTAGGGCTGTGGCGGAAAGAAGAGAAATTAGGGTTTGGAGGGAAGTGGCCATTGCTTTTGATTAGGGTTTTGCTTTTAGTGTGGTGGTGTTATGTATTGTGGTGGCACCTATTTATAGTTGGTTTTGGTCATGCATGAAAGTCAACAATCATAAAAGTATATAGTTACTTACCTCGTAGATCAAGTTTGAGGTGACGAACCTCGACTCAACTTACAATTAATTTGTTTTATTTTATTATTTTCGTACAAATTTCATATGCATTATGTTCTGATCCTTTTAATTTCGTTGATTATGGACCATATATGGACCATGGGCGGAGCTACTTGAGGAGCACGAGAGTCAAAATGCTCACCCTCAATAAATATATTTTATTTATACCATTTTGTTATTCAATTTTTTATTTTGAATTTTCAAATTTCCTTCATAAGTGCACGCCCCATTTTAAATTCTTAAAATTTCTTTATATTACTACTCCATCTGTTCCATAATAGATTTCATATTTGGGTGATGATATGATATTTTAGGAGATGTTGCTTTGAGTGTTGAGTGATGAGAGAAAATATAGTTTTATATATTAATGTGAGAGAGAACTTTTTTCTGAAAAATAAAATATAGTAGTAATATCTTTTATAGGACAAACTATAAAGAAAAGAGTAACATCTACTTTGGGACGGACAGAAGGAGTACTATTTTTCGCTCTTCTACCCCTGCACATATCTAATAATGCAAATGCTTAATTTATTTTGCGGAAGGACCCGGCATGGTAATGCCCACACACACAATCTCATTTTTTCTTGCTTTTTGTATTGTATGCACTTATTTTTCTAACAATGTGCTTTATATTTTCTAATTTTTATGAACACTTATTATTGCTTTTATAAGTTTTTGTGAGTCTTACTCTATAATGGGTAGAATTCTACTCGGATTTACAAACCATCCCAACAAACACAGATTGTTGAGATAACAGAGAAGATCGCAAATTTCAAGCCAAGAACGTGGTATAATGTGATACATGGCCATAATGACCGGTAAAATGGGAAGATGCTTCTGCATTGCTCTTTCTTAAACTCGAAATAAAAGATTGTTCACACCATCTCATTTTATTAAATATTACTATTAATGTAGGTCTCATCCAAATCTAGCTAAGTTTTTTGTTAGTTTGACTTTCTTAATTTGTTATTTTCACGTTTTCTTTAGAGTAGAATAGTGAGCTTGGTGGTGACAGATCCAGTACAGCTGCCTTTTAGGAATAAGACCTATTGGGCCTAGCCCATGTGAATATTTATTAATTACTTGTGCTATTAGATATTGGGTTGTTGGGCACAACTGACTCTCATCGTTTGCTCTCAAATTTCAATTTGCGAATTTAATTCCTTAATGACGACACATTAATAGACTCTCATCGTTTGGGATGAAATAAGGGTTTTGATCCATGCAAAACCATTCTTAATACAAAAATGCAGAACCAAGCATACAAAAGTCATTTTTAGGTCATTGTAAGCTTATTTTTACGTCATTATAGTAAGGATGACATGAAATGATCTTAACATGACCTCAAACCCAAAGTTTATAATATGACCTAAAATTGCTTTACAATGACCCTCCGTGTTTTTATTTAATTATTGACCATTGGATTGTCAAATCTCATGGTCAGGATTTGGTCTGGATTTTGTATTGAGATCAAGTTTTGTATTGATCATTTTCCTATATATATATATGAGTATATATATATATATGAGTATATATATATAGGAAAATGATCAATACAAAACTTGATCTCAATACAAAATCCAGACCAAATCCTGACCATGAGATTTGACAATCCAATGGTCAATAATTAAACAAAAGCACGGAGGGTCATTGTAAAGCAATTTTAGGTCATATTATAAACTTTGGGTTTGAGGTCATGTTAAGATCATTTCATGTCATCCTTACTATAATGACGTAAAAATAAGCTTACAATGACCTAAAAATGACTTTTGTATGCTTGGTTCTGCATTTTTGTATTAAGAATGGTTTTGCATGGATCAAAACCCTAGACATAGGGTATATATATATGGGGTAATCCGGCAAGCCCATCAACTTTCTAGAGCAAGGAATACAATTAATAAAAAAATCTACTGTTAGTGACAGAATATTTTGATATTTCAAATTATAATACAGGGTGAGTAAATAATTCAGCCTCCATGCAATATTTCTGATTAATATTAATTGATGTTGACATATCATCTTTAATTTCGGATCAATTAAATAAACTCTGGTCGGAATATTGAAAAGATTTATGCTACTTATTTTGCAAAGATTTATAATAATTAAGGTCGAAAATGATATGAGTATGAATTCCTTATTTAGTATTTTATAGTTTCCCTTATATATCTCCTCTATCTATGATATAAATTCCCACTTTGACTTGATGTTGATTTTAAGAGATGTAAAAGAATATTGATGGAAAAAATTAGTGGAATACTAATCTCATTTTATACATTGATTTTTTTAATGAAATGTGACAATAATAATTTAGTGTGCGACCCACTTATCTAATTTGAAATAAATAAGACTCTAAATCGTGAATGCTTAGTCTAATGAATGTTTCCAGGATCGTGTCCCAATGCATACATGTACATTATATATAACCTCTAGAACTTAATTTTTATGCTTTTATTTTGATACTACCGTGTATATAAATAAAATCTATAAATAGAACGTAGAATATCACACATTATTAATTACTCCCTCCGTCCTAGATAATTTGGGTCAGTTTGACCCGACACAGATTTTAAGAAATGTTGTTTGACTTTATATTAAATGAAGGTATGTAGTGGAAAGGGGTCCCACATTGAATGGTGGGGTGGGCGAATGGAGTGGTTCTTTTATGTCCATTTTTGGTAATTTTGAAGTGGGACAAATTATATGGGATGGATCGAAATGGAAAACTGAGACAAATTATGTGGGACACATCAAAATGGAAAACTGAGACAAATTATTTGGGATGGGGGGAGTATTACGTTGGAATATTAATTAATAAACTTGATTTTGTAAATATTTAGATATTATACAAATATCTAGATATTATAGAATGGTCTAGAATTAGGGATGAAAAATATCTAAATATTTTGGTAGAATTAACTAGAGATAGAATTCTCTAGAATGTAGTAGATGTTATCTAAAAATATCTAGATTTTTATGGAGAAAAATCTAGATATTTAGAATATAAAAAGAATTAAGTAGAGAATTCTAGAATGTGTTAGGATGCCTATAAATATGGGTGAGTTGTAACATTTTGAATAAGTTGAGAAGTTGAAAAAGTTCATAAAATTTGAGAATAAAAGTGTTCCTTTGCTTTTCCACATAACCAACCTCTCATAAATCATTTTCCATATATTCCACTCATTCTCCTCTCAAATACTTCCTCCAAACTAAATTACTCTTCCAACATATATCCTATATATTCCAACAAAGTGGTATCAGAACCATAAGTTCCTACCTATAGTATGGCTAACTTGTCGTCGTTCCAAGTCCCCATGCTCAATAAGAGCAGTTTCGATAATTGGAGTATCAAGATGAAAGCGTTATTGGGAGCCCATGACGTTTAAGAGATCGTGGAGAGTGGCTACGAGGAGCCGCCAGACGATACCGATCTATCCCAACAACAAAGGGATAGATTGCGAGATGCGAGAAAGAGAGACAAGAAAGCTCTCTATCTCATCTACCAAGCTCTAGGGGACGTCGATTTTGAGAAGATCTTAAGTGCAAGTACCGCCATAGAAGCGAGGAAGAAGCTCCAAATCTCATGTGTTGGTGCGGAGCGAGTAAAGAAGGTAAGTCTTCAAACTTTAAGAGGAGAATTTGAGTCTTTACATATGAAAGAGTCCGAATCAATTTCGGATTATTTTTCAAGAGTCTTAGCGGTATCAAATCAAACGAAAAGGAATGGTGAAAAATTGGAGGATGTTAGAATCATGGAGAAAATACTGCGCTCTTTAACCCTTAATTTTGAGCACATAGTAGTTACAATAGAAGAAACTAAAGATTTGGAGGAAATGACTATCGATCACTTATTGGGTTCGCTACAAGCATATGAGGAGAAACAAAAGAAGAAACAAGAAATTGTGGAGAAACTTTTAAAGTTGCAAGTAAGCCCAAAGGAGAAAGAAGAAAGTTCGGGCAATGGTGGTGGTCGACAAGGAAGAAGTCGCGGACAAAGACAAGATTGTGGTCGTGGTCGAGGATATGCTCGTGGATGTGGTCGGGGATATTTTGCAAACAATGGAGAAAGAAAAGAGTCCCCAAGTATAGGACGAGGAAGGAGCAACCCACAGTCGAGGTACGATAAATCTTAAATAAAGTGTTATAGTTGTTATAGATATGTGCACTATGCTTCCGAGTGCAGAGACACAAAATCAAAAGTTGAAGAGAAGGCCAATTGCGTGGAGAATACGAATGAAGAAAATGGATGTATTCTTCTAGCTTATAAAGGAGAAGCTGGAAGGAAAGATGATATGTGGTACCTCGACACAGGAGCGAGCAACCATATGTGCGGGAACAAGAGCATGTTCGTGGAGCTTGATTAATCAGTAAGTGGCAATGTCTCCTTTGACGATGAATCTAAAATTCCAGTTAAAGGAATAGGCAAGATTCTAATTCGTCTAAAGAATGGACTCATGATTTCATTTCTAACGTATATTACGTGCCCAATATGAGAAATAATATATTGAGTCTTGGACAACTCTTAGAGAAAGGTTATAACATTCATATGAAAGATTATAGCCTTTAAATAAGAGATAGCAAAAATGATTTAATCGCCAAGGTGCCAATGTCCAAGAATAGAATGTTTTTATGAAATGTTCAAAATGATATGGTGAAGTGTCTTCAAGCATGTTATAAAGATAAGTATTGGCAATGGCATCTTCGATTTGGGCACTTGAATTTTGGTAGCTTAAAATTACTATCAAATAAAGAAATGGTATGAGGATTACCGCCTATCGAGCCCCCCGATCAACTTTGTGAAGGACACTTTGTTGGGAAGCACTTCAGAAAGCCGTTCCCAAAGGAGTCGAGTTCGAGAGCTCAGAAGCCATTGGAGTTAATCCATGCAGACGTGTGTGGACCAATCAAGCCAAGCTCCCTCAGTAAAAATAATTATTTCCTACTTTTCATTGATGATTTTTCAAGAAAAACGTGGGTATACTTCTTGAAGCAGAAATCAGAAGCATTTGACAATTTCAAGAAGTTCAAGGCTGCCGTCGAGAAAGAAAATGTTCTAGAAATCAAAGCAATGAGGACCGACCGAGGTGGAGAATTCACATCAAGGGAGTTTCTAGAATTTTGCAAAGAAAGCGGAATTCGGCGGCTACTAACAGTCCCGAGATCCCCCCCAGCAGAATGGAGTGGCTGAACGCAAGAACAGGACCATTGTTGAGATGACTCGAAGCATGTTGAAGACTAAGAATTTACCTAAAGAGCTTTGGGCTGAAGCAGTGGCGTGCGCCGTGTACCTGTCTAACAGGTCTCCAACAAAAAGTCTAGGGAATGACGCCTCAAGAAGCCTGGAGCGGGAGAAAACCAGGAATCGCCCACTTGAGAGTATTCGGGAGTAAAGCCTATGCACATGTACCAGATCAGAAGAGGAGTAAACTCGACGACAAAATCAAGCCATTCATCTTCATATGGCACGACTCTAACACTAAAGGCTATAAGTTATATGATCCAACTTCTCAGAAAACCATGATTAGCCAAGACGTGGAGTTCGATGAAGAAGGAGTACGGGATTTTGGCACGGACAATTACTCCACCTTCATACCTCCATTTGGAGATCAAGGAACAATCGAGCAGGTGGCAGAGGTGCAACAAGAACAAACAACTACACCTACATCTCCTACATCAGTTGGAGGCTCGCGACCATCTTTCTTGAATGAAAGAGCCACACAACGCACATTAAGCTTGGATGAAGTGTATGACGACACTGAAAGGTTAGAAGATCTCACCTTATTTTGCCTATTTGCTGATTGTGAACCAGTTAGCTTTGAAGAAGCTACAACAAGTGAAAATTGGCGAGTCGCGATGGATGAAGAGATCAAAGCCATAGAGAAGAATTACACGTGGGAGCTGGTGACACTACCAAAGGGACACAAGGCCATTGGAGTTAAGTGGGTGTATAAAATTAAGAAGAATTCCATCGGTGAAGTTAAAAGATATAAAGCTAGACTCATCGCAAAAGAATATAGCCAAAGAGCTGGAATCGACTATGACGAGGTATTTGGTCCTGTCGCTCGCTTAGAAACTATTAGACTAATACTATCTATTGCAGCCCAGAATAGATGGAAGATTTATCAAATGGATGTGAAGTCGGCTTTCTTGAATGGACTTCTTGATAAAAAGTCTACATAAATCAGCCTTATGGTTACGTGGTGAATGGACAAGAAGACAAAGTTATGAAGTTGAAGAAAACTTTATAAGGGCTAAAGCAAGCACCAAGGGCGTGGAATACCAGGATCGATAAATATCTTGAAGATAATGGCTTCACCAAATGCCCACATGAGCATGCGCTCTATGTGAAAAGTAAAGGAAATGATATCTTATTAGTGTGCTTGTATGTGGATGATCTCAATTTCACAGGAAACAATCCAAGCATGTTCAAAGAATTCAAGAAGGCCATGACTGAGGAATTTGAGATGATAGACATCGGGCTGATGGCATACTATCTCGGAGTAGAAGTAAAGCAACTTGAAGATGGAGTATTCATCTACGCAAAGGAGATTCTAAAGAAGTTCAAATGGAGGATTGCAAACCAATCAACACACCGTTGGAATGCGGGGTCAAGCTATCAAAGATACAATAAAGAGGAAAAGGTGGATCCGACACTATACAAGAGCTTGGTTGGAAGCCTATGGTACTTAACTTGCACAAGGCCGGATTTATTGTACGCTACAGGGCTCGTAAGTCGGTACATGGAGAATCCAACCACTACTCACTTCAAGGCAGCAAAGAGAATACTCCGATATCTCAAAGGTACGATCGACTATGGCCTATTATATTCAACTACTAATGATTATAGACTTGTTGGCTATAGTGATAGTGATTGGGTTGGAGATACCGATGACCGAAAAAGTACAACTGGATATGTGTTCTACATGGAAGACACTGCCTTCGCTTGGATGTCTAAGAAGCAACCCATTGTCACTTTATCAACCTGTGAAGCCGAATATGTGGCAGCCACCTTCAGTGTTTGTCATGCATTTTGGCTTATAAGTTTATTATCGGAGCTCGGGGTGGCCACAAAAGGAGACAACAACTATTTGTGTGGATAACAAGTCGGTGATTGCACTCTCCAAGAATCCAGTATTCCACAACTAAAGCAAGCACATCGACATCCGCTACCACTACATCAGAGAATGTGTTGCAAATCAGGAGATTCATGTCGAGTATGTGAAATCGCAAGATCAAGTTGCTGATATTTTCACAAAGCCACTCAAGCATGAAGATTTTATCAAGATCAGGACATTGCTTGGAATAACAAATCAAGTTTAAGGGGGATGTTGGAATATTAATTAATAAACTTGATTTTGTAAATATTTAGATATTATACAAATATCTAGATATTATAGAATGATCTAGAATTAGGGATGAAAAATATCTATATATTTTGGTAGAATTCTCTAGAATATAGTAGATGTTATCTAAAAATATCTAGATTTTTATGGAGAAAAATATAGATATTTAGAATATAAAAAGAATTAAGTAGAGAATTCTAGAATGTGTTAGGATGCCTATAAATAGGGGTGAGTTGTAACATTTTGAATAAGTTGAGAAGTTGAAAAAGTTGAGAAAATTTGAGAATAAAAGTGTTCCTTTGCTTTTCCACATAACCAACCTCTCCTAAATCATTTCCCATATATTCCACCCATTCTCCTCTCAAATACTTCCTCCAAACTAAATTACTCCTCCAACATATATCTTATATATTCCAACAAAGTGTACAAATTAAATGACCAAAAAATAAACTTATCTCGAATGTACGATCTCAAATATTAGCTCATAATTTCCTTACCCAATATATAAATCTCTATGGTTCCTTTGCAAAACTACTTAGAGCACATTGAACACCAAGTGACACGTTAATGTTTTTGTTTTTGTCATTTTATATGTACGTGAGGACCATCAATTAATAATTTGGTCCCAATAACTATCAAGACGTACCACATTTTATTTGTGCGTGGAATTTACTTGAGCCCATTGAACACCAAGTGACATGTTAAGGTTTTTGTTTTGTCATTTTATATGTACGTGAGGACCATCAATTAATAATTTGGTCCCAAGAACTATCGAGACTTACCAATAATTTGGTCCCAAGAACTATCGAGACTTACCACATTTTATTTGTGCATGGAATTTATAAAATTAATGCCAAGTTGACGCATTTTATAAAAGAGCAGTACTACACTTCGTATCTTTTGTTAGAGCATTCTGTCACGCCCGCATTTTCTAAGGATAGAAAACACGGTTGATCGCGACTAGGGGAGGATTAAAGAAGCGGGGAAGAAAGGGGAAAACAACACAACTCGACCATAGCTCGAAACAAATGGGAATGACTCGAATAAAATCAGAGTATCTCAACAATCAACAACTCCAAATGAAAATATCTCAACAATACACGAACTCAAAAGGAACAATATTTAGCGGAAGCATTTCGAGAGTAGAATAATGCTATGTATGAAGACACAACATATTCTAGACGTTTGATAGACATTCTTCACTTTTATGCTCAACACCCACCGCACTCGTCACCGCTCAACCTGCACATAGGGAAAACACATGCAGGGCTGAGTACTTGATGCACTCAGTGGACTCATGCCGAAAACAATTTTCAATAACAATATTTATCATGCCATTAATGAGTGACCTCGGGGTTTTAACTTTGAAAGGGCCCGAGTCACTAAAACATTTCACCAACATCATCATCAACATCACCATACCATATCTGAACATACATGACAAGGAATGTGGCCACATTCCAAGCCACTAGACCGGCCAACTCAGAGAGATAGCGCACGATCTACGGGGTGTACACTAGCCTGAGTAGGGACTCAGGCCCTAGTCAGACCCGAATTCGATTAACCATACATGGCAAAAGCCACTTCAGATAGGTCCCATAGCAACACAAAAATATGGCATGACAAACATATTTCCCAAAAATAAATATACTTAGGACATAGTCCTTATTTAAAAAGAAAGTCCACCTCGTTCTCTTAAACCCTTCACTTGTCAATCAGCTCCGTTCTCAAATAGCATGCAAAAATCAACCTTTTTTTAAAAGAACATAATACTTAAAAATTAGACTTTAAGAAAATAGTTTTAATTAAAACAACATTGAAGTTAAGTCTTACCCTTGGATTATATTTATGAAATTCTAAAATTTTCTGTGACTTAGAATTGTCCAGCTGGTTTCACATTCCTGGATTTAATTAGAGCAGCCTGTGCATCCTTCTCCATCAGCCCAACACTTAGATCAATAACTTGGTCCATCATTTATTAAAGAGTAGCCCAATTTAATACTCCTGACCCACCTAGCCTAACAAGAAATAAAAGTAATTGAAAATCCCAAATGCTTTCTTCTCCAAAACTCACGGTCAGAACCTCTTCTCAATTTCTTCCTATTTCACTTCTTTATCTCACGTCAAAAAATCAGGAGCATCCCCAACATAAATTCACACATCTAAACTCTAAATTGAGGCAACCCTATCACTCGCCTGCTACTTTCATCGCAGCACCGCCGTCCCTCCGTCGAGCCGATAGCCGCCGCCATGGCCAGCCTCTGTTCGCGGCCACCGCTGTCCCGGCTCGCCGTCGCCAATGGACGTCACTGCCGCCCGGTCGCTCAGTCTGGCGAAACTGTATCGTCGTTAGTTTTCGCGGTCTTACCCACCGCCGTTCAGATCTGAATCGCGGGCGAGTCTCCGTCTATGCCTTTCTCGGGCCGCTGCTGTCACTGCCTAGGTGTAATTCTCCAGCATTATAGCTGCTGTCCACCGCTGTTCGGCCCGTCACGCTACGACATCGAAGTCACGGTTCTAAACCGTGTCTACTCTCCATCCCTTGCGCCTCAATTTCTGTCACAGCGCCATAACGCTTGCTCCACCGCTGCTCTTATCTAATTCATTGAATTGAGTGTGTGTGCTTGTGTTGAGACCGCTCTCACTCTCAGTTCTCTCGCATCGCAGTGCCGCCGTGAGTCGCGGCAGCTGTTGCCGAACCGGACAGCCGTCGGCTCCGTATTCACTGGCTGTTATCCGCCGTCGCCGAGCCCCGTCGTCATCTCTTCTCCCTCCATCCAATCTCTCTCAAAACACAGCGTCTTGTCATCTCTCTTTCTCTAATTTTAACTCTCTGTTTTTTTAGAATTGATTGAATTGAAGAAAACGTGGAATCATGGGGGAGATATGTATGTGAAGATATGGTTTAGATGGGGGAGAGATTTATGGATTGTGGGGAGGCAGTTTTCAACCGGGAGGAAAGAGTGGGAGGCGATTTTCTCTCTCTCTTTTTTTTTAACGTGATTATGATGATTTGGATTGGTTTGGTATTTTATTTATTGATCACGGAGGAGGAAAATCTTATCACTGAGGAGGAGAATCTTATCACGGAGGAGGAAATTCTCTGCAGAATCTTTATTTAAAATTTGTACTAAGGAAAAATTGGTGACCAAGTCAACTAGGAAAAGATTTAATTAGATTAATTTGATTTTTTTTTCGGGGTGTTACACATTCACAATAGCATTCCACTCATCTTTAGCCAATCTCAAATTTCCTCATGCTAAGTCAGCAATTTATCTCAGCCTATTTCACTATCTCAATATAATTCATTTTAATGTTGGTGTTTATTATCAAATATTAAAACAATAAATAAGAAATAAAATGGAGAAAAAAAACATAGAAAAACGTTAAAAATAGATTAAGAAAAATAGAAAATGGAGATTGACACACGCAACAGGCGCCGATCTTGCGCAGATCTCGGCGCCCATGGAGACTCTGGCGGCGGCCAATCGACGCCCCTATTGCGAATGCTCTTAGGTACGAGACATTGTCACTCACTGGGATTCTACTAATACCTTTTAGGTAATATTATTGTAACTCCAATACAAAAATATCTCAGAAGTTATTTGGCATCACTGAAGAATGACATATTGAATTTAAAAATATTTTCTGATGCACTATAGAATTTCTTAAAAAATACCAGTACTCTAAATTAACTAGTAACTACCCACTATACCTTTTTCTTTATCTTCCCATTTATTTGCAGTAAAAATCAACAATAGGACACATTCACTCTATCTTCCATGACCTACATGCATATTCTTACAAAAAAAGTTAGACTATTTTTTTTATCATTAAATAGTTAAAGTGGAGAGATAATAAATAAGAGATAGAATAATATAGATGATAGTCATCTCTTTATTATTCTCTCTCTTACTTTACTTTCTCTTTAAACGTTTCTATTAATATAGGGAGTAACATTTACTTATTAGACAAATATAAGTAAATTCAAAAATACAAACATGATGGTACATTCGATGCCTGTGATAATAGTACTATATTAAAACAATGAATATATACTCCATATAATAACTTTGAAGAACTTTAGAAAAAAATAGATAATTATTTAAATCAAATATAAAGAGTATCTATACAAAATATGTTACTACTAAATTGTAAATTAACTTAAGCAAGAATCGTACAGGAATAAATTCACAAGTAAAAAATTGTACAACTACGAAATTATACTTATATCACTAGGTACGATAAGTGAACAGCTAAACAAAATAGTATATCATAATACAAATATAGATTTTAAACTAAATGATAGAAGTAGTACGTAAACAATAAACGGACCAAAGAAGACAGAAAGAGGGTTTCTAAATTAGTACTACCATGTTATGGCTACCCAAGATTAGATTAGTAAATTCAACTGTTAATTATTAATTGAAATATAAATTTTAGTCGGTGAACAACTTAAATTGACTTAAGGGTAAAGATAGTAACTTAATTTGAAAATGGTAGAGTTTTATTATAAAATTGGTAAAGTATGAGAGAAAAATAGAAAAAAATGGTAAAGTAAGAGAGGTGAAAATAAAAAGTAGTGGAATTAGTGTTAGTGGATTGTGGAGCTCATTTCTTAAATTGGAGAGTTTCTAGTTTTATAAATAGATTAAAAAAAAAAGAATTTCTATTTTTGGAAAGGAGAGGGAGTGTAAAGGATTTTATGCGAGAGATTGTAACGTTGGTGTAATTTAATGGAAGATAGGGGAGAAACAGTAACAAAAAGGCGATAATCAATAGAACCAAAACTCTACACGATTAAAAAACTAAAATTGTTAAAGTTGAATCGCAATGAAAAGAAAAATAGATTATTATTTTTATGGAGAGTAGGAAATGGGTGTGTCTCAAGTGGTCCTTGTACTACTACTATAAATACCATACCCCATTCACCAAATCAAACACAAATCAATTTCACCAAATCAAACACAAAACGTGTCTCAAGTGGTCCTTGCACTACTACTATAAATAACATACCTCATTCACCACATCAAACACCAAACAACTTGTCTCAAGTGGTCCTTAAAAGGAAACTTGCTTTTTCATGTTTGAAAGCAATGCAGTGGATATAGCAAAATGGTAAGCTTAGTTTTTCATTGATGATGAAATTATAGCAATTACATAGCATTATATAGGGATCCATAGAAGGATCTAGACTCATAATCGTCCTAGCCAAATCAGTTACGATACTCAACCAATAATCAGCTAGGATGAGAATCAATTCTGCTTTTCCATCATTCTCACAACAACATCCTTACAGCTCATCATGTGATCCTCATTGTGAGCCGGAGCATTTAGTCTATATACCTCACATTTAGTCTAAAGAGACTAAACATGAGAACTCCTCCCAAAAGACTAGCCTGTTAGGAGAGAGAGCACATTTAGTCTATATACCCCATATCAGTTGTTCTCACAACCGATGTGGGAATTGAGTCCGTAACAGTGTCTCAAGTGGTCCTTGCACTACTACTATAAATACCACACCCCATTCACCACATCAAGCACAAAACAATCTCACAACATATAATTGAAGCATAAGCCATGGCCCTCTTGAAAACCCTAAAGCCTCTGCTTTCTTCATCAGCCATAGCCCTGTTGGTCATTCTGGCAATGACGAACAAGGCCTACTCTCAGAGCAATTCAACTTCCTTCACGTACGACTTCTACGGCGACCAACCCACAACCCTAACCTACCAAGGCGACGCCTTCTTCCCATCGGACTCGACCTTCCTCCGTCTGACAAAGACCGAGTCGGGCGTCTCAGCAAAGAGCAGCGTCGGCCGAGTCCTCCACTCGGCCCCAATACTGTTCCGCGCAGAAGGGGCATTAGCGTCATTTGAAACCAGCATAGAATATATCATCAGCTCTTGGACCAGCACCAGTACACCTGCCGACGGGCTAGTATTCTTCGTCGCGCCCGTCGGCTCCACCATCCCTGCGGGAAGCGAAGGGGGCCGCTTGGGCGTGTACGATCAATCGGGATTGGCTCCCAACGTGTTCGCCATCGAATTCGACGTGTTCGTGAACGAGTGGGACCCGAGCTTCCCCCACATTGGGATCAACATCGGGTCGTTGACTTCCAGCAATGTTACGAGGTTAGAGGGCACCATCGGGCAGCGTGTGAATGCCCGCATAAACTTCGAGGCAGCAACTAAAGTGATCAGTGTGTACGCCACGTCAGCAGCGGGCAATTTCGAGGTCAGCTTGAGCTACGACTTGAGCGCTTTGTTGCCCGAGCAAGTTCAAGTCGGGCTCTCAGCCGCAAGCGGGATGGATTTGAACAATGCTGCCGTCCACGACGTCGTCTCATGGTATTTCACCTCCACCCTCGTCAGTCTTCTTGCCAGCGAGGACAATGGCGCCAAAATAGCCCAAGTTTAACTGTGTCGTTTTCGTATTTTGTCTGTAAAAATAAGGTCGAACTGGTATAAGTTCGATGTTCGTGTGATCATCACCGTCTCACTAGACTATGTATGTTCGAGATGGAAATGAAAGTTGTTAATCAGTTTCCGTTTGTGTTATAATCGTCTCTGCTCCTTTTGTTTTTTCTTTACATGTTTCAGACTGAATAATGTTACAATTGGGATCGACCAAAATACAAACTCTAAATATTGTGCAAACTCCAACTTATGATCTGAACCGTTAAAAAACGTCAATAAATAAAAAAATAACAGCAACAAAAAATGTCAACACAACATCTAGGTCAACTGAAATTGTATTTCCACAAACAAGGTAGTTAATCATGTGTAACATAAAAGAATTCCTAAACATTAATTCTAATCAAGATTGTTTGAATTTTAAACGTAATCAACTCAAGAAAATAAATACACCATAAAAATAGAGAAGCAATTATTTGTGTTGGACTAATTTTTAAAAATAATTATCATTTATGATGCAAAAGAAAGGGTTAATTTCTAAGGTAAAAGTAAATTATCTTAACCTTTTAAGAGTATTTTACTAGGATAGTTTGTGTCCCTTAATTTTAATAGTATATTTATAAATATAAATTAGCATGGATAATTACATTGAAAATATACTCTTAGCGGTTTTTAGTGCAATTAGGAAAATGAAGTGATGGCATATAAAACCCTGAGTATTGATGTGATCAATGGTACCGCAAATTAGAAATATTGTTAATATAGCTTGTCAATTAGTTCTATAACTACGGGGGCATATGTTTTTTACACGACTTCCATCTTTTAATAATAAAAAGTCCATTATGATGTACTCCTCCCGGTCCATGTTAATAGAGTCGTATTTCTTTTTTTAGGACATTCTAACATGATAAATCATTTATATATTTTGTAAAAAAGCAAGACACTCTCTCACTCTTTTATTTTTTTCATCTCTCTTACTCTATTCACTATTCATATCTCTTACATTATATTCTCTCTTACTTTATTCTCTCCACTTCACATATTAAATATCTATTTCTTAATCTCGGTGCCAAAAAGATATGTCTCTATTAGCATGGAATGGTCAATGGAGGGAGTATAATCTAATAATAAAAGTGATAACATGTACTTTAAATATAAAAACACGAGTAAGATGAGGCGACATAGTTTTCGATAATTTATTATATAATTTTAAATTGATAAGGTCTTGTTTTTTAGATAAGAATAATGATATTTTCGATGATTTAATTTAATAATAAATGTGGACACGTTTTATCTTAGTTAAAATCAATATTTCTGCAGTCCATTTCGGAATGCTTATTAGTTTATTTATGATAGTGAATTGCGAGGATCTAATTGGTTTACTACACAGTAGTATTAGGCCAACCCAAATAGCCTTCTATAGCTAAAAAGTTGGGTTTGAAATTTTCTGAATTAAACCTAGATATACAATTATCTATTATTTTATCTTATTTAATATATACTTAACCCTCCGTCTCAGCTTAAGTGATTGATTTCTTTTTGACTGTTGTTTTGCTAAAATGATAATAAATAGCTAAAGTGGAGGAAAAGTAAAGTAAGAAAGAGAAAAATATAGAAGATAATCGTATTACTTATTTTACTTTCTCTCCACTTTAACGATTTAATATCACTTTCCTCAAACACGTGCCGAAAAGCCTTAATTGTTTTGATATTTTAATAATAATATAATATAAATAATTTAATATATTATAATTGATTTGTTTGGACAATCAAAAAGTGCGACTCACTTTTGGTGGTGCATGGGACGGAAGAAGTAATTGTTTTGATACTTTAATAATAATATAATATAAATAATTTAATACATTATTAATTGATTTGTTTGGACAATAAAAAAAAGTGCTACTCACTTTTGGAGTTTTGGAGTTTGGTGGTGCATGGGACGGAGAGAATGCTACGTAAAATCTGGAAATCACTTGAATTGTTTGGTTGAGATAATGACGCTTTAAATTATAATACATGAACGACCGATTTGGAGCCCATGTGTAAAATCATTAAATTAGCTAACTTCTTATATTTTGGTGCAACTTTTTCAGACCCAAATTAGTTCATATATTTTGGAAGGCAATTAGATCCTAATGATAGTTTTTTTTTCATTTGTACGCCCTTAAAATTAATTTGAAATATAACTACAGACGTTGGAATGTGCATGGGTGATAACGAATCATTGCAAATTTGCAATAAATAAATTAAAGGTTTGAATATTCAATATCATGGCAAAGACACACCTATGTTCATAATCATAAACAATGATAAATAGTGGTATAGTGTAGTACGTGGAGTATTATTAGTATTTTTTTTTGCCTCGATCAAATCGTGAGTCAATAGCATAGATCTCGAGTGGCATTATCCCTATATAAAAGATTGCTACTTCATTATGGATAATCGACATAATTGAAGAATAGGAGAGTAATTTAATTGATAATTCTTTTTGATTATTTTTATTACAGTGGAGACTGCCCCATTATATAGGGTTGATACATTTGTAACTATGGTAAAGTATCAATCAGAGATCAATTTCCCTATTCTATTCTTGTAGTATAATTGATTGGAATATTTTCCTTGATTGCTTGGAATATTCTCCAATTGTCAACTTTCCTTTCTCAACACTCCCCCTCAAGTTGAGTGGTGTGATCTCCAAAGCTCAACTTGCCAAGTATGTTCATGAGGCTTCTTGAATTGACGGCTTTAATGAGGATGTCGGCTAATTGTTCTTCAGACCGGACAAACGGTAGTTCCACAACTCCACTTTCCAATTTTTCTTTGATGAAGTGTCTGTCGACTTCAACGTGTTTTGTTCTATCGTGCTGTACTGGATTCTCGGATATGCAGATTGCTGCCTTGTTGTCGCAGTATAGTTGACTCTTGTCTTGTGTGAGTCCAATCTCGTCCATCAACCTCCTAAGCCATAAGATCTCCATCAATCCACTTCTTATTCCTCGGAACTCAGCTTCCGCGCTCGATAATGCCACCACCTTTTGTTTCTTGCTCCTCCATGTTACCAGATTTCCTTCTACAAATGTGAAGTACCCTGCGGTTGACTTTCGATCAATTGGATTACTTGCCCAATCAGCATCGGTAAACCCATAAATTCCTCGGTGTTCATTCTTTCTAAACATTATTCCATGTCCAACTGTTCCTTTGAGGTACCGCACGATCCTTAACGCAGCATCATAGTGATCTTTTTGCGGTCAGTGCATGAATTGACTTACTACTCCTACTGCATAGGCAATGTCTGGTCTAGTGTGAGAGAGATAAATGAGATTTCCAACTAGGCGCTGGTACTTTCTTTGGTCTGCTAATTCAGCTTCATCAGAGATCTCGAGTGACATTATCCCTATATAAAAGATTGCTACTTCATTATAGATACCGTGTAATACTATTATACTAATAATCTCATCTGCGTTGCATATCTTAAATTACTCGACTATATATCGGATACTGTAATAGATTTTTGGAATTCTAAAATGATTAAGGCTATTCGAGTAATTGTATTTGTATATTATTATCATTTTCTACTTATTCTAGATATGATTATCTATACATATATAAAAGTTGAGTTTTGGGGGCATTTTTGGAATTACAAATTTTGGTTTGGGATTATAATGTGCCATTATAAATATTTAAATGAAATTATAATGTGTACGGTTTTTATTGTTGTTATAATAAATTATTAATTTAGGGGAGTGGAAGTGGAAAAGTTATAGATAACGTTAAGATTTTCAAGAGACATGACGGTTATGATCAATTATTTTATAATTAAGCAAATAATTTGTTGATCCAAAACTAATTAACAGTAATAAAACGTATGCCAACAAAAATGCCATTGTGGAGTATAAGGAGATTGTGGGGTATTTAGGAAATGTCATTTTAAATTTAAATATTATAATTTAGATCAAACTGATCTATACATATATAAAGGGGGAGTTTTGGGGGTAATAATTTAAATACTATAATCTAGATATTTAAGAATAAAAACTATTATATAGATGTTGTTATGAATTTAAATATTTATTCGTAGTAATAGCCGTTAATTTGTTTAGATTTTGTATTTTAATATTTATAAGTTTTGGTTTCCATAACATTGTTTCCTTGATTTTATTATCTTTAAATGGTGTAACCGCTCTACAGGATAAAATAATGGAAGAGGTCGTGCCCTCAATAGTCTCTTTTCTTAATGATTATGGAAACGGTTCTCCATTAAATTACCTTAATATTTGGTCTTGAAAAATAATTAAATTACAACCGTTTTGCACCTAATTCAAATCCATGATTGAAAAAATCATGTAACTGTCGGTTGTTGGCCGATTGTAGACCTTAATATATGGTGTGAGGAAATTATTTAATCATCTTCATTTTGCATTTAATATAAATCCATTACTAAAAGATGTTTGAATACTAAAAGATGTTTGAAGGTTATAAAAGGGGAAGTATCCATGATATATTTCAAATCAATATTTTTTCTGCTATCAAATCTGTGACTTTTTAATCCATGATACATTAGTCTTGCCATTTCTATGTAAATGTTGTATATACATATATGCAGGATTTATAGATGAGGAATACCGTCGATTCTGCAAAACTATGACATCGGAGGTTGTAGGGTAGTAGGTAATAGAGGATCCTTTTAATGTTTTTGGTTGAATTTGTGTACAATGATGATACGTAGAAATCAAAAGCGAAGAAAAGTGATGTTGGTGGTGTGAAGTTTTGTATTTCTGTTTCTCATTCGTCGTCGGTGAATTTTCTGGCAATGAAGTGATGTTGGTGGTGTGAAGTATGATGGAGGCGGTGGAATCTTATTTAGGGTTTATTTTGGGGCAGAATGGATGGTTGATTATTTAGTGTATTTGTATTAACACTAAATAAATGTATTAATTTAATCATTGTATGTTTTAGTAGGTTTATAATTTATGGTACAAATTATATGTATACAATGTCGGTTCATTTGCTATAAATTTGTTAATTTGTAGTGACTCATTTTGTGTTTCTGAAATTAATTTTTTTGTTGATGTGTTGATGATAGGTCTATAGTTATTCTCTACCTAATCATGTGTTCTTTGTATCATAGTAAATTGAGTTGTTTTTCCATATGATTTAAGTCGCAATATGATATGAAAATTTCGTAAAATAGTATTTTAGTTTTATTCAATAGCTTTACTATATTTGTAGAGTATTTAGAATTTAAGTAAAATTATCGTGTATTTGCAAATATTTTTATTATATTTACTGTTATGACTATATAATTTTTATATGAAGCTTTATTTAGTGTATTATCACATTATCGTTACATGGAGTAGTTAATTAGTTTTATAAATCAAGTTAAATATTTGTGCATGGGGTATTTATAGAATTATCATTTAAGCTTAAATATATAATTTAAATACTACAATCTAGACATTTAATAATAAAAACTTTCTCACAAAGGTGCGTAGTGTGCCGCTACGGTCAAATTTAATTTTAAAAAAATGTGTTTTGTCCCTTCACTTCCACTTGAATAATTTGAAAGGTTACAAGATATAAAGGATATTTATTATTAATTTAATTTACAATAAATAATACTATACCATTGAGTTACTATCAAATCTTCTATAAATACCAATTCTATTAATAAAAAAAATACTATTTCAGTAAACTTTTTATTACTGTATTTTATTCTATACATTATATTATTTCAAACAATTAAAAAATATATGTGGGCAACTATTTTGTAAAATCTTCACTTATTTTTGCAGGTACACTTTTGCCTTGAGAAAGCTTCAAAAGTAACAATTATGCACCAAGATATGAATCAACAACCTGTTGGTTTGAAAAAATAGATATTATTATATGGGAAGACATAGTTTAGTTGGAGATTTGCGGCTATTCAGTTTTACCTTACTTAACTCGTAGAATTATCGCACCACCGATTACTCAATATGCATGAAATTATAAACAATTCAAGATATTGACAGACTGGTTTACCTCTCTTGCTTTCATTCTTGCTTTCAAGAACTACATTACTGCTTTCATACTTGCTTTCAAGAGCAACATTATGAAGTTACAATTTTTCTTATATGTAATTTTTCTTAGGCATATTAGAATTTCATTGGCTATTGAAAAAAACTTGAATTTCATAAAACAATTAAATTGAAGCATGGAATTTGAAAACCTGCTAATAATGATGCATTGCTTTCCATGTCTATTGCTTGCGCAACATGAAGCATGGAGTTTGTGAGAAAATTAATAATATAATACAAATTTATTTAATTCAATCATTTAGTTTTCTTTTTCATTTTTAGCGTCTTTTCATATTTCATTACTTTGATTAATAATAAAATACAAAATACAATCCAATAAAATTTAACCGTAGTTAATAACGTATTGATATAAAATTTAAAATTTCCAATTTGTGGGGTTTTAATATTGAGGAAATTTAAAAGTTTTATTTAATTCTAATCATTAGTGGACAAAATGAAAAGTTATGGTTTTTACTGAATTTTGACTGAGGTTTCAATATCCCCATGATATTAAAGTCTCTACATTGGTGTTGAAGTATTTTATACAATTATATAAAATCCATAATGATATTTACGGACATTTAATATTGCCATAGATTGGTATTTATAAGTATGAGGAATAACGATCTTTTGTTGTATGAGTATGCGGATTAACCAAAAGGTTGTAAAGTAAATTCTGAGATTATTGCTTCAATGGCCTTCCATTTCATTTTCCAAAATTTATTATACATTTATTCGTTACTCATTTCATACAAATACAATGGCGGAAATTATTGTCATTCATTTTCCAAAATTTGATAACAATTAAGTAACGCTTAGTTTTTAATTTTTGGGAAATTAAAAGGTTTTAAAATTTTTAATAATAGGTGAAGAAAGTGAAAAAGTTTTGAGGAGTTATCTTCTATTTTTTGGACTATAAATATATGACATTTGGTAATTTATCTACTAACATATTTTTTTCATCACGTTTTTCACTCCCTCCATATTTTCCAATACTCTTCATATTGTTTAACATGAAGTTATGATATTCTTTTTATTTTTTTCTATTATTAAAGTTTGTTTTAAAGTGATTACCAAAGTAAAATTGAAATGGGACGGAGGGAGGATTTTATTTATATTTGGCTCATTTGTTGGTCATGATGATTATATTTTAACCTTAAGGGTTTAGGATTTAGGTTTCAAGGTTTGAGTTTTTAGCGTATTAGGGTCACTATATTGCAATGTAATGAAGCTCGACTATGATAAAGTATAGTAGTAATTTAAATGGATACAGAATACAAAAAAGATTACACACAATTTTGTGACAATATTATTCTGCGTCGGCGCTTTTATACTTCAAAATACAATTTTAAAACCGTTTTGAGGTTTGAAAAGCTATCGTCCAATTTTAAAACTTGCAATACTACCAATTTGTTTTAGGAATCAAAACTTGATCTTGTGTTTGACAATTAACAATTTAAAATCGTATAATAAAAAATATTTCGTCGTGCATCGCACGTGGGTTAAAACTAGTTTAATATAAATGAAAAGTATGATAGCTATAGGAAAATTTAAGTTTTTAGGTGAATTAAATATTGTATTAAATTATTAATAAATAAATGGATTCTTATTTGAACTCAAATAAATTGAAAGATGGAATTATATTTTTCGTCCCTAGACATTATTATAATATCATTTGTGGTCCATATTTTTTAAAAACATCATCACTCAACTCTGGACATTTATATGTTATTACTATTTTACCTATTTCGTATTTTTTTTCCTTCATCGCAATTTTTGTCAATTTATTACATTATAACATCTTCTCTGTCCATGCATTCTCTCACATTTTTAAAGAATAGAAGTGATATATGATATTATAATAAAGTTCGTGGACGAAAAATGTAGTTCTACTTCTCTCTATTGATAAAAGTACAAAAATGTCTTTTAGGTCAAAAATTTATCAAAAGGGTAAAAAAGTTACAAAAGAGTGTAAAAGTTCTTCCAACGATATTATATCAATATCAAGAGACGTCTGGTGTAATTTTAAGGAATAAAGACCACGGATGATATTAGTACACTGTCTAGAAACAAAATTGTAGTTTTCTCTTAAATAAAAGCATAATTAAATTTTGTTGCACATTGACTCTTAACGACTTTATCCGCGACAACATGAAGTTCTCCATGTTTAAAAAAAATCCTTTAAAAATGTTTTTGTGACAACCTCTGCTAATTAATCATTGGACTTGCTAAGTGAGAATTAAAACTCACCTTCTTTAGTGATTTTTCGGATGAAATGATATTTGATGTTAATGCGTATTGCGCGGCAATTGAAAACAAGATTCTTGCTCACGCCAATTGTTTATTCTTCAAGGATTAGGTAGAGGAATAGACGGTTTTCAACAGAGATTGTTGAAAGTAGAGAAGAAGAGCAATGTTATTATTGAAAAGAGTTCATATTATTCATCAATTCTGGTCCAAACGTTTATATAAATTTAATTTATGATAGTTTTTCATTCAAACACGTTTAAAATTACGGTGAAATATAATTGCATGCGTTGGAGTGTAAAGGCGTACACCTTTATTGATAATCATAAACAATGATGAATAGGGAGTAGTGTAGTACTGTAACTTATTTTTCTCTTGAGCGGATCATGCGTTAATAGCAGAGATCTTTTAAGGGAAATGCTACGTGGCCTATGGCCAGCCATAAACTGGTTTAATTGCAAAAAAACCGATTTTTTTATAAGTTTCGGTTCAATGCTAATTACTCTTACTTTTATACCCCTGTATCATTCTCTCTCATCCTTTCCCTCCAATTCCTTTCATTCACTCTCATCCCTTCCCTCCCTAGTCCCTTCAATTCCCACCCTCGCATTCCTTGCCTCTCAACTCTTCTTTTTACTTTTCGATTTTTTTGTTTTGTCTAAAAATTTTAAATAGATTGTGTAAAAGTTTACATGAAATTATCTAGTGTTTTACATTTATTTTCAGATTATGTAAAAACAAAAATTGGATAGATTTAGGATAAGAAGTAGGGAATGCATATGTGTTTTAATAAATGTCTAAATGAGTTCATTATTTGTTTTTTTTTGTTTGTTTCATTTCTCCTTGTGGCCATCTTATAGTAGTATCATCTTCCGTGGATATTGGATTCAAAGCTGAATATATGCTTTCGAACAAACAAAAAAAAATTATTGAACTCTTGGGCATAGTTTAGAGAAAAACAAATGCTCAAGCTTATAATTTAGCACTAACTTAATCCATAAATCCCAATTAGAATGAATTTATTTTCAGCACATTTAGTATAAGATAATTTGAATCAAATATCAAAATATTCCCAATTGATCAATTGGATATAAAATGCAATTAAAATCCCATATTTAATTTAGGATCAAAGATCAATTAAAATGAGTGTATCAAATTAATCTAATATTTGATTGAGTTATTGAGTAGATAAATTGAAAACTCAATTGCTTTAAGTCTAAAATTTGGTTCAATTAATCTTAACATTCAATTGATTGATTTTATTTTATCAAACTAAATATCCAATTGATACAATTGGATATAAAATAACTTGAATCAAATCTAAATACCCATTTAATTTAATGTTTAACTTATTCAGTTAAATCTAATACGGGTTACTAAATGTGCTTAAAATGTAATATCATAAGATGGTAAGATTAATTATTGAAATTTTCTTGCCCAATAATTGAAGTTTTTAAATTGTTTAATGCGGACAAGATCTAATATCGCAACATGTATTATATATATACTAGTGATTATTTTCATCCGTCTATTTAAATTGTTAGGGCATCTACAATGGCTTTCGTCCAGCCATAGCCCAGCCACAAACTCCTCCTGCCACATCATCAGCACTAAAAATCCTCCTGCCACATCATCAGGACAAGCAAATAGCCCAACAATAGCCTAGCAATAGCATAGCCACATCACTCCTAATTATATAAAACAAATAATAATTGACAATCACACAAAATACGGAATTAAATTTACGACACAGATACGGAAAAATTCAATAATATTATTTAAATTAAAAAAACACAACTAAGAATGAGTTTGTCCCACATTGAAAGTGGAAAATAAAACATTCAAGGATGTCTCTATAAAAGAGAAACAACCAAGAATGAGTTTGTCACACATCGAAAGTGGAACATAAAACCGTCAAGGATGTCTCTATAAAAGAGAAACAACCAAGAATGAGTTTGTCCCACATCGAAAGTGGAACATAAAACCTTCAAGGATGTCTCTATAAAAGAGAAACAACCAAGAATGAGTTTGTCCCCCATCGAAAGTGGAACATAAAATATTCAAGGATGTCTCTATAAAAGACAAACAACCAAGAATGAGTTTGTCCCACATCGAAAGTGGAACATAAAACATTCAAGGATGTCTCTATAAAAGAGAAACAACCAAGAATGAGTTTGTCCCACATCGAAAGTGGAACATAAAACCTTCAAGGATGTCTCTATAAAAGAGAAACAACCAATAATGAGTTTGTCCCACATCGAAAGTGGAACATAAAACCTTCAAGAATGTCTCTATAAAAGAGAAACAACCAAGAATGATTTTCATAAAAAAAACATTAAATAAAAAAAATTTTAAAATTAGCTGGCCCATTGCTCGCCGATCGGGAGCCTACAGTGGCGGCCAGCCGATCGGTGAGCGCATCGGCCAGCGCCTGAGAATCTGCGTGCGCACGCCGATTTGGCGCTCGCCGCTTGCAATGGTTCGGCGAGCGCAGCGAATCGGCTAGCCGGTGCGCTCGCCGCCATTGTGGATGCTCTTATAGAAATTCTAATGACATTAGTGCTTGGTTAAATAATATTTTTAACGTGATTAAGATCTAATATCACAAAATAAATAGATCAGTTAGCTAATTATTCTCATCCAACTATTTTATTTTAAAAAGAATTATAATAACCAACTATTTTATTTTAAAAAGAATTATAATAACATTAGTGTTTGACTCAACAAATCTTTTAATTTGCTTAAGAGTTACTAAGACCCAATAAGAAAAGGGGTAGATCAAACACTGAATTATTTTCATCCAATTATTGGGTTTGTTGTGTTTTATTAAATTCTTTTATGTGCTTAAGATTATATCACAAAATAGATAGATTAACTAGTGAATTATTTTTATTAAACTATTTGATTCACAAAATGTTCCTAATAACATTAGTGTAAATAAATTTTTAATATGGTCAAGATCTAATATCCCAACATAGATACATAAATTAATGAATTATATTCATCCTACTATTTGATATGTAAAATAAATTCTAATGACATTAGTATTTGAAATAAATAGAACAATGAGTTAATTATTCGCATCCAACTATTTGATTTGTATAAGAAATTTTAATGACATTAGTGTATGATTAAACAAATCCTTTAGAGTGCTTAAGATCTAATATCATAAAAATAGATAGATCAAATACTGAATTATTTTCATCCAACTATTTGATTTACAAAAAAAAATCTAATGAAATAAGTGTTTACTACATAATTTTATATGTTCTTAATATGTAATTTCACAAAATAGGAAGATTGTTTGATTAAATAATTTTTATTGTGGTCAAATTTAATACTATAAAAACATAGATATATGAAGTAATGAATTATTTTCATTCAATTATTTGATTGGTAAAAGAAATTTTATTGACATTAGTATGTGATTAAATAATTATTTTATGTGATTAAGATATAATATCTTAAGATAAATAGAACAGTTAATGAATTATTAAAAGAAATTTTAATATCACTAATATTTGATTAAGTTGATTTTTTTAATATAATTAAATCTCTATGAAAATACATATATATATGTATATATAATAGTAATATTAAAATGAAATATACCCATGAAAAAGAAGTTTTCTCCATATTTATACGCCGACCTCTTGTTTTAAATGATGATTATATTTTAGAAAATGAATTACTCTAATAGCTACCGTAATGTAATTTGTTTTGTTAATTTTTAATGTTAATAAATATTATCGTCGTGAATGTAAAAGATTTTGTATTGATTTCTAACTTTGAAACTCTAAAACATGTAATTAATGCACAACTTTAATTTAAATTTTCAAAACTAAAAAAAAGGGGATTCTAATATACTAACCGAAAGTATGGTTGAGGGTTAATGAGTCATTTTAAATTATCCACTAACTACAATTTATATTAAGTAACTACAATTTATATTTTAATATATAATCAATACTTCAATTTACTAATATAACCTTGTGTAACTGGCAATAATGTGGCCATGTAGTACCTGCACCACTCTTCTTTAAATAAACGAGTAGTACTTCACTGTAATTATCAATTTAACGGTGTAAAAATATTTCTTTGAATTGACAAGTCACGCAATTGGGTACCATGAGAAACCCGCCTGGGTCACACTCAGCGACTTCATATTGAAACACACATTTAGCTCAACTTCAATTATTTTGATTCCTATGCTCACTCAACTTCATCCATAACATATAAATAAAGATTTTCAGACTCATAATTGTGAGGATTCGACCAGTGCACATCCGAACTAGTTTAGGAGTTCACTACAAAAAAAAATGTGGACTTCACTCAACGTCACCCGAACTAGATTTTCATATTCTTAAATTTTTTTATGGATAAATGAACATAACTTTAAAGATCGCGCCACGAAAGACTCGAATAAGTGTAGTGTATAAGTTGTAAATAAAATGATGTGTAAGGGTAATGTGTTGTTTTACAATTCCAAAATTAGAAAGTTCATATCTTTCAGGGACGGAGTAATAAGGAAATAATTCAATTTTTTAGGGACGGATAAAATATTATAGTTTTATAATAAAATGAGAATAAGGTTGAGATAATGGAACGTGAGGTCTACTACCAAAATTGAAAAAAGTGAAATATGACAAGCTTTATAAACGGAAAACAATGAGAATAAGTGATAAACTTTTTGAAACGAGGAACTTAATATTTTACTATTATCTTGTTTAACAAATCAAACATCATCTACAAATCATTATATTTTTCGTATATCTACTAATCAAACACACGTAGACAATCAATTTTGGGAGCATATATTTTCTTATATTAGAAGCTTTGTTGATCTAAAATCTATCACAAATTTGTTTACATTTTCTGTTCTTTTGGTGATAATCATTTTCATTAAAGTTAGGTTGAAAGACGATATTGTAAGTGCATATTAGATATTTTTCACGTTGTCTTTCCCAATGTATAAAATAACAAACGAAGATAATACGAATAATTCACACAAAATACCACGTCTTATATACTATTATAGATGTCGAGGTGACCATGTCTATATTTATCACGTTACACCTAGAGCAGCTGGCCAAGCATACAATTTCCAATATGAATAAAATAGCCAAACTTCGAAGGGTCAAAATGGATAACAAAATATAATCAAATTTAATTTTAAAAAAATATAATTGATTTCCAAAATTTCAGACCAAAATATTCCTATGGATACGTACCACCAAACTCAAACATTTCAAGTATATGTTTTTTTTTATTTTCAAGTAATGATATAAATTTAAATCAACGGTTAGCATTATATGAGTTTCAAGATTCCATACCATGCATATCAAACCTTGTGTGTGGTCACCTTCGGCACCATGTCCCCATAGTCTTATATTGTTAGAATCGTCGACTTCACATTAGTTTGATATTGTTCGCTTTGAGTGGAGCCAAGCCTGCACGGATTTTTTATATACTGCTTCCAACTTCTCTTACTCATTATTGACTTGGAAATTGGAATGAATTTGTAACCCAACAAATATGCATCATGTAAATTTGGCAAATTTTTCCCATACATACATAATCTTGCGCACACAGCGTGGAGGGCGTGCTTGCCCTTGTTTCGTATACATGTTTTGAACTCGGTCATTTCATATCAAGCTGATCAAACCTTTTGTGGTCATGGTCTCTCAGCCTTGTAAAACCTTGAGTGTGCAGTATCGAGAGATTGTGCATTCAGATATTCAGTATAGCGCGAATTATCAAATTCATGACATGCATCTCTTATTTTCCTATCACAAAAACAATGCTTTATTGTATTTTAGTAACACTATATAATCTACAAAAGGAAAAGTACTTTATTACAGATGATCGATCTCCTTGTCAAAAATCACATATATATGTTGATGCAAAAACGTATGAGAATGACTGAACTGATAAAAAGAACTCAAAGAATTGAGAACTTCATAGTATAAAAACTCAATGTAAAAAATAATATTCAAAGTCTGTCTTTTTAGTTCAACAATGCGGCCTTTATATATGCAAAGGGAAATCCTAAACTTATGAAAAATAAAACTAGAAGGGAAATAACTAAAAGAAAAATAAGCAAAATCGAAAAACCTAATTTGTAGAAGAAAAAATAATTACTTATAATATAACATGATTAACCTTCAAGTCTTATATTCTATAACCGCATCATATATTTCCCACGTGACCACGATTTAATGAATCAAGTGGGTATCACATACACGAAATACACGTATCCATACTTACCTTCATATAATAAATAAACTATAGATAAAAACAACCGACTAAATGCAATGCACTAAAATATGATGATTAATTAAATAACATTGCCACACATGTATAAATAGGAGCAAGAGAAACCACATTTCATCCACCACACACTCAAAACAACACATCACCATCCCTACTAAAACTCAAACAAAGCCATGGCCAAGCTCCCCCAAACCCTAATCCCAACCCTCCTCTCCGCCTTCCTCCTCCTCCACACCGCGCAGTCGCAATCAACCTCCTTCACCTACGACTTCTACGGCGACAAGCCCACCGACCTAATCTACCAAGGCGACGCCCACTTCCCATCCGACACCACCTTCCTCCGCCTCACAAACGCAGAGAGAGGCAACGTCGGCCGCGTCCTCCACTCCAGCCCGGTCCAGTTCTCCCAAGGCGGCAGCCAAGTCGACTTCGAAACCACCATCAACTTCATCATCACACCCAGCTCCGCCAACGCCCCCGCCGACGGCCTCACCTTCTTCATCGCCCCCGTGGGCTCCACCATCCCCAGCAGCTCCACCGGCTCCAACCTCGGCATCTTCGCCTCCTCCGGCTCCAGCCCCTCCGTCTTCGCAGTCGAATTCGACACCTACGTCAACAGCGCCTGGGATCCCAGCTACCGCCACATCGGCATCGACATCGGCTCCAGATCCTCCCGCGTAACCACGGAGGTCGGCGACGCCATCATCGGGCAGCAGGTGAACGCCAGGATCAACTACGTCGGAGCAACAAAGATGATCACCGTCCGCGCCACCGCGGGACCGGAGACGTTCGAGCTCAGCTATGAGTACGACTTGAGCGGATTCCTAAACAGTCAGGTTCAGGTCGGGCTCTCCGCGGCCACGGGAGAATATGTCGCTACCCACGACATCGTGTCGTGGTATTTCACGGCCACCATGAATCAGAACAATGCTGGCAGCAGGAGCAGGAAGGAGCTGGCTGGGAAAATTGAGCAGTTTGTGGGGTTTTAGGTTTGTGTTGTGAAATGGATGAGTCTTCTTCTCTTGTTGTGTTCCAAATAAGATAGTCGAGCTGAGCATGTGTGTGTATAGTGAAAGACGACTATGTAATGTAACAATGTTATGGTTTTATGTTCTTCAATTCCTAGAATGCTATCAAGTGTTCTAAACAAGGAGTTAGTAATAAACCATTTGTTAATTTGAGATGACAAAACTTAGAATGAAGAAATTAGTAAAGAGCCAGCGCAGAGAGAAAGGGACATTACATTACTATTAGAAGGGAAGGGATAGGATAGGATGCAACAAAATATATGTTGAAGCTTATCTTAAGTGGAACGAACAGGTCTCGAACTGGAAGCGCTTGTCTTATTCTACACAATTAGTTATCGAACTGCGTGTTCGCGGTCCAAACATTTCTACTCGATCGTCTCTACAAATATTAATATGACAACCTCCGCATTCATATCTCAATACTTTTTCTCATAACTTTTTTAATATTAAATACTACTATAGGATATTATCGCTGTGATATCTCTTTTTTTTATTTCTTTTTTAATTTATATAATTTGCAACTAAATATTTATAAACACTGCTCAGTTTTTAAATTTTGAAATGTTAGTTCTGTCAAAATTACTAAATTATACTCCTTTCGTTCTATAGTAGTTGATGCATTTCTTTTCGACACAGAGATTAAGAAAAATTATGTTAAGTGAGTTAAGTAAATGAAGAATAAAGTAAAAAAGGACAAAAAAAAAGAGAGATAAAGGGGGAATAAAGTAAGTGAGAAGGAATGTGTTGACTGTTACTAAAAAAAGAAATGACTCCACTACTCTGGAACGCACCAAAATGGCAAAATGACCCCACTACTATGTAACATACCAAAATAGCAAATGACTCTACTACTATGGAACGGATAGTGTAGTATAGTTAAAAGACTAAAATTACTAATAAAAATCCTAAAATTACTAACTAAAATCTTTAAAATTGTATAATTAGAAACTGTAAAATGGAGATGACTAGAAGTGGGCTGCTTCTGAAGACTGTCCAATATTGTTTGGGCCTTATAGGCTGGAATTCCCTTTTTCGCAGTCAGTCTCTTCTTTCTTTCTTGTTCTACCTCTCTCCCACTATCACACACTGCTCTACTAAATCTTTTTAAATTTTGAAAATATATATTTACCTCTTATTAATTCACCAAAAAAAAAATCATAAGTACTTATTTATCTTTGTCTAATCACTTACCTTCTTTTTGAAATTCACTACTTTTAATAAGTTATGTTTACCTTTTGAAAAGGTAAATAAATAATATACATTCTTAATTAACCTTTTCCTTTGGAGTTAGCTCTATATAAGTACACTTTTGTGTATATGCATTGTAGCATATGCTTGAGCGAGGCTGGAACGAATAGGATAGTATATAATTTCAAAGGTCAGCTTAGTCCCAAGACAATACAATATTACATAGTAGGTAGTTGTAAGAAATTTAGTTTCAATGCCAAACTTGAATCTTAAGACAAGGCATGATCGGCTGATTGACTTAAATTTGTGGTAAGGAATTTAAGTTCTATATTTATAGATTATTCTGTTTTCATATTTCTAGATAATGAAAGTCCTTGGACAGTATGGTTTGCATATTTCAGGTATCTCGTAAAAATTAAAAAAAAAATCACCTTTTTAGATAAAGATTTAATTACATTTGAAGTACTTTTACATTATATTTGGACTATTTTGCCCTTTTTCACCTTTTAAATTTAAAAGATATTTTAGTCTTTTTCGTATCACTTTTTTTTTCATTTTCTTCTCTTTTAGTATAACGTTGGTGAGAATATTAAACTAATAAGTGGCATGCAATACACTGATATAAATAGGAGCTAAAGAGGCAACCACTATCAATCACAAAGACCTACTCATCCCATAACCAAATCAAGTCATGACCAGCCTTCTCCAAACCCTAATTCCTCCCCTCTTTTGCATACCATTCTTCCTAATGCTAGCAAACAATGCTATCTCACAAGAGACCCACTTCACCTTCACCTCCTTCGCCTCCGCCTCCGCCTCCGCCCCCACCGACCTAACCTACCAAGGCGACACCCACGTCCCCACCGGCGCCTCATCCCTCCGCCTCACTAAAACCGACTCCCACGGCCTCCCACAGCCGTACAGCACCGGCCGCGTCTTGTACTCCAAACCCTTCAAGTTGTGGGAGCGTTTACTAGTAATTTCCTTCAACACCACCATAAAATTCACCATCACACCCGCCAAAGACCCAGCCGGTGACGGCCTCGCCTTCTTCATGGCGCCCGCTGGGACCACCATCCCAGATGGCGCCTACGGAGGCGACTTTGGCCTATTCGACGTCTCAGGCAAGCAATGGCGGATCCAGGAACAAAATATCGTGAGGTCGAACAAGATAGTAAATATTTATTTAAATTAATTATTTTTATAAATATATTTTTTAATATAAATAATTCATGCGAGTATCGATTATCTTAAAACAACATACTCCACTTTCTTCGTCCCGTTATAAGCGAGACGCTTCTTTTGGATGCAGAATTTAGGAAAAAGACGTTTATGGAGCTAACTGAAGAAAGAATAAAATATGATCTTAGATAAAACAAAGATGCAAATAAATAATAAAGTAAGAGAGAACAATTATGTTATACTACGTATTTTGACAAAAAAAATGACATACACATAGCATAATTTTTCTGTAACATACCAAATTTTTAAAGATTTAAAAAATTGAATATGAATAATAAGGTTGAAAATTTAAATTATAAAACTAAGAGTAGAAGAAATTAAGAAATATTTACTTTATATAAGTAGGTGGTTAATTTAGATAAGTTGATTTTGATATACTGTAAAAAAATATTACTATAACATTAATTGATATTTTAAGATGAGAATATATTTTTAATGGACTTCTAAGAATTTATTCAAATAAAGAAAAATATTTCAAAGCCCATTTTACAATTAGATAACATATTTAAGATATTTAATCTTTTAAATTTAGTTAAGTTTATTGATGCCGGTTTATTCTAATTCACGAGTGAATATAGGGATGAGAAAACAATAATGACATCTCCAATATCATTCCTCTTTCTCTTCGAAAACAAAAACCGCGGAAGAACTCTTCCCCTCCAACAACTCCTTCGTTCTCGACAACAGTCTACCCATCCGGCTGCCTCACTTCCTTCCTTTCTCTCTGATCAGTCTCCTCATCATCTCACACGGCGTGAGGACGTGAGGTGGGAGCGAAGACGTGAACGCCGTAGGGTCGGAGGCCGAAGAAAGTAGCTTTCCGGTGCACTCCGGGGCAGGTGGTGGGGTCGGCCGACCCCGCCCGACCCCACCTGGATCCGCCAGTGCAGGCAAGAGCCCCCCCATCTTCGCCGTTGAATTCGACATCTTCTCCAACCAGTGGGATCCCAGCCATAAACTCAGGCACATCGGGATCGATATCAACTCGGTAAAATCGGACGCCTTTGTGGAGTTCGGAGACTCCTGCGTTGGGAAGAAGGCGGAGCTGAACATACAATACGACGGCGTTGGCTTGATTTATGTTCATCTCAAATGCGAAAAAGAAACGCGTCTTCTTGAATATGAGTATGATTTGGGGACATTGCTGCCTCCGTTTGTTCAGGTCGGGATCGCCTCCGCCACCGGAGACTGTGTTGCTCTTCACGACGTCGATTATTGGAGTTTTAGATCTGCCGAGCGCGCCGTGATCGACGCCTCTAAAACTCGGAAAATTGGGTGAAGTTTATGAGTGATTTTCTCGCTCATCATATATAATAGAAATGTATACTTTCCTTCTTCATTTCACGCTGTAATATTTGTGTTCAAGTGTAACTCGTGTTATGAAATATAAACGGACTATTTAATGTTGCTTAATGCCAGAGGCGGACATAAGAAGAGCCATGGGGGGCCCATTGAACCCCCAATATTTTTTAAAAATTCCAAGGGTATTTTAGTAATTTCACATTTAAATTAAATTAAATATAATTTTATATTAAATTATAGTTAAACCTAGATAACTAACCTTCTCGGCCAATATTCACTCCCGGCGCCGCTACCAATCTTCCATCTTTTTCCAATAACCAATACATAAATTTTCTCCATCTCTAGAATTAACGGCACTACGACAATTCCGTATTCTGATGTTCACTTCCAGTTTCCATTGTTGTCTTGTTGAATAGCTGAGTTGCTGTTGGTTTGGCAGTTCAGAAAACAAGTGAGAGAAAAATTATTTTGCATTCTTAAAATTGGGTGTTTGTGGCTTTGAGCTTTATATTGTATTTGTAATTTGTATATATCTTCTACTTCTAGATATAGAATAACATTTAATTTTGTTTGTTTGTGATTGTCATATTGAGCTTTTTATTTAATTATGTACTGTTTCATTTTTATTGAGTTAGTAGTGATGTAGTGGTCCCCCATTTAATTTTGTGGTATATTTTCATGTAACAAAAGAGGTATGTTATGCTTATATTTTAATATTGGAGTTCCCCTATGTATAATTCTATTCGAGAAAGTTTGTAATATAATGCCTTTCCTTATTTTTGTTTTGATTTGTAAATGGCAGCCTTTCATTTGGTTATGTGATTTTTTTTACAATATGCATTGATTAATTGTGCATTTTATTATATGTAGGGTGATGCATCATTTTTTCAAGAAAGTTTCTCATGTGAAAATTTTTCACAGGTATCTGGAATCGGTGGTCTTGTTCAGAAGATGGTTTCTACAAGAAAGCATGAAATCTTCCCATTGGTTTATTTGTTAGTCAAGTTGTCATTGATCTTGCCGGTTGCTACTGCCTCAGTGGAAAGAGCATTTTCAGCAATGAAATTCATCAAGAGTTATCTACGTAATAGTATGGGAGACCAACTGTTACAAGATTGCTTAGTTCCTTACATTGAAAAGGATGTCTTTGTTAATGTTACTAATGAAACTATTATGCAGCGATTCCAGAAGATGAAGAATAGAAGAGAAATGTTATGATATGTTTGTTTTTTCCTTTAATATTTAAACATTAATATTTAATTTTATATTTTTCTAATTTTATTATAAATTATTTTTCCTGCGTCCGCCACTGCTTAATGCGTATGTTTCAATTTTCGTGTAATTGTGTATTGTATAATGATTGCACGATTTTCGCATAATTGTGTACCTTAGCAATTGTTTATGCAACAGTAAAAATGTGGATATTCAATTTCAGTGTTCAGACATTAAAACTTGTCGGCATTATACACTGTCACGTCGGTTTGTGTCTTAAGGAATGTTTGACTAGCTTGTGGAGGAGTAATAAATAGTGGAGCTTATAAGATGTAATGTGTCAATAGATACTAATTATTAAATAATTGGATAATTAAGTTATAAATTAGAGAGAAAACTGCGATTTGACGGTATGACGATAGAAAGATTATGTTAAAAATATTAAACAATACTCCCTCCATCCTGCATTAACTGTCACACTTTCGTTTCTGCACTCGTTTTATAAAAATGATAATAAACTGTTAAAGTCGAAAAATAGTAAAATAAGAAAGAGAATAAGGTAGAGAAGAGTCTTCTTTACCTTATTCTCTCTCTTACTTTACTATGTTTCTACTTTAAATATTTATTATCATTTTTACAAAACGAGTGCAGAAATGCAAGTGTGACAGTTAATGCGAGACGGAGGGAGTATTATTCTAGTAAAATAGTTACTTATTACTTAAGTAGGAGTATAAGATTTTTAAAAATTTCATTGGGATTGAGAAACTTATTTTTGAGATGTTTATAGGTTAGTTGCATAACTTATAAACTGTTTATAATCTGATTTATCAACTACTTATGAATTGCTTTTAAATACCTAAACATCTTAATTAATTATAAACTATTTTGAAAATGTTATACTACAATCTTAACCTTGCTGGGCTTTGAACTGTGAAAAAAAGAAAAAAGTGTTTAATAACATTGGTAGATACTCATATTCCAAGTATTGTGATGATGCATGTCACGTGACGTGTTCCACATTTTGCTTGTCGGAATTTACTAGCATTCGAAAGTTAGAATTGAATGTGACCTGTTTCCGCAATATCTAGTATAAACTTTTTAATGCTACTAACTTTTAATATTATATTTTGTGCTATTTGCTCTATATGTATTATTCATAAAAGTTAGGCAACTCCTCAACAATCGGTAAAGAGAACATCGATCGGATAAATCATAGAGCGAACATTGTATTCATATGCTAAAGCGAACACTCCAAGAACCAATTTTCCTGCAATTCCAAAGCAAACATTTGCTTTCGTTCAACATTTATCTTTTTAATTTACTTCCACCAAATCCCAATCTCCATCTCCCTTCTCTCCCTCTCCCTCTCTTCCATTGTAATGCAAACATGATGAAAGTTATGCATATGGAGCCCTTACCACACCTTAACAAAATAACTGCAAAACAGCCTACTCATAAACTGGTCCTAATTCACAACAACTTCATGTCCAAGAATTCATCCTACATCTCACTAAACAAACATGTGATCATGAAAGAATCCAATCACACATCTAATCCAATCATCACAGGTAAAACCAAGGCTGAGAAGACCAACAAAGGCCTCATCTCCACACGCCAAAAGCCTTATCCCGCCTCCGCCCGTCTCCTCAGCCTCCTCGATCCATTCATCAACTGTGCTACGTTTCAAGGTCTCAACTTCTCAGGCTTCGTGGTAGTGACAGCAGTAGTAGTTGCCGCATCTCTTTTATTGAGATTGTTGGAGGATATAAAGCTCTGGCGATGGCTGGTGCATCGATACAAGGAGGCGAAAAGGCAAGTCGAAAAGAAGCCTCGTGATGAAACAAGATCAGTGGCTGTGCGTGGTCGTAGATGGACGTGGATTGAAGATGTTGTGGCCGGTTTGGATGTGTCTGGTGGTGGTGATTTGTTTATCAGCACCTGCATTTTCATGGGATTGGGGCTTCTTTGGGGAGTATTGGTTCTTGTTCGAAGATGTAGCTACAAGAATGTGGAGGAATGGAAACAATTCAATCAAGGTTGGAAAGGCTTGAATTTGCAGTCAAACATGGATCTAGATAATGATAGATGACACACTTTCTTATTGTTGTAATATTGAATTTCAAGACTTCATGAAATGCAAAATATTGTGTAGCATGATTTTTTAACTACTTTTAAAGTTTGGGGGAAATATCAAATTTGGTCTAAATTGGTGAATAATATCCCAATACTAATCATCACCTTAACAGGTGAATGTTAGCTGGAGTTATATAGTGTATATATTTTTATTTAAATTTTGGGTACTCCAAAATCTACGCAGATCTTTGTCTATTCAAATGAAAATCTACTCAAATCTTCACATCCAACCAAATCTACTCAAATCATTATCTTTAGCTACATATGCAAAACAAATTTTTTGACTAAAAGTACAATTCAGCATCAATTTCTTCAAAGAAAATTTAATACCATCAGTCTGATTCGAACTTGCTTAGAATTGTTTACCTCGTAGTTAGATTTAATTAGATATACTTTTATTTCTTTTTTCTCTTTTAGCTTTTTGCTTTGGAAATGGATTGAAGAGATTGTTGTGTCACATCGCACATTTTATGGTGGAATTTGTTGTAAGTTATGTAATTATCTATGTTCGATATATCTTTTTCTATCACTTGTATGCGTAACCTTTTCAGTTTTCATCATAAACAAAGCAATGAAAAATAAGGGAGGAATAGATGAGATATAAATGATTAATTAATTGTTTTTTAGAAACATTAAGTGTCAAACTTCGATGCATGTAGAGGGTCCTGTGTCTCCATCTTAATAAACATTAAATAAATGAAAATTGATAACTTATTATACCTCAGTCATTTTTTTATTTCAAAAGTTTCTTTATAGTTGGATCATTTTTATATTCCATCCATCTCACAAAGATTGTCTCATTTTTATATTTCCGTTCCACAAAATTTGTCTCATTTCACTTTTTACCATTTTTCATAATGAACTTCATATTCTACTAACTCATTCCTACTCATATTTTATTATAAAATTAATATATAATTTCACTAACTAACTCACTTTTCATTATTATAATGATAATAATATATACTATATGCGATTTTGGGCTTTCTCCAAATCTTGAAAGATTTGATGAATATAGTACAAAAATATATCCCAAAAACATTACTCCTACAGTGGCTAATTTGAAACAAAAAAAATAAATTGATTTAATTTAGTTATTCACCACGACCACGTGTTACTATTTCCTAGTCGACTTGGTCTTGATTATTCGTATCCTCTTCCTCCTCGCTTCGGCAGATCTGGCCCGTTTATCATCATCCAACGACCAATATATCCCCACGCCGCCTGATTCCTCTTCAGCTGGAAGGTTCAGATCGAATCCACACTTGGCCATCGCCTCCTGTTTCATTGCTTTGAGACGGCGGTTGGTTTCCTTGAGCTCGTCGTAGTATTTGTTCACTTTTGCAATCTCCTATTTAGATAAGAAGATGACAATGAGAGAGAAAGTGATTTTTACAGAAATTCGATTTGACAAACTTACCCCTGTGAGCAACTTCTTCCGCTTTGTTTCTTCCTCTATCAAATCCAAGTAATCCTCCCTAACCTTTGACTGCAAATCCAGAGGTTAAAATTGTAAATTAAGATTAATCAAGGAACAAATTGTGCTGAAATCCAACCAATTTGATAAAATTAAGCAAATCAAGACGTGCCTTATTCTTGGATGTTTTCTTGGGCTTATCATCGGATTCACTGGCAGAGAATACGAGCGGCGTGTCGGGGCTGACGGTGGTGCGAGCTTTGATTGGAGTTTTTCTGTCTTCAATTCTGTTTGCTGAACCACTAATTGAGGGCGGCGACACAAGGCAAGATCTCTTCCTTCGGCAGCCCCACTTGCAATCAGGCAGCGATTCAGATAGCGGCAACATCATGGTCTTGAGATTGAGCAGGATTTCGGCGACGGCGATTTCATCCTCTGTTGGAGGGCTGCTTGAAGTCGCGGCCTGCTCCATCTGTAACTTGGAATTTCGAAATCGCTTTCCGACTTCCGTAGTGATAAAAGGGGGAGAGAGGGATTTGAGAGAGAATTGTGTTGATTGAAGAGATGGAAGAATGGGGGGTGTTTTAAGCCAAGTGTGTTGTGCCACGTGTCGGCTGAAAAGTCTCTGCTAGGGTTTAAGCCAATTGTGGTGTGGTTTGTGAAATCAATATGAAGCTAACATGAAAAAATATACACGCACTGGTATTTATATTGAAATAGGTTTTTTAGGACTGGGAAAATATTTTCATTCTCACTCAATCTGAATATTCAAATAAATAAATTCTACTGTATGAACAAAGTAAAAAACTAGTGCAGTGGAGTACTTAATTCTGTTCCATTAGAGTTAACATATACTCCGTCTCCCCAAAAAATATTAACTATTTTCTTTTTAGTTCGTCCCTAAAAAGTATAAATTTTCTAATTTTGAAAACTCCATTAGAGTTAACATATACTCCATCGTCCCTGAAAAATATGAACTATTTTCTTTTTAGTCCGTCCCTAAAAAGTATAAACTTTCTAATTTTGAAAACTATTTCTATCAAATGATGTGCTACTCATTCTCCACTAATAATACTTTAAAAAAAATTAATTTTTTTCTTTCTATCTTTATCTTACTTTTTCAATTATGCATTAAAATCCGTGATGAACTGAATGTTCATACTCTTTGGGTATGAGGGAGTATTTATTTTCGCATTCATTTTGAAAAATATACTAATAAATGGTTAAAGTGAAGATAAAATAATGTAATGTAGACTTTTCTCCATTTTTTCTTTATACGCATATGTACTCGAGATGTTAAAGTTGTATAATAACTGAGATAATACTGAAACTTTTATATTGATCACTTAATTGAAAACTTCATTTGTGACCTTTATAGCTAATAGATGGTAGATGTGTATAAATTTCTGGATGGTATTATTGTCTGGATCGAAGAAGAATATAGTTTCGTAAATACAAATTTAAATCTTTCCTTACATGAAAATTGCTGATATAAGTGGTTTTGAATCTTTAATATTAAAGGAAATTAAGATCTTAATTACATAAGGGCATCCGCATTGGGGCGGACGATAGGCCGCTCGATGCCTCGGGCGCGCCATCGTCCACTGTGGGTGTGAGGTGGAAGGTGGAAGGGTGTGAGGATAATATGATGATGTGGCGGTGCATAGGGCGCCACGTTGCTAATGTTATATACACTTGGCAACCATTCGTCGATTATGGAGCGGTTTCTCTTTGCTCTTTTATTTTTCAAACTTACCAATTGTAGCATAAGTCTTTTGTAATTTTCGGAAACAAACTTATTTAAATAATGGTTAATCCTCTATCAATGCACATAATTAAACCAATTTCGCTTATTGGCTAGGCCTAATAATCATTCCATTTATAATAAATTTCAATTAATCAAGGGCAATTAGCCAAAAACAAATTTATAAAATTTAGTCAAATTTTGATCAATTTAAAAAAAAATCCAAAACATAACTTTGACATATTTATCAATTGTTTCATAGTCTTAGATTTGGAAGAAATTAGGTATAATTTGACAGACAAAAAATATTATGCAAACAAGACATTAGCCTACTTAAGAAATGTCGTTTAATATGCTTGGTAAATCATGTCTTTAGTTTTTACACATGTTGGTGTTACATTGATAAATTCAAAAACTCAGCATGGTGAAATTTTTTGTCATGAGACATTTGAATAAAGTGTCAAAGTTATGATATATTTGATCATTTTAAAATGGTGGGATTAATCAGAATTTAACCCAACTTTTTTTTGCAATTTGTCCATTAATCAATAAAGTTTTTTCTATTAGTTTTAATAAATCGACTGCTAAAACTACTGGTATATATATATATATATATAGGGTCATGATCTATGGCAAACACCTCTTAACCATATAACTAGAGAACAAATCATAGCCACAAGATCAAGAAAATCAATGGCTAGTATTAATACATGTAATTTTCTAAATTAGTTCCCTCTATTACAAATTTACTTCACAATAACAAGGCGGGGGTATAATGGTCATTGATAGCCAAAATTAGGTTACGTCATTGCAAACTGCAGTTTCTCCACCGAAGGAAGCTCACCAGCTTCCCGATTGATGGATTTTGCTCCGTGCGATCACAACAATGCACCGCCTTCCCAAAATCTTCGCCGAACACCGCAAATGTGACTCCGAATCTGTCTCCGGCGGCAGCTCCAGCTCGAGCCGCAGTGCCGCCAGCTCGAAGCCGAGGCTCGAGCGCCTCAACGCGAGGAAGAATATCGACTACGATTACTCGCCGTCCTCCGCCTCGGCTCCTTCTTCCTCCTCCTCGTCGTCGTACTACACCGCGTCGGAGGAGTCTTTGATTTGTCTTTGAGGCTTTGATGAGTTTTGCTATCTTTTAATTAGATGATGATTTCTGGGATTTGGAAGACTTCTTCATCTATAATTATTTGTATGGTTTAATTAGATTTTATTATCCATGCCGTGAAAAGTAAATAATCTAATTGTTAGCAGCGTGATTGAGCGAATTGGCGTCGGGAAAGAGGTGAGAATGATCGGAGCAACAGCGACAATTTAAATAATACTTGCGTTGATTATCAAAATTGAGCTGCGCTTCCTCAGCAACAACGCTGAATTTCAACGAAATTGAATCAGCAACACCGCTCATTCATGATTGATTACAATTTCAACTGAAAGAGCATGATTACGGATTCAGTTACTCTGCTGTTCATCTGCATCACAATCACTTTTGAAGCCTCAAATTGCAATATAATCATGCTAATAGTGATGTGTTTTATTAACAAGAGTGAAGTAAAATCATGCTAATAGTGATGTGTTTTGTAAACAAGAGTGAAGTAAAATCATGCTAAGAGTGATGTGTTTTGTAAACAAGAGTGAAGTAAAATCATAACAAGAGTGAAGTAAAATCATGCTAAGAGTGATGTGTTTTGTAAACAAGAGTGAAGTAAATTCACAATAAGAGTGATGTGTTTTGTAAACAAGAGTGAAGTAAAATCAGAATACGAGTGATGTGTTTTGTGAATAACAGTGAAATAAAATCATAATAAGAGTGATGTGTTTTGTAAACAAGAATGAAGTAAAATCATAATAAGAGTGATGTGTTTTGTGAACAAGAGTGAAGTAAAATCATAACAAGAGTGAAGTAAAATCATGCTAAGAGTGATGTGTTTTGTAAACAAGAGTGAAGTAAAATCACAATAAGAGTGATGTGTTTTGTGAATAACAGTGAAGTAAAATCATAATAAGAGTGATGTGTTTTGTAAACAAGGGTGAAGTAAAATCATGCTAAGAGTGATGTGTTTTGTAAACAAGAGTGAAGTAAAATCATGCTAAAAGTGAAATTTAGCGAAATTATTTGTACAATCTGAAGCAACGAGGAATTGTGTCGAAGCTGTTGTGCAAAATCATTTGCAACAAAATCGAAGCCTAGCAAGAGAAGAGTCCGAAGAAAAATTTTATGTTTGTGTAACACGGATCAATCACTTATTAATAGTGCTTCGGGGGAGTATATGAATATGAATCATGATCTCAATTCTCAGCCCATTCGTAGATTTCCAAAAAATTTTAAAGTAAAATCAATAATGATATGCTTATGTCACAACGAGCTGAAGATGACGCATGGAACTTATGAATCCAGTTTCCTCTTTAAACTTGATGACTTTTTCCTTGACGTAGCTCATCTCTTGTATCATTTTCTCAAGATGACGGAGCAGCATCTTTACACGTTTGGTAGTATATTTACCACGAATTCGATCAGCAGCTTCGACTTCGATTAAGTCTTCAGCCTCATGAGCTGCATCTGCGACTCGCCTCATCAGATTTTCAGCTTCTGAATAATTCTCCACAAAATCGGCAAGGAAATCAACAATATCGTGGGTTTGTCTTCAGCGGCGGCAGGGTGGATTGGGGGGCGCCGTACTGGCTAAGGTAGCCCTCGGCTTGGTCGACGTACTTGCCGACGCCCTGGGTGGAGTCGAGCTTGCCGTACTCGGAGGCGGCGCCGAGGAGGTTGGTGGAGGAGCCGGCAGCTTGGCCTTGTCGCACTTCTCCGGCTCGTTGGTTCAGGGCTGCATATTTTGATTTAAATTTGATAATGTAATTTCCAAAAATACCCTTGGCCTATTTTGTATTATTAAAATAAATAATATTTGTTTCAATAAGATGTGTGGCTGAGATTTGTTCTCTAGTTATACACTTAAGATTAGTTATATCTTGATCACTACCCCATATATATATATATATATATAGACCAACTAATAAAAATATGTTCCCTTGTTACCAATGGGAAATATTTTCATGAATATATACTTCATATTTTAAATTTAATGTGTTGGAGATGCGATTTTTTTGTGGAAAATATATACTCCATGTAGAGTCCATAAAGCAAGAAATTAGATTAATTCATAATAATAGCCTTATAAAAAAGTGTTAGGAAGAAATTTGTAAAATGTAATATGACAAACTTATATTCAATGAAATTAAAAAATTTCCTCCTTAACTTTCTTTAATTTTAATTTATGCATTATATTGTCTAATTAAATTTTATAAGTTGTGATCATCACTCAACATAGAAACAGAATTACAAATGGAAAAAAAAAACAGGAACTGCCATTATCCTTTTCAATTTCCTACAAAGCTCTTAATCAACAAGCATCCAAATAAAACTTACACAAATCAAGGATAATCGTCGGGGCATTCTTTACAAACAAGAAGTTAAATATCTGAAATGATAAATATATAACCCGATACAAGAGATGCAAGAGTCGGTTTTAGCTGAATACCAGTATTGAGTAACCCGATCGATAGACATCGTACGCGCTGCCTAGCAATCTTTAATCCAGCTTTTCCAATTCTCCCATTCTCTCGATGATTGCCTACAGTTTAGGTATAAGAAAATGAAATGAAGAAATTAGCAAGGAAGACTTCCATGGCATGAATGATAAACCATTCTCTAAGGAGAGGACATGGCAAATAATAGATTAATGCAGATTTAGCTACTGCAATTCATCTAATAACATTTAACTAACATTCATTTGTTTATATATCCAATGGAATCCACAACTGTTAGTTTAAAGTTGAGATGAGATTAAGGGTGGTTATATGTCATGCTCGCAAATAAAATTCCAAAATTGGAGTAACAATGTATACCTCTACTCAGCAATAAAAAAATATACGAGTATTATACCTTCTTGCTTGTTTCTTGGAGTTCCCCAGCAAGTATGAACTCATCTAGTATGAGGTATACCTGTACAGTGTAACGAATATTCATCAGGTGTGCGGCCAATGATATATGAATAAGTAAACATGATATTCTGAGTAATGCTCTGAAAAAAAATGCACAAAGCACCATCATAGAGCAAACGCAATCAAATGAACTAAATTAATACATCCATCCATGTTTTGAAGTGCGAAAATGCACAGATCATACAATCACTCTCAAGTAATAACCTACAAATAGTAGGTATCCAAAGACAGGTTTGCTAGTTACTTACACACACCCACACATGTTGTTTACATTGTTCCACTAAATTTAGCATTCGGATACATATGCATTAAAATGAAGAATAAAGAAAGGGGGAGGAAAACAAACAGCACACACACTGACACTAAAGCATTGACAGGCCAAATGTTCAATTATCCCGATCATGACTGAGACGAAATTTCTTAGAAATCTAAATACCAAAAGAATTAGAAATCAATCTCTGTTGGAAGCTGGCCAAGATAGTTGGTGGCGTAAATGTGTGAAACTAAGCTTGGGAATAGGTCCAATGGAAGATTTCCAGCTCAGGACGTAATAAGGCGCAAAACAAATACTTCAAAATATTGCTAACATTCAAGAATATATACAAAACAATATCAATATGTACCCTTGAATTAACAAAGCATACTAAAACATAATCCCAAACTTAAATGAAGATTAAACAGCTCAATTGTAGGTAATTAAGTTTCACTGCACAGTTTTATGAATATCAGACTATCCAACTGCCACGGTGAGCAAACAGTTGATCAGTAAAAGACATTGCCAAATGAGCAGCATACCTTGTGGAAATTAAATACGAGATCTAGCTCACACACATTGCTGAAAAAATGGTCCAGTATCTCCACAAATAAGTGAATGCTCTCCAAATAAGCCAATTCATTGTCTGTAATGTCTACACACAATGAGAAAAATAAACCAGCATATCGCCTGTAGATGACCTTGTGGGTTCGGAACTGCAATTAAAAATTTGGTCAGCAACACACCAAGCTTCTTTAAACACAACCAAGACTCTCGGTGAATAAAATTCCAAAAGGGGCGTTTACTTTTTGTGATAGGTTACACTAACATACTACATAGGATTGAATATTTGAAAATCATACAATCTCAAAATTGTTCATTTCATCGAAGTATATGTTAAATTAGCTTATGCTATCATCCAAAGTCAACACCTCATAAGAGTATAAGCAATGAAAAAGACAGAAAGAACTAAAAGAATGTAACTTTTTGACACCCTATTCACCTTTCAATCCCCCAACACACACACACACACAAACACAGATTGATAGATATTATCACCTCCACAAAATTGGTGAATTTGGGATCCCTATTGACAACCAAACGATGAACCTGCAACAGAAAAGCGAATAGGATTTTCAAGATTCGCACATACAAATACAGGAAGTTGAGAATTAAAATCAATTCAGAGATGAAGTTGGAGAAATTTACCTCGTACTCAACTTTATGCTTCTCTGATTCCTCGAGAGGAATGTAGTATTTGGCCAATCGGGTTTTCCCTTGCCTGTTCTGCAAGAGTATGAACCGGATCTGCGAGAAATAATCGACACAAATTCGTGATCCCGGAAATCAAACAAAAATTTGAATGATTAAAGATAGAAACAAATCCATGAGTAGAGAAGGTTTACCATATTTCAAGAATTGATGTGAGCTCCGCAACGAACAGTAACAAGATTTTGAAGTGGAGGGATTTTAATTGCTTGGTTGTTGATTTGGTCCGCGGTTCCCTATATTGACTAAAGTTGGAAAATTGTCTACAAATTCATCCATTTCAATTTCAATAATATTTGTTTGTTTTTATTGTTTACATTTTAAAATTAATTTTGTTTTAATTTAAAATATAATTGTCAATTAAATCATGAAATTTGGTCACTCTGATCTGTGTCATAATCTTTGAAATTTGAATATGTATGAAACGATGTGTTTCATTAAAATAAATATTTTTTTTATACATTCTTTTATTTTCTTATTTCTCTTCTTATTTTATTGAAATATTGTCAGTTTTAACATCGCCAAAAGACAACGATTCGTGCATGAATGGGAGAAAAATTGAATCTTCGTAATTTAATATTTTAATTTCAATGCTTATGGGACATACCGGAATTTGACAAAAGTTAATAGTTTAATTGGCTATTATCCCTTAATTTAATTATGCATTGTACCTATTTAATTGGAAATAATAGAATGAATTTTAAGTTTACTTGATCATCCTCCATATTAGATAAGGAAAATATAATGATCAATATTTCCTTACTACTATTTAAAAAAATACGCATCTCCAAAAGATAATGATCAATATCACATAATTACCTATTTTTGGTTTTATAATAAAAAATGAAACAATTTTAAAAAATAACACAAAGAAAATAATATAAAAAATAAAAGGAAAAAGAAAAATACCTTAATCATTATAACTATATTATGCAATTCCAATTTCAATAAAGAGAATGGTTTTATTTTTTATATATTTTTCCAATATTGAGACAAATGATTCCATATTTCCATTGTTACTAATTGATGATTTATACCTCATGATAATTTGTTTTAGAAAATTTCACATATTTCTTAATTTGGACGAAATTGACGTTGTGTCAATTGGAAAATATTATGTGGACAGAACTACGTTGTCCAATAACCTAAAAAAATGACATCGCGTTAATAAGATTGTTTTGATGTCCATTTTCTTTTCTTTGCCTTTGCTTTTCTCCCTTTTTTTACTTCATCACATATGCCTCTATATCTCTCCCACTTCCGTTTCTTCTACATCGATATGTTGGTTGGTCAAGCTAGAGAGCACATGAGAGATAGGTGTGAGGTAGCCCACAGTGACAATTCGCAAACCAAACTTGTGCTTCCATTTACATATTAACAACCTCAAAAACAAGAAAAAAAAGTACCGAAAGAGAAGATGCATGGAGTAACAAATTAAATTCCAGATGGCTCCTGCGAAGACTTGTTTAAGAACTCTATGCAATCTGCAATGGCTTCATTCTTGTGTGAATTGGAGGAGAAATAATAGGAGCTGCTGCATGAAGTTTTCGGGGTCTCCACCGCCCCATCAAACGACCTTGAAGGGGCAGGGAAGATAGTGAACCCCCTTATAATCTTGCGAAAACGGCCCAACGACATTTTCATGTTTGCTAAATTGCGAATCACGATTTTAGAATTTTGAGATGGATGGGAGTCCTATTTATGGAAGCATAAAAAGGTGTGGGGAAGTAGTATTGATTTTGTGATGATTTATTTTTGTGAAAAAGAGTTTAGTTGTTGCATAGTATATGTGAAAGAGGACAGGTTGATGCTTATTTAGAAGAAGAAAAGCACTTATCCAACCATGTGAACACATCATTCTGTAGCTGCTTTTGCTTAAATAAGTGTAGGTTTTAGTATTCAAATATGTGTTGGATTATCATGATTATATCAATAATTTTAATCAATTTTTGGAAATCGACACCAGCTATTGCTAGGTGTGTATGTTGGAAATATGTAGTACATATGTTATACATACAACATTGGCCACAATTGACATATAATCCTTCATAAATTATCGTTATGACTAATGATCATCAATATGAAAGTCTAAATGGTGTAGGAATAAAATCTACCAAAATATGACTGTACATGTAAGTAATTTGTAAATATCATGATCTTGATCATGACAACTATTCTAATGAAATGTATGTAGCATGTCACTTTAGTACTTGATCAGACTAATTCAGCGGTGGATGCACACTAGAAAAAGGAGTATCTTTTATAGCAAATTGAATCTTTACAACCACAGTAAAAACACAGACAAGGAAAATTTTCCTTAAATGTTGTGTGTCATCGTATATAATAACGACTACGGTCCAGCGACAACAATAACAAGCACAGACAATGGAGCAACAACACAGCTGAAGAAATCACAAATCCAAATTCCGAGCACTGCTGGTCTTATACCTCGTTGGAGTGTAGTCGTGGGCCTGGTCTAGAATCATCCGAACAATAAATATCTTGTAAAACCAAATTTTGTCAGAGGACAAATTCTCCCGGGCTGCAAGATCACCTACTCCAATACTTGCTGGTAACAAGACTCATTGGTAGAAGATATTAAACTCATGATGAAGTTTTCTCAAGGATAATGCACCAGTTTGATTTGTCATAAAATCTGTCCACGATGACAGCACCTTCGACATTGCTGGCCAACCTGCAAACAAATATTCAAGACAGTATCAAGGCACCGCAAGTAGCAAGATATTGACTAGCGTGGGGTCAGAATAGTTATGTGAAGCTCTCAAGGCAAAGTTACTAAACTGAGACAAACACCATAGCCTAAGTTCTGTCATCGGTACTTCAGGCCTCAGCACTCAATTAACCAATGAAATGATACTATCGATATACTATAAGAATGAAATTACGATTATACACCAGTTAGCAAGTTAAGTTCGGTCGTTGTCATTGCAAAACATAAGTTCCTCGCCAATGGAAAGCGGCCTTTTTCCCAAGAATAGTTTGAACTCGAGGGTTCAGTTCATATTTGTCATTACCAGCAATATCACCAATCAAGGTTTTCAAAGAGATCTATAGCAGAGATTTAGAACTTCTACTACAACTCACAAAAGGTTAGCTCAAATTATTCTAATTATGATTAGAAACAGTAATACTATACACCTGTATCATGTTAATGTATTATTAAAAGAATGCCTCACCTTTCAAGTTCACCTTCACTGAAAACATGATAATATCTGTCGTACACAACTGCACCCTTCTTATCATCTTTCCGTGCAAAACCATTAGATACAGCATTTGAAGAAGCTCCACTTACTTCGGCTCGATGATAAGGCAAGTGCCATGGCACAAAATATTCTTGCTGACATAGACTACTCTTTTTAACTGTAGAATCTAACGAAAGAGGCCCTTCACTGGAGTTTGTGTGCTTGATTTCATAAGATCTTTCATCCTCAGACTCTTTACATAAGCATATCGACTGCTCCCCAGACACACTTTCCTCAGTTTCTGAGATGCTCTCCAGATGAATTGAAGGTGAAGGGCTGCGTGTTAGATCACTACAGCTCGGGTACTTGATATCAGTGGATCTTACATCTTCGGACTCTTTAGGTAAATACATAGACTGCTCTGCAGAAACACTTTCCTCAGTTTCTGAGATGCTTTCTAGCGAAACTGAAGATGAAGGGCTACGCGTTCGAGGGCTACCAGGTCCGATCCATTCTTCGACGTATTTTGGACTAAGGGGAGTCCATTTCTTAATCAATGAGTTATCTTCCTGTTCCCTAGCCCAAACTGTGATTAAAATAAGACCACCTTTTTTCACAATACGAATCAATTCTTCGACAGCTTTCTTTCTCCTACTTTCTGAGCTCAAGTGATGCAAGACTGCAATAGAGATTGCAGCATCACCATAACCAGTTCGGTAAGGAAGATTCACTGCATCAGCAACCAAAACTTCATTCCCTTTATCCGAACATATACTGATAAGGGGTGCACTGATATCACAACCGATGAAATAACAATTCTGATTCAACCCCAAATACTTCCCATTGCCACACCCTGCATCTAAAATGAGAGATCCTGAGGGCAGAGCGTTCAAGAACCCTTGGACCTTGGGCCATTTTGCAAACCGGGTAGAACTAAAGTGGGGAGCAATTGCATCATAAACACGATGAACATACTTCTTCTCTATTTCGGGTGTAACCTGGACTTTGGAGGACAAACTTTTCTTGTTGTTCCCTGCAACTATAGGGGGTAAAACAGGAAATCCTTCCGAACCTAATGAATCATCTATGTTTTCTCCTTTCATGGTGCATACACTTTTCAAGGAAGACTCAACTTTTACAATGCTAAATCCCCTTCTAACAGCAAAGATCATCAGAAAATGCCATCACAAGCAGGAACGAGTCTGCAAACTAACAATCAATAAAGTAAAATGGAGCTTTTCATTTGCCTATACATATACTTCTATGATGGTATGTATCACTACTACAATTTACTGATAGAAATCACCAGAAAGACAACAATTTACAATGGACTATTAAAATTAGTATATTTCAGAGAAGAACAAACCCATTTGAGAAATTGCAGTATATGCGCATGAATATTTTCAAAAAAGAGAATTTTTTACACAATAAAACCCCTCTTGTTTTGAGGGGCGTATAATGGCCCACCCCATCCAGATTGGAAGATATTCATTGTATTGAATGACTTAATTTTTGTTGTATGTTGAGAAGAGAGAAGAAGAATGAATAAAATCACCAGAAAAGCACATGAAAGATGGTGAGGAAGAATGAAGAACAAATGCAGATTGGAAGGAGAACCTTTTACAAAAAGGGGAAGAAGAAGACAGCGGCGCGTGTTTTAGGTTTCAGTTAATTGGGCTTTTCATGAATGAGTTTTGAAGTTGGAAATCCAATTAGACCATCTCCAATGGTACACTAAAACCTAAAATAGGTTTTGAGTAAAAAGTACCTATCTTTAGGTTTATACTAAACCAAAACCAAAAACTTTTTCAAATTTTGTGAGTAAAAAAGGCATAATATAGAGAATATTCTTTTAAGTTTGAGTTTAGTGTAAATGATTGGAGTAAAACCATATTTGATGTTACATTTACACTAAAATGGGTTCAAATTTAGTCTACATGGTTGGAGATGCTCTTAAAACAGTAGAAAACCAATTTTAACACTCCAATTTCAGCTCCATGGTATCAACACCAAACTCCTAGCTATATAGATACGAGGTCTCCGTCTATATAAGCACACCAATTTAGAAACTAATCTTAATCAAGAAGCAGATGAACAGTAAGGTTTTTTAATATTACTCCATAAAAAATCAATCTTGAAGCAATCGGTATCCAAACAAATAGGTAAGCTAGTATACAACAGTGGGAATCCGGTTGAAAGTGTAATAAATTTAATTGAAAAGCTACGAAAGGACTTACGAATTCGAGCAACAGTAGATTGAAGACGACGAAGAAGAAAGCGACGTTAGGTAGATGGGAGGTTGAAAGCAATGAAAACCAGTGTCCAACCAAACCTAACCTTAATTAACCCAAACAATTACAAATATAATATAAATGGGCTTTGCTACCTCCCAATTTAGATTGGATTACGCTACGGGCCTTAATCCTCATCTCGCTTATTAAAACTTATTAGAAATGGGTCACTCACCCCTTAAAAGGCTTCATAAGGGGAGGGTTATCCACACTTATATAGATTAAATGGGATCTTCACCAAGTCGATGTGGGACAGAATTTAGAGGATTTAACACGCCCCCTCACGTGTGGGCCGGAAAGGACATCGGTCTTCCATCACGTGGGTAGGCAATGCAAGAGAAACCATCATCGATGTGGGCCGGAAAGGACATCGGTCTTCCACTCGTGAGGTAGATAAGAGATAAAGAGAGAACCATCATCGACTTGAGCCCGCTCTGATACCGTATTAGAAATGGGCCACTCACCCCTTAAAAGGCCTCATAAGGGGGAGGGTTATCCACACTTATATAGATTAGATGGGATCTTCACCAAGTCGATGTGGGACAGAATTTAGAGGATTTAACAAAACTAATCAATCATTCTTCGCGCCGAATTTATTCTCATTTTAGGATGTCCTTAAAAATTGATTAATTTTATTTTAAAGAATTTTTTTTCTGTAAGGTGAGTCTTATTCTCCACTAATAATACTTTAATCATTTTTTATACTATTTATCTCTTACTTTACCAATTGTGCATTAAAAATTATATCTTTTCAAATGTTCTCTATTTTTTAAGGGATGTAAGGAGTATTATGGAGTCCTAAATTTATAGTTCGGTCTATTGAACTCCCTTTTTATTCTATATCAATTAATTAGCAATCCCAACTAATTTATATATGACTGGATAACCCTCCTTCTTATTAGGTCTTTTAAGGGTGGACGACTAATTTGTAACAAAGTATCAGACCGGATCTAAGTCGATGATGTGTTTTTTGTTGCAAGTGTTTAAGTGTGAACCAACCCACATATTGGGGGGCATATTGAATCCCCTTATCATCCCACATGGACAATTTGGTGATTCTAACTCCAGATGAACCTTACCCCTTATAAGACTTTGTAATGGATTGAATGGCTTATTTCTAACATGATGTCTAACTAATTAGGTACTACTCCCTCCGTCCCAAGGTAGATGTCACACTTTCCTTTTTAGTTTGTCCCACAAAAGATGTCACATTTCTCCATTTTGAAAAAGTTCCCTCTCACATCAATTATAAAATTATATTTTCTCTCACCACTTAACACACAAAATAACATCTCCTAAAATTCTGTGCTTATCTCTCAAGTGTAACATCTACCTCGGGACAGAGCTATAAAACTGCATAGATAGCTTGCTTATCGCTTGTTCACGTTGTTGTCTTATTAAAAATAATTGATAATTACTCAACCTGTTTATATAAATATTTATGTGCGGAATATTGTGATTTAGTTAGTCAATTGTTATAAAAACACGTAATATCCTAGGGATTACAGAAAACTCTATAAACTAATTTTATATATACTCCACTAGTTAATTTGATCATCGCAACTTCAAAAGATGGTGTAGAATCATTATGCAAAAAGAAAAACAAAGATGCCTGCACAAATGGAAGCTAATAGTATTAACCCTAAACGAAAAAAATAAGCAATAGATAATCCAGACGAATTCGAATGTCACACAGAGTGAGTACAGAGAAAAATGGCAGCACACATTTAAATATATGGTTATAAGAAACATTTTGGCAAGTGAGCAGTTTTGCAGCCACTCAACACTTGATTTCCTTCAAACCATGGCCAAAGTATAAAAATGTTGGATCAGTTGCACCTTCCTTGTAGTAAGCAAACACCAACGAGCTATCATCGGCCATGCTCTCTCCGACAAAACTAAGACCACAGGAAAAAAAAGTATACACGATTGTCATTTTAGAATGAACCTAGTAACCTATAAAAGTAAAACCAAAGACAGAAATTGAACAACGGTTTGCTTCTTAACATGGAGATTAAGTCATATTTATAAATGCATAGATGTAAACATTACAATGAAAACATAATTATACAAGTATAAGGAGCGGAAAACAGAGGCAGAGAGCTGAGATTCTTACAATTGGAGATCTTTGAGTTTAGAGACGAGATATTTGGTTGCCCCCTCAATGGACTTCTTAAACTCCTCTTGCTTCTCAGCATCAAGCTTGGGCGTCAACACCTTGATATACTTCTTGATATATCCAATGAATTGCTTCTTGTCGAAAGGAGGTTGCTCCTGTAAATGAATATGATCAGACCATGAACTCCAAAAATTCATTTTCAAGGTGAATAACACATCAAAGTAGAAATAGCAAAAAACCTGCAGCCTAAAGGTGTCGACAATGTCAACCACTTTGACAGCCTGGTCATCAACTCCTTCATCCTCCCCACCACCTTCGGCCGAAGGATTTGCTCCAATGTCAACATCAACAGCTCCGGTGACCACCCACTGCGATGCATAAGAACATTCACAAAATGAGGATAAGATCTCTAGTAATCATGTAAGAGAAACGAAACAAACTAGCAGATAAATAATGACATTAAAACCACAAACACTACACTTGTTGAAAGAAAGTGGAAAGTCCAACCTTTCCCTCAACTTCCCATAGAGCTCCATTCTCGATTTCCTTATACGGGAAAGAGTCGGAGAGGAGTTCATCACCTATAAACACAAGAGTCATATGTACTATTTCTTAGAGAAACTTGATATCCACAGCAAATTCAACAAGCAAGAGCTAAAAATGTATGGACTTAAAACAACTTAAAGCAACCCCAACACGAAATAAATCTTAATTACAGTAATTAGTAAATACTATCATATTCTGAATCCAAAAATCACAATTTATTCCCTAAACTAGAAGGCACCAGCGTAATTCACATTTCAATTAAACCCAAACCAAATAATAAAAGGCCAAAATACTAAACCTTGGGCAAAACACAAATCTCGGAGTCGGAACTAATATGCAGCAGAAAGGTCTAATTTTATAAAAATAAACCACAAAGCAGCCTTAAAAAACTCACAAACAACAAAATTCAATTAAATCAGAATCAGAACCTATAGATCAATCAACCAACGATCAAAACCTACGAAAATATAAAAATCCAGCACGAGCATTTTGAAGCATAACCACGTGAAAAATAAACACGAAAATTCAAATTCCAGTTGTGACAATACATAACAAAGGAGACAGAGAGCTGTACCGGTGAGCAAATCTTGATAAACCAACATGATTGCAGCTCTCAATCAAGGGAGTCTAGAAAGAGAGACTGAAACGGAAACAAGAATTAGTCGAGAGAGTTTATATATGGAGAGTTTTTGTCTCTGGGTCCAAAACTTATCTCATATTACATAAACAGATACATGAATTATCTTTTATTTACGTTTGCATAACAATTTATAATATAAGTTGCAGGGGGTTGAAATAGAAATAAATATACTAATATTTAATCAATTTTACTACTATTTAGATTATTAAGATTACGATAATTTCATCATTTTGTTACATGGATACGTGATGGTGGTGGGCTTGAATTTAATAAGTGACAAAAATGTCATTCTTTTGAATTCGTAAATGTTGAATATCAAGGGAGTACAATTTAGGGACATGTGATGATTTTTAAATGAATAAATTTTGTTGTATTGCATTAGTATTTCTTAATGGGTTCTAATTTATGGGTTTGCAAAATTGTTGTGTTCATTTTTGCATACGCTTTTATGTATTTATCGTCCATTACTTTGATACTCATGGATTAAAATTGTTCACATATTTTAAAGTTTGCTATGTTTTCATTATTATGCCCTGTTATTTCGTTTTCATTGAAAACAATATTTATACGAATTACAAAATATGGTTCATACATGGCCAAATCTAAATTACCGCTACAAAATGCAATTCATATAAAATCATAATGCAAATATTACCAATACGAAATGTAGTTTATATGAAATTTAAAATAAAAGTTGGCAAAATCCCGAATAAAGTTATATTGAGGGTCAAGTCGGTTTAAAAGATTAGTCATGATTGAATACGCATTAGCAAAAGCACGTTAGACCTAGGAGGGCCATGACTTATATCATAAACTCTTTGAAATATTACAAAATTTTAAAACACTTTATAAACTATAAAAAATTGTAATGGAGTTTTCTAAAATAAATTTAGCCATTGACGCCAATCCGTCCGATACTTTATAATAGGGCGGGTAAACGATCGGTTAACCATAAAAATTGGTCAAAAAGCTAACCGGAACCGACCCGATCTCTAGTTCGGTTACTTAAATAATCAACTTGGTTAAAACCAGTTGGTTTTCGATTATAACCGAAATAACTGAATGATTATTATATTATTATTCGTATATCCTAGTAATGCATAAATTTGTTTAGGCACTTCAAAAGTTTAAACTTTAAATGATCTAAAAACTTTTCTACGATAATTGAGTGAAGGGATATCTTTTTTTTAAATACTATTAGGCACTTATTGACTTTGAGAAATCTTATTTTTAAAATGATGTTTAGGCATTTTATTGACTTTGAGATATTATAAATGATAGTGACACAAATTAAAATAGATATTTGACAAAATTTGGAAGTAAATTACATTTTCTTCTATTGTGACGCCACACAAAGCAGTGCAGAATCAATGTAATATCGATAAGAAATTTTAAAAGTATAAAAATATTAAAGAAGTTCATTAATTAAAAATATAATTGAAAATTAAAATTGAATTTATTTTCGGTAATCAATTATAACCAATAACCGACTTCAAGAAAAATGTCAAACAGGTACCAATCCGAACACCATGAATTTCGGTTATCGAATAACCGAGAACCGTTTATCCACCCAACTTTATATAATTGGTTTGACGTACAACTAACTATAGCTTGTCCAAAAATTTCAAAAGACCTTGCAAACATATTCCCTACCCATTTCCATAAATTAATCTCTTTTCAGCAAAAGGCAGCAATAAAAGTATGTCGAGCACAAATAATAGATAAATTGATTTGTTTATTGTCTTTAATTAAGGTTCACCCTTTAAAATTAAGGTCAGAATCTTTTGAGTGGAAAAGGAGCATCTCACGTGGATAAAGATATCTTGATTGCGCACTGTCTTAGTCTTCACGACTTTTTTTTAGCATATATATTCGTCACAAAAAATTATAAACAATAAAGAAAAAAAAAGATTAAGCCATAAATATAGTTTACAAATTTGAATGTATAATTGATAAAGAAAAAAAAAGATTAAGCCATAAATATAGTTTACAAAAAAAGTGTTACTAAAAAGTAGGTTTCATATTATTAGTAGTATAGTGTAACTGTACAAGTTTTAAATAAAATGATGTATGCTGATAATGGTTGATTAACTCCAAAATTAAAAGATTCATACTTTTTAGCGACAAATGGAGTATTAATGATTTAATTATATTTAAAAAGTAGTTACACTAATTGAACAATCTTCTTTTAGTACTATTGTATCATGAAATTAAATGTCAAATCAATTGTTAAAATTGTCGAACAAAATGAATAAAGGAAAGAATAGCATTTCTTCTTCGCCAAATAGATTGAGGGTTTGAATCCCTACATGAATAATGAAGATACTTCCGTCCAAAAAAATAGAGTAATTTTCAAGCTTTTTTTCCTTTACAAAGAGTGTTCAATAATGGTTTATACTTTGCATTGTTTATCGAAGCCAATATTTCCTAATGAATATAGAGGAACATTCCTATTTAGTTTTGGCATTGGTACCACACTCACTCATCATCCTCAATTTACCAATCCATCATACCATGTATACAATATATTGTTACCACTACTATACTGCAATACAAATAATAAAATAAAATATCGAGCTAAAAGAAGCCACCAGAAGACTTATCATCATATACTAATCACCAAAATGTATGTTAGTAATGCAACTATAGCAAGAAGAAAATGAAGAAATCTATGTTACCTAGTCACTATTATGCATTTATCACCCGCAACCTAAGAGCATGCAGACTACAATGCTCAGCGTTTTGATGCAGCAGCACGTGTTTTCCTAGATCTCGATTTCGGCGATCCTAAGGCTTCTTCTGATACAACAGTCTCTTGTATTGTAGGAGGTGTAGTCTCACTCACAGAATCGATCTGCATTGCCTCTTCTTTAGAGGAACTCGACGCCACAAGGGCTTGACTCGGTGTTACTTTTGGACCTTTTGAGACTGCTGGAGCAGTAGCTGCTTTTGGTCCTTTGGAGACTGCTGGAGCAGGAGCTGCTTTTGGTCCTTTGGAGACTACCGGAGCAGGAGCTGCTTTTGGTTCGCCCGAAGATTCTGCAGCATCTATTGCATCCTCTTCTTGCTCGCTTGAAGATGTAGAGGAAGCCGGAGAAGAGAGCTGTTCATTTTGGGGTTGTGTCGTGACATCTGCTACACGAGTTGGTGGTGTAGTGGGTTTCAGGACTTTGGATTCCTGCTGTGAAGGCTACAACATGAAATAAGAAACCTTTATCTTCTATAAAATGATATCCGGAGAGAGGAGAAATAAATACTTTTGGCTCATTGTGTCATTGACGGTTATACACTGAGTTTTGATCAAACATCAGCATAGGCAAGTAGATGTTTGCCATATAACAACATTGGTTTCAGAGTCACTGAACTAATGTCTAAAAGCAAAATGTGCTAACCGTGTAAGCTGGCACCAAAATGCATACAAGGTTTTTAAAGAGTTAATATAGAGTGATTATGTGCATGTTTTTGCCTTACGAAAAAAGGAAATGGCATCAGCAAGAGATGGAAGAGTGCACCCTGCTTGACACAACTACAAGTTTTTATGCTTAAGAGGTGCATCACCAAATTAGAAACCAACTTATTAGTATCAGTGTAACTAATGCGAACTACTGCAAACAGAACACATCATACTCATAGTTTTCATCCCAATGCTGCAAAGATATTGTACCTGAGCTGATCGTTTGGGGGTTGATTGTGCAGCAACAAACTGCAAAATATCAAAAACTCTGGTCTGGGCATAACTTGCCGACTTTTGCCAGTACATAAATGCCAAGTCCCCTGCTCTTGTCTTCATTTCTAACAAACTACGATCAATTTCTGTCTCATGCTTTGCAACATAAGGCCGAAAGAACGAATCATAAACATATGTTGTTCCCTGGATTGATATGGAAAGGGAAATGGCCAATGAGAAAAAAATAATAATAAACAACTCGAGTTGGAGATGAATTAGTAGATGGCACTGCATACCTTAGTTTTAGGATACCACAGATATATAAAGAAGGCTAACTTAGCTTCACCATACATGGGAACCCTGCAAGATGCAAATCAAGATTATTAACAAAAATCATCCCCCTCACCAGAAAATGAGATAATAACAAGTCAGTGTCTAAAGCACAAAAGTTCTACCAGCCAATAAATGTATCACCAATTCTTTCAAATACTGTCAAGCCCGCCACTAAGACCCTGCAACATTGAAAATGGGTTACAAGAAATAACTGGAACAAAAGCACTAATATGGTAAATCAAGAGTGAAGTGTACCAGTATTGGCACCAAAAGCGAAGTTGCTCGATGTCAGGCTTATTCAGTTCCATAGATTTATAGCATTCATACGCAGGGTATGCATACCCAAGAACCATCCTATCATGAAGGTAAAATGAAATTAAGATACTCCTTTGGCAAAAATGAAAGGAAACACAACTGTTCATAAACTAGAAACTGGATATGATACATACACAAGTCCTCTAGTGAAAAGAGATCCAATCATTTTTCCACTCTGAAAAAAAGGAAAAGATGTTAGGGTTTTAAGGACAGCAAACTAACTAAAAAAGCTCATAAAATTTAAGTCGATGTATATTCAGCATTGAATTTGGAATGTGCAGTTTATTTCACACTGTTTTTACACTTTCAAACACTACTTTGTGATGCCAAACTAGAGAACTTAAGTTGAACTCACGTAGGTTCATTGTGTTCATTCCTAAGTAAATTGCAGAGAGAAAAACCTCACTTGCAATAATCCTAGATGAAACACAAAGAAATGCACATATAAAATGTATATGCTATAAGAGTCATGCATCAATTTCTTTCACATTATCAGAATTGAAGTACAAAAGCAAATAAAATCAAATTCAAGTGTTTTCTCTCATCCACTTCGGCAATAAACAACAAGATCTCAGAAGCATTACAATAACAAATATTCAAGGATTTTGTTCCTGCGCTAACTTCTTTGTCTGTCTTTCTCCTCATCTCCAAATCATTCAACACTGAGATATAACTGAAATCCAAACACTGTACTTCGCCAATGTGATTGGAAATTGATTCTTATGTTCTCAATCAAATTCAGTGACGCGTTACACTAGTACATTGTATCAAATTTTACCAAATTCACGATTACCACTTCGCCATTGAAGATCTCAAGGTAGAAACACACACGCGAGAGCGCGCATACACACTCAATTAAGCAAAATTACACTTATTCCGATAAATATAAAAAGCAGTACAATAGTAATATCAAACACCTAATGCTGCATCTTAACATATATGCCTCCACTCTCACTCTCACGGAACCGCAATCAAATTTGCCGACATAAAAATTACAATCATAAACACAATATGAAAAATGCCTTAGCAAATTTCAATTATAACACTAGAAAAAAAAAGGAAGAGAATAAAAATATAAAAAGGAAAAAGAGTGACGAGAAATGTGATTGAAATCGGAATTGTGCGCATTCCGCTACCTGAATGCGGCAAATACTCCAAAGGAAAAAGAGATAGGAAACGACCGTTGAAGGCGGCGGAGAGAGATTACTGCCGATATTTGAAGAAATTTCAAAGATTTGCTCTGCCGCAGACGACGGCGAACCGTTGCCAGATTTTTTTGGACGTCGTTTCAAAATTTTGCAATTAACTGGACTTCACTTCTATTTCTGTGTTCTAGTCGAAGAGAGGGGGAGAATTAATGTGCGGCAAGGAGCACGATCTTACCATGGGCTCAGCATTTGTGACCGTTGATATTAAGTTGGTTGTTAGTTGACATCAATTTTTCTGAAATATCATATTTACCCTTGAGGTTTAACTTTTACTAAATTTATGCCTTTTAATTTTCTGTACATTAATAAGGCCCAAAATTTTTGCATCAATCTTTTCTTATTGTAATGTTTGGATATTTCTTGCAATAGTATTTCAATCTTATAACTTTAGAAAAAAAGAGTATTTTATTACTATAGTAAAGATAAAAAAAAAGTAGGCACGTTACTTCACTACATATAATAACTTCAATATAACTGTTGAATGCGGCCGTGACATGAATGAGTGTGGAATGAGTACGTGGCTCGTTCAGCCAGCTCACCAAGTCGAGGCTGCATGGATAGATGCGTTGCATGGGATTGAAGCTAAAGGAGAGAGCAGAGTTAGTTAGCAACGAACTAACTTCCAAGGCTTGCTTTTCAGCTTGATATAAAGAGAGGTAGTTTCCTCATTTAGAAGTGGCGTGTATCTTGTAGAAATCAGAGAGAGTGTGAGTATAGAAGGAAGAAAAACGTGTGTGTGTGAATCATCATTGTAGAGTGGAATAGCTCTTGTGAGGTTTTTCATCTTCTTGTTTCCATCTCTGTGTAATCTCCGAGAGAGTGATAGCAATAAACATCTCATCCCTTTCCGTCGACGTAGGCAAATTGCCGAACCACGTAAACCCGTGTGTTGATTGTGTTCTTGCTCTCAAACTCATCGTTCATCGTTCCAAAACCCCAACAAGTGGCGCCGTCTGTGGGAATCGAAGGCGAAGGATAGATCGATGGCGATGGCGCGTATTGAAACGGAGAAATTCAATGGAAGAAATGATTTTGGTCTATGGCGAATCAAGATGAAGGCCCTGCTCATTCATCAAGGGCTCGATGAGGCTCTGGATGCGACTGATTCAGATGAGAAGCCGGATGCGAAGAAGCTTGAGATGCTGAAGAAAGCTCGAAGTGTGATCATCTTGAATCTGGATGACAAAGTTCTTCGAGAGGTCGCGAGGGAGGAGTCTGGAGCTGGAATTTGGAAGAAATTGGAGGAGCTATACATGGCCAAGTCGTTGGCAAACAGGTTATATCTTAAGCAACGCCTGTATTCTTTCAAATTCAGTGATGATAAGGCCATAGGAGATCAGTTAGACCAGTTTAACAAAATAGTCGATGATCTTGAAAATGTGGATGCCAAGCTGGGGGAAGAAGATAAGGCTATTGCATTGCTCAATGTCCTTCCCAAATCTTTTGAGCAGCTGCGGGACGCTATGTTGTATGGAAGAGAGAAGACTATCAGTTTGGTGGAAGTTCAATCGGCATTAAAGTCAAAGGATCTGCAGAGATCAGGGAACAGCCACAACGACACATCTGCAGAAATCTTGAATGTCAAGAAGTTCAAGGGAAAGTCCAAGCCAAAGATTGAGGGGTGGAAGAATTCCCTAGATAAAGGGAAATGGGATAAGAAGGAAACCCGAAGCTGTTTTTACTGTAAGAAACCGGGTCATGTCAAGAAGAATTGTTTCTCATAGAAGAAGAAACAATCGGCAGAGGGCAATGGTCAAGGCTCTACTGATATTGTTCAAGAAGAAGAGCAAATGCAGATAATGAACATTGTAGAAGGTGAGATGGGGGAAAGCTGGATTGTTGATTCAGGTTGCAGTTTCCACATCTGTTCACACAAGAATTGGTTTGAGACATTTGAACCATCACAAGGTTCTGTTACTCTGGAGAATAACCAGATATGTTCCATCAGAGGCATAGGTGACATCAAGATGAGGTTGAGGGATGGATCCACCATCAAATTGACACAAGTCAGATTTATACCACAGATAAAAAGGAATCTGGTATCTCTAGGAGTGCTCTAATCAAAGGTATACAGTTTTAGATCAGAAAATGATCAAATGCATATTCTAAAGGGACCCAAGATTGTCATGAATGCTGTCAGAAAGAGAAGCCTATACTACTTGGAGGCAGAGGTGATAACTGAAGATTCTGCTGTAAATATATCAGTGAAATCCAACATGACAAGCTGGCATATGAAGCTTGGACATCTTGGTGAGAAGGGACTGCTTCAACTTGTCAAGAAAGGTGTGATTAAGGTTGATGAAACACAAGATATCAAGAAATGTGAGCAGTGTGCATTGGGGAAAGGCAAGAAGCAGCCATTCCCAAAGGCCAAGCACACTTCAAAATCTGTCATGGAATATGCTCATAGTGATATTTGGGGTCCGGCTCAACCACCTACCATGAATGGAGGTAAATATTTCATCACAATAATAGATGATTTCTCTAGAAAATTATGGGTCAAGATCTTGAGAGAAAAGTCAGATGCATTCAAGTTCTTTAAGGAGTGGCACACTATGGTTGAAAGAGAGAAGGGTGTGAGTCTTAAATGCTTGAGAACCGACAATGGATTAGAGTATTTGTCCTCAGAATTTGATGAATATTGCAAAGCCAGAGGCATTAAGAGGCACAGAACTGCTCCAAGAAACCCACAACAGAATGGGGTGGCCGAGCACATGAATAGAACAATTCTTGAAAGAGTAAGGTGCATGTTATTAACCTCTGGTGCCGACAAAAGGTTCTGGGGTGAAGCAGCCTCCACAGCAGCTGACTTGATCAATAGGAGTCCATCATCAGCAGTCAATTCTGAGATTCCAGATTATCTATGGTATGGTAGAATGCCTGATTACACCAGGCTCAAACCATTTGGCTGTAGAGCTTATGCTCACAGTAGGCAGGGAAAGTTGGATCCTAGAGCAGGGAGATGCATTTTCCTTAGGTATCAATCTGGATCTAAAGCCTACAGGCTCTGGTGCACTGAGGCAGGTGGAGGGAAATTGATAGTGAGCAGAGATGTTATATTTGATGAGGATCAGATGCCATTGTTGAAGAGGGAAAATGACAGTACATCCATTGAGGTGGAGTCTTCAAGAACACCTGATCCAGAAGAGGGACACCCCCATATTCATATCCCTGAAGCTGATGAGACACCAGAAGCTCAGCCACATCATCAACCCAGAGAAAGGCCTAAAAGAACTATCAAGCTGCCAGCCAGATTTTCAGATTATGAAATGGCATATTTTACCTTGTGTGTTGCAGAATCTATTGACTTTGATGAGCCTGCCACCAATGAAGAGGCCATGAAAGGAATGGAAAAGGAGCAATGGCTGGAGGCTATGAGGGAAGAAATGGAGTCAATATTAAAAAATGGTACTTGGATTCTTGTTGATAGGCCAAAATCTCAGAAGCCCATGGGGTGCAAATGAATTTTTAAGAAGAAGGTGGAGGTTTCTGAGGGGAATAAAATCAGATACAAGGCAAGGCTTGTAGCCAAAGGATATACTCAGAAAGAGGGTGTGGATTTTAATGAAATCTTCTCACCCGTTGTCAAGCACGCTTCTATAAGGGTCTTGTTGTCTGTTGTAGCACAAAGGGACTGGGAATTACATCAACTCGATGTCAAGACTGATTTTCTTCATGGAGAACTGGAATAGACCATCTTTATGGAGCAGCCTACTGGTTTTGTAGTTCCTGGTATGGAGAATAAAGTGTGCCAGCTGAAGAAGAGTCTTTATGGACTTAAATAGAGTAGCAGACAGTGGTACAAGAGGTTTGTTGCTCATCTTGAATCAATTGGCCTCAAGAAATCAGCATATGACAGTTGTGTATACATCAAGGCAGTGGAAGGTCAGACTGTAGCTTATCTAGTGTTGTATGTTGATGACATGCTAGTGGCTGCAAAGAATATGACTGAGGTGAATTCTGTAAAAGAAGACCTTAAGAAGGAGTTTAAAATTAAAGACCTCGGGGAAGCTAGAAGAATTCTGGGCATGGACATCAGCAGAGATAGGGAAAGAGGTGAACTAAGACTGAGTCAAGAAGATTACTTGAGCAAGGTCTTGAAGAGATTTCAGATGCAAGAATCTAAAAGTGTGGCCATTCCCTTAGCTCAGCATTTCAAATTGTCTGCCCAGCAAGCTCCAGATTCTGACAGAGAGAAAGCTGAGATGCAAAAGATACCATATACAAGTGTGATAGGGAGCATCATGTACTCCATGATTTGCACCAGGCCGGATCTAGCACATGGGATCAGTGTAACAAGCAGGTATATGAAGGAGTATGGAAGGGATCACTGGGGAGCCTTGAAGTGGATTATGAGATATATTAAGGGAAGCAAATCCACTGGTATCATCTTCAAAAGGTAGAAAGGCTGGAAGGAAGAAGCTCTTGTGGGCTACTGTGATTCAGATTTTGCAACGAATTTGGACACTAGGAAGTCACAAACGGGATATATCTTCACACTCTATGGTTCAGCTATCAGTTGGAAGTCGTCACTCCAATCAGTAGTTGCCCTATCCACCACAGAAGCGGAGTACATAGCTTTGACAGAAGCGGTGAAGGAGGGAAAATGGTTGATATGAACCATTGGAGATTTTGGAGTGGATCAGAAGGTGGTGAAGGTATTATGTGACAGCAATAGCGCGATAATGGCAAAGAATCAGGTTTTCCACGAGAGAAGTAAGCACATCGATATAAGGCTTCACTTCATTAGAGATGAGATAGCTAATGGAGATGTTGAGGTTGATAAAGTCGGGACTGAAGACAATGCAGCGGATGCATTAACCAAAGCCGTACCGGTTTTCAAGCTAGAGCATTGCTTGGAGCTGGTAGGTGTGTTGTCCGTTTGAGGTGGAGCAAGGATGAAGGGTTGAGAAGTACAGGTTTGTGCTGTCACTGCCGAGGTGGAGATTGTTGAATGCGGCCGTGACATGAATGAGTGTGGAATGAGTACGTGGCTCGTTCAGCCAGCTCACCAAGTCGAGGCTGCATGGATAGATGCGTTGCATGGGATTGAAGCTAAAGGAGAGAGCAGAGTTAGTTAGCAACGAACTAACTTCCGAGGCTTGCTTTTCAGCTTGATATAAAGAGAGGTAGTTTCCTCATTTAGAAGCGGCGTGTATCTTGTAGAAATCAGAGAGAGTGCGAGTATAGAAGGAAGAAAAACGTGTGTGTGTGAATCACCATTGTAGAGTGGAATAGCTCTTGTGAGGTTTTTCATCTTCTTGTTTCCATCTTTGTGTAATCTCCGAGAGAGTGATAGCAATAAACATCTCATCCCTTTCCGTGGACGTAGGCAAATTGCCGAACCACGTAAACCCGTGTGTTGATTGTGTTCTTGCTCTCAAACTCATCGTTCATCGTTCCAAAACCCCAACAATAACAAAAGTACAATTTGATATGCGACTAATATAAACTCCCAATGTTTTTAAATCATGTAACAAAAAAGTAGCTTTAACTCTATGTCCATTTATAAATAAAAGTGACTATTTCTATTTTCTTTATGCAATAGAAAATGGGGTTATAAACATTAACGGTCTCAAAATTATTAAGTTACGTATAAGATTTGGACGGCTAGGTATTTGGAGTTTTCATTATATTCCATTGTTTAGACTTTTGTATATTGTACTATGTATATATTTATTAGTATCATTGAAACAATTTAGAGCATTTAATACATGACGTTTGTATCGTATTCTATCTATATATGCAATACCAATAAGGTATATCAATAGCTTTCGAGATCATATTTTGGTATCCATAAAAGAAAAATTTCCTTTTTATAGCATTCTAACTTTAACTTGGAATTACAAACATAATTGTCTTCTTTAAAGAATCATTTCGTTTTTTCAAGTGGGGCAAGGTTCGTTGGATATTCTTCAATTTAAAGTTAGTGTGTAATAGGATTATATTACAACTATATCACATCAGTTTCTGTTACTATAATTCTAAGATAGAAGAAAATGAAGACCTAAAAATATTAAACATTAATATTGTGTAATAGCATCATATTATGTCACATCAGTTTCTGTTATATAATTATAAGATAGAAGAAAGTAAAGACCTAACAATATTAAAAAATTAGTGTTGTTGAGGGTATAATAAAATTGAATATTGTTGAGAGTGGGATTTGAACCCACGCCCTTTCGGACCAGAACCTTAATCTGGCGCCTTAGACCAACTCGGCCATCTCAACTTTGTTACGAACCTTCGAAATAATATTATATTTAAATCAAATCCATTGCTATTCTAATTCAAATCTAAATACTCCTACTAGACTCTGAAAATATCTATACATTTAAATTCAAGTGAACGTTTATTGATATGAGCAAAAATGTCATGAATTTAAATTCAAACTGAAGACCTATTTGCACAAATATAAAATGTCTATAAATCAAAATTTAAAACTCCCTTTAATTTCCTTTACAAAATGTATAGTTGCACTTTAACCACACACCCCGATTCAAAGCTTTCTCATTTAAAAGACAGTTTATTTTGCTTAGTTTTATACTAATTGAACTCCTCTAACTTTTCAATTAATGATTCCATACTTAATCATTCATAACTGGAGTAATAAAAATGGCGAGTAATGAATATCCATATTCCTGTTAAATCATCTTATACATTAATTGTTTGAATTGTAATTAAGTATAGTCCACCACAATTAACTAAGTACATAACCAGGTACCATATTTTTCGAAGCATAATCCTTTTTAATTTATGTTTTCTTCTTTTATGGACAATTTTGAAGGAAACACACCACAATAAAGCTTATCATGCACAAACTTGAACAAACTACTTATATCATTATGATTAGTTTACTATTAATTTGAATTCTTTCCTAAACTTTTTTATGGGAAATTACTATTTTGTTTTTGCTAAGTTCAATGTAATTTAGCGTACATATATTTATTTATTATTAAAAAATAAGTTGATGGTTAATTTTATGCTGTAAAAACTCTAATAAAGATAGCTAATCCAACGGCTATTTGGACTTTAGCGCATAGAGCCACTTTATAAATTATTAGTTTATTACTACTATAAATTACTATTATCTGTTTCATCTTGTTAGTATCACCGTCAAATATCAGCACCATAAAAAAAATCACTTATTTTGTTAATTAGAAACTAATCAAGTCCCTGATCTGATTGATGGATAGAGTTTTAAATGAGATTATGTTTTTAGGCATAAAATAATATTACCTCTAATATTTTTCTTTTTTTAAGTCTATGTGGCTCATCATTACTTTTGGTGCGATAATTATATTATTTCATGCGGAAGTGATTAAATAATCACTACTATCTTCATATATGGTCAGATAAATATAGAAAAAATGATCAATTCCTTATCTGAAGTGAGAAGAGCATTATTTACTAGGAGTACTAACAATATCCACTATGTAATTTAAAACGATACATTCGAATCTGAATAAAAATTAATTGTATGTTCTTAACTCATCTATCTAATATTTTAAAACTATATAGTTATATTAAAATATTAGACGCCCTAGCTTAATTAAACAAAGTATATTAAATTTAATTAAAGCAAAGAAAAATAACAAAAAAATTGAAAAGATAATGCAAAAATAGTATATTATTTTATTATACAAACCAATCTGAATCAGATAAATGTTTATTTTTTACACATTTTTTCATATACTATTAAATGAATGATTTCATTGTTACTACATTGACAAAATGTTTAAGAAAATTTAACGAAAAAAATAAGTTATGAAAGAATAGTACAACGGATAAAGAAAAAGCTAAAAATTAAATTATAGAATGATTAAATAAAAATTTATTTGAAAAATCATATAATGCTATTTAAGTTATCAAATTATTTACACTTAAATATAATAATTTAGTTATGTAGTGTGTTAATTAATACTGATAATCTAAATTACTGATTTTTTAATTAATTGTTTTAAAATTTACACGGCAAGAATGGTTTTGAAATCCGTTTGAAAAATTTTTAAATCCATTACTCTAGGGCATGATTAAGTTTATCTCCAATTAACATATATGCATTTAGATAAGAATAATTAATTTGGTTAAATTTTCCTTAATTAGATATATATATATTTAATACTATGAGTCTATAATGTTAGGGTAAATTATATGTATAGCAAAAAAACATAAGGGTATTATGACATGGAGACATTATGTCTCTAAATCACTACTCTTTTCTGAATTACTTCATTAGTGAAGTGCATATATAGATTCATAATTAATAGGCATGACTTCTAAACTTAAAGCACATTTTGTATTAAATCCATCATTAACCATTCTGAAAAATTTCCCTCATAACCTAAAGAATGATAGACTCATTATAACCTCCAAAACATAGCCCTCTTTATTAGTTTTCTAATTAAGATGAAATTAATGTGCGTAAAAAAAATGAAATTTCCTATAAAAAATAGTTGGAAAAACCCTGAAGAGAGTCTCTAGCCTGCACAAATATGCCCTATTGGCCTATACTTAGAAAAAGTGAGCCACCGGTTCAGGTACAAGATACTATCATTACTGCCTGGACAATTAGACATCCAACCCGTAATCGCAACGACCCAATTGCAAGAGCGGAGCTCTACCAACTGAGCTATATTTCCCCGAGCCGAGTTTTTGCCATTTTTACTCAATAAGCAAATATGCCATGATTAACAGAGTCTATCCATCGCGTATAGGCTTTAAAGGCATTATGGAGGTACAGCCAGGCCCTGAACAACCAAGTATACACTGAACAAAATGTAAATAACCAATTTCTAAAATAATTATACAGACTATTTAATTTAATCTTGATAACTAATGATTATTCCCGTTTTGATTAAGACCATACATCTTATCCAATGTAAGTACAGTTTTGGTTGTTTAGCTATTGCCCATTAATGTTAGGAGGCAAAATGTTCACTGTTAATAAAAAAATATTACGCATTATAATCATAAAAGAGAGCATTATTATGAACACAAAAAAATATAAATAATCATTAAAACTCACGTTTGCACATTCATGGAAGCAGTATTCCACATGAAAATATTGAATCATAACCATTCATTAATCAAAATTTATAAATATAAATTGATTTTTAGATCATGATTTTCTCCCCAAAACTCACCCATAAATGTGAAACATTAGGGTGTACTTTAAGGGTGTCCACTATGGCGCCGCATCCGCCCGCCGCGCCGCCTCCCCTTCTCACACAGCCGCCCCACCGCCGCGGCGCCCGCATCCGCCCCGTTTCCACACTATAGGGCGCCGCGGCCATCGCCCCACCCATTCTTCCTCCATTCACCCCAGCCGCGGGCTCGCCCCGAACGCGGCTATCCCGCGTCCGCCCCCCTACCGCCCCGATTTCGCCGTCCGCCCGCGCCCTCCACTATAACCCGCCCGCCGCCCGCCGTGGACGCGGCTATAGCCGCGTCCATGCCATAGTGGACACTCTAAGGGAAAAAGGGATATGAAATGTCTTCAATTCCCCAAAAGCACTGGATCCTACCTTACTTAAAAAGTTAAAGTAAAAAATAATTTAGAAGCAATTCTTGATGGCCATAATAGCAAATGTGGTCACTCTCCCAACATGGCTTCATCATAAAATGGTTTGTTGGAATGTCACATTCATACCCATGCCCATTGCCAATCTATACCAAAATTCCCAAATTTGCCTCACTTGGTGTTGGTGGGGACATATATGCCCATGTGCATTATATATAGTGTTCATTTGAAATTGGACTATACATATACATATACATATACATATACATATACATATACATATACATATACATATACATATACATATACATATACATATGGAAGAGTCTAGTCGAAGCAGAAATGTTTTTTCCTAATTGTTGGTGCTAATTAAGACTAATTTATTTATCAAATTAAATAAGTCAATGTCACTAGGGTCCAAGCTAATCTTGAGCAGGTTGTCAACTACTGTCAATAACTAGCAAATATATTTAAGTCAAACTTTCATAATAGTATCAACCAATACAATGTTAAATATTGAATTAAGTTGGATGCTATCAAATAAATAATGTATTTCAATGGAAATGGGTGATGTTTATAACTAATTAAGGTGGATTATAGGGACAGACTTATAAATTACTTATTCTAGTATTTATTTTCTAACGCAGAAGCTACAGTAATACATTAGGAATTAATAATATAGTTTACGTAAAAAAAAGGTGAATACCATCTAATTTGATGGTAAGGGAAACCAACTTGGATAAGGCCTAGTAGTAATTGGGCATAACGTTACTGGGCCTGATAAATTGGAGTTTGTTTTCGATTGATCCTTTAATATGATATTCTTGTGGTTAGAGCATCTCCAATAGCGGCGAGCGCACCGGCGCGCCGATTTTTGGCGCTCGCCGGTCCGCTCGCCGAACTATTGCAGCCGGAGAGTGCCTAATCGGCGAGAAAAACGGCGAGCGCTCGCCGATCGGCTGTCCGCTATTGCAGGCTCCTGATCGGCGAGCGGAAATTTTAATTTTTTTTATTTAATGTTTTTTTATGAAACTCATTCTTGGTTGTTTCTCTTTTGTAGAGACATCCGTGAATGTTTTATGTTCCACTTTCGATGTGGGACAAACTCATTCTTGGTTGTTTCTCTTTTATAGAGACATCCTTGAATGTTTTATGTTCCACTTTCGATGTGGGACAAACTCATTCTTGGTTGTTTCTCTTTTATAGAGACATCCTTGAATGTTTTATGTTTCACTTTCGATGTGGGACAAACTCATTCTTGGTTGTTTCTCTTTTATAGAGAAAACCTTGAATGTTTTATATTTCACTTTCGATGTGAGACAAAATCATTCTTGGTTGTTTCTCTTTTATAGAGACAACCTTGAATGTTTTATGTTTCACTTTCAATATGGGACAAAATCATTCTTGGTTGTTTCTCTTTTATAGAGGACAAAATCATTCTTGATTGTTTCTCTTTTATAGAGACATCCTTGAATGTTTTATGTCTCACTTTCGATGTGAGACAAACTCATTCTTGGTTGTTTCTATTTTATATAGACATCCTTGAATGATTTTGTCTCACATCGAAAGTGAAACATAAAACATTCTTGGTTGTTTCTATTTTATATAGACATTCTTGGTTGTGATTGTTAATTATTTATTTTTTATAATTTTGTTTATTGTGGCTAGGCTATGGCTGGGCTATTGCTTGTCCAGTTGCTTGTTCTGATGATGTGGCAGAAGGAGTTTTTAGTGCTGACGACGTGGCAGGAGGAGTTTGTGGTTGGGCTATGAAGTATACTCCATTTAGGATATCTATTGGTAGACGTCACCACGGTTCGTGAACCGCCGGTTCACGGTTCGGAACCGGCGGTTCCGGTTCAAGATTTGTTGGAACCGGAACCGGCCCGTCGAAGACCGCACGGTTCCGGTTTATGAACCGTGAACCGCCGGTTCACTTGAACCGGCCTAACCGTCGGTTGTTACCCGGTTCCGGGCCGGTTCGGCGGTATATCCGTTTTTTTTTTTTTTTTGCATTTTGTAAATTGTAATTCAAGTTTAAAATGTAAAAAAACTTGCGTAAATAACATTAGAATGAAGCGATGTACAAATGTAATTTTATTGATACAAATTACAACTTCAAAATTACAAATTACAACTTTAAAATTACAAATTACAAGTTAAAATTTACAAATTACAACATAAAAATTAGAAATTACAACTTCAAAATTATAAATTACAAAAGACTTAAAGTCTTCATTACAATTTACAAAATTACATATTCGAAATAAAGGGGAGAAAAAAGAAATAAAGGAAAAGGACTTGAGCTCAACATATAATACTAACATATTAAAACATACTAACATATTAAAACATATTAAAACATACTAACATATTAAAACATACTAAAACATACTAACATATTAAAACTTACTAACATATTATAACATATTAAAACATACTAACATATTAAAACTTACTAACATATTATAACATATTAAAACATACTAACATATTAAAACTTACTAAAACATATTAAAACATATAAAACTTACTAAAACATATTAAAACATATTAAAACATATTAACATATTAAAACGTACTAAAACATACTATTAAAACATACTAACATATAAATCAAAGGAAGGACCACGCTGAGGCATTCCACAATAGGCCATCTTGCACAAGCATATAAGAAAAGGCGGTAGTCCGCACATAATCTTTTTCCGAGCAAGTATACCAAATGGTGCTCTCAAATTAAAGACTTATCATATAACATATTAAAACATACTAACATATAAATCAAAGGAAGGACCACGCTGAGACATTCCACAATAGGCCATCTTGCACAAGGATATAAGAAAAGGCGGTAGTCCGCACATAATCTTTTTACGAGCAAGTATACCAAATGGTGCTCTCAAATTAAAGACTTATCATATAACATATTAAAACATATTAAAACTTACTAACATATTAAAACTTATATCATATAACATAATAAAACATATTAAAAAACTACTAACATATTAAAACTTATTATAACATATTAACATAGTAAAACATTTAATTTAGAAGTTTAGAACTTACTTGTAATCGAAGAGCGGCTCGCCTTCCCACCTCCTCCGCAACTTGTGCTCTAGAAGGGGCACGACGACGCCGAGAGTCACTTTGATCTTGAGCAATGCCTTTGCCCCGATCACCACCACGACGAGATGAAGACATGATATTATGGAAATTGGAAGTAGAGAATAGATAGTAGTGTTTATGTGAATATGACTATATGATAACGTGAACAAGAACAACGTGAGTAAATTATGAGCGCAAACAACGTACACAACTTGAGAGAATGAGGATGGAGAATAGAGAAATTGAGATTGAGAGAGAAATTCTTATTAACACAAGAATGGGGTGAGTAGAAATGGAAGAGGAAGGGGTATTTATAGGGGAAAATTGTGATTAAAAATTTAAAAAAAAAAATCAAATTTTGAAAAATAACGCCGAAACCGCCGGTTCGCCGCCGAAACCGCCGGTTTTCGGTGGAACCGGCGGTTTACGGACCGTTTGAATTTTCAAATTTTGAAAATTGCGGTGGGAAACCGCCGGTTTAGGCCCGGAACCGCCGGTTTAGGCCCGAAACCGCCGGTTTAACCTTGAAATTGTGAAAAGGCTAGGGAGTAGGCCTGAAATTGTGTCGGAAACCGCCGACCCGCCGGTTACGGTTTGCATAAAATGAGGAACCGGAACCGGCCCGGCGGTTCCGGTGCCGGTTCGAACCGCCGGTGACGGTTCCGGTTCCGGTTCGGAACCGCCGGCGACGGTTCCGGGCCGGTTCATCCGGGCCGGTTCGGTTTGGAGACGTCTATCTATTGGAATGCTTGTTTCCACCAAATATAGCTATGTAAAAAATTTGAATGCTAAATATTTACATTGTTTATATGTGTAATATACTTTTTTTCGTCTCAAGTTAATCAATGCTTTCCTTTGGGATTTTTAAAAACTGAATTTAGTGAGTTAAGATAGAGTTAATATAAGATAGCTAGGTAAGAAAAATAATACTAAATAAGAGAAATTAAATTGATTGACAATATTTGACATCAAATGAAATGAGTTATTAAATTTTGACAGCCTAGAAGGAATATGAATCGATTAATTTGAGGAATTTTGACATCCCAAAAAGCAGGGTTTATCTAGGGTTTATGTTATTGTCGCCTTCGAATCAGGCATATTTGAGACCATAAGAGTTGGGATCTCTCAAACCTACACCAATACTGCACTAAAGAAGAGGAAGAGAGATGTTATACATAATAGGATTAGGGTTAGGAGATGAGAAAGACATCACGCTAAGAGGGCTGATTGCATACGCTTTGCCTGTTAGGTAACATTGATATTTTGCACACTTGCATTTCATGTCTCTAGAATTGAGTTTTTTCTGTTTAGATCAATAGATGCTTTGAAGATAGCGTTAAAAGCGTATATATCTTAAATTGTGCACTTAACTCTGTTAGTCTGATTGGTATGTTGCAATTTGCAGATATAAAGGTGAAAGAGCCTTCACTCGAGTCTTTATGCAGGTTAGTAATTGATATGTGTTCTTGTGTATATGTTAACGTTATCATTACTTAAAACTAGTTGGAGTTTTGTAACTTTTTGTCTGTATGGAATTTCAGAGGGAAGAAGGTTTACGAGCCCCCAAGGTTTATGACTATAAACACAGCAATAGAACAGCTCTTGGAGGTGGCGCAGAACCACCCAGATTCAGGTATTTTAGCTTGTTCTTGTCATGTTTTCAGAGTAGACGAATAAGTAATCTGTTTCATTAGCTTGCTGTAAGCATTTTAATTTAGTTGATTTCCCGGGAGGTGTACTATTTCATACTCTGTAAATGATTATTGAGTTGTGACATAAAGTGGGGTTATATTGTTTAACTATTTCCTCGTCTTATTTCAGCTTACAACAAAGACACAACGTGTGTTGGTTTGGTGCGGGTGGGTTGTGAAGATCAGATGATAGCTGCAGGCTCCATGGAGCAACTCTTGACGATAGACTTTGGCCCCCTTTGCACTGCCTTGTGATTGTGGGTGATACTCACCCTGTAGAAGAAGAGATGCTCCAATTTTATACAATCAACGGTGGTTGAAAAAACTTTTATCTTTTTCTAGGATAGTATTGTAAAACAATTTTGTTATATTATTCGAAACTGTGAATTCGATTTCCTTGCAGCATGCTTTTGGAAATATCTCTATCATTCAGTTTGAGGCTATAAATTTTAAGCTTATAAATTATTCAATGATTTGCAATTGAAAAGAAAACATTGTCAATTTGTCATAGTATTTATTTTGTCAACTTTAAGAAAAGCTTTATTTAAGCCTGTGTTTCTGCAATTGAGTTTTCAACACAGAGATTTGAATAAGGCCCATGAGCATGGCCGTTTGAACATGTATAAAAAGAAGGGCAATGCAAATAATAAACAAAAAGATACAATAGTACAATGAGCATGCTAAGAAATGCCTTTTTCAGAGAGAGATTTTATCTGCAAACTAAAATTACTAACCATTTATGTAACCCCCTATAAAGTACTGTATCATTCTATTCATATACACTGCTCTAATGGATCAAAAGATTTGTGTACTTTACAAGCAAAAGAAACACTGCACCCATTGTCAAAAAGAGGCGTCGTCGAACCAGAACTCAATAGCTAAATGGAGTAAAACCACCACATTTTTCCTGCAACCATGTTAGTCGAAGGTAGTCGTTCTGCAGAGATAGGAACACCTCCCTGAAATTAGGATTCTCAAACAGATCTAAGGCAGCATAATAAAGATTGTCATCAATGCCTTCAATCTTGTCCAATGCTTTTATGCAGTTTGTGATTGAGAATCTTTCATCAATTTGAGGCTTTGTGGCTGTTCGAATCCTAGAGGACTGCATCATATCCAGGAAGGCTTCCGCCATAGTATCACTTAGCTCATGATTCCATTGACTTTGATCTGAGACATATCCAACTTCGGATATACGCTTTCTCTTTTTGTCAGCCACGCTCTTGTTAATGTTCTGGGGTGAAGATCCATTTCCTAGCATAGATTTCGATGTGGATGGTGTTTTAGGACTTGGGTTTGCATCTTCTGAACCAAACTGATCAATGCCAGCTGACATATTCAATTTTCCGTAGTGGCTTGATTGGGCGTATTTTCCATCTACGCCTGAATCTGCAAATATTGTGCATAGCTGCTCATAAATAGAACATTCCTTCATCTTTGCTGGTTCCATCTTTGCTTGAGCCTGAATGCATGTTGGGATTCATTAAACATGAGTTAATTGAGAACTTCAACATTGTCTTTATGCAGATAAGAGTGACAGGAAAGAGAGATACCCCGATATCTTCCCATTGATCAAAACCCATGTAGCATGGATCTGGCATTATTGCATCATTCTGTGTAAAAGTGGATTGCAAATTGCGATAACGTGTACGCAGAACGTCAAGATGCTTTCTTAATTGATTGTTATTAAAACTGAGACCAGTCTTCCTGTTAAATTCCTCACGGATCTGTCTCCATGTTTTCTTGTCGAAAATATTATTTGGTCTGTTTCCCTGTCGAATCTGTTCCACAACTATATCTGCGAAAACTTTATCAAGTATAGGTGTCCATCTCGTCCTCAATCGTTCTTGCTTGGTTTGTTGCCCATTAGATTCACCATTCATCTGAAGAATCATGCAGGCAAAGCATCAGAAAAAATTTTCAGCAAGGTATGAAAATGATATAAAGAAGATAACCAAACTGTGAACTGACACTACTGAACAGCACATTAAGGATTATCAATATGCTTTCAGTTGAATGTTTATGAGATGAGCTTACCTTGGTTAGATCCTCACCCCAAATTTTGCATATGCGATTGAAATGTTGCCTCTGCTCTTCTGCAAGTGTGTCCCACATCACACTGTCCGAATTAAGTAGAATATAAACCTTAGACTGGGTTTCTTCATCCACTGGTAATTTTTTAAATGCAATGAAGACAAATCATTCTTTAAAGAAACAGATTATGCTTAGCGAGTAAATTCATGTAATTATGTGAAAAGCTCAAATTAAGTTCAGGTATGCAACTGGATAAGGTATCAGGCAGAAAGAGCATAGCTTTTTTGGCCTCTCAGTTTTAATCTGGAAGCTTATATTGCTCTCCGTTTCTTCAGTCTTTCTTAATAATCTCAAAGCCGAAATAGCAGGTTAGGCTAGTCAGACAAAAAGAAAAATGTTTGGAAGTTTGTATTCACACTTCACAGACATATTCTATCTTTCTTAGTTACTGTAGTTACTTGTAATGTTTCCATAACTAAAGCATAAAAAATTTCAAATATTATTTCTGCTTATTACCAGCAAAATGAGACCTAACTAACTTGGAACTAGTTTTCTCAATATTTTACATCAAGGTATAAACTTTGTACATGTGTTTTAGAGTGGATGCCAATGTAAAAGTGAAGCTTGTAGTTATAATATTTTCTTTTATTGCTTAGTGGAAATCAATGGTTCAGTTAAATAATTAAATCATTCACTGCAAACCATGTACTAAACTCTAAAACCATCATAACTACATGCCAAGTTCCAGTAGGAAGAGTTATTAAACAGAGAAACAAACTGGACAAACAGAGAATTCAAACTTCATTGTTTATGAGTTATCTTTTCTCCGAACATGCCGAATCTCCAATTTTAGAAGAAGCCACTATAGTTAGTTATTATCATACCAAATATTTCAACTAAGTTCCCTAAATCTATATGAGGAAGGGAAAACAATGACTGATCAACTCAGCTGCTACTTCCATACACAACAACGCCGGACACATCATTCGTGGATTCTTTGAACAAAAGTGTACTAAAATGATCACTTTGTTTCATCAAAAAACCCAAACAAGTAGTTGAATCACACACAACTCAGAAGCCTCGCCACAGACAACTGCCACTCAATCTCTATGAAAAGTTAAAAAAAAATATCAATGCTGGATTTTAGAAAGCGATTGAAATCAAAATTTGTGTTGCAACCATAAACCCTCAATCATAGATTCCCAAACCAAACACCTAAACTTTAAAAATCAATTGCAATTCAAAAATAAACGACATTTCGCTGAAAATAGACACGAGCAGTAACCAAAATGTGGAAATTCAACAAGCAAAGAAGGTATGGAGGGAAGAAAATTCACCTGATCGGAAAAATAATGGGAGAGCGAACAGCTGAATTGGGACGCAGTGGAGATTCAATTCAGATCATAGTATCAAAATGAAGAATTTAGGTTTTGAGTGAGAGAAAAATTGAATAACTAATTAGCCCTTTGAAAAATGAAGAATGTGGCAATGATTGACAACGATATAACTAATGGGCTTCCACGTGGCATTAATTTACTGTCTAGTTTAGGGCCAAACCCAAATTAATCGTCAACTACATAAAAATTCTAATGACTGTTGTTTCCTTTCTCTTCATCGTTTTAATTAAATTATCATATTCATTTATTGCAAAGGATTTGTGGAATATATTTTGTAGTACCTAGTTACATCTCATTTATATATGTGGTGGTGGATGTATAAGGGCATCCACTACGCGGCGCGCCACCGTCCCGCGTTCCGTCGCGGAGGGACGGAATGCTCGCTCGACGCGTTGCGACACGCCGTCCCGTCCCGCACCCATCCCGATCCCGTCCCGCCGCCTGTGCCTGCGAGACACGGGACGGGCTGTCACGCCACGCGCCGTGGCGACGTGGCGCGCCCCTGCGCCATGCGTGACACCCACTCGCCGGCCCGCGAGTGGGCGTCATCACGCTGACGCAATAAATCAATTTTTTTTTAAATCGAATTTTTTAAAAAATACTTTTTATTTATAAAAATTGTTTAATATTTAAAAATAATTTTTACAAATAAATAAATACAAGAAATTCGTAATAGCCCGCATATATTTGATGGGCTTGCGAATTTAGGAAATTCATTCTTAGTTGCTTCTCTTTTATAGAGACAACCTTGAATGTTTTATGTTCCACTTTCGATGTGGGACAAAGTCATTCTTGGTTGCTTCTCTTTTATAGAGACAACCTTGAATGTTTTATGTTCCACTTTCGATGTGGGACAAAGTCATTCTTGGTTGCTTCTCTTTTATTGAGATATGTTCCACTTTTGATGTGGGACAATGTCATTCTTGGTTGCTTCTCTTTTATAGAGACAACCTTGAATGTTTTACGTTTAACTTTCGATGTGGGACAAAGTCATTCTTGGTTGCTTCTGTTTTATAGAGACAACCTTGAATGTTTTATGTTTCACTTTCGGTGTGGGACAAAGTCATTCTTATTTGCTTCTCTTTTATAGAGACAACCTTGAATGTTTTATGTTTCACTTTCGATGTGGGACAAAGTCCTTCTTGGTTGCTTCTCTTTTATAGAGACAACCTTGAATGTTTTATGTTCCACTTTCGATGTGGGACAAAGTCATTCTTGGTTGCTTCTCTTTTATAGAGACATCCAAGAATGATTTTGTCCCACATCGAAAGTGAAACATAAAACATTCAAGGATGTCCATATACAATTGTATTTTAAATTATGTCATTTTTATTTTTTAAGATTTTAATTATGTTTTTTTTTTTAATTTTAAGTTGTATTTTTATTTTATGCTGTAATGTTATTTTAATTTTAATGAAGTGCGTTTGTTTTAATTGAATTGTGTTGGAAATATAAATAAAAAATGAAATTGAATGAATAGTAATTTAAGAGACGGTTTAAGGGACGATTAAGGGATGGAGCGTTGCAGGTTCTGTCCCTTAGTTAATGCTCATCCTACTGATATAATATGTTATACATTCACTTTTTTCCTGCTTTAAGCAGGGTTTCCGCTTATATTTTACATATAAGCGGAAACCCTGCTTAAAGCAGGAAAAAAGTGAATGCATAACATATTATTGTTATACATTCAGGTGAAATTCCACTTTTTTCCTGCTTTAAGCAGTGTTTCCGCTTATATTTACATGTTGTTGCCCAATGCAATGCCAATGTATCTAATGCTGATAGATTTTGTGATATTTTCAGGCAGATTTTGTATTGGGCAACAACCCATTAAAAATGACTTTTCTTGTGGGCTATGGGGATAAATATCCCCAATATGTCCTTCATATAGAGGAGCCTCGATCCCGACTGATGCAACAACCGGTTGCAAAGACAGTTTCAAATGGCTAGAGTCGGAATAGCCAAACCCCAATGCCGCGATGGGGGCACTAGTCGGTGGACCATTTCTAAACGAGTCATTCGTGGATTCAAGAAACAACCCGATGCAAACTGAACCGAGCACCTACTACAGTGCAGTCATCGTAGGCCTCCTCTCAGCTCTGGTGACTACATCATCCGTCGCTCAATCTTTCTCGTAAGCAAACCACTCGGCATTCGTTTGCTTCACCATTTCATCCTCAAATTCTTTAATATCTAGTGTGTGCTTGTTAGGGAATATGCTTTATATGCATATATCTATCCATATTGAGTGTAAATTTTGTAGTAGTAATGTGATGATTTGTGGAAAACGAGTGATTAAACTTGTCCCCACATATGCTTAATTTGCTAGTAACATGAATGCTAGTTGGTTCTACATAGTGATTTTGGGTTCAAGAATTAATATGAACTGAATTAGGCCTAATACAGATATTGTAGGTTTGTGTTTATATTGGTTGTAACATTTTATAGACAAGATTATCCATGTGGTCTTGTCAACCACCCAACCCCCAACACCATTTGCACTCACACACACACAACACATATCTACATGGTGGTGGGCGGACCCAAGTGAGGAGGGGGAGGGGCTTAAGCCCTCATTGATATTATTTTTGTAACCTTTTTCTATTATTTTTTTAAAAAAATTATTATGTAAAAGCCCCTACAAATGATCTAATTTATTCAAAAGTATACTTTAAATAAAATTTAGAAATTTCAGCCTCTATAGATAAATATTTTTGCGTCCGCCTACACGATCAATTTATTACTTTAGTATCAAGCAAAGTGGAGAGCCTACTTTGAAATGAACACACTTTATGTGTTCTTATCCAAAACATTATATCGACATAGCATATCACTTCACTCTCACTCTTTCTCTAATCCTAGTTACCAACACGTGTTGTGAGTGCACTTGTACATATGCTATATTTGTATAATGAATAATGTGGAGCATGTGATGATATGCAATACACTTTTTTTTTCTTTTCATGTAGGCAAAACATATTCCAATATGGATTGACCACTAAAAACTTGCAAGTGGACCTTATACTTTAAAAACTTGCAAGTGGACCTTTCTATTAGAGGAATAGTTTTGATATGAAGGAAAACAAACATATTGGTGAATTGGCTTACTGTTTTAATTTTATAACGTGTTTTTTTAGAGAATGAAGAAAATTTGAAGAAATCTCATTCTAAAAGACATAAGGAGATATTGACTGACCTATTTGATATATAAACTCCACATCAGTTGTTCTTTCATAGATTGAAGAAAACATAACATGCATGTACATATTTTATTTTTAGACACTAATCAGGTAAAAAAATACTTTGAAAACATTAATGGCTAAATATATACTCCATACACGGGAACAAGTACAAATAGACATTTTCTAAGCAAATTAATGGATTGGAATTATCACTTAAAACCGACGACCAAACCAAGCCAATAACACGAGGCACATAACAATGGAATCAAAGTTCCACTAAATATAGAATCAATAATGAAATGTATGATCCCTAGGGCCTAGCTAGACCTTTTGCTGTTGATGTCACGTTTCTTGTGTCAAAATTAAAAATATATACTTTGCCTAAATAATATTGGAAGTCAACGAGCAATATCTGATCTTGTGGTATAGCCCAATTGTTGTTCCATCTCCCAACTAAGCTTTGGTGCAACCCCATTATGTTTTGGAACATAATCCTGCATTTTAAAAATACTAATTAAGTAAGGGATAAAAAAGTTGCACATCATATACAAAGCTCACATGTCAAAACATAAATGAACCATTTTAAATTTAAGGTGAAATCAACAATATAGTTGAGTGGTCCATCTAGTATATGTAACATCAAAATTGTTAGAGAAAAGACATTTTACTTCGTGAAACTCAGTATTATAATTAATTCAGATAAATTAGCTAGTTCAGGGTGCCATTGGTTAAAACACTATTGATTTTGATTGGAAATACACACTTACGGTTCCAAGAGAAGCGAAAATGTAACTTATCCAACATCATGTTTGATGATTTCTGTTTTAAATCGATAATTGACAATTCTGATTACAGTTGATAATCGACATTTTTATCAGTTTTAGCCAACTTTTTACATGTCTCTTAACGAATTTTCACTATTTTCCCGAGTTCCATAGTTTTAGGCCATAATCGACAGTTGCGACTGATTCCCAATTGAAAAATATAGGAACTAAAATCGAACCGGTAGAATAGATAATTAGTTGGATCCGGTTATGCCCATAAGGGCTGGTTATGGTTCAGAAACCGAAACCTCTAGCTCGGTTTAACGCCAAACCGACTGTTCTGATTTAACCATGCATATCTTGACGTAGTATATACAAATATTTCATGAATTACAGTTTAATAAATTTTTACCAAACATTAAATTAAACATGAAAATATTTTGATTTGATCTCGTAAGTAAAAGAACTCTAATTTGAACCCCACAAGTGAAATCAATGACAACAAAATTAAGGAAATTGAAGTTGGCGTGGAGTGGTACCTCTAGCTTCGACATTAGTTCATGGACAGTTTGGGCAGACAAAATGATATGACGGGCAGATGGTGCAATGAAACCCTCATCCACTGCTTTGTCTATGAACGACAGTAGTGAGTTGTAATACCCATCTACATTAAGCAAACCAACCTGCAAAAATTCATTAATTTAAAATTAGAATGCTTTTTTTTTCTTCCTATTTATCCCCTTTTAATCAAATAACAATAAAAATAAAAAACTTCTAGAATTGTACTATGACCGTTTTAACTCTTGAATCGTGATACACTGATATCCTTCTTATTTTACCCCTATTTAATATTTTCTATAATTTGACCTTTAAAAATATAATGAGTAATAGTAATTGATAAAAGTCATAAATGTAAATTTTCATATTTTTTACTCTAGAGAAGAAGATTAATTTTGATTCCTAATATGTGCAATTCGACTAAAACAGAAAAATGTAAAATATATTGGTTTCTCTCAAATTTTGAAATAGAAGAACTCTTATTGGAGCAAGAAAAAATCAAAATATGACACTTAAATAAAAGGAAAGTTTGTAGTGGAATTCCCACAAGGGCAGACATAGTTGCACGGAAGTATAATCTGTGACACCCACATCGCACATGCCTATTATACATATGTAGCTATTATTGAAAATTGGATAAAATAAATACCGGTTTGTCATGAATTCCAAGTTGAGCCCAAGTTATGACTTCCAACAATTCTTCCAATGTACCATACCCACCTGCACCCCACAATTAATATTTAAATTATATCAACCACACATTTTCAGCTAGCTAGTTAAACCTAGGCATGCACAAACCGAACGGCCCGACGGTTAACCGCCGGTTCGGGCCCGCCGGTTCATGAACCGGAACCGGGCCCGGAACCGGCGGGTTGAACCGGCAGAAGGGTTGAAGGGTCGGAAGGGCCGGTTCAGGTTCGGCAATATATTGAACCTGAACCGGCGGTTCGGCGGTTCGAACCGCCGGTTCAAAGGGTTAAATAGTGTTTCGTAGGTTAGGGGTTCGTAGGGTTCGCGTAGGGGTTTAGTATAGCCGTTGGAACCGGCGGTTCGCGGGGTAAACCGCCGGTTTTTCGGGGTAAACCGCCGGTTCGGGAGTCGGTTTCTGACAGTTCCGGCAACTTTTCAGAGGCTAGGCCGTAGGGTCAGTGTGTAGGCCTGCAAAACCGGTCAGAAACCGCCGGTTTTCGGTCAGAAACCGGCGGTTTTCTGACGGAAACCGTGGACAACCCGCCGGTTTAGGGTTGAACCGCCATATGTTTTTGTATATGCAAAAACAATTACATAATTGTATTTGTATATACTCTAGTCGATGAAGTATATTTCTCTATACGGCTAAATGAGGGAAACTTTTGACAATTCTACTATATTTGTTGATTGTTAGACGAAACTCAACATTTAAAGTTGAATTGCTAAAGGTGTCCTTAATTTAGTTATGTAGAAAGATCTTCTTCGCCGGTTAAGAGTATATATATAATACACTTATACGTTTAAGAACTTCAACATCGTTTCTTGTCATTTGTAATTAGTTCTTCACTAGTAGTCTCATTTGTATTTAAATTTTGTTTAAGACTTCAAGACCGCCATATGTTTTCAATTTGTAATTGTTGTAACTTGTAACGTGTAATTTGTAAACATGCAATTTCAATAAAATTGCAACTTTAGCCGTATTTTTTTCAATTTTATTTACTCACACTGCATACAAAAACAAACTTGAAAAGTGTAATTTAATTTGATTAAAAATGAAAAGTTGAAAAATGCAAAAAAAAAAAAAAAAAATTCGTCGAACCGCCGAACCGGCCCGGAACCGGCGGTTCAAGCCGAAAACCGGCGGTTTTGAACCGCCCCGTAACCCGCCGGTTTTTTGAACCGGAACCGGAACCGCCGGGAGCTAGGCGGGCCGGTTCAGGTTCGGCAATTTCTCGACCCTTGAACCGCCGGTTCGGGCCCGGAACCGGCGGTTTACGACCCTTGTGCATGCCTAGTTAAACCCAATTCTTGATTTTATTCCAAACAATCATGTTATGTTTATTATGGTCATCAAACCAAATCAACAAGAGGGTGACTCAGACAAGTAGAATAATTAATTTAGTAGGTAATAAATGAAGACTAAGTAAAATTATACTAATATACCTGGCAAGGCTATAAATGCATCAGCTTGTCTAGCCATCTCTGCCTTCCTTTGATGCATACTTGAAACTGCTCTCACTTCTCCCACTGGCTCCCCTGTTATCTGAAATAATTCTTAATTTTTTTAATAATGATTTTATATACTACTCCTACTAATTTTTTATATGGAATACTTGGAAGTTAGTTATACCTCTCTAAGCATAAGAGTTTTGGGAATCACCCTGCGGATATGTGAAATTTGATGAATTAGTAATTAGAATAAATCAAGAATGAAATAATTTGTGTACCCTAACACGTGGCGGCCACCATTATACACAGCTTGTGAAATCAAGCCCATCAATCCTATGCTTCCACCACCATACACCAAGTCTATGTTCCTCTCAACCTGTGCATCAATTCATAGTTTTTCAAAATCTCAAAAAATAAAAAAATATTAAAGTTTCTGTTCTCTCAGACAGAAACTGCTAGCATCAAAATTAGCATAATTTTTCACATTTGTTGATAACTAAGTAGTAACAATCAACCAAACAAAATTTGACTTCCTTTAATAGGTCAAAAAGACATGAAACACCTATTTCTTGTGTAACAAAGAATTGGAGTTTTAAGCCAAAAAAAGGGATTGAAAATTACCAGTTCTTTTCCAAGCTGAACTGCTGCAAGCTGGTAGATAGGCTTCTTGCCAGGGCTGCTTCCACAGAAAACACAGATTCTGTTGAATCTAGAAGTTTTTGTGGCTTGCTGCAAATTCTTTTCCATTGCCATAATTAGAACCTTCCTGAATATTTGTGTGTGTGTGAAAAAGATTGAAAAGAGTTGTGCAAATTGTGAAATGATAAACAACAATGGTTTTGAAAGGAATGGAGAGAATGCATAGGAATATTTGGGAGGCAATTGGTCCCTTTTTATATCCAATTCCAATCCACCTCTACACTTGGCTCTTGCATTTTTCACTACTTTTTTTATTGTTATTATTTTAGTTTGGTTTAGATAAAATTATATTATTTGGCAATTTTGTGTCATTTTCAGCCTAAAGTCCACAAGGAAAAAAAGGACCTGTTACACAGTGTGTGTTTCATATTTGTTTTTATGGGGTTTTCCCTTTTTCTTAAGTTATGGAATTTTTGTTTGCTGCAGAGCAACCCCATGTGTTCTCCTCATCTAAATAATAATAGTAGTACTATATGTCTTATAAGTTGAAACAGTGTTTTATTTATTATTTTATTATGTTGATACTTGATAGGAATTATTTGTATATTGAGATTGATATAAGAAAACAAAAGTGATACTTAAATTGGGGTTCATCTAAATTAAAGTGTTTGATGTGACTAAACTTCTAATTCAGTGAGTTTTTAGTGGAAAATTCCATGTGAATGAAACTCCAAGTTTCAGAAAAATTTCTGCTCAAATTTTAAAATTTTGGTTAAAAAAATTTCCCACTAGAAACTAGAAGCATGCAAAAATTATTATTTCATGCTACCATTATCTAGACCGAGTCAATTTCAAATTTCCTAAGTTAATGACGAAGATCAATATATGTATGTTTACTTAAGAAAAATGAAGATTGAATATTATAATTCCATGCGATATGGGTTGTCCTTTTAATGTGTATAGATACAAGTATAGTTGATCTTTTTAATGAATTTGATCTTCTTTCGTTGTTTATTATATTAAAATTTGCTTAACGAGAGTGTGTCAACATTTCAAACCACATTAATATTAATATAATTTCGATCTTCACATATAACATCATATATAGCTGGCTGCTGAACAAAATATCTAAAGATATAGGAGTAGATATTAATACTCATGTTCACCTACACTTCACCTACACACATACATTGTGAGAATCAGATGGATTCAAAATTGATTCAATTAATTATTTCGTCGAATTATTAAGTAATTCCAGTACAATAAAATAGTACTATGGAGAAAATTCATATGAGAACGCCTTACTTCAAATTGGATTAAGATTCACATTAATAGTAAACTCATAATCACGTATTCTAGTAGAATAATAAATACAACCCCAAAAATATAAATTCAAATTAAAATCTATATTACAATATTTTCGCAAGGAATAAAAATATGTTTACTAGGAGAATAGACTTAGCTAGAGAGGAATAATAGCTAATAGGTAGGTGATTGGTACGAACGAATGAAATTAGATTGAAACATAATGATAGTAGAAATGGAATAACATTTTTAATTATTGATTTTTTTTGTAGAATGAACACAACTATTATACAGTTTATTTTTATCTTAGAATTCAATATCTTTCTGTACGGAGTATATTATACTCCATTAATTTAAATTGAAGTATAATGGATTGCCAATAATATATACCACTGCAAGATTACCCTTCGTATCTCTAAACTGTAAAATTAAATAATTAAATTACAATTATAAAAGTAATACAACCAAAAAAATAAAGAAACAACTCCGTCTAATTGTTTTGCCAATTAATGAGACGGTGCCGTTTAGGGTTGTGCACGTGCAGTGGCCTTTTATTGGCTAAACTCCAAATATTAAGCATTAGGAGTATTAAATTACATCCACATATTGGAATTATTGTTTTAATTTGGAATGAAACACAATGTGCCCATTCTTCTATATACCTATTTTAACACATCCAAAAATATCAGACAACATAACATTTATGAGTTAAGGTGTTAAAATCAGACCTGCATCTTGACAGCCTACCAACTTTCGATTTGGTATAATTGGCACAATTGGTATGATTGCTGATTGCATATTTCAGTACAAACCTTGTGACAAGAATTGATAAATATTAGATCTAATTCATCCTAAAGTGTATATCCAAATCAATTAATCCTGGCCTTATAGCACAATCAGTTTCCAATGAATTGATACCACGAAATATCAAAAAAACTCAAAGATTAATTGTAACAAAATGTTTAATTATCCAAAAGTATAATCCTCTACCCAATTAGCAGTCTGTTTTCAATTTTATTTTCTTAAAACAGATTTTGTTGTAGACGTTAGCTATTTGGTAATGGTCCACAATCAAATTTTTATTTTAATTTTTTACTATAATTTGAGCACTCAATTAAATGATCAGAAAAGGATAAAGACAAAGCTGGTAAGTTTCCAGGTGGCTTTGCCTAAAGTTGTTACTGGGACTACACCATTTACACTTACACTAATCATTATTTCATAATGTGTTATTTTGCGTATAATAAAACACCACTATCTCACTCTGAAGAAAATAAGTGGACGTGTCACGGGCGTTAACAATTAATTTCGTTGATTAGATGATAATTAGTTGGACCAAAAGGTGTGAGAGAGGGATACTGCCAAGAAGATTCTCTCTCCAAGAAAATTCATGATATTTTTATGAAAATGTTTAATTATTTATGTTATTACTCCCTTATCTCTGAAAAGTATGAATTATTTCTTTAATTAATTAATTCCTAAAAAGTACGAACTTTCTAATTTTAGAATAGTTAAATAGTAATAACATATTACCTTACACATTATTTTATTAACAAACTATACCGTTATAATACATTATTAATAATGTGGAGTCCACCTCCAATAAGACTACTCACACTATCATGTATACCATATCTTGTCTCCTCTCTTGGATGGGTGGCCCGTCCCGAAATCTTGAAAAGAGGATATGGATCGCCCTCTTCTATGTGACTGCATGGTCGATTTTGGACCTTATAAACAGAACCATTTTCCAAGGCTGTGTACACAATTTGGAGATCGAGAAGAAACTTATCTTCTGGCGCTTAGGTGCTTGGATAACAGGTTGGTGTACCAACTTTCCATTCTCTCCGGGGCAAATGCATGATGAGTTAAGTTGCATTAGAGAGTGGGCGAGAGATATGAAGACACAAAGAGCTAGAAAGGCCGAACTTGAGAGACCGGGGATATAAGTTGGGACCGAGTATCTAGCTTTCCGGGTGTTTTTGTTGTCTCTGCTCTCCGCTTGTTGTGTTTTTGTTTGTGCTGCTGTTTGTAGGGTGCTTTTGGTTGTGTGTTCTTTTTTAGTTTTCGGCTGATTGGGCAGGCGTGTTTGTTTCTTGGTTGCTCGCCGTTTTTGGCTTAAGCCTTTTTTATATATCAAAAAAAACTTTACCAATTATACATTAAAATTCGTATCAAGTTAAATGTTCATATTTTTCAGATAGAGGGAATACCACTCAAAATGGCTACATTCTTGAGTGGCATGAGATTTTAGGAAGTGTTGTTAGGTGGGATAAAGTAGAGAGGGAAAATGTAGTTAATTTTTTAATGAGGAGAGATGAGAGAGAGGGTTATTTACAAAATTGGAAAGTGACCATCTTGATTGGGACAAACAAAAGTAGTTGATGACGTCGCACTGTTAATAACTTCAATGCAAATTAAAATGGGGCACATATTTTTGAGGTAAGACTAAATTCGGGATTATTTAGGTAAATTATATTCCCTCCATGCATAACGAAAATAAAGATTAATTTTGAAATAATGTCGGTTTTAATGCTCAATTGATAAAATAAGAAAAAAAAGTAATTGAATTATTGTTATTAGAGAATGAGACTCACCTCATTATAGAAAAAAAATTCCTTATTTAGAATTGCCTAAAATGGTAAAATTAGTACTACTATATTTTTAAGGGACTAAAGGTGTAAACGATTGCTTATAAGATGGGTGTAGTTGTTTAGCAAATTATCCCTATATATGTGATAATTTTAGTTTAAAAAATCCCAAATTTGGCACCTTAAATGAGGATTTTGGCATTCAAGGATATTTGAATAATTTTCTCAAAATAATAATTGGGGATCAGTTAATTTCGCATGCTCAATATATCTAAAATATATATTCAACATTTTTTCATCTTTCCTCTGTTGAATTGTTCTAATCGAGAAAATTACTAAAGGATATTGATAGTGAAATGAAAGTAACTGGCTCTGCTTTTATCCTAAACATATCCATAAATAATTAATTTGCATTTTTCAATTTCTTGTAAAGTTTGAACACATTAAACTATCGTGAAGAATGAAATATGTCTTCATGCCGCCACTACAATTATGTTAGACTTTTGAGTTTTAAGGAATATTCTATCTCAAATTGTGGACTATGACCGACTATCTACCTCAAAGTCAATTTTTTGCTTGTTTGTTGATACTACGAAGTATTTTTAAATGGGTAGAAACATTGATAGATACTTCCTTCGTTCCGCACTACTCGCACCTTTCCTTTTGAGCACGGAGATTAAGGAATGAGTGATAGACAAAGTCAACAATTACGGCTGTAGGTATAAATTGTTACTAAAAATGGAAAGAGTGCAAATAACTTGGGACGCCCAGAAAGGAAATAAGTGCAAGCAGTGCGGGACGGAGGGAGTATTATTTATATTTTGGAATAATGGGCAGAATTAATGAATATTTAAGGTGTTTTTTTAATAATCAACATGAAGAAAAACAAGTAACGTGAACATACCACATGACAAGTAGTTTTGGCGAATACTATTTCCACCAAACATTAATATTGTTTGTTTGGTCATGAGACTACCCTCTACACGACCAGTAAAACACACTTACATTATGCTAAACACGTTATAGTAATTTTTTTTTGAAAAATCATAATATATGTGTTCTTGATCTCGCTGGCCATCATACTTGTTTTGTGGGTGTTGCCTTAATTCAAAGTTCTTCACTAAGTTTGCCGCTTGATTTGATGATGCAGGTTTGTTTTAGTTTATTCAAGGGCAAACTGCCCTAAAAGTCATAAACTATTTTTATTTTTTAGTTTTTTCCACGAACTAAAAAATTGGCGTATAATGTCATGAACTTTACCGGGTTGTTGGAATTTCCCATTTGACTCGACCCTAGAGTTTTTCGGTCGAAATCTTGCACATGTGGCAAGCCTGAAATCTGACGTGGTAGACGCCGGAAATTCATTAAATCTAAAAGTCACAAACTTTTCCTATTTTCCGGTTTTTCCCACGAACTTTTCTCATTCTCTCGTCGCGATTTCTTCTCCCGGGATTTCAGCCTTAATCCAATTTTAATTTTTTTTTCCATTTCAAACAATCGATTTTTGGTCAATTTTGATTGAATGTGAGATTTTTTGATTTGTTCGAAATTAGTCAATTTTATGGTTAGAAAGTATGGTTTCAATTTCAATTTTGTTTTTTTAGAATAATCATTCTAGCTCCTAAATCTTGACCAATTCAATGTATCTTTCAACAATTTAAACAGCTCCATTCCAAAAGGCCCTGTGGGAAAATCGAAGGAATAATTTCTCGACACTTCTCTTTGTGGGAAGCCTCTTGACACCGTGTGCCCCAAAACTCTGGCTATTGCCGCGAGTGGCGGCAGCGAAGGGAAGAAGAAGCTCTCTGGTGGCGCCATTGCGAAAAATTCAATTGGATCTGTTTTAGGGCGGTTTCTCTTGTTGTTACTATTATTTATCCTGTGTAGGAAGGGTAGGAAGAAGTCGCAGTCAGTCGACGTGGCAGCTTTAAAAAATCAGGAAAGTGACTCCTCCGCCGCCATGCAGAAGCCCCTCGCTGCCGTCGTGCTCATTGTCGTCGGCACCGATTTGATAGTGAAATGAAAGGAAGTTGGGGATGAATTTAGGGTAAAAATGGAGTGTAAATTAGGGTAAATATGAGGATTTTGTGGGTTAAAAGGACACACTCAGTATAATTAGGGTAAGCATAATTTTAACACGTCAGTACACACTCAGCACGCACTCAGTTACCACGTCAGCTTAAAAGGACATGTTAGCAGGATAATGTTTTAGTTCGTGGGAAAAACCAAAACATGATAATAGTTTGTGACTCTTAGAGCAATTTGACACACCAGCAGCCACCGTCAACTTATACACTCAGCAGCCACGTCAACTTAAAAAGACACGCCAGCTTGTTTCATGGCCGGAAAACCCGTCATGGGAAAACGGCAACCGAATGTAAAGTTCATGATATTATACGCATATTTTTTGGTTCATGGGAAAAACCTGAAAATGGAAAAAGTTTGTGATTTTTAAGGCAGTTTGCGCTTTATTTAAAGTCAGTTTGAAGTGTCTACCTTTTATAGATGGATTAATAAAGCCAGTTTGAAGTGTCTACCTTTTATAGATGGATTAATTCCTCAATATCAAATAAATTGACTCGGACAAACGACAATGGCGCAACAATAAGCTGTGAGACAAAGATAATGAAATAGATACAAATAAAGAAATAAAGGTGAGATAGAGTGACGTGTATGAGACAACAGCGAATGCGAATGCGAATGCGAATGCGGTATATGTATAATCAGACAGAGAGAAAAGTGAGATCTTATAAGAGTGTCCACAATGGTGGCCAATGGTGGCCCTTGAAGGCCACCATTTGTAGCCCGGCCACCATTCGTGGCTCTCATGTGGCTTCCGTAATGGTAAAGTCAACAAAACTATCAAAAATAACAAGGGCCACCAAATGTGGCCCTCTTTAAAAAAAATTAATTTGTTTATTTTTTTAATATTATTTTTTAATTTAAGTCTAATAATTTTTATTAGTTTTAAATTTATGATATTTATAAATTTAATTAAAGTAAAATAATGTGGATTGTAAATTAGAAAATTCACAACCTAGAAAAAATGTAACAATAACTTCGTTGTATTATATTGAAATAGGAAAATTATACAACGAAAGTGACATAATTTAAAAACAACAAGCCGGAAACCCAAATCACTCTGCAGCGCCCTTTCTACGGTTCCAGACCTCTTCAACCATATCAACCTGCAGTGAATCATGCGATATTTGGCTCCGCATATCGGTGTACCTCTGGATCAAGTATTCATTACTACGTGGTACACCCATCTGTATGGGCTCCATGGCAATACCCGAGCTCGTACTAGCACCTTCTTCGGGTGTCCATCGCTCTGCAGCATATCGGTGTACCGCTTGTTGGAATTGTTCATCGTCGGAATCCATAATTACAAGGTTAAATTGAAGTTGGAAGGGAAGATTGGAGGAAAATGGGAGTAAAATGGAGTTGGAAAATGGAGTGGAAATGTAGTATATTTATAACAAAATTTCAAAAATTAAAAAAAAAAATAATACTCCCTCCGTCCCGAGCTACTCGCTCATTTCCTTTTCGGCACGGAGATTAAGGAATGAGTGTATAGAAAAGTAAAAAATGACGGCTGTACGTGAAATTTTTTACTAAAAATGGAAAGAGTACAAGTAAGTTGGGACGCCCAAAAAGGAAATACGTGCGAGTAGTGCGGGACGGAGGGAGTAATAATTTTCCGCGGCCCTTGCAATGGGAGGGCCGCGGCTCACACGGCTCAGCCGCGTGAAGGCCGCGGCCGTGGCTCAGCCACGCTTCTCGCCTCTCCGCCCCGGCTCTCGGCCTTTGCAATGGGGGGCCGCGCGCCGAGCCGCGGGCCGCGGCTCCCCCATTGTGGACACCCTAAGAAATTCGAACCAATTTTAATGTTATTAAAATATCAAAATATCTCTTTTCTTTTTTTTCCTAGTTACTAGATCAAGACTCGTGATACGAGTAGACACACTTTATCCATCAATAAGTCTTGTGTGGAATGCGTGGCAAAGTAGGAGTAATACTTATTAGACGTTGAAAAAGTGCATAATCATACACACACTATTTCTTTTCTTTTTTTCCACAAACACATACACCAAAATTAAGAAAGAGAGTGATAAAGCTTAATTCTAAAAGGAGCTCAGGGGGGATGGAATATGAATTAAAATGGGGTTTGTAAAAGAAAAATAAAGAAGGGGTGGAAAATGATGTATCAAGGAGAAGGAGAAATTGAATAGTAGTTTCACCAAACGTTACCCCATTAATATAGTTTGTTTGGTTGATGAAGACTATCATATATTCATGCATGTTCCCACTAGAATAAAGATAAACGATTCTTCTTCTTCTTCTTTAGGTAATTAAATTAATTATTATACTATAATTTGGGTGCGGTGGAATCTTAATTTTGCTCCCTCTACTCTAACCCCAACAACTTTACTACTCCCTCTCATTAGAATTTAGAGGTTGCGTTAATATATACTTTTAGTACTATAAAATCTAGGTAATTCAAATTGTCAAATAAATCATAAAAAATATAGTTAAATTTGAGATATTTCATATTTTTGAAAATTAAAATATTAAATCACCAAGTTAGCCTTTTGTTACACAAATCACCTTAAGTTGATCAGAAAATTTGACTCAAATAAATAAGTGAATAACGGAGTATTTGAATTACAACGACATTGTAAATGTTCGTCATATACTTTCAGAATAAATCCTTATTTATTTGAGTCAAATTTTCCCGTGTTTCGTTGTTGGTTATGTGTTGAAAAATATAAAAACAGATTCTCAATTCGGCCATATACATACACCAAGTAGTGATAAAATGCAAACTCATATATTGTGCAAACTCCAAACTATGATCTGGAACGTTAAAAAATATCAACAGATGACAAAATAGTCGCAACATAAAACATTAACACAATATCAACATAGCATCAACCGTTGACACTGTGTTGACATTTTCTATTGCTACTATTTTATCATCTGTTGATATTTTCTAACGGTCCAGATCATAGTTTGCATTTGATTACATCCCTACCCACAAAATAGATTAAATGTTATAGAAAATTACTAGTTTTATTTAGAATGAAGCGGTATAGCATGGGATTAAAGAATAATAAATAATCAAGCTTAATTAAAGCGTGTATAGAGTAATTACACTAGCTTTGTTATTAACGTGCAAAATGTATTTATTTTTTTATGATTAATCATCAATCCCTTAAATTAGTGCAACATGAGACTTTTCTTACTTCAAATTTTAATGCGCATCTCTTTAATTAATTAATTAATTAATACCTCTAAATTGTCAAGTAGATTGGATTCATGTGGCATAAAGTAGTGGCACGTAAAAATGTAGCCATGAACGATTGCTACGTTACGACTTTTAGCTGACTCGATCAAATCGTAGTGTGCAAGAAACTATTAAAATATTTTATAATTCGTATTTTGTTACTATTAAAAGTGTGATCAAGAGTGAAACACGATACATAAAAATATATACCTTTCTGAAAGCAACAAAAAAACAATTTTATATATCTTTTTCAGACATTGGAATTTTGTATCGGTACTCGGTAGTATTAACGACCGTCATTAGTTAAATGCGAGTGGGACATTCGGATTATTATTAATTGAATGTTTAGTGTCCAAAGCCTTTTTCATGAACACTATGGACTTAGGGAGTTTTATTGACCATTTGTAATGGTATTGCAATACCCAAATAATCTTATGGTTTTAATTATGTAATTTTGGTTTTTGTCATAAAATTCTAATTAAGTACAAATTTGTATGTGTATTATGTTACACAATATCAATATAAATTAGATGAAAAAAGTGCTCTATTATTGTGGGTGTGTTTACACTGTACTTTTATACATGTAAAAATGATTGTATGACCTTTTTATTGTAATTATGATATGCTTATAGTTGCTCCGCTGAGACGACTTTGTCTAATTTATTGCTTAAACTAATTTGATTTTTGACACTACGACGAGGGAAATAAATACAAGAATAACCAATTTTAACACCAAATTAAATCACTAATACACAAAAGTATAACCATCTCAACAATAGAAAGATAGGAAAGCTAGACTACCACTTCAATATTGGTGATTGCTCTCAATTGATTGTATGCCATCTCAAATGTCATCCTGATTAATGGGCTAGATTAGATTAATAGGAAATAATTTTATTGGGCATGGTCCAATATTACAATTATTCTATTATATATATGCTCTATTGTAGAGAATATAAGATACAGAAAACCTAATTTTCTAAGAGAGAAAAGCAGCGCTACGTTCACCAAGAGATTTCCTAGCTTTCTCTATAGAACGATTGTACCGAGGAATTGTTCCTGCATCGGATCAGAATACACGTGGACCTCGATAGTAGTGGATTCAACTTGCAGGACACAATCGTAGAAGAAAACAACACAACAAGTAAGATTTAGTTCCGTTGTGTATTACGTGCTCAACTTACAATATAATTATGAATCTAGTTCTGTTATTCTTGTTTGCAATTTCCGTTGCGCTCATTAGATGAATATAAGAATTTCTAACACATCTCAATATAAAAATCATGGGTCCGCCACTGGATTGGGGTTTCGGTTTCAGCATGATCGACCTTGTTCAGCCTGATTTCTAACGTTGTGTAGCTCAGTTGGTAAAGAATTAAGCAACAGAAATTCAAAAAAAAAATTAACTAATAAATAACGAAAGTAGGGTTTAAGCTTAGTGGCGGTTATGTTTTTAACGGCAAGAACTGGAAAAGGTGTGAAGAAGCCGACCTTCTTGGGCCTTTAAGACGAGCCCAACTTATGATCCAGTTAGATTTTCTGATGCAACTCATGGGCCTACTAGAATTAAAAGGATAGAAAACCTTATTTGCATAAGATCAATTAACTAATCTAAGATTCTAACTATAGTGTTTAATTTTATGCAATACAGGTAAGAGGGAGAGCAACGAATGACAAATGTACTTGGTTGCCAGATTTTGAAATGTTGTAGCAAAAATATTATCGTTGGAGCTCGTATATATCCTCTACAGTCCTAAATTATCTTGAGCTCAAACGATATATGATATATACCATATCAATTCTCTACAACGGATCCATGTATATATCCTCTACATTCTACAATGGCCATAATTAGTAGTTGTATAATTTTATTTTTGTAAGCTTTGAACAAAAGAGCATGCATATTGTTCAACAACAAACTGGATATAAATGAACAATTACCCATTCAAATTGTACTGTTACAAACTTTCTTCCCTTGATTTTTTGATGTTTTCTACTAATTGTGAGCACGAAGATCCATTAGAGCATTCACATCCGTGCTCTTGGCCAAGAGCACGGATATGGGCCCGGACCCACTTTTATTAATTTTTTACTCCCTGCTCTTCCCCAATAGCACAACACCCACGTCCATACTCTTCCGCAAGGACATGCTCAAGGGTCCCACAATTCCATTATTTAATTTAAATACTTCAATTACTAAAAACATTTCACAATATTAAAATGCATTAAAAATATCCGATACCATTACAAATTACTAAAAAATTAAAAATTACATAATTAAAATTCTAAAAATTAAAAATTACATAATTAAATTCATAAAATTAAAAAAGCCCACTACTTGTGGCCGAATTTCGCCCAAATGTGTTTGATTAGGTCTTTTTGTAGCTCAACGTGGGTTCTGCTATCGCGCATTGTGTGTCTTGTTTCGATCATCTTGCCCACCGTCGTATACACACCTCGGCGTGGGGAAGACCTCGCGGTTGAGCTCCCAGCTTTATCCTCGTCGTAAAAGTTAGCCACCCACGGTCCTTCGTCAGCTATAATCATGTTGTTCAAGATAATACACGTGTACATGATGTCGGCGATATTCTTAACGTACCACAGCCGAGACGAGGCCTTCACAATGTTGAATCGGGCTTGAAGGACCCCAAAAGCTCTTTCGACGTCTTTCCGAGCAAACTCTTGACGCTGCGCAAAAAGAACCCGTCTCGAGTCTTGCGGATTGCTGACGTCTTCACGAAAGTCGACCACATTGGGTAGATACCATCGGCGAGATAGTAACCCATGTTGTATGCATTTCCGTTGACGGTGAAGTCGATCGCCGGTGCTACACCATTCAAAACATCATTGAAGAGTGGTGAAGAATAGAGCACGTTCAAGTCGTTTTTGGATCCAGCAACACCAAAATATGCATGCCAAATCCATAGGCAGTAGTCGGCGACCGCTTCAAGGATAAGCGTTGGGCCACCGCCTTTGTGGCCGCTTAAGTATTGCCTCCTCCAAGCAGTCGGACAATTCTTCCACTTCCAATGCATGCAGTCAATGCTGCCAAGCATATCGGGAAAACCGTGGACTGTTTCGTGAAGATGAAGCAACCGTTGACAATCTTCGGTGGTGAGTGCTCGAAGGAATTCCTCACCGAAAGCAGAACGAATGTCGTCGCAAAAATTTTTGAGGCATAGGATTTCAGTTGACTCACCCACATGCAAATACCCGTCGAAGATGTCAGCCGTTTGCCCAGTAGCAAGTTGTCGGATGGTACAAGTACACTTCTGCAACACCGAGAGACTTTGCCTACCGGTTGCGTCTCTACGTGATTGAAAGTATTCAACACGGGCGGACAATGTGTTGACAATACGTATAAACAACCGTTTTGACATACAAAAACGGCGACAGAAGTAATCTTCCGTAAACCGCGGTTGGTCGAAAAAATAGTCGGCAACGAGCCTTTCGTTGGCTCCCTCCCGGTCACGAGGTACGTAGCGGCGAATTGATCTAGTTGGTCGAGGAGGAGGGGCGGGGGTGGTGGCGGCAACATAGGCTTCATAGGCGGCACGATATTGTTCATAGTATTCTTGTTCTTCGCGCTCCGCTTCAGCCATGATATCGGTGAAATTCATTTTTAGAGAGGGTTTGAGTGAGAGAGGAAGATGTAGATGACTTGTATGAAAAATATGAATGAGAGATAATTTGATGTGAAAAATGGATGATGAATGTATGTATTTATAGATGATTTTTGGATTTTAAAAAATTATAAAAAAATCAAAAAAAAATTCAACAAAACGGTAATAAAATGGCTATATTTTTGGGAATCTGAAAAAATATATTTTTTATTTTTGGTATTATTTTTGATTTTTTTTTAAAAAAAGGAAAATCCAACGGATAATCCGTTGGCAAATAAGCGCCACGTCGCCTGCTCAACGGCACGGACGAGCTCGATGCATCCAGCAGCGCCGTGCCAGCGTCGAGAGTGCAGCGGCAGACTGCGCGTTGCCGCGCCAGCGGCAAGGACGCCGTCTGTCCGTCCCAGCGAGCACCGCTGCGGATGCTCTTAGTTTTATGTTGGCCGTGTTAGATATTTCTGTCGTGGTTATTGTTCTCACCTCAGGCTTCCCTGAAATCTCACCTTTACAACCCACACAAGTTTTTATTTGAAAAATAAAACCACATATAGATAATATATAACAAGGGGAAAAAAGGTTCATCATCTTTATTTACAGAAAGAGCTCATATTGCATGAGCTAAATATCAATATAAACCAGTAATCAGTAGCCGTTCTTTCCTTTCGAGGAAAAGAATCTGCTGAAGCCACGAGTATGTTTCTCCGGTGTAGGTGTAGAAGAAGCCGACGAGGAGCTCGACTTTGTAGGGTGGTGTTTCTGATGGTTTGGTCCTGCTGGGGATCTCTGTGGGTTGTTTGCTTCAGAGTCAGATGGACTGAATTCGGCCTCAAATATATCCAAGGGGGATTCAGAGCCTGCCCTGTTCAGATAGAACAAGCGTGTGTTATCCGTTCCATATGCATTATGGTCTGGGAACACTATGCCATTCGTTATTGGTTCTTCCTCGATCGAAGCTTCCATCTTTTGACTCCTGCTCCTGGTCGGAAAACTGAGAGAATCTGACTTAGGATGCAAAGCTTTCAACTGCTTACCAAGAAGATATATGGTTTCTTGACACTCCGCCAGCTTTTCAGCTGCTGCAGCCAAGTCTTTTTCCTGACAAGAAAAAAAAATATTAAAACTGGTTAAAATTATGGTCAAAATTATAGAAATGAGAGAACTATCTTTATCTAGTACAGTAGCAAAACTTGGCAAATTACAAGTTCAGATATTAAAATTTGGTAATTTGGTTAAAACTAAAAACTTAATGCGTCTACAGAACAAATTATTTGATTTGTGTCTGCGTAACGTTCTACAAAGAGTTTCAAAGAATACATTGTGTATCCAGAAACACCAAAGAGAAGCATATATTTAAGCAGGAATGCAACATGCCTCAGGGCAAGCTATTCACAGCAGCTCTATTATTTATTTCCAAAACAGGGCCATATCGATAGTAGCAAATGCTAATTGTAAAGCACGAAATAATTTTGTAGGGCTTACCTGGCTAGACTTTTCATCATTACCAGCTACTGCATGAGTTTCAATCCTGACAAATAATAAGACAAGCACTGTGATGGGTTAGAAACTACATACTACATTGTTGCATCAAAGTATCTGTAATCTAAGCAAGAACAATGAACAATAATATTTCAGTGATTCTTAGAATAACAAAGCTTAAAAGATAAAGCAAGAACAATTAAGTAGATTTGTTTGCATAAACAAGTGGCAAATAGAACAATTAGGTGTCAAAAGTCATATTGTGTAGATATTACAGAGCATTTTATAAGTTTGAAACCTCATTAGTACTGAACTTAGCATCTTGAACTAAATATTTGAACAGCTTCAGATATGTTTCCACATGCCCCATTTAGTTTAATGAAATGCCATATTCTAAAACTGCAATATGCACCTCCATAAAACAAGACTAGAGATATCCATTATAAATATCTCAGAAATCAAAGAAATATGGAAGCACGCATAGTGAAAGAAATTCATCTGTACCTTTGGAGCTGTTCTAAGAGATCATTGCATCTGTTCAGTGCATTTTGATGACTTCTTCTTTCCTCTTGCAGCTCGAGGTCCAAATTTCCTATTTTCCCTTCAAGAAGTTTAACTTCGGTTTGTAATCCCTCTGCCCTTGTTTCGAGTGATTTGTAGGATTCTGTCATGCATTTGAGTTGTGTCTCTGCCAAGCTGTTGCCTTTTTGTACTGAAGTTAATTGCAACTTGGCATCAGCAAGCAGCTGTTCTGTTTCCAGCAACTGAATCTTCGTGCTTTCATACTTTTCCATGCATCTAGCAAGTTCCACCGCCAAATTATCCTTATCCATTTTCAATTCGTCAAACTCCTCCGGTGAGCATTTCCGTGATGTGGCTGATTCAGAGGTTGGAACAAGATTTCCCGCGCTTGGAGTATCAGGATCAGAGACAGAATCAGAAAAGTGGGAGCAACCATTCCGATACATCTCCCCTGATAAGTCCACCACACCCTTATTCTCTGGTAATGCAATCTTGTCTATACAATCAGAACTACTGGTTTCAACTTCAGAACTCTTAATCCCCAGTACATTGAAGTGCAACTTGCTTGATTCTCTCAACACATAAGATATGTCAAGAACAAAATCAAAAAGATTAATCCCACTCTCAGATTCAGTACATCTGGCGGAAAACTTGTTGAGGCTTTCAGATAGCCCCTCTCCATCAGGGGATGCACCTGGGACAACCTTGGCCTCTTTACCAAGAATCATAATAAAACTATGAATGTCCGAGATGGCTATTTTGAGTTCTTGATTGAATTGCATATTGTCAATACTGTTAACATTTCCAGACAATGTTGTACCATTTGTGGATGTTATCTGGGCACCATCAGCAATACTTTCTGTACCAAAATCAGTAACTGCCTCAACATCATTCTGTAACCGGTTCTTTGAAGTATCAAACACATCCTGCATAATGTGTCTAACATCAACTATAACCTTTTCCATATCATTCCCCTCAGACATTGACTCAATTACTCTGGATAATTTTGCTTTGAGCTTCTCAAAGAAAGGTTGATCAGCTAGCAGTTGAGGCTCTGCAACAGCTGAATCTACTTTCGAGAGCACTTGATACTCAGATGCAAGTCCGTCTTTAGATGGAGAGTCTCTTCTTGTATGGACTTCAAGTGAACCTACAAGTTTTGCTTGTTCGGGACATGTACTGCCTGTATCGCCAGAAACATCTGGACTTGAAACAGTTTCATGTGATCCATGGGATTGGTATGCTAATTTCTCCATTTCCAGAAAGTCATCCATGAGGTCGAGGTTTTTGGTGTTTTCAGATTTCCGAGGGGTGTCAGTGTTCTTGTCCTTCTGGACGCTGGAGAGGTCAGACATAGATAATGTAGCACATGAACCAGCATAACTTACATTATCATCATTTCCGCATTCAGACACTGTGGCGAAACTTGGTAGATTGCTAGCCTTGTGACTAGAGAAACCTTCAACAGGTACTGAACCATGAGTTACAGGACTTCTCCATTCACCATTAGCTTGTAAATGTGATTCTAAACTTTGAAGCTTGCTAGCTGTCTGTGCGTATATACTTCTACAACTTTGCAATTCACCATTACGCTTTGTTAATGCTTCTTTCAACATCTTTGTTTCTTCATCCATTGACAGTAGACGTTCTGCTAGTAGCTCGTTCTCTTTCTGGCACTTCAGTAAATTGTCAAGTGTAAAGTCAGGCAGCTGTGACAAGTTTGCTGTTGGAGACCTTGCTGTGGACCTCCGTACACGTAATTCTCCATAGTCGCGACCCATATTTTCAACTTCAAGTTTCATTTGTGCCAGTGCAGCTGGACCAGGCAGTTTCTTGCGAACAAGCCCCCTTAACCTTTGACACTCAGCTTCAAGCTTGGCAATTTTCTTTACTCCCTCAAGATGCTGCTTATTTGCCACGTCTGCTGACCGCATACTCATGTTCTTTTCCTCATTGCGGATTTCCACTTCTTTCTTAGCAATGTGAACCTCATATTTTAATGAGTTCACTTCTTTTTCACAGGACTCGATGTTGCTCCTCAAACGTTCTATCTCAGCTTGAGCCTGTGATTTATCCTCACTGAGCTGGAACAGCATGTTGGAGCGTTCCTGCAAAGTTCTTGATAGTGCAGCATTGTCAGCAGCAGACCTCAGTAATTGCTGTTCAAACTTTGCGATTCGAGTTTCAAGCTCATGCTTCATCTTGCCAAAGATTTTATTCTTGCTAAGAATAACTTCCTGTAACTTTAGCTCATGGTCTTCCTTCAAATTTCGTATCTGCCTCATGTGTTCCTTGAGAGCAGAATCCAAATGGGATGCCCGATCTTCAGCAGTAAGCTTTAGTAGTGTGACAGACTCCACATTATTTTTCAATGCCGCCGCTTCTGCATCAGCCTTTTCCCATCCTGTGCAGAAAATTTTTTCATTAATAAAGTCCAAATACTTATCATCGGAAAAAAATATTTGATGTACTGTACATAAAAATAAGTTCAAACCTGAGACAGCTTCTTCAGCAACTTTAGCATGCTGTTTCACCAGGTTTTCTTTATTAATCATTTCTAAATGCGCTTCAGATAGCTTTTCATTGAGTTCTTTTATTTCATCCTCTAAGTTATGCACTTGATCTTCATAGGACTTCACACGATTCTCAAGTCCAGTAAGATGCGTATACGATTCGATTGAGATTTGAACATACTTGGGCTGTTTATTGTTATTATCCAACTTTCCCTGCAACAGAAGAAGGAAGGACAATGAAAAAAATACAATATTGTAGAACAAGGTATGGCCGATTAAAGCTGATGGATGGAAGGAGATTATATATTGAAAATAAATTTAATGATCACAAATAATCTCAGTGGAACTCTTGAATCAGTTTCCAGAACTGTAGAGCAGTAGAAGAGAAAAATCTAGCACTGATATCACAGGCGCCTCCTTTATCAGGAACACCAAAATAAGCAAAAATGGAAATGGTTCCTATTCAAGAGTAAAAGTTACAATGGAAACAGAGGAATTGTGGCATGGAAATAGAAGAGGAAAAAGTCAAGGGAATACATGAAATGGCTCAATAGTTTGCAAAAGAAATATACAACAGGTCACTTGAGCAATCACTATTGTTGCCACAACTGGTTGATATGATGTAGAAAAACATGACATGAGAAAAGGGAAGCACAAGGGTCTATATATTGTGTTGAGCTTACATCTGAATCAGTGGCACAAGAATCTGATCCTGAAACATTTGCTTTCTCAGCTGCTAGCTTATCAGATGATTTTTTCTTCCAGGGCCAACTCCTTTTATCCATTGCAGGCTGTTAGAGACAAAGGTAATATAAGCTTAGGATCAGCAAAAGTAAACATTGGTAAATTGCACAATGCACCAGAAGCATTACTCGGCATAAAGTACCAGTAATATTAGAATATTTTCTGCAACTGCCAAAAAAACAGTTGACTACAGTGACAAATATGCTTTGTGTCAACATTGATTTTTTTCATCCAACCCTTTAACCCTTTTCTTTTTAGTTCTGGGCTACCCAACAACAATAATAATAAATGCCCTATTCCTGTCTTGTTTTGGTGCTCATTTTCTTTACCAAACAATATTTTTCTCTCCATTATACTATTCTTGACTATGGGGAATACTGCAGGTCAGAACTTACCCAACGATGAGTTTCACTATCATAGGATCATAGAGTTAGGTTGCATGAGTCCATTATCTATCACTTTGTTTACACAAGCATTTCAAATGACTAATAAGGTTTCTGAACAATGTCCTAGCCGTTCTATTCAGCATATTGGCTAATAAGAAGCGAAATAGCACGATAAGGAACTCTTAAATATGAACTACCAATTAAATAGTAGTACACATAAAGTTACTCTACCAATCAAATTCCCATATGAAATATTCAGCAACAAATATATGCCTGGATGTAGTGATAATTGCATTGAAGATAAGTTCTGATTAGGTGAGGCAGCATAAATCAAATTAGCAAAATTTGGTACCGGAAAGTTGGAAAGCAAAAGCTAAAGCATAGTCCATTAGCCAAAATATGTTCACAGATTAACAGCGTCGAAATTCTCCAGCTATATTAACATCAGAAAATCTTCAGCAATTGTATTGTAACTTTAGGAAAATATATTGACCAACAAACAGAAAACTCAAAATCTGAAAGTCATAACATGCCAGATATCTTGGCATAGTTGGATTTCAGATATACAACCACAAGATATTCCAATCAAATCTTCAGTGCAGATTCTGCATTATAGATATGATAAAAAAAATTTGAAGGCATGCAACTGTCTTGAATAAAATTAAAAATAGGCCAACAAGGACAAAGAAATTGATAGGCCACCAAAAACAATCAAAATGCACCATGAATATGACATCCATCATCTTGAAATTAAAAAAGCAAAAAAAAAAAGCAGAAAAAGTTAACCCGTAATCGTGATGAAATCTTTCCTAAGCTGGTATTTCATTCATTCATGAATTGCTACATGTAATGATTTAAATATCGATTTCCTAAAAAATACTGTACATTAAATTTATCTCTCCATTGAAAACTCTCCCTCTCTCACTCACTCGCATAGGAGAAATCAACGAATAGGCATACAATTCATCTGCTGCATCGGAAACGAAACGGGTATCCAAATCAAACTCACTGAACATGAGAAATGCTCCATAGATTCGCAATTAAGGAAAAACGAAACAATGAGAACTCTTACTTGAACAGTTGAACTTTTCTACTCCTACTAACTAATCTCGAACAAAGTTAGGAACGCAGAAAATCAAATTGAAAAAGAGAAATAAAAGGATGAATCACAGCGACATCTGAAAAAGAAGGACGCTCCGAGTAACAGCACAGATAAATAGAAAAAAAGTAAAAAGTAAAAAAAAGAGGCGATAGATACCTCTAAAACAAACACACAGAATGAAAGCAGAGCGGAAAAAAAAAGCGAAATGCTGTGAGGCTCAGGAGAGAGAGAGAGAGAGGTTCCGCAAAAGAACAAGCAGAGTAATTGCTCCACCGAGCACAGAATACAAAGCGCAAGTAAAAAGTATCGGATGACGCCAATTCACACCAGAAGAAATCAAATGCAACGGAAGATCAATCAAACTCACACGCAAACGCAAACACAAACACAAACACGTGCCTCTGCGCTGCCAAAGTTGTACACTCACCACAGCGAATCTGCGATCGGATTGGGATCCGAGGTTGGGGAATGCGAGCGGTGTGACGTGTGACGTACGCGTTTTCCAGAGCAGAGGAGACGATTATGGCGGTGGCGAAGTAGTGGTGGTGGGAGAGGTGAGGTGAGGTGTGGGGTGTGAATGTCGTTTGGAGCAGAGCAGAGCGTTAAATTGTTTCTAGTGCTACTTGTCGCTTAAAAAGGCCAACTATGTTTCCACTCTCTCTCTCTCTCTCTCTCAACATGCAATGGTAATAATATATTAAATAAATACATTTGAAATATTCATTTTTACTACTGTATATACATAAATGTACTTGAAATATTAAGTGTAATAGTAGTAAACTTTTCGGAAAGATACTTTTAGTTAGATCTTTAATGGTTATTTCTTCCTAAACAATTGATTTGTCTTTTTCTCAGCGGAAGCAAGGAATATGGCGCATACAATAAAATTGATTAATCTAAGATATTTAGGTGGCTCGAGTCCCGTCCCTCCGTGACGAGACGGGTGCGGGACGCGTTGCAGCGTCCCGTCCCGTCACCATCCCGCCGAGACCCCCGTCACGCCAAGACAGCGCGCGAGCTGTCTCGCCACGCGCTTGCGCGACGTGGCACGCTCCGGGGCTATGCGTGACGCCCACTCGCCGGCCCGCGAGTGGGTTTCATCACGCTGACGCAATAAATCATTTTTTTAAAAAAAATTTGAATTTAATAAAAAAAATTAAATTAAATTCGAAAACGGTAATATTACCGTTTTCGACTGTTTACCTTTTTTATTTTTTTACTCTATAAATACTTCTATTTCATCCTCATTTCACACACAAACACACATCCAATCATCTCAAATCATCTCTCTTTCCACTCCAATTTTCCTCTCAAATCATCTCTTTTATTCTTTTCTCCAAGTTAATCGATCTAATGGATCCATTTGAGCAAATGAATCGAATAATGGAAAAATCACTTGAAGAAGATCGACGCCGGGATGCGGAGGAAGCCGCATGGCCCCAAAGACACTCCCGGACTTACATCCATTATAACCGGGAGGAAGCCGCCGCAAGGTTAGTACGCGACTACTTATGTGATAACCCGGTATGGAGAGATACCTACTTCCGTCGCCATTTCCACATGCGGCGACCGCTATTTCTCCACATCACAAATACATTGGCGGCCCGGGAAGAGTTCTTCCAAGAAAGGTTTGACGTCGTCGGCCGTCCCAGCCACACGACGCTACAGAAATGTACTGCAGCAATCCATCAGCTTGCGACTGGACAAACGGTGGATGTGTTCGACGAATACCTTCACATTGGAGAAAGCACTGGGAGAATGTGCTTGATCCAATTCTGTAAAGGCGTCCGGACAGCCTTCACCGACGAATTTCTCCGGAAGCCAAGCACGACAGATTGCCAGTTTCTGCTCCGCCTTCACGAAAAAGTGCACGGATTCTTCGGGATGCTTGGCAGCGTCGATTGCATGCACTAGCAATGGAAGAATTGCCTGGTGGCGTGGAGGGGGTCGTACACGAGCGGCCACAAAGGCACCCACCCCACCGTTATACTCGAGGCCGTTGCCGACTACCAGCTATGGATCTGGCATGCGTACTTCAGGGTCCCCGGCTCGAACAACGACATAAACGTGCTCCACCAATCCGACCTCTTCGCCGAAGTTTTGGATGGTAAAGCGTCGGCCATCAACTTCACCGCTAACAACTGGTGCTATAAAATGGGGTACTATCTTGCCAACGGCATCTACCCGAAGTGGCCAACCTTCGTGAAGACGTGCACCAGACCTGTGAACGCAAAGCACGCTCTTTTTGCGCAGAAGCAGGAGGCTGCTCGGAAGGATGTGGAGCGGGCGTTCGGGGTTCTCCAAGCGCGCTTCAACATTATCAAAACCCCGGCTCGTACGTGGTTCATGGAGAGCATGGTCGACATCATGTATACGTGCATAATCTTGCACAACATGATTGTCCAAGACGAAGGACTCGAGGCGGGAAATTGGTTCGACCCTGAAGCCCCCAGAAGCTCAACCGCAAGTAGTCCGCCTTGAAGTGGAGTGCATCCGTCTATACAAGAACGGTTGTATATTCGGGCAAGGACATGTGACTCTACCGCCCACGCCCAACTCCAAGATGATCTAATTGAGCACATTTGGGCAAACTTTGGCAATAGGTAGAAGCACATCATCGCCGGTAGAAATTAAATTATGTATTTTTCATTTTTTAGGATTTTTAATTATGTTTCGTTTTATTATTTTAAGAAATTAATAATGTAATGTTGTAATTTTATTTTATTTAATGAAATGTGTTTTTATTAATTGAATTTGTTGGAAATAAAAATAAAAAATGAAAATGAATTTAGAGCATCAAAATATATAGAGTTGAATGACCTGACGTGGACTTCATCAAACAGTGATCGATGACGTTTGCTTTTCCTCATACGCATCTATTATAAATTTGGTTTGACTAAGATTTTCTTCCGTCCGTGGAATTTTTATGGTCAATAATTTGCATTTTAATTTCTAATATTTTAAATTATGTCTTTTTTATTTATTTTACCACGAATTTAATTATGTATTTTTTTAGGATTTTGAGTTGTATTTTTATTTTATTTAATGAAGTGTGTTTTTTATTAATTGAATTTGTTGGAAATAAAAATAAAAAATGAAATTGAATGAATAGTAATTAAGAGACGGTTAAGGGACGGATAAGAGATGGAGGGTTGCAGGTTCCGTCTCTCAGTTAAGAGATGGAGTAAAAAAGTATGGTGTGACCCATAAATAGTAATTTAAGAGACGGTTAAGGGGCGGATAAGAGACAGCGTTGCAGATGGCCTAAGAATTTATATTTTGCTAAAATAAAACGAAGTCGGTGAATCACTTGGGAAGATGACATCTACATTTTCATAAATACGAATTTATCAGTTTTCATATGTGATTTGTTTATTTTATATGCTACCGCATCAAAAATCACGATCTCGTGCACAATTTTTTTTATTTTTTTATTAAATCTCCAAAACCACTAAAAAAAACTATTAGTACTACTTATTTATGTTATTTTACACATTTACAAATACTCCATTAGTTAGTTTCTCTTTAGAGACATCATCCGTAATATATACTTATATAGAGTACCACTATTAATTCATTTATTCTATTTCTCCACACGGCCTACCAATTTCTTCACTAATAATATATTTTTAGTCATTAACCATTAATAACAGAACCTATAGATTTGAGATTATTTCTACATTTATAATACATTAATTAGATTTATTAAAATTTGTTCTCATTGGATCTATATTTAAGGGTATGATTAAGAGTATTTAGTTGTAAAGGGTTGGAATGACGAAAATGCCCCGAGTGGGATAAAAGGTGAGCTGTAATTGTTTGGACAAATTGGACCACCGTCACTTTAATCTTTATACATGTCATAAAATCTACCTGTGGCGCGCCTGCGTCTCCACTTTTATGAAACCTACACCCCGCTCCACATGATTCTTCCAATTTAATTATTAAATCCAAAAATCAATTGTCTTTATATCATTATTTGACTTTTAAACATTGGACAAAAATTAAATCAATTAGGCTTCACGTTTGCCATAGCTAATGTTTGGTACAAGAACTATTGTAAAAATTTAAACATATTCACATAGTATGAAGTAGAAGTGAGTTTATTTGACTCATTTGTACTTTAGTTTATTATATTAGTATTTTTTATTTGTTAGCTGTTTATGGCACATTGCCTCATTCAAATAAAAGCATATTTCATTAATCAGGGTGTAACTGGTTAAAATAAGTTGAAATTAGTGGAGTTGGTTGAGCTTGAGATTTTTTAATTTACATTTTGTATTTGGATTTGACTGTATAATTGATCGATTCAAACAAATTAAATAAAATGTTAAAGTAGGAGTACTAATAAACACATATTTTAAGAACATTTTCCAACTGGACATCTATTGTTTATTAACGTCGAATTACTCAAATATCTGAGGCATTAAGAAAATCGATCCCATGGAAGATTGATTCATATCCAAATCTGTGTTACTAATACTTTAAATTTAAAGCCTATTATATTGGCTTTTGAAGAAGAGTAATATTGAATTTAGGTATCCATTAGGATTTAGGCCCCACCTAATTTTGAAATTTTAATAATATTCATATTCCTATTTAAGGGTGAAAACGAATTAACATAAGAATATTTATAATGTTGCTAGTTTTAGTGCCTATGATTTAGGTATTTAGCTTACGAAATTCAGAAACCCTTCGATTTTATTATTCTTCTTTTTTGACTTAATTAAGAAACACATTTTGTTTTATTAAGTAACATGTCTTTCAAATATTTGACAGATTTTTATTTAAATATCATTTAACAGACATCGTAATCGCATTTTCGTGATGACTGTTTGTTTTAGGAAAAAAGTTTATATATTGAGCTTTTTTTAGGCACTTTTTTCCAAAATAAATGAATAAATAAATAATCATGTCATTGTTATCATTAATTCATCACGCGTCAATGACTACATAATTTGTTTTGTTTTCCTTGGTTTGTGATGAATCGGCGAATTTCTTATGTTTGTAAATGCTGGTAGAGAATAAAGATCACGACACAATGAATTTACGTGGTTCGATTTACTGAGGTAAATCTACGTCCACGGGAAGAAAAGAGGGCAGAGTTGTATTGCTTGATCTGTTTTCTACAGCTTACAATACAGACTTGCTATTTTGTATTTTATCTCTAGAGATCGAGAGAATGTTTAGAAGCCTAACCCTATCTATCTGATCTAGGTTCTATTTATACATTGAACCTAGATCGTGGCATGCAGCCATTTACTAGGTAGTGGATGTCGTGGAGATCGTGGCGATCTTGCATGGGTCCACTATCCTGCATGAGTTAATGACTGCTTGACACCACTAAATAGATCGTGGGTGGTGGAGGTGGAAATCCTGTATGAGTCCACTATCTCCTAGTTCGGTCGAATACTGAGACCGAACTGCTGAATTATGGCCGAGCAGCTTTTGCCGATCTGAGAGTAGAGCTTGATGCCGACTTGAGAGCAGAGTTTGATTGGTTGGCTTTTACCGAGCTGTAGGCTGGGGCCGAACTCTTTGGTTGTGCCGAACTGAACTCTTTAGTCATGCCGGACTGATACTCTTTAGTCATGCCGAACTGATACTCTTTCTTGGGCTTTAGGCTGATGGGCTTTACTGCTGTTGGGCTTGTTTAGTACGTACTCCATCACTACCCCCCCCGGAAAGCGAAGTGAATCACTTCGGCATTCTGGATAAAGGTACGGGGTAAGTTGATGTTTGTCCTCGGTCTTATGAAGTGAACTCTTCTTTGACCGGACTCGTCTTTGGTCTGATGAAATAAACATCTTTGACCGGACTCGTCTTTGGTCTGATGAAATAAACATCTTTGACCGGACTCGTCTTTGGTCTGATGAAATAAACATCTTTGACCGGACTCGTCTTTGGTCTGATGAAATAAACATCTTTGACCGGACTCGTCTTTGGTCTGATGAAATAAACATCTTTGACCGGACTCGTCTTTGGTCTGATGAAATAAACATCTTTGACCGGACTAAGCTTGTGTCCTAATTTGGCGAGTTTTATCGCTCGGATCGGACTTTCCGTTGTCCTAATTTGGGGATCGGACTTTCCCTTGTCCTAATTTGGGGATCGAACTTTCCCTTGTCCTAATTCGGCGAGTTTTATCGCGTGGATCGGACTTTCCCTTGTCCTAATTCAGGCAAGTTTTATCGCGAGAATCGGACTTTCGTTGCAGTTCGTTTCAGACGAAGTGCTTGATTCTTAAGCTGAATTGTGGTCTTGTATCCTCTTTAGAAGCTTGGACTTCACAATCGTTGGCTTGCTGCAGCTCGTTTCAGACGAACTGCTTGTTTAAGCTGAATTGTGGTCTTGTATCTTCTGTAGAAGCTTTGACTCACAATCGTTGGCTTGTATATGTTCTAAGAAGGGGATCAGCCTTCGAAGAACAAGATACCTCAGTAACATTTGTAAGAGACGACACGCACATAGACAGACAAAACGCATATAGACAAATAAAAAGCACATAGAGACGAACAAAGACCAAGCAAACCAAATAAAGCACATTGACCGAACAGGACTCAAGACTGACTGACCGGACTGTCTCTTACAAATGGAACTTTTTGAGGTTGGAAATGTGCCATGATCGGGGTACCTGTTCTCCTGACATGTGAGCCAATTTGTAAGACCCTTTGCCGAGGACTTCTGACACCCGATACGGACCTTCCCATGTGGGTTCGAGCTTGCCCAGCTTTTCTGCTCGGCTTACTTCGTTGTTTCTCAAGACGAGATCTCCCACTTGGAATTGCAGCTTCTTCACCCTTTGGTTGTAATACCGGGCTACTTGCTCCTTGTACTTGGCTGCTTTTATGCATGCCAATTCTCTTCTTTCTTCGGCAAGATCTAGCTCGGCTCTCAGTCCGTCGTCATTCATTTCTGAGGAGAAATTTAGAGTTCGGGGACTGGGTACGCCGATCTCCACCGGAATTACGGCTTCAGTGCCGTACACCAGACTGTACGGAGTTTCACCGTTGGAGGTTGTGGGTGTAGTTCGGTAGGACCATAGGACTTGAGGGAGATTTTCTACCCATTGTCCTTTGGCTTGTTCTAACCGAGCTTTTAACCCTTTCACCAGGATACGATTTGTTACCTCCGTTTGTCCGTTTGCTTGTGGATGAGAGACCGAAGTGAACCGCTGTTGAATATTCAGCTCTTGGCACCAATTCTTGAACGTCTTGTCGGTGAACTGAGTCCCGTTATCCGAGATGAGGATGTGGGGTATGCCAAATCGGCACACTATGTTCTTCCAGACGAAGTCCAATGCCTTTGAGCTCGTTATCGTAGCTAATGGTTCAGCTTCCACCCACTTCGTAAAGTAGTCCACGGCAACGATTAGGAATTTCATTTGCCGAGGAGCTTGAGGAAGTGGTCCCACTATGTCTATGCCCCATTGCATGAAAGGCCAAGGGCTTTGCATAGTGGATAGATCGGTCTGCGGCATCCTTGGGATATTTGCATGGATTTGGCACTTCGGGCATGTCTTGACGAGCTGCACTGCTTCTTGTACCAAGGTTGGCCAATAATATCCCCATCTTAGAACTTTTTTAGCTAAAGCTCTAGCTCCGATGTGGCTGCCGCACGATCCTTCATGAACTTCTCTGAGGATGTAGTCCGTCTCTTCTGGTCCTACGCACCGCAATAACGGCTGGAGGTAAGACTTTCTAAAGAGGACTCCTTCATGAAGTTCGTACCGAAGTGCTCGGCACGTGATCTTCCGAGCTTCTCTCTTATCCTAGGGCAATTGTCCTTGATCCAGATACTGCAAGATCGGCGTCATCCAGTTCGGCGAGCTGGATACTGAATGTATCTCGGCTTCATCAACGCTTCGATGCATTAATTCTTCCGCCTTTGAGCTCGGATCTGAGGCCAACTTACTTAAGGTATCTGCTCGGCTATTTTCCGCTCTGGGAACGCGGATTATCCGAAAATAGGAGAAACTTCGGCTGATGCTTTGCGCTTTGTCCAAATACTTCTTCATTCTCTCGTCACGAGCTTCACTTGTACCCAACATGTGATTTACTATGACTTGTGAATCACAATGGACTTTGAGAGATTTGACAAGCAGACTTTGCGCTAACTGGAGTCCGGCAAGGAGGGCTTCGTACTCGGCTTCATTATTAGTAGTGGGGAATAGGAACCGAAGTGAGTAGGTTACCTCGTGTCCGTCGGGAGCGACGAGTAAAATACCAGCTCCACTTCCCATCTTGTTTGAAGCTCCATCTACGAATCCGCTCCAGCAGTCTGGCGGCTCTACTTCGGATTCCAAGGGCTGTGCTAGTTCGGCATTGGCAGAATTTTTCTGTTCGGCAATGACAGGGATTGCTTGATCGAACTTGGCCTCTGTAAGAAAATCTGCCAAGGCTTGTCCCTTGATGGCTTTCCGAGGTAGGTACTCGATTGAGTGTTCTCCCAGCTCTATGGCCCATTTGGCGATTCTGCCTGATGCTTCTGGCTTGGTCAAAACTTGCCGAAGAGGCAGATCGGTTAAGACGCATACCTTGTGAGCATAGAAGTATGGCCGCAGTCTCCTTGCTGCATTTACTAACGCCAGAGCAATTTTTTCCAGAGGTTGATACCTTGTTTCTGGATCTCTTAATGCTCGGCTTGTAAAGTAGATGGGAAACTGCTTTAGGCCTTCTTCTCGTACAAGCACCGCGCTGATGGTTTGATCTGATGCCGCTAAGTATAAGAATATTACTTCGGCTTCGGTTGGAGCAGAGAGAATAGGAAGCTCGGCTAGATAACTTTTGAGCTCGTCAAAGGCCTTTTTCTGCTCGGCTCCCCACTCGAACTTTGGTGCCTTTTTCAACACCTTGAAGAACGGCAGTTGCTTTTCGGCTGCTTGGGAAAGGAATCGATTCAGTGCGGCTAGACATCCGGTTAGCCTTTGCACGTCATGTATGGACTTCGGCATTGCCATGTTCTGAACGACTTGAACTTTTGAGGGGTTTGCCTTGAGTCCGTCCTTTGAAACCCAACAACCTAGAAACTTTCCCGAATCTACCAAAAAGGTACACTTTTGGGGATTAAGTTTGAGGTTGGCTTTCTTGAGCACGTTGAGAGTGGACTTGAGGTTGTGCTCGTACTCCGAAGTGCTTTTGCTTTTGACGACTATATCGTCAACATACACTTCGACCTCCTTTCCAATCAGGTGCCGAAAAAGCTTGTCTACCATCCTTTGATAAGTGGCTCCGGCATTCTTTAAACCGAATGGCATCTTTTTATAAGCGAAAATGCCGAAATCGGTAATGAAAGCTGTTTTCGGAGCGTCACTCTCATCCATCAATACTTGGTGATATCCTTTGTATAAATCAAGAAAACAAAAAATTTCGAAGCCGATCAAAGCTTCTACTTTTTTATCTATATTCGGAAGGGGATAGCAATCTTTAGGACAGTGCTTGTTTAGATCGGTAAAATCTATGCACATCCGCCATCCTCCTCCTTTTTTCTTGATCATCACAGGATTGGCCACCCAGGAAGGATATTTCACCTCGAATAGTACATCCGCTTTTAGTAATTGGCGGACTTCGTCATGGATGACTTGGCTTCTTTCTGCCGCAAAGAGTCTTTGCTTCTGTTTTACTGGCCGGATTGAAGGATCAATATTTAATCGATGAGTGATTACCTCGGGGGGCACTCCGGTCATGTCCAACGGAGACCATGCAAAGACGTCTTTGTACTCCTTGAGGAGCTGAATGGTCTTTTCCCGGAGTAGAGGCGTTCCTGCGAAGCCGATCTTGATCGTTCTGGATGGATCATCTTCGTATAACTGAACGGTCATTGAGTTCGGCTCTGAAGTGACTTCGGTCATCTCGCTTGCCTTTGACTCCGGTTGCTGTGATTGCTATGCTTGATGGTGCCGAACTGATTGCTCGGCACTTTTAAGCGCAATCTGCAGACATTCTTTTGCTCTCTTTTGATCACCTCGGATGACCGCTATCCCACCTTTAGTGGGGATCTTGATGGTGAGGTGATAAGTAGAGCAAACGGCCCGAACTGTGTTGAGCCAGTCTCTCCCCAGGATGATGTTGTACGGGGACCGAGCTTTCACCACAAAGAACTCGATCATCGTATTGGAGCTTGTAGGCGCTTTTCCCACCGTGATCGGAAGGCTGATAATACCTTCAGGGCGGGTGTCCTCCTGGGCGAAACTTTTCAGAGGAAGTGGAGCCGGATTGAGCCGAGCTGGATCCACTTCCATTTTATCGAAACATTCTTTAAAAAGAATGCTGACTGACGCTCCTGTATCCATAAATACTCTGTGGATCAGTTTGTTTGCCACTCCGGCTTGAATGACAATAGCGTCTTGGTGAGGAGAGATGGCTGGGACGGGATCGGCGTCTGAAAATGTAATCACTTCGTCTTTCTTCAGCCTTTTATGTGTTGGCTCCTCTTGATTGGAACCTCTGCGTTCTGCTTTTAGGGACGACTTAGTCTTCCCGGCAGGGAGAGCATCAATAGTCAGGATTACTCCATCATATTGCGGCTCGTCGTCGTCTTCGGGATCCTCATGCCTTTTCGGATCCTGAGGATTGCAGTTCGCACCTCTCTGCCTTTTGTTCTTTTTCGGCTGCTTGCTTTGGTATTTTTTTAACGTTCCTGTTTTCACAAGAACATCAATACCTGCAGCCAAGTCTCGGCACTCCTCGGTATCGTGTCCGTGGGCTTGATGGAAGGAGCAATATTGATCTTGAGGTCGCCGCGCGGCCGATTTCGTCATCCGCCTTGGTTTTTCGAACATATCGGAATGTAGTTCGAAAATTTCCGCTCTTGACTTGTTTAAGGGTACGAACTGAGCGGGCGGCTTCTCAGGATTGAGACGTGGTCCCAATCTGCCTTGTACCGGTGCCCTTTGAATTCTTTCAAAAGGAGTTCGGCGGGGAAGCCTCTGATCGCTATGATCGGGCTTCTTTTCGTCTCCTCGGGATGAGCTGTCTAAAGACCGTTTTCGACGGTCTGCCTCATCCGCACGGGAAAACTGGTCCGCAATGTCCCACATTTCTTGAGCTGTTTGCGGACCGCACTCCACGAGCTTTCTGTAGAGAGCTCCGGGCAGGATTCCATTTTGGAATGCCGAAATGACAAGTAGATCATTGAGATTATCTACTTGTAGGCATTCCTTATGGAATCTCGTCAGGAAGTCGCTGATCTTTTCGTCGCGACCTTGACGTATAGAAAGCAGCTGAGCCGAAGTGATCCGGGCTTCCGCTTTCTGAAAGAACCTCCTGTGGAAAGCATCCATTAGATCTCGGTAGGATCTAATGCTGCCTTGAGGAAGGCTGTCGAACCACCTTCTGGCGTTCCCGATGAGCAGCTCGGGGAACAGCTTGCACATATGGACCTCATTGAGACCCTGGTTCGCCATATTATATTGATAGCGTCCCAAGAAGTCATGAGGATCCTCTAGCCCGTCATAAGTCATTGACGGTGTCCGGTAGTTCCGCGGCAAAGGAGTTCGGGTGATGTCGTCCGAGAACGGAGTCTTTAATGCTCCGTACATGGCGAACCCGACATCTCTTCGGTACGGAGGAGATGGAGTTCTCCTGTGGTTCCGGTACCGAGGAGGAACAGGAACATGTCGGGGTTGAGGATTCTTTCTCCTGGAAGACACGTCACTACTGCGGTAGTGACTTTCATGTCTGGATGAGGAGGGAGAATCCGCCGTTGTCTTCTCCGGCTGTTGGCTCTTCTGCAGGAAGGTTAAGAACTCATCCTGCTTCTCGGCCAAGAACAGCTTGACAGCCTCGTTCAAATCAGGCTGCTGGGAAGACTCGGTGTGTGGACCTTTTGAGCGGCTTGTTCCTTCTCCGTGAGAACTGGAAATAGATTTTTCACGAGGCTGCTTTCCAGGCCTATGGGCTGCTGGATTAGCTTCCTCATGGTTATCACGGACGGAGGCACGGGTGTTATGTGATCTGGTATGCATTTTTTTGGTAGAAGAGGATCAAAAACTCGCTTTATCACAAATTTGGTTCCCACAGACGGCGCCAGTGATGAATCGGCGAATTTCTTATGTTTGTAAATGCTGGTAGAGAATAAAGATCACGACACAATGAATTTACGTGGTTCGATTTACTGAGGTAAATCTACGTCCACGGGAAGAAAAGAGGGCAGAGTTGTATTGCTTGATCTGTTTTCTACAGCTTACAATACAGACTTGCTATTTTGTATTTTATCTCTAGAGATCGAGAGAATGTTTAGAAGCCTAACCCTATCTATCTGATCTAGGTTCTATTTATACATTGAACCTAGATCGTGGCATGCAGCCATTTACTAGGTAGTGGATGTCGTGGAGATCGTGGCGATCTTGCATGGGTCCACTATCCTGCATGAGTTAATGACTGCTTGACACCACTAAATAGATCGTGGGTGGTGGAGGTGGAAATCCTGTATGAGTCCACTATCTCCTAGTTCGGTCGAATACTGAGACCGAACTGCTGAATTATGGCCGAGCAGCTTTTGCCGATCTGAGAGTAGAGCTTGATGCCGACTTGAGAGCAGAGTTTGATTGGTTGGCTTTTACCGAGCTGTAGGCTGGGGCCGAACTCTTTGGTTGTGCCGAACTGAACTCTTTAGTCATGCCGGACTGATACTCTTTAGTCATGCCGAACTGATACTCTTTCTTGGGCTTTAGGCTGATGGGCTTTACTGCTGTTGGGCTTGTTTAGTACGTACTCCATCAGTTTGTAGCTAGTAATTATTACTTGATTTGTTTATTATTGTTGTTCTTGCTGAAATTAGAATTAACAATTTTGATATTCATGAAAGCTCATCTTTTAGTGGTCTCGTTTAGGGGCAAATTATTGATATGATGTATAACTGATTCTATTTTAGTTTTGTGACAATGAATTCAAGAGAACTTTGAAGTTTTTGACATATTTTTTTAGAAAAAAAATGCAATTTTAATACCAAGTCCGAATTCACAAGGTTTATAACCTACGACTTCTACCTACATAACGCAACTAATTTTTTCTTTTTAATTATGATTATATCGATGATTGTTTAATTTATTTGAAAATTGTATATTTAACATGTGGGTATGATTTTGTTAATGTCTGTATGCACTTAAAACAATTTTTTTGTCAGGAATGGTTATAATTTTACAACTCCTACTTATTAGGATATTCCAAATTATAGTAGTATTATACTTTGTTATTTGATTTATCATTTATCTTGAAATTTATCTAATTTTTGTGAAATTATTAGTATGAACTACTCAATGTATTTGGGAAAACAGAATAATTGCGTACATAAATTCTACGTTCCAAAAAACATTAAATATATTTATTTGGTATGTGCCAAAATTATGGATATTCACACGGAGGGAGTAATGAATATGAGTGTAATTTTAACTGATTTCATTATGACAAGTCAACAAATGATAATTAGTAGTAGTAATTCATCTTTATTCTTAGTTTTATCTCACATACTATCGATACGGCAATACGGTTTTAGACTTTCAGTCTATTAGAAAAATCATTATGAAAACACTTAATTCAATATTTTGCTGATTTTTGTTTTATGAAAGTTTTTTAAGAATATCGATCAAATATCTTTTCAATCGTCTATATACACTTTCTGAAAATTTATTTACAATATAAACCTAATTTTTAATTAGTTTTGAATTTTATAAATCATGTAAAAGTTAGTACTGACTACTGAGCTTGTAAGAAATTTCACATATTGTATGATTTGTAAACTTTATATTATTGTTGAACTGAAAAAAAAGAATCACGAATTTCTTATTTTATATGGTCGAGTGACCGATCAGCCTAAGTAAGATGATTAGATGAAGTGACCAAATAATTAGCTAATTAATTATACTCATAACTGCGAATTACTTGTAAATTAAAGCAGAGAAAACATGAAAAATTGTGGCGATTCTGATAATAACTCTCTCTTCTTGCGGTGGGAGATGAGGGATATCATAAAATATAAATATTTTCCAAAGATGGATTTCTGGAATTCTGATAACTAAAAGTTAGGAAGCTGTCGTCTATAATAGCTCCATATTTTGTGGCGATTTTGTTGAAATTTGCAGTTCATATTTTGAGGAAATTTTGTTGAACTTTTCCCTCTGTATAAATAATCATCATTTGCACATGCTATAGATAAATATAATGCAAACTCCACGCACGAAAAAAAAGTAAAACAAAAATAGAGAATAGAGTGTAACCCCGTAGAAATTCCACATAAATTAATTTGTGTGATTTATTTTTATTTGACATTGTTTTCACAGTTATAGCATATTAAATTTATATTAATTTTTGGTTCAATCAATTTGATTGAATCAAATGAAATTAATAGTACAATTTAAGTTATACTATGAGAATATATTGAATTAATATTGTATACCGCAATTCTTATACCGAAAAAAATATTGAGAATATCAAAATTTGTAATAAAATTAAACCACTGTACTGTTTTCGACATGTCCAAATTAATGTTGTTAGACTTTGCGTAGGTTTCAAGTAAAGATCCATTCATGCTTATGATTGATTACTCACTGAGATGATGCCTAAATCTTAATTAGCTAGGAGGTTAATTAAACCTCCACCCTACAAATCAAAACTATTTGTCATTCGGAAATTGATTAGCAGATGCAACTTCTATTTCTTTGATTTTAATTTTTTCAATTACTTCTAAAAAATTACTCCCTCATTCCCACAATAAGAGTCATGTTTTTCATTTTCGGTCTATCCCACAATAAGGTCATATTTCACTTTTATCATAAATGGTAAGTAGGTTTCATATTCCATCAACTTATTTCACTCACATTTTGTTATAAAACTAATATATATATATATATATATAAGTGAGACTTATATCTCACTAACTTATTCAACTCACTTCTTTTTATACTTCTTAAAACTCGTGTCATAACTAAATAAGACTCATATTTCAGGACGGAGGGAGTATATTCTTTTAGCAGAATCCTGATTATTCTTATTTAGTCCTTTCTTTTTAATCCCTCCGTCTCAAGATACATTTAATTACACTTACTTTATCTTTCTTTTACTTTATCTTTTCTCTTCTCCCTTACTTTATTCTCTCTTCTACTTTATTTAACTCACTAAACACAGCTTTCTTAAATCTCGTGCAAAAAAGAAACGCCTTAAGTAACGTGGGACGGAGGGAGTACCAGTGATGAAAGAGCTTTATGAAGAAAAATGTAACTTCCTTCAAGTAAATAACACAAAAATAAATCACTTAAAAGAACTCCCTTTTTTTAAAACCCAAATAATATTATTTCGTCCTTTAATTAAAATATCCCCTTCCAATTATTATAAGTGTTTTTATTTACATCAATTAATTTATAGTACTAAGTTTTAGGACTTAATTATTAAATATGTTAATTTCGTTGAATATTTTTTTTGCACCTCCGCAATTGAGACGGGTGGAGTGGAGGACTAGTTTGACAGCTAGTGTTTTAATTAATTTATTTATTTTATCAATTAAAAATAAACTAAAATATATCTCAGTTGGTAGTATAAGTATTATTTGAGGTATACTACCTGTTTTGTTGGAGGCTAGAATTTCGGCCCAATTCATGTAGTGCAAGCAATATTATTAATTAGTAATATGAAATATGCTTGACAAATTGAATTGATGCAAATTATGGCATCCACATTTTTATATGATTATAGTTTTTACTTCTTTAGTTTTACTCCTTTTACTTTTTACTACTTTTTATATGAAATATTATAGTTTTATACTACTTTTTACTTGTAGTATACAATTAAACATCTAACTACTACGTACAAAATACTCCATATACTAGCCCCATGGTGGACAATGTATTATTATTCCAAAAAGATAATGAAAATTATATGGACGTTATTTATCAATCATAATTCAATATCATTAGTTTTCAACGAGCGTTTTTTGTTTGGCTTAGGTGGCTTGTGCTCCTATTTAATTTGTTGAATATGATTGCTTAGCACATTCAATGTTAAATCTTTATTGTGAATGGGTGTTATGGATAACTCAATGTCTTTAGAAATGATATTTTTTCTTAGAGTCTTAGTTGATAATAACTTAAACCAACACCAATCTACCTAACCAGAGTTCTTGCTATTATATCAAAGTCATAATTCAAAACAACACAACGCGTTATTACACAAAGTTTACTCTATTGAAAACAACACAGCCTGTGCCATCCATTGAAGTGCAGCGGAATTAATCCACTTTTTTCATGAGAAATGGGGATGACAAATAAGTACATAAAACAAACATAGTATAAAACAATGAATTAAAAATGGATGATCATAAATATAAAATAATATTGTTCACCTTTAGTATTCGAATGCAGATGTTGCTTCATCCAGAAAGAGATGCATACATCGTTAGTTTTTGTGACCAAAGGATTGAAAACTATTATCATTTCTCACATATATTAGCATGGAGAAATGTACCCATTACGATTTACTAACAAATTAAAATTGTTAACCTGGTTCATTTTGCAAGGGAAACTAAACACTGAACAGAGATTCTATAGATTCAGACCCTAGAATCGAGGATGACCTCTCATCTTTCCTAAGGAGGAAACATAAAAACTAGTATCCCTTAAAATTTGGTACCATTTGACCGACACGGGTTTCAAGAAATATAATAGAAAGTGGATTGAAAAAGTTAGCGACGTGTGAGTCCTACTTTTATATATTAATTTTAAAATAAAATGTGAGTGAATGAATTAGTGGAATGTGAGGTCCATTACTAAAAATGGTAAAAGTGAAAGGTGCAAATTTTTAGGGACGGACGAAAAAGGAAATAAGTGATAAATTTCCAGGTTAGGGGGGAGTATTAATCATATTCTCTCTAGATATAGACTATCCAGTAGTTTGTGGTACTATTGATGCAATAGCAGGAATCTCAACATCTGCGTACAGAAAGATCCAGTCGCACACTTTCAAAGCTGGAAGGGGGGCCTCGTTTTTCAGATTTGACAAGAAGATTTGGACACCTCTCTTTTATGTCGTTGCATGGTCCGTTTGGTGACAAAGAAATAGAGTCACTATCCACATAAGTGGCGTTCGGCTGCCATGACTAATATTATGAGACTATCCATCTAGGATTAAGTTGTGGGATTATTTTAGTTGGAGGGGGGAGGCTATGACTAATTATCATGAGACTATCCATCTAGGATTGAGTTATAGAGTTCAATCTTATGAACCAAACATGATACATATTTAATCACGAGATTTAATCTTGGCAACCGAACACCCTCATAGTGGAGCCAAATTAGGAAGTCAAGAAAAAACATATTTTTGTGGAGACTTAGATTGTGGATTATAGGATGAAGTCCCAATTTTCCTTTCTCCATGGGTTAAGTTTGCGAGGATTTACTAAAACTCCGAAGACGGGAAGGTAGGAGCTAGAAATTTTGCCGATTGGTACTAATATGATAGCTCTTTCTTCGCTTGTTTGCTTTTAGTTGGTGCACTTCAGTCACTAAAAAAATCGCTAATTTCCGCCACTAAATCTCATATTTCCGTCAAAACAATATGATAACATTGAATGAAATCCTCCGACACATCCATCACATCCAGTACTCTATCCTCTATGAACTGGACTGGGAGGCAGAGTTTGCGCGCTAAGCTAAACTCCACCCTAAATTTACGGTTTCCCTCAGGGGTGGTGCGGTACGGTATACCGCACTGAGAATGTCATACCGCATACCGTACCTCAAATTACGATATGATAAAATGAATGTCATACCTATACTTTACCGAATTTTTTAGTATACCGCAATCCGATATACCAAAAATTCTGCATGACAATTTCCGATACTGTTACCATACCGTATTTCAGTATACCGTACCAAGTACGGTATACCGAAATAAGGTATGACATACCATTATACCTCTGGTTCATACAAAAAAAATCCTATTTAATAACCAACTATTTAAAATAAAATTTCACCTATTTAAATATATAAATACATATAATCGGTAAATACCTCATTTTTTTATATATACCGTATGTTCAGTATAAATTAATAACGGTATGATACCACATAGTTAGTATATACCTCATTTTCGGTATATGCCGAATGTGCGGTATACCGCGGTATACGAAAATCTGTACCTTAACCGTACCGAAGTCTATCGGTAAGGTATCATACCGTACTGCAAATTCGGTATAATTTCGGCGTGGTAGTGTGGTATTTTGGTATATTTACCCAGCCCTAGTTTCCCATGGTAGGATAATCGTTAAGCTTGACCAAAAAAGTATTTGCTGAGTCAAGTACGTTGGTAGCCGTTTCCTGTCATAAGCAAACATCTTATTTCTGAGAGTGTCTTTATTGGAGGATTGGAGCTCTCCCATGATTAACCTACTCAATTTCTCATAAGTCACAACAGGTTTTATATAAACCTGCAAAATGAGAGCAAAAAGATCCATATTGATAGATTTCTGGCTCTTTGTTTTGGATTCGAGTGAAAATTGAAAGGAAAAAGAGCGACTCACGTGATACTGACATAGATGAAGCTCTTTGTTTTGAATTTGGGTGAGGAAGTGATTCGCCTTCACCTTTACGCTACCACCGAGGATTCCATGCCCACGCCTCCTAGGCAATTTGTGATCTACCGCTGGAAGGTTTTCCTCCGTCTCTAGAGACAGAGAAGCTGTTGGCTCCGGCTTAGAGGGAGCCGAGTGCGGCGGGGCATCGTAGCCATCGCCTCCACCGCCGCCGCGTGACGCCGGTTCAACCGGAGATCTCTGTGGCGGTCCTCTTCCGTATCTGTGGATCTTTTTGCTTTCATTTTGCAGGTTATCATAAAACCTATTGTGACTTAAGAGAAATTGAGTAGGTTAATCATGGAAGAGTTCCTATCCTCCAATAAGCACACTCTCGGAAGCAAGATGTTTGCTTATGACGGAAGAGCAATTTGCTTTGTGGCTACCAACGTATTTGATTCAGCAAATACTTTTTGATCCAGCTTAACGATTATCCTTCCATAGGAAACCGCAAATTTAGGGTGGAGTTTAGCTTAGCACGCAAACTCTGCCTCCCAGTCCAGTTCATAGAGGATAGAGTATTGGATGTGATGGATGTGTCGGATGATTTGAATCGAATAAAATCGTGCCCTAATTTAATTCAGCGACGGAAAATAATCCGCCACTAAAGCAGTGGCGGAAAATCCACCACTATTATTAATTTTTTTAATATTTATATTGTTTATTGAAAAAATTATTTGTAGTGGCGAAATTAATCCGCCACTGAAATGGACAAATTAATATCCGCCACTGAAATGGACAAATTAAAATCCGCCACAGATCCGTGGGAATTCTGTCACTAAATTTTCTAGAGGATTATCCGCCACTATTATGCCAGTAACACTGGCGGACTATTTCCGCCACTAATATCGGCCACTAATATAGACATTTTTTGTAGTGAATCTGTTTTTGTATAGGGTGAATTTTCGTGTCTCATAGTAGCGTGGGCAAATGCTTGTCTTTGTTCTGCCTTTTACCTTTGCTTATGCTTATTTTGTGGTTGAAACTTTATTGGTACAGTGCTCACCGACCTTACGGTTAAGCCTTTGATTCCAATTGTAAAAATATTGCTTAAATATTGCTTTGGAAGTGTTGATGAAAGAAAATTTGACTTTAAATTAATGTAATCATGTCAACAAATTATACAACTAAAAATCCTTCTTATTTCTTGAATGAAATTAGATATTTTAAATTGGACAATCCAAAATGTAAAATGAGACACCGAATGAGATGAAAAGAGTAATATATATGCACTTAAAATAGTGGCGAAGCCAAGCCCCTAAAATATGTGAATTATAGCCTTTGGGCACAAATCCTAGTTGCCACGATTTGTATTGTCTTAAATATGTATGAAATCTTGAGGTTGGATGTTGAATTTAAAGGATGAGTTTGAGAATAGAGAGAGTAAACCTCTGATCCTAATTTGGCTGTAGTTGATAAGAACGTGTTTGGAAATGCGTTACTAATTTTTTAAGTAAATCAAACCTATCAAATTAGCTCGTCATTATCATAAATTAAGGACATCATGAATATTTAATTTATATAAATTAATTTTTATTCTTTTAAATTATATTAAACTCAAACTCATCCAAGATCAGGCCCAATTGCACACCATTATGTTAAGTCCTAATTTTGTACCCCTGTTTGGTGAAGGGGGAAAAAAACCAATTTCAAAGCTTACATGATTGGTTTCTTAATTAATTGTAGACCCTGAACACATTTATTAAAATCAATCAGTAACAACAACAATAGTTGTACATTGGAAGCAAATATAAACAATATAAACTCATAGCTATGCGTCACTAAGATAGAGACACTTCAGTCATGAAAGTGATTACCTTGTTATGTTTCTTTAGTTAAGACTTCCATTAACATTATGTTTGTTTCTTGACTCAGATGTTCTCCTATATAGAATCTACCCAACATATTATAATTTTCATAATTTAATGAGTTTGGATAATACTACTAATGAAATAAACATTATCATTACTATGAGTTGTCAAATGCTGAGTAAATCATTACTACCTCCGTCCCCCAAATATTGTCCTACTTTGACCCGGCATAGATTTTAAAAAATGTAATGAAAAGTGGGTTGGAAAAGTTAGTGGATTGAGGGTCCTACTTTTATATATTAGTTTTATAATAAAATACGAGTAGGAATGAGTTAGTGGAATATGAGGTCCACTACCAAAATGGTAAAAAGTGAAATATGACAAACTTTGGGCGACAGACGAAAATGAAAAAATGAGACAAACTTTCATGTACAGAGATTTGTCACTTATATTCTATTTTAAAAATATTTTGATGAAAATTTCAACTTTTAATTTGTAGTAGTAGTATATATCACTCCTAATTTTATTCAGCAAGTTTCACGCGTCCACCTAATTAAATGGAACAGGTCGTGTCATCTCTCATTGGTCAAAAAACTTGATTGGTGAAATTTACTACTACTACTACATATTCCCTTTCTTGTTATAATTATAAATCAAGTTTTTTGCTTATCTGGCCTCGATTAAATATATATGCATTATGTTAATATTGTCAGCTTAGCTTGAGAAGTAATCTTGTCACCATTTCATGTAAATTAGTCCACACATCCTAATAATTATATTCGTGTAATCTAATTCTAGAATGTCAATTCTCATGTTATGATTAATAATATGGCGAATAGTAATGGAGTATCGAGTGATTAAGCGTCAATTAGTTCAAAGAGAAAATTCCATTTGCTGATCCAAATATTTAAACATAACAAATGGTAGCCAGCTAATCGTGCTTCTGCTACAAGTTTCAATTGACAATCATTTTCTAAATATCATTCAAGTTTATAAATTCAATTTATTTTATGGTACGTATTAAATATTTCTATATATAGCGTTCACCTGTCTATGTATGACGTTGCTTGAAGTGCTATTATTTTAATATTTTTATGCATGACTTTAGTAATTCATCCGTCCACGAAAAATAGTTTCATTTTCTCATTATAAATATTCACTAAAAATAGTCTTATTTCCAAAAATGAAATGTTTCTCTTTTATACTTTACCCACTTTTTTCTCCCCCTCCCCTCCCTCCCATACTTAGTCACTTTTTCTCCATATCTCTTTTGCTAGTCATTTTTTCTCCCTATCTACTTTTTTTCATTCCTTCTTACTTTACCAATTTCTCATTAAAACTAGTGTCAGTTCATAAATGAAAATATTTTTTTTTGGATGAAGAATTAAATCATTTTAACCGCAGTAGGTCAGCTTTAGCTATATGGTTCCTGTTAAAATAAAAAAGGAAATTGATCATTTTAAGTTTCAAAATATTTTCGGTTATACAGTAAATTATATTTTGAACTATATTTTCTATTCAAATTATTTTTTACTTTAAATAATTGATTTCCAAATGTGATTTTAGTCATATAAAGCAATCATGTTCAAGAATCTAAGCATTTGTCCTAGGATGCAATGAATGTCAAATTTTAAAATTCGACACAAATATGATAAGCCTAAAATTTATTCTATTAGCATAATTTATATATCGCTCGATCATTAGATCTCTAGCAACTAAAGAAAATAATGAGGAAAATAAGTGGCTCATTTAATCTGGCTCATATTTCGTGCAATTGTTTAGTGGACTTACGATTACACTTATACCATGTTGTTTGTCTTTGTCCTAGGTTACAAATTAGTGAAAGCCATATTCTCTAATTAATTAAAAGGCTGATTACCAATCTCCTAATCTCAATAATTATCCTATGCATGGCCGACAATATGATTAAGAAAATTGGTTACATGTAAAATTTATGCAATCAATATCGAGACTTAACATCGATCAATTATTTGAGATAAACACATCAAATGTCTTATTTAAGGTACAATAGTTTTGAAACTGACATCCAATCCAACAAACCCTATCTTTGCCTATATAATTCCCAATATCAACATATGAAAATGAATTTCATATAAGTTGATAATTCAGATGAGATAGTTTTAGAGGTGTTGGGTTCTCGGTGGTGCACACCCGAACTCCACATTAGTATGATATTGTCCGCTTTAGGCAAAGTCCTCACGGTTTTGCTCTTGGGGTACTCCCCAAAAGGCCTCATACTAATGGAGTTGGGGGTAGCCCATTTATATGTTTGCAACTCTTGTTCATTCTCCGATGTGGGATATGGTTTGCTCTACCACAATCCTCTCATCAAACCAAGACCACCAGACCAAGACCACATGCCTACCCCATGTTACAGGTCCACAGGTCACCATAGGTCTTAGTCGAGCTCACGCAGAGACATCGGAGAACTTGCAAGCGCAACCACCGAACCCCGAGCCACACAGGCCCAGCCCTGAACCAGGACTCTGATACCACTGTTGGGTTCCCGGTGGTGCACACCCGAACTTCACATTAGCATGATATTGTCCGCTTTGGGCAAAGCCCTCACGGTTTTGCTCTTGGGGTACTCCCCAAAAGGCTTCATACTAATGGAGTTGGGGTAGCCCATTTATATGTTTGCAACTCTTGTTCATTCTCCGATGTGGGATATGGTTTGCTCTACCACAATCATCCCCTCAAACCAAGACCACCAGACCAAGACCACATGTCTGTGCCCCCCATGTTACAGGTCACCAGGTCACCCCAGGTCTTGGTCGAGCTCACACAGAGACATCGGAGAACTTGCAAGCGCAACCATCGAACCCCGAGCCACACAGGCCCAGCCCTGAACCAGGGCTCTGATACCACTGTTGGGTTCCCGGTGGTGCACACCCGAACTCCATATTAGTATGATATTGTCCGCTTTGGGCAAAGCCCTCACGGTTTTGCTCTTGGGGTACTCCCCAACAGACATCATACTAATGGAGTTGGGAGTAGCCCATTTATATGTTTGCAACTCTTGTTCATTCTCCGATGTGGGATATGGTTTGCTCTACCACAAGAGGTTTAAGACAATAAGGCCATCCACAACGCCGGCACTAAACCGTCCCTTTAATTACTATTCGCGGGCCCCACTGTACTTTTTTACTCCATCCCTTAACTAAGGGACGGAACCTGCAACCCTCTGTTCCTTAACCGTCCCTTAAATTACTATTCATTCAATTTCATTTTTTATTTTTATTTCCAACCAAATTCAATTAAAAAAACACACTTCATTAAAAATAAAATAAAATTACAACATAAAATAAAAATACAACTTAAAATTCAAAAAAATAAAAAAAAGACATAATTAAAATTCTAAAAAAAATAAAAATGACATAGTTTAAAATACAATTTTATAGAAAATAAAAAAAAACTACTCCGCCGGCGAATCATCCCCCGAAGACGGTGGAGGTGCACTGAAGCCGGACATTTCCATCGCCGGACATTTTGTGATGAGATGTTAGATGAAAATTGGAGAGGAAATAGAGATGATTTGGGAAGAATAGATGTGTAGTTGTGTGTGAAATGAGGATGAATTATGAGTATTTATAGAGTAAAAAATAAAAAATAAATAAAAAATAGAAAACGGCTATAAACGGTAATATTACCGTTTTCCAAATTTCAATTTTTTTTAATTCGAATTTTTAAAAAAATGATTTATTGCGTCAGCGTGACGTTGCCCATTCGCGAGTCGGCGAGTGGGCGTCACGCATGGTGTCGGGGCGCGTCACGTCGCCTCGGCGCGTGACGAGACGTCTCGCCATTCGTCACGCCGTGACGGAACACGGAACGGGCTGGGGACGAGACGGGGCGCCGCAACGCATCACGCCGCCGTCTCGTTCCTTCGTGACGGAATACGGGCCACCCGTGTGACGCGTTGCGGGTGGCCTAAAGTCACCTTAGATTCGATATCGAGGCATCACTTGATTAAATAAAGTAAAGCCACATAATTTCTGACATGGAGAAAATGAAACTCATAGAAATAGTGATATGCTATCATAGGATCCAATCCCATTGTACGACATAAAATATCATCACAATGTGGGCTTTTCTTAAACGTTTTTGTCTGAATTTCAGTACTTATGTTCAATCAAATCAGAAGGCTTCAATTATTCATTTATGGGCTATTAAATTTTGTAGCAGATCTGATATATGCACGTACAAATTTGTAGTCTCATAGCATGCATGCATTAATATATGATGACCTGCAACTGCAAATATTGGACCACTGCAATAAAACTAAGTATATATAGCAACTCACGAGTGTTATATATATTCCGCTTTGGAATATAACTAATATTGCTGGTTATAAATTGGGATTTTTTTGGGATTTGTATTTTCTGTAAATGATATCGGACGAGGCATCATTCCAATTATATGAATGATAAATAACTATGAAATATATATGTTGTTTTACATAAAGTGACATAGGATTAAAGCCCGTGATATAAATAATAATCTTGTATTTGCATAAAGTGATATAGGCTTCAAAGCTCAATTTAACATTTAAAATTACTCTTTGGTTGCTCCTAAACTTGAGATCCTTTATCCATTTTTTGGCATCATGCATGTCCATGTCCCACGATTACTATTTCTTAGTTTAATTAGGATTTTACTAATCTACTTATGATATAATTATTCGTTATTTTGAAAACGGAAATAAATGATTAATACTTCACTTGTATTAACAGGAGCCTGGCTCTCATGGATAATTTTTCCAATAAAATAGTCTAATTGCCTTCGGATTGGCCTAATTATAGATTGTTTAGGCGGTAAAAGAAAACAAGGGTGATTATTACTTTCTCTAGGCTTTGTCACAAGTTTCTCGATCCGTATTCCCTTTGGGACGTTCCAAGTTAAATGCGTGTTGCTAGTAAAAACACTGATTTTAATGTAAAATAATGTGAGAGAGATAGACAGAAAAATAGTTAATAATAAGACCCACATCATTTTATAGATGAAAACTTACCAAAAATAAAAGTTGACTAATTTTTATGGATAACTGATAGTAAAAAAAATAAAATTATTAATTGTGAACACAGGGGAAGTCTATATTGTCACGCCCGCATTTTCTAAGGATAGAACACACGGTTGATCGCGACTAGGGGAGGGTTAAAGAAGCGGGGAAGAAAGGGGAAAATAACACAAACCGACCATAGCTCGAAACAAATGAGAATAGCTCGAATAAAATCAGAGTATCTCAACAATCAACAACTCAAAAATGAATACTATCTCAACGATACAAGAACTCAAAAGAAGAACAACTACTTAGCGGAAGCATTTGAGAAAAGGAATATGCCACGTGTGAAGACATGACACATTCTACACACTTAGATTTCTTCAACGGTCTTGCTCAACACCCACCGTATTCGTCACGCTCAACCTGCAATTTTTTTTAAAGAAAAGCAGGGCTGAGTACTTGATGCAATTAGTGGACTCATGCCGAAAATATTTTATAAAAATTATTTATCATGCCACCATTGAGTGACCTTGGGTTTTTAGCTTTAGAAATCGCCCAAGACACTAAAATCATTTCCATCGTAAAACTCGTGACTGCGCAGTCATTTTCCCATAGATGTCTACCATATCTGATCCATTGATGACAAGGAATGTGGCCACATTCCAAGTCACTAGACCGGCCGACCCAAAAGACGGCTCACGATCTCCATAGGTGTACACTAGCCTGAATAGGGACTCACTCCCTAGACAGACCCGAATTCGATTATCCATTGATGGCAGAAGCCACATCAGATAGGTTCCATAGAATAAAACAAAACACGGCATGGCAAATATTCATATCATTTTCACATAAAAATATACTTAGGGCATTGCCCTTATTTAAAAAGAAAGCCACAAAATACTTAGTTAGAAAGCCCACCTCAAGTTCTTAATCCGAAATTATTTCATCCCTTGATATCACGTCTCGCTTGCAAGGAATCATCTTTAGCATTTAAATAACACATAAATCAACACAATGAATCAAGTAAATAAATAAGATGCATGCACCCTAATTAAAATCGTTTATCTCGTTTCTCGGTTTTCGATTATTTGGCGGCCGCCTAAAGTTCCTCCGTTGGCTCCTCATATTTCCACCACGATGTCGGAATAAATTCCCAAAATTTATTTAAGCGTATAATTAAATTATCACAACTATTTTCCTTCGCAATTATATTTATTTCATACTTCGAATTATTCCGAGAATTTAATAAATAATTCCCCACGATTAAATCATCGGCCCAAGGGTTTAATTAATCTGGCCCAAAATAATTATTTACTTAGTCCACCTTATTTCTCCATTTTAAATTTTAAAGCCCAACACAAATTAAATAGAGCCCAAACCAAACAAAACAACCCACTTAATTGCTGAGGCCCAATTTCTAAAAAAAGAAAGGCCCACTATACTCCCATCATCCCCACGCCTTTCTCTTTCTCTCTCCCTATCTCTCAAAATTCTCTGTAACTCACTTCTGCAAATTACATCTCAAAACACCAAGCTCATCTCCCTCGTTCCAAAATCGTCCACCGCCGCTCCGTCGGCCAGCGCGCGCTGCCTCTGTCACGCTCGGCCTCCGTCACCGAGCAGCCACTGTCCGTCGTTGCCATGACACTGCAATACAGCCGCTGCCCAGCTCCTCCGTCGGCAGTGCCGTTTCTCACAATCCGTAAGCTCTCTCTCTCCCTTTTCCCCCGATCTAAATCTTCTATTAAGTTTTTTTTCCTCATTTGTTTGACTCAAACGATATTTTTAGGAATTGAGATCAAAAGTAAGCATTAAAGAATTCAAGCTTTTTTTTCAACAGAATTTGTTCCCGTGAACTACTGTGAATATATGGGGCTATGTCATGAGATGGAATGAACATAGTTTCAGAAATTAAACGGTATACCTTTGGAAAGAAGAAGCTTACTAGCAACAGGGGAATTTGAGATCACCTCTCTTTCTCGGTTTCAACTTTGAACGGAAGAGAAGGAAAAAAACTGCAATGGAATGGTTGAAAATTGGCTGAGATTGTGGGAAGAGATATATAATAATAAATTATGTGGAGATTTGGTTTGTTGGAGAGATTTTAGGGAGCGGAGATATGAATAAATCTTTTATTGATAGGTTTGGATAACTATATTTGACCAAGTCAACTAGGAAAAGATTTAATTAAATTAATTTGATTTTTTTTTTCTCTTGTTTTTTTTCGGGTTGTTACATATATACCTTTTATAAATAAAGATTTTATGTAAATAATTAATGTAACAAGAAACGAAGGTCGTTTGAGGAAGTATTACTGGAGAAATATTCTTAGGCTGCAGCATATTTGATGGAGTATAATTGATATGGAATGAAATGTCAGTATGGTAAGGCAAACAGAAAAAGGTAGTAGGAGTATGTTTTATTTTTATAAGTTTTTGAAAGAAAAGCAAAATAAATACATAAAAAGGCCTCTATTCTTGAATAACTAGTTGGATTTGTTATATATTTTGAAAATGAAAATGGAGCATCCGTATTTGGGCTATTACCCAATTAAAATTAAGTTTGGGCCTTTAGCCATCATTTTTATCAGCACGGATGAAAATTATGAGAATTGAGACACAGATCCTATCCTGCATCTTAGTGAAAAACATCAATAAAACCTTGTGGTCTAATACTGTATTTGATTGTATCATGTGGTCATCAATAAAATGGAGAGGACTCGAACCTAAAACTTTTAGCCTCATGCATTGACCTTTCTACATTAGTCAGATAAGTGATATTTTGTCTTAGTTGGCATTTCTCCCGGTTGGCATTTTGTCCTAATTGGCATTTTCCTCAAAAGGAGTAGGAAAGAGTATGTGGACAACTGGACATGATGCAAACAAAGTTGTAGTCCAATAACATATACTCCATTTTTTTATAGTAGCGGAGTCATTTTGTCATTTTGGTACGTTCCATAGTAATGGAGTCATTTCTCCTTTTAGTAAAAGTCAACATATTTCTTCTCTCTTACTTTATTCTCTCTTCATCTCTCTACCCTTTTCATTTCCTACTTTGTTCTTTATTTACTTAACTCACTTAACACAATTTTTCTTAAATTACGTGTCGAAAAAATACCTCTAGTACTATGGAAATTAATTTATGGTTTTCCGTTTTCAGGAAATTAATTTACGGTGATTATTTACTATGTTGATTAGGCTATAAATGTTGCCTCGTGCATTACCACTATACATTTGAGGAAGTATTAATGGAGAAATATTCATAATTGGGCTTTTACCCAATACAAAGTCAGTTTGGGCTTAGCCCCCTTTTGTCAGCACGGATGAAAATTATGAAAATTGTGATAGGTATTCTATACTACTCCTTCATAGTAGTGGAAAACATTAAAAAAAGAGGTTAATATTTTGGCCTAAATTAGGATATGCTAGGTCTCTGCAAACCATTATTATGACCATTTATATATATCTTGATGGGTGAGATATGTGCTATTTATATTTTATAATATAGTATAGTATTACATATAGTTGGACTATGGTGAAGGAGTACTACTATATTTTTCTTAAGATTGTGATAACACAACATCATTGTGCCCACTGCTCACTATAAAACTAATTGTATGAAAAAAGATTTGTCTCTAATCGTATTCGAATTCGAATTCAAGTACTACAATGATTAGGTAAAAAGATTTGAAAATGATTTTCCATTCTCATAATATTACTCCATTTCAAAAGTTTTTATTTGTAAAACATTAGAACTAGTTTCTCATTTTCTGTCATAGTAAATGCTCCATTTGAACGGTTCTCATTCAAGCAATTCCCAATAATAACAACAAACTATTCATCAAATAGTAATTATTTTGTAAAATAAGTGCTGTCAATTTTCAAGTACTTGAAGTCGTTTACTCGATCCACCACTAGTCAGATTGCATTCTTAAACCCATCGTCAGAAATTAAACATCAGAAGTAGAAATATTTAATAAAATTAACCAATCATACGCTGACACAAAGAAAATAAACAAGTAACATATTTTCTGACAAAGCACGTGTTCTTTCAAAATTTGTAAGAGCATCTACAACGGCGGACGGACGCCGTCCGTGCCGCTACGCTTGCGCCTCTGGCACGGCGATGCTCGATGCATCGAGCACGTTCGTGCCAGCGAGCAGCTGACGTGGCGCGCAGATTGGGCAACGGCATAGCCTTTGCCTTTGAATTTTTTTAAAATTAAAAATCGGTTTTTAATTAAAAAACTGATTAAAAATAAGAAAAAATATTTTTCCACTTCCCAAAAAAAATATATCCGTTTTTTTACCGTTTTTTACCACTTTTTAATTTTTTTTCCCCCAAAAATACACATTTTCATCTATAAATACCCTCACTTTCACATCCAAAAATTCACACCACACTACACAATTCTCATCTTCATCCTCACATATCCATTCTCATCTTCATCCTCTCATATCCATTCTCAATCTTTCTTCCACTCCTACAACATAACAATGTCCAGCCAAGGCAATAATCCCCAGGATCCCACAGTTGGAACCCTGAATGGTTATCTTCACAACCGTTTCCTAGTCCGGAAACGGAATATTCGGCCCCTCCTCAAACCCAAAGTTCGGGCGTTCCGGGTGGCTACCGGCCATACCCAATCGATGACCAAGATGCCCCCGAAGGGCAATACGGGTGGACACCCGAGCCTAGACCGACCGCCCCCTCCCAAACTCCGACTCCTCCTACTCGCGGTGTCCGCATACCGTACACTCCGGCAGAGATGGATAAATTGTTCGCGGCGTACTTGGAAATCTCCGAAGATCCGGTGGTTGGCACGAACCAATCCGGCGATCACTTTTGGTGGTGCATCGCTCGCCGGTACAATGAAAATCGGCCACCGGGAACAATCGAGCGCAACGAGAGTATGGTGCGCAACGCCATCTACCGAGCCAACGAAGAAATTAGCAAGTTCAATGGCTATTTCCTCCAGGAAGAGCGGTCGGCGGGGAGCGGCTGGAGCGAGGTCGACATCATCACTGCTTTGATGAGCACCTACCAATCCATGAACTACAAGCCATTCAAGTACCTCAACGTTTGGCAGGAGACGCGGACGCACCCGAAGTATAGGGGGGCATAACATCTTCCTCTTGCGGGCTCCTCCAAACGGTCAAGGTCGGTATCCCTATCCGACGCCGGCTCCGAAGAAGTGGCTAGCCAACTCGCCGGAGCTAACTTGGGTAGCCCCGACGCCGGCCCGAGCGGTTCTCAATGCCGACCGCAAGGAAGGAAGAAGGCGGAGGCCACCCGCCGTCGCGCCGCGACTGCAACCGCCAATGCTCCCGAACCCGCTCCCGATCCCGTTCCATACGCGCCACCTCCACCCCCACCAACTCGTTGTGGACCCTCTTGGCCCAACTCAATATGGCCGATAGGTCAACTATGACCCCCCTCGCAACTTCGATCGCATGAGGCCATGATATTGGGCCTCCAAAGACAATTGGGGTAGTGCCGCCGGATGAGTAGTCTTCCACGGGGTATTTTTAGCTATTAATTATGTAATTTTTAATTATTAGGAGTTTAATTATGTAATTTTTAATTTTAAGGATTTTAATTATGTACTTTTAAATTTTTAGGATTTTAATTATGTCGTTTTTATTTTATTTGTCATTTGTAATATTATTTAGGTTTTTTAATGAATTTTAATATTATGGAATGTTTTTGTTTAATTAAATTTTAAATTGAATTGTGTTCGTCCCTGCCGGAGAGCACAGCTATGGGTGTTGTGCTCTTGCCAGAGAGCAGACAGAAAAAGTGGAGCCGGGCCCACAACCGTGCTCGCTGACAAGAGTACGGTTGTGGGTGCTCTAACCATTGTCGACTGGTCGTCATCGACAGTTTGACACCTTTCCCTCAGTACTAAACTAAATTTATTTCTTGATTAATTAATTGTGTGGACTCCCGTTTGATACAGCCATTTTTTTTTCTTTTTCCCTGAAAGTAAGAGGCGGAAATAAGAATCAATAGTATCAGGTCACCTGAATTTAAAAATAGTCAATTATATAAGTATAAATGGGTAATTAATAAAATAATTGAAAAAATAGTTTTATGTATAATTTGATTACAAGTCAAATGAGCTCCATCTTAAAAGCTCGTTCATTGACAGCTTTATAATTGGGGTTTCTAATGAATGATTATTCACATCAATCATTCTTTTTGCTCTATCTACCACTTTAAAAACAAACAAATTTGTAAACTACAGGGTTTTTTGAAAACGACGTTTAGCCAGCGTAATTGTTTAAGTTAATAGCAGTATTTTTTTTTATTAATTATTGGAAATAATACAATATTAGTCCAAGTACCACTTGAGAAGGGAATACGGATCGATAATGACTGTTGGCAAATACTAGTTAATACTACTATTAAACAAATTTTGTTGGTTTCGTATTTTACGAATGATTTAATTTTACATCTCTAGCTCTAAGCTCCTCGTGAGAGGATACGTGTGATACGGATATATCTATATAAGATCTCATATCTCTATCATTTCATATATTATTGATTTAACATATTTTTTTTCATATTTTCCATATTTTTTTTCATATTTTCCTATATATCTGTTAAGATCTTTATTTTCTTGCTCATTAAGTTAGGCTAGTCTTATAAATAGGAGTATTTGTATACATTCTCAATCAATCAGAAATACAATTATCCTATTTTATTTTTACGCTTTTATTTGAATTAGGTATTGTTCTTGGTTTGATCGACGGGCAAAGCTCCCGTGACTACCTCAACTACCTTTTATTCCTCCGCCGATCCCAATCGCGACGCCGGAATCTTGTTAAGGGAAATTTTCTCTTAACAATTGGTGGTTTCATCCTCGAACTCATGGCCGAAGTCAATCTTCCTTCATAGTCGGAGATATCGCAAGCATCCAAAGGCTTGCAATTGAATTCAACAGCAACGTTGGAGCATATTCTCGCTAGGTTCGCCCGACTCGAGACCCGATTGGGTGAGCATGAGCGCAGGGTGGCAGCAACTCTCCCTTCATTGCAACCCGAACCTGATCCACCCGACCAACCCCGGTTGTACACCGCCGCACAGCCATCTCACGCGCCCTATCAGCCACCGTTGCCTCCGTATCAGCCCTACACTTGGCAGCAGCCGTCGAGCTCTGACCTTTATATGCACTTGTACCCACAAGGTCAGCTGCTAGCCACACAACCTCGCCGGCCAACGAGCTGGGATCTCCCCGAACAACGTCAACGTCAAAGCCACCCAACCTTCAACCGGCTGCCTCCTAGACCAGCTACCTGTTGGGACCCACCGAGCAGTCGGATGCTTCCGGAGTTCCCGCCGTATGATCAACCACCAACAAGCCCAAACTCTTGTTGGGATCCGCCGGATGGTCATGCGCTCTATCACCAACATGTGTACCAGAATTGGCAGCCATCGTCGCCACCAGAGCACCCAAATCCACGATTTGGTTTCATAACACCGGACTACTACAACCCTCCTGCGCAAGCAAACAATCAGTCGACCCTGAACCCTAATTTTGGATGGTATCCGCCGCCCCCAAACCAGCAGCTGCAGCTCGTACAGTACCACCAACCAGCGTGCTGGGACCCACCTGGTCAGCGGCAGTCATGGGAACTTATGGCTTACGATCAGCCTGCAGCAGCTGCTGCCCCGTCTCACGCCGATGATTTCCGACGCCTCTTTTGTAAAGTTGTGGCATCTACGGTGCAAGTAGATGAAGATGGTGAAACTCTTTTATTGGGTAAGAATCATGGAGCTAAGGCTAGAGAACTCGGACCATTAGAATTTAACCTTGCACCCGAGGATCAACGTGAAGAGCTGTCAAGGCTACCACCTGCGAGACTTGAGACAAGAGACAAGTCTTTCAATGGGGAGGAGAAACTGGAACGTGTTGTTGTCCCACCGCCACCGTCGTTGCCTGCGGCTATCCCGAACTCAATGAAAAATGTAACCTCAGACCCCAACCCTAATCGTTTCTACCTCGATTTGCTGGAATCTGCTTTCCAACTAGGAAATTACTTTCTGAAACTCAACTCCACAAGAAAAGTGTGCTCCGTCGAGAATACATTTGAAGAAAATGTCACACATTTGGAGGAAGATAGCGAGGGGTTCTCATCGTGCGGAGAGGAAGAGGCATTGGTAGACAATGAAGAGGAGTATGCTTCTACCAAGGAAGTGAAGAAGATCGTCGCATCACTCAATGTTGCTCAGGAGGTACATATTGAGTTGAGGACATGGCTTAAATCCATTATGAATGCAGATGTTGTTGCTTCAATAAAGATCATCTATGGAGGAGCTATGAATAGTGGCAACTACAATAACTTGGCTTCACAGCCCAATTTGGATGGTTTCCTTGTAGGTAGTGCTTCTCTTAAGCAGAAATTTGGTTACGAAAAAGATTCGAGACTCCTCACTCTCGATTACGAAAGGAGAAATTCACTTGTTTTGTGCCCATTTGATCCCGGAGGGGATGCCTCGCCAAAGCTTCTGCTTTCAACTCTCTGTGTTACTTCGTGATTACCACCTTGAGAACAAGGTGGATTTTAACCGTGGGGGAGTCGATACGGATATATCTATAGAAGATCTCTTATCTCTATCATTTCATATATTATTGATTTAACATATCTTTCCCATATTTTCCTATATATCTCTTAGGATCTTTATTTCCTTGCTCATTAAGTTAGGCTAGTCTTATAAATAGGAGTATTTGTATTCATTCTCAATCAATCAGAAATACAATTATCCTATTTTATTTTTACGCTTTTATTTCAATTCGATATTGTTCTTGGTTTGATCGACGGGCAAAGCTCCTGCGACTACCTCAACTACCTTTTATTCCTCCGCCGATCGCAATTGTGACGCCAGAATCTTGTTAAGGGAAATTATCCCTTGACAAAGTGTCACGGCAATTTTTTCACATTATTTCTGCAATAAAAAATGCATGTCTATTGAAATACGAATAAACTAGCTAGCTAGTAATTATTGCGGAAAGAAAATATGAAACGACTACTTAATCACATCATCAAATGTAAAATTGCAAGAAAGTTCCAAATTCTTTCTCTCTGTTTATGTGTATTTGAACTTCATTTTTTAGGATATAAAAGAAATTAGCAACCCGTTTTAAAGTGTGCATTAAGGTAAACTTCGTTCACGAGCATTGACAAGGACACTGACCGCACAAAAAAATCGATCTAGACCTAGCAAAAAAAATCATAGATATGAAAAACACATGCTGATTGTCACAATAATTTTTTTTTTCCAAGTGTAAGTTTGTTATTGATGCATATAAACTAGTAGTACTACATATTTATATTCAACATTTCAACTTTGGCATTTACGTAATAAGCATTTTAATAAGTATAAATGGCATGTTTTTGCTGTTGACAAAACAAAATACTTGAACAAATGCATAATAATTTATGTGTGGGCTGACCTTCTTGTCACATGGGTTGTTATCGTTGCAACTCCCACGTTCTACCAATCAATAATCGCTCTATAATAATACTACTACTATACAACTCCATAAATAATTCAAAAAACATTATGGAACAATAAAACATTGTATATTTCCTTTCAATCAATTATATTCATTTACAATTTCCAGATCAACCCTTAATTTCTCACGTGCAACCTTCACCCCCAACCCGCATTAGTGTGTTATATCGCTCCGGATCCGGACCCGGGACGACTCGGTGGCTACTCGCCACCATCTCTGCCATCTCCATTGCACATTCTCCGACGTATTTCCCAAGTAACAAAAAAAGAAAAGTTACAAAACAAACAATTTATAAGAATCCCCCGTGTAATCTAGGCTATATTCGATGATTTTCCACCAAATGCAGTATCTAACGCTGTATTTCTCCGAAATTGATCACCAAATGGCCTTGTCGCAAAAGCCATCCAAAAGCGGCCGGGATTCGGCCAAGATTTTAAGGTTGCTTTGGAGTCCGACGTGGCAGTTGCGCTGGAAATCCTCGAAGCTCATGAACCGGACCGAGCTGGTCTTGGCCGACTCTGTCCGGGCCAAGTAGCGGAGAATCTCTTCAAAGAGCGATTCTTCGCATGGAATGGCGAGCGGACCGGAGTTGGAAAACCCGAATTCTTCCTCGGCCTGAGCCAGTAGCTTCTTGAAAACCGGGTGGTTTAAGTAGGCGGTCCGGACAACGAACCGCTTGCGGCTGGAGCCCACCGTGACTGCCACGTGGCCAGCCGGGACGTCGGAAGGGGCGGGGCGAGCTGCCATCGCCGCCTTCTTGCGCCAGCGGCGGAGCATCTGGCGAAGTCTTACTATGTGGCGGATTTTACTGCAGCCAGACATTTTTCTGTGGAAATGGAAATGGGAAATTGGTTGTGTTTGTTTTGAGATTTGTTTGTGTTTTTGAAATTGGAAAGTGAGGGGTTTTGAAAGTGGGAAGGAGTTGAAGTATTTATAGAGGATGAGGTCCAATCCTCCGTCTATTGTGTTTCATTTTATAATCTCATTTTTCATACTATATTTTTGTATGCCATTGGTTGAATTTTGAAATTACTTTATTACACCGAATTGAGGTATATGTATTTATTTTTTAGAATCTAATGTCAAGTTTATTAGAGAAACAATTGATCTTATTGAGGTTTTGATCCCACTTTTTTTTAAAAGAAAAACAGGCAAAGATTGAAGATTATCACAAACTAAAGAATTTAAGAAACACTTCTACTATCATTGTTCAACCAACTACTTAATCTCAGGCGGAGCATCTAAAATATGAATCCCTCTATAAGTGTTATAAGTAAAATGTGATAAAAACAAATTTGCTGCAAAGATGTCTTCTCTATACACATGCCAAACTACAACTAAATCAAAATCTTAAAGGATGTCACACATCTTTTGTACTACTAAGTAATGACAATTAGTTGAGGTCTCGAATCTGCCCGTAACCATCGACACTCGAACAAAGCTATTACTCTCTACCTCTAGCTTTTGAAATTCCCGAACCATGTTCACTACTAATACTTCAACTATTTTTTCTTTTTATCTAATTCTCATCTCACTAATTTTATATTAAAGCGTGCAGTTTACTATTAAGACTATTGACAATGGACAAAAGGAGTTTATAGTTTCTAAAATTTGGATTTATGTAATAACTACTACAGTAGTATAATAGTTAACAAAAATTAGTTACAGTATATTATTCGATTTTGATTTGTCCATAAAAATTAATTTTCCATGATATTTGTACGTTGGTGGGGGTGGGAATGTGCCTTTAGTTTTGGCGTTAATTACGGTAATGGGAGTTGTTTGTATATGGATCGATATCAAATATTTCGACTTGATAAGATTGGAATGTCATATTGATTACGATTTATTTATTCTACGTTACAATGATTATCTTTGGCGACCGAGGATTTGAATCATACTCCTTCGATTTTTATGAAAAAATATGCAATCATGCAATTACTTTTGGTCAAACTCAAGAATAACGAGGCAGAATATGGATTTAATTTCGAGAGATTTACAATTTTAACAAATTACATAGTACTCCTTTATATGTTATGTACACTACACCCATTAATTTTATACGCAATATTCGTAAGTTAAATTTATATGAGTTGGCAGATGAATCAGAGAACTATATTGAACATTAAACTACAGCATCGAGTTACAATCTAATGTCTTTCCTACAATAAAGTGACGACAATATTCTAATCCATCCGTATTGTTTCAATTAAAACTAGCATTTTTTTATCACGACAGGAGCGCGCTTGAAATTAATAGTAGTAATTTTTCGTCATGCTTTATTGAGTTCGTGTCCTTAATTATTGGGTCCACATAGTAATATCAGACAAGCATGACTTCTACAATAAATATACCATCGACAAAATCGTTTACTCAAATTATTGATATGGCAAAAAAACAATTAAATTATATTGAAGAAAATAAAACCATACATTTAGTTAGCTATCAGATGAACATAATATATACAGAAGAATGGTAGGCAGGCAAAATAACAAATTATAACACTCCTAATAATGAATTGAATGAACTCATATTTGTATGGTTGCACATGGGTATGAAAAACTTTTACTTTCTACTTTTGAAAAATGGATATAGATTTTGATAAGGAGAAGAAGGAATCCGGTGCACGAACTGTGAACTCTAAAGTGCAAACCCCAAAAACCTTCCACATGCTAAGTTCGAAAATAAAATTTAAACATAATCCATTTCCTGTCGTCTAGAGGTTGTTAGATTTGGCCCTAGCCAATTAAATATTCAATCCTAAAAAGAAATGTTTTAATACTCCATAATCCATATGTTTTTCCTTCGGTTAAAGAAAACAAAATAAAACAGCATAAAATCTCATGCCGAATAAGTTTTTTTCTTTTGAGAGTGGACCGACTACCGAGGGAGTAAAATTTTATTGCTACATCCTAATGGTTTATCATGGGATTTCTCCATGCATTCTCCCCTTCTATCTTTCATTTCATAAACTTTACTTCTTCCATCCTTGACTACTTGAGCAAGTATCCTAGCTATAATATAGAGTTTAGAATTTTATATAAATGAAAATATATCAAACTTCCCATGTTACCTTATCCACATAAAAACTTTTGGATTATTCAATTTGTTTTTGGTATAGTACGTTTATGGACAGATGCATGACACACTTATTTGGGTAAGAAATGGGTTTTTAGTAATAAACGTTTTATATCCACAAACACAATCTAAACGCTGCATATATAACATGACACTAATTATTTGGGCAAACCTTATACTTTCGGATGTTTTAGAATTTGTGATGGCGATTGCATTCTTGTTTTTTCCATTTCTTATTTGTCGGGAGTAGTCCAAAAAAACAAGCAAAAAACACCTCAAACCAAAAAATGCAAACTAAGCAAAGGAAAAGCACCCTCCAAGCAGAAAAATGAAAATAAAAACTAAACAAACATCCCTTCACTTCAACTTAATTATCATTGTTGGAAAAAGAGTTTTTAAAAAAATATTATGTTATGGGTCTTTAGATATAAAGACTCACTTTGCGAAAAGATGCTTTCTTTAGTTAATTAACCTATTAAAGATGATTAAGTAAAATAAATATGTATTCAACATTTTAACTTCTTATAACATTTTTTATCCTCCACATCCTGCCATCAAACCATGTGCAAGACTGCCCCATCTAACTCTTATTATAGCTAGCAACCATAAATTTTCTTAATTAATCACTTATATTAATAGTTGATTTTGTCATTTAATCAAAATGATTTATCATTTCTTGATGTACAATGCTGGTTATGTCCTTGACACATGGCATCTTTAGAATTAATGATCATATAAGAGCAGTCGACAATATCATAATTATATTTTGTGTAAGTAATAAAATGTTATATTTCTGTGAAAATATGTAATTAGATTTTGTAACAAGAATAAGAAATAGTGGAAGAATAACGGTAAGTAGGGAAACCAAGGGCCATAGAGCATGTTAAGCATAAGGGAAAATGCATCCCCCTTAAAATTTATAAATATAAATACTTTGAAATGTCTCACATGTCAAGATTTAAGGATCAAATCATTTATGAACAATGTTCAATGTTTTAAGGCAAATATTTGGATACAAACAAAAGTAGAATCTATTCTTCTCCCATCATAATAAAGCGTTATTTGAAGAAAGTGAGATAAATAATGGATCAAATTAATTAGGAATTTTAACACAATATTCTTTGTGTACCAGTGTTATTGTGTCTTGATATTAAGTTTGGATAATTTGTTGTTTTTTGCTCAGAGACACAAATCAAGTTGGAAGATTTGAAGACATTATTTTGTTGGAAGCTCTCAATTTGGCTAATAATCTCATAATTGTTAGGGAGATTTACTGAATCGTGAACAGCTGGATATATTGAAAGGCGTGAATAACACTTTCAGATCAAATCAATTTGGTGGTTCTACCAATATTTGATCAGATACAATTCAGGTTTAGAAGTTTCGTATGTTGATTCTGCCATTCCACTTTGAACCGAAAAAAGATCAATAAGAAGAGGCATGAAACGAAAACATTGCGTCTCTTCACGAAGCATTGCGTCTCTTCCATTTCTTAACTGATTTTAACAGTTTTTAAGGAGTTTCAAAAATTGCAAATCAGTCCTTTGACTATCAGAAATTATATTTCCGGATGAATTTTCTATACAGCTCGACCCCAGTCAGGGGCTCTGCCCCTTGGACCCCGCAACTCGGGGGGGCGCTGCCCCCAAACCCTCGTCTAATCATAATGAATTCAAACAAACGCGCACTCCGTACTTCCAAACTTATATGATGTCTCATTATGATAATATTGATCAATCAAGTTAATCCAATTACACTAAAATAACCAACCAACCAACCAACAGTAATTAATTAACACATTGTTAATTAGTGTGGGAATTTGGGAAAGGAAATTTTATTCTTTCTAGTACTAACATAAATGGTCAAATCTATAACGAGTATCGTGCGTTGTATGTATGAAGAGTATGTACCTCATAAAGTATAGATGAGATTGCGAAATTTACAAATTACATGAAAAATAGGCTCCAATTTATAAAGAAAAAATTAATTTAAAAAAAAAACTGGATTTGATGGTTTCTATAATAATTTATGAAGTATTAATAATTCAAATATAATATAAAATATAAAATAAAATAATGATGTTGATTAAATCTTCTAATTAAGTGCTCATCGAAGTGTAACAAATAGCGTGCAGTCTACTACATCACAAGAGAATGTTTTGGTTGAGCACGAGTTTTAATTCATAATTAGTAGAGTAAGAGAGGTAGAAAGAAAAAGTAATTAAAGTATTATTAGTGAAAATATGTTTCGTCTTATTAAAGAGAAAAGACTTTAAGAAAATTAGAAAGTGTATACTCTTATGGAACGGATTAAAAAGAAAACAGCGTATATTTTTGTGGAACGAATAAAGTATACTATTTATGTAAATGTTATTAGTAAGAGATTGGAATAAAATGAAATGACTGAATTTACATGTATGTTTGAATAGCCCCCACTATATAGTTGGCAGAACTTTTTCAAGGAAATGTATAGGTTCGAATTGCGAACTGTCACGGGCCCACCAGCACCTCTCTTCTTTGCTTTAATTTTGAAGGCAACTTTTAGTTAAATTATTAAGAGATATTGACATTTAATATCATAGAACTTTCAAAAATTTAGATTTTTCCCATAAAGTTTGAAATTGACAAATAATATTACGAACTTTACTTCGAATTTGTTATTTCCCACCAAAGAAAAAATTCCGGCAAATAATATCATGATACGAATTTTTTTTCGTAATTTCTCGACAACAACTTCGAGAGCTTCAAGTTTTTCAATCTTTGAAGGTAGTTTTTCTTGAAGCACACCCTCCAAAATTATTCTTCAATCTATTAATATAGCTCAAATTTTTTTATTGGTGGTAAATAACAAACTCGGGGTTAAGTTCGTGATATTATTTGTGAATTTCAAATTTCGTGGGACAAACTAAACATTTTTAAAGTTTCATGATATTAGGTGTCGATATCCCAATTATTAACAATGCTCTTTTGCTTATAATTAATATTCTTAGACATAGTAAACATAGAATCGTGCATACATCATTATTAACGAAGAGAGCAATGTCACGACAAAGTTCAACGCACTTCAAAATCAGGGATGAACGCATAATTTGTTTTTTCATTCGAAATGTTGAAGGGAGAATTTTTCTCTGATATATTTTGATAATTAGGAATTTTTATAATATTTTATAATAAAAATATCAAAGTATTTATTAAAGTATGTAAAAAGTAATTGAGTGTTGAAGTTTCATTCCATATTAATTGAATCATTTTTCTATTTTGAGAAGTTCTAAAATTATTGAGTCATTTTTTTATTTTGATAGAAAATAACATTATGTTTACCTTATTCTCTCTCAGGCCATCCGCAATGGGCGGACGATGGCACGCCCGATGGCGCGCATCGTCCGCGCCATCGATCGTCCGCGCCCATTGCGGATACGGACGATAGGTCGCGGACGATCGTCGCGGCCGATACTAAGGGCGCGGAGGATGGCGCGCCCGATGCCTATCGTCCGCGCCATCGTCCGCCCCATTGTGGCGTACACGGACGATGGCTGCGGACGATAGGCATCGGGCGCGCCATCGTCCTCCCCATTGTGGCGTACACGGACGATAGGTCGCGGACGATGGCACGCGGTTTGGTTGTTTTATAAATAGAGTTCATTCGTTTTACATTTCATTTCACAATTTCACTTTCGAAACTTACATTTACATAATTACTACGAAATGGCTTCAAGTCCAAATAGTCCTATGTTTAGTGGAGATGCGCGTTGGCCGGGTACAGAACCCGGCCAATATCGTTCGTTCGACACCAACGCCCAATACGATCCCGATTTCAGTACGGACTCGTATGGGTTGTCGGACACGAGCAGCGGCAGCGGCAATCAACCGGTTGACCTCAACCGGTTGTACGTGGACGACAGCGGTTCCGGCACACCGATGTCCTCCCGACGTCCTCCCGGCGTCAAGGCTGCGAAGGCCAAAGGGAAGGCGGCCGCGACCTCATCCTCGACCGCTGCAACCCCACCTCCGCTCCCGGAAATGCTCCCGCCCCAGGCAGCCGAAGTGTATTCGTCGTTGGCGACAGCGTCGATGGCGAGGACGTTGTTGGAGACGCACAAGGCCCTCAAGAAGTGTACCGACCCCGACGAAGCCGAATACCTCCGGGCATTGATAGATGAACTGCGTCGGAAGTTGGGAATTGCACCGACTTAGTTTTTTTTTTTGTAAGTTGAACGGTGTAACTTCTTTTTTTATTAATGTGTCCCCGTTTGTTATTTCGACCTTTTTATTTACTCGTTATTTGTTAGTTGAAAACATTTAAATCAATTAAACAAATAAATAAAATGATGATGTGGCGCGCCTTAGGGCGCCCCACTGCAGGTGGGGAGGTAGGAGGATAAAACTGCTGACGTGGCGCGCCATAGGGCGCGCCTTAGGGCGCGCCTTAGGGCGCCCCATTGCTAATGCCCTCACTTCAAAAAGTAATGGATGGAGTATCGTTTAAGGAAAGAGGGAGTATTTATGTGTCTATTAGTCTCTATATATCTAACTAAATATATAATGCGTTATGCGTATTGTTTCCCGATTTTATTTTTTGCTACTGCGACCTACGAAATTTCATGATCATAATTAATCAAGTATTAAATTAATTTTAAGATGTTATCAGACATTTTACACTAGCAAATCAGACACACTCGTGCACACATACTAAAGATTAATTTAAGGCTACATGTGTGTTGTCTTCCCTTATTAGCGAATTAATCTGGCTGCTTTGTCTTAATACGTCCACTAATTACGGAATCTCTTATTAACTAGGTTGTAATAATCCCGACAATTTCTGTATTCTAATATATATACAAAACAAATAATCCTTCGGATTAAATCGGATCGATTAATATTCTCTGAGCTGTTTATAGTATTATTATTTTGTTCTTTTTTTATGCAGATTTTGGAATTTATGGAGAAGCCTCAATTAGCTTGACTGACAGATTGATTAGAAAAAAAAATTATCAATTTATGAGTTAAAAATGCTTGAATCATAATCTATAAACTCAAACAAGATTAACGAAGATATTATGCAGACAACGTGAACGTGGTCATCTTGCTCATACATCTTGATGTTTTATCCTTTGACTCAATTAGTAAATAATTATCACGTGAATTATTCTTAATTTTGATTTTATTAACGATAAATAAAGGTTTCTGATAATCTTGCAAATCTTCAAGTTCATTGAATACAGGTAAACCGTAATTAGTACTTACTACAAATTATTCTACTCAAAATGCAAATATAAATATTTTATTATTACCAAGAGTAGACACTGAAAATTTAATTTAGAGGAGATTAAATGTAAAAAAGGGATGAAAGGGTGCTAATTAAAAAAATAGCAAAATATTAAGTGCAAGATTTAAAAATTAATTGGTCATATATTCCTCGTATGTTACTGCACCAATATGTATTTTGGATGTTATAATTGTAGATTTTATAAGCACTTATAAGATCTGAATAAGAATAAATAGAAATACAACATGAACTGGGGTTTATTTTTAAAGTTCTTTTTATCATATCTGTTGATTTGAAATTAAGAAAATTAGGATGATTAATTAAAGATATAAATCCAGCAAATAAGTTCTGTTTGGTAGCGTTTATATTGTAAATTTGTAATTTAAGATTTGTGTTTGGTGGGGAGAAGACGTGTCTCAAAACCACAGGATGATTAGCCTAATTAGGGGCATATTTATAATTAATTATTGAATAGTGGATAAAGTGACAAACATAACTTTGCCAATTAATTATCTATGCTAAATCAGACTGCTTGATTTATGGCCTTTGTTGAATTAAAATCCAAGATCGGTTCTTCTGGATTAGATTAAAATGGCAGTTTATGGAATAAATTGTCGTGCAAAATATTTCTGGCAATCGGAATATCGATGTGTAATTTGGGTGTATTGACGTGTAATTTCGACTTTCACGCAGATATTTCGACAGCCATAAATTTGTTTTGCATGATCATGTATTTCCAAAAATGAAACGATGGAACATTTTTTAGTAAATGCCTCAAACGATGGAACAAATTAACGCTCGATCAAATACATATAAAATTAAATCCGACAGCTCATATCTCAATTGAATTTGTTGAGTTAGTTAAGTCATGCAAAAGAAGTCGAAGACAGTACAGAAGGAGTGCAATAAGTACGTACTATATAGTCTATAAATAAAAACTCCAATAGAGTATATAAAAAAAACTAAAACAAAAGTAATTGAATCATCAAACTTCGTTATGTAACATATTGAAGATGTGTGTATAAAATTATTAATTGGAAAAGTGAAACAGAAAGCTTCCAGCTTTTCCGAGCATGGCGGTGGGTGATTAGAATCTGCTAGCAGCTAGCCTACCTTCTTCATTATTTACCAAATTAAGATTCCTAACACTTTTTTGTTTTGTATGATTCTCTATTTTCTACTCATCCATGTCTACACTTCTTGCTCTAACTATGTGTCAACTACTTCTTGTGATATTTATTAGTAGTAGTATGGTTTTGCTTCTTTGTGAATTAGGACCTTTGGCCTAGAGCAATAACATTAGTAGTACTATGATTTTAGACACAGACGCAATGATCTATGCAAAATTCAATCTTAATATGCACACGTTTTTACCCTCCCATTGTTGGGTCATATACTATTATTTCTTTTTGGTTGTTTAATTGGGTAATTTTATTTTTCGGTAATTCAACATACTTCTTTTTTATTTTCTTTAACTTATTTTCTCATGCTTTATTCTCTTTCTTATTTTTATCTCATTTGTCTATTTTACTTTCTCATATTTTATTCTCTTTCTTATTTTTATCTCATTGTGTGTCTATTTTATTTTCTCATATACGTTTATCCACTCCACTTAACTCACTAAACATTTTTTCTTAATTTCTATTTCCAAAACAAATATTCCAACACTAATAATATAACGGGATGAGTATTATATTTTTTCTTTAATGAAGTGAGCACACCAATCAATATCAATGACAAACATTAGACCAATTGTTGAATTCACCATTATCGAAATCTACACGTAAAATACTAGTGGTCTTAGTCTTTAATGTCTTTGCTAATTTGTATGTATCTCAAAATATTGGATAGTTAACCCAATATTTGAAAGTTATTCTATATCCAATGTTAATAATCGATTCATTATTTATCTTATTTCTAACGAGTAGAAAATTAACTCTTCATGTTTTGAAAGGACATATGTATTGCAAGGATCGAATAAGACAAATCATCACTCTAAATCATTAAGCTAATTAACCTCAAGTTTTTTTTTTTTTTTTTTGCTTAAAGAACATGTAATATATATCGATTGATGATATCCTGTTGGTGATAATGAGGCGGCAAAGTGATCTTAAAGTGCCATTATAAAACATAATTTTCATAAAGTATTTTATTTTATGAGCAGTGTGAAATGATAATGGCGGTTATAACGTTGACGGCTTAATTATGATTACTGATTAGTGTAGTTTTATTTTTAGATTATGATATGATGATTGCCTCTGGTTGAGACAAATTATTGGGATAATCTTACTTATAGAGATGGAAACAATGATTGTGAGACTCTTGCAAATACATATAGACATATAGTTACCACAATGATATTATTACTTGCCATTTGTTATACTACTATCCTGCCTCAATGATACTGATACCACAATGCATAGTTTTTTTTGTCCATGTTTACTCTGAAGTACTGAGTCTATGTGAGCACAAGAATGTCTAAATGTATATAAAATTGATTAAAGTAATTATTTCAAGCCATTTCATATATATACACCATATATGTTGAGTAGAAATGAACTCTCAAACAAGTATCCCATTGCTTCAATGCAAAAATACAAAAATAAATCATCTCTATGTGCATTCATTAAGAGTGCGCAACATTGAAATTTACACAAATTTCAATAAAAATATTAAAATGTGTGGTAGATATTTGATCAGGGGAGAAAGTCATTTGGAAATCCAATTTGAGATAGGATATTAGTATTATACAAGTAGCTAGGTTAAAGCTATAATTTGTAATGGTGGTAAACCAAACAAATATTCGACCCAAACTACTGCACACATTTTGTAACAATAAAATGAATAATATTATATGTTGAGAAATAAGAATGATATGAGAAGAGTTGTTGTTACATATGCATGAGTATAATAAAAAAGGGAAGACATGTTAGCGGTCCTTATTAGACGGCCAATAGTTCCACAACCATCTCTGTTTTCTACTCTTATTATATTCAATCCTGCACATGGGAGGAAGATGCAACTCACACCATCATTTACCTACTACTATACTCATCGGGGACGCAAATATATTTATCAATAGGGGGCTGAGATTTCTAAATTTTGTTTTAAAATATATATTTGAGAAATTTAGATAATTTGTAGGGGTTTTTACACTATAATTTACACTAAATTTTAATAAATTTAAAAACAATTAATAGGAAAAAAAAGTAAAAAAACAAATTCATTGAGGGCTTAAGCCCCTCCCCCCATAAACTTGGGTCCGCCCATGACTATACTCCATCTCCCTCTGTTAATCGTGGATCCAGAAAATAGAACTCATGATCACAAACTCAGTGAAGAAAGTCATCGCTAGCATTGAAATGTTGAGGCGATGCAACGGCTATAGTTGGCAATGGATAATGAATGGAGCACGAAAGTGAAGCCCAACACCAAAAGATTAGGGCGGAGTTATTGCACTATAGGGTCGGCTGCATCTAAAAAACCGAATTTAATGAAATTTTCCGGTTCTCATGGCACCAGGGATCCAATAGCTCTCACATTGAACACTCATGCGAAGACAATATAAGTCGTGAAAATTATCTAAAATGACTCGAACTATTTACATGTCTCGTAAACTGTCCTTAGTATTAATAAAATCATTCTATTAATACAATGATTAATTTGTATCAACTCTTTTTTATGAAGCTCAACTCCTAGTGAACAATTACGGTTGTGTCACTTAATACTCAATGAACGAAAGATTTACTATACAACATTAGAAGTTTGGTTATTATTTGGATATTAATGACATAATCCCATAAAAATAGACTACTTATGTGATTTTAGTTCATCCCCAATAAATAGCTAGTTTTTTTTCCTCTAATGAGATAAACCCCATTTTATATTAACAATACTTCAATCACTTTTTTTAATCTCTCTTATACTTTCAATTATGCATTAAAACCTATGTAATTCAAAAATGTGCTATTTTCATTGAACGGGTGGAGTAACAGTTTAAGGTACTCATGCTAATAATTTGGGGGTAGTTTAGATCGTTTGGCCATACTGATTTTGTCAGCCCCTATCATTTTCATATGGATATTATGGAGTATTAAAATGATGAGGCCGTCTTACCAAAGTAGATCAAGAATCAAGATCCTACTCAGATTTGTGGTTCAGCTGTCATAAATTCTCATATTCGAATTTATGCTCAAATAAGCATGGCATTCCAATCATAACCAAATCATAGCTCATCGCTGTAATTCAATAAATAACAAGATATCATGCATCTGATTCTCCCATGGCATAATAATAATAATAATTCAAATTTGTTGTATAGTAAAACACTATTGAATTTTGACATCTGTCCCATAAGGGAGCTAGGCTACACTTGCATCACCTAATGATCAAAGATTTTGTGCAATATGCATACCATGTAGCCTCACATATTCCCAATCAATCACTAACTGCTAAATCCACTAGATGTAGTGGCCCCAAAATAGCTGGATTTGAAAAGGATTCTTCAGCAAAAGCAAAAAAAGAGAAGTAGTCATACCTGATCTACAAAATCAGTTCCAAATAGAAATCGAACAAATGGTTATAAACATTACATCTCGAACAAAATCAAGCCCTCATGTGCCCTACCTAGCACAAAGAAATGCAAAGATTATGCTAACAAGGATATGAGCCAGTAACTATTCAGGGCTTATGTTGTTGGTTACAGAGGAAAGTGGATATTCATTTCGGATTTCGTATACGACAAGCAGTAATGGTATTACATTTTGCACGATTCTCTTAAAACTGCAATTACAAATTACACAATCAATTGAAAAATCAAAAGACCTTTGACCTAATATATGATGCACCATCAATGCCAAAAACGTAATCTTAGTAGCTTAGCAATGCTACAGCCGACATTGATTGACAAAGGTCTAATACTTATGGAAAGATGAAAGAATCTACATTGGACCCAAGGATAGACGATGATGATCAAACCCGGTATGATGATCACTTGTCTTCATTCAGAAAATTATATGGCGGCAAGGACGTCCATTGGGATGCTTTTCTCTCATCAAAGCCTGTTTTGTAGCATATATGTGTATGGTTAAGATAAAAGGAAAACAAACTTCAAGATGAGGTTTAGCAATCAAGATGTTGAAAACCAGATGGGCCGTAGGTGCCCTGGAAATAGACTATTTAAGGCTACACAGTAATTTGAAACTGCATATCAGAGGAAAGATGAAGTTATCTCTTTCGGATTATGATTAAGGTAGTGTAGTTTTAAACTGCATATCATAGAAAGATGAATCTAACTCTGAAAAGGAGACCCCCTATTCTTGATGTAGAAAATGAATAAATTTAAGAATGTTTGGAACATCATCTCACAGACAAACTAAATTCAGATTATGAGAAGCCATGACCAAGCAACTGAACATTCTGGATAAGTGGCATAACACTCAAACCAATTATGAGTACATTCAACATTGTTAAGAATCATTTGTAAAATGGCGATAACAAGCCGAGTTGAGTTAAGAATGGACAAAACTGAAGAACATTTATCCAAGAATCAGATCACAAGTACTGGAACAGAACAACATAATATAAAGGTCACAAGTTTCCAGACAAAGAACTACTTACGTATCTAAGTATTTGAATCATGCATGTCTGTCTTTCCATTAAACTTCAAGTATGTTGTCTTCTTTTTTTCTTTGATTTCTCAATCTGCTCATCAGATTTCACAGATGTTTCATAGGTCGTCAATGTATAATTCTCTAATTTCCTATCGCCGGTGTTCCTCTTTGTAGCAGTACTGCAGCATCATTTCAAGCATTACGATGGATGCAAGAAAATACTTAAAGTACCCTAGATAAGCTTTCTATCATTGACATGTTGAGATGAACCTGTCAGCTCGAGACCATTCTTCTAAGTTTTTATCCAACCATCGAACACCTCCTATATGGGGAGCAAGCAAAGACCCTGATATGTGAAGTATCTCTTCATCAAAGCTGTATAAAAATGCAGACGAATTAATTTAACGAAGTCGAAAGAACCCCCCTCAAACAACTGTGCAAGAAAGATCAATATCTCATGTTCCTGTATTCGATGAAAGCCGAATAAGGAAGCCTATGACTGGATAAAGTCAATCATATATATTACAAAAATTAATTAAGCAAAAGCTCCTCTCGACAACTATAATGGAGTATTACGTATAGAAGCCAAATGTTGGGGGAAGCAGCAGAATCCAAATCAGAAAGATGGGTTTGCAGTTCACCTCTTCATGGAAAAACGTACAATGGTCCCAACTTTTATCTTATGTTTCCTGTGTGTTCGACTAACATACACTTCTTCTCCGCCTTTCTGCAGTAAAATGATTGTAAGCATCTTCAAACACAACAATGCTGATCTATCATCTTTTTCAAGACCACACACTTACAATTTTATACTTGAATTCATCACGAATATCGTCATCTGCTATTACAGCAGAAGAGAAACCAAGAACCACAGCATGAATCGAATTAGGAGTGAGTTTAACCACCTCCCCCTCTGAAATAGAGAAAGAAAAAGTTTCAAATCAATTAAATTCATCTATTTTACTTATATAATCTTGTTTTTAGAGCATTGCTTTAACTCTACTTGATACACCACAGGTAGACATATTACCTAAAACCATGTCGGGCTTCGGATTGAAAAGCAACAGCTTAGCCTTTAATTGCACGCCAAAACATGGAAAAGTTCCGGGCACAATTTTTGCCAAATTAGAAAGAATGCTCGGATCATATGCCAATACCACTCCACCAACAGTCTCATTATACCTATAGAAAAGGAAAAACCTCTAACTTGCAACAAAGCTCTTCCAAACTAACCCAATCAACAGCACAGAAAGAAGGAGAAAAAAAAGGAAGACTTGCAATGCCAGAGCAGATAATCAACCTAACAGCAAACATACTCTCCATAAAAACTGTACGACAACTTCGAGGAACTACAGAAACAAAATTCAGGTCATATTGAAACTTACGTGAATAGCAGAGTGCTAAGCTCACTGAGAATGGCGTCTCTAGCGCAATTTTCCTTGGAGGGGTGAAGGTAAACTATCAAATTCGCCTCGCACTCTTCCAGTCCCGCCATTGAATTGAATATCAACGAGAATCACGAGCTTTGTAGAGGAAATTGGGTTCAATTGGTACTAGTTTGGGTTTAGGGTTTTGGAAGAACCCTAATTTCAGTCCTCTCTTGATTGGATTATGATTTCAAATTTGAGTCGGGTCATATATGGGCCAAGCCCAATAATATACTATTTTCGAAACTTGGGCTAAGTTCAAACTTATGGGCTTTTGGGTCTCTATATATACTTTTAATAATTAGTTAAACCTATTTGATTTTGTTTTGGCAGCGTTGCAATTTTGAGATTTCAATATTCTATTTTATTTGTTTATGTTTTTTCATAGATTGTAGTATGTGTGAATTTTTAATGCTTATTTGTCATTCTCATTTGTAACAGAATTGTTACGTGATCTCAAGAATATATGCATCAAGCGTCTAGATCAAATTCTGTTTGTTAAACCAATTAGCATTTTTCTAAAATGTTAAGCATGTGATATTGTCATTCATTTTATTTACAGTTATATATGCTCTCTCTTTTGTGAAAGTGGCTACCTAAAATGTATGTTTAATAAAGTGGCTCAAAAATCTACCACGGTATTACCCCATAAAGTAAATAAATTTGGTATAAAGAATACATAACACATGATTGATAGCAACCTAAAGTAATTCTGTTAATGGTTATGTGCTAACGATATTAAATTGGTTTTATTTGAACTATAGTATCTCACAATGCTTTGGATGTTCTTATTGAATCAAAACAAACAAAATGTTAGCACTATGTGTTTGATCTTGGATGCATTAATTTTGATGCAAACTAAACACACCCAACTTTTTGGGGCAACTAAACACATATTTTAATAGTAGTAGTATGCATCAAAAGAAATGTACATTTTGTGAATCTAAAAGGTCATAGTGAAATTGTACTTTAATTTGGTATTGTTATTCACAAAAGAACCACTTTCTTGGCAATTCCTACATCAACTATCCAACAAACCTAATTAGTTGATCTAGCATTAGATTTAACAATATGTCCCGTTAAATTAGGAGCATATCAATGATTCCACTATTAAGTACTAACACACAATCAAAGCAATTAATCATTAATTAACTATACCTCATAGTGGGAGAGTGGGAAATTTTTCGAAAGAGAAAGCCCTTTTGCATATTTCTATATATTCTATGAAAAAAGCCAAAAAAAAAATCGGCCCACAAAATAGAAATAGACAAGATGGAGTCTCATACATATATGAATGTGTCTCCTTACAACCCTACATTGAACTCTGTTGTGGTGTTCCCCTCTTTCGCCACGCCTATTTTTGCTTCTTTCACTTTCAATTATTAACATGCTTGTATAATTGGGTCCCACTTTTTATATGTTTTTTTTTCCTTTATTTCTTCCCAACTTATTATGGTTTCTTTTCCTTTTTTTCCCCAAATTTATCTAGATGATTTGATTGTTCATAGAAAAATTGATGCGGACATTTACATCCCAATTATTGAAATTGGGGAAGTTTGGGGAAGTTGATAAGATTTTAGTTAAGTATAATTAGTATTTATAAATTTTCTAATGTTTGGTTGAATAAGTTTTAATAATTTTGGTTGAGTATTTGTGATCCGAAAAGGTTTTACATTATTTTATAGTGTGGGTAGTCCCATACTCCCATATATAGCTATAATTTACGTAAACATTGGTGATAATAAATGGAATTTTTTTGTTTAAGTTGTGTCTAAAAATAAAATTGACACGTTACTAATAGATAAATAAAAATAGATATACAGCATATAGTTTGATTTAGTAATTGAATGTCTGCAAAATTGGTGTAATTAATGTGATCATAAGAAAAGACAAAGGCTCGACATTCACTGATTAAAATAATCATAAACCTATAGTGAAAAATCATATATTATAAATAATTATTTAGTAAGCCGAAATAAAAAAAACTTTCAGCCTGATAAAGTGTTACCTAAAAGACTATATTTGCATGACAAAACAAAAAGGTGATCGTTTAATTTTCATGCCACGGTCAATGGGGGTCAAAACATGCTGCGTTTATTTGATTGCTTATAGGAGTAATTGTTAGTGATCTTTTACTCACAGATAAACCGAATTAATCATTAATCTCACCACTAATTTAATCATTTGATTTTACTTTTTGCAATAATTTGGAATATTATATTCTGTGTAGGACAACAAAAGCACTAGCTCATGATAATGATGAGACTTTGTATTGTTTTCAACTATTAACATCATTAGCTGAATTATTTTTACCATACTCATGATAATATTAATTATTCTGGGCCATGTTATTGGTTGGTACTTAGATTTGCTGATATAATTAGCTAGTACTCCACTTAATTACTCCTTTTACTTGTATTAAAGGAAGACAATGAATATAACATCAAATTATGATGGACCTTTATTGATGGGGAATTGTAATTCATCAACTTAATTTTATGGTTACTATAAACTGCTTGCTTTTTATGGGGTATACGAGGAAAATATATCTTGTCACACCATCTATGTTAATTTGTAGGGGTATTGGTGCCTAATATTATGAAATATTTCAAAAATTTGTTTTTTCTCCGGCAATAAATTCTGACTACATTAAAATGAGATTAATAATCATATCTGGCTTCTAGAGATTTTGTAATCACACCACTTTCATTTTTCAGTGGTAATCATATCTTATGTGATAGTAATAAGCCAGATTTTGTCAATTGTGGAAAAAATTGAACAACTATTTAAGTTCAAAGTTCATAAAAAAAATTAAAAGTTTCATGATATTAAGTATCAATATCTCCAATTTAATTAATAGTAAGATGTTTTTTATTTATCCAATAAATCAAGGATTTGAGTCATTACAAAAATAAATAAGAAATCCTTATTGACAATCTTTTAAAAAGCAACTCGTACTACAAAATTGGATTCACTTTATAGTTTGAATATGACTTTTATAACGTAGCAAAAATATCCAATTGGATGAAATGATTGCAATTTATACTATAATTGTTGTGCTATTGTAACACAATATGTGATTGGTGTGATAAAATGGTTTACTTCCTTTATCTCATGATGTTAATGGTCAAAATTATACGGTGTTAGTGGAAAACGGTTGGATGTAATAGGATTGACTTGTATACCAATTCACGTAATTAATTATGTTTCTTAAAGCTTCATCAATTTTCTTTTTATGTTTGATTTATATCTTACTTTTGCACTACTGCAAAGATTCCTTTTTCCTTCTCCCCGTTCTATACTTTTTTCTCATTAATATAGTAAACTGATCATCAATATTCATTAAATATTACTACTATTTTTTAAAACTGACATTCACATGAGTCAGATTTTACAGACAAATTTAAAAAACACACGCATAATATTTAATATTGATTCTCTGTGACCAAGATGATAATTTATTGAAGACAGGTTTCTCTCTTTGTTTTTCGACCTTGTTTTATTATGTTTGCAATTTTGCACATAAATATAAAAAGTCCAACAACAGTAATGACAACTCATATAAGTTTGACGTTTCGAAATGCACTACTTTTCATAGACTCCATTAACGTACTTTTTTTATCATTAGTACAAAATACAAATCCGTTTATTTGATGAAATTTTTTTCGCATTGTTACACTAAAAAATCGACTTCTATACTTTAGTTTGAAGTACGTACTATTTCTTAATTAGACATAGTTTGCATGAGTACTACTACAATTTATAAATGCTCTTTCAAGATTAAAATCCAACTGACCAAATTAAAAACGAAATGGGTAGAGATTTAGAGATATTGAGGTTTACCATAATAGAGATTATTATGTTATTAATTTTCTACTTTTTATTGTTTTATTGATAGTGAATTTTGTAGTAATTATACATAGATAATTTACCATTTCTTTATTAACATAATAATAAAATTTAATTTTTTTATTTTGAAAACAAATCTAATGTTAGTAGTACTAGGGAAGTTTTATATTGCTAACTCAATACTTAATTGCTAACTATAATTAAATAATAGCCATTAAATATTCAAATCAATGGCCTAGATCATTAGCCCCGGAATGTTAATACGATTAACAAAAAACGTCAATAGGATATTAAGGTCGATTTACAACAAATTAGTCGTAACTAACTTTTGAAAAATATCTCATAACTTTAAAACGCATATAACTTTCTCGATTCAAATTATTTTTTCGCACAACATATATCAAATTAAAGATAATTTCATAAGGATTCTACCGAGATCTCACTTGTATATGTTCCGATGTAAAAATTTGAAAAAAAAATTAAAAAAATTCATAAATTTTGTTAACAGTTTTATATCAATATACGGCACTAGGGGTGTGCATTCGGGTTTTGGTTCGGTTTTTCGCCCTAACCGAACCGAACCCGAAAAACTAAATTTCGCCTAAAACTAAAACCGAACCGAAACCGAAAACCGAAAAACTGAAAACCGAACTTAAAAACCCGAACTAAACCGAAAAACCAAAATTATGTAAAAAAATTGAAAAATCGAAAAACCTTAAACCGAAAACTGAATTAAAAAACCGAAAATCTGGAGAGAAAGAAAACAGTACAGAAACTTAGAAATTTTCAACCTACAAAACATAACATGATAAAAATGATAATATCCCTAATCCATATTCAGAATTCAGAAACGTGAGTTTCCAATTAGGGCTTTTACTTTTAGTTATAATTAAATAATAGTAACATATATATAATAAAATAAATAATTAAATAAATTCGGTTATTCGATTTTTTTCTTCGCCCGAACCGAACCGAACCGAAAAACTGAAATAACCGAACCGAATTTCAAAATTTCGGTTTGGTTCGGTTCGGACATTCGGTTTCCGGTTTTTTTGCTCACCCCTATACGGCACATAATATGTCAATACAATGCTTGTACAATATCAATATGAAATTGTATTGACATTGTCATGTCTTTGTGTTGATGTATTTCATACACTGTATTGACATTGTGTTTCTAAACCCTAAATTTGATAGTTGCTCTTATCTTTTTAATATTTAAAAATGAAAAATGAAATTACACATGTCAAATTGTAGACTATAAGATTTCTAAAATCCTATGATCTTAAATTAGTTGTAATTATAAATTAGCAATTAATCACTTCCCAGTAGTACTATATTTCATCTTTGCAACAAATAATACATACTATTATTAACATATTATCTCTAGAGATTTCATATGCTAGCCACACATATTATTCAATTTTATTTCTCCTCAGATTCCAATATTAGTATACGCCTGTTTCTTGCCGCCATGTTAGAATCCTTTTTTCTTTATTAGATTTCTTTTGTTATATTTCATATACATTTAACTTTTACGTTCTTAATCATTTTTCAGGATTGTTTTTTTATAATCGATGCAGTATATATTTTATTTATAAGTATTTTTTTACTAATTAATTGCATACTTTATGTTAGCATTATTATCTTTAAATACTATATAGCATTAAACATGCTCGCATAAGACGGTTAACATATCATTTTCTATTAAATTTATAATTTTAATAATAAAAATAATTAAGCAATGTTCCAAAACAACTAGAAAAAGTATTTATGTGGTTTAACAATAATGAACCAAAATAGTAATAGTGGGCATTTGAAGTTACGTAAAGAATTGCGACAGAATTAAGAGGAAAAGATGAAATTTAGCATCACAGCCTCAAACACCGTCCACCAATACATGTGCGACACGGGGGTAGTTGTCAACGCCAACGGTGTTGGAAATAAGTTAAGTACTTATGTAGTAGAACAAATTCCATCGAAATGAATAGAGAGGAGTGACGCCGCGAGTTTAAGTTCCAACATCCTCGTAAATAGCAAACCAACGCCGGATCCCGACCGTCGGATCCAGCCCTGATCCCTATGTATGCACGCGCCCAATGGGATGTGGACCCCACGCTAAATTGCGGGCAACGTCGACGGATATATGTATTAATTCATGCAATGCGGGTTGTAACTTGTGACACAAAAGTATTTGTCCTTTAGAGCATCCACAATGGCGTCGCCCGTCTCAGCGGACGTCCGTCATTGCGGAGCGGTGATGCGGATACGAACGTTCGCTGCGGACACCAAAGTTTCGCGGCGTTCTCGGGACGTCCGTCGCGACGTCCTTGCGAACGTCCGCCATTGCGTTGACCCCACGGACGTCCCAATTATTTTATATTTTTTTTTTCAAAAATTCTATAAATACGACTCGTTGAATTTCATTTCATTCGCACCACTTGTATTAATGAGTATCTCTCTCTCAACGTTTCTTTTTATATATCCAGAATGGTTGGTAGTGGTAGTGGTAGTGGCTTTGGTGCGGGTGGTAGTGGTGGGGATATGATGACATAATGAGGCGAATTCATGCACGTGTGCGGGAGGCAGCGGAGAGGGAGATACAGGCAGCCTTGGCGCCAGCGGTACCTCGACCTATCCATCGTCGATCTATAGTACCCCGGAACCACCTCGCTGCACACCGTCGGTTGTACGAGGATTACTTCGCTCCGGAGCCACGATTTGGGGAGAACATGTTCCGGCGAGTTTTAGGATGCATCTTCCGCTCTTTCTACGTATCGTGGGGGCTTTAGAGCGTCGATACGGGTATTTTCGGGTGCGGGAGGATGCGGCTGGTAAACCCGGCCACACTCCGATTCAGAAGTGCACTGCCGCAATCAGGCAGCTGGCATACGGAGGCGCGACTGACATGTTCGATGAGTACCTCCACATCGGCGAGAAGACTGCCTGCGATTGCCTAAAGTATTTTTTTCAGGCCGTCAGGGAGTTATTCGGGTATAGATATCTTCGGAAGCCTACCCCCGAAGATTGTCTGGCTCTGCTGGATATGCACGGGACTCGAGACGAGTTTCCGGGGATGCTAGGCAGCATAGATTGTATGCATTGGGAGTGGAAGAACTGCCCCGCTGCCTGGAAATGGGTGTACACTACGGGTTTCAAGGGCAAGAATCCCACGATGATCCTTGAAGCGGTAGCTGACTATCGGCTGTGGATTTGACATGCCTATTTTGGAGTAGTCGGGTCGAACAACGACGTCAACGTCCTCCAGTCGTCCCTTTTCAACGACCAGTGCATGGGCATCGGTCCGACCGTCAATTTCATCGTCAACGGCAACCAGCACAACATGTGCTATTATTTGGCTGATGGGATATACCATATATGACCCGTCTTTGTGAAGACGATCAGATGCCCAACAGAAGAAACAAAGGTATATTTTGTGGGTCGTCAGGAGGCAGCGCGCAAGGATGTGGAGCGGGCATTTGGTGTGCTCCAGGCTCGATGGGCGGCAGTGAAGGGTCCATCACGGCTGTGGTATGCTGAAAGCATCGCCGATATGATGTACGCATATATTATCATGCATGACATGATTGTCGAAGATGAAGGTCCAGCACTGACGGATTGGGCCAATGATGATGCTGATGCTGCGGGTCCAAGCCACGACGTGGCCACCGGCAATGTACGTATGGGGATACCCCATGATGAGGTCGAGCGAGTCCGTGCATTTGCCGACATGCGCCAAAAACAAGCCCATATTCGACTCCAGAACGATATAATTGAAGAAGTATGACAGCGGAGGGGTCGTCGTTGATGGAATTTGTATTTATTGAAGTGTACTTTTTAAGTTTTTTGTTAAAATGTACCTTTCTTTTTTTTAATTAGTGAAATTTTTATTCTGTAATTGTGGTGAAATTTTAATTCCGTAAATTGTTTAATTCCGTAAATTGTTTAATTTGGTGAATTTGTGAATTTTTATTATTGTGGGAAGTCCGCCGGGATGTCCTTGGGGATGTCCGCCACTGTGCAGTGGGAAGTCCTTATGACGTGGCAGTGCAGTGGGAAGTCCTTATGACGTGGCAAGAGGTGTTTTTGGGATGTCCTCCGGGACATCCGCACCACTGTGGATGCTCTTATGTGAAAGAATTATATTGCGCTTTGCATCATGGTTCTACACATGTTTACCCAATGAACATTTTTTCAAAGAGTTGGATGGGTGAGATAGATTAGTAGTCCTTTGTCCATGAAATATTGTTCAAATTTAACTCAACGTTGGTTTGACAGAAAAATAAGTTGAAAAAGTCAGAGAAATAAAGATCTCACATCTATATAGTTTTATAATAAAATGTTAGAGTAAAGAGTTAGTGGAAAGCGATGACTATTTATCAAAATTAGAAGGAAAAAAAAAGAAAAGTGGACACCATTTCACGGACGAACCAAAATGGCAAAACTGGACAACATTTCACAGACGGAGGGAGTACTTCCCTTGTCTATTATTTAAAAAAATCATTTTATTATTTTGGATTTATCCATAATTTAAAGAATGATTTAATTTTAAAATTAATATGCGCACTGCATATTTCACTAATATTACTATAGAAATAAAATTGGTCACACATATCACCTACTTTGTCCATTTACTTTTCTTTCTAAAGCCAAATAATTTCTTAAAACTCGTGCATATTGGAGATGGACGTACATACACTAGCTAATTCATATCCCAAAAATGACCCGAATTTGGCATATACTACTAATCTCATGAGCCAGGTAATGAATTATATTTTATAAAAGTAAAGCTAACAATAAAGAAAATGATTGTTGTTATAAATAACTTTGTTATGAATTTTTTTTTGTTGCAAATAAAAGTGATTATGTTAAGTGAAGACTAGTTAATGTTTAAAACATTCGATCGGGGCATGTTCAATCTAAACCAGTCCATGCAAACCGATCTGATCCACACATACAGTCAATCAAACCGAGCCAAATACGGCTTATATACATTAGGACATGTTCACTATGTAATAATTAGGCAATTTTTGGTCCAATTGGGAGAATTATGGTGTTCACCTTCCACTAATTAATTGTTGAGAGTATTATAATTGAGGTGGGGTCCGCACTATTCAAACAGAGAAATAACATTAATTATCAAATTTTGGATTTTATGTAACTTGTAATTTGATGATCCTGTTCAAAATTTATAAAGTACTACTACTATAATAGATTAAAGAGGAAAATTCTAACATGAACGTAATGCTCATAAATATTGTGAACATGTCAATTCTTATACTATTAATGGAGTAATATATCAATGTGTACTGTGTGTAGTGTCTGTCTATTTTGTTGTGTTCGCAATTTCGTCTGTTTTCCACTAATTAATGAATTAATTTCTTCCGCCTAAACACTCAAGTAATACTCACATATTATAAAAGTTAACATATCAGCGCATTTTTAGGCCATCCGCAAGGCCGTTTCTTATCCGTCTCATTTCTTCATTATTCATGGGCCTCACTGTACTTTTCATTTCATCTCTTAACTAAGAGACAACACCTGCAACACTCCATCTCTTAATCATCTCATCCCTTAACTATTCATTCAATTTCATTTTTTATTTTTATTTCCAACAAATTCAATTAATAAAAACACACTTCATTAAATAAAACAAAATTACAATTTAAAATAATAAAAAAATAAAAAAGTAATAAAAAAATAAAAAAGTGGAAAAAAATAAAAACACATAATAAAAAAGTGGAAAATAAATTAAAATACATAATTTAAAAAATAATTTTATATAAATTATAAAAACTACTCCGACGGCGAATCATCCCCCGAAGGTGGTGGCGGTGCACTCAAGCCACCTGTAGGCGGAATACCAATTTATCTTGCCATATACTCAATTCCGGGAAGATGGGCTTGATATTGAGGAGACGTCATGCGGGAAGTGTCAGCCATCGTGGCGGTCAAGTACATGGACAATAGGGTGTTCGAGCCCGAGACCGAGCCCGCCTAGCTTGATTCGCCTCGGCCCCTCCTCCCTCTAGCCGCCTTCGCCGCCTTGGTCCCTTGCGGCCGACGGCGCCCACTGGAGAAGCCCCCTGCATCGGTGGTCGTGCCCTCAACCTACTGTGAGGCGTTGCCTGACCCGCCCTCACTAGACGAGTATTGGCCACCCGCCGTGTGCTTCATGCGTTTCGAGCTCGAGCCCGTGCTGGACTGGACACCGCCAGCCCACCTTTCAACGTCTTTGACCGCCTCCCAAACATCGACATGTTTGAATTCTTTGCTGTTGTCGTCAAAAAAGACTCGCAAAGCCGCTCTCAGAATGTCGGCTCCACTGGCTCCGCTTTGGTAATTTGCCGCTTCATTCTTGTAGATCCCGCAAAAATTTTTGACATCTCTGTCGACTCGGTCAAAATGACTGCAGAGCATCTTCATGGTGCGGCGGCGTGAGCCCTTTGGCTTGTTCTCGTTGTAGACGTCGGTGACCTTTTTCCAAAAACACTTACGGGTTTGTTATTTCCCGACGATGAGATAGTACGAGACGCTGACCCAAGCTTTGAACAGAGTCATCGTGACTTTGCGGCTGTATGGATGACGGCCTACATCCTCCTCCTCTTCCTCCACGACGTCGAATGCGCGACCCCCAGAGCTTCCACCGCCTCGTCCTCCTTCCGGAGTGGGTTCCGCCGGAAAATCCTCCCTAATTTGAGATAATCCCTGCGATTGACCATACCTCGGGGCGGGGGGACGAGAGTATGCATCCACGTCAAAATAGGGTGGTTGGTACGCCGCCAGCGTCGACGAACCGGAACCGGAAGCACCCAAGACATTGTACATGCCCCCAGTTGCCAAACATGTTCAAGTCATAGCCGCTGGAGCCGCCAGAGTTTCCGTCGCCGGACATTTTGAGATGAAAATTGGTGAGGAAAGAGAGATGATTTGAGAAGAATAGATGTGTGTTTGTGTGTATAATGAGAATGAAAGAGGAGTATTTATAGAATAAAAAAAGAAAATAAGAAAAAAAAACTTACCGTTCAACGGTAATATAACCGTTTTTTATTTTTAATTTTTTTATTAAAATCGAATTTAAAAAAAAAATTGATTTATTGCGTCAGCATGACGACGCCTCCTCGCGGGCCGGCGAGTGGACGTCACGCCTAGCGCCAGCGCGAGCCACGTAGCGCTGGCGCGTGGCGAGCTGTCTCGTAAACCTTCCCTCCGGGACGAGACAGGGGACGAGACGGAGGGCTGCATCGGCGTCTTGCTACCGTCTCGTCTCTCCGAGACGAGACCAAGACGGGGGCGAGACGCGTTGCGGATGCTCTTAGGTAGGGATGTCAATGTAGCCCGTAACCCGTGGGCTGGCCGGAATAACCCGCCAAATTTATAGGGTTAGGGTTGGAAATTTCTAGCCCGATAAAATCAAAACCCGATTAGCCCGCACCCGACGCAACCCATTAGGGCCAGACCCGAAAACCCGATGGGCTGGCCCGAAAACCCGATAAAATTTCTATTATTCTATTTTTTACTCCTAATTCGACATTCATTGATTAATATTAACTAAAAAAATAACTTTCAATTTTATATTAAATATACAAATTATATATTGAATTTTTATTAATATAATAATTGATAAATAAATTAAAAACTTCAAATTCACAAAAAAAAATATTTAAAATTCTACGAAATATCTCAAATATTAGTATTTGATCATGTTTATGTTTGAGTTTAAGCATATATTTCAAATATATCATAATTAAATGTTTTACATTGTATGAATATTAGTAATTTTAATCATTATTTATTGGATTGATCGCATGTTAATATTATCGATAGCAACCCGATTAACCCGCTGGGCTAGCCCGAAACCCGAGCTTTTAGGGTTAGGGCTGAGCTTTTATAACCCGAAAGAAATCACAACCCGATTAGCCCGCACCCGATTGACCCGCAACCCGAGTAGGGTTGGACCGAAACCCGACGGGCCGGCCTGATTGACATCCCTACAAAAGGCAGTACTAGGGGTGTCGAAATAGACCGCGGATAACGGGTAATTCCAATCCCGACCCAATACCCAGCGAGTATGGGGTACCCGTTACCCGACGATGGTCGGAAACGAGGCGGGTTCAGATATTGTAAAAATAGGTGTTGTGGATATCGGATATACCCTATGAACCTGTTAATCCCGATATTTTTAGGTTTGAGTTTTTTTTTATTTTTATTTATAGTTTAATTTTTATTTAGTTAAGTGTTACTAGCATTTTAGGAATATAGATTTTATTCTTTAAGGCCACCCGCAACGCGTTACGCGGGTGGCACAAGTCTCGTGCCTCCGTGACGAGACGGGCGCGGGACGCGTTGCAGCGTCCCGTCCCGTCCCGTCACCATCCCGCCGAATCCCCCGTCACGCAGAGACGCCGCGCGAGACGTCTCGCCACGCGCTCCCGTGACGTGGCGCGCTCTGGGGCCATGCGTGACGCCCACTCGCCGGCCCGCGAGTGAGTTTCGTCACGCTGACGCAATAATTCATTTTTTTAAATTCAAATTTAATAAAAAAATTAAAAATTAAAAATTCAAAAACGGTAATATTACCGTTTTCGACCGTTTTCCTTTTTTTATTTATTTTTTTACTCTATAAATACTCTCATTTCATCCTCATACCACACACCAACACACATCTAATCCTTTCAAATAATCTCTCTTTCCTCTCCAATTTTCATCTGAAATCATCTCTTTTATTCTTCCCCCAAATTTAATCGATCTAATGGATCCATATGAGCAAATGCGTCGAATAATGGAAGAATCACTTGAAGAAGATCGACGCCGAGAGGCGGAGGAAGCCGCGCCGCCCCAAAGACGCTCCCCGACTCACATCCATCGTAACCGGGAGGAAGCCGCCGCAAGGTTAGTCCGCGACTACTTCTGCGATAACCCGGTGGGGGGAGATACCTACTTCCGTCGCCGTTTCCGCAAGCGGCTACCGCTATTTCTCCACATCGCAAATACATTGGCAGCGCGGGAAGAGTTCTTCCAAGAAAGGGTTGACGCCGTCGGCCGTCCCAGCCACACGACGCTGCAGAAATGTACTGCAGCAATCCGTCAGCTTGCGACTGGACAAACGACAGATGTGTTCGATGAATACCTCCACATTGGAGAAAGCACTGGGAGAATGTGCTTGATCCAATTCTGCAAAGGCGTCCGGACAGCTTTCACCGACGAATTTCTCCGGAAGCCAAGCACGATAGATTGCCAGTTCCTGCTCCGCATTCACGAAGAAGTGCACGGATTCCCGGGGATGCTTGGCAACGTAGATTGCATGCACTGCAATGGAAGAATTGCCCGGTGGCGTGGAGGGGTTCGTACACGAGCGGCCACATAGGCACCCACCCCACCGTTATATTCGAGGTCGTCGCCGACTACCGGCTATGGATCTGGCATGCGTACTTCGAGGTCCTCGGCTCGAACAACGACATAAACGGGCTCCACCAATCTGACCTTTTCGCCTAAGTTTTGGATGGTAAAGCGCCGGTCATCAACTTCACCGCTAACAACCGGCGCTATAAAATCGGGTACTATCTTGCTACGACATCTACCCGAAGTGGCCAACCTTCGTGAAGACGTGCACCAGGCCTGTGAACGCAAAGCAGACTCTTTTTGCGCAGAAACAGGAGGCTGCTCGGAAGGATGTGGAGCGGGCGTTCGGGGTTCTCCAAGCGCGCTTCAACATTATCAAAGCCCCGGCTCGTACGTGGTTCATGAAGAGCATGGTCGACTTCATGTATACGTGCATAATCTTGCACAACATGATTGTCCAAGACGAAGGACCCGAGGCGGGAAATTGGTTCGACCTTGAAGCCCCCAGAAGCTCAACCGCAAGTAGTCCGCCTCGAAGTGGAGTGCATCCGTCTATACAAGAACGGTTGTCTATTCGGGCAAGGACACGTGACTCTACCAGCCACGCCCAACTCCAAGATGATCTAATGGAGCACATTTGGGCAAAATTTGGCGGAAAAATTAAATTATGTATTTTTAAATTTTTGTTAGGATTTTTAATTATGTTTTGTTTTATTGTTTTAATAATGTAATGTTGTAATTTTATTTTATTTAATGAAATGTGTTTTTATTAATTGAATTTATTGGAAATAAAAATAAAAAATGAAAATGAATTTAGAGCATCAAATTATACATAGTTGAATGATCTGACGTGAATTTAGAGCATCAAATTATACAGAGTTAAATTATGTTTTTTTATTTATTTTGCCACAAATTTAATTATGTATTGTTTTTAAGTTGTAATTTTATTTTATTTAATGAAGTGTGTTTTTATTAATTGAATTTGTTGGAAATAAAAATAAAAAATGAAATTGAATGAATAGTAATTTAAGGGACGTTAAGGGACAGATAAGAGATGCAGGGTTGCAGGTTTCGTCCCTTAGTTAAGAGATGAAGTAAAAAAAGTATAGTGTGGCCCATAAATAATAATTTAAGGGACGGATAAGTGTTTTTTCCACCTTGACGCCTTCCAAAGTTCCATCCACTTCCGCCGGTACCTTCGGTGAGTGTAAATCTTTCCAATCTATTTTCTTCCCAACTTGACACCTTCTACCCACTGTACACACACATCTATGATTCATACATAAGTATTTTATGACGTACGGTCATAGTATATATTAATAGTGTCTTTGTATAATATACATGTATGTATTATATCATATTTACAGTAACACAATTGTATAAATCAGATTTTAAAAAAACAAAATAAGGCAGGTCGGGTGCGGGAAACTCGACACGGGTATCGGAATTACCCAAAATGCCTTACGGGTCGGGTCGGGTCGGGTACCAAAAATATCAAATTTTTGGGTTCGGGTACCCGCAAAATCAGGTGCGGATACTCACGGGTACCCGTTTCGACACTCCTAGTTAGTACAACTACAAAACTTTATTACGAGTGTCATTTGTTTTTTGGACTAAAAAATACGTTTGATAATCATAAACATCACTAGTCTAAAAAATGCCTCACTTATCGTAATATAGATTAAGTACTAGTAGTACTCCGTACTACTTATTCTAGTTGAATTATTCATTAAAAACTATAATTAACATTCCCTTCGTCTAATTAAATATGCAACATTTGCTTTTTGGTACGAGATTTTATGTAGTGTTTTTTTTGAGTTAATGAAGAAAGAGTAAAGTAAGAGAGAAGAAAAAGTAGAGAGAATATTGTTTCCATTTTTAGAAACGTTTCATTTTTAATGAGACAAACCGAAAAGAAAAACGTTTCATTTTCAATGGGAGAGAGAAAGTATTTATAGTTTTTTTTAATACTATGGATGCATAGTAGTAGTAGTTTATATTTTTGATATTACGAGTGATCGAACAAGAATAAGCAAATACTACTAATATCATTCATACGAATGTTTAGGTGATGGCTTTTAAGTTTTAAGTGCGTTTAGTTTGTGTTAAATCGAGATTTCCACACATATAAACGCGAATTTAATAAGTACTTACTCCACATCAAATAAAATTTTAAAATCAAACTTAGAGCATCAGCAACGGCGGTGGGGAAGAAGGCCGCTGTCCGTGCCAGCGGCGAGGACGAGGCTCGCCGCCGCTGTGCTCGCGCCGCTGGCACGGCGCTGCTCAATGCAGTCGACGTAGCGGCACACGATTGGGCAACGGCATAGCCGTTGCCTTTGAATAATTTTTTTAATTCGTTAATTAATTTTAAATAATGATAAAAAATAAAAAAAATTATTTTCCAAATCCAAAAATATGGCCGTTTTTTTGCCCGTTTTTCTGAATTTTTTTGATTTTTTTTATTTTTTTCCCCAAAACCTTCTATAAATACACACATTCATCATCCATTTATCACATCAAATCATCTCTCATTCATCTCTCATTAATAATTCTCATACAAACTATCAACACATTCATCCCTCACTCAAAACCTCAAATGGATTTCACCCATATTATGGCGGAAGCGGAGCGCGAAGAACAAGAATACTACGAACAACATCGTGCCGCTTACGAAGCATATGTCGCGGCGAATACCCCCGCATCTCCTCCTCAACGAACTAGATCAAATCACCGCTTGAGTAGTGATTTTTTTAATTTTTAGTATTTTAATTATGTAATTTTTAGTTTTTAGGCTTTTAATTATGTCGTTTTTATTTTATTTGTCATTTGTAATTTTATTTAGGTTTTTTTAATGAATTTTATTATTATGGAAATGTTATTGTTTAATTGAATTTTAAATTAATTGTGCTCGTCCTTGCGGAAGAGCCCAGCTGTGGGTGTTGTGCTCTTGCCAAAGAGCAGGCAGAAAAAGCGGGGCCGGCTCCACAACCGTGCCGCTGGTAAGAGCACGATTATGGATGCTCTTAGTAACAAGCACGTCAAGGCCACATGAAAATGTATGGGGATTAACGAGATGGATTAATTTTCAAATAATAATTCGAACTTGTTTTTTGTGTGAGAAAAACTAAATTACTAAAAAAAATGCTACCTACATTCTTATACTATTATTTTGTAGTAGAAGTGAGTTGTTTATGGGTGCAAGCAATGGTTGTCTGATTTTCTCTGCAAATTTCTGTTTCTGATTTCTTCAGCTCATAAAACAGAACCAACTATTTTCAGCAAGTTTATGGGCAGTTTAAGAGTAATCACACTGTTTGCCAGTTTTCAGGCAATCCCTTCAAACAGCATGTATCGTGAAACTCGAGAACCGTGAAATAAATCGAATAATCTGTTAAAGAGAGAGAGTTAAAGATTCAAGATTTTTGGTGTTTTGTTGATTGAGAAAGAGAAAGGTGAAGCCTTTATTTATTTTTACTTCAATATGTCATCTCTGAACGCCATTTTTTCTATTGAAAGGTCAATTTCTTTATGAGAAGAATATGATTCAAGAGCGAAAAAAGGGAAGAGAAACAGTTGATAGTCCAACCACTCATGCTTTGATCCGCGTGCTTTGATGGGCAAAGAAAAATGACCCCTCTAAATCATAGTCTGTGTGTTTATTTTTGTAACTTTTGTTGTAAAAAAGAAAATTCCCTTTTTGCTGTGGATGGGTTGTTGGTGGTAGGGCGAGGAAGCCCCACTTAGATTTTTCAGTATTACTCCTTTTGCAGGGTGTGTTTTGTTCCTTGGTTTTGGATTTTTTAGAGCATGCCTTCTTTGATTGGTTCCTCTCATACCTCTAGATTCTCTGAATATTTGTCTTGGCCTTATTCCTCTCTTCCCTTCAACAAAATTTACTTATCAATTCCATTTCTTTTTAATGTACTTGCATTTTCTTGAGCTAGTTTTTGTTAGTTATATTGCAACTTTTTGTTGATTGGTGATTTTTACTCTTTTGTGAAGCTTGATTCTTGGCTCCATTGCTCGGTGCAAGAGATGGAGCCTGTTTGAGAGAGTGTGTGTTTTTGTTTTGAGAGAGGGAGAAGATGGCTTCTGTTGAAGAAAAGCAGAAGCCAGGAGGTTTGGTGAATGGGGGAAGCAATGTAATTGATAGCATGAAACTGTTGAAAGAAATGCAAGAAACTGGTTAGTTCTACTTCACCTTCTCTATTATGTTGTTTTGGTGAAAACTCGATGCGAAATCCAATGGCATTACACAAAGAGCATGTAATTTATGAATGATTCTTGATGTTTTTAGGAGTAAAGAAACCAATAAACTCAGAGCTGTGGCATGCCTGTGCTGGTCCACTGGTCACCTTGCCTCAGGTGGGGAGCCTTGTATACTATTTCCCACAAGGCCATAGCGAGCAGGTTCGTCTCTTCGACTTCAAAGCCGCTGCATACATGCATTTTACACCACCTGGAAAATCAGCCATATTTGGAAGGAATGTATTAGTGGGGATTCATTTGTTTGAAGTGAAACCTTTTTTGCTAATTGTGTAGTTAATGCAATCATCATACTAACTCGAACTTGTTCGAGTTCTTTTGTTGAAGCTGCTTTAAGTGAGACTTTTGGCCCTAATCACTTGATTTTTATGTGTAGAATAGTGTAATCTGTTATTTATTTAGGGCTCTTTTCAGTCTAAGCTTTGAGTGGAAAGAGTGATTCCTACTAAAATCGATAAGAGTGGACGAGTTAGATAGCTATTTATCAACTACATTCTGTCCATTCGAAATGTTCCAGCTCGAACAGATTTCACAGAATTTGGCCTTTGGAATATTGTCACCGGATGATGAAACCAAGCATGAATGCTATTTCTGTTTTAGAAAGTAGAATACTGTGCTCTCTTTAGATAGTTTTCCGTTTCGGAGATTTGTTAGGAATTGATGGGAAATGGATCAATGACATTATATAGAATGCTATTCACTTTGCTATGTTGTTCAATTTGGATTCTGATTGAGCTAGTATATCTCCATATCTCTGCCTCAGGTTGCTGTTTCCACGAATAGGTCACCAACGACACAAATACCCAACTATCCGAATCTCCCTACACAGTTGTTGTGCCAAGTTCACAATGTTACACTCCATGTAAGTATCTCTAAAGAGAAACTATTTAATGACTTTGGTTAACAAGAATTTACAACTATGCAATTCATTACATCATTTTACCTGTCTTTGTGTCAATAGGCGGACAAAGAAACCGATGAGATCTATGCCCAGATGAGCCTGCAATGCGTAAATTCTGTAAGTCTGGCAACTTGATTTTGTTTGTCGGCTTCTATTACCATTCAACAAAATCTGAAAATAGTATGGTGGCGACTAGAATTTCCATATGGTGCGCTTTTCGTCACTGTGATGATGCGTGTTTTCTTCTTGCAGGAAAAGGATGTTATCCCTATACCCGATTTTGGACTGAAACCTAGTAAACATCCAACTGAGTTCTTTTGTAAAACATTGACGGCCAGCGATACAAGCACACATGGCGGCTTTTCAGTTCCTCGGAGGGCTGCTGAAAAGCTCTTTCCACAATTAGTATGGTTTTGGTCTAATTGGTTTTCTACTTGACTCTCTATACCTCAAAATGATGTTTCAATTTGTTCTTTGCTTACCGATTTTCAGGATTATTTGATGCAACCTCCAACTCAAGAACTAGTAGTCCGGGATTTGCATGATAACACGTGGACTTTTCGTCACATATACCGGGGTAAGCATGCTGTGGTATATACTTCTGAAACACTCTATAAAAAGTATAACTGTGTTTGTTCTTCTTATGTAGGGCAGCCAAAACGGCACCTTTTGACAACTGGCTGGAGTATGTTTGTTGGAGCAAAGAGGCTCCGAGCAGGTGATGCGGTTCTGTTTATCAGGTACGAAAAAAAAATTCAAATTTATTTTTCTTTCATAAGAATGCTTGTAGAAAGGGAGAATTCTAAATATTTTTCCTGCAATACTTTAATTGTAGAGATGAGAAATCACAGCTGTTGCTGGGAGTGAGGCGCGCCAACCGTCAGCAAACGACTCTGCCATCTTCCGTTCTGTCTGCTGACAGCATGCATATAGGAATCCTTGCTGCTGCTGCTCACGCTGCTGCTAATAGAAGCCCGTTTACAATCTTCTACAATCCGAGGTATCTGAAATAACAAGTCCTTTTAACAAGCGATATGCTTTGTATTTCAGAGATCGAAGATGGAAAAATGAATGTAAAACTCACTTGCCTGTTACTTTAACTCATTTTGTAGGGCATGCCCCTCAGAATTTGTCATTCCGATGCCTAAATATAGAAAATCAGTTTATGGTACGCAGCTCACTATTGGTATGCGATTTGGCATTATGTTTGAAACCGAAGAATCCACTAAACGGAGGTAAACAGGCAACGCAGATCTGCTTTGTATTAACATCACCTCAGACTTTGCTTTATGTTGTTTGCCTTCTCTCTCTTTATACAGATACATGGGCACAATTATAGGAATAAGCGACATAGATCCATTAAGATGGCCCAACTCGAAGTGGCGTAGTCTTCAGGTAGTTAAACTGATGAGAGACTTGAAATCTTGCTTTAAAGCGAAATCATTTGTACATTATGATTGAATGTGATGCTCATTTCGAACGACAGGTGGAGTGGGACGAGCCTGGATGCGGTGATAAGCAGAATCGAGTTAGCCCTTGGGAAATCGAGACTCCTGAAAGCCTCTTCATATTTCCATCTCTAACTGCAAACCTCAAACGCCCTTTCCACTCGGCCTTCATAGGTCGTTGCTTTATTAACATCAACTTGTTATGGTTATCTTTTCGTATTTGCTAATTCGTCATTTTCCATGCATCAGGAGCACCACCTGAGTGGGATTCTTTGATGAATCAGCCTTTCCTCAGGGTTCCCGGAAATCCACATGCCGAGTTTCAGTGCCCCTCGGTATCAAGCATGTGGTCAGAGCAGTTACTGAAGATGCTAGCAAAGCCTCATGGTATGATGACTCCTAATTCTATGCAAGAGATGAAAGATGTTGCGTTCCAAGAACCCAAGTCTCTAATGCAACCGGCCATCAATCAGAAACCCGAGATGATGGGGGCGCAGGACGTTTTTCTGCAAGGCAACACTCATTCTCAGAGCTTCACCAGCCAGCCATACTTAATTAACCAGAGTAACTCACTACCAGGAAAACTTAACATATCCGGGAACCTAACATCTCCGGGATCTGGTCATGAAATGTCGAAATTAGACTCTGTTCCTGCTGCTAATAAATCAGGTCAGTGTCGGTTGGAGGGGCAGCTCATTGAAGAAAAACTGTCAGGTAAGCCAGTGAATACACAAAGCTTCAACAATGATTTCATGGTCACAAGCCAGATTGGTGGCTCGGTGCCTCTCCAAATGAGCCCGTGTGGAACACAATCGCGCCTGGAGACGCATGGTCTTCAAAATCAACCGGTCAATGAATCCCAAGTAGAATCTACTAATGCCAATGCCAATGCCTATGCCTTGCTTCAATATACCAACCAGGTCGATTTTAGCCCGTATCCTATGATGTGTCCGTCTCCTACTGGATCATTTAGAAACACAGGATCTTTGTCCATGTTCAAAAAACCCGATCAGCCTCCCATGTCGTCTGAAGTTGGTTACCCGATGCTGCCTTCAGTCGGGCAAGAGTTATGGGACGGGCAGTTCAGCAACGCCAAGTGCGCCGTCTCTGGAGCCAATCTCCCGGTCCTGCTGCCTCATCATGACATGTCGAACCTCCAGTACAGCTCGAATGCTTTGAAAGACTTGTCAGATGATAACCACAACCAAAGTGACATATACAGTTGCCTCAATCTTGATGGAAGTAACAGCGGGAGCACAGTGATCGACCCTTCTGTTTCGAGTACTATCTTGGACGATTTCTCCGCCCTAAAGAACATGGATTTTCCGAACCCCTCAGATTATATCGTCGGGGGCTTCTGCTCGACCCAAGACGTCCAGTCCCAGATCACGTCGGCCAGCTTAGCAGACTCCCAGAATTTCTCCATACAGGAGTATGCTGACAACTCGGGTGGGGCGTCTTCGAGCAATGTGGACTTTGATGACAACAATCTCCTGCAGCAGAACTCCTTCCAGCAAGTTACTCCAAGATTTCGAACATACACAAAGGTGATGAACCAGATCCAGCCATTTCATTGATTTGTCTAGTCGTTTCGTTTAACATTCTTCTTAATGATGATCTTGCATGACAATGACAGATTCAAAAGGCGGGATCTGTTGGAAGGTCGATTGATGTGTCGAGCTTCAAAGCCTACAACGAACTTCGGTCGGAGATTGAACGCATGTTTGGGCTGGAGGGGCTGCTGAACGACCCCGGCTCTGGATGGAAGCTCGTGTACGTGGACTTTGAGAGCGACGTCCTACTTGTCGGGGATGATCCGTGGGAGTAAGGACACTTTTATCTTTACTTATTCAAATGAGACATATATTGTGATTGGAATGCTAATAGTAATATATGAGGTGTGGTGATGCAGGGAATTTGTAGGATGTGTGAGATGCATAAGGATTCTGTCGCCGTCGGAGGTGAAGCAGATGGGGGAGGAGGGAATGCAGCTGCTCAACTCCGCGGCATTAGAAGTGAGTTGCGGCAAGGAATGAAGAAACCATTTGTATTGAGAGGAGAGAGGATGAACTCAAGTTACTATGGTGTAGGATTATATGATAATATAAAATTCGTCTATATGCAGAGGAATTCTCTAAAGTTGTCTGAAATCGACAGAAAAGTTCCCAGATTTTGTTCCAAACCACAAGCATTGAATATCTATACTGCATGTCGATGCGCATCAATGACGGATTTAGGTGGAGTTGGATGGGCCAGAAAAATTCCATTAAATTTGATTTTTGAAAATATTGCCGACGCCACAATCTATTCGTGCATTTATTGCAAGCGAAAGATCTACAATTTATAAACTTGCATCTACGTTTAAAGAATTTACAGATTAATAATTATGTTATGATATAAATATGATTTCATTTTTGTATTTAAATGATATCATTACGGTGTCGGTTAAGGCAGTTATAAATTTCCCTATTCCAGAAGAAATAAGCTCTTCTTAATCAGGAAGAAGGAAAGTCGTTTAGCAATCAAGAAAAATGGGGCATTCATCATCGACGGAGCAGGGAGTATCACCGGAGCTACGCCAAGTACAATCACTAGCTGCATCAACTGGAGCCCTTCCTTCTCTTCACAAATCATTTCCTCTTCTCTCTAATCCCCAAACTCAATCAATTCCTCTCGCTTCTCTTCAGGTAATTAAACAACACCACATTAACCTCAAATTATAATCATCATGTGGTTTCTACAATTAGCTTGCCACTTACCCGATTAATTTTTTATTTAATGACGAAATTTATTATTTGAGCTTGATCTTTTTTTTTATCAGGGTTGGTTATTTACACCGTGTTCGCTTTTTTGTCTCAGAAATGTTTCGATTTGACTTGTGCGAATGTGGAATCTGATCGAGATGTGGTGCTTAAGGAATTGCCCCTGTTGTTTACTCATCTAGGTTCTGCAATAGTTGAATTGTTTTTTGTGGCTGATAAAAATGGAGTGAATGAGGTAGAGTTCTTGAGAGGTTACACCAATATCTGCGGAAGGGCGGTTGCTTCCACATTGTTAAATAATTTGTTTAGAGTATTTTCCGTGGCATGTTCGAAGGCCGGGCTCCAAGTCGATCTGCAGTTTGAGCTATTTGATGATAATTGCAAAGTTAGTGGGGCGCTGTCGCCCCATGATGTTCATATGCTTCTGTGCATCTGTTGGATATTCTCCTGTGATTCTAGGATGTTTAGAGGGAATGCAGGGAAGAGTGAAGGGAAATTTAGTATTCCAGATATCTCTCATTTGGTGTCCTCAGCTATTGAGGCGTGTAGTGAAGGAGATGCTGGTTTGGATTTTTGGGACTCCAGTGTGTCGGAGATAGATATTCAACTTCCTGCTGCGAAAATTCATCTTTGGGCATTGAAGAATGTACCACACCTCGCAGAATGCTTTCAACAATTCGTTCATGCACGACTCTGTTACCTCATGGCCCCGGAGGTGGTACACTTTGTTCCATTCTTCATATTGCGTGTGATGTTACACAATTTCAGTTACTCGAGTCTTGAGTACTTCAAATAAGTTTTAAAATGGATGCTTCATATTCCATAACTACTTTGAAGTTTGGGTGTAGTAGTTTTTGTAGACCTCTGATTCCTATAGTAATGGAACTTCAGAGGACGATGATCCGCTTCTACATCTCAAAATTTACAATATCTATTTATACGTAAGAAATGTGAAACACAGTAGTACAATTTTAAGCTTGATAAACATGCATGAATAACAGGGTTCTTTGCACGTCTCGGGTTTTTGTTGATTAGTGGTAGATGCTATTTACCCCAGAAGGTGTTAATAGTTCCTTTTCAATTGTCAATTTTATGAAGATGAGTCTCTTGTAAAACTGATTTTTGCGAAGATGGTGATATCAATGGAGCTTCACAAGCATCTTGTATTATGCTTATGTCACTAATCTTAAAACTGACCAATTGCAGGAGAAATCAGAGGCATCATGCTCTTCTGCTCATGAGAGCTCCTCGTCAGAAATTTCTAAAATTCGGCTTTTGACTCCTGGAAGGGCCTGGGCCATCTCACTCACCTTGAGAGGTGCTATACATGAAGAGATGTCAAAATCTTGCTTTCCCAGTGATGATTATCAAACGAACAAAAACCTACTTTACCAGTTTGTCTACTCTCTTACAGACTTGGCTGCATTTATGTTCTTAACTTGTTTACTAGCCGTTTGTTCTGCTCCACTAAATTTCTGAACTATTTCGGTTTATATTTATGAATTTTACCTGTTTCTCGTATGGCATACTCTAGCCTGTCTTCAAAACTTAAACCCTATGCCGACAAACTCACAGTAACTGTTATTCTCATCTGAATTTACATCACCACTACATTATCTGATTTTAGATGTAGCTTAGTAATACGCACTTGCAAAACTACATGCAGATCTTCTGTCGATGGCAAAGGTCTTAACCGCTTTTGGTCAAGGGTCGGGGGCTACAATGGTCCAACGCTAATGCTTATTTCTGCATGTGAGCAAAATAGCAACGCAAGGCCATGGATCATTGGTGCGCTCACGAATGAGGGCTTTGAAAATAAAGATATATATTATGGGAATTCTGGCAGTCTGTATGCTTTAAGTCCAGTCTTTCATGCATTCTTATCCTCAGGCCAGTCCAAGTAACTTGGGGTTTAATCGATGATAGTTTGGCATTCTCTGCTTTATAGATAATTTTTGCTTAGACGATTGAAACTAACAGGAAATATACTGAATTGGCAGGAAGGGAGAAAAATTATGTCTACAGTCATTCGCACGGTAGGGCTTATGAAGCTAAACCCAAACCAGTGGGAGTTGCGTTTGGTGGATCTTTACGAAATGAAAGAATATTGTTGGATGATGATTTTGCGAAAGTTACTGTTCGTCACCATGCTGTTGATAAAACATACCAGCATGGCAACCTTTTCCCCAATCAGGTATTTATTGTTTTCTTATTAGAATATTAGTAACTTTCACCCAACATAAACTGAATAGTATGTCCAAGTCTTTCTGGACCTAGTTTCTGATTTGAATTTTAAAGACAATTACTTTCTTATTTTTGTTCATTTTCAACCCCCTCTCCCTCAAGAGAAATGTTTATACAATATGTAGTTTGTGTGCATTTTCTTGGTTCTTAGAATCTTCATTAATGTTATTATTCAAATCCTCATCCTATAGAAGAGAGACACTCATATTTGAAGTGCTCCTAATTTGGAAGATGGTTCTTGTAGAAAGTAAAGGTATTTTCAATGGATATATATTATCAAGTGGTGTGGTAGCTATAAATCTGATGCAGTGACTAATGATCTGAGTTTGTGTTTGCACATTGGTAGGGATTCCTCCCAACTGAAGCCTCAGTTTTCCAAGTAGAGATATGGGGATTAGGCGGAAGATCTGCTCAAGAGGTTCAAGCTTCTCATCAGAAGCGAGAAGAAATTTTTACAGATCAAAGACGCAAGGTAACCAATCTTACATTCTACTTATTTGATTGAGCAGTCAGTCGAGCTTCCATGGCGCACGCTAATGCTATTCTATTCTCTTGCAGATCGACTTAAAGACATTTTCCAACTGGGAAGATTCACCCGAAAAGATGATGATGGATATGATGTCCAATCCGAATGCAGTTAGACGTGAAGAACGATGATCACAAGACAAATCTTATCACCGCACATTGTAAATATAACTGTACATTAGAGCGCTGTGTTGAGAATAAATTAAATTGCTTCATTGTCATTTTATTGAACCAAATGAGCTTTTTATTCACACAATAAATTGCAATTTTGAGTCACTGGGAGATTTTGAGAGTGTCTTTCATTGCTAACTTTTAAAATAGTAACAAATCCAACCATAATCTATATGTCAATCAAGAATGTTACTCTAACTAGAAATATGATGTTCAACATAGCAATTGCAGCTCAAAAAATTCCAAGTGGTTGATCCAGTAAGTGAAGCAGCCTCAAACATTCACTGCTGCGGCTTGTCTTCTGCTTTCTTTGGCTGCACTAGTTCATAATAATTATTTAAAATCCAAAGAATACAAAACCATAACAAATCAAGCAAAACATAAAATATCTACTCTGGCCAACGATTTTCTCAAATACTCCTACCTAATACTTATTAGATTTGCATCCATTAGATTGATGAAAAGACAACCAAGTATAATGAGCATGAGACCCTAATATATTACTAATATCCTATCTACAGAGAGAAGTTAATAGGTCCAGCGATGTTCTAGTTATATGAACGAATGGGGCGTTGGTGAAAAGGAAAATGCATGCCGACGCACAACAAAGATAAATAGTACTAGAAATCATCTAGGAATATAGTCAGCATGAAACGTGTTTGGACATGCCAATCTGAGTAAAGATCTAAACTGGTACATATTTTTGGTTCGAATTTTATTTGTGCAGGAACAAATGTATTTGAAAATGTAATGTATATCTGATAATATTATGTGAAATTGAATTGACAAAGGATGTGGAAATATGATACTGAGCAAGCCAAACTTCTTAAATTTGCATTCCACTAATTGTTTGAGCATCAAATCTTTCAAAAAAAAAGTGTGTTGCATTCCGAGTTACTTACACTGGCTGCTCTAAGTGGTAATCTATTTCAGATGATACAATACAAGTAGTTCATGTTTAAAAGAAACCGCAAAAATAGATCCAATTGGTCAAAGATCAAAGTCGTTTAAAACAGTTTTTCAACTACAAATTCTCAACACTTCTTCCACATATTGTACGAATCACCCATTCACAGTTTCACATATCACTTTGAAGTTTGAACAACACCCTATAGGATAACCGACTTCAGGATGATTGATTAAAAGATTCTGAAATTCATTTTGTTACTTAAGACCAAACCAATGTAAATGTTGGCACACAAGAATGACAGAATAAAGAACGTCACAGAGCTGCAATAGTCCACAAGTAAAAACACTATGTTTCAGTTAGCTATAGTCATATATTGATTGCTCAAGCATTGAGTTAGACAAACTATAGAGTTTTCACACCCCAACAGGAATGAAGAATCCATAACAATCTGAATCAGTATTGAGCATTTCATCCTTTCAACTTAGTTAAGCAAATATACATCTAAAAAAGAATCTATTCACTGAGATCTAGTGATGGAACCAAGATAACTCATGAATTTAGTAGTACTTGACAAAAATTAACATCTTAATCACAAGTAATATTACTATATTTACAAATTAAACAAATTTGGATTCTCAAATATTAAGCCTGAAATCATTTTTTTTTCTGTTTACTAGTGATTCATTTTCCGACTAATTCAAACTCAGTAGAATGAACACATCCTCGATAAAATCCGCAGCATATAAAACGAGACAAAACAAAACCAACTCATTAAACAAATTAAAAAGATTATTTCAACCATTAATGCCTAGAACATGTTCGACGAATTTCCTGAAGGAATTTAGTCATTCAACTAATATTATTAGATGATAGCAACATAAATAGGAAAGAAAATACCTTAATTCCTGTAAAAGGCTGCTGAAGCTCGAGATCGGGGATAACAACGGGCCACTTCTCGCCGGCCTCGCGGAACATCTGCTCGGTCTCAAGGACCTGGCCCTTGTCGAGGATGAGGGCGCGGATGTGCTGCGCTGGGGTGGAGGTGGCGTCGAAGGTCTCCTCGACGCCGTTGGCGAAGGTGACGGTGATCTGGGGCGGGAAATCGTCGGTGCGGCGCTTGACCTGGATCTGGCAGCTTGGGTTGGATTCCTTGGCCTTGCGTGCGTTGCACTGCGCAAGGAACTCCATGCAGGACGCCAATCGAGGGTCCAGCGCATTGAATTCGATCTTAACCTTCGACAAGAATTTCAACATTTTGTCTCTCCTTCCCTTCGCTCAGTGTTTCTGGTGTGTGACTGTGTGAGGGTTTAAGTTCAGGCACAAGACTCACTTTTATTATTCCTACAAGGCCATATGATTTTCACTTAATGAATCCTTCTATAAATTATAAATAATTCAATAGAAATAAAAACTTATATCTTAGAGCATCTCCAGTAACGGCGTCAAAATCGCGACGCCGATTTTTCGCCGACGCCAGTTCTGACACCGAACCATTGGAACCGGCGTCGGCGAAATCGGCGTCAAAATCGGCGTGGCCATGCCGATTCGCGCGATGACGCTGGTTCCGACGCCGATCCTCACGACGCCATTGTGGGTCCCGGATCGGCGTCAAACCGGCGTCAGATTTTATTTTTTATTTTTTTTTCTTTTGAAAACACTATATATACGCGCTTTGAACGTCATTTTCATTCGCACCACTTGTTTTAACGAGTACTCTCTCTACCTTACTTTCTGTTCAAGATCAATAACGAGCAATGGAGAACAACTACGAAGGTACTCCAGTGACTCCCGGGGGATGGTCTCAGACTCCCCCGCCTCCCTGTGTAGGATCTCAGACGGCCCCGACTCCCGGGGTAGGGTCCCATACTTCCCCGGCTCCTGGGGGAGGTGGTTGGCCTCCGATGACCGAGTACTACAACATGTACCCGTGGCAGCAGATGATGCCGGGGTGGGCACCCGGCATGCAGCCCCCTATGCAGATGATGCCGGGGTGGGCACCCAATTTGATATAGTACTACAAAATATATACTTCTTCCTTCTCATTCTAAGTGAAACATTTCCAATTTGATATAGTATTTTATATTTTTATTCTGTGAGTTGAGTAGATAAGGAATAAAGTAAAACATGAAACATTTCCAATTCAACATAGTATTTTATATTTTTATTTTGTGAGTTGAGTAGATAAGGAATAAAGTAAACATACTGTAAGATAGAAATAATTATGTTTTTATTTTAGTAAATATGTTAATTAGAATAAGACATATCTCATTTATATACTAACACTTTATTAAAATCCATATTTATTTTTTTTAAAATATTAGTTATTTCTAATATACATAAGTGTAATGGTTTAATAATATTTACAATAAAAATTGCGATAAGTAAACGTTTTAGCATATATTTATTATCTCTAGCTTTCAGTTTATACATAAAATTACAACTAATAAAATAATTACTTTTGTTATAAAAAAAAAGTAAAAAATTATCATTGAAATATTCAAGTATGATATACATTAATGTATTAAAAACGAATTGCAAATTGTACATTCTATACTTGTGAGCCATAAAATGATATAAAAATAAAAAATCAAAAAATATTTTCCCAAATGATTTTTTCTATTTTATTACTGCAAATAAAATATTTTTATAGATGAAATAAATTTGATATTTAAATTGAGATAGTTAATCGTGTAAAAGTAATATTTTATGTGGACTAAGGACATGTTTAGTGTTTTTGATATAGGTTCCGTAGATATAATTCTGAATTCGAATTGAGGAGGTTGGGCCCACCAAACGTGAGTTTGCTTAGGACCTGTTCAGTTACACAGAATTCATTCAGTAAGAAATAAAGTTTAGCAGTTTTAGAGCAGATTTGAGATGGGTGTGGCCAACCAACGTGGAGATGAAAATGGTGTTCAGGTTGCCCGATTGCCATCAGATTTGGGATCCTCTCTTAAGCTAAAGGACAAAAAGCCCCCCAAATGTTTCTTCACAACAGCAGGTAGAGCCCCCTCTGCCATCGCCCCAGCCGTAGGAACCAGTAACCACAAACTTCTCCTCCCCGCCGCTCTCCGGCAACACATCCATCAGCCCTCTCCCGCCGCCTTGTACGTCGCAAAATGTACTGCTGTGAAAAAAGCCCCAATCTCGTCCTCCCTCGCCACCCTCCCCACGCAGTACTATACACCGCAATTCGGGCTGCCCCTCAGCTGGAGGAGGAGCTGCTTCACCACATCCGTCGGTGTCAGCACCGCTCGCTGGCCACGGTGGCACACACGCCTCGCCGCAATGCCGTGTGCAGACTGATTTTTCTCATGTGAATAAAATAGACACCAATTTTCGATTTATGTCAGGGGTTAAAGAAGTCATTTTGTGTACAATTCCTCAGTAACTTGGCCTCTCAGATTTGTATATCACCATTTTTGAAAGAATTTAATTTGGCCAAAAATGAGAGTAACAGTGCGGGCTTCCCCTTAATTCAAAGGCCAAGAAGTAATGAATCATAGAAGATGAACATCATATTTACCCCCTAATTGAACCCATTTCTGGGCATATTGGGAAAGGTGAACACGCCCTTATTCTGTTCAGTATTTTTGGAATGAGATGACATTTACCTAAATGGAGTAGAATTAATTTAATCTTAATCATGGAAAGACAGAAACGCCACTTACCTTTTTGCATAATCCAGAGAGAGAAAGAGGGGGGAAAGTGGGAAACGAAAAATGAAAGGGGTAATGGAGGAAAAGTAATTTCATTTCTGGGTGTGCTTCCCAATATAGTTTCAAATATCAACCCAAAACCAAGTGGAATAGTGCGGGCCTATTATTAGTCTAGGGCTCTCCAAAATATATACTTGAACACTGAATGCTCATAAATGCATGGAAAGGAGCTCATTTCTGCCTATTTCTAAAATACTAAACGGGCACTAAAATGTATTTTTGTAGACTTAATTTTAATTAATAGTACTCGTAAGTACTCGTAAGTACTCGTATTGTTTAATCAAAATTTAGTGTAGATTAGTTAGAAATGATAAGTATTTCATGAAATCATGTAATTTCATTCAAGTAGTGTGGATCAATATATATTCATATTAAATTTATTGAGAAATAAAGAAATAAAAGAAGTCCACTGCCTTCATTTTTCTTCACTAAAACGTCAATATAAAAGATAAAAGTACAATTTTTTTCCGGTACATGAGTAAATTGGCTTTCATTATTTGGGGTAATTACATATTTCATACAAAATGTTTTACCTTTGTATCAATTTAGTACAAAAAGTATTAAGTTTACATATTTCATATAAAAAGTTATATTAGTGTTTTAAATTAATACATTCCGTTAAATATTTTAAACGTCGTTAGTTAGTTTATAATTTATCCAATTTATCATCATAATAAAAGAATAATTAGAGATTTAATACAATTAATTACTCTAAAAATAATAGTCAATATTAATTCTTCCAGCAATTAATTGATCGTGTCATGTCCCTCATTATACTCTATTTTTTATTGTATTCTTTATAGAATACTGTATAAAATAAGTCCATATTTCATCTTTACAAAATGGCTAATCTGAGCTTCAAACCGTCAATAAGTCAATATTTAATTTTTACAAAAAAGATTCAATATCTTTTTAGTTGTATTCTCCATTTTTACATGAGAAAGCGTCGACAATATAATGCAATTCACTAATTTGATGGTGAAGAGTGGTGATTTTTTTCTATGTGTTTTTCATTTTTGTGAGTAATAAAAATAAATGTGTTTGAAATAATTAATGGAAAGTTTTAATTTAAAGTTTTTTGTACAAATTTGAAACATTGATGAAACTTTTTGTATGTATAATGTAATTGGAAGTAACGGTGTTAGTAGGAACTTAACGGAATGTATTAATTTAAAACACTAATGTAACTTTTTGTATGAAATGTGTAAACTTAATACTTTTTGTACAAAATTGAAACAAAGGTAAAATATTTTGTATGAAATATGTAATTACCCCTCGTTATTTACTCTTATTTGGGCTTTGTTAGAAACACCAACCAGCCCATAACCGTGGCAAGTATATATACCAAGTTTATTTCTTTCTAGGGTTATGAGGAAAAAGCGCCTCCCTAATCCTCTCCAAAGCCGTATACACACACACTCATTGTCATACAATTTGTATATTCAATCGTTCCATTCTATTTCAGTTTTATATATTAAGTTCTTATCAATTTTTACACATTTTTGGTTAAATTTTGCGTTCGTCTTTTGTAAAACGAATTTGTAACCCTTCAAACTCTATGCCCAAAGTATATAATTTGGCGTATTACAATGCCCAGAAACATAGATCTAAAAATAAATTACTTACTTTTTATATATTGAATTGTTTTTCGTTTAATGAGGATATTATTTTTCATTTCATTGTATTTCATCTATTTGGTATTCTACTATATTTATATATTTGGAATCAATATCTACAAAAGAAAGTGCATTTTTATGGAACTTGGCAACTAATGCCGATTAAAAATAGATATATGGAGCCATCTCGATCATAAAATTAATTTTTAAATATACAATTTGATATGTATATCTATTGATTTTGTTTCATTCAACTCAAATCTTTTAGGCCATCCACCGCACTGTCTATATACCGTCCCTTAACTACTATTTGACCATTATTTAAGGGTCCCACTATCCTTTTTTTCTCCATCCCTTAACTAAGGGACTGAGCGTTATTTTTATGGAACTTGGCAACTAATGCCGATATATGGAGCCATCTCGATCATAAAATTAATTTTTAAATATGCAATTTGATATGTATATCTATTGATTTTGTTTCATTCAACTCAAATCTTTTAGGTCATCCACTACGCTGTCTCTATATTGTCCCTTAAACCGTCCATTAACTACTATTTGACCACTATTTGAGGGCCCACTGTCCTTTTTTCCTCCATCCCTTAACTAAGGGACGGAACCTGCAACGCTCCGTCCCTTATTCCGTCAATTAATTACTATTCATTCAATTTCATTTTATTATTTTTTTTCCAACCCAATTCAATTAAAACAAACACACTTTATTAAAAAACACATAACATAATTCAAAATACAAATTTAAAGAAAAATAAAAAAACTACTCCGCCGGCTAATCATCCTCCGGAGGCGGTCGAGGTTGAGGGGGAGTCGGAAGGCCAAGTTGTGCTGCCATATGCACAATTCCGTTCCACCAGGCCGTGAATTGGGCGTACGAGAAGCGGGAAGTGTCTGCCATTGTGGCGGTCATGTACGCCACCATAAGTGTGTCCGAGCCTCCCCGCGAGCCCGATCCCGAGGCCGACTGGCTTGATTCGCCTCGGCCCTTCCTTGCTCTAGCCGCTTTCGCCGCCTTCGTCCCTTGCGGCCAACGGCGCCCACTCGCGGATCCTCCAGCATCGCCGACCGTACCCGCAAACTCCTGGGATTCAGCCTCAGGTTGACTGATGCCCTCAGCGGTGTCACCACCAGACGAGTATTGGCCACTCGCCGTATCCTTCGTGCGCTTCGAGGTTGAGCCCGAGCTGGAGCGGAAACCGCCGGCCCACTGTTCCTCGTCCTTGACGGCCTGCCAAACATCAATAAATCTAAATTGATGACGTTCGTCCTGGTAGTAGGCGCGCAAAGCGGACGTCAAAATGTCGGTTGCCGTGGCGCCGCTTTGGTAGCGCGCCTCTTCGGCCGAGTAGATGCCGTAGAATTTTTTGACCTGTCGGTCGACTCGGTCAAAGTGAGAGCGGAGCATTTTAAATTTGCGCTTGCGGGAGCCTTTCGGCTTTATCTGGTGGTAGACCTTGCAGACCTTTTCCCAGAAACACTTCCGGGATTGTTGATTCCCGACGATGGGATCGTACGAGACGGTGATCCAGGCGTTGTACACAGCAGCGTTTCGAGGTTGTTGTACGGATGCCGGCCTAGATCCTCTTCCTCTTTTTCCTTGTCCTCGCCCGCCTGGGGTTGTACACCGCCTCGCACACCTCCACCGCCTCGGCCTACTCCCGGCGTGGGATCAACGGGAAAATCCTCCCAGATCTGAGATAATCCCTGCGAATACCGCGGGGCGGAGGGACGGACATATGCATCAAGGTCAAAATTGGGTGGTTGGTACCTCCCGGCGTCGCCGAACCCTGGGTCCCCGGCGTTGACGAACCGGAACCGCCCAATGTGTTGAATCTGTTGATCATGGTCTCCCAATCGCCGAACGCGTTGAGATCCCACCCGCCGGAGCCGGAACCGCCGTAGTTGCCGTTGCCGTCGCCGGACATCTTGAGTTGTTATATGAAAATTTGAGAGAAAATTTGAGAGAAAATTTAGATGATAGGAAGAATAGATGTGTAGTTGTGTGTGAAATGAGGATGAGTTTAGGAGTATTTATAGAGTAAAAAAATTAATTAAAAATACAAAAATTAAAAATAAAAAAAGGTTTTATTACCGTTAGAAAAAAAATTTCTTTTATTTTATTTTTTTTAAAATTTGAATTTTTTTTTTAAAAAAATATTTATTGCGTCAGCACGTGACGACGCCCACTCGCGGGCCGGCAAGTGGGCGTCACACACGACGCCGGGTCGCGCCACGTTGCCTAGGCGCGTGGCGAGACAGCCCGTCTCTTGGCTCGACGGGACGCGACGCGAGACGAGACGCGGGACGGCGCGGGACGGGACGACGAGCTGCAACGCGTCGCGCCAGGGTCCCGTCTCTCCGGGACGGGACGCGAGACGCCGGCGAGACCCGTAGTGGATGGTCTTATTATTTGGAGTTTCGATCAAGCACTGCACAATAAATTGAGTTGTAATTTGGAGGAATTAGACCCGAAATTTTTTTCATATTTCTCTTGATTTTCATAGTCTTTTTGATCATTTTTATGTTTCTATGATTTTTTTATCAACAATTTATTTGTGCATGTCGCTAAACTGTATATACCAAGATTTACACTGCATTCGCAGTGGGCAAACAAATCTTGTCATTCTCAATAGCTCCGCCCTTTGTTCAAAGTTAAGTTTTTTTTATTTTATATTGTCATTTAATTTCCATTCAGATATATTGTCATTTAAGTTTTTTATTTTTTATTTTTCATTTAATTTTCAGATATATCGCTAAACAAATCTTGAAAAATTCTGGTTTCATCCTTGTTGAAAAAGTCTTGTTTCATCCTTGTTCTCTTCCAAATAATCTTTTATTCTTGTGGGGTTATTGGTTTCTGAACTTACCATGCATGATGGATGATTTTATTCTAAAACCTGTCATGGTGGTAATTGTTTTAGTCATTCTTCCAGTTGGTAATGAATTTCTTTTCATAGAATTGTAGTGGAAATGAGATTATTATAAATATATAATTTCAATTCTATTTCTTTGAAAATGATCTTTCTTTACCCTTTAAGACTTTATAATGTTTAGTGTATTTTTCTTTGAGATTCTTCTCAACCTTTTGACCTCTTCCGCAAAGATTTTTTACAGTTACCTCTTCCACATCTGAAAATTTTCATCTCGTCTGCTCTCCTTTTGATCACTTCTTCATCTTCCTCTTCTTCTTATTCTCCTTAAATCTGTAAATCTTCTTCTAATTATTTACCTCATTTACATTTACATCAGTGCAAATAAACATCATTGAAAGAAAAAATAACTAAAACAGGTTCATGATTTTCTAAAATATGAACTATTAATTTTTTACAGCAAATTGAGAGAAAAGAAGTTGATTTCTTGTTTCGAAAATATGCACACCCTCGTTTATGAGAGCTGGTATTTATAGGCAAAATTTTAGTAAGCCTTCAATAAATTTTAGTAATAAATTCATTCCAGCCTTCAATAAATTTCTGATATGCTTATTTCATACGCAAATCCCTGAAGAGAAATTGTTCAGGTTGATTGATAGTATATTGATTAAAAGCACATGGCTGAAGATTGAAACTATAAGAGCATCCCCATGCTCTTAGGTGAAGTTAGACATGCCCACGGTTAGTAAACCGGCGATTCCGGTTTCGAGAAATGTGGAACCGGAACCGAACCGTGAGGCTATTTCACGGTTCCGGTTTCGTTCCGAACCGCCAGTTTTCCGACGGTTTTTTACAATTTTTCACGGTTCCGAACCGTCGGTTTCCGGCGGTTTTTCACGGTTCCGGCTATATTTCACGGTTTTCCGATGGTTTTTCACGGTTCAGTTTGAAACCGTCCAGAAACGGCGGTTCCGGCACGGTTTCAGTTCGTAAAATTTGGAACCAGAACCAGCCCGCGGTTCAAAATATGGAGGTTCCGGTTCAAGAAAAAAGTCACGGTTCCGGTTCAGAACCGAAACCGGCGGTTACGGTTCTGCGATTAACCGCCGGAACTGAAAACCTTGGGCATCTCTAATGGAAGTGGGCCCGGACCCACTTTTATTCATTTTTTACTCTCTGCTCTTCCCCAAGAGCACAACCCCCACATCCATGCTCTTCCGCAAGGACATGCACAAGGGTCCCATCATTATATTATTCAATTTAAATAAAAACATTTCCATAATATTAAAACGCATTAAAAATACCCGGAATACTATTACAAGTTACAAAAAAAATTAAAAAGTACATAATTAAAATCCTAAAAATTAAAAATTATATAATTAAAATCCTACAAATTAAATATTACATAATTAAAAATACCCCTGGGAAGACTAGTCCTTTGGCCCTATCCCCAATATTTTTCGGAGACCCCGTATCATTGTCAAATGAGAATCAAGTTGCTCGGGAGTTATCCGAGACCTATCGGCCAAATTGAGTTGAGCCAAAAAGGTCCACAACGAGTTGGTGGGGGGTTGAGGTGGCACAAAGGGAGCGGGGGCGGATGGAGTCTTGGCGCGACGACGGTTGGCCGTCGCCTTCTTCCTTCCTTGCGGCCGGCGTTGGGAACTGCTCGCGCCGGCGTCAGGGCTACCCAAGTTAGCTCTGGCAAGCTGGCTAGCCACCTCATCGGAGCCGCCGTCGGATAGGGATAACGACCTCGACCGTTTGCTGGAGGAGGATGATAAGCCTCCCCTATACTTCAGATTTCTACGCACCTGCTGCCAAGCGCCGAGGTGCTTGAATGGTTTGTAATGCATGGAATGGTAGGTCGACATGGTGGTCGTGATGATGTCGACCTCGCTCATGCCGCTCCCCGCCAACCGTTGTTCCTGGAGGTAATACCCCTGGAACTTTTGGATTTCTTCGTTGGCTCTGATAATGGCATTGCGCACCATACTCTCGTTGCGCTCGATGGTTCCCTCCGGTCGGTTGGCATTGCACCGGCGAGAGACGCGCCACCAAAACCTCTTCCCGGTTTGGTTCGTGCCGGTTTCTGGATCTTCGGATATTTCCAAATAGGCTTTGAACATCTTCTCCATCTCCGGAGGAGTGTACACGGTGCGGACGTGAGGGTCACCGCCACGACTATGAGTAGAAACACTACGGGGAAGAGGAGGAGCGTTGGGGTTGCCCTCCGGAGTTTGGGAGCCGCCGCTCTCTCCCGATCCTTGTTCGGGTGCCTACCCGTATCGCCCATCAGTGGCATCTTGTTCGTCCACTGGATAAGGCCGGTAGCCACCCGAAATTTGAGAACCTTGGGTTTGAGAAGGGGTCGAGAATTTCGTATCCGGATGAGGGAATGGTGTTGCGTTGAACCATTCGTGGTTCCATCCGTGAGAGTCGGAAGGGTGATCGCCGGAGCCGGACATTTTTTTTGCAAGAGTGAAAGATTGAGAATTTAGATGAGAATTGTATAGTGTGGTGTGAAATTTTTTGTGTGGAAATGAGAGTATTTATAGATGAAAATTGTGAATTTTGGGGGAAAAAGGAAAAATAAAGTAAAAGTGTGGAGAAAACGGATATAATTTATTGGGAAGTGTGATTTTTTATATTATTTAAAATGATTTTTTAAATTAAAATTAAAAAAATAGAAAAAGCCAATGGCATTGCCGTTGGCCAATAGGAGGCTGTCACGTCGACCTGCTCAGCGGCACGAACGTGCTCCTATTATCGAGCAGCGCCGTGCCGTCGGCGCAAGCACAACGGCGGACACGAGTGTGTCGCGCCATCGGCACGGACGCCGTCTGCCCCATCGAGCAGCAATGGGGATGCTCTAAGAGCATCCGCAATGGGCGGACGATGGCACGCCCTATGGCGCGCATCGTCCGCGCCATCCATCGTCCGCACCCATTGCGGGTGCGCGCCATAGGGCGAGGACGATAGTCGCGCCCTATACTTCGGTCGCGGAGGATAGCGCGGATGATGGCCATCGTCCGCGCCATCGTTCGCCCCATTGCGGCTGTCGCGGACAATAGCCGCGGACGATGGCCATCGTCCGCCCCATTGTGGAGGTCGCGGACGATCGACCGCGGACGATGGCACGCGGTTTCGTTTTTTTATAAATACTGTTCATTTGTTACATTTCATTTCACGCGATTTCATTTTCGAAACTTACATTTACATAATTACTACGAAATAGATTCAAGCCCCAATAGTCCTACGTTTAGCGCAGGGGCGCATTGGCCTGGTACAGAACCCGGCGATTATCGTTCATACGAAATCGTATGTGTTGTCTGACATGGAGCCGTCTCCGCACCGCCCAACCGCAGCGGCCGATCCCGACCCCGCCGCGACCGCTTCCGTCCCAGCCAGAAAGAAGCGGAACTGGCAGCGGGCGCAGAAGTTGCCGCCTCCCGGTGATTGCGATGAGTACGCCCCCGGCCGTACGAACTACAACGACGACGAAACTCTCACTTTGGCCCGGTGTTGGGTAGATATATCGGAAGATCCGATATTCGCGAACAACCAGCGACAGATCGCGTACTGGGAACGCATCGCAAACCTCTACAATTCGGTCAAGCCGCCGACCGCGTACAAGCGCAAGCGTGAGCAACTCCGCAAGCACTGGGATCAAGTCAAGAAGCAAGTGAACTTGTACGCGGAGGAGTTCAAGAAGTTCACGCGGTCACAGGTGAGCGGCGAGAGCGCGAGCGACGTGCGCACTAAAGCGATGTTGTCGTACCGGTCGATGTTAGGCGATTTCAAGCACGAGGCCATCTGGGCGCTCTTGAGGGAGAAGCAGAAGTTCCAAGGTGGAAATCTGCACACTGGTGCGCCGAAGAGGACGAAGGTCACCGAAGTTGGTGACTACACGAGCAGCGGCAGCGGCAGTCACCCGGTTGACCTCAACCGGACGTACGTGGATGAAGGGAGTTCCGGCACACCGGTGTCCTTCCGGCGTCCTCCCGGCGTCAAGGCTGCGAAGGCCAAGGGGAAGGCGACCGCGACCTCATCGTCGACCGCTGCAACCCAAGCTCCGGTCCCGGTAGAGCTCCCGACCCAGACGGCCACCGCGTTTGAGTCGTTAGCAACAACGTCGATGGCAAGGATGATGTTGCAGACGCACAGGGCCCTCAAGAAGTGTACCGACCCCGACGAAGCCGAATATCTCCGGGCGTTACTCGATGAGCTGCGTCGGAAGTTGGGAATTGGTCAGACTTAGTTTTTTTTTATTAGTTCAATGATGTAACTTTTTTTTATTAAAACTTCGCCGTTTGTTATTTAGACCGTTTTTTATTTACTCGTTACTTGTTATTTGAAAACAGTTAAATTAATTAAACAAATCAATAAAATGATGATGTGGTGCGCCATAGGGCGCACCTTAGGGCGCGCCTTAGGGCGCCCCACTGCAGGTGGGGAGGTAGGAGGATAAAACTGCTGACGTGGCGCGCCATAGGGCGCCCCATTTCTAATGCTCTAAATGTTTCTGTAATACTATTATCTCTATTACTCACTCTGAATGGACAATTACTTTGTATCGATTTGACATATATCTTAAATGACAACTCCAAAAGAATGTATTATAATATTTTAGGTATGCTTAAAATTCTAAAATAAAATTTGAATATCATTTTATTAAGTTTGGCTGCAAAAAGTGAATAGCCAAAACTATGGCTTTATATATTTATAGATTATTATTATTATTATTATTATTATTATTAGAGATATTGACACCTAATATCATGGAACTTTCAAAAAGTTGAGATTTTTTTCACGAACTTTGATATTGACAAATAATATTACGAATTTTATCCTGATTTGTTATTTCCCACAAATGAAAAAATTCCGGCAAATAATTTTATTTTTTGAATTTTTTTTCATAATTTCTCGACAACAACTTCGAGAGCTTCAATTTTTTCAATATTTGAAGATAGTTTTTCTTGAAGCACACCCTCCAAAATTGTTCTTCAATTTATTAATATAACCGTAATTTTTTCATTAGTGAGAAATAACAAACTCGATGTAAAGTTCGTAATATTATTTGTCAATTTCAAAGTTCATGGGAAAAATTCAACTTTTTTAAAGTTTCATGATATTAGGTGTCAATATCCCTTATTATTATTATTATTATTATTATTATTATTATCATTATTATTATTATTATTATTAATTGCTCCTCATTCTTCAATTCTTTATATTTGGGTTTTAGATATAATCCGTGGGTACGTTCGTTTTATCTTATTAAAACACACAAAATAAAACATCAAAACTTTTTACTCAATACTGGTACTACATTTTATATGGTTACCTAGGGTTCTTTCCCAAGTCAAAACTCTATAAAATATGTAAAATATAATGATCAATGTCATTATAATTGAGCTCTAGGTTTTTTATATACTAGAAACGAGATTAGAATGATATTGGGTCGAAATAGGATCAATCCTCGAATATTCTAGATTTTCTAAGGCATTTCTCACACACGATTGTGTATTTTGTCAAACTAAATACATAGTCGTTTGGCATGCTCTAGACATCTTTTGGGCGAATGACGCAGAATGCGTCGTTGTGTGTTTTGCTATGTTCTTTTTCTCGATCGTCCACACAAACTGTGTGCTTTACTTTGATCTTCATTCTCTTCGTCTTTTATCTCTTTTAGGCCATTTTTACCATCCACACATGCCAAACTTGTTAAACAACCAATTGACAGAAATTTAAACAAAAATATATTCAAAAACCTCTAATTACATGAAATCACGAGTATCAGTGGTATAAATTCAAACAATGCATACTTAGTTTGATATGCACAGTTTGAATTCACACAATACAAGTTCAGTAAGATGGTATGAATTGACCTAATTCCTACTATGCATGCCAAATTTGCACGCAGCCGGTCTTGGCACTGCACGCACAAGTTTGATACTTATGGTATGAGTATAATAGTATTAGTAGCTACTGCCCCAGCAAAAGGAGAGGGTTCCGAAAGTACTGTCTGGCTGCCATTTCCGTAAGAGGCGTGTTAAAGTCCGTCACGGCTGGTGATGGCTTGTCCACTGCCCCTAACACCTGGTTGACTCCTAGGAATTTCTCAACCAGAATAATAAGGCCAGTCGTGGCTGGTGACAGCTGTCGTTGATGGTAGAGTCGTCCATGTCCACAAACGCGCAAGGGCAAGGGCTGTGATGGAAATGAAGAAAGATGCATGCAAGCTTCAGATCAATCCTAGTAAGCTAATTAATTACCTAAAGATTGTTAATCAATATACAATGTAGATACATGAAGATAAGAGAGGTTGTGCAGCTCATAGAGTAAGATCATAATCGAACAATTGTAAGTCTAAACAATATTGAAATCGAAACTGTTAGCATTCCTCATGAATCAGATGAGAAGCCTCATAATAAAGAACGAAGAGTCAGCGGTTATACAACACATTAAAGAGGAACATGTAAAGTTGTCTTTCAATTATGAGAAATTGTCTTCTCATTTTCTCGTTTCTTAACTAGCTATGCTAAGGTGTGTTAGTCTAGATCCTTCTATAGAGCAGTATATATTGGGATAAAATTGTATGTTCGTCATCATCAATTACCTTATGAAGTGACTACACATTGAATCTCATATCCTGCGTTTTGATCCTTTCTTTCTAAATATGGGTCTACTGCATTTTCTTCAGAAACATCAGTTTTGAATTTTTAAAAGCATGGTTTAAGTGAGCAACAAAATTGACCTCTAATTTAAACATTATAGTTTACATGCATTGTTTAAAGAGGAAAACCTAAGCTTCCAAGTGTCAAAGTACAATTGGGACACAGGCTCAAATCATGAAACAGCAAAAACTTAAACCTCGATATAGTCAATACTACAAATCACATAGAGTGAGTACCTGGTAAGACTCAAATGAGACGTTTAGAGGTAAAAATTATAATGCCAAAATAAATAATGATATGGTAAATTTACATCCATGCTCACTTGACTTTACATATCTCTGAATAATACAGTACTTGTGCATATCATGACAAAAAAAAAAGACAAATCCACACAGCAGCCGAGAAAGTAAAATGACCATCTGGGACGTGCTCGAATATCATCAGTCACGGCCACAAGATTAATGTCTAGCGCAGCCATTTCCGGCCTGTGTTATGTTAACACCAAGACACAAAAAATGTGCGACAAAAGTTAATGAGGTGAAAACAAAGAAATATACAGCTAACAATTTCCTGGAACAAGCAATATCAGAAATTGATTTCAGCTGGCTTTATTTCTCAGTTACCTATAACAAGCTAGATTTCCAGTTATGTACAAAGAAAGGCAAGAGTGATTCTGATGTTTTCTGGAATGTGCAAGTATCGCTAGGCATATTGGTAGATATTAAGACATGTAGTCGGGTAAGGTTTCAGAAATAAAATGATTTCATTTTTTCCAATCACCACAAAGTGGTATTAAGCTCAGTCCAGCAGTAGAATATCATCAACAATCGAGCAAGATCATTTGTATCCATGTAATATGGCATAAAGTTACAAAACAACAAGATTGAATAGAATTAAATGGTACCTTGAGGGGAGTGGGTGTCATTTCCTTTTGCATTCTGTTGTGCCTGAGATGGGGAATGCTGAATACGGGGAGATCCTTCTCTTTCATTTTTACCAGGATGGTAGGGTCTGTTTTTGAGGAAGATATCCTTGTCTTGTGCATCAGGACTTGATTTTAGAGATCCACTGGATAATGCTTTGGCTCTTGCTGATTTAGTTGGCTGCATGTAACTTGGTAGCGAATTTTGGCTACTAGCTTCTCTTGGTTCCTGATCTGTAAATTCAAGTTTTGTCGAACCAAAGGATTTACGCCTCTTTCCAGATTTAGGCTCCTCTGCTGGCTTCAAACTACTTTGAGTGGGAGAATCGCGATTAGGAGCAGAGACGGAACTCTTATCAGCAGATAAAGATTTCTTCTTTTCATTGGAGTTAACTTTTCCACCATTGCTTTTCTTGGGACTGACAGAAACTTGGCTGGTAAGCTTTGCTTGAGATTTAGGGAGAGTTACATTGCTTCTTGGAGAAACTTTGGGTAATGACTTGTCCACAACATGGATTGCATCAGATCCCGGTTTCACCTGCTGCATGTTACTTTGATCTGATTCCAGCTTCTTCTCATGGGGTGGTGATTCTGAAGCAATCACAGAATTAACATGCTCACCAGCAGATGGGTGGACAGTTTCATTTCTCTCCAAGTGATCGATGTTGGCATATGACAGTTCAGTTCCCAATATGCTAGAGTTCTCAAAAGCTTCATATTCTAATTTCTCTCTGCTTCTAGGAGGGTCAGTTACTTCTAAAATTTTAGGTTCCAACTCAAGATCATAGACTCCCCCATCTGACATATCAGGTGAATCAAGGGTAGAAGTAACGGAAAGCTCAGTACCACATTCTGAGCCAGCAACTTGAATGGTCACAGCATTGGATATGGAAGCATTATTTAATCCAATTTCCCCAGAGTTAAATGGTGGACCAGCAGAACTTAGTTGTTCGAATTTTGAATGGGCAGCAATAAAAGAGGGATTGCTTGCCTTCTGAGGAAACCTTTTCCTCTCAATTTCGGGTTGCACAAAGGAGAACTCTTCTGACTCGTGCATGGCTTGCTGATTATTAGTTTCGTACTTAACTAAGACAGGCTTGGCGTCCATATTTCCTATCAGACCTGTTTCCATCATTTCAACAACACCTGATTCTGCCATTTCATATCTTGAATTTGACTTTTCAGCGTTCTGCAGTTTGGGATGACTAGTCAATGGAGGGTCTGATGATGCATGGATATCTAAGTTGTCAGCATCACGGGTTATCAAGTTTTCATACTTTTCAGATGATTCAGCTGATGGTCCCAAAGCAGATTTTAAGTCTTTCGGCTCACACCCAATGTTTTCCTTCTCATGCTGTTCTGGAGCTGACCCAGATTTGTCTTGCTCTTTGTTGCTCACTGGTGAAACTGACATCCATCTTTCAAGCCATTTCCATGCAGAATCTGATTTTGCAGGGTCACATTTGATGTTGATGGACTTTGTCCTTGGCGTAGATTCCATAAGCTAAAAATTTAATCCAGTAAAGAAATAAAATGTCTGCATGAGTTAAACTTGTTTGCCTTGGTGGAAAGATAAAATGTACTCTACTTAACAAGAACAAAATGTTTCACCTGAGAAGCAAATTTATTGCCGAGTAACTTCTCAATTGAAATATAGGCGCTTGTACTATTTGCCTTGGCTTCTATTCTGCTCCTCTGAAAACGAAAGACACGGATGAGAAAATTCAGGTATAAAAAGACTAAAGAAATTCATATTCATAAGGTTTAGTCCAGTAAAAATCAAACAAATGTGAAAAATAGATTTTTCAATCAGTCCGAAGAGGCAAAAGAATAAGTAGTTTTAACCACTTAAAAATGAAAATCAATAATATCTACAGAGTATATATTATAGTTGAAATCTGGAATGGGGAATATTCAGAAACCAGAGAAGACGGATTCAAATGTATATCGACAAAAGAGCATGAACGTAACCTCAACAGTTTAGTTTATAGAATTGCTGACTAGGAGAGGGAGGAAAAATTGAAAGTCGAATGGGTGATTAAATTTTGTTACCAAGACTGTTGAATTGAGACCATCCACGACACTAATTTTCTTCTTCTTCTCAAAGTCACCCGACCCTTTGAGACGGATAAGGCGTGCTCGTATAAGAGCTTGCATTTTGATAATGGCTAGAACACACCGAAGAGTACCAACAGCATGCCTTCGAACTAAATGACCTCTTATAGCAGCTTGGAGTTTGATAACGTTCTTCTGCTTCAGAAGCATCCTTCGGGCCTGGTTAAAAACATAAGTCGATCGTGATACGTTATTTCCAATTAACTAAAACAGCAAAAACTACTTTGATGAACAGGTATGTACCAGATATCCCCTGATAGCAGCTTGGATTAGGATGGCACTGGACACTTTGGGGGTTGCATCTACACTACACTCCTCTTCATCAGTAGCGATTACGTTTGAAAGATTTGAGTCTACTTGAGCAGACAACCTGTGCTTTTCATCCGTCCATTGAATTACAGATGCCTTTTCTGGAACAGACAAGTTTGGCTGCACTGGTAAGTTGGCAACAGTAGCCTCTGGGCTTTCAGTGTAAGAAGGTGCTTCTGAGATAATGGTGTTACTCAATACTTGATGCCTAGCAGATCTCTTCCGAAAACTCCACCCACTCCGGGCACTTGAAAGCTTGCTCTGCAAATAAGATAAAATTTAACAATGAAAGAAACAAATACCTTAACAAACCATAAGCTAGTGATCTAATTTCCATATCTTAAATTATATAAGAGCTTCACAACCTCAAACTATTTAATAGATGATCGTATTTAAGTGATCTTAATATCAATCATTTTTTTCCCTTTAGAATCACACAATTTTTCTCCCTTAAGAGTCAAAATATAGAGATTACACCACAAACAAAGGGACAATGAGAAGTGCAAGAAGATGTGATCCAGGTCTTCAGGTTGATTCCTGAACAAGAGACACCAATATGGGGAAAATGTAGTGACTAGAAAGACTTATTAAGATTGGAAGGAGGTCAAAGAGTGTAGCATTATGCAACAATTAGTTTCTTCTCCTTACTGAATTTATGTATATTAGTATCTTTATTTTAGCCAATGACACTTGGCTTAGAAATCCTCTGAAGGAGGAATATATTGATATCGATCAAAGCAAGTGATTTATCTGGGGCATAGTCTAGTGAAGTAGCACCAACTCCCACATGGGCCAAATTCCAAAAACAAAGCAAGAAAAAAGGAATCACAAAAAAGGTGATTTTATTTCAACGCTATATGTTTATAAATGACACTTACCTAGCTCTCAACCATAAAATTAGATTGAAGAACCTTGACTTGACTATAAAAGAAACAGCACGGAAAATCTTTAAACTTGTCCATGAAACGTAAGTTGTACAGATAACTTAATTTGAGGATATCTCCCAAGTTTTGTTGCCTAATAACTGTAAGAATCCTCCAAGTTTAATTAGCTAAGAGCAATTCCAATGCTGACTTTTCATGTGAAATATCATTGGTTCACATGTTTAAATTGACATCTTCAAACTATAAAGGGTATTGAAAGTGAAGAAAAGTAGAATATGTGGTTTTAGAAATATGAAAAGAATAAAACATAAGTAAATAACATTAAACATCGGCAATAAGATGTAGAAACTAGAAATTACACATACTTTCCGTGTTAGTCAGATGAGGATGCAGATATGCACAAAGCGCAAAAAATACAGTATTATTAGCATCATTCAAGAATATTGTAAAAGTCCCACTTCTGTTTGGAATAAGAAAAGTTTAACCAATTAGAAAGACATCCTGATTGGAAAGATATAGCATAATTCATGTTTTTTTTTCTGTTTTTGTTCCATATCCATCAAGTCTTATATTCCAAATGGTTACACCACTACAGTGATCCTTGTTTCAGTTGTTATTGAAAATTTGACTTCTGTTTATGACATTTAGCTTACTTATACTAGCAAATGCTTCCATAGATATAGTAATGTCGAGTCAACTTACAAAAATATTATCAGATCAGGGCCTGAATGTTATTTAGATTTAAATTCAAGTACCATTCCATGGCCAGAATTACAGAAGCAACAATTCCTTATGGTTTTTACATATTTTGGTCATTTATTTACATACTTGAAGACAAGATAAAAGGAAAAGAAAGCAAATAAAGCTAAAAGCAGAATAACAGGAAGGGGTACAATCAACAGCCTAAAAATGTTTATAGTGATTACAGGTCAATTCGCACAGAAAGTTACTCCAGCAGATTCTATCCTAGGTTACATCACTTAAATCAGTCAGGTGATTAATTGAGCTCAGAATGTATACTCACAGTCACCGGAAAAGGTGAAAGTAAAAAGGTCGAATTAAACTGAATCAAGTCAAATTCAGATTTACCACAAAACAAGATGCATTAATGATCTCAACACTCAACCATCCAAAAACAGCAAAAAAAAAGGAAAGAAATGTACACTGTAAACCGTTAGTAGCGAATTCAAAATTCAAAACAACATACGTATGAACTATTCAAGCTGAAAGTTCTTCAAATTCAAATCTCGAAGCGTAAAACAATAAAAATAAAATGAAAATGAAATGGAGAGTATTAGGAAGGAATAAATGGATAGATATATACTTCAGGCGTTTGAAGATCTCCATGGTCGACGGAATCGCTGCCGCAGGCGATGATCTTGAAGCATGACGCAGTTGATTTTCCCATGCTTCAATATCTGGAAATTCACTGCTCTCTCTCTCTCTCTCTGAAAAATGCTCTTTGTTTAACTAACTAATAGACTGGAGCAGGCCGGAGCAGGCCACTGAAGAGTGTTTTTGTCGTCGGAAATTCAAACAGATTGTAGGGGCATTTTCGGAAATGCGGACTCAAAATATCTTCTTAAATCTAATTGACTTGTGTCTAGATTCCGGACATATAAATTGATGGGCTTAGGCCATCCACAATAGGAATAGTCCAGCAATAGCCCAGCCATAGCCTAGCCACTGCCACATCATCAGCACTAAAAATACTCCTGCCACATCATAAATAGCCCAGCCATAGCCTAGCCACATCATAAATAGCCCAGCCACATCAATAGCCACATCACTAATAACAATTATATAAAATGACATAATTAACAATCACACAATATACGGAATTAAATTTACGCCACAAAAACGAGAAAATTCACTAATATTAATAAAATTTAAAAAGTACATTAATTAAAAAAAAATACAAAATTAAAAAAAAAACTAACGTCGTGCAGTCCTCCGCGCCCATAACTCTTCAATTAAATCCTTTTGGAGTCGAATATGAGCCTCCGTTTGGCGCATGTCGGCATGTGCTTGGAGGCGGCCATCTTCATCGTGGGGTACCCCACTTCGTACGTTAGGGGCGGCTACGCCGTGGCTTGGACCAGCTTCATTATCGTCGTTGGCCCAATCAGTCAGTTGTCCACCTTCATCTTCGACAATCATGTTGTGCATGATTATACATGCGTACATTATATCAGCAATGCAGTCGACGTGCCACAAACGCGTTGGCCCCTTAACTGCCGCCCATCGAGCCTGGAGCACACCAAATGCGCGTTCCACGTCCTTGCGCGCCGACTCCTGCCGTGCCGCAAAGTAGGCCTTCTTCTCATCTCCTGGGCATCGGATCGTCTTCACAAAGACGGGCCACCTAGGGTATATCCCATCCGCCAAGTAGTAGCCCATATCATGTCGGCTGTCGTTGGCGACAAAACTGATGGCCGGACCGACACCCTGACACTGCTCGTTGAAAAGTGGCGACGAGTTGAGGACGTTGAGGTCGTTGTTCGAACCAGCTATCCCAAAATACGCATGCCAAATCCACAGCCGGTAATCAGCTACGGCCTCGAGGATCATCGTGGGATTCTTTCCCTTGTAGCCGGTAGTGTACATCCCCTTCCAGGCGGCGGGGCAGTTCTTCCACTCTCAATGCATACAATCTATGCTGCCTAACATCCCTGGGAACCCATGCTGTTCCCCGTGCATCCGCAGCAAATCCCGGCAGTCATCGGTGGTAGGGCTTCGAAGGTACTGATCACCGAATATTTCAATCACGCCCTGACAGAAATACTTCATACACTCCAGGGCAGTCGTCTCACCGATGTGGAGGTACTCGTCCCACATGTCTGCAGCGCCTCCGTAGGCCAACTGCCGGATTGCCGCAGTGCACTTTTGAATAAGAGTGTGGCCGGGTCTGCCAGCAGCATCGTGCCTAAAGCGGAAATACAGATATCGTTGCTCCAATCCGTTAACAATACGCATAAACAGGGACCTGCGCATCCTAAAACGGCGCCTGAAAAGGTTGGCGTTGAACCGCGGCTCCTGTGCGAAGTAGTCTTCGTATAGGCGCTGATGTGCAGCTACGTGATCACGATCAATCACCGCTCGGCGGTGTACCACTGGTCGAGGTCGAGGTACCGCCGGCTGCAAGGCCCTCTGCATCCATTGATCAATCTCACGGTTCGTATAGGCCTCTAGCGCTTCGTTCATTATACGCTCGTACTCCTCAGCATCCCCACCACTCCCACCACTACCACCGGCGTTACTCATTTCTAGGTGTTGATCTTGTACAGAAATTAAGATAGAGAGAGTACTCGTTAATACAAGTGGTGCGAATGAAAATGACGGGCAAGTTGCGTATATATAGTGTTTCGGAAAAAAAAAAAAATTAAAAATTCGCGCTAGGCGGTGCGCTAGGCGATCCGGACGCTGCAATAGCGCCTAGCGGATCGCCTAGCGCCGCGGAACCGCCGAGCGCTAGGCGGTTTTTTTCCGCGAAATCGGCTAGGCGGCTGCAATAGTTCGCCTAGCGCACCGCCTAGAGCCGGCGCTCGGCTAGGCGGTGCGCTAGGCGCTATTGTGGATGCTCTTAAGGACTCATTTGTTTGGCATAATAGACCAACATGTGTTAGCATATAGGCAACACTATATTTATGTTTTGTGAATTGTATAGTAATCACCTACTGGTGTTTGTTTGGCACAATACTTAACACATGTTTGCAATTCAGCTGTTGGTATGGCACACCGAGATGTATGATACAATGGTACATTCCCAAAAATAGCCTCATTAATTTTTCATAATTCCATAATTGCCCTCCAAAAACCCTTATGGCGCGTCCCCAAATTCACAATTCGCGCCTCCAATTTCTATTTCACTCAATTTGTGAATTAAAAGCCAACTTCAGATTATTTTGGCGACACTTTGACGGAGTTACCATTGTCAGCCGTTTGAAGCTCTTGCAGAGTTTGTTGAATCCGACCGGCGATCGATTTCGTTTAGCGGTGGTATGCTTTCATAGCTTGTCTTCTGTCAACGAAAAATTGCCTTTATCAATGTATAACTGATCAGCGGCACAAATGAGATAGGCTGGCGTAACAAAATTCTGCTAGGTTTTTACAATTACATTGCCTTCGTCTACGATAATGCAGTCTGAGATTTGTGTTGTGTTGCATCCCTCGTCAGGGTTGGTTTGGGAAATTTATGAATTGTCGTGCTTTTCAGTATACTGTAAAAACTATATATTGGAAACCAGATTGTGCATTAGAGATTTATTGATTCAATGTGTTATTTGTTGTTGTTGCCGTTATATAGTAATCATTAGTTGAAGCTAGCTCCCATGGGTTCCCAACAATTGAGTGCCAATGACACCAACAACAGTCCAATGACAGATGGTAATCCCTCTATTAAATTTCCTTCACTCCTGTGTTATCAGTTTTTGCAACATGGAACATGAGGACATTCTTTTGTTGCCAGTTGAGCCGGAACCTCATCTCGGCAGAGGGATTGCAATGGACAGGTCAAGACGTGTATGGACACAACGTGAGGAGGAGATCCTTATGTCAACCATGAAGGAGCTGGCTGCAGCCGGATGGAAATCTGATAATGGCTTCCGTGCAGGATATTTAACCCGAGCAAAAGAGGCACTTCGCCGCGAATTCCCAAAGACCGACTTATGTGTTCACCCTCATATCAAGTCTAAGATCAGTACTTGGAAGAGGAACTACTATTCGCTAACATTAATCCTCGACCACAGTGGCGTGGGTTTCAATGCCGATGGTAATTACAAAATAGATATCGATGATGAACAATGGGCACAAGTCGTTCAGGTTGTGTTTTAGATATTATTGGGGAGTTATGCATTTTTTTTGGTGTCAGCTTCTTGACTAATGTTATTCTTTACTTTTTATGGCAGAAAGACAGCAATGCGAAATATATGAGGAACAAGTCTTGGCCCTTGTTGAACGATTGGAAAGAGATATTCGGGAAGGACCGTGCGGATGGAATTCGGGCTGTGGATACCAGGGATGCGGTTCCCCGAATCTATGGCTCAAAGGTGCCTTTGAATGAAGATTCCGATAAGTCTTCCCCAATGACCTTAGACGAACTATACCCTGACCACGTCTTCCCTGAAGGTATTATACCGGAGATGGTTGATAAGAGCATGTCGGTGCCTGATGCACCTGCACAACATGTGCCGCACAAAAATAACAAGAAAAGGAAGGTTGTTCATTCGATGGCCAAGGTTGACAAGATTGACAGTGTCCTTACTTTGATGACTCGCATCCACGAAGACACACATGATCGGTTGAAGGAAATATCAAGTCGAATTGGGTATGAGTTCGACCTTAGCACGAAGAGATCGGAGGTGTTCAGTCAAGTGAAAGGTATGGTCGGCCTCACCATAAAGCAGCAATTTTATGCAGCAAAAAAGCTTGTGAAGGAGCCCGAGCTTATGGATCTTTTTCGGGGTCTGGATGAGTTTGCTCGTCTGGCCTTTGTGCGTGATCTTCTGGACACTGATGGGTTGCTATAAATTATGAGTTGGGGTGGACGTTTCCTAGTATTTTGTCGTATAGGGCAAATGCATTTTACGTAGTATGCCCGCTTATACTTTTGCGGTTTTATGTGATGAACTCCGAACAACGTCTGTAATCTGTTTATGAGCTTTTGCAGTTGTATATGGTGAACTCCGACCAACATGTGTAATCTGTTAATGCTCGTAGTAACAATCCAGACACGGGTGTATATGCATGATGAAATATTAGCAATGTTGGGTTTGAAATTTAATGCTTTAATTGAAATAGCTTTTGCAATCCACTATTATATTTCTTAATTATTAATAATTGGACTTGTTAAATATAACGTACACAACCGACATGCCTATTAATCCAATTTTTCTTAAACCAAATTAAAACAGCAACACCTTCACTCCTAAATTCATACTACATAGAGAATCGACACATCCATGAAGCAATATTTTTTCCCAATCCCTAAGGATGTAGACATATCACATAACATTTTCACCAACGACGATCTACGGATGAAGCCATAAAACATAACAGTACTACTTAAGTACCTACGATTTTAAACCAACGACTACTAAGGATGAGGACGTACAACAGAACATTACGACTTTCATACATACTTTATAAACTTACGTGCAAAATGCTAAACCCTACAGCATATTTCGTAACATTTAATTGAAACTAATTAAACACCAGCTACGGGGTCGTCTTGCGTGACGTTGGGAGTGGGCTGCAAGAAGCCCCCGAGGAACCTTTGGGTGAAGCCCCCATAACCTTCTTCGCCGGTATGACGCGGCTTGGTGACTTTGAAGATGAGAGGTGGTCTAGTTCTAGGTTAATCTAGTCAATCTGAAATAGCTTCCGGTGAACACGCGATGCTGCCCCCGGCGCTGGTGAGTTGACCTCATCGAGATCCTCATCCATTACATGCACACGCCCACGCACGGGAGCGTTTGGCTCGACGGTGTCAGTAATGACAACGATCTCGGTATTGTCAGATAAGGTTATCACCTCGGTTGCCTCCTCAACCTTCACGTCGAAGTAACCGAAAATAGTTGCCAATTCGTTAAAATGTGGTTCGTCGCGGCGGTAGTACGCCCCGGCGAACGGATTCAGCTGCAAAAGGCAACACGACATTTGCTAATGTAAAAAAAAATAAACAAACTTGAATGTGGACATGAAACTGAGTGTGCGCACCATGAGTACGCCCTTCCACACTGCCTCACTAGCAACGACGAGCTTGTCGACATATTCCCAGCGTACGCCGGGAGTAGCAACCAACGCCTTGAACGTATCGTATCACTGCTTGAGCACCAACAACCGCGTGGTAATGTCGCTGCATGTAAGTTCTGAACCAAAACGACAGTTAATCAATTTCATACACAAACGAAGCACATAGTTGGGAAAGGTTGCATCGTCCCTTCCATGCCCATTCCTATTCTCGATGAGGGTTGTGATCAACAAATAATCCATCTCTACATTCCATTTGCCACTATAGAAAAACGTTGATTGAGCTGGAATTCGGGAGTTCATTTTGGATGATTTGGTTACAATTGCAAAGTTCAGTTTATTATATAGACATTTTTCATATAGCATTTAACCCTTGGTAGATATTTGTCAAATCCATTAGGGGCTGGGTACAAAATAGTGACCATCCCGCCGGCCTAACATGTCGCATACACCGTCGGTGGAGTACAAATCTAGGATTTGGTCGATTTAGTATGACCGAATTAAATGGAGAGTTGCGTTATTTTCGGTATCACATTTATTTATTCAATACCGATGTGGAGTACATATGTTTATTTACTTAATTTATTCCAAGATATGTCCACATATTGAGTGCATTAATATCTCATTTTATATTAGTCAACCACCCGTTTATGTAGGCGGTGGATTAGGCAGTAGTGATTTTAAATTATATATAATTTGTTCTATTAATATATCGTGTTTTTATCAACATATGTATACACACTTGATTTCGGTAACATGCGGTATTATATTATAATTTGTTCTTTTAAAATATCGTGGTTTTATCTTATTCTTAAATCGGTTAGTGCATGGTCGGGGGATTGGAATTTGTGAAAAACCGATTCGAGTATTACTTCAATATATAAATGACTTCAATATGCGTATTAATTATTATGGTTTCTCCGCTGCAAATCCTCGTTCTTTCTCCATTTTAATCAACTCCCAGCCTCAAGCGTGATTTGCGAGAAGCTATGCATTGCCACGTTCACACGCGACATTTTATGTTGCTCACCCACCGAGTCAGCTATCATCAATATTCTCCACCTTCCTCAACCACCGAGTCAACTATCATCAATATTATCCAGAAGGTTGTCTTCCCCATTATTCAGCTTATTTATGCAAATAGCTTTTACTCGGTCCATGCAACACTCCACAGATATTCGAATCCTATTTCAAATTTGCAGCAAAGACAACTTCAAATGGGTGGTGAAGGTTCTAACTCCATCCCGAACGTCGACCCGGACTACCAAAGACTCCCTGCATTCATGAAGGTTTTCCACCAGGAACATTGCAAGGATGACATGGTGGGTGGCTGTCGATTTTCATAGATTACATATGAAATTGCTATGTTGTTTTCACTTCAACTTATATCTTGCAGCGAATTCCTCCCGAATTCGTCGGGATTCACGGGGATGAACTACCGTTCGACTGTAGGCTCGTTTGGTCGAATGGAATGCGGTTTATAGTGCGAATTCTGAAGATTGCCAACGGGTTCTACTTATCCACCGGATGGCGAGAGTTTGTTCGTGCTACGGGCGTCGTACACGGCGATCATCTCACCTTCACTTTGGTGGATGTTGGAATTTTCAATGTTAAGCGGTTTGATAGCGCATCGCATTGTCCACCGCAGGGAGACGTTGACGGTAAACTCTCTAAAATCGTGTAATTTGTTCATATGGGCATAATACATATACTCCTTGTATTTGTAGTTGTTGAAGACGACGACGTCGAAGGTAGCTACTCACCGGACATCGATACATCCGACGATTACGTACCATCTGAGAATGAATCTGACACAACTGTGGATGAGGACTATGTGGACGATAGCGGGGCACTAAACATCGACGGCCTCCCTACATTCATCATTTCGCTCAACCAGGCGAACATCAATGGCAGCCTTGAGATCCCTTATGGCTTCTGGCTACGCAATATCCCACTGGGGGCAGTTAAAGCGGGCGCGTATCTGGTGATCGAACAGGGGAGGTGGCGATGTACACTAAAAAACAAGTCGAGCAAGATATGGGTGAAGCATGGGTGGTCTCGATTAAAAAACGAGCACAACCTGGTTGAAGGGGTGCGTTGCCATTTCAAGCTTGTTGATGCACTTGACGTCACATTTTACGTGTTCTTTGAACGTCCTTAATATCGTTGGAAGTACTTACTTTAGCTATATGCAGTAGTGGTCAGCTTTAAATTGTCGTAAGTTTGATGTTATTTGCGTTGTGTATGCTCATGATCAAGGCAAATTTTCATGTTGTGTAAATGCTTGATCATTGAGTGTAATGTATGGTATTTTGATCCCTACTAATGGAAGTATTTTATGGCTCTAACGTCTACACTTTAAAAGGAAATTGAAAGGGCTACAGATATGCTGGCCTTGAAGCCCCCAAACTCAAAATTGTATACTAAGAAAATGATTACAATGATCATTACAACAGATGCACTTTTAGACTGGGTGACCTCAATATTGAATAGACGCTAACCAATGCATGTCATTAATCCATAATATAAAGTATGAACCTACGCCAAACATAACGAAGTTTATCACAATAAAATTTAAGCAGTTCATACACACCATTAGTTTATTCAATAGACAACTGCACGGTCATATAGTAGTACGAAAGAATTCATAAACTCATGGTACGACGTTCACCCGATCATTCTTTCACCCCACATTGCAGCCGCCAAATCATCCCTCTTCTTCGTCCACAAAGCGGTTGGCGAGACAGCATTGATAGTTGGAACTACCGACTCGTCGTTGTCACTGCCATACCTTTCATCTGGTTGAGTATTTAAGCCGTCCTCACAGGGATCCACTTCGACATTAGTACGAATAAAATTGTGCAGCAGGAAGCAAGCAATTATCAACCCGGTTTGCACGTCGATAGGGTAGAAACTCGGGCTGCGAAGGATTCCCCAACGCATCTTAAGAACAGCAAAGGCACGCTCAATCACATTCCTTGCTTTAGTGTGCTTTAAATTGAAAAGTTCTTCGGGAGTTTGCGGTGCTTGTGTTCCAGGACCCCATTCTTTCAAATGATAGCGAACGCCTTTATATGGTGTGATGAATCCCTCGCTGTTTGAATACGCATTGTCGCAAAGTTAATAGCAATCTATAAGATGAGTGGGACGGTTCATGATAATAATCAGATAAGAACACTGTGTAATAAAAATGTGTTGAACTATCAATGAAAAATCAGAATGATCTACCTTTGGGAACTTTCAGTCCAAACGGCCGGCTAATAGCATCACGTAATATCCTCGAATCACCTGCTGATCCCTCTCATCCCGGTAGTACATACACAAAACGGAGTCGTCGATCACATACCGCAAGAGTGTTTGTCGTTACCTGGCCCTTCCTATTTCGGTACCTAGGGGTGTCCGCAATGGGAACCCGGACGTTTATATACGTACCATTCAAAGCCCCAAGGCATCCCTAATGATTTGTTACAAAAATAGGGTAAGCCATGTGATTATGTAAATAACATATCTAAAACAAAAGGGCATTTCACATATTTAACCGACCTTAAACCACGTCCATCTTGGGTCAGTGCATGTATCATCAACTGGATCGGGTTGCACTAAAAACACCTCGTGTAAAGTAAGAACCCCACGGAGCACTATATGCATATATTTAGACACAGTTTGCGACGAACGCATGAAATTGTGACCAACAATCCGTGTTTTTTTTGTGGTGGGATAGAATGCATAAAAACATAGCTACTTGTTTTTCAACCGTTACAAATTTCTGATCTACTAGTCCAACTCGGTCACGCAGAAGACGACATAATCTACCAAATGTGTTTCTATCCATTCGAAGATTGTCTATGCATGATCTATCAGTTACACGAACAAGCCTGTCTAACTGTTTTACATGATCTGGAATAGAGTCAATGAGTTTTTGTGGTGCATCTTTACCACCATGTTTCCTTTTTTTCGGGTTAGGTTCAATCGTAGTGAGTAGCATGCTTACCAAGAGGAGATTGAGCCTTAGATTTTTCAGTACTTCCTCCAGTAAATCAGAACGGTGGTCGATTCCTCATCTTTCCGGTCAACCTATACGGATTATGTACAGAGCAACATAATTTAAGCTTAGCAAGTTGAAATATAATTAGAAATTACATCAAACCACATACATGTTATAACCTGCTTAATACATACATCCACAAAGAAGAACTCAAGCACCCAAAATTTCTGTATTACGTAAATAATAAATCGAAGCCCGATAACGAATTGAAGATGGATAATATTACAGAGTTTTTGGAAAACATTACCCTCACACGCAGATTTTGCTCGGCCATGGCTCCTATGCAATTGGATCTAATTTTGATCGGCCCTCAGAATTGGATTGAATCAGAATTAAACGCCCAAGCTTATTCTGCCCACCTAGACCTTCGAATTAGATTCGTAATTGAATCAGGAGTTTCGTTATTCCACGATTTCGTCCCCAACACACCCTACCCGACGTTCATCGTATTGATTTTTCTTGCAGCAGAATCGCCGCAGATCTTGAAAGCTTGGATTGGGAATCCTAATCGATGAAGAGGATGGTGGATCTAAAAATTGGAGGGGGTAATTATGTATTTTGGCCGAGGGAAGCCTAGCATTTTTTTGCTACTAAAACTCTAACACATGAATCAATAGAGACAGAGTTATCAGCTAAATGGACCCAAATAAACACCACCATAAGCGGGTTGTGTGAATCAAATCCGGGTCGCTTGTATTACAAACATGGCAATCAAACACAGACATAAGGGTTGATAGTGGACTCTATCCACCCACTAACATACCAAACAAACATACCCTAATTTTAGATTCGTTTATTATTTAAATGTCTGCCCATTTTTAAAATCATTATATTCTGACATTTAACATGATTATTTCTATGGCACTATTATTAATTTATGTAGTGTTGTAATACCTTTTTTTAAATCTCATTTCTCTATTTTATTATTCTCTCAGAATCTCAGATCAGAGCATGCGGTATCAATTTCATTTTAATAGGAGTAGTTGATAGTTGATCAGTTACATTAATTATCATATAGACAAATATACTCATAAAAACTAGTATAGGGGAAAATAATAAGTTTGTGAAATTCCCTTTATACTTTAAAGTTGTGACATTTTAGGATTTAGTCAAATTTCATGATTTTAGCTGCTAATATTTAAACGACGCTGGCAATATTTAACACACACATAGGCATAGTTAGTAAAATTAAGTTCAGGCATAGTTAGTAAAATTAAAGTTTGTGTGTTGTCTCATTGGTTTTATAGACTATGTGATATTCCAGAATTAGACAAAGACTTCTAATTTCAACAAAACGTTACATTCATGCATCAGTTTTTTTATGATTACAAAGTGGTCAATCCGAAGATCAAAGATGATCACAGGTTCAATAAAAGAGAAATAGGGCATGGAACAAAAATATGGAGTCATCCTAAAATTATCAGATTTACCAAATTCATGAAATTTCATTACTGAAAACAAGAAAATGAAAATATTTCAAAACTAGAGCCGTTATATACTGCTGTTGGAATTAATGCAGTTGACGGAAGTGAAAAATACAGCAATTATTTGCTGATGAATATTCTTCTCTTTCTTGTAAAATTTATTACAAAACATTGTTTGTTATCAATTAATATACTATAAACTATTACTACACTTCAAAAATAAAATCTCACTGCACTCCAAATAATTAGGTCATTCAATCATACAATATAAATTAGTCAAATCGCTTTCAAGCTAGACATTTCTTTCTAGTATCATTAAAGGAGACAACAATAGCCCCATATTTCAATGAAGAATCTCCCTCCCTCTCTTGCTCTCTTCTCTCTCATACACACACACACACACAATTGCAATGTCCAAAACAATGGTGGAGTCCCATTCACATGAAAGAATCTCCAATGATAGCAAAATACAAAGTGAAAAGCAACTAACTTTATGCAGTTAGTCTTCTCAAAACCCCCCATTGCAATAATGTGAAGCCCAGACCAAGATAATAATCCCACTCTTCTCCAAAGAGCATAATGGAGCAACACACTAGCATTTCGCAAAAATTCGTAAGCAACACGAAACACGGTTGCTTCTCAGAAGATGAACTTCATCTCTCAGAAGAGTTTAACATCACACCATTCTGATACAGAATGAATCAGCTTTAAAGAAAAACTAGCCCCAACAGATTTTGAAATTTGAGGGAGCTTCACCAGCAAAAACTTAATAGAAACAGCATGGCACCTCAAGTCAAACTGTAGTCTTCACCTTTATATATACCAATAAAACAAATCCAACATAATTATTCTCTAAGCAGCTCATATAAAAATAATAAATCAACATTAAAGACTATATATGATATACTGGTCTAAAGTCTAAACCAAACCACGCTATGAAAACATCTCCAGTACCAGATACTGTAATTTAACTAACCAATTGAATTAGGGACTCAAATAATGTGATCTCGGCTAATCAGAAGTAGGAGCAGATGAAGTTGTAGTTGCGGCTGAAGTTGTAACAGATAGCCGTTGTCCTTGATTGGGGTGCTGTTCCTGCAGAGAGAACATGTTATGCTTCGTACTAGCTACCTACTGTGCCATGCCATTAGAAGTTCTACCCTCATCTCTAAGCCCCATGTTTCCAAACTTCAAGCGCTGAACTTCTGCAGTCAACGTCTCGTGCAGAGCTGCCACAAAAAGCCAAAATGCTCAGCAAAATTACTCTTGCACATCAAACTTACATAAACTAGGACGAGAAGATGGGGTGGAGGGAGGGAAGGGAGGGAGGAATTAGGTTAGGGAATCATGTATTGGCATTTTATGTGAATTCACTAGCATGCTGTGAAGTTCTAAACAAATACTACTAACACGATCATTGAAAAATACCAGCTAAACATAAAAATCACTGCATTATAAAAAAAATATTGCATACTTTGGTCTTGGGGAATCCTCTTAGGGTCAATTTGCAAGGTTATATCTAATGATTAAATGTGTATTATGTTTGGTTCATGAGATCTCACAACTTAATCCTAGGTGGATAATCATGTGATGATTAGTCATAGCCACCCCTTCAACCAAAATAATCTCACAACTTAATCTACAACTTAATCCTAGATGGATTATCATATGATAATTAGTCATAGCAACCAAACGACACCTTATATTATCAGCATATGAAGTACTAACAAGGAAAAGTACTATTTTCTGACAACGTGGCCTCATTACTTTGTTGGACTAGAGCGGATTCTAATCGATAGTTCAATATTATCAATGTTTAATTTTTATTTATTTTAAATGGGTGGATAAGGCAAAGCGCTTGATTATTTTAGATATGACTTGGATGATAGATATCCCACCTGATGAAGTAGGATATGTTTTAGGAGTACACAGACTACAAGTGTATAACTAAATGACAATATGTATGCCAATAAACATGACAAACCAAATGCTAGAAATGTAGAACATATTATTTGCATCTAGCCTATGTGATGTAAGTGGATGATACTGCATGAAGTGCATTCACAAATTCAAGTAGATTTCGTAAAATTTAGTAAACAAGCATAATACCATCTCTCAAATGTGCTTGTTGCTCCATAGCATGAATGCGGAATTTCAACTCATTGTTCTGATTAGTCAACTCGGCATGGTCTTTCTGAAGAGACAAGAAAAATCAGTTAACCCAGACTGCTATCTTTTATTGAATACGAGCAGGAAAAAACATAACGCCACAGCTATGCACCTGGACAACAGTAATTTTAGCTGATAGCGTGGTGGCCTCTGTTTGCAGTGTCTGCACCTTATGTTCCAATTCAGACATGTACCGGAGCTTCCTCTCCTTCGAACGAGCAGCTGATTGCCGGTTTGCCAATATCCTGAGGAAAAAAATAAAATTAGAACATATTTAACACCAAAAATTGTGTCCTAAAGTTCAAATAAATGTTTCAACAGAACTGTACCTCTTCACTCGCTTTGGATCCGATACTGCAGTTTCTGAGAGCCTGTCATCTGCCCTTATCTTTTTCAGCTCAACTTCATTAAATTCACCGCGTCCAAAGTCCAAATTAATATCAGTTGAGTTTTCACTCAATGAATTGCTAGGCGAGAGCTGATCTGCCCGATTACACAGAGAGTTCTGTAAATTTAGAGGCGAGTCACCAAACTGAAAGCTTCCAATGCCGCTATCCATTGAAAGGCTCCTAAAATGCCGAATTTGGGATGCAGAAGCAGCATTCTTTTGTAAGTTTTCTGATTCATAAATGTTGCTATCGCCACCAACAACCTTTGTGCCCCTGGCAAGGGTGTTCCTATCTTTGCCGTGGGCGCCAGAAGAGTTCAAAGTATCCGACTGATCTATCTCCATCAGCGACTGAAAGAAGTTATCCACAACCTCTCCCTCAGGCTTTCTGTCACCCACGTCCTCACTTTTTGCATAATTAACTTCTTCCATCTCGACTTTGTTCACCCCAACCAGCATACCATTTCCCAACTTCTCCCTTGTATTCGCCATTGGGCCTAAACCTCCCTGGCTGCTTATGGGGACCAACTGAGGTGAAGACTGAATCATATCAGAGAACCCTAACGGGACATCACTGTTAGAACGGCGATGGCCTCTACGGGGAGGAAGACCACTCCCACGAAACGGATTCTCCCTCGGAGAAGTGAGACCCATTGCAGGACCTCGCGACGCGACATCCATTTCCTCCATCGACATGTTCTTGAAACTCGAGTTCGGAGAAGCCAATGAAGGCTCACTAGGAGGAAAGGGGCTTAAAGGGGGCAGGCAATTATTCGCCATGAATGACGGCTGAGATAGAGACCTCGACCTCGAGTGAGAAGAAGTCCCAAATATTTGATCTGGAGATTGCTTCAGATTGGTCTGAGCCATCAAAATCAACCAGAAACCACCCAGAATCTTCACCAATTCCCCCCTTTTATTCTATTCCCCCTAAAGAATTGAGCTTCACTCTCCTCACTTGAAATACAACCTAATTAATCCCCACAACCAAATAGATATCCAAGATCAAGTTTACTTCAGCAAAACCCTACAGCAGAAAAGGCCCAAGTTTCCCAATCACAAGATAATCAGAGCTACCGCAAATATTTATTACTCAATAATGATAAATAAATAAAAACCTAACTTAGGCACAAACATGACATCTCAAATCTACAAGCATCAAATGCAGTTCATTCACAGTAAAAAAAAACTAAATCAAGCAAGAAATCATAACCAAACAAATCAAACAAGAGGGGAAATTCAGTACCAAGAAATCATCGTACCTCATTACTTAAATGGCCAAAAAATCCATGTTTATTCACGACAACCGCTATTCAAATGGGGTTGAATAGAGATCCCGCTGAAAATGGCGGAGATTACGTTAGAAAAAGACAAAAATGATTAAAAATTTTAAAAAGAAGAAAATGGGTAAGCTAGACAGAGCGCGAGAAGGTGTATGAAAATTGACAAAAACTTTGGGTTTGCATAAAAAATGACGATTATGATTGCAGAGTTAGAAACATTGGATTTTTAAATTTTCTTCCTTATCTTAGTTGCAGGCAACAAATCATATACCGACAATTTTTAATTCATTATTATTTTATATTTTTTCCTTTAATGCTGACTTTCTGACAGTGACTTTCTTATCTGTTTTTTCCATTTTGGAAAAATTATTTGTGGAGAAGTCCGTTCTAGCAAAGGATTTTATAGAAACAAAAATAAAGGATTAATTCAATTTTAATGCCATTTGTTGTAAGTGAAACAAAAAATAAAGGATTACTACAATGCGATGGGTGGCCGTCTAGGTATTTGTTAAGAACCTAACTCCTTAACGTCGATTTCCACGCGAAATCAAGAAACGAGATGTCGTCGTTTATCGACGTCGATTTCCACGCGAAATCAAGAAACGAGATGTCGTCGTTTGTCGAGCGCCAACGTTGGGTCGTGACTTGGACGGCAAAAAATTGCAGCTGAGCGCGAGAAGTTCTCGTCAGCAGCGATAGAGAAATTGAATTTTGTGATTCAAGCCAAGTTGGGCGAAATACTGATTTCATTAATGGGTTGAATGAATAAAATGAAAACAATCTATTATATTTATAATACTAGAATACTAGCTTAAGGAACAAGAAACAAATATAAGAAAAGATATGCAAATCCCTAATATATCTAAACTAATTAATACTAATCGAAATACTCGTATCAACTCCCTCACGGTTAAACGAACCAATCTTAATGCCATCAACAAAACGTGAGGCTCGTTGCTAATTGGGCATTGCCAAAATGAGCTTGAAGGACATAGAGCCTATTTTGTTATTGAACACAAAAACGAAAACATAAAAACCTATATTTGTTATACTTCTATTTGTGAAATTATGGGTAGTTTTCTAGAGCATTGTCGTTTCCGATTAGTGAAACGTGCTTAGCAAATTTCATTAACAATTAATAATGCGTTAGAGCATCTCCAAGGGGAAAAGTATATTGAGAATGTATATTTCTCATTTACCTTCTCAAAAAGGTTGTTATACCTGTAGAAATTGAGTATTAGGGATAATTCTTATATGTTTACACTAACTTTGGTACACTGTTAATATAGGCCTAATGAGAGCTATACAAGGTAAGTTTAATTATGGTAGAACCGTGTATAATATCCCTAATTGGTGTGATTGATTTCCCCCAATCTTCTCCCTTGATTCTATGTAATCCTTGCTTCAATTATGCAGGATATTCTGGGGATCTTCCTTCCAACACTCCCCCTCAAGTTAAGCGACGGGATTCCCGAAGTTTAACTTGCTCAACATTTCTTGAAAGATCTTGGCTGATACGGCTTTAGTCAGGATGTCTGCCAATTGATCTTCGGACTTCACATATGGGATTTCTACTATCTTCTCTTCAAGATTCTCCTTTATGAAATGCCGATCAATTTCCACGTGTTTGGTTCTATCATGTTGCACCGGATTCTCTGAAATGCTGATTGCTGCCTTGTTGTCACAGAGTAATTTGCACGGTTTTTGTGATTCGAGGTTCAGCTCCTTCATCACCCTTCTAAGCCATAAAATCTCCGTGAGTCCACTTTTGATGCCTCGGAATTCAGCCTCTGCACTTGATAGAGCCACTACTTTCTGCTTCTTGCTCCTCCAAGTGACTAAATTTCCGCCCACAAATGTGAAGTATCCTCCTGTTGATCGTCTATCAACTGGGTTTCTGGCCCAGTCTGCATCGGTGTATCCATGGATGTTAAGATGTCCATTTTTTCGGAACAGTACCCCATGTCCGGCCGTTCCCTTCAGGTAGCGCACTACTCTAAGTGCCGCCTCCCAGTGCTCCTCCTGTGGGTTATGCATAAACTGACTAAGTACCCCAACTGCGTAAGCGATATCGGGTCGAGTGTGGGATAGGTAGATAAGTTTTCCCACAAGCCGTTGGTACCGTCCTCGATCGGTTGATAATGCTCCTTTGATTATTTGGAGGCCATGATTCTGTACAATGGGAGTATCTGCCGGTCTGCACTCTAGCATCCCCATTTCCGTCAAGAGATCGAGAACATATTTCCGTTGGCTAATGAAGATTCCTTTTCCGGATCTGAGAACCTCGATCCCAAGGAAATATTTGAGATCTCCTAGATTCTTCATTTCGAACTCTGCAGCCAAGTGTCCCTTGAGATCGTTCATTTCTTCTGTATCATCCCCTGTAATAATCATATCATCCACGTAGATTATAAGGCAAGTGATCTTCTCTCCTCTCTGTTTAGTAAATAAGGTGTGATCTGAGTTACTCTGCTTGTATCCATAGCGCTTCATTACATCCGTGAATCTCCCGAACCAGGCCCTTGGTGACTGCTTTAACCCATACAGAGTCTTCCTTAATTTGCACACCCTGTCTTGCCCAAATTCCTCTGTGAACCCAGGTGGAGCATCCATATAAATAGGATCCTTCAGTTCCCCATGAAGGAAGGCATTGGTGACGTCATACTGATGGAGTGGCCAGTCTTTGTTTGCTGCGATAGACAGCAATACACGTACTGTGTTCATCTTCGCAACGGGGGAGAATGTTTCAGAATAATCCACTCCATGGGTCTGCGTGTATCCTTTTGCTACTAAACGCGCCTTGTATCGTTCAATACTCCCGTCTGGTCTTCGTTTGATTGTGAAGACCCATCTGCAGCCCACTGTATGTTTCCCATCGGGCAGAGGGCTTACTTTCCAAGTGTCATTCCGTTCCAGTGCTTTCATTTCGACTAGCATAGCTTCCCTCCAGTGCTTGATTCTGAAGGCCTCTTCAAAGGTTCTACGAATGTCTTCGTCACAGAGTGCTGCATGGAATGCCTGTGCCATTTTGGATATATTGGCTTCGGCGAAGTTGGCCACTGAGTACCTATTTTTCCTCTCTCTGGGTTCCAGGGAGTATCTCTTGGGCGGAATTCCTCTCGTGCTCCGCGGCGGAAGCACATACTGCCCTGTATCCTGATCAATAGTAGTATCTTCCTGTTCTTCTTCTTCTGTACCAAGTGAGTCAGAAACAGTATCTGAAGTTTCATGATTCGGACTAGATATTACCTCGGATTCCGTTACGGTTGGATCAGAGGAACGCGGCGGAAGCGTTGTCGGGGTCGTCCCTGTGGACGGGATCGGCTCAGGAACAGTGCCAGCTTGTTCTGTTAGGTCCGAATCGAAGTTACTTGGCACATACCACCGAAGGGAGTCATTTTCTCGGGTCTCCCCCTGTCTCACACTCTCCCCCTGAGTCCCAAGGTGGTAGTAGAATTCGTTTTCAAGAAAGTTGCAGTTCATGGTGGTAATCACTCGTTTGGTTTTCAGGTCATAACACCTATAGCCTTTCTGGTTAATCCCATACCCCATGAAGACGCATTTAATGGCACACGGTGAAAATTTATTCCTTTCATGCTTGGGAACATGGACATAAACCGAACACCCAAAAGTTTTAGGTGGTAAGGATAGGGCAGGGGGAATTTTGGTTAGGGTGGATAGGTGATCGAGAGGAGTTTTTCGGTTTAGGGTTTTTGTGGGAAGTCGATTAAGGAGGTAGACGGATGTGGCTACGGCTTCCGGCCAAAATGATGGTGGTACTTTCGAGTCAAATAGGAGAGCCCGGGTCATTTCTAGGATGATTCGGTTCTTTCGTTCTGCCACCCCGTTTTGTTCTGGTGTGTGGGAGCAAGAGGTTTGGTGTACTAACCCATTTTTTTCAAAAAAATTTGTCATTGGAGTGTTTAAAAATTCCCCCCCATTATCTGAACGAAGGATTTTGACAGATGTCTGAAATTGGGTTTGAACCATTTTGTAAAACAACACGAATTTATCATATACTTCAGATTTGTGTTTCATGAAATAAACCCACATAGTTCTACTGCAATCGTCAACAAATATCACAAAATATTTAAATCCAAAGCTTGTTCCTATAGGAGCTGGGCCCCACACATCAGAATGAACCAAAGAGAAAACAGTCTGAACACGAGTATCATTAGGTTTAAATGAGTTTCGGTGGCTCTTGGCCAAAACGCATGCTTCACAAGAAAAATCTTTAGGAACAAAAAGTTTAGGAAATAAGGATTTCAAATAACCCGGAGAGGTATGTCCCATCCGACGGTGCCAGAGCCAAGTATCTCGATCAGTGGACCCGTGAGCAAGCATCGCCGCACCATCTCGTCGAGCGATCTCGTCCACAAAGTAGAGCCCACGACGTTCAGTGCCACGTCCAATAATCTTCCCCGTCTGGATATCCTGTAACATACAGAAGTTTGGATGCATCAGGAGTGAGCAGTTTAAATCCTTAGTTACATGACTTATCGACATCAATTTCTGAGACAATTTAGGCACGTAGAGGCAATTGGGAATATGCACGTTAGGAAAGATTTCTATAGTTCCTGCCCCTTCCACTGGTGTTACCCCTCCATTTGACGTCTTAATATGTGATTTGGGTGTTTTATGGATTTCTAAAAAATCATTCCTATCATATGACATAGTGTCGGTTGCCCCACAGTCAAAAATCCACCCTGTCGCGTTACTAATTTCCCCATCCCGGGCTTCAAAAGCATATGAAAGATTTTCCAGGGGTGCAAATGAATTTTTGCAAACAATGGGGTTACTTATGCAATTACTAACAGGCTGGGGGTCAAGTTTATAATTATCAACATGCTGGGGTTCAATAATGGTATATTTTCTGAAGTGGGGTTGAATTTCGAATTTTCTAAAACTTGGGGACTTAATAGCGAAATCGAGTTTAATAGGGTTAGGGCCTGCAAACCCTAACCCTTTACCTCCTGTCTCCCCGCCGTCTAGCCTGAATGAGGCGATCATCGCCTCGGCTGGTTTCCCTCCACCACCGCTGCCCTCGCTGCGTCCGCCGCCGTCGGTTAGGAGACCTCCGGTATCGGTTTTCCTTTCTTGAAAGGCTGTTGCCTCTCGCCCCCCTTCTGTCTGATTTCGGCCTCCGTTGTTTGTCCCGATAGCGACCTTCGCCTTTCCGGCCTTCTCCTCTTCCCACCACTCTGGATATCCCACTAATTGGAAGCAAGTCTCCTTTGTGTGTTTTTGCATTCCACAGTGGGAGCACCAAAGTTTGGATTTGTCCGGACGATTGTTTCCCCGGCGGCTGGTGGTGTTGCGTTGCGTAGGTGGTTGTCCTCTGTTCTGTGGTGGACGGTATTCGCTTGCCCCGAACCCAAATCCGACCCCCGATGATGTCTCGCTCCCGACAGCGATGGAGGTCGATTCGGACGCCGGCGACATGATCTTGAGTCGAGCTGCCTCCCGTTTCACCCATCCGTACGCTACGTCGGCTGAGGGGTAGGGATCCTCTTTGAGGATCTCCCGTCGGATCCAGTCGTATTTCTCGTTTAATCCGGTAAGAAATTTGAACAATCTCAATTCGGCCTTGATGTCTCGGTACTGTGCTATCCCTTTATCGCAGCAATTCACTGTTTTGTGTGGGCATCGATCAATGTCGATCCACAATCCGTGGAGTCTACTCCAGTATGCTTCCAATGTTGATTCTCCTTGTATAACTCTGCTCACCTTGTCTCGCAGGTCGTATATGAGATACGAATCTGCCGAACTTGCAAAAGTTACGGCTAACGTGTCCCATAGTGCTTTCGCCGTTTGGTGATGCGCAAAGTCGGCGATGATGTTGGTTTCCATATTGTCGATAATCCAGGAGAAGACTATCAAGTCTATCTCCTCCCAATCGGTATACCCTTTCTCCCCCGGCTGTGGTGGAGGTGGGACACCGGATATATGGCGGTAGACTCCTCGGCCGCCTATGGATACCTTCATTAAACGCGCCCATAATGCATAGTTTGAGCCGTTTAGTTTGAAGGCTACGGTAACACTCTTGCTTGATCTTATTTTCTCGGCCACTGGTTCGACCGTCTCTGGTTTGCCTTCTGACATTTTTGGCTGGTTATTGTTCTCGCCTTCTTGGTCGAGAAAGGTATAGGTTTGGGCTATGATGATAATTTCCTGAGCCCCTGCTCGGATGCCATGTAGAAATTGAGTATTAGGGATAATTCTTATATGTTTACACTAACTTTGGTACACTGTTAATATAGGCCTAATGAGAGCTATACAAGGTAAGTTTAATTATGGTAGAACCGTGTATAATATCCCTAATTGGTGTGATTGATTTCCCCCAATCTTCTCCCTTGATTCTATGTAATCCTTGCTTCAATTATGCAGGATATTCTGGGGATCTTCCTTCCAACAATACCTTTTTAAAAAGTAATGGACTCCAAGGAAAGAATGTAAATTAAAAAGGCAAATAAAAATAACTAACTTCTTACCTTTTTCTATCAAGAAGAGGTAAAGATACCTTATCAAAATGAAAGAATGTATAATACCTCTTCAAATACATTTTCCATTGGAGTACGAAATTTTATGAAGAAGAGGTAAATATGGTATTTAGTTCTCTTGACCTTCCATTTACCCTTTCCCTTGGAGATGCTCTTTGTGCGTTGTATGAAGCATATGAAATTCTTTAGCAAGTTAATGATTTTATTAGAGCATTTCCAAGGGAAAGAGTAAATGGAAAGGTACAGAGAAATAATTACCATATTTACCTCTTCTTCATAAAATTTCATGCTCCAATGTAAATGGTATTTGATAAGGTATTATACCTTCTTTTATTTTGAGAAGGTATCTTTACCTCTTCTTGGTAGAAAATGTAAAAAGTAAGTTATTTTTGTTTGCCTTTTTAGTTTACCTTCTTTCCTTGGAATCCATTACGTACTTTTTAAGAAGATATAATAATCTTTTTAAGAAGGTAAACGAGAAATATACCTTCTCAATATACCTTTCCCCCTTGGAGTTAGAGCATCTCCAACAAGGAAGGGTAAATAAAAGAGGTATATCATCTATATACTTCCTCAAAAAGTGAAATATACTCTTCCAAAAAGAAACATACTCCAAAGAAAAAAGGTATATAGAAAGGTAAATGATTTTTTAAACATAAAATAATAGTACAAAATGCATTAAAAAATATAAAGTGTGATACCTTCTTCCTTGAAGAATGGTTTTTCATGAAAAGAAGGCAAATGTGGTAGTTATAAAATTTTACCTCTCCATTGATGGAGATGTAAAGATACCTCTTCAAAATGAGAAAATGTATAATACCTTCTCAAATACCTCTCCTATTGGAGAATGATTTTTGATTAAAAAATGTAAATATGGTAGTTATATAAATTTACATCTTCATTTACCTCTCCCCTTGGAGATGTTGTTAGAGGTTTAGAAGATGGAGCTGCATATTTAAACTTATACAGTACATACTACTATGAGTGATAATAAGGTGAGCTTAAATGAGTTTTGGCTTCATAATCCTGATTTATAAACAACAAAAGTCCAATCAAAACAAAAAAATTAACTTATATGATGAGTTCCACCGCCAAAAACATTAATTGTGACAGAAAGAGGTAAAATATAACACATGCTTGCAAACCGGCACGGGCCTGGTGGACTTATCAAAAGCCACCTGGTTCAGACCAAGATCATTATCCTTTCCATCAGGTTTCCCAGCCTGTTAAGATCATCAATGACTATTCTTCTACTCCTGCGACTTGATCAACATCGATTCATTGAGATCCTCCCACCATAAAACAATCTGCTAGCTAGTGCGAATGTCGGCTAAAGACTGCTATGCTAAACCAGCAAACTGGACAAAAATAAGATCATATCAACCTAATGCATAATTGATCCTATTTTGAAATGGTCAGCAACTACAGCATGTTCTTCTATACAAAATAGATTTCTCAAACCACAGAGAGGCAAGATTGCCCTAATTACAACAAAACTGATTCCTCATTCTACTGAAGATTACAACAAGGATACAAATACATAATAATAATAATAATAATAATAATAATAATAATAATAATAATAATAATAATAGTATACTGCAAGAAAATTTCAAGCAAAGATGTACAGAAACTCATAAAATTAACAGAAACATGATAAAAGTTGTGGGTTCAGATTCTCAAGAACATTTCTTAATGTTGCATGGCTACACCAAGTTATTATGCCATTTTTTCGTTTGTATTTTTCGCTGCTGCATCGCTTTCCAATGCAATGAATTTCTGAGTGTGGGAAAATTGGAAAATGGAATTGGACGGGTGGAGATAGGAGTGAAGGTTGTTTCTGGTGGATTTGTGGGAGAGCGATGACAATTGTCAAGTCAATTTTGTTCTTCTTTATATCTAAGGTTCATATTTTTCTTTTTTGAACAAAAATGAAAATTCAATTTCTAATTTTCTAGGAGGTCATCCAAAGCTATATTTGTACAGGATAATAAATTTACTACTACATTTTTTATTTTGATAATAGTATGAAATATTTATACTATTTTATACTGTAGAGAATAATGTTGAGATAATGATATTTCTTTTAAAAATATGTCATAATCAAACCACCAAGCCCAACTCCAACATGATTGAATTGCAAATTTTTTGGTGCACTTCGATACCTCAATAAATGATTATGTAATACTTTTATTTTAGATTACTTTTTGTTTTGTCTTTTTTACCAAATTACTTTTTACATTTTAAGTTTTAGAAGTTATGTATTCTAAAAAACTTAAACCATTTTTTTTAATTTCCTCAATTTTAAAAGTTTGATAATATAAATTAACTATATACACAAATTATAAGAATAGTGAATAATATTAATGTTAAGTAAGACATGAATCCAAAATAAAATGCAAGAGAATTGCTAAGTTAATGATAAGACTATATAAGTGTTTAATAAGATGATTATTTTTTTGTTTATAAATCTACTCTCTTTTAACTAAGGATGAATGACTTCTATGAGCACTGGGAGTTAACGAGCAATCGTGGAGGCGTTGCACCCCACGAAGGGGTTCGTGCTAGTGCGCCTCCCATTGCTGAGGTGGATGGAGCTGCTGGGAATGGAACGAGGGAGGAGGGTGGTCGAGCGGGATGTGTTGCGGTGCATGTGTGTGGCGCAATCCCGCACCGCAAGATTTTTTTGCTCATTTTGAATTCAAATTCATGTATAAAATAATTTAGTTCAATATTTTTTAATTACATATTAATTTTTATATTACTTTTTTATTCAAACTATGCAATAGTTAGTGTATAATTAATGTAATTTTTAGAAAAGATATATATGATTTTGTAATTTTCAAACTCTATAAATACCAATATATTTCAATTTATAAAATTAATGATTTTTAATGAAGTAATATTGTTATTTATAATTATTTAATCTTTGTAAAGTGGATGACAATCAAAAATAAAAATTACTAAAATAGAGGTATGAGGTTGTATGAATTGTAGTGACTTGCATAAATTACAAATAACTTAACAAGTAGAGGTATGATGTTGTATGAGTTGTAGTGAGAAATTACAAATGACTTAACATACCCTCTTCTTCCGAAGATAAGTGAGCACAAATTTTTTAGCACGGGATTTAAGGAAATGAGGTTTTGTTAGTAAAGTGGAAAGTGAATAAAGTAAGAGAGTTAATGAAATAGAGAGAAAAAGTAAGAGAGAAAATTAAAAAAATGAAATGACTCACTTATCTTGGGACGTCCCAAAAAGGAATGTGAGTCGCTTATTTTGAGACGGATGGAGTATTAAAAGATTCATTTACATCAGATTTCGAGGCGTTTAAATTTGATTTGATTTTCCTAAAATATTGTTATAAACTTATCATGCATAATTAATAAAATTATTAACAAAAGAGCAAGGGTAAAAAGAACGAGTGGGTAAACCGGTTGCAACCCACAATCCGACTCAAGTCACTCAACCGAGTCAGAGAAAAAACAGCAACCACAAAAACAAAGACACATAAAAAGCACAACTCGGTGACGATCCGCGTGAATCCAAAACCAACCAACCAGAGCCCTCCATTAATAATATTGACCAATGAAAGTCAAGATTAGGAAAGTCACGGATACCCACGACTTTTCAAATAATCCCCACGTCAGATATTCAGAATGCCGTTGTACCAAGTCTCCAACTACACCCCACCTCCTTATATATACCCCTCCCCACGTTTCAAAATTCATTATCGCACCTCTCAATTGGTTTCTTCCTTCAGCATCCCAACTTTGAATTTCTGAAGACATGGCTCGTACTAAGCAAACCGCCCGTAAATCCACCGGAGGAAAGGCTCCGAGGAAGCAGCTCGCTACAAAGGTTTGTATCTTCATTAGTTTCTCAATCTCCGTTTGATTCTCTCGATTGTTTTTGATTTTGCAACTGTTTCGATTATGTTTATTGATTTGATTTTTGGTTAATTTGTGAAGGCTGCGAGGAAATCAGCTCCGACAACCGGCGGAGTGAAGAAGCCCCACCGTTACCGCCCTGGAACCGTCGCTCTTCGGTAAAACTCTAACCCCTTTCTTACGAATCGAATCACAATTGCAACAATTGTAACCGAGATTTTAATCTAATTTGGTATTTCAACAGTGAAATCCGCAAATACCAGAAGAGCACCGAGCTTCTGATCCGCAAGCTTCCGTTCCAGAGATTGGTTCGTGAAATTGCTCAGGATTTCAAGACCGATTTGAGGTTTCAGAGCCACGCCGTGCTGGCGCTGCAGGAGGCGGCGGAGGCGTATCTGGTTGGGCTCTTTGAGGATACCAATTTGTGCGCGATTCACGCGAAGAGGGTTACTATTATGCCGAAGGATATTCAACTTGCTAGGAGGATTCGCGGCGAGCGTGCTTGATTTGGCGTTTAATGCATTCAATTTAGGGTTTCTATTAGTATTCGATAGTGTTACTTTAGTATGTCCTGTTGTTAGGGCATTGCATCTATACTTGTTTCTGATTCCAGTAATTGTCTCTGTAAATTTACAGATACTCATTGCGAAATCTTTTTTTACTACAGCTTATGGATATTTTTTTTTTGAATTCTATTGTTTCTATCTTTTGGATAGTCGTGAGCAATATATATACAAATATTATAAAAGCTTATATATGGCGATAAGACGTCTAATGCATGATGGGATATGAACTAAACAACTAAACAATAATTGCGAGCCCAATAGCAGTGACGGCCCATCAGCCCAAAACCCAAGAAAGAGTATCAGTTCGGCACAACCAAAGAGTTCGGTCACAGCCTATAGCTCGTTAAAAGCCGACCAATCGAGCTCAACTCTCAGATCGGCAAAAGCTGATCGGCAAAGTTCAGCAGTTCGGTCCAAGAAAGAGTATCAGTTTGGCATAACCAAAGAGTTCGGTCACAGCCTATAGCTCGGTAAAAGCCGACCAATCGAGCTCAACTCTCAGATCGGCAAAAGCTGATCGGCAAAGTTCAGCAGTTCGGTCTCAGTATTCGACCGAACAAGGAGATAGTGGACCCATGCAGGATCTCCACGACCTCCATTACACCCACGATCTATTTAGTGGTATTAAGCAGTTATCAACCCCCCTACCAGGGCTGCAAACCACGATCTTAGTTCGAATGTATAAATAGAACTTAGATCAGATAGACCAAGGTTAAGCTCTCTAGATCCTGAATCTCATATAGCAAATCAGTATTGTAATCTGTAAGCGAGATAAAGCAATACAAATTTGCCCTCTATTCTTCCCGTGGACGTAGATTTACCTCAGTAAATCGAACCACGTAATTTTCAGTGTTGTGATCTTCATTTATTGCTTGCATTTATTCCCATCAAAAATTCGCTAAATCATCACTGGCGCCGTCTGTGGGAAAACAGAAAACCAAAACTGTGATAAAAGCGAGTTTTTGATCCTTTTCCACCAAAAAATGCGTACCAGATCACATAATACCCATACTTCCGTCCGTGATGAACGTGAGGAAGCTAGTCCAGCCCGTAGGTCTGGAAAACAGCCTCGGGAGAAATCTGCCTCCAGTTCTCACAGTGAAAGAACAAACCACTCAAAAAGTCATCGCACCGAGCCTCCCCAGCAGTTCGATTTGAATGAGGCTGTCAAGTTGTTCTTGGCTGAGAAGCAGGATGAGTTCTTAACATTCCTGCAAAAGAGCCAGAAGCCGGAGAAGAAAACGGCGGATTCTCCTTCCCCCTCCAGACATGAAAGTCACTACCGCAGTAGTGTCGTATCTTCCAGGAGAAAGAATCCTCACCACCGATATGTTCCTTCTCCTCCTTGTTACCGAAATCACAGGAGAACTCCATCTCCACCATACCGCAGAGATGTCGGATTCGCTATGTATGGAGCGCTGAAGACTCCATTTTCGGATGATATCACCAGAACTCCGTTGCCACAGAATTACCGAACTCCGTCAGTGACTTATGACGGGTTAGTGGATCCTCATGATTTCCTGGGACGCTATCAGTATAATATGGCGAACCAAGGTCTCAATGAGGTTCATATGTGTAAGCTGTTTCCCGAGCTGCTCATCGGGAACGCAAGAAGGTGGTTTGATAGCCTCCCTCAAGGCAGCATTAGATCTTACAGAGATCTAATGGATGCTTTTCATAGGAGGTTCTTCCAGAAAGCTGAAACCCGAATCACTTCGGCTCAGCTGCTTTCTATACGTCAAGGTCGCGATGAAAAGATTAACGACTTCATGACAAGATTCCACAAGGAATGCCTACAAGTAGATGATCTCAATGATCTACTTGTCATTTCGGCATTCCAAAATGGAATTCTGCCAGGAGCTCTCTACAGAAAGCTCGTTGAATGCAGTCCGCAAACAACTCAAGAGATGTGGGACATTGCGGACCAGTTTTCCCGTGCTGATGAGGCAGACCGTCGAAAACGGTCTTTAGACAGCTCTTCCAGAGGAGACAAGAGGAAGCCCGATCATAGCGATCAGGGACATCCTCGCCGAACTCCTTTTGAAAGAATTCAAAGGGCACCGGTACAAGACAGATTGGGACCACGTCTCAATCCTGAGAAACCACCCGCTCAGTTCGTACCATTGAACAAGTCGAGAGCGGAAATTTTTGAACTGCATTATGATATGTTCGAAAAACCAAAGCCGATGACGAAATTGGCCACGCGCCGAAGTCAGGATAAATACTGCTCCTTCCATCAAGACCACGGTCACGATACCGAGGAGTGCCGAAATTTGGCAGCAGATATTGATGTTCTTGTGAAAGCAGGGACGTTAAAAAAATACCAAAGCAAGCCGCCGAAAAAGAATAAGAAACAGAGAAGTGCGAACTGCGCTCCTCAGGATCCTAAAAGGCAACAGGATCCCGAAGACGATGACGAGCCGCAATATGATGGAGTGATCCAGACTATTGACGCTCTCCCAGCCGGGAAGACTAAATCGTCTCTAAAATCAGAGCGCAGAGGCTTCAATCGAGAGGAGCCAACACATAAAAGGCTGAAGAAGGAGGAAGTAATTACATTTTCAGATGCAGATCCCGTCCCGGCCATTTCTCCTAATCAAGACGCTATTGTCATTCAAGCTGGAGTGGCAAACAAACTGATCCACAGAGTGTTTGTGGATACAGGAGCGTCGGTTAGCATTCTTTTTAAAGAATGTTTTGATAAACTGGAAGTGGATCCAGCTCGGCTCAGTCCGGCCCCAATTCCTCTGAAAAGTTTCGCCCAGGAGGACACCCGCCCTGAAGGTATTATCAGCCTTCCGATTACGGTAGGAAGAGCGCCTACTAGCTCCAGTACGGTGATCGAGTTTTTTGTGGTAAAAGCTCGATCCCCGTATAACATTATACTGGGAAGAGACTGGCTCAACACAGTTCGGGCCATTTGCTCTACTTATCACCACACAATCAAGATCCCCACTAAAGGAGGGATAGCAGTCATCCGAGGTGATCAAAAGAGAGCAAAAGAATGTTTGCAGATTGCGCTTAAAAGTGCCGAACAATCAGATCGGCACCATCAAGCATAGCAATCACAGCAGCCGGAGTCAGAGGCAGGCGAAATGAACGAAGTCACACCGGAGCCGAACTCGATGAAAGTTCAGTTATACGAAGATGATCCATCCAGAACGGTCAAGATCGGTTTCGCGGGAACACCTCTACTCCGGGAAAAGACCATCCAGCTCCTCAAAGAGTACAAAGATGTCTTTGCGTGGTCTCCGTTGGACATGACGGGAGTGTCTCCCGAGGTAATTACACATCGGTTAAATATTGATCCTTCAGTCCGGCCTATAAAACAGAAGCAAAGACTCTTTGCGGCAGAAAGAAATCAAGTCATCCATGACGAAGTCCGCCAATTACTGAAAGCGGATGTATTATTTGAAGTAAAATATCCTTCTTGGGTGGCCAATCCTGTGATGATCAAGAAAAAAGAAGGAGGATGGCGGATGTGCATAGATTTTACGGATCTAAATAAGCAATGTCCTAAAGATTGCTACCCCCTTCCCAACATAGATAAAAAAGTAGAAGCTCTGATAGGCTTCGAAATTTTCTGTTTTCTTGATTTGTATAAAGGATACCACCAAGTTTTAATGGATGAGAATGATGCTTCAAAAACGGCTTTCATTACTGACTTCGGTATTTTTGCTTATAAAAAGATGCCATTTGGTTTAAAGAATGCCGGAGCCACATATCAAAGGATGGTAGATAAGCTATTTCGGCACCTGATCGGAAAAGAGGTTGAAGTATATGTTGACGACATAGTTGTTAAAAGCAGAAGCACTTCGGAGTACGAACACAATCTCAAATCCACTCTCGACGTGCTCAAAAAAGCCAACCTCAAACTCAATCCCCAAAAATGTACCTTTTTGGTAGATTCGGAAAAATTTCTGGGTTGTTGGGTTTCAAAGGAAGGACTCAAGGCAAATCCCCTAAAGGTTCAAGTTGTTCAGAACATGGCAATGCCGAAGTCCATACATGATGTGCAAAGGCTAACTGGATGTCTAGCCGCACTGAATAGATTCCTTTCCCAAGCAGCCGAAAAGCAAATGCCGTTCTTCAATGTTTTGAAGAAGGCACCAAAGTTTGAGTGGGGAGCCGAACAGAAAAAGGCTTTTGACGAACTCAAAAGTTATTTAACCGAACTTCCTACTCTCTCTGCTCCAACGGATGCCGAAGTGATATTCTTATATTTAGCAGCATCAGATCAAACCATTAGCGCGGTGCTTGTGCGAGAAGAAGGCCTAAAACAGCGTCCTATCTACTTTACAAGCCGAGCATTAAGAGGTCCCGAAACAAGGTATCAACCTCTGGAAAAAATTGCTCTGGCATTAGTAAATGCAGCAAGGAGACTGCGGCCATATTTCTATGCTCACAAAGTATGCGTCTTAACCGATCTTCCACTTCGGCAAGTTTTGACTAAGCCAGAAGCATCAGGCAGAATTGCCAAGTGGGCCATAGAGTTGGGAGAACATTCAATAGAATATCTACCTCGGAAAGCCATCAAGGGACAAGCCTTGGCAGATTTTCTTGTAGAGGCAAAGTTCGATCAGGCAATCCCTATTATTGCCGAACAGAAAAATCCTACCAATGATGAACTAACACAGCCCCAGAAACCCGAAGTAGAGCCGCCGGACTGTTGGATTGGATTCGTAGATGGAGCTTCGAATAAGACAGGAAGTGGAGCTGGTATTCTACTTATCGCTCCCGACGGACACGAAGTAACTTATTCACTTCGGTTCTTATTCCCAACCACTAATAACGAAGCCGAATACGAAGCCCTTCTTGCCGGACTTCAGTTAGCGCAACATCTATTTGTCAAATCTCTCAAAATTCATTGTGATTCACAAGTCATAGTGAATCACATGCTGGGTACAAGTGAAGCCCGTGGTGAAAGGATGAAAAAATACTTGGACAAAGCGCAAAGTATTAGCCGAAATTTCTCTTATTTTCGGATAATCCACATTCCCAGAGCGGGAAATAGCCGAGCAGATACTTTAAGTAAGTTGGCCTCATATCCGAGCTCAAAGGTGGAGGAATTACCGCACAGAAGCATTGATGAAGCTGAAGTACACTCAGTAACCAGTTCACCAAACTGGATGACGCCAATATTAAAGTATCTAGATCAAGGACAACTGCCCGAGGATAAGAGAGAAGCAAGGAAAATCACATGCCGAGCACGTCGGTATGAACTTCATGAAGGAGTCCTATATAGAAAGTCCTACCTTCAACCGTTATTGCGATGTGTAGGACCAGAAGAGACGGATTACATCCTTAGAGAAGTTCATGAAGGATCTTGCGGTAGCCACATCGGAGCTAGAGCATTAGCTAAAAAAGTTCTGAGATGGGGATATTATTGGCCAACTTTGGTACAAGAAGCAGTACAGCTAGTTAAGAAATGTACGAAATGCCAAATCCATGCAAATATCCCAAGGACGCCGCAGACTGATCTATGTGCTATGCAAAGCCCTTGGCCTTTTATGCAATGGGGCATAGACATAGTAGGACCACTACCACAAGCTCCCCGGCAAATGAAATTCTTGATCGTTGCCGTGGATTACTTCACAAAGTGGGTGGAGGCTGAACCATTAGCTACGATAACAAGCTCAAAGGCATTAAATTTTGTCTGGAAGAACATAGTTTGCCGATTTGGCATACCCCATATCCTCATTTCAGATAATGGGACTCAGTTTACTGACAAAACATTCAAGAATTGGTGCCAAGAGTTGAATATTCAACAGCGGTTCACTTCAGTCTCTCACCCACAAGCAAACGGACAAACGGAAGTAACAAACCGTACTTTGGTGAAATGATTAAAAACTCGGTTAGAACAAGCCAAAGGACAATGGGTAGAAAATCTTCCTCAAGTCCTATGGTCTTACCGAACTACACCAAAAACCTCCAACGGTGAAACTCCGTACAGTCTAGTGTACGGCACTGAAGCCGTAATTCCGGTTGAGATCGGCATACCCAGCCCCCGAACTCTTAATTTCTCAACATAACTGAATGACGACGGACTGAGAGCCGAACTAGATCTTGCCGAAGAAAGAAGAGAATTGGCCTTCATAAAAGAAGCCAAGTACAAGGAGCAAGTAACCCGGTATTATAACCAAAGGGTGAAAAAGCTGCAGTTTCAAGTGGGAGATCTCGTATTGAGAAACAATGAAGTAAGCCGAGCAGAAAAGCTGGGCAAACTTGAACCCACATGGGAAGGTCCGTATCGGGTGTCAGAAGTCCTGGGAAAAGGGTCTTATAAATTGACTCACATGTCAGGAGAACAAGTACCCCGAACATGGCATATTTCCAACCTCAAGAAGTTCTATTTGTAAGAGACAAGGTCCGGTCAGTCTTGTGTCTAGTTCGGTCCTAGGGTTATGTGCTTTCATATTTTTATTGTTCTTTTTACTTGTCGTTTTTTAAAAGGTTAAAATCTTTTTCGTCCTTTTTATTTGTCTCTCTATGTGCGTTTTGTCTCTTATAAATGTTACTGAGGTATATTGCTCCTTAAAGGCTGATCCCCTTTTTTTAGAGCATGTATTAAAGACAATTGTGAGTCCAAGCTTCTAAGGAAGATACAAGATTCCACAATTCAGCTTAAGAAACAAGCAATTCGTCTGAAACGAAATGCAATAAGCCGAAAACCACTTCGGTTAACTAGGGAAAGTCCAATCCAAGCGATAAAACTCGCCAAATAAGGACACTAACTAAGTCCGGTCAAAGAAGAGTTTACTTCATAAGACCGAGGACGAGTACAATAAATGAAATAAAAAATCGCTGAACTGTAAATACGCAGTGATAGAAGCGAAATGAAAAAATTTCATTTACTAAGTCTCGTTGGGCATACAATTCCGCTGCCCTACGAGAATGCGTTACACCATTACAAAGGACTATTCTACTGTCTACGATTGCTAAAGTTGAGCCACCTATCCGAAAAATCCTCATGATGCTGAGTTCGGGCGTTCCGAGCAGTTGAAGAATAAGTAGGTGGACGAGATGCTCTGATCGACCTACCGCCTCTTCCCTGAGTCCGGGAAGTTCTAGCACCTCGGCGGCGAAGAGTCTCTTCACGAAGCATTCGCTGATCTTGCTCACTCATATTCACAACTCCTCTACGAACTTCAGGGCGTTCTTGTCTTGACGTTTCCGGTTGCTCCTGAGTCCGCTGCTGATTTGGAGTAGAATTTTGAGTAAGTGGATTAGAGGTTTGAGTTGGAGTGTGAGCATCTGTTAGCGGGAAACGGCTAAGGAATCTCTCGATTGAGGGACGCCGGGAAAGAATGATGTCGTACAGAGAAGCCAAGCGCCGCAATGATTTCACAACTTGTTGGCAAGCCGAGCTCTCCAGCACATTGTTCTTCCGGAGTACATGAAGCTCCTCCCACAGTTCATCAACTTGATTCTGAACTTCAGATATAGTCATTCCCCCGCGCCCGCAGATGAAATCTTCATATGCAGTCCTCTCAGCGATGACAGTATTCAGCTCGGCCTCCAGATCTTTCTTTATGCACTCTAAGTCCTTATTGTTGGACTCCAGCTCCACTAAACGAGCCAAGAGTTCATCATACTTCATCTGGTCATCTATAGCTTTTTTCTCAGCTTCATTTAAAGCCAAAGAGTATAGCCGCTTCCAGTGAAGTACCTCCAGCTCCTTAGAGTTAAGAATACGAAGTAGCTATGTCAGTTCGGCATTTCAGTTTACCGAGCAGGCAGTAAACCACAATAGGAGTAAAAGAGATTAAGAAGAGCTATAAGGAAGACACGAGTGTAGAAAGAAGAATTTTTTTTTTCTTTCATTCACAAGAAAAAATTTACACAAGGAGGGCTTCAAGGCCATTTTACAAATAGAAAGAAAGAAACTAAACTAAGAGAAGGGAGACGAAATCATACTTTGCCAGTTTCGTCTCCGGCTTCCCTGTGGGTTTCAGCTTCTTTCTCCTTGTCGACCTCGGTCTCAGCCTCGGCCTCCCTCCTCCCTCCCTCCTGCTCGGCGCCCCCATCGCCGATCTGCTGCACCTCTTGCTCGGCGTGCCCGTCGCCGGTCTGCTGATCCTTCTGCTCGGTCTCCTTGCCGGCCTCATTTTCCTGCTCACCCTCGTCTTTGAAAATTGAAGCGGGTGAAACAGGCCCCAAGGAGGCAAAGATGGCCTCCATGTTCTCGTCACGGTCAGCACGGCAATTACGGACTCGTTCAGCAGAAAGCAGCACCGATGAAGAAGCAAGCTCCTCAAGGAGCGGCAGACTCTGGAGACGCGCTGCAATCTCTCGGCCATACAGCGGCAAGACGACTTCGGGTTCCTGCTCAACATTATCGGTCATCAATTTCAGCAGATCACCGATAAGGGCCGAAAATTGATTGCTCAAAAAGAGTTTCTCCGTGTAAACACGGAGAGCCTCCCCCTGAGCAACCACGGCAGCCGCCTCCCTCTGTTCCGACCGCTCTCTCTGGATGATGAGCTGGTCTTTGGCACGCTGGGCTTCATCCTGAGCCGAGATCATAGCGGCCCTTGCCCTCTCAAAGTCTGCCCGAGCCTGTTCGGCCTGGTGACGAGCAGCATTCAAATTCCTCTGCATCTCATCATAATCGCTGGACGCTTTAGAGAGTTCAACTGTGACGAGTTTGCAGAGCATATTGTTCCTCTGAAAATGGAAAAAGGAAAAAGTCAACAGAGGGGCCACAAAAAAAATATAGGAAAGAAGCAAAGCCAGAAAATCAAGAAGAAAATTCACCTCTACAAAGTCCTTTGGCCATAAAAAGGGCTCAGAGATATGTTCCGAAGTGGCCGTAACCACTCCTGATCCATAACCCCCCTGGACAATGTCTCTCTCTGGCGCTTTTGGGGGTTTCTGAGTCTTCGCCTTCCCCTTTGCCGAGGTCGATCCCGGCTTTTTTGGATCCGAAGACTGACTCGAAGAGGTCTTCTGCCTCTTCGGATTCTTCTCGGCATCAGACGCAGAGCTGGTGTTTTTCTGTTTCTCCGGCTCCTTTGATTCGGAGGATTTGCGACCAAGCCTGCTTAGCATGTTCACTGCCAAAAAGCAAGAAAACAAAGTTAGTTTTCGCCGCTAAAGCAGTAAAGCATAAAAAAGAAATCCTCACCCTCAGTCTCTTCGTCCGAAGACGAGGAGTCGAACACGAAGTCACCCTTGACGAGCTCAGATTCCAAATACTGTTTCCTAATCATGGGAATCTTATTGAGCCCGCCCTCGAGCTCGTCCAACGGTTCTACCCGAGGATGAGGAATTACGGACTTCGGCCCTCTCCAGGAAAAGTCCGGAGTCGCTGTCCTATTGTAAAAAAAGAAGCGATTTTTCCACATCGGCCATTTGGTTTTACAGAAGGCTCTAAAGGGCTGTAAAGGGATCAAGTAAAACCAGGACCCCTTTCTCTTAAACTGAAAGAAATTAAGGATTGCCCTCAGAGACAGATCCTTTTCTAGTCTACGCAGCTCGGCAGCAAAGGCCGATAAGTGCCTCCAAGAATTTGGAGTCACCTGACCTAAAGGAAGTTGGAAAAAATCAAGAAGCTCTACAAAGGCGGGGGGAAGAGGGAAACGAAGCCCGCATTCTAAGCAGGCTTCGTAAACGGTGGCATAACCCTCCGGCGGCGAGTTAGCCCTATGAGTGTCGTCGGGAACCACCACTAACCCCCCAGGAAGAAAATATTTTCTGTGTAAGGATATCACAGTATCCTTACTCAAAATGCTGTGAAAATATTCTACCGTCTTTTCCCCGGACTTTTTCCGGCCAGAAGATCCCTTACCCCCCTTCCTACCACTACCTGATTCAGAAACAGTTTCAGAAGAAGAAGACATGATTCTTACTCTTTGATGGTCGAAAGTCTCTGAAGAAATTCTTGAAGAAGCGGAAGAAAATTTTACGAAAAAGAGAGAGAATGCAGAAGAAATAATCGCAAAAGTGTTCCAATGATGAAGAAAGGAAATATTTATCAGATTCGCAGAGGCGTTTTCAAATTCGTCGCACCGTTTCAAATCCCACTTTTTCTGGATTCTCTGGCCGGATTTGCTGTCACATTTAATGCAGACACGTGCAGAGCACGTCCCCTGACGTCAGCCTCCCCCTTACACTTATCCAAAATGCCGAAGTGATTCACTTCGCTTTTCGGGGGGGGTGGTGATGGGATACGAACTAAACAACTAAACAATAATTGCGAGCCCAATAGCAGTGACGGCCCATCAGCCCAAAACCCAAGAAAGAGTATCAGTTCGGCACAACCAAAGAGTTCGGTCACAGCCTATAGCTCGGTAAAAGCCGACCAATCGAGCTCAACTCTCAGATCGGCAAAAGCTGATCGGCAAAGTTCAGCAGTTCGGTCTCAGTATTCGACCGAACAAGGAGATAGTGGACCCATGCAGGATCTCCACGACCTCCATTACACCCACGATCTATTTAGTGGTATTAAGCAGTTATCAACCCCCCTACCAGGGCTGCAAACCACGATCTTAGTTCGAATGTATAAATAGAACTTAGATCAGATAGACCAAGGTTAAGCTCTCTAGATCCTGAATCTCATATAGCAAATCAGTATTGTAATCTGTAAGCGAGATCAAGCAATACAAATTTGCCCTCTATTCTTCCCGTGGACGTAGATTTACCTCAGTAAATCGAACCACGTAATTTTCAGTGTTGTGATCTTCATTTATTACTTGCATTTATTCCCATAAAAAATTCGCTAAATCATCATCTAACAACTGGTAAATATGAATCCGCGCTGTGTTATTTATTTCTTTTAGGGCATCATTAACCACGTCCCCAAGTCCCCTCTACGTCATCATTCTTCTACAGTTGCGGCCTAGGCCCCAACTGCTGTAACCCTGGAGGTTGCGGCCCGGGCTGTAACTAATAAATGACACTATTCACAACTCCAACCTATTTAACTCGTAAATGCAATTCGTTGAACAATTAAAACCGGGAAAATGCATTGTTCATTAGAAATTAACATTACATTACTAGACGAAGCAAATTTGAAATACAAGAAATCCGGGCCACGACTACTACTTCTTCCTTTGAGCGGGCTCTATCTCACTGAGCTCGAAATCTTCGGTATTGACCGGCGATGTAATATCGACGTTGCTACCGACTCCCGGACTAGGTTGTGTCTGCGATGGTTGCGACGACAGTATGTACCAATTGTTCGAGTTAACGAACTCCTCCATCTCACGTTGATCGCTGTTGAACCAATCCATTGGCTCCGAAACAAAGGGTATAATAGAGTATTGAAATGGAACGCGGGATTGAAATGGATGGAACGCAAGCTCGTATTTATAGACATCGAATTAAAAAAAAAATTGGATTTGCGGCCCGGCCCGAAGAGCGTGTAACGCTGGGCCGGGCCGCGGGACATGCGGCCCGTCACCGTGTAACCCCGTCCTGGGCCGGGACGCGGGACGCTCACCAGGCCGGAAACGCGACCCCGGGACCGGCCGGGGCCGTGACTCGCCTCCGTGTAACGCATGGGACGGGCCGGGACTCACGATTTGCGGCCCGGCCCGACGCGTTACAGATGCTCTTAGTGGTTATTAGGATATTTTCAACTTAATAAGATGATTTCCAATTTTAGTTTTGGGCCAAAATCCAATCCTCCGAATATTAAAATTTTGTCGTGAGAAGTGTTTTTAGTATAGATTCTCCACATTTAATTCTTTTAATAATGATAAATTCATGAGAGAAAGGAACATACCAACAATAAAATAACAATAAAAGAAACCCTTAAATAATACTCCCTCCGTTCTGCACTACTCGCACCTTTCTTTTTGGGCACGGAGATTAAGGAATGAGTGATAGACAAAGTCAACAATTACGGCTGTATGTATAAATTGTTACTAAAAATGGAAAGAGTGCAAATAACTTGTAACGCCCAGAAAGGAAATAAGTGCAAGTAGTGCGGGACGGAGGGAGTAGTAAAAGCTTATATATGGCGTACTCAATAAGATACATATATTAAATGAGCTCTCCCTCCTAATAGGCTAGTTTTTTGGGGTGAGTTTTTCTATTTGGTATGTATTTCACTACTGATGTGGAGTATATAGGCTCTCTTTCCTAATAGGCTCGTCTTTTGGGATTAGTTTTCATGTTTGGTATGTACCTCAATGTGGGGTACATAGACTAAATGAGCTCTCTCTCCTAATAGGCTAGTCTTTTTTAGATGAGTTTTCTGTTTGATCCAGTTTTCCTGTTTGATCCATATCACATGAAGGAAAGTATTTGTTGAAGAACATTTACGTGTTAGAAACACTCATTAGCAATTTAGCATGGCAAAATTATTAGGAGTTATAGATTATGCTTATTTAAAATATATCGTGAAGAATGATGATGATTGCTTGCACCATTATTTGGAGTCAGTTACTTCGTATTCCACCTTCATACGAGCAACTACGGTCGAAACAAAATTTCAAGTGTAAAATGACACCACGTTACAAATAATAATAGGAATTTAGTGTAAAAATTGCTACTTTTCCTTGTAGCATTTAATGAATCAGTTTTATTTTCTTCACCAGTGTATACACTTGGTATTTACCAAAAACTAACCTTTATTGCTTTTTCTTTAGCTAATAAATATTGGGCAAAATTTAGGAACGAATGGATTTGAGTTTGGATATATCTGTTCGCTAAATAGATCTCAATTTAATTGTAACTTTACAAAATATTAAGTTGTGCCATTATTGAAATTAATATTGAACTCCGATCTTGATGTCAAATTACAAATAGTCTGAGCTACTTTCTACAAAATGTGTTAGAACTTCTCTATTTTTATTTGATCTTATTCATACGTATTAATCAGGAACATCATAAGACGTTTCATATGTCAACATTCGCATAGCTCTTGTATATTTATGCAATTATGACAAACTTTGTCTTCCAACAATACCATGTTTCTCTTCAATATACTTATCAATAGCAATAACAACTTCAACCTTTGTGCATTTTTAATAGTTATGTCAATTTGATGATTTTTGTTGACAAACTTGTTCTTCTCATTTTCCGGTACCACACTAGTGTGATACTTCTCTTTGATATACTCCCTCCAATGGCGGATCCAGGAATTCATATTCGTGGGGTCGGATCAAACGAGACAGTAATATAATATTTAAATATTATTTTATTAATAAAAATATTAAATTTTAAATAAAACTATGTTATATTGTACACGAAAGTTGACTCTAATTAGTATACATATACAAAATGTCTTGAAAGTATTTCATTAAAAATTATTCGCAATAGTTTGAATAGATTTAACAAAATTACTAATAGTCGAGATATATTCAATCTTTTCATATATCACTTATTAATGTGGTCTATAGGATAAATATTACTACTTCCTCCATCCCCTAAAAATATAAACTTTTTATATTAAGAATTTTTAACACACTTTTCTTACTTTATCAATTTTGCATTAAGACTATCGTGCGGTTTCAAAAGTTTCTATTTCTAGGAGACGGATGGAGTATAATAAAATGAATAATCAAAAGCAAAGGTAATTAAAGTAGAGAAAAAAATTTATGACTAAGAGAACAAAATATGGAATACGGATTATAATAATTATTGATTAGTCCACAACAGTGGTGTTTGGTTTCCAAGATAAAATAGTACCAAGATATAATCTAGGATCGAGTTATGAGATTATTTTAGTCATATGGGGTTAGGTAAAACTAATTATTCAATGATTATTCATCTAGGATTGAATTGTGAGATTGAATCTTTTGAACCAAATACACTAAATTTAATCTCGGATACAATTTTGCAAACCGAAACCCCCAAAGTGAAAAGAATGAAAATAATAATAGTCTCATTATAGAAAAGTGAGTTAAAGGTTATACACGGTTTTTGTTCAACTTCAATTATTATGAAACCTTGAATTAATGTTGGAATTTCTGTTAAAATACAAGGTGAAAAATGAGTTAGGCTATAACTTAATACAACAAAATCGATAGATGCATATAATTATCAAATTCCACAATTTAGCTTAAAATACAACAATCATCTCTCCAGAGAAGATCCTCTCAGATCCGATCTCTGCAGCAATCCGAACCGATCGAAAATGTCGTCTACCTTCAGCGGCGATGAAACGGCACCCTTCTTCGGCTTCCTCGGCGCCGCCGCCGCTCTAGTCTTCTCCTGTAAGCTCCTCTTCATCCATGGACCCGTCCCTTCCTTTCCAGATCTAAACTTATGGCTGTTGTGAATTTGTTTCTGATTACTCTTCGCTGCGGTGTAGGTATGGGAGCGGCGTACGGAACCGCCAAGAGCGGCGTCGGAGTGGCGTCGATGGGCGTGATGAGGCCGGAGCTGGTGATGAAGTCTATTGTTCCGGTGGTTATGGCTGGTGTTTTGGGTATTTATGGTTTGATTATTGCTGTGATTATTAGCACAGGTATTAACCCTAAGGCCAAGTCTTACTACTTGTTTGATGGCTATGCTCACCTCTCTTCTGGACTTGCCTGCGGTCTCGCCGGCCTTGCTGCCGGTATGGCCATCGGAATCGTTGGTGATGCTGGTGTTAGGTAATTCCGGTGCCTTGATCCTTGTCAAATTACAAATATTTCTAATTATTGTTGAATGATGAATTCCTTCTTATTCTTCATTTGGATTAGGGAGTAATTTTTAGTTGTGATGGTGTTAACTCTAGTCTCCGTGATAGGTGTATTGGTGGTGATTTATTGATCGTTTTCTTAGTTTGATTGTTTGAAATGGAAATTGTTGTTTGATATATAATGACTGTTTGACATTTGTTGCCTGTGTATAATTTGTAAGGCTGCAATTACTGTTGTGTTATCTCTTGTGCTGTTGAGATTCCTACTTCAGATCATTTGGATCTTTCATTTGGAAGCTACTTTATCGGCTCAAAACTATTATTCTAGTGAATTAAACCTCTTGCATTAAGATTCATGCTCTAGTAATCAAGGTTATTACCAATTTTGCTTCTTTTCACTTAGAATGGATGAGAGTGGGATAAACTTTAGAAGTATTACTATGGCTTTTGCATCACATTGCCATATGTTATGCTACTAAGGCTAGCTTCAGGTTAACTGGTGAAATATGAGGAGGTCTGGGATTGAGGGGTGGGGTTTTGGGGAAATAGATAAGATGTTCTCTTGTTTAGTGCACCTTTGGCCAATTTCATTCCTATTCAAAATATGTTTGCATCTATGTGACAATTCCATTTGATTGTAACTGCTTTCCTCAACCAGAAGAAGAGAATAACATTATGTTTTTTCTTTATTCATATTGTCTTTATGAGATTACACTGGTATTAACACTCCACGATTCTTTATGACAGAGCCAATGCACAACAACCAAAGCTCTTCGTCGGTATGATTCTTATCCTCATTTTCGCTGAAGCCTTGGCTCTCTACGGTCTCATTGTTGGCATCATCCTCTCATCTCGCGCTGGTCAGTCTAGAGCGGATTAGATGAGAAAATCTTTATCTTGGCTGATGTGAGTTGCTATTCTTTCCTTAAATTAAGAATTATAAGTATCTTATCCCTGTTTGGCATGGTAGTTTGGCCATGGTTACTGAGTCTCAAATTTTCTTTTGTGCACGTCGGAAGTGGTTTGCCAGTGGAATCGAGGGTTGACATGATGTTATGTTGGTAGGATGTAGAGGAGTTTATTTTTCTGGGAATAAAGTTTAATACTTTTATGTTAGTGTTTTGTGGAAGGACCAAATTTGATTTATGGAAACCATTGCCTGTATTGTTGTGTCAACACTGCACATATATCATTATCTTAAGCGTTATTATTTGTTTCTGTTGCTATGCATTAATTCTTTTCCTTTTTAAGATCAACTATGCATTAATTCAATTACTCATAGTCATGCTCTTCTTTGCTACTAGACTTTAATGTTTTGATGAGTTAGTTTGAATAGTTTTATTGTAGGTTGAGCTTTGATATGTTGGACCGACCATCTTTTAGGCTAGGGATAGAATTAGATTCGCCAACTTCTGCCTTCTGCTTTACAAATTCTCTGTCCCTCTCCACCCCACAAACACTCACATGAGAAGTATGAACATCTCCTCTGGGCACTCTCCTTTTCTTCCTATCTGTTAGATTTTTGTCTTTCCGTTTCTAGAGTGGAAAAATTGTTCACATTTGAAATGTCCTCTCGGATTTATATTCATTTTTCCAGAAAATAAAAATACACTAGTCTACTTTCTCTATACCGAATAAAAGATCATCATTAACAAACCCAAGTATTTGCTGACTTACTAATAGTACTAGTAGTATTTTTTAATAGTACTACTACTAGATGAGTTGGTAGCTGAGAATATTTAGTGATAAGTATTGAATGACTAGGGAATATGCATAAGCGAATGTAGGCTTTCATTTAAAAAACGTGGGATCATTTCACCCACAATAAAATTGAAGCTTACTCCTTTGTGTTCTTGGGTTTTGGAAGTTTGTTTGGGCATATTTAAACATGCAAAAAGCCTGTGGTCAAGAATCGATTAAATTACAATATAAGAAAATGTAAAGACTACATGCAAATCGCAGAAAGGCAAATACTAATTCAAATGAGCATTTCCAGAATTTTGATGATTAGACATGAACATTAAATCTTACCATTGCTGCAAGATTTACGATTAACTGCTATGTCTACTTGTCATTAGGTGTGATCATACAAGTACTGATGCATCAGATCCGAATAGAACTTCGAAATTAAATTTGCTTGAGTGAGAATAGTATTATAGGATGAGTGAGCTTTTTTTTTAGCATTGAAAAGTCCTCGTGTGTTTGGTTGTTTTGCTAGATTTTGATTGCCTTGTGCAAGGCTTGAACATCTTTTGTTATAAAGTTTAAAATTTACTAATTTTTGAGTATAAATTGCAAGTGAAATGAGTTAGTAAAGTGTGTAATCCATTGAAAAGAAAATATAATGAGACATATACCGGTGGACATTCCAAAATATATGTAGAACATTCAATGGCAAATTGGGAGAATATGTCGTAAATTTCAAAAGGATTACTGAACCTAATAAAAGTTTTATAGATTGAATTAGTATAAATTATCATCATCATCAATGAAGATGAAATTTAATGTAAAATGTATGTAACCATATCCAAGAAATAATTCACCCTAAGTCACCAACGTAAATTAAAGAAAAAAGTGGACGTAAAAGCAAACAATATCATTGAAAAGTAAAATCTAATCTACCTACTACAGGAGTTCTAATATTTGCATGTCACAATTCGTAAAGTTTTTGGTAGCTTTTTCCGAAATTACTTAGATTTGTTTCCCACAACGAGATTGTAGGACACTATTTTCTATAATAAAACTTAGGTAGATAGGCAAATTGATCAATCAATGCATTTATGCATTTGGTCAGAAGGTGTGATTTATTGGCACAATTTTGGTTTGGGAGTATTGAGTGACACACGTAGAATTAGGAAAGGTTTTAGCCTAATCTAAACTTTTATTTGTATAAAGTATTATTGAATTTTTGATATTTTCTGTGATTTTTTTGCAAAAGCTTCTGTAATTACACGTAGCATAAGAAAATCACTATCTTAAAATTTCATACTCAATATTTTAAATATATAATCATTGTCAAAACAAATTTCGATGCCTCTCCTATTTGGAAAGGAATGAGTGCTGGGATCGTTAGATTTCCTCAAGCTCTCAAACAAGGATTTGATGATCAAATTCCAAAAAAATGCCTTTTTTTTATTCCTTTCAGAAAAATCTAGAATGCTACTCATGTTGCTAATCCGTATTTTAAACAGGTCTCATAAACTAATAATTATGATATTCCAAAAACTATTAGTACTTTTTGATAGATCTAAATTTACTAGTCATTCTTAGCAAACACTTCATAGGGGTGCTCATGACTATCTATAATAGTCTCATTATGCACCAATGGAATGTGATAGTGACTCAATTGGAGTTTGGTTATAATCAATCAATCGATAAATAGCAAGAAGAACATCCATTTTGAGGTCATGTTTGGTAGAGGTGCCTGTAATTAAATAGATCGTTTTAATCTTGGTTATTGAGGCGGTGACGACATGATTGCTTTCGCTCGCGAAAAAGACATAGCCACTGACACAGCTACCATATGATCTTTGAGAATTAGATAATATTTTTATCCTTTCCTCATGATTGCAATTGCTGGCGAAGGAGACCACTAGTGTCAGCGTAGACGTGCCCAAGGTTTACCGAACCGGCAGTTAAAACCGAAACTGTAACCGCCGGTTACGGTTCCGAACCGAAACCGTGAGAATTTACCCAAAGCGAAACCATCGATTTTTGAACCGTGGTTCAGTTCAGGTTCAAAAATTTTCAAACCGAAACCGTGCCGGAACCTCGGTTCCGGGCGGTTCCAAACCGGAACCATGAAAAACCGCCGGAAAATCGTGAAACCAAGCCGGAAACCGCAAAAAATTGGCGGTTCGGAACCGAAACCGGCGGTTCCGGAACCAGAACCGTAATCGCGAAACACCCTCGCGGTTCGGTTCCGGTTCGACAATTTCTAAAACCGGAACCAGCGGTTCCGGAACCGTGGGCACCTCTAGTGTCAGCGGGTAAATTAATATATGAATTTAAAGGGCCGGGCCATAGAGAATTCGAACCTGAAACCTTTGCATCGGACATTATGTCTCTATCACTTGATCAACTCACACATACATATATTTATACTTTTAGTTCATCGTTATTTCCCTCTAATCTTTGTTGCACCCAACGACCACTTCATTAAATTACGTTAGTAATTATTAACACAATAATGACACCCACTAAGCCATCATTATTTATTAACCCCAAAATAGACCAAACAAGTAAACAAATAAAAAAAGAAAAATTATTTCCTACAAAAGAGAATTAAATTCCCAGTCTGGCTTCGCCCCACATACCCATTCAATCATCACAGCCACAATTAATATGGCAAAATTGAGTTGAAAAGAAACAATAAAATAATGAGCAAAAGAAAATTAAAAAACAAAACGAAAAATGAATTTAGAGAGAAACCAATGCTGCAGTGCAGACTCTCTCTTTCTTCCTAACTGTCTCTCAAGATCCAGATACAGAGGTACACTCTCTTACCTAGCTTCAAATCCTAGATTTCCCATTTTCAGAAGCAGCTTATAAATTTATCTCTCAATTCTCGGCTGATTTTGGAAAATTCCCTGAATCTTATGTTCCCAACTGTTTATCATGTTTGTAATAGCCCTAGGTGAGGTCAATTTGATCTCTGATTTAGGCACCCTTTGTTCTCAATTTGATTCCCTGGAGCTCACTTTTCCGAATTAAATTTCCAATTCAGACAACATTCCCAATTGAAACCCTAGAATATCTAGGTGAAATCGAGCTATGACGACTCGAGGGAGTAGATCGGAGAAAGTGAAGCGAATTTTCCAGCAATTCGACGCGAACCGAGATGGGGGATTGAACCGCGAGGAGATGGCGGCGCTTGTGGTGGCTGTCAACCCTAGGGTTAAATTCAGCGACGAACAGATTAGCGCAATTCTCGACGAGGTTTTCCGCACGTACGGAGAATTCATCGACGGCGAGAAAGGCCTCACATTTGACGGCCTCCTCCGTACCTACGACGACGGAGCTGGCGACGTGGACAGAGATTTCGATGCCCTCGGCCTCGAGCTCAAGCCATCGGAAGATAAGAATGGAATCTCTCAGGCTTCCGAGGAGGCGGCGTCGTCTTCCTCCGTCGCGGATGAGCGTGTGATGGAGCCCCACAAGAAGCAGCGGACTGCCGCTTGGGCTGCATCCCCTAACCACGGCATTGTGTTCGATGACACGTGGCAGCTGGTCGATGATCTGGAGATTCTGATCAACAGGTTGAAAATGAAGCAAATGAAGGATGGGAAGATAAAGAATGACAATTCAGACGTTTTCTCCGATCCGGGATGGTCTAGAGAGCTTGGCCCATCGAGTGAGATATCGGATAAGAGAGTTATTTGGGATGAGTCCTCTGCGGATTATGCAGCTTTTGTGAAGGAGTTGGGGGTGTTGAGGTCGAGGGCAGATAGGGCACGATCACGAGCTGAGGCGTTTGATGGCCAAATGGCCATCGGTCGTGTGCTATACGAGCATTACCTATTTAAGGAGGCATTGGTGAGTTTCAAGAGGGCTTGTGAACTTACACCATTTGATGTGAAGCCTCATTTTAGAGCAGGGAATTGTTTGTATGTTCTTGGTTTGCATAGTGAGGCGAAAGCCGAGTTTTTGCTTGCCTTAGAGGCAGCAGAGGCTGGTGGGAATCAATGGGCTTATTTGTTGCCTCAGATTCATGTGAATTTAGGGATTGCACTTGAAGGAGAAGGTATGGTGCTTGGTGCCTGTGAGCATTATAGAGAGGCTGCTATTCTGTGTCCCACTCATTTCCGGGCGTTGAAGCTTTTGGGAAGTGCTCTGTTTGGTGTAGGGGAGTATAAGGCAGCTGTGAAGGCTTTGGAAGAGGCTATTTATATGAAGAACGATTATGCAGATGCACATTGTGATTTGGCTTCGGCTTTGCATGCCATGGGTGATGATGAGAATGCTATTAAGGAGTTCCAAAAGGCGATTGATCTGAAACCGGGTCATGTGGATGCTTTGTACAATTTGGGAGGATTGTATATGGATATGGGTAGGTATCAGAGAGCCTCAGAGATGTATACTCGGGTTTTGGCCGTGTGTCCAAACCATTGGAGAGCGCAATTGAATAAGGCTGTCTCTTTGTTAGGAGCTGGAGAAACTGAGGATGCTAAGAAAGCTTTGAAAGAAGCTTTAAAGATGACCAACAGAGTGGAATTGCATGATGCTATAGCACATTTGAAGCAGCTGCAGAAGAGGAAGTTGAGGGGGAACGGTAATGGCAATGGTGAGGCAGCCTTCATCACCGTTGAGCCCTCAAAGTTTAAGGTCGTAGGCGAGAAAACCACACTAAGGCCAGAGCTAGCCATCGCACTTGATATCAGAAACTTTCAGAGGATCACTAGATTGAACCGGTGTGAGGTTGAGCTTATCAAGAAAGAAATGAGTGAAGGGGATGTGCCCATCTCCTATTCTGGCAGCGGCATGCCTGAAAAGTCAATACGCAAAGCTTCACTAGAAGGAATTCTCCACAAATTGCTTAGTTTCTTGAAGCCAGAAACTTTTGTGGGAGCTGTCAAAGCTATAAACCAGAAAATTCTCTGCGTTTTGGACGAATCAGAGTCGGGCAGGGTGGATTTGGGCATGTTTTTCGCCGTTCTTGCCCCTCTCTGCGGCGGCTCTGCAGACAAGCGGAAGCAAATTGCATACGAGTCACTCTTATGGAGACCTGTGAACGAAGGCAGTACGCAGATAAAAAAATCGGATGCTCAGAAATACATCAAGCTGCTGAGGACGATCTACATTCCCACACATGGGATAAGTGAGATCTTGGAAATTCATGGAGAGACGGACAACTCCTTGGTTTCCTTGACAGAGTTCATTGCCATGTTTGATGATCAAGAATGGGGGTTTAGCATCATGTCGACCCTGTTGAAGCTAGAGAGCGGAGATAGGAGTCGCCATGGAAGGCATGTCTGTGCTACCTGCCGGTATCCCATAATTGGGTCGCGTTTCAAGGAGACGCAAGGGCACTTCAGCCTGTGCTGCCAGTGCTACAGCGAGGGGAAAGTGCCCTCTTCAAGCAAGCAAGAAGAATACAGATTTAAAGAGTATGCAAATGAGTCAGAAGCTGTGAAGGATAAGTGCCTATGGTTTGGTTCCAAAGGCTCTCCTGCTGGCTCCTAACTTTTGTCATATTCTTTCTAGTTGTTTAAAATTAGTGTGAATCATTAACCTTGTGGGATGTTTATTTTTTTAGGGGTTTCCTTTTGTACAATAAATCCTTTTGATATGTTGACTCTGAATTCTTTGTTTCATGTGTAGGATTTCATTGTTTGAGGTTTGTCCAGTGTTGTTGCCAGTTGCTTTCTATGACTTCTTATAATGTGCTTGAGTTTGACTCTCTCCACTGTTCATTATTATTTTAACACAATTGAAATTGTGCTACTCTACTACAGTTGGAACATTAATGTAGTTTTTGTTGATTGGTTATTTATATACTAACAAGAAGATATATCAATAATGTTAAGAGTTATTAAACATGTATGGTTGATCAATGGAATTTCCAGGACAATAGCTAGCCGAAGCCATCGTTGTTAGTAATATGGTATTTCCAGGACAATATCAATAAGGGGAAATTGTCACAAGGGGAAACGACATGATGGTGACCGACTAGGGGAAACGACAAGGGGAAATTTCCAGGACAATAGCTAGCCGAGGATCAATGGAATTTCCAGGACAATATCAATAATGTTGAGTTATTAAACATGTAGGGCCGACGCCGGGGCAATCTACCCCTGCATCACGAAAATTGTCACAAGGGGAAACGACATTTCAAGCTCGATCTTTCGCGGTTCTGCCTGCTGCTCTCCACGCGGCCAGAGCTCGTGTCCTCCGCCTACGAGGATGGCGACCTGGTGGTGACCGTACCCAAAGGGCTGGAAGAGGACGCCGGCGGTGGGGATTTGGGGAATTAGGGTAGGCAGCTCGTTGTACATTAACTTCAAATTATATCCTCTTTTTTCTTTCTCCAATTTTCAATTTCGAATCATGATTCATGGCAGTTGTGTTTAGGATTGAACTTTGATCTTTGTGGAATTGTGTTTGGATGGAATTTTTCTAGGTTAATTCTAGCATGTTATTCATTTAATTTGGTTTTCAAGAACAATAATTTTAATACTTAAAAAATAAATAAATTTCATAATCAACATGCTTAATACAGTCAAAATTGGCTTAACAGCCACTTACCGTTAGATTTTCACAACGCCAGTAAAAAAAAAGACTAAATTTGGTTTGTTTTCAATTGTGTTTGACTGAATAATTCAAAAGGTAATGTTCTGGACTAAAATGATAAAATTCTCATATATTCAGGATCACTTTTGACCCTTACTCTATACTAAATGATAAATTGGAGTGGTCATTGCTGATTTGTTAAATCTTAATTTATTAGCATATCCAATAGCCAAAATGAAGTTTGCCTTATTTAGAGAATATATTCACAATAAAAATCTACATTGTATTTTATTTATAAAATATTTGTAAATAATAAATATCTATATATATATATTTTATTTTTTAAGATAATTACAATTTTGATTAAATTATTTATGTTTTCAAGTTTTACTTTTCAAAACTATTTTATCTATAAAAACTCTTTACTCAAATATTTGATGTCCAAAAGATTTATTTGTAATTTACTAAATTATTTATTGGTTAGTCATTTTATTTGCGTCCATACAAGATATTTATATTTAAGAGAATGAAAAGGTTTTTTTGGATTTTTAAACTCCTATAGCTATTTGTCGCACCCCGAATCAAGAATCCTGGATCCACCCTGGCTATCATATTAAAAGCATTCTCATCCATGCTCTTGCGGGCCCGAACCCACTTTATTCATTTTTTTACTTCCGGCTCTTCCCCAAGAGCACAACACCCACATCCATGCTCTTCCGCAAGGACATGCTCAAAGGTCCCACCATTCTATTATTCAATTTAAAATAAAAACATTTCCACAATATTAAAATGCATTAAAAATACCCGGAATACTATTACAAATTACTAAAAAAATTAAAAATTACATAATTAAAATCCTAAAAATTAAAAATTACACAATTAAAGTCCTAAAAATTAAAAATTACATAATTAAAATCCTAAAAATTTTACAGAATTTAAATCCTAAAAATTAAAAATGACATAATTAAATCCATAAAATTAAAAAAACCACTGCTCGTGGCCGAATTTCGCCCAAATGTGTTTGATTAGGTCTTCTTGTAGCTCAATGTGGGTTCTGGTATCGCGCATTGTGTGTCTTGTTTCGATCCTCTCGCGCACCGTCGTATGCACACCTCGGCGTGAGGGAGACCTCGCGGTTGAGCTTCTGGCTCATCATCGTCGTAAAAGTTAGCCGCCCTCGGTCCTTCGTCAGCTATAATCATGTTGTGCAAGATAATACACGTGTACATGATGTCGGCGATATTCTTAACGTACCACAGCCGAGACGGGGTCTACACAATGTTGAATCGGCCTTGAAGGACCCCGAAAGCTCTTTCGACGTCTTTCCGAGGAGAGACTTGACGTTGCGAATAAAGAATCTGTCTCGGGTCTTGCGGATTGTTGAGCGTCTTCACGAAAGTCGACCACATTAGGTAGATACCATCGGTGAAATAGTAACTCATGTGGTATGCATTTCCGTTAACGGTGAAGTTGATCACCGATGCTACACAATTCAAAACATCATTGAAGAGTGGTGAAGAATAGAGCACGTTCAAGTCGTTGTTAGATCCGGCAACACCGAAATATGCATGCCAAATCCATAGGCGGTAGTCGGCGACCGCTTAAAGGATAAGCTTAGGGCCGCTGCCTTTGTGGCCACTTAAGTGTTTCTTCCTCCAAGCATTCAAGCAATTCTTTCACTTCCAATGCATGCAGTCAATGCTGCCAAGCATACCGGAAAAACCGTGGACTGTTTCGTGAAGATGAAGCAACCGTTGACAATCTTCGGTGGTGGGTGCCCGAAGGAATTCCTCACCGAAAGTAGAACGAGCGCCGTCTCAAAAAATGAGGCATAGGATTCCAGTTGAATCACCCACATGCAAATACTCGTCGAAGAGGTCAGCCGTTTGGCAGTGGCAAGTTGTCCGAGGGCACAAGTACACTTCTGCAACGCCGAGAGACTTTACTGACTGCTTGCGTCTCTACGTGATTGAAAGTATTCAACACGGGAGGACAATGTGTTGACAATACGCATAAACAACCGTTTTGACATGCGAAAACGACGCCGAAAGTAATCTTCTGGAAACCGCGCCTGGTCGGAAAAATAGTCGGCAATGAGCCTTTCGTGGGCTCCCTCCCGGTAACGAGGGATGTAGCGGCGATTTGATCTAGTTGGTCGAGGAGGAGGGGCGGGGGTAGCGGCGACGACATAGGCTTCATAGGCGGCACGATATTGTTCATAGTATTCTTGTTGTTCGCGCTTCGCTTCCTCAATGATATCGTTGAAATCCATTTTTGAATTTTTAAAGAGGGTTTGAGTGAGAGAGGAAGATGTAGATGGGTTGTATGAAAAAATATGAATGAGAGATAATTTGATGTGAAAAATGGATGATGAATGTGTGTATTTATAGATGATTTTAGGATTAAAAAAATAAATAAATTAAAAAAAATGCTAATAAAACGGCTATATTTTTGGGAATCCAAAAATATTTTTTTAATTTTTGGTATTATTTTCGATTAAAAAAAATTGAAAATCCAACGGCTAATCCGTTGGCGAATAGAAACGCGCCACGTCGCCTGCTCAGCGGCACAGACGTGCTCGATGCATCGAGCAGCGCCGTGTCAGCGGCAAGAGCACAGCGGCGGACAGGGGATTGCCGCGCCAGCGGCACAGACGCCGCCCTCCAAAGAGAGCACCGATGCGGATACTCTAAGGTAGTTATCATTTGATTACACGCTAACAAGAAAATACATCAATACTCCTTCCTTCCCTGAAAAGTAGCACTCCCTCCATCCGCCATTAGAAGTCCTATTTCTTACCGGCACGGATTTTAAGAAATGTTAAGAAAAGTGGGTGGATAAAATTTAGTGGAATATGAATCTCACTTGTATATATTAGTTTTAAATGAAATGTGAGTGAAATGAGTTAGTAGAAGGTGGGACCCTATTACTATTTATGGTAAAAGTGAACCGAGACTCTTATTCGCGGACAGACTAAAATGGAAAAACGAGACTCCTATTCACGGACAGAAGGAGTATGAACTACTCCCTCTGTCCCACAAAGATTGTTTCACTTTGACTGGGCATGAGTTTTAAGAAATTAATGAAAAGTGAGTTGAAAAAGTTAGTAGAATGTGGGTCCTACTTTTATATATTAGTTTTATAATAAAATGTGAGTATGAATGAGTTAGTAGAATATGAGGTCCACTACCAAAAATGGTAAAAAATGAAATGAGACAAATTTTATGGGACGGACGAAAATGAAAAAAAAGGGACAATCTTTATGGGACGGAGGGAGTATTTTATTTTTAAAAAGTATGAATTTTTTAATTTTGAAAATCCAACTATATTACTGATGAAGTGGACCCCACTACTTCAACAATCATTTCTCCACCTCTTTTTTTTACTCCGTACCAATTATGCATTAAAATATGTGCAGACCAAATGTTCATACTTTTAGGGGGTGTTCGGTTTGCAAGATTGTATCCGAGATTAAATATGTAGTGTGTTTGGTTCAGGAGATTCAATCCCACAATTCAATCCTAGAAGGATAATCATGGGATAATTAGTCATAGCTAACCCCCTACGACTAAAATAATCTCACAACTCAATCCGAGATTATATCTTAATATTATTTTATCTAGCAAATTGACCATCACCTTAGGGGACGGATGAAGTATTGAACAAGTATGGTTGATCACTTGGAATTTACAGGACAATAGCTAGCCGAAGCCGAAGCCATCGCTATAGTATTATGTTAAATTTGAGTGGCCATTGTTGTTGAAATTATGTTTGATCGACGAGACAGAGATTAACGGCAATTAATAGTTTATATATAAATTATTGAATTTTTGTCAAATTATAATTTTTATAAATTGATAATATTTGGCTTGTAAATTACTGAGATCAATTTCCCCTTAAATTGGAGTTTTAGGCTCTCTGTAAATTCTTTATTTACATTTCAATTTATTATGTCACAATATTAGCAAGTCCAATATTAGCCAAGGCGGAGTTTTAGGCTCTCTGTAAATTCTTTATTTACATTTCAATTTATTATGTCACAATATTAGCAAGTCCAATATTAGCCAAGGCTTTTGAACAAGATGTAACATTGTATCCTCGTGCATAAGTATATGGTACCGTGAATTTAAACTCTTAAATACTCTTCTTTGGAGAAGACATCACAATAAAAATTAACCATGTAATTATTTGACAATCCGCCGTGTTTAGGTGTAATGAATTGATATCTTCTACAAATAAGTTTAAGCAACGGGTACATAATTCATTATTTTATGTTCAAAGTATTTATAGAAAAAAGAAACATATTTTAATCCAAGATACTCATTATAATATTTGGTTTCCTTTACTCAACCAAATTAACTAAATTACATTTTAAAATAAGTAAAGATATCTCCAATTTCATAAGGAAACAAATATATCACGTAACCTAAACCTTTTTAGTATATGTATTGATTCGATTATTATTTAAGAATTATATAGTACTCCCTCGTCTTAATTAAGATAACACTCCCCTCAAATTGAAAATAAAAAAATTTAGTATATTTAATACTTCCTCCGTCCCACCTTAGCAACATATTTTCTTTTTTTCCTTTTAAATTTCTTACTCTAATTATCACATTTTTTGAAACGTAAATATCTTCATTATATCAATATGGCATACCTTATCCTTCCTCACTCAACTTAGCAGAATAAAAATATATAAAATCCCATGTTGAATACAAAATGCTTTACTTAGAATGAAACTTGAGAATTATATTTCTTTTTTTCTAAAATATACATATGATATTATTTTTTATTTTTGTAGAACTTTTTAAAATTATTATTCATTAAATGAAATTCACATGACTAGTGCATAGCACGGTGTTAACACTAGTTCTAACAAATTATACAGTAGCCCAATTGGCTTTTTTCCCTCCATCACCAGTTAGAGCATGCGCAGCGGTGGACGGACGGCGTCCGTCCGTCCGTGCCTCTGGCACAGACAAGCTCCACCGCCGCTGCGCTCGCGCCGCTGGCACGGCGCTGCTCGCTGCGAAGAGCACGTCCGTGCCCGCGAGCAGGCGACGTGGCGGCACGCGATTGGGCAACGGCATAGCCGTTGCCTTTGAAATTTTTTTTCATTAAAAATTCGGTATTTAATTTTTAAAAATGATAAAAAAAAAATATTTTCCAAATCCAAAAAATATGGCCGTTTTTTTGCCCGTTTTTTTGAATTTTTTTGATTCCCCCCCCAAAATCATCAATAAATACACACATTCATCATCCATTTATTACTTCAAATAATCTCTCATTCATAATTCTCATACAAACTATCTACACCTTCATCTCTCGCTCAAAACCTCAAATGGATTTCACCCATCTTATGGCGGAAGCGGAGCGCGAAGAACAAGAATACTACGAACAACATCGTGCCGCTTACGAGGCATATGTCGCGGCGAATACCCCCGCTCCTCCTCCTCAACGAACTAGATCAATTTGCCGCTACATCCATCGTGACCGGGAGGGAGCCCACGAAAGGCTCGTTGCCGACTATTTTGCCGACCAGCCGCGGTTTCCAGCAGATTACTTCAGGCGCCGTTTTCGCATGTCAAAGCGCTTGTTTATGCGAATTGTCAACACATTGTCCGCACGTATTTTTACCCTATCCTACTACCTAGAACATGACATTTCTATTATCCATAAAAAATAGTAGTACTAGTTTTCATTTCGAAAATTTATTTGATACTACTAAAAAAAAGTAATTCTCAATTTATATTACTTAGTATTACTTTTATCTTTCTCCTATTTTATTCATACTCATTAAATTTTATTTTCCTTATTTTGCCCATTTTATCTCTTACTCTCTTATGTCTGAGTATATTTTTCCTCAAATCCCAGTATAAAAATGGCAAGACAAGATCCCAGTCCTACATTAACAACTCAAGCTGCATCGCAATATTTAATACTAATGAAAATTGAACAAAGCCTCAACAACGAACTTGTTTCGTTCCTTGCACTCTCTTTAGTCTCACTACTCTTCTTGAAACTCATATCCATCAACAAAAGATCACCATCCCCACTCCTTCCGCCGGGGCCGACCGCCTACCCGGTGGTCGGCAGCCTGCCCGAAATGCTGCTGAAGAAGCCCGCATTCCGATGGATACACAATCTCATGCAAAAACTCAACACCGAGATTGCTTGCATCCGCCTCGGCAGCGTCCACGTCATCGCCGTCACTTCTCCGGAGCTCTCCAGAGACTTCTTGAAGAAGCACGACGCCATCTTCGCCTCCCGCCCCGAGGCAGTCTCAGCCCGCCTCATCAGCAATGGATACTTGACACTAGCCTTCTCTCCCGCTGGGGAGCAGTGGAAGAAAATGAGGAAGGTTATGGTGTCGGAGGTGCTCTCTATGCGTGTGTTTCGAAGCCTCCACGCAAAGAGATGTGAGGAAGCCGATCACCTCGTGCGATATGTATACGATCAGTGCAACAATCCACTCCAAAATGGGGTTGTGAACGTCAGAGATGCAGCCCGGCACTACTGCGCTAATTTAATCAGGAAGATGGTGTTTGGAGAGAGGTTTTTCGGAATAGGAGCAGAGGACGGAGGCCCGGGAACTGAAGAGAGAGAACACGTGGATGGATTGTTCACTCTTCTTTTGTTTCTCTATGGATTCGCCATTGCTGATTTTATACCATGGTTGGAGGTTTTCGATTTCGATGGACATAAAAGGATTGTAAAGAATGCGATTAAGAATGTAAGAAAATACCATGACCCACCAATCAATAAGAGAATGAAGATGTGGCAACTAGGGCTAAAGAGTGAAGAAGATGATATTCTTGACCTTTTGATTAACCTCAAAAGCCCAGACCATACTGAGCCCCTTTTGTCAGTTCGAGAGATTACAGCACAAATAATTGTAAGTGCATGTTTAGTAATGACTAAAGTTATTGGACTCGATCGAATCTTATAAAAAGGTAATTTAACCATAAAATGATGTTGATTTTACAGGAAATAATGATTGCTACTGTTGATAATCCATCGAATGCAACTGAGTGGGCTTTGGCGGAGATGATCAATCAACCAGATATTCTTGCAAAGGCATGTCAAGAATTGGACCGAGTTGTAGGTAAAGACAGACTCGTGGAAGAATCAGATATACCTAACCTAAATTATATAAAGGCTTGTTTGAAAGAGTCATTTAGGATACATCCGTTATCACCATTTAATGTTCCTCATATTTCGAGCAAGGATGTTGATGTGGGTGGCTACTTCATTCCGAAGGGGAGCCATGTGTTGCTCAGTCGTCCCGGCCTAGGGCGCAACCCTAGGGTTTGGGATGAGCCTCTCAAGTTCAAGCCAGAGCGTCACATTGTTGATGAATCATCAGAAGTGAAGCTTGTGGATCAAGAATTGCGCATGTTGTCATTCAGTACCGGGAGAAGAGGATGCCCTGGCTATCTACTTGGTTCTACCATTTCCACTATGCTTTTGGCTAGACTTATTCAGGCTTTCAGGTGGAAGCCACCCCTTGATACAGATATCATTGATTTAGCTGAGTCGGGCCATAATTTGGGATTGGCTAAACCTTTGATTGCACATGCAATGCCACGATTGGACTCACAAATTTATAAGCAAATCATCTCAAACTAATATACTATGGTATAAGAGAATTAGTGAGATTTGAACCTAGTTTATATTTAGGAATATAATTAAAAACAGTAATTTATAGTGCAAGAAATAGGGACCTATCTGTACTATTAATATTCCCGGTAATGGAAATAAGCATTATCATAAAAAAAATTGTAGTGCAGTACTATTATTTGTAAGTTCCCTGTGATGTCAATTCGATAAATATTTCAAGTCAATAACCACGATAAGAAACGGTATTCAGAGCATCCACAATGGGGCGCCCTAAAGCCCGCCCTATGCACTACCACGTTAGCATTTTTATCTTCCTCCCCTTCCATCTGCAGTGGGGCGTCCTAAGCAATTTACTATTATTTTGTTAATTAATTTAAATGTTTTCAAATATATAAATGCAAACTTAGAAAAAACACAACGATTAACTAAGAACGACAAAAAATTCATTGATTATAAAAAAAGTTACAGGGTTAGAAATAAAAAAAATTGATTATCCTACAAAAGCCCCAACTTCCGGCTCAACTCATCGATCAACCTCTGGAGGAATTCGGCTCTGGCCGGATCCGTACACTTCATAAGGGCGTTGTGCGTATCCAACAACGTCCGTGCCATCGAGGCCGTTGCCAAATCCGCATAGGCAAGTGTCGCCGGGGTCGGGGTAGGGATCGGCGATGGGGGGCGGCGGCCGAGGAGGATGTCGCATTTGCCTTCCCCTTGTTCTTCGCAGTCTTGACGCCTATGGGACGCCGCCGGGAGGACATCGGTGTGTCAAAAGTCTCTTCCTCCGTGCACGTCTGGTTGAGGTCCACCGGACGAGTTCCGCTTTCGCTGGTCGTGTATCCACCAGTGTCGGTGGTCTTCGTCCTCTTCGCTGCACCGGTGTGCAAAATCCCGCATTGGAACTTCTGCTTGTCCCTCAAGAGCGCCCAGATGTTGATATCGTTGAAGTCGCCGTACATGGACTGGTACGACAACAACGCTTTATCACGCACGTCGCTCAAGCTCTCGCCGCTTCCCTGATCCCTCGAGCACTTCTCGTACTCCGCCGCGAATAGGTTCACTTGCTTCTTCACCTGATCCCAGTGCTTGCGAATCTGCTACCGTTGGCGCTTGTACGCGCTCGGCGGCTTTGCCTCATTGTAGCATTCGACGATGCGCTCCCAGTACGCGAGCTGCCTTTGGTTGTTCGCGAATATCAGGTCCTCCGATATATCCACCCAACACTTCGCCAAGACGAGAGTTTCATCCGGCTGGTAGTTCGTACGGCCGGGGGCGTACTCTTCACAAGTTGTCGGAGGTGGCAACTTGTGCGCCCGGTGCTTGGTCCGCTTCTTTCTGGCGGGGGTGGCGTTGGCGTCGGCGGCGCGACAGGAAGCGGCGGCAGGGCGAGTTGAAGACGGCTCCATGTCGGAGAGACCATACGAATCCGTACTGAACTCCGGATCGTACTGCGTATTGGCGTCGAACGACCGATATTCGCCAGGTTGTGTACCCGGCCACCGTGCGCCATCTCCAAACATCGGCTATTAGGACTTGAGTATCCACCGGAATCCATTTTATAGCGTAACTTGAGAGTTTAAAAGTTAATCGAAAAGTTACAAATGAATGGTGAAGCTGGGGTATATATATAACATTTTTTTTGAATTTTTAAGGAAAAAAAAACTAAACCGCGTTGCATCGTCCGCGCCATCGTCCGCGTCGCCCACAGTGGGCGAACGATGCCCTATCGTTCGCGCTTCGTCTGCGGACTTAGCGTCGGGCGCGGACGACGCATTGTCCGTCGTCCGCGGAGCCACAGTGGCGACCTTGGATGCTTTCATGTTCGAATATAGTTGTGAATATATGATATATTCATCATTTGTTCATTACCAAATACAACCAAGAGAGAGCTACTAGCACCCTAAAAATAATAAGAGAAGAGCATAGATATAATTAACTCTTTGAGTATAGAGTTTGATGCGGAAACATACAGAGAATGACTGAACTGGTAAAAAAAACTCAAAGAATTGAGAACTTCAGAGTATAAAAACTCAATATCAAATTATAATATTCAAAGTCTATCTTTTAAGATCAACAATGAAGCCTTTATATAGGCAAAAGGAAATCCTAAATTTATGAAAAATAAAACTATAAGGAAAATAAGCAAAATAGGAAAACCTAATTTGTAGAAGAAAAAACAATTACTCCTAATATTTTTCCATCTACTAATTCTATTAACTAGGAAATAAATAAAACCTAAAATATAATTTTAACCCTCAAGTCTTATCTTCTATGACTAGAATAAAATATAATTGTATTCTGGGTCACATCCACATAGAGTACTAGAGGTGTGAGGAAATATAGAGGGGTAAATTAGAGAGTTATATTAGAATTGTGATCATACTCTATTGGGTGAGAAATTTGAGTATTGTAATAATTTCTTCACATACAATGAAAATTTTACCGGCTCGATTAATTAGGAGGATTTTAAGCGTAAATTTCGGTGTTCCTATTTAATCTGTCATTTACGATATTAGCTATTTTTACCGTGGTTATTATCCTGGCGGATTCAACAATTCTAGTCATTTACGAGGCGGGTTAAGAATATCATGCACGTAATTTCTATCTAAGGAAGTCGGGCTTTAAGTGGGACCATGTGTGTGACGCTTCGACTTAACCTGGGATTTTACGTGGAATGGTAATACTGCTCCTGGCATTGCCGAATCAGTTCACTTCATTATTTATTGGGCTTAATCAGAGGTCATGGTTTATACAATTGTAACCTCGGATTCCAGTGTGCTTTATACAATTGTGACTTTGACTCATGTCGAATAAATCACATTGCCATGCACGCCATTGATGGAGGAAAAGTCTATAGCTAGACTGCTTGTAATAAAGAGTTATCTCTCTGTTTGTGTTACATCCATTTTTTGTTCACTGTGTAACTTGACGTTTTATTGGGATATCATTGTGATTTACTATCCGATGTAAAATAAAATAAATTTGACTTAAAGTTGAAAGTCCATTAATGAAAATTGTGTTAGGGTTTATATATAAAGCACATCTACCTTTCTCATAATTTGCAATTTTAGTATTTGTAAAGGAACAGATATTCGTTTCGATGCCTACTACGTATATAACTTCTGCAACAATGGCCGCTCAAATGTACCAAAACAACAACAATATATGGCTTCGACCATCTCTAGAAACAGGAGGGTTTTTGCATCGTGCTTGGTTTCAAGATAAGGAATTTAGCTCATACTCAAATACATGTAGAGAGATATACATATGAGTCTGTTGAGTGACACAGAAATTTTGTTTATTTGATTAAATATAATTCAGTTATACCAACTTTTATTAGTTGGTATTAGTGGCGTGTAGAGAGAGCACTGTTTGTTGCTTGAAGGCTGAATCTAGCTAGCTACAACGGAAATACTCTTTTCTTAATATATCCATATATAGTTGTTTGTTGCGAATTCAACCAATCACTCTTCTTCAATACTCTTTTTAGTGCTTATGATTTATATTCATTAGTATTATTTAATCCCTTGTTGCTGGTTGATGCAAGATTGTTTTCATGTAGTATATTATTAGTATGTTTCATGAGCAGTGTTTGATCTCAAAGATTTCATTGTTTATAGCCTTTCAACATAACAATCTACCAATAATTAACATGAATAAAGGTATCCATCTTTGCTAGGATTATTTATTATTTCTCACAACAATAACAGAACAAATAACTAAAGATAAAGCATTGTTTGACTGCTTAGGAATGAAACTTGATGTACAAAAATGAAGAATTAGATTCATCACACTATATTTTATTTGCAAGTGGTAGATTTGGTGCCTATCTCAGTACTTAGAAATCCATCTTTTATTACAAGCATGAACTAATGAGATTTTTGAGTGGGGACAAAAGTGACCTCCAAGAAATCTGTGTCCCTCATTCCACTCTAATATTTTTCTAGTATTTCTTGTTAGTTTGTTAGCTTCCATATTACTGAATAATCTAACCGTATGCATGCAATATTTAATTACTATTTCAGCAACTGCCATTGGTGGAAAGAGTGGTATAAATTGACCAACTTTAGTGGAAATACCATGCAGTGATCACCAAGAAATAATGGGGAGAATTTTGTGGTTGGCTCTGTTTTTTGCTATGGTGATAGTTGGATTGATCAGAGCCGAAGAAGGAGGAGGCGCCTCCACCACCAACGCCACCAACGCCGCCACCACCACCACCACCTCGTCGTTAAAAAGTTCTGATCTTCCGCAAAGGAACGACGAACATAATGGAGGTAAAAGTGGCAAGACCTACAATGATGTAGTGGTGAAAGACAAGAAGAAGAACAATGGAGGAGGAGGTGGTGGTGGCGGAGTTGGATGGGGTTGGGGTGGTGGCGGAGGTGGTGGGAACCGTAATGGAGGTTGGGGATGGGGAAATGGAGGAGGTGGCGGTGTTTTTTGGCGATGGGGCTGCAACGGTGGGAAGCATCATCGTTCTGGCAAGACGAGAGTCTTCCCGAAGGAGGACTATGCTATGGGAGAGTTTGCACAATGCATGGTGAAGGGAAGGTGTAGGGGAATGCGGTTGGATTGTCCATTGCATTGTGGAGGGCCTTGTGTGTATGATTGTAGGAATATGTGCAAGGCTCATTGCCAAAAATAGTCCACTGCATTATTTCAATTACTTACAAGATATTGGTTGTCTTGCTTTAACTTGGTTAGATGTTTGTTTGTTTGTTTGTTTTCATGTATTTGCATGTAATGTGTCGTTATTAGTGGATGCATGTCTTTTGTGATCAAAAGGGTTGTGAAACCAATTTTATTGTAATCAATTTGTTAAGAGACAGTTGGGACTTGGGCAGTTACTAACTTTAATTTTTGACGTTTTCTTCTTATGTAATGTGATTTGTAGAAGGGAAGAACCATAAAGTCTTTACTTTCTTTTCATCAATGATTCGGCCGCAATATATGATACTCCTTCCGTCCCAAAAAGATTGTCCCATTTTTCCATTTCTGTCCATCTCACAAAATTTGTCTCATTTCACTTATTGTTATTTTTAGCAGTGGACCTCATATTCAACTAACTTATTTCTATTCACATTTTATTATAAAACTAATATATAAAAGTAGGATTCACGTTACACTTACTTTTTCAACTCACTTTTCATTACATTTTTTAAAAACACGTGTCCGGTCAAAGTGAAACAATCTTTGTGAGACGGAGGGAGTAATTTATTCTCCAAGCAGTACAATTCTTTCCTTTCCTTCCCTTTTCTTTTCTTTTTTTTCTTTTCTTTTCTTCAATCTTATTATTACTATATAGGAGTAATACATTGTTAATTAGCAATTACTTAGCATGATTTCTCAAGACATCTATGGCATCATTGCATACAATGGTATGTGAAGTGAGTGTTCTTAACGATTCAATTAGTTTTGATGTAGTATAGTTTTGGGGGATAAAATAGAAGCCAAGATAATAATATTAAAACAATAGAATGGTAGTGGTTAGTTAATAAGTGTATGATTGGGTGAGAAATCATGTTGTTGGATTAAGCTCTCATGAGGCAAAGGCATACTTCCATTATGAGTAATGATGAATGGGGCAAGAAGGGAGATCCATATGCAAAATCCGAATTATTATGTTCTATTTTTTTCCTCAACCTCTTTTGGTCATGATGGCTAAGATAAAGTTTTACATATTTTAGGTGCATGCCCAAAACTACAAGGTTTTTTGGAAATGAAATGAAAAACGGCGTCAAAGAAAGTAACAGTTCTTTTCTTTAGGATTTTTTTTTAACTTTTAGATAAAAGCTCCTGAAAAATCTTAGCCTAGAATTATTGTAATTTCAGAAATGGTGGAATTGGCTAATTGATTATTTGGAGGTTTTCCAATTTTTCCCAACTATTTAATTTTTTCATTTTGGTTTCGAAATTTGAAGTCAATCATGGCCATGGGCGACAGAATAGGCACAGTTTCAAATAATTTCAAAACTCCTCCAACACTACTGCCATTACTCTCTCTCTCTCTCTCTCTCTCGAATAATGAAATGGAAGCCATCAGAAAACGGAGAAGGATCCTCTGCTGTGGTTAAAACCACAGCAGCCCATGCTGTGCCACAAAACGCAGATGTTTTCTAATGAAACGGCAGCAAACATTTAATATTCAAATAATTCAATTCATCCCACCACCACCTACCCCCTACTCCCTACCCCTTACCCGTACCCACCTCCCCACGTTTTCTATTAATCCAATAGTATTTTGTTTGGATGCGGCAAATATTTGATTTATTCATTTCATCTCCCACAATAAGTTGATAAACGATTCATTTAATCTCCACTTAACTTTATTTTTTTAATAATTGGTAGGAAACTTGGCATGAACTATTTCTTTTAATTTATTTACTTTTTTTGTAACAAATTCTATTGAATTCTTTTCATAATTATACTAGTATTTTTAGTTATATTTCTTATTGAATTCATTCACATTAATATAATTTTTTGTTACACTCGCCATTGAACCCTTTGTAATCATTTTCTTAATATTTCGTATTCATTAATTATTTTTGTAAATTGAGTATACAATGATTGAGTTTCAATAACATGCATTTGATTTACAAGTAAATAACTTTTTGGCTAGTCATTTTAATTTTCTCATTTTGATAATTAAATTTAAGGTGTTTTTTACTAAATAAATAAATAAAAGAATACCATAAAAAAAGAATAAAAATATTAAGTAAAAGAAGTAAATTTCTGTTAAACCATAACATACACTTTTTTCTTTTAATATTTTTTTATGGAACATCTTTTTATTTTTAATAATAAAGTATAATTTAAATATTAAAATGAATTATAACTTAAAAAATCAGAAAAACAAACATTTATACCTAAACTACTGTATAACTAAGAAAACCTAATAAAGAATTAAAGAATTTAGTGTTTAAGTATATATTCAAACAAAATGTAAATGAATTCATAGAAGACGTGGGGTAGTGGTAGGGGGCAAGGGGTAAGGGGGTGGTGGGATGAATTGAATTATTTGAATATTAAATGTTTGCTGCCGTTTCATTAGAAAACATCTGCGTTTTGTGGCACAGCATGGGCTGCTGTGGTTTTAACCACAGCAGAGGATCCTTCTCCCAGAAAACAGGCGACGAAGCTCAGAGAACAAGTTGCCAAGCAGCAGCAGGCACACATTCCTCTCTCACTCTGCAAAATTTGCATTCTCATTAGTATTTTAAATCTGTTATACTTGCTACTACTACTTGCTCTGTGAATTTGAATGTTGTTTGTGTATTTCTTTACATATTTGTAATTTGAATGTTCTTCTTTTAATTGCATTTGAAATTTTCCTGAATTAGTTTTTGATTTTAGTCTTGTGCTTAGAGTTTCTTTGCTTGTCTGGATTAGTCATTTAAGCTTTTTAACCTCCCTTTCCTAAACTCTACTTAGGACTACCAGCAATAGCCCCTTGATGAACTCTGTTTTAATTTGGTAAATGATTTAGTTTTACACCTAAATAAATGAATTTTGAATGTTTTCCAATGTGCATTGGAAAAAATTAGCAATAATTTTGCAGTTATGTAAGGTGTCAATATATATGTCTTTCTGCTTCTTTATATAGTTTAATGTCAAAGTATCTGCTTTAATTATAAAATACCTCTTTTTACTGAAAAAATGCTCTGTGTTTTCTGATGTTTCTTGTTATTTGGGGGTTTGGTGTGTGTATTTTCTTTAGGCCGTTCTCAGACAATTCTCTGGTAAAGTAAATGGTTCAGACAACATGGCATCTGATGAAGCTGAACTCCAGCAGCATCAGAAGTTGGAGAAGCTGTACATATCCACTCGAGCTGCCAAGGTTATCCTTCATGTCACCTGTGCTCGGTCACATTCTTATGGACTCTGCCTCTGTTAATTACTACACTATATTAGTTATCTATTTGACTAACATTGATGTTTTTGTTGTTCAAAATTGTTTGGTGCTTGCCAGCATTTACAAAGAGACATAGTTCGAGGCGTAGAGGGTCATATAGTAACTGGATCCAAGCAGGTCGAAATTGGTAGGTTTCTCCCATTTTTTCGGTGATTTTGCTCCATGAAATGTAATGCATAATCTTCCTTAAAAGAGTTTAATCCTTGCAGGTACCAAGCTGTCAGAAGATAGTAAAAAATATAGTAGTGAGAACACATGTACTAGTGGGGGTACTCTCTCTAAAGTGGCACTAAGTTTTAGTAGTGCTCGTGCTCAAATGGAAAAAGAACATGACTGTTATCTTAGAACACTTGGAACACAGGTTTTTTCTCTCTCTTTTTCCTATTGCCCTGTCGTTTTCATATTGTTGCTTGTAAAGAAGTTGTTGAATGTTTTGTAAATGGAATATGTTGAATAAACTGTTGTGACACCCATCAGTATATCAATCCTGTATTTGCATGAGACATCAGTTCTCGTAAAAGATAACATAAGATTAATGGGTGTTTTGCCTTGTTTATTCCAAACAACGGTTCTTGCTCAAGCCTTGTATTTATTGTCCAAGTAATAATTTTCACTGTTACCATTTGTATATGTTAATTTGATTAACCTTGCTGCAGGTTACAGAGCCGTTAAGGGCGATGGTAGTGGGATCTGCACTAGAAGATGCTCGACATCTTGCACAGCGATACGATAGAGTGAGACAGGAGGTTGAAGCTCAGGTAACAACTTCTGTTGAATGTGATTCAGTTATACATCAAAGCAATAGAGCACCAAAATATTGGGACTATCTCAACGTTTTATTTCTTTTGACCTAGCCAGGCCATTGAGGTTGCCAGGTGCCATGCTAGGGTGAGGGAAACAAACAATAGTTCGGATATTACGTTAAAGCTAGAAGCTGCTGAAATGAAGCTTAATGAGCTGAAGTCGAATATGGTTACCTTGGGTAAAGAAGCAACATCTGCAATGGCTGCTGTGGAACACCAACAGCAGAGGTTAACTCTCCAGCGGCTTATAGCCATGGTAATGCCAACTCTTTGCCAAACCTAACTTCTAGAAACAAGCGTTTTCGACTTCTCACCAAATGCTTATTTACCAAGGTTGAAGCCGAGCGGAGTTATCATCAGCATGTACTACAGATACTCGATCAGCTTGAACAGGAGGTGATGTCCCACTGAGAGAATGTCTCTTTCACACACAATCACATAAAACAATTTTGCACGCGACTCAGTATGTATAGATCGTGACACGTGCAGATGCTGTCTGCCCGTCAGCAAACCGAAGTTTTTCCAAATCCAGCTCGAGATACAAGAAGCAATCCGGCCCCTGCATATAATGAGGGTGAAAATCTATCTGCCTCTAAGCCATATGATGGGTCATTTGATGGCACGGAGTACTTCTTAGGCGAGGTATGATTGACCACTATGTAGCTACATCATAACCTTAAATGTTTGTTGTTGTTGAATTTACCCTTCATATTGAAGGTCATCCAACCCTACCAAGCTGAGTCTGATGTAGAGTTGACATTAGCCCTCGGTGACTATGTTGTCGTTCGAAAGGTCTGTTTTACCGTATCCAAAACTGTACTCCTATTTTCTGAACCTAGCTAGGAGGAAAATTTAGTATCTTGTGTTTCTTTGCAGGTGACCAACCATGGTTGGGCAGAAGGTGAATGCAAAGGTGAGGCCGGGTGGTTCCCATTCGAGTTCGTTGAGAGACGGGACCGTGTCCTTGCAAGCAAAGTAGCTGAAGTATTTTAAGATTTGAATCCATTCCTTGGCTTTGCATGGTTCTTTCATTGACATGAAGCCATTTAACTAAGGAAAAATTGATGGATATTTAGCTGATTTGTGTTATTGTAGGGCAGGTGACACTATAATTTAAGATGGAAATGACTAAAGTTAGGATTTGAGTTTGCCAACATACAATATGTGTAGAGTTTGTATGATCTAAGAAATTTAGGAGTATGTTAGTAAATGTTGCTTCGTAATCAAATTAGTGTGGACCCATATTGAGCTTTCTTTTATTGTTGTTTGCTGATTTGGACGTTTGGTGTGAAAAGTAGCAGCACAAATATAATCTGATTTACTGTTTTATGTAGTCTTAAGGAGAGGATAAAGATTGGTTACAGCCTTACAGGTATCAAGAGGGCTGGGTCCGCTCAGCCCAGCCCGGCACATACCCATGTCTGTAATCAATTGATAACGAATATTGATAATTACAATTTAATCTGCACCACTAATTTTTATAAATTGGTAGTCCAGATTATGTCATGTTGAATTTATTTTTGAATTTGTTTATTAACAGAAGGGTAGAATAGTTAGCTCCCCCAGCTCCCATTCCCACCCGCTATTGATATGGTATGTATATGCTGTTGACATGGTGTGTGCATATTATTGATATGGTATGTGTAAGTTGTTGACATGATTGTGCATGCCGTTGACATGACCCTGGATATCGAAAATTGTTGTCATGATGTGCCCCGCTTAGGGCTGGCAAATCGTGCGGATTGGGTCGTTATCGGGACAACCTGATAATGACCCAACCCAATAAGGTCTAACCTGAACCCGACCTGTTAAGGAAACTGTAAATCCGAACACGAACCCGACCTGCTACCTTCAAATCCGAACACGACCCGCACCCGACACGAACCCGTTATCGACACGATATAATATGGGTTGAAACGACACGATAACAACCCGAACCTGATATTACACGATTAAAACCTAATATTACACGATTAAGCCTTAATTTTTAACATAATTCACACAATTAAAATTCATTTTATACTATTTAAATCTAATTTATAAGAAATTAAAAAATTAAAGTAATATATATTTTTTTAAATAATAATATTATTTCTTAATGGGTTACCCGTATCCGACCCGAACCCAACCCGAAACTATCGGGTTCTTAATGGGTCAACCCGATAAGGACACGGATCCAATAAGACTTGACCCCAACCTAATAATTTCGTGCGGATTCATGTCGGATTATCGTGTCGTGTCGAAAATTGCCAGCTCTAGCCCTGCTGTTGACATAGTATGTTCATGTTGTTAACATGGTATGGTATGAACATACAGTTGTCATATTAACATGGCGGTTGACATGAACCTGAATACGAAAATATTGAAAAATTCAAAATATTACCAAATTTTGTCATTGAATACTTATAAAATTATGTATATATTTTTTTAAAAATAATTTAAATCGAGATACTTATTTGATTTTCTAAATTTTGAGATATTTTATAAGAATTAGTTATAATTAGTTGTGGACTACCAATTATACCCCTAGTTGACTTGGAAAATGAAGTTGTCGACATCTATGATTTTTCAGAATACATGGCTGAGATTTAGTTGTACTTATCAATTTAAGCCAAAGTTAGAAACTTAGTAGAACTACACATAAATAACTAATTCATCACTATATTTATGGAACTATTTTTATAAAGATAAATCATTAACAGCTAATCTCTATGCAAATCAAAGTTATTATAGCATGACAGATTCTAGATACACTATTTTTAAAAGAGGAAATTAGTTAACAATTAATCTATATGATTATAGAAATCAAATTTGTTATAGATTTTGATTTAGATTGATTAACTAAATTCAGCTAATAAAATAAAAGAATATTGACATATATATGTGCATAAAATAAATTTATTGAAAGAAATATAGTAAAACTAAGTACTACATAAATGAGATTCTGTCAGACTTGGGATAGGCTTCGAGTGGGCCTGGACCTAGGCTAGTCCTAGGTTTATGAAAAGGCCCAATTGGAGCACGATTAACGTACTCAGCCCAGCCCAAAGCCCGCTCCATTTCATTGATGGGCTGAGCTAGGGATGATGGGTCGCCCTTGCCCATTTGACATCTCTAGTTACATAAATAAAGAAAATTATTTCTTCAGTCACTGATGCAATTCTAGCCGTTGATGCCTATGATGTTGAAATATGTAATCTGTGTTTAAATGACTTCGCATAGCATTTGTGAATCGAGTTGAGGAATCCAATATCGTTTAGCTGGCGAAAAACGCGATTTATTATTTTTCTAGGCTTATTTTTAATTATCTAGTTTTCTTTTTTATTTCTTTTTGTGTAATAGTATTTTCTAACCGCTTATAAATATGAGTGTCTTAACTTTCAATGAATTTTAATTGATTAAGTTATTATATCTTCAAAAACTAGAATTTATCTAAATACTAACTATTTCAATCATTCTTTATACGTTTTTCATTATCACTTTGGCCCATTAGTCATTTTAGATTGTATAGTTGTCAAATTTGAATTCATAATTCATATGAAAAAATCAACTTGCATTATATAATTTAATTTTCATTACTCACTTTAGCCCAGTAGTCATTTTATATTGTATAGCTGTCAAATTATATAATTCATACTTCATACATGAAAAACTCAACTTGTATTATAATTTAATATAAGAATGTAAATAAAACATTTGTATTCTCATGATCTCATCCAGTAATAAAATCGTTTTGCTACATTTATGGTTGACCACATTTTTCTAAAAAATATAGATTTTCATTTGAACCTCTTACTTGTATAGTTGAATATGGCAAAGTCTACAAGAAATTAAGTTAGTCAATTGTTAATAATGTTTTTTTCTCTACGATCTATATCTATAATAATAAAATGTAAAAGGGTGGGAAAATGGTGAAATCATCAAAGCGTAGTTTTGTCATTTTGTTTACTTTTTCAATCAAACTAGGCGAATCACGCGACCAATTGAACATTGACTAAATAATCGGATTAATTAATTACAATGAACACAATTAATTATTGTACAATCTCAATTTATTTCCAGTTAATATATAATCGATTTTGATTCGGTATGTCAATCTACCAATTGAATGCATGCGTTCGTCTATAATATTCGTGAAGGTCTGTGATGCTAGTTATTTGGGCACTTTTTTAAAGAATTTGATGTATTATGATATAAATCGCACTGAATATAAATAACAGCAAATACACCCGTGTATTGAATATGATATAAATCGCACTGAATATAATTAATTGCACTAAGAAGATTAAAACTTCGTCCCCCTCTAGAAGCTGAACTCGGGTACGTCTTCATCCAACAAGAGAGATGCATCTATTGCTCCTCGTTCATCGATCACGAATCTCAGTTCACTTTTACTAAAAATAGCAAGTAGGTCACACATTCAACTAACTCATTCTACTTACATTTTTATTTTTCATTACATTTTTCTTCGTATTTCTTAAAACTCGTATCGAACTCATGGCAAACATATATCTCTCCAAATACAAATAAAAATTCTCTCCTTGTTGTGAATGTACGAGGCTTTTCTCATTACTCCACTCGTCATATACATAAACTTATTGCATTTGTTGTATAATTTGTTAAATTTCAAAAAAACAAAAAAAACACCACATATATATAAACCCATGTAAATTTGATTTTATTAGTTTTAAAAAATATATAACAAATTTAATGATTTTATACCATCGAAGAAATAATTTTAAAAAATGGATTTACGGGTTCCCAATAAAATGGGTGGCTCGCACATTAATTACATGAATACTTCAAACACAATTTTTTCGCTGTGTAACCAAATAGTTCAATTTGACAATCTTGATCAAAAAAAAAATTCGGCATGTATTCCCTCTGTCTGAAAAGTACTATGAACATTTGGTTTGATACGAATCTTTGTATAATTTGAGAGATAAATAGTATTGTAAGTAGTGTTAATGGAGAGTGGATTCTACATTATTGGTTGTGCAGTATAATGGTATAAGTTGTTAATAAAATTATATAAAAGGGTAATGTGTTGATTAACTATTGCAAAAGTGATAACTGTCTTAAAAGTCACCAACTTTGCCCGAATTCCGGTTTTTCCCACGACCTTTAAAATTGGCATATAAAGTCACCAACTTTGCCGAGTCGCTGGTATCTCCCAAATTGACCCGACCCTGTGTTTTCCGGCAACTGAGTGTCCTATGTGGCATGCCTGAATGTTGACGTGGACGGCATCGGAAAATCGTAAAACGACGTCGTTTCCTGAGTGTCCAAATTGTGAGTATTCCCGAAATCTAAATTCCACGCTTTCTCTCTGCGCCATTTTCCGGCATATCGCACCTCCGCGGCGACACCATGAAGGAAGAGGAAGAAGACACCATTAATCCTGCCGTCTCCGAGATACAGCAGCAGCTTCACTCCCTCTTGGACTCCATCTCCCGCGTCCAAATCCTCAAGGGCAAATGGTCTCTCATAACCACCAAGCTCACATCTTTACACCACCGCCTCTCTGACCTCTCCACCACCGCCGCCAACAACAATAACCCCCTCTCCTCAAACCTCCTCCACTCCATCTCCGCCACGTGCTCTTCCGCCGCATCACTCTCCTCACTCTGCCACTCCCCCACTAGTTGTCAGTGAAGCTCGACGCCCACACCAATGATCTCCAAGTAATCGTCAACAGCGGCTTGCTCGCTCAAAACGCCGACGTTTCGCCCTCCGCCAGGAGAGCTCCATCCTAGAATCGCTGATGAGCCGGCTGCAGATCGGGTCCACCCAGTCGAAGAGCTCCGTCCTAGAATCGTTGATTGGTTTGTTACAGGAAGACCCTAAGAATTTGCTGATTGCGGTGGCACAGGGGATTATTCCGGTGCTCGTGCGCCTTCTCGAATGCAGCAGTTCCTCCGAATTGAAGGAGAAATCAGTGAGCTCGATCGCCAAAATCTCGACGGAGGATTCAAGCAAGCACGATTTGCTGGCTGAGGGTTTGGTATTGCTGAACAATTTCTCCCGGGGAGGCCGGCCACGACGGACTCCGTGAAGACGTCGGCAACGCCGACCTTTCCGCCTTTGAAATCCGACATTTCCGCCTTTGAAATCGGTGATGTTGACGTAGCCGGAGGTGCCAGCGGCCTCGCCGGAGACTTGGAAGAGGGTGGAGGTGGTGGTGGAGCCCTTGGTGATTTGGTGGAGTTTTTTGGAGCCGAAGTAGTCGGCCTCGTATTTTTTTAATTTTGTTTTTTAAGTTTTTTTATGTTGCACAGTCAGTGATTGTTGCCCATGTCACCGCCACGAGACGCCACATCAATAAAATACGACACGTCAGCTCGCTCTTTTGCCGGAAAAACCTTCATGGGAAATCGGCGATTAAATGCAAAGTTGGTGACTTCATATGCCAATTTTAAAGATCGTGGGAAAAACCGGAATTAGGGCAAAGTTAGTGACTTTTAAGGCGGTTATCTCATTGCAAAATTAGAAAATTCATACTATTTCGATACGAATAGAGTATTTAATTAATTAAATTCACTCTGTGACCAAAAATTTGGAGCCACTATAAAGTTGGACTTGCTCAGAAGACTGGATTTGACTTCAACACGTTAAATTTGCTGAATTAGATATGATCCAAATTGGGCTTTTGAAGCAATTGAAATGATTCTCTTCTTTTCTTAGGCAAATAGCCAAATATTGTAACATGATATTTATGATCATTTTTATTAAAAATAAATAAATTTACAAATTAAATATCAACATAAAAACTGACCGCTTTGACCATTTTCTTGATTTCTATATAAAAAATGTGCGCCAGATATATAGTTGTAGTGATTAGTACTCTACTACTTAATTAGATAACCCACAACATTATGCTAGTTTAACCAAGGGTAATTTCATGGATTCATTCCACGCATTTTAACTATATACAATGATTTTTTTTAAATCTTGAATTTTCTATGTAGTATTATATGCATGATATTTCATCTTAGAGATTTCGGACTAGCTTTAACTTAAGTTGTTTTTTAAGGTTGAAATTTATGGATTCGCATGTTAAATTTCGGCACATGAATCTAGGGATGTAGTTGGTGCAACATTCGATCCAATTGACAAAGACTAAACGAAATTAATGAATGGGAGACTTATTACTACAGCACCCCATAATTTCAAGTTGGTGTCAAATGGTCCCTCAATTTTAGATTAATCCCCTATTTCACTTAATTAGATGGCTAATTCTTCTTTAATCTAATTTAACTGTGTGTGATTATGCTATGGTTCACTGTGTGTATTGCTCACTCCAATAATTGCTCAACATTCACTGTATTTGCACACTATTTGCTGCTGTAAAGAAAGAGCATAAAGTGCGAGACAACACCCCCTTGCAAGGTTGGTGTTCTTCACTACTCGAATCTTATTTAATATATTGATGCTTTTTGGGTAGTAAATCATTATCAATATATATGTGAGCCTTGAAATACTATATAATATACAACGAGATGGGCATAAACTTGATACCCTTGGCATCATCCTTGGTCTAGTAGCTTCCCCACTTTAATTTTAAAGTCAATCTTATCAATTACTAAAATAAATTAAATCACCTATTCTAAGTTTCTAACTGCCTACTTTTATTTTTGGTTCTTCGAGGTTGATGACTATCGTATTTAAATACGAGTAATTTGTACACTGATTATAAATAAATTTTCCCTCATATTTCCTTGCTGTTTTTCTACTTTATCTGTTGATGAATTTTCCAATAAGTATAAAATAATGGTCCATTATCGAGAAGTCATATGTGATAAACTTATATAGGGACGAATTTTATTTATTTTGTTAGAAATAAATATTCAATTAGAATACATACAACTTACCAAGTTCCTATGTGGCAGTTTTGCTGAAATTAGGATAATTATTCGAAGTGGAAAAGAAAAAATCAAGTAAATAAACTTGAAAGAATCCTAGAAGATCACAAGTCAATCTGTCTTTAGCAACATGTAATTGATTCAGTAATCACAAATTCATAATTTCATTCCAGAATGGTTAATTTCATCATCATATCTCCTTAAAAGTCATTTCCCAAAATGGGAAATTTTCATTCTGAACAAACAAGTTTCATATTTTTCTCATGTGAAATTTCAAAGAGAGTAAAATGACAACTTTTATAACTGTACAATCACAAAACATTGAAACAGAAGGCCAACTTAAAGTGAATTGAGCTGTAACTTGTAATATAGTATTAGTAAATGCAAGAAACACAAGAAGATATTTACAATAAAGATAAAACAAAACACTAGAGCCCAAAAATCTGACAAATTGCAACGAGGAAAACTATAGAATACAAAATCCGATTTCAGATCTATGATTTTCCGGTAATGGGTTACAAAAAAGATTGGATTTTTTTGGTAATTTCACCAAAATGTTTTGGATATCTTGTTGAAGGCAGCAGCTGCGGAAGGGCTTATCTGTGGAACAGCAAATGAGTTGTCGACGTCGCTTCTTTTTCTGTTGGATTTGATGCCATTTGTGGAAAATTCAATGAATGAATCTCTGCACCCATTTGCATTAATCCCTACTCCAAAGCCCACATTATTATTATTACTACTATTGACTAGAAAGGATTGATTTGGATTTGGATTTGGATTTTGATTTTGATTTTGGTGCACTTGAACTTGAGGGACCCAAATTCCCAAGTTTTCTGTTGGAAATCCACTCGTACAAATACTGCCGCAGTGGAGATCATCGTCCCAAAATGGCAGCACCAAATCATTTCCCTGAATTAACAAAACAAAAATTAAAAATCGATTCTTGAAAATAAATAGAAGGTGTTCGAATTGAAGTTGCAGCAAACCTTGCAGAAAGGAGAGGGGGAAGGGGTAGAAGAATCTAGAAGGTCCTCCACGTGCCAGCCTGGCAGCGTCTCGATCAAGTATTCCGAAATGCTACTCGTTGTTGAGAAGGGCTCTTGCGCTGCCGGTGTTGGAGTTGTACTTGTACCCTTGGCTTGGGGAGGGGGGGATTCCGGCATGGGAGATGCGGAGAGGGTGACGCCGGTGAGGAGGAACCTGGTGTGTTTCTGCGTGTGTTGGTTGGCTTTGTGGATGGGGACGTCGCACTCTCTGCAAAGAATCGCTCTATCTTCTTGGCAAAAGAGAAACGCGCTTCTCTCCTGCAAAACAAAAATAATTAAGTGAAAAAGTGTGAAAACATGAATGGAAAAGGGGAAATTGAGGAATGAAACCTGGCAGATATCGCAGAGGGGGGAGTGTTTGGGGGAGGGTTGGAGGAGGGAGAAGCGCTGGTGTTTGCCGGCGAGCTTGTTGGCGTGGTGGACACGGTGGTCGCAGGAGGCGCAGAGGGAGGCCTCGTCGGCGGTGCAGTACAGGGATGCCTCGCCCTTGCCGCAGACGTCGCAGAGGATCTTCATCTGATGAATGAGAATTGAGAAGAGAGAGACAGAAGGAAAGTGGGGTGTGGTGTGGAGATAAAGAGACAATCACATAAAACTAAAAGAGGGGAAGTGATGGGGATGGCTGTTTATTTTATATATTCTCCCATTCCTACAATTACTATTGCTATTACTGCAAATCCACATGATTTGTGGTTTGCACACGCTTAGTGCAGTATATAGTGTTCGATTTTAAATCGGCAATAACTTCTATACCAAAAGCTATGGTTAGTGGGAGTCGGAGAGTCTGTTTACAATTTATTGGTCTTGAACTGGAAGAGTATTTATGACTCCATTTCTAACATCGACTGAGTTTAATCCTTGTAGATTAGGAAGAAAATGATGGAATATTTATAGCGCTTTAGTGGGAGCGACTTCAATATAAGGGAATTAACAATAGAGGCCACCAAATATTCCCTTTCGTCCCTAAAAAACAGATAACATTTAAAATGTCACAGGTTTTAATACATAATTGGTAAACTAAGATGAAATCTTAAGAAAAAAGTGATTAGAGTATTGTAGTATAGAATGGGATTCACCTTGTTAGAGAGAAAAAAAATTCTTAAATAAAATTGTTCTATTTTTAAGGGAAATCCTAAAATGACAATTGAAGTCTATTTTTAAAGAAACGGAGGGAGTATCATTTTAATTACTGTTCCAGTTTTTCAGTTCCCATATTAACAATTTTCATTTTAACCGTAATACACTAGTGGAATCAATCAAATTTCAAGTCATAATTCAATATGACAATTTTATCATTTAAAACAAAGAATCTACTTTTATATTATTTAAAATCAGAAAATTTACAAATTGATAAAAAAAAAATCTAATTAAATTCCAATATTTTTTTACCCTGTGGATCATATTTTCATGGCGGATGCGCTCGGCATCAGGCGTCTTAAACATGATCACATCACCTAAAAATTTGATGACTCAAAAAGGTCATTTTGTGTGGGCAGTTGCATTTGATGTTATTGTCGTCTCCTTGTCCTTCCTCTTTGCTACTATATTGCCAATATAACCCGTGGGACGAATTTTCTGCACTCGTTTTAGAAAAATAATTAAAGTGGAGAAAAAGTAAAGTAAGAGAGATAATAATGTAGAGAAAGAGTTATAAATTAAACAAAATAAGAGGAATCACCTAGTTTAATATCAAAACAAAATCAATCAAAGTCCAACAATTAAAACAGTAATAATCGCATATTAAGACCAAAACAATTCACCAAGTTTTCATCTAATAATTGAAATTCAAACATACTATGCAAACCAATTCATGATGTTCATACTAAGAGATGAGCATAATAAAGTGCTTAAAAGTTTTAAAAAAACAAATAATCAAGTGCTTGATTATCTCCCAACAAAACATAATTTTCCAAGAAAAAAAAAGGTCATCTAAGAGATGAACATTCGATTGTGAGCACTAGACGTCGTTGCCATACTTGAAAATATTATAAATGTTAATTGAAATTTAAAATTAAAATTAAAACTACAATCAAAACACAAAATCGGTACCGACTTGAACACCTTAAATCTCGATTATGGATTAACCGATAACCGACCGATTCCAGTTCGGCAATCAGTCAAGTTTAACCACGCCTATTATATATCATGAGATATTTATTGCCGTTTATAATCAAATCATTTTTTAATGAAAAAGTTAAACGAATGTGAAAAAAAAAGTAATACAACTAAATATAATATACATGCAAACTAAGGGAAAAGGATTCACATTTATCTGCTCCTTTTAACTTAGCATCGACACGTTCATACATTAATACCGGCCTACTTGTATTAGATTAATGATTTAACTGGAATACTTATTTTACTTTTTACTGTTTATTTGCACTTCGAGGCAAAACTGATTCATTTTCTTAGGGCAATATGAGGAACATTCAGGTTGATTTGTTTTTTTAAATATTATCTGTTCCAAGACCTATATAATAAAATACTACATTCTTGGTTAGTTGTAAAGTTTATAGAAGTAACCAGAAAAAACACCTCATATCCCTTCTAAAACGAGCTTAAAATATTTAAGCTATTTCCCCACTTTCTTTAGTTTATAGTATTAAAAAATTATAATTATTCAAATCTATCCAAAAAGGAAAATGTCAATAAAATAATATCACGAGATTTGGTTGGCATTTGCTATACTTAAGTATATCTTCACGTCCCCCTCAGGTATCTGATTATTAGGATTATAGAATACAAATTTATTAATATATCATATTTGTCTTTTCATGAACATTTAAAATATTAGATTCTTTTATACAGAAAGATGTGCTTGGGCTCAATCCCACTATGTCTCTTCTTCGGACCAAAAATAATTATATACTGTATTTATAGATTATTAAACATACATACAACGAATATGATATTTACTGAAATACAATAAGATGGATAATACACATAGTAGCATTATTGAAATATCTTTGCCGGTAAATCGAATATTAGACTATAATTTAATAATTATAAAACAAATGAATGTATTTTCTAGTCAAATTCTTTGACGAACCTAGAACTACTTTGAAGATTAAGTTTGTGAATTAAAAAGTGATGTCCTGGATTTCCTTTCTACGGAATCAAATGCAAGAGAAGCTAATTAAAATTCAAAAATGGTCGGCTAACAAGTATAGTAATAAGGTGTAATCAAGGACCTTTGACGATGAGATTTTTTTATTGTCTTCGGTTTGTTCTGGTTTCGTCAAAAAATATAACTTATAATTCCAATTTTAACTTTTTTATTTGCCCAATTGTCACTTTAGTTTCAACATTTCCGAAATAAGGTGCAAGAAGATCAAAAAATTTTTAAAAATATTACTCCCTCTATACCCTATAAATAGTCATATTTCCTTTTTCGTCCATTCTATAGATATAGTTCATATCTATTTATGACATTTTTTTCTCCTTATTTTGTGATCTATTTTTATTTAAACTTATATTTCAGAAATCAAATATGATTTGCTGACATTGGTGAACTCGATGAATTAATCAAAATAATTTATGAGATTGTATTCATGATGAGTCAGAAAAATAATTGTCACAATGCATGTTCTCTATCTCTGTGTCTCTTCATTTTTATTGGATTACATTACATCTTCTCCATAATTGGACCATCAATTTGACGTACTTATCCTCAGAAAAATAAATTGACGTATTAAAATTACTTGTCACATGCCGATACGAAGGTTTTCTTCTCACTTCTCAGTTCTCACCGCATTCTCAATTTCATTTAATTCAGTCAATTCTATAAATATGAAAACTAATTATTAAATTAAATTTTTTTATTTTTTAAATTATGTTGTCAGTATAGAAATCAACATATTTGTGATGAATAATTATGTGATAATTAGTCATAACCATCCTCATTCAATTAAAATAATCTTATAACTCAATTCTAGACAATGTCTCATGATTATTTTGTCTAACAAACCAAACAGCCATTAACAGTACTAATTAATATTAGCAGCACAATTTTATTCTAAAAAGAGTTAATAAATTTAGTTTTTTATTAATATAAATTAAAGAACCATATATATGACAAATAACACCCTGAGTTTTGTATATATGGAGAGTAGGATTAGTGAGTCAAACGTTGTTATCAGTTATGATGCCATGTGAATCATATCGTACTACTAAAACATTATATTAGTAATTAATTTTTGTACTAATCGCATCGTTAAAGGACCGGATTAGTATAAAATTTGTTGTATTGCGTCACCCATGACATTATCTTGCAAAAGGACAACCTAGTATTAATTATTATGTTTAATCTGGTTAAGAAATTTAAGGTATCTTTGTTTATTATATAAAACGTTGTTAGGGCAGGTCATAAATTTGGATCAAGCTTATACTACCTCCATCCAATGCTACACGCACTTTTCTGTATCGTCTCGTCTCAAACTACTTATACTATATCTATTTTAAGTAAGAATTAGAATATGTAATTAAAAATTATAGTTGATTAAGTGTTCCTTATTATACTTACAATATTAATCTAATTTTACTAATTACTCAATCCTAAATTTACGACCTAAAATGAAAAATACGAGTAGCATGAAACGGAGAGAGTATTATATACTATATAACTATTCATTATAAGAAATTAGGTTTATTAACACTCCTATCAATATTTTTTTCTACTTTGCACCCTAATCTCATACGACTATTTTTGTGAAAAATAGTGAGGATAGAATCGAACCTTATCAGAATTAATATGTAAATTTGGGAAGTGATGAACTATTTAAGATTTTCCTGAAATACTGCTGTTATTGTTAGCGAGCGGTGGTTAATAGTGTCAAATTCAAGCACACAATCTCTTGATGATAACAATACCTTCAAAACCGACTAAATGATAATATAATATAATACACAATAAACATTTTGAATGAATTTTAAGTAGATAATAAAATTTTGAAACACTTTATAGGAATCAATAGTTTCAACAATTTCATTATATTCACAATATTCAAATTTCATTGTGAATAGTTAAAGAACACATGCTTGCTAGTAAAAGACAATAATCTTCACCCATAAAAAAGGACAATAATCTTTACCCAACAAATAACGACAACAATCTTTAATTATGCCATAAATTTTATGTTTGTTGGATCAGAAATCTCTCTATATTTTAAGTAATTATTTGTGGACGAATGTATGCCTCTGTAAGTATTGCCTATTTATGGAAATCTAATACTCGTTTTAATTATTTTTATCATAGAAAAATAGATTCGTATCTCTCTACGGATCTATTATAAAAAGTTATCTTCAAAGTTCAAACAGATCGATACATATCATTTCTTAGCATGTTAAAGAAATTGGGAGAACGAAAACAGGAGTAATTAATTAGGGCAATATTCATGCAGATCATGCACTTTCATTTCTGCTGTTTTACTGGTGAAGGAATTAAAAATTAAATGTACATTGCACTTTTACAAATTTTAAATTATTTAAATTAATTTTTTTTCAGATGTAGCTATTATTGGGAATGAAATTATTTTATTAGTTAAAAATATAATTATTTTGCACAATTGTTTTAGCTGTGTTTTATGCCTTTAAGGTAACAACTACCATAATTAATTAATACTAATATAATGTTTTATTATATTATATAAGTATGACATTTATAGGTGAAGCAAAATGTCAAAATATTTGTACTATGTATTTCGTTTGCTTGACGCAATTCACATGACTTGCAATAAATGTTTATTGGTTTCCCTATAATAATTGAATAGATATAATATCACAAAATCAATAAGAGTAATGGCCAAAATTGGTCCTGAACATATGACCATTTTACGTTTTTGGTCATAAACATTATCTTTTGGATTTTCTGGTCCTGAACATATGAAAATTTGATCATTTTGGTCCTGGACTAACTGTTCCGTTAAAAACTAACGGTCAACGTAAAATGACCATATGTTCAAGACCAATTTTGGCATTTACTCTTAAATCCTAACTGATTAGTTGAAGTAATGTATGTATTTTGGCATGAATGTGGAGTGGAATCATGATGTAAAAGCTTTATTTGACATCAATACATTTAATAATGTTTGAATTTCTTGGTAGTAAGGTATGTATTTTGACTGTGGAGTGAAGTAATGTATGGATTTTTTAACGTAATAGTTAGTCCATGACCAAAATGATCAAATTTTCATATATTCAGGACCAAAAAATCCAAAAGATAATGTTTAGGACCAAAAACATAAAATGACCATATGTTCAGGATCAATTTTGGCCTTTACTCCATCAATAATCGTGTTGATACATATGATTGGGTCATTTGCGAGAAGTGATAAGGATATAATATTTTAATATCTTGTTTACTTAATTTTACTATTTCAGAAAGCAAAGGCTGGATATGTGAATTTCATTAACATTATTATACTGTTAACAAAGTTAGTTTAATTATTTAAATCAAAATTTTGACTAGAGAAATCCAACTCTTTTGCACGTTGCGGAGGAAACAATAAAGTGTTTTGAGTTTTGACCATCTTCATATTTCAGTCAGATTATGATCAGATTTGATCCCCCAAACTCATATTAATTTATAAACTATGCAAATTCCAATGCCTTATTAATGAATACGAGTTAATAGTATTCTTTAATTTATCCTCCATTACTTCCCCAATTTCTGGACTTTTGTTGGAGTTGGTTTGGCCTTAATTTTCTCATCATAAAAAAAGTTGAACCCCAACCCTAAGGGCCCCACACATTCCGCTCCGACAGTATTGTGAGGGGTGTTAAATCAGGATACGCAGTAACCCGCTACGGGGGAGGACCTAACCCACTGCCTGTCAGAAGCCCACCTCCCAAGGCTCACAATTGTGTCTGAGAGATGTTGCAACTACATAACCGTAGTGGGTTAGGTCCTCCCCCGTAGCGGGTTACTGCGTATCCTGATGTTGCAACCGTAGGAGATTTGATCTTTGGCCAATCATACAAATCTGCCCCTCCGAAACCAACTGTATTATGCCCCTGCGGACATAGCATGAATTTTCTTGTTCTACTAGCTAGAGATCGCTCGAAATTATGGGAGATTAATTGAGGTATAAATTTAAAGAACTAATTATATGCAAGTATACAAAAGTATAGCTAAATATTGATTTTTTGTGTGATAAAAAAAAAGAACTTTAAATTTTGGAATTTGGCATCAGATCAAATTTCGTTGACTAAAAACCCACGAGTCCAAATTATAAAAATCAAAAGTATCACTGAAAAGTTCTCTATAGTAATTTTCTACCACGTGGAGTACATAGATTTTGGTAATTGAGACTCGAGAGTGACAAAAAAAAAATAGCTCGAAAATTATGGTCTTCTTGCACATACTACTTTCTTTTTAAGAATGCACATACTACTATTTACTATTGTTTGAAATGTACAGTTGGAAACTTTTTTAACGCTATCATCATATTTTTAACTAATGCAAAATTCCAAAGAATTCGAAGTCGGTGTTTTGACGAAAGAAAATAGAATTGCTTAAAAAATAGTAGTACTATATTTTGAATATTATACGTAATAAAAAAATTCCTAGGATTCATATTATATACTCCCTCTGTCCCAAGTTACTTGAGTCGTATTTTATTTTATGTTGTCCCAAGTTACTTGAATCATTTCTTTTTCTGGCTAAAAACAAAATATCTAATCATACCTACTTTATTCTTTCTTTTATTTTATTATCTTCTTTCTCTTACTTTATTATTTCATCTACTTTATTTAACTCACTAAACATAACTTTCTTAAATTCATGCTGAAAAGAAACGCCTCAAGTAACATGGGATGGAGGGAGTATTAGAATCTTGAACTTTCGATTTATTTTGTATAAAATCCCGTGACTAGTTAAAAGTAGAAATTTTTCATTTTAGGAAACTTATTTATCCTTATAAGGTGGATACATTTTCACTAACACACTTTTCTTTCCATCTCATTCTTATTTTATAAATTTTGTATTAAAATCTGCACCATTTCAAAAGTTTCTATTTCTAAGAAATGGGAAGAGTATTTTTTTAAGTTTGAATTTAATATAAATAGGTGGAATAAAATTATTACTATTTAATACTGTATGATATTTATATTAAAATAAATTTGAAACTAGTGTAAATGGCTGGACATGGGAGATGCTGTAATGCATTCATTAGATTCATATGCTTTATGGTGGTTATTAAATGCGGACGGGACAATCATAAAGAAGTCGTGAGAAATGGACTATTACTTCAACAATATTTTAGTTGAAAAGTTATTTTAAATATTATACATCTATTTTATTATTAAATTTAGAGTAGTCTATCTTTTTTAGTTCAGGCATAATTACTAAGTGCCGTTAAGATTAGTAACGTTTAAGTTTGTTGATGGTAAACTGGGCTTATAAGCTTGTTGGGCTATTCTAGAAAAAGAATATAACATAAATAAAGCCCAATTAATAAAATTTTAGGCTTTCATAAATTTAAACATTAGATATATTAATATGCATGGATCTTTACCCACTAGAATCCGAATTGACTATTTAACTTATGTTAACAAGGGGAAAAAAACTATTTAACTTAATAAAACAATTGATTTTTTTTTATTAACACCATCATTTTTACAGAACACCGATTATTTTTAGTAGAAGCGAGTCACATATATATGTGGCGGCCAAGATTCAAATATTAGGTAGGGTTAGGATCCAGACGAGCGGTAAGCCGGTAAAGGCGAGTGTACACAAATTTTTTTTTTCATGTTCAAATAACAGAAAAAAACTATAGCTCAAAGTTGATTTTTCTAGTTATCAATTATTTATATGTAATAATAAGTTTTATTAGTAGATCATCTATTTCCTTGTTTTGATCAATATCTTAAAGAATATAAAATTAATTGTTTCTACCTTATACTCAAACATGAAGAAATACTCTCTGAGTCTCGAGTTAATTGAAACACTTATTTAGATATATAATTTTTAAAAATGGTATTTAAGAGTTAATAAGATATAGAATAAAATAAGAGCAATAATAAAGTAGGTAAGTGAAAAAAATAAAATATATAATTGAATAGAGAATAAAGAGAGAAAGATTAAGTTGGGTTGTATTTTTTTCGAATATACTAAGTTGAGTTATTTCTTTATTTTTCCAGAATATAAAATATTTAATCACTCTTACTTTACTCTCTCTCATACTTTACTCTTTTTTATTCTTGCTTTATTTTTCTCCTATTTTATTTTATTTTATCTTAATCTATTGAACATAATTTCTTAATCATGTGTCTAAAAGAAACGAATATAGTTAGGACGAAGGGAATACAACTCAATTAAATTGGAACAGAACGAATATACTTATAATTTGGAAAAACACCATTGAGTCCAAACTGAACCCTCTATAGTATGTGGTGTGTGTACACTGTACACACATAAGAATATCTATTTCACCAAGTTTGAAAGCAAATAGTGATGACTGATAAATAGCTCTATGTAATGAATACTGTAATTAGTTATAATTATTTAGAGTTGACCAAAAACATCAATCCATAAAGACGAAATAGCTATAATAATATAACACTTCCACACGCATAACCCTAGTAAACATAGATCCACAATAGTCAATAGTCATACACAATATAAAGACAACGTAACAAACAAATGTAGATCTTCCCATCTTTTTTCCTCTCAAGACCTACGACGTTCATACACTATCAAACACATTATATATATAAATAGATATATGAGAAAACATTCACTCAAGTAAAGCAAATGTAGTGAGGTCCGAGGCTCCGGTCCCACTGTGAAGGCTAGGATGGTGGTGGTGGTGGTGATGATGATGGTGCGGGTGAGGGTGGTGGTTGTTAGGAGGAAGGCGAACCGCGATGATCCTTGGCCGGCCATGTGGAAACCCCAACATAGAATTGTAATCGCCTTCGTTTTCAACTAGACCGTAGTGTGGATCCTCCTGCCGTGCATCCTACCATAGCAAAACTCCCACATAAATAAGACTATAGAAGTTTATTTGCAATGTAAATGAATTAATTGAAAAAAAAACTTACAAACTGAAGCACAAGGCCTCTGTGTATCTCTTCAACATTCCTTAGCTGCAAATGAAAAAACAAATAAGGAAAATGAAGTAATCTACGAAAAAATATGTTGAAAGATGAACAAATGAAATTAAAATATTTTAGTAATTTATCTTACCTTTTTCCTGCTGGTATCAATCCGGCTGCTGATGACTTTGTACTGTCATGGTTAAGATTATTGCAATAATTAGCAAAGCTTAATTGTTTAGGTAAAGTTTAAACAACCAAGATTAAACTCATTCTATTGATATATAAATGGAAAATGAAGAGAGTATGAAAATCACTAAATAGAAATTTATAATCCCAAATTTCTATAATTACTGATCAATATTTCTGTCACTAATATCTATCTCTATAAGAAATTAATGATTTTTATTTATATTTTCCCAATCAACTTTATCTTGACATGATTCGTTGCAGGCTTTCCTGCAAAAATTGTTGACAAGAATCCCAATTTCATCCATCAGTCTATCAAGAACTGAACTTTTTTTCTTCAATTTATTCCTTCAATTTGGATATCCATTTTAATAGATCTATAATACTGAAGATTTTGATAGGCTTTCTCCATCAAATAAATGACACCACCTTAATTTTAATCGCAATTGAAAAAGGAAACCCTAGAAATTTATTGAGAGAGCTAGAGAGAGAAATTTCACACCTTTTTCTCTCGAATCACCTTCATAGAGTTGTCCATATCTTCGATGAGATTCACCATCTGCTCGTACCCCAGATCGTTCAAGCTCTCTCCCCTCCTTTGTCTGACAAATTTAATCGAAATAGATAATAATTAAATCAAAGGAAAAAACTATAAAAGTGGAGGCTAAAATCAAATACTAGTTCATACCGAATCTCCATCATCAGATTCCTATTGATCTCCTTCAGCTTCTTCAAGTGCTCTTGCATTTTCTTCAAAATAAAAAAAGTTTGTATTTTTAATACTAAAAAATAAATAAAATCAAGAAATAAATAAAGTGAAGTGGAAGAACCTCGTAGTGGGAGCTCCAAATATCTGTCCTAACAGTCTTCTGGTATTCATCAACAATCTGCTTTGTCCTAAAACACGCACCACACATACTCCAAGATTAACACCAAATTACTATCAAATCTGACAAATCAGAGAGAGAGAGAGGAAGAGATTTTGATTACGTGATAGTGGGGCTGGTGTATTCATGAAGCTTCTGAGTGCTGGAAATCATGATAATGGAAATCTTGGCATCACAAAGCACAGTGAGCTCATGAGCTTTCTTGAAAAGCCCATTTCTCCTCTTGGAGTAGGTCACCTGCCTGTTTGTTTGGTTCTCTATTTTCTTGATCTGGATCTTCCCACGAGCCATGTCTCTCTCTCTCTCTCTCTCTCTAAACTCTGCAAATCTTGTGAAGAAATGGAGATAAGATTCTGAAGAGATGAATGATAAAGAGACAGAAGGGGAGAGGGGGGCTGTATCATTAAAGAGGTTTGAGGGACCATGAGCTAACCAAAAATGGAAAAATTTACCAAATGGGTGAAAAAGGGTTTCAGAAGTTGATAAAGTAATTTAAGAATGAGTCATTTCTTGTTATCAGTCACCACCAAATTTATTTCATTTTACTTTCATTTTCTTCCCACAAAAGATTGTCTCACTTTGACCGGACACGGGTCTTAAGAAATATAATGAAAAGTGAGTTGAAAAAGTTAGTGGAATGTGAGTCCTATTTTTATATATTAGTTTTATGATAAAATGTGAGTAGGAATGAGTTAGTGGAATATGTGGTCCACTACCAAAATTGGTAAAAAGTGAATTGGGACAGTTGGACGAACATGTTGAAATATTTGATTTTATTCAACTTGATTTCTCTTATGATATACAATCCTTTATATAGGATGTGGACTATACAAAATAAGGTAAAGATTTACCCTAATTCTAATTGCCTATTACACGGTAATTACAATCACAATATCAATTTCATATCTCCTTGATTTACTTCCTTGTGATTTGATCTCCTTTTGATTTCTTCTCAATAGTCCCCCTCAAGTTAAGTAAGGGGATCGTCCATACTTAACTTGCCCAATACTTCATGAAAATTTCTTGAGTCCACAGCCTTGGTGAGGATAGCTGCTAGTTGGTCTTCGGATCTGACAAAGGGTAGCTCCACCACCTTTACCTCTATGTTATCCTTGATGAAGTGTCGATCTACTTCAACATGTGTTGTTCGATCATGCTGCACTGGGTTCTCCGATATGCTAATGGCTGTCTTATTGTCGCAGAACAGTTTGCAGGGACTGGGGGGCATCAACTCCAACTAGGTCATCAGTCTTTTCAGCCATAGGATCTCGGTTAATCCGCTTTTGATCCCTCGGAATTCTGCCTCTGCACTTGACAAAGCTACCACCTTTTGTTTTTTACTTCGCCAGGTGACTAAATTGCCGCCAACAAAGGTAAAGTACCCTGCAGTTGATTTTCGATCATTCGGGTTTCTCGCCCAATCAGCATCTGTGTATCCGTATATGTCCATATGTCCATGCTTCTTGAACATCACTCCATGTCCTGGTGTTCCCTTCAGGTATCGGACAATCCACAGAGCTGATTCCCAATGAGCCGCTTGGGGTCTGTGCATAAATTAACTTACCTCTCCAACGGCATATGCTATGTCAGGCCTAGTATGGGACAAGTAGATCAGCTTCCCAACTAAGCGTTGATATCTTGTACGATGAGTGGGTTCCGCTCCTTCTACTATCTGCAAACCATGGTTCTGGACCATAGGAGTATCTGCTGGCTTGCAGTCCAGCATTCCAGTTTCTGCCAACAAGTCGAGAACATACTTCCTTTGATTAATGAAGATTCCTTGTTGAGACCTTAGTACTTCTATCCCCAGAAAATACTTTAGTAGTCCAAGGTCCTTCATCTCAAATTCTGAAAAAAGATTCTGTCTCAGCTGCTCGATTTCTTCCTCGTCATCGCCAGTGAGAATCATGTCATCAACATAGATAATAAAACAAGTGATCTTTCCTTCCCTTTTCTTCAGAAACATAGTGTGATCAGAATTACTCTGTTTGTACTCATACTTCTTCATCACCTCGGTAAATCTCTCAAACCAAGCTCGAGGCGACTGCTTCAACCCATACAATATTTTCTTGAGCTTGCATATTTTTCCACCTTCAAAGTCTTCCGAGAATCCTGGTGGAGCCTCCATATAGATTGGTTTTGGGAGTTCACCATACAGGAAGGCATTAGTGACATCGAACTGGTGTAGGGGCCACTCCTTGTTGGCTGCAATAGAGAAGATGACCCTGATTGTGTTTATTTGATAATGTCTCGGCATAGTCAACCCCATATTTCTGAGTGTACCCTTTTGCTACCAGTCAGACCTTATATCGCTCAACCGACCCATCTGGTCTCCTTTTGATAGTGAGAACCACCTGCATCCCACGGCTCGCACACCTTCTGGTTTGACACATACTTCTCATGTCTTGTTCTTCATTAGTGCTTTCATTTCTACTATCATTGCCTTTTTCCAATGGGCTATTTCCATAGCTTCTTCAGCAGTTTGAGGAATCTCTTCTTCTTCATATAGGGCGGTCGTGAAGGCTCTGGCCATTTCTGTGAGATTGGCTTTAGCAAGGTTCTCCACCGAGTATCTGCTTTTTGCCCCTATCCTCTCCGGACTGTACCTCTTTGGGGGAATCCCTCGAGTGCTGCGCTGAGGAAGAATGTATCGACCAGTATCCCCATCAATAGCAGTGATCTCATCTGTCTCAGAGTCAGAAGTAATAGCTGTACTTTCAGAGTCAGGTCTGGGGTTTACCTCAGATATCACTGGATGAGAATTAGACCGAGGCGTGGTTGGCTGAGGATAGTCTATAGTAGATGTGACCTGCTCGGCGATGGCGCTAGCTTGTTCTGTTAGTTTCACCCCTGAGTTGCTCGATTGAGGCACCAACCAACTTGGGGGTCCATTCATATCCCTTAGGCTATTTGTACTCTCCCTCTGACCTCTAAGTTGGGTGTGATAGAAATATTCACATTCAAGAAAATTACAATTCATAGCAGTGATTACTTTCCTAGAGGACGGATCATAACATCTATACCCCTTCTGATTAATCCCATATCCCAAAAAAACACATTTCACGGTGCATGCATAAAACTTTGTTCGCCCGTGTTTCAGTATATGCACATAGATAGAGCATCCAAAAATTTTAAGCGGAAGAGTGAGAGGTTCAGGGATTTTTATCAATTTTGAAAGAACTTGCAGGGGGTGTTTCCATGTCAAGTATTTTGGTAGGAAGACGATTAACAAGATATACCGAGGTAGCAACCGCTTCGGGCCAAAGGAATTTTGGAACATTTGAGTCAAAAAACAAGGCTCGAGTTATTTCAAGAAGAATTCTATTTTTTCTCTCAGCTACCCCATTATATTCCGGTGTATAAGGGCAGGTGGTTTGGTGAATTAACCCATTTTTCTTAAAAAAGTCTTCCATGTCTCTATTGACAAATTCCCTACCATTGTCTGACCTAAGAACCGAGATAGTTTTGTGAAATTGTGTCTGAATTATTTTTAAAAAGATGGCAAATTTCTCAAAAACTTCAGATTTATTTCACAAAAAATACACCCAGGTCATTCTAGTGCAGTCATCAACAAAGAGAAGAAAATATTTAAAACCAGTAATAGGCGCAGGGCCCCACACATCAGCATGAACAATGGAAAAAATATCTTTAACACGCGTATTACTGGATTTGAAAGATTGTCTATGATTCTTAGCCAAAACACATGACTCACAAGAAATGTCTTTAAGATGAGAAAATTTTGGAAAAAACAATTTAAAATAACCCGCTGAAGGATGACCCATTCTCCGATGCCACAACCAAGCTTCTCTATCAGCAGATCCGTGAGCAAGCATCGCTGCGCCACCTTGGTGAGCTATCTCATCCACATAATAGAGGCCTTGACGCTCAGTGCCACGCCCAATTATCCTCCTCGTCCTGATATCCTGTAAAACACAGAAGTTCGGATGCATCAATAAAGTACAATTCAACTCCTTAGTCACGTGACTGATAGACATTAGTTTGTGAGACAGTTTAGGCACATAGAGACAATTATGGAGTTTCAGACTCGGAGATATTTCAATAGTTCCACTCCCATTTACAGACGTCAATTCCCCATCAGCAGCTTGAATTTGGCTTTTAGTCGCCTCATTAAAAGTGGAGAAGTAACATTCATCATAGGTCATAGTATCTGTAGCCTCACAATCAAATATCCACTCACTTTCAATACTACCCTGTAATTTTTTCGCCATGCACACAATATCGGTAATTTCAAGGGGTGCAAAGTAATTGAGGTTAATAAAAGATTTTTCTGAAGTGATGGGGTCAGTTTTCGCATTTTTAACTCTTATGGGGATCAATCGCACACTACTCTCAGCATGGGGTAAAATTTAGGGTTTACTAATCTTGGAGGACTTATTTGCAAATAATAAAGTAGGGTTAGGGTTAAACACCCCTAACCCTTTACCTCCGAAAGATCCGCCGCTTCTCCTGAACTCGGCGACTGCCGCTTCCCCAATTGCGCCGCCCCTATTCTCCTGCCGTCCGTGAGTGTCGGTGGCCTCCTAGTTGCCCGCTCCGGTCGCCGGGAACAAGCCCCCTCCATTTTCAGTCACACCGATCGCTAGTTTTGCCTTGGCCTTTTGATTGTCGTCCCACTACTCCGGGAATCCGACGAGGAGAAAGCACGATTCCTTGGTGTGTTTGTGCTTTCCACAATGTGAGCACCACAATTTCGATTTGTCTTGCTTGAATGGCCAGCGATTTAGGACGATTGGTGTCCCGATTCGATGCGGCGGCTATCCAACCGCTGCTGGTTGCGGGCCGCGAATCCGAGCCCGATACTGCCCGATGATGATATGTCGTTGGTTGCGCCGGCTGGTTCAATGGTGGTTGCCGGCATGATTTTGAGTCGGGCGGTCTCCCTCTTAATCCAATCGTACGCGACCTCGGCTGAGGGCCACAGTCGATCTTTGAGAACTTCTCACTTCATCTGGTCGTATCTTGGGTTGAGGCGGTTAGAAACTTTAATAGCCGTTGTGTTTCAATGTACCGCCGGAATCGCCCCACCCCTTTGTAACAGCACGTGACCGGCTGTTCTTGCCATCGATCTACATCAATCCACGTTCCATGTAAGTGACGCCAATATGTCTCAAGACTTTGTTCCCCTTGTTTAACATTCTCTGCCTTTTCCTCCAGGTCGAAGAGCAAAAACGAATCGGATGTGCTCTCTAGCGTCATGGCTAGGCTCTTCCATAGTGCTTTGGCCGTTTGATGGTGTGCGAAATTGATAACGATATCGGTCTCGATGTTGTCTAGAATCCACGAGAAGACAATTAAGTCTGTCTCCTCCCACTCCGTGTAATCAGCCGCCCCTGGTTCGGGTGGTGGCGGATTGCCGTTGATGTGTCGGAGTACCCTCCTACTTCCGATCTAGATCTTCATTAGCCGTGCCCACAACGAATAGTTCGTTCTATTGAGCTTTATGGCGACGGTAACATTTTTGCTTACTCTCAGTTTATGATCGTCTGAGAGTTTGGGTTTGGTTTCGGTTTCTTCTTCGGCCATAACTTGATTTTGCCTTAGGTCGAGAGATGGTTATTTGGGCTATGATGAATTTTTTCTGAGCCTTTGCTCTGATACCATGTTGAAATATTTGATTTTATTCAACTTGATATCTCTTATGACATACAATCCTTTATATAGGATGTGGACTATACAAAATAAGGTAAAGATTTACCCTAATTCTAATTGTCTATTACACGGTAATTACCAATCACAATATCAATTCCATATCTCCTTGATTTACTTCCTTGTGATTTGACCTCCTTTTGATTTCTTTCCAACAGAAAATGGAAAAACGAGACAATATTTGTGGGACGGAGGGAGTATTTTTAATTTCTCCACCATTAAAAGGGGGCCAACTACTATTGATGATGATGGGTGGATGGATATGATTTGTGTAGCACAGTTTTGTAGTACATCAAATTTCAGTCTTGATTGATGGATGGGGTTCGGTCCGATTTTGACCCTCTTGATTAGGATTTGTACAAAATTATGTGACATGCATTTTTTAGGCTAAAGATTAGGTTTTGAGGTTAGGGTTTTAGGCTTTAAATTAGGTATTGATTCCCTGGAGCCACAAATAGAATTTTAAAAGAATCTGAGTAGGCATAAGTTTGAGTGATTTGTGAAGTTTTGGTTTAACTTTAAGGAAAAGATTTTGGTTGTACAAGAATCGTTCTTGGTTGCAAGCACTAGGATGTAGACATCGACAAAAGGTGGAATGGAATTGAATACCGGTTTAGAATTTACTTTTAAATTTTTGGTTTCAAACTTTCAGATATGCGTCTTAAATTATTAGTGCCAATTATTAATTTCTTTTTTCTTTTAATATGTGGTTTTGAGAGAACCGAATTCATAATCAACCAATTACAAATAGAGATAGTTATTGATTTTGAATTTTCGAGTGTCGTGTGAATGTAATAGAAATAAATAAGTCAGTGATTGTTTTCCTATCCCATTTTTTGGCTTAGCAAGAAGTGGTAATGTCCAATGCCAAAAATTCTGGTAATGTCCGATGCCAAAAATTCTGGATTTGAGTTAATGGTGATGCAATCTTTAAATTTATATTCATTTATCTTCAAAAAAAGAAATCATTGGTTAATGCTCAAGCTTGAGGCCAAAATCTTAAATTCTTCACTATAATATGACCTTTAAATTTATATTCACTTACCTAAAAAAACTCAGAAAAAAGCGTCATTAAATTTTAGGGCATCGACAAATATAATAATCGATTTAAATACTTATAAAAAACATAAATAAAATAGTCATCATTCGTGACTATATAATTATAACCCAGAAGTTGGGCCTAAGAAATGGACCATTGAATTATTTTGGGCTCAAACTGGGTTAAAAGAACTCTAAAATAGAAGGCCTGATGGATTAATCGATAAATACTAATATAACACTAACTTAAATATATAAAATTATAAACATCAACTTCACCTTTAAATAAAAAAAATTGATATTTGTCATATCTATAAAAAAAATTTAACTTCTCCATATCCCATTACTGGATTTGAGTGAAGAGATACATATGAGATTTTCTCATAACGCATATAAACTAGGTGTGATGCTTTTTTTGGTAACGACCGACCCCTATATATAAAGTACTATCTTTATCTCATAATTCAGTCATTGTCCAGTGAACATAACTTCTTTAAGAATTACTCCTTTCGTCTGCCATTAGGAGGCTCACGGCATGAAATTAAGAAATAGTATTAAAAAAAGTAGGCGGGAAAAAAATTAGTGGAATATAGGCCTCACTTATATTTATTAGTTTTAAACTAAATGTGAGTGGAATGAGTTAGAGTGTCCACTATAAGGGGAGTCCCGGCGGCCGCCAAGAAGGCGGCGGTGCCGCGGCTCTCTATAGTGGCAGACCTGGGAAGCCGAGTCGGGGGGGAGGACATGGGAGCGCCAGATTTGTAGTGGGGACGGGGCGGTCGGTTCGGCGCCTCGGCTATGACAGCGACTACCTATAGCACAGCCCGGTAAGCAGCGGTGCGTGGACACCTTTTTTTCCATTTTTTGTGTATAAATACTCCACATTTCACTCTCATTCACACACATCTACACCCTTTTTCCACTCTATATTTTGGTTGTCTCAATATGCAAGGTGGAGATTTTCCCCTATCTATAATACAACGAAGAATTATTTTTTTATGTTAAATTATGTGTTTTTTCTAATTATTATCGTCCGATAATTTTTATTTTAATTTATCAAAAATATACCAACAATTGATAAAATATTGTGATTAGTGGTTGTGGACATGTCCACTATTGGTCTGGACAACTTTTTTGTGGTTGTGCCTTGGGTATGGCCACCTATTGTGGACACACAGTGTCCACAATAGGTGGCCATACCCAAGGCACAACCACAAAAAACTCTTCCACCAGCCACAAAAAGTTATCCACAACCACAAAAAAGTTGTCCAGTCAAATAGTGGACGCGTCCACCGCCACAAATCACATTTTTATCAATTGTTGCCATTTTTTAATTCAAGTTGAATAAAAATTATCCGACTAAAAATAATTAGAAAAAGAGATATAAATTAATTAGAAATTAAATTAAAATCAAATATTTTTTGTATTATAGATACGGGAAAATTATACAACGAAAATTTAATAAAAACACAAAAAAACACCACCACCGCCGCTTCTTCTCCATCTCCATTGCTGTCACCGCCGGCGGCGGCACCATCCCCAACAACCCCAGCTGAGCATGTGCATAAGTTCCAGTACAATCCTTGGTCACTGAACGACGGGTGCTCTGGGAGGATCCTGGAGTCCAGGACTCGGATGATGATGCCCTGGCCGTAGCCGGAGCTTTGCCAGAATCTGGTGTTTCGGTTAAGCCCGAGGAAGTTGGGGTAGTGGGTTGTGTGGAGGGATATTTTTCTTTGTAGGTACGCGAAGACGAACCTTGGCTTCATCTCCATCGCTTCCACTACCTCATGTGATAACCAGACGGCGAAGCCTCGGAAGATGTTCCAATATGAATAGGTCAACCGTCTCTGGTGATCGTTTGTTTTTGTTGTTGTTGATAGGAGTGATTTGTACAAGTTATCCAAATCTTCTGGCTTGGCTTCGTGATCAACGTGTATGATGTACGCCTCTAAAGGCCGCAATATGGAAGCAAATCTTCTGGCTTGGCTCTTATTGAGATTTAGGTTTTTTCGTGGGGATGCAAATCCACTCAAGGATGAAGAAAATGGGGAAAACTGGGTTAACATTTTGAGACGAAAATTTAGCAAGGCTGCCATATGGAAGGAGAAGGAGAAAAATAAAGGAAGCCAAAAGCATCTAAGAAACCCTATCAATCATCATCTTAAACCAAAATAGTTTCTGAATCAGGAAGGCTTGCTTTTTGAATAATCTGAACATATGTTTCACAAAAACGGTAATGGCCGCTTAGCAGAAGCTTTACGGGGCGGTGGGTTCTGCGCCGCGGCTCTGACCGCGGCTGCCTATAGCACGGCCCGGTGAGCCGCAACGCATGGACACCGTTTTTTCAATTTTTTCCATTTTTTGTTTATAAATACTTCATATTTCATCCCATTTCACTCCCATTCACACACATTCAACGAAGATTTGGTTTTAATTTTTTATGTTAAATTATGTGATTTTTCTAATTATTATCATCCGATAATTTTATTCAAATTTAATAAAAAAAATATACCAACAATTGATAAAATATTGTGGACATGTCCACTATTGGGCTGGATAACCTTTTTTTGTGGTTGTGGGCAACCTTTTGTGGCTGTGTCACCAGCCATGTCCACTTTATAGTGAACACTCTTATTGGAATGTTGGAACCTATTACCATTTATAGTAAAAGCAAACCAGGACTCTTATTCATAGACTGACTAAAATGGAAAACATGACTCCTATTCGCAAAAGGAGGGTGTATAGCTATAAAGATATGTTTGGTAATCATCTAATCGCAAGCAAATGAGTTTTTGTATCCAGTCATTTCTTGAGGTTGGGTATCACCATTAATAATTCTTTTAAGTCTACTTTGACATAAATAATCTATTAAGTCTGATGTTAAGTTGTAATTCATAATAACAACAACGTAGAACCATTTCAAAACAATACTGATAAGGCTAATTTCATGCATTAGTTAAAGGGTGGAATTCATGCATTTACGGGGTCTAATGCATTTTTTAAGCCAGGTGTGTAGAAGGTTTCGCCAGGTCCAGGAAGAAAATAGGACAATTGCATGGCGGAAGGAAATTGGCGATAAAGTGAGCAGTATGAAGGAAAAATGACCTGACGGAGGAGATCGCAAAGCTGAAGGGCAGAATTGAGATTTCTGTGAAGGCTTCTAGAAGATCACCTCCACACCTATAAAAACTGGGGGAAAAGCTTTTTTTAGAAAACTTTTGCTTTCGGCTCTGAGCTCACTTATACACTTCTACACACTTGAGAATTCCGGGAATAGGCAGGGGTTTCGGGTTTTACTTTCCGTTAGTTGTTGCGTAACACCGTCCTCACGTGGGGCGAAGATACAATTTATTGTTTTAATTTCATTTTGCTGCTGTGAATTTCACCGAGCTTCGTTGTTCGAAGCTCGACTCTGTTTTCCGTCGAATTATCGTGATCTATGCAATTCCTGTTTTCTGCTTTGATGTTGTTGATTTCGTGACATGGATGGTATTTGTTTTGAGTTTGTCGTTGTTTACTGATCTGGATGCTTTTCACGCTGATCTGTAGAGTCGGAGTAGAGCAGTGGTTAGTTGTTGTGATCGGAACAGATTAGTCAAATCGAAGTTTATGGAGTTGATTTTGTTTGTGGTTGGGTTCGGATTGCTTGGATTCGGAGTGGATTAAGCATCCGGCAGGTGGATCTGAAACAGAGTTGATCGTAGTTGATGTCTCGTTTCCGTGTTTTTGTTTCCCTTCGTCTAGTATATGTAGATCTGTTTTATTTCCGGCTAATCACAAGTTTCCGACGTCCGAACTTTTACATTCTGTTTGAATCTGAATATTTACTCTGTTTGCTTCATGTTCGCGTTTAAATCAGGTAATGAGATGTACGTCGTTGTTAGTTAAATCCTTAGTTTGTTATCTGCAGCTTTATTTCCGTACTTGCAGTTTCTGGAAGATGGTCCCCACTGCACGTTGCTTCCTGTTTAGCTAAATTAGGTAGCCGTTTACTAGGTCAAGGAAGTTCGTTTGAGCTATTGCTGTTTAAATGATAATTCGTGTCTGCATGATGTTTTCAATTTCCTAGGTCTAGTGTTAGATTTTATCCTTAGGTCTAGTAATAGTTGCCTCAACCCAAATTTGTGTGGCAGCAGCCATTCACCTTTCCAGAGTCTTTTGAATGCATTCTTACGCGTCCATCTTCGTGGGATCGATCCCTATTCCCTGTACTAATTCATAGTATAGCGAGTTGAGGGTTTTTGAACGCGGAATTAGTGTGTCCGACGACCGAGACTTCCAGAATCCTCTGAGTTCCTAGACCTTGTGATCTAGCAAATTCTCTGGATCTGAGAGCTTGACCTAGCACAAAAGCACACACTGTTTCCTTAGGCAGTTTCAAATGAACCATACCAAAACAATACCTTCAGTATCGACTCCTAGACTAGACTAGGAGCTGCCATTGTGTTGAAATTGACGTTCCAAGAAACTCATGCAGTGTGCACCACATCTTGGAAGAGTATGAAGTGTTGCTCGAACGATTGGAACCTTTTGTATAACTTCGACCACGAGAAACGCAAGCCCAATTCCTCCACTATCTCGCTCGCTGCTTTTTGGAAGAAGTGAATTGGCAACAGTTACCGTCCACCTTGAAGTCACCCTTCAGTTGTATGATGACGGGCAGCAATAAGCTATCTATCTCCGGAGTCCAATTGGACTTGCAAAAGAAAGTTTCTTTACTTGGGATTCCTTTCGACATGTTGTAGATGTTGGTTATTTTCGAATTGTGGACGATTTGCACACCATGAAATCAAATATATGTAGTGAAAAACCTAAATATGAATTTATGATTTCTTTGTTATTTCATTTCATAGTCTGCATATACCTTACACTCTAGCCTCACGTGATGTCAAAACAGTTGGCAAAACTAGGTAGGTGGCTGATTTGCATAACATGCGCATGGGAGTAAAAATGAGGTGGTGGGCGATGATATTGTGTAAGCTTTAGCATGCAATTGGATTGTCAATCTTATCTATTCACGTGAATTTATTTATTTTCTCATCTTCATTTATTTTTGATACAGCAAAGGACTTGGATTCCTTTTTATACGTGCTATAATTCATTGGAATGACATCATTTCGAGTTACTCTTCCATCTCTTCCATACAACCATGTCTTCCCATTACGTTCTGGCGTGAGTCTTTATGTGTGTGTGTGCGTCGATACCTACTCCCTACATATGAATTGTTCTCGAATCAACTCTAGTTCCCTTCTCGCATGCACGTCAAACCCGCGTTCAGTAAGCAATACTCCGTCTACCATGACGAAGAGTTCCTTGTGAGTTTTTCGAGATCTAAAAAAGTTTTTTTTATAAAGTGTGAATGAATCTCGACACTGGTCCCTCTTGTTATAGGACATTCCTCGCAAGTGGGTCTCGCGACACGAGCATAGGACTCCGGACTCATGCACATTGAAGCATGCCAATGGACTGCAATGACCCGTTCACTTGACCAAGTCATAGTACGTCACTTGGTGCTTTGATAGGGGATAGTCGGAGTTCGTTCGTGGCGCACGGATAGAAGCAAATGATTTTCTTATTTTCCTTTACAATGATGATGGCGTTTTCCAAGTAATGCGATTCAATGATGAACGGTGGATGCTGGTGCAAGACCTCACATGTATCCAAAGTTTCTAACTATTATTTGTTGAATGGTTTGATAAGTTAGTAAAATTTTAAAATAGAGGTGGTTATTTTGCAGCTGCTGAGGAACTAGCAATGCAGCTTTATCGCAATCGCGATACTTCTAGTGATGGCACGGACGTGTGACCTTCGAGCGTTAGTTATGCCATTTTATTGTGGAGGCAGAACTTATGTTGTGCTCCTTAACACAGCATGCGGTGCAGTGCTTCATCCAATGCCGTTTTGTGCTAATTGATTCCCCTCTTCTCCTTATTTCTTATTTCTCTCGCCTGTACTTAGTTGTTTTGTGTTAATGACTGAATTCTCTTCTATTTTATATCTCTTTCTCTTTCTAAGTGCAATTAAATAATTAATATTCAACTTATAAATTGCAATTATTATATTTTACTACACGAGTGTCACAGACTCATAGCTATAACATTTCATATTGAATCCTATTATGCAAGACATAGAAATAGAGGAGAATTAACACAAAAAATACTACTAGTACACAAAAAACATCATAAGCTCATAAAAAAGTAGTTTTCGAACCATGATAATCCAGAATTTCTCTACATCAAACACAAACACAAGCAAATTACTTAACACAATTTTCAAAACATTGACATAATTTTGCAAGACTTGATAGAAGCTGCCTATCGCATCTCCCTCCTTGCCAACCATGTGCAGGCTCCCACACCGCCTCGTTGTTCATCTGGATTACACAACCAATTAATCGGGCATTGTGTAATGAAAGCTAAAAGTATATATACAAAATATGATCACTTACATGATTCCACATTGCTTGTGCTATTGCATCTCTTGTCATGCTCCACTCGGTTGTTGCCTCAACCGTGTCAACAAATTCAGTGGCGCAAGAGTCCTCACCAATGTCATTACCATCATCCTATCCATTGACAAGGACATCCAATGGTGCACCACCACCGCAGAATGGATATAGTTATGTAATATTCCCTCCTTCCCACTTTAGGAGTTCCATTTGAGTTCGGCACGAGTTTTGAGAAATGTAAAGGAAAGTTGGTGAAACAAAAATAGTGGAATATAGGTCCTACTTTTTTATATTAGTTTTATAATAAAATGTGAGTGGAAAAAGGTTAGTGGAATGTGGGGCCCAATACCATTTATGGAATATTCCAACCGAGACTTCTAAAGTGGAACACCCAAAAATGGTAAACCGAGACTCCTAAAGTGGGATGGAGGGAGTATGAAACAAGCCATTATCAACCTTATTTGGATCTTGATAGGGTAATAGGATGCACTTCGCAGTATGCCCCAACGCATTTTAAGGACTGCGAATGCGCGTCCTATAACATTGCGTGCCTTTGTGTGCCGCATATTGAATAACTCTATAGCATTTTGAGGCTTCTGTGCAGCCGGGTCCCACTCCTTCAAGTGGTAACGAACACCTCTATATGAGGTCGGGATCCGATACTACTTGCGCAGCCGTTATCGCAAAGGCAGTAGTTTCCTATGGGTATCATTTGGTTAAGTATGTAAGCGAAACAAAAATTCAGATGTAATGAATTAAAATACGGACAGTCATACCAAGCGGTACTCTTAATCCGTGTGGATGATTAACAACATCACGTAGAACGCGGGCATCGCTAACAGACCCCTCCCGACCAGACAGAACATATGTGAAACGCATGTGTCGATCACATGCAGCTAGCGTGTTTGTCGAGATTTGACCCTTGCGTGTCCGGTAACGTGGTTTTTCCGCATTTGACACCAAGACATTAATGTACGTACCATCGAGGGCACCCAGACAACCCTTAATATATGTACCATCGAGGGCACTCAGACAACCCTTAGTATAGTTATATAGTCCTTAAGGGCAAAACTTTTGAATCTGGTTGAAAGTTGCTTCAAAAAAATGATTAAAACGTATCTTGAACCAATTCCATCTATAGTCGACGCAATTATCAGGCTTCGCCAAGAATCGTGAATGCATCTTGATTATAGCTCGAGAACTTTGTGGACATAACATGGACAGATCTCAAGAAATCAAATCCACAAATTTTGTTTTTCTTATGATGTACTAAAACTCCCAAAAAGATTGCAACTTGTTCTTCAATGTAGACAAATCGTTTATCTCGCAAGTAGCCTAGCTCCCGTAACATCACACACAGTTTCCCAAAGGCATTTCGGTCCATCCGTAGATTCAGAAGGCAATCAGTATCAGTTACACCTACTAAACGATTCATACGACTTAACTGCGTTGGTATCCTGCTAAGTATGTTGTATGGAAGCACAAATTGGGACCTTTTCCTTTTCTTGGATTCTGCTAAACGACTGACAATGAGGTACAATATACACACCCTCGATATAAAGTACGTCCGGAGTATGTCTTCTAACAGGCTCAACACCGATTGTTCTGTGAACTGATCTGTAGACATCTTACACACATGAAATTGAATAAGCATTTGTAACTACAATGATAAGCACAAACTTGAACTCAGTTGATTTATATAGTACAATTTTACCTAATATCAGCACGAAACATGAATTTTTGCTGTTTTACTCAAGGTTAAAAACATCATGACTGCCCAAATAAGCAAATGAAACAATTACTTAGCTACAGCTTGATTTTGAAGTTGCATCGTAATCCCCGACAATTTGTTAACTTATAATTTATTTGAAGAGTAGTAATCCTCAATTGCTATGTATTCATGAGAGGCCCAGATGTATGAATGATGAGTGCCTTAGTGGAGAAAGCAAAAGCATATATTTTCAGGAACAAATCAAAAGAAGCAATACATCTGGAAAAAACAAAGGAACGATAACTTAAGAATGACTTAAATTTGTATTTACGCCCGATGAAGTAGAAGGGAAGAACAAATGAAAAAACGTCAACTAGATCCAAAATCTGGAAACCCTATGCAAGAAACCCAAAATAAGACCGAAACACACAGGCAAATACCAGGCGACGTACAACACTGTAATCGTTGTTGTGATAGGAAGTTACCGTCGACAAATGGGTGCTGGATTTCGACCGTCTCACCGCCGTAGTCGGATGAATGTAGACACAGTGCAATATTTGTGGAATCGTAGAAAGAGGATTTCCTAAAACTGAAACATGTGGAATGAAAGTGAAATTTTGGAATTCTGATAGGAGGGCAAATAGGTAAGTATCAAAATTATTATTTAATTGCTGGACCAATCAGACAAACCAAACAGACCCTTAGATTAATATGTATAGTAACTATAAGCTGAGCATTGGTAAAACAGTTTGAAGATCCGAGAGTTGGATCCAAACCCGATTACCGGTTGTAGTAAACGCAACGCAATAACTCAATTTCTCTAACCTACACCCCCTTTCTTATCCCACACCCATGTCGTTAACATTCCCCATTTTTTCACAGATCTAAATCTCGATCAGGGTTTCCGAATTCTGGCACCAATCTCAGATCTCTCCATTCCTTCACCGTCTCCGATCATCGGTGGAGAGGCAATTGGCTAAAAATGCTGACGAAATTCGAGACCAAGAGCAATCGAGTGAAAGGCTTGAGCTTTCACAGCAAGCGTCCATGGATCCTCGCAAGTCTTCACAGCGGCGTGATCCAGCTCTGGGATTACCGCATGGGCACCCTCATCGACCGATTCGATGAGCACGACGGCCCGGTTCGCGGCGTCCATTTCCACAAATCGCAGCCGCTTTTCGTCTCCGGAGGTCCGAATTTTGTCGCCTGTTCATTTTTTTATTTCCTTTGCTTGGACGTTTTTTGGGATTGTGTTATTGCAATGCGATCCATGCTTGCTCTGGTGTGGATATGCGCTTTTCGGAGTTACTAGAGTGTTTTTTTTTGCGGATCTGCTGATTTTGGTGGCTGTTGGTTGATTTTTGAATTTTGATTCATGTTGTTAATTTGTGAGTGTATCATTGTTTTGCCAGTTCTGTGATCACTGTAGTGAATTTAATGGTTGATTAGATCCAGTATGCTTTTTGATACTTAACGATTTGTTTTCCATTTAAGTGACTGATGACTGGTTTAATTTTATGCTGTTAGTAAAATAACATTTGCGTTCACGTATTTGGTCCAGTGATTAGAAGATAGTGTGTGTAGATCAGTGCTGATCTTGACTTCCACATCCCATAATTTAGGCCATCTCATCAATGGGGTGCCATGTTTAGTGTGTCGTTATTTAATTCCAAAAGGTATGGTTTTAGTATCATTCTAACATAGGACTGTTAAGTCAGCGAACCTATGTATAGGTCTTAATGTCCTATGCGGTTTCTCTATGGTTTTCATTTATCTTGGTTGATTGTTAGTGGAATATTGTGTCTTTGGAGCTGAATTTGATTCTGTAAGATTTTTCTCATCATGTTAATTTCACCTTACCGGATCCTTTATATGATCGTTTGTGTAGGATAGACAAAAACCAGTGAGTTCAATCTGGTACATCCCGTAATCTAGTTAAGTAGTCATGTTTGTGCATGCTAGTTCAGATGACTCCTATAGGAAAGTTTGTGAATTAATTTGATGAAACTCGGGGTCCCATTAGATTATTTTGCAGAGTGTGATATTTGGATAGATACTAAAGCATTTTTTAATTCATCCACCAATATTTTCTTTCTGCAGGTGATGATTACAAAATTAAGGTGTGGAATTATAAATTGCATAGATGCCTATTTACTCTTCTTGGCCATCTTGACTATATCCGGACTGTCCAATTCCATCATGAGTATCCTTGGATAGTAAGTGCAAGTGATGATCAGACAATCAGAATATGGAACTGGCAATCACGTACTTGCATTTCTGTGTTAACGGGGCACAACCACTATGTCATGTGTGCTTCATTTCACCCCAAAGAAGACTTGGTTGTTTCAGCCTCTTTGGATCAGACTGTCCGTGTTTGGGATATTGGTGCCTTGAGGAAGAAAACAGTATCTCCTGCTGATGACATTCTGCGATTATCTCAAATGAATGCAGACTTCTTTGGTGGTGTTGATGCTGTTGTGAAGTATGTCCTGGAAGGTCATGATCGAGGGGTCAACTGGGCTTCTTTTCACCCAACTCTCCCTCTGATTGTTTCTGGAGCTGATGACCGCCAAGTAAAGATCTGGCGCATGAATGGTATGTCAGCTTGATCATTGGTGTTTGAAATGCTATTTGTGATATTCTGTTATTTTATAAGAGTAATAAAATGGATGTGTATTTATTGGCTGAATAGTTTTGACTTTGATATTGAGAAAAAGGTACTGCCCTATCAGTAAAAGGGAGACCTAAACATCTCAATCTTCAATGTTTATGTTGACATGGTTTTCTGGATTTGCTGTAAACCACACTTGATGTTTCTTAAATATAGCAGAGACAACATGTTTCTTAAATATAACTTTTAGAAATTGTTTGCTTTAGTTTGCAAAGTGGTTGTTAATATTTAAAGGTAAAATCAGATCTTGCTTTGCTATTCACACATTTTAAGTTAAGTCCTACTTTGCTCTAGTCATGTGTACATATATATTTCTTCAATAATATCAATATATGATATATATTTTCAGATACAAAAGCTTGGGAGGTGGACACATTGAGAGGTCATATGAATAATGTTTCCTGTGTCCTGTTCCATGCAAGGCAGGACATTATTGTATCAAATTCAGAAGATAAGAGCATCAGAGTTTGGGATGCTACTAAAAGAACTGGCCTGCAAACATTTCGCAGGGAGCATGACAGATTCTGGATCCTCTCTGCCCACCCCGATATGAATCTACTCGCTGCTGGTCATGATAGTGGCATGATTGTTTTTAAGCTAGAGAGAGAGCGCCCTGCCTTTTCTGTCAGTGGTGACTCTGCGTTTTATGTCAAGGATCGGTTTCTGCGCTCTTTTGAGTATTCCACTCAGAAAGATACACAACTGATTCCAATCCGTCGTCCTGGTTCTAATGGTTTGAATCAAGCGCCACGAACTCTCTCTTACAGTCCTACTGAGAATGCGATTTTGGCTTGCTCAGATGTGGATGGTGGTTCATATGAGCTCTATGTTATACCCAAAGATAGCTACGGCAGAGGTGACACAGCTCAAGAGGCAAAAAGAGGTGCAGGGGGGTCGGCTGTTTTTGTGGCTCGAAATAGGTTTGCTGTGCTTGAGAAGAGCAGCAACCAAGTCCTGGTCAAGAACCTAAAAAATGAAGTAGTGAAAAAGAGTGTTCTGCCTATTGCTACTGATGCTATATATTATGCTGGTACTGGGAATCTGCTCTGCCGGGCCGAGGACAAGGTTGTCATTTTTGATCTCCAACAAAGAATTGTTCTTGGAGATCTTCAAGCCTCTTTTGTTAGGTATGTGGTTTGGTCTCAGGATATGGAGAGTGTTGCGTTACTGAGCAAGCATTCAATTGTTATTGCTGATAAAAAGCTTGTGCACCGCTGCACTCTTCATGAGACCATTCGTGTCAAGAGCGGATCATGGGATGATAATGGTGTTTTCATCTACACTACACTGACGCACATTAAGTACTGCCTGCCTAATGGGGATAGTGGAATTATAAAGACCTTGGATGTTCCAGTGTATGTAACAAAAATATATGGGAATACAATCTTTTGCCTGGACCGAGATGGGAAAAACCGTCCTATCATTATTGATTCAACAGAATATATTTTTAAGCTGTCCCTGCTGAAGAAGAGATATGATCATGTAATGAGCATGATAAAGAATTCAGAACTATGTGGACAAGCCATGATTGCATATTTGCAACAGAAGGGCTTCCCACAAGTTGCTCTCTATTTTGTAAAGGATGAGAGAACTCGCTTCAACTTAGCCCTTGAAAGCGGTAACATTGAGAAAGCCCTAGAATCTGCTAAAAAAATTGACGAGAAGGATTACTGGTACAGGCTAGGAGTAGAGGCTCTTCGGCAGGGAAATGCAGGAATTGTTGAATATGCATACCAGAAGACAAAGAACTTTGAGAGGCTTTCTTTTCATTATCTCATAACTGGCAATCTGGACAAGTTGTCGAAAATGATGAAAATTGCTGAGGTGAAAAATGATGTTATGGGCCAATTTCATGATGCGTTATATCTTGGTGATGTGCGAGAGCGTGTGAAAATTCTGGAGAATGCGGGTCACTTGCCCCTTGCTTGCATAACAGCTTCTATTCATGGGCTCCATGACGTAGTGGAACGTCTGTCTGCAAACCTGGAAGATAATGTTCCTTCTCTTCCTGAAGGGAGAAAAGCTTCTCTGTTGATTCCCCCAAGTCCAGTGCTATGCGCTGGAGATTGGCCTTTATTAATGGTGAGTAAAGGCATATTTGAGGGTTCTCTTGACGATGCAGGTAAAGGTGCAGAAGAAGAGTATGAAGAGGCTGCAGATGCTGATTGGGGTGAGTCTTTGGATATTGGTGATGTGGATAATCTGCAGAATGGAGACATTAATATGGCGCTGGATGTGGAAGATGGGCACAATGAGAATGATGAGGAGGGAGGATGGGATCTTGAGGATCTAGATCTGCCTCCTGATGCCGATACACCAAAGGCGGCTTCTAATGCCCGTTCTTCTGTTTTTGTTTGCCCCACACCTGGTATGCCCGTAAGCCAAATTTGGGTCCAGAAGTCATCTCTTGCTGCTGAACATGCAGCTGCTGGAAACTTTGATACAGCACTGCGTTTATTGAGCCGTCAGTTAGGGATATGCAATTTCGCCCCTCTAAAGTCACAGTTTATTGATCTCCAGTTGGGCAGTCACAGTTATTTGCGTGCCTGTACGTCCGCACCAGGGATATCTATTGCAGTAGAGAGAGGCTGGAGTGAATCCGCGAGCCCCAATGTGCGAGGCCCCCCTGCTCTTATCTTCAATTTCTCTCAACTAGACGAGAAGCTGAAGGCTGGTTACAAAGCAACGACCACTGGAAAGTTTTCCGAAGCTCTTCGACATTTCCTGTCAATTCTTCACACAATTCCACTGGTTGTGGTTGAAACAAGAAGAGAGGTGGATGAAGTGAAGGAATTGGTTATTGTAGTAAAGGAATATATCCTCGGCTTGCAAATGGAGCTTAAGAGGAGGGAACTGAAGGACGATCCAGTTCGTCAGCAGGAACTTGCAGCATATTTCACCCATTGCAAGCTCCAGCCCCCGCACTTGAGACTTGCGCTGACCAGTGCAATGACTGTTTGCTTCAAGGCAAGAAATCTGAGTACTGCAGCCAACTTTGCAAGGCGGCTTCTGGAGAGTAATCCAAGTAATGAGAATCAAGCAAGACAGGCTCGCCAGGTTCTCCAGGCTGCTGAAAGGAATATGACGGACGCAACACAGATCAACTACGATTTCAGAAATCCCTTTGTTGTGTGTGGAGCGACTTATGTTCCAATCTATCGGGGGCAAAGAGATGTGACCTGCCCCTACTGCACCACACATTTTGTTCCATCTCAGCAAGGGCAGCTATGCACTGTTTGTGATCTTGCGGCAGTAGGAGCTGATGCATCTGGCTTGTTTTGTTCCCCTTCGCAGATAAGATGATTTGTTTGTACAACTGCTTGTTTCTGTTCTGACCTTTTCACACTTTCAGAAAGTGGCTATGCCTGTGATGACCGTGACGGGCGCCTGGAGAGAGACTAAGGTAGGAGCTTCAGATTGAGAGCACCTGGAGAGACTTAAGAGGTAGGAGCTTCCGATTGATTGAGACACTTCTCTCAGATTTACATATCTGCTTAATATTTTGTTTCCTTCTGCAATCCGTCTGCCTTTTTTATGGTGTTACAGTTTACATTTCCCTTGTAATAAAACTTGTGTAGTATTTTTGACTTAGCCCATTTTTATGCTGTGTGGATATATAGTGTGTGTTACTCGACTTGCATTTACCTTGTACTGAGGGGACCCTATATGTTAGTACTATTTTTGCAGATGAAATAGACATATATTTCTTGGATTCAAATTGCTTGTTCATTTATTCTGGTTGCTCTTCGAGGCTATTCTTTTTTTGTTTCAATTATTTATATAAATTTAATGTTTTTAGATGACGGATGAATTTGTGTAAGGATCAGATACCCCGGTAGGCTTTCTTCCCCTTCGAACCGGCATCACTGACTATTCTTCTTAAAGGGATCTATGTTTGTTGTCAAAATGAAATTAACCTGATTGATACCGATTTTAATCCACCAGCTTGCCTCATGGGGGTCTAAGCTTTCGAAAAACCAACCTTCTACTCTTGATCTTCTTAGTTAGTCTGTTGTGGGGTTTGGTTATCTGATTTTGTGATGCATTCGTTTCTAGTGAGTAGGGCTTTCTTCTCGTTGATCTCAGTTCGCCTCCGCTCTATTGAAAGGTCAGAATTCTTACAGTGGTTTGTGGACCCCACAATCCACTAATATTACTTCCACCATTTTTTCCCTCACTCTCTCTTACTTTACCAATTGCACATTAAAACTCGTGCCTATTTTTTATAGACGGATGTAGTATATTATTTCTTACATTTTCATGCTTGGGGGCCTTAATAGCTTATTGTCATCCCTTTGTAGTTACTAGAAGAGTATCAGACTGTCGAGGTTGGTGGAAAGTGTGTAGGAGGGTTTGGCTTCCCTTTAAATTTGAAAACTATGATTAGTAATCGTACAATTTTGGTTTATGTAAATGGTGAATTTGATGATAGTATGATGGAAATGACAGATGGGTTTGAATCAATTGATGATTATTATTATCATTATTGTGAAAATGTGCAAATAGTCTATAAGATTAAACATGGAAAATTTCAACACCCAATTCGAAGTTAATAATTGCATCTCATACACAATTCTCAACTATCTATAAATCTCAACCACCTTTTGATAATTGAGTTCAAGACTATTCCGAGTTAGTACTTTTATATGAGATTTTATAATGCTTTTTTTTAATGCAAGAAGATGATTACCTAAAACTTCTTTAGAACCCTAATGCTCGATTAAAAAATTGTCTTAATTTTACTTTTATTTGATAAAAAAGAGTGGAAAGTTGAAATCCATATTAGCCATCCGATGCTTCCCCATATTAAGACAAATAATGAATATTAGTACATGTCATGTCAGTAAACCAATTGTATGCTGAAAGACAAACCTATTTTTGTCTTAGCATCCGCAATGGGACGGATATCCCAAAAACACCTCCTGCTACATTATAAGGACATCTCACTGCACTGCCACATCATAAGGACATCCCATTACACAATAGCGGATATCCCCAAGGACATCCACAATAATAAAAATTCACAAATTCACCAAATTAAACAATTTGCGGAATTAAAATTTCGACACGAATACGGACGGAGAAAGTGCAATGATAATTTCATTAAATAAAAAAAATAAAAAAAGTACAGTTCAACAAAAAAAAACTAAACAAATTACATTATAAATGTCAATGTGCACCCCTTCGGGTCCATAGCCTTCAATTCTATCGTTCTGGAGTCGAATATGGGCTTGTTGGCGCATGTCGGCAAATGCACGGACCCAATCGGCCTCTCCATGGGGTGTCCCCATACGTACATTGGTGGTGGCCACGTCGTGGCTTGGACAGGCAGCATCAACATCATCATTGGCTCAATCATTCAGTGCTGGACCTTCATTTTCGACAATCATGTTGTGCATGATAATACATGCGTACATGACATCAGCGATGCTGTCAATATACCACAGTCGTGTTGGACCCTTCACTGCCGCCCATCGAGCCTGGAGCACACCAAATGCCCGCTCCACATCCTTGCGCGCCGCCTCTTGTCGTTGAGCAAAGTAAATCTTCTTTGGATCTGTTGGGCATCTGATCGCCTTCACAAAGACGGGCCACATAGGGTATATCCCATCCGCCAAATAGTAGCTCATATTGTGCTAGTTGCCCTTGGCGACGAAACTGACGGTCGGACCAACGCCCATGCACTGCTCATTGAAAAGGGGCGACGATTGGAGGACGTTGATGTCGTTGTTCGACCCGGCTACTCTAAAATACGCATGTCAAATCCATAGCCGGTAGTCAGCTACGGCTTCGAGGATCATCGTGGGATTCTTGCCTTTGAAGCCGCTAGTGTACACCCCTTTCCAGGCGGAGGGGCAGTTATTCCACTCCCAATGCATACAATCTATGCTGCCCAACATTCCCGGAAATTCGTGCTGACTCCCGTGCATATCCATCAGAGTCTGGCAGTCCTCGGGGGTAGGCTTCCGAAGATACCTATCCTCGAATATCTCCCTAACGCCCTCACAAAAATACTGCAGACAATCGCGGGCAGTCGACTCGCCGATGTGGAGGTACTCTTCGAACATGTCGGCCGCACCTCCGTATGCCAGCTGCCTGATTGCGGCAGTGCACTTCTGTATGGGCATGTGATCGGGTTTACCAACCGCATCCTCCCTGAACCTGAAATATTCGTATCGACACTCTAAAGCGCTCATGATACTCATATATAGCGGACGATTCATCCTAAAACGTCGCCGGAATATATTATCCCCAAATCGCTGCTCCGGAGCAAAGTAGTTCACACCACCAACGGTGTGCAGCGATGTGGTCCCAGGGTACTATAGCTCAACGATGGATGGGGCGAGGTACCGCCGACTGCTGCTGCTGCTGCAAGGCCGCTTGTATCAGGCGATTTATCTCCCGGGATGTAACGGCTCGCACCTCTTCGTTAATTCGTCGGCGTATGTCATCAGCACCCCCACCACTACCACCCGTACCACTACCACTACCACCACCACTAGCCATTTTGGATATACTGATAGAAACGTAGAGAGAGAGAAAAACTCGTTAAAACAAGTGGTGCGAATGAAATGAAGTTCAACGAGCCGTATATATAGAGTTTAAAAAAAATTAAAAAAATAATAAAAAATCGAGACGTCCGCATGGACATCCGTTGTGGCACTGCAATGGCGGACGTCCCGACGGATGTCGCCGGAAGGCCGCAGATACCTCACATCCTCGGCGGACGTCCGCATCCGTCTCTTCTCGCCTAATGGCAGACGTCCTGCGCGGATATCCGGCATGCCGGCCGACGTCCGGCGGGAAGTCCGCCATTGCGGATGCTCTAAAGCTCCACCTAAGTCAAAATATACTTATTGATTTTTACATGTGGAGATATGTAGTTTTTTTTGTAAGTAAAAATAAATCTTACTTTACCATGATGTATTATTGCACATGTCAATTGTCATAGACTATATAACACCGATACGCCACCCTGTTGCCGTATCACGTATCGGATACGTATCCGATACCGATACGCAACGGATACACCGTCGATACGTATCCTGGGCGTATCCGCGAGCTGGGCCGTATTGGGCCGGGAAACCTCAGATTCGATACGTATCCTTCGGCGTATCCGCGAGCTGGGCCGTATTGGGCCTTCATCCTCCTCTATCTGCAAAGATCTGAGGTTCTCCTCTTCGAAATCAACGTCCATCTCTGTCGAAGAACTTCGCAACTTTCAATTTACGAACTTCAATCCGATTTGGGAACAAAATTGACAGTTAATCGGATATGAAGAAGAAGAAGAAGAAGAAAGGGGAGGCGCCACTATTGCCTCAACTAGGGATTGAAGAAAATTGGAAATGGGAGAATGAATTGGGCAAGAAGTAGTCACGATGGAAAAGGAGTATATTTGGGGCTCATTTTTTGGGCCAATTTATTACTCCATTAACTTTGTCTAATTTTGTAACTATAAATAAATATTTTGATCAATATTATTGGTAATATGGATAAGTATAACCAAAAAATCGATGTGGTGTAATCGACCATAAAAGAAATTGACTTTAGCTTTTAATATTTTGTAATTTTATTATTTTTATTTGTATAATAACATTAGAATATCTATTTTGTAATTTATTATGCACTATTATTATTTATTAAAAAAATAGTTAAAACGTATCCGCGTATCGGGTTGTTTGGGAAAGAGCCGTATCCGCGTATCCGTATCCTTCGGATACTGATACGCGTATCCGTATCCGTGCCGCATAGGTCATAGAGGACTACGTAGTGTAGAATTATGGACACTATATATCTTTCTTTTCCTGCAAAATAAATGCTACGCCCTTAGGAATTGAGGAATAGTCATTGCTACCCTACTATGTTCAACCCTTAATTGGCCTATTTTATTCCGAAATAAAAACTTTAACAAGTTTTAACTTTTAAGCTTAATTTTTTTAGTCAACTTATTTTGGTTCAATCTTTGTTCACTAATTTATATTTTTCTATAATCAAATATCAATAATCCAATAAGCATAACCATTTCAATAGATTTCTGTAAATCAGATTTAGCCCAAAACTTAACTTTGTTGACGAAGTGTAGAGAGAGTATTTTGACATTAATTTTTTATTGCTTATGGAATTATTTGCGCTCTTAATCATTAAATGCAGTAGATTAATATGTAGTATAGTGAGTACTAAGGCCACACGCAACGCGTCACGCGGGTGGCCCGTATCCTGTCACTCAGGGACGGGACGGCGGCGTGACGCGTTGCCGCGCCCCGTCTCGTCCCCAGCCCGTCACCCGTCCCGTTCCGCCGTGACGAAACGCGAGACGGTTCGCCACGCGCCGAGGCGACGTGGTGCGCTCACAGTCCATGCGTGACCCCCACTCGCCGTCCCGCGAGTGGGCATCGTCACGCTGACGCAATAATTCATTTTTTTTTAAATTCGAATTAAAAAAAATGTGAAACGGTAATATTACCGTTAATAGTCGTTTTTCCCTTTTTTATTTATTTTTTTATTTTTTTACTCTATACATACTCCTAATTCATCCTCATTTCACACACAACTACACATCTATTCTTCCCAAATTATCTCCATTTCCTCTCCAATTTTCATCTAACATCTCAACACAAAATGTCCGGCGACGGAAACTCCGGCGGTGGCGGCTCCGGTGGGTGGGATGTCAACGCGTTCGGCGACTGGGGGAGCATGTACAACACATTGGGTGGTTCCAGTTCGTCTACGCTGGGCACCCAGGGTTCGTCGACGCCGGGGGGGGTACCAACCACCCAATTTTGATGTTGATGCATACGCCCGTCCCTCCGCCCCGCGGTATTTGCAGGGATTATCCCAGATTCGGGAGGATTATCCGGTTCAACCCACTCCGGAAGAAGGCCGAGGCGGGGGAGGAGGCCGAGGCGGGGGAAGCTCCAGGGCGGAGGCCGAGGCGGACGAGGAGGAGGAGGATCTAGGCCGGCATGATGTACGGCCCCAAAGAAACGCCAGCGGTGTACAACGCCTGGATCAGCGTCTCGTACTATCCCATCGTCGGGAATCAACAACCCCGGAAGTGCTTCTGGGAAAAGGTCACCGAGGCCTACCACGAGATTAAGCCGAAAAAGACTCGTCGTCGCACATATAAGATGCTCCGGGCTCACTTTGACCGAGTCGACAGAGAGGTCAAACGATTCTGCGTCATCCACAAGAATGAAGCGGCTCATTACCAAAGCGGAGCAACGGGAGCCGACATTCTGAGGTCAGCTTTGCAGGTCTACTTCGACGACACCGGAAAACAATTCAAATATGTCGATGTTTGGGAGGTCGTCAAGGACGAGGAAAGGTGGGCTGACGGTGTGCGGTCTAGCACGAGCTCGACGTCGAAGCGCACGAAGCACACAACGAGTGGCCAATACTCGTCTGGTGAGGGCGGTTCGGGCAACGGGCCACAAGAGTTTGCCTCGCAGGAGGTTGAGACCCCGGCAGACGATGCCGGGGGATCCTCCCGTGGGCGCCGTCGGCCTCAAGGGAGGAGGGGCAGAGTCGAATCAAGCCAGACGGGCTCGGGGGGACCCCCCAACTCCCTTATGGCCATGTACATGACCGCCACAATGGCGGACACTTTCCGCTTTACGCCAGTCCAATACCAAGCCTGGCTTAACGGAGTTGCGTTTATGGCGGCACAACTTGGCATTCCGCCTCCTCACGGCTTCAGTGCACCTCCACCGCCTCCGGGGGATGATTCGCCGGCGGAGTAGTTTTTTTTTAAAATTTTCTGTGAAATTGTATTTTAAATTATGTTATTTTTATTTTTTTAGGATTTTAATTATGTCTTTTTTTATTTTTTTGAATTTTAAGTTGTATTTTTTATGTTGTAATTTTATTTTATTTTTAATGAAGTGTGTTTTTTAATTGAATTTGGTTGGAAATAAAAAAAAAATGAAATCGAATGAATAGTAATTTGAGGGACGGTTAAGGGACGGAGGGTTGCAGATTCCGTCCCTTAATTAAGGGATGAAGTAAAAAAGTACAGTGAAACCCGCAAATAGTAATTTAAGAGACGGTTAAGGACGATTTAGTGAAAACGTTGTGGATGGCCTAAGTAGTAACCATAAGCGGTAAAGCCTGTAAGCATTGGTATTACCGTTGGGGCTGGATCCCCTACTGTGGGAGAATCACAGCACCATTTGCTGTGGAGCTAAACGACGCCGCATTAATCAAATTTAAACTTCTTTCATATTTTCTTCTTTGCTTAAAGTTTATCCACTGATCAAATTTTAACATCTTTATTGTTTATCTTATAGTTTATCAAAAAAACGTGGCATAGTAGTCTATTTAATTTCTATTTCGATTTTTTAGTGAAACCTCTTATATAATACTGATTTGAGCTTATTTTTTTATAGATTCGGTTCTTTTTCGTTCTTTAACATAAATTTGCACTATAAAATAAATTCATTTTTCTCTCTCCTCTCTTTACACAAATGCAACACAATTTAAAATTTTGTAAATGATGTTTCTCGTTTACATTATACTAGTATATAGTAATATTCAAACAATTTTATATATTTAATAATTTATTAATATATAAATCGTTGAAATTCTTAGATAAAATTTTCATTGTGATTCATAATATGGAGCATAAACATCATTTAATATGGTGGTGTTTACTCTTTAGTTTCCTAGATAAAATAGTAGTAAGATATAATCTAAGATTAAGTCGTGAGATTATTTAGTAGGAGGGGATTGACTATGACTAATTATCACATACCTATCTATCTACGATTAAGTCATGAGATTCAATTTGATTAACCAAACATACTAAAAATTTATCACAATATTCCTACTGTGCATTTTGCACAGCAGTAGATCCAACCTCCAATACAACAAACTCAAAGCAAATAACTCAATTTCTCTAGCCTACACCCTCTCTCTTATTCCACACCCATGTAGTTAACATTCCCCATTTTTTCACAAATACTACTCTCCCATCTGCTATTAAATATTTCATACTCCCTCCGTCCCCGAATAAGAGTCGCTAATTTCCATTTTGGACCGTCCCCCATTAAGAGTCACTCTTCATTTTTACCATAAATGGTAGTAGGCCCCACATTCCACTAACTCACTTCACTCACATTTTATTATAAAACCAATATAAAAATGTGGGTCCCACATTCCACTAACTTTTTCAACCAATTTTTCTCTACATTTCTTAAAACTCGTGCCCGGTCAAAGAGCGACTCCTATTAGGGGACGGAGGGAGTATTTGACTGGCACGGGTTTTAAGAAATTATTTAGTAAATTTGGTAAAAAAGTTAGTAGAATGTGGAGTCTACTTTTATATATTGATTTTATAATAAAATGAGTGTGGAATGAGTTAGTGGAATGTAGGGTTCACTCACTAAATATGATAAAAGTAAATGAGAAATTTAATGGCAGAGATAAAAGTAAATGAGAAATTTACTTACGGACGGATGGAAAAAGAAAATTGGAATATTTAATGGCGGATGGAGCCAAGGAGGGAGTATAAGACTTATATCCAGTGATATAATTATATTTTTGGTTTTGAGTATGAAATATCTATTTTTAAATTTACATTAGCGTAAAGTTAAAATAAATTTTAAAATTTGTGATTAAAAAAGGTTTGAATTTAATATAAATAGTTTAAATAAAATTATACTTCTAATTGGTTGAATTTATTGTAAATGGTGGGAAATACTCTAAATCTTGATCAGGGTTTCCGAATTCTGGCACCAATCTCAGATCTCTCCCTTCCTTCACCGTCTCCGATCATCGGTGGAGAGGCAATTGGCTAAAAATGTTGACGAAATTCGAGACCAAGAGCAATCGAGTGAAAGGCTTGAGCTTTCACAGCAAGCGTCCATGGATCCTCGCAAGTCTTCACAGCGGCGTGATCCAGCTCTGGGATTACCGCATGGGCACCCTCATCGACCGATTCGATGAGCACGACGGCCCCGTTCGCGGCGTCCATTTCCACAAATCGCAGCCGCTTTTCGTCTCCGGAGGTCTGAATTTTGTGGCCTGTACATTTTTTATTTCCTTCTGGACGTTTTTTGGGATTGCATTATTGCAATGCGATCCATGCTTGCTCTGATGTGGAGTTGCGCTTTTCGGAGTTACTTGAGTGTTTTTTTGCGGATCTGTTGATTTCGATGGTTGTTGGTTGATTTTTGAATTTTGATTCATGTTGTTGATTTGTGAGTGTATCATTGTTTTGCCAGTTCTGTGATCACTGTAGTGAATTTAATGGTTGATTAGATCCAGTATGCTTTTTGATGCTAAACCGTTTGTTTTCTGTTTAAGTGACTGATTACTGGTTTAATTTTATGTTCACTGTTAGTAAAATAACATCTGAGTTCACGTATTTGGTCCAGTAATTAGAAGACAGTGTGTGTAGATCAGCGCTGATCTTGACTTCCTCGTCCCATAATTTAAGCCATCTCATCAAGGGGGTGCCATGTTTAGTGTGTCGTTATGTAATTCCAAAAGGTATGGTTTTTTATCATTCTAACATAGGGCTGTTAAGTCAGTGAAACTAGCTATAGATCTTCATGTCCTATGCGGTTTCTCTCCGGTTTTCATTTATTTCGATTAATTTTAGAGGAATATTATGCCTTTGGAGCTGTGGATTTGATTCTGTAAGATTTTTCTCATCTTGTTAATTTCACCTTACAAGATCCTTTATAGTATGATCTTTTGCGTAGTATAGACACTAGCGAGTTTCAATCTGATGCATCTAGCAATCTAGTTAATTAGCTATGTTTGTGAATGTCGTGTCGTTCACTCTTTTTCTCATAGTAGTCAAAGGTATTCGGCTCTATGTCTTTCCCACTTGCTTGTTATTTTTGTGGCATTTTCCTTTGAGAATAGAAATGTACACATTTTAAAGTCCATAAATAGCAACCGATTTCATTGTGCCTACCACGTCTAATCAATACATAACACTTTTGATGATTGTCCTTTGTTGGTCATGACAATAGATTGATATGTATCTCTTAGTCGAGCTGACTCCTACATAAAAGTACGTGAATTAATTTGATGAAACTCAAGGTCCCATTAGATTAGTTTGCGGAGTATGATTCGTGGATTGATACTAGAGCATTTTTTATTCATGCACCAATATTTTCTTTTTTCAGGTGATGATTACAAAATTAAGGTGTGGAATTATAAATTGCATAGATGCCTATTTACTCTTCTTGGCCATCTTGACTATATCCGGACTGTCCAATTCCATCATGAGTATCCTTGGATAGTAAGTGCGAGTGATGATCAGACAATCAGAATATGGAACTGGCAATCACGTACTTGCATTTCTGTGTTAACGGGGCACAACCACTATGTCATGTGTGCTTCATTTCACCCCAAAGAAGACTTGGTTGTTTCAGCCTCTTTGGATCAGACTGTCCGTGTTTGGGATATTGGTGCCTTGAGGAAGAAAACAGTATCTCCTGCTGATGACATTCTGCGATTATCTCAAATGAATGCAGACTTCTTTGGTGGTGTTGATGCTGTTGTGAAGTATGTACTGGAAGGTCATGATCGAGGGGTCAACTGGGCTTCTTTTCATCCAACTCTCCCTCTGATTGTTTCCGGAGCTGATGACCGCCAAGTAAAGATCTGGCGCATGAATGGTATGTTAGCTTGATCACTAATGTTTGAAGTACTACTTGAGATATACTGTTATTTTATAACAGTAATATAACGTATGTGTATTTATTGTCTGAGTGATTTTTTTTTTATATTAAGAAAGGTACTACCCTATAGGTAAAAGGGAGACCTATACATCTCATCTTCAATGTTTATGTTGACATGGTCGTCCGGATTTGCTGTAAACCACTCTTGATGTTTCTAACACTTATATCAGAGAACCTGTTTCTTAAATATAACTTTTAGAATTTTTTTTCTTCGGTTTGCATAGTAGCTATGATTTGTGTCAGTTCATCAAATGACAGATATATGTTTTCAATTTTGAGTTGGTGAGTTTTTTTTAGATTTTCTATGCCGTTAGTTTAGGATTACAAGATGGTGTTGTTTGCTGCTAATTGCGACACATCCAATTAGCTAATTTGAGAGTGTAGGAATTGAGTTATTCAGACATTTTATGTAAAGTCCTACTTTGCTCTAGTCATGTGTACATATATATTTCTTCAATAATATCAATATATGATATATATTTTCAGATACAAAAGCTTGGGAGGTGGATACATTGAGAGGTCATATGAATAATGTTTCCTGTGTCCTGTTCCATGCAAGGCAGGACATTATTGTATCAAATTCAGAAGATAAGAGCATCAGAGTTTGGGATGCTACTAAAAGAACTGGCCTGCAAACATTTCGCAGGGAGCATGACAGATTCTGGATCCTCTCTGCCCACCCCGATATGAATCTACTCGCTGCTGGTCATGATAGTGGCATGATTGTTTTTAAGCTAGAGAGAGAGCGCCCTGCCTTTTCTGTCAGTGGTGACTCTGCGTTTTATGTCAAGGATCGGTTTCTGCGCTCTTTTGAGTATTCCACTCAGAAAGATACACAACTGATTCCAATCCGTCGTCCTGGTTCTAATGGTTTGAATCAAGCGCCACGAACTCTCTCTTACAGTCCTACTGAGAATGCGATTTTGGCTTGCTCAGATGTGGATGGTGGTTCATATGAGCTCTATGTTATACCCAAAGATAGCTACGGCAGAGGTGACACAGCTCAAGAGGCAAAAAGAGGTGCAGGGGGGTCGGCTGTTTTTGTGGCTCGAAATAGGTTTGCTGTGCTTGAGAAGAGCAGCAACCTAGTCCTGGTCAAGAACCTAAAAAATGAAGTAGTGAAAAAGAGTGTTCTGCCTATTGCTACTGATGCTATATATTATGCTGGTACTGGGAATCTGCTCTGCCGGGCCGAGGACAAGGTTGTCATTTTTGATCTCCAACAAAGAATTGTTCTTGGAGATCTTCAAGCCTCTTTTGTTAGGTATGTGGTTTGGTCTCAGGATATGGAGAGTGTTGCGTTACTGAGCAAGCATTCAATTGTTATTGCTGATAAAAAGCTTGTGCACCGCTGCACTCTTCATGAGACCATTCGTGTCAAGAGCGGATCATGGGATGATAATGGTGTTTTCATCTACACTACACTGACGCACATTAAGTACTGCCTGCCTAATGGGGATAGTGGAATTATAAAGACCTTGGATGTTCCAGTGTATGTAACAAAAATATATGGGAATACAATCTTTTGCCTGGACCGAGATGGGAAAAACCGTCCTATCATTATTGATTCAACAGAATATATTTTTAAGCTGTCCCTGCTGAAGAAGAGATATGATCATGTAATGAGCATGATAAAGAATTCAGAACTATGTGGACAAGCCATGATTGCATATTTGCAACAGAAGGGCTTCCCACAAGTTGCTCTCTATTTTGTAAAGGATGAGAGAACTCGCTTCAACTTAGCCCTTGAAAGCGGTAACATTGAGAAAGCCCTAGAATCTGCTAAAAAAATTGACGAGAAGGATTACTGGTACAGGCTAGGAGTAGAGGCTCTTCGGCAGGGAAATGCAGGAATTGTTGAATATGCATACCAGAAGACAAAGAACTTTGAGAGGCTTTCTTTTCATTATCTCATAACTGGAAATCTGGACAAGTTGTCGAAAATGATGAAAATTGCTGAGGTGAAAAATGATGTTATGGGCCAATTTCATGATGCGTTATATCTTGGTGATGTGCGAGAGCGTGTGAAAATTCTGGAGAATGCGGGTCACTTGCCCCTTGCTTGCATAACAGCTTCTATTCATGGGCTCCATGACGTAGTGGAACGTCTGTCTGCAAACCTGGAAGATAATGTTCCTTCTCTTCCTGAAGGGAGAAAAGCTTCTCTGTTGATTCCCCCAAGTCCAGTGCTATGCGCTGGAGATTGGCCTTTATTAATGGTGAGTAAAGGCATATTTGAGGGTTCTCTTGACGATGCAGGTAAAGGTGCAGAAGAAGAGTATGAAGAGGCTGCAGATGCTGATTGGGGTGAGTCTTTGGATATTGGTGATGTGGATAATCTGCAGAATGGAGACATTAATATGGCGCTGGATGTGGAAGATGGGCACAATGAGAATGATGAGGAGGGAGGATGGGATCTTGAGGATCTAGATCTGCCTCCTGATGCCGATACACCAAAGGCGGCTTCTAATGCCCGTTCTTCTGTTTTTGTTTGCCCCACACCTGGTATGCCCGTAAGCCAAATTTGGGTCCAGAAGTCATCTCTTGCTGCTGAACATGCAGCTGCTGGAAACTTTGATACAGCACTGCGTTTATTGAGCCGTCAGTTAGGGATATGCAATTTCGCCCCTCTAAAGTCACAGTTTATTGATCTCCAGTTGGGCAGTCACAGTTATTTGCGTGCCTGTACGTCCGCACCAGGGATATCTATTGCAGTAGAGAGAGGCTGGAGTGAATCCGCGAGCCCCAATGTGCGAGGCCCCCCTGCTCTTATCTTCAATTTCTCTCAACTAGATGAGAAGCTGAAGGCTGGTTACAAAGCAACGACCACTGGAAAGTTTTCCGAAGCTCTTCGACATTTCCTGTCAATTCTTCACACAATTCCACTGGTTGTGGTTGAAACAAGAAGAGAGGTGGATGAAGTGAAGGAATTGGTTATTGTAGTAAAGGAATATATCCTCGGCTTGCAAATGGAGCTTAAGAGGAGGGAACTGAAGGACGATCCAGTTCGTCAGCAGGAACTTGCAGCATATTTCACCCATTGCAAGCTCCAGCCCCCGCACTTGAGACTTGCGCTGACCAGTGCAATGACTGTTTGCTTCAAGGCAAGAAATCTGAGTACTGCAGCCAACTTTGCAAGGCGGCTTCTGGAGAGTAATCCAAGTAATGAGAATCAAGCAAGACAGGCTCGCCAGGTTCTCCAGGCTGCTGAAAGGAATATGACGGACGCAACACAGATCAACTACGATTTCAGAAATCCCTTTGTTGTGTGTGGAGCGACTTATGTTCCAATCTATCGGGGGCAAAGAGATGTGACCTGCCCCTACTGCACCACACATTTTGTTCCATCTCAGCAAGGGCAGCTATGCACTGTTTGTGATCTTGCGGCAGTAGGAGCTGATGCATCTGGCTTGTTTTGTTCCCCTTCGCAGATAAGATGATTTGTTTGTACAACTGCTTGTTTCTGTTCTGACCTTTTCACACTTTCAGAAAGTGGCTATGCCTGTGATGACCGTGACGGGCGCCTGGAGAGAGACTAAGGTAGGAGCTTCAGATTGAGAGCACCTGGAGAGACTTAAGAGGTAGGAGCTTCCGATTGATTGAGACACTTCTCTCAGATTTACATATCTGCTTAATATTTTGTTTCCTTCTGCAATCCTTCTGCCTTTTTTATGGTGTTACAGTTTACATTTCCCTTGTAATAAAACTTGTGTAGTATTTTTGACTTAGCCCATTTTTATGCTGTGTGGATGTATAGTGTGTGTTACTCGACTTGCATTTTTCTTGTACTATTTTTGTACAAGGATCAGATACCCCGGTAGGCTTTCTTCCTCTTCGAACCGGCATCACTGACTATTCTTCTTAAAGGGATCTATGTGTTTGTTCTCTAAACGAAATTAGCCTGATTGATACCGATTTTCATCCAACAGCTTACCTCATGGGGGTCTAAGCTTTCGAAAAACCTTCCTTCTCAGTGTGGTTCGTCAACATATATATTCTTCTTTACATTTTCATGGTTGAGAGATTAATAGATTACTGTAATCCCTTTTTATTTACTAGAAGAGTATCAGTTTGCGAAGGTCGGTAGAAAGTGTATAGAAGAGGGCTTCCCATTAGGAAATTTGATTAAGTAATTGTATAATTTTGGTTCAAGTAAATGGCGAATTTGATGAGAATGGCAGATGGGTTTGAATCAATTGATGGTTATTTCTAGTATTATTATTGTGAAAATGTGCAGAATAGTCTATAAAGGTGATGGATCAAGCACCTGTCTTTTGTTCTTCGAAGCTCAGCTTCAAA